>NC_089657.1:11157500-13657500 GCF_037042795.1 Molothrus aeneus
ATGGTGGTAAAATGGCCTAAACCATACCCTCCTGCATGTGTATATGCACACACAAGATGGGTTTTGAAAGCAAGGTTACAGCAACACATGCAAAGATTTAATTTGCAAGCATCTGGAACCAGTGCCAGCCACATAACTGACTGCAAGAAAAACAAAACCAACCCAGATGAACCAGAAGCTGTTCCCTTCCAAAGTACAGCACTAATAAAACTGCTCAGGAGACCTCAACAGGAGCAGCAGGGTATGCTGGACACCAGGCAGATCAGGCCCAGGACCTGTGCCTGTGACATGTGACATCCATATCCCCTCCCTCAGGATACCCACACAGCAATGTCAACGCTAGTTAGGGAAGAGCTTAATAACAATAATAAGCTTAATAAGAGCTTACAAACACCTTAATAACAGCTTCTCTTTATTCAAGAGCTGCAGATATTCTGCAACAACAGCAAAAACCAAACAAACAGAAGCATTACTTACAAAAGTAAAAGTCAGATAAAAATTGTTGAGCATCTCCCACTTAGCCTTCCCTTCCCAGGGGATGACTAGCACGCACATTTTAACATCATGTGTGCATTTCAAAGGAAGCTGTTATTAAGAAGCCATTTCTTAGGGCTCTCAGAAGATTATATATTATACCTGTATCATTAACTGAGCAGTAGGTCTTGTTTTCTTAATGTAATTGTTTAGCTACTAATGTAGCAGTATAACTGCTCTTACTCTGCTCTCCAAAAGACACAACATACTAATTTTTCTAGGGATAAGTTATCAGTCCTTTGCCATGTTATCTAAACTCTGAGATGTGGAATGCACCTGCAGCACAAACACACACAGGAACATTTTACTCCCATCTATGCTTTATCCTGATGCTGTATCCATGTATACTATGGAAAACACTACAGTTACCTACAGGGCAAAGAAATCCGGTCTTTCAGAGGAGTTTTTGGAAGAATCACCACCAAGGAATAGACCTGTTGAGACAAAGAACCAACAGTTCCATGGCTGCTTGGCAACTCAATCCTTGCAGGGATGGTGTGTGGTATTATGCACTCCCTTCATGTCTCAGGGCAGAGGCACAAACCCTTAACATTAACACAGTACAGATGTGAAGGTCCCACAACTCCCCCCCATCAGCACAAAACAGCTGAGAAACACTGGAGGGAGCTCATCTGAGCTCAGCTGGAATACAGCTTACACTACTCCCACTGCACCTTTATTGCTTTAGCTTCCCCACCACATGAGAAGCATCACTATTGTGCTGCAAGAGGGGGATTAGGGCATTACTGTACTCAGATCATCCTCCTTGCTCCATTTAGAAAATACAAAGAAGCTATCAGAGTGCATAACACATTCCCAGTACTTACCAGGAAGAAGAAACAGGAGCTGGCAAGCCAAAAGTGTCTCCCACCATGGCCATAGATATTGAAGTCTTCTGCTGAGAGGTGGGCATCAGGGTACAGAATTTCCAGGGTGCCCTAGGACAGAAGTGGCATCAACAAGATTCTGTTACAAGCAGTATCCTCACTTAAATGCATATTTGGATAAGGGACACTAACACTATGCTTAAAGAAGTTCAGAAAGCAGCTGGCCTGCCCTCCACCCCTGACCTAACCAAGCCCTGCCCTGCTTAGACCAAGTTACACTCACACAGAAAAGTAAAGAGGAAGAAACTGAAGAGGAAGAAACTGAAGACAAGAAGTGAAGAGAGAAAGAGTGACAGGAATCTACATCAGAAGGAAACTGGCACCAGTGACATTACAGAAGAGCAACTGAGGTGGACAGGGGGTGCAAGCACATTTCTGTCTAAAATAGACCAAGAGCTTAATTTCCATCTTTAAAGTAGACCTTTCTGCTGAAACATCCAGAATATAATTAGCTTGGGAAAGGACACTGTCTTGTTTAGGAGCTACTCATACAGACAGTGGAGAGCAAAGTGCTTGTAAGCACTACTGAACCCAGATATAGCTTCAACACTTGATATTTTATGAGGCTCCTCCAGCTTTATCATGTGGTAATGATCAGCTCACTGCCTCTGCAGCCAAGAGCCTGGTCCCAGAACAAAGCTCTGTGTGTTATTCTGGCACTGCCCTGAGTATAGAGACACGGGCTGACCACTGACATGCTGAGGAGGAGAACGAACCCAGACACAGATTGCATTGTTCAGGGACATGAAGACATGCCTAATAAACTAAGCCAGCTGCTCATCTGAAGAGAAGAAGGAGCTCTCAGCTCTCAAAGACTCAGCAGACAATGGCACTGCACTGCCCTTGCTTGGCGAGCACATGGTTTTCATGGACCTTGAGGCCAGATCCAGAACCTGTGGCTCAGGTGTGGAAAACCTCACTCTTGTTCTCAGATTCACTAAACAATACAATCCATCCAAGCCTCATTTCTTCACCTTACCTGAGCTATTTATGCAGTAAAGAAGACAAGCAGATACTGTCTGCTTATACACTGCCACAAGCATTCAGTCTTCCTCCAAAACCTCATCTAAAGAGCAAAGCTGCCACTTTCAGATAGGAGTCACACACTTAACTGCTTAACTTCAAGCAAAGTTCCTTCTTTTGCAAATTCTTCTGCTTCAGTGTACTCACCTGAGTGACAGAATATGCCAGAGACAGCACAGTGGTGATTGCCAGCACACGTTTCACGCTCGACTTGCTCTCCAGGTGACCTGTAATTATGGGGAATGGAAGTGACTCAGGATGTAACCCCAGCGCTGGTTAAAAACAGTTCCTTTCAGAAGCAATAAAGGAAACCACTTTTATTTCCAGAGGCCTTCAAGGGAAGGTTAAAGCTCACTAAACCCTGTTTGGAGAGTTGAGCCTTTCACAGGCAAAAATTTTATTTACAAAACAACAAATTTTAACTTGCTTTCCTCCTGTCCACACTAAGAGAAAACAACTAAGTCCTTCTGCTGGGTTTACAGGAAAGGAAAAAAAAAGTAATTACTCCAGCATCAAGTACACTGAAATGTTATAAAGCTGCTTCTCAGAGAGAAGAATTGATGGGAGGCTGGAGTAGAGAAATCTGTTCTGGAATATAATGAAGTAGGCAATTTCCAGAAACTCCTTCCAATCTAAATTATTCTATGAGCCCTCAAAAGATGAAAAATGCACTGCTCACATGTCCCACTGACATGTGCAACAGTGACACCCACCCTGTCCTCTACCTCTGACCCACAGGGAGAGGCATTTTCACTTGCATAACTGAAAAACTGAAGATAAAGCATTTGAATGCAACCAGGATGGATCAAACCAATTAAGGATGGGATGAAGGGGATAGAAGGGCCCCCAACAGGACTATCTTAAATAAAATGAGCTTGAAGCAAAGATCAGACTGTTGATCTCGGCATAAAAATCTTACCTAAGCTGTATACTCCATCATATGAGTACAGGACAAACCAAGCACATATAAACCCTTAAATCACACAAACCATAAATCTGTAAGTATAATGAGGCCTTCAGTCACTTCTAACTAATTCTCCACAATTTGCACTTTGCATTTATTCTACAGCCTCTTCACTTTATAGAATCAGCATCACCACAAACTTACAAATGTAACCTCTGTGGAAGGAAAGGCAAGAGGAAACAATCAAAGCACTCCTGACACATACCAAAGGCAAGGCCTAGAATCACCACACTCAGTTCAATCGCCAGAAGGAAGAACCTTGTGATCTCCCACAGGATCTGAGAGATAACAGAGACCAGATAAACATGATTAGATGGAGCCAGGAACCAGTTTGAAGTTAATAAAGCAAAACTCCATGGGACAGCAGCCTCTGAATGGCTGGTCATATCCACAAACCCTTCTCATGCTTTTTAGGGATACTGATCACATGCTTGTTCCAAGCCCTGTTCGTGCCTGTGGAACAGAACAGTTGTGTGGGAATGAGCAAATAGCAGCTCTACAGAGAGGAAGTGGCCATGGTTTGCCTCAGTTGAGGATTTGTCACTTGTTTCAGATGTGTTCTTGCTGCTGTGCTCCCAAAGAGCACAAGCCCATGATGACCTCAAAAGTAAAATATTAAACAAGGCCAGTTCTTAAAGCAGTAGATCTGCCTGAACAAACCCTGTATTCTGCCCTCTTCCAAAGCTACTGGTCCTTACATCTAAAGCATATTCAAGTAAAAAGCACCCCCCATTCCAGCCTGTCATTTGCAGTCTCATGTTTTATTTGGTGAAACATGACCAATAAAAAGCAGGTGAGGCAATTTTTCAGGGAGTCATGCAATAAATCAGTGCCAAACCTGTAACAAGCACCCAGATTCTGGCTTGTTAACCCTTTACCTCTGAACACTGAATGGTACTCTCTTGAAGATATGTAATATTTTAAGAAGCACTGCATAAGACACTTCTAATCCCAGCAAACACACAGGGTGTGTGCATATATATAAGAGAACACTGAAGAAACATAATAGACAGAATAGGGCATGTTTAACAGAAAAAACTGTCAGAGTATGTCTTGCTACATGATTTCCCAGTTGTTGCACTTAGCAGCAACACCATAGCTGAAGAAAAACACCTTTCCACCTCTTATTCATCATTCAAGTTCTGGACCTACATCTGCTGGACAGAAGTGAATGAAAAATGCTACAAACATCCAGCCACTTGCAACAGCAGCTCAGCACAATGCTTTGACAGTAACATTAAAGGGAAAAACAAGGAAACCACACTGATCCCAGAGAATAAAGCCCAAAGACCTGTACTCTGTAGGTGACTCCTCTTTCTCTAACAGCTCAAGAACTTCAGAGCTTTTTGTTTTAAGTAATATTTTGCTACAAGTCAAATTAATGCAAAGGAACAGCACATACAAAGATATTTCCTGGTTCCTAAACGTTCACCCCGTGCTCAGAGTGGTTGCAAGGACATTCAGGTGTCAGTTTCAAAGGGGAAGTTGGTTTTATTTGCATTCAATACAAAAACTTCAACATTTTCAAAGAGCCACTGGAATACTGCAAGAGTAACAAAGGCCAGGTCTTGCCTATCCATTAAAGGTATCTGAATGTTCACCTCTTGCAAAAGAGACTCATTTAATCCCTGTAACAGGAAACTTTTGCTGCCACTATTTGTGTGTCTATTTTAGGAAATCCATTGTTTTACCATCTTGGATGTTGTGATGATTTAGATCCAGCTATCAAAACAGGATTCCACAGTACACATACCTAAGAGTACTACAAAAAAAAGCACATTCTTCTTGTACACACGTAAGAGGGAAGCCAGAGCAGATTGCTGTGATCAGAAGTTTACAAAGCACAGCCTCTAATGTCAGTGTTGCACCTACCTTGTCAGCAACCATGGCAGCATCAGAGGCACTCACAGTCATGGAGACAACAGCTCGGGCAATGCCAACTAAAGCCACCACAAATACCTGCAAAAAAAGAGCAAAAGTGAGCTCATGTCAAAAGGTATATATGCAGTAGTGATCAGAAACCCTTTTGGAACACCACTTTCAGGTCAGCTTTCCAGGCTGATAATGTGTACTAAGAATTTCCTGTGGCAGACTACAGTTAATTTCCTGAAAAAGATTCCTCAGACCCATTAGACAGGAGCAGTGCCTTGGAATTTAGGAAGGAACAATTGTCTCAGCTGTCAAATTAAGCTCTGAAGAGTTCTTCACCTAATCTTTACAACAGTATCTTTAGAGTCTTCCCTTCATTCCACTGGGGCAGGGGAGGAGAAAAAGAAACAGAGAGAAAAAACATTACAAAACCTCTGAATTACAAAACCAAATGGCTGGTATGTCTGACTAAACCAATCATATCAGATAACAGAAAGCACTCAATACCAACTACCACACTACACAATTGTGGCAAAACTAAACCTGCAGCTCTCTCACTCCATACTGACAATGCTCAGGAATGCAGAGGAAAAGTCACCTGCAGCCACCAGCTTTAAACATCTCACCCTGCTGCAGAGTGCAACATAGAGATCCCCAACTCACTTCACACACCATTGAAGCATGACAGCTAAGTGAGGCTCAGCCATCCTGCGCAATTAAGAGCTCAGTTGGATGTATCTACACTCCACTGTACAGACTTACACTCTAAGAAAGTGGAGTTTTCCAGATTAAATTCTCTAAATGTCACTCTGATCCCAATGGTGAAGGTATGAGACAGCCAAAGCTATCAGAGAACCAAGAGTCCAAGCTGATTCCAAGGTGGTTGCAGAATGGAAATGACCAATAAGTGACCTACAGATGAGTTTCTCTCTTTTAGAGGAAGAGGGGACAGCAATGGCAACAGAGAATACAGCAATCCTTCCTGGGGTGGAAAACTCCATGACAAAACACTGACAAAAAAGATGGGTCCCTGCATATAATGGTGTTCTAGAGCTGCAACAGCTCACTGGAGAGGAACATACATCTTTTTGTTTCCTCTCTAAGCAGGTAGAGACTCTTCCACATTAATCACCAACTCCACAGAAAGCATTCCTCTAGAACATGACAAACAGCCAACCTAAAGGAAGATCTCACAGAACACACTTCCATCCTCATTTCCCAATAACATACTCAAGAAATGAGTATGAAACTGAGTTAAAGCATTTTCCCCTATGACTGTGTGCTGGATATAGCTGGGATAGAGGAAATTTCCTTCACAGCAGCTGGTATGAGGCTGTGTTTAGGATTTTTATGCTGAAAACTGTGTTGATAACACAAATGTTTTCATTACTGCTGCACTCCACTTACACAGAATATAAGACATTTTTTGCCTCTCATCCCACTCCAGCGATGAGTTGGCTGGAGGTGTACAAGCTAAGTGGGGACAGCTGACCCCAGCTGGCCCAAGGAATATCCCATATGGCATCATGCTCAGCACATAAAGACAGGAAGAAGGAGGAAGGAAAAGACTTTCAGAGTAATGGTGTTTGTCTTCCCCAGTAACCATTACATGTGATGGAACCCTGCTTTCCTGGAAACAGCAAAACACCTGCCTGCCCATGGAAAGTGGTAAGTGAATGTCTTGCTTTGCTTTCTCTGTGTGCACAGCTTTTGCTTTGGCTTATTAAACTGTCTTTATCTCAACCCACAAGTTTTCTCACTTTTATTCTTCTGATTGTCTCCCCTGCTCCAGTGAGGGGGAGTTAGAGAGCAGCTGTGTAGGGCTGAGTTGCCATCCAGAGCATAAAGTCAATTCCCTTTCCTCCCTTTGGTTTATCAAGAGTTTTGTTTTTCAAAGCCTTTGGCACAAACCTCTACTGACCATGTGCATTACTGGAAACATGTAGGAAGGTTTAAATCCAGACTGGAAAGGGACAGTAAGATTGTTAAAAGGTTGAAACATTTGTGTGTATACCTGGTTATCCAAAACTGTGCAGAAGCCCAAAACCCCAACTCCTGGCCTGAAAGGGCAAACAAAGATTCAGGTGAGGCTACTAGGGCAAGCCAGGATATCAAAAAGCTTCTGAATGGTATTTTTAAACAAATTCAGGCAGGTCCTTAGCTGCATTTATGATGTCCTGTAAGCAGTATCACAGGGCATCACAGGACTGGTGAGAGAACAGCAAGATCTTTGATGTTTGTGAACTGTAACTGTACTGAATATTCTGTTCCACCCAAAGAACTATAAAGAACATCAAGTCAGGGCCACTTTGACATGATGTGAAAGAAACTAACAGGGTTGGGTTTCTACATTTCCAGACTAACCAGAACTCTGTCACATAACCGTTTTCTCCAGCAGATGACCAAGCTTTTCAACAATTTGACACAAATTATTCTCCTTTCACTACCTCAATGGAAAGCTGGATTTGTGTCCCATGCTACTTACTGCAAGGAGCAAAGAAGGCATAAGATACTACATTCCAAGACATCAAAGCAAGAAAAGAGAAGAAAAAAGGAAAAGGAAAAAGTGAAGTCATCACAGGAGAACAAAATCCAGCAGATTTGGCCCCAGAACCTATTAAAAGCTGAATTCAATCAGTGAAAAAATGTCTACTTCTTGTAGGACACCTTCAACTAGCAGATTGAAAGCAGGGAAAGCAGATTTTAACCCTGCAAGAGCTGGTCTAGGCTCTCTCCACTAGTTCAGTGATATTGTTCATGAGTGATAATAAAAATAACTCTCATCAGTTCAAAGGCAAAGAGTGGTACTCACTAGTATGTAGAATGTAGTGAAGATTGGGCTGGAAGTGACCCGGATTTTGGCCCTGGCAGAGGGCAGCTTCCAGAGAAGAAACATAAAGAAAAGCACATTGGGAACCAGAAGCAGAAGATCCCAGTAGCGGACTCTGCAAAAAGTAAATAAAACAGGTTTTATCCCTGATCTTCAGCCTCTAGAAAGGAAAGCACCAGCCCTGATCCCTTCTCAAGCAAACTGAGAAACAAACAAAGCTCTTTCCCTTGGTCCAGGGTCAGACCATTTCCTCCAACTCACCTGGACTTCCCAATGTCTTCATAGAGCAGCAGCAGGCACTTGTGCGGCACCGTGATGTTGGTGTCGTTGATGGCGTGCGTTGTCATTGGGGAGAGAGTTGTCACGTTATCCAGCGCTGTCACCAGGGCAGTCGAATGTGTGATGTTGTCAGACACAGAGAATGTCATCACAGACATCATGGACTGGAACATCCTGTCCTCCTTCTGGTCCAGATCAAACAGAGCAAGACAACCACAGCAGAGGAAAAAAAGCAATATTAAATCAGTTGTGAGTCACAGCTAAAAAAACACATCCTTGACATTAAGCCCCTGCACAACTGCTTCCTGCTTGGCACAGCCAATTATCATCATGTCAAAGACTGTATTACACAATGAAATGCCACCTGCCCTAAGTCTGCACACAGCCATTAGGGTGGTCAGTACAAAACCACACTTTGATATCAGAGTAACAAGCACCTTCAAATGGTGCTGTGTGGATTAAATTTTGTCATTCTTGGAGCTTCAGCAGATTCCTAGAAGAAATCAAGGCTCAACAGCAATATATGCATCATCAGATAGAGACAAAAGCCCTACTTTACCAGGACATTTATTCTTGATCCCGAGATCAAGAAGTGATAGTCAATAATTTAATTTCATACTGCAAAGAAAAAATGAAAGTCCCTCCTAAAACCCCATTGCTGTTACCAACTCTGAAGTCTGAGAGCAGGGAGAGCCTCACATACGCCGACCTAAAGGAACTGTACAGTCTTTACCTTTCAAACCCAACCCTGGCAAAAACCAACATACAGCATTCTTTTTCTAACCCTCTGCAAGACACCAGAACAATTCTATTTTTGAGCAACTCTCTTCCCACCCTAAAGTAGAACTCTGACTGTTAAGCTCAGTAGCTACAAGCTGAATACAAACACAGGGTCCAATAACCCCTCCTAACAATCCCCAAAAGAGAGATCACAGACAACCCACAGATGCAGAAATTATAAATCTGACCGCCAACATCTTAAAGATGCACATTGCCAGGGACAGCACTCAAGCAGTCTGTGTGTTATAGCTAATCCAGGATTTATTAAAAAAAAATCTCCCTGTTTGACTCCAGCCCTGACTTGTGTGGTGAAAACTGACAGCCCCCATGACAGGGCTCAGAAGGTATTTTTCCTTAGAGGTTCTGAGTGAGTCACAAGCTGGAAAGCAACAGCACAGCCCTGTGTCATCTGCTGAGCTTTCAGAGTTCAGTAGCACCTTCTTCAGAGACTTGCTTGAGACTGTCAGTCATAGGCTCTTTCTTCAGAGGCTGACAGTCTTCCCAGGTTCTCTAAGGGGCAAGGGAATCATCCCATCCTCAGCCAACAAAACTTCCCTTTGATTCACCCCTGCTGACAATACTCCCTGAGCTGGGATTTTCTTTTGTGACTGCTGTATGCAGTGCTGCACGAGAGACATCACTGTAAATAAACACACAGATCTGGAAGGAGCAGCTTTGCACCAAGATGGCAAAGTCTGGGCCAAAAGATTCTACTTCTAAGTAAAGGTTCCAGCAAACGACCTTCACATTCCAAACTCATCTCTGGAAATGTCCTCTCTTCCCTCCAGCTACTCATTTCTCTGAACTGCCAAGAGAAGAATTTTCTCTGAACAATTTTGCTCTATTCTCTTCCTCTGTAACACCACTACATGTCACTAGAGCTGAGGTCAAGAACAGTCACATTGGCCAGCACAGAAAAATTTCTACATGATTTTTTAAAAAGCTGGGGAAAAGTAAAGAAGAACCTCCCAGACCATGGGCAGAATAACATTATCAACTGTGAACCATCACAACCTCCTAGTAGCTCTTCTGGGACAAAGAATTCCATCTCCTGTCACACTGAAAAGAGCTCAAGTATAAAGCTGTGAGAGACTTACATTAGCAAAACAACTTCATATGAAAAGAGCAAGCAGGCTCCATTATTTTTTGCCAGAAGCCACCACTATCACAGAACAGCAGCTGCTGATAAGGAGAGGAGTTGGCCACAAGTAACAGAAGTCCAGTCACGAGGTTTCAAAGGGCAAAGCAGAATCAAGCTCAACTCTCAGCCAGGCTGCTCACTACAGCCTAGTACTTGTATTCTTCCTCCCCACATAAAGTGTACACAAAGCAGAGCAACAGAACAGCCAGCGTGATAAGAGAGTGCAGCCAAGGCCACCAGACAGACAGCACTCTGGTCATGCTTTTCTAATAGCTAAGGCCTACAGCACAGATGTGGAGAACTGGCCCACTCCTGTCCAAATCAACAGCAAAAATCCCACAGCAACAGGACCAGGAAATGAAGGAAAGGATCCAACTAGGGATCAGCAATGCTGCTTCTTTCAGCACACTGTCCTTGCCCTGTCTAGTCCTAAATAAGTCCTGTCAGCTGAGCATATCCAAGAGTTCACTCACCACACCCTGCCTCCATGGGACTGCCTGCTTCAGCCAGCCCAGCCCATGGGGGGTAAAATCACCCCAGAGCCACGTGGAAAGAAACCAGTGCTGCTGTCATGGTCTCCCCTTTTCATCCAGCAGGCAACTCTGTACCAGAACAGAAAATAACATGTTTTTCTGCATTCCAGATGAAGTCAGGCTGATTTGGTGAAGGCCAATTCCTCAGTCCAGGCCTGGATAAGCTGCATTCAGACTAAGAACATGGGCATGATTCCTGGGCTGCAGTGACAGAGCACTAGGAAGGGCTCTGCTTCACCTTCAGGGAAATGTTATCTCACCAATGCTTATTGGTCCTTGAATCATGGCACTGTAACAATATCAGAGCTCAGTGAAATTCAGACATCACATCACTGGCAATTGTCTGTTCCTCCCAAGCCCACCTTCAGAAAGGTGAATTACAAACTGCACAAGTTGCACCTGTAATAAAAAATTGGAACTTTTCTGTCTTTCTGCAAGCAGCATCAGAAAGTCTCTTACGTAGAGATCATGATAGGTTTAAGACTGCTTCTTATATTACTGTATTTGTGCAATAAAAACTGCACTGACCAGATCCCTGCTCAAATAATATAACTGTTACTTCAGTAACTTAAACACTTAAAAATACCCCAGAACACTACAAGTTAAAAAAAACCAACCAAACAAACAAAAACCAAACAACCAACCCCACAAAAAAAAACCAAAAAAAAACCAAAACAAAAACAAAAACAAAAAAAAACCAAAAAAAAACACAAAAACCTTTTTTTTTTGGTTCACTCTCTTCCTTTTTAAGAAATCACTTCAACCCTCCCCTTTGGCCACAACAGTTGCATTTTTCATTTCACTCTGAGAATTTAAGACAGGGATTTTCTCCTCAGTAATTGAGGCACTCCCTTACAGTTTCTCTCTCACATCTCGTTCTGAACTAAGCTTAAAAAGAAAGGAACTGCAACGAGGAAAAAAGAAAAATACCGAAAGCAGAAGTATAAACAATAAGCCCAAACCCTCACAGACAGAGAACCATGGCCCAGAGGTTGACCCAGAGGTAGATTACAGAAATGCATATCCCGGGGTTTTTTCTGTTTTGGTTTTGATTCCTGTGGAAGGCGGGGGCACAACACGCAAGGAAAGTAGCAGAGTGCGGTCACTCGGTTCCAGCTGGCGAGGAGGCGCCGCCGGTCTCACAGGCACAGCCGAGCCCCGCTGCAGCTCCAGCCCAGCCTTCAGCTGCCCAGGGCTACCCCGGAGGCTCCGGCCATGGGGCTCTAGGAGGCCCTCGGAGGCCCGCGGCCCCGCCGCCCCGCTCTGAGGCGCCGCAGTGTCGCTCCGTCCCTCCTTCCCCACTACCCCCCTCCGCCCGCACCCACCGGGCCCCGTTCTTACCCAGCCCCGCTCCCGCCGCCGCCGCTCAGTCCCGGGGTCCCGGCCCCGCCATCCCACCCCCGGCCCTGCCGCTCCCCTCAGCCGGGGAGCGTCGCTGAAGAGCGGCCGGAGCGCAGCGCCGCGCACCCAGGCGGAGACAGGGCCGCCAGAGCCGGGGCTTGTCGGCCGAGCCCAGGGGCGCTATTGAGAGACGGTCCCCGAGAGGTCCGCGGCTGGGCCAATCAGAGAGCGGGTCCTGTCAAAGGCCCGAAAAATGTAGTGGAGCAAACCAATAGAAAGGGCCGGGAGGCGGGACTAAGGGGGCGGGTCCGCCGCGCTTTAAAGGCGCCCCGTTCCCCACACACCTGTGGGTCGCCAGCTGGGTGGGGAGCGGTGGCGGCGGGCAGGGAGGTGACCCCGGGGCTGGGCGGGTCTGGCGGTCTCGGTTCGGCCCGTGCAGGGCAGGCTCTGCCCTTTCCAGCCCGATCCCACCCCAGAACGAGCGCTCTGCAATCCTGCACCCACCGTCGCACTGCTCCGGGCGGCCAGCACGGTACAGCTCCTGTGTACGGCCTCAGGATGCGAGGCAGGGTAGTTAATAATTGAGGGAGATCTGATAATAAGTTCCTGCAGGGGAGAATGATTAACAGCCTGTGAGTTTGGCTTGTAAGGAGAGTTCAAAGCTGACTGAAGAAACTCGGCGTAGCTTGGACAGCAGCTGCTAAGGGGAAATGCAATCAATAATTAGCAGGATTTCAAGGTGTGAATACCAGACGGACAAAAGAGACGCTCAGTATCATAAACAAGGAAGCAACTGTGACAAATGAGCCAAGATTTATTTAGGAAATTAAAGGAAATAACCAGCTAAGCACCAGCACGTTATTCTCAGCAGTAAGAGCTTACTGCCAGGGAAGTTTCAAGGAGAATGGTTTTTATCTGAGTCATTGCAAGGACTGCAGGACACATTCTGGCACGGGTTTCTAACTATGGCTCACTTGTGGCTGCAGGGTTTGCCTCTGTAGGAATGAAAGGCTTTTGCTACGCTGAAGTTTACTGTACAGAGCCTACACTTCTTTAGATGATCCCTACCTTGGGCAAGTTTGCAGGTTCTGCTCTAGCAAACACCATACACAGAGGGTTCCAGGCCTTCCTCACACACAGAGAGTACTTGATCCTCTTCTTAGATCAAATTTTCCAGCTTCCTTTCCTCAGCAAGCCTCATGAAGGGGTTGTGCCTGGAGACTCACCTGTCTCAGCCCTATTCTTCTGATTTTCCACTGGGTTGAAACAGGTTTTCATGCTGGTGTCACCCCTTTGGAATGACATCTGGAGAAGCCAGTCCTTAGCTTGTCTCATTTCACACTGTCGTTCAGGTTAATGATATGTTGCAATATTTTGACACGTTCCATTTATGGATCCAAGCTCAAAGGCTTGGCTGACTCCAAGATCTCTGAGTTACAGAAGGGACACTTCTGTTTAGAGAGAGGTGGAGTGTTTCTGCCTAAGAAGTGCCTTGGTAACAAACAAGTAAAATCCATGTCTTCTCACTTGTAGCCTCAGGCACTAACTAGTTGAATGTGTTACCTCCCACATAGCTGTGTCAGAAGGAGAGATTTTGCTTTCCAATCCACCTGCTTTTCCCATCTGATTCAGCTTGAGGCTAGAGCCCAGTATTTGGGACACCAGATCCAAAAGCTGTTTCGTGGTCAGGAGACTGCTGCATGCCACTGCAAGGACTGTGACACCTTTAGCTCCTGCCTTCCTCACTGCTTGTGTGAAAAAGGAGTTCCTTTGAATTAACCAGCCCTGCCTGTCAGCCCCCACATGGTGTGGGCAAACATAATCCCCCTCTTCCCACCTCCAAGGACTGTTCCATGTCCTTACCTGCACACATCCTTCCACTTCAGCTGAGCACTGCTGCTCTGTGCCTCATTTCCAGGCAGCACCTAAAGACGGCAGGGCTCACTCCCTCTGTCCTTGCTGTGTCTCTTGGTGTTGCTGGGCTGAAGCAGGACAAGAGGTGATGTTCAGCAGCCTTGATACAACCTTGGGGGCCCCATGGAAAGCTGGCACTTGTTGCTGTACCTGCTGTAGCCTGCTGTGCTGTGGCAATCTCACCTGGCTTGCAGGTGCCAGACGTGGAAGATGCAGACATGGTGTCCAGCATCACACCTTCATGCAATCACCAAATTCCACTATTCTGAGACATTTTATCTCTCTCAAATACTCTTTCAGCTTTTATTAGATCAGTCTACTGAACAGGATATTACTTCTATCTGAAACTCCTTTGCTGTTCAGGTGTTGAGCAGCTGCAGGGACAGATGTGCCTGTCTTGTTTCAGAGCTGTTCTACCAGCCTACTGATTTCTAGTGCTGGGTGTAAATTTGCACCACAGGATACACCTGGACTGCACTCCTGTGTCTCTGCCCTTTTTTTTTCAAGGGGAATTCACTCACTAGGGCTCTTCCTGTGCTGCAGGAAGCCACAAGTGTGCAAAATCCTAGTGGTATGGTTGGATATTCAGGATTTTGGTGCTCAGGTGAGGTGACCCCACAGAGCAGCCTGGGCCCCCTCTGCATCTCAGCCCTCTCACATACCCAGTCCATGTCTCTAGTGTAGCAGAAGGAGTTCCATGCATGGCAGCAGCCTGATTTTAGGGGTGGTTTCAGCTGCCCAAGCAGAGCTCTTGTCAAAGAGGCAGAGCACCCCAGCTCAAGCATAGGACCACTTGTAGGTGGCACCCAAAGTTAGCAGTGAAAACATGGGCATGGTGTGTGGTCTTCCAGGAAGGACAAACAGAAAATATGTCTGTCCATCCAGCTGTCTGGTGCCTGGAGAGACAGTGGCACCCTGTGTTGACACAGGCTCATCACAGTGTGTCATCTGGGCCTTGTCAGACAGGTCCTGGGCTGCCTTCCCTTAAGCCATAGAATCATTTGGGTTGGAAGACTGAACATTAGGAAAGAATTCTTCATTAGGAAAGAAATTAGAACGGTGCTCAAGCATTGAACAATAGGAAAGAAATTGGAACGGTGCTCAAGCATTGAACAGGCTTCCCAATGAGGTGGTGGATTCACTGTCCCTGAAGTGTTCCCAAACCATGGAGATGTGGTGCTTAGAGACATGTTTTAGTGGTGGGCTTGGCAGGGCTGGATTAATGGCTGGACTCCAAGACCCTGAGGATCTTTTCCAACCTTCATGGTTCTGTGATTCTGTGACCTCTAAGATCATCAATCCCATGGTGGTCTCTAGAAACGTACAAGTGGGAGCATCTTGGGGGTGTCCCTGTGTCTGTTTCACTCTGAGCACCAGCCAGCTCCCCTGCCACGTGTCACAGAGAAGAGGCTGAGCCACTCTCCTATTTATATCATGATGCTCCTGCTTTGCTATATTAGTATCAGCCTGAATCATCCAGCTGGGCTCTTGGAAGATCCATTTCAGATTGTCAGCTGCCTCTTCAGTCACTTTTGCTTCTGGTGTCTCCTGTTTCAGGGTCATTGTCTCACACCCCAGTCCAGCCAAGAGCACAAATAGCCTGATACTAAACAGTGGTCAGAAACCCTTCAGAGAATGCAGACCTCCAAAATCCAAACCACCTGCTGTTATGCAAGGCCCTGTGGCCTGGAAGGTAGCATTCCATCTCTTTGCCAAACATCAGCCCCATTGCTTGTCTCTCTGAATTCCTCTTCCAGTCTCTGTGCGACAGGTGCTCTTCTTCGGTTCCTCTCACAAATGGCATTTTCTCGCTGCACTGAACAGTTGGAAAGACAGATGTGTGATTTGTGTGTTCTTCAGAATGGCTCTGATCAGCCCCCTGTTACTTCCAGCATATACAGGCTTGCATTAAAAAAACAAACCAAACCAACCCCCCCCCCCCAAAACCTAAACAACAATAACAACAAAAACTAACCAACCAACCAAAAAAAAAAAAAAAACCAAAAAACAACCAACAAAAAAAACCCTAAAACAAACAAACAACCAACCCCCCCCCCAACCACAAAATGCCAGAACCTCCTTCCCACCTCTTGTAGTTTCAGCGTGAATCAGAACAAAGACGATTGAACTGGGTCAGTGGCAAACCCGGTCAAGCAAGTCTTGATTTTAGCTCCCGCAGAGGCAATCGTGAGCACGGGAATTCACAGTGGGATCTCTGCTGTGCCTCGGGCTCCCAGGAGGAGGAGACCCCTCAAGCCCAGAGGGAAATGTTTGCCAAAGTTTGTTAGTGCCGTTCACCAGCCTCCCGAGCCCCCAGACCCGGGGATGGCCCTAGGTCCCGCCCGCTCATGCATATTCACAAGGAGGCGGGGCCCGTCTATCCATTATTCATGAGGTTTCGCGCGCTTTCGTGACCACGTGGTTTGGTTTTCGCGCGGAATCCGGGCGCAGGAAGCGGCGGTGATGGCGGTGAGTGGCCGTGCCGGGGGAGCCGATCATTTGGGGTCCCACCTCCACGAGTGCGGGCCCCTCGTTCTCCCCGCTGCCGGGCACTTGGCGCTGCGGGGTCCAGAGAGGATTTCGGGGTGGGGGGGAGATCCTGAGGGCGCGCCCGGCGGTGCTCCCGGAACGCCGGGGGAATTTTCCCGCGTTCCCGGCGCCGGGAGCAGAGAGCCGGGCCGGGGCGCGATCGGACCCTTCCCTCCGCTCCGGCTGCGCTGCGAGGGTGGATTTACCCCCGTACCTACCGCCCCCAGCCCCCAATATGTTTCCATTGTCATTTGCGAGGAGGGCTAAATATTATAAGTCACGGGTGATCCATATACCCTCCCTTCTGACGGGCAGAGGCTCCTGGAGGCACTAGCCCCCTCTCCCCTGCCCTCACCCTCACTCCTGTCCCTGCAGGATTCCTCCGAGTCGCAGGCAGCGGTGACCAGCCCCGTGCGGAGCTCCCGCCGCGGCGATGCCTTCACGTCCAGCCCCGGTCGGGACCTGCCCCCCTTCGAGGATGAGTCCGAAGGGCTCCTGGGGACCGAGGGGCTCCCCGAAGAGGAGGAAGAAGGGGAAGAGCTCATTGGGGAAGGGATGGAAAGGTAAGAAAATCGTTCCGGGGGTTGTGTGCGGTGATGGGGTGCTGGGGATGTCGGTGCAGCGAGACATGGAGGGAGCTCTGAGGCCTTGAGGGATCCCTCTGCTGTGCTGGCAGCTGGGGTGACAGGGCTGAAGAGCTGCTGGACAATGGAGAAAAGGTCAGAGCATGATGTCATTTGGGTCCTGGGAGAACTGAGCAAAGTGCCATCCTGGTCCTGGCTGGGTAAACTAGGATCTGCCTGGGTGTGTGATGTGCATTCAGCCCAGCTCTGTTTCTCCAGGCATGAATTTTGATGTTTTACTCAGCAAGGTCTGTCGGCAAACTGAACTTTAAAACACAAAGGCTTGAATGCTGGCATTCCTAATCATGGTTTTGGAGCCCTTTGCATTCCTAACCATGGTGCAGGAGCCCTTTTACTGCAGGGCATCTTCCACTGGGAAGTGCCTTCCTGCTCAACACCGTTCTGTCTGCTGCAGAACTGTCCTGACACCTGCCCAGCAGTAGCTGGAGAAGGGCTGCAGAGTTGCTTTCCTGGCCTGATTCCCTGCTCTCTGTGTGTGTGTAGGGACTACCGGCCCATCCCAGAGCTGGATGTGTACGAAGCAGAGGGCCTGGCCCTGGATGATGAAGATGTGGAGGAGCTGACTGCCAGCCAAAGGGAAGCTGCCGAGCGAGTGATGAGGCAGCGGGACCGCGAGCTGGAGCAGGGCATGGGCCGCATGAGGAGGGGGCTGCTCTACGGTAGGTGCAGTGTGCTGTACCACCCTGGGGATTGATAATAAACTCACCCTTGGGGGGAGCTGGGCTCTCTGCTCTCAGTTTCGCAGGGAGATCGCTAGAGCTCCAGTGTGCCTGGCCTCTTTATGAAATCACTGGCTGTGGGCTTGGCTGGATTCCCCAGTGCAGGATCCCTTTCCTTTGGGTTTCCTCGGAGCTCATTTGGTGTCCTTCTGGTCACTGCTGAAACAAATTTAGGATCCTGGGCCTCTATCAAAGGATTGGGGCTCTACCAAGCAGTGCTGTAGAGTTTGTTGGTGTTGGTGCTCCTGTACAGACTTTTGCGGGCTGAATGGAAGGGCCTTTGCTGCACTTTCAAGCTCATTCCTTGGTAAGGGCATTAATAGACTTGAATGTGTGCTGTTGTGTACAAATCTTCAAATTCACACCCTTAAAGTCTTACTATGCCGTGGAAGATGTAGGAGCAAGTCTAGAACTGGATTTAGGCTGGACCTGGGATGTCTCTTGGTTTGTATCCCAGGCTGTGACCTCTTTACTTGCACAGCCTCTGCAATCCCACTGGGACTAACCCATAGAGGGGGAATGGGAATCCCAGATCCTGAGCAGTTTTTCCTTCCACCCCTAGACAGTGATGATGAGGATGAAGACCGTCCTGCCCGGAAGAGGCGGCTGGCGGAGCGGGCTGCCGAAGGCTTGGAGGAGGAGGATGAGGACATGATTGAGAGCATTGAGAACCTGGAGGACATGAAAGGGCACTCAGTGCGGGAGTGGGTTTCCATGGCAGCGCCCCGGCTTGAGATCTATCACCGCTTCAAGAACTTCCTGAAGACCCATGTGGATGACCATGGGCACAATGTCTTCAAGGAGAGGATCAGTGACATGTGCAAAGGTAGGGCTGAGTCACTGGAGGCTCTCTCATTCTTTATGTGGGTCACGTTACTTTGTGGTGATCCAGTACAGACGTGGGTATTTTGCTGCCTGCCCTCTTTGTTCCAGACATTGAATCAGCACTTCAAGAAAGACTGATGCTGATGGAGATAAATGAATAATGGAAACATGTCTAGTGTCTTCTTTGATTCTGGCTGACTAATTAGAAGGCCCCTGGCGTCTGCTCCTCATTAATATTCATTTCGTAGAAATGCTAGCAGAAGAATATGTGGGGCAGCAGACAGTGGTCTGCAAGTTTGTGATCTGAAAGAGACAACAATTGCTTGCTGTCTGCACCAGTTACTTTCTCACACTGGAAACTGCATTATCCAGCAAGGGGACACAAATAGACCTTGTGACTTTGGAAACTGTGTCAGTGTTGTAGCCTTGTATTCTGACTAGCCACTGCCAGAAGAAACAGTCATTAAGGCTGTCATTGATGAGTTTTAAAAGCAGAAATTGTCACATCTAGGAACAGCTCATGTAGCTGTACTTGTTGTATTTCTTCTTTATATTGAGCAGAAGCTTGAGCAGTGGAACAGGATCAATTTTGTAAAGCTAGGAAATAAAAGGCATTTGTCTCATCCATTTCCACGAACATAAGACACAGGAGGTTTTTGCCAACCATTCAGCACACATAATGTCTCTCCTATTAACTTCTGTTTCCTGGAGGTCTCTGAGAGAATTGTATATTGGGCTGAGGCTTTTGAATTTCAGGAACAGTGAGCCTGGGAAGTATTTGTGCAAAACTGGGGAGGAACAATCACAAGCTTGGTACTGATAAAGAATTCGTTAGAGAAATAAATTTAAAAGAGTTTTCCACCCATTTTCAAATTGTTAATCTCTAACAAGTTTTCCCCAATTTTCAAATTGTTAATCTCTAAACTTTGGGAAAGGTGCAGAGATCTATTAACTGCAGCCTGCAAGATACAGGCTTGTATGTCCTGGTTATCCTTTGCAAACTCCTTGAGAAATGAACAGGCTGAAATTACAATTCACCCCATCTTTTTCTTAAGAGAACAGAGAGAGTCTGGTGGTGAACTATGAGGATCTGGCAGCCCAGGAGCATGTCCTTGCCTACTTTCTGCCTGAGGCCCCAGCAGAGATGCTGAAGATCTTTGATGAAGCAGCCAAGGAAGTGGTGCTGGCCATGTACCCCAAGTACGATCGCATTGCTCAGGAGATCCACGTCCGTATCTCCCACCTCCCTCTGGTGGAAGAGCTGCGGTCACTCAGGTAAGAGCAGAGCTACCAGCAGTGGCTCTGGGGCTTGCTTTAGGCTTTGGGATGCTCAGGACTCACCTGAGAGCTAAACCTCTATGTAAGTCTAACAGGATAGCTGATCTTAGCACAGGGAGAAATCATACTAAGGATGAACTTTCAGCATCCCTGAGGTAAACTTGTGCCTTGCAGCAGGAGTATTTCTGGAGGGTGTTTTGCCTTCTGATGCCTGCAGGCATCTGGCATATCTCTGTCTTTCCTTAGGCAGCTGCACTTGAATCAGTTGATCCGGACCAGTGGAGTGGTGACAAGTTGCACAGGGGTCCTGCCTCAGCTCAGCATGGTCAAATACAACTGCAGCAAGTGCAACTTCATCCTAGGACCCTTTTTCCAGTCGCAGAACCAGGAGGTGAAACCTGGTTCCTGTCCAGAGTGTCAGTCTCTTGGCCCATTTGAAATCAACATGGAAGAGGTAAGAGACTGTGTGCTTGCCTGGATGAGAGTGGCTGCTCATCCTGCTCTGCTGCCTGTTCCTCACAGCCCTGCTTTGACTCCCACCCTTTGAACAGCTTGCTGTGGCTAGAATGGTCTTCTGCTATATCCAGGCAGCTGTGAAGATAGGTCTGAGCTCTTGACCTGTTCTTGACTCAGTTTATCAACCAAAAGTAATTTATTGCCACACTGTAGGTGTTTGGATTGAATCTTTTGCTACAATCATCTTTGTGGTACACAGTTACTTATTCCTATTTTAGAAATGCAGACACAAGCTGTCCAGATCCTCTTCCCAGTTAGGTCAGTTTGTCCTGATCTGTCAGCTAAGGAAACCAGAGAGCAAAATCATTGATGTGGAACTTCTGACTTTCATTCTTTGCTTTGATACCTTTAACCATCACAAGTGGAGCATTCTTCTCCTAGGAACTGATCTAGTATTTGGGTGGACAAACACAGTGGAGGCTTTCCTGTCCCCAGTATTGCCTATCACACCCTGGAATTGCTCCTCACAACCTCCATCCTCCCATGTCCATAATTTTCTAACTGAAGTCTTGGAATGGCCGTTCTCTCTGAGGTGCCTGTGAAGAGCCATGCTGGTGCCTGCTGGACCAGCTGGGTAACTTGGCTTTGTTGCTGCAGACAGTGTATCAGAACTACCAGCGCATCAAGATCCAGGAGAGCCCAGGGAAGGTGGCTGCGGGCAGGCTGCCCCGCTCCAAGGATGCCATTCTCCTGGCTGACCTGGTGGACAGCTGCAAGCCAGGAGATGAGATTGTGAGTACATTGCTCAAGTCTTGGGAGAGCACAGGGTATTTTTAAATTCTGACAGTGACATCACAGGAATATCTATGGGGATGGGGGTGCTGTCCTCGAATGCATTTGAGCCTTACCTTAGAATGGAGAAGGGGCTGTTTTGTACTGTGCAGGCACTGACAGAGCATTTCCTGCTTCCCAGGAGCTGACAGGGATCTACCACAACAACTATGATGGCTCCTTGAACACTGCCAATGGGTTCCCAGTGTTTGCAACTGTGATCCTGGCCAACCACATTGCCAAGAAGGACAACAAGCTGGCTGTTGGGGAGCTGACTGATGAAGATGTGAAAGTGATTGTGGGTCTGTCCAAGGATGAGCAAATTGGGGAGAAGGTGGGTCAGCCTCAGACATCCCTTCTTTTCCTGTTGATAGCTTGCCATCACCTGGCAGCTGGATCAGAAAATGGGTCAGAAAATGGGTCAGCTGGCCAAACAGTGGTTAAGGAACCCAGAAATCCCAGTTCTCTCTGAATGGTCTTCTGTAGCTCTCAGACAGCTGCTGGTGAGAGTCAGTTATAGGAGGGAAATAAATAAGGAACCTCCCTTGTACCTTTGGAGGTAAAAATTTCTGCTTCTCCCTTTCCTTCTACATCGCCACAGGGCTAGAAAACAGGTGAGAGACACTCAGACAGTGCTTACCTCTGATCAGTTTTTTCTCTCTGTGTCTTAAAAGCCAAGTGGCAGAAGTGTTCTGTGAGGCCAGTGACTGTATCTCCAGTCCCCTAAAGGGGATAATATTGCTCAGCTTAAGTTGTGGTAGAGATTTTAGCTTTGGGGGGTATTAGATATGCTAAGACCTGAATCCAGTACTTTAAAGAACAAGCCCCTGGATTGGTGCCTGTTCAACCTCACTTGGGTCAGATTTAATTTCTGTAATGAGGGACTTTGCTCCATTGCCTTAGCTGTGCTGTTGTTACAGTGACTGCTGTTGCAGTGGATGCAGCAGCTTCAGTTGAGCCAGGAGTTTTCTAACATGAGTAGTCTCCAGCATCAGGTTATTTTCAAAATACCCTTGAGGAAGTAAGCTAGTTGTTTGTAATATTTGGCTATGAAAACAATTCATGTGTGGCACAGCCCATTCAAGTACTGTCATGTGCAGGGAGTCAGCCTCTGATCAAGGTCCCCAGCTTTACAGGAGCTGATAACAGGCACTGTGGTGTGCCTTGTGTAGAACAGGGTTGTGGAGACAGTGGCAGCAGCTTCCAGCACCAGACTAAATAATCTGCCATGCCACAACAGCACCATTTTTGTGAAACTCCTTTAGGCAACAATGGGTGGGTCATCACCTTTGAAAAAGGCCTCACACTCTGGATAATAAAGCACTCTTTGGAGACAGCAATATCTTAAGAGTAGCTTTAGATATGGCACTTTGCTGATGTTCATGCAAGATTCTGTTCAGAATGGGAATTGGTGTTCCCTGGACAACTCCTCTGGTTTCCCTTTCAGATTTTTGCCAGCATTGCCCCATCTATTTATGGACATGAAGATATCAAGAGGGGCTTGGCTTTAGCTCTCTTTGGTGGAGAGCCCAAAAACCCAGGTGAGTATCACTTGTGTCCTTTGGTCCTGCCTCACTCAGGGAGGGTAAAGGGACTGGGGTTTGTCCATGGCAACAAGATTACAACAAGAGTGGTTAGAGTTGTCTGAGTGGCTTGGTAACAGACAGTGTATAGCAGATCTATGATTGAACTGGATCTTTTATCACACTGAAAACTCTGGTGTGACAGTAGAAATGCTATGACTAAAAACAGCTCCTGCTGCAAACCCAGGCAAGTTTTTATCCCTCCTCTAGGAGGTCATGTTTAATGCTCCTTCAGAGGTTTGACCTTATGGCACCCTGATTTGTTATCATCTCCTTAGAAGGATGTGTCAACAAGGTTAGAAAATCTGTTTTACAAAGATAACTGACTTTCTTTCCCCCTCAACTTTCCTGTAAACTGGTTGCCAGGCCTGCTGGTTGCCCTCTCTTCAGCTTTGTGGTGCTCAGGGCAGGGTTGCTGCCAAGCCATGCACTCTCTGCCACATGGTTTTCCTATTGCTTTTGTAGGTGGCAAACACAAAGTTCGTGGTGACATCAACGTGCTTCTGTGTGGAGACCCTGGTACTGCAAAATCACAGTTTCTTAAATATATAGAGAAGGTGTCAAGCAGAGCAATTTTCACCACTGGTCAGGGTGCTTCTGCTGTGGGCCTCACAGCCTACGTGCAGAGGCACCCAGTCAGCAAGGAGTGGACTTTGGAGGCAGGAGCCCTTGTGCTGGCTGACAGAGGTGTCTGCCTGATTGATGAATTTGACAAGGTGAGCCCAGCTTCATCTCTCTGTGAAGGATTAGCTGTGAAGTGACCAGCTGTGTCTCTGTCCTCTGAGGACACACTGTAACTCATGGTGACATCTCCCAGATGACCCAAGTACCTACAGTTTGCTTAGGCCCTTGCTGGTCCATAGTGCAGTTTGCTGCCTTTTCAGAGCATCTGGAGCTGATTGCCCTTGGTGTGTTTGGCAGTGGGGTACAGACATAGTTTCACTCTAAATCATTCTTGCTTTCCTGTAGATGAATGATCAAGATAGGACCAGCATCCACGAAGCCATGGAACAGCAAAGCATTTCCATCTCCAAAGCAGGCATTGTCACATCCTTGCAAGCTCGCTGCACCATTGTTGCTGCTGCCAATCCCATAGGTAAGTGCTGAGAGACTACAGGACCATCTCAGCATAACTCCAGGGCCATAAGAGCTGTGGCACAGCTTCTCTTCCTCTGCCTGGTTCCTTCAAGTCTGGAGCAGAGATCAAGCAAGCAGGAAGGTCTTCAGTAACATACTGGGGGTCTGTCCTTCCTGCAGAGCTCCAGCCCTGGGGCCTGTTTGACCTGGATTAATTATTATTATTATTGACCTGTGACCCAGGTGGGCGATACGACCCGTCGCTGACGTTCTCAGAGAACGTGGACCTGACAGAGCCCATCATCTCTCGGTTTGATATTCTCTGTGTGGTGAGGGACACAGTGGACCCAGTGCAGGTAGGGGCTGTGCCAGGAATCAGTGTGTGCAGGGCCTCAGTGCTCAGCTGCAGCTGCCCATTGAGGTTTTTCTGTCCACTGAGCGTGCTCACTGTCTGTTGGTGCTCTGCTCTCTTGCAGGATGAAATGCTTGCCCGGTTCGTTGTTGGCAGCCATGTCAAGCACCACCCAAGCAGCAAGGAGGCAGTGAATGGGGACACCAATGAGGTCATCCTTCCCAACACCTATGGGGTTGAACCCATTCCTCAAGAGATTCTGAGGAAATATATCGTCTATGCCAAAGAGAAGGTCCACCCCAAACTCAACCAGATGGACCAGGACAAGGTGGCCAGGATGTACAGTGACCTCAGGAAGGAGTCTATGGTGAGAATACTGACAAAGGGAGGGAGGAACTGTATGTATCTAGACTGCAAATTAGCCTGAGACTGTTCCAGCATATGTTGACACATTCTTGCCATTCCTATCACAGAAGTCTGTGCCACTGTTCTGTGAGAGACAGGCAGATCCTGCAGTGTCTGCTGAACAGATGATTCTTAGACATCTAAGTGCAGAGTCTCGCCTGTTGATGATGTGTGGACTGATGGGCGGGACACATGTACAGTGCCTGCCATGGCGAAGTCCTTTTGTTGTCACCCAGTCTGGCAGGCCTGCAGGAGATGTTTGCATTCACTCAGATCCACATGCTCCTGGTACTTTACAGGGAGCCATTATCTGTAGAAATGCCCTTCTCTTTTGTCAGTGGGATGTCTCAGGCTCATTTCATGCTCACCAAGTGAAAGAAGAACTTGTTGAGGTGTGAGGGAGATTTTTTGGAGCTTGGGAAAACTATACCTGTTTTGATTGACATTTTGTTTCTTTAACTTCTAAAATTTACTGGAGGAAACTAGATTCTAGGCTAATCTTGGAAAGGCCCTAAACAGTATCACAGAGCGACCCCACAACATCCCCTTGCACTGTGCTGAATTCAGACGAGCAGGGAAGCTGTGCCAGGCTGTGTGGCCGTGCCAGCAGGTGGCAGAGCCTCCTTATCCTGAGTCACCCTCAGAGGTGCAGAGAGCTCCTGCAGTGTGAAAGGAGCTGGGTCCTGGCCCACAAGGCACCCGTCTTGCCCCTTCAGTGATGTGTTTGCTCCTTCCCCAGGCCACGGGCAGCATCCCCATCACGGTGCGGCACATCGAGTCCATGATCCGCATGGCCGAGGCGCACGCCCGCATGCACCTGCGCGATTACGTGGTGGAGGACGACGTCAACATGGCCATCAGGGTGATGCTGGAGAGCTTCATCGACACGCAGAAGTTCAGTGTCATGCGGAGCATGCGCAAGGTTGGTGTCGTCTTACTGCAGGGGTTCCATACTGGTGTCTCCTTATCACACAATAGTTTCACACCTTCTTGGTGTTTCTCATGGGCAGCTGCTCGGACCACTGACTCTTTCTTCTCAAAGCAGCCAACTGACTCCAGTTCCCTTCTCAACACCACCCCACTCTTTTATAGCACTCTTCTTCTCATTGGTTACAGCTGTGGCCTGTTAAAGTCAGGCCTGCTCCTAATCTTTGATAACTGGCCTAGCTGCAACTCCTTAGGGGTAAAATTACTTCCTACACTATCTTTATTTTCTTCTATTCTATCCCCCTACACAAGGTGGGCACCACCTGAGCTGGGGGCTGGAGCTGCACCCAGGACCCACAGGTTCAGCTGCAGCTCCTTGCACTGCCCTGGCTGTGGGAAGAGACTTCGTGCTCTGCAGGGGTTTGTCCTGTGGAGACAGGCACTGAGCCTGTGTAAGTACTGTGGGTCTGAAGTGTCAAGGAAGTTCCCTGTCTGACCATCCAGGAGCCCCTCTGGCAGTCACACTAACACCACCTGGGACCAAGGCCACTTCACAGCTACACACACCAAACTCACAGTCAGACAAGGTTTCCTTAGCAGCTTGACCCCAGGTTTTCCTGTAGCAAAGTCTCAAGCGTCTGGATACTTAAAATAATTCCGTCATTGTGCAATAACAGCTCAAGCTGGGTGCCTTTGAGGAGGGACCCCAAACAAGGCACTGTTCCCTGACTGCCCCTCATTAGTGTGTGGTGAGGCAATGGCATTGTTGGGTCTGAGAAGGAAGTGCACCTTGAGCTTCTGACTCAAAAGCACTGCCATGTCTACTCTTTTTTGACACCTTCCCTGCTATTTTGGCACAGGACACCTGCTGCTGCCACTGCCAGGTGATCAAGCCAAGCAGGCAGTTTGTTTCTTCATGTTTTTATTGGGCTCTCAGGGTACAGTTAACCACAGGGTAGCACTCACTGTGGGTTAGTGTGCAGCCTGCCCTGTTCTCTGAGTAGCAGGGGCTGGCTCTGAACAGCTCTTGGCTGGCTGCACGCTGGCATTTATCCACTGTTGAGTGTCTGCCCTCTGTCTGGACGACTCGTGGCCTCTCTCTTTGGCCTCAAACAGCCAGCCAAGTATGAGCGTCTGCTGGGGAGGCACAGGGCAGTCTGGGTTAAGGGAAACTGCTCTGTGCCTTGCCCAGGGCCAGCCCTCCCATGGCTGTGTCCCTGTGGGCAGCACAACCCCACTGTAGTGCTCTGCTAGCCCCCAAGAGGCACCAGCCCCCCTACAGAGAATCCAGATGGGAATAAAAGCAGTCAGCAGGGGAGTTGTGGCTGTCAGAGGGCTGCCACTGCATGTGCAGGTGGCAGCTTGGCACGGCCATAGTCACTTGAGATACACTAAGGGCACAGGTGACAGCAGTGTCACTGGGTTCCCCCCTCTGTGGCAGGAGGGGGTTGGCTGGTGCTGGGCACTGCAGTGTGTCACTGCTCTGATCCTCATGGCTCATCTCACTCTCCCTCCCAGACTTTCTCCCGCTACCTCTCATTCAAGCGGGACAACAACGAGCTGCTGCTGTTCATCTTGAAGCAGCTGATTGCAGAGCAGGTGATGTACCAGAGGAACCGCTACGGAGCCCAGCAGGACACCATCGAGGTCCCTGAGAAGGACCTGGTGGACAAGGTATGGGCTTAGAGCCAGCTGCCTCTGGGACTGCTTCATGCTCTCTCTGCAGCCTCAGAACCAGAGGCATTCTGAGGCTTCTGACTTCCCTTCCTGCATTATGATACTATAAAAAAGACTGGTGTTAATCAATATAACCCAGCATCAGGATTGTCTCCTCTGCATATGCTCCTCTTGTTTGGAAGTTCTGTATTCTTCCCTCTCTGTTCTCATACACCCCCATAAAGCTTTGGGGTTGGAATGGTAAATCCTTATGTAGGTGAATGAGAACTCAAGTTCCCTGCTATCTGCATTTGAAGAAGCAAAAAGCAGAAAAATCTGTGTATGAACTTTTCCAATCCCTCCTGAGGCTAGCTTGCCTTCTTAATGCATCTTCATGGTCGTCCAAAGGTTGCACTTATGACTTGGCCTTTCTTGCAAAACTATTGACCTTGCTTGGCACTAGAGCAGTGTGGTTTAGTGCTTTTCTGCTCTTTGCATCAGATGTGCAGAGTAACTACTTCCAAAGCCACAGCTTGGTGTTGCCAGGGTGACCACTCCCAGCCAGATGTCTCCCTTGCAAAGCTCTCCTCTCCTGCTGGATGAGGTTTTGGGGACTTTTGGATAGGAGTTACATTTTGTCTCTGCTGGAAGTAAAAGGACGTGCTGAGAGCAGGCAGATGCTGAGCCAGCATCCTCTCTTGGCTCAGCTCAGCACTGCCAGGGCTCCTTCCTCCTGACCTGCAGTCTGCCCTGCTACTGCAGCTCTGGTTCCTGCTGAGCAGAGCAGAGATTGCTGACTGTCAAATTTTATGCAGCCTCTGCTGTGGAAAACCACATGGTTCTTACTTTGATTAAATAAACATTTACCTCTCCCCTCTTCCTCCTCCCAGGCTCGGCAGATCAACATCCACAACCTCTCAGCCTTCTATGACAGTGAAGTGTTCAAGATGAATCGGTTCAGCCGGGATGTGAAACGAAAGCTGATTGTCCAGCAGTTCTGAGCTGGAGCAGAGCCTGCCACATGCTCCTGTGAGATGAGACCTCCATCTTCCAGCCCTCCAGGATGCTGCAGAGATCCTGAGCCAGAGGGACTAGGCTGCACATCCTCTGCTTGCTTCGTGCCTTATGGATTAAGGGAGTGCTGAGCTGCTGAAGACCTTGTGAATAGAACAGAATTAAGTAGTTAAATGCCCTGTCAAGTCTGTTTAGCAACTTTGTTCACTATTTTGCCTTGTAGCTAAGCACAGCAGGGAGAGAATTGCTGGCCCTCTACATGACATGTTTTCTGTTTGTTTGTCACTAGTTGTTATGGGCTCCTCTGCAGGAGGGACCAAGTGGGAGCATTTGGAAAGCATTATCCATCCTCCTTGGATTGCAAGCACCCTCAGGGATTCTCTGTTCCCATCTCTGGTGACTGTACAGCCTGATGGGTGATAATTGAAACTGCTTTCCACTCTCCATGAACCAGCAGCCAGCCTCTGCTCCAGGCCTTTGTGCCTGACACTTGACATTTCCCCAGGTCCCCACATGGGTTGACCTTGTGCTTGGTTTCTGCAGGGGAGGAGGGGGGAGACAGAGGAAGATAAGAAATAAAACAAAACATAGCTCTTTCTGATCTTAATAATGATCTGTTTGGACACTGAAAACTCCTTCAGTACCTGCTGGGGAATCTCCAGAATCCAGAGTGGAGAGGCTTCCCTTGCCTTAGTGGATGTTATCTCTGTGTAGCTGTCAGCAGGTGTGAATTTACAGCTGAATCCATGTGCTACCTTTGACACCTAAACTGAACACCCTCTCTCACACCCATTTGTTGAGGGTGAAGTTCCCATGGTGCTGGTTTTGGGCACGGCAGTGGAGGAGGCCTAAGCTGGATGTGTTCAGGGAGGACAGGGTGGGCTCAGTGTTCACATGCAATTTTCTTAGTCTGTGTGTTTTAAATAAATTTTTTTTCAATACTTCTGCATTTCCTCTTTTGGTAACTCCTGCCACCAAGAGTGGAAGTAAGAGCTTAAGTGAGCAGCCTGGATGCTGTGTGAACTGCTCAGCAATTTGTGGGGTTAGGTTTGGGTACAATCACATCTCATGTTTGCTCTTCAGGTTAGTAGGAAGGGCCAGTGCTGGCTCTCAGCTGTAGCTGAGACATCTGTGGACTGATAGCAGGACACTTGCCCTGGACCATGCTGTGAATGCTGCCATGCCCACCAAGGACCTGCCTGCAGTGGTTCCTTCCCTGTTTATGTTTGTATCCCATTGTGACTGTCCCATCACAGTATTTCCCACCTCCCTTCCTTCACACACTTGGGTCAGACAGCCTTGATTTGCCTTGGCTGCCACTTGGATTCCAATCTGGGAGAAGCAGTAACCCCTCTGCAGGACACAGCTGAGCTCTGCAGTGAATGTGCTTTTTCCTGGCTGGAGCTGTGGGACCTTGTGGCATCTCCAGCCTGAGCTGAGGAGAATTTGTGAGCTGGCTGCTACAGTTGTGTGTGCTGGCCAAGCAGAGGTGTCCCTGGCTGGCAGCACTGGCACCGTGGGGTTTGTCACAGTGATGTGTGTGCGTGTGTGTCCTCCCAGCCTGGAGCCAGCAGTGCCTGAGCCCTGCTGGGGGCTGAGCACATGACTCTCAGCCTGAAACTGCCTCTGTGGGTTGCCTCCTCTGTCTGCCAGCTCCCTCCTGTGTATTTGTTTAACTGTTTTGGCTGTTTCTTTCCCTTCCTACTGGGTCACTGTCTACCAGGGCTTTCTGCAGGCAGCCCATAGAGACACTTGCTGGTATTCCTTCCCTGCCTGAGCAAGCCTTTGCCCCTGAACATGGGCCTGGATCAGGTCTGGGTTGGGGATGCTCAAGCTGTTGTGTGCCTGCACCTGCCTGGTGAGGTTCAGTGTGGTTCCTCAGGGACACAGCTGTTAGCACCTTACCTGAGCTGGATGTGAGGCATCATCACACTCCCAGCATCCAAAACTCCAAAACTCCACATCCAAAACTCACCCCAAGAGACGTGCCTGCAGCCAAGGAAATCTTGGAACTGGAGCCTGCCTGAATTTTCTGGTTCTGCACACACTGCAGTGCTGTGCAACATTCACCCTTTCTTCCTCCTCTAGAATCACATTTCCAGTAATTCCAAGTGTGGTTTCCTGCTGGGTGAGGACTGTGAGAGGACTCTGCCAAAATCCTCTCTGCAGTTTTTGGAAGCACTGATTATTGGATGCCTTTTGGAGAAAGGGGGAGAGCCAGTGGGACACAAACACAGAACGTAAAAGCCTTTGGGATAGGGGGTGAAAAATGGCATTTTCCATTCCAGGAGAGCAGGCAGAGCTTTGGGAAGAGGCAGGGGCAATGCCCCTGGCCAGGAGGGTTTATTGCTTTTGCTGTGCACTCATTCCTTGACTTTTTCTGGCAGCTCATTCCTGGTTGGAATTCCTGAACATTCCTGGTTGGAACATCCCTGGGGGAACACCCCATGGGCGGTGTGCAAAAAGGAGTTTTTTAAGTCTTAAGGCTCATATCAAAAGACATGTGATCCAGATCTTAGGTCTCTGCTGAGGTCCAGGAAGAGTGAATGTATGGACTCTGACACCCTAAACAGTGAAAGATTCACTTCCCTCTGAGGGTCTTACAGCCCATTCTGTCAGCCACATTGCAGTATCTCTCTCCTGCTGCTTTTATAAACAGTAATGAGGGAATGATGCTGCTGTCTAATAATCAAATAATCATTACTCTGTACTTGGAGGGAAAAACAGCCTTTGTAACAATGAGTAATGCCATTGCAATATACAGTGTCTGAGCTAGAGATAAGCATGGCTGAGAAATAAGCTGCAGCATCAGATTCAAATTCAGCCTGCATGTTCTTCAGGACCTTTAGACCTGGAGACGAAAAGTCCTCCACCTCTGCGGACAGTGGCTGTTGATCTTGCTTCCCTCCTGCTTTCTGGTTTTTGCTGCCTCCTTTCACCAAGTCCACTGAATTCAGTGAGAAAACACTCAGAAAGCTGAGTAGGACTTCCTTTTGATTTGCCCATCTGGCCATCTCCTTTGCTGTCTGTGTATTTTGGGGTAAATGATGGGCAAAATGGGCTGTAAGTACCCCTGTAAGCAGTCTTTTCCATTTGAGTTCCCATAGCATATATTGTGAGTCTGTGAGAGTTAATACTAACAAGATTTTTACAGTCATTTGGTGTGAGTGTATGTCCTTCCAGGGTATTTTTCAGCACTTGCTTAAAATATGGGGAGCAGATAGCACTGTCCCTTATTGCTTTTCACAATTCTTTTATCTCATGAGGTGGGATAGCCACCCATGTTCTAGGACCACCAGCTTGCTGGCTGAATAGCACAGGCATAGCTAAAGGATTTAGACTTTCTTCTTTGCAAATCTGGCGTTTGACTTCATGCCAGTCTGTTAGTTGAAAATTATCAAAATATTTTTGTGAGTTTTCTAATTTTTGGATTAATGCTGGCGGATGTTCAGGGTTCAGGGTCTTATTTTGGGTCGAGAAATCTGTCCCAAAGACTGGGGGGACTCTGGAGCTGTTTGGGAACAGTTCTTTTTCGGAATTCTTTTGTGTCGGGATCAAAGGGTTGGCATTTGCAGGGGCAAAATAATTCTCTGTCTGTCCTGTATTTATTAAAGCAGCTGTCATATTCCACCCCCCCCCCTCGTTGCACGCTTTGTGTGCATGGATGTGGCTGTGCGGATCAATCGTGATACAAAGTAGTCCCACTCGCTGCTAGGAGAGTAGAAGGGGAAAACGCGGTTGGGTGTTCGGAGATGCGGCCGTGATCCGGGTGCTGCTCGGGTCGGCTGCGGGATGCGGTGGCGGAGGCAGGGAAGCAGACGGCGGGGGTACAGGACGTGGCAGCGGAGGGACATCAGGCATCGGTTGTGCAGGGTTGCGCTCTGCACAACCCCCCGGGGGGGGGGGGGGGGGGGGAAAATGTCTCAGTCATGTGACTGTGCTTCGGCTTCTCTCAAGGTCCGGCAGAGGGAGAGACGCGGAAGGATACATGCAAGGCGCTGCAGATTCTGGCTGCTGTGGCGCCGTCTGTAGAGCCGGTGGCGGCGGAAGCGGCGTGACAGGGAATAGGGATGCCGGCTGTGGCTGGACAGCGGCAGGCAGCGGCTCGGAACCGGGACCGGGCTGTACGAAAGCTGCGGAGAAAGCAGTGGGGGTGGGGTGGGGGGGCCGTGGAGAGAGAACTGCTGCGTGCGCCTGATCCCGGAAGCGGCGCTGTGGTTGGATGAGACGGCGCGCGCGGGCGGGCGCGCGGGCGGGCGCGCGGGCGGGCGCGCGGGCGGGCGCGCGGGCGGGCGCGCGGGCGGGCGCGCGGGCGGGCGCGCGGGCGGGCGCGCGGGCGGGCGCGCGGGCGGGCGCGCGGGCGGGCGCGCGGGCGGGCGCGCGGGCGGGCGCGCGGGCGGGCGCGCGGGCGGGCGCGCGGGCGGGCGCGCGGGCGGGCGCGCGGGCGACGAGGCTGCGGCTGTGGAAGGCAACGACGGGACGGCCGTGGTTGCAGGAGGCGGCGGAGCCGCGCCATCCAGCAGCTCGGAAGCGGGGGGCTGGGGGGGAGGCACGGCTCGGCCCGGGGCCGCGGTGGTGGGCGGCGGCGGCGGCGGGGCGGCCTCGGCAGCGGGAGATAAACCCGGGGTGGCGGGAGGCAGGAGGAGCGGCGGGAGCGGCTCGGTTGGGGTGGCTGCTGGCCCGGCGGGCAGGGGCGGCGCTGACGGGAGGCTGAGCTGGAGCCGCGGCAGGCACGGCAGAGGCTGCAGCCACCGGTCTAAGACGCCGCGGCGCCGGCACGGGGTGGCTTGGGGGGCTGGGGCGCCCCGGTCCTAGCGCTAGCGGTGCCGTGCCGGGACCGGAGGATTGCGCCGAAACGCCGGCAGGGACGGGAATAAACATGAACGTCTGCCCTGCCGCGGGGCCCGTGGACAGCTCGGGGTGTGCTGCGTGCTCTTGAACGCCAGGGTGGGGGGGGCAGGGCTTCCCGCCCCAACGTGCGCAGGGGGCGCTGCGGACGCCAGCGCGGCAGCGACGGACGCGGAAGGGACTGCGGCCACCAGCGGCGCTGGGTCTACCGGAGCGAGGGGGACTTGCGGGGCGGGAGGAGCGACCCCCCAAGGGGCCTGCTGTGGATAGCGGGGGGAGAAGTGGTGGGGGGGGGGGCGGGGGGCGGTGGGGCCGCGGTGACGCTGGTGGGCGGGCTCGTAGAGGCGGAATTAGGGGGCGGGAACAGCGGTAGCCTGCGCAGCAGGGACCAACGGGATGGCAAAGGCGGGGATGGCGGGAGCCGTGGGAGGGGCCGCGAGGTCCGGGGGCGTGGCTAGGGCCGGGGGGACGGGTGTCGGGACCGCGCGGGCAGGGGGCGGGGCGGCGCGGGAGGGGTCGGCAAGAGTGCGGGTAATGGAGCTGTGGGGTCCGACGAGGAGCTGGGGATCGTGTCCCGTTCGAGAGTCGCGGCCGGAGAAGAGCTCGGCAGGGCAGCTGCTGCAGGCATCCCTCTTGCAGCAAGGACTTCAACCAGAGCCCTGCAAACTGGGACCAGCTCCACAGCAGCCATATCCCGGCAGGACATTAAAGAGCTCAAGCCCCACTGTGTCCTGAAAGTCTTTTACGACAGTCGCGCTTTACGGCACCTTTTGCGACAGTCGCGCTTTACGGCACCTTTTGCGACAGTCGCGCTTTACGGCACCTTTTACGGCAGTCGCGCTTTACGGCTGTTTTGCGACAGTCGCGCTTTACGGCACCTTTTACGACAGTTCTGCTTTACGGCACCTTTTACGACAGTCGCGCTTTACGGCACCTTTTACGACAGTCGCGCTTTACGGCACCTTTTACGACAGTTCTGCTTTACGGCACCTTTTGCGACAGTCGCGCTTTACGGCACCTTTTACGACAGTTCTGCTTTACGGCACCTTTTGCGACAGTCGCGCTTTACGGCACCTTTTACGACAGTTCTGCTTTACGGCACCTTTTACGACAGTTCTGCTTTACGGCACCTTTTACGACAGTCGCGCTTTACGGCACCTTTTACGACAGTCGCGCTTTACGGCACCTTTTACGACAGTTCTGCTTTACGGCACCTTTTACGACAGTTCTGCTTTACGGCACATTTTACGACAGTCGCGCTTTACGGCACCTTTTACGACAGTCGCGCTTTACGGCACTTTTACGACAGTCGCGCTTTACGGCACCTTTTACGACAGTCGCGCTTTACGGCACCTTTTACGGCAGTCGCGCTTTACGGCTGTTTTGCGACAGTCGCGCTTTACGGCACCTTTTACGACAGTTCTGCTTTACGGCACCTTTTACGACAGTCGCGCTTTACGGCACCTTTTACGACAGTCGCGCTTTACGGCACCTTTTACGACAGTTCTGCTTTACGGCACATTTTACGACAGTCGCGCTTTACGGCACCTTTTACGACAGTCGCGCTTTACGGCACTTTTACGACAGTCGCGCTTTACGGCACCTTTTACGACAGTCGCGCTTTACGGCACCTTTTACGGCAGTCGCGCTTTACGGCTGTTTTGCGACAGTCGCGCTTTACGGCACCTTTTACGACAGTTCTGCTTTACGGCACCTTTTACGACAGTCGCGCTTCACGGCACCTTTTACGACAGTCGCGCTTTACGGCACCTTTTACGACAGTTCTGCTTTACGGCTGTTTTACGACAGTCGCGCTTTACGGCACCTTTTACGGCAGTCGCGCTTTACGGCTGTTTTGCGACAGTCGCGCTTTACGGCACCTTTTGCGACAGTCGCGCTTTACGGCACCTTTTACGACAGTCGCGCTTTACGGCAGTTTTGCGACAGTTTTGCTTTGCGACACTTTACGCCATTTTACAGAACTTTTACAGCACTTTATGGCACTTCACTTTACAGTACTTTATGGTTTTTAATATTTTTTGGTTTTTATGTATTTTTAATTAATTTTTTTTAATTTTTAAGTATTGTTTTTTATTTAATTTTTTTTTTAAATTTTTCTATTTTTAAATATTTTTATTTTTTTTATTTGTTGCTGCCCAAGACCAGCGCAAGCACTTTACGGCACTTTATGGCACTTCAAGGTTTTTGCTTTATTTTGGTTTTTGTGTATTTTTAATTAATTTTTTAAAATTTTTTAATTTTTTTTAATTTTTTTTTTTTTTTTTTTGGCTGCCCAAGACTAGCTCAAGCACTTTGCAGCACTTTACTTTACGGCATTTTATGGTTTTTACTTTATTTTGGTTTTTATGTATTTTTAATTTTTTTTTTAATTTTTAACTTTTTTTTTTTTTAATTTTAATTATTTTTTATTTTTTGCTGCCCACGACCAGCTCAAGCACTTTGCAGCACTTTACTTTACGGCACTTTAAGGTTTTTGCTTTATTTTGGTTTTTGTGTATTTTTAATTAATTTTTTAAAATTTTTTAATTTTTTTTTAATTTTTTTTTTTTTTTTTTTTTTTTTTTTTTTTTTTTTTTGCTGCCCAAGACTAGCTCAAGCACTTTGCAGCACTTTACTTTACGGCATTTTATGGTTTTTACTTTATTTTGGTTTTTATGTATTTTTAATTAATTTTTTTTAATTTTTAACTTTTGTTTTTTTTTTAATTTTAATTATTTTTTATTTTTTGCTGCCCACGACCAGCTCAAGCACTTTGCAGCACTTTACTTTACGGCACTTTAAGGTTTTTGCTTTATTTTGGTTTTTGTGTATTTTTAATTAATTTTTTAAATTTTTTTAATTTTTTTTTAATTATTTTTTTTTTTTAGTTTTTGCTGCCCACGACCAGCTCAAGCACTTTGCAGCACTTTACTTTACGGCATTTTATGGTTTTTACTTTATTTTGGTTTTTATGTATTTTTAATTAATTTTTTTTAATTTTTAACTTTTTTTTTTTTTTTAATTTTAATTATTTTTTATTTTTTGCTGCCCAGGACCAGCTCAAGCACTTTGCAGCACTTTACTTTACGGCATTTTATGGTTTTTACTTTATTTTGGTTTTTATGTATTTTTAATTTTTTTTAATTTTTAACTTTTTTTTTTTTTTTTAAATTTTAATTATTTTTTATTTTTTGCTGCCCACGACCAGCTCAAGCACTTTGCAGCACTTTACTTTACGGCACTTTAAGGTTTTTGCTTTATTTTGGTTTTTGTGCATTTTTAATTAATTTTTTAAAATGTTTTAATTTTTTTTTTTTTTTTTTTTTTTTTTTTTTTTTTTTTTGCTGCCCAAGACTAGCTCAAGCACTTTGCAGCACTTTACTTTACGGCATTTTATGGTTTTTACTTTATTTTGGTTTTTATGTATTTTTAATTAATTTTTTTAATTTTTAACTTTTTTTTTTTTTTTTTAATTTTAATTATTTTTTATTTTTTGCTGCCCACGACCAGCTCAAGCACTTTGCAGCACTTTACTTTACGGCACTTTAAGGTTTTTGCTTTATTTTGGTTTTTGTGTATTTTTAATTAATTTTTTAAAATTTTTTAATTTTTTTTTAATTTTTTTTTTTTTTTTTTTTTTTTTTTTTTTTTTTTTTTGCTGCCCAAGACTAGCTCAAGCACTTTGCAGCACTTTACTTTACGGCATTTTATGGTTTTTACTTTATTTTGGTTTTTATGTATTTTTAATTAATTTTTTTTAATTTTTAACTTTTGTTTTTTTTTTAATTTTAATTATTTTTTATTTTTTGCTGCCCACGACCAGCTCAAGCACTTTGCAGCACTTTACTTTACGGCACTTTAAGGTTTTTGCTTTATTTTGGTTTTTGTGTATTTTTAATTAATTTTTTAAAATTTTTTAATTTTTTTTTAATTTTTTTTTTTTTTTTTTTTTTTTTTTTTTTTTTTGCTGCCCAAGACTAGCTCAAGCACTTTGCAGCACTTTACTTTACGGCATTTTATGGTTTTTACTTTATTTTGGTTTTTATGTATTTTTAATTAATTTTTTTAATTTTTAACTTTTTTTTTTTTTTTAATTTTAATTATTTTTTATTTTTTGCTGCCCACGACCAGCTCAAGCACTTTGCAGCACTTTACTTTACGGCACTTTAAGGTTTTTGCTTTATTTTGGTTTTTGTGTATTTTTAATTAATTTTTTAAAATTTTTTAATTTTTTTTTAATTTTTTAATTTTTTTTTTTTTTTTTTTTTTTTTTTTTTTGCTGCCCAAGACTAGCTCAAGCACTTTGCAGCACTTTACTTTACGGCATTTTATGGTTTTTACTTTATTTTGGTTTTTATGTATTTTTAATTAATTTTTTTTATTTTTTAACTGTTTTTTTTTTTTTAATTTTAATTATTTTTTATTTTTTGCTGCCCACGACCAGCTCAAGCACTTTGCAGCACTTTTCTTTACGGCACTTTAAGGTTTTTGCTTTATTTTGGTTTTTATGTATTTTTAATTAATTTGTTTTTGTTTTTGTTTTTGTGGTTTTTTTTGTTTTTTTGTTTTTGGTTTTTTTTTTTTTTGTTGCTGCCCAAGACTAGCTCAAGCACTTTACGGCACTTCACTTTATGGCACTTCATGGTTTTTACTTTATTTTGGTTTTTATGTATTTTTAATTAATTTTTTTTTTTTTTTACTTTTAAAATTATTTTTTATTTAATTTTTAATTTTTTTTTTTTTTAATTTTAATTTTATTTTATTTGGTGCTGCCCAGGACCAGCTCAAGCACTTTGCAGCACTTTACTTTACGGCACTTTATGGCTTTTTCTTTATTTTGTTTTTTATGTATTTTTAATTAATTTTTTTTTAATTTTTGAATTATTTTTTTATTTAATTTTAATTTTAATTTTTTTTTTTTAATTTTTTTTTATTAGTTGCTTCCCAAGACCAGCTCAAGCACTTTACGGCACTTCACTTTATGGCACTTTATGTTTTTTACTTTTTTTTGGGTTTTTTATGTATTTTTAATTAATTTTTTTTTTTAATTTTTAAGTTATGTTTTTATTTAATTTTTTTTTCTTTTTTTCTATTTAAAAAAAAAAAAAAATTATTTTATTTGGTGCTCCCCAAGACCAGCTCAAGCACTTTACGGCACTTTATGGCACTTCATGGTTTTTACTGTATTTTGTTTTTTATGTCTTTTAAATTAATTTTATTTTTTAATTTTTATTTTATTTTATTTTATTTGGTGCTGCCAAATAAGTGATTGTGGTGCTGTTTAAGGGTCCCCAGGATGAGCGAAGAGCTGAGAATCTTGGCTTCTCCTTTCAGAAGGCCGATTTATTATTTTATGATATCTATTCTATTAAAAGAAAATGAGACATTAGAGCTACAATAAAGAAAGAGCAAGGAGACATCAGAAAGCTGGATAAATAAATAAATAATTTTTTATTTATTTATAAATAAATAAAATTGTTATTTATTATTATTTTAAAAATTTTATTATTATTTATTTATTATTATTATTTAATTATTATTTATTATTTATATATAATAAAACCCCATGACTGCTCACAGCCTTGATACAGGCGGACCATGATTGGTCATCAAGTAGAAACAATCCACAGGAGACCAGTCCAAGATGCCACTGTTGGTAAACCATCTCCAGAGTACACTCCACAGCCAGCAGATAGTTATTGTTTACATTTCTTTTCTGAAGCTTCTCAGGAGAAAAATCCTTGCAAAAGGATTTTCATCAAACACATCAGTGCCAGGTGATGGCACAGGCAGCATCGGCTGTCCAAGGTCACCATGTCATCCCTGCCAGCCCAGGTGTCACAGCAAGGAGGAGAGAGCTCACCCTGTGCTCACACAACCCTGCCAAAGGACTGGCTGCCAAAACAGAGCCATGCCATGCATGCCAGTCTGCATGGCAGAGAGAGGACATGAAAAGCCACTGAGGAAGCTGCCACCTCCTCCCTGGGCTCTGCCCTGCAGGCCGGGCCATGGGCAGCCACTTTGGGAAGGCTGCATTTGCTGCCCATCAGCTGCTCTGTGTCTTACAGGAGTTTAAACGCCCCAGGTTTGGGTTGGTGCTGAGCAGAGGGCAGTGAGGAGAAAGGGAGAAGGCTGTGCTGCAGAGCAGGTGGATCCAGGCAGAGCCAGTTTGGGGAGCAGCCTTGTCTAACAGCATTTCATTTTCCAGTTCTACTACGTTTCATTACATTTTGCACTTCTGCTAGAACTGCATGTCAACAGGTTTCAAATATCCTCCTCAGTCCCAGCAGCCTGCTTGAAAGTGCTGTGTCTTTATCAGACCATTGATGGTCCTTCTGAAATGTGAGTCTCACTGGCTGCATCCAAACCTTGTGCTTGAAGAGCATTCCTAATTAAAGCAGTTTGGGCCCTTTTGGGGAAGAAGGGGCTGCAAAGCATTTCCTAAAGCATTTTCTACTCCAATTTCATTGTGAGAAAATACACCTGAAGGATGATGCAGGGATTAGGATTGAGACAAATATGAGTTTGGTGGGTCAATTTTACTTTGAGAGATTGAGAAACACAGGAAGCCCAAGTGATGATCCCAGAGGGTTGAACACAAAGAGGCTTCATCCTCCCAGAAATACGGGGGCCTTAAAACCACTGTTAATTTGCTGACATATTTTTATTTAGAAATGCCTTAGAGCTCTTTTCTTCAATCATTTTGGAATGTGAGCTGAAACAAAGCCATCCAGGCTGAACCGGAGGGATAAACTCCTGAGAAAAACACCCCGTCCCCTCTGCAGGGTGAGGAGCTGAGCCAGCATTTCTAGAAATAAATCATCACCCCCAGCTCAGAGTCTGCGGGAGGATGTGCAGTGTTCCCCTGCTCCCAAACAGCCCAGGACAGCTGTGACTCCCCCAGCACTCACTGGGCTACCCACAGAGCCTTTGCTGTGCTGCCTGTGGGGCCAGTGCCTATCCCTGCCCTTGCCACCATCCTGGACTCATGTCTCATGCCCCACACCCCCAGAGCCCAAATTTGCAGTTTGTCCCACACAAAGAGCCAGGGCAGTGAAGGAAAGGGGGTGCATCCTGCCAAACCTGCCCACACAGACATGTGACAAGCAGGCAGAAAGGGTGCAGAGCAGGAAGGGTGAAGGCAGCAGTGCTCTCAGGGGCTGCACACCTGGTTCCAGGTGTGGGGATGGCAAGAGACCCCATCCTGGGGGCTGTAGCCCCAAATCCCCAGCATGGGAGATGCTCACAGGCAAGCAGGCAGCCAAGAACAGCTCAGTGTGCCCTGGATTTGGGGTTACCCATTCAGCAGCCATGGTGCTGGGCACAGCTGTGGGCCCAACCCTCATCCTGCTCCCAAGGACATGGCTCCACTGCCCTGACCTGGGGATCACCCAAAACCCCAGTGCCAGAGGCCACAGAGACTGTCCCTGGGGACAGCAGCTGCAAGTGCTTGCACACTGCAAGTGCTTGCCCAGCTCTGTGGGACCCCACCTACCTTGCTGGGGAAGGTCTGGCCTTGAGATAGGAAAACCAGAAACAATAAGGGATGAAACAAAGCTTGTCAAGCAAACTGGTGTGTTTGTGTCAATTAATGTTGGGTGCAGGAGGGGGAATAGGCTTTGTGTCATACTGGAGAAATAAAAAATACTTCCTAAACCTTTGCAACATTGTGAAGCCTCTGCTATGCCTGTAGTGACCTGCAGTTAAATAGGTGGCCAAACATGTCACTGCAAACCATGAGAGATACACAGGAGTGGGGCAGGACTCCTGATTTTCCCAACTCTTTGCCCTGCTGTTGGACTGAGCTGTTAGGCACCATTCAGTTTTGCCCTACAGCTTTCTCCTGCCCCCTGTGCTCTGGTCCCACCTCACTTGGCACATGAAGTGAGCAGTGGCAACAAGAGAGATGTCGTTGCTGGAGTCAGTTGTTTGTCATTTTGCTCACTCTGCCTCCCGTCTCCTCAGCACAAAGGCAGTGTGCCCTCCCACCATTGTGCTGCCAGCACCCAGCAGTGCAATGAATTCCTGCAGCTGCGCCCTCACTCCTGCTGGCATCAGCTGCTCACTGGAGTGTTAATGCCAGTCTGAAGGCATGCTCCTCCTCTCACGGCCACTGAGCTTTTCAGCTTCCCTGGAGCAAGCTTTGGCTGTTGACAGCATCAGGTGTCTGGTCTGGACAGGGGTGCAGATGGGTGAAAACATGCTGCTCTGAGCAGGGGCTGCCTTGCCAGGAGCCATGTTCCTGCTGAAGGTAGGGAGGGTTTTGCTGCAGGGCTCTGGAGCTCAGCAAGCCAAGCCCCACTCGTGGATTGAGGAGTTGCTCCCCTGACAACCTTGAGTTGAGCCAAGCTTGTGTACTTGGCTTCTTGCTGCTGTGATTCAAACTGCACAGTGCCCCTGGCAGCCAGGGGCAAAGGCAAGAGTCTGGGGGAGGTGAGGTCTGTTCACAGCAGACTGTGCCTATGCTCACATGGAGGGTAATAAAGGTGCTCCCTGTAAAGGAGAGGGCTTTATGGAGACAAGTGGTGTCCCTTCTTGTGGTCATCTTCCCCTTAGGACTGTGGTTGTTGGCAAAGGCTTGAAAGAGCATCTGGATTTGAAAAGGGCATAATGGGCCAGATCCTGATGCAGTTTAGTCTGAACATGCTGTGTGCAAACTCCTGAGAGAGCAGCAGGGCTCTCTGCATCTCATAATAAACAGTTTGACTTGAGCTAGGCACAGAACAAACACACAAACAGTGCATCTGCTGGGGCTGTATGAGCAAGTGCAGCAGGTACCAGCTAATCAATCAGCATGTGTGAGCTGGGAAAAAGGGAGAGACAGAGCTCGCAGGAAGGGCTTTCCATTCATACTAGCAGAGTTTAGCTTATGCCTTTATTGTGATCATAAAGCAACACACTACATCTGCAAGTCATGGGCTCATCCAGTGTGCCAGTGGTTGTTTCTGAGTTTGCCTGTCAAGTGGCAGATGCCCCTTGAACAGGTGAAGTCTACATTCAGTAATGTGTGGTTTTCCCCAAATTAATGCCAAAACCTCTTGGAAAAATTAGCATATCCAGCATTTCTGGACTCACAGTGTTTCCCTTTCTCCCATGCCAGACCTTGGCTGGAAGCTTCTCTGTCCATCTCCACTGTGTTTACTAAAGAGCTGTCTGGAAACTGGGTGACAAGAGCTTTCCCAGTGCTACAGTGCTGAGGATGCAGCAGTTGTGTTGGTTCGTGGCATCTTCCCACCCTAGTGCAGTCCAGCCAGGAGGGCTGGACATCCCAGTCCAGTTCAGCCAGGAGGGCTGTTTCAGATGCTTACAGCTCTGCCCTTGTTGACCTCAACTCACCTGAATTCCAACATGTGAAGACAGTATGGGAATATGTTTACAGCAGATGTGTGTCCACAGATACAGGTGAGTCACTGCAAACAGCTACATCTCCTACTGTGCTGCAGCAAGGATGCACTCTGAACTTCCTAGTATTTTTCCATCTCCTAAAATACTTTTCTACTTAACAAAGCAGAGCCAAAATTGGATCAGGCTTCTGCTGTATTTTGCATCTATTATGCAGTCCTTGCTGCCATCACTGATTTAATGTCTCCATTATCTGGAGCACTGGTCTGCCAAGGATTCCAGCCATCCAGCATGCCCCTTGGCCTTACTAAACATTTGTGAGCAGCCTTAAGGGGCTGCTGAGCTCTGCATTTTTACAGCAAAAGCACCTTGGAAAGGCTTGTGCTCCCTTCTGCTCATTTTGCAAGTCACTTCTCTCTAAAGGAGAGGTAAGGCTGTTGGGAGAACCCCGAGGAAGTGCCAAGTTTCTTCTCTGGGTGATCTAGTACTCAGGGTGATCTGACAGTAACTGTCCTGTCTAAGAGGTGCTGAAGAGCTTCAGTCCCATTAAATGCCACAGAAACACATATGTAGGAGTACCAGTAGAGCCTATGAGTCAGTGACTGGCTCTCCTCAGAGGCAAGAGTTACCAGCCCTCTTCAGGTACAGGCTGATCCCTCCACTCTGAAAATATATACCCACATTCCAGCTTAGTCAGCTATTAAAATAGTTTTTCTGAAGATGACATTAGCCTTTGCAGTTTAGTAAGAAAAGTTACAAACCACCTCTGGGTTCTACCCAGTGAAAATACTTTGCTCATTAAAATATAGGAACTCCCCCTCACCTTCTTAGGTCACTGTTCAAGGAGAGAGGTTTATATCTGGGCTCTGAGGGTACTAATAAGCCTGACCAGGCTCTCCTGGCCCTCTATCCATACTTATGGCCTGGTGCTCTATTTAAGCTCACCTGGGGCTTATGTGAGCTTTGAGGGGGAAAATATTGGTGTGTGTCTCCCTGTGCCTGCTCAAAGTACCTATTGCTTTGGGCTGTGGTCCATAGACTGCCTTCCTGATCTTGGTCATCTTCTACTACTGTGGAACTGCCAAGTGATTCCTGGATGATGGCTGCCATCACAGACCTTGACTCTGACCTAGGGACTGGCTGCTTTGGTGTTGGTCTGGCTTCATCACTGTGAGCTTCTCTGAGGATCTGGACTTCTGGTTCAATCTGGGTCTCATCTCTGAGCTGCTCATCTGTCTTGGCTACTGTTGTGGCTGTCCTGCTGGCTGCTGTGCTCAGCTCCCTGCTGTGTGCTCCTCAAACCCAGTACCCTGAGGGTTTGACAGTAAATTCTTCAGGCTCTGGTCATATCTCTAAAGCTCCTCAAACCTGGTACAATGAGGCTTTGACAGTAACTTCTTCAGGCTCTGGTTATATCTCTAAAACAGGCAGAGCTCAGACTAAACCTCCTGTGCCTTGTCATCAACCCCTTGGCTTTACTAGGCTTTATCTTGCTTGTCCTTCTGCCCCAGCTAAAAGCTTTAGAAGATCTGAGGCTTGCTGCCCTCATGACATCTTCATTTCTGCAGATTTTTCATCCCTTACAGAGAGTAATTTGTTTACTGTCTGAGTTGATGAGCTCAACATAGAGATAAAGGGGTTCTCTAAGCTGTGCAGAGGTCCAGATTAGATGATGTGAATGGCCCCAAAGAGATGTACTCCTTTCTCCTTCCTGACTTGTGTAAATGGAGGGCTGTGACCACCCCTCTGTACACCAGCTGTGACAGAGCAGTGTGACCTGGCTGCCATTCTCCTCAAGTGAGGAGCCCTGTCCCCTGGGCTGTGAGGAAACTGGGGTGAGATTTCAGCTGGAGAGCTGTCTGCCTCCTTGCCCCATGTGACTCTGTTAAAGGTTATTCTGGCCCCTTAATTAAATTCAATAGAGCTCTGCTTTGCTCTGCCCTCCAAGAATCCGCTGAGGTTTGCTGTCAGAGTGGCTATTAATGCAGCAATCAGCTCCACTTCAGTGAGGAGAGAAACACGAACCTTTAGGGGTGGGAGGCAGCAGGGGCATGTGGGGAAGTAAAGCACAACTTGTGCTTGTTCTGCCCTGCACTTCACACCAGGGATGGGAAGGAAGCAGGGCTGGCAGCCGCACTGTGTCCCAGGTGGGCAGTGTGCTGTCCCTTAAGGGGAACAAACTGATGCAGAGATGAAGAAAGTCCCAAACTGATAGAGAAAATCTTGCTGGGGCTCTAAACAGAGCAGAATTTCTTCTAATTACAGCCTATTCTGGAAGGCATTAGTTTCTCCAGTCACTCCTCTTGAAGTGTTTATTATAGATCTTCCCCAGCAGGATTTTGGATGAGAGCAGGACCTGTGTGTTTTGCCCAGAGAGTGGCTGCGTGCCTGGGCTGTGCAGGAATAGAGCAGGTACCCGCCCCTGCTTGGTACAGTCAAAAGTTTTCATGGTGTCCCAGAATTAAAAAGGCTAAGTCAGCAAATGAGCTTATACAAAGCTTTTTGGAGGCTCTGAAGTAAATTCACATATTCTGGAAAAAGGGAGAGGTTAAATCTTTCCTTGTGCCTAAGGAAGGAGGGGCTGGATAGGGCAGGGAATTTTCCTCTTCTGGAGGGATGAGATGCCAAAAGGCTGTATAGAAGATTGTGTTAAATTGCATGGTGTGCCACAAGCCTGCTGTGTCACCCAGCCTCTGCCCCAAAGAGCAGGCAATCAAGGTAATGGAAACAGCCCATTTTTTCCTTCTGATCTAAGAATGAGCACAGATCACCTTTTGTTGCCTTGACAAGTGTCAGTGGGCAAAGAAAGAAGGGTTAAACCTTTTTCCTGGTGCTAGTGACATCTTGCATTTTGTAGCACTGCCAGTACTTAACATATGACTGTTTATTTGTTTTGCTTATTGTTTACTTTATGCTCTGCTGAGCACAGGCAATAGATCACTTTCACCTTTGCAGATGAACTCAGTTTTGCTGTATTTAGGACAATAAAACATCTCACCAGCATATTTCAAGTTAATGAGTTGCTGCTTTTTTTTTCATGTGGAGTTTCTAAATAAGTTAAATTCCCCTAAGATTAGATTTTGTGGTTAGTTTCTTTTTAATTGACAAGCCTTAGTCACCAAATTCTTTCCCTTAGCTATCACCTCATTCCTCTACCTCTGTAGTATTTGTTTGCAGGCATCTTGGAACAAAATGTGACCCTTCCACTGAAATGGGAAAGCTGGCTGAATTTCCTAAGGCAAAAGCCATTACAGTAACTCACAGGGGGAGACAGCAGAAGGATTTTCAGTTTTGCCAGCCTAAAATACACACTTTCTTTCTGATTCTGCCTAACAAACGTAACTGTGAAATTGAACAATTTTGGGGAAGAACAGAAAAGCACAGATAATGGTAATACCAAGAAAAATTTCTGAACAGCTTTGAAGCAGCTATAAAAAAAGCATTTAGTGCAATTGTAAAGCCTCTTTTACCAGTGCTCTGAACATCGGATGAGAATGTACACCAGGTAGGGAGGCTGGAGGGAGATCAAATGAGAAATGACAAGCCTTTGACTATAAAGCTGTCAATGCTTCAGAAGAGAGCCAAGCCAGCTGTACCTATTCCAGGGAGTGTGAAATGGAGATGCAGGGGCTGGGTGGAAGTTGGTGCTGCTGTTTAAAGAGAGATGGTGCTGCCCTTCTCTGCCGCCTGTTTTCTGCTCCACTGGCAGCGCTGACCTGGCTGATCAATGTTGCCTCTAATTTTATTTAATTTTCTTGCCTAAGATGTATCTTCTCCTTTCATACTCCCCCTTTGTTGCTCAGCCTGAGATTGATGTATAATGTCAAAATAAATCCAGGGAGCGCCATGAGCTTCTGAGATTTGGGAGCTGGATGTGGCAGGGTCAGGAGATCTGAAAGGCTTTTAGTTACCCACTTGTAGTGAGCCACCTGCATGCAAAGACAGCCAAATTACCAGCAACAAAGTGAAAAATGACAAGAGCATTCATTAAATGCCATGCCTGGGCTAGAATCTCAGTGCACTAAAGTGTTTTTATCTCATCTAATGGGTAAACGACAGCTCAGTAGTTCCTGCTGCATTTCCTGCTTGGTGGGGGCTGGGGGCTGCATTGATTCTGGGATAAAAAGGACTTTCAGAGCCCTGCATGGATGTGGTCTAAAAGAAGCCAAAAGCAAGTACTTTGGTCCAAGCCTGTCAGCTTTGCCTTGCCAGGCTGGGGAAGGGGTGCAGCCAGTCTGTTACCTGCCCTGGTTGTGCTGGGGGAAGTTGCAGCACTGGAGCAGATGATGGAAAGAAAGAGCTGGCAAAAAGGGGCTGGCAACTGCACAAACGGGTGACATGTGCCAGGGCCAGCCTCCTAGGAGCTGCTAGGGTCAGTATCAATAATACCAAGTACCCTCAGGTGGCTGTCTGATTCATTACAGAGTTCAGCAGGTTATGGCACGTTGACACCTTTCTCTAGCTGTTGAAAACCAGCAAGTTCATGACAGAAAAAAAAGGTTATTCTGGGCCATAAATTTTTCTTTCGGGAGATTCACTCTTCAAACAACAACAACAACAAAAATCAATTTATTTACAGGGAAATAAAGACTCTGGGGTGTTTTTAATGAACAGTTACTTAAGGAATAAGAATGCTTGAATTTAAAATCCTGATCACCCTCAGAGCTATGTCCTGCTGTCTCAGTGACATGCTGTATGGGAGAGGCAGAGTACCTGGCACACAGTACAATCCCTGTAAGCACAAAGACATTTGCTGAGACCATGACAGTACAGCTGTTTCCTCAGTTGGAACTTGCAGTGTTGGATTTTAGCATCCCCTGCCCTCCTAGAATGTGTGAAAGCTGTTTTGAAACCAAAGAGAAAGGTTCCTAGCCACTGCTGAGGAAAACTTGAGCTGAGTGCCCAGTGAGAAAATCATGCTGAGGAAATCATGAGCTGAGTGCCCAGTGAGAAAGGACCAGGATGCTTTTGGGTCCTTTGGTTTGGAGTCACGTCATATTTGTGGCCTTGAACCAAGAGTTGCACAGCTTTTCTGAGGGGCCACAGGCTGCAGGCCTGCAGCAGGGGAGTGGGATGGCTGTAGTTCATCCAGCTGGCAAGAGGGGCTGAAGTGCAGGGAGCTGGCACGTGTTCCCTCACAACTGCTGTGGTATGCAGGACCTCTTGAGCCTTGTTTCTTGGACACCTGTCTGACAAAGCCCTTGCTTGAGTCATTTACTGTAATGTTGTGCCCTGAGGCAACTAAAGATGTGTTTAATTTGAAATTTAGTGTAATTGGAGCAGTTGGTCTTGTTGCTGTAATAATGATTTTCAGCAGGATATTCAGCATGTTCCTTTGCTGTGCTATCCACCACAACTGCTCCAAGAGCTACAAACACAAGAACTGCTGCAATACAGATTTTTTTTTTTTTTAATAAAGCACACAGCAATTTGCACAGAAGGGCATGAAAGAGGGGACATCAGCTGAATTAGTATCAATGTGACAGTCTTGGGGATGGTGGTGACACACCATGGAATGGTTTTCCCAGCAGGTGTCAAAGCAGCTGTCCCTGCTAGGGCAGAGGCTCCAGCACAGACCCAGCTTCAGAAAACAGATGCAACACCCCAAGCCTCAGGATGTAGTGAGTGACAAAGGAACGGACAGGAAGAGATGCTCTGCTGGATCTCATACTAAGCAGCAATGAGAGGCTCGTTGGGGCTGTGAAGGTCAAAGGCAGCCTTGGCTGCATGAAATGGTGGAGTTCAGGATCCCAACACAAATCTGGGAAGGGCTCCATATCTGCATATCTTTATTTGGCTGATAAACCAGAGAGTCAAGCTTCCATCCAGAGGGACCTCAACAGGCTGGAGAAGTGAGCTGACAGGAACCTACTGCAGTCCAGCAAGGCTTTCAAAGGGCTGCACCTGGGGAGGAGCAATCTCATGCACCAGATTATGCTGGAGCCACCCAGCTGGGATCTAGCTTGGCAGGAAAGGACCTGGAGGTCATGGCAACACCAAATAAAATGTGAGACAGTGATGTGCCATTGCCATAAAGGTACTGATGGTGTCCATGGCCTCATTTCCTTCCAGTGGTGCCCAGTAACAGGGCCAGAGGCAATGGACACAAACCAAAACACTGGAGGTTCTTTCTGAACATCAGGAAGTACATTGTACTGTAAGTGTGAGCAGTGGTACAAGTTGTCCAGAGAAGGTGTGGGGTCTCCAACCTCGGGGATACTCAAAAGCCATCTGGTCATGGTCCTAGGAAACTGGCTGTAGGTGACCCAGCTGACCAGGGGCTTGGACCAGATGGCCTCCAGAGGTGGGGAAAGGAATTTGCCCAGCGGGAGAAATTTTTCTAGGTGATGAAGTGAGGTGGGAACTGAGGGGCGAGGGAGAAGCGGCGGCTCCATTAGCCATGGACAGCTAAAGAGAGGTCAGCAGGCGGATGCGGAGGGTCTCTGCTTTGGGGGCCGTCGCTGCCCCGGTGTTGCAGCTGGCGGGGCTCTGCCCTCCCGGGGGCTCTGTCCGTGCCGGGCGGGCTCCGGCGCACATCCCCGCTGCCCGCGGCGGGGGCCCATCACCCGCGCCCGGCGCAAGCAGCCGCGCCGCCGGCACTCGTTGTGGGCACCGGGACCGGCGTGCGGGGACCGGGGCCAGAGGGCGCCGGCCGGGTGGGCGGCGGCTCCGCAGGCAGGAATCAGGAGCGAAGGGAGGGCTGCGCTCCGCCCCCGGCCCGCCGCTCGGCCCCCGCGGCCGGCGGGCAGTGCGGACCCCCCTGGCGGCTCCCCGCCCCCGGAGCGGCGGCGGCGGCGGGAGGACGGGAGGAGGCGGCGCCGGGCGGCGGGATGCGGAGCGGGGCCGGGCGGCGGGCGGGCGCGGCGGCGAGGGGCAGAGCCCGGCGGGCGGCGGGGCGGCCCCGCTCCCCGTGAAGAGGCGGTGCGGCAGGGCAGCGGCCGCCGCCATGCAGCCCTTGCACCGGGCCCCGGCGTTGCTGCTGCTGCTGCTTCTGGCCGCCGGTGAGTGAGGCTGGCGCGGCGGGAGCCGCTGCCATCCCTACGGGCTGGGCGGCGGGTGGGCGTCCATCCCCTCCGCGGGCACCGGGACCCCCGGCGGGAGGCGGGTCGGCTCAGCCCCCATCCCGGGGAACAGCGGTGCGCCGCGGCTCCAGTGCCCCGGGGTGCCGGGATCTCTGCAGCGGGCTGGTCTCCATCACCCCGCCGTTCTCCGCAGGCACCACTGACCCGGGTACCGGGACTTGCGGCGGCTCCCATCTCCCACCCCGGAGCTCTCCCTGTGTGCCTGGCACTGTCCCCTACCCGGGCATCAGAGCCCTCTGGGGCAGCCGCTGTCTGCCCCGGGAGCCCCTGCGCTCCCGGCACGGTGGGCTGGCTGCACGTGGGCTGCTCTCCCGGCTCTCCCGCCCCGGAGATGGGGCACCCGGCACGGGACCCGCGGGCACCGGGCGGTCGCGGTTCGGCCCGGCCGGGGCGGTCTCGGCTGCGGCAGCGCTGCCCCGCACCGCCCGATCGGGTGTCGGTGGCTTCGTCTGGCGTCGTGGTGATTTTGCGAACTACCGTGAAACTGATACAAAGAACGGGCCACCACGAATAGCTCCACGATTCCCCAAGAGCCTTCTCTTGAAATTTGGAGGAGAGGTAGGGTGCCAGGAAAAGGCAGTTAAGTGCAGGAATAATTATAGTCGGAATAGTTATGAATGCTCTGCTTCTATTTTTAAATAGTCTGGGGAAATTTCCCAACAAAGGGATCCCCCCAAAGACCCATGAGGCTGAGATTGTCCTCTTCCTCCCTAATCCATCCCTTTGTACAGAAATCTGGTTAGTGTGGAACAGGAGTTCTGAACGGGGACATTTGAAGTGTGGGGGAGTCTTTGTCTTGAGTCATTCTGACAGGGAAGGAAGGGCTGACTTACCAACCAGTCACTGTCTTCCAGCACGACCAAGCTGTGATACAGTGACATCCAGTCCCCTGGCACATCTCCTTTATTACCCCAATCTCCTGAAAATGTTCATGGGGGAATGTGTCATCTGTAGAGCTGCTCTGTCTATGGGCTGTTAGTCTCTGTCATCTGAGGCTCCTGAAAGACAACAGATAAAGCCTTTTAGGTTTGCAAACAATAGTGAGCTTGAAGAGCAAAATGGATCTGAAAACCTGTTGGGGTTTTGTGCCAATACTCTGTGGCACAGAAGCAATAAGTCTTTCTGGAGCTGAGGAGGGAGCCAATTCTGTGGTTTCCTCCAGGCAGGTTGTCCACACTAAGGGAATACCTTGGGCACAGCTGGCAAGGGTTCTTCAGCCATGTCTCAGCAGGAAACCCCTGTCCCCAAATTCAGCCAAGCCTCTGCCTCCTCCAGAGAAGAGTGTAAGATATGAGGGGGGAGCTGCCACAATCCCACCCTGCCAATCTGCCAGCAGGGGTTGACCCCATCCCCATAGCTGAAAGCTATGTTTGCTCTGCACAGGAAGGAGAGGGACCTCATGGTGGTTTTAAAATGTGGCAGCCAAAAGGACCCCACAGGTACTGCTGTGCTGGGGGGAGGATATGCTTCTTGTTCTACTGAGGCTGCTGGAAACTTTCCAGCAGTGTTGTCCAGCTGGTGGTGATATGGAGGATTTGGGTGCTTGGCTTTCCCTGTGATCCTCTCTGCTGTCCTAGCAGGGAGAGACATAGAGATGGGAGGTGAGAAGCAGCTCCTAGGGACAGCTCAATTCCTAATCTAGTGAAATTTGTAATCCTGGTGGGCTGTGGCAGTACTGTGGGGCTGGCCAGGTCTCCCCAGACCAGTGGGCTCCTACCCACATGGGAGGTCAGAAGTGGAGATGCAGACTGCTGGGAATTTGTAGCTCGGGCTCTGTTCTGGGTAGTAGCTTTGCTTGGTGGTTCAGGATCAGTTCCAATCTGAAATTATTCAGTGCACTCTGGCCTCACTTCTCCAGTAGCACAGGACAGGAACAGTTGATACCCAGGAGAGAGCTGGGTTGACTGTGTGCAGTTCCCCACGTGTTTCCCTGAGCTGGGAGCCTCCATAGCCCTGCAGGATGTGCTGAAATGGGACATGTGCCTTATCAGGGTCCCATCAGACTGCTGGGCAGCACAAGTCTGTTGGCAGAGTTTGGAAACATCTCTCCAGGCTCCAGGGTATCTCAGCCCCTTTGGTTTTGCAAGTAGAAAAATGATGCAGGGGGGGAAGGAGGGAATTGGTCTCCTTCCTCTTTTTGTCTCCCCAGGTGGCTGTCTGCATGTGGGCTGTTTAAGGGCTTTTTTTTTGTCTTTCTGCCTGCTTAGAAGATGTCTTGTTAGCATTGTGTGAACAAGCCAGAGATGAAGGAATATAGATCAGGATGAATGAAAATCCCCTGTAGTAAGTTTTTCCTTGGCCGCCTCGCTGCCATAAGGAAATGTTCATTTAATTACAGGCATCAGGGGTAGAAATAACCACATTAAGCCCTCAAGGGGAAGCTGCCGGCGATGAGCTGCAGATCAGAGTGCACAGAAGTTTTCCCACTCACTCTGCCTGGGAAGAAGCTGCGGCATTGTGTGGGTACCTGGGGGAGCAGCAGCACTGACAGCCCCACTGCAGGGCTGGGGCAGAGGGGCTGCAGGAAGGTGCAGCAATCTCCCAGCTGGTGCTTGGGTGAACTGGCTCCTCATTCTTGCTGGCTGTTTGTGGAAACCAGGGCGCTACTGAAACACGTAATCCCAAAAGAATGGAGAGAGGCTCTTTGTCAGCCACACGAGCACAGCCTGCACCGAGGCCAAGAAAACACGTGTGTTGGTTTATTCAGAGGGCCAGGGATGCTGGCAAGGAAGGTGCACCCTGCTGGGCCTCAGAGCAGTCCCTCACTGTCCCTGTGCGTGGTGAAGCCCTGTTGTGGTTACCAGGCCTTGGATGTACATTCTTGCTTGGGGTCAAATTGTTAATGCTGGGAAAGCAGCTTTGCAGCCCTCCCTCTATATGCCAACTGCAACCATGGCTCCTCTTGTCCTGCCTGCTGTTGTGAAGGTAGTCAGAAGCCATGTACGTGCCCTGGGACCACCAAACCTTTGCATGAGCTTTTTTTCTGCTTAGGATACCTGAGGCTGTTTGGGGAGTGGAGCCTCTTGGGGATGCAGTGTGTGGCAGGGTGGTTGTCATTGCTCTGCTGCAGGTGCTGGAGTGGAGTGTTTTATGCTCAGTGTTATGCCAGGGGATTTAAGGACCTTTAGGGGTGTAAAAGGTTTCAGTTACGTTTTGACAGGTGACCACATTTCAAGGGAAGTCCCTCAGGCACCTGAGGTATTGCTTGTTCTGCCTGGGCAAGAAGGCTTTGCAGAAGAAGGAGGCAGTGCCTTTATTGGGTGTGCTGGAAATCAGAGTGAGCATTGTGGGGGACATAGTCCAGGCTGGACAGAGTGAGAAGAGGAAGCACAGGCTTCAGGGGCAGAAATAACCACATTAAGCCCTCAAGGGGACTTGAGGCACTTAAGACCTCAAGGGGACAGATGAAATGCTTTGGGCCTTAGAGAGGGCAAAGAAGTCTGTGGGCTGTGGTTTTTCTCTTAGATCAGTGGTTTTCATCCCATGGTCTGTTAACCCCTGGGGGTCTGTAGGCTGTTTGAAGAGGCATGATATGCCTCTTCATATGCCTATGAAAGATATGCCTATGAAAGACAACTGAGGAAAGAAAATTCACTTCTACTGTGTAGAACTGTCTACCCAATGCTGTTTTCCCAGGGGCTGCATCTCCTCTGGCCCCGAGCTGGGAGCTGCCATTGTCAATAGCAGGAATCGAGGAGGAGAGCAGACGTGGTGGCAGCAGAGGAGGGAGGTGTGAAGGCTACGAGACAATCCAGGGAGGGAGTGAAGGCAAACAGTCTGGGAGACTGCAACCAAGTGAGATTGTGGCTCCAGGCATGAATGGTTGAGCAGAGGGGGGAGGACAGGCCGGCATGTTGAAGTGTCTCCTGCTTGCATGGAGTCTCTCGTGTGGGAATGGGTGGAGGTGTTTAGAGCAGTCTGGATGTTACAGATCCTAAGGACAGGAGACCAGACACATCTTGGCGTTGGGATGAGGGTGCCCAGCAGCCCTGGACACCAGCCCCAGTCTGACAAAGGGCACATCTGCAATTATCTGCAAAAGCAGGTGCGTGCCCTGGCAGTGCCTTGCTGTTTCCCGTGGGTGTACCTGGCCCTGCATGCTGTGGATGTTCTCTGCTGAAGTACCCAGGGAGCAGATGTTGGCAGTTCTTTGTGAGGTGGTGCCCACCCAGTACGTGCAGACACGCACTCCCTGCAGCTGGGTGGAGCTGGAGCTCTCATTGTGCTTGCTGTAAGGAGCTGTAAAAGCTTAAAGATGCTGGCACAACATCCTTCTAAAGAGCTGTCCCATTGCAAGGGCTTCTTCCCTTGTGCCTTGTTGCTCTTCTTGGTGTAGGTAGGTAAGTCTGTGCTACCTGCAGACCAAGTGCTTTTCCTATTGCTTTCTAAAACATGCTGGAGACACGGGAAGGTGGATGGTTTTAGAGGGACACTCGCTGAGGGACCTGCTTGCTGGCAGTACCAGAGGAGGATGGCAGTCTGATCTTGTTTTCTGAAGCCCTAATTGGAAATGATCTCTGAGATTAGGGTCATGGCTGGGTGTGTAAGTAGTCTAGTGCAATGTGGGAGAGCAGCAATAAGGCTGTGTGGGAGCTGCAGTGGGAGAGTTCTCTTAGGTGCTGTGTCCCAGAACAGCTGTGGTCTGTAACTCTGAATGAGCACCAAAAGAACTTGGTTTCATACACAGTCATCCCATATGCTTCCCTGTTCAAGCTGTTGAGGGTTAGGAGTGCAGAGGTTCCAGGTGACTGTGTGGGAATCAGCTTGGACATCCCTCAGTCAAACAACATTTCTGCCTCTTCCTCCACTGGCCATGGTTGGGATCCCTTTTTGTTATTTAAATTACCCTGCATTTTGTTATGTTCTGGAAGTGGTTTGTGCCTTGACCATTCTGCCCTGGGGCCTCTCTCCTCTCTGTCCTTGGGCCTTGCTCCCCTGCCTTTCCAGGCACAGTGGTCTGGGGGAGGGAATATCCCTGGCAGATGCTTCCCTCATCTGGTCATTGTGTTTCTGTCCTAACTGATTATCAGTAAATGACCCATTCCTGACCCAGCTCTCCTAGGAAATAACATTGTTGGGTAGCTCCTGGGTGTGGGGTGGGCTTGGAAGGAAGGTCAACGGTAGCAGGGCCAGATGGACATTCCTGTGGCTGCTTCGTTGGCAGTACCACCATGCTCTGACCTCCCTCCTGTGCAAGTGTGCTTGGGTGGGGTGTGCAGGCTCTGCCAGCTGGTGGTGACGGACAGGTAAGTCAGAGTGTGCCCCAGGCAAGTGTTCTTCTCTTCAGCAGGCTGATCCTGCCTCCATGGCACTGTGGTGTAGCCACAACATTCAGGAAGGAGAGGTAAAACCAACCTTCTGTTGGCTAAACTGATGAGCACTCCAGCCCCTCTACAGATCAAGCTGATGTGGTGACATCTTAAGGGATGATTGTGTGTTTCCTTGGAAAGAAATTGAGGTTTGCTTGTTACTAATTAAAAAGCGAAAAAATTTGAAAGGCTATTTGACACAGTCACAGCTTCAATAGCTAGATTCCATTTCATCTCCCCAAATCCCTCTTCTCATTTCAGCTGGACACAAAAATGACTTATTTCCTCTTTAATTTCTAGTCCTGTTCAATAGGCCAATTTGGAGCTTTTAAATAGCTGCCCTATCCCATGGAGAGGTGACTTGCTTTGTGGCAAAGGAATGAAGTGATTTTTGGTCAGCCAATGTAGAAAACACTTTGGGGCTCTTTTAGAATTATTTAGAATTGTGAAACTGCTTTTATTCACAGCACTTTGTGAGAAAGATGGCAGATAGCCTTTCTTCAGGTTTTTTTTTTTTGTTGTTGAGTGAAACTCCCTCATCTCCTTGTCTGGGGCTGTTGTGAATCCTCTGCTGAGCTGAACAGAGTGAGCTTTGCCACTTTGACTCAGAACTGTTTTCTGAGCGGTCATGGGGTCAGCACTAGCAAACTCTTTTCATCTGTATCCTCCTGGCTGGCTTTTTTTCAGTGTCCTCAGAAAGGTAGCACTGCAGCATTATTCCCTGCTGTAGGAACTGCCCCACTCTGCTCCTCACAGAGGTGAAACACCTTTTGCATTGGCTCCAATGTCACCTCCGTGGGTGCTGGCAACAGGACAGCGCGCAGCCAGCACGGGAGCTCCCATCCCATCCCGCCTTTGTTCCCTCTCCCCTCTCAATCTACCTCTCCCACTTTCTCTGCTTTCTGGCCCCTCCTCTGTCTGCTCTGGGAGGGTTTTTCCTCCCGTGCTCTAAGCCCTGCTGTTTCCCCGAAGGCTGGCTGCCCTTTTTAGCATGCAGAGCCTCATCTCCTCCAGGTTACGCAGAGGTGCCGCAAAAATAGAAATGAGAGACAAACGCCCCATTGAAGCAGCTGGTGAGCCCTGGCTCTGTTCCCTGCTCCCTCCCATCTACAGTTGCAGGTCTTTATTCATTTGTTTCTTTATTCCTATCACTTGATCTGCGTTTTAGAATACAAAATCGGGAGGCTGATGGCTGGTAGAAGTTGTCTAATCCCTGTTACCCGTCCTGGGAGGAAAATGGCCTGCAACTGAGGTCTTGGGCATTAGATTTCCTTTCTCAGCTGTGCTCCCCTGCCTCCCAGCTCAGCTCATGCTTTGATTCTTTCTTTGCCTTGGAGTTGACAGCTGCGTGGAGCTCCTTTATGAGAGGCTTGAAAGAGAGGGGGAAGGTGGCAAATCTTCGTGCTGCTTTTTGGCACCCCAAGCCTTTGGGTTTTTGCTGCTGGTGCAGAAGGTATGAATGAAGCGGTGTCAGGATGGTGTCTGGAGAGGTACTGATTTGTACTCTGGTGTGGTGGTTCTTTAAGGCCTGAGGCATTCAGGCTGGTGCTGGCACAGAGGGTTCCCCCAGCCCAGTCTCTGCATCCCGTGCCTCTAGATCAGACCCCAGTGTCACTCACATCCACCCCAGGGACAAGACACCTGTCTTGCTCAGGCTGTGCATGACTCATTCCTAAGGATGAGGTGGCGTAGTTTTATCTTGGGCTGAGGAAAGCACAGCATCCCAGTAAACCAGATAATGCAGCTTAGGGGGTTTTAACTGGGTAAACACTTCAGAGTTAAAGAAGGGTAAACAAATTCCCAGCATCTGAGCTTCCCACATGGATGGAAATAGCTCTCTGGATTACCAGGTTCACCTGCCATGAGATGTGTGTTGTAGAAGGGGTGGGGTGGGCTCTGGCTGAGCTCTGTAGGCAGCCCTAACAGAATGTAGCTGATGGAAAAGAGGTTTGAGGCAGTGTAGATGCTGGCACAGAGGTGCATTTTGAGACTTTGCCTTGCTGCTGGGGAGACCAGGATGTGCTTTGTAGTGTGGCTGGAAAGCTGAGGTGCCACATCAGCCGTGTCTCTGTGAATGGGACTCAGGGAAACTGAGGCATTGGGGTGGATAAAGAGCTTGCTCAGGATCCAGGCATCAGTTGCAGTCACGTATAAACCAAATATTTCATGTGGCCTTGGGCCTGCCATGGTCTCTTCCTATCCTGTGCTCCTTTGATGGATAACTTTGAGAATAATGTTTCTTTTCTCCTCCTTGCTGCTCTCTGTCATGTTTGCTTAAGCTGCAAGCTCCTCAAGACAAGTGCTCTCTCTGGTGCTCCATCAGGGATGCAGGTGTTGTCTGTCAGCTGGGGAAGCTCACACTGGAGCCTGCTGGGCGCCCCAGAACCAGCACGGGGTTGTCCTGGCCAGACCTTCCCAGGTCTGGGCTCACACACAGGGGGTGTGCAGGCTCTTGATTCCAGCTGTGGACTTCACTGTTCCTGCATGGCTCAGGAGTTGGCACATCCCTAGAGATGCCCTGAGGTGTTTTGGTTGGCTCTGTGATGCTGCAGTGGCTTCCTTCCCCTTTGATACTCTGCCTCTTTTGCCATTCCCTTTTTGCTGCTGCTCAGGCCTGAGCTGATCTTGCCTTGGATCAATAGGGCAAACAAACAAGATTGAGAAATGCTGAAGCCTGGCCCAAGTGTGTATGCAAAAGGGTAGCCAATATTTGATTTTGCTAATATTTTGATGAGTTCAGAGAATAGTAGAGGGAGGTGGAGAGGGTCAGAGCAGAAGACTTAAATGCATTTCTGGCTTCCAGTATTCCCAGGACAGGTTTGGTAATCTGTTGTCAGGTGGGCAGCGACTCCCAAACTTTCTGTGCCAACTTGCCAACGTCTTCAATGATCACATCAGGGCCAACCCATGTGCCATTGCCCCTCAGCTCATCGTAGCACTTGCCCTGGTTTGGATTTGTGCTCCTGGGATGTGGAGTTGTAGGGCACAGTGGTGGGTAGCAACATCAGGAGGTTGCCTTGTCTGTGCCCTTGCCTGAAGGCAGTTCAGCTCTGCTTAAATCATTTCAGGCCTTGTGTACCCAGATCTGTGTGCAGCTCCCAGGTGATGTCTCAGCAGTGCTTTGTAAAATCTCTGTTTCTAATACTTCACTACTCTGCAAGGATTTTCACATCTGCATTCCAGTGATATCTCAGAGCTGTTCCTAATACAGGAGTTTCTCCTCTTAAGACATTTCTGATGAATGTTTTCCCAGCTTGTATCAGAAATGTTTTGTGCTAGTTCTCAAGGGGGCTTATCACTTTATGCTATTTCTTTTCATAATATTTCTGTTATTCCCATTCTCAAGATCACCTAGCTGTACCCGTGGTTTTTCTGTGCAGCGGGGATGTCTCCTTGCTTTGTGTCCTTGGCTAATTTCATTATCACCTTCCTACTTTTTGTTGCAAGGTCACTTAGGTAAATGTGATAGAACAGCAGATCCAAAGACAAACTGTGAGGAATTTCACTAGGAGCCTCCTCCAGCACAAGCCTCTGTAATTTTTTTTGTATAGCCAATGCCTTACAGTTTTCCTGCTAATAGTTGTCTTTTTTTGTGTCTCTTGTAATTCCTCATGAGGCACTGTATCAGATGTTTGACTGAAGTCCAGATGGATTAGAGCTGCTGCATTTCTGTTGTCTAGAAAATCAGTTATCAAAGAAAAATACCAAATTAGTCTTCATTTCAGCTTATTCAATTAGTTCAGTTCACTGACTACTTCATTAACAATTGAGGAACTGAGTCTGAGCTGAGAAAGCAAGAAAACTTGTCCTTTTTCCTTCTAGTCTATGAATAAAAATCAGCTGTGAGAGGATGAGATCTTTTATTTTGATGTGCTGAATGATAGAGGGCTGCAAAGCAAATGGTTCAGTTCACCCAAATTAGTTACTTCACTTGCTTAACAAAACTGTTTTAAATATAAAACAGCTTTTGGTAATTTTATTTTTTCCTTATGCTTCCATATTTATAATGGTATTTAGTAGGTGAATAAAGCCAAATCCCAGGTGCTGTTTTCTTGCATTTTGATTGGAGTTCAATATGCATGTGAATGTACCTTGACACAAATCACAATTAAAGTCTCATCTAGGAATCAAGAAGTGTCAGTCAATCCTTCTAATAGTTAAAATGGAAATAATAAGTGTGTAATGTTGATAGAAAAGTGCAAAATGCAGCTTGCTCTCCTTCTTAGTGTTAGGTGGATGTTTGCTGTTGTCACAATATAATTGTTACCTGTAACTGTCAGCCCTTCCTTATGAGAACCAACAATGTGAGTGCACTGAAGTTCAAACCAAAAAACAGATTTTCACTCTACAGATTTAAAACATGATTAATACTGGTTGTAAATAATATTGGTTTGAACCAGCCTCCCTGCATATAATATAGCTGTAGATCAGGACAGCCTGATAGAAACTGTCATTGTTTTCATAAGGCCAGGGTTTCGTGGCTGAGCTATATGACATTCCACCTCCTCTCCAGGATGGGTGATTAACAAGGCACCTCATCCTTTAACAGAGGCAAAAACACCTCAGAGAGGGTGAATCATCACCCCAGAAAGAGGTGCCCCACGCTGGATGATTGCTTGGCACTGACTCCTCCTGGATGTGAATGCCACTCTGCATACTTGTGGATATTTCCCAAAATACCCTAAATTTCCTCCTCAGCTGAGAGCACAGCCCATCTTCAGGGCAGGTTGGTTTGGCAGGAATAGGCTCCAAGGGGAAGACAAGCCCGGTGGGTGTCATTCTTCTCTCTGATGTGTGTTTTCTGTCATTATACAGGGACCTTGTGCCTCTGCCTTGCCTCCTCGGAGGACCCAACTGCCGATGGCCTCACATCAACTTCCCTGCTGGAATTTGCTATGATGTCCCACCTGGAGGCCATGAATTCCCACGAGCAAACCAGACCAGAGGCTGCAGAGCCAGATCTTGCCCCTGGCTCCCTGCATGCTGCTCCAGGGTCAGGCTTTGCCAGTGAGGAGAATGAGGAGTCCAAGATCTTGCAGCCCCCACAGTACTTCTGGGAAGATGGGGGGGAGCTCAACGACTCCAGCCTGGACTTGGGACCAGCAACAGGTAAGTTCTTTTTACCTCATTCTTCCTACCACTCTGCAAGGACTCTGGGGAAGTGGAAGGATGCAAGGATCTATCTTCCTGCTTTGACACAACTCTTGCTAAGAGGGCCTGAGATTAAATGTCAGCTCTATTTTCTCACCTCAGTGCCTGATGTGTCCCCAATGAACCCTGAGCAAGCACAGGCTTTAGAAACCAAGTTACAGATGAGCTTTTTATTCCTGAGCTGCTATGAGCTAGGAAAAGTACTGCCTCCATCTAGTTTCCCATTGCCTCATGCCCTCCTTTCACTTTCTTCCCTTTATGCTCTCTTCTCTCTTGTTTTTTTCTGTTGCTGTCTATTAAGCACAACTTTAGGGTCTCAAGAGCCCAAGATCAAGGTCATCTTAGTGTTTGAGTCAGAACTGAGTTCTCTGGGTCAAATTCTGGATTCCTCACTCTGTGACTTCAGTGAGGATTTGGTCCAAGAGAAAATAGCATGTTTTGTCCCTTGGGCAGCTGTCCTGTTGCCTACTCTGTCCTGATGCTTCCTGAGAGGTCATGACCAAAGTGGGTTTCATTGGCATTTGAGTTCGCTTTCCTCTCTGGAGTGTTTTTCTGAGACCACTGAGTCCCCTCAGTAGTCTCTCCCCAAGCCCCTCATTGGCTTTGAGATGCTCTCAGAGAGAGGGATGGGAGGAAGGAGGAGGTGCATTGCAGGGTTTCCAGTAGCTTAGGAGATTATTTCACATGCTCCTGCTCTTAAGTGTCATGTGGGGCATGTATTAAGTGTTACCCAAGGGCCAGGCTTCAGCCTTATCCCTCCTCCCCTACGCAGTATCGCTCTCAGCACATCTGACTGAGGTCTGCAATTAGAAAGCACAAGTCTTGTTTTATCTCCTCTCCTATTTCTGTGACCTTAAAAAACAGCTGTGCTCACACAGAGCTGAGAGCTGTGGCTTGGGTTGCCCACTGGGGCACAGCGCACGCGATGTGGGGCAAGGGCCATCCCAGCTTAGGTCTCCAAAGCCCATTGCTCACTGACAGTGCTGCTAAACCTGTCTGGCTGTGCTCTGGCTGCCCTGGGGCTCTTGCAGGCCTGGCCGTGGGGCAGCTGTGCCATGCAGTGGTGCTGGGGGTGGACGGGGCCATTGTTGGGATGGGGCCGTTGGGATGGATCCATTGGGATGTGGCTGTTGGGATGTGCTGTTGGAACGGGGCCATTGTTGGGACAGGGCCATTGTTGGGATGAGGCTATTGGGATAGTGCTATTGTTGGAAAGGCACTGGTTTTGGGATGGCACCATTGGGATGGTGCTGTTTGGGATGGTGCCGTTGGGATGGCATCGTTTTTGGGATGTGCCATTGGGATGGCACTGTTGGGAAGGCCCTGTTGGGAAGGCACCATTTTTGGGATGTGCCGTTGGGAAGGCACTGTTTTTGGGATGGCACTATTGGGAAGGCACTGTTTTTGGGGTGTGCCATTGGGAAGGCACTGTTTTTGGGATGTGCCGTTGGGAAGGCACTGTTTTTGGGATGGCACTGTTGGGAAGGCACTGTTTTTGGGATGTGCCATTGGGATGGCACTGTTTTTGGGATGGCACTGTTGGGAAGGCACTGTTTTTGGGATGTGCCATTGGGATGGCGCCGTTCCTGCCGCGCATCCCTGGGACGCGCTCTGGCTCAGCTGCTCCCGCGCGCTGGCAGCGCTCAGCGCCGCTTTTCTTGGTGTGCCAGCAGGCACCTGCGTGTCCTCGCAGATCGGGACGTGACTTGGAGAACAGCGTGTGCTTGTGCATTGAGGGAGAGATGGCTGGTACTGAACCCAGCCTTGCCTCCTGCACGTGCCTCGCCCCATTTGCATGCGGAACACGCCGCTCTCTCCTTCCGTTCTCGCCTGCAGTTCTTTCCTCCAGGAGCAGATGTGCTCTTTCAGCTGTCCTTTATGCATACCCTGCCCTATCCGCTGCCCAGCTAACCACTGCTCTGCTTCCAAGTGCTGTTTCTTCCCCTGACAGTTGCTGTGTCCAGAGCTCATGTCTCAATGGCATTTCAGAACCTTGGTTAATAGAACAGTTTGAATTATTCAAGAGCTGGGAGCACATTTCTACTTAAAATTTAATTAGAAACCTGCCGTGTGTCATTTTACAATAAACGATATTGTAATAGCATCCCTAAATTGGGCAGTCTTCTCCTGTCATGCAAAGCCTCTGTATGAGAGATGCACCCAACCAGTGGAACTTACATGCTGCATGTGTGACAGATGCCATGTGATACGTTGTGGATCTGTGTGATGACATCTGTTAGGTTGTTTTCAATGTATAAACCCATTAAACCGTTTTAAACAGCTGCTGTTTAAGGAAAAAAAGTTTATAGTGTAAGTTTTCCTTATGTGAGATTTCATTCAGTGTAGTGTAGCTCAGCATAGTTGGTAGCTCTGTCCCAGGCACACACTGGAAACACTGCATCAATCAAGACACAGAACAGGATTGTTGTACTCCTAAAGAGAGAAAATTACCTGCTATGGAAGGACACCTGTGCTGGCTTCTTTTTGTCTTTATACAAAGATATTGGGCCTGAACTGGTCCAGGTACAGGATCTTGCAGATAGGCCATATCTCCTGCTATTCAAAAGCTGTATTAGCTTTCTCCATCTCTCCTTTTTTTTATGTCTGTCTGAGCTCTGTGTGGGGAGACTGCCCTGCCTTTGTGTGACTTCAAGGCTGCAAGAGCTAAAAAGCAATAACAATCTGCAGCTGCTGCTTTTTTTTTTTTTGTTAAGTGTACAAAAAACATCCTTTAAAAATATTTATAGAAAACATTTCTAGGGCCACCTGTTAGTCCATTAGAAAGTGAGAACAAACTCCCAGTGGAAGAGCACAGCTCAGACTAGGGCTCTGGTTCTCCTGAATAATGTGCTTTTGCTGATTTATGTTACAGAAGAGTGATTCTATACTGACATCAGTGAGCACTAACCTTTGGAAGGGCCCTGACATTTGTCTCATTCTGTCTGAGGGTGCACAGAAGTGTGCACTTGCATGTGTGTCATGCCATGCACAGCTGCTACCCAGTGGAGCCACACACGGAGGAGATGGATTAGGGGTCTGGTGGGAATGTGGATGCTATATCCTTATGGAAAGAAGCAGTGTGTGATTTGTACTGCTGCTAAAAAGCAAGTCAGTGGAGCTGTGAACCTGTTACTCCTGCATTCCTTCAGGCTTGCAGGGAACCCAGAAGCTTCTGGTTGTAGTTTGGGTATGGCTGCTTTGCTTCACCTTTGGTAGCAAAGCAAATTGGCCTGAGCCACAGATCAGTTCAGTGGACCTGCAGGGTCTGGCCCTTCCTCTCCTCCTTTCCTTTCTTCCATTTCTCCATCTTGTTTTGCCTGGAGGCTTCCAGTCCCCTGTGTTTCCTGTTGTTACACAGATGTCCTTGGCAGCAGGTAAAACACCTCATCCAGCTTTAGGGCTAGAAGATGGGAGTCAGTAGGGTTGTAGGTCTCTCTGAATCCCTTGGTTTTGGTGAAGGGGTTGCATGATGCTGTATTCACCCTGGAGTTCTCCCTGTTTGCAGCTCTCAGTGTTCTCCTTTGGCTCAGTCAGGATGCACTGCCCCACATGTTCCTCTCTTCCAGTGAAGGCTCGAGTGTGAGGCAGCCTAATCATTAATTGCTGGGAAGTGTGGGCTCCTGAAAATGGACACAAGACTTGTGGATGCCTCGTGCTTGAGGGCACTTAGTCCCTCTCCTGCCCTGCCCAACAGCTGAGTGCTCAAGGATTGGAGTGCATCATCCCATTTCCCAGTGTTACAGTGGGCTGGCATGAAGCTCACTTCATTACAGCCAGGGACTGCTCTTTTAGCTCCAAGGTGGTTGAAGACCAAGGGATGACTGTACTGGGAGCTATCCAATCTAGTTTTTTAGATTGGTGATTTCCTAGGACAGCATGTGGTGCTTTGTGGGATGGGGGAGGAAATTGTAATCTTTTAATTATTCATAGTAATTAGCAGAAGGGATTCCCGGGGAGTTAGGATGAGGGATAGTGGGACAGACTGTTATTAAGACTATATTCAAGAAAAAGTAAGTTTTCTGACCAGATAATGGAATAAAATACCTTCCATCTTCTCTGATAGTGAGATTCACTTCTTTCCATGATGAATTACTCGCCTCTGGCAAGAGAGATCCTGGTATCTCTCAGCCTTACAGAAATCTACTGCCTCTTCATCCAGACTGACAGCAGATCTGCAGTTCTTAATACCATCTTCAAGCCAATCATTAATGAAATGAAGCACCTGGTAAAGACTGTCTCCATAAGCAGCTTAGTGCTGAGTAGCCTCCTGCCCTAGCTCAGCTCCTGGGATGCCTCTTGTTTATGCCCTGGTTTAGTGTACAGAGACAGGGGTGATCTATCTTGGGACAAGCCAGCTCTGTGAAGACATTGCTGCCAAAGGCTGTCCTTTGACAGAGGGTTTCAGGGCAGGGTGTTTCTCTGGTGCAGCTATCTCTGACAGTGTTTGGGTGAGGATGGCTTATTCTGCCTTTATTGCAGTCTCTGTGCTGAGCTGGGATAAGGTATGAGGCTATTTGGGAACAGTAGTCCTTGGTGCCCAGTCTGTACCTCAAGCAAATTCAACCATAATGGCCTAATCACTTTGCTACTTTGGGTCTCTCTTTTGACTGTGATCTCTTTTGTGTGTGTGGACTTGTCTCAGAGTCTCAGATAATAACCTCTCCTAGTACTTCTGGAAGATTAGTATATTAGCCCCAACTGGCTTAATTCCAGCACCAGTAATTGTATTTTGCCTCTTTGAAATCCCCCTGTAGTTTCAATCAGCTGGAGTATGACTTTTTTGCAGTAAGCCTTACTGTTCTGTACTATAAAAGGAGAGCAGATACAGTTTCAGACCTGGCTGCATTTTCAGTGGAGAGCACTGTGTGATTCCCAAAGTTGGCAGATGTTTTAGTGTGAATGATGCTATGTGTTGTGATTGGAATCCAGGGATGGTCTTGTCTTTACTACAGTACCTTCTAGTTATCAGTAATTCAATCACTGGTTAACATGATCTCCCAGTTTAATCCAATAAACACCTTATGGTCAAGTTATGTGTACTAAAAAAAAAAAAGAGGATCACCCTCTTCCTGAGTTGTCACAGTTGCTTTAAACAGTTAATAGCAAATACAGGGTAGGGAACCTTGTAGGGCAGTAACTGAGAGCAGCTCTTCTGAATGACAGAGAAGCAGAAATGTAATGAATTAAATGTCTGGCTGGGGAATTGTGCTTTGGCACAGTGCCATGTCCTGGTCCATCTGGTGTCAGGGAAGTTTTGATATTGATTTTGGAGAAAGCAGGACATTGCCTGAATGGTGGCTTCTGCAGAGGTTTGAAGCTAATGTTCACCTCTTCTAGGGAAAATCATCTCCCCAGGCAAAGAAATGGATCTGTGTGACCCTGACCTGGGTCTGCTTGAAGATGCAAAGGGCAAGGCTTGGAAAGGCTGTGAAGGATGGTTTTTTATTTAAAAAATACTGCCTGAGGGTTTTTGTAAGAGAGCTTGGAAGGGAAAAGCTGGGTGATTGTGGGAGGCAGCTGGATGCTGCAATATGCACAATATCACCACTGATGGAAGCCATTAAGGGGTGAAGCTAAGGATGTGGTGGTAAAGAGGTGAGACAGAGGTGTGTAATTTCATATCAGTCAACCAGACTCCCAAGGGGATGGTGTGGCTGAGAAGGTCTGGGAGGGTACATGATGCAGAGCTGTGCCTGCCTGCTACACTCCTCTGGTCCATCCCTGCTAGACTGTTTGCCAGAGGTGCTGGGACAGTTTCATCACTCCAGTGGTTGGTTCTCCTGAGCTGTCCCCCCTGTGATCAGGCTGGCTCCATTGTGGCTTGGCTGCTCTTGGTTGTGGTGGGAAAGGGGCACGTGCCATGTCTGTGTGTGGCCACAGGCTCCTCTTGTGCTCCAGCTACTGCTGATCTTGGTGGCAGACAGCAGACCCTGTCAGGGAAGGAGCTGATGGTGTATGCAGTTACTACCTCCTCTCTCCTTGGGCATCCTGGGGCTTGGCAGAGTTCTGCTTCCTCCCTGGAATTAGATGAGCTGATAAACGAGCCAGGCAAATCTGGCATTGCAGCCAGCTCCATAACTCCTTTAGCAGAGGACTCTGTCCCATTCCTGCAGCAGGAGCACAGGCTGCTGTGTCCCTCTGCCTCTCTGTTCCATGGTTGCTGTTTCTCCCCACAAAAGTGGTGAGAAGGGAAGTGGGTGGCACTGCCACTGGAAGGTGGGAAGGGCTGTGGGTGCACTGCCATGTGCCCAGAGCATGGGCACCAGGTGTACTGGGTCTGCTGAAGGCAGAGGACAGCCAGGTGGGCCAAGGGGGTTGAAAACCACTGGCTGAAGGGGAGCTGCTACCTGAATGCTGGAAGAGATGCTAAAAATGGGACATGCCCTTTGAGTTCCCTGAGGGTTGGAGGGAAAGGAATCAAGGGAAATGCTGAGAAGACTCTTCAAATGGGCAAGCTCTGCATTGCACAAATGAGTGACAGGCCAGCTGGTCTAGATGGAAGCTTGGGAAGAATATGCTGGGACCAGCTTAGGGGCCGATATCATACCAGGGAGATGGACAGGGTGCAAAACTTCCTTCAAATCAAAGAACAGGGGTGTAAATGAAAAGAAATATGAGTGCCTTAAAGTGACTTAAATCTGATCTTGAGAAGTTGGCAGATGCCCTTGTTAGTGAGACAGGAGGAGCTGATTCCAGACAGGAACTGTCTAGCTGAAGAGTCTGGAAGGAAGCATTGACTCATCATAGTTGGCATCTGGATGTGGCACTTGGGGATATGGTTTAGGGATGACAATAGTGCTGCTGGGTTGATGGTTGGACTAGATCTTGAAGGTCTCTTCCAACCTTGATGATTCTGTGATCCTTCCTGAACCTGGAAAGGGATTGAACCCCTTTGGTAATGGGGTTATATGGAGAGATTCTTGTTTTAAGGAGCACCCCTGTGCCTCAAGTTTCACTGTTCCCTACTTGAATCTGAGAAATAACCCCCTCAGGATTTGAGAGGAGTTGAGCTTCTAATCAGTGGGGTCTTATGAACCAGACAGAAGGATGTTCCCAGCTTAACATTCAGGGTAGTGGGGAAACTGATGACAAGTGGAATGTTAACCCAGTTAGTAGCAAGTGTGAGGATTCCTGTGTCTGCTTCTACCCTGTTGATTTGTTGGCCTAGAGAAGCAGCTCAGGTTTCAATCTTTGGCTGCCTTGTAAGACAGAAGTCTGCTGGGAGAGATTGGGATGGGTCCTTAACTTTCTTTGCCCAGAAGAGATGGCAGAGGCAGCAGTTCCTCTGACATCTTTAGATCTGGTTGGTGGAAAGGCAGCATAGCTGCACCGTGTGGGGCTTTCCCCCATGGGACCCAATGAATCTGTGGCAGAGCACTCTAAGGAAAGGTTGAGTGTGTGACTTCAAAGGAGAGCTGACAGGCTGGGAGCATTTCTGGTCCTGTGGGATGAACCTCACGCTGCTTTTTAGTGGTTTGTTTTTTTTGCTGTGCCCATCTGCCTGCCAGTTCGTGCTCTGCTCCAGGTGGAAAGAGCACGGAAGAGAGGAAGGTGTAAAGGACTTGAGAATATCTTAGAATGTCTTTAGGCAAAGGAGATGGCAGATTGGATCACTGATCCTTGGAAACAACATCATATCTGACAGGGCCTTGTTTTAAAGGGCAAACCCCTCACTTTTCACCCACAGCATGTCAGGGCAGAGGAGGCTCTTGGTGCAAACCCTGAGTTATCCCTGCAGCAGCAGGAGCAGCAGAGCCCTGGGAGATGCACTAAGCTTTACTATCTGAAGACAGTCCCACCCAAACCTCCTCAATCCCATGGCCTGTGGGTGTTCCTGCCATCCATCCAGCAAGGCAGTGACCATGTCTGCAGACACTGGGATGTTACCAGTTGGGAAGGCCTTTGGAAAGACCAGTGCCAGGCAGTGGAGGAGAGATGGGGTTTTTTTGGTCTGTGCTGCTGCTGATTGCTCTTGCCAGCCTCCTTGGCCTATGAGGAGGCATCAGCAGCTGGCTGTTGGGAAGCAAAAGTCTTTTAACCCTCAGGGTCTTTGGGTGGGGTGTCAATTTCGGGGTGCTCTCTGGTGAGACACAGCAGCAAAGCAACGTGACTTCTGTCCTGGGCAGTGAATCCCAGTGGCCTCTCTGCAGACAGAACTGGGAGTCAGTCTCCCCACCATGGCTCTGAAGGTCAGCAGCTGGGTAACACTCACCTTTGGGCAACATCTGGGAGGAGCTGCTGACACCTTAAAGGGAATGAGCTGTGGGTTAGGAAAGCCACTTGCCAGCTGGACAGGAGGATCTTTACACCTCCTGCTTGGGGTGGATGGAACAGTGTGGTTTCTGCTGAGGAGGGCTGGGCAGGAGGAGTAGCAGGGCAGTCCTGATTGCCAGGGAATACCCAGGGCAGTGGGTGTGTATGCTGACATGGCCTCTCTGCCTGGGAGCTTGCACCCACTCTGGCAGCAGCGAGTGAGGGATATGTGGAGCTTTTTTGTGCAGATCTCTGTAAGGCATCCAGACAGCTGCTGCCCACTGTGCTCAGTGGAGCATCTGCTTTGGCAGGCAGGAGAGGAGACGGGAGCCTTGGGAATTTCAGACAGTCATTTACTTAATAACCATAGACAGAGCAGGGGGTTGATTTCTGGCTGTGAAGGGATCGTCTTCCTTCCCTTCTCAGTGAGAATGTGCTGTGCTTGGCTTGGGGAGAAAAGGAGTTAATTGGGATGCAGACTCCTGAAACAGAACTCCGTGGGTATGAGCAGTTTCTCAAGAAAGATGAAGGTTGATTTATGCTTTCTGGATTTGTGCCTGCCACCCTGAGCTAAACATATCTGATCTTACTGATAAGTTCCTTTTCCTGGGTCCCCAGCTCCTTGTTAGCTTCCAGAAGAAACCCCAGCCTGCTCTGACCTTATATTTGTGAGCTGCATCTCCTTCAGCATCTGTGTTTGTCTAGCAACAACGCTTCCATTCGTGATCAGAGCCACAGAATAGCAAGGGCTGTAGTTGGAGGGAGGGGAGTTAGATTCAGCTGCTGTAGCAAAGCAAAACTAATTCAGATGTTTGTGGGATGACTTTTCTGCTCTGAAGTGCTGTACAAACTAAAATTCTGCATTTCGAATATGCCCAGGTTGATTCAGGGTTTGGTGGTAGTACTTAGCTGTGCCAGGAAGGAGGATTTGGTTTTCTGTCCTTTAGTTTCTCTCCTGTAGTATTTCCCATTTAGCTTGTGGCTGACTGCTGCTACCACCCCATATCTTTCTCAGTCCCATCTGAAATGAATCCCTGGCTTCTAGCTGATTCCTAACACTCATAACCTCAACTTAAAGATGCCAGGTGTCAAAACTGTTACTTATTGTCTGTGAAAGTGCCTATGGACAGACAGATATGGAGAGAACAAAGATGGAAATTATCCCTTGGGAATATGGGTTTACTGGGATGGGTAGATGGAGAAGTGCACATATTGGATGGGATGGTTCTTTGCTGTAGCAGGCTACCTGCCCTTGGAGAGTCTCTGCCATTTGACCCCCACCTGTGGCTGGACACATAATGGGATATTCTCTGCCCCTCAGAGTTCTTAGTTCAGATGTAACATAAAGTCTTTTGGATCTCTTTTTAGATTATACCTTTCCTGCTTCATCTCAGAAGGCACTGCCGAAACAAAATGGGACACAAGTAGACAAATGGGAAATGGCCACTGTCCAGGCACCAGCAGAATTTGTGGAGCCTGACTTACACACTCCTTTCTCCACACTAGAGGAAGAGGAGGGGCTGCTCCCCATAGACCACTCAAGAGGAGGAATGGAGAGCCTCCAGACCTCTGGACCAGAGGTTACATCTTCTGAACCAGTGGACCAAGAGGACTCCTTCTCCCTTCTGTTTTCCACAGCCTCTTCCAAGCCAGGTGTTGTGACTGAGGCAGCCATAGGAGGGCAAGAAGAGGACTCTGTTTCTCCAGGCTTAGACCTTGGGAGCAGCATGGGACCAGGTCTCCTACCTGTGCCCTCTACTTTTTCTACTACAGTTGCAGCAAGATCTCCCATTGATTCGGAAGAACTCCTTGAGGTGACAACTGGAGACACTTGGGCTTTTGGGGGAGCAGATTCAGAGCTGGCTGTGGCTACAACAGGAGCAGAGCCTGCAGAGACCACAGTGGAGGCTGGTGGGGAAGAGCATTCAGCCAGGGAGGAGGTGTCAGAGCCCACAGTGGGGTGGGAGATGCTGGAGCCCACGATGCTGACCGAAATGGAGCAGACAGTGGAAACGCCTGTGGGGACACCCTCTCCTGCAAGCAGCTCCCCAGGCACCCAGACTCTTCCTGGTAGTGAGCAGCAGCCCTCTTCTGTGTCTCTGTGGGACAGAGCTGATGAGCCTGAGCTGGATCCCCTTTGGAATGACACCGAGTCAGCCACTGAGACTGCAGCAGCAGAGAGGAGCTCGTCACCCCTGGCTGGGGACGCCCGCATGGCCATGCTGCCCACGGAGCTGCCCTGGGACTCTGCTCAGGTTGCACTGGGATCAGGGGCTGGGCTGGGAGGTTGCAGTGGGGATATTTGGCTACTTCACTCCTGGGGAGTGTTTAAGCCCATCCCTGAGTCTGACTGCTGAAGTATGTTTTTCCGTTCACCCAGTCAAAGCTGAATTTTCAGGGAGTTATTCACAGCAGTTCTTAAGGTATCCATCATCCCTGGCCCCTCACATCTTCCTAGCTGCACAAAATCCTGCTTCTTAAACAGAAGCTGAACACCTTTCTTCTGGGGCATGAACAGCAGAGAAAGCTCCTTGTTTCCTCAGCCTGCATTATTGGAAGTGTCAGGACAAACATGTCCCCAAGGACTTCTGGAAGGGGAGTGAGAAGAAAGTGCTGTTTTTGCTACTGCTGCCTGCAGGGACCAGATGCAGAGCAGGTGGAGCAGAGTACAGTTATATGTGAGGGTGTGGGAGAGGAGGGGTGAACTGCAGGTCCTGAATCCAGCAAACTGGCAGCTGGTTAAGAGAAAATGTAGCAGGAGCTGACTGGTGAGAAAGTACCAAGCAAAGCTTTTAATTTTGCTTTTTGCCCCATGGTACTCAGGAGCCTGAACAAGTGACTTAGTCCCTCTGTGCATCCTATCCTGCTTGCAAAGTGCTGCCCTCTCTCACCAGTTTGTTTAAGGACCACAGAGGCTCCGGTTAGGTTTTGTGTTAAGTGCTGACAAGGCTGCAGGCTAGACAGTTTTCCACTGAGAACCTGTGTCCTCATTGAGTCTAGATAGAAGTGGAAGGTCAAGCTGAGCTGTGGCAAGCTGGCAGAGCAGCTTTGTCCCTGTTCTGTGTTAGCACTGAAATGGTGATTGCTCCTTAGAACAGAGAGTTAAAGGACAGTCACATCCTTTGAGAAGTGCCTCTGGGAGTATGGCACAGTGCCCTGCTCCTGTCCCTTGTGTACCCTGTGCTTTCAGCAGCAGAGTTACATTCACACCTGAACCCAGCTGTCTTTGTCTTGTCTCTCCAGGTGATCTGTAAAGACTGGAGCAACCTTGCAGGAAAGAACTATATCATCCTGAATATGTCGGATAACATTGACTGTGTAAGTCAGTCCAGAGAGATTTCATGGCACGGGGGCAATGGTGTTTGGGAAAGTGAAGGCAGGCACAGCTCCTCCTGTCTGCTTTCACCACAAAACATTTTAAAAGCATGAAATCTCAACATATAGAGGCTGTGAAGAGAAGGGGAGGACAGAAATATTTTTGTTCTCCAAAAGGGAAAAAGAGTGGGTGGAGGGAGATGATTTTGCTCCAAGTCTAGCACATGTCAGTTCCATATTGGATTTTTTACTAACTTCTGGCTGCTAGTCTGTGATAGTACCTGGATTGTCATGAGACATGAGAACTTTTAACATTGCACCTCTTACAGGATTGAATGCAGTTCTCCTTCCTTCTCTTCCTTTTTCTTCCATTCCTTCCAGCTTATAGTAACAATCCTCTGATGGCTCAGAGGAATAGGGACTCCCATTTGGACTGTGCATGGATAAGTATCAAGCAGTTATCACTAAATCTTCCTTAAGGGTCTCTTCTTCCAACCCTATTATCTTGTGTGTTATCTGTGTCTGTTAACCAGCCATGCTCTGCTAATCCAATGCCTGTCCATCCATCCTCATAAAGCTACAGTTAATTCATGACCCCAGAATCCGTTGTGGATCCCTGATAAAAGGGCTTGCTCACTTCTGCTGGGCCTTTTATCAGGCACTTAAAAACCAGTTGTGAAAGGCCTGGGGTCAAGGTGCCTTTCATAATTCTAAGAAATTAATATAAGCCTGACAACCTGAGACTAAAATGTTTCATTGAGGAATTGTGTTCTGGCCTCATGCATCTGCACTCCTGCTTTGTGGGGCTCCTGCTGTGGGCATAGCCAGTTGGTTGTGTCACTGCAGGGTTGCTCTCTGGCACTGACCTCTTGCAACTTCTGGTGAATTCTTGTTTGGTTTGTTTTGCTTTTTTTTAAAGGTGATCTTTCTGAGGACAGGGAAAATGGGGAAATTCCTATACACAGTAAGACATGCCAACTGCTCTAAGAATAGATGAAAAGTCAGTCTTTATCCTCCTAATTCAGGCAAACCAGTGTGGAGAGCTTTAAGTATCTCTGCTACAGTTCACAACTGTAATGCAGAAAAGGAGTCCTTGAAAACCAGAATCCTTCTGCCCTGTTTCCTTCATGTCTCATCACTCTCTCTCCCACCTCTGTGGACTTCAAATGCTAATTAATTTTGTAATATGTAGTAAGTTCCTTTCTGTGGTCACTTGTGTTGTTTAAACCACTGTAAGGGGAAGAACTGAAAAGCAGATGTGCAGATGTCTCTTGATCAAATTATGTCTTTGCTGTTGAATCCTCAGTTCTGCCTTGCTGGAGGAAGATGGTGCCCTGGGATAGGCAGGACTGAACTGTTTTTCTACTTGATTTCATGTTTCAAAACATATTTCCCACTGAATGATTTGTGCCGTGCTACCCCTTATTCAAAGGGACATTTGTCGACATACATATTTAACATGAGCATCTCATCATTCCCTGCCTCCCATTACCACTTTGCATGAGTGAAGCTGGAATCAAGCTCTTCATCTTTCCACTGATGTTGATGCAGTTTGTTTCCTACCCTTGGTAATTTGCTCAGTTTGTGCACCTCACCTACTGTCTGCCTGTCCCTTTTGTTTTTTGGTGTCTGTATCAGAACTCTGTGGTGTTTGGGTTTCTGGGGTTTTGAGGGAGAGCATGTGTTCTACAGCAAGTGCTGTAGTTTAAATTAGTGTGAGTGGTATTTAGTATTTCTCACATATTTCAATGTTTTGGTGCCATGTTCTGGTGTGTATTGAGTCCCACTGAAAAGCTGAGGGACAAGGAGTGTGCTTAGCTCCTTCCAGAAGGTTGTGCTTTGAGCTTCAATTCACTTCATGGCACCAGGCTTTTACCTGCTGCAGGATCATGTCTGTATTTCTGGGTTAAGCTGGAATCCTGTTTGTCTTCCCACTGGGCTCCAGGCACTCAACATACCTGGAAAGTTTCCCCAAGTGAGGACTGCAGGATCTGACCCAGCAGTGGTACCTGGCTATGCACTGGGAGGTGACCTCCACCTTGGCACAGGTGCATTCAGGTTCCTTCACTGCTCCCTCCTCTCCATCATGGAGAATTGATCAATGCTCTGCAACCTCTGCTTTCCCCATCACCAGAAACATCTCACTTCTGTCCTCCTGCTCCTGGCTCAGCTGCTCCCCTTTCCTCTGCATCCCCCAAAAGAGAGCCTCAGACTGGCAGTGGGACCATGAGCTGGAGCTGCAGCTGAGCATTGTGGTGCTGCATTACAGTGCTGCTTCCTCATGCATCTCCTCCTGCCTCCCCATACCAAAACTCATCATTTCATGAGAGGAGGCACTGCCAGGCTCTTGTGATTCAGGCTCCAGTCATCGATGTCTTCTCCAATTAGGCCATTTTTGGCACAGGCCTGTGCCTGCCCTGAGCGCTTCAAATTGCCATGGCAACAAGAACTCTCCATTTTATTAATCATCTGTGTGGCCTTCAGGTTGGCATGGCAACTGGAGATGAGAATAGAAACACAGGAGTGAGAAAGCAGCAAAGGCGCCTGCTGAGGGATGGCTGGAGCACGTCAGGCTGAGCGGCACCCCCGACCCAGCGCTGGCTGTGGGCAGGAGCCTGGCTGCTTCCTTCTCACACCATCATGTTGCTTCAGGATCCCTGTGTGCCAGGAGAGCTTGGTGTGGGGCACAGGAGCTGAGGAGGAAGGTTGGTGCATCAGGAGGTGTTTTTGGCTCCAGCCTGGGGCACCGTGCAGCAGAGCATTGCACCAGGTTTATCACTGCTGGCTTTTGGGCACATGTGAGCTCTCAGCTGTGCCAGCCCTACAGTGCTACAGCTGCCTTGTCCCTACCATGCACTCACCAAGGTTCCTTTCCTGTGCCAGGAGGAATTTCGAATGGAGAGGGGTCCCCAGCTGTTGGCACTGGTGGAGGATGCCTTCTCCAGGCAGGCAGAGGGGCTGCAGGACCGCTGGCTCATCTCTCTGAGCAAACCCAATGAGAATGACAAGCACTTGCTAATGACGCTGGCAGGGGAACAGGGTAAGTGCTGGCAGAAAGAGCCTTTCTGTGATGGGGAGATTTATATGGAGATTTATATGTATTTATATGGAGGTACACAGCCATGTTGTAAGGAGCTTTTGCTTTCCAATCCATTGCAATCCCACCAGTTCTCAGTGTTCACTGGACTTGAGGGATGGAGAGGGACTGAGGACATCTTTCTTCACATCTGCTTTCTGGGTTGTCCCTCACTGCTTGCACAAAGCACTGCACTTTGCACTTCTGCACATTGCCTTCAGCTTTGCTGCCTCCCTGGTTTGCATTTCCCTGAGCATTTGTCAGGTTTCTCCTTATGTACTCCCCATCATGGAAGGATATGACAGCCTGCTCTTGGTTCACTTCCCAACCTATCAATTCTGAAGTCCTGTCTGAACTAGGATGGTCCTCACAGTGCCCTCCCTCATCCCCAAGGAAACAAAAGCTGACAGTGACATGGGCTGGACTGGAACATTTTACCATGTCTTTATTCCCATTTTGGTTCAGGGGTCCTTTTCCTGCCTGCTTAGTGACAGAGGTTTCTAATGTTGACATTATGGCCTCTATGACCTTTGTGAACCTGTCTCCATGACTTTTTGAGTGCTGCTGCTTGCTCCCAGAGCAGACACGGATGCTGAGAACCTCTGTGGTGGTGGGGAGGGTACCTAGGTTGCTCTGCTATCAGTTAATCCCTGGATTTTTTTTACTCCTTTAAAGAGTATTTGGAGGTACCCTTGTCTGTGATCCTGTGTTCTTTCAGCCTCCTGACATAAAACACCAATGAACAAAAATGTGTGTTTCCCTGCCTCCATCCTGCTGGGGATTTTATACTGATGAATACATCTGACTGAGTAACCTGAGCTGAGAGCAGCACTGATCTCTTCCTGTACTTTACAGGTGTTATCCCTACAAAAGATGTTCTCATGGCACTGGGGGATGTTAAGAGGAGCTTAGCTGAGGTAAGAGCCTGTCTGCCTGCATCCATTTGTCAAGACCAGTTATACAATTAAAATAAGCAACTTAAAAAGTGGGAGCATATCTCATTCTAACCAAGTGCTGAACCCAGAGCAGGCAAACAGATGAGTCAGATGCTTGGCAAACTCCCTGCTCCCCTCACTGATAGTAGCCAGGCCATCAAATGTCTGCTCCTTTTAAGAGAATAACTATGGGCTATTCTCTCCCTGCTTTTCTGGCTTGGTTGTGAGACTGCTTTTCACACATTCATTTTGTTGGGATTCTCAGTGTCAACCCTTCCATACTATTGTCCAAAGCAGTGTGGGTGCTGCAGACCCCCACATTTGGCCCTGCTCACCCTCCAGCTGTTTTACAAACATTGGCTTCTCTTGACATGTTAACACACCTTCTATGATTCCAGGGTCTGCATTTCACTCCTGAAACAACTGCTTCCACAAAGGCAGGCAGAGGACCTGAGTCAATGGATACCAGACTCCTCTGCCATCTTCCTCTATTCCCTTCTAACCCTGGGCAGCTTGGAAGAGGATAGAGATGAGGACAAATCAGTCCCATGATCTCTGGCTTTGCCCCTTTGTCCTACAGGATATGTAGGCACTGAGGACCTAATTCTGCTTGAGTTTTTTGTGCCAAGCACTGGATTAATTTTGCTGATTTTAGCAGCAGGATCAAGCCACTGCCTTGCTGGCTGTCTGCTCTCAGGTTTTTCCCTGACCTAACAAACTGGTGCAGTTAGACAAAGCAAATTAACTGCTCAGTGGTGTATTGATTGGCTTACACCAGAGAAAGTGCAAAAAGCCAACCCTGTAGAAATTGTGGGACTGAAGTATCAGCAGCTAGAACTGTCCAGAAAGAAGGATTTGTGTGGATGCAAGGTTTAACTTTGCAATTGTGGCTCTGGGTTAATGTGAGTTCTACCAGAGCCTCCTTGCCCCATGCCTCTGGCTTTCTGGCTCTGTCAGTAAACTCTGCTCACAGTGCTGCCCTTGCACAAGCATGAGATTGCAAGGAGGAGGGAGGATATTCTCTTACACCGGTCACACTTACTACTGAATTGATACATAACCTGTTTCAAATCTGCCAAGTCACTGGGACCAACCTGGGCTGTTTGCTGACAGCCACAGGGGGCCAGTTTCTAGGGCAGCTATTCTTAAGCTTTTACACTCAGCAGGCAGCTGTCCACTTTCAAGACCTTGTAAAGACCACCATGCCCTCTTAGGACCTGAGCTTTACTGGAAAGCTATTTATTAGGGTTACATTCTCTGTCAAGCAGTTACCAAAGCCTCAGCACCCATCAGTGCTCTGTAGTTTGTCTTGGGGACTCTAATCTTGGATAGTTTCTCCTATGAAAGCCTCCTACACAAAGGTGTGATATCCTTGTGCAGGTGAGCAAAATAAAATTGTGCCTACTGTCATTTGCTGATGTGTCACCTTTCATGGAAAATGTAGTTATGAGCTTTCTAGTAATGTAAGATGGTGTATAACCTGAGTCTCCAACCCTGGCTTTAGTTCCTCTGCCCACATTCGTGGTCCTGTACTTGGACCCTGGAAACTCTGAACAGGATTCTATCTGCCTGCAGGGACTTTTAGTGTACTGCTTCCTTCCTTCCAGATTGGTATCCAGAACTACTCGACCACCACGAGCTGCCAGTCGCACCCTAACCAGACGCGCAGTGATTATGGGAAGCTCTTTGTGGTGTTGGTGATCATCGGCTCCATCTGCGCCATCATCATTGTCCTGGGGCTCATCTACAACTGCTGGCAGAGACGCCTGCCCAAGATGAAGAACATGGTGAGCACAGGACGGGTGGAGAAAGTGGCCAGACTCTTAGCCCTGGGGATGGAGGAGATTGGGAAGTTAGGAGGGCAATTGTTTTCCCCTGTCCAATTATGGGGCATAGCTGGATACACTGCTGGAGCAGCAAAGGAGTTCATTCAGGTGTAAGAGAGATGCAAATGTGCTTAGGACAGCTCATTTCCACTCTGAGGGTTGGGCTGGGAATAAATCTACCTCTTCCCACTGACTCCACAAAGGTCTCAGTGACCCTCATAGCCTGGTCTGATTGTGCTTCTCAGCAGCATTAAGAGCTGTCCCCCTTTGTCTCCCTTTGTGTCCTCTCGTCCCTGGCAGTCGCACGGCGAGGAGCTGCGCTTTGTTGAGAACGGCTGCCATGACAACCCCACCCTGGACGTGGCCAGTGACAGCCAGTCAGAAATGCAGGAGAAGAAGCCGAGCGTGAACGGGGGGAACACCATCAATGGCCCCGACAGCTGGGATGTCCTGATCAATAAGCAGGCGAGCGAGGATGTGGATGTGTTTGAGGAAGACACGCATCTTTAGAAAAAGAAAGGAGGGAACCACCCTCTTAAACACACTTGTTTTTCTCCTATCTTGACTGATGGACCATGGGATCAGGTGGCTTCTCAGGAACTTCATAAAACCTTTGAACAAGTCTTTGGGCAAGTTTTCCCTATGGAAGTCCTGAGCCTGCATCTGAGGCTTGGAGCCAGGAGGATCACGGAACAGAGGGAAGTGGGAGGGGTGGGTTTATAGATCTCTGTGTGTGTGTTCCTATCAGTAGCACCAATGCTTTCATTACCTTTAAATGCACTTACTGTAGCTCTGTGGTAGTGGCTGAGACTGTCTGGATTGGAGAAACAAGCTGGTGGGGCTGCCTGCCACCAAGAGTCCAGATTTGGGGAGTAAATTCACTCTCCAGATACTGACCTTGAGACCATATTCAGTCCATGCAGGTGCAGTAAAACCTGTGCATTTTGGATGGAGGGGAGCCAAGATTCTGTCGATGTTCTGGGCAGAGTTTGCATTCCCCATGTGAAAACAGGTTTTTTAGTGCTCTAGCGTTCAGCTACTAATTGTATGAGAGCTGATGTTTACATTTGGGGAAAACACCCCTCCCACCACTCCCTGCTGTCATGTCATTTCACCCCTGGTACCACAAACAGCCCCATTCCTTTTTTCAGCTCCACAACTCCAAGCTGAGCTTGCAAAGTTTGAGCACTTTACCCTTGCTTGACTGATTGCAGAGAATTCAGTGCCATGGTGCAGCATTTTAGATGGAAATGTGCTTTAGGTTGGAGCATTGCTCAAAAATGGTGTTTACATGCCTCTTTCACAATAGCCTGGGAAATCAGCAGGAAAATATCCCTTGTCTTGTGTAAGTTTCAAACTAGCTGGCCTTTTCCACTCCAGTTCTAGTTTTCAGATTAGTTTGGTTTCAGTTGGTCATTTTGCAGTAAGTATAAGGACTATGTGAAAGTTTAAAAATAGGGAAACAAGTAATGTTCTCATCCTTTTGTTTCAATTTCAGCATCTTGCCCTGAGGGAAGGGTGGAAGTGTTTAATATCCCACAGGTATATATGGGGTAACATCTTTAAAATCACTGCATTTAAACAATGTAAGAGCCAGTTCTGATGAGATGAGAATCAGATGTAGGAGCTCCCCAATGAATGTTTCTCAGGCATGCCTCAGGCAACTTTGAGGCTCCAGCTCCCTGAAGATGTGTGCTAAAGGCACGTGGATATGTGTAATTGTTCTCTGAGCCCTGCCTAAACTACTGTCAAGCCTGAAATCCCAGAACATTTGTTTCTTCTGTCATTGAGGGATTGAGGGACTTGCTTCGGTCAGAGGCAGTACTTCTCTCCCTAGTGGTGGTGATCTGCATGCTTGCTTCCTGCGAGATGCAGCTTCACACTTGCTCTTGAAGGGAACCTTTGTACACAGAGGCCCCAGATGTGCAGCCTGTAAATCTATCACTGTATGTATAGAGACCTCTAGCATGTTCCTCCCTGGTGGGTGTGCCTGAAGTCAAGGTGCCAGAGTCTGTTGTTGCAGTTTGTGTAGCGCTTTGCATGCAAACTGAATCACAGATCACCTTGATGTAGGACCACTCTGGTAGCAGTTTATTAAGGATTCAAGAAAGGTAATAACCTTTGGTTTCCTATCCAGATTCCAATTTTCAGTGGTTTTAGCCTGCCTCCATATCTTTCCTGGTGTTATGTAGGACACAGTGATCATCAGCTCCTTTTGTACCTTGGTAGGGTTGCAGAGATGCTCAGAGTTCCTTCTCCTGCCCCAGCAGCTGGAAGTGGGGGACAGTCCGTGGATGCAGACAGCCATACACGGCCCTCTCTGACCACCCCTCTCTGGGTGGCTCCTGCTGAATTTGATGGGTCTGTGCAGTAAAACTGCACAAGTCCATTGGCTGTGTTGAAGGCACTTTGGGGCTCAAAGGATTAAATGCAAATTGTTGTTATGGTGAGTAAATTAAAGCATGGAGTTAAAATTTGAGGTTTTATAGCACTTAGCATAATGGGGCCTGGCATGCCCGTGGCCTTTAGGCATCTGCACCGTGTAAATCTTTCCAAGTCCAATAATCCTCATCAAGTATGTTTTGAATGCCCAATGGCTGTTAAAAAGATAATGCCACCAATCAGATGTGAATCATTTCACCCACAAATGGCTTTCTTGGTGCATATCCCTGCTAAGAGCTACTTTGCTGCCCTGTTTTCTCTCCACTATCCTAATTCAGAGAAACAACAAGGCACTGATAAAGCAATGCTTCTGGCCAGGCTCAGCACCTCCCAATCTCGTGTAAAGTCTTCAAACATTAAAGAAACCAAGGGGCTATGTGGGTTCAATAATCAGCTAGCAAGTTCTCCTAATTTGCTCTTCTGGCCTTTTGTGGCCTGGAAGATTTTCAAGAGATGCTCTTCTCTGTCTGGAGTATCCAGGTAATCTGAGAGACACTTTAAGGGTGGCTGTTGAGGCTGAGGACACTTTTCTGCTGTCTCTTACAGGGTGCACCTGGCTGTATGATCCCAGTTTAGCTTCAGAAATCTACTGGTTGATAGAATTTCACTTTAGTCTGGTGGTACTTTTTATCCTTTTACAGTTTGTTTTTTCTCTGTATCATTTTTTGCACTAGGCTGATCTTGTCAAGTCGATTGCACTGTTGTCCCTCTCCTGCCAGCCCTGCAGAGATGGGTCATCTCCAGGGACCTGCAGGCTGGGAAGCACTGTAGAGAGGCTGTTGGTAGCCCACTTTACTCTGTCCAGTGCTTGCATTTCCAGCTCTGCACAGGGAGGATGTAAAGAGGAAGAAAACCTTTGTCTTAGCATTTGTAACAGGAAGCTTTTCTATCACCCTAATGTAGTTAAACTTCTTTTTAATAAAAACTGTGAATGCTGGACTTCTCAGAGCAGTGTGCCAGGTGACAGAGCAGATGAAGGAGACAAAGCAATTCCTGGAAAACTTACACGGACATCACCATAATTCCATCTGCCAAATGTTTGGTTGCACTGACACCTGGTGGCGGTTGGGATTGGAAACAAAAAATTTAAAAAAAAAGAAAAAAAAGAGAGAACTTTTCTCTTAGCTTTGGGTATTTGTTTCCTGTGACTTGCCTAGGATAACCTGCTTTATTCACGAGGGGCTGCAGGACTCAACTGTGAGCAGAGGGGCTTGTACCAGGCATGTCAAGGATGGTTTGTGTGAGGACATCCTTGTCTGCAAAGTAGTGAGATGGGACATTCCCTGGAGTCACCAGTATAAAGGCCCTGGGTAGCAACACAGGGTTTCATCTCCATCTTCCTGCTTTGTGTGCCACTTGCTCCCTCTGCTCCTTGGGACCACAGCTAGAATGCAGACTGCCCTAGAATGGAGGTGGTTCTTCAGAGAGAGCATCAGGTGCTGTTGTGAGGAATGCAGTGCCTCGGGGAGCACTGGCGATAGCATCGTCTGGATGCACGGCCAAGAGCAGAGTGACTCTCCATCTCTGGGGGATCATGGCCAGGTGGGATCTGGGATGGCCAAGCTGCAGATTACTCCAAGGTGTCACCCAGAGATCTGGAATTGTGCCTGTAACATGGAGTCTAACATGTCCTGGGACTCTGCATCCTCCACACCGCCTTGGAGTATGTAGGGTGGAAAGAAACAATGAGGAGTGACCCAGTAATTGTGCTGTGAAGGATGTAATGCAGCTTGAGGATACAGTTCAAGACACACTTTAAGGATCCCTCTGGCCGAGGATATGGTGTGAAATGAAGGAACATTATCCTAAGGACTATTGCAGCATGACCTTAGAGCACTGCAGCAGGGTCCCACTGCAGGCACTGCCATCAGCAACTTGTCTGTTCCCATCTGCCTTTGCAGCCATGCAGGAGCACATCTGTCCTTCTCAGCAGGTTTGGGACAGCTCCAACAGTCAGACACAACAAGCACCTTCATCTGTGCTGGCTCATGAGAGCCTCATGTGCTCATCTAAGCTGACAGCCAGGCTTTGAGCCGTTCTCAACACCTTCATTCCTGCTGGACACAAACTGCAAGCCCTGGCCGCTGCTCAGGATTGCTGCGGAGAACACTTAGAAACACTTGTGTCTGGCCCTGGAAATAGCAGGGTTGTGGTTTTGTTTTCTTTGCAATAAAACACACCTTCTGGGTGTCTGAACACTGACCTGAGTGCAGTGCTTTGCTTGGTTAGCTCTGCCTGAATTCATGTCTGCTGCATCTTGTAATGCAGTACTGGCCAGGGTTTCTCTGCTAGGGTGGCAGCCTGGCCCCCTTCCCCACAGTACACTCCTTAATTCTCCCATCAGAGATTTCTGTGGAAGCCCTGAGCCATGCCAGGTGCCCAGGCTGTGGAAACAGGCTTCCCCCCTGGAGAACTCTGCCCCTCCAGTACCCACAGGACCAGCCCAGGACACCTTTCCTGCTAGAGTGGCTTAGCACAAGCCTCTGTTCCACAGCAGAGTCCTGCCTGTGTGCCCTGTGCCACGTGTGTCCCACCCAGCTCTCCGCCATCCCACACCTGCTCCAGACCTGGACCCCTACAGAATCACAGAATTATCAGGGTTGGAAGAGACCTCTGGAGATCATCCAGCCCAGCCCATGCCAAGGCAGGGTCACCCACAGCAGGTGACACAGGAACACGTCCAGGTGGGATTTGAATGTCTCCTGAGACTCCATACCCTCCCTGGGCAGCTGTTCCAGGGCAGAGCCACCCTCAACCAAAAGAAATTATTTCTCATGTTGAGGTGGAATTTCTTATGTTTTGCTTTGTGGCCTTTGCTCCTTGTCCTGTTGCTGGGCACCACCAAAACGAGTCTGGCACCATCCTCTTGGCAGCTGTATTTGAATGGATTAATGAAACCCATCCTGTCACAAGTGCAGCACGGAGCCCAGAGAGAGCCCTGCCACATGTTCCAAACCCCATCCTAAACATGTTCTGGGCCAGCTCCCTCCTCAGGTGTGTTCCAGACCCATCTTCCCAGTTTGTTCAGGACCGGTTCCCTTTTCCTGAGCCCCAGTTCCCTCGGTTTGTTCAGGGCCGGTTCCCTTTTCCCGAGCTCAGGCCGCTAGGTCCGCACGCAGCGCGGCCGGCAGTTGTTCCTCCGGGCCGCAGGGGGCGCTGCGGGAGGGGCGGCGCTGGGCCGGGCGGGCGGAGCCGCTGCCGTGTTTACAGCGCCCGCCGTGCCCGCCCCGCCGCCGCTGCCCCTCGGCCCGGCCCGGCTCCGCGGCAGCTCCTCCGCTCTCCGCGTCAATGCGGCGCCGCCGCTCCGCGGCCTGGCCCGGCCATGGACACCAGCGACTTGTTCACCAGCTGCAAGAAGGGCGACGTGAGCCGCGTGCGGTGAGCCGGGCCGGGGAGCGGGTCCCTCGCACCCGCTGCTGCTTTAACCGCCCCGGTCACCGGGGCGAGCGCGGCCGAGCCTGTCGGGGCGGCCCGGCCTCGTTGGGGCGTGTTCACCTGAAGCTCGTGCCAGGCCTCCCTAGGGCGGCTGTCACAGTTTGTTTCTCGTACAAAAATGCCGCTTGTTTGCACCCCGAGGAGCTGGCTGTGCAGCGGGGCTTTGCCGGGGTTAGGTTCGGGTGAGGTGTGCCCGGTTCCGGCAGGTGTCTGAGTGTCACACGGTCACTGCGTGCTCGTGGGTGTGGATGCTGCCGGTGGCAAATGTCCTTGCACAAGGCTCCTCTCCAGCTGCTCTTCTTTCCTATTGGAAATGGTATTTGCGTTGGTAGGAAGCTGGATCCCTGGGACGCAATCGTCATGGAAATGCTTAGACACCTTGTGCTGTAGCCTGCGGGAGTATGTCTGAGAAATATGGGGATACTGAAATTTCAGGTCAAGTTTCCTCGCTCATCTCAAAGCAGCACAGCTTAACTGCAGTGATTTCGGATCAGGAGGCAGATGGGCTTGTTGTCTGCAGGGTGAATGCAAGGTTCAGAGTTTACAACAAGCTTTTTCCCTGCATTTCATGGTTTGAATCTAAAACTGTTCTTCACCCCTTTATCCTACTTGATTCTTCTAGCTCTTAATGCATGATATGCCAGATAATCAAAGCAACCTCTCTTTCAAAGTGCTTGCTAGTGAAGGATAAGTGTGCAGATAGATAAGGTTTGGAGAACATTGTTATCTGTTGTGATTGTGTTACATTAAATCATTGGAAGCAGTAAATTGCAGGCTTACTGCAGAAGGAAGGGTCTGAGGGATGGTCTTATAGAGATTTAAGATGACCTGTATAGAAGTAGTTGTGGAGAAATGAGAGTCTGAGAGTGCTGTCAGAGCAGGGGGATACACATGGGACTGAGCAGAAAGGAGCTGAGCTGCTTGGTGTGTTGAACATGTTCACAGGAACCTGAAGTGTGAGACAACAAAGGTGAAGGGAGTGAAAGAGACAACTCATGTGGTGAGTGATAAAAAACCAAAACTCAAGAGTCTTGGTGAAGGCTGAGAGGGACTTTTACATGTGGTTGTTGCAGTACAGGCTCTAACAAGAGCCAGGCTGTATAGGAGATTTGTCTGCAAGGCAAAGTCTGGCTTCTAGAGGTGTCAAAGAGGGAGTGTTGGCATCATTGGATCCAGCCTAAACATACAGGACAAGGAAGTGGCAGGATTTAAGAGCAGTCTGGAGTGCCACTGATGTTGTTGCTTTTGTCAGGAAAAGCCATGAGCAGGAGGGGAGTCCAGTCTTGGCTTCATAAAATTGGCCACCTATTTGTAAGCACCCAGGCTGGGAGCATTGCTGGGGAATGTGAAGGTGCTGCAGAAGTACTCAGGCTTCTTTTGAGATTGCTGCCCTGTTAGAGATGCATTTGATTACCCTCTTTCCCCATGTGTACCACTTAAGATTGAAGGCAGCTGTCAGACCATGCTGTAGAACACCATTCTTTGGGTTGAAGATTTGGCTGATGCCCCTTCAGCCACAGCTGACAGTTCCCCAAGTCCAGTGCAAGATCCTGTCATACCTTTGGAAGTTACTCTATGAACTTGAAATTACATCTTCTGAAAGAGGAGATGTGACTGAGTGAGTAGCTGCATGAAGTTATAACTTCGCTCTCTCCCTTTTCTTCCAGATACCTTCTTGAGCAGCGAGATGTGGAAATTAATGTCCGTGATAAGTGGGACAGTACACCCCTGTGAGTGCTGCAGCCTGGAGCACTGGCTGGGCGGGGGGTAGGGCCTCGGAGCTCCTTTACTCTCTCTGCATCAGCAGCCACGAGCACTGTTACAAAATGTCTCAGGTTCTGCTTTTTTGGAGCTTTGGCTATGTAGTTCTGCTTCTCTTCCCTGTGGGTGCTGTGCTAAATGTGTCTTTGTCTCCCAATTTCACTGGGGCTCGCTGTAGTGATGCTGACAAGTGGGGTTTTGTGGCCAAGTTACCTGGATTAAGCACTCTGCTCTTGGCTGGATGAGGCTTTTCCCTCACCAAAGTCTATAGCATTCTAGCATGTCTTTTTGGGTGAAAGCTTGGCCTGGTAAAATGCCAAGTGACAGTGGGATCACAGTCTGTCTGGCAGTAGGTAATGAGGAACCCCCTGGAGGTGCTGAGGAATGTGCTGTGAGCTTGTTACCTCCCCACAGTTCTAAAGGACATTTAGACATCTGCATTATATTTAGAGTACAGAATAACTTCCCAAAGTAAAGGTAGACTAACATTTGGCTGCTGCAATGCACATTACAAGATTCTCCTAATTTGTAGGACAACTTGAGGACCTTGTGAAAGAGAATCATGAAAGGCTTAGACTGTGAAAGTGAAAACAACACTCATTGTAGTAGAACTTCGGGGGGTGGATTTGCTGCACACCCAGTGTGGGTGCTGTTTCCTCCTTGGCACAGCGTGCAGCAGTCAGGCTGACAACAGAAGGAGCAAGGAGTGCTTTTGAGAATTCAGTGGACTGCTGAGTGCCCATGAAATGATCTCCATTAAAATGAGGATGGATTTGGCAGCTGGTGGTGCAACAGAGGATGCTGAACCCAAACTGGGACCTTGAGATCTCCTTGCAGTGCCTGGGATTGCTGGGAACAGATCCTGCTTAGTCTGTTGCTGGGATCAGGCTTCTGTGCTGTTTGGTAGCGATTCCTCACTCCTATCAGGAGTCATCTCCCAAGCTTCTCAGGGACGCTCAGTGCTGTGATCTGTGTGTGGTGATGTGCCAAAACACTGAATTTTTCTTCCTACAGCATCTCTAATTTTCTTTCTCTCGTTATTGTCAGGTATTACGCCTGTCTGTGTGGACATGAGGAGCTTGTACGTTATCTTCTAGCCAATGGTGAGCAAAGTGTCCTCCTGATAAGGGTGCAGTATCTTCCTCTGGTCTGTTGGGATTGTATGTCCTTCTAGCTGTCCCTTGTGGAAACTTCTGTTACAACCAACCATCAGATCAGTGATCTCAGGCTACAGAGGGTGCCCTGCACACACCTTCATGGTCTCTTTTGCAGACCATTTGCTGTTTGAATTTGTTTCTTGAAATTGCTTAAAATTTCTTGATTTGCTTGAAATCTTGAAAATGCACAGAAAGGGAAGCTGTCTGTGATGGCTCAAGGCAGCATGACTTTCTGAAATCACAGCAGATGTTTTGTGAGGATGCAGTGGTGTGGGGAATATGCTGATCTAAGAGTTGTCCGTCATAGGAAGGATTGCCTGTGTAAAACTTTCTTGTACTCTACTGATAGCCTGGCTTTGTAAGCAGGACTTAAAAGGGATTTTGCTAATCTCAAACAAAGCAAGACCTATTCTTCAGGCCATGTGCCTGCCCATTTGGTTCTCAGCACCCAGATTCCCACTGGTAGTGTTTTGCCAGAGGAACCAGAGTGCAGAGTCACATCTCAAAAGGTTTGGTTTTCTACTTTATTCCCAGCATCTAAATAAACCACTTGTGTAATTCTAGATAGGAAAATGCAAATGCCCTCCAAAATTCTAGCAGGTTCTAACCTAAAGAAGTTATACAAAGCCGAAATACTTACTAGGAGGAGTTCTTAACAGTCCAAGAAATGATTGCACTCTTTGTTCAGTGAGATTTGTCTTCCCAGAACACTGCTGGAACCATGCTGAGAGGCTTTTTGCACAGGTCAGTTTAAACAAGTCATGACTTCCTCAGAAAGGGATTTGTCTGTGGGAGAGCAGCTTTAGATTGTACCCATATGAGGGAAGCTCCAGTTTTTGTCAATATGCTCCTCAGCAGAGGGGACCACAGTGAAACATGTCAGCAGACAGAAATTATACCTGTTTAGTGACTATTTGGGGACACTGGAGAAGGCTCTAACACTGGCCTGTGTCTGTTTTACAGGAGCCAAGTGTGAGGCGAACACTTTTGATGGGGAGCGTTGTTTGTACGGAGCTCTGAGCGACGCCATCCGCCGGCTGCTGAAGGAGTACAAGCAGATCACAGCCAAGTGCATGAGGAGGGACTACTATGATGTGTTCCTGCAGAGGTAAGGACGTGGGCAGGGGCAGAGCAGCCAGCAGCCTGCCTGAGCTCTTCTGCATCCAGCTGGATCCTGGTCTCTGTTCAGGGCAGCTTTGAAAGGCAGCTGAGGATGCAGCGGTGGGCACACCTCTCTTGTTCCTGGGCATGTAGAGCTTCCTAAGGGGTGTTCCTCTGTGCCCTAAGGGATGATCTCCAGGTGTGTGTGTGTGCATAGCCTCCAGTGAGTTGGGTACAGACTCGAGTCAACAGAAAGCTGGTCTTTATAATGCAGAAGCTCTAAGCTGTCATCTTTGACTGTCAAACCAAAATCTGATCACTAAAACCACATCAACAATTTAGGATAGTATGTCAACTGAAGTTAAGTTTCAGGCCTGAGGGTACTATAGCTTGCAAGTGTAAATTTTCAACACAGATAAAATGTTTCTCATTTGTGAAACAGAGCACTTTAAGAAGCCTCAAACTGATTCACAGTGACATTGTCCAGTTCTTTCTTTTTGGTTATTAAAATTTGTTAAGATACTTCTGAAAATTGCCTGTCCCACATTGCACTAGACCTCAGGTGGCAGGCTAACTTGGTCAGAGTAGAGGAATAGTTTCAAGCTTTTCTTCTTGCTGTTTCTCTACCTTGGTAACTCTGATGTTATTACAGACTTGCTGGTTGGTTTTTTTTTTTCCTTTTTATTTCCCACTGGACTGACTTACAAATGTTAAAACCTTGTGGGGTTTTTTGTTTTTTTGACACTGGAGTGTTAATAAGTCCTAGAAAAATCTGACAATCTTCCCAGTACTACAGTGTCCTAATTTCTGAAGCTGTAGGAAACAAGGGGAGGAAGGAAACTCATTTATCTGAGTAAAATTGGATTCTATGTTTCAGGGAAGCAGAATTTTGCAGGGTGATTTATTACTGCCCTGGTGACTGTGGCTCAGATGTGCAGGGTTGAACATACATGAAAGCTAAATTGTGCTGGTTTCTGCTTCTCATTAAAATAGACCTTGTGTCAAAACTGAAACGAAGGGCAGCAGTTGGGGGGAAGAAAGTAAGAACCTGATGCTTCTGTTTGGTTTGACTCTTAGAAGGAAGGGTGTGCTAGTGGCAGGAGATTGAGGTTGGCATTCAAAACTGACAACATCTTTGTGTGTGACCACACCTTTCTGTGCACCAGTCCAGCTCTGTAGGAGGAGTATGATGCTTGATGTTCACCTGATTTGACCTCTTGAGGATGTTGGTGAGGATATATATGGAAGGACTGATGGGCATTAGAAAACACTGGTGATGGTTGCTGTAAACTGTAGAAGTAGCAGGGTTTATTTTCCTTTTGAGGAATGAAGGTATGGGCATGCAGGCATAAACAATTACCACCTCTGATGTGGTAATTGCCTGTTTTTCATGCCTGTCACATCCTTCCTTCTTCTGAGGATGGGGGACGTCAAGTCTTCTCCTATTTGTTACATGGTTAAAGCATGCATGCTGACAGCGCCCAGAGAGCAGGAAAGTTGCATCTTAATTTGTAACAGAGTAGTTCTTTTTGAAAGTGTGTCATTTTGCATGACTTTCTTTTTTTTTGACGTCTGACAATTTAAAAGCAGTGTTAACTTTTGAAGATGTGCTTGGCAGCAACTAGCTCCACTTTAAAATCTTGTGTTCAGGTGTTCACCTAAGACAGGAAGATTTCATTCTGCAGCCTCCTGTTGCACTAACAAAACTTCTGTGAGTTATGGAAGGGAGTGAGACCCCACTCCAGTATGTGAAGCACCAGCCCCTGTGCTGGCCTTCCTGCTGGGCAGGGAGAGACTGCAACGCCCATGGGTATTTGTTCATTTAGCCCTAATTGTACCATATTCCCCGCTAGCATTACTCCATTCTTTCCTTTTTCCTCCTGCAATGAGTTTCCCTTGTCTCTGTTCCTCACAGGTTGCTGGAGCAGGGTTACCAGAGTGACATTGTTTTCATCGTCCATGGCAAATCCTTCTGTGCCCACCGCTGCATCCTCAGCGCCCGCAGCGCCTACTTTGCAGAGATGTTTGAGACCAAATGGAAGGGGAAAAACATGATAGTGTTGAAGCACCCACTGGTGAGCAAGGCTGTGCTTCCAGCTCTTTCTTTTGCTGCTCCAGCTGGGTGAGGAAAGTGAGTTTGAGGGTTAACTTCCACAGTGAATAGCTCCTGGGGCTCAGAATGACCCTAGTTGAGGAGAAGGGCTTGTGGAGGCACTTTATGCAGTAAAATTGCATCTTTTTCAGATAACAAAAAGCTGTAGATTGCATACCTTCCTTTTATTCCCTCTGTCATGGACTCAAACATATCTTAATTAATTGCAGTAGCATGTAGCTGTTACCATCTGCCAGCTGCATCATGACCCCTCTCTGGGATGAGTTGAGTCTGTCTAATTCCTGGTGGACAGGTGGTCTGTGGTGAAGACATCACCTCCATAATTGCCACTAATTGAGTCCCTTTTGTTGCCTTTCCAGCAAGAACTAAATAGGCCATAAGTGCATTCCATCCATTAACCATCAATACTCTGGCACACATTTCTGTAACTTGACTCTGGCAGTGCAAATCCTCTTGTGACAAACATAATTCCAGTTTCCCAGAACACTGCTCTCCTCTTTCTTTGTACAAGAACATCTTTCTTCTAGAATTAGGAAGATGTGGAAATGTTTATGATCAGTAAAAACCTGGATTTTGCAGAGCCTGTATTACAACTGTGTCTTTTGAGTTCCTCCATTAGTCAGGTCCTGACCCCTGAGGTACCTGAGGGATTAGTATCAGTTGAAACATTAAGGAGCTGTGTGAGCCAGGTGGAATGGCAGCATTAGTTATGTGAGGAGCAAGTAAATCATCATGTGTGAGTTCTTACTTTAAGGGGTTTTTTTCCTTATTTGTTCAGGATCATGTTTCTAATTCAGTGTTAAATCCATGGTGATTCCAAATGTAACTTTCTCTTGTTTTATTTTAGATTAACCCAGCAGCCTTTGGAGCTCTTCTGCAGTATCTATACACAGGTAAATGACCTTGCCCTCTGGTGTTTGTTTACATGCCTGGTGGGCAGCTGTCTGTGCTTCTGCACTGAGTGGCACAGCCTTGCACTCAGCAGTGTTTGGGTGCTTGAGTTGCCAACAAATCCTCTCTGCTGGCAAAAAAGGAGAATGTGAGCAATCACCACCTCTTCCAAGATGTTTGTACCTTTTGCCAATTGTTGTCCTGCCAGTAATTATACAGTCAATTAAAACCAAAATCAGCTTAGGTTGATTGGTTGGATGGATTTGGAGACTGTATTTTTGACTTAAGGAAGGAAAATGTGTCATCTGGTGTAACAGCCTCATAGGGTGGTGAAAAGCCAGTTTCCCATATAGGACATTTTCAGTTTGGCAGACCTGAATAGTGTGTGCTGAATGTTTTGATTATATTCTAGTATTTTTTTTTGAGCAGAAGTTGATCCTAAACCTTCTATGAAAATACCCAGTGTTGTACTGTGGGCATGCTAAATGCTGAACTGTCTCAGGCCAGGAGGTGGTGCCAGAAATTAACATTGTCTTCAAGGCTCTTCTTTTCCAATACAGTGTGTTCAGAAATGTCCCTTGCCACGTTTTCAGTGACTGTAAAAGATCCTGGGAAGAAAACTTGTGAGCCTGAAAGTCAGATATTCAATGGTGGCAGTCATGCCTGCTGCTGCTATGTTGCTGTTTTTTGATTTTCTGAGGGAATTAGATATTTGTATAGCCTCTTTGGTCCTTCGACTCTTGAATGAAGCTATTAGGGTAAACCCTGGAGAGTGGAAATGTGAGTTAAATGCCAAACTGTTATTGATTTAAGTGGTGGGTGGTGGTGGAATACCAAGTCTCAGCTTCTGGCACTGAGTTGTAAGTGAATGCTAAAAAGTGAGGCAGTGCATCTAATTACTAAATTTCTGTGCTGTGAAGTCTTTCATCCTTATTTTTGCCATTTTTATGCCTAAATCTTGTGGATTAAGTGAGCTGACTGCATTTCTTCTTGACAGGTCGTCTGGATATTGATGTAGAATATGTCAGTGATTGCAAGAGGTTGGCCAAGCAGTGTCGACTGCAGGATCTCATTGATGATTTGGAGACCAAATGTAAAAAAGTCTATGAATTTGGTAAGCATTTGACTTGCTGTTGTCTCTGCTGTGCCTGTGTGCCCTTCCAGGGAGAAGCAGGAAAGTGTGATGGTGGATATTTCATGGTGTCCTTGGGGCTTCTGGAAAATGATGCTGTTGTGGAATTTTCACATTTGCATGACAGTTTTCAGTCATGGCCTTTCTGTAGGGTAGCTGTAGTAGTTTCTGACACATGAATGTTTATAATTTATAGTGAATGCTTCCTTTATAGTAGAGCAGCCATGGCAGCAGGACTTTGCCATGGTTGCCAGACATTCAATTGAGCCTGGTGGAGTATATATTGGGAAGTGTCTTCCAACATAGAGCTTATTTAAATCCCCAGAAAGATAAAATATATACAGTTAGAGGTAATTTTCTGCATTTATCTGACCCCTAACTAAACCAAAGTATTTGGTAATTGGCCTAAAATGGGTGCAGAGGGAGATAGAACTCTTTTTTTAAAAGCAAAGAAGTATTTCTGAAAGCATGTGTATATTAGTAACACATGGATGTGCCAAACCTTAAATGAAACAATCCTCTATTTAAGGACTTTTTGTTATCCAAAGCTTATTTCATGAAGACCAGCAGTTGGAGTTGATCATTCATCTCCTTAGCTGGAGCTAATGCACACGTGAAGAGCAATCAGAGCAGCACAAGTGGTGTTAGTCACGAAGCAGAAAAAATTACTGGATAACAAAACCTTCAGGCTGAAAGCTGCTGATTCTTATTCTGTGCTCTGAGTTAACTTCCTTCCTTTAATCAAGTTAATTTTTTTTCTGAGAAGAGACTCCATTCTATAGTTTAGAGGCAATAGCATCTTCTTCCCTGATCTAAAAGGCAGGGGTGTAGCTGTTCCACCTTTTCTTTTTGAATATGAGTTGTATTCATTCAGCCTCCTGAAGCTGCAGGACATAATTAATAGAATACTTCTGGCTCAAGAAATTCCTCATCTGCAAATCACATGGAAGATATTACCATGTGCAGGTCTCTCTTTACACATGTGCAGTTGTTTGGAGGTGGTGGGGTACAAGATTACCATGCTACAGCTGTTCCCATGTAGACCAGGGTGTATGGAAGCTGTGTCACAGGTCTTACTTCTGTTGTGTAAACACAAATATAAACATGGACCTGAAGAGATTAGAAATGCATCTCTTGGTATCTACAAAAACTGTAAGGTATCAGTTTGTATTAAGTAAGTGGCAGAAAAGGGGAGTGGTGAATGAATATAAAATAAAAGCTGCTCAGAAATCAGGTAACAAAATTATTTTGTGTCATCTTTTGATGTCAGAGTAATTCAGTAAGATGCCATAGATCTGTTTTTTTCTTTTTATCTTTTTCTCCCAGGGTCTAGCTGAGACATTCCATTAAATTAATTTATTTAAAATCTCATATTATATTGTGGAAGGAAAAGAAGGTGCTTAAATCTGTGAACTGCAAAAAAGCTCATTTCTTGGTGGGTTTTCAGAGGGAAAATAATGAAGTAAAGTTTCAGGTTAGTTGGAAGTTTTAAATAACAGCACCACTTGGAAACACAATGACACTGGACAAATAATTTAACTTCTTTGTTCTTTGGGGAGGAACTAGTTTTTCAGTTTTGAGGCCTGACAGAAGACTATCTATGGGTGGTTTAAAGCACTGATGGAAGTTCTAGTCTTGATTTTTATTTATGACAAGTTGGATTTGAACAAACAGAACAACTGTTAAAAGTTTGTTTCTTAAATCTCCTGTGGAAGCCAGGAAAACTTGATTCTGCAGAAAGGCTGTACATGTAAGATTTATAGAAGTTAAAAAATTGGAAAGATCTTAGATCACATCATGTCTGGCACTTGACAAAGCGTGTCTGTTTCTTTGAGTGTTTTAGAAACCTGTTCCAAGTGCGTGCTGTGGAACAGACATCTGATTCAGGTTTGCAGAGCAGGGTCATGTATTGCGTCTGTATTATGAAGTTGAAACAAGAAAACAAGATGAACTCAAGCCTCTGAAGCTCCACTGGATAATTGCAGTGTCTGCAATCTCATTATCTAGAGTCAATCAGTATTTCAAAAGCACTTACTATCTTGGCATGCACAGGCAGTAGTACAGGAGGTGGATGACCCAGTGCCTTCTGTTGCACCTGAGATATATTTGGGTGTGAATGCTTGCCTATTTTCCCCTGTGTGTATATTGTGGCTGTAAAAGGAAAAATTACTGCAGTGTTGGAAGAGCTCAAACAGTTTGTCCAGATTAAGCCATAATCCTTCCTGTAAAAATGCATGTATTAAAAAATAAATATTCTGCAGTTACTTCAACAAGTTTTAGGCCAAAAAGGATGAGAGCAAGGTTTGAGATGCTTACCATTGTAGCAAGGACACTGAATATGCAGAATCTCTGGTTATAGCTAATTATGCCATAAGGAAGAAGACACAATCTGAGTGTGAACATTTTGAAGGTTTTGGCATTTAGTGTGGTTTATTTGTGGCTTTTATGTTTTATGGTACATTGGCTCAATTTAACCAGAAGACTGCAAAGAAGTGTTGAGCAGGAAACCAAGGCAGCTGATAGATTGGTAGGTGATGTTCAGTTCTGTACAGCTGTTCTAGACTGGGAAGAAACACAGAGAACCTCAACCACAGTTTGGTTGTTCCCTTCAGCTCCTTGCATTGTTTATGTTGCTTTTTTCAGAAACCCCTCCATTTGTATTTCTTGCATTCCTCTTTCATGGTCCCTGCTCCTTGCTGGCAGCCAGCAGCTTATTCCTATTTCACAAGTTTGATTTTTGTTGTCTCTGTTAGGAAAGATTTTTGAGTGATACCAAAGGGCCGTGCCCTTGGATTTGAGATGCAGTGTCTGAATAGATTTGCTTCTCAGAAAAATCACTGTTCTTTTGTGTCACTGGGAAAGTTCACAGATGCTCTGTGGATCCCAAGAGAAGAGCTCTTTGCCTTCACTTAAAACTTGCTGAGTCCATTAGCACTTACAGAACCTGACCTGGTGACTGTTACAATAAGTACTACAGAAATACAAATGTTTCTCTCTGCCATGAAGAATTTCTAATTGCAAAGTAAGAAATTTCCTTCTCTCATACTGGTGTGTAAGTGATCAGGGCTTTTTGAGAAAATGCACTCAGTCTGATTTTGTTGGTGCCAGTCCTCCTCTTAGCTTATTTACCCTGAAGTCACCTATCTGAGAGTAGCATTTCATACTAATAGGGCAGCCTGTCTCCTTGCTGGTGAGCTTTGTGGGTAGCAATCATGGTACCTGACTGTTTTGTACTGGTAGATTATCCTTCCCTTTCCAGCAATCTTTCTGGGATATGCAGCCTATGGAGAGGCACAGTGGTGACATATTTGAAGGGTGCAGCAGTGATGTGGAGGTGGGGGTGGAGATCTTGTTTTGTGGCACATCGTGGTCTTGTTTCGCCCACGACCCAATGGAGTCATCTGATGGAGCTCATGTAATGCTGTGCAAAATGTCAGGAGAAATGAGGTCTCAAGGTGGCGTGATTCACCTGTGAGGGGTTTTAATGTGGTGAATCATACCTGTCAGAAATTCTTCTGAATGCTTTGGAGTTAACTCTGTGTCTCTCTGGCTCCTAACAGTATCTTACGGCTTCCTCACCACAACTTTGCATTTTCCAGTGGTGCTCTATCTCTTTTCACATGCTTCCTTGTATGCCAGGGACTCTTCAATGTCTTACATGCTCCAGTTCTTCCCCCGAACCTTGCTGGCCATCCTCAGGTGATGGAGCAAGGTAGCCAAAACAAGAAAGGCTGTCCCAAGAGTGGCATCATATCATAGTGGATCTGCTTTGGGCTGCCACTTGTTTGAAGTTAGAGTTGGCTTCTGTGAGCTTCACAACAACTTTGGTCATAGCAAGACCACTAAAGTATGATCATGTATTTTGCATTCCCTTTAATGGGCTGTTTTATTGTGTAGGCTGATAGACAAGATGGGAAGACACTCTAGGTCTGAAAAAGGCAAATGAAATTGCTGTCTCTGAATGTCTCTGTTTGAGCTCTTTGATGGTAGTGATGCTTAGGTCAGGCACATGCAGGAGTCAGGGAACTTTGGGGTCTTAGTGATTCAGGGATCTATAGATGGAGAGTAGAGGACAGACTCATACCTGCTGAATTTACTGGCTAAACAAGAATAAATCCCTGTGTTCCTTGCAGTGAAGTCAGGATGGCACAGCTGAAGTGGGAGCCAGTGAAAGCATGTGACAGAGCAGAAAGGCACAGAAGCAGATTAGTTTTAAAAACTCCCTGGCATGGGCTTTACCTTAGGTGACACTGTCAGCTCTAGGGGTAGCTGGGGAAGGCAGTGTGTGAGTGGCTTCTACAGGGATCAGGGCAGCCTGATCCATGGTCCTTAACTGTAATTGATGACATGGATTCCAAAGAGCAAGTTGGGCTGAGGGGTGCTGAATGTGTGTGTGCATAGAAGAATTGTGTGTGTTTTGCAGTAAAAGCTGAACAGCAATAATACTGGTTTTCCTGGCACGTCTTTTATCTAAATGAGAGAGAATTTTGGTAGAGGAATTCAGGAATCTCTGCTCTTTTGTTTTTTTGCTTCTTGCAGTCTCTTCCAAGCCAGGGACCTGTGTGAAAGTGCTGACCATTGAGCCCACAGGTAACTGCCGGCTGCAGGAAGATCTGGCTCTCCTGGCAGACTGCGCCCTGCCAGCTGAACTGCGGGTAGGGAGCACTTCTACTCCTCCTGGGCTCTCTGGGGCTGGGATAGCTGCTCACTTGTGTCCAGTCACATCATTGCTGTACAGACTTTAGTGCTGGCTTGTTTCCTGGTGCTCCAAGTACTGAAAGGTTTATATCACTTGGAAATGCTGTAAAATTGTGTAATGAGGCTGTCAGTGCTGGTCTTTCCCCTTGGATGTTTCCCCCAGCAGGGATCTTGGAAAATAAAAGCCTTTTCATGTGGTTGGTGCGGATTTCCCCATTGAATACAATGGGACAAGGCCTTCAGCTCTTCTCTTTGCCATCCTTCTTGAGAATTAGAAAGGTTGTAGCAGCAGGCATTGGTGCCCAAAGAGACACATAGGTGAAGGATGGCTTACTTGCTTGCTAGGAACTGACACACTGCAATGGAGGGATGCTTCCAAACCCTGAAAATATTTCCAGAAGAAATGTGAGTCCCTCTGAAGAGAATTTAATTGACTGGCAATAGATCTGCTTTTCCCAAGTATGTCTTGTCCCTCAGAAATAGCCCCAGGTTGATGATGACTATGTTAAAATATCATCATATTATTAGTTAGGATCACATATGTGGATCTCTCCCATTTGCAGAACAGGATAGCTATTAGTTGCCTTCATTCTTTCTGCATCTGGTGTTTTCTGTAATATTAGCAGATTGATTTTGGTCTTATGTATGTCCTTTTTTTGTCCTCTTTTGTTATACTAACCCACTGTATTTAATAATGTGGACTCATTTTAGGTGGCTGCTGTGCCCAGAGGTTGTATGACTGAGTAATACAGCAAAGTCTTATTGCCTTTTCTCTTTCTGTCCCCTGCCAAATAGACCTGCCTGGTGCAGAGTGTATGTGTGTGTACCTGGATAAGGTTTCTTACATTCATAAGCCAACATGTTTTGTGCTGGCTATTTTCAGATATATTTCACTATAGAGGGAGTTTTTTTTCTCCATCAAGTTTACAACTACCAGTTCAGAAATCTTTCCTGTGTAACCTGCCTTCTCCAAATAACTGTACATTTTTTTGTAGATTTTAATGTTTCAGGCTTTAAAGGGAGGTGGTAATATAAGTAAGCTTCAGATTACCTCCCCAGGAATTAAAAAAAAGGACCATGGACCCCAAAATAGTGAAATTTATATATATTTTAAGTCACTTCACAAATAAAAAGAATACTTACTGTTTGATTGCTTGATTCCAGACCTTGATGGGCATACTCCTATTAAGCTGTTCTTCTAGAGTTAGAAACACTTTCCTTCTTAATTCTTTCATGTAGAATAGGAGCTGTAAGGAAAGGAGGAAACTGGAATAGTGTAATCATCTGACAGTGCTGTGAATTGTGAGCTGTGGGGCTCTCACTGTGTTCATAGATTGGAATGAAGGTGGCATTACAGCTGTATTTAGAGTTATTACAGCTGTGCAAGTGAAGAGGCTGTGGGCATGCATACCTGCTCACTAGGGAATTTGTGTGCCATGCACATGTGTGGGTGCTTTGTTTAAGCCTGAAAAATTCTAAAAGATTCCCATTTCTCTCTCTCTGGGTACTTTTTGTTTGTTCCTTTTTGTTTGTTTGCCATTTATCTCTTACTCTAATGTTTTCAAATTGTTAAATTCTATGAATTGGACATCTTTGTTCTGGGACAGAGGCACTGCACATCCTCATTCTTGCAGGGTTTGCTGCCATTCAAGGAATAGGATACAAACTATGTAACCTGAAATGTCAGGAACAAGTGAATAGTCACACACAGACATCTGTGTTTTGGAGAGAAGCATGCATTATTTTTTTTTCCAGCCTATGCAGAACAAAATAGGTATTTGTATTCTGGATAAAAGCTAGCATTTCCAGAATTTGGCAAGAAACATTTTGAGCTGCTGCATGTCATGTAATGCCATATTACATGAAATGGGGATGTATTCAGCTTTCTGTTTCAGTATAAACAAATAATTTGCATGTAATGTCTTTGATACTTGGATGATGTATGAAACTTTGTGCATTTCAATTTCATGGTTAGTGGTATCTTGCACTACTAAAAAAATAATGAATGTTTGATATCCAGTTACAGCTCATTACTATTTTCTAGATTGAGAACTATCTATTCTATGAAATCTCAAACACATTTATAATTCTAGTACCTTGTTTCTCTTTCCTATTTGTACTTGAAAGCCTTTTTTTTCCCCCAATGTCTCCTCTTACAAGTTGTTGTCTGTGTTTTGTTTTAAAATAGTAATGGCCAGGATTTTTCTGTCCACAACAGCTGCTTCCTCAGTTTGTTGCAATAAAATTTAGCAGTGACAGATTTAAGTAAAATACCATGAAAAGCCAGGCAACTGTAAAAAACCATGTGGCTTCCCACTGTCTGCCTGGTTCTTCATGTCTGCCAGGTGACCTCTGAGTTACAGACTCCAGGGTTTCCTTGTAACTGTTTTTCAGTTACCTTTTAACTGAGATCTTATGTTCCAAACCAAGATGAAATCAGACTTAAAGGATCAGAGTTTGCCATGAAATAAATACTGTTATTTCCATCCATATTGACATGTGGTGTGGCTGCAAAAAAGAGACCATTTGCCACTTTGGGGGTAAAACTAGATCTTGTCATGCATAGGGAGAACAGTTTGAAACAAGTAGATGGGTTCATCTTGTCTGTCTGTACCTGTGTACTGTGCTTGTCCAAGGCAGTGACTCCCGTGCTTTGCTTTGCCTGTTTGGCAGAGGCAGATGAACTGAAGTATTAACAACATGTTTCCAATTTAGGGGTTTTTTTTGTATCCAATCCACTTGCATCTGGTTGTGAGCTGCTAATCTCTTAGATCACCAACCCCTGTATTTTGTGTTGTAATTTATTTACAATTTTCTTGCTGAGATAATCTGGCCATGGTACAAATTGCTGCCACTGATTTGTTTTCTATGTTTTTGCCTCCAGCAACATTTCTATTTAAGCTCTAATAGGAAATTTGCAGCAGCAAAGACTTGGTCTTCCATGTGTGATGGTGGAGAGTATTCAGAGTATTTCTATATGGTGATTGAGTTACTGTGAATGTGTTTGGACCTTGTGTTGTGCTCCTTGGGCAGAATACTTGACTTTGGCAGCTGTGCTTGGCCTGGACAGAGGCCCATGAAGGAGGTTGTATGAATAGGGGTGGTGGGAGGAATAAGCCAGTTTTCTGCAGGAAGATCCTGAATAGGAGATTAGATTCCTCAAGCATGTCAAGGGAGGAGAGTAGAAGTAGTAGAGACTTGAAAGGGGAGTAAAAGGGAAAATTCTGCAAAGCCACTTGGTGCTGAATAGGAGAAACAAAGACATGAACCTGCTTTTGTAGTAGGAATTGAAAATAACCTTGTAAACCTGAGCAGCAGAGTGGGGACCAGGACAAGGCTAGAAGCAGGAAATTGAGCCCAGAGAAATTTATAATTCAGGAGACAAACTCTGAGACAAATAAAACTCCCATATACATTGCAGAGGGATAGACTTATTTTAGAGATTTACCTTTGGGCAATGAAAGGAGAGCAAAGAAAGGATGCACATAGGAGATGTGACGTTTATCTAAATTAAAATTCCTATGCCACAGAGTGGCATCTTGTCAAAGTTTGTTTCTAGGTTTGTTTTACCTGTGATGTACCTGCAAATCTGTAGCCTTCAGATTTCTGTCAGAATTTGTAGGAGAGGACATGGAAGCTGTGGGCATAGGGTGGGGAGAGCAGCAAGGCAAACAGAGCAGGCAGTTCCATCATGATACTGGAGTTTGTAACACACTGCCACAGAGTCAGGCTGCAGATCCCCAGACCTAGGACCAAAGCCTTGAAATATGAGACACAGATAACAGTAAAATAGCAGCCTGGGGAATCTACAAATGGGACAATTTTCATCTCATTTTGATGAGGTGCTGCCCTTTGTGTTGCAGCTGTTGCCCTTTGTATTTGCAGCTATATGAAAAAGAGGTGATAGATCAGGTGGGCAACATTCCTTGAATTGCTGCATCTCTTCTGGAACAGGAGTTGCCCAGTGGAGCAGGACTGCAGGAGAGAGGTGCTATGGAGAGCCAGCATTACTGCAACAACCTTGTGCATGATTTACATCACTGGGCTTCTCCTGTGATCAGGAATCAGAAGCTGGCAAGTGTTGCTGTGGACCAAGAGTGTGGTGGATGGGTCCAGATTGCCATGGTCAGTGGTGGTGTGAGCTTTTGCCAGCTTGCTGCCTTGCCACATCCAAAAATGTGTTTTGTGAGAAACCTCACTGAGCCTGGCTGAGAGCTCCCACCTAGTGTGTTCCAGTCTGTGTCTTTGTTCAGCTCAGGAGGGAGGAGTCATCTGGCTCCTCAGTGGAGCTGGAAGCCCTCTTGGAAGCAGGTGGGTTGGAAATGGACAGTCTGCTATTGTGAGTCCAATCTTTGTCAGGCCAGGGTTTTCCTGGGTGCAAACTTGAGATGTAATTTTCCTGGATGAAAGACAGCAGGAATAAACTGCTTATCCTAGGTACCTAAGGGACCTGTATGGAAAGCAGGAACCAGGGGAAACTTTTGTTTTTGCAATTGAATCACGCTGTATATAGAATAAGGTGAAAGGGAAAATATTTGGAAGTGTCACTTTAAAATAACATAAGGCAAACAGGCTTTTTTTTTTTGGTGTGTGCTGTCATTGTTGGCATGTGGGATTGGGTGGAGGTGTGTTGTTAAAATAATTCACTTGAGTATTAATACTGCAACATTGTCTTTGGCTGCAAATCAAATAAAAAAAAATCTAAAATGTGCTCTAACAATGTTGGATTATTCAAGTGAGGCAATAATTGTTGCCAAACCATTTCCAACTGGTGTATACATGGATGTAATCTATATGTTATTACATGTATCCAGTAAAAGGCTGGTCCTACGCTCCAGTATGTTTATGATACCTACTGCATGAAGTAAACTTTACCTCCACATGGTTATCTGCCTTGTTAGATGGCAGAGAAACACATTCCAAAGGTTTATGGAGAGTCAGGAAATTGTCATGGATAATGGAGGCAGCTAGAAGCAGTGGAGTTCTTAATTTCCTGGCATTGGAATCTGTGTTGAGAGCATCTCTGGTGCTCTGCACTGTGCTGAGGGAATAGAGGGATGGCATTCTCTGGGAGAACATAGGAGTCTGAACTTGGGACCCTGAGTGTGTCTAAAGCAGGAATGTTAAAAGAAGGGTTTTCTGGTGTCTCTTCCTAGGTTGGCTTTGGGGAGTTGCCCTTTGACAGCACTGACAACTTCAACAGCTGTCCCGACGTGTGTTTCCGTGTGGAAGATTACAACTTCTTGTGCCATAAGGTATGTGCTTCTGCTGTATTTCACTCTCCTCCCTTTTTGCCATGAATCTAGTCTGCTTGTGTCCCCCACTCCTGTGCTGGATACTCTCTGCAGAAGCAGCATTGATTCAGCTGGAAAACTGCATTTAAAGCATTTAACAAAGCAGCAAAGTCTGCCTTTCTTGCAGAGGTGTGGAGATAAATTTATAAATTCAGCTATGGCATTCACAGCTGCAAAATCTGCTGCTGCTGGCTTATGAGTTCAGTATCTGGAGAGAGGAATGTTTGATTTGTAGATGAACAGCAGTAAGAATGAATTTTGAGATCCAACCTTAACTCAAGGTCCTGCCCTTGTGCCATGCTAATTTCAAATCTCTTGAGTTTACCATTTGAATTTGTGGTTCTGAGAGTAGGCATGTATAGAATAAGGTCTGGAAAAATATTGGAGCTACAGCTTCAGAATGTAGGGAAAATCAAAGTTACAGAGTCTGAACTTCTGAAACATCTCTGAGCTGCTCTGACAGCTGGTTGGGACTGCCCTTTGGTTTGGTGCAGTGAGCAAGGTGTCAGTGTTTTGGTTTTTCATTCCTCTCCAGGCATTTTTCTGTGGTCGCAGTGATTATTTCAAAGCTCTTCTTGAAGATCATTTCAGTGAGAGTGAGGAGCTACAGACACAGCCCAGCATCCCTGTGGTGACTCTGCACAACATCTCAGAAGACATCTTCATCCGGGTCCTCTACTACATCTACAGTGATGATACAGAGGTGAGCCATTGGTCCTTCCTTCAGTGCTGGTGAGCTCTGAGGTGTTTTCAGCAGTGTTTTTCTAAATCTAGAGCAGGGTCTGTGTGTATATTCTTAAATTTTACTGACCTACTCCGCAACTTTACTTTTGTCTCAGGAATCCAAATACTGGGGTATGCTGTAAGCCAGGCAGGGTTGTAGTTCATGTGCATGATGTTCAGGAGGCAAATCCATAGTCTTTTGTCCCACAATAAAAATCTGGAAATTGGGTTGCATGCTGTTTATTGCCATGATAAATACAGGATCTTTGCAGCTTTCCCTCTTGGGCTCTGTGGAAAGATAAGGGAAGCATCTGCCAGTAGATGGCAGATTGAGCACATATAGGTTGAGAGATTCTGCTTATTTACTCTTGGCAAATAACCATACTCATAGCCTACTTTTCCATTTGTAGCAAGTCATTATTTCTACTGTTATTTATTACTGGGGTGGGCAAAGGTTCCACTGTGAGACCAGTGCCCTGCTGTGCTCAGTATTGCAGGCAGTAACAAACTAGCCCTAACCCACTTTTCAGCCTAATGGGAGGTGCAGCCTAATGGAAGATGCATCAAATCCCAGTGTTTAATTAGCTTCCTGCTTTGGTTTTGTGGCAAATGCTTTCAGCAGGTCTCTCTGCAAGATCCCAGAACACATTCTGGCATCAGGGCAGCGACTGGAGATGCTGCTGCACCTGCCAGTGTCACTTCCCCCAAGCAGTGTTTGTGCTCTGGGTTAGGTGCCACATGCAGAGAGTGCACACAGCTGTGACCTTGTTTCTGCTGGTCTGTTCACCTGTGGGCAGCAGTGAGGAGAGATGTGTTGGGCAGGATTGATACTGGTATGCCAGAGAGCTGATCCTTCACTTGCCTGCACTCTTCCCTCAGCCACTTGCTGAAGGGGCAGGCAGAGAGGGAAAGAAGCTGCTTGAAGATCCTCCTGACCTTGTTCCCTTGCCCTGCAGCCTGACCCTGTTCCTTTGCACGTCTCCAGTCTGCCTGCCCTCCTCGTGATGACTCACAGGAAGGATGTTTCCCAAGCAGCTGTTCCTTTCCAAGGGGTGCCTCAGCTGCTCTGTCTGGGCTTGGGTCAGGAGGACAGACCAACAACAATGTGTAGGAGTTACAAGGATCTTACTCATATGTTTCATGTGCAGAATGGTGCATGGCTTGAGTTTCAAACTGAGCAGCCAAGATGTGAGCTTCTGCAGAGAGTTCACCTGTCATGAGACACTTACCAGAAAAAAATGGTTAGGAAGACAGGAGTATAGCTCAAGTTCCATATTTACACGTGGAGTGTTCTCCCTGGCCTGTGTTTCTCCAGCCAAGTATCAGCACTCTCAATTCCATGTTTTCCTTTGCAAAGGATTTATGGTGTCTCTCTGCCACGCAGTAGTGACAGTGTTTGCAGTTATAGGGTTCCAGGCACAAAGACAAGTTGCTGATGAGAATACTTGTGTAGGCTTGAGGGCAGTTCTTGGAAGAACATTTGCCAGGTTTGTCCTTGATGCAGTGGGGAGCTGTAGCCATCAGTACTGCTGGCTCAAGCACCTCCAACTCCTGAGGTTTCCACAGCTTATGAAGGGACAAAGCAGCACTTGATTAATAATCCCAAGAGCTTTGTTACCCCATGTGCATACATAGCCCTCGTGGCATGGCTCTCCTACATCTTGCATTCTTCTGCCCAGCTGCTGCAGGGTGTTACACAGCTGGGTCACTTGCTGGGAGCTGTTTCTCCAAACACAGGTGCAGACAGCTGTGGGGGAAGAAAAAATCAGTTGTTTGCAGTTGTCAGAGTGAACAACCACACATATAGATGTGCACAGCAGTGTGTTTGCTGCTCACTGGGTATCAGGAGAATGGACGAGGCTGCACCAATTCTCATTCCTCCATCCAGACCAGTGTGGCTTTGTCTGTAAATGCAAGGGCCCTTGCCTCCTCCACAGCCAGGGCATGCAGTGTCCTGCAGGTCCACTGTTACAATGCATGTGGGTAACTGAGCTCTTTGCAGTTCACATCAGCAGGAACAGAGAGAACTCTCCTTCTAGGTTAGTGACACAGATGGCTGACAAAAATAGGATTTACCCAGCCAAGGGGAAGAGGATGAGTGAAGCTGGAGGTGGTGTCTCCAACTTTATCTACAGCTTTTTTAATTCTCAGATCACTTCCAAGTACCCAAGAGGGAAATGGGCAGGTGGTTCTCTTGCTCAAGAGGCTTAAAATGTTAAAGACCCTTCACAACAGTTTCAGTTTGTTCGTCCATTAATTTAGTCCATTCTGAATGCTTGTTAGAGCTCCACTAGTATTTGATGTGCAGAATATGTTCTTACCCAGCTGGGCCTCACCTACAGTTTATTTTGAGTTCAGTTTTCTGTCCTTGAGTGTACCCCCCATGCCAGGGATGTTGTGCTGGTTCTTAAGAGAATTTTGCATATTTTTCACAAAATGTGAGTCCAGCAGTATAAAATGGTAGGAAAAATGTGGGAACAAGGTTCTCTGTCCTGCCAGCCTCTTCTGTTTGTGTCTTGGAAGTAGGTCTGATAAAAGCTACCCACCACTGTTACACTGAACATTTTTTAGCAGCCAGGTGCCCTTGGATGTTTCAGCACTGCCCTGGGGTTACCTGGAACATGATAAACTCCCTGCTGCACTTGAAATTCCTCTGTGGTAACTGAGTGGGAGACGCAGGCTGAAAGACAGCTCCTGTCTCTCCATAGTCACAGCTTGCCCAGTAATGGGCCAAACAGCTCATTAGTTTACCAGTGAGAGGCAGCATGCTGGGGACTGGGCAGTAACTCCCCTGTCACTGCAGCTGTCTCCAGAGAACGCCTATGACGTGCTGTGTGTGGCTGACATGTACCTGCTGCCCGGGCTCAAGCGCCTCTGCGGCAGGAGCCTGGCGCAGATCCTCGACGAGGACAACATCATCAGCATCTGGAGGATTGCAAAGCTCTTCCAGCTGACCCGACTGGAGGACCAGTGCACTGAGTACATGGCCAAGATCATTGAGAAGGTACTGAAACACTCCCCATGGCAGTGACCACCTGTGCCCGTGTATCTGAGCCATAGAGACAACAGATTGAATGGTTGTACTTTGGTCTGTAGTTAATGGTTGTCCTCTCTGGATTACTGTGCTTCCAGGAAATGAGCAGCAGTTAAGTAGCAAGGCACATGGTGAGTTAGGACAGAGGAGGAGGAGTGTGGTAGTACCTGATGTCACCACAATAAGCCACATTATGTGGGGTGAAAAAGTTTCCCAAAAAGCTTTGCAGGTACCAGGGGCAGGTGATTTTCACTGAACTTTCAGCCACTGTGCCCAAGTAGCCATGGTGTTGCCTGAATACACCAGCTGCAGCCTGGAGAAGCCAAAGGGGTGAGTAGAGGAGCTCTGTGCAGGAAATGTTATTCAGTGTTTGCTGGCAGAAATTTTGCCTGGCATAATGCTCTAGATAGGAAAAATCAATGTGACCTCTATCTCCTCCAGGATGACAAATCAAATAGTAGGGATTTGCTCAGTGGATAATTTGCTGATGAACAGCAAGAAGTAATGAATTTAACACTGAAATTTTCTTTATGGGGCTCAATTCAAGTGTTATCCTGAGTGCTTGTATCTTAGACCCAGGACTCATCGAGAAAGTTGCCGTATGGAAGGATAAACTAGAACCTATGAAGGGTTTTTATGCTGAGACAGATCTTTATAAATGGCTTGTGCAGGTCACATGGGAATGTAACATTTTCACCTGCAGCTTGAAAGGTGTGAAATTATTTTTGGTGTGAGAAAACAACAAAGGAAATGGTTCTGAGGCTGTTACTTTGTTCAGTGTATAGCTTGGGAATGACATCCGCATGTACTCAGATTCTGGGTTCTAAGAAAGGATTTAAAAGATGTTGAATATCCCAAGTAATGATCAGGATAGGGCTTTGCTTGTGTGTTCCCCATTCTCTAGCTTGAGTGGGAGTCCTTGAACCCAGCATTGGCAGAGTTTCTTCTTAAGGGTGTTGGCACGGAGAGAGCCACCCCAGCTGATATTCAGACATCAGTGGTTGCCAGCATCCTGTGGAGATGCACTGATGGCAGCAGGGAGGGATTTTGGCAGTGTGGTAGCAGATCAGAGCTCAGCAACCTGCTGTGCCCAGGCACAGTTCAGTAGCATAGACAGATGGAAGTTGCCTCTCACCCCTCAGCTCACCACACATTCCTGGGGAACCTGGTGCAGAATCATTCATGGGTGACCCAATTCTGTCAGGTTGAGTGCAGAGCAGAGCAGCTGCCTTGCTGGTGGTGATGGGCCTGAGTCAAGGGAGAGCTGTAACTTGTGGCTCCCAGTTCTGAAATGGGCACAAGCACCCACTGGCTTTTGTGCTAGAAGACATTGCCCAAGTGTCTGGCAACATCTCCTGGTTCCTGCTGGGGAGCTTTTTGGGGGGAATATTGTGTATGTGCATGTGCCCCAATACCAGAACCAGGGAAGCCTAGTTAGAGGGTGTTACAGGGCAGTGTTGGAGGTGCAGATTGCCTTCAGCTGAGACTGTTTATTGTTGGAATATTACTGTCACCTTTGGATAGATGGCAGGATGCATCTCCAAGTGGTGTCTGCAGGAAGATTTGGGTCTCCATGTATCCTAGCTTTCCTTTCTTTTCTGTGGGATCCTTTAACAGTGTCTGAGACCTTTATCCTAAACCCTTTGCATCTCTTTACCTGTCCTCTTGTATTCCTAATGGTTCTCTTGTCCTTCTGGTGCAGCTGGTGGAGTTGGAGGAGTTTGCAGCTGCTGTGAAGGAGAACGCAGAGGCCGTGGAGGAGCGGCAAGAGACTGACTCCATCCCTCTGGTCGATGACATCCGCTTCCACATCACCAGCAACGTGCAGACTTACAGTGCCATTGAGGAGGCCAACCAGAAACTTGAAGCTCTAGAAAACCTCCTGGCCAGCATAGGGCTCGAGTGCTGATGTGTGCAAACCCTGCCTGTCATATGCAGCCTGCACAGCCCTCACTGCGTTGGCTCGGAGTGCAAGAACATCTGAGTCTGAATGTCCCACGTCCCATTCTTTGTCCTCCTTCCCATCCACCTTCAGGCATGGTTTCTTTTTAATTTATTTGTGTCTGGACATTTGCATTTCTGGTTTGTGTTTGGTTTTACTTTGTTTTTTTTTTTGTTTCTCCTTTCAGAAGTAGCTCCCAAAGCTCAGCCTAAGTCAGTAGCTGCTCCTTTGTACAATACACTGTGGAGAGGAGACTGTGAGCTGTTGGGAATGGTGAAGGAGCTGTTCTGGGGACTTCCTACTGCCTAGGGTTAGAACCCATCCCATTCTGTGGTTCAGTACAACACACTTCTGAAACTGGCTTATGCCAGAATATTTTTTGGATTACCAGCAGCAGAGGAAGAAAACTGGATTAAAGTCTTAATAAGTGTATGGGAAAGGAGGTCAGCACTGTCACTTGTCAGCACTATAAGACTGGCAGAACTGGGCAGTGCTTCCCTAATGGGACAGAGAGGTACTTGGCTATGTGGAAGGCACTGTCTTCACCTGCTATTTTAGTACTTAGATGGAAAAAAACAACAACAAACAAAAGTGATTTCCAGGTCTTCCCTAGCTTTTCATTGCTTAGAAGTGCTCAGAATTTAAAAGCTTTGCTTTCTGAACAAGCATCTTTGGGAATACAGCAGAGACCAGAATCCTTCCATTCTTAGAAAGCAGTAGCTTTCAATGCACAAAAGAAGGAAGAGCAGCCCTTTTTAAGAGGGAATGGAAACACCTTCTTCTTGGAAACAGCACTTTTCCCTTTATTTTTGTCCACTGTGTTAGGGCAAGGCTGACTTACTGGTGGGTCTGGGAAGAGGGGTCATTGGAAATCTCTTTCAAAAGGAAAGGGCCCTTTTGGGTCTCTCATGGGGCTGCTGTCCCCCTCTGTGACCTTCTGGCTTTGCTCAGCCTTGAGCCTTGTAGCTTCATTGTTCTCCAGGAAATTCACTGTCTGTACTAATGAATGTTTTTGAATCTGTATTTTGCAGTAGGTCATGTTCTCTCATGTTGTCTGCCTGGATTCTTAATGAGGGCAATGGTGTTCCTTCTCCTTGGCACTAATCAGCAGGTGATAACCCTGCATAGCCTTGCCTTGCCAGATAGGCTGCCCTTGGAGCTGTCCATCTCTGGAATGGTGTTGGGAGAGTCTCCAGGGTGCAGGCTGGGTATAACTTCCCATGCTGTGCTTTAGGAGGGAGAGGAAGCATTGAGTGAAGCACAGGCACTGGGCTGCTGTGGCCACCTCTTACAATCATTTTGGTCACTTCCTGAGGCAAGAGGTGGAATATCCTGTGCCAGAGGTGCTTTTATTATGTGATGTGGGAGCTGGGCAAGGATCCCCTGCAGCTTCAGGATGTTGTTTTCTGTAATGGTGGGAGTGCCTCTCATGGCTAAGGGGTTAGGAGATCTGGGGTTTGGCAGAGATGTGCTTCAGGTGTGGATGTATTGGGAGGATGAGTTTTTCTTTGCTAATCTCACCAGGTGAGAGACTGATATACCCCACAGCAAGTGAGAGCTGCAGCCTCACTGCCTGTTCCTCCCCTGCACTGAAGCTGTTGCCAGGTACATGGACAGGCTCTGGGCACCACCTGCACTAGGCAGGCTGCACTCAGTTGTGAGGAGGGGACTCTGGGCAAAGTCTGGAAAGCCAGACTTTGGCAAAATCATGTGTCAGGATTGAGTAGCACTTAACAGAACCTATGGATAGAGCTGGGGGCGGGAGCAGAGATGAGGTTCATTGATATAATTGAACCCCAGATACTTGTGCACTTTGTCACCTGGGTTTAAGTGGTGTCTCTAGCAGATCAAGTCTCTGGGGCAGGGCATGGTGGTGGCAGAGCTATCAAGCAGTATGTGCTTCGATTCTGTTTGAAAACCCTTGTGAAGAAGTGCAAGGAGTTGTTGTGTTTTGTTTCCTGCAGTCATGAGGGTGAGGATGGAGGATGTGTCCCTCCACAGGAGTGTGTTGCTGCATGGAAGCAGCAGGCATGTGCTTCTGTTTGGGACAGTGAGTGGAAAGGAGCTGTGCATTTCTTGTGTGATTTGTGGAATGTACCTCCATGTCCACCTCTAAGCTCAGTGTGTCTTTGACAGGACCACCAAAGAGCCCTGCACAACTGATGAAGATAACCCCCATGGACTTGGGGAGGGTGAAGGGCTATTGAGGAAGCTTTAATATGAAGTCCCATATATTTTGGAGAAAGAAGGGTGAGAGGAGAACTGCTTGTTTTCTTGCTGAGTGGAGTGTCAGGCTCATGAAAATCTGCTACAGAAACCAGCAGCTTAACTCAGTTGGTTCAGTTCCCCTATGTTTCTCCTCTGTATATGGCTGAAGATAACACTGAACATAAGCAGGATGTTTAGTTTATCATATCTCTTCTCCTCCTCCAGCAGAAATTCCGCTTCTGACATCTTAGCAGTTGGCTTTCCACAGCAGTGGTTGTGACAGCCCACGGGGCTTGCACAGAGCCACCAGAGAACAGGACGTGGCCTTTGCCTTCTGCTTGTACTGAGCGAGATGCAGGAGCAGGATTATCAAGGAATGTGCTAATGCTTTTCTCTGCAGATGCCTCAGCTGCTAAAGCAAATGGGCACTGGCAGTGGGCAAAGCAGGAGGAAGGCAGAGGGGGAGCAGCAGTGCTGGGAAGCATTTTCCATATGGCTGCTCTTGAATAATTCCATTCCTGCGTCCTTAAGTGTGGAGTGAGTGAGGCTGCAGTTGTACATGTGGGAGAAAAGGTCAGCGTGGCCTTTTGATCTGCCTCCCCAGCAGTGCAAGTCCATGTGGGCTTCCAGGCAAATGCCTCATCTGTCTGTGTGCACTTAGTGGTCACATCTGTGAGGCCTGTCAGATTGTCCAATTACTTGGGATCCTTTAACTCCCCCCCATCCCTTTTGGCAAAATAGGGCTATCCAAAAGCATGCATAAGCAGATGGTCAGCATGCAGGCAAGCTCTCTAATTAAGAGGAGCCAGGACAAAACTTAGATTTGAATTCACTTTATTCTTGCTGCAAATAATTTTATCACAAAATAAAAACCTTCAGATTTTTCTTCTGTTGCCAGTGTCCTTTCTGTGTTTTGTTGCCTCTGTCCTTTTTATTTACTACTACCCACTTGCTGAATCAAGAAGATTGTAAAATTTATTAGAGCGAGGTTATATTTAAGAAGAAATGTGTAAGCACGTGTGCAGCAATAAAATAGTCTATTTCATTATATCTGCTCTGGCTGTGGTGTCTTTGTTACTGACTGACAACATCAGCATGGGTTTTGTTTTGAAAGGGCTCTGTGGGCTCCTTCATTTTCCCTTACCCAGGCCAGGGACTGGCTCTGTACTGCTCCCAAGCAGTGTGTACAGTCCTGATAGAACAGGTGAGTAGAGCACTAACTCATTTTTACTGTCTCCTTTCTCCAAGGATTGTTCCCTTTCTTTAGCAGCACCACAGCACAGGCTTGGTCACTGCCATGGTTGTTGTCAGGGAGGTGATGTTTGTCTCAGAAAATTGCTGTGGCCAGTTGCTAACAGGTAAGTTGTCTTTCCCTTTTTCTTGCCATCTTGTGCCCCTGTCATTGATGTCTGTTATATGCAAAGATGGAGATTTTTCAGCCTTTGTGTGTAACTACTGACTTGTTAGTGCACTCCTGGAGTCAGAAGCCTGCCTGTGCTTTCTCCAAAACTGTGACTCTGCTGAAGTGTCTGGCCAGTCCTTCCTCTCTGAGGACACAGGCACCTGTTTTCTTGTCTGCTTTCTTGTATGCCTGGGTGGCTACAATTTTTTGGGTGAAGGCAGTAGCTGAGCTGTCTGTTCAGCCCCTGTTGACTTCAGAGCATTCAGGGAACGAGCATCCCTCTTGTCCCTGTTATTCTGTGTAGGAACATGAAATTTTCAGAGAGGAGATACTAATAACATCTGAATGAGTAATGCTGCTGAAGGGAGGGCTTGGAAAAGCTCAAGGCTTAATCAGGTTTTTGGGACTCAACGCACAGTGCACACAAGGAGCAGCATTGTGCTGTGAGAGTAAAGGATGAGCTTCTGCAAGAGGCTGGCGCTGTTCATGTTGTACAGTCATGGTCAAAGTGGAGATGGCACTTCCCACACAGCAGTTTGCAGTCAGTGTGAGTTGACAGACTCATCTGCTCAGGGTGACATTGTTCTCCTCCCTTGCTGTGGACAGCCTGGCAAAGCCATCACAGCTTTGGGAGCTGGAATGTGTCTGTGCCCAGCTCCCAGGGATGAGCCATCCTGGCTAGAGCTGGCAATGGCAAACCATGGCTTGGCTTAATTCTCTGCTTGCAGGGTGGGTGTGCTGAGAAGCAGGTTTTCGTTTTACCTTCTAAGCTAAAATAGATTTAACAGAACAAATTTATTGAGAGGCCATACCAGCCAGACCATTTATTATAGTTGGGGCCTGTTTTGAATAAAGGTGCTAGCTCTGCTGGGGTTGCTGCAGCACTTGAGGAAGTGCTGAGGGAGAAGGTCAGAGAACCCTTTTATAGGCTGCAAATGGTTTCAAGGGTTTTAGGTTGGAAATTGGAGGTGGGTTATTGGCAATACCCAAGGCAAGGGCTGCAGAGGGGCAGTTAATTAGGCAGCCACATTTGGGTGCAGCTCTGGACATGCAGAGCCTTAAGCCAGAGTCAAGCTATGAACTTCAGGGTTACATGTGATCAGCATGTGGGGCAAAGGGGATGAGCACACACATGCCCTTTGCTTTTCCTGGTTGTGGTTAACTTTGTAAGCATAAAAGTGCAGGACAAGCTTTGAAGGGCATTTCAGCAGATTAAAGAAAACCTTGGAAGAGAATCAGTACCATGCAGACAACTAGCTCCAGTCCCAAGGGTCTGGCTGCCAGTTCCCAAAATAAGCTCTGAAAAGGAGTGTGAGAGCTTTCCTCTCCCTCCTCCTGTTACCAGCAGAGCAAGCTCAAGGGGAAAGAGCAGGATTAGAAAGTGGGATTTGCTGGCTCATGACAGCAGCAGTGTGCCTGCTCTGTTTGCTGGTATGGTAGAAGGCAAGGCTGTTGCTTTGGCATGTTGGGTTAGGAAAAGGAGGTGAAGGAAGTGCTGTGGTGTGGCCAGATGCTTCTGTTCAAGGGCGCAGGGAAGATTTGGTACAAAATAACTTCATGTAGCTCTCCCATGGAGGAAACCAAGCTGGCCTGTGTTGCACTGCGATATCATTAAAACTCCAGGAAGGAAAAATGCCTCCCTCTTTATTCTTTTATAACAACTTTGTGAGCCAGGGTCATTCCAGTACTCTTTGGACAAGGCTGTGACAGTGATGAACTGTATGAGGCAGGCTGTGCAGACCTGCTCTGAGGGGAAGGAAGGCTGGTGTGTTAGTTACTGCTCCTTGGGATGTGCTTTAGGAGATGCAGGCTGATCTTTCATATCAAGGCTGAGTTGACATTGTATCTCTCCTGTCTGCTCAGAAGGTTTTATTCCAACACATTCTTGGCACTCCATAGCAGAACTACCAATATTTCTATTAATTTTCTTAAGCTTGCTTCCGTAACAGGAGGCAGCAATCTGCTCTCTAGAGCTCCTTCCATCCCCTTTCTCCATGGATCTAAAACCAAAAATTTTCCAGGAGTTTCAAAAGGAGTTTGCTGGTGGCAAGTTCAATCTCCTTCCTGTTTTGAAAAGCTCTTTTTGAGAAGCTGAAAATGCTTCAGGTGAGTTGTTTTCTGCTGTGCTGTTCTCTGGTCTGAGTGCCAGTCAGGCACAGCATCTCCAAAGCTGTTCAAGGTGCTGGCTCTGGCCATGCTGCTCCTGGGGTGGCTGCTCCTTCTCTTGCTAGGGGCAGGGAACATGGTATTTCTTGTTTCCTGATTTTGTGACCTTTTCCAATCAGGCATGCGATTAAACATCAGTGTTCCCAGTCTGAAAGCTCACAGGTGTCAGCACTTCTTGCTCTTGTGAACACAGTGCTCGTGGTGCTGCATGAGGGGGCACATCAGGCTTCACTGGGGATCCAGCACTCTCCAGTCACACAAGTGCCTCAGGGTTTGGCACAGACCAGCCTCAGCATGGGATGTGCATCAGCTCAGCATGGGAGGAGAGGACTTGGTGTTAAAAGTGCACGAGGGTTGAACCCTGGAAGCTTTTGATGTGACAAAGACAAGGGCTGCCCTGTGCAGCCCACAGGGAGAATGGCTCACTGCTGTCGTTTCAGCATGAGGCTGACCCTGCAGTCCAGCCAGAGGGAAAAACTGATTTTTTATTTTCCTCTGTATGGGGAACATAGTTGTTTATTTGCTAAAAAAATCTGCTCCAGGGTTCACTGTGTCAGCCTGCAGACAGCTTTGCTGGTGTTGCCATCTATTTTTTTTAATGTAAATGAAGACAAGATGCTGACACAAAGGCTGCTGACTTTGGGAGGTCTGGGAAACCCAGCTTTTCCTGGGGCTCTGTCTCATGCCAGGGTTTACTGTGCTCTGGCAGAGGTTTGCTTGCCTTTGGTCATGAACCTTCCTAAGGTACCACTTGTCCTTTGCCCCTGAGCTGCCATTCCTTCCCCTCTGCCCTTCTTGTCTCTGTTTTCTTAGGAGACAAGTGTTTTCCATGCTTGACATCTTGCCCTCCCATCAGCTCCCCCCCCAGGCCAAGTAGCTTTCTTTGCCAAGTTCCCTTTGGATAGTGCATATCATGCAATCTATCCAAACTCTTAATTGATCTCTTAGGAATTGTTTTTCATCTAAATTCCTGGAATGTTTCCACCCACTGAAGAGTTTCCTCCAGAGAGAAGGGAAATGAATCCTGTGCCACTCCCCTGCAGGAGTGGTGGCCATGGGAAGGCTTTTGTTTGGCTTGTGCCTGTTGGGAGATAGATGTGGGCTCTGCAGTGTTTGCTCAGTTGTGGCAGTTCTGCTAAATAAGGCAGAGCAGCAGGGAGGTGAGTGGCAGCTCCGCATCAGGGACTTGAGGCATAAGGAAGATGAAATGAGTTGATGAAGGTTGCAGGTTGGCTCTGGTGCTGCTAATGGCTCTGGCCAGGGAGCAGGCTGTCCTCTCTGTGCCCTGCTGCAGCAGCTGTCACAGGGTTTGGAGTGTGAGTGGCTGGGGAGCCCTTAGAAACAAGTGACTTGTCCTGAAATGTGCATGGAGGAGAGAGCAGGAGGGGACCTTGAGGCTGGTCTTTGGCCCAGCCCCACTCTCTGGGCAGGGGGGACAGTTCTGTGGGGCACTCTGACAGCACCAACCCTGGCTCTGCATGGACCAGGAGCTCTTACAGCATCTGGGCACTGCCTGGGAGCTGAGAGCATCAAAGCCACTCCCCAGCCTGATCTGCAGCCACAGCTGGGGTCAAAATGTAGGATTTAATCAGCAGTTACTCCTGGCCACAGTGCAGATGCTTCCTGTTGGAATTGGGTTTAGTTCAGGACCAAGATCACATTTTAATGGGCTTCTAAAAGCATGGGAATCAGGTGCTGAAGCAGGCTGAGTTTGCCTGATACTGCTTATCCTCCAGCAGCTCCACACTGTTTAATCTGGGGTGTGGGAAGCACTTTGGAGTGGTCACCAATGACACCCTCAGACACACTCTGTTCAGAAAACATAATTTTATTATTAGTTGCAATATACATTGTATTCCTTTAAGAATCCTAAACTTGTATATGGTTTTTCCACTGAAAATACATGTGTATGTATATATGTTTTATATATGTGTATATATATATATATATATATAATGTATTTTATTGAACTGGAACACAACAGAACAAGAGAGACAACCTCAGGAATTACTTGTAAAAGGAAACGTGATCCCAAGGGGTTTGTGCTGGCAGTGTGCTAAGGTGAGTGGTATAAAAAGGACAGGCTAAATAGAAAACAGGATGGGTTAGGCAGTGGGAAATGGCCTCTCAGTGCTACAGGTGGTGAGATATACAGTAGTTACACGTTGCTATTGCTCAGTCACGGGTGCCACCTGTTCTCCAAGGCAGACCAGACTCTGGTGCAGCTCTGCACAGCAACATTCGTAAGGCTGGCTGTGCTCCCTGCAAGTGGTACCTGCCAGCTGGAAATAGAGTGTAATTACATTTCCCTCAGCAGCTGCTCTGCTCATTGCTAATCTGGTCAGCCAAGGAAGAATTCCTCCAGGGCTTGGTGAAACCTAACTAGGTCAGTATAAAGGAGCTTACAGGCAGGGAAAGGGATCAGCAGCAGCAGAGAGAGCTGAAGCGTGCAGATCGCTGTCTCACCTGGCCCAGGCTGGGGCCTTTGTTCCTGGCTCCTTCCCTCTGCACTCATTTCCCCACCTGCCAAGGAGCTGTGGCCCCTCTGCTCAGCAGCCAGCCCAGGGGTCTGTGGGGTCAGCACAGGCAGTGTCCAGCTTCTTTTGGATAGGTTTCCCTGTGTTAATTGCCTCAGAAGGTAACTCTTCAGAAAACTGGCTGAGGGTGGCAATACCTGCTGCTGTACCATGGCTTTGGGGTCATTTGGCTTTTTTTTTTTTTTTTTTTTTTTTGTTGCTGTTCTTTGTAGGTTTTGTTTGTAAACCTTTTTTTCAAACAGCCTCCCCAGGCCGTGTGCCACTGCTGAGTTTAGCTATAGACTGAAAGACAAGTCTTCCCCAGATCAATGTAATTGGTTTCCCTTTATTTCTGCTCAGCTGCAGATGTTTCTTGGGTGAAAGGACACATTTTAGCAAAGGCACTGACGAGTGACGTTCCTCTGCCTGAAGCCAGGTTGGAGGGAGCGGGCGGGCTCTGACCTTTCTGCCGAAGGGTCACTTCCCTCTCCCCTCCTGCAAAGTGCTTGTCACTTTGGAAGGGATGTAAAAATTGTGGGCATTCATTTACTCCTCCTGACTTCCTCAAGAAAAGTGCTTTCAAAAATCCTATCCTCAAATCATCATCTTGCTACTACCCCCGCAACGTCTGTCACCTCTGGATCACACCCACTTGTTTCCCCTTCCAGCTGAAGAAGCAGGTGAGATTTATCACTGCTGGAGTGTTTCTCTTCTTGCTGTCTTTCTCTAGCAGCATCTGGCCAGGAGGGAGCTTGCTCAGGCAACAGAAGTTGCCTCAAGACAGGCTGCTGGAAGATGGAAAGCAGGTGACCTGCCCATTGCTCTTTCCCAGAGTAAGTGTCACCAGAGGTTTCGCAGGGGCTGCTGAGAACAGCCGATTGCACTGGAATAATATTTCAATTAAAAGCTAACCTTTCTGGGAGAACTACAGCTCTTTCCTCTCTTTAGAGGCAAGAAAATACAAATGCCAAAGTGCCTGGATCAACCTGTATAAAAGAGCTTCCCTGACTTGGGCCCCTTAGGGCAACTACAAGGATACAACCTGCATCCACACATCTTTCATCCATCCGTGCTGCTGGGACCGAATGGGACTGAGCCCTGATTCTGACTGTTATTGCACAGAGGTCCCTTTCCTGAACCTTGCTAGAACTGCTTCCAAAGGGAGAAGAGGTGGGTGACCCCCTGACTGTCAAAGGAGGGATCCAGCCCAGGGGACAGCAGCTCAAGGCACAGTGGCTGGTGCTTCTTGCTGCTGCCAGGGAAGGCAGTAAGGGCTGGTTTGTCACTGGGGGAGATGTCCCACTCTCTCATAGTGCAACATTTGCATTCTCTTCTTACAAAAGCAGAGGGAGAGGTGCAGGTTAAACCCCTTCCCTTTGGATAGTGCCAAGAAGTATATTCACGCTGAGGCCATCATGCTGGATAAATCGGCCTGCACAGCCACTCTGTCATCACTGTGCAGCTTTCACTGTGCCACTACAATGTCTCTGCTCTCATCCAGGGTCTAAACTCTCTCCTCTCACCCTGCTGCTAGCAGAGACTCAGGCAGCTCAAGAATTTGCCTTACCTGTCCACAGGCTCCTCCACAGCAGCTCGTTCAGCAGGGTTTGTGGATGCCCAGTACACAAGGTACAGGTAGGATGGATGGATGATCACACTCCACACTCTGCCTTCAGTCCCCACATGTCCTGAAGGGCTGAGCTCAGCCCCTCAGTGATCCACCCCAGTGCTGACTGGGAGGAGACTGGGATGGCCTTGGACAGGATCTCTGCTCTTGCTGTGGGGCTCCTGCTAAACCAGTGGACCATGAGGACACCCACTGCTACTCCCCAGCCACCAGATGCTCTGCACTTCTCTCTAGCATTATTTTCAGGACATTTTCCAACTGATGAAGGAAAACAACAGATTATGACTGTAAAGTTATGGTGAAAGGACCGGATCCTGGTAGGACAACATTGTTCCTTGCCAAGAGAAGGAATGATTAACTCCTTCTTTACTGTCTTCCCATTTCTTTCCCAGCTTCCAGCCACCTCTATATCATATATTATATTACTATATTCTCTTATAACTTTGACTTTGCTTTTTCATTTTCAGTAGCACAAGTGATTAATTCCAAAAGGAAAAAAGAAAGGAGAGTTAAAAAAAAAAAAAAAAGGAAGGAAAAAACCCCTGACCCTAGGGATATTTACAGAATAGTTAATCTTGCAGAGGAGATGGGGTTTGACATGGGGAAAAGCAGGGGAATTGAATGTGCTAAGTGGGTTTGATTCCACATTCCTGCTCTTCCCTCTGGGATCCTGCCTGGATGATGAAAATCAAAGCACTGTTCAACATGCTTTCCCCAAGTGCAAACTCGCAGAGGATGTGCAGGGTGGTGGGGGAGGCATCTCTATCCCCTGGCCTGGTCTGCTTAAAAAGGTAGTATCCAAAAGGGTCTGATATTGAAAATCAGCCTTTCACCTTCAGGGAGCTGTCAGCTCCATCTTTAGCCTCTCCTCATCACCCAGCAACTTTGTTAGTGCTCTCCTCTCAAGGACCAGGGTTTTTAAGGTGCTGGATGGTGGGGACAAGGGACACACCTGGCATCAAAACCATGAAGTGGAAGATACTGATTTCTTTTACATACCAATAATTATTGCAGTATAAACACACCCCAGTCACCACAGCAAAAGCAGAGAAGGGGAAGCTGTGGAGAAAGTTTGGTGGGTGAGGGGCATCCCACAGCTATCAACTCTTCTCCAGATTAGGGCAGTGGCCATTTACATCAGCAAATAATGCCCCACCCTGTGCCTCTCCCCCCACCCTCCCTTAAGCTGTGTGTGATAAAATATTCCAAGAATCCCTCCATGTTGGATCTTTTCCCAAGAGATTTCTAGTAAGAAAAACATCTATTCCTAGAAAACCCCAGTAAGAGCTGCAAAATGCAATTGCTCTTAAGTATGGCTGGTTTCCCCAGCTGCTGAGACCTTCTGGCCAATCCATGTCAGTATTTCTGTGAAGACAGAGGTAGAGACCTCAGGCAGCTCTTTGTGGAGGGCATGATAGGCTTCCTCATACACCTGCAACCAGGGAGAAGTAGAGATTAGCACAGAAAAAATAAATCTGCATGAACAAAACAGCCTTCAGTCCCCTCTCATCAACACCCACAGGTTCAACACCTCCTGCCCACAACTTGTCAGGTTTTTTCCAAGATGTAGCAGGTTATGAAATCAAGGAGATTCCACTGGTGGTGGTGGCCCTCAACAAGCAGGAAGGTGTTGACATTGCTGCCTGCCTGACATCTGTGGGTACCAGAGCACCCTGCTGCCCTTTAGGAACATAATGCATGTCCCAGCCCCATTCCACTAAGGAGAAGGAAATACTTATCATGCCCTTGGAATGTAAAGGACAATGGGGGATGTTCCCATCATGCCTTGTGCAATTTTACTCCTTTTATGCTCAGATTATCCAGTTATTTTTCCAATGACAAAAGCTTTCCCTTGGTCTCCCTCCCTTTTCTTTCAGGTTTATTCATGTGCTAACAATTGGTTAATCAGCTGTGGTTCTCTTGAAATGAGCAGATGTGAAGTGGCTTTTGTTGTCCAGCATTTTGGAAAGACCTTCCTGCACCTTTACATGCTGGGACACGAGGTAAGGCTGGTGCTCACACAGTTGGCATTGTTCCAAAGAGCTTTTTGGGTCAACACTTTACCTGCTCGTGAGACTTGCTCTACTTCTACACGAAGAGGGAAGGCTAGGGCCAGGTTTATAGATAGTTAGGTGGTTGGGGTGAATGTGTAGGGTAGCAGCCCTAGAAGGTTAATGAGTAGGAGGAAGATTATGAGGGATGTTAAAACATTTGTGTCCTTTTTTGTCTAGGGGCATTATTAGTTGTTTTGTAACTAGATTAATAAATCATAGTTGGAGGGTTAAGAGTCAGTTAGTGATTGATTCATCGATTGTCTAGGGATGGTAGTAGGAGAGCTGGGAATGTTATTGAGATGAAGATTAGTGGGATTCCTAGGAGGGATGGGCTTGAAAATTGGTCAAAGAAGCTTAAGTTCATGGTCAGGTTCAGGGGGTAGTGCTTGGAGTGACGAGTGCCTTGCTAGAGGGGGGATTTATTGATACGAATGACAGAAGTTTGGGTTGGATGATTAAATGCTTCATGTCCAAGACACCCTTTAGGCATGCAGCCACCATCCCCTGCCCCCAGCCTGGCTGTAGCTGGTGAAAGGCCACCACAGTGAGCCCAGGGAGGGCTGAGCTTGGGCTAGTTACAGGGGCTGTCACCTGCCCAGCCTCCCCCATCCACCAGCTCTGTTTGCCTCCATCTCTCTGGAGGCCAGCAAGCTCCCACCCCTCACAGCCACTCATGCTCACTGACAGCATAATCTCCTAGAAATCAAGGAAGCAGGATGACCTTGAGTGTTTTGTCCTGGCTCTGCACGGTGTCCATGAGCAGGTAGGAGCCCCTGATGTCGCAGAGCTTGTCGGAGGAGCCGTGTAGCACCAGGATGGGCAGGGTCAGCTTGGGCAGCGCTCGCTCGATTCTGGCTATGGCGTTCATCAGCTGGATGACAAAGGACACCTTCATGCCACCGTGGTACACCAAGGGATCAGATGTGTAAGACTCCATCTGGCAGGGAGAAAGAGATGGTTTAAGATTAGCAATATTTCGTGCATAAGAGAAAAAGCAGGTCAGGCTGGCAGTGAAGAGTCTCCCCTTGGCTTGCACAGTCATTCCCTACTCTCTCAGGACATCTGGCCATCAGAGTCAAGGTCAAGGTACTGTGGTTTACCAGCATCACTCACAGAACCTGACACGCTCTTTGCTGCATGTTTCTCTCTTACATCACTAGAAAATATTCAAGCCAGAGCTCTTTGATGGGAGCTCCTGCAGGGAAACAACCAGTGTTGTTTGCAAGACCATTCCCACAGGGGCTCCTGCCTGCATTTTTCTCCTCTGCTGTGCCCTTCTGTCATTCCAATGTGATATCTCTTCTACAGAGGGTTCTTCAAACTGTGTTATTTGAAAGGCTGATGTTCTCCAGGCCAATATTCTCTCTGCTGAAGGCTCAGATGTTCTCTTTCCCTGTCTGGGGGTGGTGACCATGACCTACACCTCCAGATAATTGACAGAGGTGACTGCAAAGCCAAGGGCTCATCTCTGGCTGCAAAGCGTGACAGACAAGGCAGCAAATGATGGTATTAGGTGGTAGGCAAAAAAAAAAAGTAGTCAACAACTTGCTCAGCCAGATTGTGAGGGGATAAAAATGCTTAAGAGCTGGTACAGAAAGTTGCTAGGAAGGAGTAGTTACTGCAGCAGGCAAATCTACAGTAAATATTTGTATACTGTATGTGGAGACGGCCCACACAGACCCCACTATGGCAATATTTGCCAGAATGCTTTGATTATGGGCTGGTCTCTGGCACAGCCTCCACTTTCTCCCAACCCTGGCAGATGTTTATAGAAATGATGGTTATTTATAGGTTAGCTGAAAACAGTCTCCTCCTCTCCTCACAGGCACTGGGGTCTGTTCAAATTCTACCTTGAAGGCATTAACTTGAGGTGCTTTTGCTCCTGCCTGTGCCTGCCCTGAGGGGACCATGGGTGGGAGGTGACCCAACAGGCCACCCAAGGACATGTAGACATGTGCAGGTGTAGCACAGGCAGGCACTGCAGGACAGAAAGGTTTTGGAGTGGATTCTGTCTTCAATTCCCTGTGAGATGAGATGAGATTCCCAGGGTGGCAGAGCATGGTGGGGTTTTCCCACCTGGATGCATTCACTTGCCAAGAGGGTTTGAAGGCAGTTTCTCCTGTTATCATCTCAGATGTGCTGCAGAACAAAACACTGGAAAAGGAGGTGGCAGTGGCACCTTGGTGCTCCCAAGTCTTTCCCCATCACTTTCTTACTTTCAGTCCCCACAATCTCCCACTGCTTGAATTCATGGCTCCTATCCCTACATGCAGCAAGAGAAAGATGTGGGGGGAAATTTGGGACTGTTAGTGGCTGACACCACTCAGACCCAGCCCACAGTACTGAGGATGGTCCAGGGAGGCTGTATAGCCACTCCACTTTGTGTTGGACTGAAAAAATTCAAGTTATCATAGAACTCACTTAGGGATCCTTGGAAGTGGTGGATGTTTCTAGGATTTGATTAAGGCTATTGTTGTATTTTGGTCTCTGTGCAAGATTATGTCTCCTCTGAAGTGAGGGGTAATTTTTGGCAGGGAGACAAAGATAATCATCACAGCTCATCATATTAGGATATTACACATGGTATCTCCCTTTCAAAGAAGTATGCGCTTGCTGAAGGTCTGGAAAACTGCAGGCAACTGCAAAGATGAGACTGTGGTTAAGACATTGGGACATGGTAAACATCCTCTGCTCCTGCTAATGGCCCTGGAAAGCAGAGACTGAACAGCCCACAGTCCTTTTGGCTCTGCATGGACCATCCCAGTGCCCAACCAGCTTGTTGGTGCAGAAATCTCCATCTGCACCTTTCATCCCCTGCACTGTTCAGCTGTACCTTCCCTGCCATCCAAAAAGTCTTTCAAACAGGGCAAGAAGCTGCCTGTGTTTAGAGAAAAATATTCCCTTGTGAATGGGCTCGTGGAAGAAGTTCAGCTTTGACTTTCAGAACACCAAGGGCCTGGTGGGGTGCAGCTCACTCTCCTGTGGGCAGCTGGGTCCACCCTGGTATGCTCAGCCAAACATGGGGACTTTGACCAGCTTTTGAGCAAAACCACTCTGTTGCATGTACTTAGAAACTGGCTTCAGCCTAATCTGGACCTATGTCACAGTGCTGTGCTAAAGCAACAGAGTTTTGAAATGGTTTTATTATTTTTTAGTTTGTTGGGTTTGTTTGGTTGTTAGGGTTTTTTTCTAATTGAATGTAATAAATAAGAGATTTTGCAGCAGGGATTCAGGAGGGATGGGTGGATGGATTGACAGAAGGCCCCTTCCCATGGAATAAAACAGTGTTGATGAATTCATGTGAGCTGGCCTTGTCTCCAGCCCCATAAATGCTACAAGAATGACCTGGAGGGTTTCTTTCTTTCTCCCCATTCTGAAAGAATGGGGATTTTTTAGCTACTGAGCAGCCAACAAATATTTTTGTGTAGTGAATGGCAGGAGCAAAAAAAGACCAAATCCAGTCCCAACCCAACAGGAGTGCAGGGGCAGTATCCTGTTTGTAGTCAGTGGACAGGAATCCTTGTCAGAGTTAATGCTCAGTGCATGGGGTGAGTGCCAAGCAGCAGCTCTCTGGGGAAGGAGGAAAGAAGGGAATGGGCTTTATGTTCTGCAGGTTACAATCTGCAGTCCCTGCAAGCCCAAAACTGTTGTTGCTGCACCAAGCTCTGAGATAGGGGCAAGAACAGAAGGTGATCCCAGGAGAGCCTGTGACTGCTTCCAGACACTGCCAGGCAAAGGCTCTCCAGGGTCTCTCACAACAGCTGTGTTTATCTTTATGTAATTCCAATACAGAAACAACCATCAGGTTGTTGCATGGCATTGACCTGGTTAGAGGTCTGCATGTCCTCTGGCAGCCCCATCCTATGTGGACTTGGCAGGAGCAAGGCTTGAATCAGGGGGACCATTCCACTGAGTCAACAGCAGCTAACAAAGATTACTGGGGTCAAGAGGCTCCTGTCACAGTGATGTCATTCCTCTTTGGAATAACAGGACTGGCTTTTAAGGTTGCTTCTTGCTCTCTTTTTTCTCTCTTGTGTTTGGTACAGCAAACATCAAACAAACATCTCTGTATCATTCCATATTTCAGTCCCCATAGCCTGAAGACAGCTTTCTGGGAACACAAACTCATTAGGAAATTTTGGATGTTGTCCCAAAAATATTTCTAGAGAATAGAAAGCTGGTCTGGCAGGCGAGTATGTGTAAGATATAAATAATGGATGTTTCCAGCACATTGTGTGCTTTAAATCTGAGTGTCTTGTATCCAAAAGGAGGGTGGAGTGTGCTTAGAGGCAGGCAGAGGACCAAAATGCTGTCTTGTCTTCAGTAAGTGCCTGGACCCTCAAATCCTGGTGTCTGAAGGGGGTCAGGAAAGTGCTTTACATCACTCCCCCCAGCTGCTATGTCAGCTGTGTGCTCACGTGTAGGTGAGAAGGCAGCAGAGCACACAGGGTGTCTCCTTTGGAAAACATCTCCATTATGGGCAGGCTCTAATGAAGCAGAGCTACACCTTTTATCCACTGCAAAAGGCTCTCCCTTGCTCCATGGAAAGAGCAGAGAAAAACAACATTCCAAGGAAGCTTTAGAGACTTCAAGCATCACAGAACAGACAAAGCAGCAGCAAATACATGGTTAGGAAGACAACACAATAGCAATTGTTATAAACTGTGTCCAGTGGTTGCTGTGGTGACTCCTACCATCATCATAACACAGAAGTGCTCAGTCAACACTGTGTGCCAATTTCAGGAGCTCTCTGACACTTCCCTAAATGTATTATTATTATTCAGGATGTCCCTACATCATCATTTTTCTCCCACGAAGCTATTGAGTGCAGCAGTTGCATCTTCCAGCAGAGGATCCAGCTCTTGGAGGTGAATTTAAAACATCTTTAAATGTTTTAAGTTTAAAACATCCTTCAAATGCAGCTGCAGCAGAGTTCAGGTGTCACAGAACAAATCAGAGCAGAAGCAGGTAAAGACCCACATGTCACAGACATGCTCACTCTTCAGGTAGGGAATAAGGCTCTCCAATTCCTTTCCCCTCAAAAGCACTGATTGCTTTTATCCTTTAAATACAAATGTAGATCTGAAAACTTTCCTCTGTGTCATTTCAGTGAATTGATTGTCTAATTTAAACCTTTTCTCTGAATTATATGCAACGAGTTATGGCAGCTGAATGCATTTAAGAACAGGTTTTTACAGCTAGATTGGAGTTTAGCCTTCTTCCCAGGCATGTATTGTGTGCAGCCTCATCTGGTACTTTGGAGCATATGTCACATGGTGCATCAGCGGATGCACATGATCTCACTCCACACTAGTCCTGTCTTCTTTTCCTCAGCTCCTTGGATCTTTCCACCTCCAACACAGTGAAATCTTATGCTCTATTCAAGGATAAGTGAACTGAAAGTCATTGGAACAAAACCCCCTCTGGCAGTGCCAAGAAACAACCCTGAGCCTTGAGGCTATTCTGGGAAACTCTTTGCTTTCCAGTTTTCTGAATAGGCGAGCCAAAGATGTGGGATATGCTGAGGCCAAATGCACTGCACTCACACAGGTGCTGGCATTGTCTTTGCCCCTGATCCTTTCAGCTTCAATTCTAATGCTGGTCAAGCTGCCTCCCCAGAGAAAGGCAATTTATTAATTCCTAGTTAAAGTATGAACCATTGCATGAACAGCAGGGAAAATTACAGCATCTGTCAGTGAGATGTGAGCATGGGAGCACAGGAACAAGTGACCACTTTGCACCAGCAAAGCTCTTGAGACGCCCTTGAGTGCCCTTTTCTATAATTCAAGGAAAAATGGTACTTTCTGAAATGCACCAAGTTCTGGGTTTGTGATTATCTCCTTTTACTCCTCCCACAGTGGTGAGAAGGAAAAACCCTCATTTGGTGGTGTTGCAGCAGTTGCAGCTACACCTGTTTGTGCAGTGATGGCATGGACAGGCTGACACAGTTATCACCAGCAGTGGGTGGGAGTGAGACAGTCCCAGGCTAAGGTGGCACTATAAAAACTCAACCCCAGGACAGTTCCATGCACATTCACAGTGGTGAGGCTGGAGCTGTGTTGTTACAACAGCTGCTTCAATTGCAGCTCCTTCAAGTATTATTCTTGGGTGCAGCATGGATATATCATTTGTTTGGAAAGGCTGTAGCAGAGTCAGAGTGTGATCCACGAGACCTTGGAACAAACTCTTTGGTTCAAGCATGTTCTTGTCCTCTGCTTGAATGCATCTGGCACGATGTGATCCTGGAGTGGATGCAGGAAAACCAATCCCCAGGACTGCAGGGTTTTGCATGATTTCACTGCAAAGAGCAGGGGTGGAAAAGTTGACTTGAGCAATGTGTTTGCTACCTGACCTGGGTTTTACTGCTGTAATGAGTGGTGGTGGTGCAGCAGAGACATGGCTCCCACGTGCTTCCCCCTGCACCTGTAGCTCTCTGTCATGTCTGGTACCCAGAGCAGCTGTGGGTGCAAGGCAGGGGGAGCAGCTGGTTTCCCACAGCCTTCTGTGAGCAGTCACTTCCACTGGCTTCAGAGATATGTCACCGTTCTACACCAGCACAGATTTTGCCCTCCTGATTTAGCAAAACACTTGTGGGTTTTTCTGAAAGAAAAATGGCAGGACCAGGACAAGATATATCAACTATGCAGTGAGTTAAAATGGCATTAAGGTTCTCACCTCTTTCTTGTTCCGGGAAATTGCACTTGGATCTATGGACCCCAGTGATAGGTTTGGGAGCACAAAGTTGAGAACTTTTGCTGCAAAAACCTGTGGGAGAGGAAAGGAAGCAGTCAAAGGGCCAGTTAGAGGAAGAGAGGGAACATAGAGGTCCAAATCCTGAGCTGATGGAAATCAGCACAGGAGTTAAACAGTTGAAAATTGTCAACTAACTCTGGAGAAAGATCTGTCCTATATTTAAACCATTTCTCTTAACAAGGAAAGTGTTTAAACTGCTCCTGGGAGCAGGGAGTGGGTGTGCTAGACTGAAATGCCGTCAGCTGTCCGTCCGCACGCAGCAGCACAACTTCATTGTACTGGGGCTTTTCCTCATTCTTCAGTTAATTTCTGAAAGGCCTCAGTTAAGTACTTTGATAGGAAAAGGTCATTTCCAGCTCTTAGCGGGCTGGGTTTTGGTGTTTTATTGCCCTTTCCTTGCTGCCACAGCTCTGATCTCAGGCTGCAGTGCGTAAGTGATGCTGGGTGCCATTTGCAGCAGTTGCCTAGGCTGCACTCATTTTGATAAGCATATTCTCCAGGGAACCTGCAAATAAACAACAGCCAAGTGTGCATGCATTGGCTAAGGGAATCCATTGCTCACACGTCTCCTGGGAACCACACACAAAAGCACTGAGCAGCCTAGGCTGGAAACTGCTGCTAGAAGAAAGGGTAACATCTTTTATTTCAATAGCACTACAAGCACATTGATACCAGAGTTCTGCTCTGATCTTTGATAACTGCCTTTAATTAAGTGATCACTGCTTAAGTGAGAAAATACACAGTGAGTGTTCATTGGTCTGTTTTGTGGAGCTGTGGTGTTCACAGCTAACACTTGGGGGTGGACTGTCCCCTATGCCCTCTGTTTCTGCAGATACCTAAAAATTTCTGAAGCACTCCCTGGCACTTCAGATCACAGATGACACATGACAGATTAATTATGCTATTAGAGGAATAACACAAGGTTGAAGTCAAAGTCATTGAGGAGTGAAAAGCAGTAAAGACAGCAGGTTTGGGAACACGTGTGTACCTTGGGGTAGACATGAGCAGGAGCCAGTGTCAGTGTCTGCCAGTACACTGAGCCCCTCACTGGCTATGACATTGTGCCAGCAAAGTTAATTTTTACTACACAGCAATGCAGGTATGAGTTTATGGTGATCCAAGGAGGAATGGGGTTTTCCTCATTTCATGTTAACCCGAGGCAGTGGTGATTTAAGCTATGCACCTTCATGTATCCTAGGCAAGATTATGGACTCTGAACCTGATGATTATCATCTCTGCTAAACTGAACAGAATAAAGGAATCAAACGACAACAACAACAATAAAAATTAATATAGTACTTTCTTCCAGTTTGATTACACCTCTTTGCAGTGTTACTGAGTGCAGATTCAGGCTGAAAGACAGTGAGCAACATGATGCCCAGTCAGGTTAGAAAGCAATAGATGAGCAAGAGGTGAAAACACAAAAGATAAAGAGAGAATATTGTGTAGTGAGTCCTTAAACAATAGGCTGAGGGTCAGTACAGGATTAAATACCAGGGAATATTTCCTAAGGGGATGTCCTGCCCACCTGATTTCAAAGCATTCAATAGCAGAAATGTAGAGGGAGATGCTCTTTCACCCCTGCTCTGCTCTTTGCCAGCATATTTGACTCCTGTCTCTGCAGCCTTTGAAACTGCAAAGACTCAGAGCTGAATTTTGTCCAGGTCAGTTGAGAAGAAAAGGGGGAAGGCAGCAAGATCCCTCTCACAAAACTGGATTTGCAACTGGATGCTTCCATCAGGACACAGGATTTATAGGGCACTGATGAAATAGTTTCTGCAAAGAGCAGCATTTGATCTTCCTGCACAGAGCCTGCAATGAGCTGTGCCTCTGCTGCTGCCAGGGCTGGCTCAGCAGTCAGGGAAGGTATTTCTAAGAGGGTCTGAAGGACCCAGTGTGTCATCTGGCTCGCTGTTATTGTTGTCTTGAGCCCTCATTTGTTCAGGCCAAGGTAAATTCTTGCTCAGCTGGAAACTTCCCCAGCAAAGGGATGAATGCAGTGGTCCTTGGGAAATGGCCCAGGGCTGAGAAGTCATACCAGTTCCAAGGGAAAACTAAGCCTTTGTTCCTCAGAAGCACAATCACCATGAAATGTTTTTTGACTCTCAGAGGAAAAAAAACCACACAGCTTTATGGGAAAATGTGGCTTATGCAGGAATACTATCCTTGTTTTCAATCCTTCCTCTTGCAAATACCTTTTCAACTCCCGAAATGATTTCAACTGAGTGTGACAGAACAGAGCTATTTCAGGCATAATTAATTTTTTATCAGTGTTGAGATGCAATAGATTTGAAAGAGAAAGAAACTGACTGTGCTTTTGTAATACTGCATGTGAGAGACTTTCTAGGAAAGAGACCATATGAAAACCTCCAAAATATGTCAGTTAGAGAATAGGATTTCCTACCTAAGTAATGCATCATTGCATTTATTTCTTACACAGAAATAAAGCAACACCTGGTACAGATCTGCAACAAAGCAGACTACAGTAATGCTAGTTCCCACAGACCTGGTGAGTCCTTGTTTCAGAAAGGGTTTAGCATCCAGCAAAAGGTAAAGCTATAGCAATTGCTCTCTATTTCCCTTGATTAGAAAGAAAAGGCTAACAGCCTCTCTCATATTCAGACTGTTTATTATTTTTTCTTAATAGTTATTCTTTTTTGCTTTCCCAGATAAGAAAAAGCAAGGCTACTGGTGCTCACAGGACACTTATGCCAGATGTAACCTCACATGAGGAATCAGTAACCAGCCTCCTAAAACCAGACTTTGGTACTCTGGCTCCTATTTAAATAAGTTCATTGGGCTGGATGACTTCAGGATTCACTTCTACTCTTAAAATTAGCTAGGACTATGGGAAAGCACTTAGAAGGAAAATATTGACTGGCATCCAGGTGGTGCAGATCTCAGCAGGGTTCTGCATCTTAAGGCTAGAGGTCTTAATGCATTTTTTTCAGTGGAAAAGAGGTAATTAGAAAGCACCCTTTGGTGCCTGTAATGATTTGTGAGGTCTGTAGATGGCTTTGGTTACAGCAGGAAGTGGGACAGGATTATACTGAAAGCTGAGGCAATCTGTCTCCTTCCTCACAGAAGAAAAAAAAAGGAGAAATAGCTTAGAAGTAAATTAAAACAAGAAGCTAGCCCTAGGAGAAGTGTCTAAGGAGAGAGAATAAAGGAAGGAGTCCTGTGGGAATGAGAGGCTCTGTCCTTCGTGCTGGTTTAGCTGCTCCTTCCCTTTGCTTCCAGCTTCTTTTAGGATTGTTGTTTATTCTTTTTAGAATGCAAAAAGGAGGAGAGAACTGAGGCTCAGTTGCTTTGCAGAACTTCCCTGGGGAAGGGCAAACTGGGCAATGCAGCTGTGGATCAGAAACAGCTCTGGAGGGCAGATGGAAATGGGAGGAGGACAAAGCCTAAATGCAAACCAAAAGAGATGCTCTGGACAAGAACCAGTCATGGTACCAGGCCAAATGGGATGCAGCTGGGGCACTGATGCTTTAGGTGGGAATCTCTTTTTAGGCTCATAAAGGATTTCTGGGACTGAGGAGCTCTAGTTCTGTTCAGAAATTGGTCATCCCCCAAATGCCAAAAATAACCCTGGCCTGACTTAGCCAGCAGCCTGTGTTGCAACTATACCAGACTCTGCATGAGTCAGGAAGAGAGCTGTAGGAGAGGAAGGGAAAGGACAGCATTGTGTGGGCTGCCACGGGGTGAGGTGAAGAAAGCACAGTCTGCTACCACCAGTACCCAACTCCTGCTTAAACAGGTTTTTCTGGACAGGTTCAGGATTCACTTCACCTTTGAAAAGTAGGTGGAACTGTGGGGGAGGCACTTAGAAGAAAAGTATTGACTGGCATTGGGGTGGCACAGATCCCAGCAGGGTTTTGCATTGCAAAGCCAGAGGTGTTAACACTTTTCCTTGTGCAGAAGAGCAAGGTGACCATGTGCAACACGGGTTTGCTCTTACCTTGATGGGAGTGGCGACTTCTGGGCTGGCTACCACCAAAGGAGAGATTAACAGCATGCCTGAAAACTCACTGGGTCGCTCACTAGCTGTCAGAATGGAGATGGCTCCTCCCTGCAATGCAAAATAACAGCCCACAGCTTAATACAGGTGCCAACATCTTGTTTGTATAGTAATCCTGTTACTGGAAGGGGTTTAGTCCAAGCAAGCAATTACCTCTGCCCCACTGAGAGTGCAGTGCGGTCAGCAAGGAAGGCTGGAGGAGTAGAAGCACTGGAAATGTCTGGTTTTTGTTGGGGGGAAGAGATCTGGTTTCTGTTCTCATGCTATAAACCCTCATGTCACACAACTCAACTCTCCATGCAACATCCATCAGCTCCCTGGGATGCCTTGTGTCCTCCTTACTTTAAAGGACTGAGAAGAAGAAAATATCTGAAGTGGTATTTCAGGTGGGACTTGAAAAATAAGTTGAGGTTTATCAGCCTGACAAGCTGGTGCTGCATGGGGAAGATGCCCTGAAGCTGGGCTTGCTCCGTGCTGTGCCACTGGTAACCTGGGCAACAGCAATGCTGCCACTGGCATGTGAAAATCTTCACTAATTAATGGGAATTAAATATTCTCCTCCCCAGTGTCTCCAGCCCCACAAGGGCCTGGCAGCAAACACCCAGCCATGGTCTGGAGCTAAATGAGAGCCAGGCTGAGCCATCCCGCACGAGGACGGGCTGATGGCGAGGGGTGCTGATGGAAGGGACCCCGTGGGCTTGCTTGGGAAAGTTTGCAGAGGATTAGTTGCCAGGGGAAATATTTGGTGAACTTCCACACTTCTGGAGAACCAGGGGCTTGTTAAATGGAGTAGCAGCAAGAAGCATCTCAAAGGCTTCAGTGGGAAATTGCTCCTTGTTACACGGTGGCTTTGGAGCACAGGAGCCCTTCAGAGCATGCCATGCTTTCTTATGCCAGAACACTTATTTATCTGAGCATGGGCTGAATCCCAAAGTACTCATTCATTTTCCTCTCCTCTGGGAAGGCAGGGAGGGCAGATCAATGACATCAGTGGGAATACTGTTAGCTTGAATAAAGGGATTTGGCCCGTCCTGTCAGAATCAGGCTTCAGATCTGTTCACCAAATCAGTGCCTTTGTTTTTGCAGCCTTAATCCCTGGTACATTTTCTTGTTAGGTTGTTTAACAGAATAAGGCTACAGGGTATTTTTATGCTTCATCCCCATGCTGTTCACAAAGCCTTGGAGGGCTTAACCTCCTGGTTACTGGTTAAAATGAAAGGGGAAACCCGATGCTGCAGGGAGCTGGTGAGACTTACCACACAGCCACGGGAATGAATGGTCATGTTAAAAAGCAGGCTCCTCCTTGCAAATGGCTAATTAGGGCCATGGTGGGGGTAGAAGGTTAAGGACTGTCTTTACTCAAGGCAGATCTCAGGGCTGTAGCATGCTGGCAAACCAATCAGTGAATGAAGTGGAAGGGAAGGTTCTTTGCAGTTTTGTTTTCCTGCTGTGGAATGAGTTATTTCCTGCCATCCCCATGAGTACCACCAGGCTGTGACACATGTCCTGGGTGCTGCTGGGAGGGGTAGAGCATGGTGCTTACCATGGAGTGCCCCAGGATGAGAACAGGCAGTTTGGGGTGCTCCTTCTTCATGAGATCAATGTGCTGCAAGCTGTCCCTGATGAAGACGTGGAAATCTGAGACAACCATCCGATCACCCTCGCTCTGCCCGTGGCCAACTGCAGGGGAGAAGCAGAGAACACAGAGCACACAGATAAGTCACTGGAAGCACTGGTTACAGTCAAGACAGGACCTGGCAGAAATAAACCTGTTGGGCTGTTTCTGTCCTGTCCTAACTTGACCTTCTCCTGCAGTCATCTCTCAACAGAAAAAGGGCTGCAGAAATGCAAAGGAAACTGCACAGAGCTGCCAAGTGCCATACTGTCCATGACCTGACTTTTTAAAGAAACATCATAGAATCATAGAATGTTAAGGGATTGCAAGAGGCCTCTAAATTTGTACTTCTATTCCCCCATGTTTCTCTCTGCTCTTCAAAACTAAGAGTACCAGTTTACTTCTGGCAACCTCCACCATCAGGGTGGAGGAGGGCTGTCTTGCCTTGCTGATGGGTCACTGGATCCTGGGAAATGGGGATTTGCCTCAGGGATCACATGCTTTGGGTCTGGTGGCTCACTGTACAGCTGTAACTGCTGTGTAGCATCTTGGCCAGAAACAGAAAGATTCTGAAGACTAGATACAGTTGCTATAAACTTAATGGACCATGGATACTGCCTTTTCAGGGCCTGAATGTGCACAAACTTCACATTCCTGCTTTTTCTCATGATACCCTGCAGTGCTGAGCGGGCTGGAAAGCTCCTCTGTGTGAGGTAAGGGGTCAAGTGATGGAGGTTGCAACAGCCTGCAGTGGGCAAGTATCCAGGGGCAACCTCCTCCTAAACAAGTGTTAATGCCAACTGTACCACACCTGGACACGGCTTCCTCACTCTGTGTCTGGGAATTATCCTGCCTAATGGAAGGGAAGGAGAAGATTAAAATGGGAGATGGTGAGTTGCCATGGGAACAGTGGCATCCCTGGCAGAGGTGGAGCCAGCATCACCACCAACACAGCCCCAGGCGATTTTGAGCTTGCAAAAGCTTGAAATTAATACCACCTTGGGGAAGCAGTTTGCATGCTTACCTGACCACACATGCATGTTATTGCCTATCACAAATAGGATTTGAAACAGAAATCCTTTGCTTGTTTCTGTTCCATGCAGGTTGTTAAGGAAAATTGTGAAGGGGAAAATGCATCCCACCCATATAGGTCAGGGTATAGGGGGTTTTGAACATCTCCCTCCTGCTGGGTGTCTCCTTAGGCCTTCTCCAGTGGGCACTGAGGCCCATTTATAGACACAAAGGGACAATGGCTTGTTAAAGGAGGTGAAGCTGATAATTGTTGACATGCTGGATGGTTCCCCTTGCAGCGATCAGCAAAGAAAAGCACCACTGACACAGCCACAAAGGGAGTCAGTCACGTCTGCTGGCAGTGGAAATACTAGTGGGAATCAGTAGGTCTCAACTTTCTTGTAAGCCACCCAAAAAAATCACCTTACAAATTAGGCAGATCTTCCAATAAAAATCTGGACTAAATTCCCTCCATCTAGGAAAAACTGAACCTCAAACTTTTTTTTTTGTCAGGTGGTCTCCATGGCTGGGTCTTTTGGCAGTGAAGGCTGCAATCAGCCACCCTGGCTGCCATAAAAACCCATACATGTCATGCTGATCAATTATAAATAACATTTTACCAGTTCTGCTTTCCATGCACACACTCCAGTTCCTGCCAAAATATGGTGCAGCAAGCATCCTCCATGGATCAGTGACCAGAAACAAATCAAAGAGCAAATTAAAATACAAGTCATGATAATCTCCAGAAGTGAAACCATGTGTGTGGCTAGAGGAACTATTGACTTTAAACGGGTTTTTGTTACAGATGGAAAGTGAGCTTATTACAATTTTTGTACACATTCAGTCCACTCAGTTTATGGTTCTCAAATGTGTTATCTGCCTACTATTTAATTCCAAATGTAGCAGGTTAATACCAGTTGAACAGTCCAGAGAGAGGAACATTTTCCCTAACAGAGCTCTGCATTCAGTTTTTTTTTTTCTCCAGTGCTGCCTCACTTGCTTCTGTCTCTCCTTCTCTCCAGTCTCAGACAGCTGTGCAAGCAGAGACAGCAAACCCCAGTGGCCCAGGTCTGTCAATGGGCCATGACTCCTTGCTCTGGAACTGGGAGTCTTTGGCCCATTTTTGGATCAGACTGAGGGAGGTCTGGAAAGCCTCCTTGGCTCTCAGTGTGAAGAATTTCCCCTGCTCCTACCACATAACAGTGACACTGCTTGTAACAGCCAAAGCAATGATTGTGGAATCCAAGGAATACCTGTGCAATGCTGTGAGAAGTTCCTCTTCGAATTTTTCTAAGGTTTTTTTATTAATCATTTAATGAACCCCCCTTTTAACCCCAGTTTTAAATACTAAACTCCTGTTCCCCACTCAGATGGCACAAAGCTTGAGCAGCAGTTTGTCTGCACATGTGGGACAGGAAAGCCATGCAAGTCTTTGCTTTGATACTCTCCCTGCCCCTTGCACAAGTTAGCCAGGGGGCATTGCTAGGTCATGGTCTTTTATTTTACTATTTTCTGTTCTTCCCCTCCAAGAAACCAAACTTGTTTCCCCAGTGAATAAGTATATCGCAAGTTTGAATTCCCTAGCTGACAAACTTCAGGGTGAGGAGCTAAGACCCCTTCTATTAGAAGAAAGATATTTGCACAACCAAACATCAATACAATCAAGAGTATTGATGTGTTTTTCTCTGATCTTTTGCCTTTAGAGCTATTAAGAGTGAAAGGTCAGGTTCACCCTTGATGTAAAGCTATTAGCTTTGGGTTTTGCTGGGAATGAATCAGCTGTAGCGATTCCACAGTGCCAGTGGCCAAACAGTGGGTGCAAGAGGAGTGGAACCACCTTCCCCTGGCAACTGGGACTAATCAGAGACTGCTCCACACCCAAGTGACACAACACCAAGGGTGACAACAGAGAAGTGTCCAAGAATCACAGCTCCATGAGCTCCTCATCCCAGCATTCCCACAGGTTTCAGCAGGGCAGTGTGAGGTGCAGTGAGCTGTGACTGCTGCAGCACATCCCCACAGCACACTCAGCACCCAAAAGCTTTTAAATTGTTTCCCATCTACCTGTCCTCACACCCAGCTTGTGTGGTTCACTGCCAGTGCTGTCTTTGTGCAGTGGCTCAGTGATCATTTCAGGTTGTGTGTACTGACCTAATTGCAGGCACCCTTTCCACGAGTCTTTAAAAGTGAGAATCCAAACCACATATTTTCAAGCTGAAAATCTAGAATTAGGAGGTTTAAGCATCCATTTCCAACCAAACACACCTCTGCAAAATAGCTTACTTTGTCCAAACAAAGTCTGAATAAAGGCTGATCATCTGGCCCAATATATCACAGTTATTAAATTCTTCCCTCTATTTCCAGCATGAGCATGCTCAGACTGTGGTTCTGCCCCTGGAGTCAAGAACAACAAACAACTCAGTCAGTCCTGTCAGAGAGCATGACTTGAGTGTGGTTCCACCTATGATTATAGAAGCTCCAGAGCTACACATCTCTCTGGATAAATGAATACTGACTGCCTGCACAGGAAGACAAAGCTGAGAGTTCAGGGATGGAGTATTTGAGGGTGTGAAGTCTCTGGGGAGTCAGTTATAACCATGTAAATATGACTCTGCCTGCATAACAGATCCTGTGACCCTGGAAATACATACTTCTACAAGTCCCTTCATTCCTCAAATCCCATATTCTCTCATGCTGTGGGGCTTGCTTTTGAAAACCACTCCAAAGCAGCCGGGCTCTTCAGCTGACATTGGCTCACATGCCTCAAAAAAAGGTAACGTCCTGTTCAGATTGGAGATATCCTGAAAAACATGTAAATAAAAACCAGTCCAACTTGACACTCCTTTCCCTTCATTGAAAGCCAAATGGGAACTGCCTGAAGAAATGAGCTCTGGGCTTGTTGGGCAGGCTCAGTCTGATGAGGGGACCTGGGCTGGATCTGCACCAGCCCAATGCCTTCATGCTGGGGCTGTGGGGCCACATCAGAGCTGAAGAAATCCATCCTTAATGCAGTAAAGAAGACCAGCAGAATGTTAGGCAGAGAGGAGAGCTTGGCAGTACCTGTCCCTGCTCACTGTGGGGTGCCTCAGCCCTCAGAGGCACCCTGGGCATGGTGAGTGTCCCCACACCCTGCCCACCCTCAGATATCTGCTCTGGTTTTGTTCTAAACACTTTTACAGAAGGCACACACCATGCATATTTATTTCTCTTTCCAAGTGCTCAACCCTCCTGACAAAAGTGGAGCCTGACCCTGGGTGCTCAGCTGAGGACTGAACTGACCCTCTGACCTTCAGCAGGAACATTTTGCTATGGAAAATGAGGTGATGGGAATGCAGGTCAAATGTTGAGTTCAGCTGTGGTGCTGTAAATTCACCAATTTCAGGGCTGTGCCTTAAAGCTTACAGTCATGGGAAAGCAGAAATTATGCACTATGTTGTTTTTTCAGCCTTTGCCCCCTATTTATTATGGAAAAGCCATAAAACAAAGACAGGGAACAGGAGAAATCTGCCTAGGGAACAGTAATTTTTCAGGAAGAATTTGTGTCTTGGCTTTTCACATATTTTGGTGTATCCAGCTTTGGGGGAAATGGGATGGTTTGGATCCATTTTTATTGCAGTGAGAACACCACCACTGTAGGATGAGACGTTCTCCCCTGCCACTGATGGTAGAAACAATCAGGAGGAATGCAGGGCTTGACTCCTGCCTCAGGATTCATCAATACTATCTGTTTTCCTCTCTAGAGGTGTAACTCCAAGATTTTAGAGTGGGAGAATCAGGACCAGGCAGAGCCAGGGGTTAGGTCAGGAATTCCAGGCTAACCATTCTCTCAACACAGACACATTTTGAATTGCAATGGAACTAACAGAGGAGTGTCAGGAGTTTTCAGCGGTTAAAGGTGAGAAGTGCCACCACTGTGAATTCAATGATTCCCAGACACAGCTGAGGAGCAGCTCTGGTACCTCAGAGCCCCACACTGGAAAGAAATGTCTTAGTGATGGCAGAGGGGCCATCACTGGCAAGGCTTGGTGCTGGAGCATTTGATTTAATAAGCTGGAGCATGATGTGAGTCAATTCCCAAAGGGCTGTTGTAGGCCAGAAAAGGTGATTTTGCTGCTTTAGCACTGGCACTGGCACAGCAGTGGGCAGCAGCTCGTTTCAGCACAGACAGTGGTGTGCAGAAGAGGATTTGTGTTAGAGCCCACAGCCGAGCTCAGGCTGAAGATCCTCTTCTTTCACTGCCTTGTTCATCAATAAGCTTGTTGGAATCTGATAGGTCTATTTGAAGCAAATGCCCAAATAGCTTTTGGAAAAGAAGCTATCATGTGTTTATTAGCTTTCTGAAATATTTGTTTTATTCCTGAAGTCCTCTGCTTCTATTTTCTGCCCCAACTGTAGATGGAATGGACCTCTCACGGGTGTTGGACACTCACATGTGGGAAGGGGAGCCTACCCCACCCTTTTCTTGTTCTCACCCCACCACAGGTCATGCTGCTGGTAAGAGACATGAGCATAGTTGTGTCCTGCTTGCTGTCTGGTTTAGGGAATAAAACTCATAATTAAAAACTCTCATGGAAGCTTTCCCTCTGCAGGTGACCCACGCAGAGGAATGATGCTGGGTCTGGAGCCCACAGGAGGCAGATGCCAGTGGCAGGAGTGTGGATGGTTCTTCTGGTGCACAAGGTGTAATGTGCCAGCCCAAACCCTCACCCACGATCTCCCTGAGCCTGCAGCTGCTTGCTCAGGTGGGCACCTCACTGTGATGGCCCCAGCCCATCCTGAGACCCCAGTGCCATGGCAAAGCACCACTTCAGCAGCTCATTTTATATCCAAACCCCACAGACTGGGAGACAGCAGCCCTTGCCTGCCTCTGCTTTCCTCTCTTCCCTTTACAAAATGCATTCAGACTTGGAGAGAAAACTTAGAGCACAAGATACAGCAGACACAATTTTCCAGAGTGTTTCAGCTTTAGCAGCCAGTGCAGCAGTTAATGAAGTGTGTCACAAGGCATTGCAGCTGATGCCTGTATTTATGAGCTCTACTGAAACTCCTCTGAGTAAGGGACTGCTTCTTTTTATTATTTGTTTTCAGCACTTGTACAGCACCAGCCCCACAAGGCATCACCACAGACCTTGGTCCAAGGTAGAGCAAGATTTAAAAGTAATAATTAACTCTAATCTCAGGCTATAAGGCAGCATGGTTTTGCAGAGGAGGAGTTTGGAGAAACCACACAGATGGAGAATTTGGGGGACACAATACACAAGGCAACACAGCAAATGTTCTGTGAGGCCTTGATTTTCTGCTTGGTGACTTTTTAAGGTTTAATGAAAAAATTATTAATCAAATAGCAAACACTTCAAATTGTCATAACAGTTCACTACTTAAAAAACTATACTTGTTTTGTAATGAGTCAAGTACACATCTTTTTCAGCAAAGCTCATTAATTAAACATACTGGATTTCAAAGCTCTCAGTGTTTAATTATTTGTTTAACAAGCAGTACATCTAATCCACCATTCAGACACACAAACAACTAAAACAACAGGAAGAATCTTCAAAGCAGGACAATCAACATCTGGAAAAGTCAACAGACTGTGCTGTATTGTCAGTAACACATAAAGCAAATGTTCCACTGGCAGAACAAATATACAGAGGAAGCACCTCAGAGATCATCCTGCTGATTCCTGCTCAACAAAGCATCTTTCTTGCCCTCAGAACAGACTTATCACAGTAAGGGAGCTTGTTCCTGTTTGATTTCCCCAATCTTCAACAAAACCAAGTCTGATGCACAGAGGGCACTATGAAATTTCTGCCCTCCATCTGTACCTGCTCCTCCTTTTGCTGCATGTGGAAAGCATTGGCACCAGGACAGAGACACTTGAGCCAGGAGAGAGCAGGGTAAGCTGCCCTGGCATTGAGGACATAGGTCATGCTCCCTTGGCTCTGATCAAGCTGCCCTCTGGGTCAGCTGCTGTGCTTATTTTACCTTGGAGCTGAGTGTCTCAGTGTGCACCTGACTGAGCCTCAGCTGTGCACTCTCCTCCTCTCCCACAGCTCTGCTTTCCACTGAACAAAAACCAGTTTGACACAAGCCTGTGGTCTTCCCCAGGAAGATTTCTTTCACATCAGATGGGAACCATTAGGAGCTAAAAGGAGAAGATTCTCTCTCACCACTGCTTCCACTTTTATGTTCTTTGAGAGCCTGAAATACAGCTCAATTACTGCTTACCCTTACCAGCATGTGGACAGTCCTGGGCACCCCTTCTTGAGCACCTCCAGAGGAGATGCAGTGAACACACTGGGTTTTCCCACACAGGAACTTTACACAACCACTAAATATGGTACCCAACAGAATTACCTCTTCCCCTGGGTGTTTTATATATGAAGCATGTAACTGAGAACTAAAGGTGGATTCTGCCTCACTGACCAAAGAGAGTCTTGTCCTGAAGGCACAAGTCCATCAGCTTCTCTCTTCCCTTCCAAGCTTAGCAAAATAATTTTCCTTTCAGCATTTGCTGGGTAGTTTTTATTCACTTGCCTCACACAAAGAGTGCAGCAAACTGAAAGCATTCTCCTCCCACATCAGAGACACATTTGCAGAGATGAGATATTTTTAGAATAGTGCACACAGAGATATATTGTTTGTTGTCTTGGTTAGGGAAAAAAAAAAGCAACAGTCAATTTTCTATACTAAAATTATTTGTGCCTTATTGCCAGGGAGCAGACAACCAGTCATCTTGCTAAAGCCATTTGAAATCTTTTGTGCTCCAGAGATGACAAACAAAATGACCTGGTATGTATCAGAGCAGCCGTTAATTCTGGTTAACAAGGCAAACTGTTTCTGTCAATGTTGAGAGCCAATTCTTCTCTAATGGATACAAACATGGCTCTTTTGGCTTTAGAAGACTTGCCCATTTCTAATGCAGTTGCTGAATTTGGCTCTGAACTGCAGTTCCTTAAAAGTCTTCCTGGAACATAATGTTGCTCATGCAAACATGCTGAAAAAACCCATCTGAGTGTTTGTGTTGCAAAATAAGGAGCTGCATTTACAAAGAGCAGTCACTGTGGCCAGGCTAGAAACCTGTGTCTCCTTCATCATGAGATGAAGGGGCCAAGGCAGTCTGAAAACCTGCACATGTCATGGCCACTTCCCACACTGCCTGCAGTGGGGCAGCTTTGTCATCCCTGTCAAAAAATCAGGAAGCTGCTGTGGCGTGCCTGGGGAAGCCAAGGTCCATGAAAGAGGAATATGGAGCCCACTTCCTCTTCCACAAAGCACACTCACAACAGTATTCCACTTTCTTCCTCAGGCCCTTCTGCAGTGCCACCTCCCAAGCCAGCCCTAAAGAACATAAAAGCAGAAGACAGCTGGCAGAAAAATCCTTTTCTACCAGGCTGCTGGGATCAATGGTTTGAAAACATTGCACAAAGCCAGTGTGGATGGCTGAGTAGCTGTTGAGCTCCTCTGCAAAAGAGTTTCTTTTGCTGATGAATGAAATTATTCCTGTCTAATCTCTTCTCCTATGGGATGAATATCACAACACAATATAAGATATATAATCAGCAGAGCACAACTTACAGTGGCTCTAAGGAGTCAGAGACACTAACTAATCAAGCACTAAGGGATTTTATTTAGGGCCTATAATAATTTTTATAAGGCACTATAATTTTTAACACTTGTTCTTGCAGTTTTGCACTGAGATTTTGCTCTCTTTCATGAGGAGCACATAATTTCCTGAAGAATCGGTGAGGTGACTTTATTTAGTATTGGAATTGGTCTTCAAAGACTTATTCTGGCATGACATAGAACCAGTATCAATGCCCAGATACCACAGAAAAAATGCATGGACTTTGCTGGAGTTAATCCAGGGTCTCACAAGTTCATTTGATCTATATGCTGCTGATCTAAGAGCAGAGAAGAACTTTTATTCTGCTCTCCACGTACAACTTGAGATATCACTAATGGTAGCTAGAGTTTCACCTTCAGTGGAAGAGGCAAGCAGCCAAGAGATCTCTCCCTTGGTATTTTATTTTAGCTTTAACAAATATATAATTTGCTTCTCTTGTTTTAATCCCAAAAATTAAAAAAATGAGTGCAAGTTGTACTTTTTCCTAGCTGAAAACAAGGATGAAAATCTAATTCCACTAACTTTCAGTTATGCAGTTTTAAAGTAGCTGGGGCACCAATTCAAAATGTCAGGATTTTCAATGAAAAAGAAAATTTTTGGAGTGCTGGAATGGAGCTGCACACTCCCCTTCCCCTTCCCTGCCCATTTATTCCAAAGCATGTGTGCTGCCTCTCCAACACACACATGCTGTTAACTCCTAAATTACGGCTTCTTCAACTAGAACACATTTCCATTTCTTTCCTTAACAAAGGCCATTCATTTCTTGCTCTTCTGTTTGGTGAAAGATGGTTCCATTTGGCCTGCCTGGGACTGTGCAGAGCCCCCCTGGCTGTTGTTGCCCTTGAAGAGTGCTCCAGGTGAATGCAGGTGGCTGAGCAGGGAGCCTTGCCCCTCTTGCTGCCTCAGCACCAGCCCAGCTGCTCACCCTGCAAAATCCAGATGTGAGCATGGGGTAGCTCTGTGCTCGAGCAAACAATCAAATCAATTAATTTTGGGAAAGACAGACCTAATTCTTCCCTGCCTACAGTAGCTGAGGCATCACAAAGAAAAGAAGATGAAAGCTGGATCATGTAAGAACTCCATGCTGCTGAGGAATGTCTTGGGAGATGGACACAGCTTCCTTTCAAGCTCTCTTCAAAAGGTTCCTCTCCATGCAGACCACCCATTGGGGACCCACATCAATAACAACAACAACAAAAAGAATTTAAAAGATCCATTTTTCATCCAATTTATTTACATGTTAAAATAAACACGAGTTCCCATCTAGAGCAAGGGCTCCCAGTGGGTTCTGTTTAGTCTGTGAGATTCTTGGCACCAGAGTACAGCATTTCTCTATTCCAAAGCAATCTTGGCACAGAACTGTTGGTTATATAATTTTTTTTAAGCAACTGGCAAATGAATAATGATGTTTCTAAAAAGAGTGACTCGTGTTCCAGGATACCAGTAAGGTGTTTTACCAATTAATCTGCCAAAAGGTCATTTACAAACCTGAGATCTCAAGACCCTTCATTCAGGGTCAGCTCTCTCCATGGGTTGCACTTCCAGTTCTCAATCACCCTGTCCAAAGGGAGCTTTCTCACAGAGTTAAAAAGATTTTCGCTTTTTGCTTCACTCCTTCCTATTTCCACATGGCAGTGCCACCCTCATTAGATGGGATTTGTCCCTGCTCCTGACAAGGCACGAAGGAAATACCACTCTCCCAGAGCCAATAGCTTTTTATACCCACTTTTGCACAAGCTCAATGGGTGAGCAGCAGGTGGACTATTTGAAATAAGGGCAGGCTTTTTAAATTTTTTTTTTTTTTTAAGCAGGGTATATCCACCCAGAGCTGTAGCTCACTCAAACCCCAACAGATCTGGGAGCAACACAATTAAGGAAAAAAACCTCCTGATGAAGCTGGTCTGGCAGGGAGCATTGCTGGGTGGGTCAATCCTGCCCAGTGTGCCAGAGCACAAATGCTGCCAGTTGGCTCATGGCTGGGTGGCATTTAGGTGGTGCACGGGGGAAGTCACGGGGAGGTGGCAGGGCAGAAAATAGCTCCCCTAAATCTGTCTTGCAGCAAAGCTGTTGTCCTTTCCTGGCTGAGGCTGATTTCAAAGTTAGTGTTGTGGTTGTTTTTTACCACTTCATACCCTTTTCTCTGTATCTTTCCCCACTGCAACTCTGAAATTCTCCTCACTGTATATATATTTACCAAAAAAGCCAGGATCAAACAGGCAGGTTATTGCTTTCTGTGCTCTATTACTCATTTCAAGCCATGGCTGGGTGACAGTAGGGGATGAATCCTGGCTGGCAGGTCTACAGTTCAGTAAACAATGCACAGATACAAGTGTTGAGCTATTGAAGGTTTCAGACCCAAATGCTGTTTTTGGGCTCGGAGAGCCACTTCACCATCAGCCAGCAAGGGTGTGTTTGCAGCTCAGGGAGAGATCTCTACAAAACCTGGCCAGGAGAGGTGCAAGGTGCATGAGAAGGCACAGGGCTGTAGCCAAAAGTGCAGGTGGCATCAGGCAGGGCCAGTTCACAAGCGTCCTCTGCCTCCCTCCCTCCCCCAGCCCTCTGCTGAGCTGAGCATGAGCTTGGCACCACCATGGGTCAGCCTGCCTGCTCTGTAGCGTTGGAAAAACTGCCAGGATCTGTCAGCAGGCTTTGTGTTGGATAAATTCAGAACCAGAAAATAAATGTAGCATGGAGAATGTCAATTTTAAGAGATCTGGGTTGAGAGCATTAGTCTTTGTACCATCTACAATTCAGCACTTTTTTTTTTTAAACTTTATTTTGGTAGCTAAGCAAGAATTCTCAGATTAGAGAGTACTGCCAAGCCCTGAATAAATCCCAACATTAGAGATGCTGAGGGTATAACAGCTCTCCCCATGAACTGAATCTGCAGACAGGATCTTCAGAGAAATTAACCCTTGAGTGCCACAGGACAGGCTCTGCAGCATCAGTTTTGATGCTCTGGGAAATCTCACCTTGTGGTTAGAACAGGTTTCTCCTATTCATGGAGCAATACTGATGAAGGGTGGAGTAAAGCACAGGTTAGAATAACTTAGAATGGCTGACATAGTAACTTTCCTGCATTGTTGGTGAAGTGGTCAAGTTTCCAGGTGGAATCCTGAAGACAAATTCAACCAAAGGATGTGTAACTACCAAACTAGTCAAGCAGCTCATAATTACCTCACATCTGTTTATTTTCCATCCACAGCCCATTCCTTAGCAGCTCTGAAAGCACCTGCTTAGAATTTGGATATAAGGAAAAGTTATACAGGTGCAATTTAACCTTTCTTATTTTTCTGCCTCATGCCTTTCACTATTGATGAAATATTTTATTATAAGCTGCTCTATTCAGTGGCTGAATCTTCCTCTCAGCCTGTGAAGAACCATTCACAGTGATGGCTTTGCATTCTTGGAGCTCAGGGCTCCTCAGCTGCAAGCTCCCTGGAAGTGGGTCAGCATCACATTCAGGTGTTTTCATGAAAAACCTGAGATGTGCTGAGGTGAAGCCTCATTCCTGAGAGCCAAGCCAAACCCATGGCAGAGCCAAGTGGCAGTTTCCAAACACCTTGCACAGCCTACTACTGTGCTACAGAATGAGCCACATCCTGATCTGAGTCACACAGGATTGAGCAATGGGAAGGGAACCTGCAAGAGATACCCACAGCTGAAACTGCAGCACTGCTGGAACACAACACAACACAGGCCAGATTAAAGTGATGTGAAATCCAGAGAAGTCTTCAGAAATATAAGCAAAAGAGCTTTTCTAGTGTAGGTCACTAAAATTTGGCCACACCTGGCACAGACAGGACATGCTCCCATCTGAGGACTGGCTGGTACTTACAGAAATGGGCTGATGAGTCCCTATTTGATGTCTTAGTGCATTATGGAACCAAAATCCCCCCATGGCAGTTCTCTCTCACTGCCAGAATGCACAGAAGACTTCAAAGTGAGCTCCACACACATCTTCAGGTAAGATTTCTTCCAGATGGCCTTGGGCTTTGTAAGACCTTTTACAATCCTCATTTTGTTATTCTGGAGAAGGCTCAAGGCCAAGAGGAGTGTCACTGGGATGCTGGAGAATCTCATCTGGGTTGGAGAATGAACCAGAGTTAACCAGGCATTTTGCTTTGCTTTACCAATGGCCTCAGAAGTGAAGAGAATTTACACTGCCAAAGGCTTTCAATTATCAAGGTTAACTTCCTAAAATTCTGAAATAATTTTCCCAAAGCACCAACTATGATTGTATAGCTCCCTGTACACTTTAAATGCTAAAATGATATTTTATTCCCTAAAATAATAGTTCAAGATATGCAAGTTTTTTACTAAAATAGGAAAAAAGCCTTAAAACCGATGAGTCAAATCCTAGTCCTACTGAAGTTAGTGGCATTTAGCTACTGCCTTCAGAGGATGCAAGCATGTATTCTGTGTGCAGCAGCACAGAAGCAATTAAAGCTCAAGCAACTAAGAAATAAATGCCCAAACTACATAAGAATCACACGATAAACTTGGCTGTAAGTTGGAGGCATTCTGAAAGAAATGAGAGGCTGCAGGGCTGAGCTGGGCACACAGGGACTGGCACCACCCCTGGAGGAGAGGGGGGCAAAGCTGATGACATCTGATCCCTCAGCAGGGAGCAGCTGATGTCCCAAAGGGGAAAGGAGAGGCAGAAGCAGGAAGGGGCCATGGGATGTGTGGCACAGAAGTGAAAAACATCAGCTAATGACAGCAGTTTATGTTATTAATGCTCTGCCAGGCTCCACAGACAACCAAAGGAGAAATGCTCTGAACTAACATGTTGTGGGTAACTATAGATGGAGAAGAGAAAAACATTGGCCTCCAGCCCTAATGTGGGCAGGAATACACTGGGAGAAAAAATGAGGATCTTCAAAGATCCCCTTGTCAGAGGGGCAAGAGCCTGGAACAGCCTGCTCAGCAGCAACAGTGTGTGCTGGCAACCAGACTTGATTAAAAACTGACCTTTGACCACTTGTGAAGAAGACAGAGGATGCTGTTTGCAGGAACAAATGCCTAGATAATACAAGGAGTGTCTTTCTGCCCCTGCTGCTAACAGGAGTATGTCTTAATAATAAAATAAATGCCCTCTTTTAACATTCAAAATGAAAGTGCAATAGGAGAAGCACTATTAAATTAAATCCACCAGACTGCATAACCAGACCTGTTTCTCTGCAACACTTGAACTTATTGAAGAGGGAAGAACCTGAATATGTGAATCAACAAAGGATTAATTTTCCTATTGTTCACTAATTACTTTCCTTCTGGGGGTTGTTGCTGCAATATGCACTCATTTGGAGGCACTGATAGAGAACATTCTGTTTTTTTAAAAAAAACTCAACATATTTTGTTATTTAAAAAATTACTATTAGTTTTAGGATTTCTGAGAATCCCTTAAAAGTTCTGCTCACAGTCTGTAACAAATAGAGCTGATCCCAGGAAAATCAGCAGGGAGAAAATCCACCAGCTGGAATCAGAAATTCCAGCTCTGGAACAAGAAGCCACACTTTATGAATGAACAAATAAACAAACAATGAATACTAGAACGGCAAATTATGAAAAGCAGTATATGGGCTGCTTCTGCATCTTCATTTTGTCAAGTGCAGCTCTGGAACTCCACTTGGGCATGAAGGAACAGGAAGCTGTAGGAGGCTGATGCCTAGAAGGAGCCTGGAGCTGGTTTAGACCCTGCACCAGCTCCTGGCATTTCACACTGTGCCAACACACACAGTGGGGTAGGTTTGCCTGGAGTAGGCCCAGGGAGTCTGTTAATAGCAAGTTTTGGTGAAAAATAGGCTGAGTGCCACAGTTTTGGTCAAAACACCAAAATGCATGCAACTTAAGTGAGCCTTCCCATGACTTCAGAAGGAGGTTATAAGGAAAAACCATTCTCTTATTGGAAGTATTGGAAATTTTTGTTGCTTTAGTGAATCATTTCCCCTGATACTGTGACTGTTCAGTTCAGCAGGAAGGATTTTATTCTCAGTTTCCAATGTAGCCAGGACACAAAGAGCATTAAAAATGAAGAGAAAATTAAAATTGCAGGTTCAGGCTGTTCCTTGACTGGTTATGTGTTTTACTTCTCTTTCTAAATCTGCCTGTCCTTTGCCTTTGTTTGTGCAAGTAAGATCTCTCTTTGCACACCCCACTCCTTAATAAGGCTCTTCTCCAGGTTAGTGCTGAAACAGGCACTAATCTGAGCTGGACTAATCTGAGCTGGGCTAATCTGAGCTGGACTGTGCTCCTTTGACTCCTGTTATCTATCTAAAAAGGAACTGAAGGAATCCAAATGTTTTAATCCAACTGGAGTTATATAAACAAAGTATGTTTTTTCCCTTTAATTTTCAAAGGGTGTTCAGTAACTTGGAACAGTCATTTGTAACTCAATTGGATGACAAAGTCCACACCTGTATGAAGATACACCTGTAGGTGAGGAATCATCAGTAATTAGCTGCTGAAACTTCATCCAAATAACACATCTGAAAAACAATAGGAAAGCTAAGCACATTTATGAAATGCTGTTGCTATGGAAAAATTGTTCCTATAAAGGTGGAAATAAACATGCTTTCTTTTTCTCATAGTGCAAAAATGTCAAAAAGCCTCTCCTTGAAGATGAAGCTGGTTTTAACCATAGGTACTATTAAAGTGTGCTTTTAAGAAGGTAGTTTTTTTCACCCATTTCAAAACCCTCCATGTTTTATTTTTAGAAGCAACACCCCAAATACTAGCAGCTAGAATGCTCTTTAGTTCACAAAAAATAATTGATGCTGGGACATACAGTGATTACCTAGTTCAAGCGCCTCCTCAAAGTGTTTCCCGTTCAACCAGGTTTTCCAGGGCCTTATTGAGCTGGGTTTTAAAGATCTCCAAGGCTAGAGATGTCCCCACATCCCTGGGTCCTCCTCCAACATTTGAGTGCCCTCATGGTGAAGACATTTTTCCTTGTACATAATTGGGATTTCTTGCTGTAACTTGTGTCATTTTCCTCTCATTACATCACTGGGCACCTCCAAGATTCTGGCCCTGCTGTCACCAGATGCTCCCACTGGAGACTTGTAGACAGCAACAAGATCCCCTCTTCTAAGCCTAAATAAGGCTTCTTAAAGCTTCCTTCTCTTCTAAGGCTAAACAAACCCAGTTTTATCAGCCTCTCCTCGCACATCTTGTCCTCCAGTACCCTAATTGTTTTGACAGCCCTCCTCTGGCCTTGGTCCAGTATGTCAATGTTTTCATTTTACTGGGGAGCAAATTGGACCCAGTGTTTCAGATGTAGTCCCAAAAACGCTGAATGGAAGAGAACAATCACTTCTCTTTGGTTGCTGGCTATAATCTTTCAATGCAGCTCAGTATGGGGTGGCCTTCTCCACCACAAGGTCACACTGCCGACCTGTGTCCAGCTTGTCTGTGAGGATCCCCAAGTCCTTTTCTGCAAAGCTGCTTTCCATTCATTCAGTGCCCAGCCTTCAATGCTGAATGGGGTTACTCCACCACGGATGCAGAACTCCCTGAGTGCCTTTGTTGAAACTTCACAAGGTCCCTGCCAGTCCCTTTCTTCTGCATGTCAAGGTCCCTGTGAATAGCAGCCTTCCATGCTCAATTTCCACCCTGAAAACTGGCTGAAAGTGCTCTCCATCCCATCATCCACACCACTAATGGAAAAGATCCACTGATATTATATGCAACATTGATTTGTTATTCTTTCTCTTAAAGAATACAGATTCCTCTGATGCTTCTTGAGGTCAAAGTCCCTGATGATATGAACTAATGTCCTACCACAGAAGTCAGTCAAAGAACAAAGTTTGAAGCAAGTTTGACATCTGTCCAGTAGCCCCAGATAACAGACATAACTGGGAACATGAAAGGATCTGGTCTCTCAGCCTTTGCTCCAATAACCATCTGGTCCTTGTCCTTCCACCCTCAAGCATCTTGCATGCAGACATATGCCCACAGCCTGCAGAGCTGGTTCTGGAGAGCAAGGAAGCTGTTGAAAACATTACAGGAGGTTGCCAGCCCTTCTGCACTAACACAAAATGCAATTACAAATTCTGCACTAACACAAATGCAGCTTGAACCTGCTTTCTGACATAGTGACAGGGTTATCGTGGATTTATATGTGCAGCTATGAAAGCAGAATTTGACCCTTGATTTGGGGATTGATTTCTACAGGTAAAGACTGAGTACAGATGACAACTGCACAGAATCCTGAAATAACAAGAGTGAAACAACAGATGAAATTAAGATGATTGTAAGATGAAATGAGCTGAGTTCAATCAGGGCTATTTCCCCTTTAGTTTATCAAATTCACCAAAGTGAAACCTTTGTCCAAAAGGAGGATGTTTTATTCCTGATTATTGGGAACACTCATTCAAAATGCCTATTGCTTAGGCCCAACATTTTCAGCACCACATACAAATTGAATGGTCCACTGCCCTCATGGAGTGCATCTCTCACCTGAGAGGCAGAACTGTGGAAGGGAAGCCAGAAAGACTCAACCCTCATGGGAAGGAAAAGCCTTTTAAGTTTCTCCAATGAATGACCCATCTTTCTTCTGTCATGCTGTCTGTCTGTCAACAGTTAACAGTCAGCAGTGACAGCTGAGGAGCACGGTCTGGGCAGTGGGCAGAGCTGCCATTGAGTCAAAGGGAGCTCAGCCATTGTGTCAAAGGGAGCACTCTGTTCCTTCTGCTGCCCTGTCCACACTCACTGGGACTGTTGTTCCAGCCTCACGCCTCCTTGTGTGAAGGCCAACAGCGAGGCTTTGTTCAAGAAGCAGCTGCTGAGAAGATGTCCTGTCTCATGGAATGACCAACTGACATTTATTTCTCCCCCTGCTCTTTAGTAAGCAGTGAATTATTAGGAGAACTGGGGTGGGCTGCCTGGACCATTTTGTTTGGAGTAAAAAGCCAGGCCCTCAGATCCCAGTCTGCCCAAAAGGGATTCCCTCATATAGTGGGCCTGAAACAAGGCCAGGGGAGCTGGCTGTCCAGCACCTTCTTCTCATCACCTGACGGAGTGAGGAAAGAGACTGGCTCATGCCAGAAGGTGATTAAGATTAAGATGTGTCCCAACTCTGCTTCCCTCAGAGCTCACACCACATCTCTGCTGGATGACAAGTGAGCTCAGTTCAGCCAGGGCCTGAGCCAAAGATCCTGTTCAACTGGATGACATGTTGTTTATTCAATAACCCTTTGTTACAGGGTGGATACAAAGCAGTGAGGAAATGGTTGAGCAGTTGGGAGGAGCAGAATAACTGAGGAAACCACAACCATTCTCTTGCAATCTTTGCTGCAGCTCACCATGATCATCCAGTGATGTCCACATGTAGGGGCAGTGATGAAGGAACATCTGCATTGCCTTTCCCCCTGTCCCCACAGTGCCTGCATCCAGCTCTGAGTTATAGCATGGAGCTAACCTGTCTGTCTGTCTTACCTCACTGACTGTACCACAATTAAATTTGACTTAAAAAATAATTGGTCAGGGTCAGATAAACAAATAGATTGCTTTGAGCAGCCTGGGTGTGGTTGGCAAGTTTTCATAGCTCACAGTAGATGACACTACGTGTCTGATTTCAGGTGCTCTTTCTTCTATGCATCTGTGCTAAAGGTGTATTCAATCCTCACAATTTCCAAACTCCCTTGCCTAAAAGACTGGTGCAAGACTGTTTTCCCCACTTTTACATCAGCAGGGAAGTCCATGAAACAGATAAAGTCTCATGCTCCTGAGTGGAGTAAAGAGGAAACACCTCTGAGTATTCCCTGCACCTTTCCTAAAACAAACATTTAAAACAAAATACTACACTGCTGCATATGTGTGCTCCATCAGACACATCAGCTCTGTGGAGCCTTACTGTTTATTTATTTTTAGTTTGCTGTGGTCTAGCTGCTTCCTGGCCCCACAGTGTTGTTTCATCTGCCTTCACACGACAAAGAAAAAAACAAAAACCAAAGGCTGCATTTGCCTTTCTAAGTCCTGTCTTCCTCTAGAGCAAGAGACATTGCAGGGATGTGCTTTCCTGACTCAGACAGAGTTTTCTTTCTGTTGTGTAGTTGCTCCTCTCAAATGGAAACAACTCTGACTGCCCTGAAAGATGCCATGTGGTGCATGCAGAGATTTGGGACCGTGTGATCCCAGCATGAATGAAGGGTGAGGGCTAAAGCAGCAGAGATCACCAGGGCAAGACTGGGCTTCAGAAGTCTGTAATGATCTCCTCAAAAATAACAAGAGTAATGTGGAAAGCTCCATTTAATAAAGCCCATCTCAAAGTTCTTACAACCGCCTGTTGTGCCACAGGATACTCCCCTAGGGCTGCACTGTGTTATGATCCAATTATGGGCACATTTCAGCACCATTATGTTATAGGAGGTGTATCCAGAGGACTTCTTCCTGCATAAGTTGTGGTCCCTCTGGGAGGTACCATCTCACAACCACCAAAAGAACCCAGGCTCATGCAGCAACCTGGGAGAAAGCAAGGGGAAATAGACTGTCCAGCTGAAAGATTGTGTTCAAGAGCTTGTTCAGTGCATGGGAGAAGTTGCATCTTAGCCGTAGCATTAATTTTATCATTTCTATAATTTCAAAGAGGTTAAACAGCATGACCTAGTTTCCTCAGCAAGCTGTGACTACTGCTCTGAGATCCAGAGTTACAAGATCAGTGATTCCAGAAGAGCTGAAGCTCAGAAACAACTGATTTCACTTTGCCTGGAGCTCTTTGGTGGCTGCAGGGTTGTATCCCAGCTCATCTCTTTCCATGAGAGTCCCCACAGCCAGAACAGAGTTAGAGAAGGAAGGCAGAACTAAGTTTACTCACTAGCTATTTGTAAATAGGGTGACTTTTCTCCAGGATCTCAGAGTTGTCTCACTGCCTAAGGAATTCCATGGTGTAGTGCAGTATCTGAACCCTCACCCTGCAATTGCATGCTGTGGTTTCAGCTCCTGTGTGCCCTACACAGGGGTAGCATTCCTTATCAGTCTGGAAGGCAGATAAGCCTGTCTGCTACCTTCATTCAACCTCTGGAGAAGGAAAGGCAGGCAAAGGTTTGGGATTGTACCGGGTAAGGAGTCAAAACAGGGGTAAAACAGCACTGGCAGTGCTGTACCAGCCAGGGCAAAGAGCCATCTCCTCTGGGGTCCCCTGTAAGAGGGACCCAGAGATCTCAGCTGGAAAAAAGTGAAAATACCCACAACCCATTGTAAGCCTCCTGTCAAAGGAAAGGAAACAGTGAGTGCCATTCTTCCCCACAGCTCTGCAGAAAAGTCTTCAAACCTTCCCTGCTCTGGTGCAATGGGCTGATCCAGAGGAAACAAAGAGAGCAGATTGCTGTGGGTTAATGGGCCCACAGCCAGCACCAAGGAGCAGTGCTGCTGCTCCATGGGCAAACCAGCTCCAAATAACTTTTGCCAAGGCTTTCCTGACTCATCCCTGGAGACTGCCCTGAAGCCTGCCCAATCACAACATCAGGGAACGCTGCTGTCCAGAACATTCCTGCGTGCTAATGTACATGAGCTTCACACTTGCAGTGCTACCCTAACTCTTGTTCTTATTAATTCTGACATCCTTCTTGGTCATTTTCCCCTCCCAGTTTGACCATGTTTAGTTCTTTTTAATCTTTCTGTGTAGACCAATCCTTCCCAGTGCTATGAATAAATAAAAGCCTTCTGTTCTCATCAACAAAATGGTCTTTTAACAGTTGCAAGAACAACATAGCAATCACTTAGAAAAAAAACCAAAACAAAAGCAGCTAATATTTGATGCATTTAAAAATATCTGCTCCAGATATTTTCTACATTTTAGAAATAAATCCTTCACTAAACAGAGAAAGCAGTGAAAAATAAGAGAAGAAGCAGAGTGGGTGTCTGAGAGGGACCTGCTAACCCATCAGAAATGCTCACCACACACAAAGCAGCAGCAGCAGGGCTGCCAGAGCAAGCTGAACTTCAGTTAGAAACATCTAAGGAATGTGAATAAGCTGTTAGAGCTGCAACCTTCCCCTCTGCTTTGATCTGACATTAAACATAACTCGAGAGTGGGAAACTCAACAGCTTCAAAAAAGGTGAAAGGGTCAAAGGTCTTCATGTACCAGGACAGGTAGAGGGTTTATTCCTCCTGGAGAAAGGAGGATGAAAGTGAATCTGGTGGCTAGGAACTGCCACCAGGTTAGGGCTGAGAATTTCATCCTCCTCATCCTTATGTAAAACAGACACAATACCCCTAAGTAGCATGAGCAAGTACAAGTGAAAAAGAGGGCTAATTTCAACTATGATTAAAAAGTGTAAGAAAAAAGTAAACACATTTTTGTGGTCCCTGTATCTTGCAAATGTGTTTCTGACTGCTATTAGTTGACATGTACTTTTGAAGGTGAAATTGTGGTTTTTCTGGGCTCTGGCCACGTAATGCAACCATAGTGCATTAGATCTCAGCAAATGAGATGTTACAGGAAGAGAGACGAGGATGGCTGGAACATCATGTGCTTCACCAACTCAAAATGCTTGGTATGAGAAAACAAAGCCACATTCTCTAGCCTTTATTCTTGTTTTCCTTGGCTCTCAGCTTTACAGATCCCTAAAATTACTGTGTTAAAACTAAAGGAGCTGCAATCTGCAGCTGACTGAAGAACTGCAATATCACTCCACTTTGATGAATCCCCCACAGTTATTCTTTCTGAGAGCTTTCCTAAATTGATGTCCAATAACCTAATATGTTTGTATCTTTCTTCTGTCATCAGAATCTTGACATAATAAAATAATAGTAGTACAGAAATTAAGTTGAAAAAGTGAGATTTTGTTTCAAAATACTTAAACTTGCAGAAATAGCCAGGTCATCCCAGCAGCCTTAATTGTGCTGTCATGAAGCTGCATGCCAAGCAAACCCAGAAATCATGGGAAACAGTTACCTGCCTGTTAAAAAACACCTTATAAGAGACCACAGGAAAAAAATTGCTGTGTTACACAGAAATTCCATTTTCCTCTTTCACAGGGCTGATATAAACCAAAGCCATCTAATAATATCAGATGTAAGGTAAGGTTAAGAGGTCTTCTGGAATTCAATTTCCACCGTCACCATGGAAAATTTCTAATACATATCTATGAGGTCCAGCAGTCTTGTGATTACAATGAAATATCCCAAAGAGTAAATGTTCAAATCTTCACATACCGAGAAAAGCGAGCCAGAGGTACCTTACACTAAGGGGCAATACTAAGACCCAAATTGGAGTGCACAGTGTCTGTTACTCTGTGAAGCACCTTTTTGGTCAAGCCTTGCATAAAAGGAAACACTGATGCAGAGCAGCCTTTGGCAAGATTTAGAGCCCATGTGTGAGCTCCTACAGAGTCAGCAATAAAAATGGAAATTATTTTTCCTTCTTTTGACTGAAGGATAGACACAACATAAATCAATCAAGTCACACATACTCCAACCCTGGTAACTTCCCGATTCATTTGGGAAATCTCGCTTGCCACGCTGTGGAACTGCATTAATGATCTCATGGATAATGCACCTGTATTGGGAATTTTATCTATGAGAATACCAGAACCTGAACAAATATCCAGGTCAGGAAGTCTACACAGAGCTCACACAAATAAGAGCCATGGTATGAGGTAGGGAACAGACAGCTATTATAGTGCTAACACAATTGAATAATTGATATTACCCAAAGATATCCAAAGGAAAGGACACAAAAGGGAACACACTGCTGAAGTGATTTGGAATAGATAAAATATTGGAGGAAAATTTCAAACCTCCCAGTCTGACCAGAGCAGTTTTAGCAATGGAGGCATTTATGTCCTTCAGCTTTCACTGGCATTTATCTCAGGATGTAATTTGTATTTCATCAAAGTTTATCCTTTGTGGTTGTCTTTTTAAGTGCAAAGATTATTATACAGAGACTAAAAGATGTTAATTGTCTTTTAACTTACAGTGAATCAAGGCTCAGTTACATCAGCTCTTTGTGTAACACAACTGTGTTTCCATTGTTCTGCTTTCGGGTTCCTTTTCACCCTCTCCTCTTTACTGATCAGGAAAACAGAATTTACAAAGAAAACTGTAGGTCTGACAGGGAGAACAAAGTTGTTAACTGACCTGAGAAATCGGATTTGTACTAATTGCACTGTTTAATCCAGCAATACTAGTGTATTCTAAAAAAAAAAAAAAAAAGCCCAAAACACCAAGAAATATTTCTGTTTCTCTAGTGAAAAAAATGTTGAAGGAAAAAGAGAGCAAATGGTCACACAGCACAAAACATGCCTGCCAGGAACACACACCTCAAAGATCCTTCTCCATCAACAGAGGAAGCATTCTCTGTATCAAATCCATGCAATAAATAAATTTTTTATCATTTCTTCTTGATTTGTTGCTTCAATTAATGCTATTTTAACTCTCCTTCTTAAAACCTTTATCAAGCTTTATGGGAATGAGGAGCTAAGGCATGGTGTTAAACATGCACGGAGAGCAACTGCAGTCCTGGAGCTCAGTGACTTTTTGTATGGGCTGGCTGTGGTCTGCTAACAGCAGCTGCAGGGGGAGCAGCATGTGGCCTCCTCCATCCCCCTTCCCATGAACTTTATGCCATACAGACAAACAGAGGGGGATGGAGACACTTCCTACTGGGATTACTGCAGACTCCTGCTAGCCTGCCTCCAGCTCAGAAGGAAGTGCATCAAAATGAATGAATCAACACTCAGAAACACTCTGCCTACACAGGGAGAGAGAGCCCTAGGTGCTGAGTTAGGATATTTCTGCACAGGTCAACTCTCTTTGCAAAGCCAGCCTCAAAGATGGCATGTGATCAATTGCTCCAAAATAAATGTCACATGGGTTTTATTTATTTTCCTTGCAAGCTGTCTTGAGGGCTAGATATTCTCTTTTTCAGAAGAAAATATAGGGATCATTTCTGCATATCAAGTGCAGTGCTGTGATCAAAAGTGAGTCACAAAAGCAAGGGAGATCCTTGGTACCAAGATTAAGTAAGGCTTTGCCTTTCCTCTCACAGGTAAATGGTGCAATGACTAATGTAGTGTCAGGATCTTCAAACTCCAGTTAAACAGTCCTGTCTTTGAGGAGGGCTTGGGGGCAGGTTTGATTCTTGGCTTCAGCCAAGTAAATTGCAGTATATTTCCCAATGTCAGTGGCTAATCTGCCCAAAGGACATCAGATTTACACCAAGATTCATCCCATTTCAACCTGTCAGCTCAGAATCTGGCCTTGCATTTTGCCTGCTGCCATCATCAATCCCATTGATTCATTTTGCTGATACTGATACTGATGGAGTGGCTGTCACAGGGAGCAGTAGTCTGCAATGATAAAATCAAAGCAAAGATCTCCAAGCACAAGGAAGTTATGAAGCGCAAGGGTTTATGTGTGACAGGAGGCTACCAGAGAACCAGGCTGGGTGGTTCAAATGTGTTGCTGGGATGTCCAGATCCATGCACTGCAGGAGACCTGGTGACACCCAGCACATCTCCATCACAGCACGGGGCACAGAGCAGAGCCCTTTGAGCAAGAAGAGGCAGGGACACCTGCCCAGCACTGTGTACCTGGCCCAGCACTGCCCCACTCTGCTGGCTGAGGGCCAAAGGGGTGCTGCTGTGCTGTCACAGCCTGGCACCCTCCTCAGAGGGTTTCTCTCAGAGCTGAGGCATGCACAGCCAGCTCCAGTCTCTCTGCTGGAGTGTGGAGATGTCCTCAAAGGTGTCAGTGATGCCTCCTTGCCTCTCCATGTCTCAAGGGTGCAGCTGTCTCATTGTATCAGTATATGAAAGCTGTGCTGACATTTCAGCCTCCTCTCTGGGATCACTTAGGACATTGACCGTGAATTCAGCAGAAATGGCTCCTGGTCCCACTTCCACAGTGGGCAATACCACTTCACCCCCAAGAGACAGGTGAAGAAGAAATAATCCCTTAGAGTGAGGTCAAAAGGCTAAGGAAAACTCCAAGCAAACAGGGATAGCTTTTACAGACTCAATATGCAGATCTTGACAAAGCAACAGGTAATCCTTTTTTCATTTATGTCTGGTTGTAAATATTTTATTGGCTCGTCTCTCACTGCTGAGTAGCTGTAATAGCATTAATTTCAGCAAAGGCCTGAGCTGCTGTAAATCAAGCCGAGTTTTTTACTCACCATGGTCATGGGCAAACACAAACAAGTTGAGTCCTGTCAGCTTCTGGGCCAAGTCATCGTAGCGGCCGCAGTGCTCCCCAGCGCCGTGGGCGATGAACACCAGGGCCCTGAGAGGAGCACCAATGTACAAATCATTAACATGGCAACCACCCTGCAAACACTGCAGAGCTGCAAGGGAAACCATTCAATTCAGCAACAGCATTTCAGACATCAGCAAACATCAAGCAGGTAAAGAATTTGCAGAGTTTGAATACGGGGGAAACCGTTGTTACCCTGGCCTGCCATCGACCTGGCAGTCAACAGGTTGTTGTAGGATGGGTTCCAGGGAAGGCAACTGCTCATGGGCCAGAGCCACCATGGTCTGCTGCAAGCTCTAGATGCAGGTGGGCATCAGCATCAGTCCCTGAGCTGGATATCTCCAAGGGCTTGAGGCTCTATATGGCTCCTCCAGTGTAAGTGATGCCATCTGTTTATTTTGGGACTGATATCTCTCTGTGATTCAAATACCAACACTGTCCTTAACTTTATAACTTCAAACATTGTCTGATGCTCCAGAACACTCTAAGGTGGAATTTCAGCCAAAGAATAGGTTTCCAGCACTTTGCTTGGAGTTTGGAATTTTATCTTTTGACACAATTATGGTAATTTTACCATTCCAGTTTCTGCCCCAAAACAGTTGTTTCACTTCTAGGATTAAAGTGATTCTTACATAGCCACTGTGCAGACAGAGATAATAAAAAAACTAGTCTAACAGACACTTATTTTTGAAAATACTTATATTTGAATATTCCAGTTTTATGAATAATACCTCACTTTTACTGGAATGTCATCAAATGGAAGTGGCTGAACTTGAACCTCCCCAGTGTTTCTGCTAGATACAATTAGTGTAGACTTGGGCTAGAACTATAGCAGAAGTAGCTATGAGATTACAGAAGTTCTGCTGGATTTGACAGGTGACTATTTAAAATCCAGTTTTAGCAACATAAACATAACTTCTTTGTTTAAAAGGACCGTTTGTCCTTGCAACATCAGCAACCACAAAACCATTTGAAAACTACAAGTTTGGCATTTTCAGTACATGAACAGCAAAATATTACAAGAACTGACAACATAAAACAATGACAGCAGTTAACAGCTAGGGAATTCCTCAACTTCATCTTAATTGAGGCTTTGAATACCTTTTTAGACAGTCTATTCACAGCAATGTACTGCTTAGGTCTTAAATATATTTAAACTTAAAAAACATGTTGGATGATGTAGAAACTCCTGTCCTAGCTCTTTAATTAGCACTTGCTTTAAAGCATTTGCCCAGCTGGACAATTCAAAAGCACATCCATCCAGACCAGAAGGATTGTGCAGAGTCCACTGCAAACACAAAAGCAACAAGGCAAAGATGCTCTGGTATCTGTCTAACACCAATTAGCAAGGGTGACATTAGGTCATGTACCATATTTAACTTGCTGTGCCTTACAAATCCTCTTTAGTGCCACTGAAGGTTGCAAAACAATCTGTGTGGAGCAGTCATTCCTTCCTTTGTCATTGTCCCTGATCAATTGATTTGTCAAGTTATCAATGCACCTGGCAGACAGACTGATTTTTGGAGTGCAGGATCTATTATTATACCTCCAAATACCGAAGAAAGTGAGACATTGCTTACTCAGTGGAGAATATTAACTTTCTTCCTGTGGGCCCATTGCCCTGATATTCAACAGACTCAGCCAGGCTAGGTCTCTCTGCCACACCTCCTACTCCCACACCTCCTACTACCCTCAAGCTTGACAGCTTCCTTGCTCAATGTCTTACTTAAGCTCTTTAGGGGACCTATATTTGTGTCTGCTGACTAGGCACAGAGATAAAGGTACACCTTGGCTGACTGAATAAAGCCCTTCATTTCTCAGAGAAATATTATTTGAATTAGTGCACTAAATGGCACTAAGCGAATGAAACCTAATGGGAAGCTGGCAAAGAGATCTCTTCCAGGAAATTCTTAGTTCTTCATCCCTGTGACAGCAAAACCCTTGTTTTGCTTTTATTCACAATGATGCAGCATCCTTCTAGATGCTAGGAGCCCTCACTTTATGTGAAACCAAGTGAGAAAAGATAAAAACCCAAAGCTTCAGAGAGGCAAGGTGTTCCTGTGACCTTTCCTTCCACCTGGAACACAATTTCCAGGTGTCACAGAACTGAGCCTTTGCACACCACAAGCAACAGACCTGGGTTATTATTTGTCTGCAAAATGCTGAATAAAACCCCTGAGCCTGTTTGTGCCTTAAGAGCTCTAATGACAGTAGCTGCTGAAAGGACTTAGATACTTTTGAAAGTTTTGTCCTGGCAATAATCATAAACAAAGCATAAAATTTCCAATTTGTTACACTAAAACAAAGTCAGCCTGTCCTGTTGTTCAATAAAAAGTAAGAGTGGCTTTACTGACTCAAAACTAGGTCACATCTACACAGCTCTTTAGCTCCAGCTTTCAGGTCTAAGCACAAGGGCCACATATTGAACACAACCTTCAAAAATTGAAATTAGTATGAGTATCATCTGAACAAGGATTGAAGGATTTGGCTCTTTCAGTTAATCTCCAGTTTTCCATTACAAAGTAAGTCTAGATTTGGCAAATAACACCTGAAGGCAGTGTAACAAATATGATTTAACATATTTTCACTAGCAAGCTGCCAGGAAAATACAACAAACTATTAGATTGATTGACAGCAATTCTTTCCTGTATGTAAACATTTTTACAGATATCCCTGCTCTTAAGTCACAGTCTTCTCCTTCCTTACCACAATGGCTGGAATAACAGATTATCAGAGATTGCTTTCAACAGAGCCATTTAAAATTAATATGGATCCTGCAGTGCTTGTGGTTTTGCAGGGCTGCAGTGCCTCTCTGTGCAGTCTCAATGAGAATTTTGTTCAAAAAAGGGGAGAAATGTCTTCACGTCCAGCTCTTGCAGTTGTGCTGCTGCAATCCTTGCAAATTTGCAGGTAGCAAACACTGTGCACAGCCTGCAAAGCTCTCTGCAAAGTGACCTGTGCCTGGACCCCTGCTGGTTCCAATGTCTCTGACCACAGGCACAGACAGCTGGTGGTGTATCTCTGGGTGCTTCAGCTGGTTTTGGCTGGTGGAACACCTCGAAATAGCAGGGCTTTGGCACCTGCTCAGGGCAGCAGCTCCTCCCGGAGCAGCAGGACTCGCCCGCAGCTGGGCTGGTCTGAGCACCAAGCCAAGGTGTGAGCGGGGCGGGATGGGTCCCACGCTCCTGCTCTCACCCGGCTCTGCAACAGCGATTACGGGCTATTAGAGGAAACCACTTTATTGACTGCTGCTTGCAAAAGCAACAGATGGTTTTTGCAGATTCCTGCCCTTCCCATGGCCTTTATCACCTCCTCCTCCTGCCCCCTCCCTACTGCAGGTTTCTGCCTCCTGGTACTGCACAGCTTGGCAAAGGCTTGCTTATTACAACAAGAAATAAGAAGAATATTTGTCTTTAACTTTTAAATCAACTACTGGCTGTGTTTAGTTCTCCTCCTTGATGAGGTTACATGCACCCGTGACCTGTCCCTGCTCCCACATCTGCCCTCACTGCTATCAGTCCCTCCTATATTGCAGCTGCAGCCTGTTCAGCTTTGTCTAACACATCAATGCCACACCTGCAGTTAACACAAAGCACCTGCAAACACCCCCGTCCTTTATTAGGGAGGGTGGAAATTATGGAGGCCAGGCTGTAACATAGTCAGTATGCACAAACCCACATGAACACCTTGTTCCCTTCTGTCCTGCCTCTTGGAGAGGTCACCACCTGATCCAAGCTTTAGCTGTGTCCAAGCCATCCCTATTTCTCACTGTAGCTTCACATCAACTAATATTTCTCCTCTTGTGTGGGCAGCAAGTTTGGAGGGGAGTGTCATGCTTTAGATTGCAGTTCTAGGTAGAAAGGCAGTACCTGGTTTAAAGGTTCTCACTTTCTGTTTTGCTGTCTTTTTTGACAATTGTTCAGAGATACAATTCCACAGTCAACTGGAGGAGAACAATTCTAGGGAAAATAAATTGCAGCACTGGACTTACACACATGAGCAAAAGCCCTCTCAAACCAAGACTGTTAGAAGAAAAATACATTGAAAGCGCACCCAGAAAGTTGCTGTGCTGTGACACCTTGCAGGCCTGAAATGCCACTCAGGGCTTGGGCACAAGACCCATGTTATTGCTTTGCTTTGAACAAAATTCATGTTGAAACAGAGCTAGACAAAGAAGGTTGCAAGCAGGATGGTGTGAATTTAACATCTTGTGTCCTCTGGGGACAAAGCCACTTCTCTGGGACCCCATGCATGTTCTTTTATTGCCAGAAAATAACCCAAAACATTAGGGTTGAACGAAAGAACGGAAGACAAGCTTCCTATGACTGCATATATGAAAAATGCAATCTTTTCCACCCCATTCAATAGCATCCCTCTTCAGAAAAATATTTAAGTACTTGCCTTAACCTCAGGAAACTTTCTTCAACACATGAAAGTCAAGTACAGGATGAAAGTAAAAAAAGGATTTAAAAATGCTGTCCAGAATAAGGACTGATTTAATCACACACACAGAAGTGATTTCCTGAATCAAGCCCTCACAACTTAAGCTAATACCATGTTATTCTATGTTAGGCAACTGTGCTTTTCATTTGGTCTTATGGATGTTGTTACCAGAACCAGATCAGCTTTAACAAAGAACATCTGACTTGCACAGTTTTGAATTCCAGACACTAAATTCCTAAAGTAATTTTTAAAAACAAACTGACAGGAAAGCTCTGAGCCAGCTGAGCTGCCAGAAAAATGACTGGCTTAAGTACTACATTTTGTTGTGTTGTTTGAGCTGATTTATCAGTTCCTTTGTAGCTGAACAATTAACTTTTATTTACCAAAAGCTGGTGACATTTTTGGACAAGCAAGTGGATAGTCACTCACAGATCTTTTGGTGTGTTAAAAAAATGTTATGTGTGTATTTTGCTTCCAAAGTATATTATAATGGAAAGTCTCTGGAAGGTGTTTATTCTTGTGTTAGCTGGGTGAATGGGCCTCACTATGAGGATTAGCTATCTATCGTATAATAAAATTTGTTGAGGTTTAAGTGTCAATCTAATTTTCTACCCTTGGTATTTGCTTAAAGGTTACAAAAAAAATTCCAGGTAATAATTTACAAGAACATGTAATGAAGAACAATTTTTTTTTTGTGATCTAAACAATTGGTGATCTTTTCCTTTTCTGGAGGGTTCTTCAGGCCCTTGCTTTGGGCGTAAGACCTGAAGTTTGGAAAGGGGTTGTCTCTGTCTCTGTTCTTCAAGTCAGTTTTTGCATTATTTTTTTCTGGAGGTGATTTGTCCCCCAACACAACCCTGAAAAAACTTGGGCCATGTGTAGGGGTTACAAAAAGCCCTAGCAATCAAACTCATGTTATTAATGCTTGTGACCTACACACTTAGCCAAGAGTTCAGCCTGGTGTCTCCAGTTAGACAGGAATATTTATGGAGTCAGGTGTTCCCTTCTTGCCATCCTTCTGCCTCTAGGAGACATCTGAGCTATGTCCCCCTGGAGGTGCAAGAGGGAGTGACTTTTCTCCCAATTCCAATCTGTGTTTCAAGGAGTCATTACACCCCAAGGGTGTTTCTGGCTCTCTTGCTCAGGTTTTTGCATTCTCAGCCTCTGCCCTCCTGCCCCACAGCTTTGCCATGTGGGCCCAGGCTCTGGGAGCCACCTCTCTCCAGCAGCTCTATTACTGCTTTTCCCAGTTCAGGGAAAAAAGCAAATCAGAATGTCAACAGCCTGGAGCTGAGTCTGTATCAACCTTCTCTCAAAACCACAGACCATCCAGCATTAGCGTGGATACCTCACAGAGCTCTGAATCTGGAGGAGTTTATCTCTGGGGTTTAACTTTGAAAAGCCTTTATGCATGAAAGGACATGTCAGAGGAACCTGCACTGTTCTCACAATACACAATTTCTGCTTGATTATACAGAGCTTGTGGAGGTTGAGGGTTCTGTACATTTGTGTTTGATGTGGTTTGATCTAGACTAGTAGAATCAGTAGCTTTATTCCTGTCCAGATCTTAAATTGGCATTTAAAAATAAGCCTCTTCAGCAAGCTCTGCTTCTTGCTTTCTTTCCTCATTTCCTCATTTCCTCATTTCCTCAGGCTTGGAAGTTCCCATGCAAGCTCCTCCAAAGGGGCTGCTGTTAATTTAAGCCCCATCTTGCTGTCTTACATCATAGAGATTTAGGGCTCAGTCTTAAAACCTGAGCCTGCCCTCTTGCAGCATGTCTGCAAGCCTGGTCTCATCAGACATCCCAAAATCACAACTCCTCACAAGAACAGAGTTAGGAGGACATTTCAGAACTGCTATGTTCTGAAGCTGTGCAGAAGGAGTAACATGGCTCAGTTTTCCAACCCCCTCAGAAAGTGCAAACATCATAAATCAGCAGAGCAGAGACGGATCCGGTTAGTACAAATATATTTCATAACAAAAGGTTCAACAGGATCCAGCTAGAGCCAGCACAAAACAATGTGGAGAAATAGTTTAAGCTGATTTATTGTAGTTTTTCAAAAAGCAAGCCCTCACTGGGAATAACTCATGAGAGGTCTAATACCAGCAGAAGAGAGGAAGGAAATTTCAGGTGGCAGTGGGAGAGAAAGAATTATTGGGTCCTTGCAACTGCATAGCTCTGGCTAAATCTCTGAAAAGTTAACACAAGATCAGCTGTACTTAGTTTCAAGGAGGCTTTGCAGCAATATTTTAGGGAACATAAAGCTGAGATCAGAGGTGAAATGCCTGGTGTGTAGCTTAAAATTCATGGGTTGGATCTTCTCACCCCATTCTTGAATAAAACTGAGGAGGGATTCTAGGGTTCCATGGACTGCTCTGGGAGCACACTCCTCCACTTTGATATCAGAGATGGGATTTGCCTTGGCAGAACTGGCTGCTAGACCTGCTGCTCTGAACCTGCAAGACAGACAAGATCCCTGGAGGCTTGGGCAGCCCAGGGCTGGATCTGAGCTTTCCTGTGGCTGCTGCCCTTCTACGGAGCACAGGAAGCCTGGAAAGAAGGATTATGACTTCTGCTTCCAACAAGAAAAGGAGTAGGCATTGTCACACACACAGGACCAAAGAAGGAATGATATGGGGGACAGAACTGCCCCAGGACCTGACTGGGAGGAATGCTGGAACTGGACATCCCAGCACTGTGCTTTGCTCTGCTTCAGCCCTTGCTCAGTACAAGGGTTACAAGGGAGATAAAATGGAGGTCATATCTCCCAAGGGGAGCTACAGAGATAGATGCACAAAGTAGTCAGTGTCTGTCTAAAAAAACTGTGCAAAACATTGCTTAAATAGAAGACATCTGCTGCAAAATTCAAGTCAACCTAGAATCACCCCCAATTCTTTTAGATTAGATTTAGGGTGTGGAGGGAGAATATGGAAAGAAATGAAAGAGTTTCTGGCACAGATCCCCCTGGAAATCAGGAAAAATAAAGTACTTCTGGTTAGTTTGATTAAAAATTAATTTTGACTTGGAAGCACAGCCACTGCAGGGCCACCACTCTCAATGGAGCCCCAACAGACAGGGAGTAAGAGCAAGAACAGTTTTCACAGACTCTCCCTCCTCGTCACTTGCACTGAATGTTTAATGATTTCCAAAGGGACAAAAAAGACTGTTTGGCCAGTCGTGTAGCAGTTTCTTCTTGAAATCAAAATGCAGACACTGCTAGTGAGCCAAAGCCTTGGAAATAGGAAGGCCTGTGTGGGGAGATGGACTGTCCTTTCCAAGCATGAGAAAGCTGCAGTTGAAGGGCAAGAATGTTCTGTCACTATCACTGAAACTCAGCATTACTCACTAGTTCAGTACTACACCTGCTCTCTGAACAAAAAAGGGGGTTTTTAAATATAAAAGTATGTCTCTGTTTCAAAGTAGCTGTGCAAAACCAGTTCCTTTTTACTGAACTCCCTTGAAGTCTTGGCATATTCAGAGCATTGGAACCTGTTCCAGTGACAAGTCATTATTGCTGCTGTAAGTTCATAGCCTGAAATCCAACTCAACCCTAATAGAGGGGAAGCTTCCTAGAAAGGAACAAGGTGTGTTTCATTAAGGGATGAGCTCAAGCCATGCAAGATGCTGCTTACATGGCATCCCAGCCACATTTTTACAATTTAACCTCACTTTTTGGCATAGCACAGAAGATGGAAATTCAATTATTGAGGTGAAGAGTTTTAGATACGCCTCTGTAGCTTCCAAATGATGGAAATTATTTTATTGAATAAAGCCATCCCCCTGGTTAGATCCACACAAGTACGTGGTAATGTTTAAGTCCTTAGAAACTTGCTGCTTGCTTGGTTGTTTTAAAATATTTTTAAGAAGGGCTTGTGGTGTGAGACAAATAATCAAGTGCTCCAGAGAATACCACATCTAAACGTTAAGTGGCACCTGCTGGAGTCCTGTAAGACAAGTCTGCAGGCTTCTTCTGACCTCAATTCTTTTGCAAGGATATGCAGGACATCACTTGGAGTCTGAACCAGGTGCACCAGAGGTTCTTCAGAGTCAATTCCCCCCTACAAATCAATGGTTCTTAAAAATGGGCTTTTCCATGGTTCAGACTCTAGCATGACTCTGATCACCTCCAGTCTCAAGCTGGTGTTTCAGGGAGTGGTGGTACAGACAACTCATGACCGGCAATACTGAAAAAGTTGTCTCAGGAAGAATTCATCTCAGCACCCCAGCACCTGTGCAGGGAAGAGGCTGAAAAGCACACACCTGGAAAAAGAAGGTCAAAACATTTCTGAGCTATTCCTGCATATTCCTGAAGTACTTTGATGAGGCATTTGGGGCTTATGTGGGCAAACCTTCACTAGCTTGGAATCATACAATGGTTTGGGTTGAAAGGGACCTTAAAGGTCACCTAGTTCCAACCCCCCTGTCATGGTCAGGGACGCCTTCCAGGAAGAGAGCTGTGAATAAAGAAGGAGCAAGAAAGAAAATGACACTTTGCCTGTTCTGTGAAGTCAAGATACTATGTTATTATAACGCTTTAATGAAGCACTGACAGTGCAATTCCCAGTTGTATGACAATGGTTTAAAGAAAGACTTCAATTCCCTGAAATACTTAGACCCAATAATACTGTTTGTGGCCAGGCAATTCCACTCCTAATGTGGAACTCCTGATTACTTCCTGCACTGAGTCAATTGCCCATCCTCACTTTTACCTTCCTGATCCAATTTTGTCAGCAGTCCTCTGTGTTGGCAGAGATCTTAATTGGTTTTCCTTAACTAACTGACAAACTCATTATAAGTTCAGATGTCAGAGGTAGCATGGGTCTCTAAATTGCCAAGTTTTTCCACATGATTTTCCAAAATCTAGGGTGGAATTATCCCATGAACTTAGAAGCTCAAGGATTTATTTCTTAATCATAAAGGGCTTATGTATATTTTAACATATTTTGAGATTAAACACATTAATTTCCAATGAAATCTTGGCACATCCCAGTGCTGCACTTCAGCCTTGCCCAGCTATGAGAGGAATCTTTGCAGCAAGAGGCTTTACAGGCTCTGTCAAAATCAATATCAGCAGCTACTCCTCTGGGAAATTAGGAATGTCACAGGCAAAGCGTTTGCCAAGGCTTTCAGCATGTTCCAATTAATTTACTATTCCATGTTTGCTGTAGACCTGAGGTAGGAAGGAAAGTTGAATGTAAGCAGTTCTACATGAGACATGGAATGCTGCTAAGACAATGATCACTGCAACAGGAGCTTTAAATGGCTGCCATGTTTATTCATGTTTTATTCATGTATTCATGCTGAAATGTTTATTCATGTTTTGGACCAAAGTGAATTTTAGTCACAGGTGAGGTGCCATGGCTTACCTACAGATGACTTAAGAGTTGGATACAGACTTCAGCCTATGCTGCCAAATCAATATGTGTTACTTCTTGGCTGCACTGAGCAAATCTGGGTGTCCAAAGGCTTTAGCCACTGCAGGCTTGGTTCCTAAAATGTTTTTATTTCTAACACCCAGGCAGCTTCACCTCTCTCAGTGAGGGCTGCCATGCTAACACAAATAAGGAACCTACCTGCCATGAGTTTTAATCACTGCCCTGTTGATTTGCTCTCAAAAAGTGCTGGATGTAATAGATTTAAGCTCCAAAATGTGAATGGGGACCTGTCCAACTGGAGGTGCAACTACTAGAATAAAGATGGGTGGTAACAATAAAAAAAAAGAGTATTTAGTTAGATGAATCCTTGGCTGCAATCATTTTAGATACAGGCAAAGAAAGCCAAAGGCATGTGGGATGTCTTTTCTGCAGAAAAGCTTAAAATAGAAAAGGAAATCAATACTCATTTACAGTATCTGGCAGTCACTGAACCAAAACATTCATGTACACCTACAGCTGAGCAGAAATAACAACATTTATTTAAACCACAAGCTGTTATTCTGCTGCAGGAATGCTGTGTTTCATGTGGAACACTTCACCAGAGACTGTACCACATATTTCTGCCCATTTCTAAAAAGCCTCAACAATATCCAGAGCAAATACTTTCAATACCACAGTTATTAATCCCACCAGCTTCGACTCCTTCGATTCCTGGCAAAGAAAGAATGAGAGCTGGTGTGGAGGAGAAAGTGCCCAGCAGGAAGCAAACCTCTCATGGGCAGAACTCTTAAATAATGCTTCAGAACAGAAATGTAAACCTGTGTGTAAAAATGAGGCAATGTTTCCACTATGCAAAATTACAGGCTTCAAAGGAAGGAATAGAGTTTAACAAATCAGCATTCCCCAAACACCGAAAGTGAAATGAAATGTAAACAAAGTGAATCTGCTGATTGCTTGTTTTTTTTCCATTCCCCAGCCCTGAGAAATGTGACCAGTAAATAAACAGGATAAATAATAACAGCAGCTGGCTTTTGTACAACACTCCTCATACAGAAAACCCAAAATGCTTTACAAATGGTGCAGCCAGGCTGCTTGCAGAGGTCACACAAGGCAGAGGTGAGTGGCACCTCAAGAGATTCTCTGATCCATTACCCCACCCCAAGCAAGGATCAACCCTTCTTCCACTGCCACACAAACTGAAGCACAGAGGTAAAAACCCATTCCTGTGGCAGCACAGCATGCCAGAGGCAAGGATGGACACACAGTGTGAGTAAAAACCTGACTCTAAAGCAGCCAGCGGGAGCTCAACAGCAGAGTTCAGATATCACCATGGGCTCCCTGTGCTACATGGAAGGGGGCCACAGTGAACCTGGAAGGAACAAAGTCAATTTAAAAAAAAAATCTTTCTGTCCTAACGAATTTATGGGCATCTAAAAATGTCAGAAAGATGCTCTGTGCATTTTCAGGACAAGCTGGGTTGAGATGTTCCACATCTCTTTTTTGGGGACAGACAGAGGATGACTGAATGCTGATTGCTTGATGTCTTTTTAATAACATGAGGTTATGATTGCTGCTCAGAATACAGATTTTAATGCTCCAAATATTGTAGACTAGCTCTCACATAAAATTGAAAAAATGAAGAAAAAGCTTAACCATTAAGTCAGCTGGATGTTATCTTACAGAAATTTAATTACTTACTGCTTCCTTGTCACTCCTAATGCCTTTCACCCAGCAAATTAAACCACTGCAGATTTCTGGAATTGACAATTGAATTTGAAAGCCCACTGAGATAATTTTGAAAATAGAAGTTAAAACTATGTTGAAAAATTATAAAAATAAGCTCATCTTGTCTGTTGGTGAACCAACTAACCTGCTGATATCTACTGCAAATTAAACCAAATTCTGTTTTGAAGAAAGACCAATGATTTAGGTCTTATTCCCTCACTCTACAAGCTTCAAGCTTGAGCAAGGAAGAAAGAAAACATACAGAGCAAGACATTTATCACAGGTCAGACAGACATCTGAAAAAGATCAGCAGTCTTTCTTGCACACCAAATCTATAGTAGTTTGTACATTTTCTCCTTACCTATCTGTACACAAAACCAGAGCAAATGATAACTACCCTGTTACTGCTGAATGTTTGGCTTAAACCCAGTTGTCAATATTTTGTCTCCCTTTTTTCTCCGTTCCTTCTTTTCAATGATTGCCACTGAGACAATTTACTTGCAGCAGAAGTAAACGAATTCAGCAGAGAACAACTAATTCATTGCTTAGTAGATTTTATTTAAAATCTCTCTTCAAACATCAAGCATTCTTCAACCACCAGCTGCTCAAGGAATAACTTACTTTCTCTGGTAACTTTCATCTAGAGACTCCAGCCCCAATTTGTATCACTTGACTGGATGACTACACACCATTGTAGACAAGGAAATAAAAGTATGGATAAATTATAAGTCTGATTCTGTAAATCACTGGTCATTGTGTCCAATGACTGTCTTGACCATGTTTTGCCTGTTCTCTGCTCCTCATTGCCTCCTTTTTTCTGTTTTTTGACACTAAATTCTCTAGGTCTAGCAAGTTGCCTTTGCCACCACTCAGTATGGGAGGATTCAGAGCCTTCCATCATCAAGTGAGTGCCTGCCAAACAGAAACAAAGATAGTTCCTGGCTGCAGAGCCAGTGTCTGACACAGAAGGGGGAACTCTTTCGTGCCAGTGGAAATATTCATGAAGTTTGGTGTTACTCAAGGCTGCCTTCAGACACAAACATACTGCATCTGCCTGAGAGGAATGAGCACATTCCCAAGCAGAAAACAACCAAGACCAAGATCTATCCCCTCTCCTGCTGATGGGGATATCCCATAGGAGCAAGCTTGGAGGCAGGTAAATCTGACTGCAGTGCAGTGGCCACCAGGACAGCTTCCACCAGCTCTTCCCCTCCTGGCTCCAAGGACACACGTTGGTACCACTGTGTGGGCAGTGACTCTGGTCAGCTTGGGGATGCCTTCCTGCCACCACCACCCAGTGACTCCCCCAAGCCTGGCTGCTTTAGAAGATGTTTGTGGTTGGGACTAGCCCAAGGCTGGTATTTGGGATTGCTGCACCAGTATTTTTCTTTCAGTTAACATAAGTGAAACCGTATTGGTCTGCAAGAGGAAACCCTAGAGGAGATATAATTCTAATGATGTCTAAAAACTTTACTTACCCTGATGTTTGCTGATTTCCTTCTTTCCTGTTATGGACAATAAGTCACACTGACACAGCGTCAGAATGTCTGTGCTGTGGAGAACAGGACAGGGATGGCTGGGTGTAGTTAAGGATGTAACTGGGGTGGGATGAGGTAAAGGACCTGCCTAAGCATATCTTTAGGGATCTCATGGACAAGATGCAACACTATCTCCTTGGATACCTGGAATAATCAGCCATTTGGTATCAGGGTTGGGTCACATCTCTTGCATAAGGGACAATAGGAGGGTTCAAACACTGGTGGCTTCCATTCAAGTGAGAACACATTAGGACAATGACATGCCTGAACCTAGGGAAGGCAGCACAGCCAAATCTGTCTGCAGGGACAGCTCTTAGAACAATGCAATTTCCCTAGAAGAACAAAGAGGTCAGATGTTCACCCTGACTTTAAAAAGGACAAAGTCACAGCAGTCTGAAGGGAACTTGCAAGGCCAACTCCTCTGCTACAGACATCTAGAAAAAATAGCCTCTTCCAGCCAGAACAGCTGTACAGCCAGTTCTTGTAGATGTATTCACAGTGATCTAAAAGAGATGCTGTGTGTTCCAAGGGATGTTCCAAGAGTGCTAGAGAAATTGATGGAAGGAACTGTGTGCAGCTCTTTTATTATTTTTACTCAACCCGTATATTCGTTATAGCGGTGAAATAAAGTGTTCTTGCATCTGGAACCCTGCTATGATCACTGAGTTGTCTGCTTCAGGTATTGTGTCACTACCAACAAATAGCTGGTTCAGAGCATTCCCAGTCTGATCAGATGAAGAAGAGGTCAGTGGAGGGTCTGCCCAGGATAAAGATCTCTAAATGCTGAGTGACCAACTTAGGCATCCATTGGAGTCATAGCACAAAGCCAGTATTGATCATCACACTTGTATTCCAATTAAAGAAAACTAACTGTTTGTTTTACAGATGCCAGGTTTGCTTATCCTTCAGTCTCTGGCAGAATAATGAGCAGAAAAATTATCTTTACAACACTATCTTTAGAGCATTTTTCTTCTTCTCTCCTATTTCTACCCCTGCTTCTTATATTCACCATGCTGGACAACATTGTTTCCAATTCATCAGGTGGCACACAGAACCAACACTGATTTTGCTTTTTCTTGCTGCTCTCAGGGTCAGGATGAAATATTACTGCTTTGAGACTCACCACAGGGAACTCCAAAAGTCACCTTGTTCCCAGACACTGATGTCACAAAGTTGTACACCTGTGCCCTGGAGCAGATCCTAACAGGGCAATGAGCAAAAGGGACAGTTTAATTACAATTGTTATTCCATTTGCTATTCACCTTTTCCCTTGGTTTCTGTGGAATACAAGGCAGATTTCCTTGGGCTGGACATTCCTGTGGAGACTGAAAAAAAATTATGATACTGAAGAAGCCTGTTGGAAGTATCTGCAGTGAGAACCAAAGCAGCTCCCCTGTCTGTCAGAGTCCCTCTCACACAAAGCTGGTTTGCTAATTTGCCCATCCTCTGGAACCACATAAGGAATCATAAAAGGATGCCCCCATTCACAGTGAATAAGACAGTCACATGGAGCAGAGATAACAGAGGCATTAAAGGAACACATACACAGCTGATGAGAAGAAGGGATGCTTTAGAAACTCAGGCACTAGCAATACAGCAAGCAAAGCCTGGAATGTTGATTTGACAATGATCATTGTCATTTCCCTTTGCAGTGTGTGCAATGGGATCAGAAAAACAGAGGGAGCTGAATTCATCCTACAGCAAACTGTGCTGACATAAGTCACTTTGCATCCTACAGATTTGGCTTTAATTTTGAGTTGACCTCATTAGTACAAACAAAGTGTTTTTCAAGAATGATGCTGAATTAGAAACTGCTTGAAATATTTCTAGAGACTAACACAATACACTATAATTAAAGATATTATAATCAGTGACTTGATTTCTTTTCCTCTGACTTCACTTTGCCTTATTTATTTATTTATTCATTCACTTTGGAAAGGTCTGAAAGTCAAATTCGATTTTGTCATTTGCTCATGCTGGGAGCTGCGCTGTTCTTCTGTAAATGGAAGTGCTGGTAATGACATGCCAAATGACATGCCAAAATCATCAAGCAATATTTACAATTTAAGGGCCAGTTCAAATACAAAAGCAATTTATATTTCTGTACCACAGGCACACCTGCAAAATCTTTGGGGAACAGAGAAATCTGTTTTCTCCTTATTGGCTTGGCCTTGCATTACTAACAAGTCAGAAAGAATGGCAGGTGTTCTTCAAAGAGTAAAAGAAATTGTAAAAAGTAAATAGAGAAGTGGGTGCCTTTTGTTTGTTTAATTTTGTATTTTTAAACACATCTCAGGTGTAGAACTGAAAGAACTCTTAGAAAGGCACTGTTTACTCAGACAATTGCAGCTCTGTTTACTTAAACTGTGCTCACCATGTCTGAAGTTGAGCCAACCCATTGCAGTGTAAGTTAACAATGGCCCAGGAATGCTCTGTGACCCACAGGCAGAGCCACAGGGCATCCAGACAACCCTCTAAGTCCACCTAGAGACCACCCTGTGAGAGACACTCAAGCACCATGCTAACTTGCCAGGTGATGGTTCCTCTTCAGTGACTGAGGAGCCTCACATTCATCCATGTCTGGAAATCACATTTTCACATGCATCCTCTAACTTCAAGTGTCTCAGCTTAAAGTGACTGATCTGCCAGGAGAGACGTGGGTATCATTCTGTCTGAAGTCAGTGGCAGCTACAGCTATGAGCACCTTTGAAAAAATTACTCTGAGTCAATAAATCTCACAGGACTTACTTGAGGTCAAGAAGAGGGGCTAAAAGTGCCCTACAAAATACTATTTGTGCTTATCTAGGTAGTGACAAGAATGGAGGAAGCATCTAGAAAAGGCTACAGGGATATACACCACAGAGGAAGAAGGTCACCTCTGAAGTTCCCCAGGCCCTTCAAGGGCCTCAAAGGAAATGTCTTCTCCTCCCAACTTTCCTTCCCCTTCCTCACCAGTGTCTATTCTTAGCAGCTTTGTCTGAGAGCTGGGAATAGAACTTGGTTTCTTAATTTCCCACCTCCTGTTACCTCATATTTTGTCTCAGAGTGCTCAGGGTGGTGACAGAGGTTTAAGCCTTGCTTATGTTTACACAGTGACTGCTTTCCCATTAAGTAGGGTTTCTTTGGCTACTGGGACATACTATAGGCATGAGATCAGTCCTGTTTGGTTCTAATGATTTAATTCCTTCAAACAACATTACAAAGACCTGAAAGTGCCATGCCTCACCCAGATCCTAAGTGTTGCATTCAGCAGTGAGCACTTGGTGCCAGAGTTGTCCTTTTTCATGGTCCACAAGTTCTGCTGCTGGCACAAAACATGAAAACAACACCAGAACACACTGCTTTTTCTTCCCTGCTGCATTCAGCAAGGAGAGACCACTTAATTACACTTTAAGATGGAACTGGCTCAACAAGTTAAGCAACCTGCAGGGCTGCTGGCCAGGGAAGCTGCACCTGCACTGCTGCCAGCAGGTAGCAAGAGAAGATGACACCCAGGGCCCAGCTCTGCTGTTGGGAGTGACTTCCCACGCCAAAAACAAGTGGAAAACACTGTCTTTCTTCTTCCTTAGTCCCATTACTCCTTACTCCATCTACCCCATCTAATCATTATGACATCTGAGTGCCTTTGTGTGTCAGCTTCCTGTGAAGTAATCACCTAAATCCCTCTCTGAAACAAAGCAGACCCTGCTGAGGAACTCACAATAGGTGCCTTTCACTGGCAGCACAACCTTGGCCTCAGTGGCACTTATAACAAAGCTTCCATATGTGCACCAGTATGGGCTGCTCAGTCAGATCAACACCACACAGGATCAGAGCCTGGGTATTTGTGAGCATGAAGCAGTAATGCCTCTCAAAATTTCTCCATCTTCCTGAAAAAATAGTTTTTTTGTGGTTGTTTTTTTGTTGTTTTTTTTTTAATGTGTTATAACACATTAATCTGCTACAGACTTTTATCCACATTTATGAGTCTGTTCAACGAGATAAAAAAGAAGCACCAGCTCCAAAGGGTGGTGTCTGTCAGTCATCCCCACTTTCAGAGACTGCCTGGCCATTGTCTGCTCTTCAAGCCCAGGCTAGAGCTACTTTTTAATATTTCCTTTGGCAGACATCCTGGGCTTTCCCCCTCCCTGGGGGAGGGATCAAGGGCGATAAGTTCTATTCCAATAGAAGACAAGTCAATGATAATCTTTGGGCATCTGCAGTGAAGAGGTATTTCCACAGCTCTAGCTGGGATTAGGCACATAATGGATCAATGAAAGATCTCACCATTTGACGGTTATAGCATCATTCATTAGCGTTAAGATTTGAACCTGAATCAACAATTGAGTTAGAAGATTGAAAGAATTGCTTTCAGTATTTGAAATAAATTGTAACATGCCTGTAAAAGTCCCCTGAGGTGTCTCTCTTTCTCTCCCTATACATATATATAGAGAGAGATCAGTTCTGCTGAATGCTTAAAATTAGATGAAAGTTGCTGAGCTTCTTCACAGGAAGAAGAAAAAGCAGAGCTTCTTATGTAAAGTGAAAGGGGGCAAAATAATGTATTTTTGGTTTGCCTATCAAAGCACTTCAAGAGCAATCTTGATCACAGGATCCAGGCACTGACTTGTTATTCAGTCACTTACCATCTCTCATATATAACAATTCATGAAGAGCTAATAATAAACAATACGCCCCCTTCTTATACACAAACATGCAAACACACACACAGGAGCTCTTGTAAATGAGCAACACTGATCCCATCCATTTTTCTTGTCACAAAACTAGGGCAAGTTCACTCTTAATTAACTGCTTGGTGCACAGACCACAAAAAAAATTAACTACCCAGAGGACTTAGACACCAAGTTTTCACTCTCAGCTCCTTATCATTTCTGGAACAAAGATCCATCCACCCACCACTAATTTGGTAAGAAATTAAAAGTGATAAAAAAGCAGTTCCACAACTGGGTGACGAATGTTATGGGTAGTTAATGATTAATTACCATTATAATACAAAACAGCCTGGTTTCACATTAGAAACTTGATTTCATAGCATTATTTTTCCATAAAGGCAATTTTCAGGTTGGTGCAAAGACTATGTAATGCATCAGTGCCAAAACCCTTCCTCCTTGTTTCTGAAAGGCAGCGAGTAGAAGCAACTATAAAATGCTCTGTAGACCAGGAGATCTTGAACCAGAACTCTGTCCTACAGCCCAGCCTGGGCCATGGAGCTGTGGTGGGGTGTCTGCACTGTCCTCCCCTCTGGGGCCAGTATGTTTTGGTGCTTGCCCACCCTCTTTATTACCTGAGTCCTAACCCAGCCCTATGTTATTCCCACTGTCCCTTAGTTTTTTAGGCATAAACCCCAAGGCCAGTTAACTTGGACCTGTATCCCTCTCTCAGAGCAGTTGCCAGGCTGGTTTGGGCAGAGGATGGTGTCTCACCTGTTAGGTCGTCAGGATAAAGTTCAACTCCCTACTACGGATTGAACAACTTGTTCCTGTGACTGTTTTCTAGCTGTATAAAACCAACACAACTCTTCCTGTTGGCTTGCAGAAAAAGTAAATAATTAAGCAATATCCAGACTTTTATGAAGTAGATACCTAAATAACTAGTGGCAGCACAAATACATGCCAAGCCAGCAGATACTGGAAGAAGAAAGATCATAACTACAGGAGCCACATCAGATCATAATTAGCATAGAAAGCTATTAAAGAGATTATTTTAATTATGACAAAATAGAAAAAAATCTCTATCTGATCCTTTGTCTGTGTTTATTACACAGGTCAGCTTTGAAATTGCGATTGCCAGTGAGAGAGCTCCCTGAATCATTTACTAAGTATAAATAATTTAAAACCAGTCAAAAAGCAATGCAGTCAAACATTCTGCCTGTTGCCCTGCTATTACTACTGAAACTGAACTCAGATGCTGATGTTAAGTTTGTTGACACTGGGAAAATCAGCAAGATTGAACATTCCAAAGCCTGTATCCGTGCCCTCCCTGACTGCCAGTGCGATTAGTTTGGGGATAGCTGTTTACTGCTGATAGGCATCAGCCACCTGCCAGAGCCACTTGGTAGAATATTGAACTGCCAACCAAGCCAGCTGTGCATGGAATGACAGCAGCTCCATGTTTTATACCTGCAAGGCTGACTCAAGCAAGTTAAGGTTTGGAGAATGCAATTTTTACAGTAGGGACTTTCTCAGCTGACAGAAAACTCTCTTAGGGGCTCTATAAAGCTCCGTGCACACGACCCAGTAATGCCAGTCAAGCTATAAATAATAATTGCATTAACAGAGTCATATCTAGTGATAGTAGAAAGGACATTTGCTTGAAAGTGCTCACCTGGGAGATGCTTCTGGCTTCCAATATCTGCAGAAGAGGTACTGCCCATCAGCATTGATGATATGGGGCAGATCCTTGTATGGGATGTTTTGAGGACTCCGCTTTGGTGAACTTTCCTCTGGCATTCTGGAAGAATGACCTGCAAGGTGTTAGAAGAAACAAGACATACTTTAAAACAGGTGGAAACAAGATAAAAGCTGATGGGCTTGGCAGCCACAGACACTCAAGAAAGTCAATCAGTAAGGCAAGTACCACTGATGGGAGGCTGCTCCCAAAACAACAGCCAAAGAGCCCCCAAAATCACTGCTTTAAACCAGAAATGTAGCAAATGTTTTTGTTCAGAAAAGGCTCACATTTAGAGGTAGAACATTAAGCGGGGGAGGGAACAAGAAGAAGGGAAGAGCAGTCCACCATCAGTACTTCATTTATGGCTTTCTATTCCACACTTCTCCCATCTGAGTTTATTTTGCATCATTTTGTGAAGCAGATCCTAAAGAGAATATTTTAACTGCAATCAAGAGCAAATTATGCAGCAATCGCTACAGATATGAAAAGACAGCTGCATAAAAGATTTATCTCTGGCGGAGCATCTCCAAAGAACACTGGTGGGTACACAGCAGAGGTATCTGCCACCGTGTCATCATTAAGATCTTCTCTGACATCTCAGACAGGAAGGTGGCGGCGGCGGGGAGCGAAACATTTCCAAGAGAATGTGCCACAAACCTGTTTTCATCCTGTGCAAGGGTTTGCATTCTAGTGAGGAGCCGGCATCGCAAGTCAAACGCAAGCAGATGAGGCTTTTTGCATCTCGCTGCGGAGCCGCGTTCGCAGCCCGGCAGCCCCGCGGGTCCCTCCCGGCGCTGCGAGCGCGGGGCTCGCCCCGGCTCCTCTCCCCGGCTCGCTCGCTCTTTGAGGAAAGTCGCTTGGGTAATTCACCACTTCTCGTTCATCACTTTTTTTTTTTTCTTCTCAAACAAATTGCGTGTGCGGGCTGAAGTGGCGGTGGTGGGAGGGGAGGCTGGGAAGGGTTGGGGAGAGGGAGGGCTGGCGGGTGGGAAAGCTGCAGTCCACTTTCCAGAAGCTGCTGCACGTACATCAAAGGCACCTTGAGCACATGCAGCTGGAGCAGCTCACAAAGTTCCTGCCGCGGCAGGTTGTTTGCAACTTTACTTCCTTCCTGCCACTTACAGTTCGGAGGCCGCGGCGCCGGGGGGAGGCGAGGGAGGGGGAGACCTTTCCTCAAAGCGATCCCCGCTGCGAAGCCATCTCTCGTGTAAGCGCAACTTCCCCAGCCCCGCGCTGCCAGGCGGCGAGCGGGAGGGAGGGGAGGAGGAGGAGGAGGAGGAGGAGAGGGAGGAGGGAGGATCCAAGCACCGACGCGATGCCAGGTCGCCAGCCCCGCACACGCATCCTCCAGCCGCGGCCGGGCGCGGCGGCCCCGCGGAGCCGAAGCGCGGTGGCTCCACCGCACGGTGCGCACGGGCTGCTCCCGGAGAGAGGGAGAGCGGCGGGAGGGCGCTGGGCGGCTGGCTGGATGGATGGCTGGATGGCTGGATGGATGGCTGGCTGGATGGATGGATGGATGGGTGGATGGCTGGCTGGCTGGATGGCTGGAGGATGCATGGATGCATGGATGGATGAAAGGATGGATGGAGGGGCGGGCGGCGCTGCCGCACCCTCGGCTGGGCTGGGCCGGGCTGGGCGGGCAGCGGGGGAGCCCCGCGGTGGCCCCGGGCGGAGGCACGGCCGCCCCTTGCCCGCTGCCCTCCCGCGGGGGCTCCGCTCCGGCTCCGCCGCCGCCCCGCTGGGCTGGTGCGGCCGCAGCGCTCCCGCAGCCCCGGCGCCGGGATCGGGCACAGGAGCGGCTCAGCCGCGGGCGGGGGAACAGCGGAGACAGCCCGGGGCCGGGGGCAGCTGCTCGCGCAGAATTTCAGAGACAGGACATGATGGAGCCGTGCTGCCTCCTGGGCATCCCGGTCCGAACAGCTCTTTCGGATCCCAATACCAAACTTCGCTGTTTGCGTTTAATGTGCACCTCTTCAGGCTTTGAAGCCATACCGGGGAGATTGCTCCGATACTAGCTCAGAGAAGTGCCCAAGCTTTGCAGCCTCATTCAGGGTAAAGGCCATTTATAAACATAGCATATGATTTATACTCACATAAATCATTATGTCACTATAGACTATATGCAATACATGCGCTGCTACTCTGTAATGTGAGATCTGTTTGGTGGTATATGATACTTGCTTATAAAAATTGTCACAGCAAGGTTCCCTGAAGCCAAAATAGCTCCCCAGCTTTAAGGGGAGCTATCCCAATAGAGAATTTTGTCATTTAATACTGCTAAGTGGTTAGCATTGATTGAGCACAGATTCATGCCTTTTACATTTCATCAGCTCCTTTCATTTTTACATGCCTACATATGCTTAGAGGTCTCAAGCCTTTCTAAGAAGAGGCAGCTATTAACCTTATTTTTGAAGTGAAGCAACATGCTCATCAAGTGTAAATCTGTGAACAAAGGTTGAAGAAAGGAAAGAAACACATGCTAACACTAATAACAATCAATGCAAAACCTCAGAGATGGGCCATATAAAAATAAAAAGGAAATCAAAACCATATTTTATTTTACTCATCTTTCAGTGTCATTTATATTAAATGCCTAGGGGGGTGTTAGTTATAAATGGCAAAAGCAAAATTACATGTTCCTGTAACTGCTGTTGTTTGGAAAAAAAAAAAAAGAACAAAACCAGCATTTCTGTTTGTTTATAATGAGTGAGATTTAGGTCAGATGGCTCTTAAGCCAGAGCCCTGGGAGCTGTACCTGGAGCTGTACCATTCTCTAGGCCAGTTACTGTCTAAGTATGAATGGGTGGAATTAAAGAGCTATCACAAGCCAGCTCCAGAGTTGGTAGAAGCAAGAACATATATAATTATTTAAATGATACAGATCAGATAATAACTGGATTAAGAAGAAAAGAAAGAAGGAAAGAAGCCTCTTCCCCCACTCAGGGTTTATCTGCCAGGAACACTTCACTGCTTCCCTACAGCCATCCATGAAATCTGATGCCAGGAACAGGCTCCTCTCCTGCTGTGGTGCTGGGAATATCAGAGTTCCCAGGGCCACACAGGGGTGGAGGGAGTTGAGGAGAAAATCCCTTTTTAAACTTCTGGATAAAAATAGCATCTCAAGGAAAACGACCTTTGTTGGGACACAAGGGCGAGACCCTGACTTTGAGAGCCTGCCCTGGTCAGCCCAGATATATGATTCCCTTGGTACCCTGTTAACCTCAGTGTAGCTAACATTGGAGACAGCATAACTGTGGTGCAGCCTGCCCTCTCTGCAGGCCCAGGCCCTCACCACAGCACTGGAATGACGAATTTACCAACAGCTCCTTCCCTTCTCATCAGCTTCCCTAAGACCCCAGGAATTTGAGGACGTTTCTTCCCATGGGTGATACACACTTCCCCATCTCAATGTTAGCAATGTGAAAATGAATGAGGAGCAACTGCTGATTTGTTGTCTTATCATTTTGCAGAGTTTAAGCTGTGAATGAAAAGCCACTGGAGAAAACTGGATTGTGTCTGGGGAATTCATGTACCTGATACCCAGACTACACACCAGGCTTCAGCAGAGCAATTGCTGCATACTGCCTCCCTGTGAGAAATCAAAGGGATGACTGAGCATGCAATATTTATGAGATTGTAACATCTTCTCTTGTCTTGGTAGAGTGAAATACGTTTCAGAAATACAGTTTAGGTTAAATCAACTTCTAGTAAAAAATAAATTCCTGCTTGGTGAATCTTTACACTAACTCAGCAATTACTCAATCCTTGTAGGAAAGGATGTTTAGTTTATTAAAGGCTGAGCCCTGCTTAATTAAGTGTCTCCATTGACCCCCAAGGTATGCACAGGAATATAGAGAAAAAGGGGTACACTTTCAGACAAAGCAAATTCTAGGGAAAGGATCAATTGCTGGAATGACAGAGTAAATACATGTAATGAAACTTGATATCACAGCAAGAGAAGAGAAGAGAAGAGAAGAGAAGAGAAGAGAAGAGAAGAGAAGAGAAGAGAAGAGAAGAGAAGAGAAGAGAAGAGAAGAGAAGATGATGGGACAGAGCACAGCAGGCTGGTGTGTAGCTCTGATAGCGGGTAAGGGAACAAGGAACAAGGACTTTCTTTGCAATTAGGCTTTTGTTCCCAACATGAATTTTTAATGGATCCTATCCTGTTGGCAAAGGTAAATAGACTGTATGAGACCCTTCTGCTCTTGTTGACAGCACCATGTTCCTAAATTTTAAAGCAGTGGTTTTGTTTGAGGAGTAGATTTGATAGGCTGTGTGTGCTAAACCACTTGGGATTCTGCTCACCAGGACCACAAAGTGAACTTTTGCGGACAAGAAGGTTGAAAAAATATCAGAGGAGGAGGACAGAATAATAAAATATATTAGTAGTATGTGGTTATGGAAGAATCTGCTGCAAAACCAGAAAAATGCTGGAAGTTACAGTAGTCAGGGAGCAGCTGGAGAGAGCGACAGCACAAGCAATAGAACATCTGGGAAATGATGGGAAATGAAGCATGAAGAGGAAGAATTGAAATCAAGTGAAAATCAAAGAAGCCAATGCCACTAAAGCTGTCAGTTTAGAGTAATTAATTTGAATTTTCCCTTCTCTTTGGCTGTTTTTAAAATTATGATTATTAATCCTTAGACGGAGTCCAGGCATTCACCTTTACTTATTTCTGTAATCAGCTTTTGCTTTTCTCTTGGTTTTCCTGAATAAGACATGTATGGGGATGAGGCAGGAGCCGGGGCTGGGATCAACTGTTCTCACTTGCCTGTAAAATATCTCTTTTAATGTCTTGCAGCCAAAAAGAGAAGCTTGGTGTCAGGCAAACCAAATTGAGGAAGAAAATACTAGAGGAAAATATTGTATTGATCAGGTTAATCTTAACAATGTCAGGAGGAATTATAAGTAGCTCAAGATTGTTCTGCAGAATTCTACAGCCTCATGGACCACCTCACAAATTGGTGTGAAATGGAGAAAGGCTGAAGGGTAAGCACAGGGAATACACGAGTATCACAGGAATTGTTTGCAGGCTTCCACTGATTTGTTGCCTCTCAGTAATCTCACCTTCCCCAATCACTAGGAATAAAACTATTAGATTAGGCTACAAGTGGGTTAGTACCCCTAGATGTAAACTACAGTCAAATAATAAAGCAATTTTACCATGTAAATAAAAATAATTAGTGGTAAAAATAGCCCTAATTTTTTGTAGGTCATAAAAATTTGCAAATCATACTGTAATGAAAAGTCACAAATCTGTGACTTACAAACAGCAGCTGTATGAGTGGAGTGATTAGTATCTTGCCTGTGCTCCTTATTTGACAGGGCAAAAAATACACCCTTAAAAATACAGTAATTGAATATGAGTTTCAGCCTTTTAAACTGATGTAGGGAAGATTACCTATCCTACATAGATGCTAATTTGAGAAGTGGTTGTTTTTCATTACAGAAGCAATGTATATATTGTTGGGTGGTTCATTTGGTTTTTTGTTTGAGTTTTTTTTACTAAAAACCCCACAAGATTATTAATACCAGATTCTGAGACATTTTTAGTATTAAAAGGAAGGCATCTTCCAAAGGCAGGAAATTCAAAATGAGAGTGGAAATTCTGCCCTAGAGCTTTTTTCCATAGGAGGGAGGTTGATGGAGTTATTTTAGCAGCCTTTTGGTTTGAGAATAGCTCTGCCTTGGGAATGAAGAGGTTTCTTCAGAGGTCTGGAAGAGCACAGGCTCAGCTGTGGGGCCTCAGCTCAGTTCTGTGGCCAGCACTAGAGGGCACAGCCTCAGCTCTGCTGGACAAGGGCTGCATGTGGGCATTGCAGCCCCACCAAAAAACCCTCAGCTGGGTTGGTTTGGGTTGTTTTTATTCATTCTACCCTTTATCTAGAGGTTTTCTTTAGACATTTGTCCCTTTTTATCTTTGCAATGTCTAAATAAAAGTTTCCTGTACTGGTATATAATTAGTCCAATTTTCCCTCTGGATTTGTACACATCCCTAGAATGAACTTCAGTGGTGTAAGGAGAAAGGGAAATCCTGCCCTTGTCAATGTGAGCACAGACTGCTTAAAGAATGTTTTTACAGAATGGCATTTCCTTGTATATGGCCATAGTAATGTTCATAAAATGTTGGTCACCTTGGCAGAGAAAGGGTTTTGGGGGCAGAAAACAAAATCAAAAGGAACCTGAAGGAGAAGGTCCAAACCTTGGAATTTTAATACGGATAAAAATCAGAGTAAGATGACACTATGAATTTTCTCTAGCAGGAATTATGGTCTCAGTTTTGAGGAGTACCTGACAATTTCTTTTCTCGTTTTTATTCCTAAGGTTGACTGCATAATCCACTCTTACAAACCCACCAGGGCTAAATGCTACAGCCAAAAGCCAGCACTACCCTGCCATGCTTACAGTGGTGCTTTATTTTGGTAGCTGAACTGGAAGCATTGACTGGAGAAGGGCTGTTATTGTGCTGCCTGCTTTTCTTGCTGCTTTGCAATTGACAAAGCATCATTTATCACGCTTTGCATTCCAATTTTTCTTTGCACGTTTTCCAGCTCATCATAACATAATTATGTTTCTGTTTCCTTCAGCCAGGGGCTGATACTTTCTTTTACTAAGACAACAGCTGCACTGCACAACCTTGATGAATGCCCATAAGGGTAAAAAGAGTCTGTGGTGTTTGTTTCTGCCTTGGCAACCCAAATGTTCAAGCTCTTTTTTGTGACAAATGCTGCTCTAAAATGCACCCAACCCTGATGCTTTCATAGCATTTCTCAAAATTAGGTTTTATATTGTAAATTAGACTTTAAATATTAAACATTCTGCCTGGTTTGTGATTTTAAAGGCTTCCTCTGTAACATTTCTGGTTATGGTGTTTATAGGTTATAGACTCTGGATGGAATTTAGAAGGCTGTGGTTACTGATGTGAAATTTGTATTTTGAATGAAATTGACTTTATGTGTGACAATAAGCACAATCTGAAGGTCTGTTTTATGTCTCTAAAAAGCATCTTAAGGCAGCTTTCACAGTACAGGTGAATAATTTCCTTGATTATAGCCTCAGTTGCTCCAGCCACATTGTGGCATAAAGGTAATTACAGAAACCCCATCTCTGAAGGGCATTAACTGCTAGTGATGGAAAAAGACACACAGTATTTTTATTATCAGTTGTTGAGATATTTTATTCAACTCTAATGCAGTACTCTGAACCTGAGATTTGAAAGTACTTCAGAAAGGAAGAATGATTTCTGTATTTTACATAGGAGAAACCAGTGCAGAGAAAAGTAGGGCTCAATACTGGAGGCAAGCTGAGGGCAGAATCCATTCTTAATGCTCCTGATTTTGCTTACCCAATTATACCATTACTAACTCCCAACTCATCTCAAAATCTATCCATCAGAGCACTGTGTACAGTGGAAGCAGCAACTTTTTCAGCCCCTGAAGATTGCCCAGGTTTGTAAATATATGGGATATTGTGGCCTGGACAAAATCACAGCCTGGACAATTGCATTATTCAGGGCAACATTTTCCCTACAGTTTTGCTTTCTATCCTATTGTTCTGGTGTTATTACTCCTGACACCATCATTTGAAGATTGTTTGTATTTATACATAAAAATTACAATAAATCTGTACATGGAGACAGAGTTTAACAGGTATGATCAGTCTTGTCAGCCACATCTATGTGCTCCATGATCTAAGGATTCTTTGGGACACTTGAGAGCATTTTAGTTTTGTGATGTTTGAGCTCTGTCCAGCACACTGGACCCTGATGCAATTGCCTGGAAAGCAATTAGATGTTAGGTGTTGATGGCAACTCTCCCTGTCCAGCCAGGGCCAATTTCTCTCAATGTGATAAAAAAGCAGTGGCTGCTTGTGTTGGGAAGACAATGAACACATGGCTCATGAGAGGACCTGGCCCTGTGCTCCTTCCTCCTTATCATCCTCAGGCAAATTCAGGCATATTTCACTCAGATCCATTTTAGCTGTTTTTTTCATCTATCATCAGTCTCTTTACTCAGTCCACTCATGTTCAATATAAGATGTGCATTCTCCTTCTGATTCATGTACAGTAATTACTTCCTAACATCTGCCTAACAGATTTTGTAAGAAAAGTAACTCTTCAAATATTAAGAAGAAAAATTAATGTATGAAATCTTTGAAATCTCCATTACTGGGGTTTATGATCCACAGCTGACTGGATTCATTTCCCAGCCAGGAAGCTGGTTCAGCAAAACAGCTGCATTGGTTATTTAACTGGAGGCCTGATCCTGCTCCTGCTCACACTGCTGCAAAGTGGAAATAGTACCAGAGAAAATAAAAAATATCCCTAGTGTGAAATACACATGCAGAAAAGAATAAAGCATTGTGCTATGGAACAACAAAAGAACTGTGACAGGTACTCTGCCACCCTGGTATAGGTGTTAGGCAGGATCTTATTGTCTTGCAGAAACCTCACCCCAAATGCACTGCTAGCTCCTGGGAGGGTTCTTTTACTGTGGTGGCACCAGTTGACCAACAGAACTAAGGCCCAGTTGTGCTCAGTGTTGTGCCCCAGTACCATGAAATCACAGGTGACCTGTTCTGTACTAAGTATCCATCACTGTTTGCATCTGGTTCATAATTGTTCCCTCTCAGTTATTTAATTTTTACAGTGTCTGCTACAATTATTTTATACCTTCTAGCCCATAAAAATGCACTCACTGGTTTTTCTCCTAAGCTGAACTAATGCATGTGGTAATTGACCCAGGAGTACACAGAAAGGAGAAGACAAATGAGAAGCATTGCAGTGAAAAATGGGACAAACCACCACAAAGCATCTCCTGTGTAAGATGGCAATGCTACTTGGACAATCTCAGGACGTGAAGGGACAGTTACCAGGGCCTTGTATGCTTTAGAGATGTGCCTTCAGTCCCCAAGGCCATCAACACCTGCCACCTGATCTTACTGTATTAGTAGCATGTACTGCTAATAACATCACACGTTACGGTATCTGAGAGTTCGCTCCCCAAACCTCATCCTGATTCCTCCAACACAAGTTATCCATTTCTCTTGGCTACAGTAGGCCTCTCCTGTAGCACAGGTATCTGTGGTTTTGTTTGTGCTGGGGAGGCAGTGGCATCTGCAGCTGCTGGGGACTCATAACACCAATTCATAGTCCTGCTGCAGACCCATTGGAGGGGACTCCTGAACTCATGCAGATGGGAACCTTCCAGCCCACAGTACTATGCTCTGACACCAGCATGTGTTTATTTTCACTTGTTGACTTTTTCAGGTACATTACTGAACCTCCTCTGGAGCTACAGTAAGTTTTTAAATGGAAACTGAGGTTTGGAGATGCTACACTTTCAGACACAAGAGGAAGGAGAGCTCCTGGATGGAGATATCTACATGAAGCTTCATCAGTGCTAGACCTTGGGAGGTTTGAGGAAGAGGACAGCAGATGGGAGGCTGCAACATTCAGCTCCTAAGCTGGAGAGTCTCTCTTTCCCTCCCATGCTACGAAATGTGTACAAGAAGCACTGACCAACACATGTAGCCTCACCCCATCCCAAGACCTCTGCCAAGTACCCCAGCACTTGCAGGGATGGGATTACAGCAGCAGCTATGCTGTGGTTTAAAACAAGGACAAATTCCTAGCCTCTAGTTTTGTGGGGCTGTCTGAAATGAGGCAGGGAGAGCAATGAGACCAATGCAGTGATGTCTGCTGGAGCCCAAAGCCTCCCTGTGCAGCCAGCCACGTTCCCCAGGCTGCACCCGGCAGTGCAGAGCTCTGCTCTGGCTCATCTGCCTCCTCCTCTGGGCCCAGTTTCAAATCTCTTCAGCAATATGTTCTGTAACAATTAAGGATTTCTGGGGCAACTCCATTAAGATCAGAAAGATATCCTTCTGCTTTGAAATATGTGAGCATGAATGATCCATTCAGCACAGCACCCCTTGGCCAGTCATATCTCTCTGATGATCAAATATATTTTTAATTATCAATCTATCCAAGGGGATTTTTTTCTCTAGACAATGTCCAACTGTATTGTAAGAGCCATTTGGATTGATGCAGAGAACTTGGCAGCAAGATAGGGAACATTTGGGCTTTCAACACTTAGGAACATATGGAAAGAGGTTTGGAAGATTGCCACATGGGATGTAGCTTGGAAGATGCTACATTTCTTCATCCTTTTTTTTTTCTGAACAGAAATAGAAGAAATTTTAATTTTTTTTGAAGGATCCCAATTCCTGCTTATTTTCTATGCTGCTCTAGGATAAACCATTATGGTCAGCTGCTAGGTTTGAGCAAAATCAGCTGCATGTTTATGGGCAAATGTAGGTGGGCAATTAAAAGGATGGTGATATTGCAGATCTTTTCAAGTTTTTACCTCCTAATTCATGAGAACCTGCAGAGGAGAACTCACAAAGCTGCAGCCTGTGACTCAGATCATGGGGTGAAGGAGGGATCTGGTGCCAGCCTGTCAGGATGTGCACCATTTACTGAGGGCTCTGAGGGTAAGGCCCTGCTGCTGGTTCTTCCTTCACACTCCTGCTGGGACCATCTGTCTCCCAGTCACCCTGACACCCAGAGACAGACAGTCCAGGCTGTCTGTGTGTCTCTGGTACAGAGTTTCACCATGTGGCATCCCAGTCACCTTTGGGATGCCATAGGAATGGGAGAGAGGAACCTCCTCCAGCTCAGCACTCAGGACTGGATGTGTCTGAACCAACATCATCTTCATACCACTTCAGGGACAAATGCCTCAAGGCCATGATGGGAGTATTCTGTGTCTCTCAGAGTTATTGCCTCTGCTTGTCAGGAGAACAATGCTTTTTTTTCTAATTTTTTTTTTTTTTTTTGTGGTTCCATTGTGTCCCAGGTTGGGGGGCTGCAGCAAATGCAGAATTTATTGGAATACACAAACATGTATTTGCACAATTGGCCAGTGGGCCCTGCAGCTTAGTGAATGCTAATTAATCTCTCAGACTGCTAGGAAATCATCATTATCCTGGTTCAGCAATGAGAGACAAAGACCAAAGAGAGTGTCAAGGCCTTATACTGAGTGACAGAGTCAGAGCAGAGAGAATTGCAGTCTCCTTTGGTGTTCTGAACAGTAAACCACTCTAGTTTGGCAAGACTGCATCTGAAGAGCAGAAGGAAGGCACCTGGGGATTCTCCCTCAATCCCTGTCTCCAAGAGCTCAGCTCAGGGCAAGCTGCAGCTCTCATCCCACCTGACTGCTCAGGTTTCCTTTCCTTGAGAAGTAAGAGCAATGGAGAGCTCTGACTGCAGCAGGGAGCTGGAAACCAGCCTGACTATGCATTCACTCCTGGGAGCTGGGAATCACTCTCAGACCCCCCTGTTTTGGTTATAGCCTCAGTGTTTATTGTCCACAAATTCATCGCAGTTTTATCTTGCATTTTCCTGTGAGAGTTAGTTTGTTTCAACACTTGCAGCCAAATAATGACTAGACAGGGCAAGTTGCTGTTATTTCTTTGCTAATGGGATGCCAGGAGTCATTAAGATATCTCTAGCTGAGGTGAAGGCTAAGATGATATCCAGGATCAGGAAGAGAGCATGGAGGAGATGGTGACAAGAGCAGAGGAAGAAGAATCTCCCCCAAAGGTATTCCAAGACCTATAGCAACAGCTTTTGAGAAGTGACCACATAAGTCAGAAGAGCAAAAAGATAGAAAAATCCCTAAATCATGTGGATGGGATTTGTTTTAGAATTAAATCTTTGCCTTTCTGAATAAAACCTGAAAAAGATCGTGTGAGCTTCAAGTATATTGTTAGCCATATATACAGCAACTGCACATTTCTGAGACAGCTAAAATTTGATTCAGAATGCTTTAAAATTTTGCTCTTTCTCACAGAGTACACCTTGATGGACATTAGTCTTTTCCATGGCCATAATAACCCCAAGTTCTGCTGTTCTGAGGATGCACTTTTGGTGTCAATTTGGAAATCTTTTTACTCTAACACAGTTACTTAATTTTCTTAGAGAGATTAAGGAGCATTAAAACTATAGGGACCAACCTTTCCTAGAACCCCATCCAGTTACATGCTTCTTTGCATTTCCATTCCCATCTCTACTGATGTAAAAGGAGAAAAAGGACCCTCCTATCAGCCTGCTCCTGCTATCTGATTAGCTAGCAGTTATCACAGCTCTTCTTTTGCTCTGTTACAGTTTCATTTCCAGAGGAAAAAGCCCTGATGGATATTGAGCCTCAGGATTGTGGCACCACTGCAAATTAAATGAGGTTTCTGTTTATACCAAAGGGACGGCAGTACCTCCTTAATCAGGCTGTCTGTTCTTTGGAAATCAGCAGATATTTTGCCTAAAAGCACCCAGCCGTGCAGTGTAACTCAGTAATAACTGTTTATTGGGGCTCAGGAGGGAAACCTCAGAAGAAAAACTGTAGTTAGAATCGATTAAAAAAATCTAAAATCTGCAGTTAGAAGCACTGGTGAGTGGTTGACTTTGGGGAGTTTCTTTTGCCTTTTGTTTTAAGATTGCCTGAACTTAATGGAGGCTCTTTCATTTAAAAGACAGAGAGACCTACAAATTAAGCAACATCTAGCTCCTAATGTGTGAAACTGCAATTTGCATACATCATGGCAGCTGCTGAGTTGGTCCTTATTACCTCTGCTGGAGTGTTAATTTAACCACAACTTTATCATTAATTTAAATGGAAAAGCAGCGGGTTGCTGGCATGCCACATTATCTGTCAGGCAACCTGGGAATCAGTTGACAGAGCCAGAAAGAGATTTCAATTCAGAGGGGCTGCAGGGTGCTGCTTCCCAGACTCGTGGTCACAGACAAGCTCCAGATTGCCCTTGGCCTGCTCTAAAGGTCAGCACCAACCCCAAGGAAAAAAAACCAAATCAATATCTTATCTGGATTGTCATAAGAGAATAACTAATACAATGAAACTTGGAATGTCTGTATTTCTGGGGTTTTTTGTCCCTATGTACCCAAACTGGCACTATTTATACAGCTATGATAACCAAAACATCACTGCTGGCTCTGACAACAAATGGTTTGTAGAGCAACCCTTGCAATGGGGTCAGGACCCACCCTGAGGGCTGAAAGCACTTGGGCTCTCTGCCCAGGCAGGAGGTGCCAAAGCTGCCCAGGCAGGAGATGCCAAAGCTGCCCAGGCAGGAGGTGCTGGAGCAGGGAGCAGCTGTGCCATGAACGGTGCTGGTGCCATCGGCCAGTGCCTGGAGGCTCCTCCACACTCAGCTGATGCCACATGGAGGAACAAACACACCAGAACCACTCGTGTGGGAAGTGAAGCAAATGTGAGGTACCAGTTGCCAAACCAGAGGCTGCCTCACTCTCCAGGAAAAGAGGCTGAGGAGCCCCGAGAAACTGCTGAGATGGGAGATGAGAGGAGCAGTGTCCATGCTGGGGAGGCACCCAAGGGCAGGAGTCACCAAGCATGAGGGTCTCCTCTCCCAAGCCATGATGATGTGCCACCATTTAGTGACACAGCTGTGTATTTTTCAGGGGAGAATGAGGTTCTGCCCTGAACTATGGCAAGTGTGACAGAGGAGATGGGTTCAGCTCAGAACCTCGGTTGTGATGTTTCAGTGGCAGAAAAGAGAAACCATGTCCTGATCCCTGCCAGAGTTTAACTGAGCAGATGTAGGTCTCCTCTGAAGCTCAGCTAGAACTGACTGTGACTCATGGTCCTGCTCATGGCAAACCAGAGCAAAGCTTCACCCATGGACACTTTGTGTGCACTCATCCACTAGAACAGGTGTCCTGCTCTCAGGCGAAGTGTGAACCTTGTGTAGCTGTTCTCAATTTCTGGACTGTGACAAAGACACACTTGGAACCTTGGTCAGATAAAGACATGAGTGTGATAAAGACACACTTGGAAACTGGTCAGACTTTCTCCTAAAAAAGGGCTATTTTTCCAATAAGTGAATCACTAAGAGTTGAGATTTAGAAACGAATGTCTTTGCTCGTGCAGCACCAGCATGTGCTGTATGACTGGTGTTATGCAGACACTGTTCTAAAACACTAAATTCAACACATATTTCCTAAACACAGATAAATTTGCATTAAATGTGCCTTTTCTGTCTCTGATGCCTAGTCCTTCTCATTGTTTTAAAATACACTGTGCTAAAAGATCGCACATTTATTGAATTATCACAGATACTCTTCCCTTGGTATTAGCTTAACAAAGTTCAGGAAAAACTTGTCTTCGCCCACACCTCAGCCATTCATTTTTATAACAAAAATCACCATGACAACAGATAATGATATCAGAATGAAAAGACTATTACTTAATTATATGGAGAAGGTGAAAACAGGCTTGGCTTACAGCAGAAAAAGCTTTTAATTCCAGCAAAAATAGGGGGGGCACACACTCAATTTATGACATCATGAAGTGCTGCTGAGAGCTGCCCAGGGGTTGCCCCACTGCATGATGGGGTGTCTCAGTTAATTCAGTGAAATGCAAGAGAAATACTCATAATTTAATGAGCAATAAAGAGAAATTTTCCTTAAAAGTGTTAGTGTTTTTGTGAAACAGGCTCATTATAGAAATTATCAGAAGAAATGCATCCATACAGAAACATGATTATTATTTAGGTAGTGGACTGGTTTCATATAAATAAAATTAACTACATAAATGCTCCATTGTTAACCAGCACCATGCTACAAATTCTCCCTAGTTAGAGGAGAACAGGGCAATCTACAGGATATGGTCCATTTTTATCACAGCTGTGGCATTTCATCAGCACACTGTTCTATCTTGGCTTCTGTGAGAACTGTGGTATCAGACTGGGTATTTTTATTTCTAAGATAAATCTGACCTTTTAATAAGAACAATCTGGGAGTTTAGACAATATATATCTTTGTAATCTGGTCAATCAAATTCTCTGACAAGAATAAACTTTAATCACTGGGATTTTTTCCCTAGTTATGTTCACAAATGCTATGAAATATGCTTTTAAAATAATGTACTTTAATTTTCCCTCTAAACCCAACAAACTGCTCTTAGCAGTTGAATGTTTCTGCAAACTTCCTCTATGGCTTTTAGAAAAACTGTGTAATAAAATCATCAGAATAAAAATCTAGATAAGGAATCTACATTTCATTTTCAATTTTCTCAGAAGTTATTACAATCAATCAACCAATTAGCATGGTGAAAAAATAAAGTCATGCTATTTTAAAAAGAACATTCTGAAAACCCCTTAATGTCTTTCTCAACTAAAAGTATTGGCTCAACATTAATCAATTTTATAACCCTAAATTCTGCTTAATCTTTTCTCCATCTTTGCTTAAACATATGGAAATAAAAATAGTGTATTATGGCCCTCCCTGTTCCTCTTTAATTTTCAGAGTACAAGATGCACATCAGTGCAGCCCCACCATTCTGGACCAATTTAGATGATCTGTTTCTGATCTACACCAGCACAAAACAAGAAGATAGCCATAAAATATACAGATAACAACTCAGTTTGGTCAGCAATCCTTCTTTGGTGTACAGCTTCTTGCAGAAGGGCAGGAGGATCAGTTCGGGAACATTTCTGTCAGCTATGGAGACAGTGGCCTTGGTGTTGGGAATGACTTGGATAGGGTCAGCAAGCAACAGCATCTGTGTGGTTGGGCACCCACACCTCAGAGGTAGGTGGGTGCTCCTGTGCTGGAACTGCTCCAGCCACCCAGGCACAGCTGCCATCCAGAGATATGCCTGGTTCAGTGCAAGGTCTCTGGGGAACATAATCCCTGCAGTGGTCACCAACACCAGCTGCAGCTGCCCCACCCCAAGGGAGAGTCTGGTGCTCCCCAGCACAGTGCCTGGCAGGCAGCACACGGACAGGGGTGAGGAGGACAGGTGTCATGAGACACACATTAGGCTGTGTCCTAATGTGCCCCTGTGCCTGACATTAGAGCAGCTCCTTATCCCAGCTGGGAGCCCAATAGTGCAAAGCTATTCATAGCCCTGGCACCTCACTGTCACCAGGAGCTCTGTGTGCTGTGTCAGAGCTCTGCTTCCCTCTCCCATGCCCTCTCACAGGCCCTTGCCGCTCCCAGCGTGGAAAAGGTACATTTAAATCCCATCCCCGTTGGAACAGGAAAGGGAAGGGTGTTTGCTGTTGGGACAGATGGGCAATGTGGAATCACCTGGGCCAAGCTTGCTTTGGGTTGCTGGGTGCATGGGAAACTTGTGGGCAAGGACACCTGAATGTCTGTCTTGGGGAATCCTTAAAGGTGCTCTGGAGGGGCACACAGGGCCAGCTGCAAGGCAGCAACAGGGGGAGGAGGCTGTAGGACCCACTGCTGCTGCCAAAACTGAGCCCTCTCACTTCCTTACAGTGCCTGCTGTCTGGTTCATAAAGGAATTGTAAGAGATTCATTGCAAAGGACAGGAACCATTGATCAACATCTGGGGGGTCTGTTTGCAGCTATGTGGAGTTTGTCAGCAGTGTGGGAACAGGATCAGCCAGTGGATGCAGGAATTTCAGTGCCTGAGGTCTGTGCACGGGGGGGAGATTTAAATACTCCACAAACCTGGAAACATCTGGACTTGCTTCTAAATAGGAAGCTCAGAAAAACTCTTTCCTTTTCAATCAGAGTATCTATACGTGCCTGGGACTGATCCCTGCCAAAGGGATGAACATTTTCAATATAAGGGTTCAGTGGGGATTGCAGATTTAGGAGATATTGAATGTGTGTGTCAGTGAAGGGGCTGTTTTGGAGGTGGTGGTGTGTTGCTGCCATGGGTTGCTCTGAATTTTCCCTTCTGTGAATATGGACATACCCACATATTTGCTTGGTAGTGATTGAAATTGGAACTGGAGAAATTCAGGGGTAAGTTTGGATTCAGACAGTAACTAATGGAATCCTGACATTGAGTTATAAGGGTTTACAATTTGCACTTTATTATAATCTCACTGCTGAATGACAGGGTTATTAAAGTTTTTACATACTTGCATTTGCTCACCAGAGGGATGCATGCTCCTGAGTTATATAAGTATTGGCAATTAGAGTTCACAATCTTTTATAATATGCAAAGAGGGCCTAGTTTTCACAGTTATTAAATTATGTTTATTTTATTTGTGATACAGTCCTGTTTTTATTATATAACTGTTCTGGAAGCCTTTCCTATACTAGCCAGTATATTTAGAGAAATGCAAAAAGAGAAACTCCTAAGGCCCTTGTCAGGCTGCCTAAAGAGCTACTGAAATGCATTTTAGAAATACATTTTCCTTCTGCTGGCATCTGTCATTGTAAAAAACTTGTGCATCCTCCTTCTGTGAACGAACACTTTGCCATTTCAGTTAGTTTTTCCATGCAAGAGAAATGATCTGCATATGTGAACTGTAAAAGAAATGGGCTTGGTATGTCTATCTTTAGGTTCTATTCTTCTCATACAATTAATGCACATAATTGACTCAGACTGGGGTTTGTCCATAGGCATTTGTTTGTTAACAGAGCCACATCAATTTTCTACTTAAATTGTGGGATTCATTTTACCGACTTCACTGAGCTTTGAACCAGATTAAGTCAGGTGAAGGCACATTGGAAAAGATGGCCCATAGGGTCTTTCATTTCCAGCTGCTTTGATTTTTTTCATGAATCTGTAACAGTTTAAAGAAAAAAAATATGCCTGGTATTTGCTGAGATAGGATCAATATTAATCCAATCCCACATCTAGGCCTCTGAGTTGGCAGTACACAGAGCTCAAACTGTCAAATCTTCCCAGAATCATAAACCACCCAAAGGCTTTGAAAACTGATCAAAGCATCTTCAGGTCTCCAATGGTCAATCATGCTCCCAAACACAGTTTTTGAAGCTTTGCAGACTTTTTTGCTTAAAAAATCTCCCTGGTAGGTACCAAGTTTTCTCCTAGTTCATAGCACCTTGTTGATGACCATTTTATTTTTGTTTTAAATTAAGAGCAATGCAATGAGAAGGAAAATGAAGATTCTGCAGAAAGGCCAGGCTGTGTCTGTTGCAGTCTGAGTGGAGATGACTGCAGGCTGTGCTGGAGTGGGATTTTTGGAGCAGCAGGGATGCAAGGATGTACACAGGGGAGCACAACAGTGCCACAGTTGCCTACATCTACAGAAGCAGCTTGTAGGTCAGCAGCCTGTGTCCCTGCACTGAGAGCCTTCTTTTGCACCACTTTCAGACTGGAACAAGCTAAGAAACTCCCACCAGTCTGCCTAGCAGCACATCCCAGCAAGAACCAGCCTATGCTTGGGTCTAGTGAGACCTCAGAGTACCCTGACCCAGTCTTCTCAGTAACAGAAACAAGGTGCCACAGGGATGAAGGGAGAAAAATAGTTAAAATGTCTCTCAGAAGGACTGTTAGACTTTATCTCATATGGGCCAATGACATCGTTGGATTTGTAGTGTTAGTAGTTTCAAAACCTCAAAATTCCTCCTTCCCTGCCAGGAATAAATCAGTTCAGATCACCTGAACTGTACCTGCTATGGGGCTGTGTAGGATGTGGGGTTACAATTGTTAGAGTTGCAAGGCTCGTGCTCACCAGAGGGCCCCATGGGAAGGCACAGCTGCAGGCTGGATGGGCAGGAGCCAGCAGAGGAGTGAGAGCCAGCAGAGGAGTGACAGTTGGAAGGGAGATTGTGATTGGCTGAAGGAATGCGCGGACAGTGTAGGACCAGGAAGCTGATTGGCTGAAGGATGCGTGGAGAGCGTATGAGCAGGAATCTGATTGGCTGAAGGAACACACGGACTGCATATGAGCAGGAAGCTGATTGGATGGTAGGACAGCAGCACGGCAGCTGAGCCAGCCAATGGGTGCCTTCTTTCTGTTAGTTTCTGTTAGGTCTTGGTTGGGTTTCAGTTACGTCAGGTTAAAATTAAAGGTATAAAATAATATAAAATATTAAATTAAAGGTATAAAAAGGAGCCTATTTTGACAATAAAGTGATCTCCTGCAGATGCAGAAGGGCGTCTGTGTCGCTTTGTTCCCCACTGCTACAAATGGTGCCCAAACAGGGACCTTTAAAGGCGGCGCAGGGTGTGCAGTCTGCTCTGGTAGCAACTCTCACTAGGTCGTGGAACTGGCCGGGAAGGATCCAGGAAAAGGATCTGGGAAGAGTTTGGGAAGGAACTCAAGAGTTTGGGAAGGAACTTGGGAATTTAAAGTGCGTGCACCTCAGTGGGAGATTGAGTAGACCAGTGAGAGAAACTGTGGGAGGTGGAATATCCCAGGAACAAAGCAGGAGCTTGGGCCAGGTCAGGAGCTCCTACATTAGCAATCTATTAACATGGCTGATGTGAAACTAGGCACCCTGCTGGACTGGGTGTCGAATCAAGTTAAAGGTTTCTCTTTAGTGGGCCCCTTTGATTTGAAGCCTGGCAAGCAGTAGGCCAGAGACTTTTTGATATCTCCAGTTTATGCCAAAGTTTATGGGTACCTCACTACATGGGGGACAACCATGGCAGCCATTAAAGGAAGTCACTTGAATGTCAGCCACTGCGTGGCTTCGTAAGTTAATTCCACTGAACCCTCGGCACCACCAGAACCCCTATAGAGCCCCGAGACTGACCCAAACCCCACAGAATTGCTTTACCCTGAGATCAACCCAGCCCTGAGGGAGTGCCTTACCCAGATAAAAACCCTCACACAGTGGGACCCCTCAGTGTGGAATTCCCACATCACGAGCAGGTGGCAGACTCACTTCTTGCCCAAGATGGCAACGCACTCATCCAGCATTGGCACAAATGCTGGAAAGCCACCATGAAGGAGGGTGACTTGGTGGTCATTGCAGCCTGCCCAGTAATTTATGCACCAAACCAAAGAGAGCTGAGCAAGGAGGGTTCTTTCAATGACTTTAAAGAAGGTGACCCCATCATCTGGCAAATCTTTTAAAACTCCCTAAGCTATTTAAGGCTGCATTTTCACCTTTAAAAGTGATGCAGACACTTCAGTTCCTACATTGCACAGTGAGCTGAAGCAGGAGCTGGGCTTTTAACTTAATTAGATGCCTTTGAAAGCCTGAAAATCCTAATTTTCTAAGTAACTGTCAACTGACTGAATATGGAAAACTTCCAGAAAGGTACCCTGGCTGCTGGTAGCTACAGTGATACTTGAAACACATCTATGCACTAAATGTATAACTGTTACAGAGAACCATCTTTTAGTGACACTTACCTGTATGCCTATATGAACATAAATTTCCTAAAAGGATTGGTTGTTCTCCAATTCTAATTGGAGATCCTTAATGTGCTGCCATAAGTCTGTATATTTTATCTGGACAGAATGGATGTAATTAATTCAAGAAATCATATCTGAATCAAAGCAAGAAAGTATTCCCTGAAACTGTGAGTGACCTTTTCAGCACAGATCTCCAGCCACAGATTAGAGATGCTTCCCAGTCTGACCACCAATAGCTATTATTTGAATTGGCTTTTTCAACCAGCTGGGCACCTAACTGATCTTGATTTAGTCTGTGGATTTCATCACAATTTGTCACATATGACCATATCAGTCTTTAGACAAAGTATCTAATTTATCCCCTATTATCCCTGAAAAAAATGAAGAAAATTATGTTGGATTGACACAATTTGTTCTTGATAAATAGGTGCCATAACTGCTTTTATCACCTTGTTACCCTCTAAATCCTTATAATTCAATCACATAATAATTTCTTCTGGCATCTTTCCAGGTGTCAGAATTAAGAGAATGATTCCTTTTATCCTATAGATACAGGAACATCTATAATTCATTGGAAGCTTCCTTTATATATCTTATTATACCTGTTCTTTGTATCAAGATTAGCATTATTATTTGCCCTTTTTGAGCACTGTGGGATCTTTTGCACGGTTTAAAATCTTGATTTTAAATGCCAGCACATCCTTCATAATTGAACTCTGAGATTATAACATTATTATCATCTGGGTGCTGATTTCTGCCTCACTGTGGCTGTCAGCCAAATGTCATAATGCATACAATTAACAGATTTGCTTCTCAGCTTACTGATAACAAAGGAAGCACAAATAATTCATGGGCAGAGGCACTGGTCCTTTGATGTGATTGAACTCTGATCCTTTCAGCACCTGAAGGGAGGATGGCTGAAGGCAGGGCAGCCTCATTAAGGCAAAGAAAAAGAAAAAAAAAAAAAAAAAAGCAGAGGGGGAAGAGGAGGATGCAGGAGGTGCCCCCCACGCTGGGTGCTGTGACCTCTGCTGGGCCAGGTCCTGCAGCTCCCACCCTCCCACCACGACAGGGAAACAGGAGATTCCTCAGGAAAAGACAAAAAAAAATCTATGTCCCAGACAAAAAATACAGACAAAATAATGTCTCTTATTACAGAGTAGGTTTTTTTCCCCCCCAGAGGTGGGGGGAAATTCCTGATGAGCTACTTCCATCTGGTATACAGTCCCTTTGCACTGGGGCAGTTCAAAGAGCCTGCAGTGTAACTGAGAATTGAGGACAGCATTTATTTATAGTTTGATAGTCTCATAAAAGCTGGAGAGCTGAGCTCACAGCAGTGTGCTTATTTATGTTTTAAATTGCTCATGCAGCACGCTACTGCCTTGCAAAGTGTATGCTGGAGCTCCTGCATACCATTATATATGGCTCTTTGTAAGGTTCATGGCACAAAGGGGAAAAAAAGGGTGAAATTAGACTAACTAAATGGTTGATATAAAAATTATAGTACCAGAGAGAACTGGAGAAAAATTAATAGCCCAGCTCTCAAATAAAGTGACATCCAATGGAGGTTTGCACCTGAGCCCATTTTCCACAGTAGAAGAAAAAAGTATCCCAAAATTCTGAGTGAGGCATTAACTCTGATTTCAGCTCCTGGTGACATTATAAAGGATTTGAACCTTGCACTGGAAGTTTTACAGTGACAACTCAGCCTCTGACAAAATCTCAGAGCAGTGTCTTACTGCAAATTATATTTGCATCACACTTATCCTCTCTTTTACTATCAATGTACCATCTTTTTCCCTCTGTAACCCAGAGGGAAATCAAAGCAGCACTGTTCCATTATTACCCTTTAATAGTCTTTCCAGTGATATAAAGGAGAATATTAATATCCTTCCAATGACCTCACCTAAACACTGCTAAAAGCTAGTTGGGAAGTGACAAGTTTGCACCTAAAGCACAGGGATGAATTTCTGAAGTAAATGAAAGGATTTCACCCCTGGGTTTTAATCCTGTTTTCTTTTTAACCTTTTAGCTTCTGTTTCCTCAGCTGTAGTATGGAGAAGGTAGACTCACATGCAAGTCAACAGCATGATTTTGTTGAGTACAGTTCAGTCAGGAGCTGGCTGTGCTGTCAAAGCACACAGATAAAGAAGGTGTGTTCTGGCAAGAAAAAGTGAATATTGTCCTCTTGCAAGAGTGAGGCAACCACACTGTTGCCGCAGCTCTGCCTGGGGAAGCAGCGTGGCTCTGCAGAGCTCAGTGAGGAGGGTGGAGACAGCTTGGAGGGCTGCAGGGACCCTCCTGGAAGGTGCAGACTCTTTGCACAGGGTGAGGGGATGGTGGCTATGGAGCAGGTCTGTGGTGGTGTTCACTGGGGTCCCAGGAAGAGGGAGGAGAGGAGGATCTGACTCCATGTATCAGAAGGCTGGTTTATTATTTTGTGATATGTATTATATTAAAAGAAAATGATATATTAAAACTATATTAAAAGAATAGAAGAATGATAACAAAGCTTCTGACTCTCAGAGAGTCCGAGCCAGCTGACTGTGATTGGCCATTAATTAGAAACAACCACCATGGACCAATCACAGATCCACCTGTTGCATTCCACAGCAGCAGATAACCATTGTTTGCATTTTGTTCCTGAGGCCTCTCAGCTTCTCAGGAGAAAAAATCCTAAGGAAAGGATTTCTCCTAAAACATGTCTGTGACACAGGTCCAGGAGAAGGGGCCCAGCCCATCTCCTGCCCCCAGGCTATGAGCAGTCCTGCTGCTGCTCCTGGGGAGGGCATCCAGAGCAGAACCAGCAGCTTTGGGGTGGCAGAGGAGCCCACCTGCCCTGGCTGCAGATGGGCACTGCCCTTCATTGCCTGGGCAGTGGCTGTGGGACTTGTCCATCAGATTATTAACACCTCAAGTAGCACATTAATGGCATGAGCTACGTTTTTCCTCAACAATGCTGTTGCTGAGGCCCTGCTGACGAAAGAGCAGAGGAGATGGCTGCCAGAGTGTTGTGCCAGATGTGCTGATCACTGGTATGAACACTTTAAAATTCACAAATCTAATGAACAGTGTAATCACTGATGAATTGTTGCTCTTAAGAAAGCTAAATTAACAGTGAAGAAAACATAAAGGTGACCAGCAAAGGAAATGAAATCATAACTCAGTTCTACAGACAGCTTCTTCCTGATCTGTACAAAAGTCTGGAGGAAATGATGGTGATTAATTATCTCACTTGTTCTTTACATTAAAAATACGTATTTTGACCCTTATGAAAAAGCTGGGGGATGCATGAAGTTTTGACATCATAAAAGAGAAAGGAGAGAAGTTGATAATTTTGGAGGAAAAGTCATGATTAGTCAGAATGTGAAACGGGATTGGGGCTTGTTGGGTTTACTAACACTTTCATACAGCTGGAGATGAACAACCTGGTTCAGGACACTACAGCTCATCTTCTTTAAGAAGTCTGTGCTTATGGTCTTTGAGATGGGAAGCACAGTTTCTGAGATACAGGGAGGTTCCTTTATCAAAATGCAGTGAAGGTCAAATATTACAAAATTATGAAATAGCACAAGGGGTAAACAATAAATGTTCTAATTATCATGTAGGATAAAAAAAAAGAACATTTCTTATCTCATGAAAGGCTTCTACTGACTGTAAAGAGTGCTCCAGAGGTAGTCAATGCAGAATTAAGACCCATGTTTTCTCAAATGCAGTATTTAATTTCAAAGGAGACAGAAAAAAATAATCTAGATTTTGAAATACCATCTCTGTCTTTTTTGTACTAAACTTGCTCTTTGATTGAATTTTAGAGGTATCATAAGAAGAGCTCAGAGTCTGGCCCACCTCCAGATGTTAATGTTTAGTCTTCCAAATTCATTTTTCAAATCTGGTAATAACCCAGTTTCATTTCTTAGATTTGTTTCTTCTGGTTCCATATTTGGAATATGGAAATAATCAAATCAAGGAAATGCCAATCCTCAAGCATGCTTGGCTTTTAAATCAGCACTCAAAGTGAGGAATCTACCTAACTGTAGAATGAGGACTAGTTCCAAAAACAACTGAACAGCTAAAAGAGTAGGTTTGAGTTTGGTGATATAGCTGTAGGTTTCCTTTCCACCGGGAAAATTACTGTAATATTTTTAAAGATCTATCTATCTAAATCTGTAGAAAAATCTGGACTGTTTGCAAAAAAAGAGGAATTTCAAAGAATTTCATATACTCGTTTTTACATTTTTTTTTAATGAAACTAAGACTTCTCTTTGTGCTGCCAGGATTTGAGAAAACTAATTCAATCTGTGATACAAGCCCTTGATCCTGCAAGTATTTAAGCTGCTGAGGAATGTTAGTCATTTGAACAGTCTCATTAAGCACTTTGTACCATGTTTACAATGTGTTTAAAACATGGTTATACCACAGCTTTAGGACTTGTTCGTGCACTGGTGACTCATGACATGAGTCCTTAATGCATTTCTAAAACAGAACTGTCTCATTACCATATTACAGCCAAAAACTGTGATAAGGACTGGTATCCCTCAAGTGATGGTAAATGTCATTCTCCCACTGAAACTCTACACCTGTACCTCACATTCTGCAGAAAGACAGAGATTCACTAAAGGATCTGCCTTCAAAAACAACTTCAAAAAACAAAAAACAAAAAACCCAAAAAACCAAACTAAACCAAACCCCAAAACAAACAAACAAATTAAAAAAAAAAACCCAAACAGAAATGAAATGAGACCACAAATTTCCCTTTTCTCCCCCAGTAAGTAAAACTGGAGGGAGCATGTTAATAATTACAATTTAATTTAAAATGTCCTTTGATCTTACAGTGAGTGGAACCTAAACTGTGACTCTGCAGCACATAAACATCTTGCTGAGAAGAAAGAGGACAGCTTGAAGGCTGGCCTCTATTTACTGATTTTATTTACTCTATTTACTTTACTAATTCCAAAGGAATCTGGTAGCAACTCTGTAGAAACCAGTGACCTATGCTTTCGTGTGAGAGAGAAAAGAATCTGGCCAGTGGGACCAAGTTACTTCCTGCCACTTCACCACCAGTCTTTGGGGGTAAAAGCTGCCTCTACCCACAACACTGCGATGACTCTCTCAGCTCAATTTTTATAGGCTCTGCATCAGGATCAGGGAAAAGAGGGAGAAGGCAGTTGAAAAAGGCTGCTTTGAAGGGAAGCCTGTAACAGTCTTTAAATAATCACAGAATTTGGGGGTAGGCATTGAATACTGAAGGTCATTTGATTGTGTGTTGATTTTTCTTGTATTTTGTCTTAGAGGCCTTGAAGATAATTTTGCATTATTTTTATACATTACTGATTCATATCACACCACACAAATTACTAACTTTAGGTAATTACAGCAATATTCCTTTGCCCAATAGTTTGTTCTGATTGGACAATATTATGCTTCTATCTCTAGAAACATTCCCAATGAAGACCTTTAGTTCTGAAGATATTTAAAGAGAGGAAGTTTGGGGATCCACCATGGATCGCAAGGCTGAGGAGAAGAGAAAGCAGCGCCACAGCTTGGCTTTATTGGAGCAAGTGAAGAGCATGAAGGAATCCACACAGATAATCGATGTGGTGCTGGTTGCAGAAGGCGAGAAGTTCCCCTGCCATAAGGTGGTGCTGGCTGCCTTCAGTGCCTATTTCAGGGCCATGTTCACGTGTGGCCTGGCAGAGTGCACGCAGAGGGAGGTGGTTCTGCACGATGTCTCAGCCGAGAGCGTGTCGGTGATCCTGCACTACGTGTACAGCGCCGAGCTGCGCCTCACCAGCCTCAACGTGCAGACTGTCGCCCTTGCTGCCTACTTCATGCAGATGGAAGAGGTCTGCAACATGTGTCAGAAGTACATGATGGACCGCATGGATGCTTCCAACTGCGTGGGCATCTATTACTTTGCAAACCACATCGGGGCAGATGATTTATGTGACCAAGCAAGGAAATACATGTATCAGCATTTTGCTGAGGTGAGCTTGCAGGAAGAAATACTAGAGATTGAATTCCAGCAGCTGCTGACTCTCATCAAATCAGATGACCTGAATATTTCCAGGGAGGAGAGCATTCTGGACCTCGTCATTAGATGGGTCAAGCACTGCAGAGAGTCACGTTCAGAGCACCTTGTTGAGCTCCTCAAGCAAGTGAGACTGGTACTCGTCAGCCCCTCTTTTCTTGTGGAAGCCCGGAAGAGGAACACAATGATTCTTTGCAATTCAGAATGCAATGATATGTTCGAGGAAGCACTGAAAACCATCCAGCTGTCCAGGCACCCTTCCCTCAGCCTGCGATACGGCATGGAGACTACAGATCTCCTGCTCTGCATCGGCAACAACTCCCTCGGCATCAGGTCCAGGCATGGCAGCTATGCAGATGCCAGCTTTTGTTATGCTCCTGTGACAGGAAAGACCTACTTCATTTCCTCCCCAAAGTATGGAGAGGGCTTGGGATGTGTTTGCACCGGTGTTGTCACTGAGAAAAATGATATCATTGTGGCAGGCGAGGCAAGCGCCGTCAAAATGTCTAGACAGAGGACCAGGAACATTGAAATTTATAGGTGTGTACCCTCTGTCAGAAACCCCCTAATTATTGAAAAATTTTAAATAATGTCCCTGGGGACAAAAAAGAAAAAAGACCATTACACAAAACATTTTTTACTTGGTTTCTTTTTTCTTAGAGATTTTGACTACTTGGATCAATTTGTCACAACTTATTTTCACAGCTCTGAGATATACATACAACCAAATTCTTCTGAAAGAATGAGGAGTTACTCTTGTGGTATCGCTGAGCAAATGAGCTCAATTTGATCAATGCAAGTAGATTTTATATTCTCTTTACCCTAATCTCAGTATTTTCCTTGGATATTTCTTTTCTAGGTCATTAGCAGGGGGAAATGAGCCAAGTGATGATCCAATGAGCCCAGTAAAACAGAGAAAACATGCTTCTCTGTTGATGTTGATGATAAAATAGATTAAATATGATGATTGATAGCTCAAAAAACTCATTCTGTTTTTACTCGTATCCTTTCAGATGCACACATTTTAAAGAAAAACAGACATTTCCTGATTAAAGATCAAATTTTAAAATGGTGACAGCATTTTCAATTGCAAATGCCTAAATTTGAGGAAATTAATTCATAGTGAGGCAGGTGAAATGGCTTTCTTTTCAGCAGTGTTGAGTTCTCACTGCTCCCACTAATTTCAGTAGAAACTGATTGAGCAGCACGTGCAGAAATAAGTATCTTCTTATCTTAATTAGGGTAAAATATCTTTGAAAGGAGGACACCTAGGATTCCTCATACTAAACATGCTTCATCCTGCAAACATTGGGCTCAATTTTATAACTTCTCTGTGAAGGAGAGAGCTCCTCTTGTCACTGTGCTGAGTAAACACTGACAATTAAAGGGGGCAACATTTCCAAACCGGCTGATGGGACCTGGGTGAAGCAGGGCATTTACAACTGTGGGTTTTCCTACAGATACCACCAGCGGGGAAACCACTTTTGGCACAGCCTGTGCAGCACTCAGCTCCGTGAGCTCTACGCACTGGGCACTGCCCACAACGACCTCTATGTAATAGGAGGGCAAATGAAAGTGAAAAACCAGTATCTGGTCACAAACTGTGTGGAGAAGTATTCCATGGAGCAAGGCACCTGGAGAAGCACAGCACCCCTGCCAGTGCCACTGGCCTGCCACGTGGTGGTGACAGTGAAGGACAAGCTGTACGTGCTGGGTGGATGGACACCACAGGTTGAGCATTGTGCCCATTTACTTTGATTGCTTTGTGCACTAACAGGAGCTGTTGTGTGATTTTAAAGTGCTTCTTGCATGGGAAATCACATCAGTGATAACAGAAGAATAAGTTGCTCACGTTCCTCTGATTAAACATATTCTGTAGGAAAATCAAACAGGGTGAAGAAGAATAATATCCATCTATGCCATCCTCACTGTAAATACCAACTTCAGGAAGAGCAGATTTTATTTACAAGGATGAGGACAGTGGGTAAAAGTTTAAAATACATCTCCTTTGTCATTATAGGTTCCATCCTTTCTATTTCTTATTTACTATCCTCCTAATTTTTCTAGATTTAATAAATAATGGCATTTAATCATACAGGGACCCTTAACTGTGCCCTGTCTTCAAAAAGCGTGTACACAGGTACACTTCAGGGACAGATTTCTATATGACATTTAAAGTTCACCTTGCTTTCTCAGGAAGCTTTCTTGGTTAACTAAAGTTAATTCATTTGATTTTCATTATATTACATTTTAAATGAAAAGTCAAAGCATTCTCTGGGAAACAGAGTCCTTTTACCAATCCATTTATTTATTTCTGTTGCATTGCTTGGCCATGTAAAGTTTTTACAGGGATTTTCAGCAGGGCCACAGATACATGTTCAGTAGTACAGGGATTCTACAGAGCTATGCTACAAGGAAGATGGATGTCAAGGGCAGTGCTCACTCTCTCCAGTTGCTCCCAGTGCAAAATATCTTTTTTTCAGAGTCTAGCTCATTTTTATTTATTGCTTGGTGAATTTCAAATTTCAGTGCTCAGGAAAAAGCCCTACATTCACTTGACAATGAGGTGGAGCATCTGTAATGCTCGTTGCAATATGTTCAGACTGTCATCACAACTCAATGGTTTCTGTCCTCTTGAAATAAATTATGTTTAAAGTATTTAAAAGTGAAATGCAGTCAGCAGCAGTCAGACTTCCACCTCTTTGAATATTTTGAGTGCAGGAGTCCCCAAGGAGACAACAGAAAGATCAGAGAGTATTTCTGATAGAGAAACAACTGTGCAAGGGTATCTCATATGTGAAGAACTAAAATATGAAAACACTTAATGTAGAAACAATCTGTCTGTAAAAAAAAACTTGAACTGAAAGAGATGTCATATAACAAAGATAGATGTTGAAGTCAGACAACCAGCTTTGTTAAGCTTTTTTCCAGAACAGATTGTGAGAGGGAAAAGTGGCTTAGAAGCACAAGTCAGGAATATCGAGCTGAGAATAATTTTTTTTAAACCCACCTAAAGCGGATACCTGCCTACCATTGTATTATCAGTAACAATGCATGGGTGTCTGAGTTTATATAGAAATAGGTTTGAGATGAGCAGATTAACAGCAATTGATCAAAACCCACAGCTGTGTAAGATTCTGGTGTACCTGCACAGACCAGAATAAATTAGCTAAAGTACTCAAAAAAGTGCTTTAAGACCAGCACTAAGAGTGCTGAATTCTTCTGGTACATCTATCTTCCCCCTGTCAGATGCAGTGATTGCCTATGTGGGGTTATCACAGCTGCAGGGGGAAAGCAAATGAGCTGGCCAAGCCAGGGGCTGTCCCTGTGCTGGAGCAGCACTGAATGTTCTGTCAATCCTGAACAAACACTAACAACAGCATTGACAGAGTGCCCTAAATGCATGTGTCCATTACAGGACAGAGAAAAATACCCTTCCCACTCAGGCTTTGTAATTGAAATAAGACAAGACAAAGTCAAGCCAGGACATAAAATAACAGCTTAGGAGGGCAAGGACTCGCTCATTGCAGTGCTGGTCTGCTCAGCATCGGGCTGGCCCCTGATGCCAGCGCAGTTAAACCCAAAGTGACTCCAGCCTTGCTAACTGGGGGCTGTTAAAATGGAAGAAAATGTTTGGTGAGGCTGAGAGGAAGATTTCAGACCCCTGAGACACATGGAAGGGCTGCTGGAAGTTATGTTTTCTGTACACAGAGAGAACAGGGTGCACTCCAAGAAGAACGTTACCACAAAAATGAGGTTGGATGTGAATTTACAGCATGTCAAGTGGTGTCTTCTCCTAAGTACATGTTTAGTCTGTGCTGAAAATACTCAGCTTCCAAATACCCCTCTTTCAGTGAATAAATTAGCGTTTCACACTTACCACAGAGAAAGAACATGCCCCGGGCACTTACAGGGAATAACCAAGGGGCTTTATATTTACTCTCTAGTTTGCCTCCTACTATCTTGTCCATTACATTAGTGTTGGAAAGGTTTTTTGGGAAAGAAAAATAACAAGAAAACAAGGATGCATGTAATGCCATCACAAGTAAGCAAAGTATTTCTCTCCTTCTCACTGTCTCTATGTGAAAACTTTCTTCCCAAAATATTTCAGAATCCTCCCTCCACATCCCACTGCTAACATTCAAGGGTGTCATACCCAGAAAACAGCATCTGAATTCCCTGCATTGTATAAGACAGGCAGAGAAGGAGGAAGAAGATTAGAGAGAACAAGAGTAGTAGGAGTGAGTATAAAAAGTGTTATGGCAGCAAAGATATAGCGAGGGGGTTAGGAGCTTATTGTGAAAACTATTGAAGTTACAGCTGTTGAACAACAACATTACAGTGATTAGGCTGACTAAATAAATATGCAAATGTATTTTAGGATAAGATATATATAAATATATATAAATAAACACACACATATATATGTATATACATACATATACATATACATATACATATGACTGAGAAAGGCCAGCAAATTACCTGACTGAGACTCATGGTATAGTCTGAGTAATAGTGGAAAGAGATTTCAACTTTTATCAGGGAAATAAAGACAGACTGGTTTGCCCTCATTATTATTAGGACTGCACAGCAGCCTTGTGGAAGGGGGTATGTTCTTCCAGAGCTGGGAACCTTAACCCTAACCCTGAATGTATTGTTAGAATCCAAATCCTTGGTTCTATTGCTGCAGGATATAGATATCCCCTTATTCCTTTCCTTCTACACAGACTCCCAGCCACCAGCCATGGGTGCTGCTAAGCCCTGGGGAGTACAATCCCCCCCAGCTGCAATTGATGTGTTTGTGCTATTTATCTGCGGAGCTGTCTGCTGTGATTAACTGCCTGCAGGCACGTGTGGAGGGCTCCAAATGTTGTGTTATTACATGGCTGTCATATTTCATGCAGATGGATCTGCCTGACGAGGAGCCGGATCGATTGAGTAACAGAACGTTTCGCTACGACCCGGGCCAAGACAAATGGGTGGAGAGAGCCCCAATGAAGTTCTCCAAGTACCGCTTCAGCACTGCCGTAGTCAATGGGGAGATTTATGTCTTGGGTAAGAGGAAACAGATTTTTAACCGATAGGACCATTACTTTTTCTTCTTTCCAGCAATTTGCCTCAGTGAAGTGAAATATCTCACCCTTTGTTACGTACTGTAGGGCAAAGTACCTCATACTAAATGGGGAGTAATGTCTAGAATAACTCCTGCTTGTCTAGAATAACTTCCTAAGCTGCAGAAAAGTATATCTAGTGAGATATTAGCAAGTTCTAAGCTAAGTAATGGAGCTCTGTGCTTTGTGTTTTCAGACTTACAAGCAGGTATTGAATTCAAAATAAGCAAGCATTGTTTTAACTGAAAGTATGTGTGCTTATAGTGGTTAGATAGAACTACTGTCAATGTGCTTTTGCTTTGTGTGATTGGTCAAAAAACTTATAAAGTAAGTTGTAACATTAAGTTCTTTGTCTGCTGCCTGGGATGTGAGCTGCTGGCATCTTCCCATTGTCATGGCCATGTAATGAGACTGATGCTGGAAAATAAAACAGCTCAAGGCAGTTCCACAGCAGCCCCGTCCCATTTGTGATGTGTACATAGACCACGGCCAGCGATAAATGGGGAGTATTTTTATAAAGTTATTTGTTCCCCACATTATTTCTTCCTTCTGTAATTTATGTGGATTAAATTATGTGAATGTGTAGTGTTCTGGATTCTTGCAACAAAGATACTTTTCTTTGGGGTATGAGTGTAATAATGAATTTTAAAAGGTGAGTAGAGAAGCCTTGAAGCACCATTTCACAGGTGAGCAGTGAAATGTTGAGGAATATATGCAGCATCCTGAAGGAAAGGCATAAGGATAAAGAAAATTTTGATTTCTCAAAATCAACATAATGAGTGTCTCCTGACAAAACTCAGTGAATAATTCTCTTCCACCTACCTCGACACAGTGCATTTTAAAAAAAATCTAAATATTTCGTTTTGCGAATTTTTGATTGAATCCTTTCAGGTTTTTTGTTTCAAAACATTACTTTGACCAAAAGTTTCATAATTTGTGCAAATGAGTTCAATAATCTCCTACCTACCCCAAAATATTTTGCCCCAAAATCTTATTGTAGATAGATATATGACCGGAAAGTTCTTGGGGGAGCAAGGAAAAAAGTTCATCCAGTCAATCTACAGGTGGGCTGTGAGTGATTCATGCCCTTCTATGCTCCCATGGTCTCATGGGTAGCTTTAGGTATGAAGAAAGCAGCAATTCTATCAGCACCTCAGGACATTTCAATCCCCTCTGCTTCAAACTACTCCTGCTTACAAGATGATCAAAGTGAACACAGAAATACAGTGTTATCAGCTTAATATACCTCCTATATTCTGGCGTTCTGGCTTTGTCTGGGTTGTTACATACCAGGGATAAAGCAGTTTGTTCCTGGCTCATAATACAGAAAGGGAGGTGTGCAGGAAAGGTGTCTTTGAAGCAGAAGAGGAAAGTGTCTTTAATGCTGCAATTGTCTTCTTTTAGAGAAACTTCTTTCTCTTAAGTGATTTGAGAGAGGCCCATAGGCACAACCAGGAGGAAGGGTGAAAGAAGCTCATATGAAAAAGTGAGTTTTCCAAACAGAAAGTTGGGTCATTATTGTCAAAGGTTAGTGACAGAGAATGTCAGTGTGCTGGTAATAATGAGTGTTGCCTGCCCAGGTTCAAAGGTGCTTTGAAAACACAGAGACTTCATGCTTTGTAAAAGGTTAAATACATATAATTATTTATACTGACACTGATGCTCTAATGGGGCAGCAGCTGGAATAGCTGGGAAGAGAACAGCAGCATTCATGTGTCTCACCAAGAAGTGCTCCCAGATCAAGACCTCGAAGGCTGTGATGACACAGGGAGTCAGGGAGCAAAAAAAAAAGCAGCTGTCTTGGGATGCATGTGATAAAACAAATTGACAGTCTTCTTCCCAGAAAACCTGACACTGGCACAGGGAAAAGGAGTGGCTAATGGGGAAAACTGCATCCATTTTCTTCCCTCAAAATCTCACAAAGCAAGAAGCACATGTGAAAGATTACAGTAATGAAATGTACAGATTGAACACAAAACTTAAATCCAAAAAATGTCTGTTTAAATGTCATTGAGGACAATTCATGGTCTCATGGACCTTCAGAAGCATTTTGCTAATTAAAAAAATAAAAAGCCTTGGTTTTGTACGTGTAGCAGCCAGTGCTGCAGTATTCAGGGAGGTGAACACTGAATAGCTTGAATTCTTTCTTACCTGCTGGCCAATACAAATAATTCTGTGTGTGTGGGAGAGAAAACCTTTCCTACAATCTGATCTGCACGTGGGTGGTAACAGGGTTTTGCTCTGTCTCCATCATTTTGCTGGTTCACACACCTTCCCATGGCCTCCCATGGCAGTCTTTATTTGAGCCCATCCCTAAGGGAACCAATGCACTTAATGCTTGGGTGAACAGTTTGCTGCGTTGGACCCTTCACTCTTGCCACTCAGTCTAACCAAACGTTCATAATGCCACTGGTGTTCTCAGTTTTAACAGTGTAAACCTGGGCTAATTTCACTGTAATGGACAAACTTGCTTGTGATTTATACCAAGGGTAACTAAGCTGACACACTGTTCCAAGTAGCAGATTTTTGAGAAAGATTGGGCTATTTTTGCCATTACATTTCCGAGCCCACCTCCCTTCTGATGCTCTGCCCACTCAAGGTGTAACTGCAGCAAGTGGAAACACAGATCATTTACCATCAGGTAGCAGGAATATCAGTTGCAGAGGGGACATTTTGGCCTAGGTCTGGGCTGCTTTCACAACCTCCTCACTGCCAGTTTTCACAAAACTTGTAAGAACTTTAGCATCCATAAAACTGCAACATTTAGTTGAAACTGGCCAACAGGCACAAAAGTTATGTAAGGTAGAGAAAATAATATCAATGTAGATAGAGACCATACATATAATTGCATAAGTCTTGTTTTCTTGGGAAGTCGATATTACAACTCATTTTTTAATTGAAAGACAAGTCTGAGCCAAAAATGATTGGTCAACAAATTCTGCCTTTGAACATGCTGGTTTAAATCCACCTGCAACAGAATTGGTGGAAAAGGATATTTATCCGTTAAAATTAACACAACATGGTTGCTTAATGTTAACCATCACAGTCTGAAAACTCTGTGGAGAGATTAAAGCATTTTCCAAGACCTCTCAAAGTGATGAAGCAATTTCCAAATGAGCTCTGGCTGGAAACAGTGATACAGACATGATACTGGCATCCTACTCTGCAGACACCACACACAGCCTCATCTCCAGCTGTAAACTCACACTCACCCACTGTAATTAAACCTCACACAGAAAAGCTTCATTCCATGGTTTATCTGTGGTGACAGGTTCATGTTACCTTGTGAGTTCTCAGGCTCCTGGGCTGTGAGGTGGGTCCAGCTCCCCTTTGGACACAATTGTGATGGTAACTCCAGCTGGAGGAATGGGCAGCTCATGGCATTGAGAGGAAGGAAGTGAAAGTGCTCCTAATCTGGCTGATGTGGCACTTGATCATGGAGATGATATTCAGGAGATAATGGGGATGGAAAAAATAGAGATTGATAGTGACAGAGCAAAGAATAGCAACTCTCATGAGGGTGGTAAAACCACTACAGGCTCCCCAAAGCTGTGTGTCCCTTGGCCACCACCCTGCTTCATAAGGAGGGTCAGGCACTCTGAGAGTCTAGAAAGATGCTGTCAAGAGTGATTGTGTAAAAAGACACATTCTGAAGAGGATCATTGTAGGCACACAGTTTGTGATAATTGGGGTGGGGCTGGCGCAGCCTCAGCCCCAGTGGGCACAGCTGTGAGCAGCAGGTGAGCAGCACTGACAGCAATGAGCCATGGAGTGCCCAGGGGCACTGAGCAACCACCAAAGGGAACAGAGGGCACACAGGTGCAGGGCATCAACAGGAGGGGATAAAAGGCTGGGCTGAAGAACAAGAAAGAGCAGATGCTTGCAGCCTCCTGGAGTGTTATGATGTTACTCTGTATGGGCAGACACCTGAAGCTTTCTGACGTGGTATGGTGTTACTGTGTATGGGTTGAAGCCTTCTCAAATTGTGTGGGGATACTCTGTGTATGGTGGCTGTCTTAGCTGTGATAGGTCATAAGTTGTTCTCATGTAGTGGCCTCAGAGATAGCTCAGGCATAATGTCTAAGCTTTTGTGCTCTAGGTGAGAGAGAGGCTTTTGCTGAGTCCCTGCTCCCTAATCCTAATAGGAGTTTCTCATGGTGGAGTGTGTGTGCACAGAACTTGCACATCTGACAGGCTCCTGTACAGCCCCAGTCAGGGGACACTCTGTGAAGGGGCCCTTCAGAAGCATAGAATGGCACTGCTGGATTCTCACAGGAATCCTTTGCCATTCTTGTTCCTTTTGGGGTGCATCATCTCCATGGGCATCCTGTAGTCAGCTAAGGAGATCCATGGGGGCTGCTGGAGGCAGAGGAAGGAAAGGAAGGGAGGCAAGGTGGAAACAGGTAAATGCAAGATATCTTCTGTATGCCTGAAGGACCACACCCTGCTTCCCAGGAATAAAAAAATAGAATAAAGAGATTGTGCCCAGCTAGAACTTAGTGATGCAGAGAGAGATGATTTCTTTCAAGCAAGTCTTGAAAGCAAAGTCCTTAAATGAAGTAAAGTTGTCAGCTCTTTCCAGCAGGATCTCTTACCCAGGTGTCAGCACATTGAGGGACTCTAGAGCACAGATGAAAAATTGCAGAGAAAGTTGATCTTCTCTAATGTCTGTGATGTATAAATGCAATTTCTATCATAAATATGAAGCAGAAAGAATTGATGGACTATTAGCTTTGAATAAGGTGAAGCAGCAGACTCTTTGATAGACAAGTTTAATTTTTGCTGTCATCCATGTAGGTGGAAATCTGTAGTAAGTAGTCTGCTGATGGCAGTTGTGTTAAGATCACTTTATTCTCACCCAGATCAGAATCTGATGCTTAGCCTTTGAAGTGTTAATTTCTGAAAAGTCCTATTGGCACAGCACAGAGTATGCAGTCACTGTACAAAAACCCTTCCCAGACTAATTGCCAGCTCCAACGTGTAAAACCATAATGACTTAAATGGAATTATTGTGGAGTCAAGCTGATGGAAGGAAAAGGAGAAGTAGATCAGAGTTTTTGGTCTGAGAAGTAGCATTGTTCAAGAACCTGTACCGTGTGTCTTAATCAGCAGTCCTGCACCGTAATTGTCTGTTTGTTGTGCAATGTTCCTAGAGACTCATGCTATTTATACACCATACATAATCCTCATAAGTAAATGAACAGCATTTCCTAAGGCTCAAAATCCTTTCTCCTATTCATCTCTTTTCACTGGTCTCAGCTCTTTCTCTCCATATTTTCCCAGGAGCATAACTATATTTGTTGGAAAGCCCAAGAAAGAGCAGTATTGTGTTCTTAATGACAGAGGCAATTGAGACACTTTTGGAAGAAAACCAGATGGGAGGGCTCTATTTAAGGTCATGCATTTTAATCTCTCACTTTAAAAAATATCCTTTCCAGCTACTTCTCTGAAAACTTATCACAGCCAACATACAAATTAGGAAAATTTATCCAAATGAATCCATTTGAATGCCATATTCATTACTTCTGTTAAAACACACTCAGGATAACTAGTGTCTCTGAAATACAGGTCACTGGTAAAAAAAAAAGCTGTATCACTATGACAGCTTCAACCATGTGTTGTTTTTATGCTGTATAATTCCTGCTTTATAAATAATAATGCATTGAAGGCCTTAGATGAGAAATCCTATTAGGGAAGATTTAGGAACCAAAGAATTTTTGTTTATCCTCCTCAGACTGGCATCCTACCTCTTACAAGTTGGGTTTTTTCCCCTGGGCTCTTGCTGAAAGCTTATTTTAGAAGATTTAAACAGTTAAATGAGGTTAGAACATCTTGATCAAAAATACTTATTTGAATATGTACTTTGGGGTCTCTCTGGAAAAGAAAGTGTGTGTAGGAGGAGCTGGAAGGAAACATTTTAGCTTTCATGCTTGAATATTAACTGTGCATTTGAAAAACACTTTCTTTTAAAATAAACATATCTATTTTTAAATATGCTTTGGACTTCTGACAAGTAGCAGCTTATGGGTCTGATTCTGAGCTTTTGTACCTGTGCAACAGCCTCCAAAGTGTCCATGTGCAGGAAGGAACAAAAACAGGCAGATAAATTGGTCTGGTAGATGAGATTGAAACTGCTTTCTACACACTTAATTATTTTCAAAGGAAGTCAAAAAAGGCATTTTATGAGAAAAGAAGCTGAAACTGAAACATTGACCATGCTTAGGAAGACAATCTGATTTTTCAGCCCTGCTTCTAATCAATCTTATGCTCTTGTGTCTTCTACAAGCTGCATTACCTCATCTGCTGTGCTCTGGGTTAGCAAAGGATGAGAGTGCTTCTGGGTTTCACCTTTGGAAGTGCCTGCCAGGGCTGCTTTATGGCTCCCTCATTTCTCTGCCATCCAGCCCTGCTTAGCAGAGGATGGGAGAGAAATAGAACTGCTGAGACTCAGCTTGAGTGCTGGTAATGAAGGGAAATGTTACATAAGAGATTAGCACTATTAAATTCATTGTGGATTCCAGAGATCAATTTAATAATTAATTACTTTACAGGAGACAAATCTTGGATTTCATTTGCTTGTTGAAGAATTCCTTTTTTTTTTAAAACTCATTTCCCAGGTTCCTTTGATAAAAATTCAAAGAGGCACTACTAAGAGCACATATTGCTTGCCATTGTGATCTGAGGGCTCAGTTATAGGATAAAAAATAACACTGTCAGTACCCTGAGGGCACTAACAACTCTTGATCATCCTGAGCAGCATCACCTGGGGCCCCCACCCACAGGTCCAGGAGCATCAGTTAAACACAGGCCTGATGACCCAAACCCCTATGCTCTTTTCTGCACCCTGCCTGAACTCCCTAAACGTCAGCCCCATCTCATGTGGAGGCTCCTGTAGGAGCAGAGCACCAGCTCAGTTTTTCAGCTGCTCTATCCAGAGAACCTGAGATAAAGACAATCTTTGTGGTCATAACTATAGTTCCCTGTGTCTCCACTTGGATTTGTGGTGGCTTCATAAAAATGAATGAAGAAGCCAGTGGCTTCTGGATGATGTGAATTGTTGAATGATGGAGCACAAAGTGGCCAGAGTTGTCTGACACAGCAAGGGGGTTTTTCTGCCAATTTGAAATTTCACATGGTATATACATTATAGATTATGAATAGGTTAATGTGAGATTCCTCCACTTGGCTGTAGATGTGAGTTGTTTTAAATTTGAGACTTTTTTTTGTTGGTGGTTTTTGTATTCAGTTCTTTGGAAAGAGTCCTGAGATATCCATTTCCATAGAGGAAAAAATGTACTTTCTCACAGGAGTAATTCTCAACCACTGCATCTGGGAACACAGAAAAACTGTGCTCAGAGAGCCTGATATCCTCAGTTCCTTTGTTAGCAACCTGTCAGTGTTAACATTGCTTTAAGAGAGGAGGTTGAAGTTCATGATTTCTTGTTTTCCATAATGCTCTTCTTCTAAGCTTGAAAATTAAATTTTACTCCCCTCTGATTTTTCCTTCTTCCTTTCTATTTGCTGAGAACTTAGTTTTGCTATTGTAAATTGAATATGAAATTGGATTTAGCTGAAATAGCTGTTCAGGGTTTAAATAAAATGGAAATGTTTTGTACCTTCAGGACTGTCTGATAAAGACAGGATTAAAAGAGGTTAAATATAAGTTGCTTAAACTACCCCATGAAGGTTTCATAAATGCTTGAAAACATGTAGTAGCTCTGAAATTTTTGAAAAGATGCATCAGTAGCTCCTGGAAAACTACTTTTCTAATAACTATACAGGAAAAATATTTGGTGGGAGGTCCCCTAGACTGGCAGCTGAATGCCTTCATTAAAAGGTAATGGTTGTGAGGTTTTTTTGCAAAAAGTCACTGATTGCTTTGTCAGTTTTGTACCTGATTATTTGTGTTCTTTCTGAAGTTACCTTGCCCCACAGTTACTCTATTTAGAAAATGGCAATAAAAATGCAGTAAGAAATAAACAGCTATTACGCTTTGAGAGAAGTTCAGGGCCATTTTGTTCACCTCCCCCTCCCTGCTTGAAATTATAAGGCGATCAGCTGAGTTATTGGTTTCTGACATGCTGCATGCTTTCCCTAACTGGTACCATTTATTCCTCTGATTGAACAAGAACCTCTTTCATTTTTCACAGGAAGACTTTCCTTTTGGGTGAGTGCATATTCTTCAGTGGGGTACAGTAACAACTGGGCTAATTTAAAAATATCTAGCTTGACAACCAGCAGCCATCTGTCTTTGGCACCACAAAGATGTATTTTGAAAGGGTCAATTTAGTCTGTGGGGAGTTCTAATATTATTGGTTCCCAGTTAAAACTGCCTTGAGAATCTCTCTGCATTACACTGCAGTCTGTGGACTGTACGTAAACTGGTGGCAAATTGTTTTCATGCTGTATTCTATGACTCTGCCAATGGAGCTGTATAATCAGATACCATATGAGATAAGCAATCAATTAAATAGCCTTATCAGTTAAAAAATTTGATTAGCTTTTAAAATTTTTCTTGATAAATTTAGGAGAATATTGTCCTGTCCTAAGAGTGGCGCCTCTCTAATGAGGCATTAAGGAGTAGAGGAAAAGGCTGCACAGGAGAGGATAATGCTTCTGGTGTAAAGAACAACACAGTAAGTAAATGTCTGAATTCTGAAATGCCCCAAGGAATAGCTCAGTGAGCCTTCATCATGAGAAAGGGAAGCATCACCCTGCTGAGCCTTTTTGACAAGGAAATGATTAGCAAAATCCCATGACCACAGTTAATCTCTACCTCAGCTCTCAGGTGCATCAAGCCTCAGAGGAGGAGCCCATCAGAGCAAATGCTGCTTTAATTGAGGGTGTTAACACTGAACACATTTCAGTGCCAGCCCTGTGTTAGCACACACTAAGGGGTATCTAATACAAACTGCAAGGACCTTGCTGGTGGGTATTGGGGCAAGTAAAGGTTCCCTGGGCTGGAAAAGGAGATGAAAACCAAACTCGGTGAAGGTTTTAAATTTCAAATATTGAATGGAATAAAATACTGTTAATTTCAGCCAGAGGAGAACTTCCTGCTGATAATAATGGACACTGAATTTTATTCTAATTTTTCTGCTCTGATGCAGGTTTAGCTGATTTTTATATTTGCCTGACTCTAAAATGCAAATCAGGAACACAGTGCTAGCAAATTTGGAGCATTGCAGTCCCCATTTATAGGGAGCTTCCTCTTCCAAATACTTTTGGAGAATGCACAAGAGATTTAAAAAATAACACAGTCCATTTTAAGAGGTAGATGGAAAATCATATGCAAGTAAAACTTGGAGCAATAGGGGCTCATTTCTCTGACAGACCAGCTTAACAGCACTAGGGACAATATATTTTAAAAGCAGCTGAACCAGCACAGGTTGCACTTGCAGTCTTTTCCCTTTGCATATGCAAGGGCATAATTACATGCTTACAATGCATTTTGGATTTGCACAATTGAGCAGCCCTACACGTGTATCTGGAATGCCAGCCTCCATGTGGAAATGGTTTGCCTATTGCAGCCATTTCATGTTTAAAAGTAGCCACAAACACACACATGCACAAAAGAACTCCATCAGTGCTCATTACAGGGTATTGTGTCCATTGGCACAGATGGAAAACCTGCATGGGGAGGATGTCAGCATATTAATTCCTGAGAACCAAAGGCTGTAAATTCAAAATGCGGATTTGATCACTGGAAAGGATTTGGAAAGGCAGAGTTTGCAAAGTACTGTCACTGTTTCCAGTGTGCTGTTAGGCACAGGGTCTCAGGTACACCTGTGGGCTGTCCCAGCAAAAGGAAACTGGGATCTGTTTCAATCCTGCATGCTGACTTCAAGCACCCTAATTAGCCACTCAACAGTAGGGCTTGTTGCTAATAACTCAGCTGGCTCTCCTGTGTGTTGAATGGATTTGTTACTGGAATTTTATTTGCTTTAAGTAGTAAGTGAAATTTGGAATAAGATATAGGTATAATATTTATTGAGGAGAACTAACCAAGAAATGCAAATAATTGCTAGTAATGTGTGAGAGTCAAATCCAACAACAGTATCTGAAAAATAGGTTTTGATCCATTACAATTTGTCCAGCAAATAGAACAAATAATTATGACAATTTTTACCATATGGGAAGAAAACAGAACAAAATACCTTTGTGTTTTGAAGACATTCTGCTTGTCCTTCCTTTGACATGAGACTTCAGAAGGGCTCTTGCTTTGGTGTCTGTGGATAACGTGCTGTAGCTTCTGCTTTGTGTTCTCTCACAAACTTCTGAAGCTGCAAAGAGGAAAGAGTGGGAAATGAGAAGATGCAAACAGAAAATGCAGCCAGCAATGTATTTCACAGCAGAACGTGGGACTGTTACATTTCACCTTTGTATCGTTTGCAGGAGGAATTGGGTGCCTTGGTTATGACAGAGGACAGACACGGAAATGTCTTGATGCAGTGGAGATTTATAACCCTGATGGAGACTTTTGGAGGGATGGACCCCCGATGCCTTCTCCCCTCCTCTCCTTACGAACCAACTCCACCAGTGCAGGCTGCGTGGAAGGGAAGCTGTACCTCTGTGGAGGATTTCATGGAGCAGGTACTAAAATGAGTCCAGCATTCTATGTGTAGTTAAAATCAGCTTCACTGGGCACAGACTGACCTGATGAGTGATCAGCCCTATCAGATGGCGCTGGCATGCCCTGGAGTCATAGACCTGATTCTGCACTTTGGACTGCCCCCTCCTAATGTCAACATGAATTGGGTTCTGTTTGACTTTTGCTTTTTCCCTTAACAAAACACGAAAATTTAAGGATGTTTCTGATCTGTTTCTAAACCTGTCCAAATCTAAAACCTCAGCAGAATTATTCTGGATTTACATTTAGAGTTACAGAAATGAGGAGCTTACTGTTTTATGGACATTAGAGAACTTGGGCATATTTGTTGAAGATTAAGGCCCTGTCCATCAGTCCTTAGCTATGTTATCTCACACTGTCTGCTTACTTACACGCTTTTTGTAATCAATGTTGAAAAATCTTGTGTACTTAATGAGGACCCTGGGTTGGGAACTGAGATACAAAAAGACTGAAGCTCCAGATCTGGTGATTTTAAATAATCTTAGCCCCAGGGACACCTTTCTTCTTTTAAGTCTTTTTCCTTCCAACTTTGCTTAGCTTTATCTAGATCTCCAGTGCATATAACCTATTTTTTTCATTATAAATGCAAAGGATTGCAAAACAAGCACACTTAAAAGATTCTGCTACATACAGCTGCCACCCCAAATTCCTTTCTAGGAGAAAGCAATAGCACAGATAGCAAGAGCAGTTATCCACTGCTAATAAATATGATGTCAGCCTCACTGTTGACCAGGAATAGTGGTATCACTGGGAGACCTGTCCTTCTCATTACAGTTTTACTTGTTTAACAACCTCTAAACTTAAATCTACTCTTATTTTAGAATGATGATTTTCATCAGCTAGTTCACAACTTGCCTCCTGCTTTCATTTGCTACTGTTTGAGGAAGCTGCTTCCTGAAAAGAATTGTTCGGCGTGTTCTCATGTCATCTCTTATGGAAGATCTGTGACGTCAGAGAAATTTTGCTTATCACAAATCTGTGTTTCCATAGCAAACCTTGTGCCATTCTAGTTGTGTTTTTTCTCAGCAACATTATGAAAGAGCCTAAAGTTAGTGGGTAAAAATTTCAAAAGGCTAATCATGGGAAGTGGTTGAGTCACCATCCCTGGAGGGAGATAAAAGATGTGTGGATGAGGAGCTTGGGTACGTGGTTTAGTGGTGGGCTTGGCAGTGCTGGGTTAATGGTTGGACTGGATGATCTTAAAGGTCTTTTTCACCCTAAACAATTTGATGACTCTATGATCATTAACAGTGAAAAATGAAGCAATTTTTTCCAGATGACTAACAGATTAATAAGAGATTTTCTGACTAGTGTAACTTCAGAGCCATAAAAAACACTTTCTGTACAATGCCACCACATTCTGTCACTGAGTCATGTACATGAGTGTGGTTGTTCTGGGAGAGGCAGAAAGTCCTCCTGTGGATTTCAAGAAGGCTGTCTTTTGTATATTTGTATAATGCCAGCTCAATGGGGTCCTGATTCCTCCTCTACTATTGCAATCCGTATCATTATGTATAGAACTCCTTTGTACTAATAGTGTTATTTAGATTGGAAAACAAGAGGTCAAAGATAGAAAATGCCAGTTTTGCAGTTACCTGTGCAACCTGAATTCTGACCCCCTACATGTGCATTCTGTGCACCAGTACAGAAGTAGTGTGTAGCTGTGCTGCTAGGCAGTTATTAACAAGGCAGCCAAAATAAGAGTCTCACTGTCAAATCAAGTGTAACCACATAGTTTAGGAGTTGAGAGGAACCTGTGCCTTAAACACAGGCTTCTTAATGTGACTTTGAAGCTAGTACAGGAAAAGGGCTTTCTAAGTGGTCACAGCAATAACAGCTTCTGGCTACATCATCAAGACAAGGATGGGCAGAGGCCGTGAGCTGAGGGTGGAGATGTCACCTGGCTGGCCTCTCTCCCTGGCCACATGTTCTCTGCATGCTGGAAAGGGCTCTTGCCTGATGAAGAGAGGGTTATTAATCTTTGGAGTGAGAGAGGGTTATTACTGCCACTTGGGAGCTTGGAGAGGGTGACTTGACCCTGCACTTTCACAATTACAGCTGCTCAGCAGCTTCAAGGTACAGAACAGCATGTGCTTCTGCTGCTTTAGTAGAAGATAGTACTATTTTAGAATGTGTTTGTTTGGTTTTGGTCTTTGGGCTTCTTTGGGCATGTCACTTTGGTTTTTGTGAGGGATGTGACTGAAAGAGGATATTCCAATTTTACAAAACATAGTAATTTATTTTCATCCAGCTTGTTCCAAGAACTCCAACTGGAAGCACAGCTGTAGTCTTTGGGTTTTCTGCCTGCTGAATGCCAAAGGACTGCTGTGATCATTCAAGAATAAGCACAGCAAAGAAAAAAAAAGGAAAATAAGCCAAAATCACTGCTGCAATTGAAGTCTTAGCCTATAGGGCTGAAATTAACCTCCTGTATGGTATAGATCTGTCCCAGTCTCTTCAGCCTTCACTTGCCTTTGCATTTGCTTAAACCCACTCTTGATCCAGCAGGAAGTTGACCTGGTAAAGACATTGTTTCGTGTTAATTTTTGACTGGAATGTGTCATGCTCTCTATGCTTTCCTGCATGTGTATGGACCCAAGTGGATCATTAGAGCCCAGAGATGCTGTAACCAAAGCTGAAAAGCAGTTGTTAACTGCTTAAAGGGCCCTAAATTTGGAAGACAGGATAAGTACTGCTCACCTACCATCTTTTCTGAGTCCCATGTGACAACTGAAGTTTTGTGATGGCAGAATTCCCATTCCATATGTATTGCCTGTCACAAGTCCTTGTCTGCCTGAAGGGAAGACAAATGATGCAGCCCTAACATCATTCCCAGGAGAAAATGAAGAAAAACTGCAGCTACTCTAGAGGGAAGCCAGCTTGGCCAGATGACAGTAGCAATAGGAGTCCTTCTAGCAGATGAGTGAACTCCAAAGTGTGTTCAAGCTCCCTCTGAACTGCAAGGAATATTTTTCAATGTTGAGATATCTTGGTAATGCTCGTAAGGTTTCCCCTGCTGAGGCTTGCTCAAGTTGGAAGCTTGTTCCAAGCTGGCCATGGAAGAGGAAAGGGGATTAATTCAGCTGAAGCTCAGACACTTCTCTGCAGTGCCTACACGAAGACCTTGGTAACCCTGGGCTCTCTGCAGCAGATGGAGAACCACAGACACTTTAGAGGGAGATTCAGATCCTTGGTGCCTTTATATCTGCTCTGAAGGAGCAGAAAGAAATTCAGAATTCAGAGGAGCTCTCCTTCTCTTAAAGCTTCATGTTTAAATCAGGATGTGAGGGATTCTAACTTGGCTTACCTAGGGCAAACACATCAGAACTTAGTGTCTGGTTTGATGGTGCAAACATCTGAGAGACCTTTGTATTGTTACCATTAGCTGATTAAGGTGTGTTTTTACAGCTATAAGTACCCAAAAACCACACTTCTTGTTTTGAATCTGTCTCCTCCTTAGTGAGACTTGTAAAACTTCATCTGTTGTCCAGTTGTTTATACAAATTAGCTCATTTTCTTCTAAAGCTTCTATGGTAAACAGGAGCCACTAACCCGCTTGTCTAGGCTCCAGCTCATGAAGCCTTGTGTCACAAATGTAATTTTCTAGCACTGTTATGGCATTCATCAAGATAATCACACATGTTTTAATTTTTTTTCATTAGTTTATAGTTCAGTGCAGAGTGAAAACATTATCCCAAGTATGAATACTCAGCAGGACTCAGTGTGCAACAGCCAGCCAGATTTCTGCTAAAATACTGCCACAATTCCTGCTGTAACTGTGGATTTTAAACCAGCCTTTGCAGCCTGGCTGTACAGTGTTCTTGTTGATGTGTTTTGTTTTCTTTTCATTGAACAAAAACCTGTCAAGCTGCACAGGTTGACAGCTACTGACATCAGCCTGTGCCCAGCAGAAGCAGCCTCATTAGTGTGGCTCTCTGATGGAGGGGGGAGCAGTTCTTCAGGTATGCAGGATTACATCCTTATAAAATGCCTGCCAGATCAGGTTCCCTTTCTTTTTGACTGCTTCTGAGCATTAGAAATGTTTTTCTGGTGAGAGTAATAAAAAATAAATGTGTGTGCTTGCTTACTGGGACCATGTAATCTACTGTCATTGTCACTTGTAGTCTGTATCTGGTGGCTGGGGATTGTAGCTTTAGTTTCAGGCTATAGGTGTTGGTCCAGCTGTCTGGGAACTGAAATCCAGAGCTGAGTTATTGTTGTTTTGGTTTTTTTTTAATTCAAAGCATCCTGGCTGTATCAGCAGTAGTGTGGCCAGCAGGACCAGGGCAGTGATTGTCCCCCTGTACTGGGCACTGCTGAGGCCACAGCTCAAATCCTGGGTTCGGTTTTGGGCCCCTCACTACACAAAGACATTGAGGGGCTGGAGTGTGTCCAGAGAAGGGCGAGGGAGCTGGGGAAGGGCTGGAGCACAAACCTCCTCGGGACTGGCTGGGGGCGTTTAGCTGGAGAAAAGGAGGCTCAGGGGGGAGCTTATGGATCTGAAAGGAGATTGTAGCCAGGGCGGGGGGGGGGGTCAGTCTCTTCTCCCAGGTGTAACATGTGACAGGACAAGAGGAATCAGCCTCAAGTTGCACCTGGGAAGGTTTAGATTGGATATTAAGGAAAATTTCTTCACTAAAAGCACTGTCAAGCACCGGAATGGGCTGCCTAGGTCAGCGGTGGAATCACCATTCCTGGAGGTGTTTAAAAGCCATGTAGTTGTGGCACTGAGGGAAGTGAGTTAGGGGTAACTTGACAGTGCTGAGTTAATGGTTGGACTTGGTGATCTTAGAGGCCTTTTCCAAATGAAATAATTCTATGATGTTAATTAAAATGCCACCTTTACTGTGATACTGCCATCCATGTGACATCAGCTGATCTGTAAAGTACAGGTACAAGCACCTCAATGCAAATTATGAAATGTTTAATAGATCTGCTCTTAGCAGTACATATCCCCTGAAAGGTCTCATAATTTCATCAGGTAATGGGGCTTTTTGTGGAACTGTCTGTCTCTGAACTGGCAGTTTTGCCATCTCCCTCCTGTGTAGCTTAGAGCAGAGGAGGTGAATGTACTTCCCTAACATGTATGCTGAAAATTTCTGTAATGTGTGTAGTTTCATGTGGTACCAGAGCTGCTGAATCCAGTTTTATTTACTTACTCATATCAAGTAGAAATAAATTTTTCTCTTGAATAGTGTTACAGCCGGAGAAGGGGAGAAATATCTATGAAATAGACATGCAAGAATCTTAATTATTTTGTGCTTGCAACTGTTACCCAGGATAGGTGACAGTGATACAGAGTCCTACTACTTGTGTTAATTTTGATTCTCAAAAAAAAAATCAAAACAAACAGCCAAAAACTTACAATGGATTAATTTTCTAGTCTATTCTTCCTCATTTACATAATCTGCAATCCATGCATTGGAATAGAAGCAGCTCTGCTTGCAGCGGTGCAGAACTGTGTAGTAGTTACTATATTCCAGCTGAGCTAACGAGTTTTTATCTCCACACTGCCCACTCCTAATAGCAGACTAACTTAATAGTTATTTATTTTGACTAATCTCCCATGGAAGCTGTTCCCCTTAGTCTCCTCCATTATGTGATTTAGATGGAGAATCATTCTAGTGCTTGTTTTTTATTATAGTGGTTATGGAACATTACTGGAATTAAATATAGACATATTAAGGAGTCTGGCACAGTAAATACTGCACTTGTGAAGCTTGGGGGTTGAGAGATTGGTACAAAACCTGGTTCTCCAGCACCTTCCCATGTTCCCAGCTAAATAAAGCAGAGGTTCAAACCCCGGGCTGCTTATCTGCAGCACTGTTTGTTTCCCTCTGTTAAAATTTAGTGTGCACAGATGAATAATTAAAGTTCTCCTGCCCACAGTTGTTGCCGTTAGAATAAATATTCCCACCAATGGAAGAGACCCAGGGCCCTTGCATTTTGCTCTGCTCAGGGCTGCAGGCACTGCCGTGGCTCTGCAGCTCACAGCCACATCCACCCCAAAAAATGCAGCTTGACCTTTCACCAAATTCTCCCCCAGCACCAGCATGAGCTGCTGCCACTGGGAGAGACCTCTGCAAATGCTGCCTGCCCAGGGAGGGCTGCTCATCTACCCTGCTCATTAGCTGGAAATGTGCTGCCATAAATGAGGCCAAATCAGGTCAGGGGAATTGCTGGGCAGCAGCACCTGCTCATTTCACATCTAAATTTGACCTTCTCACTCTCTGGAAGTGGTATTAGCTCTTCAGTCCTGCTTCTTACTGAGGCTCATATATTGTTTATAAAGGATTAATGAATGATTAATAGATATTTTAATGCATTTTAATTAATTGCTGAAAAGGTCAATAGGTTGTTTAGAAACATGGCTTGTAGCCATGTATGACATCAACTCGTGTTCAAAACTGTCATGCACAGTCTAAACATGTTTTATATCTTCTATAAATTATATATGAACCTATTGTAAGGCATTTAGAAACAGTATTTCAGGATGGGCTGAGCCAAACAGTTCTTACTCTGATTTGCTGTTTTTACCCATGTAAATTCATATTGCATTGACTCTCTGCCTCTGTAACCTGTGATCCTGCTATCACCTGCTTGTAAGCCTGTGCCTGAAAGAGGTCTTGGCCATGAAGAGCAGGCAAAATCTGGAAAGATTTTAAAAGCTTGAGCAGCTGGGTCAGTCCCAAGGATAAGCAACTGAATTAGGAGCTCCCTTCTGTAGACCAGCCCATTCTTTATAGATATATTTAATTTTAGTACCCATTGATTTGTGAGTGAATGGGTGGCTTGTGAATCTATGGTCCTGAAGAATTGCAGAGCAGATCAGGATGAGAGAGGACCTATCTATGAGAAGGAATATCTTACCTTACTCCATGCAGGTGCTGGGCAAACAGCAAGCTGCCACAGTGGTGAATTGAAGCCCCCACCTTCCTCCCAGCTTTGGGTGTGTCTGGTGGGATACACCTGGCCAGCCTTAAACAGCCCAGCCAAGCTCCCTCTCCTGTGGATTCTCTGCCTGCTCCTGCCCACAGGCATAGATGATGGATGGCCCTGACCTCCTGAGGGTGCTGCCTGTGTCTCACTGGTGGAGATAGGGAGCAGCTCACACACAAATGGGATTGAAGGCCACAGACTTGATGAACTTATTATTTTTCCTACTGCAAATGAGGAGCCAGGACATCTGGTAGTAATGATCTAAATGCACTTCTATCCCATTGCAACACAAATATGAATTCCCAGGTCACCTAACTCCACCTCATGTAATTATGGAAGCAGCTATTAGTGGTGAGGAAGATAAGTAGCAGAGGCTAGTCCCATGTGTTTGAAATCATTCTCTGGTACAGATAATGGCATGAAAAAGCAGGTACAAACCAGCACTGGAGGCTGAGCTGCTCCAAGGCAGCTCTGGGTGGCTGTTTGGTGTCAAGAACTGGGCAAACAAGTGAAAGAAACACCTGAGTAAATATTTCAAGGACTGTTGAATTGGCAAGCACCTTGTGATATTCAGGTGCTTTTTTCTATGACAGGAGCAGAGCAGACAGCAGTCCAACTGCCACAGGTTTGGTGTCTTTTTTGAAAAAAAGTATTTATATAAATTGATCTATGGCAAAAGAATACAGCACATATTAGGAACCTTCAAACTGGAAAGGAAAAAATGTATCAGCCTGAGAACCACCATCAGGAGGAGCTCAGACAAGTGGCCTGTGTGAGGATGTCCTGGGGCACAGAGCTCCAGGACAGATGGGACACTGAGGTTTTTCCCAGCACACAAGGTGGCCCTGCTCTGGGTGAAGTTGCTGAGGTGCTGCTGGCCACCTAACAGTGTGTCAGTGTGGCTCTGTCACTGCTAGAAGGCAGGGAAACTTGTCCCAGAATGCTTTTTTTGTTGTTGTTATCTTTGCTCTGCACTGATGCAGAGGCATCATGACTTGTGGCTGGGCACCTGCTCCCACTGTCTCCACCACTCTGCTTCCTCATTCCTGTGCTGGAGGAAATCTCCCAGCTGATATCAACGGGCTTCTGCAAGAAACAATGAAATATCAACCACATTTCAGCAAACTTGCCATAGATTTCACTCCAGTGAATGGAAATTCAGAATGATTTTTTTTTTAAAGTTCAATCTTCTGGACAATGAGTAGACTACAGCAGAAAGAATTTATTTATCTTAGCTTACAAATGTAATAGCTGTGTGGTTAGTAGTCCTGAACAAAGTATGGATTTTCTACCTGCTAAGCATATTGCTTAATTCTTCTACATCTGCCTCCCTTAAGTCCTCCCAACTCAAAACCTGACAATTGTACGTGAATTTTCAGTTACAAATGAGAAAGAGAAAGAAAGGTCCAAAAAAGTGGTAATAAATACTATTGTCATGTGGAAAGTTGTTCTTTCATTCCCAGCCTCCAAATCAGAATTGGAATGTGGTAAAAAAAAAAATCCATCAAAACACCCACAAAGAAACAAAACCCAACAAAGCAAAAAAACCCAAAAAACAAAACAAAAAACCAACAACAACAAAACAGATGAAAGAGCAGATGAAATATTTATGTTGCCTGCAGTCATACTGTGTGTCTTTCCAAGAATCGTTCATCCTGATTTATGTTCACTCCTGATTCAAATGGCATGAGAAAACTTATGGCATAAAATGAAGTCTGGCCATATTTGGGGAGTGAGTCACAAACCTTTCCAAGAAAAAACATGATTGTGTATATGGAAGGCAGGCAATCACTTACTGAAAATTAATATTTTTGTTCTTTTTCTTTCTGCACATTCAAAGAAAAAAATAATGTGAAAAAGTGTTTTGTTTGCAGACCAGAATATAAAAGTTAATCTTAAAACTAATTTTGCTTTGACTACTGTATTTGTATATATAAAATACAGTTTTAAGAGTCATAAATTGAACATTTTCAGGTGTAATTTAAGTCCTGTCACTGGGAAGAGAAGGATTTCTAGGGTCACTGTTAACCTTCAGTCTGGACTTGTACATCAAGAAGGCAAAACTGTACCCAAAGAGTTCTGACTCTTTAACACACCACAATTTCTGGTGGGGATTAAGTTATCCTGGGATTAATGATCCCTTTGCTGGTTTAGCCTCTTTCTTTCCTGAATATGAATAAATCATTGTTTTACTGCTAGAAAAGGATCTGCATCAGGGTTAGGTTTGTACAATTGGAATAATTCTAATCTAAAGTGGTTTAAATCCTGTGCAGAAAAACACAGTGTAAGAAAGTTTCTTAAAACTTCTCATGGTTAAACAAGAGCATGCAGAAAACAATGCCTCATTTTGTAGAAAAAAAATGAGTGAAACCCTTTCATTAGGGGAGGTGATTGTCTGGTGAGGCAGAATAATGCAATGAGGACAGAGAGTTGTGTGGGTTGGCTTTTTAAAAAGTAATCTCTGCAATACAGCCAATTGCATTTTGTAGGTGTCACATGATTCTCCTGTGAGCAGAATAATCTGCTATGATCTTGCCTTTTTAAAATTGCAATTAAATAAGGCAAATCAATGAAGAAGAATTAGGAATTATTTGTACCTTCAAGCTGTTTATTGGGATTAAAGCCCAAATCCAGCATTACAGACTGGAATCAAAGCTGCTATTCTCTTTGGAAAGCACCACCTTTTCTATTGTTTTTACCAAGAAAAAATAAGATTAAAAGAAGGCTTGAGAACTGAAGATTTTCAACTCATTTCTCTTTTAAATAGAAAAGGTGTAATTTTTTTTTCTGAAGTATGACTATTTTGAGCAGTGCTTTGCCTCACATGAACTTTCTCATCTAAAGGCTGCTGCTTAATTTCCTTTAAACAAGATAAGTCTAGAGAAGTTATTGCTTCCCTTGACTCTTTTTATCTCCCAAGGGTTAACAGTTAACTAACACTGCTTATGCTGCAAAGCAGAATTTCTAGTGTGGAACAAAACCAGTCAGAATATCCCACAGAAAAGGGAAACAAGGGACATAAAGGTTGAGAGTCACCCAGGTCAGGAAAAAACACAGCAAGGCTTGTAAGGAAGGGTTGCTGAACCTGCCTTTGATGTTTTAATTATGAATTCCTTTTCTGAAGTGTTGCAATCACTCACAGAATGTCTTGGTTCCAGCATTTGATTATTTTTCCTGTGTTTGTCTCATTTTTGTCATCATCCATGCCAAAGAAAATCCAGACATAAAAATTTATTGCATAAAAGAGATTATCTAATAAAAAACCACAGAGACAGGAGCCTCCTGTGTCACAGCTTTGGTCTGCTTGTGCTCCTGCATTTGCCTCAGGAAAAACCTCTTCAGGGTCATACAGGAGTTTGCTGGTAGTGGCACATGTTGTTTGCTTGCTCTTTTTCAGTTGTGTCTTCTCTCTTCACATGTAAATGGCTTTTTCAGCAGTTTGCTGTCTTCTGTCTTGAATGGCTGCAGTCTTCCAATGTATTATTATCCTCCTATAAAGTCTAGGTTCAATAAGCAATCCATCCTAACCTGTTTCACGAAAAGGAATGGAACAAAGAGTGTTCAGATGAGACTCTATCCTGCAATCTTACTCAAAGCTCCTCGGGAGTAAGCTTGTGGACATCCATGAGAGTCCCAGAGGTCTGGCTTTGGACCAACAAAAATTACACCACAATAAATTGTGACATAACAGGGGGGAAATGAGAACAGGTTGTGGAAGCTGGGGCAGAAAAGCTGTGCTGCCCTCCTGTATCCAGATGAAAGAGGGTGATGGTGAATGGGTGGTGAGTGGATTCCTTAGATAAGCACGACAAAAATGTGCAGAAATGTCCACAAAACTTGTGCAACATCCACAGATCTCGTGCATATTCAGGATCTGCTGAAAACAGAACTGTCCTGTATCCACTCAGCAAGGGAGCCATTCCTGGGAGAAGTCTTGTTTCCATCTGACGTCCCCACATCCCAAAGCTCCTCCCTGCAGGGGAGCCTGGGGGGTATTTCAAATCCCACCACACTGCATCATTATAACATCAACACCAATTTTGCATGGAACCTAAACCATGCCAGCACTGTCCTGGGGGTACTCAACCCCCAGAGTTGCTGTCCCCTGGAGAAATATGTGGTCTGTTTCCAACATGAAAAACAATCTGTGTCTCTGGGTGCTCTTCTGCTGTCGTTCTTTTGCCCTTCTTCAATCCTTTAGTGTCAGTTGCACATAAGGGCAGTGCCCAAACCATGAGGTGCAATTGATAGATGTGAGATAGGGCTGTTGCTGGGGGTTTGTTTGTATTAAAAAATTCCTATCCTAAGGGATAGCTGAATGGGAATCTCACTCTGGAGCCTGTAAATTTTATCCTGTCACCAGTCTATTAAGACTCAATAAAACAGCATTGAGCATTCAATGTTTCTTGCTATGATTGTTCTTATCCTGGTATCCTTGAAGTGTCTGTTCTTGGAAGTCTGAGACTTGGCTTTTAATACATCTTCCCCAAGGCTCATCTGACAACAAAGCACATGCATGTCCTCAGCTCAAAATAAGGAAAACTTAGGCTAAAGTTACTTGCTGTGAGAAAGCAACTTTAAGATGAAAAGAAAAAGTGAGCAGAAATGAAAGATGGTTTTATTTTTAAGAAAGTTTGGCTATGAGTAACAACTGTTGCAGAGCTCAGGAACTGTTGTTAGCAAAGGAAGGGTTTGTAGTCTTGTAAGAATTTTAATATAGCACTGCTGGTTCTCTGCTTCATGGTGATTCTTTATGTTTTGTTTGTAAAAAGCTTCTTGTCTGGAGATTGGCTGTGATTTAATGGCATTCTTCTAACCTGCCTGTCCATGACAAATTCCTCAGCATTTCATTTCAGAACATCTAAAGTGCATCTAGAGCCTTGGGGACTTTTTCTGTCTTTATTTCTCCCTAAATCACAGGATGTCCAGACTGTGCACTCAAGAAAAGCCATAGTATTGGAGTGCTTCCTGCAGCCTGAGAATAGCATCTTGGCTGGGGCAAAGAAAAGAACACACTGCATGCAGGCATGCTTGTGAACAAGAGGCAACTCTGTCTCTAAAAGAGGAGCATCTGACAATTGACTGCAGGATAAATTGCCACCTGCATACTTGTACAAAGATGGAGCACTTGATGCTTTTGTCTCTGCACCTGGCACCCAGAGTGTGAGGAGTGACTGCACTGTGGAGATTTCCATCTGCACTATTTGATTTGCTGCATGTTGACAGTGTCAGTACCACAGAAATTACCTTTTTATTTCCCCTTTCAGAAAGCTCATAATAACAACTGCCCAAACCTCTTGGATCCTGTTTGACTTGCCCCCTGCTGCTGTTGCCTTTGTTTTTCAGCTCGTCATGAAGTGATCACCAAGGAGATCCTGGAGCTGGACACGTGGGAGAACCAGTGGAACGTGGTGGCCACCAACGTCCTCATGCACGACAGTTACGACGTGTGCCTCGTGGCTCGGCTGAACCCACGGGATCTGATCCCTCCTCCTCCAGATTTAGTGAACCAATAGAAGTTCAGGGGCTCTCAGTGCTTCCAGATTCTGCAGAGACTGAAGAATTTGGCGAGACAAATGCTGCATTGCCTCTGGATCACAGCTGGGTCCCACACAGAGGGAAGGGCAATATGTGCTTAAGGACATAATTGCCTTTGAGCTGTGCTTCTCTGATGATGCTTAATTTGATAGTTCTGGTGCTCTGCACTTCTGTGCTTGAAAGCCAAGGTTGTCCAGCCTTTGTGTGTGGCTCTGCATCTTCAGTCTGGCTGTGCAACCTCCAGTGCTGGGTGAAGCCTGAGCTGCTGGGACTCTTTGCCTGACAGGCACAGTGGCAGCCCAGGGCTCAGCTCAAAGCAGGCACATGGCAGAAAGCTCTAGCCAGCAAAATCCTCCTTTGCTGTCCATCCCACTTGGATCTACTATCTCCCCAGGAAGCTAAGAAATAGAGTAGGTCAGCTGATGAAAAACAAGTGCCAGACTGTAATTGACTGATGCGAAGGTAAAACATAGAAAAGCCTTTGTTTGAAACAAAATCCCATTAGCCAAGGTCCATTAGCCAAGAACACCAGCTCCTGCAAACACCATCTAAAGCACAGACACTACAGTCAAGACATCCTGTCTTTGCTAATAGACCTGAACCTGTGCTGGCAGAAAACTAATCCTTTGGCAGCAAATCACAAATGAGTCTTTCAGTAGGGTTGGTAGGCAGTCTCTAGCAAAGACAAGAAGAATCCTAGATTTTCACATAAATCCTATTTATTACAAAGCCTGGTATGACCAGGATCTTAGAGCTCAGTTAGGAAACTTCCCTTGAGAGATGAATAAAGGGACGCCAACTAAAAAGTAATAAATGAGACCAGTTCTATGTGCATACCAGCATTGCAGCTACAGGGAAAGGAGAGATGTGCTAAACAATAAATGTTTCTATAATAGCTTTAATGGAGGCTAATAAGGCTAATTCTCTACCAACAGAATTGGTTATAATCACAGGGAAGAGGAACAATTCAAACAGTGCTTCTGAAGGCAGTGTTAGTCTTTGTAGGGCTTGAAGACAGTAGGTTAGAATGAAAATTGCTATCCTATTTGAATTACCAACTTTTGAATTTGAATTACCAGTAACTATTCATCAGTTCTCTGGTGCCTGCCTTGCAGACAGAGAACTGGAAATCTCATGGTGCTCTTGGGCCACAGCTGTAAATGGCAGCATGCTGCAATGCAGACTGCATGCCAGAGGCCAACATAAGACTAAACTATGATATTGTGTGAGATTAATCAGAATAATCATTGCCAGCAAGAAGTGGCTTTTGATAACTACAAAAGCAGCAACAAAAGTGGAACAACAAAAAAAAAAAAAAGGCAAAGAAATGAGGGAGTCCATCAGGTAGTTTACCCATAGTTACTTCCAGGATTTGTATTTTAGAGCATCTCAATTTTCTCTTTCAATCATGTTTCAGGCTGCAAAAATGCCAGCCTTTTTTGCTGCTTTTTTGACTGCAGTGCTCTGCTTATGGCAGAGAGAGATGATGATCCAAAAGCCTTTTCCCAATTTTGACTTGTGTTATTCATTAATTATTCTATAAATATCCAGTGGGAATATTAAGCTGTCATGTAAAAACTCTAAGAAGGAGGAGGACTAATTTTTCCTGATAACTCTTGTAGGACACTGAGGAATGCTCAGACAAGAAGGGATTTGAAGGGAAGAAATTAAGGAAAACACATAGAAAAGGAGTAAATCCATGAGCCTTACAGCTAATTGCTTGTCTCCCTTTGCATTTCCCATCAGCATGTGTGCCACAGCCTAAAGATGTACTCTTGTGTTTGCATAATTTCTGTATTATTCAGCCGTCCTTTTTTCTTTCCATTGCTCATATAGATTATCATCTGCCTAGAACAGAGTTGTGACAACCATGAACTTCTGAACTACAAATCAGTGACCAGTTCCTAAAATCTCAACCCCTCTGGTCATCAAATGCAGTTGTAGGTGTAAGATCAAGAAGGCAAACTCTGCTTTAATAAATTTTTAACAAAATCAGTAGAAAGTTCTTCCAATCAATAACCATCCAGTACTTGAAATTCTTTGACTTTTGTTGTTACTGTGAAATAAAGGTAATTTTGTTTTAATTTCTCTACAAGGCTCTTAAGGCAGCTGGAAGCAATGCTCTTGAGCATCCATTAAGGGTTTCCTTGTGAAACATCAAATACTGCAACTGTATCTACTGATTTTTCTTTCTTATTTTTTCTTTTTTTTTTTTTTGCCTTTTTTTTTGTTTGTTTTTTGTGTTTGTTTTTTTGTTTGTTTGTTTTAAATGGATTTCTTTTGATCTTTGGTCTCTGCTCTGTGGTCTGTTCCTTACAGTCCTTGTGGTTTAAAGCCTGGGCTAATCTACTGGATTTCACTCCCTAAAGGACAGTCTATTTGGAATATTTCAAGGGAAGAAGGGAGATATTTGCAACCTTTCATTAGTAATATTTGACCATGTGTGTGAAACTCAGCTGGCACACTCCAATTAAACTTTTATTCCAGTATTGAGCTGACTGTTTCTTTCTCACTTCATATGTTTTGCTTTTAAGACTGATATTTAATGAGCTGGATAGAAGGAAAGCATATACTCTGAGAAGGTCTGTCTTGATAACTGAGGAGAGTAGTGACATTCATTTTCTATATTGGCCTTGCAATCAGTGAGCTTGAGCTGCACTGGGAGTTAACAGGGCTTTTTCCAGGGCCAAGTGACCTTCCCTCACCTGCACTGAGCATCACCTTTCCTGTTGCCCTCGGGCTCTGACTGCCAGTGGGGACCCCCACGTGTTTCTGCCCAAGTCAGAATGTCTAGCCCTATTTATCAAGCAGGGGAATGTTTGGGGTTTTTTCTGGATTAAATATCTAGAATGGGGGCACTAACTTCTTAATTGTATGTGGGCCCTATGCAGTTCCTGGGTTGCCCTTGGGATGACTAAAATTTCCAAACCAGTATTTGAAAGTGCAGCTTGTCTGAGGTAGGCAGAAGCAGAAAGCATGCTTGTTGAGAGGCATAGATCTCAACCAACATCCCTCTGAGAGTATAAGAATCTGCAGCTCTGCTATGTCCATGGGTAATCTCACATTGCTGTCAAAGTCCTTAAGAGTCTTAACTTCTTCTATGACAAAACCTGATACCAAAAAAAAAAAAAAAATTACAGAGTATGCATTCTCCAAATGTGGGTTTCCCTGAATGTGGGTTTCACTGAAATAATATTTTACTGCAGCCCCTTTCCATCTGAGCAGCAGTTAACTTATGTTTCATCAAGGCTGAATTTACATCATCCATAACTCTAAAATGCAAGCAGTGCTGGAAGCTACCAGCTGTTTAAATGGGTGGGGGGTTTATGGAGCAAAAGCATATACCACAGCTTCACATGAGGGGCTGAAGTATTTCACTGGTTCCCATGCATGAAGAAAAATGTTGGAATGGTAGCTGGTTACGTGGTACAAAGGGAAAAAAGCAAAAAAGTGACATGCTACAAAAAACTAATTGGAGCTCTCAATTTTTAACCCCAGCTAATGTTTTAATTTTGAAATTGTCCATAGATAACTGACTTCATAAAGATCTCTGCAGATTTCTCATGTCTGTTTTCATACATGTGGACAAACAGGAAACCATCAGGCATCTGACTCCTCACCCTCACACAGCACTGCTGGGGTTGCTTGCCTGGGTCTCAGTCCCTGCCCACTGCAGGCAAACACACACACTGCATTTTTCATGTGTGCAATATTGAAATTTATGGGGCAGTGTCTGTATTGTGTTCCAGCAGACACACACTGCCACTCAGAAAGCCTTGATCTGCCAAATAAATATTGCCTTGGTGCACATAGAGCTGTCAGCTCTTCTACCAGCACTCCAAAATATGCTCCAGGTAAGAGGCTGAGGGAACACCTATAAAAGAGGGTGACAATAGAGGTGGGAAGAGGTTCCAGAGTGTTACAACATGTGGTGGAGTTGGCCCTGGATCTCCTGATTCTGGTGTTTTTTTCCCTCAGCTTGACATGTGTACTGAGATCCGTGATCAGTGAAAAAATAAAAGAAGCTAGAATATATTTTTTAATATTACGATATATTCATAAAGATCTATGTTGCTTTTCTGCTGATTTGGAAGATAATGGCATTCTTTTAATAAGCTGTATACCTGGTGATTGCTGTCAGCTACGGGGGTGGTCCCTTTCACTGGCTGCTCTCTTAATGGATTATGTAGCTCCTCTGAAAAGAAGTTTCATGAATCACAATGCTTTGAATCACCTGGTCAGAAATTAGTTTTTCATTTGCAAATGTCTGTAGCTCTCCCTACAGCTTTTCAAGGGGACTCTAGCTCCAGCTTCAAAGGAAAGCTATTTCACCCCCAGTTGTGCTCAGCTGGAACTAGTACATTTGCAATTTGCTATCATTTGATGTGTAGAGGTTGAAAGCAAAGGAAATATTTGGAAATGGCAAAAAATATACATAGAAAGTAGGCAGAAATACACTTTCCTTCTCTCTCAGTGAATGTCTCAGTGGGTACTGCCCTGCCTGGTGTTTCCTGGAGTGATTCACTCATCACCCCTGGCACAGGCCAGGCTGGGGCTGCATGCTGGCATTGCTGGAGGGATCCACAGTGGAGCTGTGGATCCTGACAGGCTGCTCTGCCCTGCCTAAGGAATTACCTTTAAACCTTATCTTTAAGTGTTCCACAATGTCCTATGTAGTTTGTATACATATGTATAACATTATTTTTAGAAGTTCTTTACTGACAGCAGTAAGATTCTTTTTAAAAAGCATACCTGGCAACTCTGTCTTCTGCCTAACTCATCAAAGTACTTTAAAAAAAAAAAGTGTTGGTCTTTAAATAATTTGAACTATTCTGGGCTTCAAGTCAAAAAGATCCTTAAATTCCTGATGAGCTAAGGAACAAATGGGGAAATCTTTTAGTACTTCCCTGTGTCTTCTTCCTTCTCCAATTTTATGCTGGCTGTAGTGTTCTCCTCAGAAGTTTTCTCAAAAAGTTTTCTCCTCAGTGTTTTCCCAAAAGCTTTAAGCAGTCTCTTCTGTTTCTCTTCCCCTAATCCCATTTCTTCCTCAGCCCACTTATTTGACCAGTCCTTAAATTCCTTTGTTTCTCCTCCGGTTCCCCAGAAGTTGGGAACAGCTCCAGCATCAAATCAGCATTGAAGGACAAAAGGAAGATCACATCAGCTCCCTGGATTTGTGCACACTCATTTTTTGGGCAGGTTCTAGCCCCAGTCCAAACTCTGCTGTTTATTCTCGTACCAGATGAAACCTGCCTGCTCTGAAATGTCACAGATCCTGTGGCCATGACCAGGCTGGGAGGTGACCTGCATTCCAGCCACCCTGCCCTGCCCTCGCTGCATGGTGCCCTGAGTCTGACGTTAAATGCCTCCCATACTGTGCGTGCCATGGCTGTAATGACTGCAGGCCAAGCCATTATCATTATCTCTGATTCCTGAGCACTGGATGCTACAAAAACTGCCTGAAGCACAGAGGGAGGCGTCTTCATTATTCTTTATAGCTTATGTCTTAAAGCCACATTTCCTCCTGCATTTTCTGCCAGGCCAGGTTTCACTAAAGAAGTGGGTCTCTAATTTATCAGGTTTTAATATTGGTATTTTTTTCTCCACTTTCTCCTTTTCTAGTTCATTCTTTATAATAATACAAGTGATTTCACCAGCTTTTCTGTGGAATGCATTGTCCAAACCAGCCTCCCAAGGCCACTGGCTTTTCATTATCAGGGTCCAAGTATAGCCACTAAAGTGCCAGTCAGCTGCACTACTTTATTTTCCCATTCAGCAACTTCATAGTAGAAGAAATGTATTTCATCCATACATGCAGTAATGTGAGAGGAAACCACTTCCCACATACACAAATTCCTGACTCATTCCTTTCAAATGTGGCTGAAACAACTGCTGAATGCAAACATAAAAAGCTATAATACCCATTCAATAGGCTTTTGCAGGCTTCCCAGTATGAGGAGGAGGATCACAGGGAGATGTCTTGTAACTAGAGCACTGATCAGAAGTTTGAACCTCTCTGGGTGTGTTTTCAGTTCAATTACTCCATTTGCTAGTCTTGGGCATCTGGTCTCTCTGCCCAGGTTCACCCATGTGAAACAATTATAATAACACATCCCTAAGCATTTTGTGGGGCTGCCTCCTGTGTTTAGAGGGAGGGGCTCACATCTCTGTAACTTTATATTGAGATCCACATAGCAGAAAGTGTTTTACAGAGGTAGAACAATAACACTGTTGCACTGCTCTCACCTCCGTGATTTTTGGTGACAATTTTGTCCCCAGCATTCAGAAACTGAGCTTTTCTGGGAAAGGAGAGATTGGGTGTTTGCAGACAACAAGGGCATTTTGTTTACCCCTTCACAGAAAAGCAACAGCACATATCTAATTGTTGATGTGTTGAGTAGAAGGAGGAATGTAGGGCTTATTACATGTACCTTCATAGCCAGTCTCACTTGGACACAGGCAGAACTAATCTCAGCAAATTGAACGGTCACTAACTGAGGCTAAATTTGAGAGGTAGTAATTAGAAGGATGAATGAATGTCTTTTTCTCAAAGCAGATCTGATTTAATAAAACACTCCACTTAGACACAGTCACAGTGAAGCAAAAAAAGAGAAGGTGCTTTGCAGAACTGTAGTAGATTTACTGGGTAACTGAGACCTGAATTCAGATGATCTACCACATGTTTTATAGGAAAGATTCAGCTCTCTGGGGAGCTCTGTAACAAATCTGTGACTGATTTAACTAGCCACTAAAAGGCCCTGCTGCATCCAAGGAATCACCTACAGAATATGCAGTAAATACATTTTTTACAATATTGCTGAAACAATGTGGCATCTACTTGCTTAGCTACTGAACTAAATAAAACTAACTAAAACTTAAGGGGCTCTTAATTTGCTTATTCCTTGAGCATCCTTCAGTAATGACATGTCCTAAGGTTTTGTTGCCCACTTAACTACTTGAATAGTCCACAGGTACACTATAAAGTGTATAGGGAAAGGTAAGAATGTAAAAAAGTAAGAAGAAAAGAGACTTTTAAGGGTGTCTGACTTCGTCTCCCTTCTTCTGTCAGAAAGAGCACACCTCCATTCCGGCAAAGCTATGGCCATCTTGCTGCTGTGAGATGTGATTTTTAGCTGAATAGATGTATCCAAACCAGATGTAATGATTAGCAAAGAAGATTCAATAGTGCAGGTGCCAGCTGTCAGAGTAATTCAGTGTGATCTCTAGCTGGCTTGGACAGCCCATGCTGAAGCCCAAGCTGTTACATGCTCACTGCTCTCATTAATTATCAGGCTCAGCTGAAGCTAACTAAGGTATTCACTCATGCTGCAGTCAGAACTCCTAAATGAATATAAAAAAGACTAAATCTGTAGTTCATCTGCAGGATTTGAAAAAGCATTTTGCAGTCAGATCATTTTGTAGCCCATGTTGCCATGAAGCTACAAATTGCTTACAGCAGCACAGCACAGAGAGAGGCACAGAGAACAAATGCTCACTGAGGGGTGTGTGGCACAGCAGCTGCTTGTGCCAGCACTGCCACTTGAAAATTCACTTATCAAAGGCTGCCTGGATGCACCAGCATTCACCTCAGCTTTGGAGCCAGCCCACTGTAAAGCCAGCTCTTTGGAGTGCTCAGAGGGGACAAACAGTCAGAGGCTACACAAAGACTGAAATTGCTCCAAAGCCTGTCATAGCTGGTGCATTAATAGCTTACTGCTTGATGGCTTCTTGGGCTCTTACACAAAGATGCCAAATAGCAGATGAACAAAACCACAGGAACAGGAAATTTACCCTCTTTCCAGTATTCACAGATGATAAAACCTTCCTGACAGTTATTGTTCTGTGTTTTTCAGAAGGGATGAGGAATCCGCTGCTACCCAGCACTGCTGCATAAAGCAGCCATCTGATGCCCAAAATCACAGCTCTCTTGCCAGGAAATTTGCCATACTAATGCTGCTGCCCTAAGCAGCTCAGTCTTTAATCTGATTTCTTTGTTTCTTATTTCAGGCAGGCTGCTGTAACAGCAATGTTCAGTGAAGGCTGCTAAGCCTCTTGGCATGTACCTCTGTAAAACTCGGGCATGTTAGCAATTCTCTAGCTGGCCAGAGTCCTGCCCACTTGCATTTAAGGAGGACTTTAATGTGTTTGTACTGCTCTGATATTGCACAGATCAGGGTGTAGTTACTGTTTTATTTCCCTAGCTGAGCTAAGTAAATATTGATAAAGATTTATATGGCCTACTTTCACAAGGAAAGTAAATCTTTGTAAGTAAAAATTCAAAGTGAAGCTCTAACTTGCTTTTTTTGGAGCCATGTGTTCACTGTGTATTTAATCATATTTCTGTTGTTATTGGATTTACTGGATGCATTTTATAAAGTGCATTAGGAGATCCACAGGGATGTCTATTCAGAGGATGTGACCCAGCAGGATTTTTGGCCAATGATGGAAATAGAGGCTGGATCAAACCAAGCCTGTTAAATGTTAGCATTTAAAAAAGCCCTCTCTGAGATTGAGAGGTAAATAGTGATCAAAAGTAAATAAAAAGAAGTGATATATTGTAATTTATATCTAGTCTGGATTTAAACTGCAATTTTTACAAGGAAAGAGATATCAAGAATACATTTTGTATGCCCAGCCTGAATCCAAACCTGAAATTATCCATCTGCTGAAAGTCACCATTGTTCCACTGAAAAATACGGGTGGATAAATTCTAAAGGGACTAACTACTAGGCTCAACATAAAACTCACTGTTGAACTACCCATAAAGATCATCTGCTCAATTTAAACCATAATGACGTTTTGAGGGATCTCAAATCTACACCAAATTCCATGTCAGTAAATCAGCTGAGACAAAACTGGAGTCAGAGAACACTGGAAATATAGCTGCCTGGGGACAGCCCACAGGCTGACTGCAGAAGTGCTGGTCACTGGGTTAATGACACATTGAAACCCTTTTGTAGTATGGGGGGGAAAAAATCCATTAAAAAAAACCTACAGAGACATCTAGCTCTATGACCTAACAGCTGCAGTTGTCTGCCATACAGTGGATTATTATGGAGATGAGCAAGCATGACAAAAATGTTACAATAATGGAGAGACTTTAAAAATGGGAGACTGGAAATACAATGCTGTTTTACTTGCAAAGTGTTTCTCATGCAAGTGTCCCTGGGAGATTTTTAAAATAAAGTTTGAATGAAATACAATAAAAATCAAATCAAAGCCCATTCACTATGTACCAAACAGAGCAGCTTAGGTTTCAGATTTGGTTTTAAAGCCAGGAAGACAATTTACTTGATGAATTTCTGCTGCTGCTCAGAATTCCAGAAGAAAGAAAAAGACAGTTGCTCAAAAGGTAGTTTATAAAGAGTTTAGATTTAAAAGCTGATGTTGTCAAGAGATCAAAATTGAAAGAATCACAGAATTATTCAGCAAGAGCTTCAAATATCCATAAAATAAACAGAAATCAGTTCTATTCCAGGATCAAAAGGAGAATTTTACATGTACAGCATTTTCTTTTCAAGCATGCACATGATAATTACTGCATGCAGCAATGTCAGTGTATTACAGGTTGAATTTGCATGAAAAAGCCATGCAGCTACAGGCAGAGCTCAGCCTCACTCTGTGTGCACCCCACCAGTACAGCTTTGTGTGCAACTCCACAGCCCTGGGTGCATGAGGTTACTCAAATTCAATATCCAAACACTGATTTGAAGCACAACAGCTGATGCAGAAGTCCAATGTTCACGTTGTTATTTGACCACTGTCAGGACTCCCCAGCTGGACTAGAGGGACCCAGTGTCAGGTAACATTTGCTGACTTGAAAACCAAACACCTCCTCTGTTGGTAGGTTTCCATTCCCAAACACAGGTCCAATGTGGTTGCAGCACAAAAGGTATTTTTGCTAATGCTTCATAAAATTCTAGATGAAATTAAGGCTCTGTGCCAAAAGCTGTCTCTGCAAAGGTGTAAAGGCTCTCAGGTTGATAGTGGTGATTTCCAGCCCTGGCCAATTTCCACATGGGGAATGTTACAATCAAGCTGGCAGTGATTTTTATGTAAATTGGTCCATTATCAGAGCTATATGTATCTGGTTACTAGTCTATGGACCCTTAAGGGAAATTGGCATCAGTATTTGCAAGACAAGCATTTTTTTCCTTAATGTTCCAAACACTGTTGTTTGTTGGGTTTTTGGTTTTTTTTAAACAATGGTTCCAGGTCAATACTTTGACGACTGAAAAACAGATCATATAAGTACAAGCTAGTTCTTAATACCTAGAAATATGAAAACATTTGGTTTTGTTAGGTCTATTATCATTTTTTACAGAGTCTAGTTAGATAAGCCACAGAAAAACAAGTAGGGCATGAAAAATAACCAATCTATGGGGGAAAGGAGAGGTTTAACATAAAAAAACATGCTGAAGGCTTCTGAAACCTTGAAGAAGCTGGAAGAGAACACATGGGAAGCATTTAAATGGTACAAAGCATTTATCCTTGTATTAGCTGTAGGCCTTCCAGTCTTGCTGACATATTCACCTGTTGGTTCACCATGAGCAGGTACAGTTTGCAGGCTGTCAGCTGAGAACCAGCCATTATCAATCTGGTCTGGAGATCTGTGGCCAGCAGTCACCAACACTGCATCCCCCAGGGAAGGGTGTAAAATCACTTCATTCCTCTTGCATATACTTCAACTGCCCATATTGCATGAGCTGGTGGTGGTAAGTATCTGTCTGACCTTGTTGGTTGATCTGCCTAATTTTACCATAATTTGTCATAATTTGTCCCCTCCATGGCGTGGTTTAGCAAACAGAAGGTAGCTTTATTACAGAGCTTTTTCTGAATCAATAGTGCTGCTCTCATTGCAAAACTACACATTACCTTTTGTTTCTACTTGAAATATTGAGGTTTCATGAGAAGATGCAGGGTGAAACAGTACTCCTACTGCAGTTTTGTTGTTGTTCTTTGACAAGATCAGGGTTTAGCCACTGACTCTTTGTGCTACACAAAGTGTGTGTTATGTAGAAGGTCTCTTTTATCAGAAGCAGAAATCAGGATCCTCATTATTGAGCAAGCACTGCTGTAATGCTGCCAGCTGGGAGCATGGCTCGTTAAAGGTACAGTGTTGTAGAGTTTTTTAGATACCTTATTAAGAATTGCCATAAATATATGGAATAAAATGATGTTCTAGGAGCACCTGGGCGAACAAATTTGAGAAATAGGGGTGTGACTCATAACAGAGTTCAGGACTCAAAACACTTTGTGCAAAGCAGTAGCAAGATATTCAGTTAACCTCTCATGTCCTGATAATGATATTGGAAATGCTCTTGTCCATTGCCATTTTGACCTTATGTCTGGCAGAGAAATTAACCTCACTTCTTTTGATGTATTCTATTTAATCAATGGTTTGGATATCTCATTTTAGATATTGAAATTGGAATTGTTTTTCCGAACAGGCACAGGTATGAAACATCCAAGTGCAGGGCCCAGCACTTCACAATCATTGAACCTCATGCAATTGGCCTTGGCCCATCAGTCCAGACCCCTCTGTGGTGTCTTCTCTGGCAAATCAACATTCCTACCAAGCTTGGTGTCATCTCTGCAACTTCCTGAGGGTGGCCTTCACCCCCCGGACCAGATGATATCTTTGATGAAGATATTTAACAGAACTGGCCCAGTGTGGAGCCCTGGGGAGCACCACTTGTAACTAGCAGCTGCTTGGGGCTCCTCAGACTGGGAGATTTTCTCCTGATTACAGACTACCAGGGAGATTCTAGCTCTGTGGAATCAATGCAGTCTGGCTATTGGCTTAAAGGAGCTACCAGCTAAGTCTCTTTTAGGTTAGTAGCAAACAATTTACTTTAGGAATGTTATCTTCTCAGGGTTTCCTGGAGGTCATCCTTATGTCTGGGCTCCTATGCTGTCATTCAGACCATGAACTTCCACTTAGTGACTTGTTTCACACATGCTACCACCCCTAGAGCCCATCCACCTGCATAAATAAATCTTTAGGGACATCTAACAAGCACCTGTCAACCAGCCTGAGAGACAGCATGGGGGTGGCAGGCAAAGGGGATGTCAAGCATGTCACACTTGTGGTTGGTCCCTGGAACACTCTGTCAGAGCACTGGAGCTGCAGCTGCTCCATCTGAGCAGGATCTGAGGGAGATCCCCACGTGATGATCTTCAAGGGGACTCACAGTACAGCTGCACTCTCAGAGAGGTCACAGGGATCTCCTGAAGCACCCTGAGGGCCCAGGGATCTGCCTGCAGGAAGCTCAGTGCAGGACTGTGGACTGGCTCACGTTACACTTAACACAAGGACTTCTGGTCCTGAAAGTGGCCCTTGGGCATTGATCTACTGTAACAATTAAATAATGACACTAATAAAACTTGCCTACACAGTTGTGTGCATTTTATGCAAGCTGAGAAGGCACCATAAATAAAGCAGCTCTTCCACCTTGTGGTTACACATACAACTGCTGGCAGGGAACTGGATACAAACACTGCAGTCAAACAGACGCAGGCCATGCTGGCTATTGCTGTCCTCTTTTAGACTGATGCTACAAATATGAGCTAGCCTTGATTTGTAAGGTGAACCCCCACGTGTGTGTGTGTACAAACAACAGCTTTGCAGTGCCCTCTGGCCATCCCAGCCTGCAGGCGCTCTGGGACCAGGATGCCAACAGCTGGAAGGACTCCTTCATCCTCCCTGCTGGGGAAAGGTCTTCACTCAGCACAACAGGCAATCTTGGGCACACTGATCAAATGTGCTGGTGTGGGAACAGGGTGTGAGCAAGTCACAGATGTGAAAAATGTGATTTCTTCAAGGAGAGGTTGTAGCTGGTTTCTGCAAGCAATGACTAGAACAAAAAGGAACCACTTAAAGGCAGACACAAATTCATCTGTGCTGGTCTCCCCATTTCTACTCTCTGCCCCCATTTTCTGCTCTTTACCTCTGGCTATTGAAGCAATCATGTAGTCTTTGCTGTTTGAATCAGGGTACAATTCACACCTGTAGTTAGTCACCACAGAGCAAAGCTTGATTTGCAAAGCAGTAATTAAATGGCAGCTTTGCACTAATGCAATAGTGGTATACTGAGATTATTTTGCAGTAAAGGCTGAAGATTTGCACTGTGTGACACTGGCTAACAAACGTCAGTGCCATTAAGTGAATACTACTGTGTTTAATGGTCCTAAAGTACATTATTTCTGAAGCAGGATCAGCTTGGTTATATGAGACACTGATTTGGTTTGAAGAAAAAAAGAAAAACATGAAAAGAACAAGCTGTTTTAAATCTACATCTGCTTCTCAGATGTTGCTGTTCTCTAAAGAGCAGTTTATTAATTACATGCTATCCTCCTCCTCTTCATCATCATCATCATCATCATCATTCCAGTTGTACCAGCTGGTACCACTCCACACTGGGTCTTCTTGCAGTAGTAGGTGCTTCCAAAACAGTGTAAAAATCAGCCCTAGAGTATAAAATTCCATTTTTGTCACACTGTCTGCAATTGGCTTCCAAAATAGTTCCCCAGGATAAACTGTCAAGGTCAGGGAGTCATACCAGGCTAAAATTTCACTCAATGTGTCACATGGCTTTACTATAAAAGTGCCCCAAGAACTGTATCTTCAGTTTCTTTTGCTTTTCACTTCTGCAGAGTGACATTTGATTATACAAAAGAGCTGAGCTTGTCTCTTCTCTGTGTATTTTTACTGCGGTTGGCAAAGCAGATTCCCTTTTTCATTGTAAGATCCAAGGAAAGCTTGCTTTCAGCAACCATTTTTTCTACCTAGAACTGAACTTCAGTGGCAAATTTCACTTGAAGGACTGTACCCTCTTCACCCAAAATGTGAAGCTGTTTAGGCCCGTGATGGACAAAATACAGAGGCAGGTAAAATCTAATGAGTTTTCATCCTCCCTAAGCAGACAATTCTGTGTCATTATACATTTTTTTACAGTAGAGAACCAACCTATCTTACTGTCTAAAATTATTAAAAAAAAAATAAAAACAGGAACACAAGAAGTCTGATAGGTGATACATGCATGCAAATAACAGCCAATTAAATATTTTTCTCTTTTCTTATGGCACAGACAAAGTTTACTTGCACAAAAAGCATGTGTGACTGTGCAAATTCTGGCACCTCATTGCATGTTTCTACCATCACTCCCCTGATCACTGTGCTGTGCTTCCCTATCCAGACTCCCAAAGAACCACTGCTTGTTCTCCCTTTTCCACTTACCAGCTCTGAAAAACCAGCACAGTGTCCACATAACTAAATCAAAACCATCTTATCAAATCAACTCTGCAAGACAGCATGTCACCTGGAAAGCAGTTGCTTTATCTCTAATTAGAAATGGGTGGATCGAAACAAGTTTCAATAAACTGGATGTTTTGAAATGAGCAACCCTGGACAAGAACTAAAGCATTGGCAATGTCTTCAATAACTCACAGGTGAGATGCGTGGTTTCAGAAGCCTGGAGAAGGGCAAATATACAGTCCAACAACAAAAAAAGTAAAAGAAAAAAAATTACATGGGAATTAGGGTTGGTCTTTTAAATCTCAGAAAAGTAGAGATGAAATAATCAAACAAAGCGTACCCAAGTGCTCAGAAAATATCAGGGAGATGTTGTGGAAGCAATTACGCATTTTATAGAGTGTATACACTGACTTTAACTGCTTTGTATCAGCACCTCTATTTGCTTTAATCTTTGCCTTGACTTGTGTTTACCTTCCCTTTCAGACTGCTGATAACTGCCCCTGCAGAGGCCTGGAAAACACACAGAACATTGAGTGCTTCTGGCAAGAAACACCTCGGACAATCAGCCCTGGTAGCACGTGTCCCTTGCTGGTGCTGCTGGGTGACAGTGACGTGTGGCTGGCCCGTCACTTCCTTGACACACAGCCCAAAATTTCATATTTTCACCAATGTTTCACATTTTATTGAAGCCGAGCTGGACCTGCGTATGTTACACACGGCCTTGGGCAGGCAGGGAGGGACTGTGGGACACTGACACCTGGAGCTGTCTGACATGGTGTGAAAAATGCATATTTTATGATTGGCTTTTTGCAAATATTAAAATATTATTTTATATTTATATTATATGTGTTGTGTTAAAAAGTAATGCTGTATTAATTCTCTTAAGTAATGTGTTAAATATAGTTTTAGGTTATAACAAAATGTTAAAATAGAAACTATGCTATGTAGGATACTTTTTTTCCTAAAGAAAGGACTCGCACTGAGATAGCAGCCACGGGACACCTAAATCTTTCAGAGAAAGAGAATTTATTGCTCCATTATCAGGAGAAATTAACTTCTTCCCTCCTCACTCAGGCAGGACGACGCTGTTAGGATTATGAAGAAGTTGACGATGACCAGACAGAATTCTGTATTTGAATGGAATTTATGCATCATGTATGAGATGTATGAATATGAAACAGGTTATTGTTTTTAAGGGTTAATCCTCTGTTAACATGTGTCCATTTTCAGGCTTATGCTGCCCAGAAAAAGGTACCCAGACGTCCGTAACTCTTTGCTTCTATTGTCTCATATTGTCCTAATTCAAATTATCCAAATTATTATTACTCTAATTGTATTACTATTTTTATAATAATTTTATTACAACTAAACTTTTAAACTTTTAAAAACAAGTGATTGGTGTTTTTCACAATGGGACACCCAAATTACAGGGTGAAGTTGTCATCTGAGTTCCCTCTATGATAAATACATCTGGAGGATGATTCAACTCATCTGAAAACCTGCGTGAGATATGCAGAGTGATTTCTCCAGAGATGAAAGGTAAGCAGAGTATTTCTCCACTTGTATCTCCATTAACCAGAGAGTCCAGAGAACTACCTACAAGGATAACTTCCAAATGGCCAGAGGAGCTGAGGCATTTACACACAGCTGCTCTTTCTACCATATGACGCACTTGTTATGTGGCGGGTACAAGGAGGTTCTTACTGCACAGCAAGGACTACAATGCCCCACTGCAGAAACACATAACCAGGAAACTAACTTAATTGCTTATTTATGTATTGATCTGTTGAAACCTCTTAAACCAGCGCTACGCTTTCTGGTAGCTAAAACACGCGTTCCTCGAAACACAGGAGCCAGTCCCACACCACATCAAGATGGCGGTAAGCGCAGGACTACAACTCCCGGCAAGCCGCGCGCCGCTATGGGCGGCACCCGCGCCGTGGGGTAATTGTGTTCCCTGACCGCAGAGCATGATGGGAGTTGTAGGCGAGGGGCGGTGTGGCCGCGGCCCGGCGCATGCGCGGCGGCGGCGGCGGACGCGGCGCGTGGCAGGAAGCGGAAAGGGGAGGCTGCGCTCGGAGCCTGACGTGTCCCTCCCGCCGCGGCCGCCGCTCGCTGCTGCTCGGCCGGCGCCGCCATGGGCAGTGAGTACCGGGGATCTCCCGTCTCGCCGCTCCCCTTGGGCTCCTGCTTCTCCCCTCTGGCCGGGAAAGAGCCGCTGCCGGGGGTGCGAGCTCATGGCGGGAGGGAACCGGCGCCGTGTGCCCCGTGCAGGGCTCTGCGGCCGGCCCCGCCAGGCTGAGGGTGCCGGGGTGGGGGGGGGGGGGGCGATGTCACCTCGGGTGTGACCCCTCAGGGACAGTGTCACAGGAGTTACAGGGATCGATCCGTGTGTGAACCTGCAGGAAAAGCTGCTTGGAAAGCGTCTTAGTCGATTGCTGTGTTAGTATAGATGTTGGAGAGACCCTTGATTTGAATTTAATTGAATTTTGCGGTCCAATGTAGCTTTTCAGACATAATCGTTTGAAATTAAGAAAATATCTTTTGTGGGCTGGTCTTAAGTTGCCGCTGAAGTTGCAGCCTTCCATGAAAAGGTGGAAAGACACCAGTAATTTCAGTTCTGCACTGTTGTACTCTTCTTAGTTCAAATCAGTCCAAAATACGGATGCAACCCTAAATTTGTCATAGCAGATTTAGAATTAACTCTTCAAATTCATAACTCTCTGCTTATGGGAGAACTTGTGACTTTGTAAATCCCCTCTTCATTGTATGCTTATTTTAAGACAGACTTGTAACCTAAGTCTTTTAGGCTAGGAGGGGATCATGGCATGCGATGTTCTGTAGACTGACTTGAATTGAGGTTTCTTAATTGCATGGATAGAAACTGTTAATCTGTATGGCCTGAAAGTGTGTAGGACTTCTTAAACTGTATGGCTCAAAAGTAAGCTCTATATATAATACCCGAGGTGCTTTTTTCTCTAATATCTGGCTGAGGAGAAGCTACCGTGAAATAAATGTTCGAGGGTGTTGATAAATTAGTGTAAAGCAATTACCAAAGTTGTTTGGTGCTGTCAGCCTACTTGGTGAAATGGGAAAACACTCGACTTTCTTTAATTCTGTTCCTAGTCCATACTGTACTTAAAACATGTTAGCTGAATCTCTGTGTAATTAGAACAGGTAAGAATTTAATAATATAAAACATACACCCTGCCCCAAACTAACCAACCAAAATTTCTCCAGAATTGGGACTTTTATTATATAGAGTACATGTTCAAATTCAATTCAGCTTGAGCTTTTTCCGGTGTGCATTGTGTCTGTGTGTTCACTTTGTCTTTTAACTTATTTCTGTACAGTAAAATTTCTTGAAGTGATCAAGCCCTTCTGTGTTATCTTGCCTGAAATTCAAAAGCCAGAACGGAAGGTAGGTAAATAAAATTTACTTCCTAGGTTTGTATTTGTGTGATATAAAATCAGAGGTTGCATTTGTGGGATTTGGGGTTTCTTCTCTGAGGGGAGAATGGCAGATTTAGGTACAGCTGTTTTTAGTGGAGTGCGTGTGTGGTGCATCTCATGTGGATGTGGTTGTACAAGAACAAATGGGGTTGGGCAGATTTATTTATGTCACAGCAGTGCATGCTGAGATGTTGAAGGCAGTACAGATTGAAGTGTAAACCAGAGTAAGTTAAAGCCACAACTTGAAAATCTCTGCTTCATAAGCTCTAATCTAAGATTATTTGCTGAGATAAACTGCTCCCTATTACTGTTTTTTTCTCATCATAAGCTCTTACTCATGAAAATGTAAGACTGATTTCTGTGGAAGTACTAGAATTACCTTGCATTGACATAAGCCTTTTATATTTGGATTAAATTTTGAATAAAGCTTTGTAGCTTTCCTTGGTCTTATGTGGAATGAAGGGGATGAACAGTATGTCGTTTTCTTTGGGGTGTTCTGTACTTTGTCCCTTCACAAGAAAATCAAATGTGCTGCTATGAAAGTTTGCTTGATGGACTTGGTCTTATTATCTTGACAGCTTTATCATTTGTTGTTGATTTTTGGTTTTGTGTTTTTTCCTTTAGATTCAGTTTAAGGAAAAGGTACTATGGACAGCTATCACACTCTTCATCTTCTTAGTGTGCTGCCAGGTATGTTTCCTTCCCTTTTTAAGGAAGAGCTGAAATGTTTAAAGCGTGCTTTGAAGTCTCTAATTTAATCTCTTGATTGGAAATGCAGATTCCCTTGTTTGGCATTATGTCATCAGACTCTGCAGATCCTTTCTACTGGATGAGAGTGATTTTGGCATCCAATAGAGGTATGGTCAGGCTTCCAGGAGGGCACCTTTTTTAGCTTGAATCAAAATGGTTTTGGACTTGCATTCCACTTCATTGTAATGAATATAAAAACTGAAGTGAAGAGTGAAAAGTAATTTTTCTGTATTACTTAAAGTCATAAGTCAGTGGGGCATTGGGGAAGGCACAACTTTCTAGACAAAATGAGTATAAGGTTGACTGTGTGCAATCTATTGTATGTACAAAAATTTAGCTTTTTTTTGGAGGGAAATGGTTAGGAAGAGACAGTTCCTAATTACCTGCATTGCTGCTGTTGCAATCTTCAAGATTTATGTTTCAAAATCATTTGTGTTTCCTGGAGTGCTGTGGTTTCCTGGGTGACTTCTTTGAGTCTGACACACAGGATATTGAAATGCATAGTAGTTTATATAAATTTCAGTTTCTTGTAGAGGCTTTCTAATGCAGGTGGGAAGGTTAAAATTCATGATAGTTTATATAAATTTCTGTTTCTTGGGGAAGCTTTCTAATGCAGCTATGAATTAAGAATGGTAACAGTTTCCTGAATGTTCTTTATCATTCTATATCATTTGATCTATCAGTTTATATTATACTTTGTTTTATGTAGAGTAAATCTATTCTTGACAGCAAAAGTGTTTTTCACTGAACACAGTATTTTTGAGGTACTGAGGAGTACTACATGTCAAACTGACTTCTAACAAACTTTTGTTAACATTGATAATTTTTACATAGATTTGGAGTTTTAGATCTTCACCATTGTGATGTAAAGGTTGATAAAAACTAACTTTGAACTTCACTGTTCTTCCTGTGTCTGGCAGGAACATTGATGGAGCTGGGCATTTCACCCATTGTCACCTCAGGGCTCATCATGCAACTCTTGGCAGGTGCTAAGATAATTGAGGTTGGTGACACCCCAAAGGACAGAGCTCTCTTCAATGGAGCCCAGAAATGTGAGTAACAGCTCATGCTGAGCACTGCTGGTTCAGAGTATCTCACCCTGACAGTGGAAAGTGAATTTACCATGGAGTGAGTGGTGCAGTTGGGCTTGTGGGTTTGTGTCATGTTCTGCTGCAGATACCTGCATTTCATCAGTCTCTGACTGACAGCTCTCTGCCTTGTTGGCTGTTAAGCTTCAGAAAGGTGTGAAAAGGAAAAGAGTCAGTGCCATTGGCATTGCTGCTGTAATCTCCCCAGATAAGTGAAGCAATGTAGAGACTGTGGAGACTCAGCTTTTGAACTGTGATAGTCAGTGTTAATCTGAGTGTTTCATAGTGATTAAGATGTTGGTTGTAGCTGTTTATACCTTGCAGCTCCAGGCATGGGTTTTTCTCATCAATAAGGGGTCTCTGTGGTCAGTTGATAATGACTTCCAGAAAAACTTGGGTGTTTTGTAGATATTTGATGCTGTACACTATTTATTGATATGTGTACTGGGAAAAATCATAAATTGCTAAGTAATATCTTGACACCCTCAGAGTTTTCAGTATCTAAAGCAACCTTTGGTAACCAAACCTACTTGCTTCTAAGTGCATTTGAACTATTTGTGTGTATTTCTATTTTCAGTGCCAGATTTCAGACAACAATGTTAACTTGCTCTTGAATTTAAACACCCTGTGACTTATGTATTCCTTCCCAAATGTTGTGGTTTAACCCCATCTGGCAATTAAGTATCACATGGGACATTTGCTCACTCTCCTGTGGAAGGAGAGGAGAATGAGAAAAAAAAACAATAAACTTCGTGGGTTGAGATAAGAACAGTTCCATAACTAATACAAAGTATAATATAATAACAATAACAACAACTGTAACAAAAAGGAGAGAGAGAAGTAAAACCTCAGAGAAACAGTGATGCACAATGCACTGCTCACCACCTGCTGGATGCCCAGGCAGTTCCTGAGCAGAGATCAGCCCCAGCCAATCCTCCCAGCTGGTTTGCTGAGCCTGACATTCCAGGGTATGGAATATCCCTGTGGCCACTTAGGGTCAGCTGTCCTGGTCATGCTCCCTGCCAGCTTCTTGTGCACCTGCTGGCTGGCAGAGCAGGGGACACTGAGAAGTCCTTGACTTGGGGCAAGCACTGCTGAGCAGCAACTAAAAGAACAGCACATCAGCCTGTTATCACCATTATTCCCATAGAAAATCCAAACCACAGTATTCTACCAGCTACTACAAAGGAAATTAACTCTATCTCAGCTGAGACCAAGATCCTCTACAAAAAGGTGATTTCTGTTTCTCTAATTGCACACTGACATAAGGATCCAGGACAAATACATACTTTTTCTTTTATTCTGTAGTGTTTGGAATGATCATTACCATTGGACAGTCCATTGTGTATGTAATGACTGGAATGTATGGAGACCCATCTGAGATGGGTGCTGGTATCTGCTTGCTTATCACAATCCAGGTAATTTCTAATCTTCTCTACTTTTTCCCTGAAAGGGTCAAAGAATCAGTTTTATGGACAGGCTGTCCCTCATGCAGAGCAGAAAGGCCCAAGTGTACCTGCTTCTTCACATATAGTCTAATCTTTTAATACACATTATTTTTCTAACAAAATGAAAAAGACGTGAAACTAATGCTGTATTTCTTTTTTTACTGTAGCTTTTTGTTGCTGGTTTGATAGTTCTGCTCTTGGATGAGCTTCTCCAGAAAGGATATGGTCTTGGTTCTGGCATCTCTCTCTTCATTGCCACCAATATCTGTGAGACCATTGTGTGGAAAGCATTCAGCCCCACCACAGTGAACACCGGGCGAGGTAATATGGCGCAGAGTCTGTTCTCTTTACCAATAGTTTGTAATAAAAGTGAACATCTTTTTATTTTTTTTTTAATGTTAACTTAATGCCAAATGCTGTTACTACCATCTTGCCTGTGTAGTGAATCTTGCTAATGCAGCAGGTGCTGCTGTGCAAAGTGCAAGCACAAAGACGTTTTTTCTCAATTTGTAGTATTTCACAGGATATTTACTGAACTTGAGTTTCTTACAGTGCCTTCATTAGAAGTCAGCAGTAGTTGACTGCCATTGTATTATGGCTGCTGTCCAACTTACTGACCAAATTTATTCGCTGTTTCTTTCTGCTCCTTGCTTTTTTTACACTTTGCCCTAAAGACCTTTTTCTCCAAACTCCACTGGAGATCCTGTTTGCTGCTGTATTGTAGAAAACAGAAGTGAGGTTGTGCTATTTGCTGTAATCCAAACAATAACTTGTGTCTCACCACAACTGACACTAGAAAGTCTGGTGCTTCCTTGTAAGTTTACTTTTTTTTTTTGATCAGGAGGAGGAAGGAAAGAACTTGATGCTTGTCAGTGTTTCTAGAGACCAATAGAGTTATCCTGTGCTGGGTTATGATTTAGTTTCTAGGCCACTACAAGAGTATTAAAAAAAATTTGGAAATAACATAGCTGATATGAAGGGAGACAATATAAAAGTCTGAAAACATGCTCAAGATGCAAAAGACTCAGAGCAATCCTATTCTGAATCCTGTAGTTCAGAAATACGCTTAATGGGACAAAACACTGAAACTTGAAGATAATCACAGCTCACCTAAGTTTTTCCTTTCCTTTCCAAGGCATGGAATTTGAGGGAGCCATCATTGCTCTGTTCCATCTTCTGGCTACTCGCACAGACAAAGTCCGAGCTCTCCGTGAGGCCTTTTACCGTCAGAACCTTCCCAACCTCATGAATCTGATTGCCACCATCTTTGTCTTTGCAATTGTCATTTACTTCCAGGTCAGTTGGAATAATGAGGGTTGTAAAACTGTATGGAAGTAGATCTGAAACTTGCTTCCTTCTGCAATTATATATTCACAAGGCTCATTTTTGTACATGCAGCATCTGGATGTTTATTATACTCTGCCTTCTCTTAATCAATTTCTACACTTACCATAGTCACACAGAAGGCTTGAGGCTTAGTTTGGTCTCTGAAAAAAGAAACAAAAAACCAAATAAAAATACCCCAGGCATGTGATACTGTCTAACCCAAATGCTATTGCTTTTTACTGGGAAACACTTTGAAGTTTTTAGGCCTGTTTGTTGCTGAAGAATATAGGAAGTTGTAATGTTTCTTTTCCTGGATGCTTTGTTCAGTCTTCTTGAAACTTCAGATTTCTTCTGATGTCTGAATCTTTCATACCTTTTTGTGTGTGGCTGTGTGTTTAGACAACCACGCAGTTTTGCAGTTTTTGGGTTCACATCCAGATGTAATGGGGGACTTTTGAAAACTTTGCAGGGCTTCAGAGTGGATCTTCCTATCAAATCTGCTCGCTACCGGGGCCAGTACAACACCTACCCCATCAAGTTGTTCTACACTTCCAACATTCCCATTATTCTCCAGTCTGCCCTGGTGTCCAACCTGTATGTCATCTCCCAGATGCTTTCTGCCCGCTTCAGTGGCAACTTGCTGGTCAGCCTGCTGGGCACCTGGTCTGTGAGTATTCCTTCTCATCTTGCATACATCATACAAGGGCACCATTGGAATGTGGGGTTGAAGAGATGGTCTCTCAATATGAAGACACACTTTGATAGGTGGTCATACACACTGAAACTCCTAAATTAATAATTAGTTTGAACTAATGGTAGCATATGAGGCTTGCTGTAATGAATGTAAATTTATGTGCTGCTGTAGTAGTAATGATGCAAAGTGACACAAAGGTGATACAAACTTTTCTAAGACTTGGCTTAATGGCTAAGAAATAGTGAGAAGATTGGTGACTGACTGCTTGCTTTCTTCTTCCAGGACACATCTTCTGGAGGCCCTGCTCGTGCTTATCCAGTTGGTGGACTCTGTTATTACCTGTCACCTCCAGAGTCCTTTTCTTCAGTGTTGGAGGACCCTGTACATGCAGTTGTTTATATTGTATTTATGCTGGGCTCCTGTGCTTTCTTCTCTAAGACGTGGATTGAAGTCTCTGGCTCCTCTGCCAAAGATGTAAGTTTAAAATGACAAATTATGTGAGCTTACATGATGAAAACAGATGGGCAGTTGTAAGAATGAGACTGACTTTCTTCTGAAAACTGCTGGTAATATTGTTGGTAATATTCATTGTTTGTGTAAACAGGGACTGTGTCCTTTTTAATTGAGAAACCCATTCTGTCTTAATCTATCATTTTTTTCCTGATTTCTTTACTGCTTTTTCAAAACAACACAACTTAAATTGCTTTAATTGGAATTAGGAAATTTAGAACATAGAAATATGTGATCAGTGTGAGAGCAGGAAAGGCAACAGGAGAGGTAGAAGCTCTTTCAGTGCCACATGACAGGTGCACTGTATGCAAGGCAGTTGCCACTTAGAAACTTGCAGGTAAAGCTCAGACAGCCATTCCTGACACAGAGAGTTCTGAGCTTCCTTTGTGGGAAAATTAACTAGAGGTTGTTATTTTTAACTAGAGTGCACTGACAATGGAGAATATAATGCAGTGCATTGATGTACCTGAGGCTAGCTTCTCAAAATTTCCATTTGCTACAGGATATTTAACATTCAGGAACTATATCACCCTGAAATTGGAGTTGGAAAACAAAATGGAAAATAGCTGTCATTGTGGTAGATTTGTATTGTATGGTTCGGGGTAGGAGGTGAAGTTTGGCAGCCATGTGGAATGATTCAATCCATTCTTTAACAAATAAGTAATTGCACAGTTACTGTAACAGTGTGAGCACTCTCTTGTTTTGCACTTGCATCTTGCTGCTTCTTAGGCATGCAGGGAGGCACTCACAGCTGTGTAGAGTCAGGTTTTTATTTCAGAGTAAACCATTCCAGTATTCAGAGTAGACAGTTTTTAACGCTTTCATACCTTTTCCTGATACTAAGTAAAATAATTTTAGGTTCATGCAAAAAAGTTCAGAAATAAAAGTTGATAAATCACTAATTAAATTTCCACTGTGTAGTGGAATGCTGGCAGCTTACTCATCTCAAAACGTGTTTTCGTAGTACATGGAGTCAGTGATGAGCACCTTCATGTTCCCCTGCTAGAGTTTGTTACCCACAGTTGTTAGTAAAGTGTTTGCAGGGCTCTGCTGTAACCCTGTGCAACTGCAGATGTCCAGTTTAAGAATGTTCCAAGAAGGGATTCTAAGTCTAGTTTCTAGTGTGGCTCCACAAATAAATAGTTGACTCAACTGAATGCAGGAAACTGAAATGGAATAAACACTTCAAGGAATGATTTTGCAACATCTATGAAACCCTCATCAGGGGAAAGGTAGATGGAAAAACATGGATTGAATTATTTGTATGAGAGCCTACCAGTATCCAAATTTTCCTTTTCTCAGTAGGACTAGAATTACCCAGAAAGCTTTGTATAATTGACAGGTAGAAAAGTGCCTGTGACTATAATTTATCTGAAGTTAAAATACTGGATATTTTGAACTCAGATGAATAATGTAAAACACAATCCAAAATACAAAACAGTACAAAAAGCACCCAACCCCACCACCATTTACTTCTGTTTTCCCACAGTACTACATTCCATGGCCTTGGCAAATTACATTTAACTTACTTGCTCCATTCCTTGATTCAATGCAGGTTGCCAAGCAATTGAAAGAACAGCAAATGGTAATGCGAGGCCACAGAGAAACTTCAATGGTACATGAACTCAACAGGTGAGCTACACATTCACTGGCTGTTCATGCAAGGAGTTCTGGGCAAACAAAGGGCAAAGTTTGCTTTTACTTCCATTTTCTAGATCCTCGAACTCAGATATTATTTCAGCTTTGATGTCACATGCATATGACATAGAACATTATCTCATTAAGGGAAGACTTATACAGTACAGCTTATTTATGCCTTGCATTTAAAGAATTTGCCTCAAATTCTGGACCTTTTCCTTTTTTTTTTTTTTTTTCATTTATGTACTCTTCTCAGGGTAGCTAATAATGAGCATTTCAGTGTACTTTACTACTTCAAGCTGAACCAGAAATATTTTCTTACTGTAATTTTTTGTGTGTTACTAATCTTGAGGACTGTTTTCATGCAGACCTTGCTTCTAAAACAAGTAGTTACTTAAATCTCCTTGGGGCAGAGGTGGGCAGGGGTTGATGTCTTTAGGTTTTCAGATTTCAGGGCAGGACCTATGTGCCCTTTGTGTTATGGTAATGTTATTGTAACTTTGGATTTCAGTCACCTACAGATGATTTGAAGAGCCAGTAGCCATGAGTTTAATATTTGTGCATAATTGCATGGTGGACTGTAATACCTTCTCCTCTTAGGGTAGCATTTTTTTCTTCTCCAGTCAGGTTGAGCATTTTATATCTTATCCAGATTGCAGACCCACAAGGGAAGTGAGTATTCAGCCACTGACTTTTTTGTTACTATCTAAGCAAAGTCTAATGCCCCCTTTCCTATTCTCATTTCATGTTTTCCAGGTACATCCCTACAGCTGCTGCCTTTGGTGGGCTCTGCATTGGTGCCCTCTCTGTGCTGGCAGACTTCCTGGGGGCAATTGGCTCTGGAACTGGAATTCTGCTCGCTGTCACCATCATTTATCAGTACTTTGAAATTTTTGTAAAGGAACAGAGTGAAGTTGGCAGTATGGGAGCTCTTCTTTTCTAAACCTAGTTTCTCATGGACCCAGGAAAGAGAGGAGGGACATTCTCAAAGTGTAGCCAGTCAGGGGAAAAGAAGTATCATAAACTTGATAGTGTCATTCTATAGAAACACATATTTTAATAATGTTTCCAAAGCACATTCCCTTATGTTCAAACTTTTCTAGCATACTGTTTGCATTTTATAAATTGATGAAGAAGATGTGCAAAAAATTTTTTTAAGAAAATTGTTTTTTAATTATGTGTTAGGAGAGTCAGTTTTCTGACTTGGATTTAGTTCAATGACTCCTAAAAAATTTTTTGAGCCCCTTTCACATTTAGTAACCTGAAGTCTTTACAGGTTTTAATTAATGTTTGTTAAATGAATTTTTGGAAGGGATTTTTTTCCATTTAACTTGTTTTTGCAGCTCCTTTGCAGTAATGTGAAAAAAGTCTCTCCATCTGATGCTCAAATTCCATAATTACAGTTTAAGCACAAATGGTGTTTCATGTGTTAGGGGTTTCTTTTTTCAGTATGGCAGATTTGAAAGGCAGTTGTTTCTTTTTACTACAATCTAATATCTATAATTCCAAATGTTTTGTCATGTAATTACTACACTAGACTGTCAGCTGTTGAGTATTGGCTTGAGACTGTTTTCAAGTTTGTGTGTAAGAAAGGAATGTGTCCTTTCCCACCACCTCTCCTCCACAAGCAGAAAACTCAGGTAAATCTAGATTCTGCCAGAACCTGTGCCTAAGAGTTGCTACTTTAAAACTTGGTTAAACCGACTTTGTAAAGCCTTCTAATTAGTCTTTATTGCCATTAGTGGCTGTGCTTCTAGCTCTGATGTCAGCTGAAAGGAATGAGTGTTATGGCTGCTTAGATGCAAATCTGCTTGTGCTCTTTGCTAGGGTGAAGTTTCTCTCCTTGATAATGAATTCTGGTCTCATAGCAATCAGGATGTTATCTGATCACTCATATCTAGTGAATTTTGAGTCTCATTACCACAAAAGAGTGGAAAGAATGGATGCTACTTGTCTTTGTAGATCTAGATACGAAACCCTTGTCAGATAACTCCACTAAGGGGCTTATGTAGAAGGCTTTTCCATCCTATAATCTCATGGATTTGAGTGGTACGTAGGAAAATACTCTTTCAGAAGGTATTGGGATTCCTTTTTTGAAGATCACACCTTCAAAATGGAGAGTTTACAGTTAAGGCTGTAATGGACCAGAATAAAACTTAATTTTCCATTTTAATTTAGGTTGTCAGTACTAATCAGGTGCCTAGGACCAAATGCAAATATTTGTGTATGAGTCTTGTGAATACACTTCTCCTCAATCAGTATTGGACAACATGCAAAGCAGAAGGAGGAGTTGTGGCTGCTGGAACTTTTCTTTACGCTGCATCAACCTGCCTTCTGTGCATTTTTGCATGTTGGGCAGACAGTCTGTGAGTCACTGTTCCTGCTGGAGTGGTGGGACTCTGTTACACACCCAAGGAGCACAGATGACATCCAGAAACCCTTGTTAATACCCTGAACTCAGATACCAAACACGTGGGAAATCTGCAATGTGGAATGAGATGCACCTATCAATGAAAGTCAAATGCCCGGGATGAGGATCACGATTGGAAAAGGAATAAAAGAATTGGGATGAAGTATCCATGAAATGATCACTGTCAGCCATTCACTATGATGTCACACTACATTGAATATTTTTTCTGGTTTTTATGAAGTACTAATGCACCACAGCACAACTGTGATGTGAAATGGGGACAGTGAAAAAGTGGCATTAAAAGGAGAGGGAAAGGGTTCTGATACAACTCTGCTTTGGGGATTCTGTTGTTGTTTTTCCAGGAAGCCCAATACAAACTATTTTAATATAAAAAGACTCCACGTCTGTGCATGCTGCTCTGGCTGGGCTGGAGCTGTACTTGTATTTTTGGTCATATCTGTTTGAACTGGTTGCAGTTTAGACCATTTGCTCTATGGTATCTAAGCAGCACTTGTTCTGTGCATCTGTATTTTTGTGGTCTAGTGGTGAATCTTTGTTATCAAACACCTGTGTCCTCAAAGCAGAACCTGCTGGCCATACAATGGATGTTCACAAAAGGAAATAATGCCTATAAAATCTGCTTTATAATGAAATAAAGTACATCTTTGGAGCTAGTGCCTGGCTTTTGGTGCTTGGATACTGTTAGAATTCTAACACTTGTGGAGTAAGGTTACCCACCTATGAGACTGAGATACTGGTACCCTCAAAACACCTGATCAGTGTGTCAGTGTGAAATAAAGACAATTTGTATTTGCTCCAAGGTCTCTCAGTAGTGGGTTGCCAAAATAACTGGATCTTGGCCATTCCTTTGGGCAATTCTAAAGGTGCTGCACAAGTAAATAGAGGGTGAGTGGGGTAATGATGCATCACTTCAACAAAAACTTTCCATTAGAGATACAGTGCCAGTCGTTTTGTAGTGATAATTGAGACAACAAAACTCAAAGCTGATGATATTCCCAATATTGTTTTGCCCTTTGAGTTTCTAAACTTAGAGTAAGATTTTGCCTTCCTTCTGAATAGAAATATCCCACTACTTGAAAGCAAATTTGCCTAAAATACTGTTATTGGTTGCAGGAAGTTCGGCCATGATATTGGTTGTGTTTGAAGTCACTCTAAAAAGCAGCCTGATTTCTCTCTTGCTGTTCTATTTTTCATCAGGAGACTTGCACTGATGACTGTGGTTGCTGTGGGAATATTATGTCATCACACATATGATCACAGAAATAATTGAGGTCACTGTAGATGTGATGAGTTACATGCAAGAGCTGGATGAGAACCAACACCAGGGCAATGTCTGACATCTTTCTCCTGGGGCTGTTTTGTGCAAAATTCTTGATGTGTCCTTTCCTTCTGCCCTGCAGGTTTCAGGTGGAAGTTTCTTTAGCATTTAAGTGCTGGCTATTTAATTTTTGTCCCTTTTGTCATTATTTGTGAAGTTTCAAAAATCATCTGGTTTATTCTAGTTCACTTATTCCTAGAGCGGGGTAATTTTGAGATGGCAAACAAATGGACTTTTCCTCTAATTTCTCAAACATTTTGTTGTTGGGTTTTTATATTTAAAAATTAATTCCTTTTGGCTGCAACTGTAAAGTTTGTTGCTTTAGTTTAAATGTTTCATGACTGTGCTCCCTTGATTTTTTCTGGGCATAACTCTGTCCCATACTGTAAACAGACTGATTTGTGCAATTTGTGATTTAGGTTTTTTAGCCAGCTTTTGGAAAAGGAAGAAGCCAAGTGGCTCAATAAGTGCTTTTCCTAACTGTCCTCTCTGGAAGGAGGAATAACAAGCTTTAGGGGGCCCTGCATTTCCCCACTGCTGTGGGGAGGCTGCGAGGTTCCTGGCAGCTGTTTGCTCACGGATGTGCTGTGACACTGCCGGGTCCTGGGCCGGCATCCCTGCCTGCATCCCAGACCTGCTGCCGGCTGCTGACCGCGCTCTCCAGCCCTTCCCGGCCCGGCTGCCTCCCTGCGGGTCCTTGGGGGCTGTTTCGCTTCTGGAGATGGGACAGGACAGGGACAGCGAGGGACACGGGTGGCATCTCTGCTGTACCCGATGTGCGCCTCGCTTGTCCTTCACCTCCTTTCCCCGCCGCTCGTCTGCCAGGTTTCTCCTGCCCCTAAAGGAGATGCGAGGGCTGGGACAGCGCTGGCGGCTCCGGGGGCTGCGGCTCCGGAACGGATCCTCGGCCCCGGAACGGCTGCTCAGCTCCGCCGAGCCTCCCCAAGCTCCGAGCCCGGCCCGAGCCTCTGCCCGCCGGGTGGCAATGTTACCCTGCGAGTCAAGCACGGCACTCGGCATCCGGGAAAGGCGGATCCAACCTGCCCCAAATGTGTTCTTTCCGTACAAGGTAAAAAGTTCGGAGTAGAGTTTGCTAATATTTATTTGTGCTTCCTGGAGCTGCATCCAGGATTGAGGTTGTTTTAAGATGAAACACTGAAAATAATATGTTAGAGCGTTTATAATAATTTCTTATATATTTCAAGCATGCTGGGTGCCAAGGAGCAGTTGTCTTCTTCTGTCACTTAAGCCTAGACTGAAACAGTCTATGGGATTGGAAAGAAGACAAGAAAAGAAGCATTTAAAACCAAAATCAATATTCTAAGCTGGGGACCTAATTAGTCAGCTAGACTTTAAGCTGCTGGTTTATAAAATGCTCCTGGATGGATCTGCTCAAATTGAAACTCTTCTGTGGGCCAGGTTGTAGCAATCCTCTGGCCATTGCCAGCGTGGTTCCAGCCAAGCTGGCAGCGTTTGGCAGAAAGGAAATACCCTGACAATTGGCACCTCCTTTGGCAGCTGTATCACAGAGGCTGGAGACTGAAGGAGCACAGACATGATACACTTTGTCATCACAGAGGGGGCTGTCAAGGTCAGAGGCAGGATGCTGGCTCTGAGATATTTCTTGCTGTAGAACAAGACTGGGCCAATATCTCAGAAATATGAATACCTGGGAGCTTAAAACAGAGGGAACAAATAGAACAGTGAGGATACATATTTTTAAGAAACTGTTTCAGATATTTTTATATTGCTTTGAAGAATATCAGCATACATGGCACATATATAAAATCCCAGATTCCCCTTCTTAGATATTAAGGCTAAAGTGGATGGTTCCAAAAATGGTGTGAGCGCTGCTGGGGAATATTAGCTATCTGAAATCTCAGGCGAGTATTATCCACTTTAATCTTCAGCATGTCTGAAGCTCTCTGATGTTCTTACAGCTCTAATGTGTCTCTTCTTTATACCTGTGGTGTGAAGATTTATGAAAGAAGAAGGCAGCTCCAGACATATAGGAACAAGATACAGTGAGCAGAACATTCTGCCTGATTAACTTTTCTATGTAAGTGTGATTTTTATTTTTGTTTAAATAGCTTCATTTTTTGGCAGTGCAAGAACATGAAATTGTTGCTGCTGATTCCCTAGGGCTGCAGAACTATGCCTAATGCAGGTAGAGCAAGGGCTCCCTGACCACAAATGTGGTCACTTACACAAGGATTTGGGATTACAGAGCTCAACTGCAGGAAGTAACTGGAGGGTGTGTGGAGAGAGGCCATGAGTGAGTTGTGGGAAGAAGCAGTGCAGGAGCCAAGGGGCTGTGAGGGGATGTACCCTTGGGAAGCTGGGATGTGGTGGTCTGATGTGCCTATACCTAAAGTCAGGACATCTGAAAATGCTCTTGAGCTCCAGGATTCTGAAGAGCACCAACAACAAATTGTGAGTGCCTTGTGTGGCTGTGGATGGTGATTAAAATGCAGAGGGGCAGCTGCCTGCTGGATCTCCCCTGCCAGACAAGCCCAGAATACCTGTGTGCTATAGAAATCAATGATTTATTTAACCTTGGTATCCCACATTGACCTCATGTTTCCTTAGCACTGTCCAAAGTTTTCTTTGTGCTCTGCAGATGTAGAAACTTGTAAGATACAAAAATGTGTTTGTCAAAATAGTTCTTTTTCTAAGCACTTTTATCTTGGATGTTTGAGGATAAAGCTTAAACTGTTGATTTTTAAGTTATTAGGAGAGCATTTTTTAACCTATCCCCCTTGTTTTGAGTGACTCTTGAAAGGAGGAGAGATTTATTGGGGGGGGGAGGAACATGTTAATTTCCTCAAGTAGGTAGAAAAGAGCTGTCTCTTATCTCAATACCTCCCATTCCTTAAGCAGTGCAGGCTGGCAGAAACAAGCCAACATTTGGGATAAGACTTATCTAATTTAGTGATGGAACACAGTAGCACAAGCCAGGGAGTCTGACACTACTTTCTGCAACTGAGGTACATCAAAGTCATTTTTATTTGGGTTTAAACACAGGTATCCACCCTTTTGTAGAGGATAGATGGAATGGTGACAGGATACAGCATGTGAAAAGAGAAGAGTTCTAGTTGCAGAGCATATAGACTAAAAGTGTTTCCATTTTTATGAAGTGGGTTCTCATCTGTTATTTGTGTTGCAGAAGTTGTTTCTTCTGCATGTGAGCTCTCATTTTTGTGAGTGCTGGCTGTAATTACAATATCATGGAGATTTTTTGTTCCAAAAATTGTACACTCTGAAATAAACCCTCCCACTTTTAAAAAGAAAAAAAAAAAAAAGCTGCAGAGCAGGACAGGACCTGTCCCCAGTCCTGCAGCTGATTATTACAGGAGTCCTGGCTCAAACAATATCTGCCACCTCTTTACTTGCCTCTTCCACTGATGTTGCCTCTTAAAGAACCAGAAGTGTTAACTCTGTAATGACTGAAACACAGATCCAAACTGCACACATGTGTGTATATAAAGTAGCTGTCTTTAAAACATAACTATCATCACTTAATTAATGAAATAATACCCTTAATGCTGTACTTAATCCCAAAATCAGTGTGTGACCAGTGAGCTCACACCTGTAGGAGAATGGGGGTCAGAGAATTGAGTGGTCCATGTGGCATCATGGTCATGTTTTCCTTTGTTCATACAGAATTGCTGATGTATCACAGTCTTGATATTATTTCACCCTTGCAGAATATTTCTGCTTCTCTAGAGAGTGTTTCCTTTATGCATAATCCATTAAATGATGATCAGAGCTTTGAGTGTCTGCAATTCATCAAGTTTAACACTTTACTATAAGAGAAGACAAAACCATTTCTCTATGGTTTTGGTTGTTAAACATAATAGCTATAAAATCGACTCAATCTAGATCTTTTACCTAAGCAGAGGTGACAGATTGATGCTGCTGGGGTTCTAGAAGGTGTTATTGGAGACATAATGAAATTTCCTGCAGGCTGTTACATTGCTTCAGCTCAGGGAGCTCGGTGTGAGCATAATGAATCTGCACCCTCTAATCATCAGGAAGAAACATCTTTATTTAGGCCAGGCTCCAACCCACAACTTGAAAGACCTGAGCAAAATCCTCCACTTTATTCCCTTGTGTTCCCTGGGTGGATCTGTGCTGGGAGGCTCTTGCACAAACCAGGTATTTCTCATGTCAGAGCTTCAGTCCTTCTGTGGAAGTGACCCTTAGACGGTCCAAACCTCACATTTCCTATAATAATGTGCTGCTGCAAATGCAAACACATTGGGGAGCACCCTGTTTCCCTGCCTGGAGCCCCCTCAGCAGGTACCTCTGTCATCTGAATAGCTGCTGTTTTGTTCCATTGCCTTGCAGAGCCATTACTGCAGCAATAAAGAGAAGCTTTGCCTTTGTCTTGTAAATCCTCTGGCAGGAGCACGATGTGGCTCTTGCCAAATGCCTCTGTCAGGGGTAGAAAGTGCCAAGGGGTTTGAGGAGCAGGAGAATGCCCAGAGAGGTGAGCAGCAGAGGCCAGAGGTGGCCTTTCTTCCCTGTGCATCAGAGCTTTGTGCACACACATCTGTCTGCTGGAAGGTACAAGAGCCTTGTGCCATTGGCTGCCAAATCAGATGGGGCACAGGAGCTTTGTGACCTTGTCCAACATGACCTTTCAAAGGTGTGAGATGAGCTTCACACAATTTATTTTCACCTTTCAACAGCAAGAGCACTTGACCATGTAAAACTATTTTGCTATGTTTCTACCTAAAAGGTTTAGCAATTCCTGAATGTATTTTTTTTTATTTTCTCACTTGTTCCTATGTGTGTGTTCCACTGGTCTTTAAATGCCATTTGATGAGTGCTTTCCTGCTGCCCTAGCCCTGGTTGGGTGGGGTTGCCCGCTCTGATTCTGTGTGAGGGAAGGTGACTGGTTTTTCTGATGATATGTGTGGATAGCCCTGGCAAGATCCTGCCTTCTGGATTGGACAAAGCAAATTCATCCTCTGAAAAAATCTATCCAAAGGGACAAGACCCTTTAGGAATATATAGTTATCAGTCTCTGTAATCTTAGGTGCCTATCACCTGTATCCAAGTTGTACAATACAGATGTCCAGAGGGGCTGGAGCCATTCAATAAAGCTGCTGCAATAGTTCTTTACATTAATACTGAGTTTGAGCACATCACTCCTGCAGTCACTGCTCTGGAAAACCACGTGCAGCTCTCAGACCTGGAGAGCTTTGGGGATTATAAAAGAACAGACAGGCTGAAGCAGGGCTGAGGGTCCTGACAGTCCCCACTTGGGACACAGCAAAGGTAGTGCTGAGGAATTGGCTTTGGCCCTGTGGCAGCACTTGGCTTGCTAGTTCCCAGTATTTACCTAAATATGTTTTGGATTGCTGCAGCTGCTATTGTTTGTGATAAAGGCTTGGACAAAAGGTCTATTGATCAGGCAGTCCTGGTCATCCATCTCTGCCTCTCCAGACAGCCAGGCTGGGGTGGCAGTGATGCTGCTGAGCCACTGCTCTGCACCAGGCTGGCACAGGGCTGTGCTCCCTGCCAGGGAAAAGGGGTGATCCCACCACAGACCCCTTTGCCTTGCTCCCCACATGCACATGAGAATCTCTGTGTGATCACAGAGCCACGGCTGATGGGCTCTGAGCCTGGTTCAAAGCTCATGGGGATCTTGCTCCCATGGTCTGGTTTAGTAAGGAACAATCTGCCAGGTTTGGATGCTCATGACATTCAAACCTCACAGAGCAGAGATATTATCAGAGAAAAATGTTCTGAATTTTATACTTTTTTTTTTAATGAAGTCAGCTATTGAGTGGAGAAAATCTTGTGACTGGAGGAAAACTTCTGGGTTTCTTAGGAAAAGTGAAATATTTCCTGTAGTTATTGTTTGAGCTAAACTTTGTCTGCTTGTCTAATGATGAAAAATGGTGTGTGGTGCAATTAGATAGCACATGGAAAATAATCATATTTCTGGAATACTTGTCAAAATACAGGCCATGTTAGAAATGAAATTGCATCTCATGCAACAATTCTTGCATAGACAGAGAAATGAAATACTTTTATTCCTAAAATAGGAGAGAATAAGATATTGAAAATAAAAGGCATGAATATTGCTAATGTGCATACAGAAAACTTGGTTATATCTCATGGCTCTGAAGTGGATCTTAAATCCAGACATAATAATGCAGATACATAAAAGCTTCTGTTTTGAGGAACTAGCTGGGGGAAAACACAATGTGAGATTTCAGTATAGATTCCTTTCAATGGAGTTAAGAGAGTACAAAATTAAGGACTGACAGTAAAGTTGGCCAACAACAAGTGGGAGTTGTAGTTACCTGCTTTAACATGAACAACTCAAATTGAAGTATTTATTCATTTTATAGGAGGCTTTCTTTTCAAGCAGTGGAGTACAGAAGTAACAGTATCACTTCAAAAATTAATATATTTTATACGTGTTACCATGTGTTCCTAATTTTTTTTTTGTTTTCTCAGTTGAGCCTTCCCTGTTTCTGACACCTCCTGTTCCCAATGCTGCTGTAGGTGGGGTTTGGTGCCACCTGGCTGGACCCAGGGCTCAGCACAGCGCAGAGGCTCTGGCACTGCTGAGTCTGGGGGGATTTTAGAAGCCCAGCCCAGTGTGGGTGGTGCCTGTGGAGCACAGACAGGAGGGAGCTGGGCCATGGGATGATGGGGCAATGGGGCCATGGGGCACTGGGGCACTGGGACCATGGGGCACTGGGGCACTGGGACCATGGGGTGATGGGCCCATGGGGCCATGTGGCAATGGAGCCGTAGGGCCATGGGGCGATGGAGGCAAGCACCAATCCTCGGGACGAGCTGGGCTGCGGCCGCACGGCTGCTCTCGGGAGCGAGGGGCAGCAGCAGGGACAGGACCCCTGTGTCCCCGGCATCTCGGCAGGCTCCGGACGGGCTGATGGGAGAGCCGAAGTGCGGGAGTCATTCACTTCACCCGGATGGAGGAGTTGTCCTGTGCCTCCCCTCCATGCGCGGTGCCTTCCCCTGCCCTGCCCTGCCCTGCCCGCCGCCCCCGGGCCGGGCGGGGATGCCCCGCCACCGATCTGCGCCCCGGGGAGATGAAGGAGCGCTCGGACAATGGAACCTTGTACCGGCTCTGTGCCCTGCCTGGGGGAGCCAGCCTGTCCCGCACAGCCACAGCCCCGTGTCCCCACGGCTGGCAGGGCACAGCCAGGTGCGGGGAGTGAATTGTGACTGCTTTTGGCTGGTGAGATAATTGGGGGCAACCGAGTGTTTTGAGCAGTATGATGAAATGGGTGCAGGATTTGAGGTCCCCTATGCACACAAATTTGGAAATCGTGTGTCCGAGAAGGTGTGTCTAATACTAACTGAATGCATTATTTGATTCATAACTTGAAGTAAAACCTCTGCCTGGGGTTTTGGTGGATTTGCTTCTCCACTCAACACTCTTTCCCCCCGCCACCCTTTATTTGTTTACTGGCATTAGCTTCCTGGGAAGAAAGTTGCCAGAGAGCCTGCTGCATTCCAGGGGATTCCTCTTTCTCTTGCTTTCTCCATGTCACCTTTCTACTCTTCCTCTCTCTTTCTCTTGTCTTGTGATGCACAGCCTTCTTTCAAACATCCCATCTCACTTGTGCTTCTCCTCCTGCTTTCTCTGGGATTCCATCTGCTATACAGAGGGTTTATTCCTTCCCTCTGGTTGTGCTTTCTCTTGCCTTTCTTGGCATATTTCTGCCTTTCTCTTTTTCTTTCCTCATTCTCTAGATTTTATTTCTTCTTCCTCACACTTTCTCTCCTGTTTAGGGGAATTTTATTTTCCATTCTCTTCTTCCTTGTATCTCTCAGGTTTGCGATCCTCCCTTGCAGTGTCTGCTCCTTGTTTATCAGCCCTTTCCTTCAGTCTGTTCTATCTTCTGCTGGGTGTCTCAACAGGCAATAAACTGAAGTACCATGGCCAGGCCAGAGGTTCTGTCCAGTGTGATGGGCAAATAGAATCCTACAAATGAACAGAGGAGTTTATCTGTGTGAGGTCATTGGAAATTACATCTACCCTGCCAGCTGCTCCAGCTCTCCCTCTCACTGGCAGAGGATAGGTGGTGTCTGCTGATCAACCTTGACTTCCCAGTTTGGAAAAAGTGATGTTGAGCCCTGCCCATGCTTGGTGAAAGCAGGGACATGGGATTATTTTGTCAGGCAATGTGCACCTTGACCCATGATCCAGTCAAACTTCATCACTCAAGAAATATTGCATTAAATCAACTCAGATGGGAAACTTACCTCAGATGCAGAGATGTTGCAGTGAATGATTTATCTGAGGATGGTCTTGGTTCCTGTTGGATGTGGGTGATAATCCCACATAGCAGAGAGAGTCCTGGGCTGTGAGAGGTACTGTGGGTCAGCTGAGATCCACCCTCACAGCCCATACCACCACACCTGAGGTGTTGCTTGTCATAGGACTGAGCCTGAAGAATCCCCACAATCCCCACTCCTGACCATTCAAGCCCAGTCTCAGTGGTTCAGGAACATTCCGTACTTTCTGTTCTGGGCTGTATATTTTCCCAGACTTTTCCAGTGTGGCATTACCTTGCTCCATCAGTCATATTTCACCCTGGAGATGGTTGTCTCTTGATGGCAGATGAAGTGGAGTGATTGAAGCACTACTAGGCTGGGCCACTGTAAAATATTCTTTATCAAAAATGAGCCCTGCAAAGAGGGCTGTAATTCTTTTGACCCCCTCCCTTTTTTTATTTTTTCCTGTAGGAGTATTTCAGCTATGTAATTAATTTTTTTTTAATATCTCTCTTTCCAGACTTTTTATTCCAGTCCCAGTGCCTGCGGTTCCTGTGGGGTGTGAGGAGGAGGGCTGAGTGACAGGCTAATAACCTGCTCTGGCTCTCGCTCCAAGCCCAGTGGCAGGTGTCCCAGAGCCCCTATTGAATGCCACCATCCAAAAAAAAAAATTATCAACAATCTTCCTTCAACAATGATTTATTATTGCCATAATTTGCCTGGGTACAATGAGCTGCAGAGTGTATTTCTGCACCCGACTGACAGGTATTTGATGGCTCCAGGTTCCTATTTTATTTAGTCTTGAGCCTAATATGATTTGGTTACCCTCGCTCCCTCCTTCCCATCCCTCTTCTCCCTCCCCACCCAACCTTTTCTCATTTTGTTTTGTTTTCTAAGAGTGTGTTTCGCATAACCCTGGCCTGGCTGACAGCGCTTGTAAAAACCAGAAGTCGATCTCGCAGTGGCTTTTCACCATTAATCAAGCTGCCTGGAATTGGAAAGTAACACTGACAGGCTTTTATCTTGGAGAGAAGGAGGATGGCAGATGTATTTTATGGTGGATGAGCCTTCACGGCTTCTATTAGACTGGGACTTCAGTGGTACAAGGTGGTGGTTTGGGGGAGGAGGGAGCGAGGGGGAGGAGAAGCCGGGAGCAGCCTATAGATAAATAGATCCGTCAGTCAGGCGATGTGGAGGTCTCCAGGCGGCCAGCCATTGTAGGTGACAGAAAAGGCAATCAAAGACAAAACAAATCAAAAGGTACATCTTATCAGCAGCAGGCCAGCTGGACTTCCACCGCACTCAGAGGCCCCGCCGAGGGCAGGAGAAATTAATCCTGCTGTCGAGGCCAGAGAAATTGTCGCTGCTGAAGGTCCAAGTTCAGGCGAGCGGAGGTGGCCAACGTTAAAGGAGAGGAGAGCGGGGGGCGGCAGGAGAGGAGCGGGGGAGCCAGAGCCCTGTCCCAGCACCTCTCTCCCTCCCTCCTTCCCTCCCTGCCTCCCTCCCTCTCCCCCGGGCTCCTGACAAGTGCATTCATCGTGCGATGATAGCTCGGCACCTATGATTGGTACCTTTAATAATATAGCCCTCGCTCAGCTGTCACCCTGAAAGAACAATTTTTCCTCCCGCTTCCCTCGATGCAAAGATACATCTGTAATGAGAAGGGTGACAGAAAGTGGGAGCACGGGGAGCCAAGGAAAGTTTGGAAGAACATTAATCTAAAAGTGAAGTTGGAGGTGATGCTGGCTGCTTGAGGTGCCCGTGCCTCCCGTGGGGAGCCAGCAGTGGATTTGAAGCTGTTGTCATGTTTCCTGGCCCTCAGTGCTTTGGGGGCCCCCTCTGTGAAGGGAGAGGGATCCTTGGCCCAGCCTTGAACAGGAGCAACTTTGAAAGCCACCATCCTCCTGCATGGCAGAGCTGGTTGTGGTGGGAGGGACTGGCAAGTAGCCCCACGTGCTGGGAGTCCTTGGAATAAACTGGAATGACTCCATTGTGTGCGGATTTATGCTGGGCAGGGATCTCTCTTCACCTCTGCAGCCTGGAGGAAAGAATGTGTGGTTATAGGTCCTGTGACTGTCCCTGCAGCAGGGCCCTACTCACGTCCCACTCTGGTCCACCCTTTGGTTTCAGCCAGCCTCAACCCACAGTGCCATCATTGGCAGCACTCTGCAGAAGCTGCCATATTTCCCCAGAGGAGCTTTGCCTCCCAGGGCAGGGTGCCCTCATCTCCAGGCTGCAGTGTGGCTGCCCCTGGCTCAGGTGCTCTTGTACTTCCTTGTGCAATGGCCCAAAGCCTCCCTGGAGCCCTGATTTCAGACCAAGTTGCAGTGTTGTGCTCCCTGGAGCCACTGCCCACCTGTTCTGTGCCCAGGGCTGTAGGCACACAGTTTGTGGTAATTGGGGTGGGGCTGGCGCAGCCTCATCCCCAGTGGCTACAGCTGTGAGCAGCAGGTGAGCAGCACTGACAGCAATGAGCCATGGAGTGCCCAGGGGCACTGAGCAACCACCAAAGGGAGCAGAGGGCACACAGGTGCAGGGCATCAACAGGAGGGGATAAAAGGCTGGGCTGAAGAACAAGGAGGGCAGACCCCTGCAGCCTCCTGAAGTGATGTTCCTCTGCATGGGCAGATGCCTGAAGCCTTCTGATGAGGTGAGGTGTGACTGTGTATGGATAAAGCCTTCTGAAATTGTGTGGTGATACTCTGTGTATTGTGGCTGTCTAAACTGCAGCAGGTGCTGAGGTGTGTGCTGTGACCCAGGGCCATGGCAGGAGGTGCCCAGCCCTGCACACCCAGCAGCTCCTCCAAGCAATTGTGCTGGGGGGAGGCAGCTGGGGTAGTTTGTGGGGGTGTATCCCACCCCAGTGTAAAAGAGACACTGTTCTGGGGGGAGCAGCAGGTGCCCAAATCTGTGAGGCACTGAGGAGCTCATTTTGTTGTATTTAGGGAATGTGCCTATTTTAATTTGAGGGATAAGCAGCAATGCCCTCAAATGCAGTTATCTCTTGTGGTTTTCAGCAGCTTTCCTGGCTGCCCAGCTCTGCTCTGCAGTTGTCAGTCCCTCCCTGGTATGAAGCCCCTGGGCTTGCATTCTTTAGCATTAGCATTTGGCAGTCGTTCTCTCATTCTGTGCTCTCGTGTCCCTACAAATGATTTGCTAATCTGCATCTGGTTTTGTTTTTCTCCCAATGAAAGTGGGGATTATATGAAGATCTCTATCAAACATGTTGCCTGTAAAATCAGGGGTGCTGCTCTCTGTGGTCTGCAGTCTCAAATCCCACAGGATCAGAAGGAAAGCAGGGAGGGTTAGGCAGCATCTCCAAAAGAAGCAGTTTGTTCTATCTGGTCTCCAAAAACTCAGTGGTGGCTACTCCATGGAAGCAGGTAACTTCTGCAGGCAGTGGTTGGTGGGTGTGTGAGCCATATGGATGGGACAAATGTTGGTATGGAGGGGTGGTGAGAACAGTCCTTGAGGAATGTTCCCTCATGCAAAGGGAAGTGTTGAACCCAGAATGGACAAGCCCAGCTCACACAGGGAAGCAGAGCTCTGATCTCCATGCAGATCTTAGTGAGGAGGGGAAACAGGTCCTGCACAGTTGGTTTGGTCTGTCCATGCAGGAGCCTCAGAGGATGCTTAAAAGGATGAACCCTTCATATATACCCCACAGAGATGATTCAGGTGTGTTTTGCTGGTGCTAAAAGAGTAAATAATGCTTTTGTCTGGTAACATGTTCTGCAGTCCATGAAACTGTAAGAGCAGGGACCTCTAACTCAAGTGCCCAAGATGATTTTGAAAACTGAACAACAGATGTCCTGTTCAGGACACAAACAAGGCTACTAGATAGTTTAAAAAAAAAAACTTTTCTGCTTTGCTTCATCTTTGTTGCAGTGCTCTGGGGCTCAGTTCAGTTACCTGAACACACCTGGGACTGAGGTGTGTGTCCTGGGATCCCACAGCAGCTCTGGCAGGTGGAGCAGCCTCTGCAGGGGCACAGTGGTGTCTGTGGGGGCCCTGTGATTGAGTGTTGGGGTTTTGTGGGCAGTTGCTGCTGTCCTTGAGTAAGGTCTCTATTCCACAAATGAATCCAGAGAGTTTTGTGGTCTGTGGGTTGTGGCAGTGCTGGTCTCACTGTTCTGCACTGCACCAGTGGCTTCAGATGGGCTCCCTGGCAGCCACAGCAAAATCTGCTCTGTCCCTTGCACAAGTGCCTGACCCCTGAAGGTTCCACCATTGCTTTTGAGGGGGAATAACACCCCAGGGCAGAAAGCAGCAAGCCAGGCACCAAGGGGATGAATCACAGCCCCAGAACACATCAAGTGTGCTGAGCAGCCTGTGGGACAGAGCCTGTCCTGGCCAGGGGAGCTCAGTGCACTGGGAGGGAGGTGACAATTGCAGGGACAGTGTCCTGGTTCTGGGGGATCAGGCATGTGCTGGGAATGCTGCTTTTGTCCTTGCTGACACTTGTTTGAAAGATGTCCTGAATAGACAAATGGCTTTTTCTGTGGGGAGTGCAGTGCCCAGGGCTGGGGAGGGCAGACCTGAGGCTCTTGGCACCACTGTGCTCCCAAAGCCCAGGAGCCAGGGCTGCCCCTGCTGACTCTCCCCTGTGCTGCTTCAACTCAGCCTGGGTGTTGTTTTCAGGGCAGCTGCCTCCAGCAATCCCTGTGGATTCCAGCTTCCCACAGGAGATGGGATCTGCCTGATCAGTGGAATCAGAGGCCACGTTGAGCTGGCAGTAAAACCCCAAGTTGTGCCATTTTCCCACTTTTCATTGCAGACTCAGGAATTTGAACTTTCTTTGGGAAAGAAAGCAAGCATCAGCTGCAGATGTGAGCATGCTCTTTGCTGTCCCTGCACCCCTTCCTGTGCCTGGTTTCCAATCTGAAACGTGCTCAGATCTCTCCTCTTTACCCTTGCTTGCCTGGTTTTACACCAGAAGACCATCACAAGCTCCCCTGGCTGCTGGCAGAGTCATGGGGCTGTCAGCCAGGGGAGATGGGCAGTGCCAGGGTTGGAGATCAGGGCTGGGAGCCCAGCAGTGCTGCACAGTCACAAGGTAAAGTGTCCTCCTCTGTTTGGAAATCTTTAATTGGCATCCAAAATAAAAACCCAAGTGAAGGTTGTTTAGACTGTTTTGTAATAAAAATAATTTCATTCTTAATTTTGTTTAAAGGGAAAAAAAGTCTGCTCTTTCCCTGGGCTGCTCACTTTATCAAAATGTTGCCACTAAATAGATTTTGTGGCTGTAACTCCCATTATATCAGTGCTGTTGCTTTGCTGGTGTCCATGACTCACTTTGACATGCACAATTAAAAATGTGTGTGGATGCACAGGCTCCAAAGCTATTAATTGGGAGAAGAGATACAAATTGTGACCTGAGAGCCCAAAGTGTGCTTACACCCAGCTCCCAGGGCTGGTGAAGAGCATGGCACTTGTTCATTCCTTTCAAAGAAACCAAAATGTTAGGCAGGAAAAGCTCCAGTTTGCTTCAGGGCATTATGAGGCTGGATGAGAACTGTGGAGTTTAAAATAATCTCCTGTTGGTAATGATTCTTGAATACCTCTTGAAAGGTATCTTCTGTCAAAAGAAATAAAAAGCATCATCATCTTCACCTCTCTGAAGTGTTTCCAGCCTGAGGAACAATGGTGTATCTGACACTCAGCAGTGAGTGCAGGCACTGGTACAGAGGAAGGGTTCCCAAATGTTTTGGGAAGGGTTTTGCTGGCCCTGCAGGGAGTAAAACAGGTCACTGGTGTAACACCAGCACATCCTCTGGCCATCCTGCAGCCTGGGGAAAGGTTTCACCTGTGTCTTGTGCCTGCTGACCCACAGCAAAACTCTTGCCATGCTCTGAGCTGCTGCATTCACCCTGGTGCTGTTTGTGGGTACCCCAATTTCAAATGGTAAAAGCCATTTTATCCCATCCCAACAAGGGAATAAAAGTTATTTCCTCTGAGGGCATTCTGGACCAGTTTTTGAGGTGGGAAATTTTCAGGATGTGTAGTCTTGGCAGTGGTGGTTTCCTGGCTGGGTCAGCTTTCAGACTATCTCCTGTTTTGCCCCTAAAGGTTAATTTTGTTTTAAATGCTTTTGTCCACATGAAAACTAAAGACAGGGCAATTTCTGTCCTTGGTGTGTGTAAACAGGAGGAATCAACTTTCAGGTACCACCAGACCATGGCATCTGCACAGGAGGCACGTACACTGGATTTATGTGTATCCCCTGCCTCAGAGCAGGATCCAGTGTGTCATTGCTCCACATTGAAAGGAAATCACAGCTTATAATATTCAACTGGTTACTAGAGCACCCACCCACCCCAGGTTTAATATTAGAACTATTTTTCACGTTGAAAACGAAATAGTACAAAATATGGGCTTGCTGTAATTGTTGTTAGATTATGTGTCACCCTGATAAGATGTAACAAATATTTTCCTACACAGCAGGACCCGTTTCCCTGCAAGTAATGGATGGAGAAACTTCTCATAGTGTGTAGGCAATAGGTCGTAAAAACTTCCCTGAGAAGATTAATGCACCAAGTGCAACCTTTGTGGAAAATAGAAAGAAAAGAATTAAAATAATAGTTTGTTCTTTCACATTTAATATTAATAACCAAACTTATTTGGTGGGAATGTTCCTTGCTGCCTGTGCCTTCCTCCTTCATGGGGCAGCTTTGTGTCAGGAGTATTTCTACTTTTTCTGAAGATCTTTCAGCAGCTCCTATTGTATATGGTGCAGTGATTCTTTCAACAGAACTGTTTTTATCAGTAATATGAAAGACCTTTTTTCATGGGCAAAGCTTTGACACCACTAAGTCTGCTGGACGTCCCTTAATAGGCTAGATAAACATTGGCTCACCATTCAGAGTGGAAGGATTTTCCCTTTGTAGCACAGCTCTACATCTTCCCTGGGCCTTAATGGCCATCAGAGAGGTGGCACCAGGGGACAGGGTCCCACAGGGCCAGGGCCTGTGTGCTGTACAGACATGAAGGTGCAGAAGGGAAAAGGGGCCCTTCCAGGAGCAAAACCTGTGGGTAACCCCAGGTCAGCCCCTCCTGAGCATACTCTGCACCAAGTTCTGCCCATTAGAAGGGTCCTTGCTCCTTCCTGGGGGTTCTTTGGGACCAGCCCCTGCTCTGCCATAGACTTGGCAGATGTAAGGATGGTCTCGCGTGATGATGTAATGATTTTTTTTTTTTTTTAATTGCTAAAGGTTTGGGAAAACTGATTTGGTTTGGTTGCTGCTGCTTTTCCCTCTGTGTGAATTTTGAGATGTTGTTTTCTTCCTGAAGTACCCTTGTAGCTGCAGTCAGTCTCTCAAGTGACAGGTACCATCAGTCATGGAGCCTGCTGTGGAACCAGGGTCGGATGGAGCTGCTTATTTGCAGTGTGTGGCACACAGTTCACTTCTTCCCAGGTCTTTGCTTTTATCTGAGGTCTGGCAGGCTACCCAGCTTGAGTTTTACAGAGAATGACTTGTTTTAACTGTTGTGAGAACAGATATTTCTCCCCATCTTTGCAGAGCTTGAATTTTTATAAAGAACATTTTGTAAGCAAAGAAACAACTGGCTTGCCAAAGTAGAAACAAGAGTTTCTGCCCCTTCCTAATGATGGTAAGTGGGAACAGTGGTATTAGGATTTCAGTATTCCAGGAGGTACCACCCTTCATTGCCCCAGTAGTCTTTTGCTGAGTGAACAGAGACAAATTCATCACTAAAAAGCCAATGCCATTGATTGGGCCTTTGAACTGCTCTGGCGTTCAGAATTATTTAAGGTTTATTCAAACTTCTTTCTAAATTGATCAGTTAGATATTTCAGAAAACTCAAAGAAAAATGGTGCTTATATTCTTAAATAACTACATTCATCATTGCCAAGAAGGACTTTCAAACTGCAACAGAAAAAAAGGTTCAATTTTGATCATGCAGCAGCTTAATTCACCGTGTCTCTTTCTGTGCTGCCATAGCACTGAAACAGAATGTGCCATCCAGCCACAGTAAAAAGAGATTTTAGAAGCACTGTGAAAATTATTCTGCTGGTTTAATTGCAATCTTTATTCACTTGGAATTAGTAAGAGAGCAGATTTTTAGGTTTGAAAGCAGGAATGCTCCTTGGCCAAAAATATTCACAGATAAACCAAAAATAATTGATTAAATCTATCTGTCATTATTGTTTATTTGCAGATGTAGAGAAAGGAGTAGGTAGATTTTTAAAGTACAAAAGCTAATTAGGGCTGGCTGACAAGAGCACTGAATTTTACTTTGAAGAATGGGACAGGTTTTTACATGACTGAGATGGTAGAATATGATCAAAACATTATTTAATCCAAACCATCCAGCTTCCTTCCAGCTCTACTTTTTTCTCCCCAGCAGACTCTGCTGTCCAGTCCACAGTTACTGGAGCTGAAAAATCATTAGCAATTTCCACTAACAGCACTTCAGCATAAGGAAGAGACAAGCCTCTAGAGCATGAAGGGGTGAGGACAGAGATTTTTAGCAGTTGGACTCCTTCCCCAAGGAGATGATGACTGAGCTCTTGCATGTTTTAGGAGGCAGAATTCTCTGATTTAACAAGAGAGCTTTGTTACATTTGGTATGTATCAAGCAAATTATTTTATACAAATGTGCATGCTATGGCTTTGTGATAATTTTAGCTTCTTTAACTACCACAAAGTTTCAGAAGAAAACCTCTTAGGAAAGCAAAATGAGTAATAGAGGTAGATTTCACCTTTAAGAACAAAACAACAAAAAATCCACCCCAAAGTGTGATTAATTTCCCATTACTGAGATTCTCCCCACAAGAGGAACCACTGACTTCCTGTGAGGGACTCATGGAAGGCTGAGTATGTTTGGTATTTGTGAGGGGTTGTCTCATTCAGGAACAGAGATCAAAATTTCAATGAGTTAATTGAAAGTCATCTTCTTCAATGTCCACTTTGCATATGCCAAAAATGACATTTAAACCTTGCCTCCCATGGTTACTGTTTTTCCAACCCTACCCCCCAGAAATGCTTATTTCAGTAGTGTACATAGAGTTTTAAATCCCTAAAGGGTCTAATAAGGAATGTGAAGTTAGTCACTTGATAAGGCTTCTACATTTTTTCTCCAAAACATCCATTTACGTGGTTACAGAGGTTTGTATTTCAGTGTTACAGGGATCTAAATCATGAATCCTTTAACCTCCAGGTCCTGTGAAGCAATCAGGTATCCATGCTTCACACAACTGTGAGTGTGAGACTAAGCTGAAGTTCATCCAGAGTGTGCAGAGAGAGATTTCAGTTTTAGTTTGAAAATTTTTCCTGATTCTGAGTGATCAAGAAAGTGGGGATATTGCAAAAAATAGCAAATCATAATGGAAACAATTTTTTGAAATCTGCTTTCGGAAAACACAAGAAAAATTTAAGTTTCTCTGGGGGAAAGGCTTTAAACAGGGCTAAGACAATGATGATGTATTTCTGCATTCTCTAAGGAAGTTTTCAGAAAATAAAACCCGAACCCTACAAAGAAGTAAACACTTCCAAAAGGTGCCAATCTATATTTCCCTTTGCTGCAATCTATTTTTGTGTTGGAGATCCATTTCACTCATATTTGGCTTTGTTAATTCCAGTTTATTTTGACTGTTTCTTAGACAGGTCAACGTCCAGAGTGAAGACACACACACACATTTCCAATATTCTTGACATGTTTTATTATAAAGCACTTCAGACAAACTTGGATTCAAAACCAAAAAGTTATTATCTGTAAAAGGAAACTATTTTAAAACAGGATTCATAAAGAAAATAGACTGTTCTTATGCATCAACTTCAGTTGGAGCTCTTCTCAACAAAATCTAAGGACAAAACTGATGGGCCAAGAGCTACTAATGTCACATATACTGATAAAAGAGAGACTAAGATGTTACACACAAACCATGGAGCATCGTATTGTTGATAATGAAACAGGAACACCTCAATAGTTAATTCTGGCCTGACAAAGCAGTCCAACATTTAAATATTCTTCAGTCCCAAAAGAGACAAACCATTAACATTTCTCATTCAATAACTAAGCCAGCCCTGTCTAAGGGTTAAAGCTACTTCAAAGCATGGAACATGATAAGCTTTTCATTTCATGTACTTCTCCTGTTGATCAGCCAAGATTTTTGCTGAGGATTTAGCATCATAGAAAAGTTCATTTATTTCTTCAATATGCTCTTTCTCAATGCTGTCTTTCCCATTAATCTTGGCAAGCAGGTTAGCTGGGGTCAGCAACTGCACAGCATACCTGTGATCAAACAGAGGCAGATGAGTAATTACAATTCAGTGCATCCCAGGGAACTGATGATACAGAGAGCTGGGACATTTGCTAGGAAACACAGCTCTAGCAGCAGTATGAAAGTCAGCAAGCACTCCAGCATACTCATTCTTTAAAGAAGAAAAGAGGAGCATTACCACTCTCTTTTTAATGATTGTTAACAGACCATGTCATTGTAAAGTAGAGGTTTGTCTACTTCCAACAGTGAGTTACCCTACAGTGGCTTTAGACCCAGTCATGCTGAACAGAAACTGTGCCCAACTTACCTTAGGGTTGTCTTGGTACCAATTTCCCCTAAGTGGTTTAGAGCTTCTTCACTGATATTAATCCCTTCTGTCTGAGCACGAAGTTTTGTGATCTGTTGGGAAGAGTAAGTGAGGTATGTGCCCAAACAATTAACATGCCAAATTACCTAGTATCTGTAAATTATTAGTTTAGAGATGAGACATGCTACAAAACAAGATGGTGTGGAGAGTTACCCTGGTGTAAATTATCACTAAACCAGAATTTGTAGAATTCCAAGTCTTTGAACAGGCCATTATACTGTTAAAAAGTAAGGTAAATAACCTTTAGGTAAAGGTAGGTAAAGTAACACATCTGGACTGCTAATCCTTCCTGGTAACTCATGGCAAAGTCTACCTACTAATAAGGAGCAGAATATGAGAACTTATATAAGAAAATGGAAAATGTATGTTAGAAGTTGGTGGCAGCTGGAGGCTTCTGGATAGCCACAGCAGTTACTGAATTCTGCAGTGTATCACTGGTGCTGTACAGCAGAGCCCTCCAAAAAGCCCTACAGAAAGCTACACCCTTTCCTTAGCAGCTCACAACACACTTTTTCTTCAATTGACAGGAAGATAGTAAAATAAATCAAAAAGTTACTTTCTATGATTCACCTAGTCCTTCAAGAAGAAAAAAAAAAAATCACTACGAAAAATCTAATCTTTCAAGAACAGTCTCAGGCTTGCACCAGTTTTAAGATCTTTACAAAGTTGGAGAGGAAGATATCACCAATAAGCCTGAGCATATAAAGCTGTAACAAAAGTGGCACAAGTCTCTCGGTAGTCTGTATTACCAGCTGAGTGATAAGGGGCAGACTGGATAATGATGTTGTGTTGTAGTGCAGAGATAACTCTGGAACTGCAAGCCTCATATAATACAGGTATTTTTCACTTTGGCAGCTTTGTAAACAAGATATCAAGAAGCACTCGTTTAAATTAAAGCCATAAAAATGCGCTCAGGGAGCAGAGGAAGAGAGGGGCTTGAAATGGCAGAAAGTTGGTGCTAAGATATGTGCACTGAATATTGGCAAGGCTGCTGCCAATTGCAATTTCAGGGTGAATTTTTTTTTTTACCTGTAGATCACCTAGACATCCCCTTCCCTTCATTCAAACATTGCTACTTTGTTCTTCCTCTGCTACAAACAAGGTTTTGAATGTCACATCTCCAACAATGTTTTTAAGAATAACTTTTTATCTATAACCTGGTAGAACATTACCCAAGGACTAGGGCCCAAGCCATTAATCCACCTCTTGTTTACATATGCATTTACTATGCAATAGGAAAACAAGTGTTTATCAGGTGAAATACATTAGGAACAAAACATCTCAGTTATAACCTTTAATATCCAAGACACATATGCAAAAAAGTTTGATTACAACACCACCTGACTGGAATAAGCATAAAAGTGCATTTTTCCCTATTCTGGCTGCACTAAGGTTAGTGTGTGTCTTGTCTCAGAGCAGCACTTCACAATGGGATTTCTACTTTATCAACATGCCCAAAAAATATTTTCAACTGGTTATGAACAAACTTTCAGTAGATACATGACCAGATTCTGTGCTGACAAAGGACTCAATTGTGAAGGCAAAGAGCCTCACACAGAAACATCATCAGCAGAAACTTCTTCCTAACATGAAAGAGAAATACTGAGAGCAAAACTAGAGAACTAACTTATGCCTTGTTTTTACCCCCACCCCAACTGTACTTAGTTAGAAGCCACAGCTAAGTGTAATAGCTCCTCCTCTTCTCCCAGGAGAAGCTCCCATTCAAAAGCCTTAATTTAAGGGAAGATGAGGTTATCTGACTATGGCAACATGATTTATGGGGCCAAATGTCTCAACTCTATTTTTACCTTTAGGAAATGCCACTCTGAACACTTCCTTTCCTTCAGGCCTGGAGAGGGTAGAAATCCCAGCACTTACCCAGCTGTTCTGAACATCAGCATTCAGAAAGTGTCTTACCTGCATTGTAATCCAGCACTAACTACACAGAATTCACTTACACTACAGGAAAATCCAGACAGTCTTTAATATCCCCAGGTTGAGTAAAAGTCACACGTGAAAATTTGTTTTGTAGACTAAACCTAATTGTATTGTTAAATCACTGGGCTGCTTCTACTGCAATCTACACAACAATGCTTCAAAATGTCCTTTAGGTACAAAAAAAAATTATCCTGAGAACAGCTCAGGACATTATGAATGAAAAGCTCCTCAAACCAAGTGAAATGAAGCTTTGCCTCTTCCATAAATGCATCCACATCACCTTGGCACTTCTCCAGCAGCAGGAGACCATTATCTGGCATAACACTCTCCTCCACTGACATTATCTCTTAAATAATACAAAGAATTGACATGGTAAACCCTACTGTCTTCTGCATTATGCCACTTCCCAGCACTGAGAGGCGAATGAGGGGGGATCTTTGACACAATGCATCCTTATGGCACCAAGCATTCTAATCAATATACAATACATTGTGATGGCCCCACAGGACAACTTCCAGGCATTTGGAAAGATATCTCTGCAACACTTTCTGTGCTTACATTTCCAAACTTAAGTAGGAGCATTAAATTCTCCCTGTTTCAGGAGACACCCCCAGTAGGTTAAAGCTACAGTACATAAGGGCATAAAGGCAAAGATACAGCACATGAGGTTGTATTCCTCAACCCCTCTCATGTGAGGGAAAAGCCTGAGGTCTGGGACTAAAGATATCATGATGTGACAACACTTCATCTTACACCAACTGAAAAAGCACTACCTGCTGAAAACTGCAAACTATGGAAAGTACAGCTGTGCAAGAGATTGTTTCAGCTAACAATTCATCCCTTCCAGCAAGTGAGGTGCCACTTTCAGCTCCCCCTGTGCTTAGCAACTCCCCAGTGGCTGGAGTCAGAGAGGTTGTGTGCACAGCTTCAACCAGCTCTCTGTATTGAGTCCTAGAGAAGCAGGCTTTTAGCAAGCAGGGAGCTTTCTGGCACACGCCCTGGTGACCAGAGTCAAACATCTCTACAGTAACAGAACAGGCAGAAGCTGTGCACAACTCTGGGGACTTGTAACAAGCTCTTTAAAATCCTGTGCATACCTGCTTCATTTCTTGGGGTGTATAGAGCATGGTTCTGATAATCATGACTCGATCCAGCAGGTCCAATGGGATTCCATGAGGAGACACAATATCCTCTGTGCCTCTAGAGGAGAAACCAAACAGAAAGAAATCAGACACTGCTAGGAGTTCAGTACATTGATTTGGTTAAAATCAGTAGAGTGACTATACTAGTTTACAATTGTTGTGTGTCCACAGAGACACACACCCCTGGGTCAGAGACAGGAAACATTCTGGTCTAAGGTTCATTCCAGACAGCCCCAGGGAAACAAACACTATTGCTGGAGCTCTTAAACATGCCTGTCAAATACATAGTGAGAGGTGCTTTCTTGTATTGTATCTCACAATACAGCCTTATCTAATGTTCCAAGGCATCCTCCAGCAAGGAACAAATCATTCTTACTAAGTTGTTTAGCAGTATCAGCAGAAATTATATATACTATCATCCATTTGGAGAACATCCCCTGTTGCTGAGCAAGCCATTCTCTCCAGTCCCTCCAGTGAATACTTTGGTGGTTTACATTCCCTGCTCACATCCCAGCAAATTGAGAAGTTTAGGTCTCTGTATGAAGGACAGGGCAGGATCTAGATCCCCAACCATTTTATTTGTCTGACATACAACTCCCAACAGCACAGCCTGCAGACACATGCACTCTTGGTTTCCCAAGACCACTGTAATTTACTGTGAAGTCAAAAGATAGCCAGATTTAATTTAGGAGAATTACACAGACTGCAGTAATAACAGTGAAGTGCTGGTAAAGAACTACACTTTTAAGTTCAATGCTAGTATTTAGGTAGCTGCAGCTCTGGCCATGGTTCTCCAATATTAGCTGTAGCTATTATATGGAAAATTTCCTTGCTTAAATCACAGCTTTTTCATAACAAGATCTGCAGTGAATCCATGCTGACAGATCTCTACTTCCTTTACTTTTACAAGACAGCTTTTTTATATCTTTGCAAACAGAGTGAAGTAATGTCCATCTTAAACATTTTTGAAGGGCTTATCATTCTCACTTCTAACCAAAACAGAGAAATATTAATACCAGATGAGCCACTATGAGGGAAAGGAGAAGCTGGTTATACAGCTGAATTAAATCAATCCAAAGAGTAGCAATCATTGCTAACGACAGCTTGTTTAGACATAATTAGGCCTAGACCACAAACTGGTAGTAGAACTTACAGAAGACTGAAATAAAATGAGAGAACTTTTACTGAACATGCAAAGAACGCATTTTGTGGGTGCAAAATATCAAAGTGAAGTGGAAATGAAAAACAAGTTGGTTGGCAAGACTGAAGAATCACAAAATGCCAGACCAACAGAGCAGGAAAAGGGAGAAGCTGAACTGTGACACACTTTACCAGTATGAACTAGAAGCTGAAGTCTGATGGAATTAGGATTGCAAGCAGCAAAATAATCCAGAAGCAGTAAACAATGGTATTAGAGGTTTGTAGCTCTGGTGCTTTTGATGTCCTTAATGTGCAGGTAACAGACGTATTAAGGTATACAATGAGAATGGTAACTCACAGATCACCCAGAAGTGAAACAATTGTTAGAGGAGGAGAGATGAGTTAGGGGAGAGGAGGATTTCCAGTCAGCCTGGTGTTAAATGCTTGTCCCATCATAAAGCTCATGAGCAGTTCTTGAGCACCAACGCAGCTTGCAACTCATGCAGAGGATTATCACAGGTGTCAGTGTCAGAGAGAAAAGCCTTCAAAGATTGTAAATCTACTGACACAGCTAATTCCAACATTTTTCTAACAATGCAAAGTGGCAAATTCAAGTTTAGCCATCATACCTGATAATGCAGTTTCCTCGGTTGGAAGCAAAGATGACAATGGGGGAAATGGAAGATTCCAGTGCTCGGTGCAGGTATGTGAAACACTCGATATCCAGCATGTGAACCTCATCCACAAAGAGCACACCTGGCACCAGCTCTGCAATGCCTTGATCAATGTATTTGTTCACCACTTTATTTATCTCTCCTCGAAGTTTGTCTGAGAACAAAAAGAAACTGTTGGTTGTTCTGCCAGTGAACTACAGGTCAGAGGGTAAGGCTTGAAGCAAAGAAAATTCTCCTTGAACTTTTCTGTGGTTTGGTATCTTACTGCCAACAAGGAAAATACCTGTGACTCTAAAATTTTGTGACATTTCGTACTGTGTTGGGGAGATATCTGTCAACAAAGTATTTCTAACTGAAATATTCACACGTGAATTGTGAGAATTCATTTTCTAACTGGAAAGCACATAGATTGTATAATCTCAAAATGCCATACAGGTTTCGTACCAGTAATTTCAGTTTTCTTAGGTTTCATCAACTGTCCCATCATAGAAAGGATGTCTTGTCCTCCCTAGGAAAAGAAAGTGACAGATCAGCTTTGAGGTCATGTAGTAAGCACACACCTTGGAAATTTTATAGATCAGGGATAGGTTAGAGAGTTGTTTCTTAGAGTTAACTTAATACTTTGTAACAGCAGTTTTTGATAATCTGTCAAAGTTTAGGTCACCTCACCACAGCAGTATTCTAAACATAATCACCTAGCTACCCCCTCATCCTTGCTCATTTGGAGAGCATAAAAAATCAAAATGAGATCTTGAAAAAACTGTCACAGAGGAACTCTTAAGGAATGAAATTGTCAGGGCACACAGAGACGTGGATTGCCTGCATGCACAGTAGGTGCTCAGCCTGTCAACACAGGAAGAATTATTCTAAATTTTTTAATACCATGATTTTTACAAAATAATTTTTTTAAAAATTATTTTGAATTTGAGTAAGTTAAAGAGTTGTACTGTTTTACTGTAGGGATTCCAGCCTTTAAACTTGTCAGTGACTTCTGTCTGTGACACAGATAGAATTGCCTCAAGAGTGGATTTATGTGAAGACACAACAAGGAGTAATTCTTCTGTTTTCTGGGGTTTCTTTTGCTGCAATACATGCAGAGCCCTACTGAAATTCACAAAGAAGTTTAACAAGTGGCTATGAAACATTTCTGAAATGAGTAAGAACATCAACAGAATCCACAGCAGTCAAAAATACTTAAGACATCTTTTATCACAGTCCTTGCAGTTTCCATTTCATAATTATAAAACCATAAACACAGCAGAACATATTAATCTGTGCTCAGAACTTCCATTAAATGAAATTATGCAGGTCTGGCTGCTGCTAGCTCACACCTGTAGGCAGCTTTCCTTCTAGAGAGAAAGCAATAATCTCTTTTTCTGGTCAGAGGCAACAGCCCACAATTCTCTTTTTCTCTAAGTGAGGAGGCACAGCAGTGGAGGGAAAGAGAGCAGGGTCTAGATTTTGCATTAACTGTGAAGGTGGTGGATCCCAAATACCTGTGTGGAAGCTGTTCTACAACTCCCCGACCATTCTCTGTAGTGCCAGGAGTATTATCCTGACCAGTATTCCATGACCAGGTGCATGAATTCTAAGGAAGCAACTGCTTTAACCTCTTTAACCTCCATGGCAGAGCCCTGAGCTAGACTGGCCTTCCAGATGTAACACCTACTGCTTTTCCTACAGTGGAATCTTTGAGGGTGAGTTAGCTCAACTTCCTACATCTCCATTACTCTGTAACATCACATCTATCTCAAATAATTTTTCTGTAAAGACTTCATCTGTGAAGTCAGATACCTGAGGTCGAGCATTGGCCACATCCAAGTCATGCAGGGTGACATCCTGAATAATTTCCTTTTTCTTGTGCACATCACCTTTTGGCAAGGGAACATACTCTTCAGCTTCAAGGTCAAATTCTGTAGCATAGATATCACACCTCCCTTGCCTCTGAGGAACAAAAAAGAGAAGCCCAGGTATAGAATTAATTTCAGTACCAAAGCCTTGAGTGACATGAATTTGATAACATGGTTAGTTCACAATTCCAGTTCTGACAAGCTTCAGCTGACAGTTCAGACATCCCACTCCCTGCTTAGCAACAGGCATACCCTATCTGCTGATCAAAGCTCAAAAACTCTGAGAAACACCTGATATTTTCAGCGGCAACAATATTCTACTCCTCTCTCCCCTTCTTTTACCGTATGCTATTCTTGCTAAAGGACAAATCCAGCAGATTAACCAGAGATTGGGAGAACCTCCTTTGTAGGTGGGTGATTTATTATGATAGAAAATATTATGCTCATCCATTAAACAGCAAGTATCACTATACACTTTCTAAATCAGATATGAAAAGAATGCTAACTAATGCAGTATTCCCTTCTACATGTATATATCTTGTGGCGAAAATATCAGAGCGATAAAAGAAAGATTAAATACGCTGCACATGTCAGCCTGAAAATGACTAAAGTTGTTTGGTTCTTCCCCTCTTCCCTTAGAGATGCCTTGATCTCACAGAAAAAAAAACTCATCCAGACAGCATCAGTGATAGCTTCCTTGCCAGATGACCTTAATTGTGAACCAGATATCTCCACAACCTTTGGGTGCAAAAGAGACTTTTCTCTCCTGATAAAGAAAGCACTGGGCCCTTTTTAAAATTTCCATGTAACCATATCATGTCAGTTAAGGTTAATAAATCAGAGAGCCTTCTGACAAAGGCAGAGAAAGGTCTGCAAAAAACATACACTTGCATAAAAGTAGAGAACTTTTCTTTTACCTTGACAGCTCCACTGTTTGCTTCAATATAAATAACGTCACCAGTTTCCACTCGCTCCTTCTGCAAGCTCTCAAAAATGCTCGGGTCCAGCTGGAGACAAGCAAACAGCACAGTTGATCAAAACAGCTCCATATTGTTATGGTAATCAAGGTAAAGAAATTCAGTTTGAAGCTCACTCCCATCAGCTGAAATTAAACTGCAACCCACCCTGACAATAACTCTAGAATTTTATAAAGCTGTAACATTTGGAGTAGGGATAGTGAATAAATCTGGAAGATGCACAGAACTTGCTGTCTTACAAAAAAATCTGCTATTCAAAAGGAAGTGATAGTGCCAGAAACATAATGGTACCAGCTACAAAACATACCTCTGAGTAATGTGACAATGTATTTATACCTAAGAAACAGTAGTTCTCTAGCTTTCTAGGAAAACTTTTATAAAAAAATCTGGCTATAGCATTGAATATATGAATCAATGTTCCTTGATTTCTTGAGTCCTCATCCTCTGTGGAGCTCTGTGAGGGAGAGCGGGTGTGGAATATATTAGATGCCTTTGTTTCTCCTGGTACATGTTTATTCACTTTTGCTCTTCATTTCCTTGTTTTCAGAGTGAACAAATGAAAGATGATACTTAACAACAGAGACAGCTTTTAGTTCTCTCCAAGTCTGACAGGGAAATTGAATGGAGACAAGAAAACAAAAGGAAAGTGGGCCTGAGCTGGCAACACACCAGCTCAATTTCCAGTTCTCTATCAAATATTCACTAGAGCATGACACCCCATGTAGAAAGAAAAGATGTGACAGAAAGAATAATTTATATTTAAACATGCAATATTTCCCAAGCCATCCTCAAAAATTTGGTTCTTGACAATCATGAAAAGGAAACCAAACAAGGCCTTTCTCGTATGTTTATTACCATGAACATTAATTTATAGCCAGGGTCAGAGTGTATCACAGACTGAGACAGAATGAAGCTCAGATTGCCAACTCAGCCCATTTTTTGTGGTATTTGTCATTTACGAAACTGCATCAGTATCTCTTCCTATTAAAACTCACTTTTAACTCCTTGAAGACATACAGGTGAGTGCTGCCAAACAGAATAACAGCAGCTGCTAACCAGTGATGATGGGTTTATCTCCTATTTCAATTAGTAGGACACAAGACCAATACCTAAATATTCTACATAAAGCAGATAGTCAGGATAAAGTTGTCTAGCCAAAGAAAGCAGCCTCCTGGCAGCTCCACCTGACAGAGTGGATCAAGAGCTTGAAATGGAAATAAGAAGTGCTAAAAATAGAAGCTGCAAACCCAAAATACTTAAGGAAATTTCTGAGACTCTACCACACCTACCTTCAACTGTTTGGTTCCCTTTGCAGTTTTGAGTCCTATAATTACATGGCTGATGGTTTTGCCATATCCCCCCATAGGATTCTCAGTCTCACAGGGAGTCAGTTCTGTGACTTCTCCTTCATAAACTTCCTTGGTCTCTTTAATCCTCAATCCTGCAAGAAATTTTTTTTAAATAGCTTCAGTATGCACTTAGGAGTCTGCTGCTTTACTGTCAACAAAATGTAATTTATTGTTAGGGTGCATTACATTTCATGGTAATGTTTTACTTTTAAAGACAGAAAGATGAATTATTGCTCTCTTCTTCAATATTAAGTTAGAATATTCATCCTGTGCATCAGAATGAAAGCTCAGCCCAAGTTCTGACCTGCTGAGAAGTTTATTAAACTTTTAGAAATTACTTTCTTCTATTCATTATTATTAGTTCTTGAAGCAAATGTTAGGCTCCTCTGTCTCTTTTCCCTCCTATAAAGAGGGAATCTGCTTGATTTGCTCCCTATGCTAATGCCAGAAACAGGCCATCTTCTGAAACTAGTAACATTAATATAACATGAGATTTACAGTTTTTGGACCATCAAAAAAGCCCTGCAGTTTTGGACCATCTAAAAAGATAGAAGAAAAAAATAACTTCATAAAAAATTTTATACTTTAGCAACTAAGTTAAAAATATAACATACATTGATTAACAGGTATTGTGCTATAACATCATAAAATTCCTAAAGGGTTTATGTATAATTTCAAATATTTTTCAATAGCAAAAAAGTGAGCTAGATAAAATTTAGCAGAAACTGCTACAATGCAAATTTACAACTATTTCAAAAGAGCTAAAAATTACATCCTTACTTAGTTAATTTTCAGACAGCCAAGCAATCATCAGAATATCTGTCTATCTTCTGTTCTAGTCACAATTACTGAAATTAACTAGGTTATCTTAAATTGATAAATAATAGAGAGCTGAAGACATTTACAGGCAGACTGTTTCAAAGCAAACCCACTATCATCACCACCACTACTACAATTATGTATGTTCTATCTACACAGAAGTTCAAAGAATCCACATCTGAAGAAACTCCATGAAGTATTTTATGAGACACACATGCCATACCAAAAATAATGAATGGGCTGTAACAAGATACAAGGAAGTCATCCTGCCCAGTCTGAGGGTATTGTGACTTTATAAACCTTTGCTTGTTCCGTAACTTTTCATTTTGCTTTGAAATAGATCAGACGCTTCACCAGTAATTTTGAGCTGCTGATAGAGGCTATAAAGAACTGACAAATACGAGTCTGTCTCCCTCTACTGGGCCCAAATTCAGACCAGGATCTGAAATGTGAGAAACAGCCTAACTGTGACAAGTTCTTGGTAGGAAATGTTTGCTTTATCTTATTTACGATGACACAAAAAGTTGTGTACAAAGGTAATTTCAGTAATTTTTAAAATGTTCTTCAGGTATGCCAAATCACCAGACAGAAATGAATGAACCTCTGAGTTAAAAAACTGACCTAGACAAGGCTGCACCACACTGCCTCATGAGCAATGAGTGTGAAGCAATATGGGAATCTGCACACTGAAACTGCTATTGCCACAAACCAGACCAGGTTTGCTTGTCCTCTTTGTTTTGCTTTAAATGTCCAGCACAAGCTCTACTCTGCTCTGAAAGTGTGGCAGCCTGTTTCTATTTGGAGCATGATTTGTATGCTGCTGAAGCATGCAATGAATCTTCCAGTTCCATTTCATCTGGGAAGAACCCAGTTCATGTGCTCATTCTGCTCCACAATACAAGTCAAAGCCAAGTCAGCGAGGGCAAACCCAGGGATTGCTTCAGAAGCCTTCCTCTAATCCAGACTAATGTGCTCTTAGAGAGGTGTCTGTAGAAAATATTGACAGATGAACATGCTCTGAACAAAGGTAATTGATGCTTTGAACTTGCTGCTGATTATCCTTTAATTTCAAATGACTATGTATGTGTCAACTACAAATTTCATTCTCAGAAGAGTTCTTCGAGAGATCTCCTACTTCAAATCAGACCCAAATCCAAGGCAGCAACTGTGGGCTGTTGGATGCTTTGGTTCAACAGCACTCCATGGAGCTGAGCAGGGCTTGCTCCACCCATTGGCAGGTACAGCTTGGCAACACAAGGAACAGCTACACCACTGAAGTGGCTCCTGCAGCTGAGCTCCTAACATTAGCTGCTACCATCATCCTCACCAGCTGCTAATGAGCTCTGTACTGGATTAATCTCTCTCAGGTTAAATTGCTTTTAACCCATATAACAATTTGATCTCCACATTTCCACTCTGTCCTTTTCAGTTTCTTACATATTATAATCTCTCTACTGCATCCCAAACACTACTTGGGCATGAGACTATGTTGAGTCTGTTATTAAAAGACTCTCAACAATAAAAATTCTGTAAACTCAAGAGTAACTCCTTCTTTCTTATAAAGTGATCCAAACCAGTCAGACTGTAGTCTCCAAGAAAAAAACCCCCAACCATTAAGTAAAAAATTTGATGTTAACATCTCTGATAATTTTTAAAAATTCAGGTGGTTAAACCCCGTAAAAGCAAAATGCATGATATGAGCAATGATTATGTACACAGAACCTGCTACCAAGGAGACATATAAACAAAACTTAATAGAACCTAAATTAACACTTTCAAGTACTGATGGATGTGTGAGCTGAAGCTTGCCTTGCATCCAGACCCAACCACACTGCACGGAATAATTTCTTTTTAAAAATGTACCCCTGTAAAATATTTCTTTACCTAGCAAGGAAGCTAAAACCTGAGATTAAAACTCAACTGGAAAGTGTTTCATTATAAGAAATGGTGGTTAGTAGTCCTTTAAAATAATTTAGAGAATTTTTTTGAAACACATAAAAATATTCAATAAAGGCTGTGTTACAAAAATGTGACATGGAATTCAACAGGAAGGAATAAAAGAAGCTCCATCTTTCATTAACACTAATATTTGTTTAGAAGTGTCTCTCTACTGACATTCAGGGAATGCAGGGAACTAACAATGTAGCTGGCTGTTAAATCTCTGCTATCTCTAGAACTGACAACATGGATGGCATAAGTTCCACCTGCTGGTTCAGGTTTCCAAACCTCTGACAGGGAACTTCATCACATCAAGGAAATTTTGCAGACTACTGAGGTTTCCCTCCCCCAGGCCCTGCCAGTTTCATGGTAACCAGAAGACCAGAGACTACTGAAAGCTGCTTTCTTATAAAAAGTCAATGGAATACTTTTGTTACACTGAAGAGCTGAGAGACTTCACCCTGCTGCTGCCAGATGAAGCCCACGGTACTGAAACAGGAAAATTACTGTTAATATGTTCAGGACTAAAATCAACTGGGCTCTCTTTAGCAAATCCTCACACAAACAAGGGCCACTTCTATCTGCATCTATCAGCTGTCAGCAGCAGCTGTGTAAGAGATTTTAGATAGTCACTGAGGCTGTGTTGCAAATTAAACCAATTTACATCAAACTTGTAAATGCACTGTAGAGTTGAGGATGACATTAAGTTACAGTATTTATTTAGTTGGCATGGAACTTCATGCTCACTGGAACAGTAAGTCAGGCTAATGCTGCTGTTTGGGAGCCCCTGATTAAGCCTGTTTATTTAGTAGGGTGAAATCACTAAATCAAAAAACAGGAGGAGCGTTTTTCTGTCTACAAGTATTTCTGCTAACATAAGAAATTAAAAATTGTTTTTTCTTTCAGCTTTATTCAGTCACAGGCAAATCAGAGAGGTGAATGTGTAGGATGAGAGAATCTGGTGAAGTATAAACCAAAATACAATAATTAAATTACAGTTTGTGAACAGAAAACCTGACTCCACTAAGTGTAAAGAAATTCACTACATTAGGATCAGCACTGAAGAAAATAAGCAAACAAAAATCTGAAAACATCTTGACCACTGAAAAGTTTTTCCTTTTTAGATGACTGAGAAAAAGCAAAGTTAGTATCATGCAAATACTTAATTCTTCTTTTCCTGAAACTTACCAATTGCACGTCGGAAGTTTTCCATTAGAACTTCTGTTTTCTTGATCTCAGTGGAATAGACCTCACTTCCAACCATAGGACAAAAAGGAACTTTGCTTCCCAGTTCCTGAGCAATAGCTAAAGCCAAAGCAGTCTTTAAATGGGAAAAAAACCAAAAAACCCAGACATTAATTTTGGAGAGAATTAAGAAACTATTCTTTTTGCACTAAGTTAACTTCCTTCATCATATCACCTTCTATACATCACCTACCAATTTAATGGTAAGACCATTCTCTCTGACATGTATTTCTCACATATAACAACCCTCCTCCAACACAGCCGACCTTGGCCAAAGACTTTAAAAAAACCCCTGAAAATACAACACTGGGTATTTGAATTTGACAGTTGATACAGATGTGAAAAATAAATAAATAGCACGGGGGGGAAAAAGTAAACCAAGCAAAAATTACTCTGGCTTTTAATATAAAAGTAACTTCTAAAACTTTTTGCTACCTATGTGTTTAGTAACCTACAAGAGGTGGTTTCACATTAAAGATGCTGAACACACCACTGAGTACTGCCAGTGTCAATGACACCACAAAATTAAAAACATCAAGTAGAAAACTACATCAATACAATAACTGAAAAAAAAATTCTGGAATATGAAAACCTTTTGTAACCACTATCCTAAAACGGTTTTCACAAATTAAAACAGATTTGGAAATACTTCATTTTGTAACAAAATAGAAGAATAATACCTTGCCAGTTCCAGGAGGTCCTGCCAACAGCACTGCTCTGCCAGCCATTTTTTTGCTTTTGATTAGCTCCACTATAACTCCACATGCCTGTAAGTTAAATATTTATACTGTTAACACAAGTATTGCTATAGTATCCTTTGTTTCAATGTTACTTAAAATGTTTAGAAATAACAGATTTAACAAAAAGTAAAAATTTCAATTTCATGCACACAAAAAGAAAGAAAAGATCATGAAAACGAACTTTCTACAATTATTTTAGCTGACACAGACATTAAAAATCACAGAAAACGAAACTCAATCTGTGAGCCCCGACTCCTTTTCCACTCTCGCAGTCCCAAGCACAGAGAGAGGTTTGAGGGTAAAGTGAGAAATTAATCTTCGCTGCCTGAGCCGCAGATCCTCTATAGATCTCCTTTCACGGCCAGGTTGGATGGGGCTCTGAACAACCGGGTCCAGTGGAGGTGTCCTGCCCACGGCAGGGGCGTTCGAACGAGAGATCATCTTTAAGATCCCTTCCAAACCAAGCCAATCTGGGACTCTATGATGGTTTTCCTTAAGATCCTTTCAAACTCAAACCAATCTGGCACCGTGTGATGGTTTTCCTTAAGATCCCTTCCAACCCAAACCAATCTGGGACTCTATGATGGTTTTATCCGGCCCCCGCACTGAAGCGGATGCTCCGATCCCCATCTGCACCAAACCTGTTAACTTTTGGTCGGTTCCGTTGCCTCTAACACAGTATTTTCTACGCCGATACCCGGGAGACCGCCACGGTCCCTGCGCGGAGCAGGAGCAGAGCCAGCACAGCCCCGCCCGCCCCCATCGCGTCTCACACGGCAGCAGCCACACGCAGGACCCCGGGCACGACTCTCACTCTATGCCGGGGACTTGTCACCCGCCCCGGCTCGGCCCCGGGCTCACCTCCCGCGCGTTCTCCTGCCCCACCAGCCCGGCCCCCGCCGGCTTGGCGGCGCCGCTCTCGTCCAGCCCCAGCCCCTTGACATGGCTGTGGGCGGCGATGCGCTGGGTCTTCGAGGTGCTCTTCACCTCCTCGATCTTCATGGCGGGGCACGGCGGGGCACGGCGGGGCACGGCGGGACAGCGGCAGCTCCGGCCCGGCCGCCCCGCGCTCCTCGCACGCGGCCCGCGCGTTACCGGGGCTCCCAGCGCGCGCCGGCGCGCCCCGCCCCCGCCCCGCCATTGGCCTCCGCCACGGCGCTCTCGGCGCTCATTGGGTGCAAGGCCTGTCCGTCAGCCGCGGGGGCTCAGGGTTTTAGGGTCCGCCCGCCCGTTTCCGCGTGCGGCGTGCGCGGCCGGTCCGGGCGGGTGCGGGTGCTGCGGAGGAGTAGGGCCGGGAAGGAGGGGGGCGGCCGAGTGGCTGTGCTTGGAGTCGCTCAGGGAAACGCTGGACACGGCACTCGGTGCCACAGTCCGGTTCAAGAGCGTCGTGACCCCTCATGGGCTTGGACCCTTTGAGCTCGGAGGTTTTTTCCAATCTAAGCGGTTCTGCGATTCTCTGAATCGGCGAGGGGGCTTTGGGAAGAGGCGAGCGGAGCCCTCATGGAGGTGGAACCAGCTCGTTCTTGCTCGCAGGTTTCTTGGCCCTGCAGCGCCAGGAGCACTTTCCTTCCTTCTTTCTTTCTCTCTACAATCCGATGTGGCTCTGGAGCCAGCGTTTGTGCTGCTGCTGGGGCTGGGGCAGTGCCGGGTGGCCCTGGCTCGATGTCCTGTCCCTGGCTCGGTGTCCTGTCGCTTGCCCGCCCACAGCTGCTGACAGTGCGCCAGGAGCCCTGAGCCTTATCCAAACCTCGGCTGGCTTTAGCTCACAAAAATAAGCTGAGGCTTTCCCAGGGTGTTTTCTGAAGCTTTGTCAAAGATTCACAGAATCGTTAAGGTTGGAAGGGACCACTGGAGACCACTTAGTCCAACTCCCCTGGCGAGGAAAGTGGGGGTGGTCTCTTACCTGTTCGGTGTTGCTCGCTGTTTCTAGTGTTCAGTGAAACTGCAGAATAATTCTGTTCTACACCTTGAAAGCCTTCCTGTTAGCATCTGAGGGTGTGACATGTGCTGCATCTATAGCATGTATTCCTTATGAGCTCTGAGCAATTGAAATGGGTAAAACCACTCCAGCTTCCCAGCAGGTCGTCTCATGGCCTGGCAGAAACCTTGGTGTTTCTGAGGTCTGTGATGCTACAGCTCCTGACTGGGGCTTGCTGGTGACTGCTGCACCTTCTGTCAGGGGTTTAGAAGCTTCATATGGAGATCACTGACAGTAAAATTTTAGATGGCATCTGGGAGCCTGCAGTTCCAGTGAGTTCTCTTTGTTGTAGGTATTGTGATCTCTCCCACAGGAAAAAAAAAAAAAAAAAAAAAAGACAGGGGACTCTTCCCATAGATATAGGGAGTTTTCTCTGATTATAAAACCATGTCTGTGTCTGCAGTGTTTAAAGCCAGTGGATTAATGTGGTATGAGGCAGGACTGATGTCTGGTGCCATCTTGGGTTTCCTGTGCACTGCCAGGGGATAGCACAAGCAGTCCTGTGACAGCACAAACTCAGAGAGCCATTTTAGGGAGGATGGGAGTTATGGTCAATTTGCAAAAGCCCAGTGAACCATATACATGCTATTCATTCCCTCTTTGTTCGAGAGCTTCCATTAATTTTGTTATAAATGTAATTTGGCAAAGAAAAGACTTTGCTTATTGTTTCTTGCTTTTTCTGTTAATTGTTCTGTCAGTTTATATTTACATACTCTAGTTTAAATTTGTAATTACAATATAATTGCACACATGTGTGGTTCAGCACCTTTGTAAGGGTATCCTGCTATAGAACTGTTCAGCTAAGAATTTTTGACTAACAAATATGAGCTATTCTTTAAATAATTAGAAAAGTGTGTATGTCATTAGACTCTCTACATCCTCTCAGGGTCATATTAGTCGCAGAATACAAACACCTAATGGTAGTGAGCTGCAGACTTTTTCCTTTGTAAAAGAGCAAATATACAACTCTGATTTCTCCAGTGCATTAAACTGCCCCAAGTGCTGTGGGTAAGTCTGGTCAGAGTTCAAGTTTCTGCCAGTTCTGGAAGAATAATTAGCAAGTCTGGTAAGAGCTCTGAAGGCAGTGGTGTTGCTATCAAGGGGTTCAGGCTAGGTATGACCCTCCTTCTCAAAAGGGTGAAATACATAATAATTTGTTAACTTAGAGTGAAACTTGTCCATATGGTCCACGTTATCTTGTTTGATGTTGCAACAAGACCTGTTTTTGAGATTATGGCATTTCAAAGTCTATTTAATAATATTTGCTTATTTATTTTTGGTGAAATTCAATATACAGGAATGTAGATGGTAGGAATAGAGAATTGCTGTTAATCTTCACTGTAACTTGGAGGAAGGATAGAAATATTCTGTCTATAAAATCAGATATGCTGCATAAGATTCTTTAACTTTGGAAATACTAATTAGGGATTTTTCCTGCTTAAAGTGGATAAGAAACAGAGTGTTAATTATTTGTCTACAGCAATAAGATGTCTCAGACTCAGAATTTAGAGCCTAAAACTTCTGTCTGCTAGTGACCATTGCTGTTCAGTAAATAAAATCTGCTGCCACGATGAAGATACAATTTTAATATTGGCCTGCAGAAAACATGATTAAAATTATTTGGATTTGTGTTTATAGTAGAAGAAGACACCTCAATAGAAATAAAAGTAAAAAATAGTTTGCTGGATAAATGTAAGGCTGGATTCTCCTTATTTGCTCACAGGAATTACTTAACTGTGCCAGCTTTGGCATTGCTCATTGTATGACTGTTTTACTCATTCCATATGCTCTTTGAGCATTGTCCTGAAGCTGCAGTTAAAGAGGGGCAAAAGAGGATATTCAGATGAGGGAAAATAAACAATAATCCTTTAGACCACACAGGATTAATTGTTTATTCCCCAGGAAGAGCAGGGTACAAGTGGAACTACTGGGAAGTTTAGAACTAAACTTCCACATTGTATATCATCTTTTATAACTGGTGTTTTGTGTTGTGATGCATCAGTACGAGGAAATATAAAACCTCAACTTTTACATGTTTTTCTGTGATTTTTTAAAAACTCAATAATGTATTAGAGAGGGAGGATAAAATAATTCAATTGCAAACATGAATCTTCTTCCTCCTTTGCCCAGGCCACCAGATGGAACATAGGTCGGTTGCACAACCATTCTGCCCAGCTCTTTCTATGGATGCTTTGAGTACAATTTATTATTTCACTAGCCAGCTAACCAGAAAAAAATATCACTTACAGTCTGAACTGTTATTCCCCAGCTTTAACCAACTCATTTTACCAAGGTTTCTTTTGCCCCCTGGTTTGAGCTCCTCTGTTTGGCACAGATGTCATGCGATACCCGAGGTGGGAGCTGGAGACCTGAGAGCTGTTTTCCTAGACTAAATGTTTGAGGTTACAGGACGTAGCCTAGTTTCACATAAGCTTTCAAATTTCAGTGGGACATGCTGAATCCTGAAACTGTCAAATAGTGTATTATTTTTGGAGTGAGAGAGAGTATGTGTGTGTGTGTGTGAATGACCTTTACATTTTTACCCTATCCCAAAAGTCTGACTTCCTGCCCTTTCTCCCACGAGTCCATAAACTTGAGCATTAAAGTGAACATGTTTTAAGGAAGAAATTCCATACAGGAGAGAACAACTGGGATGGAGAATGGTTTATTTAAGGGAAAACAAGGAAAACAGCTAAATGCTACAAATTTTGGGAGGGGTATAGAAAAATGTGGAGAAGTTGGGATTCTCTCATTTTGCCAGGTTCCCCTCTCCCTCTCAGTAGTACCAAGACCTTCATGTAGGGGTGGGGAGTGATGGGGATAGTGGTCATATCTTCTTTTGTTCCCTGCAAAAGAAACTGATTACTTTTCTACCCTTCAAAGGAATAGGAGTGATGTGAACTACCAAATGCCATACCTTAATTTCCAAATTTGTAATTAATTCTAAAACTTTGTAAGCTAACAAAATGGACATAAATGCAGAATAAAAGTGCTCATGTCTGTCTTTTATCGTATTTCTTCTTTGATATTGGTGATTGATGTTATTCATTTCACAGGTACAATGTGCACTCTAATATTTCCTCAAGTGATATGTGACAAAATCAGATCCACAGGCTTTAAAACCCTGGAGACAGAGGTATGATCTCAGTGGTAACACCAAGCTGTAGGCTCTGAGGTTTTTTTCCTTCCCTTACAGAAGAACAACTGCTTTCCTATCTAAAAAGTTGCAAATCTTTTCTGTGTCTAAAGGGATAAAATTAAACCTCCATTTCTACTCCTTCTTGCAGATCATTCAGGAGTAAAAGAAGGGCCAGTATTGTTATGTGAGGAATGGAATGAAAACCATTTTCCTGTGGATTTTTATCTTCCTTCCTTAGCTATCTTTAACAGAAAAAATTATATTTTTTTCATCCCGTAAGTTCTGTCCAGTATCCATCTAAATTCTGGCTGAGCAAAATGCATCTCTTTGTTAAGCTGGCAGACCAAAATGGATCTCAGGTGAGCCCTGCTGTGGCCTCTTAGACTGTGAGTATTGAAATGGGACCTCCTTGACCTCATTGCCAGTTTTCTCAAGGGTTGTAGAAAGTTTTAGACCTTTCTACATTGTCAAAGCTTGTTGAAAAATAGCTGTTATTTTAGATGTTTTCAGAGGACTTCTGGATACTACCTTTTCTAGTTGAAAATCAGACCTCTTCCCACCTCTTCCTTCTGAACTCATCTTTATAATGCTAAATGAAAAGAATTAAAGGGTAGATTATATGATACAGGGATATCTGTGTGGATTCTAACTTTTTAGGGCCTTATGGGAATTGAGGTAAACTTTCCCTTCCCTTTGCAAATGCATATTGATGTAACAGATTCAGCACAAGGAAGTATACATGAGCCTTATGATTTAACAGGAAACTATTCAAAGCCTGGGAACTTGGTCTGAAAAGTGACATTATGCTTAATTTGGCTCCCATGACAGAGATTCCATCAGGCTGAACTATTCTGCTCAAGAAGCTGATTAGCTAGGCTAGCTCAGTGTTCCTTGTGAGTTCATGTCTTTCCTTCAGGGAGACAGTTTGTCTCTCAAATAGCACTGAGTGCTGGGAAGAAATGCATTTTTTTTCCCCCTTTTTCATTTGAGTCATTGATTCTGTCATCTTGACTTCCATGTGTTTGGTAAGGAGGAGTAATTTGCATGCAGCTTTAAACCAAACTTTTTTATATTGAAAGTGTTGGTATATAAAACAATTTTCTTTGTAGGAAATAGCCTGGAGTTTGGAGTCAAAGCCTAAAAACCAAATCCGTGATGTTGACAATAGCCTTAGGCAAGTCATTTTGCACTTCTGGCTCATTCATTAGTTATTCAGATGTGAATGTTATTGCTATGAGCAATATGTACTACTGCACAGAGTGAGCAGAAAAGCAACTGCACTGCCCTCAAAGGAAAAAAAAAGTAGAATATAGAACAAGTCTAGTCTACTTTGACACCTGTGGGAAGTCCAAGTTCATGACACAGTCTTGATTTCTTGGCTTGTAAAGAGCTGTAATCATTTGAAGAGGTACTTTGGGCTCCTTAGTCACTGTTGAAATGTCGAGCACAGGTGTTAAGCTTTATCCTGTAAAGCATTTATCTCCCTTGGTAATCTGTAAAGCGAAGTGACTTAAATCAGTCAAGGAATCACGCCCTTAGCCTCTGAAATGCCCTCAGGCTTCTCCAATGTTCATCTGCTTGTTGTTGTCTGTTTTGGTGGTGGTAGCGGTGCTTACCAGGAGATCTGTTCACCACTGTTAATAATCTTGGATTCTTCATTCATTAAGGATATGATTTTTAAAGCAGATTTTCCCTAACTGAAATATCTCTTTACAGGAAAATTAATTATGCAAGCCTCGAATTTATTAAGTGTAAGGTGAGTAAATGATCCAAACGTGACCTGTTTTTTAACGTGGGTTTGCAATGTCCATGTGACTTCGAAATCAAACCCGGTCACCACAGTTCCAGCAGCACCGGGGTTTGCTTGGAGGCAGAACGGAGGGGGTGCTGTGACAGTGAGCGTGTTTAAGCAGCTGCAGTGTTTAATTAGCGTGGGCGACGTGCGAGCGAAGGTGTGGATGGATGCTCAGGGTGAATCCCCTGCCCCTTCCCAGGGCCGCTGGCTGCCAGCCCTCCCTCAGGCCGGGCACGATGGGGAGGGGGCCCAGCGGATGGGCATGTGGCCATTGAGGTCACCTGCTGAAATTGGTACCCCGTGAAACTGGGCAAAGAAGTTTAGGTTCATGGTCAGGTTCAGGGAGTGGTGCTTGGGCCGACAGGTGGTTTGCTGGGTGGAGGGTTTTTATCGATAGGAATGATAGGAGTTTAGGTTGGATGATTAAGGAGGTGAGTCACGAAGTGAGCATGATAAAAAATCAGGGGCTGGGGTTTAGTTGAGGCATATCATTAAGGAGGGGGAGAGCCCTTTTTCTTTAGCTTAAAAGGCTAATGCTGGTTCATAGTTTCGTAATGATTAGGATGATATTAGAGAGGCTCAGCTTTCGAAGTTAGCGAGTGGGATAGATTCTACCACAACTGGCATGAAGCTGTGGTTACCTCCGCAAGATTTCTGAGCATTGTCCGGAGACGACTCTGGCTCGGGAGGCGAGGAAAGAAGTTTGGTTGAGGCGTCCTGGGATTGCGTCGGTTTTCATACCTATGCTAGGGACAGCTCGTGAGTGAAGTACATCTTCAGCAGTGAAACTCTGCCGGGTAGGGGCAGCGAGGTGAGCTGGGGTGTGCGCCGGGCCGGTGCTTCACATCCAGGGGCGCGGAGCGGACGAACCGCGCCGGCTCCGAGCAGCCCTGCCCGGCGGAACGGTGGCGGCGGGGCCCGCGTTGCCGCAGGGGCGCTGTGGGGACGGACCGTGCGGGTGCAGCGCCGCCATGGCCGCCCGAGTCCTGAACGTGAACGTGGGAGTGCTGGGCCACATCGACAGCGGGAAGACGGCGCTGGCGCGGGCGCTCAGCACCACCGGCTCCACCGCCGCCTTCGACCGGGCGCCGCAGAGCCGCGCGCGGGGCATCACGCTGGACCTGGGCTTCTCCTGCCTGCGCACCGAGCTGCCGCCGCAGCTGGGCCCGGGGCCCGGCGAGCTACAGCTCACGCTGGTGGACTGCCCGGGGCACGCCTCCCTCATCCGCACCATCATCGGCGGTAAGGGGGGCGCAGGGGGGCCGCCCCGGCCCGCCCCGGTGGCTGCCGTGCCTCCCGGGGTGCTCCGGGCCCCGCGGGGCTGCGCCCGCCCGTGTCCGCGGTGGGAGCGGGGCCGCCGGGGGCCGGGGTGTCCGCTGTGCCCAAACCGAGGGGACGGGGCGAGACAGGTTTTTCACGGATCTACGACTTTGCTATGCTTGCTCGTAGTTGCTCTTCAAATAAAACAAACTGTGCTCATAGGAAAGCACTCTGTACACGTGAGTTCTTGGAGTGCTGTTTGGATGGTCAGGTGTGCTTTGGTTTCTTACACTTACTAGATAAAAAGTTGCATTTATTGTGTATGGAGCCTTATTAATGGCATCGAACAGCCCTATAAATTGCTGTTTTCTTGCCTGTTAAAGCTGTCAGAGTTTGATGTTGTCTGTAGTTGAGAGCTATATTTGCTGGACATGCCCTGTTGTTTTGAAAGACGAGGGAGTTGTAACATGATAATTTTAGGCTTAGAAATAATTGTGTGGATTTTGGTAACTCTTCATTTTAGTCTTCATAATAGATTATGTCAGAAGGTTAATTTGGTTTGCGTTAGGACTCATTTTAAATTAGTTCACCGTGTTCTGTCTCCTTTTCCATCTCTTCTAGAGAGTGTTGAGGGGTGGTCGGTGCTTCACTAAGGAGCTCATGCAGTCACAGCTACGGGAGTTTAAAGTAGTCACAGGTTGTTGTAACTGTGGGGATCCGCCTGCAAGTTCAGTTCCTCTGCCAGTGTCTCTTTAATGACAGCTTGGTGGTTGTTTTGTAGGACAATGTTTTTTTGGCTAGACTGAAGTTCGGGCTGAGTTTACTTGTCGCGATGTGGGAATTTAACCCCCTTTTGAACAATTGCGCTGTTTGTAAGTTTCGTTAGTGTTAACGGTGTTGTATTATTTGCACTTCTTGTGAGTAGGATAATAAATGTTTACTTATTTGTCAGTTTCAGCAGCAGTAAAATGGTCTGTTTCAGCAAGGTGTGCTCCGCAGCTGCAGGGGAGGAGTGGCCGTGTGCTTAATTCCAGAAACCTGCGGTCTTGTGCTCATTTCTTGTACTTGGCAAGCCCTTATTATTCTTTAGTAATTGTAAGCACCTGATTATCTTCTAAAGAGCAAAGTTGACTTTGGCAGATGTTTCTTGGATGTACTGAAGAGTCACTTGTAGTCAGACATTCCTTTCTGCCAGAAGCAACTACTCTGAATGGTGTGAACTTTCTCATAAAGGGGACGTGGGAAAACTTAGAGATCAGCTTCAACCAGTTCTGTTTTTCAGTAACTTTAACACTTATTTGAGGTGGTTGTTTGATACACACACTTCTCATTGCTTTCTGTTATTTTTATGAAGATCTTCAAAGTATTTAGTCACAGCTGAATAAGTTATTCAGATTTGCTTATTTATAGGGTGTGCAGGGAGAAGGAAGGCATGGATGAGATGATGACAGTTTTCTTTCCAGCAAAAATAATTGTTTATGGATGGTAATTCAGACACATAAACATATTAAACTTGCTTAGTTCCACTTATACCAGGTTATATATTTTACTGAAGTAAAAGAGTTGATTAGTGTGACTTACTGCAATTCTGTGTGTTAAGAAAGGATTGTAGAGAAAATGCAGTATTGTATTAATAGTTTAAAGAATTAGAAACTTCAGTTTTCTGCTTGATAATAGATGTATCTTGACAGTGGATGCTTTTTTTGCTTTTTTTTACTACCAGGTTTGAAAGGTGAAAGCTTGATGATAAAACCTGATCTGTGCTTGTAGGACTGTTTAGGTGCTTACAGGTTTGGTGTGGTTAGGTGAAACTCAGACTGAAGTGTAGCATGTCCTGTGTAACAGGATACATTCTTTGGTGTTCATGTGTATTTCAGTAATGCCAACTTTTTCATCACTTGAGGAATGGAAAGTGAGTCCTCCCATATAATGGTACTTGAAAAATTTAGGTTATTTTCATCTACTTCCTTGTTACTAAGCATTAAGGGTTCACCATTCCAAACATTTTCTCTGCAGCCAGGAATGCCACTACCCTTTTCTTTTTGATGGAATCTATGTTCTCCCTGTTACTACACATTTTCTCTATGTATGGTTTTTTATTTAGACATAAGTGCAAAGTGCTTTATCTTTCTGTTTTTACTCTGCACCTCAGATTTCCCATACTTTAAAATGTCACTGTTCTGAATTGAAATCCTGGGGTAGCTACAGGTGGAAGTTGACCTGGAGAAAAACTAGAATGCCTGTGAGCAGGGGAGCTGGATGTGAGGATTTGGAAGATGCAGTGACAGCAGAGATGAGAGGGCTGCTTCAGAACTCTGTTAGTCTGTGCATGCAGGGTTTGCAGGAGAAACTACTGCTGTGAAAATGTTACTGCATCTTCTTGTTTGCAGTTCTCTTTTTTCACTGAAGGTGGGATAAATTAGTTGGCTTCCCCTTGAGTGATTCCAGCTTGTGGAAACAGCTTCTGCTGTGGCAGGGTAGCACCAGCATTGTTCACTCAGGTCTCCCATGAGGTGAGGAGCTCAAGGGTTTCCTTCTGAGGAGCCACTTTCTGCCTCTTCTCTTCCAAAGTGCCATCTTCACCAGTGGTGTCCCAGGTTATCTCTCTTTTGTAACTGTCATCTTTTCTGTGCTCCCAGAGTGCTCTAAGAGTTAATTCCTTTGCTGTACAAAGCTGATAAATCTGCTCACAGGTTAAATGTTACTATTTACCACTCTTTAACATATTTCTGTATGTAGCTAATTCCTGAAGTGGATTTTTTCATGTCAGAATCTAGTATTGCATTTTTGTCATGCTGTGCCAGTGCTTGACCTTGTGAGTACTTCTCACAGTCACTCACAAGATGCTTGTTCAGACACAATACCTTAGGATTAAATGAATGCAGAATATTTGAGCAGTAACCAATTGGAATGAAAAATAGAAGTCGTATTTCATTCTGTGTGGCTACATTTTTCTTGCAAAGCTTGTCCTTGAAAACAAAACATATCAAATGTTAAATCAAAAGTGTTTTGTTTTGGATGGGTTTTTTTGGGGTTTTTTCTTACCTGCATGCTGGGAATGGGAAATGATGCAGACAGTTTCACCCAAGATGTTTTGTTTAAGTTTTAGATGGAAGGTGATAGTCAAGGTTGGAATGGAATAAGTAATAGTCACCTGGTGTACTTCATCATGCCTTTCACTTGTATTCAAACCATCCTGGTTTATATTCTTCTAAGGCTCTTGTGAGTCTGTGGCAGGAAGGCATTAAGTTATTGTGGGTAGCTATGTGGCTTGGACTGTGCTGTGTATTTCTGTCTTACACTTTCAAACAATAAGAACAGAACTTTTTATTTTAAAACACAATTTCAGACTTTTGCTATGCTTTAGCAGGATCTTGTCTCAAGCAAGGCAACAAAAACAGTATTTACAGCCATTAGTGTCCGACTTGTGCCAAGCAGTAAGAAGCACCCAGATCTGCCTCACACTTTGGTTTGTGCACTGAAGGAATGACTGCAAGATGCAGGACTGATATTTTTGTCACTACTGCATTCTTCTGTTGCTGTAGAGATTTAGGGTGGTATTTTTGGTAAAATTTCACACTGAGATGGGGTAGTTTCTGTCACAGCACTATGGGGTTTTTAAACTTCTGTTCTTTTGTTAATGTTTGGCTCCTCATCTTCCACAAAGCTGATGTTAATGTCATTGAAATAGAATAAGAGTTGCTTTTACATTTGTTTGTCACAGACCTGTGCACCAGTAGGGTCTGGAATAGTTTCTCAAATGAGTTCAGCAGGAAGGGATGCCTGCAGAGAGGTTAGACAAGTTAATCTGCCAGACGAAATTCAATCCCCATATTTCATTTTAAGACCACTTTGCGTAGCAAAGTAGTTTAAGCAGTAGCAGATTTTTTCCTTGCTGATGGTTAATTTCATGCCCTACAAAGGGTCAGCACACTAATATAGGAGAACATGATTACCTCATCCCAACTTCCCCCACACAGGCAGCCAAGGGTTACTGAGTGTTTGCTTTAGGTGAGCTGTTGTTGGATGCCCTGTTTGATTTTGAGATGGGTCCTCAAAACAACTTCTAAATCAGAAAATTGTTTGGTTTTTTTTTTTTTCCCTATGAAGTTCAAAGGACAAAGTATCCTTATAGGGTTTTAATTGGAAAGCTACTGCTTGACCCTGGTTGTTTAAACCTGGGCTGGGGGGAGCTCTGACAAACTTGTAGTTTTGTAATCCTTATGCCTGTCTGAACCTTTGACCTTTTTACTTTATAACTAGAACTTCATTGTCACCATTTGTCCCTGCAGTTCCTTTCAAAGCACACTGCCTTGCGAGTGTCTGTTTCCACTTTGCTTCTGTGTTCAGCTAAGGAAGGGTATTAATTCATACCTGATACATTGGAGGGGCCAAGACTTTTGAACTTGCACTAGAGCTTGGAGAGGGGGAAATGAGCATGGCAAAAGCATGTCTTGCTGATGCAAATGAGTACAATGAAAACAGGCTTGGGAGATCAAGGGAAATGTCGTCTTGCTACCAGCATTCAAATTCAGTCAGATGCAGGTTATTTGTAAGAGTAACATATCACAAAAAACCCCACCTTTTATCACAGATTAGTTGTTTTGCTGAGTTTGTTATAAGCTTTTAAGAGGATTTGTAAACTTGGGGTTACCTTTGCATTACTGCCATGAAAACACCCTTCTGTCAATGTGAGCTTTTGTTTGCTGAGATCTTTGAGAAGATGTGACAGTTCTTGGTTTTGTTTTTTTATTTCTTTTCTAGGTGAGTGAGCAAGTAGAGTTTTATAGTTGTGGATATCTATGTAGATGACTTGCTGTTGAGTGCAGATGTCAAATGAAGGGAAACCTCTGGAGGGAAAGAGTGCCTTGTATTTAATGGATATCATTCTATTCAGAGAGGAGTCACCAGAGAGCCTTGAGATCTTTGGCTGCCAGTTGGAAGTGAGAGTAACATAATGAACGCTGTTCTGGTGGAAAAAAAAAATTAATATACATCTTGTGTAATGTAATTCCTATCCACAAATCTTGATGTTGTGGTTGATGTTGTGGAAGTACTTGTTAAGGGACTTCAGCTAGCACTAGTGGGAATGTTTCCAAAACCTATTAGACTCTTTGGGTTCGTGGTGCTTGTGAATTGCTGACACTGCTTTGTATTAAAATTTCAAATAAACTTTATTTCCTTAAATGAAATTGAAAGAGTGTCTTTTTTTTTTTAGTCACTATAATTTGGCTGGTGCCAGATACTTGTCTGACAACATGAAGGAGTATTTTTATTGACATTTTAAAATGAAAGCTACATTTTTTTTAAATTAAGGAGCTATGCATGAAGAAGGGCAACCAGTATAAAAACTTTGCATAGTCTCCACAACCCTCGGGATGGAACTTTGTCTCCTGGATGTTGCAGTGCACAAGAGGGCAGTGTTTGCTTACATTGCAGGATCTTAGGGATAAGTACTCGGGTAACAGGTCAGCCTGGGGGGAGTGACCTCACTGTGAATCGAAACAGAATTAAGTACACGATTTGGAACACAACTCTGGGGTAATTTTCTTGTTCTTAAAGAAAACATCCTCTGTGTTTTAAGGAAGGTTAGTCTTACTTCATCTATAATTTGGGTTGTGCTTTTTATACCTTAGGCAATAAAAACGTGTGGGATGTTCTCTTACACATGATATGAAACACAGGTAACAGGTGAGAAAAACCAACTGGTTTGATGTGGGAACCATGGAATTTATTGTGTACAAGTCTTTTATTTCCTTCTTCATTTCCCCATGTCTTTTAATAACTGGGTAAAAGGAATCTAGTTGTACTAAATCTGCTCTGAACCACTGCTGTGTAAATAGGATTTGTTGTGTGATATTGGGTAGAATGAAACTTGGAGGGGGTGTATCAGGGTTCCTTAAAATTGGGGTCTTGTGGAGTTTTTATCTGTCTATATCATAACTGTAATAGCTCTAACTTTGTGTATTGCATTACTTCTTGTTTTTGTGGGTTTTGTGAGTGATGTGACAGTGGGATTACTATTATTTCTGTTCTTGTGTTATTATGCTCTTTTCTGCAATTTTGACTTGAAGCTGTAAATTTTGCTGTAAAAGTTACAGCAAAATGTACAGCTGATTGTGCTGTAAAAGTTACACATTCAACAGCTTCCTAAACTTACACAACAACTCTTAGCCAGTATTAGAGACTGAAGCAGGACGAGTCTTCTGTTCGTTTTCTGGGTCAAGTAGTTTACAAGGAGCAAGAGACCCATTTTCTCCTGATATCAAAAGTTATAGTGAATAATCACATTCTCTTCTTAGAATCCTGTCAGAAATGTACTGGTTTCTGTATGGGGTTTAAAAAATAAAAATAATTGTGCATGTCCTGTTTGGAAGATGTGATTTATAATGGAATTCTCAATCTAAAGTGTAGATTTTTAACCAGGAGTGGTTTTATTGAAACTTGTTTGAATGTGAAATTATGACAATTTTTCTGCAAAGCTTCTGTGTGGTTGTGTTCGTTTGCTTGTATACAACAAAACTGTGCTATTTGACACAAAACTATGACAGCTTTTCAGGAAAACTTAATAACCAAGCGCTGTAATTATGCTGTTCAAGTCTGCTTGATCATTTTTCCTATTCGTTTTAAAACAGAATTTCTTTGTTCCAGCGTACTCTGTGCAAGCATTCATCAAATAACCACTTTTCACTTTTGCTTCGCAGGGAAGCTTTGTTAATCAATTTTTAGATGCTTTAAAATATTAGCTAATGTAGTGAAGTATTATAAATAACTGCATACAATCTAGAACAACTTACTGTAAAATATGGAGCATATTTATAGTTAAAATTACCCTTGTCAAAGTAAATTTAAAGCACATTTTTCAAAGTAGCATTTTTACTGATAATGGATATGCTTGCTTGCTAAACAGTATAATTGAGCAACTCAGTGATCTGCTAATCAACAAACCAGCCTTATAAGATTCTTCTGTATTGGTTCTGCATATTGATTTAAAAGTTGTCTTCAATTAGTAGATGCTAGATATAAGCAGAAGGATGTGTTGTTATGTATAAACCTATTTTTAATAGCTAGTTAGCTTGATGGAGCCATGAACTGAATTTTCTTAATATATTTATTTTGGGGTTTTTGTACTTAAAATAATACATGTTTTTGCTTGGCTGTTGTAAAGTACTGTTTATAAAAACCCCTATAAAAATAAAATGTGGATGGAAGAATTGAGGCTGTAATTGTAAAGCAGACATGCAACAGATCTCACTAAGGGTGCAAACCAAACCTGTACACTGTCACTGCTGGAGTCCTTTAAGTGTAATCAAAGTTGTTTTTCCTTGTGGCAATGAGTTTTCTGTCTGGGAGCCCTAAGGTTGGCCTGGCAAGCAGAAGGGCAAGGACAGCTGTTTTGCAGTGGTCATTTCCAGCTGGATTCTTGAACCTGTTGTGTTCTGTGGGTCTCAGCTCATCATGGGGAAAAACTGAGTTAAAATTACCCTTGTGAGCTTCAGCAGAGAGACTCGAATAACTTGCACGATAGCTGGGATTGCAGAGATACTCTGCATTCTGTGAGAAAATATTCCTTGTGCTATCTGTGAAATTCAGATTAGGGAGCTGTTCTGAATTGCTTCCTTTAAACTGTTTGCTTCCAGAAAGTGTTGCAGGCTAAGTAAATACCAATAATTCTTATTTCCTATCTCCTTATCAATTCTTTTACCAAAATGTTCTCATGCAGTTTATCTAATCTCTTCAAGTGAACATGAAATGGTTTGTGTTGGCTTCCAAATTGAATGACAATCTCAGTTTCAAATTTAGGCTGATTAATCCTATGTTAGATTGTAATTATCAGCATTAGCAACACTAGGGTTAGTAGGGTTAGTTGGGACCAGACAAACAATAATAAATATGTATTTATATTTAATGCAACAGCAGAAGGAATTGGTGGATAGTAGAAGGAGAGGAAATGGAATAGACAGGATAGCTTAAATAAAAATGAAGAAATTGTATTCAGGAGCATCATGGAGGTAAAGAATGATAAGGGGGAATAAAAATTGAGGTTTGAATTTTAAGATTTATATTGATCTGGGTAAGAATCCAGGCTTCCTCACTTCAGAGAAGAGATGATTCATTTGTGCTTATGGTTTTGTTGAGAAACTCCTTCCTTACTTCATGTTATAGAAGGGGTGATGATGATGACTCTTTTGTCCACTGCAGATCTGGCTTGTTCTGCAGTACTGGAAAAATGAATTTAATATTGTTGCCTGTAGCACTTTCTTGTCTTTTGTGCTTATGTTTTCCTTTGTTTTCTGTCTTATTTGGGATGAAACATATGAATGGCATATGAGAAGTAAGCTGGTATTCTTGGATCTCAGGAGCTCTTTTTAGTTGTTAGACTTTGCCTTAATTTTTTTTTTTGGCCAAGTTTTACCTTCTTTCCATTAAATGCCTTGTAAAGCAGGTGAACGTACTTTAGATATGATTATCCTGTATATGTAAAATTTGAAATGGTCTTGAAGGACCTGTTGGGCAAAAAAAAAAGTTATAGAAGTGTTTGAGAGTTGTTGATAGAACTATCCTATCATATTAATAAGGATAGGCATAAGAAATGTGGGGGTTTTGTCATGGATGTTTATTTATGCTTAAATTTACTTCTCTTAAAAACTGGCCTTTCAGTATTGCTTTGGGGAAGAAAGCTTTCCAAAGTATGCAAAAACTGCATTTCAGAGAGAAAAACAAAATTGTAGCTTTCTTTTTTAGGATCCAGAAGAGGGGGAGGGAAAATGGTTTCCTTGTATTTGGCTGTGCTGTTGGATGGAAGACAAAGCTCAGTCTCTCTTGCTGACTAATGTCATCATCAAGGCATTTTTTTCTCCCACAGAGCAGTTTTGTCTCCATTGAGACCCCCACAGCCATTGGCAAGACCATGGCCTGAGATTAAATCTCACGCTTGGGTGAAATTCTAATGACTGTAATTGTTTCCTCTTTTTAAGTCTGTGGTCCCTTCATCAAAGAGTGGTGTGGAAATGATGCATTTATGTTGTAAAAAGAGAGGTCATGATTACCTGAACCTGTGGTTGACTTGGGGGGATCGTGTGTGGTGTTCTGGCAGTGGTTGTGTACGCTGCCATTGCAGTGTGAGAGATGATTTAGGGAGGCTCAGAGTGCAGCTGTGGCACAGCTCCATCCTTGCTGGCTCTGGGCTGTCACTGCAGGTGAGAGTGGCAGCAGCAGCAGCTCTGGTGTGTTGGTCACCTGCTGGGACAGGAGGGGAGAGGCAGTAAATGTGGGCTGAGGGAGTTTCTGTGAATGATCCTGTTGAGTTTGTGAGGGTCCCCAGGATGAGGTGAGAGATGAGAGTCTGGCTCCATGTTCTCAGAAGGCTGATTCATTATTTTATGATATTATATTATATTAAAAGAATACTGTACTAAAACTATACTAAAGAAGAAGGATACAGACAGAAGGCTTAGCAAGAATGATGATGAGAAACTCGTGACTGACTCCTCAGAGTCTGACACAGCTGATGGTGATTGGTCATTAAGTAAAAACAATTCAGAAAACCAATCAAACATGCACCTGTTGGTAAACAATCTCCAAACCACTTTCCAAAGCAGCAAACACAGGAGAAGCGAATCAGATAATTATTATTTACTTTTTTCTCTGAGACTTCTCAACTTCCCAGGAGAAGGGATTTTGCAGAAAACATAACAGTGACATGATCCCATGCAAAGGGCTTGGGACTCATCAGCAAGTGTTACTGTTAACCCTCACAGTGCTTATTGGAGGTGTCCAGCAGCTTGAAGGACAGCACCAGTGTGGTGGAGCTGGTTGTGGAGGAACCCAATGTAAGTGTGAATGTAGATATGCAAAGAATTGCAGATAACTTTATAGAGAGATTGCCCCATCCTGTAAAAATTGGAATGTATGTGTGCAGCAGTGTTGTGATTGAAAGATTCACATAAGTATTTTGTGTTCTTTGGCTTTAATGTGCAGTTCTGTATGTATACAATTTTGGGGACTGTACTGTCCCCTAACTCTAAAGATTTGTGAGAAAAATTAACTGTGCATTGATTAGAAAACATTTTGAGCTTGTATTCTAATTTAGCAAGTATCCTTTAAAGACATCAAAAGATCTGACCAAGGCACGTTTCATCAGAGAATAAGGAAAATGGTTCAAATAGTACCTAATTTTATGTGCCTAGATTGCATTTAAAGACTAAAGAAATCCCCAAACATCATCATTCTTAAAAGCATTCAGCATTAGAATCTTTATCTGATCTCTGAAATGATGAGTATTCAGTTTAAAGTATTAAAAAGTTTATCAACAAAAAGCCACCAAGTGTCAGCAGTACTGTTCACCTAAGGGACTAGTTTTGGGCATTTGGCACTGAAACTGGCCCCTGTCTGGCTATATTATAGCTTCAAATCATATGATAATATGCCTAATTTAAAGAAATCCTTAAAGCCTGAAAAGCAAGTTTTTACCCTGAAATTACATCTCTTTGCTTGTATATATATAAATAAAAGAAATGATAAAACCATTGAAATAACAGTTAATATTTATTCTTGTGTATGGCTAAAATTTCAAAAGTCACAGGTCAGGCAGCCCATAAGTTTTTTTTAAGGAAGTAATTTTGTTCTTTGGATTTGCTTGCTGTTTGATAGGATTTCAGACTGTGGGAGGGACCATCATGAGTATTGTTTCTCTCAGTGGATATTTCACCTGACTAACAGCTGAGATGCTCCCATTATTTCAAGTGCTGTGATGAAGTTGTGGTGCCCATGTGCTTGTAGTTGAGCTCCCCATTCACTCTCTCTGGTGTGTATTTCCATATCCAGCAATGGTGGCTTTTTCTGTCTAAAACTGGTGTTGAACTGAAGTCTCTTGTGGGAACAGATTCACCTGAGTGTGGTGCTGCATAGTGCTTTTAGGGAAAGTATAAAAAAAAAGTGTATTTGGTTAAATTGCACTGTACCAAACTTGTGCAGAGAAAATAACTTTTCTGGTTAAGGGAACAAAAGAGTTTGAATTGAAGCTAAATTCTATTAAAAAAAAAAAAAAAAAAAACAACCAAAAAAAACCCACCAGAAAACCAAAACAAGTGACTGAAAATTCAGTCTTTACAGAAAGTTTGTTTGAGGTGTTTTCATTACTGAGCTGTGTTGGCTAACAAATTATGTGGAGGCAGGTATTTGGGAGTTCTTTCATTGTATGTCCCTAAATGTGCCTTTTTATTTCTTTTTAACTTTATATACAGTATAATATATACTGTATAATATAGTTGGTTATTCTACTAATGCCCAGCCCCGCTTAATGTGCCTGAATGTTTTCTTTGTTGTAATTTAAAGCCAAACAAATCAAAGTGAAGATAAATTTAGCTGTTTCTTTACTTACCTTGCACCAAGAAACCAGGGAGTCCTAAACTTACTATGTAAAAGAATGCTGGGTTTTTTAAGACTTGCTGTCAAACTGATGCACTGGATGAAAGTTATTTTGGTCACTGTACTTGTTTCTTTTTCCTTTGCATTGTAAAGATATTTATTTTTGACTCATTAGGAAAATGGTGGAGTGGAGCTAGGAAGAGAATACATCACATAGAAAGTGATGTCAGGTTTATGGAATTTCTTGTTATGTTCTTGCATACGATTGAGTCAATCCTAGGTAAAACTAGAAATTACTAATGTGAAATATAAATTAGTTGACAGTATCCTTTCAAGGCTTGTGTACTGTATTAAATTTTTTTGCAATAACTTACGAGCTCTTGTATAAACAGTTGGGAGAAAATAAGTACAAGGATGTTTGAGGTGAAGCTGTCTAATACTTATTTTAGTAGCCTATAATAGTTTCCCTTTCTGTTGGAGAGCTAACCATTTTGTAGCATCTCAAGTGCACCTGTATTAACTGTTGTTATTGGATGCTGAAGATTTTCAGGATGACACAATGAAATCATTAAAATGCCCCCATTTTGGGGATGTTGTTTTTCTATTTAGAAGCTTTATGTAAAAGATTTGTGATTTTGTTCCACTTCCTCTTTATGCACTGTTTGTTCAGAAATAGAATAAATAAGTTCTGTGAATGAAAAATCTGTTTCTGCTAAGAGGAAGCTAAAGTGGAGTCTGATGTTCTCTAACAATAACAAATTAATTTTTGGGTCAGAAGCATTGTATAGATATAGTAAAAGCAGCCAAGGTGAACTCAGCTGCCAGAAACTGTTTATTAGAACTTAGCATAAGAGTAGAGTTGTGTGGTTAAGTTGTGATGGAAATACGGAATGCTTTTGCATAGTTTATGGGTGGCAATTGTGATTTTGTAGTAGGTCAGCAAAATATCAAGCCAGTTTTTCAAAATTAAATACATTTTGGAATGTATGTTTTTCTTCTAAGTGGTAACGATCATTGTAAAATACTTTAAATGCATGAGTTGTATTCTGTCTTTCAGTTTCTGTTAGCTCTGAGCACCCAAAAAAATTGAGCTTTAATCACCAATGCTGTGTTCTTTCTTGGTGATTTCAGCATTTCATTAAGGAGTGGTTAGTACTCTTCAATTATGCATTCATTTACCTTAGTGATGCATTTACAGTTAGTGTTGGTTTATTGAATTTGGCTGATGCTGAGCAGTTTCAGCAGATTTTTTTTTTCTTGCCATGTAAGACCTGAAAGAAAGCAGTAGAGAGGCATTTACAGCCTTGGCAAAATTTTAAATGATAATCTTACTGGATTTTTAGGGGGAAAAAAAAAAGGAAAAAATGAGGCGTGGTTGTTTTTTTGTTTTGGTTTTTGTTGCTGTGGTTTTCTTTTTCCCACCACTTTGGACTTTTAGAATTCCTTTCTGAAGTCCATCTCCATAGGCTTTGTCTGCAGAACATCAGTGGTTCATAGTGTGCCTCTTTTAGCTGCAGGGGAATAAGTAAGCTCTGTAGCATTTAGTAGTATTTATATATCTCTGTAGTATTTACCTAAAGGGGTGTCAAGGAAGAAGGAAAAGAGGAGGGACAATGTGAAATGGGATTAAAAAACAATTTCTTGATGTTTACATGGTGATCTTGCCTGTATGAATAAGAGGCAGAAGAAGAGGATCCTGATACTTTTAAAAACTGCTCTTGTTTGTTGTGTATCACAACTGGGCTTAAATTTAAGCAAGCACCGCCTTAAATTTAAGTGAGTCCAACTCTCACTTAAATTTGAGTTGGACTGAGAGTTACAGTGGTTTGTGGCAGGAGGCGTTGGGTTGCTGATAACCCAGGTTGCTTCACCTCTGGTTGTTTCATGTTTTCTGGTTCCCTGTTTTAAAGTCTGATGGCTTTGCTTTCAGATTTAGCAGTATCCAAGCCAGAGTTCAGTTTATTCACACAGCTGCAGGGAAATAGGCTTCTCTGCCTGCCCAGTGCTGCTGCACAGGGAGGAGATTGATGCTGCTCTCTTGGGACTGAAAACTTCACAGCTTTCATTTTGCTGGTAAAGCCCTTCCTAAAACTTGTGTACTTTGAGATTCAATTTTCCATGGACCAACAGAATCTAGGTCCTGGAGAGAGGCAAATCTTCTCATTGTACATTGAATTCTTGTTTTTCTGAGTAACAGAAAACATTAGGTAGGTTTAAAACGTGGTGACTACAGATGAGAAAAGTGTTTTAAAAACTCTTTTCCTAAACTCTTGTGGTGTCTCAAGTCTCTCTCCAGGCCCAAGGAGTACCCTGCTTTTAACAGGACACTGGAAGTAAAAAGCATATAAACAGATGCTTTTATTACTTCATTGAGGGAGGAAAAAAATTAAATATCCATTTCTATGGTTATTTGATTTTTTTCTTCTATGTACACCAGTCATTAGACAATTTCATTTTATGTACCTACATACCTTTTTTCCTCTTTATGTGCTTTATTTCAATGTTATATTTTTACAGAATGGCAAGATAATCTTTTCCTCAAAAGCAAATTAACTATGACATTTTAAATATAATTAATGAAAATAATTTATTGGAAGTACTTTAAGGAAATCCTCTAACAAAATTTAATTTAAGTCTACAGTAAATTGTCAGTAAGAATATACTTAATAAAGTTCCATTGTATTTTGCTTCCGTTATTATTATTATAGGCTTCTCCAACAGCAGTTGTCTCCATCGTCTGATGCAAAGGCCAAAGTGGTTAGATAACAAGTATATTTACTTAAGTTCATTTGAAATGAAATTCTCATTCTGATTTTTCCATCCCTTGTTCTGTAATTCTCGTTCTTGCTGTCAGGAAGTTCAATTTAGAAACCATTGTGCTCTCTGAGTCTACAAGATATGAATGGCAAAGGAGACCTAACAAAATGTGAAAAGCAATAATTAAAAATATAAAAAAGGCTCGTACAAGGCAAGAGCATCTAGGAAGGGGTTTTGTGAAGGACTGAAGTATGTCATCTTTAAATATTCTTTGTATACTTGATATACTTTTGATCCTGTTTTGTATTCATGCTTTGGAATTTCTTCTCTTAGTCACAGAGATTAGATTAGCAAGGGCAGATGACTTCATTGCACTTCTGGGTGCTTCTTTTCCAGAGCCCCAGCCAAGCTAGAGAGTGATGGCTCAGTGCCTGCACTTGCTGCTCTTTGAATTTTTGCTGGGACTGTGTTCTCTTGCAATGTGCAGTTAAATGAAAATCTACTATTACAGCTTTGGAGTAGCAGCATTAGCGCCCTGCACTCCATGTTGTTTTGTTGTTTATCCAGGATTCTTGTTCGTTGCTTATTTTGAGTGAATAACTTGAGCAGTGCCAGCATTCCTGGGAGCTGGTCACATGAGCCTGGCAGAGCAATGTGTATTCTGAGCAGACTTTGTTTTCTGTAGGCTTTCTTCCCACTACCCTGGGGATGCTGTCAGCCTTTGTTTTAACTTGAAAATTTAAATTTTGATTTGCGAGAAAAAAACGTGGTTTTCAATGATTAAATGAAACAGGAGGGTGAGTGTGGGATGACCTGCTGTACTTAGCTCATGAAGATCCTCCTTTGTCACAGTTCTGTTCTTGTTGAAGGTTTTGAGCTTGAGTGATGTTTTGCTTATCCCACAGGTGTTACTGCTCACAAACTCAGCTTACAGAAACTGCTACTACTGCTTGTAAAATGCTTGTTCCTTTGTGCCAACATTTGTATTTTATTCAGTTGTTCGCTCATCCTGGAGAAAATGCTGGAAGGACTTGCTGTGAATTATACTGAAATATCTATGATTAGATAATCATGTTCTGGTTTATATAGTGTTTGAGCTGTTGAGCTGTCTTCAGAAATTTCTGTGTAGGGTTGTGTTGAACAACTTCACTTTTGGAAATTCTTCAAAATACATAATTGAAAACTCTTTTCCTATATTTATGAGGAGTTTTAGAGATAAAGGGCCTGATTTTTTATGTTGATGGTTTCTGTATGTTCACCTCACAAAGATCTGTGCTATTCTAAGTGTAAAACTTGAAACAATAAAACAACGTGGTTGTGTCAGAGATTAAAATACTTCTGTTATTTTAGGGAGCAAGGGTCTAAATTTAGTCTATGAGCTTTGTAAACCTAGGGCTTTGCTTTTTTTTTATCTGTGAGGTGCCATGCATATTTGCAGCTCTGTAGAAGTATCAGTTCAGTGCCCAGCTGGGTGTTCTGAATGCATCAAGTCCTTGTAGGAATGAACTAAGTAAGGGAGACTGCAGGATTCATGTCCAAACCAGAATGAAGTCAGACCAGGTCTGTATTTTGCTCTTTGGCTGGAAAAGTTCATTCACATGAATATCTAATGTTAAATAATAAACGATATAATTCAAAACATTTAACGTATTTATTTTTAAACTAATATTCCACCAGTGAAATTTGGAATATCCTTATGGAACTTGCTCTGATGTAATTTTTTTTAAAGAAGTCATCTGGCTATAAATCATGACAACTTAGATTTTTCACCTTGCCTCTACTTAGTCCTATGGGCAACATTTACTCAGGCATTGCTACTGTCTCTTATCTTGCTGCAGTTATAGATCATTAAATTCCAGCCCCTCTTAACACAGTATAAATTCTAGTCTTGACAAGTATTGTGCCTGGTTTTATTTAGTAATTAAACTTTGCATGGCTTTCTTCCCTTACGGTGAGCTTCACCTTTTATATTTTAGTGGACTTTTATTAATTATATAGAGAATGTAATAATGTGAAACACAAATGCCATACACCCTGCAATTTCTGGAGTGCTTTGTGGTGTTGCCAGTTTAGATAGCATATCCACATGATATAGTTTTTGTCCTGAAGTACTGGGATGTGAAATTTACATGGCTGTTGACCCCTTGAGACTGCTTCAAAATGAGGTGTGTATCTTCTGCAATCCTAGTCAGCAAAAATTTAAATAAAAATAAATACACTGTCAGAAGCCCTTGTGCTGGCCTGGCAGGAGGTATGAAATAGTACCCTGTGCTTGATAATGGCCTGTTGAAGAAGAGTCTCTAGCACAATGTGATGTGACTAAGTGGAATAACAAATTATGCAAAATGATTGCTATTGTCAGGATTAGGTAGTGAATTGTCGGGCAGGGCCTGATGGTCTGCCATGGGCTGAAGGCCAGACAACTAAATACAAAATAAATCTTGAATGAAATTTGAGTGGTGAATCCAATTTATCTTTTAAGACAAACAAAAGTATAGCCTTTTTATACAAACATGGAAAATTCTGTTAAAGTAAACTGAGAATAAACTAATAGATCACTGCTTTGACTGTGGTTTTCAAGTGATAAGTTTGTGGTGATTTTTGCATATAAAAACTTCCCTTGGTAGTTCAGTATAGAGTCTTAAAACCTTAGCCAGAACAATGTAATGGCATCATTAACTCTTCAGCTACCCTTCCGCTGAAATTTGCAAGTTAGCAAAGCACCTAATATTTACCATGGTAGCAAGTCAGGGTAACTGACTGCTGCCTATAATTTGTCCAGAAAAATTGTTTTCCAAAGTACTGCTTGTTTACTTTGGCTCTAATTATCTGTGTACAATGCAGAGAATGAAAGTATTTTGTTTCTCTGAACTGGCATCTGCAATGTGATTAGGACTGATTTGTTTGAGATTTCTTTCTGCATGCTGCACTGCTATGGCTGTGTAGTAATGTGGGTGCTTGAAATAAAGCTTGACATAAAAACTGAGATTGTTTGCAGGGTGTCTTTCTTGAGAACAACCTACTTTTTTGACATGGAGCTTATTTGACAACTTTTTTGACATGGATCTTATTTCTTGAGAACAACCTACTTATTGACATGGATCATCCTTGATCCAGCTACTGTTCTGGTAAAGATTATAATTCTTGTTGGTGTTTGGAGATGGTGAAGGTTTGGAGAGTAGTAGTGCTGTAGAAGTCTCACAGAATTTTTTATTGTGACATTGAATTAATTTCCCAGTTTGCATGTGTGTGGAGTTGTATGTTGAAATATAAGAAGAAATAACCGAATTGTTCTCTCTTATTTCCATTTGGTTATGTTCTGCAGCTGAAGTACCAACATGACAGTTTTCTGCATTACTGTCACAGAAGTCCAGAAACTTGCATCAAAATTGGGGTTCACCGTGCTCCAGTGTACAGAAGACTCTAAGGCAAAATGTAACATAGTCCTGGTAACTTGAGGTAGTTGTCTTCCAACTTCTCACTAGGTATTAGTAACTCTTCTACCCATTCTACATTGACCTGCTTAAGAGAAGCAAAGCTGTAGTTGGAAGAAAACAAAAATCACTTGGAGGGCGCACTGTAGTTGAGTGTATGAAAGTGTTACATGTAAGAGATTTTCTCTGATACAGGAATGTTTGTTGCTGCTGGTTTTAGGGGTGTTCTTCTTTGTTCCTTGTTATCCCCCCTCCATTTGGTTCTCAGCTGTGGTGAGATTTGCCCTTGCTTGATTGACGCATTTTCAAACTCTCTCCATAGCATTCTGTTGATGCAGGCAATGATTGGCTTTGCAGCCTTGCTGTCACTTTGCAGCTGTGCACCACGTTTGGTTGTTTTGGGCAGGCTCTCCTGACTCCTGCTCAAAGCTGGGGCTCTCTTTGAGAGGAGCTTCTTGACCCTTTGTACTTTGTTTGGTACCCGCCTCGCAGGCGGGCTCTGGAGCCGCTGTGTGGAATGCGTGTCTAACGTGTTCCACTCGGACCTCAGCTCCATTCCATAATGTTAGCTTTAATTGGCTGCTTTGAAACTTTCATGTCCAATTTGGTTGTACACGGTAAATTACCACCCTCCTCGCCTTTTCCTAGGAGCACGAAAGTAGAACCCAGACTCTGCTTTCCCGTGCTGCCTTTTGGTATTGCCCTTGAGCTCTTTTAGGGACAGCACTGGTGGGTAGTGTTTGTCAGAGGACAGACGTTTTTTCTAGTGGGTTTTTTTTTTTACCTCCAATCTTCTAAAGACTGTACCTTTTAAACATTGTGTTGTATTTTTGAACTGAATTCTGCATTTGAAAGTTTAAAAAAAATTAATGCTGCTTGCCCAAAGAAGTATCTCCAGTTTAATAAGTGTTGCCTAATTCTTAGTGTGGTTAGATAGCCAGTGTGTCTTCCAAAGGATTTTTATTTTCTTTTAAATATTCCTATATTTTAATTTTAGTTACTTTGTTTGAGTGCACAAGGACATCAGGGCAACGTCAATGATATAACCAAGGCTGGTCTTTACTATGTAAGAATGCCTTTGTAGGTGCTTCTGAAGTGTCAAAATGGAAGTGTGGGCAGAATGAGAGTTTGTTACTAGACAGGTTTCATCTAGACTTAAATACATGATTGGAGCATCACCGGAGCTACTTTTGAGAGAGATGGATAGTTGAGTTACGTGAGGAAAAAAATGGGCAGTGCTGCCTACAAAACAAATTTTGCAGTTCAAACTCAAAACAGTGATGAGTTTCTTGTTTGTACTTGGTATGAATGAGGTAAAACAAAGCCTGTCTTTATTCTCCACATCGGGCTTATGAGCTCATGTTTCGGCTTTTCCTTTCCCCTCCCTTTCTGACATGGGCTCTTGTCTTTTTTTTTCCTTGCTGAACAGACAGTAACTCTCCACAATATTTTTAATCTCAACAAGATGTCCAGTGGCTGATGATGCAAAAGTGTTGCATCAACAAAGAGGGGATGATAGCTGGAGCATTCCAGGTCTGACATTTTTGGATGAGGAGCTGTGTATTGTGGCCACTGATTCCTCCCGGCACAGCATGCTTGCTTGGGGCAGGAGACTACTTTTCATTGACTCCTGTTGTGTGGCTCCCTGCTCCTTATTTTAGGTTTCCCCAAGAAGTTATGTCTGGGAGTTTCATGGTTTTAGATGAAAGAGCCTGTTGTCTTACTGAATTATCTCCTTTCTGTCTATATTTAAACCAAGTTGGCAGGTAAAAAAAAAAATACAGTAAAACAAAAGCTCTCTTATGGTAATACCTGAGGCTAGATTAGAATAAAAGTGAAAGAATTCTTTAATATTTTTTTATTTACATATGTTTGTTGAGGCTACTTGCTTACCTGTAGTCCATTGGTACCCAGCAGTGGAACTGACCTCATTGCATTGACCTTAAGATGGGTTCCTAGGCCCTGGTGGGATCTAACTCACAAAAATATTTCCAGTGAAATGGACCATGAGAAGTATTAGATTATTTGGAATAGAAAAATTAATATTATGGAATTTAAAAATAATACACATTTGTAATTATGAATACTGAGTAGCCGTGTAGTGTGCAAGTGCTTTTACTCCTAAATTTTTGAGAGTAAAATTACTTTAAAGAATAAAAGAAACACTTTCAATTTTTTTATGCTCTAGTGCAATATTTTAAGGCAATAGCATTTTTTACTGACTGAAGTGAACCCAACAAGTGAAACTTTCCATTCACTAAAAGTATAGCTGATGCTTTTAAAAACTAAGGGCTTAAGAACTTCTTCATGACAGATAAACTTCTTGAAACCATATAAAAATCTGCTTATACCATAATTCAGCCTTGCAGCACTGCTTTTATTGTGTGAAGAACCTATCAGAAATTGATTTGTAAGCTTGTTGTTCCCTAGCTGTGCCTGTTTGTTATGTACAACTGTTCTTGTTCATAGTCTGGGTTCCTTCACAGCATCAAACCTTCAGCCATCTCTGCAGCCCTGTCTTACACTGTTTCCCTCAGGTAATACTTCCAGCCATGAAGTTATCCCCAATTTAAGTAAAGGTAAGGTGGGATAATTTGTTGACTGCTACCTAAAAGCATCATTAACCATTGCAAGAGGGGAAATGAGGGCGTGGGTTTGGTGACATTTTTCTTTTTTTTTTTTCTTTTTTTTTTTTTTTGCAAATCTTATTTTTGATGCAAAGGCAGTTCTGTCGCCAGCCAGTCCAGCATGCATAGACTCTCCCCCCTGCCATAAAACAATGAGCACATTCAGGCACAACTAGTGTTTTCAGTTATTAAAAAACGGAGCCGTCTGTCTCTGCCTGTGACTTTAATCTTTAAGCCTTTATTCCCTATACCCCACCCCCTCTTTCTTTCCCCAACCTTTTGTTTGTGAAGTGCAGAGCTACAGGATATGTGGGCCTGGAGTTTCTGAATGTATTGTACATTCCCCTGGCAATTACAGATGTTTATAACCCTGACTGATGTTATTTCAGTATTGTGGAGGGTGAACAGAAAATTAAAGAATGCATTTTTCATTGCCCCTAGCAAACTTTAATTTTTTTGTTTGGTTGGTTTTTTGTTGTTTTTTTGAGGACGGAGGAGAAGAAAAAAAAAGGAAAATGTAAACTGTTAATTAAAAAAAAAAATCTTATTTCACATTTTCAGATGAAGCACATCTGAGAGCTGTGCAGGAATATCTTCCCATAGTCTACCATAACTCTTTTGTTAGGACAGTGTGTTACATGCAGTGTTGCAAAAACGTAATAGGACTGGATTTTAATACAAAAGAAGCTCCTTAATGCAGGGTGCAAGACTTTTGCTTACTTTATTTCAAAGACAATGTAGCTTAGGGCTTGTAATGACTTAAGAGCAGAATCACAGACTTTGTTTTTCAGCCTTGTATAGAATACTGGGGTTTTTTGGTAGAAGAATGATTTAGAATCTGGTGAGTTTGAGTTTTACTTTTGGACTTGGTGACAGAATTGTTTAAGAAAATTTATTTTTGGTAGTCTTGTAGAAATATACTCTTGTTCTGTACAAGGTTTTAAATCAATTTCTTACTAGTGGTGGTTGAGCTATCTAAAGCTGCAGGTGCACTGTAAGATTAGTGTCCTTGAATTGACAGAGGGGTGGAGAGAAGAGAATCCTGTAGCAAATCTCTGTGATCAAGGTGATAATTGATGTGTTTCTTGGGGACTCCAGTGCATTCCATGATTTTTCAGAGTAGTTGGCCTAAAACATTGAATTTAAGTAGAGAAAAGTTAATTGGAGTCAAGAATTTCAAGGTGGTTCAGCAGTATCTCTCAGGTACAACTTTCATATCTGTACCTGTTTTCAACTGCATGCAAACTGCTGTTTATAGGTTTTGGAAGTTTGGAGTTGGATATCTAAATGTATATTCAGGTCTGTCTACCTGTGTGATGGTCCTTATCTCCAGTGACTGCTGCATGGAACTTTTCTTTAGACTGATCTTTCAAAGATAAGGCAGAAGAGTGAGCAAGAATTTACAGTGAGATATCCTTTGGCTAGGCAGGGCTTGAAGAAGTTAACACAAAAGATAGCAAAAACCTCTCCTTGTCATCTAATATTAAACTGATAAAAATATGCTTAAAGAAATTCTATGATGTTTATAATGCAGTAATTCTCCAAAGCACCCTGAGGGAGGCAATAGATGCACTGTAGTAACAGTTCCCCTGTCCTCTGGGAAGCAAAAAACCAACTAGTTGGGTCATTAAGCATAGCACATTCTTTTCATCCTGAGATAATCAAGTACTAAAGTTGTGAGTCGCTTCTGTAAGGATTTCTGAGATGTGCTGGTTCTCTTTGTGTTAAAACATGTGGGCGTGGGTGGGATTGAATCCTAGATATGCTAATGGAAAGATACCATCTTGTACAAATGAGGTTAACTTGAAAAGTTGAAGAGCTGAGTGTGAAGTAGTACTGATAGAGACCAGAATTTATAGAAACTTCATAATTACTGTTCATGAGTCTGGTTTTGCTCCCACTCTGACTCCAATACTGGACTTGTATGTAATAGTAGATTCAAATATGGGCAGAAATATGAACACATTGGTTGGGAAATATTTCAGTTGAACTGTTCTTGGAAATCAAAGTGTTAAATTGTCTGAAAAACTAACACAGGCGTTCAGTTACTGAAAGAGCTTGCACCTTTGAGGGAAAATGTGTGCACTTGTGGCTGTTTATGGGCTTCTCTCCCTGAAGCAGTCTTGGAAAATAGATCAAGTTATTCCACTAATTTTTGTACTGCTTTTCTCTTTCCAGTATAAAACTGGTTTTGCATGACTTTTCATTCATAGTGGAAGGCATACTGGTATAGGCTGCTGTCAGCTCTGGCCTGAGCATCCGGTAGTATCAAGGTGGCAGCAGGAATTTCCATGGTTCTAGGTACCACAGAGGCTTTCACTCAATATTTGTCTCCACACTCCAGTTAGTGGAGAAACCTCAGGTGCAAAATTCTTGAAGCTGGGAATAGTGTGTTTCTGTGTGGTGTGAACTGAGTCGTTAGAGATGGAGCAGAGGACTCCAGACATGTGGAAGTCAGTCAGAACTGGAGATGGGCTCATGTCCTTATTGGTGCAAGTTCAGTGCCTTTGCAGTTCTTCCAGATGTTTGACTCTTTTTATACTGCTAAGCTACTGTTTTCTCTTTCAGGTCTTGGAAATAACTTCAAAGGCTTCAAAGATGGTCTCTGCTGTAATCTTTGAAAGATGCAAAGGACAGAATGGTCATACTTGTAGTTCTATTTTTTGCAACATATTTAACATTATCACATGCAAATGTAGTTATTTTTTTTCTTGAAACTTGGCAGGAGATCTTGTAGAGAGCAAATGTAAAGCCGATATGGGTCAAGACTATAAAAAGGGTAATTTTTTTTCTTCTTGGTCCTCTGACCTGTTTGCTTTTCAGTGTTTACAGTCAAGACTTTATGGACCATCAGGGACCATTTATGGTCACTATATAAGGCCCAAGTGTAATGTTACCTCACATTTAACTCTTCAGAGCTGTGCAAAGGTACACATGGCCTTGATACCAAAACAAAATGCCTCTGAGTAACAAGTCTGAAACTTGAACTAATCACTCATTAGGCACTAGGAAAGCTTACTAGAACCCTGAGCACACAATATCATCTGAGGAGGTCAAAGCAGGGTTTTGCAACTAGCCATTTTCCATTTTTCTTACTTTGCATCTTTTGTCCTGAAGCATGAACATAAAGTGTTGATTTCTTACACAACTTAGTGTCACATTGTTTGAGAAACCTTATTTTATGAGCTAAACAACTCCAGGAAAAAGGACCAGGCCACTTCATTGCCAATCTCCAAGTTTGGGTTTGATATGAATTGGTGGAATTACAGGTGCCATTTTTGTATGACATTTGGGAATTTAGAAATATTGAAATACCCTGAAATGTTTTCTAGCCTGAATTCCAAAATACGAAACTGAACTTTTTTCTGCTAGGTGTAATATAGGCAGATGGTGCAAAAACCAGACAAACAAAATCCCACCAAAACCCCTGGACAAACCAAGTTTGTTACTTGGATAGTAATAACCTAGTTGGTTTCTTCTATGCTTTCTTTTGCTTTCAAGTCTATGAAATAATAGTTTTCCTTACTATATGCCACAGATTGTACTCCATGGCTGATGAGCTGTATAATGACATTCAGTCTAAAATGCTAAAACTGTAGTTTTGTGCAGTATCCTAAATATTTAAATTCTCAGCTTTTGCTGGTGTCTGTATTTGCATATACATATATATGAATGACACTTTAAAAAGTTAATGTTTGCTAACTAATTCACAATTTATGCACTTTTGACTTCAAGCCAAGAAAGAAATTAATGCAGCTGAAATACCATGGTGTTGAGTAATTCAGCAAATGCTACCTTTTTTTGTAGCAGTCATCTGTGTCTACTCAGAATGATTGTTGCTCTTCCAAGATATGTAAGATTTTTTTCAACTGTACCATAGTTTATGTTTTCAGCATTAAAATAAGTAGAGGTCTATTTTGGACTCTGTCTAGTTTGTGCCCTGTCAATATAGAAATTCAGATCTAGTGATAGGTATTATTACAGAACAGGATTTTTGTACATATGGAAGCAGGATGACGTCTTCTCTCCTATGGTGCTTTACCTCCATTTTTACACATGCTATGTATTACATGGCATTTCGTGTTACAAGGCAAGGATTGTTTGCTTTCCTCTCCCCTCATTGTCTATAGGATTTCCATTTGGGGTGATTTTCTGGTTTTTGACAAATATTTATTTAAAGAACAGGAATTTAAATGCCAGACCATAGCAGTCACTCATCTGGTTTGCTACATTTTCTTTGGAAATAGTAGAAATGATTGGTTTTGAGGGACAAACAAGTCAATGATGGATTAAAGTATACCTTTCTTTAAGTTTCATCTTAATACCTCTTACACAGGATAAAATCATAAGTGTTTTATTAAAAAATGAAGCTTCATCTAGCTGGATGCAGCTTTAAAATCTTAATGGTGTAAATATCAAAGCTGTATTTTTATTTGTCTAAAGACAAATTGTATTTAGCAGCACTGAATTTGAATTGTTGTGCTGCTTAAAATAATATAATTGATTGTGCTCTTTTATTAGAGGTGTTTTATTTCCGTTTTTTCACTCAACTTCATTTGCTTTTGTCACTGTGTGCTGTTAACATGGATTTTTCTTTGTGAAGCACCTAACTGCATTTGTCTTGTTTCCTTCTTGAAGCTACTTTATCTTTAAGATTCCTTTTCCAGAAAGTGACCAGATCAAAATGCAGTATTTTATTTCAATATTATATTGTATATAGGCAAAGTCTAATTCTTTACCTTTCTTTGCTGCTTCTAAACTTAAAGCAATTTTGCATTGAACAGCATATAATGACTGTATCTTTTCACCATTTTCTGAAGTAATTGCACTAGTTTTGTGTATATACACATGTACTTCAGTTTCTTTCTATTCTTTCTAACAATCTGTGGACTTTTTATTCAGCTTTAAGTTTCTCTGTAGTTCCTCAGGCTGCTGTTCAGTGAGCCCCTTGGCCTGCAGCAGCATCTTGTCCCCAGAATCAGGAGATTTGCTTTGCTCCTTCCCTTGTTACCTTTGCAGCTCTTGGCTGGTCCTGCTTGTGCCAGCTCTGGCTCTCCCTGGAGTGCTGCTGGGTCACCTTGCCAGGCTCAGGGAGAGCTCTCTGCTGTGCCTGGGTTGAGCTGACTGGTCTGAGCATCAACTTTGCCTCTCATCAGACCCTCCATAAGCTGTGGGAGTGTTGGGAAAGGTAACTGGGAGCAGGAACTTCCCAGCTCATGGAGCTGCAGCCTCCATGACCAGGTGCCAGAGCCTTTTCACTGACAGCTGCTTCTAGATCACTTCTAGATCACTGCAGGTAGTGATGTAGATCAGCACAATAACAACGTGAAGTGTGTGACTGCCCTGGCTTGAAACCACATGGGTAAAATTGCCTTTTGCCCTTGCATGTTTTGTCTTCTCAGTGGAAGCGAAGGATATTAGTTGTGGCCTTTCCTTGGCTGTGGAAGGATGTGTCCTTAGCAGTGGCCATTATTGTGCTGCTCTAGCTTATGCTCAGGCTGGGAGGAGGCCAGGTGTACTGAGGTTCTGTTTGTGCTGGGGAGAGGGGAGGACAAGAATAGCAAATTAATGTGTTACCTAAATTAAAAAGGTTCATAGCAATCTCTCTTTAGTAGTGAATTTCTATTTGGCAGTCTTTGGAGAAAGGTTTCTCTGTAATTTTGCATATTTTTTACAATACTACATGGAATTTTAATGTGTGTTTAACCAGTGAATTTAGATTGCAATAATGGCATCCTGTATTTGTCTTGTTTAAGAATAGTCTCTTTTCCATAAATGGTGGAAACTACCAAAGTATTCAGACATTTCTCAGGCTTGGTTTTCCTCTGAAGAGGCTGAAGACAACAGGGGACTTTTTTTACATTCTGTAAATCCTTGCAAAGGATCCCTTGATAACCTTTCTTCCTGTGTTGTTCTTTGTTTTTTGAGAGTGTTTTCACTTTAAGGTTTATTTGTGATTTTTTTTTTCTCAATAACTCATCCATTTCATAGAACCTTAGTCCTGTGTACAATATTGCAATGGCTAGACCAGCATGTAAAAATTATTGGAATATCCTCCTCAGTCTTTCTTAGCATGACCTTCACAGAGGCTTTATCAGCTTTGTTTGTGCTACTTCAGCATGGCTGATCAAGCTTATTGACATACTCTAATCATTACAGGCATTTCCTCCCTTTGAAGAGCACAGACTTGTTTCTGACATGTAGTTAGAACTTAGTCAAACAAGACAGATCCTTGGATGACTTGACAAAGAAGGTGGTAGAGGCATTATCCTTTATGCTCTTCAGAACAATATGGCACACTGTTTCTTCTCCAGATGAAGTATGAAGTATATTCAAGGGGATTTTTGTGTGACATTCTTTCAAAAGAACCCTTTTATTTCTTATAAAAAGTTATCACCTACTACTTGTAGTTGAGTTGGACTCATGCTTACAAATAAATAACTGTAATAGATCTGTTATTTGGCATACAAGAAATGGACTTCTTCCAATTATGGATGCCCTTATGGCCACACTGCTTTCCCTTTCTAGCTCTCAGTTACAGACCAACCAGAGTGGCTGGTTTTCATCTGAAGAGAATTCATGCAATGACCTAATGCTTCTAATTTTAAGCTTTACTGTACATTCAGAAATGTTGTGGGTGATGCTTTCTATCTGATGTTACAAATGCTCTGGAGTTTGAAGCTGCACAGCTCCCTGTTTGTGCTCTGAGCTGCTTTGGAAGTGATGGTGGGATGCTTGAGCTCCATGAGTTCCTTCTCTTTTCAAAGTGTTTCCTAACAGGAGTTCTGTCAGTTTTGATCCACGATTTGCATTGCTTTACAGAAGGTTTCTTCATGTGTAATTCATGTTCCCCAGTTGAGTGCATGCCTCTCCCTACATCACACCTCCTATTTCTGTTTGAATTTTGGGGGATTCCATATCCTGTAAAACATCTTCCTTATTCATCACAGTGCCTCCCCTAAGGTAACTAGCAAAATCCTGTGTGACTTGTAACATCTCCCAGGGTGCAACTGTATATGAAAACAGGGAATAATTTAGTTGTTTCTGAATAAAGTTTCTTAACACAAAAAAAAGTGGGGGGAGGGGGCTGTGAAAGGGGAAGTTGGATACTCTGCATGATATAGACAATATTTCCTGAGACAGGAGATACTAACCTCAAAGAATTTAAAATAAAACATTGATTTAATTTTTTTCTTCTTTTTTTTTGGAAGTGGAATAGCGGAGGTAAAAATGGTAGAATAGTTGGTCTTTTTATCCTGTGTGCAGATGAAATTGATTAAACCTTAAAAACTCGCCTCAGTCCACCCGGTTTATTAATTGAAGAATTTCCTCTTCCCCAGAATGGGAAGTGCACATTAAAACAGAGCTTTGCCCTTGAGTAGCAATGATACTTGAGAACGGTACATTTTCTACAATCCTATTTTCTCTTCTACACTAGAGGAAATCCTAACATGGTAAAAAGCATATTTAAAAAAAAAAAAGTATGTTTAAGGAAGTCCTCTTTCATTTCCTTGTAAAGCATGAAATCTAATTATAGCCCATGGCCCACAATTATTTTATTTTTACATTTCAAATTCCATTTTCTGCTTCCTTTTGCTGCCTGTGAACAAGAGTTGTACTGTTTGTGCAAAGTCAGCTAAAAAGATTACCACAAACAGGACAGGACACAGTAGCTTAAAGAAGGCACCACTCAGAATCTGTGCCTATGTTCCATGTGTGACATGCAAAACGTCCCCTTTGTTCACACAGGGACCCCTCTTCTTCCCTCCACTCACCAGGTTTCACCTTTTGAAGCAAAGTCAGCTTTATATTGATGTATTATTGGGAATATAATGGAATACTTTAGTTATGCTTGCCAAAATAATACGGCTTAAAATGCTCTCATATTCTTGATCTGCATTTGGTAAAGACAAGCCAATTGAGATTCTGCTTATTTATTGAAAATGCCTTTTGGGTGAGCTTTTCAGTAAGAAATTGGTAGCTAATTTAGTGCTTGGAGATTGTAACTAGATGGTTCTGAAAGTGGGCTTAGTGCATGTATAATAAAATAGTAATGCATTCTTGGAACTGATAAATTAATACATGAGGCTGAGGTGTTTGTTTGTTTGTCTTCCTAGATCTAATAATGTCTTTTTTTTTTCTAAATTAGTGTTAATATTATGTTTTGCTGTAGGGACACAGCTCAGTCTGGGAGTTCAGGTATAAAATTTATAAGCATGCAGCAGGCTGCACAAATGAAGGTGGTTTGAGTTCATGTACATGCAGAACTGCAACAGCCTCTGTGGTTGAGCTTGAAGGAGGTTTTTTATTTAATATGGAATGTTCTGCTCCAGAATAAAACATGGCAATTACAGTTCTTTACTGTTTTCCAAAATGCATCTGATATCTTGGCTACTCCCATGGTGTTTCCCTGTGAAACTGATATAAGAGCTGGATTTTACTAATTGTGTGTGACACTAAACACATTTATGAGGAGTGAATTTGATGGAGGGGATGAAGGTCTGCAGCCTTATTGCCTGGAACTCTGGGCAGGCTTTGTTTCCTATTTCGGCAATGGTTTGAAGATACATTAAACTAAATAATGCAAATACAGAGAATGCAGTGAATTTTCTCCAAAAGACTAAAAGTTGATCAATACATACTTTTAAAATGCATTCTATTCTTTTTCAGTGTACTCAGGCAGCAGCTGGTGAGTTCTTTCAGGATCCAAGAGTGAGAGCTAGCTAGGAATGATGTTGCAAGTGCACTTCAGGGAAGCTTGAGTTGCTTCCTTCTGCTCTTTGGAAATATGTCATAATCTCTGACATCTGTGATTCAACTCATCTCCTGAGGAAAGAGTAATAAATTACTTCCTTGATGACTTTATATAATCAGATACTCTTCAAAATTCAGGAGCTAGCATGGGTTGTGTGTTCAAAGCAGTAGCTGGACCTTTTCTTTATCTTGCCTCTGAAGGTATTTTTCTTATTTTCTGAGTTTTGTGTTCCCTGTCACTTTTGTGATACAAATGAGTGCTGCTGCCTCCAGGTTTAGCTGGCACTTGCAGTCTTTGTGATGCTGTGCTGCTGGTCTTGTGTTTTTCCTGTATCTGGCTGTCATCCAGAATCTCTCACTTCATGTTTTATCTTCCTTGTTTGTTTTTCTTCACTCAGACTATCTACTTTATTTTTTCTGTGGTTTAGTTGCTTATCTTGGAAGTATAATGCCCATCTTTCTCCACCCCCTTGTGTTTTCTGATGACAACTTGTTTATTTCATTTGCTTTTTGCAAGGCTTCATCTGAGCTGTGTGTCATCACACAAAGGGTACTCCAATAATTGATCTTTCATTTCCAAGCAAAGTGAGAAATCACATGTCAGGATTTATCTTTTCAATGTTCTTGAACGTGTCTTTCATAGATGAAGTGGTAAATAAAAGGTTACACCCCTGTTTTCTCCGTAGAAGAAATAATTTGAGTATCTTAGTTTAACTTTTTCATTGATTCTATGTGACCTGCTTCAGTGCAGATAAAATGGTTTTGATTGCTGTGCTTCCTTGGATGCAGACCTGTCCTTTGCACGGGTCTCTGCTTTGTTCAAAGTAATTTCAAGCCATTTTCTTATTCTGAAGGTTTGAGGAATATTCAAATAATTCATAATCTCTTCCCTATTACTATTTTTAACTGTGTCGGCTCATATTCTGTCTCTTTTTTTGAGGAGTGCCTTTTTTTTTTTGTCCTATGACTTCTTTCAGTTCTTCTGTTCCATTTTGTGCAAGACCTCATGGCTGACATTTTGTTATCAGATAGTGCAGGTGTGAGTAATATTTTCACTTTCTTTAACTCTTGTTATTGTTTTTGAGTCTCCACATAGTATACCTGCATTATTTTTATGTCCCAATTGAAAAATCTTTCCAAGTCAGGTTGTATTCATGAGAGTACTGATGTAGTACATCCTTGCTTCACTGTTACTTGTGAAATCTTACTCTGCTGCAGAAAATGATTCAGAAATACTGTTCCTTTTGTTGACTGAACTCTGATACGATAGTAAACTGATTCTTTACTAGAGATTATTTAAGTAGTAAATTTGAAATTAAACATTTTCTAAGTCTGCTATTACCATTTATATGTTATGAGAAGAAAATGCATTGCATGAGGTGTTCCATGGGAGAAGGTTACAGTTTTGTCATCTTGCCAACTTTCCTGATTTGAAATGTGACATTGGTGAATCCTAGTACACTTCTCTTGATGATTTTGTTTAGGTACTTAATGAACTTTATGCATGGCTGATGGGCAATGAAAGAAATGGGTTCTAGAATAAAACAAAATGTAAAACTATGTAGGAGAAGATGGGGGATTGAGAAGAAGGTGAATTGTCAAAGATGGTTTATTAAACAGCTCAGAAAGGAAAGTTGAGGAACCAAGTTTTAGCATTATTTTTTCACCTTGTAACTCAAGGGTCCTGTAAACCTGAGCACTCCTGCCTTGATGTGCACGAGTAAACACATACAAAACCTTACAAAACATCCTCATGCCTCAGTGAGAGGGCAGTTTGGGTGTTTCTGTCAGTGCTGTCCTGGTCTTTGCCTTGGCTCCATGATCCTGTGAAGGGCAGCAGCTTCCCACCCTGCTGTGTGCCTGCTGTGCCTTCTGTCCCCTCTTGTGCCATCTCTTAGGAGCTGTGGCCGGTCAGTCCCCTGGGGCTTTGGAGGAGGCATAATAATTATGCTGACAGTGTTTGTGAACTTGTGTGTGCTGCTGCTCTCCTTGACTTGATTTTTTTGTCTGGAGTGTCATGGTACATCTTCTGGTGTTTCTGGAATTTTTCTGTGGAATGTAGTTATTTCTCTTTGTGCATCTTCTGTGAAGATGAGGCAATGCCACAAGGCAGACATTCTCAACCTTCTAGCAACTGGGTTGGTGATTTTTATGGCTCTTTTAAAGTGTTGCTAATAGATTCATAAATACAGCAATTGCAGCCATTTGCTGTATAGCAAATGAATTTGAAGCAGTTGATTTGGAGTTTGAAGGTAAAGTGACTCCTTTTACTGAAACTACATATTACAGTTCAGTGCAGATTTTGTGTTCTTTTGGAGGGAAAGATACCACACTGTACATAATGCATCTTCTCAGCTGCCCTTTTCAAGGCCAGGTTTGGATCTGGTGGCTTTGGTTAGTTCTGGAGCGTGAGGATCACTGTGCTTTAGTAGTCACAGTCATGTTTGGTAAGGCTCAAGCTGCAGCATTGTTGTGTCACCAGAATGTCCATTTTATAGTATTAATAAAGAATTGGACTTGATGATTTGGTTTCTATTATTTATTCCCATTCCTTTTGAGGATATCAGCTGTGTAGAACAGTGTAATAAAAAATCTGTGTATCAGGTTTAAAACAGCCCTGCTGTATGCATTCACAAAACTGGGTCCATTCTGATTGTTAAGTGCTTTCTCCCACTCAAACTATTTTTATGCTGTTTGTTTCCCTTGGTTTCTGACCTTTAAGTCTGCACTTGGATGGTGTATAAAGTCTGAGCCTTTTGTACATTCTTGATGATGTTTGTGTTGAAATTTAAGCAAGCTCTAAATCACTACAATTCCCAAAACAATAAAAATGCAAACTACTTTTGAGGATATGAAGCCCATCTTTGGTTTGTCGGGGAGAGATATTTGAAATGATGGGTGAAAATTCTGCAGGAGCACTGGAAATACCATAATTATCCAACTAGTGCTCTGAAGGTCTTAACATTCATTTTTACAAGATGAAAGGTCTGGTAGGTTGAAATGGTTATTTGTAGCCATAATTTTTTTTTTTTCTTGTAGCTCCCACCCACTCATTCACCCATGCACTTCAACCTCGGAATGATTTCCTATCCTGGGTTCATGGGAACTGGGAACAAGGGGAGCTGTTGTCATAACCATTGTAAAAGCCTTAAAAGCAAAGAAAGGCAAGGGAAAGGCTGGACAGCTTGGAGGAACAAGGAACAGTTGTATTGATTTCTTGTTCTTCTGATCTTAAGGCCAATATTAAAAGTACTTAAGAACTGGAATTTTACATGATTTCTAGCTTTTATCATCTTTCAAAATGTACTTTTTTTGGAATATGACTTTCTGGTACTTCAGCTTTATTATTTTTAATTTTATGTTTAAACTTTCTCAACACTTGAGTCTGTTGCACTTTTCTGTTTTAGTATTCAGAACATTTCAGTTACCTCATATGAAACAAGAAAATTCTGAATGTAATTAGTGGAAGGCCCAATGTTCATCAAATGCTTCCTTGGAAACTAATTTAAATCCATGAAATTCAGGTTGCTTCAATCAAAAGATTAAGGGTTCATGACAACAATACTTGGAAAAATAAAAATAATCTATAAGTGTTATAGGTGATGTCAGCCTAAAATTTAGGATCCTTTCCACGAAGAGATCTAGGAATCAGATCTGTTTCTGTGTTTTAAATTACTTGTTCAAGTTATGTGGATCTGAATTGGGAGTGAATGGCAATACACTTTTAAATTGCCTCTTCCTAACATTGAGAGATTCAAGAATTTCTTTAGACTTGGGATAAACCTGTCTGTGGTGGTGATCATGGTTTTCACTTTTATGAAATTTTGGGCTTGGAAAGAAAAATGGTGGGAAGCAGGTAGGGACTGAGGCTTGTGGATATTTTTATGGGGTACCTGGCTGGCTCTTGTTGGGGTTGCTCTGAGTGTGCATCTCCCTGCAGTGTTGCTGTGTGTTTCTTTGGCTGTGTTAGATTCTTGCTTGGCTGCTTATATTATAATTTTTAATTGAGGCAAATGTCATGCCTATGTTGCTACAAGCTTAATTTTCTTAGTATTTTTTTTAATGCAGTGATAACAGCCTTAGACTTGAACTATCACATTCTTCCCTCATTCTTATACTCAATGATAGCCTATAATAGCTTAAATTCCCAAGGTCTTAATTTCAAAAGAGCTGTGGAATTCAGTGCTTACTTTGACTTGTGTTTTGTTTGTCTTTCTGGGCATTTGTACATATGTTGACAATTTTAAATGGAAACTATTTGAGAAAATGATCCTTAATCTTTTTATGCTGTGGCAATACTGACTGTGAGTTCTCCTCCAGGTGCCCAGATTATCGATTTAATGATGCTTGTGATAGATGTGACAAAGGGGATGCAGACACAGTCAGCAGAGTGCTTGGTAATTGGGCAAATTGCCTGCCAGAAGATGGTGGTAGTCCTGAACAAAATAGATCTCCTTCCAGAGGGGAAGAGACAGAGTGCCATTGAGAAGATGACTAAGAAAATGCAGAAGACCTTGGAAAATACCAAGTAAGTGAACAGTAATACCAGCAGATAACTTGTCACAAAATTTGTTTTGGCAAAAATACCAACATTTCTCTTCCAATGTGCTTCTAAACATGTTGGCACATCCAGCAAGAATGATGAGAAGAGAGTAAAAATATTTACAGAAACTCAGGTGCAATTCCAAATTCACCTCTGCAAGTATCATGTGTAGAGAAATATTTTCCTGTAATTAAGCTTTTAGATTTAAAGAGCTGCTTGGAGTTTGGATAAGATAATACAAAGCCAGAATATCCAGGTGAAGAACTGTTGGATGTGATTGCAGCACATCTTTGCTTTGCTCAGGGATATAAGGGGACATAACTGTCGGGTCACATTTTGAGTTGAAGAATCTAAGGAATAGGATTCAGAGTACAGAGGAGAGAGAACCAAAATTCAGTTTTGGCATCTGCAGTCTGCTTGATGGTGCTTTGAAAGCACTGCTGATCTGGGTGTGATTGCAAAGTGCCTGTCCTGTTGTATCTTGGGCATGTGGAGTTTCTTCACAGCTTTTTTCCCACTTGACTTTGAATCTCCAAATGTGTGGTTTTAAAATGCTTTTCTATTCCTAAACTATTCTTATTCTAATGGCAATTGTGGCTTTTTGGTTTTGTTTCTCTTTCAAATAGTTTACTTGTTGAAATACTTCCAAAATACACATAGGTGTGCATGTGGAATTCCATAGCAGTCAGCAAAGCTGAAGGCTGTTGCAGTTGTAGAGTAGATGTTGCCACCAATGCTGGGGAAATTATTGTAGTGTTGTCAGGAAATTGTATGGAAGGCAAAAAAAAAAAAAAAAAGGCAGAGAGGTAACTGTTGTATATTTGCATAGTTTATACTTGTGAATTTACGTAATCAAAACTCGGTTTTCTGTGAATTGATACCAAAACTAAAAGCAAACTGTCTCTATGAATGGAATTTCTATTTTTAAAATATTTTTTTGCATATCAGCTTCTCTCTTTGTCCAACAGGATCTAAATTCTGCAGAGAGAAATTTGGTTTGATGGAGTAAGAGTTTCAGTAGGGCTGGATCATGTTTAGAAGTGCCTCCAAATGCACTACACAATTACTACACTTTGTTCTGGTGTATGGGAAGAGGAATAAAGCATTTAGTTATGTGTAAATTTCTGTTTATTGCAATACAGTGCTCTGAAATACTTTTGGAAATGTATTTTCATACAAGTTTTATGGTTAATCATGGGAATTTTCAGTGCATGTTTTTATTACCCTTTGTCCTTAGATGCCTCAGGCTTATGGTGTGTAAACAAAGAAAATACCTCATGTGCCTGGTTACAGCTGGGTCACTGAGTGAGCTCCCTTTCTAGAACTTAACATTTCTTTAGCAAACCACCATCTCTTCCCTCCTGTTTGGTCCCTTTTGTGAGAAGATCAGTGGGGGGTGGATGTCAAGAGGATGGCCAAAATAATTAATTTTGGTCGGAATCTGTTGCATAAGGATTAGGTACCTAAGAGAGTCAGTCACTTTTTGGTGTAATTACTGATTACACTAGTTTGCATTTTAAGGAGCAAAGTTAAGTCTGCTGACTGAATATGTAAAAAAAAAAGAAAATCTGCTGTAAGTTAAGGACTTGAAGAATAAAACTGATTGTAGGATAAAAGGTGAACTGAGGTCAGCTGGCTGTACTGCTCCTCTCTGAACCTTTGCGTGTTTGAGTTTTGTGAGTTTTGCAGACTTTGATTTCAGTAGCTTTAGATCTTTCTGTTTTCTGCAGATGTTGCAGACTCAGGTAGGCATCATGAGGCATCTTGCATTTGGCTCTGGTTTTGAAGGTTATGACTTTAGAATTTTAATTGTTTATTGAAAGTTTAAAAAATGCTGATCTCCAATTAAAGTGACTTTGGATGCAAACCACTGCATTAAGACCGGGTAACAGCAGATGTTTGCTTCTGAAATAAACTGAATCTTGCATTTGATGTCACAGCATTGAATCAGTAGCTAATGTGCAACAGGACTGAAGCTTTCATAGTGAGGTCCAGTAGTGCTGATCTGCTGGCAATTTAGGAAGAAATTGTCTGTCACAATGGGAGAAGAGCAGATGAATTGGAATTTTAGAGAGTTTCCTAGCCTTCAGATGAGCCTGGAAGTTCTCTATATTGACATGTGTAGGAGATCTGTGATCTGATGGTGAAAGTCTTTGTCTCTTTCAGATTCTCTGGTTGTCCTATTGTTGCTGTTGCAGCAAAGCCTGGTGGACCCGAAGCCCCAGAGTCTGAGAATCCACAGGGTATTTCTGAATTAATTGAGGTACTCACTGAAGAACATAATAATAACATGAAAATATCCATTCTCAGATGTTCCAAACCCTTAGTTACATGGCATGATGTTTATACTTTGAAAGGCAGGACACCTAAAGTAACTGAGAACAGTTTGTAGCTTGCAATAGACTTGCCACCCTTTCTGTCATTAGTTTAGGGAGAGGAACATCTTTGCCCTGGAGGAATGCCACTGCTATTTAAGATAGCAGAAAAAAGTCTCAAAACAAAGGCTTCATTCTTTGAAGACTAGTCAAATTCTGATTTGGATGCTGCCAGGTTAAAAGTACTTAAAAATTGCTGAAGTTAAGGTGCAGCATCATCATCAAAAATCTAGGGATGCCTGGCCCTGGGCAGCCAGGCTTGTATAAAGGCAGGATATTCCACAAGGCTGCTGAGCACTGAATGCTGCATCACCTGCCAGGCTGTGTGAGGCAGGATGGGCACGGGGGTGGGATGTAGTGTGCCTTAGACCAGACTTAGCCAGGACCAATCTGCCCCCAGCAGTTTCTAAAGATGAGGAGATATGCAAGTACTTAATTCTGCCTTTATCTGGCTCCTGTTAGATTTACTGGGATGTTCTCCAGGGTTAAAACATTTGAAGGAAACTCTCATTGGAGCTGTTTCATCAACTGAAACCTAATATTAGATGAGCTGGCAAATGCTGTGTGAGCCCTGCCATTAAACTTGGAGCTATTATCCCTTCTGTCCTTCCTAAGAGACTCTCCATTGTTCTGCCATTACAACCTGGGCTTGGGCTGCAGCTTTTGACCTTAAAAACAGATGTTAAAGGCAGTACCAATTGTATATGCAGGTGATGTAACAGAGAGATGTATCAAAAGTGATTTGAGACAGGAGTGAACCAGTTCCTTTGAAGCATTATTGAGTACTTTAGTTCCTTTCTATAATAAAAATCTTTTGTCTGATAACATATTTTAAGTAATATAGTATTTGTCAACAAAAGAAATGTTAAACTCAGAGAATTTCTCTAGAAAATGGTACTTACATAGTTTTTCTGAATGGATTGATCCTTCAAGAAGCACTAACAAAAATATGAAGGGGAAGTTGAATTTGAAAACTTAACCCAGTATTACAGTTTTTCTGGGAGGGAGACAGAGATGGGCTTTATGGGGCACTAATATCTGTACATAAGTTCATTTTCACAAAATCCAAAAAAGCTGAAGTAGCAAAATGCTCTGTAAAATTGTGCTTTTGGGAGAGGAAGGAAAAAGGGGGAGATGACACATGTACAGTTTTTTTTCCTCTTTGCTTTGCTGCAGTGTTTATATTGAGTTTGGCAGCAACTTTATAGCCAGTGAGGTTTTGCTAACCAAGCTAAATGTGCAGCACCAAATCTTTCTAAGGCAGAAAATCAAACTGTTCCTGCTGCTAAGTGTGCACCTCCCCTATGGCACACACAGTTAATTTGACATTGGTGAGTTCTAAGCTCATTGGGAGATGCCTGAAATCAGTAAAATTGCAAGCTTGTTCAATCAATCATCTGCTTGCCTGCCTTCTGCTGTGTTGCTGTCATGACTTTTCACCCAGGCATGGTGCTGCTTTTATCTTTTTTTTCAGGTCTTGAAGTCTCAGGCTTACCTGCCATCAAGAGACCCCTCAGGACACTTCCTTATGGCAGTCGACCACTGTTTCTCTATCAAGGGTCAAGGCACAGTGATGACAGGGACTATTCTCTCTGGCTCTGTTAGCCTTGGTGACAATGTGGAGATTCCTGCCCTGAAGGTGAGTCTCTCATTTTCATTCCCCCTGGTTTTCCTGATAGAAAGAAACACTCAACAAAGAAGAGAGTGTTCTCATCCAATCTGAAATTACTGAATTATTTTCAATTTTTATTTTTGTACTCTATTATAACCCAGATTATAACAGTAAGAGGCATAGTGATTTTTAAATAAGGCAGTCAGTAAAGTTAGCTGCTCAATAATTTAGTTGGATGAAGAGAAGACTGATCTAGATAGCATGTTAGACTTTCAAATTCAGAGGAGCAAAGTGGGCATGTTTCCAAGCTGGGATGCACCCAAGGACTGAACAAGGTTTGAGGGAGGTTACTCTCATTTGAGATATGCTGCAGTGAGAAGGTCTACAAAAGATTCCATGTGGGTAGGCTTCCAGAAATGTCTGAAAGCAAAGGTAATGACAAGAAGAGGGCATTGAAATGCTTGATGCACATTCTCTTTGTTTGCTGAGGCTTTAATTTGTGTCAGCATGTTCTGAGAGAACTGCTGGGATGCAGGAGGTGGCTTGCTGCTATTGGGCTCTTCAGAGAGCCAGTAGAAAGTCAAAGAGACCTTCCAATGGCCTTTGAGCTGCTCAACTGTTGTTACTATTTCATTTCCTTAAAATATATTAATCTTTTAAAAGAAAACAAAGTGACTTTCTGCTTGGAGCATGTGAAATCTATTTCACAGGTGCTGATTATCACTGCTTTGATTTTCCCCTTAATATTAATTGCCCAAAATGAATTAAGACTTGAGGAGTATTTTGCAGCTGCCACTTAGAAATGGACTGAGCGGATTACATTCTGTGAGCAGGCAAGTTCTGGCCTAACAAGCCTGGATGGGACTCTTTTGGTGCTGTCAGTATTATCTTCAAGTCATTTTACTATAAGACCCTTACTATTTCATTGAGTGAGCATGCTGTTTTATAATTTTTCACTGTACTGTTTGGACAAGTGAAGGACTACATCAGGCATTTTGATTCCACCTGAGGTATTTGGCTGGTAGTGGACAATTCATTTCTGGCTAGCCTCTTCAGTGATACCTGTGGCTATCTAGTTCATATCCTATTGTCCTTTGCATAGAAGGGATTTGTACCGTACATACTCTGACATTTCTGCTTCCCCAGCTGAGTTATTCACTGCCCATATTCTTATTTATAGTGTGCAGCCTATTTTGGGAGCCATGCTTTCAATTCCTGCATGGAATATGCTTGCTGGGATTGTAGCTCTAGCTTCAGCCTCTCCTGGTTTCCACTTGGCAGCGTTCTTTCCTTTGCTGTTGTGTCCTGTTCTCAGTCCTGGGCCTGCCTGGGCTTGGGGTCCAAAGAGGGACAAGTAGTCAGGAGTGCAAGGAGATGGAGATGGCTCCTGCCCAAACAGGGCCTTGCATAGCGAGTTCACTGCTTTCTTTTTGGCATAGCATTTGCCAAACTTCCTGTCATTTTGTGCTCCAGGAGATGGGGGAGACAGGGCAGAATAATTATTTCTTGCAAAGAAAGAATGCATTGCTAGATTATATCTGGAAATGACTATTCTGCTTTTCATCTGTAGTCCAAGAATGTTTTGAAGAAATGTGTTTAGAACTAAATCTGCTTTTTAAGAATCCATATGAAGGAAGAAATGACAAAAATGTAGTAAATAACTTGTGAATTGGTGTTTAAAAGTGGAAATAGACTTTGTATGTTTTCCAACAGTGGAAAAGACTTTGTGTGACTTTTTTTAGTGGGCTTTCTTCCCAGGTGACTGGGAGAGTAGTCACTGAGGTGACAGACAACTTAGCAGATGAATATGTCATTTGCAAAGACAAGCCAGGTCATTTGGCTCTTATGGCATTAACTACTTCCCTCAAAGTTTTAGTTATTTTTCCAGTTGCTGTTAATGAATGTAACCTTCCCCTGCTGTGTGTGAAATGGGAGATGTGTCCGTGTCTCGGGATGATAATAGTGCTGGGCAGAGTTCAGTATTTTGGCACTAGCAACTTGTGGGCATTCACCTTCATGTTGCACAGGTATGGAAAGCAAGGCACAGTAAAAGGAAGCAATGTTTGTAAGTTTGAGCTGTGTGTTGTACTTACCCCTGCCAGCATCATGCAGAGCTGGGTTAGGATACCTATAAAAGGTCAAACCTTTCTCAGGCGTACAAGGTAACGCAGGAAGCACATTTCACAACACATTGTGGTTTATGACTCTCTCTGACCTTTTTTTGCCCTGACCCAGTGGTAACTGAGATTGACAGCTGGTACATTTAGGGACGTTACAAACTAGCTGCTTTTTTTAAATTTGAAGAACCCTCTCACCAAATGAAGTGGCATCACCTTCCAGTTCTACTAATGGACTTCGACATCTTTGACCGCTTGAACCTGCACAAAGGAGGGACACAGCAATTAAAAATAAACAGTGACATTCTCAAATGCCAATGCTGGCTCTGATTGAGGCTGAGAGCACCAGCAGTGCATGGATTCCTTTATGCTTTGCCTATGTAAATTGCCATCTGGGGTTGATTATCCATATAGCAAAAAGAAAAATTATATATATGTGTTTGGCAAAAAGCTTTGACACAGCAAACAGTTCACTATCCAATTGAGTTAGTACTATTTGCTCCTTAGCGCTTGAAATCCACCTTGAAGAGCATGAACCTAGGATTTCTGCAGCAAAAACATAGTGTTGGCAGAATTCTGAATGTCATTTAAGATTATTTCAGTGGTCTTTCAATCTCTATAGTCTTTGAGTTTATAAACTGCAACAACTTGTGGCACTTCTATTTCTGCTTTATAAAAGTTACAGGAATTTGAATAATAATGATTTTTTGCAATTTAGTTTTGTTTTCATTTTACTGATATCTAAAGTGTATGTTGTTTAGAGATTTCAGTTTAAATGAGGATGAATGTCAAACTCCAGTGCTGCTGGGTCTTTTTATAGCACACTTAACTGAAAAAGAAAAGTGTTTTCATTTCACTGGGGGAAAGGTACCTTTTGCCTTCCTTATCCAGGTGAGAAAGATTGTAGAAAAGGTCAAGTCAGAATTGGGTGAGGAGGCAGAGAGAGATGTACACAGCTCATGGATCTGGTTATCCTGGAAGTGTGCACTAAGCATTGCCTTACTGAGATCAGGGCTGTGGGTATACAAGACCCAGAGCACACATGTGGCAGCCCAATATGAAGTGGCTCTATTTCAGGAATTGTAAGAAGTAGAAACTTTTCTCTTTGTCTTATAGTCAGGTTCCTGTTTATCCTGTTTAATGAATTGCTAACAAATGCTGGAGCAGATTGATGCAAGCTGAGTGGCTGGTGGAGGTAAATAACTGACTTGGACCCTTGGTAAAATCCAGTGCTGCCAATTTTTACTGTGTATGTGTCAGAAGTTGTGAGTGTCTTGAATGCTGAGTAGCTGTGTTCCTGCTGAGTGGTTACATTCATGTTTGTCTCTAGGTGATCATGTGGGGATTCTCACTCTGCTGAATCTGAATGACATATCTGGTGTTGTGTTGTAAAAAGTTGTTTCGTGTGTAATAAAGCTCATTAAAAGGAAAGAGAAATATTCTTACCAGTTCCAACCTTGACCATCCTGGAGGTTGGTAGTAGCCAATTGCCATTTTTAGTGTGGAGCATCTCAGTCTCAAAAGTTGCAAGCACACTTATGAAATGCTCCCCTCCTGTTGGAGAGCAGTTATACAGATTGTTTCTGTACTCAGGTGAACTTTCACAAGCTCATGTGAGACTTAGATATGAAAAATGTGAGGAACTTGCTTCTGTTTATCTCATCAAGCTTCCTAGTAAATGAGAGTGTTTAATCCAGTAGTGATTCTGTCTTGGCAAGAGCCTATTTACTGTCAAATTATACTGACTTTATGAACTTTAGAGAAGCATAGTTTTGCATGATACTGAGAAGCTTCATGGCTTCATATACTTTCACCATATGAAGAGAGATGTTTCCTCCTAAGCTTTTTTTGTTGGCTAGATAACCTTGGTCTGCATTTTGGCAAACGTTCTGTAGCTTTTATGACTTATACAACAAAAAAATTCCCCACTGTCTGATAGAATAACTCAAATAGTATTTGCAAGGCTATTTCCTTCAAACCATTGTAGCTGGTAAAATGTAACAGAGATCTACTTTTGTCCACATAAGTACCTCCATCTGTCTGATGTCCCAGGACCTCTGATTAGTGAGCTTTAGTATGTGTATACATGTAGTAAGAACTAATTTTAGTTTATTTAAGGACTTTTGCACAATCAGAGTTGCACAGTTAAGCCTTGTCAGAGGACAGTTAAGTCTCAGAAAATAAACTTGGATCAAACTCCACTGAATTGGATCACAAAGATATTTGTATGTGGACTTTCATAGTGCAGTCTTAAAGAAGTTTTTGCTTTTACCATTTTGAGCACTTTGGACCTCCAAATATTCCCTTTCCAAATTGCAGTCAATGTTGATTGCTTTTAGCACTCCAGATGGAGAGAAACCTTGCTGTATATTCTGAGACTGTGTCTGAATACTGTTTCTACATCTTTCTTCTTGTGCTGCTTGGGTTTTTTTGCCCAATACTGATATAAACACCCTTTCAAATGCAACAAGTCCTCTACTGGTGGGGAATTTTGCTTGCCTTGAACATTTTCTTTTCATTTGAGTGCTGTGAAGAAGGGCAGTTCAGAGAATTGAGTTGAGAAAGAATCACCTAAATGTAGCTGGTAAATTGTGAAAAGGTATTTTTGGTGCATATTAAAAGATGTGGATGCAAAAATGCAAGAACCTTAAATCCTAAAGCAATAAATTAAAGGTAGAAACATAATGTTTTACATGGGGTTTAATTCAGGACAAGAATGAATCTTTATTTTTATTTGTCTGCTGCTTCTAAAACATGGATTATGGTTTTTTGGAGATTTTCTTCTTTTCTAGAAAACATCAGTGTGAATCCTACTGGTTTTGCATCTGCTGTGGCATTACTTAAAAGCAAAATATGCAGGATTTGGCTTATACTGGAAAGTACTCTGCTTTGAGCATTTAGGATATTATCAGTTGTTTTGGAAGAACAAAATTGCTCTGCACAGTTCTTTGTGGTTAAGTAGAGGATGAAAGATCTGATCCTGTGCCTGTGGAATGAAATTTAGATCTGGCAATAAAAACTTCTCAAATCTTTTTGGCTCAATCTCTTAAGAGAATAAGAGTAGCAGATGCTGAGTTCTTTCTGAAGATCAGTTCCCTCATTTTCAAGCATGGTTTTGTAACTTTTTACTGTGTGGTTTGTTTGGTTTTCTTTTCTTATTTCTGTTTTAGTTCACATTTTTAAAAAAACCCAAACCAACACCAAGCCCTCAAAAAAAAAAAAAAAGCCAACAAAACCTAAAGACTGTGAAGCACAAAATCCATTTTAAGTTTGTATTAAAAAGCCATACAAAATTGTGGTTAACTTTAGACCTTTAAACTTACAAAAAAAGCCCTCAGGAATAAAAACGTTCAGCAAGAGATTTGTATGTTGCTATTCATTCTCTACCTGTTACTGAAGTACAATGTTTAGTTCAAAACACTTGCAATTTTTTATTGAGTATCATGTAGGCACAGTAAAATGAGGGAGCAAGATAAAGGACTTTGTGCATTAAGGTTTGTTTTATTCAGGACCAGGGATAATGCATAATAGATATATGTTGTGGGGCTTTTAATTTTTTTCTCCTTGGTCTGAGCAAAAGGGAAGGAAGCCAGGGGAGAGCAGCCAACCTGAGCAGTGCTAATCCAAACCATACACTGTATTTCTGGAGCTTGTGTGTCTAATGTGATCTCTGTAGGCAGAAAAGTGGCCTAGTCAGTGCTGGCCAATTAACTCTTCAAATACTGAAATTCTTCTGCAGCTTTTCTTGGAGGTCTGGGTGTACCCTGTGCTCCCTGCCAGATAGAGACAGTTGGGTACAAGATTGGGTAATTTTTCTCATCCATTAGAAGGCAAAGCATATGAGTTTCTTCCTGCAGTGAATCTGAAAAGGAAGAGATTTGTAACTTCTGTGTTGCTTCTGTCTATTTAAATAATCTTAAAATGTCTGTTGAGATCAAGGCTCCACCTGCACATGCAGCATTGCTGGAAACAGTATTGCTCTCCAAGGTAGAATTAGCTTCTGCAGCATTTCCATGGCATTGCTTACTTGTGCAGGGTAACTGCAGTGATGATTGGTATTGGTTAATGCATGAGATTAATTTGGAGTGTGTTATTTTGTGCCATTTCCATGCAGATAATTTTGCCTTAATAGTTAGCTAGTGTAGAGAGCTGTTACTGTCTAAGAACTGGTACACTCTTTAGTGGGGCTAAAAGTGAAAAAATAATGCAAGATGATCTTGACTCTAAGTAGAAGAAAATACTGCGTGATATGAATGTCATAATTTTATTTGATATGATGACTGATTTTCTTAGGTAAGTCAAGGTTTCAGTAAACATTTTGTCCCATGAGAACTGCTAGAAAAGCTGAAGAAAGTTGTGACAGAAATAAAAGGTGGGAAAGAAACTGAGCTGAAGAAGAAGGAGCCATTGTACTGACAGGAAAATGATCCAGGCAGAGTTGTTCTGAGGTTGGTCTTGGCACTGAAGTGTGGTAGTTCCACTAGTGACTGCAGGTGCTGCCCCATGTAGGAGTTCTCCCCACTCATTTGCCTCTTTAGTGTCCTCTTTGATCTCCTGGAGACTGCTGGCAGATGTGATGTCCATGTGTAGTCTCTCATGCTCAGTATTCAGTAGGTCTTTTGGAATTACTAACATACTGGGTTGCAGGATCTGATGGTAAATCCCAGTGCACAAATGTGCCACAAATGGAGAAATGGGTTTTGTTCATGCTACATGAGTGAGCAGTTTAGCTTTTATGTAGCAACACACAAAGATGAACAAATATGCAGGTTTGTTACTCCAAAATGAGGTTGAAAGGAAAACAAACCATTTAATGAGCTACTCCTGACATCTAGATTTTTTTGTATTGTCTCAACTTTCTGTGTCTGCTTACTCTAATTTTTCTCCTGCCTGTGCTTTTTTGTCCATTTCTAGCTTCCTTTCCAGTCTCAGAGTTTGCTCTTCAAAGTGATTGGTCTTTTCTACTTACACCATAGATTGAAGAAACTTTTTTCTTCTTGCATTTTCCCATCTACTGTTGCAATTTTGAGCTGTGACTGGGATGCAGCTGAACAAAAAGGCACATGTTGTCCTGGGACTTAGTAGGTAACATCTTTCCTGTTGAAGCATTGCAGCTCCAGGGCTCAAGTGTTGTGTTCTTGGCTTTGTGTACCCTGGGGTTCAAGATCAGTTTGGAACTATGTTAATGGGCATTGCTGTAGTAGTCACAAGTTTCATCCAAATGCCTTTTTGTTTAACTTTAGGGTAACTCCTTAAAGCAAAGGATGGCTGGATTGTGTTTGCATAACTTGTTTGCTTAAGCATTGCTGCTGCCAGGACATTAACTTTATTTTTATTTCTGTTAATTTATCAGGTAGAATTGTTCTCAGTGCAGTTTAATGGAAAGCAGACCCACATGCACGTCCACAAACAGTTGGAGCAGGAATCTTAGTGGGATGCTTGAATAGTAATTGGGAAGGTAACCTCCTGTATGGTGCACACAGCCTTCACATGGCATTGCTGCTGGGAATTTAACTTTATTAGAAGGCTTAGTTAGGGCAGAGAGGAGCTCTCATGTTTTAAATATTCAAATTCAAGTGCTGGAGGCTCTGGCAAAATTTCAGTAATCAGAATGAAGGGAGGGAATGTCTCTCTTCTTCTTCCTTGGTCATCCATACACAGTACAATTCCTCATTTGATGAAGCTTTTTAGAAGCAGAACAGCTCAGCAAGTGCCACATTAACTGAGCTGTGGTCTGTAAGTTATAAAGTTCTGCTCAGTTCTAGCCACTGGCAAAGAAAGGATCTGAATATTGAAAACATTGCTTAACTAATGCTGCTGAAAATAAATATGACCCAGAGAGAGAAGAAAATGGATTGGTGCATAACTGCTCAGAAATCTGTATTTACTCTATTACCAGAGTACTTTCTTGAAGTATTGCTGTAACACCATAGGAAGTCCTCTGGATTTCATGCCTTGTACTGTGTGTTTCTGAGAGGGCTTCACTTAGAGAACTCTCTAGATTTTATTCTCTGATACTGCCATGAAAATTATGTGAGAATTTACTTTGCTCTTTAAGTGTTTATTCAGCTCATCACCTGAATCTGTCATCATATGCCTGTGACAATAACATGTATTGCTGAAACTAAATGTGAGATGCATCTTTTTACTAAAATATTCCCATCACTTCATGTTATAATAGGTGGTGCAGCTTGAATAGGAAAAGTTAATGCCAGAGAGAGCCAATATTTACAGTATCAGCTGGAATGCTATAATTAGTTTAGCTGCCCAGATAGTGCTGTGATGAACATGATACGAATGCCTAGATACAGATTTCCATTTGCAACTGTCTGAAATGAAAGCTGCAAACTCCCAGGCTCTTCATGGGAGTAAAGATTGGCTTCAAAGCATATGACATAAAATTGGCTTCTCTTTCTTTCTCCTCTAATGAATAAATAATCAAATATAAACATTTCACACTTTAGAAATAGCAAGGAAAGCTCAAATAGCCTTTTAAAGAGTCTCTTTAGCTAATAGATTTTTAAGTACTAAAATTGTAGACTTAAAAACTGTCAGGTCTTTGTGAAAGATTTACTAGTCGAGCTGTTCCTCTCTAGGCAACCTGTATTTGAGATATATTCCCTCAATATATGTCTGTAGGATATGTAATAGGTTCTGCAGAAGAACAGCAGAGGTGGCCTTAATCCTTGTGCAGTTTAGGTGGCAGAAATCAGCCATGAGAACAGATTAACTCATGGAAATAAATAACCCCAGTGTATATATACAGCTGTCAAGGTTTTTTCTTCAGCAGAAAGGGGATAGAGGTATGGAAAACAAGTTAGAAATTGTTTGTCATGTAAGTTTTGTGTGGGGCTTCAGAATGTCTAGAAGTTTTTCTGCTCTTTCTTGGTATTCATTTAACTTATTTTCTTTTGTTTTCTTCATTTCAATAACTGTCTTGTAATTGCTTTTTCTTAATATTAATTATGTGATGAATTTCAATAGACTATTATGCTAAGTGTCCCTAGAGGAGGTTTTTGTCTGATGTGCAATATCTAGTACATAGGACTGCAAAAATTTAAATGGTAGCTTAAGAAGAAAATATGTACTGTTATGAATAAGTTCATTTTTGAAATATGGGTATTATTCATGAGGTATTTTCTTGCCTAATTGAAGATGTCAGTCCTGCTGGTGGAGATTAGCTGACAACAATTTAAAGTCTTGAGGGAGTGAGGAATATGCAGGTATACCACAAACACTCAAAACAAAACCACAGTAAAAAAGGGAAGCTTGAAAGTATGTATTTTTACTAAAGGATTAGAATAAGTGTTCAATACATAAAATAAATGTCCAGTTTGGTCTTGAGTCAGCGCAGAGCAACACCAGTTGGTTTTGTCTAAATGCAGATCTTTGTAAAATAAAATCAAATACAACAGCGAATCCCACTGTGAACTATTTTGCATTTGGTTTTGGGAGAGAGTTGGAGTCAAGTGGTGATTGAACAAGAGTAATGTTTTGTATAACATGTGTTTCTGTTTCAAATGTTCCTCTTCTGTTGCTGGCATGATGTTCTTGTTTGGGGAAAAGCAGTCGTGTGTACAAAGTGCATTAAAGTGGCAAGGACCCTGATATTAATGCTTCTTTCCAGCCTTGTCAAGGGCTGCTCTGTTGTTGGGGTCTAGAGGAGGTTATTAGATATCTTCACCCCAAGGTAGGTCTTTAATCTCTTAAAGGGTGGAGGTGGAGAAAGTTCTCAAAAATAGGGATACAGAGTGAGGCCCCAGCTTGTTCTGAGCCCTCTGGTGAGTCTGAGCTGTTACCTAAGATTGAGGTTCAGCATCATTTATTCTGGTGTGTTAATATTTTTTGGGCATGTATTTCCCTAAGTAGTAGCAAAATGGTGGAAAATTCCTGGGTTAGAAATCTCAGTGTCTGCTTTTCTTTCTTGCAGAAAGCACTAACAGATCAGTCAAAAGTTCTAAAATACAATTGTGGTCAAACACTTTTTCATTGTACAAATGTTTTTGGTTTTTTTTCCAGGTCTTTCCTTTACTTGTCTTTGCTTTGTTTTCATCTTCACTTTTCCTGCCTACTCATCCTTTCTGTGGAAGTTGTTGAACTTCCATTTTTAAATCAGCTTTCCAGATGTGTGATCTGTGCAGGTAGCACATCCCTGCTTGTCAGAACTGAGATCACAGGCTCTGTCTGCACTTCTGGAGAGGTCCTTGGAGATTTTAAAGTCTTTGTGGCAGGGGGGAATTTTTTCACAAATTGAGATTTACTGTTGGGAATAGAGAGAATGGGGTTAATAAGAGTAAGGAGAACATTTTTAGGGAAGGCAATTGTGGCTTCATCTGCCTCCACCTCTGTAAAACATGTGTATGCTGAACTAATTTGTGGGATTACTAGAAACATTGAGGTGCTTTTTCTTAAAGGGATGTTTTTGGTAGGAAATGAAGCAATATTTTTGGAAAAATGACAGTAATTCTCTAGTAAAAACAGACAAATAAGAATGTGAAGGTAAGGGTTCTATTCAGTTGGTTTGTGGGTTTTTGTGGTTTTTGGTTTTCTTTTTTGTTTGTGAATTTTTGTTTTTTTAATTTTCAGGAACATGGGGGTTTTGGTTTTTTTGTTTTGTTTATTTAAATAAGGGTGGTTCTAATTCTTGTCTGAGGGTTTCATGTGTTCAGTATTGGCAAGATGCTTTGAAGGTGCATATATGGGGAAAGAGGCAAAGAAGTTTTTACGTCAGATTTAAATGGAGTAGGGGAGAAAGAAAAGTTAATGCTCAGGCATAGTTTTGTGGTTATAGTGTGACTCACAAGAAAGACTTAGTCCATGTGACACATACATTACAAACAGTTGTAAAAACATGCCTTTAGATATCCAGAATGAGGAGTGGGCTGAGTTAATGTTATTCTGAATCCATAACATTCACGTTTTCTGGCACAGTGAGAGTAATGCTGCAAATCAAACGTTGTATTACTGCTTTTGCTTTTACATCACTTTGTTGTCCCTGATGGACAATGTCCTTTCTGATCAGCTAGAAATGAAGTTTTAAGCCTGCCTTTCATTTTTTCCATGCCATCTAGTGATGCTGACACTAGGGCTTTTTATCTGAGTCAGGATTTAGATACACTTCAACAGGGAACTCACTGATGTGATTTAAATTTTTGTAGTTATGTGAACTGCTTTAAAGTACATGCTGATTTTCTTGCTGTTTTCCTACATACGAAGAATCAAATTTTCAAGTTAGACTTATGTTTTAATGTGATTATATTTTAAGTTTTCTTTAATGTCTCCCTCAGTCTCAGTTGTGTGGTGGTAATTTTCCTCAGTGTATTTACATAAATAGAATTTTAAACCTATTGGAGCCATACCTATATCTGGGCATGTAGAAATGGGTCTTGTATCTTCCTAATGTTTTGTAGGTCATTAACATTCATTGGTAATCTTTGTTCAGAATTTGGATTCCTGTGTTTTAAGTTTTTGAAAATAGTAGATTTCTTAGGTTCAGTCTTGGATCTAAAGGTGACATTATAAACATTTAACAGTTTTAAAAGAAACTTTTTGGAAACTACAGTATCTGTGACATGTGCTATATGTAAGAGGGATTTTTATATTTTTATTTCAGAAGAGTTGTTTGGTTTTTTTCCTAGAAAGCTATGAAAATGAGCCGTTTTTGTGATAAAGATTGAGCTTTAGGATCTGTTTCAGATTCTGTTTAATCTTAGCTTTAACAAAGTTAAGATTTCATTCTGTGTTTAAATCCCCTTGCTAACATAATTTATTCCATCTATTTTTTTTACCTGTGTTTGTAAGTCAGCTACTAAGACTCCAATAGGTTGATAAAGAAACTAAGAACAGCATGTGAAAAGAAAAAATCTTCTCCATATGCAGCAATTGCAACAAGTGGGATTTGGTTTGAGAGGCTGAATGTATCTCTTACACCGATAGTAGCAGGAAAGTTTTAGAGTGCACAGAGATGTCACAGCAGGTCTTGGAAGTTGAGTGTGTAGGGGGTTTTTGTTTTTTGTGGGGGTGGTCGTGAGAGTGGTTGTTAGATTTTTCTAATGCTGATACTGAAAGTTCAAGTCACAAAGGAAAACAAATTCCCAGAGATGCCGATTATCCCAGTTACCACTCAAATAATTTGCAGCCATGAGAGCTCAGTGTTAATATAAAGCAGACTGCTGTGATTTAATAATGGATTTAGTTGTTTAATTGTAAAAAAGGCCAATGAAGCATCATAAATGTGTTTTTTTGGGGGATTAAGATTTTCCCCCTGTTACATTTAAAGAGCATATTAGATGCAATTTCTCATATGCAGTTTTTCATGTGGCAGTTCTACCTAGATTGAGTTTGTAGTGCTCTGATAATGATCAGAATTCTGCAATAATGAAAAATAAATCAGAGTTGGAACAGGCAAATATGTGTGCTTTTGAACCTGCAGAGTTATTTTTTATCTTTTTTATTTGTTCATAAATGAAACAAGCTTTAGTTGCTTTGAAGCAGACATCTCTCTGCAAATGGGAGAAGCTGAAACCAGCACAGGCAGGTGTTGAGCAAATGTCTCTAGTGAGCTTTCACAAGCGTTGTGTTATAGATTTTTCATTCTTTTTATTAGTCTGCTCAGAATCTCACTTCTCAGGTTTGTACTTAATTGCTAGGTGATTCTGTGATCTAAACTTCCAGATGTTTACCTGTTGTTTAAACCTGATTCCAGCCAGTCTCCCAAACAAGACTTGTTTACCTCTTGTACATCCAAGGCTCACTCAGGTACCTTCTCCTCAGAGCTGGAATGTTGTTGCTTCAAGGTAATTTTAACAGACAAATTTACAGGACCACACACTTGGGGTATTTAGTTGTACCTTTTGAACCACACTTAGAAAATGTAGATGATTTACGTGTTCCAAAAACATGAACGTTTTCAATCTCATCAATTATTTTTAATATTAAAAGTCAGCAGATGGAGCCAAAGGCTTGTAGAAAAATGACTTGTGCTGAATGTATATTAAACCACAAAGCCCACTAAGTTTAACTAATAATGTTTCTACTAAAATTTATAACAACAAAGCTATTTATTTGCTGCTAAACCTCACATTAGCATCCTTCTTTCATTCCCTTGAGTCTGTGCAGAGTGAGAGCTCATCCCTTCATGTACCAGGGGTCTACAAGACTAAGAAGAGTGAAGTTTGAGTGGGAACCTGATTTTCTTTGTAGATTTATATCTGTGCAGTGTTTTCTGCAGCAGCATTCACTATTTTATCTGATAAAATAGTGTTATATTTTGCCAGTATTTTTCCTTCTCCTGTGAGCATGGTAACTGGAATCCACTATTGAGGGTTAGACTGGAATTCATTCCAACCTCGTTTCTATTGTTGCATGGTTGGTAAGGTACTGGGATTTCATGTTTTTCTTCTGAAAGGACTGAAATAAGACTTTGCCTTAGATAACTTGTCAGATTTGGTATCCTAATAGGCTAACCCCATGCTTTTTATTAAATATTAGCATCCTTCTGGGATTTTAAATAATATTTTCATAAAAATAAGGGGATGGGATATTTTCTAAACAGTGTGTGCAATTTATCCCATTTTTATAGAATTAAAAAACCCCAAAGGCAATTTGGTACATACCTTTTGTAGGAAAAGGGAGAAAAAACGATCATAGTTTTAAAATATGACATCCAGAAGGGATGCAAAAAATTATGATGGCTGACCAGAGAGTATTTCAGTAGTACAGTGATATTTTGCCTTTTAAGAAAGACAGAAAAATGAAATTCTTAAGTGACTAATGGCAGCTGTTTTGTCCAACTTTATGTAAAAACTTTTCTCCTCTAAATCTAATTTTGTGAAGGAATACGAAATGGACATATGTTACACATATAATCTAGTGCCAGTGGGATGTAAATGTATGCTTAAATATTGCATGTACATTTTTTCTCATTTTCATTTTACTGATTCTGGAAGCTCGGTCTCTTCAGTTTGGAGCAGGAATCTCCTTAGAGAGGCTTGAGAAACTTGGCATACTGGCCAAGTTAAAAGCTTCTCTTATTTTTCTGTTTATCTTTGGCCTCATCTCTGTTTAAATTACCTTTCCTGCACTCCTGCTGTTGAAAGACAGTGATAAAACTTCCACCAGTTGTACCAACTTGCTGACTTAATTTCCTCTAATGAACATTGGCTGCAGTGGGAAGAGTTTCTAACAGTGACGTTTTTCTTTCAATTGATACGGTCGGGTTTTAGTTTCAGATTCACTCTGGACTTAGTCAGGGGCTTTTCTAGTTGGCATTTTACTTCCAAAATGTGCTCAGTCACTTCCAATGAAATTATATTTTCTTTTCAAGCCCCTTGCATTGTGTTAGAAAAGTCATACAAGACTGGGACGGTGCATCCCAAATTATATCTTTATGCAGTCTCCAGGTAACTGAATGGTGCATTCTCACTGTGTGTGAGTATCCTCTATGTTTCTATTTGCTGTAGATGAACATTAATACAGCTTTTAATACAGAGAAAATAAACTGATAACATAGGAAGGCACAGTGCTTTTTTGCTATATTGGAGCTATGAGAGCTAGTGACTATGAAAAAAAAATCTGCAGATAAGGAAGCTTGATCATGAAGAAGTTCGTCTAGAAAATCTGATGAAAGTTTTTAAAATATGTTGCCCCCCCCGCAAAGAAAAAAATCCAAACAGAAAATCTGATGAAACTTTTTAAAATATACTTCCCCCCTCCCCCTCCACCAAATTAAAAATCCAAACACCTGACCCTAACTATCTAGTTTCTAATAATGGAAGATTTTGCATTGCTGGATAGGCTAGATAACCTTCTTTGGACTGGATTCAGTCATCTCATAGAACTTTTTTTGGCCTGCACTCCTTGGATTGCATGTAATTTCAACCTTCATTTTAAAAAAGAAGGTTCTAGCTTTCTGGCCTTGGGAGAGAGTGACACTTGCAGTTTTACAGTCTTGAGTGCAGGCAGAGCAGTCATATGGAAATCTTCTCCCACTCCTGGGATATTAATTTTGAAGCCCAGTTTGAATTATTTTGAATTGGCCATTTTAGTGAAGGTTGTCTCAGCAGGTGTGATTCAGCAGCTACAGCCCTAAGACCCAAAGGACAGGAAGTGACAGATCCTGTGAAAAAAGAAATGGATCAGAAGAGAAATACATAGAAAAAAGAAAAAGGAAATGAAAAGCTGGTTTTTGGTGTGCTGCAATACCACATAAAGAATTGTTCTTTACTCTGTGAAATACGTATATATGCTGTTCTTTCATAGGTTTCAAGTTGCTCCCATTACTTTTACCAAGCTTCTTTCCTTGGTGATTTTCTGCCAGGTGTCCTTGCTGATGGTTCTGAAGCTGTGTCCTCTGTTAAACATGCACATTGCAACCCCAGTGAGCCTATTTTTAAGGTTGCCTCATAGACCATATCTAGCTTCCTTTTAAAAGACCCATAAAGGATTAAAACTATTTATTAATTGACAACTGTATACCATCTTTGTCCTGACTGATGGCTGTTTCCTTATCATTGATATATAAATGCCCAGAACTGATATTTCTCAGAAAATATTCTGATAGAGCATGTTCTAAAACAAATCAATAAATAAAAACACCAACAAAAGCAAACTAGCATTTTGTTCATAGTTTATAATGAATAATTTTGGTAAAGGTTGTATTAGCTAAGGGAATCCCATTGAGCATTCCCTGTACCTTAGTGGTACTTGCACATCTCTGCTTGATGGGCTTCTTCCCTTCCCTGAGGTGCCCTGGATTTCTGTGGTGTCTGTGACACTTGATACTGGAAAATGATGCTTGTTTTAAATAAGAAATGGATTTGCATAGTATGAGAAATAATGCTCACTTTTAAGGTTTAAAGGTTTATTAAACCTTAACAAAATATAACACAGGACTGAATAAGGAAAAATGACAGTGCTGGGACCATGGGGCTTCCCTTAACATACACATAATATTCATCCCTTAATTGTGAGACCAACCATCACATTACTCATCTATAACACGTAGGTACTCAGAAATACTAAAATATGCTGATGATAATTGTAATTTCTTTGGATCTTGATGAAGGTCTTAAAAATCATGTCAATAGGACTGCCAGTAAGAAGTGCCTGTGTGCAAAATGTAGAAATATTTATTCACCTGATGACAGTTGAAAGGTTTAGGCAAATAGAAAGATAATAGAAGATTAGAAGTGTTTAGAAGATAACAGTTTGTACTTGTATCATTTGAATACAGCTCCTGTCTGGCACTGTCAGAATATACTGGGTGTGCTTGCAGCATGTATGGGGAATTACTTCTTTTATAGTCACACCTAGGGTTTTTCAAATTGGACAGCTCTTCCATAGCAAGTTAACAAATCCTTGAGAGGCAGAGAAGTCCCAACTCTTTGTCTATTGTAAGTGCTTGTTGTATCAGAGGTGAGGGCCCTTTTCATGAGTTAATCAAAAAGACCTATGCAAACAAGCAAGAGGATTTTTTCTTTGGTCAGTCACTACAGTTACAGAGCCTGACATTAATAGTGAACCTCCGTGATCTCATAGGCTGCTGCAAACTCTTGTGCACCAGAACCCTCTTAATAAAAACGTGAGGCACTGGATACACAAATTCATAGCAGCTGTCACAGCTGGGCTGTGGTGAAGTTTGGTCAAGACCCTTTGAACTTTTTATTTCACACTAATCCCATTTAGTGTGATCAATATACGGACCTCCAGCTCCTAGGTCTGTTAATTGGGTGTCAAGTGTTGGGTTGGCCTGTGTCAGGCTGTAAAATACAAACACAGAAGAGTCTATCAGTAGGGAAGTAAAGTGTTTATTGTCTGAATGTATAAGAGTGAAAAGTTGCCTTCCAAGCCTGAGATGTCCTTAGGGATCTTAAGGGTGTTTTGTTTCTCTCAGTAAGGTAACAGTATAGTTAAATATGCATTTTACCAAAAATAGTAGAGCAGTTGGGGGCTGCAGAATAACGTAAAAGATCTAGTTCTGCTAATAATTTGATGCTGGAATACCTCTTTGTCTACCTACCCTCCTGCAGTTTTTTTCCTGGTAATAAATATACTTAATTGCTCTTGTAACTATTTGTGTTGGGCTGCTTTAAGATGGGAGTCTTTTCTTGTTTTGCACATGTATGTCTAAAATGAAGTTTCTTCTAAGACTTACCAATATTTATTTTAAGTTGTGCTTTGTAGCAGTCAGGGAATAAGACAGGATAACTTAGATCTTCATTTCCCCATCTCAGAGAATCTCGGGAGGTTTTTTAACTCCCCCATCTTTAGTTCTCTATCATTCAGGGAAGCGTAAATATGTGGAATGATATTTCAACTTTCATACATTTTTGGGTTCTTTTATTTCAGCCTTTCAGTGACAGAAAGGACTGGGGAGTTGTGAGTAGTTTGTTTCATCTCCTTTGAAGAAAACCTAAAATTTATAATCCCAGATCAGACCTTTCCTATAACTCACGCAACTCATCCTGTTAACTGTTTTAATATATGGCACTGCTCTTTCATTAAACAACATCCAGGAATAATTAGTTCAGCAATGATGCCTCGGAACAAAAGCCCTTGATTTCGTTTAACTTTATAAGTTGGTCTCTTTTGATCTGCAAGAACACATCTGGGGCCTTTAAGAAAGTAGAAAGAAAAATATTAAATGTTTAGTAAGGCTGTTGGTGAAGGTTTCAAAGCACAGTAACCCTTTGGTACCATGACGTAGCTCAGAAGCAAAAAAGTGTGAATTTCTTATTTCTTAAGCTATCACATGGCACCTCTATATAGTAAATGCAGTTTTTGTTACCTGATGACGACTACATTTTGCCTTTATTTCCAGTTTCAGAAGAGAGAGTATCTTCATTCTTCCCCCAATTTTTTTCATTCCTTTTTCTGACCTTTTACCTCCATTTTCCCTTGGATGCATTTGAATGAACTAATCAGAATCATTACTGTAAACGAGACTTTTTTTTACCAGGTATCTTTGCATTAGAATTTATTTTTGCTGCATGAAACCTTTCACTGTACTGCTTTGTTCCTTTAATAGCTTACTATAATTTGCCAAGGTGGTAGGGATAAATCCATTTGTTCTTTAGTCTAGACTTAGCTGCTTAGATTTTGCAAATATCCTAAGGACTTGCAAAAGTGCAGAGGATATAAATTTACTCGTCTAATCTTAATCACTGTTACTGACTTGTAATAGAAAATTGCTTACCAGTTGAACTCTTTAAAATTTGCCACAAAAAAAATCCTGCCTCGAGGGAAAGCTATAAAGATTTTGTACACCAATTGTTTTTTATTTCGTAAACTAAAAAGTATTGTGAAAAATACTTGTCTGATCATAATTAATTTCATTTTCTTTTCTTCTCCTAGTAGAGGTAGCCTTTGTTTTGATTGTAATTAGTAGAAGGAATTCACCAGGAGTAGCACTGTATCATTTGATTTGTACTGTTGTGTTTGCTTGTTTGCTGTATTGAACTCGGGTGCCGCTGTATTTATATTCCAAGCATTGCCTAGAAAATGTACAAATCATCACGATTAATGTTAACGTTTGCCAGAGCTAATGAAGCCTACCAGATCTCTCAGTAATTATTCATCACCTTTGTTTCATTTTGTATAAATCATGGCTTCTATTAACAAACTTATTTTAGAGAAAGGACAGGAGAACTTTGTTCGTGAGAAAGAAATGAGCAAAACAACTTTTTTCTTATTTCTCCTGTTGGCCTTTCAAAATAGAAGTGAAAAGGGTTGAAAATATTATTTTTCATTATTTTTAAATGCAGCTTTATGTTCACTCTGTTTGTTTTTCTTAGTGAGCCTGTAACTCTAAGGTTGTGACCCAAAAATGACCTCCTTTTCCACTCTCAATTGCTTTTGAACTACTACAATAAGTAAAAAGAAATAACCCAACAGAAGGGTAACCAGATCACTGCTACCACACCAAGCAAACAGGCAGGCTTTGGGATGCTCTTCTTTAATCTCTCTATCCACCGAGCCTTCATTTTAATTTGCAAAATTGAACCCAGATCGAGAGCAGTAAAGCCTGAATACGGTAAATATTCATGCCTCAGTGATCTAGAGTGGCTCCATTACATTTCAGAGATTGGGAGAATTACCTTTTGGATTATGTATATTCATGGGCTGATTTTTATTTGAGATCTAATATTACTCACATTGGGCTACATGTCGCATATTCTGTCAAAACCAGCCTTTTCACAAAGCTTAAAATGTTCTTTACACGTAAAAGTTTTACTTCTTTTCCCTATAGTTTCCTCCCTTTTATGCTTTTCAAAGACTGGTAGTAAACAAATTTCTTTTAAAGAAGAAGGGGGGGAAAAAAGCCAGTAGAAATTCTATAAAACCTTCAACCCTGTGTTTACTGTGATATATTTTTTTGCATGTGACTTTGAAGTCTTCAGATAAAAGTATTATTATTGTTCTAAACCTAAATCTATTTGGAAAAAAAAAATTCAGTTTGTTCTGTTGGAAGAAAAAAATTCCAGACAGCCTTTCTTTAACCTATAATTTTGCATTGGTTTTGACTTCTTTTTTTTCTTTGAAAAATGTTTTATTGAAATATTTTTGATAAGTTAAAGAAATTTTAATTGGAATGTAAATGTTAAGCTGCTTCTGTGTCATAGTTTTACTATGGGTCTGACATTCTCTGTATTGATACTTGCTACCTCAACTCAGTGGCAACATACTGTGCTTTTAAAATGCTTACCTTGTCATCTGTGGTGATAGGTGGCACAAGCAGTACCACTTGATTTAGGGTACTTGGCATCTTAGTATTCCTTTCTTGTTGCAAAAAAACAAAACCAAAACCCTGAGATATGTTAGTCATTTTGAGATGAAAGGATTATGGTAGGTGTCTGCCTTCTGCATCTTTCTACACATCCAGGGAGTGCAGGGATCTATTCCCTACCTGCCAGACATTTGATGTGTGTGGCTGTTGGGCTCTTTTGGCCAGAGGACCAAAATGGGAGGTAGTCCTCTCCTGTGTGAAAAGATTCACCCATATCTGGTAGAGGCAAAGGAGAGAGAAAATGAAAATGCAGTGAGGCTTGGCAGAGGTGAGGGGTGGGAGCCAAAGAGTGCTTTAAAAACTTGTGTTACTGGGAAATGCTGCAAGGTGCTTGAGCAGCCTGGTTGTCTTCTGGGGCAGAACACAGACAGGAGGAGTCATGACCTGAGTGAGGTTTGGACAGCGTCTCTCACAAGGTTCTCATGTGGCAGCTGGGGTGGGATGGGATGGGCTGGGGGGGTTGGTGTGAGTTACAAGTTGTCTGAAATGGTTATGTTTATTGGAAGCTTTGCTGTGGATGAGGAAGATTGCTGTGAAGTTATAATAATTCTGAAAAATTAGCCTTTTCCTCTTAAAAAGTGGACATTGTTGGTTTGCTTTTTTTTCCTTGAGAATTTGGGTGGTGACAAATGATGCAGTTGAATTTATCTGCAGTGAGGTGTAATGCCGTGTTATATCACAAGGGTGACAAGATTACTGGAGTTTACCAAATAAATACTCCAGTAAGATAGCCTACATGTAATACAATGGGAATTTGATGGTTTACAGTAAATAATGAATTCTGGGCAGTTCAGTCATGAGAAGAAAATAAATAGAGGACAGGATTTTTTATTCTGTGAGATTTGTCCAGCCTGTACATGGGATGGATTAGGTTCTGTTGAAAAAAATTTGGGTTTATATGTTTAAAGGCTAGAGGAGACTGCTTAAGCACAGAAAGTCACTTAAGTTTACCTGAACAATCTAAATCTTTTGATTTTTGACTGTCTGCATGAATATAGCATACATGTAATATAAATGAAAATGATGGTATTGGAGTTGCATGAGAGTAAGGTCATTGACCTGCTTCTGTATATATTGGGTGCATAGTCATATTTCAGATGCTGGGAAAGGGAATAACACAAATGGATTTTAGTATCCCCTTTTATATTCCTTTATTCCAGCGTTGCAGTGCAGGCTCTTCAGGCTCTGGTGTTAGTTTATCCAGAAGGAGGAATATATTAAATAAAATCTGAGAGCTTGTGTGGGGTGTTATATAAGCACCACAGTGGTCATATGGTGAATGCCCTTATAAAACTCACTTAAAAAAAATTAGAGTTAAAAGAATCATTCAATATGAAATAATTTTTTCTCCAGATGCTATATTCCTTTCCCACATGGAGGTGAGGCCATGCAGAAATAATATAATCTAAAAATATTCCAGGTCTTTCAGGTAATTGCTACTAAGCCACGTGATCTTGCTGGAACCCACATATTTGGAATTATTTCTGACTCTTGGTGGTTTCTACTCTTTGTAGCTGGTCCTAGCTGCTCCTGTGATGTTGACTCAGAAGGAGAAAGCTCTCTATAACCTGAGCAGTGGGCAGAGGCTGCATTGTGTGATTTGCTGTTCAATGATGTGTTATTGACAGCTCTTGTATTATTGATACCTCCTGTTTTATCTCCATTTTATGCTGTTTTGAAATCCTGGTTAAAATTTTGGAGCTAACTAGTTACTGTATGAACCACAAAGTCATCCCAGAATCTAGAAAATATTTCCTACATTATTTCTTAAAACAAAAGATTTTTTAAACTTCAGTGGAGGATGTGACTTTTTATTTCTGATGGCTCATTGTTGCTCTCCTGTGCCTTCACATCCCGTATGTCCTTTTAATGCTTTTGAGCAGGAGTGGTTTGCCAGCTTCACTAAATACATGGCTGCTTGCTCATCTATAGGATTTGGCTTTGCCATCCCTCATAAAGCAAAGAAATCAACATTCTTCATGTTTAGAAGAGAATTTATAAAGATATCTGCTTATGTTGTAATTGGAGCTTTGCTTCATTTCAGTTATGTGCTTAAACACAGGCTGACTGAAAAAAAAATTCAGTCTTTGTGGCCTTTCAGACAAGAGGCCAGTGTAGTTTGATACCTTCTGACCACCAAGAGAGGATACTGGAAGAGAGAAGATGAGATACCTTATTCTTTATTTGAATTTGTAGTAGATCAACAGGGAGGAAGGAAGTTCTTGCTTTGAAAGCAGCAGGTATGGGATTGGTGCTTGATGCACTGATATTGCATATTGGTGATGCACTTGGGAGTTTGCTGCTCCCCTTCTGCTTATAAAGATGCGTTTCTGGATGATACTGAGGTGGTGTTTCATGCATTTGGCACTTTGCTACAATGTGTGGCCAGCTTGGACTTCTGGAGAGGGTTTTTTCTTGCTAGGGTACTGATTCAGGCAGGCTTGTTCTTGGTGTATTTTTAAACCTTTAAAGGGTTGAAATGATGCTGTCTTAATTTTAGTTCCTTTTTCAATGTAAGTTTAAAGATGCAGCTCTGAGTGACTGGGCTGTGAAGTGTGATTTTTATCTTTAAACTTGTTGGAGTCCTCACTATTAGAAGTGGGGTCATTTTTTATACTGCATATGCAATCCTCCTTTTATAAATACTGCACTCATAATCAGTATTTTCTCTAACATATTATTGAGACTAATTATTTTAACTTTGCAGTTTCTCATCAGCATTACAGGGAAGCAGGTTGCTGTATCTCGTATCAGAAAGATGCACTCACAGCATTGAGAGGCAGCAGGATGGCTAGGTTTTTATCTAAAGAAGCTATGAGCAATGGCATATGGCTGATAACTTAATGGAAGCTGGATAAATAAAGGAAAAAAAGGTCTGACATATCAGTGCAAAAAGTCATTAGTGGACTTTTTCTGTATCCTGTTTTCTATTAGTCTGTAGTAAACTGCTTTGAAAATCTTAGTGGGCTTTTCCTTTGGTCTTAAAATAACAAGTTTTCATATATTGGATACATTTATTTATCTCAAGGGCTGAACTGTTTGGGTGCTTTTGATTTCTTTTTTGTGTTTTTCAATCTGCATTTGAATACAAACTTCTTTCTCACCCTTTTTATGACTTTTTTCATAATGCTTTAGGAACATTAATGTGATTATGCAAACTAAAATTTAAAACAGGAAGCAAATCTCTGCAAATGATGTAAGATTTCAACATATGGCTCTTGATTTATATGTTGACATATAATCAAGTCCCCTGTGCCACAAGAAAACAGAATGTGAGTGAATTTCTTACCAAAGTTTGTGGCAGGTTTTGTAATGGTATCCATGTTCTTCATGTTTACCTACATAGTTCACAAGCAGTAAAGGCTGTCACTTCAAAGTTGCACTCAATAATGTTCACTTTCTGTGTCTGAAGGCCTAATTTTCCCACTTTGAGTGGATTGCTAAAATAGGCCTTGGGTAATTTTAATGGAGAATAGAAGATAGAAGTTGTTTTTCGGACAGAATTTTGAGAACTAAAATGGGGTGCTTGAAATAAATGCAAAGAAATGCCAAAGATATTTGTCATAGCTGGTCTCAGTTACAAATTCCTGTTGCTCAGGACAGTGCTCTGAAGTATTTTACCTCATTCTGGTGGTGGAGGGGTGGACTGGGTGATCCAGCCCTAACTCCCTACTTGAAAAATCCATTGCTGTAAAGCTAAAGAAAATATGTGAAAGCTTAGAACTCTGTTATAGCTTGTAGGGATCCCTTACATAGGGAAACTAGATATGCATAAGAGAAACAAATCTAATACTGGGGGTCAGTTGCACCCTTTTCAATGCTTCTGGGTTTGTATTTTAAAGGCCAGACAAAATAAAGATGAATTTTACCTATGTATTTGAGCCTCTTGAAGAAAAACCCTACGTTTGGAGTATTTTAAACCATGGGCAAATGTCTCTGTCAGTCAGGATCAGAGTGAAATGGAATGAAATACTGTACTGATGTTCATGGTCTGCTCAGAAAACAGGAAATCAGTGATTTAAAGCTACTCTGGCTCTTGTTATTTGATACAGTGGGTGCAGACCAACTCCCTGATTCACTTCTCTGCTGCTTCCATGTCTGACCTTTTGAAGGAGATGCAACTCCAACTCACTTTGGGTGATCTAATCCACCCCCCAGTCACACTCTGTGTTCTGGTCAGATTCTAGTTCCTACAAACATTATGCTCTTGGAACAGAGGTTATGGTCAGTTAAGATGCTCTGCTGTGTGCTCCTTTGACAGTTCTGCCACTGAGAACAGGAGGGAAAAAAGAAATGGCCTTGGATGTGTTCTTTCTCTGATAGGTTTATGGAAACTTCAGATACAATAATAGATATCAATTAGAGCCAATATAGATGGGCTGATTAAATAATCTGCAGGGTACTGGATAGATCAGCATGAAGTGGTGATTCTCAGTGGGCTGAGTGATGCAATGGCATTTCCTACTCTGTCTGAGGACAAGCAGACCTGTGTGAAAGCCAGACCCAGCTAAAAGGAAACCAGATGATTCTGAGAGCTCTGGGTGGGCACAGTCACAATTCCCTTCTGGGAGAGAGTTTGGGGCAGCACAGATAACCTGCTTTGGTTGTTGGGGGCAGGGGTGCGTGGATCTTTACATGATTCTGCAAATTTTCAATGTGTTTTCAATTAGTAGGATAATATTTTCTGAAAGAGAATTAGTCAGGATCCAAACTGTTCTTGAACTGGCATTTGAAACTGTGAAGACCATGAGCAAATGTATCAACAGGAGCTTCATTCAACACTGGGAAATACTTTTGTGTCTATACTCCTCTACAGTGTTTATCTTACATGTAGGAATTACTGCAGATTTTTTGTCACAGGAAGTGATGCTTTACAATTGTGTATTGTTGAATGTAGATGAACTGAGGATTTTGGCAGAACACAGTTATATTCTGATACAACCCAGCTTTGTATGTTATGGTTGAGAACTGTAAATCACAATGAAAAAAGGTTAATCATGTGAAGTGAATATTTCAAAAGTACTTGTTCTCCTTCTGATCACTGTTTATGAGCTGCATGTCAGATGTGCCTAATCATTTGAGCTAATTTAAGAGGAGAGAGTAGGCACAACACTGAGGAAAGTTTCATGGATGCCTAATTAAAAGCCAGTATGTGTTCTGAGTATATGCACACAATTGTGTTTTCTAATCACATTTTTTAGTCTTAAATGTTATCTAAATTCCGTAAAAGATATTTCAGATTAATATCCATAGACTGTAATGCTTTCCTTCATCTGTTTAGGTGGGTAATTTCTAAAAAATAATATTATCAACTGGAATGCTAATAATAAAGTCTTTGTGACTTCATTTAAAATAGAAAACTAGACAGATCTGTTCTGCATCTTCTAGTTCCAGTTCTGTTTTGAGGAGTGACAGTGCTGGAAGATTTCTTAGTTCTTGCCAATTTATTGATCCCATCCATGGTTGTAGAAGAGGAAAGATTCACTGCTGGTATTATCACCTGTGAAAACACAGAAGTCTTTCAAAATTGTTTGTGCTGGTACTTTTCATGCTGCAGATTCATTCTCGTAGTGCTTGTAATGTCTTTGAAACATGTTTAGCAAATCTTGGGTTTTTAATGTTTCATTTTTCTTCTTGGAGTCCTTAAATATTACTTGTATCACCATTGATGCAACTCTAAGAATGATTGAAACTGGAGAGGGAGGAGTAGGGGATGAAAGAAGGAAGGGTTTGGTAAAGGTTTGATTCAAGCCCCTCTACTTCCAGCCTTTAAAAATACAATCTTGGAAATCAATAGAAAGCTGGAGGTAAATGCCAAATTGTTTTTCTCCAATGTATCTCTATGGTTAGTATTATTGAGGAGGTTTAACTAAAGGGGTAATGAATGTTTATTTGAGCACATAAATGCTTGAAACTGAAACTACCAAGTATTTACAGTGGCCTTTTAAGTCTGTTTTGACATTAGTTAATATCTTGACAAACTACTTTGGTTCAGGCATTTTTAGTGAGAGTTTTTTCACTTACATGAACATATCTCTTGATCTCCTTTCTCATAATATTTTGTGGATTCTTCAAGAATTCCCAGGCATTGATGTGGCATTTGATTTGAAAAATGTTGTAATAATAACATTATAATCTGTAACAGGGTGTTTCTTTTGGTTTTGATTAGCAGCCAGAGGCTCAGGGAACCCAAGCAATATTCATAGTGGTGAAGCTCGTGGGTATTGTTATTTGTATAATTATGATTTCCAAAAGGAATACAAGATTTTTGTTGTTTTCCAGAAGGCATGTAGCTGCTATATTTTCTATTTTTTTTAAGAGCTTTCTGTATATTGCCTGTGACCATTTTTTGCTGACTTATTTGGAGACTTCTTTATATTTCAGTTACTGAAGATTTTAGTTCAGCCAATAGACTTTTCATCTGCTCTTCTATTTTGATCTAATTTTCTGCAATTTGTTCCCCTCTGGGTCAGGTGATGTTGGGAATAGGCATAGACAGATTACCTTGAGCCAAGTGAGATGTCCTCCATACAGGGCAGCGGGTTTTGTGGAAAAGGAGAATGTGAAAAACATCATTTTGTTTCCACTTACGTGTTGCAGCTAACATGCAGAAAAAAGCTGATATATTCAGTATTATGAATTACTGAGTAAATAGCTTTGTGATGAAGATAATTAAGTTGCTTAGACTGTTCTGAATTGTCCAGCCTAAATGCTGTGCTCTGAAGCTGTGTGACATCTGATGATGCAGCCCAGCTTTGCTGAGTCCAGTCCTTTGGTTTAGAATTCTCTTCATCAGTGCTTGCATATTTTGTGATTTTATTTTCAGGAGTTAGAAGATAAATGAGTGGGCTGGGATTAGAAGATGGGCTACTAAGGGACATGGAGTGGTTGAAGATTGATTTGAGAATAGTTCCAGCTGAGTAAGAAAGTAAAAGTTTGAATGCTGAGAGTTGCACAGTAGCATTTGGCATGAACCTTTTTGATAGCTGTAGAATTCATGATAAGTAAAGGGAGATAGAAGAAGAAATTATGCTGAGAGTTGAGATCTGTCCTAGCAATGTTGTTGTTCTGTACACATTCACAGTATAATCTATTGCATGTAGATAAAAGCATACTAAAATATGATCTCTGGAATTGAGCATTCTCATGAAGACTTCAGTTCTTGGATCTGAGTGTTGAGGTTTCAGCCCTTCAAAAATGCTGTGTATAACTTTTCTGTACTAAGGACTCTTGTCCAAGTACATAATATTTATTTAGGAGAATTTTTTTTTTGTTGCCAAAGATATCATTTCAGTATTAAAAGCTGTCTGATGTAGAGACTTGAAGCAAAGGGGTTACCTATAGAAGCATCCAGCATTAGCAGGAATGCAACAGGTGGCACCATAAACATATTACCAGAAAAAACTTCTGGTTACATTCAACTTGAGGGGATGGGGTACTTACTAAGTGTGAAGGTTTGCTGAACTGAAAAAGAAAAAAGCCAAAGATGAATCCTTGTTAAACTAAACCAGTTTAGTCTGATCAAGCTGAGCCTAGGCTGATCTTTAAAAGCCTATTTCATTCTTCTCTCCTTGAAATAAGTAATACAATAGCAAGCTCATTAAGGCTAAAATTTGATAGCATCTGGGAAATTTTAGTATAAGTAGTGATTGGTGTTTCACTTTTCCTATGTTATTCCTGAGATACAGAGCCCCACCTTTTAGTGACAGCAATGCTCGCTGTATGTTCATGAACATTCAAGTCTTCCTAAGAAAGCTTTGAGGATTTTATTTTTAGTCTATGGAATACTATAGGAAAGGGTGGGCTTTTGTATTACTGATTATTTTGTAGTGATGGTTCATGAGTTCATTGTGCTTGGTGCTGTGCAAAGATAATTTTTTTTTTGCTCTGCACATTTTACAGTTTATTCAACCATTTCAAAGAAGTGTGTGAAAGGATTTTCATGGAAGGGGTGGGAAAGCAGACACATAGGTGCATGAATGGGTATTGTAGTGCTAAACTTTTGATGCTGCAGATGCTCAAGGGGGTATATTTAAGCTATTCCACAGTGTGGGTATATCTGATTATTTGCAGATAGTATTGCCGGTGCTGCAGCACAGATGATGGTAAATATCAACATAATTGTGGTAATGATAATCTTCAGTCTCATGAAGAGAAGAGGAATAAGCTAGGGGGCTCAAATGTGTGAAATTTTAAGTGATGGAGTTCTCAGACTATTGGCCTTCTACTTTTTGAGTTGTGGACTCTTCTAGAATGTCACTTGTCTTGCAAGACAGCAGGGTCTCATGTCTGGCTGATACATCACAATATAAGCAGCAATCATGTGGCATAAGCATACGAGTGCTTATATGCACTCATGTGCAATTAATTGTTTCATTCTTTTTGTTCCTTTTTCATCCATAGGTGACAAAGAAGGTCAAGTCCATGCAGATGTTCCATACTCCTGTGACTTATGCAATGCAGGGTGACAGAGTGGGTGTCTGTGTGACCCAGTTTGATCCCAAGCTGCTGGAACGAGGCCTGATTTGCACCCCAGATTCACTTCACACCATCCACGCTGCCATCATTTCCTTGAAGAAAATTCAGTATTTCCGAGGAGCTCTTCAGACTAAGGCCAAGTTCCACATCACGGTCGGTCATGAGACAGTGATGGGAAGAGTGATGTTTTTCAGTCCAGCCCCTGCTAACTTCAGTGAAGAAATTCAAGAGAATGTGTTTGATTTTGAAAAAGATTATCTTTATCAAGAGCAATATTTGTCCAAGGACTCAGTTTCTTCAGAGGAGAACAAAGAAAATGACCAGGCAGGAGAAGTCCAGCTCCCAAAACAACAGTGGGCTTTACTGGAGTTTGAAAAACCAGTCACTTGTCCTAAACTGTGCCTTGTGATTGGCTCTAAGCTGGATACAGATATCCATGCCAATACCTGCAGGCTGGCATTCCATGGGGTACTGCTGCAAGGCATGGAAGACAAGAACTACACAGAGACTTTCCTTCCAAAGCTGAAAGTGTACAAACAGAAGCACAAAGAAGGACAGGTGGAAAGGGTAAGGTGTCTCTCTTTCCTGTATATGGGAATTGGAAATATTTGTCCTGTACATGTTGGTGGACTACAGAATTGTCACTGCTATGTTCCAGAGCCCTTACCCAGGTTTTTCTAATGTTTGTATTACATCTGGTCTGCTTGCAAGCAGAAATCACTGTTTAAAGTGACTAGTTTATTCAGTGTAATCCAGTGGTGAGTAATTTGATGCTGTTTTTGCACTGATCCTTTCAGAGTCTGATCAGTGTGTTCCTCCCAGAGAGTGGCTTTGTGCACCTTCCTAAGTGACAAAACTTCTAGGTTTCCATTGATGTATTTTACACAGTCTACAGAACATTGAAAATGTAAAGACAGTGGAAAACAAAGTAGCATTTGGTTAAATAACACAAATACACAAGTAATTATTTTTTGTATCTTTACATTTTAACAAATAAGAGCATTTATTTTAGTAGGCAAAAAGAAATTTCCTAGAGGATGCCTTACAAGTGATAACATGTTGAAGTTGGAATCAGGTTCATGACATGGAGAACTTCAGCCATGCCTAATGCATGTTATTTCTATGTCACACAGGTAATAATAATCATCATCATCTGCTCTAGGGTTTGTATTGACCCATCTCAGTGCAGGAGAAAACAGAGATGCTTTCTGGAGGAGTTAGCAGCTACAGTGAGAATTAAATGGGATTTGTTTGTACTCTGCCATCAGAATTGGAGAGATGCCCTGTCTGTAGTGGTTGGTGTTGCATTGCTGGCATAGGTTTGCCCTTGGTGGTGGTTACCCTTCAGTCAGCAGTGCAGAATCATTTGTTGATACATTGCACAGTGGAATTTTTCATGATGAATGGTTTAGGTGGAGATGTACAATGTGTAAGTAACTTCATTGTTTGCATCAACTGTGTTCATTAAGGGGTAAACTTCAGCATTTGTTTACACTATGTATTGGTATGATAGATGATCTATTAAATATTGGGTAAAAAACTCTTAATTTTGATTTTCCCACTCTTTGAATTTTGATTTTCCCAACTCAAAACTTCATTGTTTGAACAAAATGTTTAGCATTCTTCTTTTCAAAATTCCATGGAGCTGAGTTGAGGATTGCATAGTACCTCCCCTTAATTTGCTATAGGAGACTAAACACTTGGCATATGATACTGTGTTTGCTATGTATAATGCAGACTCCTTGAATATTGTTTGTTTGCTTTACTAATTTAATAGTAGGAAGATCCCTGCTAGGGCATGATTAGTAAGGTTCTTCAAAATGCCTCACTAAATTAATTGATCAAATAGCTAATTTGTATTTCTTCCCTTTTTTTCCTGAGGTTTCTATTTAATTTTTAGCTCTTAAAAAAAAAGAAAATATGAATTTCTCCTTTGAATTTTCACTTCTGATTTTGGAGGCCTTTTATTTCAAAGGAATTTCAGACCTATTGCATTGTGTTGGTTTTTTGAATGCCAGTTTTGTCACTAGAAAGGGAGGTAGTTAGGAGGGGGATGTCTGTAGCTTTCTTAATTTTTATCTTTGTTTATATGAGTTATCTGAAACACCCAAAACCCATAGTCACTCTTCCCAATTTTGGTAGCAGGTGTATTGTCTCCCTGGTTTGACATGTCCAGCCGCCTTTCTCCCTGGCTGATGGAGACACTGAATTAGAACCAGGAGTCCAAAGTGTTCTGGGCTCTAAGCTGCAGAGAAGCTCTAGACCAAATATGTGTGTCTGTCATTCCTCTGGCACTCAGGAGCTTTCTGAACTCATGAAACTTTGCCTTTATCTTGGCTCAAGATTGATGCACTTGTGCATGGCCCATGCTGCCAGGATCCAGTGAGAGCTGGCTTACAATAACAATGGGAATGGAAGTTTGTGTGAGCCATGGAGACAGATGCCTTTCTCTGACTGAGGTGAACTGGTCTCACATTCTTTATTTTTGTTCTCAGTACCTGGCACTGATCTATAGCACTTAAAAACTCACAGAGTACCAACTGTATGAGTTGTCTGTTGGGGTTGACAGTTTGCTATTAGCCCTGGTCATACAATTTTAATTGTTTTTATTTAGTGTCATTTTCAAACTGTTTGCTGGTTTATGTATTCTGTTCTAGATTTTACTGTGTAAATAATGGAATAACATTAATCAATTACACATACTTTATTTTCTGGCCCAAACAAAAAAACAATGAACATGCTTTATTTAATATTTGACCAACAGAATAATTTATTAGCTATGTTAGTGAACTATTTTATCTTTCTGTGCCTTTTAAAATGTAGATCAGGGAGGTTTATTGTTTTATCCTGCCTTTGTACCACAGTGTGCCCTACATATGTGCCTTGATCACTGTGTGTGTGATGCTAACTGGTCCTGTAAAGGGACAATTGCCTTCACAGCTCTGTTTGTACCCACATTTTGCCTCCTGTGGTACTGCTCCATGCTTGGAGCTGGCATTTTCCCTGATGCATGCTGAAGGCATGATGGAGCAAACACTGTAGGAAAGGCTCATGGTGTAAAGTCCCAGGAGTGCTCAGGGACTTGGAAGGGTTGGTGGGAAGAGGATTGTGCCAGGTATAAAGGGGCTGCTGGGGAAGTGCTTACAGCTGAGGTAGCTGCTGGCTGCCTCTGTGCTTTGCAGAGCACAGCAGCAGGAACAATTGGGTGGTACAGAGACTTATTTTAGTACACAAAGTCACCAGCTAATAGAAAACTTGAATCAGCTGGTCCCACCCTGCTGCTGATGGATGGCTGGAGATTAGGATCGCTGAATTTAGGGTGTCTGTTCTTGGCACTGATACAGGAAAATTTCTTTCTCTGTTGAGCAAGGAAGCTCCCCCCCTCCTCACCTTCCCTGGGGAGACATAAAATAATAATAATAATTAAAAAATACATGTTACCTTCACAAGAAGTGAACTTTTTCCTTCAGAGAATACTGCTGGGGAAAATTAGCTTCATAGCTTCCTGAAAGGCTGGGAGAGAGAGAGGCAGGGCCATGTAAGGTCCCTCCTTGGGTTCACCATAGAAACGTGCTTCCAAACTGGGATGCAGGGGAATTCAATAGTGCCCATTTGTAAAACATTGCTGCTAATCTGATGAGGGGTCTCCCAAGCCCCCCTGCTTGCTGCTGGAATTAAAATAAATTCCCTGCAGTTTAACTACCAGTTTACCCAGGAGAAATCAGGCATTTATGGTTTGGCTTTTTGTTCCTATTCTGATTACTTTCAGAGCACTGATGGAATAGTAAGAACTGTAAATTCATTAAGTTTCACTATCACAGTGTTTTTCTTGTGTGCCCCTTGTGTGTGGCACCCTTCTGCACTGTAAGGTGTTTTTTTTTTTTTTTTTAATAAAACAAGAATATTAATTCTCCAACATTTTTTGTCTCTCTAAAAGAAAGTGTGACATTTTTCCTGTTTCACATACAAATGAAATCCATGGAAATTATGGCATTTACTACACAGTATTTTTTTAAAAATCATACTTAAGCTAGCAAACAGTTTTTGAGGAGTACAGTTTACTGAAATTTCATGCCTGAGCTTCCTGTTTTTTCTCATCTGCTGAAGTGATGGAAAATGTTCTACAAAAATTCAAGTACCCTGTCATTGCATTTTTTACCGCTCACTTTTCCCTTTTGGTATCTTACTTCTGTAATTCCAAGACTGAGTGGAGCACTGGGAGGGAAAGAATCACCCTTGACTACTGTTGCTCATCAAAATCTTTGTATTTACCTGTCTGCAGTGCATCCTTTTTTATTCATCTACTGATTTTTTGGCAGGGGAAGCAGAATAAAGGGGAATATATATTACTATTAATATATATTGATACTGATACTTTTTTCACTCTATGACAAATTACTATATGAGAAGTTAGTGTTGTCTGAGGTGCAGCTTTGTCCATGAAATTGAGGTGCTGGGATTTCATCTTGGTTATGAAAATGTTGCATGATTCTACTGCAGTAATAGTTTTTATCTGCTATTATACCATTTGATATTTCTGAGCTGTTATGAAAATGTGTGAATACTCTATTTCACTTTAGACCACGAGGGGTTTTTTATGTTTAACTATGGTGAGTTTTAAGGAAAATCTAAATATGCTACTTTGTTAGGACTAAGAGTTCTGAGTGGTAGAGGTTCATATTTGCTTAACCTCATGGTTTCAAAAATAGTGTGAAATGCTAGTCCAGCTTTCTCTTGCAGAGAGGACTTGAGAGAGGGGAGAACTTCAGTGGGAGGAAGTTTCTGTCTGGAGCATCTTTTGGGTGTGGTTATGTGGAGGCAGAGACTGTCGCCCTCTGGATGTTTTATTTTTGCAAACCCTTGGCTGCCTGACAAATGTGCTTTCAATAGGAAAAAGCTAGGCTGGCAACAAGTGGCTTGCACTGATAAAAAGGTAAAAGAGAGTGCTATTGTGAACACCAGTGCAGGTCTAAGGAGTGTGATGTGGGAATCTTGGTGGGAAAAGGGCAAATGAGTGAGAGGGAGGTTTTGTCCCTCTGATTTGGCATTCAGTGCTGGCAGTGGATGCAATGGAGCAGGTCAGCTGTTCCTGGAGTTAGAGACAAATGACAAAGCTAAGCAGCAGCTGTTGTCCTTGGTCTTGTGCTTCTAGAGACAGTGTTCAGCTCTTCACAGTTCTCTGGGCAAAGAGACTTGTATTAATCCTAACATCATCTCTGAAATACCTTCTTTGAATTTAACCTCTATGCAGCCTTGCAGGTTCATTCCAGACTGACTCATGAAGCACTTACTCAGTTCCTGGAATTAATCCTTTATATTTGTCACATTATTTGCTCTTTGGCTTCCATGAACGTACAGGTTGAGTGCAGAGAGTTTGAACTGAAAGGTGAACTGTAGGAGTGCATCATGCTTTCCTGCATGACTCAGATATTCTGCCTGTTTTGAAAATGTTTGCATGAGCAGGATTTATCTTAGGATGGTTGCCACAGGGTCCTATTGTCATGGGTACTCGTAAATCCAAAGCTCTGTGACAGAAACAAAAGGAGGAGGAGGAGTCTGTCTTGCAGTGTGAGCTGCACCTTCTGCACTTTCAGGCTTGTGTAGTGAAAAATATACATGTGCTGGCTGGGATGGTTTCCCATTTTAAGTGTAGAAGAATGCTTTCCTATCATGATGGGCTTGTCCTTTTTAAAGATACTTCATCAGTTAGAAGAATTAATTCCCTCTATTTCAGAGTTTTTAATGTATCTTTCTCATGATTTGCCTTGCTCTTTGGGCTTTACTTGGTGGTAACCATGGTGCATGATGTCCTGGTTTTGTTCATCCCACTTTGTTCACAGGTTTGTGGGTTGCTGGGTAGTGAATTTTCTTGTTGTACTCATTCTCCTGGGGGCTGAGACCATCATGTAGCCAGCATGTTTCATTTCTAGGGATGCCTGTTGCTTAATAACAACATGTTGCTAATTGTTTGCATGTTGGTGTGGTCTAAGTGTCCCCAAGGAGAAACACATTGTTGCAAGAGCAAGAAGTGAAAGCAGGGTAAGTTATCAAGATCTTAATCAGCACATCTCTTCTGAAGCCTGAATGGAAGAGAGAAAGCTTACCTTTCAGCATCTTTTAAAAGTGTTGGGTTCTTTCCTCTTCTTCCAGCAGGATAGGAAGAGCTTTGTCGAGCAAGTAGATTACCTGAGTGGTTGAAGGGAGGGTCTTTGTCACCATCACTTCACAGATCCTTCTGGCCTTTCAGGAGGAGGATAGGATATTGTGGAGATGAGTGCCAGTAAGCAACTACAGGAACTGTGAGGAAATGGTATTAAATTTGTTGATGACCAGGAATGACCCAGACTGTCCCTTGGGGAACAAGACATTTTCAAAAGCAGCAGCTTTGAAAATGGTGGGGTTTTAAAAACTATGAGCAATATTTGAGTGGAAACAGCACCTTTAGTTACTGAGCACACACCAGGTTTGTAGTAGCTCAGCCACACACTTAATCACACTGCTAAAGGAGTGTGCAAAGGAGGAGAAATGGACTTGCCCATGAGTGAATAGGAACATCTGATATGATTCATTTAAGGGATGAGACCAGTTCTGTGGTGGGTACCTTTGCTTGGGGAGGCAGTAGGTTACTGTAGGAGTACCAGAGTATTCCTGTCTGGAAAGATTCCTGGGTAGTGGATCATTTATAAACAACACTGGTACTTTTTTCACTTAATCCTTTGCAGATATGCATAATAGTAGAATTTGCTTCAGAGTTGTGCCTTTAGACTGTTTTCAAAGTATGTGTGACAGAAATACTGTCCCTTAAATTTTCTGTTGAGTGATTGCATGATGCTGCTATGAATGAGGATAATTAAAATTTACCACCTTGGATAGTTAGACTCTTCCATCTAACTTATTTCTAGGTACAGGATGTTTCATTGTCTTACTAGGGCTAATATTGCATCTACAGTGACAGTGCAATGCCAGGGGCATGGCAAGTAAAACCCTGCATCAGCCAGGTGCTTTCTGGGTGACTGAGGTGGGGTTTGCAGACTGACAGAGGCACTCTCTGAGTAACAAGGCCACTCTGAAATCTGATGGAGTGCTGCCTGCACGTACAAGCAGTGACCTGGGCTGTCTGCAGAGCCCTCTGTGACTCCAGCTGGGAGAAGTGGTGGATGTCACTCCATCATCTACTGTAAACATGCAGACGCCACAATTACTATTTTTCCTGCTTTGAAGTCTGAACGTGAGTTTGTTTGGTTCTGCTTGGCTGCTGATGGTATGCTAAATACAGTAATAATACAGAGATGAAGGCAATCAGGTGAATAAAAGTGCACAGCACATTCACTAGTTAAAATGCACTGTTAAATAGGAATAGAAAAGATGCATTTATTTATTGGCTCTTGTTTGGTTTTTCAGTAAAAGAGTTTGAGAAGCATGGTGGGGGAAGGGAGAAGAGAGGGCTTACTGCCCATTAAACAGAAATACCATTTCTGCTAAACAATGCTGAGAAAAGGATGGTGATATTTCCCAACTCAGCATATGGATTAACACAGTACAATAAATTTGTCATAAAAGTGTACCAGGTAAATTGCAGAATCTGCCTTCTTACCCATAGGAAAAAAAAGAAAGTTTTGTTCACTCACCAGAAAAAGAAGGGCTTACTCCACGTGACTGGGTAGTAGAATTTTGCAAGGTTTGAGTAACACCTATGGTTATTATTTACATTATTAAATTTAAAATGCAGACATGCTTTTGAGTCTTGCAAGTGTGTGGACAGCTGGTCTTGATTTTTCTGAGGTTGTGTAACAGTCACCTGTGGGGGAATCAGTTTGTCAGCAAGGCAACCAATACACCGTTTTATTTATTGGATACAAAAATAAATTAAGAATGTTGCTTAGGTTGCAAAACCAAGAACTTGAAAGTTAGGAAATACCAGATTTACAGTTGCTTATGCAACATTAATTCTGCTCCCTTGTGCCTCTACCCTGTGCACTTAATAAGGCAAGGTTCCTCTGAAATTTTTTTGGACGTGGTCATGTTAAGACTATATCATGGAGCATATCAAAGAGGAACAGGGATAAGATTGTATGGACATCTGGCATTTCTTAACTTCTTAAGTGCCCAATTCTGCAACTTACTTTCATATAAAACCTAAGTTATTTAATTTCCTAGGTATTTTTAAAGGCGAAAGATGAAGTAAAATTAAACCTCCATATTGCTGAAGCATGGCCATCCCTTTACTGTGCACCTTCACTGGGGCTGCAGTTGTAAACATCCAGTGTAGCACAGGCTTGTGTGGCTTGGTAGCACAAACCTTGTCAGCCAAATGGCAGAAGGAAGCTGTTACCTGCTGGAGGAGGTGGCTCTGGGCAGCAGATCCACACTCTGGAGTTGGAGATGCTCAGGGGAGGGGACAGACTCTGGGAATTTCAATGTCTTGAGAGGGAAATGCAAGTCTGTCAGAGACAGTTCTCTCTTCTTCCTCAGCAGCAGTTGCTTCAGGCAGCTCTTTCCAGGCCTGTCCTGTCCTTGTTGCCTTCATGCACTGTGGATTCTGTAATCCTCTGCTCTTCATTCCCCCCTGCCCTCCTCAAGCTATTTGTGGGCAGTTTCCTTTATAAATTTAACTTACTGTGGCTATGGATGACCTCCTGCTATGTGCCAGGTCTGTGCAATGTTCCAAATGAAACTTGCCATATCCCACTGATGTCTCTTTTTGGATGTTTAGGATTTAAAGACCTGACATCACCACGGTTAAAAATACTTTAAAATAGTTAAGAAATTGCCTGTGTGTTTTTAAGTCATGGAGGTACCACCAGCAATCCTCCTGGCTGCTCAGAACCTTCTCCAGGAAGAGGAGACATCTTCAGCTTGGCAGTCCTCTCTGTGTCATGCTTACAGAGCCAGGTCAGGACCTGTACATACCATATTGTCTACAGAACAGCTTGTGGTTTGGTTTTTATCCTTGGATAGTAAGGATCACAGGGTTTTTAATCTGTGTAGCAAGCCAGGGCTGGCTGCTCTGGAGATGGATGGTGTAGGATGTAGCAACAGTCTTGAGCCTCCACTTTCCCATATCTGTTAATGTTGCTTTTTCCACATAATGGGAATGCAGCATAGATTAATAAAAAATGAAATCATGACATGAACCAGTTTCTTCTCACTTGGTAAAACTAATGTTTTCATTCAGACCATGTCAGGAATTCAGTGCCTGTGTTTGTTTTGGGCTTCAACCCTGCTAAGCTTTAAACAGAGATGAAGGAAAATTGCACTATAAAGGTGCATAATGAATGTACAGTGCCCTGTTGAAACCCTGTATGTGCCTGGAGGATGCTGTTAGGGAGGTGTAGAGCGTTTAGAACCTAGAGCAGTCTGGTTGTTCACCTCTCACTCATTGTCCTGGTTCAGTACTTAGCACTCCTGGTTTTTTGCTGCCATGCATGGTTTTACCAGGCTCTACTGGTGGCACAGTGCTCAGCAAAGAAAAGGGCATTTTATGGCTACTTGTTAAATGTTCCCAAACTCAATTGTCCCTTTACTCAGAAAGGGAGAGAAAAGAAAATGTTTTTTGGATATAAGAAGCATAGGCTGGTGAGAGATGAGACAAACATCTGAAAATCAAGTTAATGGATATGTGGAGACGTTAATGTGATGGCTTCCATTAAAAGAGCAGTAATGAGACATGAAGCTGAAGGCTTCTAGTGCTGGAGGGAGTTGCAGAAATAAAAGTCTTTATGCTGCTGTAATTAAGCTCTTGAGGAAAAGCTGTGACTGACCAAATAATTCTTTCTTTGTACCAAGTTGTTCAGCTAGTTCTCGGTAACCAGCTATAAGCTAGAAGTTTTTGTAGAGTCAGAAAAGCTGGAAACTTGGTCATTGGTGCAATCCTCTCAGTTCCTTTCTCCTTCACCCTTTTCTTGGCCTCATGTGCCATCATTTTCCCGATGCATGAAACCTTGTCTTAAAAGAGAACAGGAATTTGCAGGCTCAAAAATATTCCCATTTCTGACACAGAAATGGAAAGTGCTTGAAACTGTTTTCTAGAAATAAATGAGCTGTCACTGATCATGATGAAGATGTCTCAAGTGTACTTTTTCTGACGTACAAAAAAGTAATAAAAATGCTTTGTATTTTCAGTATTAGTCACAGGTTCTTTTTGTTCTTGTTTTCTCTCCTGTTGTTTTTCTGCTTTAGTTCCAATGAACCTTTTATGAGTTTGCTCAGAATAATCCTTAGGCCTTTAAAAGAATTTCTTTTTAAATTCATGTAACTTTTTATTAAATCAGAAAAGATTATTCCTTCTCTTTCTCAGTATCTTTTCTGGTATTTAATATTCAGTGCTTTTACTTTGTCTTAAGCCTTTCCTTATTTCCCTCTCCTAGTGGCACCACTTAGTTTCCTTGTGTGTTTCGGTTCTGATCCACTTTTTTTTTTTCCTACAGATAGATTAAGAGATGAGAGTTATTTGATCTCAAAATATGTGTGATGGATTGTTTGAGAGGGCATTCAGATGACATCATTTCTGAATTATCCTAAAACAGAGGGTTGTTTAACAGGCTGGACAGTAGAACTTGCTATCCTGCTCAAAGGGGCATCCTGGAGTTGTTTTTCCTTGGAATTAATACTATGGTTTGCACTCAATTCTACCACATAACATGAACTGTGGTTCTGCAAACAGTCTAAGGCAGGATAAGTACTGAAGAGATGAGGAGTGCAAGTTGGTTATTTTTTTTGCTAACTTCTTGGTTTCAGCACAAGGGTTATGTGCCAGAGATGCACATACTTCACCTACAGTTATAAAGCACTGTTTACTTTTTTTTTTGTGCAAACACAAAAGCCAAGTGGGAAGGGATATTTCATAAACTCAGTGCTATTGTGTCCTCTGGTCTAAGCCATAAAACAAGAGTAACAGAGACATTCCCTTTGAACTTGAAATCCTTTTCTAAGCTGCTGATCTAACCTAAGTGAGAGGGGGAGGCTATACCAGCCAGAAAATTTCTCTTCTGGGTATTTTTCCCATCCTGCCCCTTTTCTTTTTTAAACGTCCTTAAGTGAGTTTGATACTGCACCTCTGCCCATAAATTTAAAAAAATATTATCGTAATGTAGGTCAGTGAACTGAAACGCCACTGTACACCATGGGGGATTAAAGTCAGAGAGGCAGCCCTCTCCCACTCCTACTAGGTCATATGACAATATAAACAAGAAATGCAAGGAGCCTTCAGCTTTTTCTTGCCCTAATCCTTTGTTTATGCAGCACTTAAACTGACTTTTGGGGTCGTCTCTGTCTGGCATTAAAGCCCTAAAGCTTTTTGAAGTTTCCCTGAAGTTAATAAAATTAGTCTGCCCTCATTGCTAGGCCCCTTGCTGCTGCTTCAGAGCAGACTGCGGATCCCTTACTGTCTTTGTGGCATTTGGCTTTGTAAGTTCATAATATTTTATACCAAAAGGAGTGTTTGAGAGAAAAGCAGAAAGCTCTCCCGAAAGGCTGTTCAGCTAATATGCAAAGTGATTGCCATTGTAGATGTTCTGAGAACTCAAAGGGGATTAACTTAAAATCCCACGATTGGAGGTAAATTGCTGGTAAAGTAATTGGAAGTGTTGAGTTTCAGTTAGAGAGAGCAACATGCATTTCTTTCCCTTTTTACAAAGCAAAGCTAAACCAAGAAATATAATTTTTCTTTTTCTTTTATTATTTTCTAATGCAATCCTTAAGTTGAGAAAATGAGCTTTCCTTCATAGCAGTTCTCTGCTACACTCATTTATTTTAATGCAAAGACTGATCCAGTTATCTTAGATCCTGTTAGGACAGGCACTCTCTAGTTATTTTGTCTTTGTCAGGGATAAATTGGTGATAGGCTCACCGAAGGGCATGGATGGCACAGGATGGGGTGTGTAGTATTTAGTGTGTGAGACAGATACTTCAGGTCATAGAGGTTTTATTCCAAACAGCCAGTCAGGCAAGTCACTGATCACTTACTATCTCAGCACCACTAAAGTGATTTTGTTTTTAATGGCCTGTAGAGATCCCCAAGGAATCATGGTGATACCTACAGAATGTATTCACTGGTTAAAGGAGGGATTTTTTTTTTAAACAAGTTAAGAACTGGCTGGATGGCCGAGCCCAGAGAGTGGTGGTGAACGGTGCTGCTTCCAGCTGGCAGCCAGTCACCAGTGGTGCCCCTCAGGGCTCTGTGCTGGGGCCAGTTCTGCTCAATGTTTTCACTGATGACATAGATGAGGGGATCGAGCCTATCATTGGTAAATTTGCAGATGACACTAAGCTGGGAGCACAAGTCCATCTGTTGGAGGGTAGGAGGGCTCTGCAGAGAGACCTGGAATGGTTGGATGGATGGGCAGAGTCCAATAAGATGAAGTTTATTAAGTCCAAGTGCTGAGTCCTGCATTTTGGCCACAATAACCCCCTGTAATGCTCTAGGCTGGGGATGGTGTGGCTGGACAGTGCCCAGGCAGAAAAGAACCTGGGAGTACTGACTGGCAGCTGACTGAGCATGAGCCAGCAGTGTGCCCTGCTGGCCAAGAAGGCCACCCTGGCCTGTGTCAGGAACAGTGTGGCCAGCAGGAGCAGGGAGGTCATTCTGCCCTGTACTTGGCACTGGTGAGGCTGCACCTTGTTCTGGGTCCCTCAGTGTGGGAAGACCTTGAGACACTTGAGTGAGTCCAGAGGAGGCAACGAGGCTGGAGATGGGCTGGGAACACAAACTCTGTGAGCAACCACTGAGGGAGCTGGGGGTGCTCAGCCTGGAGAAAAGGAGACTCAGGTGTGACCTTATCACTCTCTACAACTCCCTGAAAGGTGGCTGTAGTCAGGTGGGGGTTGGTCTCTTTCTCCAGGCAGCACTGACAGAACCAGAGGACACCATCTTAAGCTGTGCCACAGGAAATACGGGCTGGATATTAGGAAAACGTTTTTTACGGAAAGGGTGGTAAATGGAATGATCTGCCCAGGGAGGTGGTGGAGTCACCATCCCTAGGATGTGTTTAAAAAAGGACTGGATGTGGCACTTGGTGCCATGGTTTAGTTGAGGTGTTAGGGCATGACTTGGACTCAGTCTTAGAGGTCTGTTCCAACCTTGTGATTCTGTGGCCATTAGAGTGAAAAGAACAGTGCAGCTGGAGTCCTTGGTTACTCTCCTAAACTGAATGTACAAGAGCAAGACCCTAAAAAGCACCTTTCTTTATAAAAGATAAGGGTTTTTAATTCAAAGGTTTTGAGTGAATGTGGCATAACTTAATGCTGATAGAGTTTGTTTCTGTTCTAATACTCCAATAAAGGTTATCATTGCTGGTTTACTCTAAGGTGCTTGATGCCTGTAACACTTGTTCACAAAAGTCACTGGAGTTTTTTCTGACAGCCTTGCTGGGGAGGCTCTAAACTGAGCCATGCTAGCCTAGTATGATTGCTCATCCTGTAATTCCATTTTTAATTAAGTTAAAGATAACTTTGAAGTGCTCTTGGAAAAATAAAAGATGTTTAGAAAGATGTTGGCCTTTAAAGTTGGCTTCCTGTGCCATTTGAGGGATAACTGCAAAAATAATAGATATATTAGAGATCCTCCCTGGAGCATTTTGTACCATCTGTATTTCAAACACAGGGGAAAGAAACACTACCCAGCAGTGGACAAGAGGGATGAACAGTTTTGAAATACTTGTTTTAGGAATAAAAGATTTATAGGATGAAGTAACATTTTAATTTCTCCAGCCACTATAACAGAAAAAAAAATCAGATTTTGAGAATGTAAGTGCTTCTTCAGGTTGGAATTAACAGCTTCTTTTTCTTCTAGGCTAGGCAAAGAAAGGTGAGTGTGCCTGAAAGCTTATCTCCCCTCTCAACCTCCACCTATTATCAGGGGCTCTAGGAAAAGACATTTTTCAGTTTTGCATTCAAGCCAGAACGTTGCTGAGCAGTGATACTGCCATCAATGGTTCACAAGCTATTTTGAAGCAGTGGGAGAGGACAGACACAACAAAAAAACCCTAAATGTGTCCTTTTGGGGAAAGATGAGGAGTTTGGGCAGTGAGTGTTGTTGAGGCATCTGAGTGTTCCTGCCTGCAGCCTTGGCTGCACCCAGCCCAGAGCGGAGCTGCCTGTCCTGTTGTCATCTCCACGTGACAGAAGCAAGAAGGGCTGTGGATATTTCTCATCCTGCACCTGGTCTGGGACAGGGAGAGGTCCTGCCAGTGCTCTCTAATACTGCACAGCCCTTTCAAGACTGTTTATAGCTGAGCAAGCAAGTTCTGTTTAAAATAAAACAAAAATCAAATTTCTGCTGCTAGATTTACTACCATCCTGAGATTGGCATTAAAATGGAGGTATATATATGTAACAAAATAATAACAGTCCTAGGGATTTGAGTCTGTATATGCATTATAGTTTATGGAGGATGCTTCAGGGAAGGACAGCTGCTTAATAAACCAGCAATATTTTGAGTCATCAATATTTTGAGTTCATTTAAACTGAGTAAAGGGGAGTGTTCAGAACTGATTGCAATTCTTTACTGTTTTAAGTCACTTTGGTCTTTGCAACCCTTAGGTGTAGCTAAAAATGGTTCCTGAGATGTGCAACTTTTACCACATAAAATAATCTTGGAAAGATTGAAGTAATATCCCCATATTTATTCTGATAAATAAATGTTCTTTCTGCATCTACAAGGTAGAGTAACTGCAGGCAGTGGGTGTACAAGGATATTCACACCTACAGGATTAGGCTCACTTGACTGCACCTTATACTTTGTAATGCCTAAGGGAGGGTTGTTTATCTTGCCTTACCCACCAACCTCACTGCCTCTTGTTCCTGATAGCTTAATTAACAATTCAACTTGGAATGGTTCTTCCCACTGGGTTACAAACCTTGAAATTAAAATTGGATACAGTGGTCATAAGGCTCTTGCTTTAACAAATCAATATGTATGTAAAGGTGAGTATTTAAAAGGCTCTATTTAGAAGCTATGTCATTTCTTTGGAAGTGTAGCTGTTGGAATGCAGGTCTGCAGCTAAGAGAAAGAATGTTTATGTAGGTGATAATGTGCTTAGCTGTAGAATAAATAACGGAATAAACTTTTTGTCAGCATAGGTACTTCAGTGACTTTCATGGAAAGGTTTCAAAGCAGAAAAATATTTTAATTAACTAATCTTTACAGCATGTTCTGATGTAGGTTTTATTCTTCTTATATTTTCATAAGGGAGGTAGAAGCAGAAATGTACTAGCTTATAAAATCTTCTATGGTTTTAGGCACAAATTGCCTTAAACTCAGCAATTTAGACGACTTACTCAGAGTTTTGCTCATTTGGGGCTAGATGGTTTGTCAAAGGTGGAGTGGTAGAATTTGCCAAACTTAGCACATAACGTGGATAATTTCATGTCACTTTAGCTTCTGGAGTTATGACTCCCTATTTTTGTTTGCAGGTGATGGACGATTACAGTGTGATTGGTCGTTCATTGTTTAAAAAAGAAACAAACATCCAGATTTTTGTGGGTCTGAAAGTGAAACTGTCTACAGGAGAAGATGGAATAATAGATGGTGGTTTTGGACAAAGTGGTAAATTCAAAATCCGAATTCCAGGTAGGTGTTAGCAGTTAACTAATAACAATCTATGTCCAGTGTAGAGGAACTTTCCATATTGCAAGGTGAAGTGCTAGCAGTGATCTCCTGAAGTTTTGAAATCAGCTCACACCCAGTTGGAGCAGTGATCTGGTGGGGCCTGTACCTCTTCTAATTACATGATGGTGGCCGTGACTTACAGTGTGAGACTGAATGGCCTGAAGCCACATCCCCTGTGTCAACAAACTCAGGTCTCAAAATGCCTTCTTGCTAAGTGGCACTAACACAGAAATCATGCTGTGCCCAGAGAGGTTTGTGGTAATCTCTCCTCTCTTAATGTATGTATGATTTGCACCAGAGCCCTTCTGAACAAATAAAAGAAAGCAAACCTGCAATCACTTTTACCTGTGGCTGCTTATTAAATATAGTATATTGGATGCAAGTTCCTTAAATTGGCTCTGTTCTGCATGTTATTACCTAACTTGCCTTCAAGCAAAAACTGCTTGATAAATGGGGTTTTGGACATCTTGAGAGTTTTTTTATTGCTCGTGTCTCCTGGTTTTATAATATTATATGTGACTGTATTTTTCATCCTTGGTGAATTACAGGAAGGATTTATGCCTCCTTAGGTTAGAGCATGGGAAATTATGGGTGCTAGAGTTTATAAGTGTCATTTATTGGGGTTTTTTTTCCTCCTTCTTTTAAGGCAGGAGAGTAGTTCTGAGCCTTTTCAAAAGGCAGTAATGGGTGTTGCATTTAACTCAGATTGCAGGATAAGATTTTTAAGGATACCAGGCAGTACTTTTGTATTTCTGTTTTGTCTTCAGCCCATTTGTCACTAGTTAATCCCCCACCCTCTTAGGGAGATGAGCAAGATTGCTTCTGTTGATCAAGTGGAGAAAAGAAATTACAGTATTCTATGGCAGCAAACAGTCAACATAGCCACTGATGTTCAGAGAAAGGTGAAGTTTCCTGATTCCTTGCAGAAGATGGACTATCTTTGCATTTCATTTAGTGTGATGCAACTGCTCTAATTTTGACCCTCTGAAAGTTTCCTTTCTTCTTCCTATTACAGGATAAGGATTTCTGACTATATAAAATACCTCATGTGTTCTATCCTAGCTGTACTTCTAGTTTTGTAATCAAATGCTAGATTTTACAAATAGGTCTGAGAGCCTAATTAGCAAGCACACTTCACATTTAAAGAAAAAGGTTGCAGCAGGTGTGTGTTTACTTTCAGTTTTCTGGCATAGAAAACATTGTAGGGATTCACTGAGCTACCTTTAGGTAGGTGATGAAAAGATGCATAGATGATCTTAGAGCTGAAAAGCTGAAAATCAAGATGGTGTCTTGCTTAAAAAGGTAGTTATGTAGTGTTCTTAGTAACTTTTCTCTCCCAGAGGCAAAAATCTGATGAACAAAAAGAACAGGAGGAGGGCATTTACATTGCCATCTCTACTTTTTTGGATGGAGGAAATGGTTCTTCCTGGGACAGAGAGAAGCCTTATAAGGAGTCTCTGGCACCTTTTTGGATTTAAGCAGGAACTGTAATTGTGAACCAGCAGTTACATTAAGAAAATTGTATATAGATTTAGATAATGGCATTTTGCTCTGTCCATTAGGCTAGTGGGAAGAAATTATACCTTTCACCAAGGTGTTCATTATCTAATCTTGGTTACACTCATCAGATGTTCAACAGCAGACCTTGGAACAGAGGAGCCTTTATGGTTTATTCTTTCAATGAGAAGAATATGTGGCAGAATGCTAGAACTTAATACCCCTCTAAGGTAGGCAGAATAATACAACTTAGTTTGCTTTGCTTTAGTCTGGGTCAAACTTGGGTGCTCTTGTTGTCTGGAAAGAAAAGGCACTAAGTTAAATTAAGTCAGGTTGAGGGTATCAAGGAATGGAAAAGAAGCACAAAATTTGAAAGAGCGTAAAAACATGTCTCTTTAAGAGTTCCAGAGATTTGTGTGTAGGGGGAGGGCCATTGCTGTGATACTGCTTGAGTCAACTGCAGTTCACATTCCTTTGTTAGATCAGTGTTGCTTTTTTAATGTGTCTGCACCCTGTTTCTGAGTTGTTTTTTTGGGTTTTTTTAATTTAACTGGTCAGACTTCTCTCTCCCTTTCCCCTGCCTCATCCTTCATCCTTGTCTCCTCTCATACAGTCTCTTCCATATTTTTTTGGGTAGACCTTTTTTTAAATTTTTCTAAAGTTATTTTTCTTTTTCAGAAACGTATTAGGGAGTGGGAGGGAAGGAAAGGAAATGTCCAGGTTGAAAACCGCCTCGTATTGCGTTAGCCTGGCAGTCATCAGTCCTCTCATATTTAAAACCAGTCAAGCCCTAGAACTGAGTTAGCTTGTTGACCTGATGATAGCTGGTTCTAGAAACAAACCTCTCCATGGCAGTAAAATTCCAGGAGATGTGCCAGAGATTTGTGTCCTGACTACTAAAGGTGATAATAGACCATGGTACATCTTAGGGTGCTGCATGGTCCCACTGGTACCAACAACACCTCTCACATGAGCAAGTGTTGGGCTCCCCAAGTGTTCTTCCAATCTCTCTTGGAAATGTCTTGTGTTTGCTGTGGGTCAGACTGGGAACTTTGTCTTATGTCATCTGTGGGCTGAAAGTTGGCAGACCTCAGCTGGGAATGGCAGAACGTGGATCTGTTTCTTACTCTGGCACTGCTTGTGTGCAGCAATAAGTCAGATACTTCTCTCTGCTCTTCTGCTTTGTGAAACAGGGATAACTACTAGCCATTCTGGAAAAAAACCCAAACTAATGAAGTTCCTGATTTAGATTTATTCCAGGCTTAGAGCATTAATATTTCTTGAAAAGACATCATTATCTCTCTTTAGAGTACAAAAAGCACATCTAGAGTACAGCATGCAATTGGAAGTTCCTTAGTTGCTGAAAGATGTCAGTACTTTGGAAAAAGTTCAGGGAAGAGCAGCAAGAATGCTGGAGAGGCTGAAGGGATTGATTTATGAGGGAAAGAAGATGAAAAGAAATGCATGAAACTTGGCTAAATGATGGCTAAGTGGGAGATATTATTATCCACAAGTATTTGAAGAACATAATGGAGAAGAATCCCTTAGGGTGGTCCAAGGAGGTGGAAGCAAAGCTTAATAACATGAAATAAAGCAAAGTGTAACTTGACTATTGAGAGATGTTATTTAGCAGATGTCTTGCACTGCCAGATCATCTTTGCAGATGAAGATGTATTCCAGTTTGACAATATTTATGTGTAGTTTGCCTGGATGTTTGCTAATGCAGGGTAAAACAGGCAGGTAGTAGGATGGTGGGTACAATTTATTTTTCAGCTCACTTCTCTTTTTTGTGTCCAGGCATGCTTTTACTGCTTGAATGACAAGGTATAACCTTTCTAGAATGTTTGCAGCAGCATCTAAAAGAAAAAAAAAATGTTTCCTAGCAGATCTGTTCTGTAGGGCTCAGTTGTGGAGCTGTTTGTGCCTTAACTGAAGGCAAAGTTTCAAGACCTGTTAATTGACAGGATGACGCTTCCTTTCCAGACTGGTTGCATGATCAAATGCATAAAAAGGGGGACATAATCTCTAAACTCACAAGAGAGTTTTGTGTCATTTAACAAGCTGCTTAAAAAGCAAACAGGGTTTGAAAGGCAATTTAAACTACACTGCTTTTAAAGATATGCTTTGTGTGGATGAGGGAGTGAGCTACTGATGGGGCACTGCTTGCTGAGGTGGGTGATATGTGGCAGCTGTTTTAGTTGTGTGCAGGGCAAATGAGTGAGAAGTATTGTTCAAGAACAAGTTTGGGGAGGCAAGGACTGTATGTTTAAGTGTCTTATTCTAAAGAAGATAAAAGCTAACAATGACAGTCTTTGGAAAATGCTTATTTCAACATAGCTTGTACCAAGGAATGTTGTGCCAGTTGATAAGACATTTAGAGGAAAGTTCAGCAAATCATTTGAGTAACCTAGTGCTAATTGTGGATTTTATTTAACTGTCTCTTACCCAAGAGCTGTAAAACTGTGCTTGGTTTACAAAATCATGATCTGTTGCTGTGTGTCTTGACATCCTCTAAAAGATTGACTTTAGACATGCCCATTTCTTTGGTTTTGGCTCATTGCATTTGTCATGTGCTTGATTATTGTAAAATGTAGCAACTTTTAAAATCTAATTGGAGCATGTGTGATACCTCAGGCATGGTTCACCTTCCTTTCTGTTTTTCTGTCTAATTTCTAGATGAACACTTCATCTAGAAAGGATGAAGTGTTCATCCTTTCTGAGGCACTGCAAGGTGTCTAACTGCCATTCTCCTCTTTTTGACTGAAAATTGCTGTACGTGACTTAAAGAGTTACCTTATTTCTTAATGTGAAAGAAGCAGTGCATATCTAACACTCCTAAGAGCTGAACACATTTCTGAATTGAGCAAATTTAAATGTAATAAAAGACACTTTTCATAAGAAGAGATAAAAATGAGAATATTGGAGTACAAGCTTTGTGGCTTCTCTGTTCTTTTTAGCCATACAGGATAACGGGAGTTTTCAGTTTCTTAAAACAGGTGAAAACAAACTGGTTTATGACTTTGCCTTTTGTGGCCAGTAACTTTTTGCCTTGCACTTGAGAGAACAAGTCCATTTCACTGTTTCCACTGCTCTTCAGGGTAAGAGGGATTGAATGTGCCCTAAAAGTCTGTTCTGAAGTGACAGCACAGATCTCCTCCCTCACCTCTGGGATCCTGCAGTGCTGGTATAACATTACATACAGTGGTCAGAATTCAGCAAAGTGTCCTATTCTTGAGAATTCCTTGTATTCTTACATGTGAAATTAAGGGTAGAAATACAGAATATGTTTCCCCCTCAGCATTTTGTGGATTTGGTGCATCTTTGGTGTTTGGATATTTTGCTGCTTTTTTGGATGAGATCCCTCACTGGCTTGCAAAGTACTTAATGACATAGTGGGAGAGCTATGATGTAACAGCTATACATGAACAGCACTACTCTGCATGATTTCAATTCCAGTTAAAAACTGAGGGTTTAAAAGTGGAATTCAATTTTTTTCAGTATTTGTAAGGATTCCACTTAAATGAGGAAGTTGACTGGAGGTTAAATAGCATGAGGGAAATTAAAGTTACGTGAAGATTTAAAAATACAGCAGTAAAATAATTTGTGTATCACATTGTCTTCTGTAGCCTCCTCCTAAGAGCTATCTTAATTGTATTCTTTTTTGAAATTTGTTCTTTTTTTTTTTTTTCATTACTATTCAAGGCATATGTCACTTTGTTCAAGTAGGTTTCAACACTCCAAAGTGGCTGGCATTTGTGGAATATTACTTTCAGGGTTTTGGGTTTTTCTTAACAATTGTAGGAGACAAGCTTTAAATGGTTGACTGTAGTTAATGTCATATTCCCAACTCTGTGATTTGGAGGACACTCCTTACTGACATCTGTAGGAATGGGGCAGCCTAAACCTTTTCATTGCACTGAGAATAATTAAACATCCTGTCACTGAGCAGCATACCTTTTTTGTGGGAGATCTTGACATTTGGAATTCTTTGCTTGTGTTGCATTAGAATAGGATAATCTTCTCTTAGGCCAAATGGAATTTAGGCACATTTAATGTCCTTGTTTTCCCAGCCTGGCTTCTGTTTTAATAAAGGAAAATAAAAAATTGTTGGCTGCAAGGGTCTGGTGGGTTGCCATCCCTGTCAGTATCAGGTGAGGCTGAGCAGGATTTGAGTCAAGAGGAAAAACAAAAGCCCAAGGGCAAAGAAATCTGTGTAGCTGTGTTTTATTTAAAAGCTGGAGATTAGCTCTGCTTGTTCTTTCACAGTCTCTTTTCCCCTACCCTCTAAACCAAACAAAACCTAAAATCCTTAAGGGGTACTTCAGGCATAAATCTCCTTCTCTCTTTTTTGTGAAAGTTGGCTGGTGTAGCATGGACAGAGGCTGGGAGAGGATTGTTGCCAGAGAGGCATCACTCCCTTGTATGATCCCCTCTTGAGCAGATTAAACTGTAGTGATGTGGAAGTCCTGGTGACCACATAGGAACAAGGAATTTGTACTGCATTTGCACAAAAAGGTTGGCCTGAAGGAAGCAAGCCTACTTTTGAGTGGTGACATCATGTGAGTCCATATTGACCTTTGAAGCTGAATAACCAGATTTATCAACCTTAGAGAGTTCTTGTGGAATCAAAGTCAAAATTTGTGTACATTCCTTCTGAATGAAAACAGAAGTCAAGGAAATAACAACTTACTAACTGCCTGTCTGCCTCATTCATGATAGGATTAGGAGATGCTGGTCTTGTCTGCAATGGCAGAGCTGCAGGATGGAATCTCTGAACGGAGAGCTCTGAAGGGGGAATGTGTTGATCGTGAGATTGGTTTCACAGGCAGCAGGTCATTGCACACTGGAGCAGATGCTGCTCCCAGGGCACGTTAGGACTCTTTGATTTTGAAGTTTCCATTGGAGTATCTGTCCAGCAGGTTGTTTTTCTGGCATCAAGCAGACCTGAACTATGGAATTATCAGGCATCAGGTGATGTAGCAGCATTTGAGTGTGTCTGTGAGAAAAGAGTCCAGCTCCTGTGTAAGCCCTTGTACTGGGTACAGTACGGGCTGCACAGTGAGTCTCTGGGTCATTGAAAAGAGTGAGAGGGAGCCTTTTATTTTACTGCCACCCACCCTTTCTATTCTTGTGCAAGAGGAGCTTAATGGAAGTGTCCCTAGTGCAACAGAAGGAACATTGGTGGTTCTGCATCACATGATGTGACTGCAGTGTTTATTTCCTGCAGCCCACATCACACCAGTGCCCACCACACTCCCCTCAAGGGCAGGGCTATTGGTGGCCTTCAGGAAGCATTCTATTGCTCTCTGACCAACCCTGCTGTGGCAGTAGAGCAGTGTGTTCTGAGCCCTTTCTGCTTCCCTGAGTAGCAAAACACCTCACACTTGCACAAGTGTGAGCTCAGCCCCAAAGCAAACTGAGCTTTCACTCTGGGCTTTGCTGCCTCCTGGGTTTGTGTTCAGTTTGTTTTGTTCTGTACGACTCAGCAGAGCATGTTTTTTCTGAGCTTACTGTTTGTATGTGGAAAGCAGTAAGGATGTAGGTGCTGCCTCAATCTATAAAGACGGTTACCTTGAAAAGACAAGGTGGTGAAGTTAAGCATGTAGATATTAAAAAAAAATCTTAATTAGCTCTCCATTGTGAGATGCATTATGATACCAGGTATAATTCAGTGATTGCATTCCCCACACTCACACACACAAGGAACTTTGCTGGTTTTGGTAATGCTTTGTAACTGACCTGTTGTCCTGTACTGAGGGATTTTTTTTCTCCAAAGTGAGTTAATCAACTCCTTTATTTTTTGCATTTTAAAATGGAGTCCTGCTGTAAATATGAAATCAATTATTTGTGCTATTTATGGAAAAAAATATCCTATTAAGAAAATAAAGAATTCCAACAGATGGGATTTGTTTGACCATAGAGTATCTTAACTTCCACAGATTCTACCACTTGAGGAAGAAAAAAAATACACAACCCACGACCAAAAGAAACCCCACTTAGTAATCAGTTGCATACATTTTCTTTTCTTAATACTTGCTTCCAATCTCCATTGAGCCTCCCTTCACTTGGACTAAATGTTTGCTAATGCTCTCACCTCTGCATTTTTAGGCTTCTGTAGGGATGTGCAAGGTAGAGGTGATCTTTTCTGACCTGTGGATGTTCTAGTGCTGCAATATTGTGAGCTCTTGAAAGGAAGGGCTGAAGGGAAAATCCAGTCTAGCTCTGTGCCTGAGATTGCCCTCTGCAGATGGAAGCCACTGGGAATTGAGCTGCCAAAATAGTCTGCTCCAAGTACTTTCTAATTAAGTTTCCTTTTTTGCCTCCAAGAACAGCAACTGCACCACTAGTTATTCTGAAGTTAAGTTTCAAATCCCTGTTGCAAAATAGAAAGATGCTATAATAGAATTTATTTATCTTAATTTGAGGATAAAATCAGGATCTGATAGTATGGGAAGAGCTTGGGAGACGACTGTGGGTTTTTACAAGTATTTTTGAAACTGAGCAGTTGTTGTTTCAATTGGCAGTGGCATTGGTAGTCAGCTGTCCAAAGTACTCATGAAAGTAAGCCCCCAAAGAATGATTTTCCTTCTATTAAAAGAAAAAAAAAATCTGTAAAGATTGTTTCTTTTCTTAGATAAACTCAGGTCATATATAAGATTCTCCTAAGCCACAAGAGCTAGATACATAAATTAAACAAACTGAGATTTGCACTCAGTTGCATGTTTTTAGGATCTGGGATTTCAAAAGAGGTGCACTTATCTTGAGATTTGTGGTAAAACTGTGAGCTGGAAATGCTGCTGTGTATAATAACCTTACTTCTGTGTAGAGTCTCTTGTGGTCGTAAGTCTTTCCAGTTAATCCAGGCTTTGTTATTTTGGGGGAATGTAGTTATTGTGGAAAGTTGCATTCCCTGGGAGAAAATAAGCATCTTGCACATTTAGGGCTGTTACTTTGCTGAATTTTGAATAATTATAACAACAGCTGTAAGCTCTTGGAGCCCATTGCCCAGTGCAGCTCCCTGGCAGGGCATGTCTGCAGGGGATGTGGCCAAACAGGCTGCTCCATCTGCCTGTGTTTGTTCTGTGCTTGTATTTGCCATCACATCACCCTTAACTTCCTTGGGCACCATTTCCAAATTATCTAACACCTCTTGGCTCCATGCTGCTGGTATGTAAACTGCCTGGTGGGCTGTGGTGAGTCTTGCTCCACCTGCTTAGGAAATCCTTTGTTCAACGGGCTCCTTTACTGCAGGTTACCTTTTCGAAGAGAAAAGGAGGAAGAAATCCAACATGTGGGTGGGAGGCAAAATTAAGTATTCAAAAGAGAAACTGAGAAAGTTTATTTCCCTTATAAAAGCAATCCTACCCTATTTTGCATATGTGATGGTTCCATAAACACACAATTTCAGAACAGCACCATATTTCGGTTTTAAAATTTCTGCTGCATTTTTATTTTGAATATTTTTCATTTTAAAGTGGAGATGCTTTGCGCAGTTACTACAACCCAGTTGTCCTTCCTTTCATGAAATAGTACAGAAGTTTAATGTACCACACATCCTGCAAACAAGAGCACGATGTGTGTGCTACTTTCTGTCTGTTTTTTGTTGTTGTCCTTTTTACGTGTTTCATTTTGCAAATTCAGTAATTTCAAATGTGAAAACTTTTTTTTTTCTTGAAAAAGAATATAACTAACAGTGATTTTTATTATGTGTTTATACAGTTTGGCTGAGCAACCTTGCAGCATCAAAAAATAATAATTTGGTAATATCTTGTATCTCCTAGAACTTAGTTCTTAGTTCTCATATACTTGCCCTTTTGCAAGTTTGGATGCTTCAGCAAGTGCCTTGGAAAAATGTACAGAAGGAACAAAATACAGTTTCTTCTGAAGAGTTACAAAATGCCATAAAAATGTCTGTTGGTTTACTGCTGCTCAGTTAAGCATTGTCCTTCTGGGAAGGAAGGGCCCTTTTTCATGCTGAGGGCTCAGCTGATGTCAGTGCAGCTAAATATGTGGAATTCAGGTCCATGACCAAACTGCCCAAATATGGTACTTTTCATAGTGATCCTTAAATTCTCCAAAAAACAGGCAGGGGATATACACAATTTATAGTTGCTTCTTTTGATGTTTTAGGTGGAGTTTTACTTTGAAGGGTTATGGGTTTTGGTGAGAGATGACTGAAGTACTCTCTAGACAGGTGGACCAAGGGTTTCAGGATGAGCTGGTCAGGAGGAACTTGCTCTGTCCTATTTGTAGGGGGCAGCTTTCTGCAAGAGCCCACTTCTTTATGTAGAGAAAGGAAGTGGAAGCCATGAATCCAAATTTTGTGTTCCCAGGTCTGTAGTTTATTTATACAATACCAAAGAAGGAATAATTTCCTTCATCTTTATTTCTGCTTTCTTGTGTGCAAAACGGGATGCTAGTTTTTGGATGTTACAATTCTCACTCATGGCTTTGCAGTATTTGGGTGGAAAATACTTGGGTTACAAGCCTTTACATAACTTTGATCTTCTTAAATCTCCGCAAGGGTCACTCATGCATTCAGGTTGCCCCCTTGCCATGAAATTTCTCTCCCTTTCTGTAAACTGTTTGTGCTCGTTTACTCGATTTTGATCGTTCATCCCCTGGGCCTTTCACCTTCCCTTTCCACCAGTGTTTGTTCTGATAGCTTTTTGAAGTCTGAGTAAAAACATACACCGCAAGCAGGGGCTTCCTGGAGGCATAGAGCTTTGTGGTTTGCAAATTGTAGAGTATTTGAAGTATTGACTCACAACAGTGGCCAGTGCACAGGGTATGAGAACTGTTGTGTGACAAGGACGTTAACCTTGAGAGCCTGATCCATGTTTTGAGTTTGGGGACAAAAAAAATAGTTGCTCTTAATAGTGTGCATTGATTTCAAGGAAGTCTGTGTAAAGGAGTCTTTGGTTTGTGTTTTCACAAAGGAATTTGAGTGTTTAATAAAGAATAGGAAATAACTGGAGCTTCAATAGACCTGTTTTCATAGGGGGGGCTCTGCTGTAACATGATTTTGTATAATGTTATACATAAGCAACAAAAGCATTTCCTGCCTGTAGCTACAGTATTACTGCATTTAAAAGAAAATTGCAAAAAATACTTTACAAAGTACTTAATATGTGGAATAAAAGTTATAGGAAAAGTAGAGAAGACCATCATCGTGCTTAGAAAAGTCTTTCTTGTAATATCTGAAGTTGTTACTGCAATCCCAAGAACTCCATATTGCATGCTTTTGTGCTATGTGATTTATGACAATATTTTTTGAAACCTCTGAGCCCTCAGTTCCCCTCACCACTTTCCCCTCATCCCCCTCAACTATTCCAGATTAGCAAATCAAGACAATTAGGTGATTCAGAGATCTTCTTCTTTCCTGTTACAACTGATGAGTTACCCAGTTTGATTTTTTTGATGTGTTACCCTAATCCATTAATCCATTTCTACTCTCCCCTCCCCACTCAATTCCCTCTCTGTTTGGCCGTTTGCCTTTTCTCACTTCTTCAGTCCCTTCCCCTGATCTTTCCCACACAACCCAGAGCAGCCTCTGCTGCTTTTTAGGATATTTTTTAATGAGATATGTGTGTATGTATGTGTGTGTATGTGTGTATATATATATATGTGTGTATATGTGTGTATATGTGTATATCTATCTATATGGATATCTATATATATATATGCAGAACCCTGAACCTAGACCTGTGCCATTTCTTTGATTACTTTGTTGTTCCATCCTAAACTATGTCACTGTTGTAAATGAAGAACATTGTTTCTGTGGTGCAGGCTTTTTGCTGTCCACCTGAGGATTTTTAATTCAGTACAAGTTTGCTGCCAGGTATGTATTTACTCCTCAGTGCACTTGTTTACCTTAGTTTTCTGTCTGTGAAAGAACAGTTCTCTATCCCTAATATAGCCAGGTGATGTATGGATGTGCTAGGCAAGGGGCTGTTTGCCTGCTGAAGTATCAGCTCATCAGGATTGGTATTACAACATGAATGCAGCCTGAAGAATATGCATTTGTTTTCTTTATGATTGCAATGAATTATCTTCTCAAGCTCCCACAATGGTAACATGGGCTGTGCCAAGCAGCATAAGAGAAAGAAGATGTTTATTGAGGACTGAAAATGTGCTAAATAATGCAAGTTCCTGCTGACAGGAGAGCAGGCTGTATATCATGAACTGGGGATTTTCTTTTCATGGCTCATTACAGTGGATTGTTCTCACAAGTACCTCCTCAGAAGATGTTCAAAGATTATAGTCCCTTTGGAGTTCATGTTGAAACTGATGCCTGCTTCCCCAATCCCAGACTTTTTTCCCCTAGTTTTTCTTCATATTTTCCTTGTTATGCTCTGAAGTGAGTAATTTGAGGACGTAATGTAATTGGATTTAGTTGTGGGTTTTATTTTTCCGTCTTGAAATTGTGCACATTCAGAGAAAGATTGATTTATTCAGTGAATTATCAGTGTTTTTATTTTTTACTTGAAGTGAAATTTAAGCTTGGGTTTATTGACCCAGGCTCTCTGTTGAGCTACTCTCCCTTTTAAGAGAAGTTGAATATTTTTAAGAATATTTTTCCATTAACCAAGGCCAAATAGAAAGGTTTTTGGGGGAAATACTAAAATACATATATAATTTAATATTTGACAATTTATTCCTGTGAAAAATCAAATTAATGTCTCACATCTGTAAAAATACTACAACTTGACTATTTCTGTTCAGTTGATCATTGTGCAATTCACTAGTGTTAAGTCTTAAATATGTGATTAGATTTCAGAGTAAATGTATGCTAGAGCAAAAGCAGTAGTGAGTCTCTTTTAGAACTTATTTCTTATAAACACAGGAAAAAAGTTTTATTTGGCATTTGGAAAACATTATAGGTAGATTAACAGCAGATTTTAAATGTTGTTTCTCTGTAAGATTTTGAGCTTTAATAAATACTGATTCTTGTAAGAAGACTATACTGTAGAGTTTTGCAAATGAGTTTGGTTGAATAACCTTATTTTCTCTAATCATTATAAAGAAAGGATGGATTTGTAGTGTACACAAATTATTGCTTTTTGGGTAGCTAAGAAATGAGAGAAATCTTGTAAAGATGGGGAAGGGTCTGTGTTATTCAGACTCTGAAGTTTCCTGGGTTTGCTTGCTGATGATTGGGAATCTTCTGGTAAAGACCTGTTGATTGCCTCTGTATTTAAAGCTTTTGTTCTTATATTAGATACTAGGTTTTTATTTCAGGACACACATCCATGGATTGCACACAGAATAAGTGGAAGCACATTATGGATTCCCTGCTACTTTCACTGAACCAGGTAGAATTGGCTTGGGGAGGAAAAGGAGGAAGAGACCATCTGTAAGCAAATTGATGGAGGGTATTTCAGTCCACCACTGCCAATTATTTCTCATCGAAGCTGTCTGAGCCAGTCTTGATGCAATTTAGCTCTTGCCAGCCAGAAGGATTTTATTTATGGAACAGGGCCTGTTGAAACTTCCTCCGACCCTGGAGAAGCTGTGAATGGGAGAGAGCTGATCAAGCAGGCATGTCTGGCTAGCGTATGCATTTCTTTAATAAGGCAGGGATTGATGTCTTTTGCAGTTCAGGGGTTAGATAAACAGCAGTCCCTGGGTTCAAGGCTCTCCATGTTCAGTTGTTTGTTTATACGGATCTCAGAAGGTTAGCTTAGCCTTCTTGACATCCCCAGGGAGCTTTCCTGACCATGCTGTAACCTCGTCTGCTCCAAAGCTGCTCAGGAGGTGTCGCATCGCCTTCGAGGAAAAGTACTGCCTGAGTGGAGTGTGCAGCTCAGACCTGCTCTCAAACTGAGTGGAGTGTGCAGCTCAGACCTGCTCTCAAAGAAAGGTAGATGCAGTCAGAGTGGTTGGAACACTGGCTCTGTCTTCAGGAACTCATAAATAATTTGCACATGTAGCATGTGTAACTATGGTGCTTTCATTCTGAGGCTTGATGTTTGCACACAAAGATGCCTACAACTTTCAACTCAGGCTCTTACTGATTGCAGTTCTGAGAAATCAGTGACATACATGACTAATTTGACCAGAACTTTGAGGTTGTCTTACTGATTTCTGCTTCTATTGACTTGCAGTGGTAGCCCATTAAACTGAATGGGATAAACCCCAAATAAGTAAGTAGTTATGTTAATAATTTTTTATTAAAAAAAATTAGTGATGGTTACATGTTGAACAATACAGAGAGTTAAAGCATGCATCTAATTAGGCTCATTTCCATAGCTATTCTGTCCCAGTTTTCCTCCTCCACAGAGGAGGATGATGATGGTCACATGAGAAATGAGAAAGGAATGGTACAAATTCATCTGGGTCTTTTTGCAGTGTAGTTCTGATGAGTAGAGTTGTTCTGGAACTTGAGGATGGTTTTGCTCAGGGTTAGAAGTGTGCTTTATCACATGTGGGACTGGCTGATTTTAAAATGTGACATGTTACAAAGTTGGCTTAAATCCCAGAATTTGTTGAATTAGTTTTTGCTGATTTGATGTCTGGTTATTCGTACTTCATTTTTCTGCAGCAGTTTCAGTCTGTAGCTGTGCAGACCCAAACGGACAATAATAAACTGGCTGCACACCTACAGCACAGCTTGTGAAATATTCTCTCATACAGATGGGGAAACTGAGGCACAAACATGGGCTCTTAATGGCCACTGGGCATTTTTGAGAGCAGAAATCTGTACAGACCCTTCCTGTCCTGTAACTCCCAGTGTTGTGCTGCTTGACCTGCAATGTATTCATTTCCTTGAGATCAGTTTGTGCACTCCTAGAGCTTCTCAGGAAACCTGAACTTTGTCTGGTGTTCTCAAGTAGGATGATGCTCCTAAAGTATCCTGTCCTGTACAAATCCATATGGATGGCATCCCAGCTGTAAGGTGTTCAGAGTGGGGGAGAGGTCACTTCCATGCTGGCTGAGGTTTCAAAGTGCCAAAATATGAACATCTTGTCGCTTTTAAATGATGTGTGGGGTCTGACTTCAATGCTGGGTTTCGTATTTAATCAGTATTAATATGATAACAGGAATGTGGCAACTGAAGCGAACACAAAGAGATTATCTTCTTAGCCAAATGCATCCATTAGCTAGGAAATGTAGGTTTCTATTAAATGAAGCGGACAGATGGAGTATTGGAGGTGACCGAGAACAGGAGGGGGAGGGGGCTAAGAGGTGAAAGTTGAGGTTTAGAAAATCTCTATAAAAATAAAAACAAACCATCCATCTTGATGGCTGGCGTTTTACCCTCCCGTTGCACTTTCAGGATGGTGCTCCGATTCCTATCAAGAACATTATGCTGAAATTTAATCTAACAGAGCACTTACTCCTGCCAAACTCTGCCTCAGCAACTGCTCCACACCCCCAGAAAGAAGTGGCCAACAAAGCTTCAAATACAGGACAGTGTTGTGCCATCTTCAGGAAAGCTGCTACTTTGAGATCCCAGGGGAAGACAGATTGGATCTTGTCCCTCTAGTTTGTTGGGGTTTTTTTGATTTTTGTTGGGGAAACAAAATCATGTCCCAGCATTTCAGAGCAGTTGGAAAGTAAATTATTCATCTCTTTGTGTGTATGTATAGGAACCCTGATCTCATAACTGTTGTAACAATGTTTATAACCAGTGTTTGAAACCAAGGTTATAATAGTATAAATAATTTTAGATAATGCAGATAACGAGAAGAAAATAATATAATTAGAATTTTACAAGGTGGACAATTCACTAAGATAGATGGAGTAACACAATACATTAAAAAAAATAAATCTGTAACAGCACAAACATGACACTGGTGACAGGAAACATCTGCATTGCCAACCATCCCTGGGCTGGCCGCCACAGCCTCACATCTGCACCCCCAGGCTGGGAGCTGTGTGTGCTCCATTGTATCAGTGCACATCAGACCCTCTGTTCTGCCACAGAGCTTTGGGTTATTTTCTTTGGGCATTTTGTATTGGTTTTAAGTCTATAAGCATTTTACTTGAAAATGAAATTGAAGAAACCGTGTAGGATGTTGCTGTTTAGAGTGGACTGCATTACTTCTGCTTGATTTTTCTCTAAAGCCTTCAGGTGTTAACAAAAATGGGACTCGTGGAAAGTCCAGAGTGGACTTCACTTTGCCCACTGTCCATCTCTAAGCCAGTGCCAAATTAACAGTGACTGATTCATTTGGGCAGCACAAACCAAATGTTATTACCATCTCTGGATCCAAGAAGAGTTCAGAAATTAAACTTTAAAACCAGATTGGGTTTGTATTTTCCCATCATCCATGGTGTTCCTTGTTCACATACACTGATTTCCTTGCTCAGCATGCAGTGAGTCCCAGGAAGGAGAGGAGATCCCAGGGAAGGTGTGTAGGGCTGGCTGATGGTGCAGAGCTGCTGGTGTTGGCTGGGGCAGGACCTGCTCCCAGCAGGGAGGTGTGTGCTCTGCTGCCTTCATGGGAGGGTGCAGGAGGTGCAGAGCCATTTTTCAGGCTCTCCTGTCATTCCTGCTTGGGAACCTGACACATGGGCCTAACTTTCTTGCTTGTGTTGTTTTTCTAGGAGGGAGGGAGGTGACTGAGCAGCTAGCCCCTTGACAGGGCAGTTTTAAAACATTCATAAAACTTTTATTGGGCTGCCACCCTTACAGATAAATATTTTCTAAGTTTATGGGTTTATTTTAAGGATTGAAGTTTAATAGCAGCTTTGTAGCCCTCTCTGTCCCCAAAATAGCCTTTTGGCAAGCCCCATCTCTGGAGGCTGCCATGCTTTTCTAGGTCTTTGGAGTTTCTTCATTACTAAATTATTACCCTTTTGCCTCCTTCCAGCTTTGTCTGACTAAATGTGACCAACTGTTAAGTCTTTCCCCTTCCCCCAGCCTTGCTGAAAGCTGATGCTGTGTACCCATATTTGGTCATCATAAAAGGAGAAAGATTGCAGTAGTTATAAATTAATTTCTTTTATTAAATTTGGTTAGTTAAACCTGTTTTATATGAGTCTTCCTTATCAGTCTTTTCTTAATGCTGCATGTGATTTTAAGATGGTATGGGCTGGTGGCATTTCAGACATCTACTGGCACTTTTCAGGCACTTTCTCAATGTGCTTCCACAAATAGAAAAGCTTTGCAGCTCATCACAGCATTAAGTGGGGAAACCAGTGGGCTTGCAGCCAAGGCTGTACAAAGGAATGCTGTATGTAGTGCTTGGAGGAAGATGGAGCTGCAGTTTGAGCATCCCTGCCATTTGATTTCACTGTGCTGTGTCCAAAGAGGTTTCATGGATTTCAGGATGGGCTTTTGCTCAGCACTGACTCAAGGCAGTGTGTGCATTTTGGCTGCCCTGGGAGAGCCATGTATGATCCCCAGGTGTTCCAGCTCCTGGAAAGTGAATGCTTTCAGCACCTGGAGCCCTACTACGTGTTATGGTTTCTTTCTATCCCAGTACAGTTGCTGATCTCCCTTCTTTTCTTACCAGAGGCAGTTGTAATACCTAGAAGGAAAGTGTGTGACTTCTTTTCTCATTTGCTCAGCTATCTTTTATGATGCTACTTTCAATGACTGATTTCCTGAACAGAAAACTGCTGGCACATGATATTTATCATGGCATCTTTTGGTCTAATCCCAAATTTTTGGTGGTGTGAATGTTTTTCTGCACAGGAAGCTCTTTTCTAGCATATGTGATTTTTGTCCCTCAGACATACTCAGAAAAGTGCCACAAGTAGGAAACAACTTAAAGGTTGGGTTCAGGGATACTTGTGAAGGACCAGTCTGTGGAACTGACAAAGATAATATGAGCTTCAGGACAACTGAAGAGATTAAAATAGACTTTACCTCCCTTAAGGGGGTCACTTGGTCCTAACAGACGTAAAAAGAAAAAACCAAACGAAAACAACCCACTCGCTTTATTTTGGGTGAGGCTGACAATTTATATAGTCAGGGAACTCCCTTTTCCACACCAGTCACAGTTCAGCAATACATTTGCTGTTGGTTTTTTTTTTTGTTTTCTTTCTCCTAAAAATAGGAATATCTATTTTTGTACAAAATAGTGCCCTGAGACTTTTGTTTCTGTATTTCCATGACTTCTGTTTTTTATGTCAGCACATCTTGGGGCTTGTCCTAAGAATGGAGCTGATGTAATAATAATGGTTTTCATCATAGCCACCTGATTTGTTGCTTAGAATATAAAACTGTTTACTTTTGCAGGACTGTTTTTCTGCAAGTTTTACACTGATGAAGAAAAAAACCCATAGGAGTCAAGAAAGTTATATTCAATGTAAAAATGAATTCTAACAGCTTATATGCTCAAATAGCCCAGCAATATGTGCCTACCTCAATATAAGCAAACAGGTTAAGGCTTTTTTTTTTTTTTTTCAGGAGACTGTTGAGTTCTGGCAATGTGCACATTATGTGCAGAGTTCTTGTCCAGCAAAATTCTGGGCAAAGCTGGACAGTTTGAATTTTTGTATATTCACATGAGAATTTTATTGCTCTATCCATAATGTAAATATGAGTATAATGGATTGTAACTGTTTCAAGTCCTTTCCCTGACATTTGGTAGTGGTAGCCCCCAGCTAGTGCCTGTCTCATATCAGATGGATTTTATTCTTTTTTTCCTCTAGAAAGCTCTGGAGCAGAGATGTAGAGATATTTGATAAGTTGCCAGCAAATTTATGGCAGTACAGTGAAGAAGACTCTGGAGTTTTGGTTTAGCCCCAGTATAAGTCCATCTCCTGGAGCTTTTGCAGTGTTTTGTCTTTCAGGTTAGTTATTGGGTCAGCCAGAAGCCTGTTGGCATTGACTCTTGGTAAATTTCTTTCTTAATTGCTTGTCATAATAGTGTCTCTTGATCCATTGCATTCATTCTCTATTGGGGATTATTCTTCAGAAGAAAACTGGATGTTGCCTAATCCATAAGAGTTGTAAATGCATCTGGAAAGGTAACCAAAGGTGTACTTTCAGGAAATATCCTCTCTTAAATTGAGATGTTCTCTGGACGATCTAATAATTTTCCATAATTATGTATGCATCTTATAGTTGTGAGGATGCAAATAGATCAAATGTTTAGCAAATAAAACTTAGTAGTTTTGGGTTTTTTTCACTCTTTCTTTCTGGTATATTTTGATTGTGTTTTGAGACGACAGTAGGTTTTTGGTTTGTTGGTTTGGGGTTTTTTTGCCAGCAGCATTGAAAGACCCACAGCTAGGCAGGCTGAGAGGTACTTCTGATTCTTTGACTTTTGAACTCTGTGTCTGTGTTTTCTTTTGTTGTGGTTTAAATTTCACATCACTCAGAAGTTAATGCTTCTTAAGGATGTAATTTACCTTCAACATGATTCTTCTTGCTGGTGTATGAATGGTTCAAGCACTGTGGTTCTGATGGGAAAGTATGAACTGCAGGCAAGAGTCCCTGCTGTGGAAACAGAAATAGTGAAAAAAGGAACAAATATGGCTTCAGGGTAAAAAATGCACTTCTCAAGTTTTGTTGTAAAATAATTAGCCTTCTGTGGAGGCGCAGAGACCATAGAAAAAGCACAGGAGCTGCTCAGTTGCCTGTGATTTGACTTAAAGTTTATGACCTTGAGTAATGTGCCTGCTCAACCACACTTAACAAAAGCATATTTGATGAAATGTTAAAGTCATGAATTACACTCCATGGAAAGCCTTTTTTAAAATTTGTAAAATCAGAAATAAATCAACATCTTCAGACCTCAGCAGAGTTGTTTAAATATGGAATTAAAAGGAACAGGCTGTTTCATCAACAATGACACTTTGTAAACTTACACAGAATGTGTAGCTTTTCTTCAGGTTGAAAAAGGACTCTGTATTCCAAGGTATTGTATAAAGAACTGTAGCATTAGGAACCCTGTTGTCTAAGTGGGGAAGCTGAAACAGAGGTGAAATAATGTGGTGAACTGATGGAAGCCAAAGAAGTAAAACTGCCTAAGCCTGGGTTTCTTAATTTCCAATCTAAATGTCTGCCCATTAGGGCTGCAAAAATTTCAGAGCAAGTTGTGTGACAATTTGGAGGCTTCTATAAGGCAGTGTCTGTCCCTCTCTTTTCCTTGTTTTGAGCAACAGTTACTGGTTCAATCATCCTCTCATTTCAACCATCAAATGTGTAGTTACTCCCAGTTTATACTTATAAAACAGATTTTACTTATGAGAGAATAAATGTGCTGTCCCTGCTCACACACAGCTCTGACTGAGCTGTCAGCCCAAAGCCTTGCATGGCATTGGGAGCCTGTTCTTCTCTCTTTTATTGCTTCATGAGTTTTATTTATCTGCTTTAATGTATTATATTGGAATTGTTATTATTTATTTCATTTGTTTGTTTGTTTTTTTTAAAGTAGTTGGGTGCTACTGTGTTGAAACAAAAATAGGAAGTGTTTTCTTTGACTAGATGTTAGGATTACTGTATAACAATGAAAATACAGTTTTTGTTTTCTTGGAGAGCTTTTAGCTTTTTTTCCCCCATGTATTAGGCATCACATCTGATGCTAAACCACTGTATAAAACATCTTTGTTGGAAGCTGGAGATTTCCCTGTAAAGTTAGATAGTTTGATTATTTTTTTTTTTTTTAGGTCACAAGAAAGTTTGAAATGCACAATAGCTCTGAACATTAACTTTTCATTTTGTCCCTGGAACTTTTGAAGAGAGGCTTGCATTTTTTGGCATTGGTCAAGTAGTCTGGTCTTGATAGACTTGCAGTCTGTAGTGTCTTTGTATTAAGTGTTCCCCCTGGGGCTCCATCTTGTGTTTTAATTCCCAGTTTGTGCTGATGTATGGGCTCTTCTGTTTAATAACTATTATTTTCTATGCCATTATGCCTACATACTTTACTTGATTTGTGTTGCATACAGAGTGTTTTCCCCTTGTTGTGTTTGGAACTGGTTTGTAATAGGGTTATTGTTATGTAATTCTGACTGAAAGTTAAAACTTCATCAACAAACACAAAGTGCTTGTTCTGGTTGAAAATTTGTATCTTACACTCATCATAAACTATTTATCCATTATGTGCTGGTTTTTATAGTTTAAATAAAAGAAACCACTATTTCATCCACGCTGCAACTTAGGAAGTATTAAAGATTCACTGGTATGTAGAGCACTTACTGCTGTGAACACAAGTGAAGAGTTTTTGTAAACAATTGATTCAAGATTTCAAAATAACACAAGTGCTGAGAAAACTGCTGCACTCAACTATACTGTCACATTTCCATGGATTAATGAGTTACTGTTTGTTATCTCAGTGATAGTGACTGTCTGAGTGCTCAAACCCCATCACAAATGTGCAATAAATTCATAACCTCAGATGTCTCTTTAAATCCCAGTGAAGATGTTTTGTGGGGAATACAATGTGCTGAGGAGCATTTTGTAGTTACTGAAGCTCAGCTGATAGGCACTGACTTGCTTCTGTGTCTGAGCTGTAAAATGACAAATGGTTGAAAAATATATCCTTCGTGCCAAGATCAGAGATTTCTGCCTGCAGTTGTAGAGTGCTTTAGAGCAATTCAAGAAGATATTCAGATGTTGGCTGGAGAATGCATTCATTCTTCCAAGCTGTGAATATTCCACTAGTCTGTGACTCTACTTTTGTCACTGTTACTCATGAACTTACTGTGCTCAGTGATCCCCAGCCTCCTCATGCTTTCTAGTCTTCCTGCCTGTCTTACTTAACCCCCAGCTTCATTTACACTTTTACTCTGCAGTGTCTGTGCTGGAAAGCACTATAAATATGAATAGAAGCCCTGGGTGTACCTGTGGTGGGCATATTAGTGTGTAGATCTAGTCAGGCTTGCAGAACTGTCAGTGTCCTTTATCTGGAGCATGTTCAATCTATTTATCTAAGTAGGTAGTATTGCAATTAATTTTTTTTCAGTAGTTTGTCCTTTTGAAATTATGCTTAAAAATTCCAGAAGCTTTTTGAAGTGCAGACTGGCTATGCTTGGCTTGGGATGGCTGAATGCTGCAGTGCACATCACTCCAGTGTACACTGGACAATGTTTTGGTATTTAGGAAGATGCAGCATGTTCTGTGTGCAAGCCCTGACACACAAACGCTCACACACCGTGTATATTGTGGCTGCACATCTTCAGCTTGTGTGGTATGATGTGCACACTCATGCACGCCCACACACTAAACCTTTGCAGGTCAAAAAGGGAGGATAAACTTCTGAACCCAGCTGCTTCCAAATTAACTACATGTGCAGGGACCACCAAAGCTGGGGTTACCGTATTCCAGAAGAGTGCTGGACACTGACACCCACATCTTGTACTGCAGGAGACTTCTTGTTCTTCCCTTGGAACCTGAAGGATGATGCCTTGGAAACACGCCGTCCTCTTTGCCCTTTCCTTGTCACCAGAAAGGACAGGCAGCAGTTTGGTGGCTTCTCCCTTCGTTATGGAAATGGGACTGATACAGTAATCAGGATGCTACATATGGAGCTTTTTAAATTACTGCTCTTCAGTCTTTTGTTAGCCTTCATTATTCCTGAAGATTTTTTCCAAGTCATAAAAATGACATTTTTAATATGCAGAATTAAAAAAAAGGCAATATGAAGAATACATTTTTGTCAATAAGCTTTTACCTTTTAAACCAGTTATCTTAGTTTCTGCTCTAGGTATTTTAATTGAAGATTAACTACTCTTAAAGAGTATACAAATTTAGGTAGTATATATTTGAAGTAGTAAAATAGGACTGAATAAAAGCTGGGAATAGAGTGGCCTGTCCATTATAATTTTAGATTGCAGAGCACAAACTAACCTTCATTTGAAGTCAGCACTGCTGACTGAGAGACTCTTCTAATGTTAAGGCTATTTTATTTAATTTTTTTGTTGTTGTTCTGATGAAGTTCACTAGAAGTATACTTTGGAGTTGCAAGTTGAGCTGGTCTTACCTGGAATGTTTGTTTTATTCCTGCTGCGTTTTCTAATAACAAGTTGTTGAGTCAAAGCTGATGCATGCAAGCATGAAAGAAAATGCTAAACAATAATTGTTTTATGCTTCTTTTGACTTCTGCTAAAATGACCTTGGTGAGCTCCTTTTTACCTACTACAGGAAATAAGATTGGTTCATTTTCTGCAGACTGATAATTTCTCTTGCATCTTGAGCAGCCTTGGGTACCACACAGATTGTCTAAACTATGGGCATTGAAGGCATGGAGGCTGCTTTTGTTTCAGAGGGAGGCAGTTGAAGAGGCTGCTGCATTCTGAGCACCTGCCTTGTCTCTGGGGCAAAGTACCTGGTTGCCTTCCAAAGAGAGGCTCATGTCTTCCTCAAGTATCCCATATTTTTTCCAAGGATTCGAGGATAGCTGTCCTCAGGAAAATATTGTTAAGATTTATTGTTTAAATCTATTTGGAAGGGAGTGCATCTGATAGGTTTTGTAAACACTCTGATTTTTCTTTCTCCTTAGAGTTTTTACTGGAGCTTGAATTTTAGCAGCATAAGTTTTAATGTAAACCTCCTGTAGATCCATAGCCTTGATGAACTGCATGTAAAACACACACTTTTGTGAACACTTTGATGAATTCCCTCATCAGTGTGCAAGATGGGGGAATGCTGCTGCTTCCATTTTGATCCCTGAAAGCTGCAGTAGCCTAATAAAGCTGGAGCTGGTGCTTGTGCTGGCTCATTAACCTGCTTGGAGATGTGATTCCTGACTGGACCATTCCCTTGGGCAGTCCCTGAGGCAGCCCTGCCCTGTGCCTCAGCCTGCAGGGCATGCAGAGCTTTTGAAGGAGAATAAGGCTCAATATTGTCGTGTGCTGCAGACTTCCCCCTCTGCTGCCTGCCTGTAAGGAAGGAACCTGGATAAGATAGGACTTGGGCTTGACTTAACATGGTGTAATAGTCTCTGTGTTCCTAGCTTTGCACAGGGAAAGAAAGCTGGTTTTGGCCAGAGCTATGCCCTTTCTCCATGGCACTTGCCCAGTCCTTCCCTTTTCTTGGGGTTTTGTTGATTTTTTTTCTTGTTCTTGTTGTTTTCCCCCTCCTCATAAGGAGGAAGGGTTTGAACTACAGATTTGCCATAATTCTGCTGCAAAATCAGTAACAGCTGTTGGAATTGTAAGTGGCTTCTTGGTTGCCATCATAGAACCTGCAGTTGATCATCTCTGCCCTGAGCAATAACTGGAGACATCAGAGCTCTAACACAGATGGGTTTGGGAAGGGATGGGGGTTTCCTTTCACTGGATGACTTTTCAGATGCTGTGAAGTGCAGAGTTGACTGGAGCAGTATCATAATGGGAGCTACAAGGAAGATGTAGAAGGAGCTACCAGAGAAAATCTAATTTGAATGTGAATAGTTCTTAAATTAGCCCCTTTCAAAAATCCAGTATTCTAGGAAAACTCAGTGGGCAAAAGATACTCCATGCTTTCATTGGGTCTCTCTACAAATGATTTATAATGATAGGTTAAATATGTTCCTGTGTTGTCTTTGAGTAATTTAGGTATAATAAACATTGATATCTCAATACATGGCGAACATTTAAGAATTATTTGTCAAGAAAAATAAGTCTTCAGATCTGACAGCCCCCACTCCTGAAATGGACTGTATAGAACATGAACTTAATGAAATCCATAGTCATCACAAAGGTGCTGCCTTTGTGGTTTTGGTAATGGGGCTGATTTATTCTTGTTTGTGTGTTTTGGCTGATCATATTACATCTCCTGTAATTTTATTTTCCTCTCCTTCAATGCTGCCTTTTACTGCACTCCCTAAAAACACCGCATTTATTTATGGGGGTTGGATGTTTTTGGCAGTGAAGTCAGAGGAGTTGGTGTGTTGGAAATGTGCAGTGGCTCTCCAATCCAGGTTGTTGCTCCACGGAGCTGGGTTGGCTGTTGTAACACCTTGCAATTTAAGTTGCAAACCTTTTCCCTTTCATAGCTGCATTTGGACCCAGACAAACAGCTTTGCACTGGCAGCGGGAATGTGTCCATTAGGTTGCTGTAATTTGTTCTGTTCCAGCCAGCCACCTGTATCAGGACACTTGTTAATAATTTCTGCATCAGAGCCCTGTGAATTGCCTGGATCTTATTTCTAAACAGTGTGATCAGCACCTGGAAATTTCAGAAAGATGAGGAGAGTCTTTTGGGGTGATGGTTCAGGAAAGCAAATCTCCTTCAGCCTAAATATGATCTGCTCCCCTGGACTTGGACAGAGGCTGTACCTGTTTTCTGATATTTTACTTGAATGGGCTTTAGAACAGTCTGTGCCCCAGGAAGAGTGCAGCGAGGAAGGAAACCCAGCCCTTGGGTGTTTGCCTAGAAAAATGGAAGTATTGGTGTGGCATGGATAGAGGTATTAAGTTATTAATATGTGCTGGGTCTGTGTCACTGTAGCTTGTGCTATCTCATTTAAAGCCTGACCTACTGTGCCTGGCCCTTTGTAAACATATCACTACTCAGGTTCAACTTGGTTGGCATTGCTGTTTATTTGGAGCCTGAGTACTATAAAGTAATTGCTAGAAAGCATTAACTTTTATATTCAAAGTTTTATTTTTGTCTTTCTATTTAGTAAGAAAAAGCATGAAAATATTAAACTAAGTCTTGATATTTAGGAGGGAAATATAAATAAATTGGTACTTTTAGAATAATGCTTATATCAATTTTAAGCATTTTTATTTGTAGAGTGGACTGATGACATTGCATTTTTGAAATTTACAATATTGAAGCAGCTTACAGAGTCCCATTCTGCAAACCTTCCCCCCTGCTTTCTGATAATCATTGGCTAATTTATTTCTGTAAGAACATTTAAAAATATTGTAGTTAAATAATACAAAGAGAATAGAGTTAAGGCTCAGTAGTGTTCAGCCAGCATGTGAAAAGCATAGTGTCTTAATTAAAAGAAATGCAGAAAACTTAGTTATTGGAAAGCATTTTTTACTGCTAGAGGATTTGTGGGTGACTAAGAAATTTATAGACTTGAGTTTTTTATTTTTTAAATAAAAGCCAGATACATGTCTTCATAGTTTGGCTTGTTGACTCAATTTACTTGGATGGAATTTTTCAACATTTAAAACAAATTAAAATTCATGAATCGTTTGTGCTTAAAGGCACAAGCTTTTTTAGACACAGCAGTTAAGACTTAACTGGTTACATACATAAAATACTGGTTTGGATATGTAAATTTGGTACTTGCTCCCTTAAAAAATGCAGATGAAAGTTGAAATAGTTGGGCTAAAGCCTTGATTACCTGTTATACAATAATTATTGCCCTTGAATAACTGTTTATATTAGCATTGTATTGTCTTTCTCTCTTGTTTCCTGCAAAAGCAGTGACTGCTTTGCAGGACAACTGTGAAGAAAACATTCCACCGCAGCAGAAGGCAGCAAGGCGGTTTGTAAAGCTGGTTTGTGCTGCCTCAGTCACAGTCTGCAATTTCTTGGTACTCAGATTGTTTGCAGTTTTGATCTGTTGATCCAAAGTCACTCTTGAATTGGGTTTTGCTGCTCTGTGCTGGTGTGGTGTGACTCGTTCAGGAGGGGAAGGTGTTGTTCCAACCAGGGTGCCACTGGTGTTAGATTAGGATCAGCATTGTTTTATTCTGTGGTAAATGCAGCATGTGAATTTTTTAATTGTTTTAATTATTGTGGCCACTTGATTGCTGGTACAGCTAAGTGAGCTATTCCACAAACATTTGTAGATGTGGCCGCTTTTATTGGCAGGTTTTAAACTCTGCTTTCCTGGAATTTGCTTAAAAACATGACTCTGAGAATGTAGGTGAGCAGTCAGTGGATGTTGACAAAAAATGACAATTGTTCCAGATCGAAATGTCTGTTCTCTTTGAAATCTATTACTTCAAGAATATTTTGAGGATTTTGTGTTCACTTAGAAAGCTCATTTCTCTGCTGCTGTAGTATCCAGACACTCAATCACTGTAGCACAGCTCTGGGCACTGTGTTGGTGTCAGAGAGGTACCAGCCATGGCTTGTTTTTTTCCTCTGGACTTCTATTGCAGAGGACAAGGGGGAGCAAAGTGAGGGCTTTGTGGCTGTACATGTGCAGATGCATATGTACAGCTGAAAACTTAAAGCAGTTAAATTAGAATGTACAATTTTTAAGTAAAAAGAAAGGTAAAACAGTAGATAAATTGGGAAGCAAAGACAGACTACACCCATTTGGATGTTCCTTACTAAGGCTGTTTGATATGTAAAGTCCATAATTTGTACATAGAAGTCCATAACGGGCTTTCCCTGGAAGCTGTGTTAATTTTCTGTAGAAAGGACTTTTTAAAGAACATTGGAATAGTTGAGATTGAGTTTTGATACATGAGCCAGGTAATTAGTGTTTGAGCATCCACTATAGCTGGAAAACATGGCGCCAGTGAGAGCAAACCTGTCCAGTCTTGTCCCTCAAGTGGTCTCTACTTATTGAGTGACCCTTGCATTTCTCATGCAGCCTTTCCTGGTGTTTGACTGAGGTCCTCCTGTGGATGGGGTTTGAGTCTGGGAACCTCACCCAGGAATATGTGTCCCATGGAGCTGCTGCATCTGAGGGTGTTTGAGTGCCCCTTCATGATCAGCAGCAGCAGTTTCACTGTTGGTCTTGGCAGACTGTGAAAGACACTGGGAGGGGAACACACTGTGGAACTGTGAAGAGTCATTTTAGGGAAGAAGTATATGAATAATAAAGGAGGAAGAACTGGCAAACATTTGATTTTGTCTTGGTAAAACAAAATTATACTAATTTTTAGTGGGTGGGTTTTTTTGTTTGTTTGGGTTTTTTGCCTTTTTTTTTTGTTTGGTTGGTTTTCTGGTAGAAAGCCATAGAGGAGAAATTTATAGTTTATTAAAAGACTGAAAACTTCATAGTAATCCAAAACTCTCATGCTGTTTATTCTCCTCCACCTCCTACAACATTTTATTTCCCTTGTAATAATTAGTTTGAACTTTCCTCTATTTCTCTGGATCAAGTAATTTTCATACAACTTTGGGATTTTTTTTATATGCTTTAAATCTTTCTTCTAAATTATGTTTTTATAACAAAAAAAAAAGCCATGAATACATTATAATTTCAATTTTCATGGCGTGTGGAAGATTTCTGCACTAGGTCTTTATTGTTTTTGAAGAATTCATCACCCTAGTTAAGAAGCTTAATATAAATTAAAGAAGGTATTAAGGAACATTAAGACATCAAAATGTGGAGCGTTCTTTTCCTTTCGATTGCTCCAAATGCAAACAAGTTGAATAAAATGTAATCAAAGGGCCTGTTTGGAGAACATTGAGTGGCTTTACAGCTGTGCTGTAGAGAACCTCTGGTAAGAGCATAATTCAAATAAAAAGGCCTTTCTTTCCTCCTCCTAATTCTCTTTGTTGTGGTGACAACAGAGTACAAGCCCGATAAAAATTTAATCACCTTATCTTTTTAAAGCAAATTGCATATTTGTTTACACACAATATACATAACATGAAAAAGCAAAAGCTGCTATCCAATCCCCCTCCCCTTCTAATCGCCTTAAAGGCCCTTGCCTAGAAGTTTAAAAAAAAATATTTAAATGTTTTAGTCTTTATTCTGAAGTCCCATTGTTCAGGATTGCTTTAAAAAGGCAGCCTGGGGAAAGATGAATATCGCCAAACTTAAACTCTGGACCAGGGCTGAGCAGCAGATGCCTGGGATGTGTCAGTGGAGTTGGTCCAGCTTAACTGGCTGCTGCGGTGCCTCCTCCACATGGAGAGTGGCAGGGGAGGTGGGAGGATTACAGAGGGGCCTGTGGATTGAGCACTTTGATTTGGAGCTGCTTTGTAATGAATTGCCTTTGATTCTGTGTCAGGTCTGCCAACCTGGACCTCTTCTGCATTGTATGCATTTCTGAGAGGCTGCTGCAGGAGATCCTGGGCGCTGCTGCAGGTCGTGTTGTTGTTGTTCCCTTTTCACTGGGATGATGAAGTTTTAGTCTCTTATGTTGAATGCAAAACATGTTTTCAGTTGTTTCTGCTCACCTTGGTGCACACAGCTTGAGCATTGTTGGTTTTGTTTATTTACTGTTTAATAGGTCCTGGAATGCTGACAAAAACACAATCAAAAGTGCCTTCTGGCCCACTGCTGAGTGGCTCTGGGCTGAGAAACTCCTTCACTGGATGGGAATTTAGTGCCAAAGGGATATTCTATGGTTTTCAGAATTATGAAAGCTCCTGTGTTTAGTGGTTCCATAGTGGTTCCTATTTTTACATACCTAACTACTCTCTGGGGACATGTTTGTGATACTGCTCCTCTTGATCTGAGAATTTAATCAGCAAGGACTACCTCAATAATAAAACTTGTGAAATTCTGTCCTGTATTACAGTTGTCATACACTCTCCCAGATTGCACTCTGTGTTTATGTCTGCATGTTTCTTAGTACTCTGCCAGAAGAGAGAGAGCTTAGAAGATCGAGTGACAGTAATTGTGATTTCAAGACACTGTTCTGAGTGTTTTGAATGGTCTTGGGTATTTCATGCTGACCTGCCTGTAATTTTTCTACTGCTGAATTGTAAGAAGAGCCTGCCTATAATCCCAGGCTTTCAACATTATATTTACATGCATAAATAATTTGATTCCTTATTAGTTCCATCATTTTTTCATAGTTGTTCCTGTTTATGCACTGGGCATTTTCCATGCATTCAGTTTTTGCTTCAGGGAGTTTGAAGAATGTGTGGACTGAAATCACAGCACCGGTGTGAGTTGTGCCTCTCCCTGCAGGTGTGCTACAGCACTTAGGCATGATCTCAGTGGCTCTGTGGACCTTTAGTGGCCATCAAATGAAAAGAGAGTTGTAATAATTGTTGATATGATACATCAGCTGGCATAATTGCAACCTTGTTACTGTACTGAAAGTCCATGCAGAAATTAATTTGAAAATTTCCTCTAGGCTAGTGGAACAGTCTTGGATTTGAGGCCAGAAATATGGTCATAGTGGTTGTCTTTTAGCTCTGACAGTTGATCCATTGTATTGTGTGTACACTTAATTTATGTAGGCTGGACCTAGAGCATGGTGCACTGGAGTCTCCCTGTAACCTGTATTAAGGTTAGTCCCTGCTGCACAGAAACACAAAGTTTTGTAGAGCATACAACTCATAGTTGTGTTCCAAGAGTCAAGGTGGAAAGTTCTCAGCTGTTAGGGAAGTTGTTCCAGAAAGACTTTGCCAGCAAATGGTTGTGGTGCACTGTGCAACAGCAGCTGTGTTGGGCTATAAAATGAGGTCAGGTTTGGTACTCTCAACTGCTTTCTGCTGAAGGATGGCCAACTAGCCAAGAAATGAAGACCTAGAGTATGTCACTTCATCTCCATGCTGTCATTTAGGGCTGAAGGGTATGTTGGTGTATTTTGGCAAACCCTCAGTGGGAACTGCAAATATCCTTCTAAAGTGTGTGTGGGCTTGTGTAGATTTACTTAAGTAATGAGATGGGTGCAGAGCAGTGGTGTGATACATGATGGGGATTTGTCAAGTTCAGAAATCTCTCCTGCTGTGTGGCTTCAGATGAGAGTGGTCCATTTGTACTTGCTGTTTAATAGTTGCATTTTATTTTTGAAATACAAGGTTAAAAAATGTGGTCGTATTATGTAAATTTGGGAAAACAGATAATATATCCTGGTCATCTTGCTGGAAATTGAGCAATATAAAGCTGAATGAATCGCATACTCAATGCACTGTGTTATGCTGGGTCTCCTCAGTGTGGATGACAGGTTTAGGATGAAGAGAGGAGAGGGAGACACAGGGAAGTGTACCACTGATACCCACTCAGCAGCTACGGTGCGGTGCAGGAGTCTGTGCTCCATTTAGCAATATGAAAAATATCAGACTGAAAATCAAGACGCTGACTTCATGTAGAAGGTATGGCAGACTAATTAAAGAAAAAAATGTGTACCAATTGAGCCTATAAAACTCTTCCTGACCTTGAGAAAACTCCCAGGGAGCTGTGGGAAACTCCAATCTGTCCCCTCTGAACTTTTTTGTGTTGTTGTTTAAATATAGTAACTGCTTTTTTAATTAAAAAGAAAAATTAGATGGCATTTCAAATTGTGTCCATGGTGCCTTGGGGACCTATTACAGTACAAATTACCCTCTACTATTTAGTGAGGTCTTGTTTACTATTGTGTGAAAGGGGGGTTACCAGTGTAAGGATGTAGGACAAGAAGGGCCCTTCTTTGAAAGTCTGGCTCTGCACATGAAAGTGACGCCAGCAATTGGAAGCAATTTGTGGAATTGTTTGATTATATTAATTATGGCACCAGCAAACAGTGCTTGGGAAACAGTTTTGTTTTCTTGCATTCTTTCTTGATTGCTTGCAGCAAAAGCCAAGATACAAAATGTGCCTTTAAGGACTGCCAGAGAGCGCAGTTCAAGCCATTGTGTGGAATTGGCACTGAGCTTGAAAGGGTTGTGTCCAGCTTGATGGGAGAGTTTTCCAAATACAGCTTCGGCCTGAACTTCACCCAGGTCAGCTGCTTAAATTAAAACAGCTTCTGTCTTCCTCATCAGGGAAGATTGGCTCTTTCCCTGCGAAGTAGGAGCCCATAATGAAATCCATGTTATTTCCAGTAGTACCACTTCTTATAATAATATCTTTCAGTCCAAAAGCCTGTATAAACTTAAATTGATACACAAGACTCAGTCCTGCTCACCACTGAGCTGCAGCCTTCTCTGATGTGGTACAGGGCAGCTGTTCCCCAATTTATGGGAAGATGTTTTATTTGTGAAGGATTTCCAAGCAGTCTGCCATGCTGAGACTGCAGGAATAGTGTTGCTGATGCAGGCTGGCTGTCACAACAGTGTTTGCTTGGGACATAGGGCAATCTGCTTCTGCTCAAAGTGGCTGTAAGATTTTTTTTTTCCTTGTCTCTGTCACCAAACAAAGAATTATGGATGTTTTGTGTAGATCCCAAATACCATGCTGAGGATTTAGCACATTTGGGAGGAAGGAATCTCCTTTCTTGTCTTCTTGGAGGCTGGTTGCTCCCTGGCCAACTTCTTGCTGTAGCCCTATTAATATTCACAAGCCAGGCAAGGTGATAATAACTGATCTTGTACTGGCCAGAAAAGAAAAATTACTCTTCTCTGGAGTTTGAAACTCTAGCAGAATATTTGAGAGAGCTGACAAGAGATGTGGAAAAGGTGGTGTGAATCCAAAATAGAATTACTGGAGAATTATGATGGGATTTACATAAGTAAAATTCATTGCCTGATCTGTGGAAGTAATTGAGGCTGAAAACCTGAGCTCTGAGGGTAGCAAGGAAAGGAGTATGTATCCCTTGATTCTTGAGTGAATCTCGGGTCAACTATTACACTGAAATCATCTTGGTAATCATATTATATTTGCTGTTGTGGTGATGAATACCTAGGAGAGTAGATTGGCTCCTGTAAGAGAACTTAAATCTTCTGCCTAGAAAATGTTTATAGGTGTTGACCCTGATGTCAGGTAGAGAATTCCTGCTTGATCCTGGGCTCCAGTTAGCTCAGGACACAGTTCCACCCCTGCTCTTTCTCAAGCACAATACATTCCTGAGAGGCAGATGGGATGCCAAGCTAGACAGGATCAGCAGTCTCTAGATGACCCATCATCCAGTCCACTGGATGGAGTGGGGTGCATTTGAGTGTTTATGGGTACAGTAACACAGTACTTTTGTCCTTAGAAGGCTCACAGAGATCTTGTTTTTCCTGATCAGTTTGGGGGTTTTTTGTTTGGGTTTTTGTTTTGTTAGTGTTTTGGGTTTGGGTTTTGTTTGGGTTTTTTTTTAATTTTGTTTTGTTGGTTTCTGTTTTTAGATTGGTTTGGTTTTTTTGCTGAGATATTGAAGGTGCAAAATTGCATTAATAAAGTCAAAAGGTAGAATTTGGGGTATCTTTAGGAGAGGAGAAGAGAAGCAGAGTTGCTAACTGGTGTAAGGAGTTGAAGCAGCAGGATGTTATATTTTGTTGTTCTTGTCCTTCCTGCCTGACTGCAGAGATTACTGTAACAGGAGAGGCTGGGCAAACAGACCCTCTCATTTTGGAATGCTTCTAGCTTTTGTTTAAATCAAAATTCCAGAGTGTTACTTTAGAGATATTACATGAGCTTTTCAAGTTCTTAGGGTGCATAGAAACAGTTTTGTAGAACTGCTGACATGTTTTGGGACTAGTTGGAAAACAAGTGTGTGCTTTCTAGTGTATTGTGGATTCTCTGAGAATCAGTTCTTACAACACTGGTATTTCTATTAATTTTGCTGGAAACCAATGATAAATTTATTATTCTCATTTTAAAGTTAATCAGAATGTGAAACAAATGGGAGTACTACTCTATTTGAACTTTGTACCCTTCTTTGGACACATGTATCTATGTTTTTTTAAGAGTGGATATTTCTAAAGATGGATAAATATATATAGCTGTTGCAAGAAAAGAAAAATAAATTTGTTTTTAATTGTGTTGTGCTGAAATACAGGATTCTTGAGTCCTGCAGTACTGGCAGAAAGTTTCTATTTCCTTTCAGTGGTCCATCGTTGCAGTAAGCTGAGGGAGAGGCTGGGCTTTGTGCACTCTCTGGTGAAGCCCCTCTGCATCAGACTGTGGCATGGACGTCTCCATCTGAGCCTCTAATTATTTCTGATTTTCAGGTCAACCAGCTTTTGTACTCTCTGTTAGCAAGAGTTGATTCAGGCACACACTCTCTAACTGTGTAATTAGGGTTCAGGTTCTGAGAGTTCAATTTGAGGAAATCCTGAAATTGTGCAAACCAGCTGTTACGAATAATCCATTGTGAGTGAGGATTATCCCCAACACTTTGCCTCTTTCAAGTTTTACTCTTTTTTTCTTCCCTCGGGAGGAAAGAAAAATGTCTGCCTGTCATATTAAAAGGTTACGTTTGCCTCGGATAAAAATTATTTTCTACATCAAATATGCTGCGTTAACTTGTTCTCTGATGTTCAGTCCATTTTTAACATTTGAATGTTGACAGGAAACAAGAAGCTGTGTGTAGCTGAGTCTTCTACCTGCAGCATTCAAAGAAAGGGAATAGGAGATTTTGTTTACAGAAGGGAGAAGCAAGTTCAGTTTCCCAATGAAACTCTGCTTACAAATTCCTGAATGGAATGGGAGGTTTGGCAATAGCATCAGCAAGTCAAGAATAGTCTAGCAATTTCTTAATGTGTAATGAAGAAAGGAATATTTTCTATTCCCAGGGTAGCTGCTGGTGTAGCCTCAATGTGTTTTTCCCTAACAGCATGGTGAGGATCCTGAGCCAGCACTTTTCCAGCAAACCATGGCAAGAACCAGTGCAGGGTAGGATGAACTTTTCATTTTGGCCTGAAAGCAAAGTTCTCATTAATTGGGAGCATTGAAAGCTTTTAACATGATTTTTTTTCCCCCATTACAATTCCTATGCTGTTAGAAAACTGTGTAATCATCCATGCAGATACTTCCATGTTCACCAGCAGAGTTTGTAATAGGTTTTTTTTACAAGTGTGCACAAGAGAAGGGAGTTGTTGAAGTTCAGTGAAATAAATTATTGTCCCTGGCTGTGCTGGAAAGCCTGCCCTGCACCTATATTATTACACCTGTTTTCAATGATGGGTTATCAGTTGCTTAAAAATTGCTCCTGTCTCTGGCTGGGCTACAAGGAGATACTGTATTATCCTGCTTCTCATCTAAAGTGTGTCTGGCATTCAATCTTTAAAATCTTGCATTCAAACACAATGTTTCATTCGCTTTGAAGGAGACAGGACTATTCTTAAATATTGAAGAGAACTGTGAAAATAGGAAATGGAAATGCAGAGTTGGGAAATCTGAAAAGTTAAGTTGGAAAAGGGGGAGAGAGAGATAAAACTCCTGAAGGGCTGAATAGCAAGTGCAGTTGTGAGTCAAGGAAGAAGGAGCTGGACTTTAGAAAGAAAGAACAAGAACTGTTCTTGGAGACCTATAGAAGGAGCAGGGAAGCAGAAGGCTTATAAGGAAAAAAGTCAACAAAAATGACAAGGGATGTATGTTGATAAGTAATGGCAGTATTAAGTGAAGGAGAATGTGTAGTGGAGAAGTTAAAAGTGTAAAAGGCAAAGTATAGTCCAAGGCTACAGGTAATAGATGAAATAAATATTTACATGTGGCAAAAGCACAGAGGCGCTCCTTCACCCTGTGTTGGGTGAGCAAAAGGAATTGGAGGAGCAGATACTGCGTCAGCTTTCATCCTCCTTCCAGCTGAAGCAGGAGTAAAGACAAAGCAGGAGTAAGCCTGATTAGGGTGCTGTGTGTGGGTGCTGTGATTTGTGTCGGGGCTGGCATTCCAGGCTGGCTGCTGTGGAGCCTGTCCCGGGCGCAGCAGCTCAGGGAGGGTTCGGGGGCAGAACTTGTGTCCATGGCAGTCACTTCCCTGCAGGCAGGGAGGGAGGGGAGCTGCATTCATTGTGTACAGATAAAACTGGATTTTAATCTGCACACAAGAAGGTGCTCAGAGTTCTACAATGTGGAATTAATGTATGGAGTGGTTAAAATCTGTGTGTTTCCATGCAAATTTCTTGTGTGAGCAATTGTAAAATCGACACTGTCATTCATTTAACTGTGTAAAGTACTGCAAATCATGAAGCTGTTAGCTTTTTATTTGTGAAAACTGTATAAAATACTGTGTTTTTCCTTTATTTTGTGCATGTGAAATTGTTTTTAGACTTGGAAATTGTTTTTCCTGATTTGGTATTGCTTTTCATTTGAATTTGAAAATGCATTTTTTTATTAATATCACTTACAAATGGATCAGTTTGGACTAAATCCTTCAGGCCATTCTGAGACAAAGCATATTAGAGTCTATATTTTTATCTGTTAATTATTAACAGTAGTTGAAAAGAATGAAATAAATTACACTATTTTGCAACTAGATTCTCATATCTAACCTGAGTTATTGGATGCTAAAAGTACATTTTGCATAAGACCTTGTCTGGGCACTTCTTACAGACATGGTTTTGATGGGAAGGAATGAATTTGCTAAGCTTTCACATGTCTTATGTGCCTTTGAGGATGGCCCATTAATAATATTAATACATAGGTATTTTCCATTGTTGTATGCAAGGCATTTTTTAGAACTTTAAAGCTCAAGCCTTTTTTTTAACACATGGACCTTTTCAATTTAATCCATTAGCAACTTGGCAAAATAAAGTAATTGTCCAACAGAGGAAGAAAAAAATCTATTAACATTTGCTACAAATCCGAGTAGTACAGGCAGCACTTAATTAATGGAACAGATTTCTCACTATGTGTTCAAGCTAACATAGCTATTGTTCAGCAGAGATTAGACCCTTAATGTAAGTAAGTTAAACTAGACCTCCATCTAAAAATATCCGTCATTTCAGCTATTAAAGCTCTGATGTCTTCTTCGGTGACAGATATATTTCCCTTCATTTCCTTGGTTTTGTAAAATGTAAAGTATGCATTGTGTGTAATGTGAGAAATCCGCGGAGGTAGATGAAACCCCGATTGTGCCTGTCTCTCTCTGCCTGCCCCTTTGTGCTGCTCCCTGTCTCAGAGCCTCCTCAGCCCTGAGACCTGCTGGCACCAGAGCAGAAAAACAGAAAATGCCATTTGTCAGGGTATGATGCCAGCCACCTAATCTGTTTGCAGAATGAGGGCCATGGGATCTGATTAGGTAATTTAGATACCATGTGAGTTTAATAATACCTGAGCTGCCTCTGGCTGTCAGCCTGTCACTTCACCAGTAGAAACTGCCACGTTCTGCCATTTTTTCTGTAAATTCTTACCTGGAATACCTTATTTAGTCCAAATAGGTGTTAAGTGCTGCAGGTGAGGTATACCTTTACTTCTTCTATGTGGAAGTTAGTGATAGAATGGAGGAGGCGAGATGGCTCAGTTTTAAATGCATTTTCCCCAACAGAATTCCACATGCAGCATGTCTTTTTTTCTCAAAAACAGAATTTTTCAGACACGAGATGTTTGTTTGAATGCCACAGATGCTGTGCCAGGTTTCAGTTGTGTTGGGCCATCCAAGCTGATGTCACTGGTGGGTTTGAAGCTCAGTTTATCCACGGTGGTTATTCACCCTCGTGGCTGAGTCTTCCCCAACTTGCTGCAGCATCCCAGGGTCCCTGTGGGGTGAGAGGCCAACCACTGCCATGTCCCTGTGGGCAGAGGCAGCCTGGGTTCTTCAGATACGCATAAGGGAAAATTTTGGCTGCAATTTTAATGCCACATCTCCTCCCTTCCTCTCTCCTTTCCGCCAATTACCATTTTTTGGAAATTAGCGTCTCGCAAAGCCTGCTAACATAAATAAAAGTGTTTTAGGATTTGTTTGCTTTAATTAAAATGTGTCTTTCTGAAAGGATTTAGTTAAACATCTTTCTTAAACAGTGCTGTGCCAGTAACAGCAACATTTGTAATAGTGATAAGACCCAGAAAGGGAAACCAACTAGAAAGCAAAATGAAATGTTTCTTTGTCCAAAAAATAAATGGTCGTCTCAGGAAAGCAGAGGAAACCCTGTGCAGGGACAGTTACAATTAAATTGATCAAAACAGTAGAAAACATAAAATATTAAATAAATTCTGCAAAGGTAGCAAGTGGAGCTGTGTGAGGTCACTCACTCTGCTGTTTTTATTTTGTTTTCCCCTTTTTTGACTGTTGCTATTTTTTTCTAGCAGCACTCACAATGGTCTCAGAGCTTTCCAAATAGGAAATAAGTTGCTTTTCATGTAGTGATAAATTATTTTTCGTAGTGAAGATGGAGTGATTGTAAGGGTAATGATATTAATGGGATTTATATGAAAGCATCCAATTAAAAAATCGAAACAGCTGCATCAAACATGACTCTACAATGTAATAAAATCATATAATAAATATGTGGTCCCGCCACACCATATTACCTAGTTTGATTAATTGAACCTTACGTGTGCAAAGATAGTCATTATCAGACTTCTCAGCCATCAAGGAAGAACAGTCTCAATTATTTTCACAATGAAATAATCATTGCTTTTTTTGTGTCCTGCCATCTGGAAAAAGAAAACAGCAGCTGCCATGACTGAAATGCATGATCTTGCAGAACTGTACAAAGTTGATTGTGCTTGAATCTGGACTCCTGCAGCCTTAGTGAGGGCTGTAATTTATTTAGTTATATACATAACATGTTGATTTTTTCCTCTTTTGGACCCTTGCACTTTTCACTTTTCCCCCTTTCTTTTTCTTTTTTATTGGTTTTTTTTTGGGGGGGAGGGGGATGGTTGTTTGGGTTTTTTGTTTCATTTGGTTTTTGGTTGGTTGGTTTTTTTTGGTTGGTTGGTTTTTTTGGGTGTTGTTTTGTTGTTTTTGTTGTGTTTTTCTTTGTTTTTTGGTTTTTTCCAAATAAAAGACCCCTCTCTCTGTAAAAGTCTCCCCAGGGCAGGGCCTTAGGGATGGTTTACAGCCTCTGGTTGTGAAATGGCAATTGGGAGCATCCTGGTTTTGCTTCAACACTTCCTCATCCTCATTTCCTCCCTTCCCTTGGCCGTGCAGTGGGAATGCTGCTGGGACAATTTGCTCCCTGACACAGCAAGATGAGAAGCTGGGCTCTGGGGCTGTGTCCCCTTGCCATCAGCTGAGAGTGGCCCTGGATGTGTGTGAGCTGGAGCAGTTCACCTGTGCCTGCAGACCTCCTGTCTCCAGTAAATCATAAGCATCTCAATCTTTTTGTCAGGCTGTGATACGAGAATCCGCATCTGAATTTCAGTATGGAGAGAGAGAGGCTGATTAAGTGTTTGAGATAAGGTTATATGACACCACAGGTTAAAAATACCTGAACTGATTTTGGCCCAATGCCTGAAAACCACATTGTAGCATATTCAGGTGGCACTGAAAAAGCTTTAAGGAGTTTGTTGCTTTCTGCTTTATGCAAGTGCTTCTTCAGGAGTGGTCTTTTATGAGCTGCATCTCTCTTGTTTTACAGCACTTCTTTGGACTTTGCTATCTTGCTTTTCTTATCTAAAATGTTACCAATGTGTTAAGTTATAAGAAAAAATAAAGGTGTAACAAACCCTGGCTGTTTAGGAGGAAAAGGAGAAATATTTTTGTTTGGCACAAATGCCTGGAGAAACAGATCCCCAAAATACTATGCAGCTTAATTCTCATGCCCTTAAGCAATAAGCAGTGCAAGTTGAAATCCCTAACAAATACTTTTTCTTAACAAAATAAAAACAAAACAAAACCACAACAAACAAAAACAAGACCTGTATAATTTACAATGTGCAAGTTATAAAAAAGCAGTGTGCTTCAGGTAAATCCAGAAAATAGATTTAAAGAAATTCAAGAATCTTCTGAGCCTTGTTACTCTCTATCATTTTAGTATATATAAATATATTTTAATTTATTATTATCTCTATAATTTTATTCATGACTTATTTTTTTGTGAATATTCCTAGTGATGACAAGAAACTTTGGGTATGTGTCTAAATAATAGGAAAGGCCTGCCAAGTCTAAAAGACTTAGACCAGGCAAGCTGGTCTGGCTTGTTTAAATTCTTGCCTGTGTTTAATACTTTAAAAGCTGTAGATGGACACTGAAGGATTCTGCATTGGATTTGTGGTATCACTGTTATGAACTTTATGTTTAAAGACTTCTCTTATTTTCTATGTAAACTACCATACTGCAGGAGTCTTATGCAGAAATTTGACTTCCCTAATGCATTTGATTTACTTTATTTTCTTTAGTCGATTTCAGATGAAAACATGCCTGCTCATTTTTTCTAATTCTCTGAAATGTGATGTTGAGTGTGTTAGTCATGTGGGTTCTTATTTTTTTACAGATGGGCTGAAGCCAGATACCAAGATGCTGCTAACTGCTGCCTCCAAGAAGAAATCCAAGGGAGGGAAGGGGGATATGACCAAAGAGGATGAAAGCCCCAAGAATGATTCAGCCCAACCTGTTACTATCTCTCTTATCTTTAAAAGATATGTTTTTGACACACAGAAGAAAATGATTCAATCCTGAGGAAACAAGAGAGGCCTTTCATTACACCTTAAAGTCCAGACCCTGAAATGCATTGAGGTGGAATGTGTTTCTTGTCCAAACACATTAAACCTGTTCCTTCGTCACAAACAGAGCCTGGAAGCTTGTGCTGACTGTGCCCCCTTCCAAAATCTCTGCAATCTCATATTTTTCTGTTCAAATTTGCTTATTTTGTCATCTCTGTGATGTGCATCCTTGTGGCATCTCATCTGGCCCACCTGCCAGAGGAGCACCCCTGGGTGCACATTCTAATTGCACTGTTTGCCTGGATAATTGTGTTGAAGTTTCTCTTGATTTAGAAGTTTGCCACCAAGTCAGGATGTGAATTTCATGCGATTCACAAAGTGAAGCTGATTATTTTAGGCTTACTTCCTTGAGCAAAGTGGGAGACCAAAGGCATACTATTTAATAGGTGAAAGCTAAAATGGATGTTTCACATTCCTTCAGTTGCAAATGTGTAAGATGGTATCTGAGAGATGGTATGGATGTTTTTTGAAAATACAGTTTATATCTAGAAATATTTTTCATATTAAACATAATGATCTGTGTAGCTGAGAGTCTTAATTGTTCTGTTTGCTGTTCCAAAGGTTCAGAATTTATCTTCAGTGACATTTTATGTAACTTTTTTGATTTTTCTGCCTGTTCTGCAATGAATCCTATTCCAAAACTGTTTTCTTTTTCCTTTTTTTATTTTTTTGTAACCAAAATGCCTTTTGTGTGTGAAAGAAAAAGTTGCCTCTGGAAACAGTCAAGGGCTTTGTTTCATTAAAATAATGATAGAAGATTGCTGCATAAGCCTTGTAAAATGAGTGTCTCCAAGATGCTTTAGAAACCATTAGTTTTTAATAGGGATTTCATGGCTGCTTTAGCTCTTTCTCTCAATTTCATGTCCTAGGCTCATGAAAAGGAGAGCACTGGTAATATCCCTTCCTTGTTGCATACAAAGTATAGGACACCTTCATATGAAAACTAACAGCAATTCCACAGGTATGAAAGCTGCAGTCTGGAACAGAAATTGGACTTAGGCTTGGCAGCATGGCAAATGTTGGTTCCTGCCTTTTGAACAAAAAGAGTACCTGCTTGTTGATGCTGAATGGCAGCCTGTGACCCCTTTGATGGTGACCATGTGTACAATGTAAGTGCATGCTGCACAAGGAGGTAAATAATTGCTGCATTCATTCTTATTAATCATATTATTATATCCCTTGATGGGCATGAGTTCATCATGTTAACATGATCCTGATTTTTTTCCAGTCTTTCTCTTTTAATTTCTAGGTAGCCAAAGTGGCTACGAATGGCAAAGTTATCAGCAATTGAGAGGACATTTACAGCTGGGCACTTGTGAGACAGAGCAGGCCTGGTATCTAAACTAGGCTGATGGTCCCCCTCTAAATCAGAACAGAATTAGTGCTTTGTGTAATAATCCCAAACAGTTTCTGCTGAGTGAGTCCCAGCAAAGCTTTAGCACATCCCTTAAGATGATGGGGAAGGCTTTCAGTGTGATCCCAGAGGAATTAGGCAGGCAACTTTAGCTATTGGCTTAACAGAACTTGTGCTGCCAGCCTTGCTGGAAAATGTTTCCTTCTGTAATGGAAAAAATGCATTTCACACCCCTGTCACCTCTCCCTCCCCATTTCTCTCTTCTTCCCAAACACCCCCAAACGCAGTCTTTGGAAAGAATATTTATAATGTTATCTTTCTTTTAAGCCTTTATCAAATCCTGTTTTGTACTCTGCACTGTTACCTCTGCCTAAGATACTGCAGTGATGAACAGAGGAACAGGTGACATTGAAGGAACAGTGTTACTATCATCCCAGGTTAGTCTAAGAATTATGGGTATAAAAAACCTAATTAAATGCTCCTAGTTATTAAGGAACTTATACTTGTATCTGTATAGTTCTAGTGTCCTTGCCAAATTTTAAATGGGTTGCTAATTTGGAGTATTGGAAAGAAAAGGGGAGTGATCAGGAAAAGTGCTTCCAGAGTTGTTATCCTTGCACTTAAGGATTTTGTCTTTTCTCATTTCTAAGAACCTTTCGAGTAGTTCTGGAGAGGAGGTTGTCAGTGTAAATGGGGATATGTATTTTCACAAAAGCCTATCTGATGAATGTTCCCCCCCCCACACACCATGGATTGCCCTTAACAGGATCAGAGAGTCTGTTGTTATGGAACTTGATCCCTTTGAAAACTCATTAACCCTGAACACTTAGATTTGCAGTCCTCTGCTTGGCTGAAAGGACTCCTAGTGCAGGGAGTCCCATGGTTTATTTGCTTGGGTACTCCAAGGCACTGAGCAGCAATAATTCCAAAGTTGGACCTATATCCCTTTCTCATCCAGTCTCTTGTAAACATATTTTTAAAATCTTCCTCCTGTCTTCCATTTCATTTCCAGACTAGCATACTAGCTTGGCATTTTTCTTCCATCTTCTCAGTCTAAGACCTGATCTCTGCCTCAGTGCTCCAATTTCCTTCTTTGCTCATTGCTGCTCCCTGCTTTGGCTCTGCTCTTGCCTGGAGATCTGTGGCAGGGCTCCCAGGATGGTTGCTGGGAGCCCTGTGAGAGGGGAAGGCTCTTGGTCTGCAGCTCATCCCAGCTCCTGAGTGCACTGAGGAGCTGCCTCTGTTCAGGCTTTCACCCTGGGCAGTTCTGATGGACCCACAGGAGCAGGCAGTGCCTTCACCTGCCCCCTGCCATGCCCTTGTGCCTTGGAATCCTCTGCAGAAAGCCCCTGTCACAAAGCCTCGTCCTCTCCCTTTGCTCCTGCTGCAGAGGTCTGTGTAGGATTCACAGCTGGGGAGGGATCTGTTGAAGACTGGGGCTTGGTTTTGTGTTTCTCCCAGTGTAGAATTCTAAAGGGAGAACCTAAGTGTGCCCAAGAACTTTGATTATAATGTGCTATTACTGCAGATCTCTGGCTACTGTCCTGAGGCTGTTGGATACACATTTGAAAAAGGGTGAAATGGTGGAACAAAATGATTATGGGAAAATCAAAGCTTTAAAAGACATTTGTAGGATGAACAGATGTTCAAACATTCTTTTATTTGGTTTCCAGACAGATGTAGAGACTTTCCTTTCATCCTCATAATCAGTGCATTATGCTGTAATTTGTAAAAATGGCATTAAAAAAATATTAACAGGGTCATATTGTGATCTACTGACTCTGTGTCATTAAGCCGTGAAGTTAAGAACGGCAACTGGGAGCAGGGGTTAAATGTTGCAGAATGTACTGTACTAGCATTTATTGTCAGACTGTATTATAATGAATCCAAAATGGAATAAAGATGTAAGGAGGTTTTTTTTAATACTCCTAAGGTTGTCAGTGTTACAAAACTAGAAATTATTACGGCTGTGCAGATGTTTGGTGAGTAATACATCTTCGGGCTGTGGAGAGAGTAGCAGGGAGAAAAGCTTCGTTTTTACAAGCCTGTTTTCTACTTTTCCTTGGAATTTATTTTGGGACTGCAGTCTGGCTTGTGATCATGCCAGAGGTCTGGAGCCAGGAGGGTCAAAGCTGTGCTCATGGTAGCAAGGATTCAGTAGGTGGCATCCTTTGCTTGGAATCAAAGCTGAGTCTCCCCACCTAAAAAAGGGGGTTTGCACTGGAACTGAGACTGAAGGGTTTGCATCAGGCTTGCAACACAGCTTCTGTTGAAAACTACAATGCATTTAATGTCTGGGACAGAGCCATCAACTCCAATCTGCTGACCAAAGCCTGAGGCACTGGTGTCCTTTCTGTGTATGTTTCTGGCTCAGCTGAAAATAGCTGTCTCTTAAATCCTGTATTAGCTGGTTGCAAGTAACTGACTATGGAAAAGTGAACCATCTGCACCAGGGCAGTTCTTGGTGTGTACAAGGCATTTCTGGGCAATAGCCCTCTCCTTGCCTGTTGGACTCTGCAGCTGAACAGCCACGGGGTGGTAAAGCAAAATGAGAGCTTGTCACAGCTCGTGGGGTGATGCAGTGGTGAAGCCACAGTCCACCCCAGCACTGTTTGCCTCTCAGTGCTGGGAGAGCAGCTCTGTGTTTACATCTGCAAAGTGCTCTGGGATCTTGTGAAATGAGGGATGAAAGGCAGCAGAGGAATGCTACCTTATTAGCAGTTTCAAAACCCCTTCATGTTTCCCTTTTAGTTTAATATCCACAGTGAGCTGGAAAGCTCTTCATTTACAAACACATGAGTTTTAAACTTGTTAAGGATATAAATAGAATTATTTTTAGATAGAGCCTAGTACAGGGAGCTAACCTGCCAAGCCTGGCAGAAAGGGAAGGATTTTAGGACTGCAATCTGTAGGAAGGCCAGTTTTGCTAGATGAGCACCCAGAAGGAATCCAGGGGCTTGGGGAGGCTGAGTTTAAACAAGATACTGGAAGTCCTGTGGGATTCCTCACAAATTCTCCTGCTGTTGTGTCCAAAAACAGGTTAAAAACATCAGTTTACACTATAGACAACATATGAGGAAAAAGAGTACAGTGGATCTGCTTATTTCCCATTGTCAACGCCAGAACATGGAGTCTTGCTCACATCTCCTGCTGTGCATGCTGTGCTAGCTGAAGTTCCAGTTGTTGGGTTTCCACTCCTCATAAGTGTTACAGTTCTTTATTTCCATTTGTGTGTCTGGTACAAGTGCTTTTCCGAGATGGTGTAATCAGTCTGCAAGACTTGGATCATCCACTTCCCCCTCCAGGAAAGTGTTGCTTGTCAATGGTGAGTCCTCTAAGGGGCATCTAAGCCATACATTTCTGATATGCATTTGTATACTTTTTCTGGTAAAGGACAGGAGAGAGAATGTATCAAATTCTTATCTTTTTGTATTTCATAGTCAGCTATGTGAAAGGATCTCATTGCACAGAATCAGAAAATACTGCAAGATCTTTGGTAAATCTCAACCCTGCACTGCTTTACAAGGCACATTTTAAAAAATGAGACTGTCTTCTTGACTATTGAGTCCTTGCCAGTCCTGCCTGTTCTAGCTCATATTTCTTAACCAAAAGGTAATTTGAGGTCTGGATCAAGTGCTGCTAAACTGACAACCCCAGCAGTGAATGAGGAGCCTGCTAACACCCTTGTACTGCATTTTGGCTAAACTGATCTGATTACTTTTGATCCTTTCAGAAAGCTGGGCTGTTCATTAGCTCTAGTGTGTTCTGTTTAGATCAATTTCTTCTCCTTTGAGTGGGAGTCATGCAGTTTTCTTGTGTTTTGGTTGATCATTCTGAGATTTCTCAAGGGCCTTGTTCATGTCAATCAGAGAGACTCCATCCTTTTTGGACCACAAAATTGCTTTTATTAGGCTGTACATGGCCCCCATTCAGATGTGTAGGAGCCAGTTCTCTTATACTATTTTCTGTGAAAACTGATATTTTAGTGCCTATAGCTTGAGTCTGACAGTTAGGAGTGATCCATGCCCTCATGGTGAATTCATTCCCAAAACAGCATTCCATAAGGACAAGCTGAAACTTAGACCCCACACAGAAGTTTTGCCTAAATTTCTTAGTTTTTGCTTAAGTAAGCAATCCATCATCTAGTTTTCTTTCTTAAGCCTCACTTCAACCAAAGCTGACTTGAACTCTGCACTCTCTGAGAACATAGTTTTGTTACCTGGAAAGATCAAGGTCTTTCAGAAGCTCTTCTAGACCCTGTTAAGTTACTGAAATATTATCTACATTGATGCCCACCTCTGTAAAATGGATATGGGAACTTATTTTCTGCAGAGTGCTGGTCATGCTGTTTGTGAGAACAGTAGAAATGCAGATGGGGTACTTAGTTACTTATTGTGCAAGAATAACTAAAATTATTCCCTCCAAAAAATCAGGCATCTGAGAAGTGTATTTTCTCTTGTTCATCTTATTTGTTTCGTCTTTAGATGAACTAAGGTAGGTTTCAATTGCTGATGAATGTAGAAGGGAAAAGGAAAGGATGGTTTTGTGTCATCTTGTCTTTTAAAAAGATTGTTGGAAAGCTCTGGCAAGAGAAACGTTTTGTTCTGAAAGAAATGCAAATCACTTTATACCTCGGTGTTGGGGGAGGTTGTGTTGTTTTTAACTGTGAAGATTGATCTGTGCTTAGAACCCCACTGGGTGAGTGGACAGTTTGGTCTCCATCCAGTTCTAAATTGAGCTCTAAATCTCATTTTCCATCTGGCAAAGCATGGCATGACTGGGCAGTTTCAGGCAGAGGTGTGGATTTAGAGCAGTGGAAGAACACAGAGGTTTACCAGTTTGGAATGAAAATAAAACTGTCAGGAACACAAAACTCAATGAGAGGCATGGGTTTAGACTGAAATGTATTTGTAGGGATCTTAAACTACTGTAGTAATGGTATCTGAGCACATTTATTTAGTAATTCTGTTGTTACAACAAGTACATAAATCTTTAGGCATCACAGTTTAACACAAATTCTTTTAAAGCTGAAGTTGCTGTGAGATCAGTATTGAGACAAGATCTTACAAAGTATTTTGAGTTCTCAGTACCAAGTGCTGAGAGTATTTGACAACTTTTGCTTTTGATATATGGTGTATTTCAAAACTACATCATTATGTACAACTTGCACTCACTTATGTGTTTGTGCAGTGAATGGATGCCCAACTGATGGGTACAAAAGTGGGAGAATGAATTTGGTCAGTTGTCCACTGCCACGTGTGGGATGTCGCAGGGGTGCACCTGAGTCCTCAGACTGTGGCTCCTGCTGCTTCTCTTCCCACATTTCCCTTGCTGCCATGTGAAGGGCACTGATGAGCCTGCTGTTGCCAGCCTTGAGGGTAGTCTGGACTCCTCAGAACATTTCTTTCCTGCAACAAAAGTAAGAGGAAATCTGTCATAACTTTATCTTTCACTGAGGCAATGCAGACAGAGTTTGTCTAGATGGTCTATATTTGGTTTTGTCCATCTTCCAAAGGAAGGTTCTTAAGAGGATTGTCTGTGGATTGCCCTCCACCCTAACATAGAAGGCTCATGTAGGAATTGGTACTTGTGTCCCACTACTAAAACAGGCAGAAGTGAACTTGTGGTAACTTTGTCCACAATTTGCTTAAAATACAAACATTAAAGTCATCTGTGAAAGAGCAGCAAACACCACCTTCAATTTGTACACAAGGCTTGCTAATTTGCAACATTAGTTTTGCTGGTTAGTCTGGGGTGTTTTTTTCCCCCTTAATTAGAAATTTTAATTAGAGCATGCTGTGTATTAAGATGTTAAAGCTTTGACTGGCAGTTTGGAATTGCAGAAGGATCAGCTCTCTCTGCAGGGTTGCAGCACAGCAGGGATTAGCTCGCACCCTCCTGCCTGCAGGTGTGTTTTGCTTCTTGAGGAAATGTTCCTCAAGGTAGGAAGCATTCATCTTCCTGATCAGACCTCGTGTGTTCCAAGGAGCCTGAGCTTAGGGAAGAGCTGCAGATTCACAGATCATACACAAGGTGTAAGCACAAAGTCTCAAACCTGAATGACAAATAGGTCAATTGTTGGAGTGTTTCACCTCAGCACCTTTGTCCGCTTAACTGCAGTTGTGCCAGTGCAGGGAGGTTCCTTGTCTCTGCAGATCAGCTGCTGCTATGCTGGCTCTTCTGCAGTTCCAATTTTCAGTCCTGTAATGTAGAAGAGCTGCCTGAAGAGATTTCCCCATGCCTGATGTGCTGATCTGGGCTGTCTGTAACACACCATGCATAGCGAGTTGCTGGGTGTGAGGGAGCCTTGTGGGCTGAGGTATTTGGAGTTGCTCAAGATCCCTTACCTCATTTTTCTTCTTTCTTGTTTTAAAGCAGATTCAATGGGAGATAGGATAGATTTTTAAACATTAGCATTTAATGTTTCCAGCATCACACTCCTGGAAAGTACAAAAACTTCTGCCATGGATAATTATGGAATAACCTATATAAGGGAATTGTTTCCCCAGTCTCCTCACAACTGGTGGATATCTTGTGTCCTTTGAGCCTGAAAATTTGTATTTTTGTTCTGTCTAGAGTAAGTGTGGGTTTTTCTGTTAGCCAGACAAATACACAGTCTTTTAAAAACTGCTGAAATGCATTTTCCAAGGTATCTTGTGGCACTCTAACCCACAAGCTAATTATGGTACTGCAATTATAATTTGCTATTTTGAGTTGATTTCATGTTCTGCAGGAACCAAAGTCGTGATTTTCCTTATTTCTTGCTGTTAGTTTGTTTATCAGATGTCATTTCTCTTCAAGAAGTGCAAATCTTTGCCACCTCTGTTGGTATAGAAAACTGTCCATGCTTCTGATGGTTTTAGTTAATCAATATGCTCTTCCAAATGAAGATTGGTAAGTAACACTTTAATAATTTCAATATTGAGCATCATCCCACAGAGTTCTGCTGTGCAGAGTCCCTGTTCTAGTGAGTGTTCATTTCTGTTGGGAGTTCACATTGATGCCTAAATCCTTCATCATGGATTCTTCTGTGAATATATTCACATAGTTCAATTTATGTGTTATTGATGGTTAAATTTCACTTGTCAATACTCAATTTCAGCCTTGCTTTGGTGGTACTTAAGTTCTACCTCCCCTTCCTGCCACCTATATTGACCTTCTGCTATTTGCAAATCTTGTCCAGTTACAGTTCTTCCCTTTCTGGAGGGTCACTGGTTAAGCAACACTGAGTTAGTGTGGAGTTTTTTAGCACTTTTTTGATCTTTCATTTGATTAAAGACAGATTCTTACTCCTGTCCTTTTCTTTCTTTGCTTTTCTTGCAGAAAGTCTTTGGTAGCCAAATGGTTTATGAATGTGTGTGTATAATTCCAGTATAGTAGAGGTATCCAGTTTTCCTTGGCTTTTTTTGGTGCTTAGTGAATGACATTGGTCAGGATGATTGGCCAGCCTGGTTTTGATGGATGCCTCATGGTTTTATCTGGCACTGGAGTAAGCTAACACTGGTCTGTAATTCCTTGTAAGTTCTGCTTTAAAGAAAGTGGTAACTCTTTAATTGACTGTAGTTAAGACATATATGTCTGTTAGGGTGTAAATAATTTTAAAATGCTGTCAATAATCAGTGAAGTGTTTTATCAGGTATTTTCTGCTGATCATGCACTTAGTGAACTTGACATTTTTATACCAATCAATAGAAGGGACTAAGTTGATATTTAATGAATGTTATTGAGCATCTCCACCTTTTGCTGAGCAATTCTAGATCAAAGTTGATCACAAACACAAATTCTAGAGTTTGTCACCTGATAGTGAAAGCAGATTCATTTTTAAGTTTGTAAAGATGAAATTTTTATTTTCACCTGGACTTTAAGCTAGCACTGTCAACACCATGTAATGATTTTTTTTTTTTTGCTGGAAGGACTTTTGCAGGTATTGTGGATGTTGAGGTGGGCAGTGCTTGAGGAGTGGCTGAACAAATCCAGTGTCACAGTTCTGCACTTGGCTGCTCCTGGCTCATGCCTTGTGCAGTAATTTTGAGACCAGCATTTCAGTGTCTCAAAAAGGGAACATCAGGAGAGGCTTTGCAACAAGCTGAAAATGAGCAATGATGTAGAAAATATGCCATGATTGAAAGAAGGCTCATTTAATTAAATGTTTATGGCTGAGACACTCTGGTGTAAATAGCCTGTGGCTCCTGCCTTGCAAATTAGGTGTCTTTCTGTTTGTGGCCAATCTCACTGTTTTGTGCTTGTGGTACTGGAGTTTCAGTCACTCTGAGCTCAAAATCTCAAGTCCAGGTGAGTGACTTGCACATTATGGAATAGAAGAATCCCTTCACTTCACCAGGTGTGCAGCCTTTCCTGGAGGGGGGGTCAGAAGAGCACAGTGATTACAGAGCAGCAGTGCCACATCCATCCCAGCTTGTAGCATTTGTGTGTGAGGAGGAGGAGGAGCTCTGCTACGTGCATTAGTTGGATGTCAATACAATGGTGTCTGTCTCGGACAGCACCAAATCCTGTTAAAAGTACTGTGTACTAAGCTCCCACTCTGTTTCTGACATCTCCATTTTTGTCTTGGAATCCTGTGGCTTGCTTTGTTGTCAATATAAAAATATTAAGAGAGGGAACATTTTTCCCTTCCATTAGCAAGATCTCTTCACAATCTGTGACTGACAAGCATCTCTCTGCACCTTCTCAGTAAGGAGCTGTATCTGTTAGATGTATGTAGAATGGCAGGAACTATTCCATTTTGAAGGAAATTCTAAAGTCACCTTGTCCCTGTCCCCACCCAGAGGAAGGATCAGTTGTATTCAGTATCATTAGGGTTCTTTGGGAGAGCAAGGGGACAGATTTTTTCTCCCAGTATCTTCCTTGTTGCAGTGTAAGCCTATTTATATATATATAATTTTTTTTATCCCTATCCACTGTGATGCAGAGAACAGTCTATTCTTTTTCACTTTGCAGCATTCTTTATGTACTTGAAGACTGAGCATGGATGTGATCAATCTTCTTTCCTCTGCACTAAATGTTCTTTGTTGGTACAGTCTCTCCCCTTGGGGGCTGTGTTTCCTGGACCTGGGCTTGTTTCTGTCTTCCTGAGTTTCTCCAAATGGTCAGTGTCTTTTCTTAAGTACATTTCTCTCAGCCAGGCAGTGCTCTAGCTGAGACCTCATGAGAGCTGACTAGTTCAAGTAGGATTTTAACTTTGGGGGTGCCTCAGGATGTCTTCCTGTTTAGGCTTCCCTGTCTGCAGGTTTTGCACAATTAGGAGTTTATTGCCTTGAGTTTCATGTGTGAGCTCACATCACGATGCCTCTCTGTAGGTTTCTTAATACGGGCTTCCATTTCTCATTCTGTACTTAATCATTTCAATATCCCATCTTAATAGCTTCTTACTTTTTCAGACTACTATCCCAGTTTGCTGGGTTCAAATTCTAGTCCTTTCCTCCAGCATATTCATTCCCAACTGATGTATCCAATCATTGAGATCATGAATGAAAATATTGAATAGAATTAGCTCAAGGACAGGCTTGTGTGAACCATGTTTAACACACCCTCCCAAACAGCAGACCATTGATAACTGTTCTCTTCATGTTCTCCAAACAGTCTCATGCTCAGCCTATGAGTTTCTCTAGGAGACTTTTCCCTGGCTTGCTTATGCAAATATTTTGTGGAAAACTCTCAAAATTTTTTTCTAAATCAAGCTACCTACGCCTATATTCTAGGTGATATTTTCAGAGTTACTCACTCTGCTTTTATTTGGCTTCAGCTGCAAAACTGGACCTGTGTGGAGCCTGCTGCCCCAAGGCATGTGTTTATTTTTGGGTTTTACTGGAATCCATTTTTCTTACAAAAATTTAAATTCAAATATGTAAGAGGATGTTTAGGAATGTGAACTACTTTGGTGCAAAATACACTGTACACTGTTGATACGCAAGTTATCTTTGTTCTGTAGGTGCATTTAAATCTTGACCTGCAAGACTGTGTTCACAGCCTGGTTTAAGTGTTCTGCACTCACAGCCCTAAATCAGAGCTGTCATCAAACACTCGGGTGCCAAGGATCCAAACACAGCCTGGACCCAGTTTCAGCCCTGCAGCTTTTCTCTCTCATGACTCCTGTCTAAATCACAGCTTGTAAGGCTTTCAGGGCTAAGAAGCAGCAAATTTTGCAGTTGAATTAAACAGTGTTTTTGTGATAAGGGTGAATCCTAACAGGAGTCCATGGAGACATTCAGGGCCATTTTCACACATGGAATAAGTGGGGATTTGAATTGCAGGTTAGTATTGGGGTTCATTTCAGTATCATGATGTTTTCAGGTGTGATTAAAATGTTTTCATTAAAATTTAAAAATCAAGTAAGATGTTTTCTCATAATTCCTTCTCCTTTCATGACCTTGTAATAAGCGTATAATAAATCCAACAGCTGATGTCATGAGGAGCTATTGGATTTCAGCCCATCTGAACATGGAGATATTAGGATGTCTCCTGCACCTTTGTGTGTAGTGAATGGGTCTTAGTTATTATAAAGTGCTGCACAACTTCACCTCTGCATAGGGCGTTCAGCAAACAATTCCCAGCAGAAAATACCTGCAGTTTCCTAAGCCATGGGAAATGCTGTCTTGCTCCATTAGCCCCTCTGCACTTGCTTGGTTTTTCCCCCTGCTTGCTCCAAAGAGGAGGGAAGCATATCTTTACAACCACACTAGCAAGAATTAGCCCAACTGTATTTTACAGGTAAACTAACAAATAAGAGGAGAATCTGAGCAGCCCCCAGGGACTGAGCTTGTTTGCTGCTGGGCTGTTCTATCTGCAGCTGGCATCAATGGAAACCTGAGTGCTCCATTAAAAGTCGACAATCTCTGTTGTCTGGGGCATGGGGCAAACAGAGCCAGCCTGTTCTGCAGACAGACTGATGGCCTTTGTCTCCCCCCACCCAGCTCGGGATGGGAAATGATGAGACTCTGAACCAAAAAGCTTGGAACTGGGACCTGGAGTCCTCACCCTGCAGGGGTGGTTGCCTTCAGGGCCCATGTGGGAAATTCACTGAGTTCGAGGCATTAAGTGAGGATTGGGGCTCATCTGTAGGAATGGGAAATAATGCATGGTGCTGCTGTGGGCCCCAGGTAGTGACATGGGGGTGTGAATCTGGAAATCTTCATTCCAAAACCTTGGGGATGGTGTGGGTAAGTTACCACTCTGAGCTGATGAGAGCAATAATCTGTTATAGGGTCTACCCTTTTAACCATGCCCATGGATTAGTGCCTGAGGCAGCAGCACACTGCCCTCTCACCCATCCCAAGGAGGCTCAGGCCTGGCTCTCCTGTAGCATTTTCTTCCAGTCAATGTGACTGCTCAAATGATGCTTTGATGTTCTAATTGCTCACAAAACAAAAAGTAGGGGTTGCATGTACTTTAGTCCCCATAGTGCAGCAGAATTAGATTGCATCTCAGATACCTGGGCTTAGGGCTGATTCATGGGAAATACCCAGTATTTGATGTTTTCATCTTTTCAGAAGACAGCCCTTCAGCCAGGGGACAGTGTGCCACAGGAAGTACACTGGGCTTTGATGGTATCATGGCCTGAAGGGAAATGCATGATAGTACTTTGAATGCAAGGGAAGTGGTCTTTCCACTCTGAGTTTGCAGATATTTGAGTGGTGAATTCATTGGTTCTCCCATGCAGAAGAAGTTATCTTTACCCCATCCTTGCTGCTTCTCTGTCCCTTTGTTCCACCAACAATTTTTATCAGTAAACTCTTTGGTACAGCCAGCACGCTGTTGGTCACAGGCTTAAGGCCTTGCTTTGTCACTAAATGCTGCTATTTTGTCACTTGCTCTTTTCTTTTGCAGTCTGGGTCTATGAGCTACCCAACAGTAACACTGGACTTTTGGGGCTGTTGGGGCATTGCACATAGTCTTGCTATGCTTTTACTTGCTACTTCTTTCAGGCAATGCTAGAAAATGTGTAAAGGGAGAGTTCCCCATATCATCTGCCCTTTGTTCATCTTAATCTCTAGTCAGTGAAAGTGACCTTTAGATAACAGCCAAGATAGTATTTTGTGCTCTAAAAGCTTGAATGTAGAAATGAGTGCTGCAAATATTCCTTTTGCTCTTAGCTGTCCGCCCTGTTTTGGGTACATATGTTCAATCATTATTCTTATTACCTTTTGAAGGTAAAGGTGGTGTCCCAGGAATGGGATTTTCAGAAGCACTAACCCTAAACCTACTCTTACAACAGGCAGAGTTTCATGGCTAACTTCAGGGGTAGGAGTGTGCCCACAGCATGCAGCTGACAGCCCAAACCAGGCTGCTATACCTGGTTTGGAATGGCTGCAGGAGTGACTTTGGTTGTTCTCCAACAGAGTTAGGGCATTTTCCCCTGAAATACAGGGATTTAACCTCTTATTTGTAGGGCATACTCTGATGTCTGTCTCTAAACCTCTCCTTACATACACAGTAAACTCTGGTATTCCTGCAGAGGAGGGGAAAAATGAAGGGAAAACATCTGGGGAAGACAGAACATGAGCACAGATCACTGAATACATTTGGATATTGTCTTTTGGTTATAACAGTGTGTGAAACCTCAGGATGATCCACTGCAGAAAGAGGGCAAGGATGGTTCTACCAAAAATTACTTCTGGCTTAGAGCTTGTGCCCATGTTTTTTGTCAATTTGACCACGGTGTTGCACTGTATCAAAGAATAATACAGTTTGTGATTAGCCTTTAGCCCTTCTCCCTGCACCATGCATAGGTCCAAGTCTACTGCTTGACTTTGTGGGTTCTGAGACTTCTCAAGTGTTGGAGTGAGGAAGAAGCCCAGTGATCCAAATATCAGCAAGGATTTGGCCATCCTGCAGTCCCTTTAGCAAATCTCTCTGGTGTGCATGTGGAATATTTTCTGCCAGGTAAATGGATCATGTGTCTTTTTGGTCTTAGTTTCAGTTGCTTTTTGTCTGTCATCTTCAGACTCCCGAAAAATTGCCCTGGGTGTCTCATGGTCTCAAGAATACCCATCTCTAAACATTTTGGTGTAGATGTCTTTGATTCACACTGTTCTCTGCCTCCTGGTTTGTGACCAATGCTTTTTCTCCTTTCCCTGTTTTTTTCTGAGATGCTTCTTGTCAAGAGGTTTTGTTTCTTGGAGCACCAGGAGCAGAGTTAGAGGCGGAAGCAATGCAAAACTCTGATATGTCCACATCTCTCTTCAATCTGTTTATCTTCCGTGGAGGCCTGATAGTGACTGACATTCATATAAACAGTGGGTGAAAGACCTGATGTGCACAGTTCAAACATCCTGTCATGGTCTGGGCACATGTACCTGATTGAAAAATAAACCCCTAACATGCATAAATATCTGATGTGTTTTCCTGGTTAAAATCTTGTGTCCCTGTGCAGTGTTTTTGGAAGACCTACTGTTCATCTATTTTCTCAGAATCCATGACATATAACCTGATTTTAATTCTGCCTTGAGCTGCTGGCCATGACTTGATTGATGCTGTAGACAAGTTTATCTGAATGCAAGTTTATGTGATATAACAAACAGTACTTCAGAGAAACACTTAAATGCTTTTCTGTTTCCAGCAGTGACCTGTTAAACTATTTCACACAATTTAACCTTGTCTCCTCCCACTTAGTACACTTGATGGAAAGGACAGTGCTTCAGTCTGGAAAGCCATGTAGGTTGGACCAGGCTGACATTTCAAATTCTGGAATCTCTATTCTTGCAAATTTTTCAGGACCAACCTGGATCAAGTCACCAGGTCTGAAATAACTTTGCTTTCAGCAGAGGTTGGTGCTAGATGGTTTCCCAGTATCTGAGTGATTCTATGAATCTGTCTTAGACCATGTGCAGCTATAGTTAAAATCAGGTTTGTTCACCCTGAAATTCCTGCAGCTTGAAAGAACCTCATCCTTAGATAATGCTTTCATTGCTGCTTCTTTGTGTCAGCCTCCTATAGTGGGATTTCTGACCTGAAGATCAGATGTTTCCTGGAACTGAAGGCATACAACAGATAAATTGCTGAAAAAGGTGTGAACATAAGGTGCAGTAAAACTCTTCTAGAGGCATCATTTGTAGCAATTGTAGTCTGGTTCCAGCTCCCAGCTGTGCACAGGGTGGGACAGTCCTGAACATCTGTGGTGCTGCTCTGGCTGTGAAGGTAAAACTGATCTGGCAGAAATGCCTGGGAAGCTGCTGACCATGCTCAGTGGTTTCACTGCCCTCATCTGCCTGGAGGGACATTACAGAGAGTCCCAGAGCTGTGTTTCCAGAAGAGAATTCCTTTTCAAGGCAGGAGGATATTGCTCTCCCATAGTGCTCAGGGGACAGACCTCAGGCAAAGACCTTCAAAGTTTGAGTTTTCTCCTACATCTGAGGAAGAGGATGGCAAACCCAGTCCTGGGGTTGCTGATATTAGAGGGGGTCAGGCTTTGAGTCTGAAAGTCCTCAATGATGACTATTTTGGCCTGTTACAAGGCTTGGTAAGGTCTCTGGTAGAAATCTACTTGTGCAGTTGAGTTTTGCCTATGAGAAGAAGTTTGTTTTTACTTTGAACTTCATTGTGCATGCTGTTCATCCCTAGCTGTCTCTTTGCCCTCCTGCTATCCTCAGCTCTTTTCAGAAACCTTAGATTTATCACTCTTGGATTGTCTGTCTGGTTCTGGCTTTTAAAAATAAAAGCTTTTCAAAGGGCCTTTGGAACAGTCTATGTTATTTTTGGCTCAATCTCTTAGTGACACTCATTGCAGAATTAAAACTTCTAATTAGAAAGCAAAAAAAAATTGCAAGGGAAGGAAAACACATTGCTGCAAAATTAAGGTGGATATTTTAATTGCCCCAGAGGCATGGAATTGCAGTCCACTGCAGAGTTTGCTCTGCCCCAGAAGATCACCCTAGAAAATGATTACTGATTTCCATAAGTAATCTACAACCTTTTAATTTTAAAAGCTCAAACAAACATCTCTGCCAAGATACTTGGATGCTGCCTAAGTTTGATGCAAATATCCTAATAAGAATAATTTAAAATTTTCACACATGATCCTGGGAAGACAATGTAGAGGGGAAAAGTAGTGAATTAAGGATAGCAAGGGAAAGAGATTGTTGTAATAAAACAAGAGATGCAATGGAGTTAGAAGTGCAGATGACCTCTCTGACCTTGGACTTTTCAAGTGATTCATTTCTCCTGTGCAAACTTCTTGAAAATTGCTTTGAGATATGCCCTGAGGCTCTGCATGAAGGGACATAGCTGTAGAAAATCGTGTGGGCTCCTTCTGGTTTGGGTGGGTGCTGCCTGATGCTGCTCTCTTTCCTTTTCCATGTGTGCATGCTTGGCCCTGATCAAACCATCAGTTTTTTCCATGGTATTTTCACTGGAGCCAGAGGTGGGTTGTACTTGTTGGTGTCTGTGTGTGTTTGTGTCTGCCAGAAACCCCCCTGAGGTCCCAACTGTGCTCTGCAAAGCTGTTTTGAGGGGAGAGGAAAAAGAAACAGAAAAAAGGAGATGATTGACAGTAGCCCTTTAGATTTCTGTTGTTAATGCACCAGTAATAAGATAAGGCTTATCTTTAAATGTTCATGGAATCGAGACTTTGATGGAAACAGGCTTTTGGGTTAATATATTTTTGATAGATAAAGCAGAATGAAATGAATAGACCAGGGGAGCATACAGTATTTAGAGAAAGAGATATTTTTTGTTTAAATCTCTCTCCTGGCATGCTGTCTGGGAGCATGTGACACTCGCATATAAATGGTGTGTTTGTAAACACACACTTAGTGTGTGTGTTTTAGAGGGACACAGGGGCCTAAAAGGGGTGTTACTGGGCTAAGAGGCTGCTGAGTGAGATGAAATCTGCTAGCTGAGATGAAAAATCTCACCTTCTGTCCCTTCACTTCCGTTCAAGTCCAGCTCTTGCTGGGTGGGTAAATGTGAACAGATAAGAGTTTGCAGCGTAGAGATTTTTCCTCCCCCATGCTCTGACATGAAAAGGAGTTGTGTGCCAGCCCCTTTGAGGAGTTTGGGCAGCAGTGTTCTGCTGTTTGAGCTGCTCAGGGGGAGTTTGGGATGTTGCAGTCATTAATGGATTTCAGCTCAAGCCCTTTGGATGGTCTGTTTTGCATATTTGCACATTTGGATGAAATTATCCCACAACTGTGTGTACAGTGTCTGGGAAGGCCATGCTGAGAGGACAGAGCCTCCCTGCAGCAAAGAGCTGCAGCATCTGGGACTTGGATCCCAGACTGCTTGGTTGCTGCTCTTCCATTGTGTGTTTACATCACAATGGTTGAATTTCATCTGCTCAGCTTCATCCCTGTATTTTATACCTCTTCAGTGAGGAGTCATCTGTCCTTCCTTGTCTCTCCCTATGAACCTCTGCACTGCAGCCCCAGACATCTGAGCCACTCAAGTTCATTTTCTCCATAACCTGCCTGGACTCAAAATGATCTCTCCCTCTTAGGATATGCTGACATAACCCCAGCATCTTACCAAATCTTACAAAGTATCCCTAAAAAAGGCTTCTAGGGCATCACTTGGAATTGCTGGTAAATTCTGCCTGGCAAGTGAGTGGCACAGCTGGGAGAAGAAGGTCCCAGAGTCTTTGAAGACAGAAAAGGGTGTCTATAAAACCTGTAATTCAGATCAACCTGTGGGAGCAAGAGACACAAATTTTCATTTGATTATACAGAATCTTTGGTGTGGTAATGCCAAATTGCGGCTTTGATTTCTCCTGTTTTAATACAACCTCTTTAGCTTGGTCCAGGGTTTTGCTTGTTTAAAGGGGTTATAAAGTGAGGTCTGGAAACACAGAGTGAAAGCTTTGGTTCTTCTCAATACTGGTGACAGAAGTCTGACTTAATGCCATTAGGATTGGCATCAAATCCAGGCAAACAATTTTTCCAGGAGTAATTTTGCATAGAACAGACTACAAGTGTAGTACGGTCCAAATTCCCCATTCATTTATCATTTCTTGCTTTTTCAGCCTTTCACTGAGTGCTGAGCTGTGGGCTCTGAGTTCCTGAGCTTGCTTATCCCTGTTTGTGGTGTCCCTGTTTTCAGCTGTGCTTTGAACACCTGTCACAGGTGCCAGTCTTTGCACCACCCTGAAATTTGCTTCCTTTTTACAATTTTAATGGGGTTTAGTTCATTAGGAAGCAAATGCATTTTAGAAACCTGCATGTATGTTGGTTAGGATGTATTTGTGTAGCACACAGACCTCTATATTTAATTAACGTAAAACAACCGTCTTGAATCTAAGCAGCTATCTAGTTGCAATTAGTTCTTGTTTGCTAATTAATTACCAATGGATGATTAAAGACTTGTTTACTGAGGTTTAGCAGCTATCAAGACACACATCTAGTACTCAGGGGATTTACTATGCGGTAACTGGATTGTTGAATTAAATTCTTATTGGAGACCTTTAAACTGTGACTGAAGAAAGCTGCTCTGCTGACAGAGTTTCCTTTCACAGCTCACCCAGCTCCTCCAGGTCCTGCTGCCCTGGGTAGCTTTGCTCTTGGTGGCAGGGGTGGTTAGGCTGCACACCTGACTCACTGGGGTCAGCAGCTTGTTTCCTTCTGTAAATTAAAGGCACAGAAAACCAGGATCTCAGCTCTTGGCTCTGTTGGTTAAGCAGTGCTGCTTGCACACACTCTCAGTCTGTCATGTGGGGCAGTCATGTTTACCTCTGTCTCTTGGTGGGTGATCATCACATCTTACTCCAAACAGACAGCCATGAATTGAGTCTTGTCCTGTTGGGATTTAATTGCAAACTGGCTTTGCTCCTGCATGTAGGCTTTTGGTTTTGCTTCTTTTGACAATTTGCTGGGTAGTTTTGTTGAATATTTTGAAGTCTGTGGGTTTGTTTCAGATTCAGTCCCTGTGTTTATGGACTATTTGGTCACCAAAACCCCAAGTTTCTGCTCACCACTTGATGAATAGGATCAAGATTTATGGTGGCAATTAGTGGTTTTTCGGGTGACCAGCTGGAAAAGGCTTGAGAAGGTGGTGTGTTCACAGCCTTCTCAAAGCCAAGCTCTTGAGGTGCCTGGAGATGTGCAGCCAACATTGCTCACTGCTTTTTAGAGCCCTGCCCTGCGTGGATAAACCAATGGAAGGGAAAGTTGAACACTGGTACCCACGTGCAGAAGCTCTTGGGTTCGCCACGGAGGGCTGCTTCCTGCACATTGGCATGAACAAAAGCTGTGATTGCAGGTGTTGGTGAATAATAAGGGACAGCAATGTGCTTTAGGAGAGCAGCAGTTCAGAGTTTGGGAGGTTGGCTTTAAAGCTGTCTGCAGGATCTTTACCCTCTGTCAAGGACTGCTCTTGCATTTTGGTTTTTAGCCAGTAGGTCATGAAAGGAGGTAGGAGACCAGCAAGGGTGCTGGGAGTTTCTACATGGAGACAAGCATGGTAGGATTTCATGGAACAATTTTATCCATTATTTAATTTTCTCTTGTGCTTTCCTTATTTATAAGCCAGAGGTTTGGATTGCTTTTCTCCAGACTCTCTCACTAAGCGGAGCTAGCAGTGAAAAAAAAAAATAATCAGAGAGAATGAGCAACTGTGGCAGAAAACTGATTAAAAAGAATAATTAGCATTTGCCCCTGATAAATGAGCAAAGCCATTAATTAGACTGATTTACTCCTGGCTTTTTTTTCCCTTCTCCCTTTCCTCTCTCTTTCTTTTTTTTTTTTTTTTTTCCCTCTTTATCAAATGGCAGTGCCGTGACTGCCCCTTTGGTACGTTTTCATCAGCTTTTCACCAGTTGTCAGAGCTAACACCCTCCTTTCCTGGAGCCCAAGCAGCCTCTTGTAGCTAATGGATATGGAATGCAGCCAGAGCTGATAGCTGCTAGATCTCCACTGGCTTACAGGTGTTTCCATCATTACTGGCATATTATCTGCCATGGGGTCTCCTTCTTCCTCCTCCTCCTCCTCTTCTTTTTTCTGTCTGTTTTTGGCCTTCTTTGCAGTGTTCTAGAAGTAATTACAGTTTAAAAAAAAAAGCTGGCAAATTTTTAAGGATTTTATTTTATGCAACACGATGTCCCGGTGATCAAATCAATTTCTTTTTTTGGCACGGTGACAAACAGCGATGCTGCTGCTGTCGCCTGTTTGAATGTAATTACCAGGATGAAAGGGAGAATTTTAATTAAGACAATTTCCCCCCACACCTTCTTCCCTCCTCCTTGTTCAAATAATGAGCTGGGGGCTGTGGTGGTTTTTTTTTTTTTTAGTGCTGGGGTTTTTTAATATGCACTTTTTTATTAAGAAATACTACTAATCGTCAGGCTATTGCATATTATATCATGACTATGCCCCCCCACCTTGATGAGAGCTGGCTGAAGGCTTGAGTCCATGCAGAATGGGAAAATGATGCATTCACAGTCTCAAATGGGAGCTTGGCACTATACAAGCCAATATGAGCATAAAAGTCCTTGTTTCAGATCTTAAATGGTGCAAATGGGATCGCTGGCATGTATATGGTGCTTGGAGACTTTTGTGATTAATTATTATATGCATTCCTGTAATGCCCAGAGGTCAAATTTTTCATGCAGTTTAGGGCCCTGGAAGCAGAAACAGGCCCAAGTGGCTGCCTGGGAGCCAAATGCCACAGAAACATCACAACATCTGGATTTGACCTTCATTCTTTAGACCCAGCTCTAATTTAGGGAAGCATTTGAATTGTGTGCTGGGCAAGGGGTAAGAGTAAGATACTTCTGGGGTAGAAGGAGGAAGAAAGTTTCTGGCAAAGAGCAGATGTGAAGGGAAATGGGAATATTCTGGGATTTGTTGGAAGGAGCTGGTAGAAAGCTGAGGAAAATTAAATGGCAACTGGAGCTGGGAAATAAGGGAACAAGAGTTTATCTGGAATGGGATTCGCTTTTAAAGTTCAAGCAAGTACAAATGGATAATTCTGATGAGTCCCTGGCATGGGAGGTGCATCGGCAATGCAAGGCAGGACAATCAGAGTTAGGGCTTTGTGAGGAGCAGGTGAGGTGCTGGACTAGGATTTTGGGGGGTAGTCAACCAAATTCCCTAATCATTCTGTGAGTCTTATCTCGGGGGTGTGCATGCTGGGGATGATTTTAACTGGCTGTTGCCTTGGAGGGACACGTTACCCTGCAGTTCTGTCACCCCTGTGCCCCTGGGTGCCAGCACCATTTGCAGAAGTCAGGCAGAGGTCAAGTTCTCTAGGACTTGTACCCTGATACACAGACAGGAGCATGGAGAGGAATTTTTCTTCTTTCTGTTGTTGCTGTTCTTGTTGTTGTTGGGGTTTTGTTGTTTTGGTTTGAGGGGATTGTTTCTTTGGTTGGGTTTTGTGGTTGGGTTTGTTTGTTTGTTTGTTTTTGTTTTGGTTTGGGTTTTTGTGTTTTGGTTTTTTTTTTTTTTTTGTGGGGAGGGCAAGGACACCTTCCTGGTCCTCTGAGATTTGCCCCTCTCTGGGTGCATCCCATAGCATGCATCACAAACCTGTTGTGCTCCTTCAGACACAGGCAGGGCATCCTCTGCAGCCTGGCCACCCAGGTCTGTTAGCAATCCAGAGAGGCTGGTTCAGGGTAATTCAAATTGCCTCCTTCCCCCAGGGCAGGACACACACTGCCTCCAAAATATGCTTTTTAACTTGCAGCCCTGGGACCAGGGCAGTGCCATTACTTGGGACTGAAATTAGGTCTTCAAAGGGTTGGTGTTGGAAGGGGCCACAAAGAGGAAATTGATTTCCCAGATGTGTTTTTGAAGCATGGCTTGTGTCAGTGGAAGGTAATTTAGACCGACCTGGGTGCTTGGTTTCCCAGCACAACTGGAAGTTCATGTGCAAATTCCTTGGCTGTGCAGTCTGTGGCAGGTACCCTGAGCTGAGCTGGTCCCCAGGCTCCACCCTGCCTTCCTGGGAATCACTTCAGGCATGACGTGAACATGGCTGGACAAATAGGAAAACCTGCAGAGCAAGGTAGGTGCTGACAAAAAATGAAGGCAGCAAGCTCTGTCTGGGTCTCTTCACTTGTTCAGTGATATTCAGAGGGGTCACAGCCCTCCCTCCCACCTCTCCTGTCTTGCCAGCTGCCATGGAGCAGTGGAGCTCAGGCATTTGGGCAGAGCTGGTTGAAAAAGCTGAAAAAAAGGAACTGGTAGAACTTGAACCTTGGCTGAATGGCTGTCCTTGTCCTCTGCAAAGAAAACATTCCTGCTTACAAAATCCATGTGCTTGCACCTGGGTTCTCAAGTCCAAAGGGGGAAGTTTTCTCCTTCATTCATTGCCAAGTGAGTTGGGGGATAGGTGAGCTGTGGTGTAGGGTGTGAGGACCATAGTTATGGGATGAAGGGGTCAGGGGTTTAGGTGAGGAGCAACACCAGAACCAGGATGGTAAGAGAGTAGAGTGGATATATCACTGTGCTTTCAAAGGCCTTGGGCCCTGCTGGATTTGTCCTAAAGCTGACAGTGGCCAGTTGTCCTGGCAGAGAAGCCTCCTTTGGGGTGGCAGCACTCAAGGGTTTGGCAGAGCTTGGGTGCCCTGGGTTAATGAGCCAGGATCGCTATGCATGCTCCTACCACACACAAACAGATGCAGTAATCTGAATTATTTGTGTGCAGCCCAGGTCCCTGGCTTGCTCAATCCCAGAGTGGAAATTGTGCCTGAGGTTAATGCACTGCAAAGAATGTAGGGGAAATGTTTTGCGTTTTAAACAAATAAAAATCAGTGCGTATTTTTTTAACGCTTGCTGACCAGCTCTTCACATCCTGTTAAGCTAAATATTTGCATGGTGGTGGTGCAGGGAGGGCTGAGCAAGGAGCCCCTGTGTTTCGTTTGGGTGGCTCTATATTGCCATCAGCTGCTCTTTCCTCTTCTGTCTGTTTTTCTTAGCAGGGTCAGGACGAGTTTCACAGTCCAAATGGTTCACTGCAATTCTCTACAGGATATCCTCATTTTACTTTAATGGGGAGGAAATTAATGAAACATACAGGCCCTGGGGCTTCAAATACTATACATTAATATTATCCCAACGTATTGTGGTATGTGCACTCTCTCAGACTAAACTTTACACTGGACAGAGGAAGTTGTGATCAGATTCAGGTGCCTGTGAAATTTAAGTGGTGGGGGGGAGAAGGGGAAAAAAAATAAAGGAAAAGAGAAGCTTGAAGCTGTTTCCTTCCATTTCAGCCCCTGATCAGTGTGAGAACGGGGATGTTCAAATGGGATCAGGTCAATACAAACCAAATAAACTCTCCCAACTCTTAGGACAGGAGTATTTAGCTGTATTTGTGTATCTCATTCTTTTGATTTGTTGGTTACCTACTTTAGAGACCAAATTCTTCCCATCTGTCACTAGGCCAATAGTGATTTAAGACAGTGGTGGTCTTTGCAGAAGATGTGCTGCTAAAGGATTCCAAATCTTCCCACCTCCTTTTCCTCCAAGTGAAAAACACCACAAAATAGGAGAGTGTCATAGGAATTAAAAGGAAATCAAGTTCAGCTTCAGTTTTCTGTGGTGGTTACAGGGAAAAATGAGAAGGCAGGTCTGAGCACTCAGCTGTTACCCCTTGTGCCAGCCACCTCATAAGCCAACAATTTCCATGCAGTGATGCACTCTGGCTTCAGCTGGGGGTGCCTGGCCCAGACAGTGGATCTGGATGTTACTAAGACTCTCAAGACAACCAAGAAGCTTTGGCCATGTATTGAAAACAGCTCAGATTGAGGGTGCTCAGCTGCCATCCCTCTCTGAGCTGCTTCCATACAGCCCCTCTTGTGTAGCTGCTCCTGCAGCTGGAAGGGGTCACTAACACTGGGCTGTATTGGGCCTGTTCCTCAAAGCTGCTGACTTCTGTGAATTCTGGTTTTCCTTCTGGGATTTTTGTTTTGTTTTCTTTCTCCTCATGCTGCAAGTTCCTCATGTTACAGCAACTGGCACTGCCTTTGCATCAAAAGGAATAGTTCCTCACAATTCTGGTGGAAGAATGTGGAGGAGGGGATCTTGTTTGGAGAAACTGGATGCATCAAGGAAAAATAAGAATTTAAATGGTCATCATGGGCTTGGGGAATAACAAGACTTATTTTTTTTCTCATTTTCTCAGAAGTGCACTAAAATACCTTAAATTTTATATGGGCTGAAGCAGAAAGCAAACCCCTCCCATTCCCAAACTCCACATCCCCAACTCTGTCCATTTGATTTTAAATGTAGCTGAACCACTTGCCTGGTGGAGAAAACCACAACTTGAATATTACCACATTTTGCAAACTGAAGGCTCTGCCTTGGGATATGGGGACAATTTATTAGTGGAAATATCTTTAATTAATTTGTGCACAAGTTCGTGTTTTTCTTTAATTCTTCTCCCCAGGCACTTGACCCATAGTAATGAAATCCGGGAGTCCTTTTCAGAAAATTACTTTCTCAGCATTTTTGTTCCTTTTAAAGTTAAGTGTATCGCATAATGACCATGAAATGTTATCCTCTATTAGGAACACACTTTTCACTGAGAGTCTTCAAATAGAGTTTATTACCAGGAACTCTGGGGTAAGCTGCCATCCGCTGCCTCACAGCCACACAGGCCTGGCTTTGAGCTCTGCACGGGAGTGTCTTTGGGGACAAATGGAACTGGTTGGCACTGGAGCAAGGTAAGTCCAAGGTTTGGTTCCAGCCTCCAAGGCCAGGCCCAGGAGAGAACAGAGCTCTGACTGCAGTGGCCATAAACTGGATGATGGGCTGGTCCAACCCAGGAGAGCCCAGGAGTCTGGGATGTATGACCTGGCCCCTGGGCAGTTCCAGGTGCCTCCAGTGTTGCAGTTGGAAACACAGACCTTGGGGCAATGGCCAGAATGGCTCCTGCTGGCCCTGTCCCCACCAGTGTCATATTGTGGTGGCAATATCTCAATGGTTTCTTCTTGTCCAGGCTGCCCCTAGGGAATGGTTGCAGGCTCAGGAAAGCAGGACATGCCTTGAGAGGTTCTTTGGTGTCATAGATGCACTTTGCCTCTCACTGTAAACAGTCCATAAGGACAGAACGGTTTCCTTTTGCACAGGGATGGGCCAACAGTCCCCTGTGGTTTGGCATGTGGGGATGTTGGCACTGACACAACAGACACTGGTGATTGAGGGGTTGTTTGGGAGTAATGCTGCCAAGGCACAATGGGATTTTTCAGTTTTTTTGCAATGGAGAAAGATGGGAGGGGGGGATGCTAAACAGCAACAGGCGATGAACAGTTCTGATTTATAACCCATGTGAAATATGTTATCTCCCCACCCCACCTTCTGCCCCTCAACTGCCACTGTCTGAGCCTGGCACCTTCTGATGCAACATTTAGGTGCTGATTCAGACCAGCCTTGGAGGACATGGTGTCATTGTGGAGCAGCTCAGATGGGTGCTTCTTAAAAAGTCTCATTCAAGTACTGACTGGGCTTTTAACCCCCCTGGACACATGCCAGGGAATTCACCATGCTGTGACAGTACTGTGCTGTCCTGGAATGGACAGTCTTGGCCAGAGCTGCAGAGCTCCTTGCACCCCTTGACTCCATGTCTGAATCCTTTTCTGGGGCAGTAACACAGGGCACTCACTGCTCTCTTTGCTCTCTGATGCTCAGTCCAAGTAGAATCAAACCCCAGGGGTCAGAGTTGGTTCATTCATCTTATCATAAAGATATTATTAGTGTTTAGAAACCCCCTACCAGCAGCAGAAAGGGCTGTTGCACAAAGGGCCTGTCCCCATTGTTTTGAGGTCATCCATCTCCTTGTCCTGGTCCCGTTTTCACTCTAATTTGTTTAGACCACAGAATGGGCGCGTGAACAACTTGTTTTGTTTTTGATGGGCGACCACAAGAACATTGGCTGCATGTGCTTTTTGTTTGGTTGCAGTTTAACAGCTGTTCCCTTTGAAACAACCCCATTTCTGCTGGCTTTATTTCCTAGTTGCTCTTACCCAACTTTTCTGTCCAGTGAGGTTTCTCTCTCCTCCCCACACACCTGGCCCCGTTCCCTGCCCTCCCCACCACTACCCCAGAAACCCTTTTGGTTATTTCAACCTCCGTGATTAAACTGGCCCCCAATTGTTATCAAGAACATTCAGGAAGGAGGATGAAAAAAGGAAACATAATCTTATCTGAGAATAGAAAATATGATAAGGGCCCCCTATCTGGAGGCTGCAGTGTCCCTCGTGGTGGGGCTGCAACAGTTCCTTTGAAAATAATCACCGACACCATCTCTGCTAAATCACCTTTCACACAGCTCAGGCCTTTGATACAAAGGCCCCTGGCAAAATTAGAGCAGGATTGTGTAGACCCCAGAGCAACACATTAAATGCTCAAGAGATCAGAATTAGGGGGCACACAGATATAATTGCTTAGGAGGAACTTGTGTTCCTGGGGGTGACAGTGTGTGGGTGGATAGGCATGCACATTTGTGGCTCTGTCTGGTAGCTACCAGATGATGACTGCAAGTTACAAGGCATGATGAGGTGCTAATTAAATGAATTAAATGGCCTTTGCATGTTTTAATCATCCACCTAGGATGTTAAAATCATCCACCTTAGGAGTTAATGCTGGACTATATGCAATGGACGATGATTGAGTGCTCAGCTCTTTCAGAAAGTCTCAGATAAAGAGTGAGCACTCTTGTGCTGGTTATATGTGAACAGTAAGACCAAGAAAGTAATTTTTGCTTTTAGATTTGTTGTTTGGGGGTTTTTTTGTGTGTGTTTTCATTCCCTCCCCTCCCCACCTATTTTGGTGTTGAAGCCTCAGAGTTAAGCTTTTTTCATTTTATTTCAGCTGAATTGAATTTCATTGGTTTTTATGTAATAGATCCTAATTAGGCACATTGCAAAACCCCTCCATGTGCTGCTCCCAGGAACTTGACAGACCTTTTCATGGACATACCTGGCCTGAAACAGCCCTGGTGCAGTGTGGGGAAGCTACTGGAGCTGAGAAAGCAAAATACCCTGCAGGGACAGGATGGAGGTGCATTGAGGAGAATCATAGGAAATACAAATATATGGGCCTTAAGTACAACTTACTTCAAAAAAGAAAATAAAATCTGTTCCGTATTTGTTCTAAGATTCTAAAAAAAATGCTTAGGGATTTTGGGTGCTCACTCATTTTTTGAGTTTTTAGCATTGGGTGCCTTTCAGAGAGTGGCATAAAATAGCTCTTTTTAAGCAGCCAAGTTATTCTAAAATGTCTGAAATTAGTAACCTAAAAAGTTGAGGTTTCCCAAATCCAAGTTCACTTGAGAAAATTGTATGCTGCTAATTGACTCCATACATTTCTGATCATCATGGTTTATATCTTTTAGAAAATGATTTGGCTTGAACTGGGAAACACTGAGCCACCTCCCTGATTCACAGGTGTTAGCCATCAGCCAGTCAACCCATTTCCAAGGTACTTCAAGGCAAAGCTCAAAAATATGCTTAAAAAAACCAAACCAAAACAAAAACCTGTGAAAACCTTCAACAGCCAAGCAAACTCCACTCCTCTGTGAATATCAGGTTAGGAGGTCTTGCTTGGGGCATAGGAAGTGCTGAAATTGTCAGATCTTGTGAAATTATTTAACTAAAGAGTCCAAGCTAAATCTGGCAAAGCTCAAACTGTAACAAAGTTCCTCTGCAACATAATAACGTGGAATTAAACCTCTTTTTCTCATTAGAGGGAAAAATACTTCTTTTCTCATACATTTTTGGTGGGACCCTACAGCACAGGGAAAGGGCATTATAGTGTTGCCACCTGGTATCTCAAAGTGTTAACTTCAGCACTGCATCGATAGTCTAAGGTAGAAAGTTTGTAAAGGAACCCAATTTTAAGTACTGGCCAGGAAGCAAATTGCAGTGGTGGGAACCTGGCACAAGAGGTAAGAGATAAGCTCAGAAATCCTTGCCTTTCTGCTGATCTGGCTTTCAGGGACTGGCATTTGTGAATGCAGCCCATTGAATATGAGTGCTGTAGTTTGCTGGTCTGTAACAGAGACGTGGTCCATGTGGAATAAGGTTGTGAATGACTGGCAGAACCTTCTGTCCATTTTTTCCAGATACACAAAATATGCCCTTTAGGTCTTTTCCTCCTATTCTTCCCCTTGACAGCCCAAATTATGGATGAAGGTGCCAGCCTGAACACTAAATTTCCTATTGCATGCTGATTTGTGGGTTATTTGTGCTACTGAGAAGCATGCTGATTTGTGGAGCAGTCACAGAGGGCTAAACAGTGAATTTGGACATAAATCCATTTTATCTTTCATAGGTGGGTGGAATCCTTTGTCATTTCTGTAGCTGGCTATGAAATGCAGCTAAACCAAATCCTCAAATTTCCTTGATCCTTGTGGGAAGCTTCAATCTGAGACATCCCAGAAGAGATATCTAAAAGAAAAACCTGGATTCACCAAAACAGCTGTGTTTTATTATTAGATATGATTGCTGATCTGGAGAGACAGCACTGAAGCACTTGCAGGAGGATGAAGGGAGGCATGAGCCAGCCAAGGCAAGCCCAGCTTTCATCTGCAGAACTCCCTGGCATCATGGCCTGGGGCATTCCCAGCCTGCAGCAGCCACCCCTGTGAGGGTGACCATGTGGTTTTATAAGGCAGTGCAGTGAAGTATCTCAGGGAATTGATCCAACTGCAGAAGAAAAGAAAAATCCTGCTTTTGTGTGTCCTGTGTGTTTGTTGTTACAGTGGATCAGCTCCCCAGCCAGGCTGATGTCATGGAGCACTGCAGCAGCACACGGAGGGGATCACACACTGCAAGGCAGAGGCACTCAGAAAGGATCCCCAAAACTGGAACTGCCACCAAATTTCTGGCATGGAACTGCAGCCCCAGAAAAGCAGGAGAGAAAAATTCTGTGAGCAGTTTAAAGAAAAAGAAAGACCCAACCAAGAGGGAAAATGGTTTTGCTGAAGAATGTACTTGGGGAGAAAAAAACCAAAGAACCCTCCAAACCAACCCCAACCCAACCCAAGTCCTATTTCATAAGAAAGAATTGAAGATCAGTCTTCTTCAGCCTGACTCAGCAGTGTGGAGTGGGCTGTTTAGGGAAGCTTTGCAATGCAGCAGGGGGACAGAGTGAGGAAAACAAGCAGTGAGTGCCCAGAGAGTGAGACTCCAAAGGCTCATTTGGGTTCCAGCAGCAGAAGCTGCTGCTGGTGCCTGGGAAGGGAAGAGAATTCTCCCAGAGGGTCTGACCCTGGCATCCCTGTGTGCACCCCCATTCCCAGGCCCTTTTTCTGTTTGCACCTTTTAAAGAGGGGTTCCCAGGCATTGCTCAATCTGTAACCTTCGTGTGCTTCCTGTGGAGCACACTCTTAAATTATTTTTTATCAAAAAGGCCCAGAAATTTGATAGGGGAGATGAGAAGATGGGTACGATCAGGGAGGATAATAATGAAGAACTGTCAGTTCCCTGGCTGTAGCTTTGTTGGCCCTGCTGCTTTCTGAGATAAAGACACAGTGGCTGGTCTGGGTTCTATATTAAAAGGCCGATTTGGCTGCTTGATTATATATGAAATATAGATTTAAAGCTTAACTTATGTTACCAAAAGCTAATCAATTGCAGGGTAAAGCTTGACACATTTGTTATGATCACTAAAAAGCTTTTCTTGGCTTGTTGGTGCTCACAGTGGCTGGAGGGGTTTTAAAAAGCTGCTTGGATCCAGTTTAGTGAAATTGTACCTGTTCAGAATCTATTTATATATTTAGTAATAACAGCTCAGGATGGAAATATTTTCCTCTCTGCTATCTTTCTCTACCTGAGTTCCAGAAACCTCCACAAAGAAGGCATTAAAACCTCCTTTTAGCAGATAGAAAGGGAAAGAGATGTAGGAAAAATTCCTGAGCCAGTGTCCAGAAGGACTGTGATCCTGCCAAAGTATTCTATTTATATTCTATTGATATTTATTTATTATATTCTTCTGGAGATGACCTTGCTCAGCTCCTTGGTTAAATGCTTTGCTGGATCTGTCGCTTTAGGCTTTGTTCCTGGAAAGCTGAGTGTACCAGAGCTAGAGAAATGCTGCCCTAGCATCACTAAATGGTTCTGGTACCCATGCAAGCCCTCAGAGAACAACCTGGAGCATCTCTGTGGGTGCTGGAGGCAGAAAACACCTTTCAGAGCCTGTGGCTCTTTGCCATGGTCACCTCCCTGGCAGCCTGACAAGTGCACAGCCAGAAGGTCAGAGCAGCACCAGAGTGTGCCAGGGAGCAGGGGCTGAGCCATCCTGCCTTGGCTGACAGGCCTCTGGGGCTTCTCTGCTCACAAATGACACACACATGCAGGCACAAATAAAGCCCTGGCAATCGCTGCCTGCAACAGCCTCGCTGCTTCCAGGGGGAAGGAGTGCACAGTAATTTGATGCCTTCATTATCTTCATAACATGAACCAATTTGTCAGCAAACTACTGTGCAGCCTGATTCCTGATTGCAGGGAAAACCAGGCTGGGAGAGAGGACTATTATTTGCAACCAGTTTAAGCATTGTTCTTTTTCAGAGGAATATAAATACACTGTGTAGAGCTGGCTCATTAGACACTTATCCATTTGTATTTACGGTTTAATTAAATAACTGCACGGGAGGACTTTGCTTTCTAATCACAGTCACAATACAGTTTTGCCCTCTTTATGGCACTCTCTTTCCAACAAAGGTATTGTGGCATGAGCACATTCCATCTGCCAGCTCCCATTCCTTGATGGAAAGAAGAAAGTAAAATACTTTAAGCTCCAATGTAGGGATGGGGGAACTGATGGATAAAGAGTTTCAGTGACCAGCCTCAGGTTATGCTGTTTACTGACTTCTTGTGAGAAACCATTGAGTTTTCTTCTGAAAAGCAGGGCTAGGAAGTGAGTTGCTGATTGCTCTTTGCTTCTAAAGAGGTGATCCCCCACAGAATTTTGCAAGCACCACTTTTACCTGCCTTCTTCTTTTGTTATAAAGTCCAACCTTAACCCATCTTTCCAATCACCCTTGAATCGGGTTTTGTCTTGCAGATTTGCTTATCGTGGCTCTGATTTTAACCTGAAGCAGCAAGAATGCAGCATAGTGGGCATGATTGCTCTGAATGAGCCCCTGCAGAGTCCTGTGCTACTTCACCATCCCAGGAGCTGGATTCCATGCAGGATGTGGCAGGGACTGCCTGCTAAGCTGGGTGTACAGAGATGTGAGGTGAGTTACAAACCAGCAGAAAAGCTGCAGACAAGTGAGGTGACCCTCTGCCTGTCTCTGACATGGCCCCTGCTCTGGGGTTGTTTCTGTTCTGGAATTGTTTCTGTTCTGGTATTGTCTTCTGGTACCAAATCCAGTGGGTTTCTTGCCACACCATATTTCCTGTAAAAACCATTCCACAAAAGATTGGCTTGAGATTTTGCTGAGGGAAAGTCTGTGTCATGGCTCTGGAGTGGAGGCCAGGTAAATATAAAGGTAAGATTTCTGTGTCTGCCCCTCCCCTCACTTCTTGCATCAGTTCACATCTTTGGTCTCAGTCTGGGACAGAGGACAGCAGGGTTATGAGATCTCCTGATCAGGCAGGCAACTTTCAGCAGTGCTTTGACTTTGAGTGTAAATTTTCTCTCTGAAATGTCAGGGGAAATCTAAAGGAGCTGCCTGTTGCTTAGAGAATAGAGAGGAAGACTGCAGTGCTTTGACATTATATTTTCTTATTCCTAATCCCCGAGGTAGCTATGTTTTTATTTAATATTTTTTTACTCCCTTCCATGTTTAATGTGCTCCTTTAGATTGCTTAAGCTTCTTTTTCTTCTCTTTAACTTAGTTAAATCAGATTTCCCTGTACCCTGAAATATAAAATACATGGAAGTTTTCTCTAAAGCATAGTTTATGCTAATAATTCCCTCTCTGCATTCCTGTGCTGGAGTCAAGCACTGCATATCTGATTGGGCTCTTAATGACTTTTGGGAATCATTTAAATATCTAGCTGACTAGCCCAGTTAATAATCAAAGCTGCAGCTCCTTGAAGCAGGAGTGACTCATGGAAGAAGAAGAAAGCTTCTGGTTATTTCTAAGCCTCTCTGCTGCCCCTTCACTGCTGTGCAGGCTCTGAAGGGCACGGCCTTATCAGATGTTCCCAGGCAATGTGCATCCTGTCTGTCTGGCTCCCAGGCACAGGTTCAGGTGTGCAAGGTGCCAGCTTGGTGTCTGAACATCTGTTGCCTGTGCACCCATTACAGGGAGATCACTGGAGCTTGCAGATTAAGCAGTTCAGGGGCAAATTTAGTTTTTGAATTGCAGATTTTTTTGGGGGGGTGGAGGGGGGGGGGGACACTTGAGTATTGCAGTGGGGATAGTTCTTGGGAGGCAACTGGCTTTACTCCTGTGTGCTTAGGTGTGCCCTGATGCTGCTGGTTCTATCTGTGGATGAATCAGAAAGCAGCAGATGTTGGGGTTTGCCTTTGGGATTGCTTGTCTCATTCAGCATCCTTTCCCAAATGAATGCTACCCTATCCCAACGTTTGTTTTCATTCTTAAGGTATTTTCTGACCATGTCACCTGATAGCTCCTGAAGTTTCATTTAATTTTTTTTTTTTTTCATTTTTTGTCCTAGAGTGCCGTGGATCATTGCCATGTGCCGTTACTGCTGTTGGTGCTGCAGACATACAAAAAATCTGCTCTGGTAATGGAAAAAAAAATAATTGCTGTGTTTCCCCTCCTCCTGCACCCCAGATTACTCTCCTGAGCACTGGCATGATGTTAGGACTACCTTTGGCATCTCTGTATTTCCTTTTGTGTCCTGAATGGCAGTGCTCACTGAGATCCCTGCTTCTGTGATTTATGAATCAAGATATGTTCCACCAGAGAGAATGAGTGCCTGGGGGAGAGAGAAGGGCTTTGATCTCACTGTGCTTTTGAAATATGACTGTAAAATCAGAATTAGATGGCAATCTCTTTGGGGCAGGGACATCTCTGCTTGCCCTGCACAGTGCCTGGCATGCTTTGGGTGCTGTGTTATCAACAACAGAGGTTGAGTAATGGGTGATGCTCTCAAATCTTGTCTATTGACCCTGAAGAGTTGAGGAGTTGTTCTCTCCTCATGTCATTATTAATAATGCTTTTGTTTTCTGCCCCCTGCTCATAGGAACTGGACCTTGCCTGGCCCTCTGACCATAGATGTGGTGGGAAGGAGCTGCTGCTGAGCCCTTGCCTGGTGTTTGTGCTGTGACAGGAGCTGTGCCCTCTCCTGGGCACAGCCTCGTGCCCTGCTGTAGAAACCATGGGTTTTCTGTGCTATTCACTCTCCACACTTGGCCTTAAGAACCAACTGTGGCTTCAGGAAGCCTTGAAATAGTGAAAGTAGCAAGGAAAAGCATTGGGATATTTGCAGCTGCTAGGACCAGTCATGGATTTTTCCCTTGGCAATGTGAGTGCAGAAATGCCATCTCATTCTTTCTCTTCATTTGAAGTTTTGGAGAAGATGTACAAAGACTATGAGGGATTTAATCACTGGGCTGAGTTGTTTTAAATCCACAAAATGATTCTTCGAAATTTCTTTTCCTTAACTTTTTTTTCCCCTTCAAACCTACTTTTCTCTCACCTCCAGATGTGAAATGTCAATTTCTGATCAACCTAAATCAAAGTTTTTCAGTGGGGGAAGTGCAGCTGAAAATGTTCTCTCTGCTTCCAGAACTGCTGCTTCCTCAGCTCTAAAAGCAACACCACACTTGAAGCTTCACCAAGTTCTGGCTGTCATTGCCATTAAAGAGCCTGACTTAATTCACAGTCATTGCATTTGAGTGGAAAACTTGTTTAATCATTATAGGGCAAGAGGAAGTAAAGAATACTCAAGGTGTTATTGCCATGATTCCTGAATGAGTCATGGATTTTGATGTGAAAAGAGCTGACCTTGTCCTCCTTGACTGCATATGTGGCTTTGCTTTTTAAGGTGAAGGATGGGATTGCTGTCTGTTCTGCACCTGGTGGTCCAGATTTGAGGGTAGATGTTTCCATGACCTTTCCAGTTAGAGCTGGAGTTTTGGGGTAGAGGTGTGCCCCTCTCCAGGGTGCCCTGCTGCAGTGGGGAGTCTGTTCACCCAAGAGCAACCATTTCTGAAGAGGGGGAGCAGGATGGGTGCTCAGATTATTTGAACTGATTGGCTCTGAAACACGGCCCATGTGGAAACTCTTTCAAAGAGGAATGTTCTTATGCTTTGTCATGATGAACATGCTTTCCTAAGAGTAAGGAAAATAGATTGGACTCTGGAGAGAGGCAGGGAAAAAAAAAAAAGCCGTTTTTAAGACCCACCAAGCTATGGGCTAAAGCTGAGGTGCACTCAGGTGATGTCTTCAGCTGCCTATGGTGCTCTGCTCTAAAATTGGACAGGTGCATCTCATGTGGGCTACTGACCCGTGTCCTAAAACTCTCACCTAATTGTCTTGGTTCTCCAGCTGCAAAGATTCATTAGAGGAGATGGAAATTTCTTGCCTCCCCAGCCAGGAATATAAAGGCAAAGGGATGGATGAAAGGGAGTGGGGAGAGCTCAGAAGGAGACGTTGCTGCAGTGGATGTCACAGCCCCAATCAGCACATCTGTCTCTCCAGAGAAGCTGATGGCACATGTGAAATGCAGTGAGTCCTTGGGCTATTGTGTAACTTGGGGGATGCTCATAATTAATCATTTAAGCAACAAAATCAAGTGACTTTACTGACAGTATCCAAACTGCTGACCTCAATGCATTTTAAAAGTTCGTTGGATACTGAACCTCGAATGACCCATGGATGGATCTGGAATAATAATTTTCATAATCCTCAAGTCATTATCTTAAGAGGGAACGTATTGTTCTCCTAATTAAGTCTGTCCACACGCTGTGCAGCTTCCCATGCAAATGCACTGTGCATAAACTAATTAAAAGAAATATACAGCCACAAGGACTTAAATGGTCTTTTATGCAATCTCTTTAAATTATAGTCTCCCTCCTCCCCCCTCACACACACAAACTAACAAGGGATTCGGCATCACATTCAGCAGGGAAAACCACTGAGCAGTTTTGGATCCCAATCTGGAATCCCCCAGAATTTATTAGAAAGCTTTTGTTTTATGACATTTTTGTGAGGGCCCTGGATGTGTAGAAGACCCTAATTGAGAATTACGATTGTTTAATAGGAGACAGTCCCTGCCCTGAAGAGCTTACAGTCTAAACAGACAAGACAGCCAAAAGCTGAAAAAGCCTTGTTTTGCACTTGAACAGCTCAGCCATTGAAAAGTTGAATGACTTTTTCAAGGTCATATATACAGAGCTGGGAACTGGAGGCAGATCTACTACAGCACTGTAAGTACCTGAGTCTTCCACCTTTAATAATAGACCCAAAAGACATTATAATATATAGAAGCCTATTCTGTGCAACAGCACCAAAGGGCAATTTCACACTGATTCTCACTGGTATTTTGTTAGCTGGGAAATGGCTGTGAGACTGTTTGGCTGTTTTCAGTGGCTCTTTCATGTTCTCTGGTGTAGTGGAGGTTGTGCCCCTGGAAAGCAGTATGTTGGAGGCATTTCACCATTGCAAAATATTTTCTGCCAGGTGTCCCCACTTACACCTCAGCAGCACTGTGCAGACACAGCAGAAGCCCCCTGGCCAGCAGTGTTCAGGCTGTCTGTGTGCCTTGCATTGGATTGTGAGTTTGATGAACTCTGGACTGGCCTCTGTTTGTGTTTGGTTGTGAACATGAGTAAAGCAAGATGAAGGAGATCATCAAGGTTATTTTTGCTGTCATTTCCCTTGGGACTGTTGCTGACATTGCCTTTGGCTTCTATTTTGCAGAAGAGCAGTGGAAGCTCTGGGTGTAGGATGTCCCACTTGCTGTTTTCACTCTTCTTCCATGGATCTGGTGTCTGTGTGTTTGCCAGACAGCCAGCAGAGGAATACTTTCTGAGCAGAGTACCCAAACAAAGAAGCTGTATTTGAGGTGAACTGGGACAACGCAGCCATTCCCATCCATGGGAGAGGATGTAAGAAATTGTGCAACTCAGCTGCTCTGAACCAGGTGGAATGATATCAGCTGCTAGATGAAGAGGGACCGTGTGGCTTACAGTGTTGCAGAAGCCTTAAGTTCTGCCAAATAGACATTAGTTGGTGTCTGCAGCTTCTGAACAATTATTGAGGCAGTGGAGATGCAAGCTTCAGAAACAGCCCATCAGTGTGAGAGTGCCATCCACAGTGGGACTGGTTCAGGGGGAAGTGGCAGCCAAGCCCTCAACAGCCCAGGCATGGCTGGATAGGAATTTGCACGTAAATTTTGAGAGAGAACAGGGATTTTCTTGCTCTCTTTTGTAGATGGGTGTTTATGAGTGTGAAGTGGAAGATGAAATTTCCTTAGTCTGTTCTCAATTACTGTCTCATTCTTTGCATGTGGCAGGTTTCCTGACAGCATCCCTCCCAATGCAGCAGCCATTGAAAGCAGCAGCTGGAAAAGGAGGGTGAGGAGGAGCCTGGGAGGCCCCTGAGCACAGGATCAGAACCACAGCGAACAAGCAGTTCTCCTCTTATCTGATGTAGCCTGGAGAGCAGACAGATAGGACTGCAGCAATCAGTATGATGGGAATGTGGTGGGTGGACTCTATCAAGAGAAAAGAAACCCTCCCCTCCATGGATGAACCTTCATGTCTCTGTTTCCCCCCTCTCCAGTCCTCATTCTGGTAAGAGGGAGGATCTTTTCTCCATCCAGCGATGAGATGAAAGAGTGCCCCACATTTGACACTTCATGAGTTGGCTGAACCCTACAAAGTGATCTTCATAAAATCTTGATTCCAAAGCATCAAAGCCTTTTCCTGACTGGTAAAAACCCTAAAAATTCCTGGAAGAACTGCCAAAGGGCAATGGGGCTGATTCTGTCAACTGCCTTTGGTTAGAGCCGGGTTTGGTTATTTATGGGGGCCAGGGGAGGCAAGAACTCTCCAGATGGGTGGCTAAACCAAATAAAACAATGATAAAAATCAATGGAGTTATGTGCAGGGAAAAGAATGCCTGTGCATGAGGCACACGCTTCTCTATGCTGAAACATCCCTCAGCACGGCACTGCTCTGGGCACTCCACCTCAGGCTGTCTCATCCCCCTGGCTCTGCCCAAATGTGCCTTTTGCTGGGGGAATTCTGGCTTGATTTATTGACAAATTGACTGACAAATTGATTTATTGGTACCTTCCTAATGAGACTTCACACTGATTGAGGCACAAATCCTACTAGAAACATGTCCAGGTGAGTAATCACCCAAATGCAAGAAGTCATGCCACTGCAGTGGGATTCTTGCAGGGCTGGTCTGTCAGCCCTTGCAAGAAGCCAGCAATGGATTTGAGAGTGACTTTCATCTCTCTGGAAAGGTGGCAGTGCTCTGATGGTCAGGTCATGCTGGGACTCCAAAGAAGCAGGTGTGTATGTGTGTGTCACCAAACTGTGCCTCAGAGTTGATGGGTGAGGGATGGAGGTTGGGACACAGGGCTGCATAGAAGCCCTTGAATGAGAAACCAGGTGTACAGATGAAGATTTCCTGTCAGAAAAGGCTGAAGAAATTTGTTGGGACAGTGTGATGGTGTAAAGGAACTGAGTGAGCAGGAGGACAATCTTCAAAATCATCTGAGTACTTGAGGCATCTTGAAGCATTAAATCTGAGTCCTGTTGGGGTGTGTGTCACTGAAAACTGTGAGCCAGAGTGAAAAACTGTCCCTTCTCCAAAGAATTGAAGCCTAAGCATACAAGGGGAGAGAAAGCATAAGAAAGCAGGATATTTGGGATTGGGATTGGGACTGGCTGTTAGATCTTTCATGCATGCAAGATTAGAGGAGGATGATTCAGTAATTCCTTCAAGAAGGAAGATTGCTTGCCATCTACTTTGCAAGGAAGCATGCTGAGCAAGTGGGAAGATGACCAGGAGTCAGGACTGAGTGGAGTGTTGAAATACCTGATGAGAGAGGAAATTTGGTGAAGAGGGGTGGACTTGGTGACTGCAAACTGCTTTTGCATGAGTGCACCCCTGGCTTTCCTATGTTAGGGAAATTTTGGGTGTTTGCATGGGTTGTTACACAGCCATACCATTAGCTGGTCCAGTAGTCTCATCTCCTTAGTGCTGGTTTTTATTTTTGGAGGTATGCTTTGGTGGAAAACCTCCAGTACTGTCATGGAAAAATTGTCCCTTGAGAAATTCCTTTTTTCCCAGTGAGTCCTTTTGGACTTCATGGAATCACAGAATTTGGGTTGAAAAGGACCTTAAAGGTCATCTAGTCCCAAGCCCCTGCCATGTGACACCTTGCACTAGACTGGGTTGCTCAGAGCCCCACCCAGCCTGGCCTTGAACACTTTGAGCCTGGCAATTGGCCTCACCTGTTCACCACTATTTGTTTATGCTGTTAAAATGGGGGTGAGGATCAGCCCACTGAGGTTGCTGTTCATCACTGTGCTGTGAACTCCAGCTCTGTAGGTAAGTGTAATTAAATTTTTTCTCCCTTATCCATCAGACAGAGCCTTACTGAGTTCTTTGTTCAGGTCAGGTTCTCACCTGTGTGAGTGGTCCCACCCCTGGGTTGCCTTTGCCCAGTCTGTTGTCTCAGGGATCCCAGTCCTTGCCACAGTCACCTCCCAGCTGAGACCCTTGTCCCTCTCTGCTCCCTTCCCCACAGATGGAGCCTGCTGGCAGCACTTCAGCAGGAGAGGGACAGGATGAGGTGAATGATTTGTTTGCTAGTCAGATGGCAGGACCCTTGTTTCTTGTTAAAGGCCTGTGAGATAAGAGATGCCATTGATGTTTCAAGGTGTTCTTATCATAGGCCTTAGTCTGAAACAACACTACTCATCCACACTTTCTCCCCGGCTTGTTGATGAAAATGGAGAATTTTCTTCTGCTGTTTCCAGTCTCTGGAATGCCCCTAGACAAAAGAATTTTTCAGACACATCTTTTTCTTTTGTGACTCAAACTCCAGCTCCTTAATGTTCAGCAAATAATGTGTTCCAAAGAGACTGTGTTGTATGTGATCGTAATTACATTTGGGTTTTAATAATCATAAACACTCCTGTTTTCTAAGAACCAGCTAAACTGATTTCCAAATAATTTAGTTTGAATGGCATGTTTTGTGTTTGTGTAGCATCTTCTCCCTACTTCTAAAGAAAAACAAACAATGTATTAAAAAAAAAAAGCAAGTGTGGGGTAAAAAAAATCCTTGGAGAACTTTAAAAGACTCTAAACCTGAAAAGGGAGGGTGGGATCAGCTAATTTGTCCCTCTTTTGTATGGTTTATTAAGCCTTTTGTTCTGGAACGCATGGGTTCAGTGGGAAAGCGGTTTTTGATATATAATGTATTTACTTTTGCTAATTAATTAAAGCAGTATTCATATGAAAATGCCGACTGATAATGGCTTTCACAGCAACAACTGTGTTTTTTAAAGTAGCAACTTTTAATTACAAATTGACTGGCAGAAATATATAAACCCAAATATTGTTCCACTGATTTCCTTTTAACTGTGTTACTCTTGCTTGATTTATCGGATTAGGGCTTTTCACACATAGTGGGTACAAGATATTGTTTTTAATGAGAAATTAAAAGATTACCAACAATACCCATAAACCATTAAAAACACAAACTCTAGATGAATGGTAATTAGACTGAATGATTTGAGGCTGATAAATTGAAAGCAATTAATGTATTTGTTAGGGATTCTGAAGATAGCTTTGGGTGTTCCAGAAAGCACTGAAGGGTTCAGATTTGGTGTGGAATTGCATGTGGAGATACCTTTCACTGCCTCAAGTGTCCAGGGTACCAGTGGAGAAGATGCTGGCGGGGCTCCACTGGGTTCTGGGAAGGGGGAGAGGTGAGGAGTTACACCCAGGGGTTTTGTGGGGAGGGCTGAAGGGATCAGGGCCGGTTTATCCCTGGATCCAGCCTTTTCTGTGTTTCACTCTTATCTGTGACATAATATGAGGGAAAACTTGAGGAGGTAAGGCAGGGGAAGTGCTGGGGAGAAGTAAAGTTTTCTCATCTCTGCTGTGGTTTATCAGGAATGCATCTTCTGTTCAACTCAAGCAACCCTGAGTCAGGAAAGCTGAACAAGATGCTCTCTTTTGGCATTTGAGGAGGTTGCATTTGTTAATGGTGGCTTGTAACCCCAGCAAGAGCATCCTGTTTCTATTCTTTCTCTTATTCTTGGCAAAGCAAATGTTTTGGGATTCTGTTTCAGCAGAAGGAAGTGCTCTCGGGTGCTGATGCCTTTTGATATTGTTCCTTGTACTTGGGTCTAGAGCAGAGCTCACCATGATTTCCCATCTTAGGAGAATTTTTCAGCACAAGGAAAATAGCCAGAACCAAGTAATCTCCTAAATCAAGACAGAGATGTCTCTACCCAAAAATCTTAAAACAAAAACAAGCCCTCCCCACCATAAAACATAAAGGCTCAGGTAACATATGACCTGAACAACTGAAACATCTAATTTTAATTTTTGCTATTTTTATTTCAAGTCTTCTCCAAGTGTAAATTAAGACATTCAATTTAAGAGTCATGGCAAACAAAAACCAGAAACCTTTCCCCAATTTTCCCCCAAGTCAGGAATGTAATCAGTCCTTTCTTACACACATTTTCTTTGTGATAATTTGAGATTTCTATTGAGGAGTGAGCTGTTTTTCAAGAAAAAAATATCTTGACATGGAATTCTGCAAGTAGAACTCCTTCTCCACCATTGGCTTATCTCTGGTCTAATCCCTCCTTCAGATGTATTCCTTCCACAAGGCTTTTCAGTTCTTATCCACTGTAGAAAGAAATGCATTATTTAACAAGGCAAGAGGACAGTGAACCCTGATGGTAGAACCCTTCATGTTCTGCCATCAGCTGCTGGTATTTTGTTCAGGAAACCAGGTTTTCAAAGTTCTTGAATTCACTTAGAACTTGTGGTGGTGGGTGCTGAGTTCCTTTGTAAACCTGGTAATTGCATTCTGAATGAAAGTTGTTGGACTGAATCAAGATTTTTTTTTCTGAATCTTTGCCCCAGAAATGGTGTTCTCTATGGAAATGCTGTGTCTTTTTACATTTTCTTACTTGTCTGTCTCAAAGGTGCACTGAAGTCTTGCAGGTGTTCTGAAGCCTTTATTTGCCCTGCTGTCTCTCCACGTGGCTCCATCCCTGTGCAGCACATTGTGGCTCTTGTAGGGTGATTTGTTATGGCTCTTTTCCATCCTACTGGAGTCACAGTCGCTTGCAGAAAAAAGTAGGTGTATTATCAAGGAGTGTCTTGCTTCCAAGGATGGCCTGGACAAGGAGCTGCTCACCCAGCAGCCTTACTCTGGGGAACATTTCCTGAGTTGTTGCCACTGCTGTGAAGTAGCATCTTGGGCATTGCATTTCAATATTTTTCATTCCTCATGCACTGGTTCAGCCATCAAATTAACAAATAAGGTTCTTGGAGGAGCCACCTGGGGCCTATTGCACAAGCTGGACGCCAGTAAAATCCAATTGTGTGTAGCAAAAGGGAAAAGACCAATAAGGAAACAATAACAGAAAAGCTCTGTTAAAAAGGCATATGGGTACAATGCTGCTGGCCCAGTTAAGGAACCTGTTATATTCAGTAGTGCAATAAAATCCCAAGTAATTGCAAATGAAACTTAATGCCTTGTAAAAGAGCTCAGCTCCTTTCTCCCGTAGCTGCAGCTTTTTGAGTGGGTCCAGCAGGAGGTGTATTTGTGCTGCACAGCCTGGGAGGCTTTGGGGAAACAGCTGATCAGCATGGGCAGTATGAGGGCTGTTTGAAATGCTCCAGCTTTTTGGCCAGCCTGGCCTTCTGCAGGAGGACGTGGAACAGGGCAGCACACGGAATTCGGTTCCAACCTGGAGCGTGTGGGATCCAGAGTGTTCTGGTCTTCCCAGCAGGTGCAGGAATCACTTCAGCCTGGTCCAGCTGCTGAGGTGATGGTTGCTTTTCCCTCTGTATTCCAATCCCTTCCTTCCATCATCATCATCCTGACCAGAGCAGTGGGCTCAAAAGCCATTCAAAAGCAAGGCAGAGAAGCCCTCCTAACATTCCTTGTGCGTGTATTCCTTCTGGGCTTTTATCCACACTTTTTCCTGAATTTTTACAGCACAGGATTCTTGCTTGCTTCAAGCAAACCCTGTTTATTTGGGGAAAAGAGACTTGTGGTTCTGCTCTCTATTAAAAATTTTGGATCATAACAGTTTCTTTAAGTCATAGGACATGTATTCCTCCAAGACAATCCTGATTGTCTTTCCTCAGGTCTCACATCAAACTCCCTTTATGTGAATAAGAAATATGTAGGAGGAAGGGATTTGCAGCACCAGACTTTCCAGTGAGGATAGGGATATTTTTTATTGTTTAGTGTCTGGTCTTTGGGAATTAAATAACTCCTTGATAATTTTAACTTCATTTCAAAGGCATGTTTCTAGTCCTTATGTTTGTGTGAACTCCACCCCCCCACACACCTCCCCATGTAATTTGAAAGTGTGATTTGGTTATGCTTGAAAGAGTCAGGAGCCAGAAGACAGAGAAAAACAACCCAAAGCTGATTGTTATTAAAAACAAACACCACCATCCCCTCCCCAAACTGATGGTATTTGAATTCCTGGGTTTGCATTGCTGGTTTTGGGCCAAAGGAACTGAAGGCAGGTAGAAGTCTGATTTGCATTAGAACAGAGAAGCAAGAACCTGGTGGTTTTGCTTGCAAATGGCCTGAGCCTTCTAAGCCTGGTGTGCAAGTGCCACAAAATGGTGTGAGCAAGGACAGAGGGCCATGGAAGGAAATACCAGCCCTTAGAGAAAATCCTTCCTGCTTCCAAACACTTCCCTCACTTTTCAGTCCTGCAAAGTATGAAATCCCCTCCTTCTCCTTTATTAATCAGATTTTAATTTAAACTGCAATGCTTTGTTTCCCCACATGATTAACAGTAATGTAAATACAGTATTGAATGGCCCTTTTAAGTTCAAGTGATGGTTCTAGCTGCCCACACTGCAGTTGAAAATGTACAGTGTCCTTCTTTCCTGGCATGAGCTAGCAGAAGTCATGGGGTGCACTCTGAGAAATAGCCCCTGCTTTCCTTATTGTTGTTTTTTCCTTCCTCTGATGGCATGAGTCAGGGGCACTGTCAGTCTCTGAACCAACAGTGCCTCCTTTTCAGCAATCTGCCTGTTTCATTGTTTGACTAAGCTATAGCATGCTGTAAAATTTGTCTAAATTCTCTGTAGCTGACAATAAAGAGGCAAATTTCTGAAATTCTAGGAGGATTTCCACAGAAACTTCCTTCCCACTTCCCCCTGCCTTGAAATAAAGCAACCTCCTGCAAACTCATCAGCCCATTTCTGGCCTTATAGGGTTAGGGCTGGCATCCCTTGTTAACTTCCTGCATAACTATGGGTTTGACTTGGCTTCTCTAAACTGAAACTGGTCCAACACTTTATCCTCACATCCACCCACACATCTAAATTTCTCAGTGTCATAAGTTGGTTAGGATCCATGGAAGTCATGGCATCTCTTTGGCTCTGCCCCTTCATCCACCCCTGTGAAAAATGTGTGGTGTTTGAAATGGAGGCAAATGCAGAAAGACACGAGGTGGGGAAATGGAATTAAGGAGGGCAGTGAGAAGAGAGTCTGTGGAGTTTATTAGGCTGTTTCAATACTGAAGTGCAAGACTGTCCCTTAAAGCTGGATGTGAAAAGTGCTGAGCCAATAGAGAGGTTTGTACTGATTTCAGTGAGCTCTGGATCAGTCCCTCCAAAAGCACAAGGAGTATGGACCTGACCAGATAATGCCCCCATGGCAAAAGATAAGGCTTAGCACCCATGCAGGACCCTAAATAAGACCTCAGGTCTTTCAGAAGTGCTCCTTAGGAAAGGGCAGATCCTATGCTCAGGGAGCATTGTAATAGTCTGAGGCCAGTGCTTTGGAAACTCTCTTCTCTTGGCTAAATGAGAATGCCTTGGATTTTCAAATCTGGTTCCAGTTGTAGGTGTTGAATGAATGAAAGTCAATTTCTGAGCAAATTTTTGAAGGCTGCCTCCCCTTCAACATCTAAACTGAATTTTGCAAGGTGTTCCTTCAGCTTTTAGGACTACACGTACCCACGGTCAAGGACTTAGGAGGACCACTGATGGGAAATTAAAAAGAAAAATTCAGATAAAAATAGTGTGGATATTTACATCAAGGATTTGAACACTTGAGACCATTTTAGAAATGGCAGGCTGGGCAGCAGTTTCAGCACCAAATCTTGGTTTGAACTCTGAAACCCCAGCAAAGTTGGGGTATGTGATCCCAAGACTGGGGTTGTCTAAACACAGAAATCACTCAGAACTCCAGTCAGCAGAAATGTATGTAAAGGCACTGAATAAATGCAGCAGTCCTGGGGAGCTAATCTCCCCACCCAGAGCTCTGGAGTTCTCAGTATGCAACCATTGTCAGCTAAAATATTACCTGTCCTGCTGCAGCCTGGATTTGGTCTCCTTGCCTGTGGATTAGACATAAGGAATATAAAACAAAATACATGCACAAAACCCTTGTGTTTCCTTTGCAAAATCAGGCTGTGCGCATAGCTAATTCTTTTCATGTTAATCTACACTTACAACCCGATAACAAGCTAGAGCTTTCTTCTAACCAGGCTTGATTAAATTTGGAAGATTTCTTCCCAACAGGAGAACCCTTTCTGCTTTCATGCAGTAAACATGATTTTGTGCTTTCTGTATTTCCCTTTTTATTTTTATTTCAGGAATTCTTTTTTTCCCCCTTATTATTATTATTATGAATAAGCTAGTTTTAAATCAATTTCAACAGCTGGAATTAATTTTCCTGTTACTGACTCTTCACTTGGGCCTGTCACAGAGAGGGAGGCTTTCTATTAGCATAAACATAACTGAAAGCTCTGGAATTTGCATTAATGTACTTTTAACAAGTTGACAGTCTTTTGGCACACGCTCCTGAGATCTGAGAAGCAAGGGAAAAAAAGACTGTATTATACCTTACACTGGCTGGATTGTAAGAAGCTGTCAGGTAAAACCTCTGGTTTCTTTTTCTACTACAAAAATATGGGACAAAATATCCACTCATAAGCAGGTGCACATATCTGACAATTTTGCAAAGCCCTTAGTACTTCCCTCCTAGTGCCTGGAAGAGGCTGCTCCCAGCTTGGGAACAAGCTGTTCCATTGTTATTTAAGGGATGTGGAACTCGCACAAGGGGTGGAGGTGCTGAGCAAGATATTTTACAAAGCTTTTAAAGGGTCTCAGGAAATGTATATTTTGGTGACAGGAGCATGGACCCTTTGAAAAGTGATCCAAACTCTGCTAAATAAATATTGGTAGATGTGCCAAATAAAAAGCTAGTCCTGCAAGCTCCTTATTACCATGGGGCAGGAATTTAAGAGGATTCAGCGTGGCAGTTTGGCCAGAAGATGACAAAATCCAAAGGGATTACCTGAAGGCTGAGACAGTGGTTTTCTACATCTCTGTTTAAACCACATAATTAAAGTGAGGGTCTTTCCATTTGATCCCACCTCCTGCATGGCAAGTGAATTGTGGCTGAACTTGGCCTTCATTGACCAGAGGAACCAGAAACTGCTGTTCCTGCCAAATCACTGAATCATTAAAGCTGGAAACAACCTCTAATATTTGAGTCCACCTTTGGCTGATCACCACCTTGTCAACGAGACCATGGCACTAAGGGCAAAATGACATGGCAGTAGCAGCAGGACCTGAAAGGAGGATGATTTTCAGGAAACCTGGGGTTGATGACATTTGGCTGAACTCTGCTGGCTCTGCAGTCAGTGTGCAGAAGTAACAGGACTACTGCTGGCTTGGTGTGGGCAACCAAGGGCTGGTCTGTGCAGCCCTGACTGCCTGAAGGCCTCTGTCATGGCCTGAAGGTAAGAGTTAACTGGGTCCCTGCACTGCAGCCTTCAGATGGATGGATAGGAAGCCTTTGAGTAGCTTTGGGTCTCTCAGTTACGTAGATGTTCTGCTCGTGCAACAGTGCAGTTGATGTGTTTTTTTAAAAAATGCAATGTGCTTCCACCAATTACTTAGAATAAATGTGTTACAGTATTTGCAAGGACTGTACAAGCCAACATTAAATTTGTGTATGTTTCTAGTTACACTAGAAAAGGAGGCAGGAGAAAATATTTGGGCTGCAGATCAGACTCACATCAGTTGCCATGGGAATAAAAGAAATACTGAGAATTAAGGGAATCCTTTAAACTACAGGATTTTTTAAACTGAGGTCTTATTTGATTGTTTATTTAGGCCCTCCATTAAGACAAAAATGTGCGTTTAGCCAGCTCCTCCTGCTGGACCCAGAGCAACTCTTAGGGCTTATTTCCATAGAAATATTGCTGATCCTGGCCCCAGAACAGAGCAGAAGGAGGCCTGGGAGAACTGCTGTGTTTAGTGGCACTGGGCTCACTCGCTGCCAGGGGCTCGAGCAGCCCCCTTGCAGTCTGGCAAATAGAGGCCAGCTTCATGTTCACATAGTAAAGCTGCTGGCAGAGGTTTGGCAAAGCTGCAGTATTTTCCTGCTCCAGGCTTTGATCCTGGGTTTGTGTCTTGAGTTTGGAGAGACCAAAATGGTACCCCTTTGGTCTGGAAACTGTGACTTGATCTGGCCAGCACAGGAGTGATGTGACACAGCTTACAGGATGGGAACTGTCTCACTGCTGGGAAAAGTCACTGAAAGGTCTGCTAGTTAATTAGCAGGGGGATTGTAAATAGCTAAAACCTGACTGAATTCCTCTTGTCAGCTCAGGACAGGATCCTCCTGCCACTCCTCTTCCTGCTTCTTCGCTCTTTGAACTACAATTGGTTATTCTGGAGATCATTTTTCCTCTCACGACTTCTGCTCCAGTCACTGCTATGGCTCACTGTGTTATTTGTTCCCTCTAGGAAAAGAAGAAACTCAGTGCTGTGGAAGAGCAGTATTTCTGAGTCTCCTTCACACCCTTTCTTGTTTTTTCCTTTCCCAGGGAAAGGCTGAGAGCAGCCTGTCCAGTGCTGCTTGACTTGGATTCTGCTGTCCTCTCTTGCTTCAGTTGATGGAAAGCACTTGAGGCAGATCTGCCTTGGCTGTGGCTGAATCACACAACTTTTCTGAGCTATTCTCCTGTGTACTAATGGCTTCACAGAGCCTGGTGCAGGTTCCTCATCCAGCCAACAACCACAGCCCATGGCAGACTGGATGGCTTCAAGATACCTTGGTGAGTCTTCATTTGCCATCATTGACCAGAGCACAGGGCCAGACATTAATTCACACAAGCGTCCACACCCTAAGGTCATGAAGTCAACAAACCTTCTAAAAGGTTTATTTTCTTCTTCTTGAGACACTTCCAGGAGCCCCTGGAGGAGACATGTGTTGGTATAGGCAGTGCATCCTGAAAATGCATCAGAACATCACCTGTCTAACAACTGTGTGTCTTCCTTTTATAAAAAGAAGACATTTCTCATCTTTCACGTGAAGATATTTTCCCTACATGCCAACCCAATCCCTTCCAATTGCATGAGCTCAGAAATTGTCTCAAATGCAGTCTAAAAGTAAGTTGGAAGCAGGTGTCAGCAACTGTGTGGAGAGGGAAGCTGTCCCAAGCCAAGGGCCCAGAGCCTGCACCAGACTCCATTGGCCTCAGCAGAGGGACTTGTGTGAGCCAGCAGTGACAGCACCAGACACCTGGCAGGGTGTGGGCTGTGGGCTGGGAGGACTTAGCAATGATGGGAAGAAGAGTGTGGGAGGGCAAAAGGGAAGGGCAGTTTGTTTCAGAGATACTGTCCCCAGTGCTGATTCACTGGGCTAATCGGATCTTGGTGGCATTTTCCCTCTGGTATCTGCTCCATGCGTCTGTCACTGTTTTTGAGAATTTATCTTTCTCATCAGAGCTTGGGGGTTTTGTTGGGTTTTTTCCCCTCTTCATCCAATGCCTCTTAGAGGAAAATCTTTGAAAACAAGATGTATTTTTCTTCAGAGCTCTGTTTGGTAGGTCTGAGCTGTGATAGTGTTTTCTCTTGTTGATTTCCAAGGAACATGGGTGCCCCATGAGCAGTGGCCAGCCAGTCCTCCCTACAGCCTCTGCTGAATTCTCTTTTTTTTCTTTTTTGATAGAAGTTCTCAGTTATCCAAACTCTAAAGCTTAATTCAGCACTCTGCATCAAAGGCTGTCAGAGGGACATTTTATGTTGAACCATGCCCTGTGGCATAGACCCTGTGGGCAAGGGTCTGGACTAATTCCTTAAGTGACTCTGTTTTTGGCAAATGTGAGAAGTGGCAGACTGTGATGGAAATGGGCAGCCCTAATGCGTTTGGAGATGGAGAGGAGCATTTTCTTGCCTGGTCCATATCCTCCTAGAGAAAAAGCCTAATGACAAATTGCTGAGGAGTTTTTATTATAGTTCAGGTTCTGGTACAGCTGCTGGAGAGGTTTGAGCAACTCTTGTGGAGCTCCACTGTGTCCTGTATGGATTGATGTGAATCTAGGAGTTAAGTTGAGCTCCTGGTGGCCAGTGTGCCAAACCTCTGAAATCCACAGATTTGGAAAAAAGGGTTCAAGTGTTGGTTATTATCTGACAGCTGAAAATCCCCCTCCAACCCCTGTTGAAATCTGCAGATTTGGAAAAAAGAGTTCAAGTGTTGGTTATTATCTGCCAGCTGAAAATTCCCCTCCAACCCCTGTTGTATCTGTTCAGCTGAGCACAGCATGAGAGAGGGGCTGCTTGGGGAGTGCCTGATAAAAGAACTTCAGCTGTGCAGAGCTCCTTCAGTGAGACTTCTCCATAAACATCATCTGTTATGAATTCAGCCTTGCATGATTACAGGCAGGCATCTGTGTTGATTATGTGGGTTTTCTGGAGGAAAGATTTTAAAATATGGAAATGAATGGAGGTATTTGCACAACCGGTTAGCATCCGTTTCATGTTATTATTGAATATATGTCTCAGAGAAGTGTTTAGAGACCTTAGGTCAGAGTAGGGCTCCACTGAACAAGGTACAGAATATGCCTGAGGAGATACACCTTGCTGCAAATAGCCTGAGACAGTCCCAGCCATGGCACACAGCTGGGCAGAGGGAGGGCCAGCGTGAGGGGTAAGGTGACCTGCTCAGGGCTGCGTGCAAGAATGTAGGAACAAAACTGGGCCAGGCTGCAGCTCTTGTCACTCTGCCCAGTCCTCAAACACTGCTATGCCTCCAGGCCTATGTGGGCAAATAAGAATAGCCCTCTAAGTTAGGGGTAATATTGCTGTCTCTCTCAATGTGGTGTTGTCACCATCCTTCTCATGATGTCTGCCTTACACACTGGGTTTTTGAGGAGAGAGATGCTGGTGGTCTTAAAGATAAAGCATGATGCTAGTTTTATACCTGTACTGCATTCACAAGGGAAGGACAATAAGAAAAATGTTCATGTTTAAGAAATATCAAAACTCAGAGTGGTTTCAAGAGTGTATATTAGGTCTAATTGAATCCACACATTTGCTTGTAGAAATTTGAGAACTTGGGATGAGGCAGTGAAAGGAGATCAAATAAAATTTTGAGTGTGGATGTAGGCTGTTCTGATCTGGTTTAGCAGAATTTGTTTAAGATTTGGGTGTGAGTGAAAATCAGAATCCTCCTTCTCTACAGCTGATATTTTCTGCATTTCAATGTCTATGACCTTGACCATTGTGAATGTAGGAGATCAGTTGAGGGTTATGACCATCATAACAGAGTTACCCATGGGGCTGGTGTGGGACCAACCCCAACCTGTTTCTTGCAGGCAGGTTCTGACATAAGGAGTTGAGCCAGGCACCAAAAATATAGAAATACCATTTGGCAGACGTGTCCCACTATCCTGGAGTGACCTTTGTGATGGCCCTGTTTTTGCTGAGTAGCCCAAAAGGCTCATACGGAGCTGGGAGTAAGCCACAGCCAGGAGCCCTCTCCCATCTCAGGGGGAGCACTTGTCCTTCAGATAGCTGGCATGCTGGCAGCAGGACCCCAGACTGAGCTCTGAGGGCATGGGTAGGCTGTCAGAAGGACCCCAGGCTATTGTGGCCTCAAGAAAACCCGTCCTCAGCTTCTGTTTGTTTGTCATCACAAACCTTCAGACCCTTTCTGTGCTCCCAGGATGGCTGTTTGTCACGGTTATCGCAATGGTGACGTTGTCTACCATCCCATGTCCAGAAATACAAGAAAACACCATGGGCAAAGGGGCCCATCCTCCACACCACACTTCCCCTCTCAACTCCTCCACACTCAGGAAGTGGCAAAGCTGTCCTGTGTGACCAAAAACAAGGCAAAGAACCCTAGTGAAAAAGGGAGTTAGGGCTGATTGGTAAGCCAGGCATGGGCACTGAACATCTCTCAAGAGATAAGCCTCTGATGCTTGATTCTTTTCAGTCTTTTGGAGACCATGATAAGGAGAGGCAGTTGCTTTGTCAGGGTTACTCACACTCTTTGTGCAGCATGTTCAGTCACTGAATTTGTTCAGATAAGACAAACATCTAAACTCCATTTCCGGAGACACACACCAGTGTTTGCACGCAGGCAATGGTTATACCAGGGTGGGCTGCTAGAGACAGGGCTGATGATGAGTGCTCATGAGCAAGATGCTCCATTATAGCTGGTGGTTCTGTGCCTCCTTTGCTTCCCCAGAGCTCCAAAACTGTAGTCCCAAATGGTCCAATATCTGTGGTATTTGGCAAAGGTGGCCATAAGCATCCCTGCAGCGGAGAGGGAAGTACTTCTGAAAAACTCACCAAAATTCTATGTGCTTTGGGCTGAGCAAAGGTGGACACTCCCAAAGTCTGGTCACATCCAGACTGGTGTGTGTCCCCTTTGCAGGATTTGTGAGTCACCAGCCATCAGAAGAAAACTTGCTGTAGTTAGTGAGTGCTTCAGTTGCTGCTGAAAGGCAGCCACGGGGGAATAGAAACATGATTGAGTCAAGAGAACAATGTCTAGACACAATTGTTAGGACAGACAATACAAGAAAATAATGTAGGCAACTGGAAATCTGCAGGGAATTCTGTAAAGTGTCAGGATGTGATAAATGCCCAAGGTGGAAATCATCCAGGTGTTACTCAGCACTCTTGCTGCAAGAAGTACTGGGACAGCTCCAGTCACTGAAGTTGGCTGGAGTTCTTTTCCAAACTCTCACACAAAGCAAGAGGTTTGTTTGGGAAGCAGTCCTGACCAGAAGGAAGAAGCACTCCCCATTCAGTTACCTTAATTTTTCCAGCTTCTATGCTTCCTCTAGAGTGCTTCCAAATAACTGCTCATCTTGATTTTTCCTGAGAGCTCAGAGGAGTCTTTCCCTGGGCTGATGAGCAGAAGTTCATCAGATGGCTGGAGCTGTCCCTGCAGGAGCAGCAGACTCAGAGCAGTCCTGCTGCCTGGGCAGTGGGGGTTATGGGAGGCTGTCTGTGGGTGTTACATCTTCTGGTTTGAGACTTAACATGAAAAGGTTGAGATATAGTTTGTGTAGAGACTTCTGGGTGAATGACAGCACCATTTGATTTTTTTGTCCTCTTTTTTGAGGAGATGCCTCATGAAACTGCCATTGTACACAGGCTCAGTTTATAAGCTGAGATGTGAGTAGCAGACAGGTGTTGACTTGTCCTAAACTGGGCTCCTAGCTCTGCTGTTGCTCTGCACTGAAAATGAATCTACTTTACGTGCCTCCTGGAAGTCCTGGAGGGAAAGGGACTGCCAAAACTTTGAGAACTTGTTTCATTATTCTGTCCAAATCTCCTCTAAGATCTCTATCTGAACAGATTTCACATAGGGAAAAGATTTTTCACAAAAAGTCTTCTCTCCCCTCTTTAAGCAGACTTCATCCAAGGGCCAGCAAGAGAGCTGGGGATCTTTGGCACTCAGAGGATCTGGTTCACATGGAAAGCACTGTCCCCACTGTGTCCCTGGGGGATGCTCCTCCTGGTGACCCTGCACAGTGCTCAGCAGTTGCATCACTTAGGCATCTAATTGCTTTTATAACCCAAGATGCCAGGTATAAGATGCCAATAAATTTTAAAACCCCTGCAATGGAAAGGTTATGCTATATATTACCAGGCCTTTGAGGATGCAGCTCCATCAGTGCAGGGTTATTCAATTAACTGGGATCCAAGCAATTAGTATGGCAGCGTTTTATTCTTTAGTTTGGGTGGGGTTTTTTTGTTTTGTTTGCTTGTGTTTGGTTTTTTGCTTTTGTTTTTTTGTTGATTTCTACCACCAGAGCAAGAATTTAAAGTGTTCCTGAATTTCAGGGACGTTTTTGTTCACTGCCAGTTGCCCAAAGTAAATATTAGGCCTGTGGCATATTCTGGTATCAGCCTGCTGTGAACAGCAACAGAAAATCCTGCCCTCAGAGGTGCTTGCTCTTGGAGGAATGGATGCACACAGCCCCCCTCTCTTTTCTAGTGTTGCACTGGATTCTCCTTTACAGGTCTTTATGGTTCCCAGTTTTCCCCTGTGTTCTGCTGGTGTGCTGTGCAGGCTGGAATAACACAATCTGTGTGCAGGCAAACCACAGAGTCCTGCTGTCCTCCAGCAGCACTTCCAGGGTGGAAACACTCCTCCTGCTTTATCTGAATGTACCTGTCCCTGTCTGAGCTGGCATGCACCTGCTGGTGCCTATTCCATTCAGGCTTCAGTGTCCTTCTCTTTCCTCAGCCTTTAATTCCACCTTGCTCTCCCCATCCCCAGACCATGCCTGCCTTGATGGAAGGGCTGCCTGTGCCCTTCTTGTGGAAGGCAGCTGCCTGCATCAGGGAGCTCCCAAAGCTGTCCATGTCCTGAGCAGTGAAACTTTGTTGTTTCAAAGTCACTTTGACCTGAGTGCTGCAGCAAACGTGTACAGCATCTGCTGCTGCTGTTTCGCATGAGGGAGCTGCAGTCAAATATTAAAAAGGCAGAAAGAGCATTAAATTATTCTGCAATGGAACATTGTCATTCCTCCATAAAACTACTTTGACCTGTAGTTTTCTATGGAGTCCATTGCTCTTAAATGTGCAGTGAGAAAGGAAATTAAAAATTAATCTTTATTTCCATCTCAGAAGAAAACCTTAATTCTCTGCATTGAAATTATACTCATAATCCAGGGTAATAAATTATAGTTTTTAATTGCAGCTAGTCACAGCCAATCAAATGGGAACCTCTCTCTCTCTCTTGCTTGCTTTAACTTTGCTATATAGAAGAACTCATGGAGTGCTGGAAAAAATTCACATACATTGACCCAGGCTCTAACATTGTGTGGAATAAGCCCAGGATGTATTAACACAGCCAAGCTCTGTTCTTGCCTGGCACCCTGGGGCCAGTGACCTGAAAGTACCCCGTGGGCACCAGCTGCAGCAGGCACACAAGCACAGGGAAATGGAGTAATTGTGCCACTTCCACGTGGGGAATGTGCAGTGTAGGATCTTGTTCAAGGTTACAGAGTGAGTCAGTGTTGAATGAGGAACAAAATCTTGATCTTGGTTCACCTGCTTTATGACTATGAGACAAAGACCCTTCCAAGCAGAGGGCAGGAGCCAGGGTGCCCTGCTCTGGCCCACTGACCAGTGCTGCTGACCTTCAGGCACTCAGCCATGACATCAGCCCTCTTCTGACAAAAAGGACAACTGCTTGAAGCAGATGCTTCTTTGTGCTTGGTGGCTCTTGCAAGTAACCTCTGTGTTCTTTCATATTACAGTATGCTGCAGACAAGTGGAGTGGTTTTTGGGATTTGACATTGCTGCACTGCATATGGTGAAAGCTACCTTGCAAATGAGGTATGGCAACCTTTAGCACAGCCAAGGAGCTGTCTCTGTAACAAATAACTGATGCTCTGCATGTGCCAGCTCTTCCCACAATGGCTAGCTGTCATCCCAACCCTCCTGTAGTGGCACTTAGCCTGGGGTTGTTGCCTCCAGGAGCTGCCCATAAGGTCTATAAATACCTGTGCAGTGCAGGTACTGAAATGTTTGCCTAGCACAATTCTCCCAGCAACTCAGCCTTGCTGGTTTGTGATTTTTTTTTTTCCACTCTATTATATCCCAGACAATGTGATGGACCTGTTCTAACAAGGAGGATTTGAAGGGTGGCTTAGCACTCCCAAGCTCAGCTAGGGAAGGGGAGGGCCAACAGGAACACAATCCTCAGCTGGAGGGAGAAGCAGTGGGAGTGGGAGTCTTCTATTCTGATAATCACTCCTAACTCTGTTTTCTTTTCCTCAATTATAGCAGAATGTGGGAAAATGGACAAGTGAGTAAAATGATGGTGAAGTGGCTAAAATATCAGACACAGCTGTGAGAATGAAATGAGGTCCACTTGACATAAGGAGATGTAAGTGGTTATTACCAATATAATCACAGCAAAGGTGTTTGTTACTGATCAGGATTAACCTGGTATGTGCCTGGCCATTGATTTGGAAAAGGCTGTAAAATCTCTGCAGTGAGGATCTCCACTCTGTGACCACACCTTCTCAGGGGTTCAGCACTGTTAGCTGCTGTGAGAACAGTGGGGGGAAATCCTTACCCAAGGATGCATGAAAAAGTACAGACAACAAAATCTAACAACAGTCTCATGCAAAAGCACTGATGTTCTTGATTAATAGTTCCCAGATTCCAGACAGGAGGTTTTATGGGGCCTTATTCTGCACTTTTTAACACTGGCTGTTTCTAGAGATTTTCAGGTGGACAAAAAGAAGCATTAGCATAGGCAAAACATGGTTTTTGCCATTATAAGAGATTATGTCGCTCAGAAATTCTGCTGCCCACCTTCCCTCACTGGCAGTGAGCAACTGTCTATGGAGGATCTCTATGTGCCCTGCAAAGGGCCCCAGTGCAAACCCAAATGCTGCAAACCCTTCTCCAGGTGCCTGGTGATGACCAGTTTGCACAGAGCTGTCCTGCTTTTGCTGTTATCAGTGTGCAAGGTTTAGATAAAGGTAGCTAATGTGTGCTCATATATGGTGAGCACATCTCTGGTTTCTTTTATGTGAGCTGCTTTTAGATGTGAAATCTCTCCCTAAGCAGGATTAACCATGGCATAATGAATCAGACTGCTTGGAGGCTTTTTCTGGTGATCTAGTTGAATTTGACAGTTAACTTCCTTCCTTCTCTTCTAGTTCTACAGACTGGATTTACCTCTAAGTTGTTCTCCTTTCTTGCAGTATTTAAACAGGAGAAGAAAACTGCACAGCTTTTCTACTCTTTCATTGTGTTCCCTCCTAAGCCAGTGCCTCGCAATTCTTGGTCATTTTTTGTTCTATCTTTATTTCCTACTTTTCCTTCCAGTTTCACACAAATTTAAAAAAAAAATTGTCAAGCACCTTCTCCTAGGCTGTGAAACTGTAGAACAGCCTACTTGGATTGCTGCTGAGGTAAATAACACAGTTTCTTATGGTTCATGAAAGTGATTCTTAAATTTTGAATGAGACAGCTCTGTGATGCAGAAAGCTGAGACTGCCAGTTACTCAACCAAAGCCTCTGCTTCCCAACAGGGAGCAGTCAGGGAGAAAGGAGAACACCCAGTAGACTGTGTGTGTACAGGCAAGGCTCCTTCTGGAAATTAAATGGTTTCTCTAAAGTTATCAAACTGCTGACTGCTCTTTTAAAGAGGCACTTCAGGGCTGGGGAAAGAACTGCAGTTCTATTTGTCAAATCCAAGGGAAGAATGATCCTGGAATTTATTATCCTATGTGTAATTTCTGTATTTAGCAAAACACTGAAGCCAGGATTTATGAAATAACCAAACCTGTTTCCGGGACACGATGGCAGCTCTGTGCCTTTAGCAGTACTGGCGGCACAGTAAATGTATCTCACCAGAAAATCTTTTCTTTTATAGGACAATAAAATAAGTGAATGAAAGCAAAAAGAGGTATAATGGATCTGGGTTTTAACAAGCATATGATTCAGTATCTCATGAGATCTTACCTGAAAAAAAAAATCATTGTATTTTGCTGGGAAAAGACATGGAGAGAATAAAAGGAAAAAAGTAGGAGAGAGAATCTTGTGACTGTGGTTGGAGGTTTGACTAAGATGGGGTGACCTGGTGCTCAGGACCTCTGCCAGTGGCTTTAAGTCCTTGCTGCCACTTTACAAAGGCACATCACTTCCTTTCTGTGTTTTTTTCACATCACTTCTTTTCTTGGTTTGCCATCATTGAGTGAAAAATGGTACTCTTGTCCTTCCTGCTTGTGAGAATGATGGCTTTTAACATTGAGAGTTTCCATGAACCGTGGGAGTGCAGACCATGCAACAATATCAGATTTTTCCACTGCCATATGAGCAATTATAACAAGTCATCCATTTTTCATCCTTTCATGCTTCATGCACAGGGTGAGCAGACTCTTGATTTGCCTTTGTGGGAAGACGAAAAAAATTTATCTGGTGTTTGGAAATTTCCTGTAATGACAGCAAGAGAGAAAAAAAGGTCTTTTGCTTTTCCTTCATCGTGGAAATGGTTAAGAGGAGCTCTTTGGTGAGGCTATGCAGTGAGAGTTTAGACTCATGGCCATGTCATTTAGTGTTTGCTTGGCTTCCTGGTGATTTGGAATGAAAGGGGATTGGCTTCTCTGTCCCCCTGTAGCCTGGGGACACTGCTGTTCCTGGGCCCTGGAGCATTTGCTATGCCACTCCCCTGAACATGTGCTAGCCAGAGAGATTGTCTCTAACTAGGCTGGGCAGCTCTTTCTCACACGCTCTTCTGTATCAAACACTTCCCACCTTGAAAACTTCCTTGGTTAACTGCTAATTTCAAAATCATTATTAATGTATTTGCGCAGGGATTTTGGAATTTAATTAGCCTCTTTTGAACTGTTCTTAGAGTGTTTGTCTGGAGAAACAGAAAATCCCTCCATGGCGTTTGCTTTCCCCATTTGTTGGTTTTCACTGGAAGGGAAAGATACTGGCTGGCTTTGCAGGGCTGCATCCTCCTGGTGCCACTGATGCTGCAGCTGAGGATAAGCCACAGGCTCTGCAGAGGGAGCAGCTGCTTTTGGGGTGCATCAGGCCCCTTCTGGCCACGGGTGGGTTTATGCTGGCACAGGCTGAGCACAGCAGGACTCACAGCTGGTGACAGGGGGCTGTGCAGTGTCCCAGCACACAGCTCGCTCTTACTCCTGACCCAGGCGTGTTTGCACCCACACAGCCGTGCTGGCTGAACTGCCCTCCCATTTCCCTCTTCCTTAGTTTCCTTTGGGAAATTCCAATCCCTGGCTGAGATCTGAATGGACGTCACTTCCAGAGGCCAACTGGCACAGTGTGGTTTTCATCTCACTTTTTGAAAGCACTGTGCTCAGGACAGTTCTGCAGTTCTGCCATGCCCCATGCAGAACACGTTGCACGCTGTGCATGCTCATGTGTGCAAACCTGCAGGCTCTCAGTTTTCATCTGAAGGCTGGTTTGAGTTGGATTTTCTTCCTTTTGTCTGATCCAGCTTTGAGAAGCCAGGCTGGGCAGAGCAGGACTGGGTTTCTGGTGTTCCCTACTGCCTCGGGAGCACATGCACTCTCCTCCTCTCTGGCAAACCACAGTGGTTATGACCACTGCCTCTGGTAGTGTTGTATTGGTCCCAAATTGAGGAAGGATGACTAACTTAATCACTCGATAGTTTTGATTTCTAAAATTAAACAGCCTGCCATATGTGCAACCCTGTTACTATATTTATGCCAGCAGTTAGCAGAGAGCACCAGCCAAGCTGGAGGGGCTTTGCAGCTGCAGCTTGTGCCTGTACTGCTGCTGCTGGGAGCACACAGATGTTTCTTTGCCTTTTCCCTGAATGCAGCCCTGTAGACATTTCTCCTGTGGAAACAAAACCCCTCACTGAGCTTTCAGGACACTCTTCAGCCATTGCTTTTTAAACAATGTGAGCTGATGCTCCCTGGTGAACCTCAGCTCCCAAGAATGGGTGGAAGGATCCAGGGACTGGGTCAAACCCAGGAGACAGCAAGCCAAAGCTGAAGGCTCCAGCCCCAGTGCTCAGGCAGGGACAGTGAGTGAGCTGCAGGGGCTTCCTTGAGGAAATGGTGGGTGCTCCCCCAAAGAAGGCACCTCAGGGCCATGCATGGCCTCAGGGGACACGTGGCAGCTCCTTCTCCTGGGCTGCCTGAGCTGTTCGGTGAATTAGGGGGTTGAGATGCCTTTCTTCCACCATTTGTTTTGTAGGGGCTCAGTTAACACTTTGCAGATTTATTTGGATTCTAGGAGAGAGGAAATAAGATGAATAAGCAGTGGATAAAAGCCAAGGTGCAATGTGCTGAAGTGGAAGGAGTGGACCCTTGTTTTTTGGAGGAGGGCAGACTGAGGGATGAGATGTTGGTTATTATTTTGGTCCAGGCAACATTCCTTTGTGATCTTAGACATGTTGCCTGACTTTGTTTGCTAGCGGGAAATCTGGCTTGCCTAGCAGAAGGATTAAGAGATGGAATGAATATTTAGCACTAACTAACCAAGAGTGTTTGGGTGAAACTGAAATATTTTGACATACTAGATCTGATTTTACCAACTGACTTGGTGACTTATAGGTGCTTTTGTTTGGTGTTGAGCAAGTGTTACTGCAAAGCATTAGGAGAAGTGTTTGGGTAGGGTTGCATGTGCTTTTTGAGTAGGTGGCAGGAGAGGGTTTGTTTTTCATTTGCTTGGGGTTTTTATTTAAAACAATTGGAATCTTTGGGGATTTCTTTCTTGTGGAACAGAGCTATATGGATCTGGCATCTGAATGTAATAAAAGTAGAGAGTATCTCTGACCCTTAGGGCAATGTCAGATTGAGAAACCTACATCAATTAGATCTGAAAAAAACAAACTTTAGTTAAGTTTCTGTGCCTGTTGCACACTCTCCTCTAAGGATGCATGAATTATTTTGGATTACAGGGGCACCCCAGAGCACCTGGGGTGACCTGTGTACATCAAAACACTGTGAACTAACCTGTCTCCTTTGGAGAGAGGCACTTTGTACTAACCCTGCAACTTTTGGAGACCATCTTCCATACCTGATCATCATTTCAATGTTCATAAACTGTCTAGAGCTAGTTCTTGTTTAACTGTTACAGCTGCATGAGACTTGCACACATGCATCATTTTTCATTCTGGAATTACCCCACAACATGTAAATTCTTAGAAATTTCATTGATGCAAAGAGCAAAATGAAATATTGAAAGGCCACTTTTTCAAAATCTTCCCTCCACTATTTTTCTTGGGGGGGGGGGGGAATGGGGTTTTTTTTTCAATCCACTTCCTTCTGCTCCTTGTTTATTGGGAACCAAGGAGGAGGCTTGTTGGACTGATTGCTGTTGTTTATTAAGCTTGCTTCCTTTAGGAAGATTTTCAAGCCCACTGTGGTCAACACAGGGAAATGCCTTCTTATGCTCCACCTCTGCTCAGAGGGCAGGAGTCTGGCATACAAAAACAAACAAGAAAACCTTGGGAATAATCCTTTCTTAAAAAGAGACAGACCAGACTCACAACATTGGAAGTTTTCTGGAACCAGAGATTGTAATTTCTGTGGATTCACAGAACCTTAATGTTTTGTACCTTAAAACAGCCTTTGCCCTTGCAGGCAATGGGAGCCTTTATGTTTACTATTTCACTTATGTATAGTTGCAGATAAATCACTTAAAATTCTCAGGTGTCTGCATAGCATGGAATATTGAAAAGGAGAAGAGATTCTTCTGTGCCAGAGGAGCATGGGTAGGAGGCAGGTGAGCTGGCTCATCTCTTTGGGTAGGTGCCTTGGGTGGGCCAGACTTTCTGCTCAGTTTCTGCATCCCAACAGTACAGTTTACCACTGTTATTAGCAGTGATACATTACAAATTATTAACATTTGGAAGAGGCTTGGATTTATTTGTAGAGAGATGTTCTGGGCAAAAGAAGAATAAGTTGATTTTTTGTTTGTATTGGGTTTTTTATTGGTTTTAGTTTGGTGTTTTGTTTTAGGTTGGCTTTTTTCCTAACTCCCCTTTTTTTTTTTTTTTAATTTAGTTAGCTAAGTTTGAATCAATACTTTGACTCATATTTTAAACAGCAGGACCTAGGACCTCACAATTTCTGCCAGCAGAGCATTTGGCCCTCTTCTCTTTGCTGTGCTGCCTCCCTTCTGAAAGGTAATGTGGGATATATTGATCCCAGCTTTTAGGACTTGTTCTATTTCTGAACCCAGATTGCAGTATAAAGTACAAACACCATTTTAAAAGGGAAGATCTATATTAGAATGGCAAAGAGAATAAATTTAAGCACTGTCCTGTCTCTCTGGTCTGCAGGCAGTTGTTAAGGAGGGAATGCCCAGTGCTGTCTACCTGAATGATGCTTTAGAGTCTCCAGCATCAGGGGACTTCAGTGAGCACAGTATTGATTTTTGTTCCTTCATTAAGCTTTTAGCTTTGCAAATGGTTTTCTCTGAAATCATTAACGTTGCAATGTGCAGCATGAGGGTGAAACAGCTCTGCTGCTCTGCAGGTACCATCTCTGATCCCTTCCTTCTTCCCTTCCTCTGTTGGACCATCATCCAGCTGATGAACCTGCAGGAGAGTGAGCAGGAAAGGAAGTGAAATTGCACGCCAGAACGGCCTCGGAACTGGGTGAGGAAGACCAATTTTTCAAGAAATTGGCAATGCTTCAAGCTTTCTTAGTGGTTGTGAGCCTAGGGTGGGAGAATTGGCGCACAGTCAAGGGCTGTGTCTGGGTGGTACCTGGCTGTGGGTGTGGGGAGGCTGTAACAGCTCAGTGGGGCCTGAGAGCTGCCATCAGCATCTTTATTCCTGCTTGAACAAAGAATCTTAGGTAAATTCAGCTATCAGGTAAGCTCAGATTTTCTTACCTCAAGACTGAAGACAGTGCAGTGGTGACAGGGAAACATTGGAGGTCTGTTACTAACATCAGACACACGTTTGCTTGTTAGAGGATTGACACAGCTGAAGCAGTAAATCAAGATGGTTATGGTTGTTTCAGGTTTATCCAGATACTTGTTTGATGGGATCTGCTTGCAGACAGAAGCATGTCACTGCAGACACAGCTTGGAGCAGCTCTCTCCCTCTCTCCCTTCCCTCTCCATGCCTGGCTTCGTGCTGTAAGGGCTGACCCTCAGCCCAGGGGAGTGGGAAGGCTGCTGCAGTACAGGTGGATGCTGTGAAGCTGTGATCCTCTGGGGAAGATTGCAGAGACACCCACTGGTGTGCCCAGGCAGGGAGGGGATGGTCCCAGGGGAATGGTCTCCCAGTTGTATGGAGGGGAAGGAAGGGTGTTTGTGTCTTTGGCTTTTGTCTGTGTGCATGAGCCCAACGACCTGAGTGCTTCAAGTCTAATTATCCTGTTTCATTTCAGGACAGGACAAGGAGCTTTTTGCCCTTAGCACTCCTGACTTTGCTGCTGTGGTGAGTTCCTGGCAGATAGGGATGTCTGTCTGCCCTGTTACAGAAGGGAGGTGGATGTGATGTGGTCACAGAAGTGACAAGTGCCCAAGTCCTAGCAGCTTCTGTGTGACCCAGCCCTCATGGTTATTTCAATGTCAGTTCTTCGTGGGAAGGAGGGCTGGAAGGGACATGGAGATATTGTCTAGTGCTCTCTGCTGCCCCAAGATGGAGTCAACTTGCTCAAAGATTTATTTTGGTGCAGCATAGCACAGGACGGGCTCTGCTGCTGTGACCAGCACTGCCAGTCCTCCTCCCACCAGACCCTGTTGGACTCCTCCTCTGCAGTGCAGGGCATTGCTGCTCATAGGAAACTGCAGCTCCCTCCTGTCTCTGTGCTGTGCAGCCCTTTTGGGATACTGCAATGCCAGAGCCCAGTTTATTTGCAGTAGCAGGTCTGCAGTCATGCTGGTCTGTGTTGTGATCCTTCATCTAAACCAGTAACTCACACATACAAATAGTGTGTGTAGAGCTGGAACATTTGATTTGTGCTTTGATTTAGTTTGTGTCTCCATCAAGACAGCTCAAATAAGAGGCAATTGCTTTCATGGCTAGAAAGTTTCCCAGGCTTGCTGTTAGTGAGTGTGATTCAGGAAGAGAGCAGTCTCCCACCTTAGCAAGCAGCAGAGAAGAATTTTCTTTTCTGTGGTCTCCTCCCTCCCCCCATCCACTAGTGTGTAAAAACCTTGAGTTTTGTATAAAGTTGCTAAACAAGCTTCTAGGCAAAATAAAAGATCAAAAGGGGTCTAATTAGTTGCAGTCTGCTTAGGAATTGTGGTTGTTTACCTAGTTTTATAAATTGACACTTTTAACATTAGAACTCAAAGCAAAAGCAATGTAATTATTCCGTTTTTTTGAAGCTTAGGTTTAATGTCTTTATTGAAAATTGGATATTTCTGTGGCATCTCAAGATGCTTTATTCTATCAAATCTGGAGCAAGTAATTTTTCATTTTGGATTGTAATGTGGTATAAATGATAAGGGCCTGATTCAGAAAGCTTTTTTCTGTCCCCCCCACTGGCAGCCTGACGAGAAAGCTTCGCAGTCACCTCACAATAACCCTGAAGATAATCTAGGGTTTGAGTCTTTGTGAGGCTGCTTGCTCTAATACAAGGGAGAGAGTGAGATTTCTGAGCTCTTAGGTAGGGTGCCCGAAGCTAGCTTGTCATCACAGGATTTTCAGCTCTTTTCATATCTCTTACCAGTTGTAGGATGCCAAGGCAAAAATGTATTTCTCCTATAACCTTTCTGTGCTGTGATCACGTCCCTGGGAGTACTATGTGCCTAATTTAAATCTCAGAGAAGGTAGCAGGTAGTTGAATGGAGAACATCTGGTGATTAAAGCAAAGGAGGAATGAGAGAGAGATGAATTCTGTTATAAATGTTTCAGTTTTGCTCTGACATGACCTGATCATGTGTCTTGTTTCCCAGTCTGTGATCATTTGGACGTACCATGCATGAGTCAATTTCACAAGGTAAACCTCACTAAATCTGACCTCAGTAACTCAGAGCAGCATGGATAGAGGAGGGGAGGGTCCTCATGAAGTCGTGTTAGGGCTTGGATATGTTATGAATTTTATTTATACTGTGGCAGGACTCTCAGACTCCATTTAGAACCAGAAGCTGATGCTGCTGGTATTTTACTAATGCAGAGGAAGTGATGCCTGCCCTAAGACCTAGCCACCCATCAAGACAAATGGCAAATAAAGGATTTGTGTGAGGGTGATTGCAGGAAAGAGTCAGTCCCTCCGTGAACTTTTAACTTTTTTTTTTGGTGTTTATCTAAAAGTTCATGCAAATTGAGGTGGGTTTCTTTGATCTGAGAACTGTCTTTTGTAATTTCAACTGCTCCCTGGCTTGTGTCAGAAATACTGTGAGTGGGGTCTCCCTGGGGTTTTTGCACAGCCCTGGTTTTAGCTGGGCTGGGAGGGACGTGAGGCAAGACTTATACATCAGAACAGGGCTTGCAGTAAAGAAATTTTTATTGGCATATTTTATATTGTCCTAATTCAAAAGTTTCAGTTCCTGATGATCATTCTGGGCACTGGTTCAAAGTTTCATTTGCGCTTGGCTCAGCTCAGATGCTGGAGGAAATTTTCATGATGGGAGACAGGTCCTTTTCCTTCAAAAACAGAATTTCTCAGTAGATGGTAGGATTGGATAAGAGCTTCCTCTGAGAATCCAGAAGGGATTTGCTTGAATTTTTCTAACTCTGCTTCTCTGACACAGTGTGGTGATTAGAGGAGAGCTTTTCAAGTGTCCCTCTGAGAGTCTGAGCATGGTCTGGCTGCTTCCACCTGTGGGGTTTTCAGTAATTAGAGCTCACCAAAGGAAAAGCTTGGTACATCCAAGTATTCTATAAGGGTTTCCCTGAGAGAATGGGTGTTTATTCTTTAGTAACCCTAAATCTTTTTATTGGCTAACTAGCAAAGAGGCATTGGTTTCTGAGGCTGAGACAGCTGCTTTGTGGCAAAGGTTCAATTATTCTATGGGCATGCTCTATATGGACTGTGTGGCCATACAGCACAGCACAGTCCAAGGCCTTTTCCCATGTGCTGCTTACACGATGCCCAGTGCTTCAGTGGGAAGAGGCAGAACCCAAGAGCAGCTCTGTGAGCCACTGCAGAGAGTGATGCACACAGTTTAGGGATAATGTAACACCAGGCTGCTGTGAAGGGGAGTTGGCCCCTCTGTCCCACCCAGAGCCAGAGGAGATGGATGTTCTCCCTGGCTGTGTGTTGGGTCAAGGACTCAAACATTGTGGAACTACCCTGTGCTGTAAGACTCATTGTTGGGAGGGTTTGTGTCATGCAGAGCATCACCTCTGGGAAGCTGAGTTTGGACAGCACAGAGCAGCTTGCATCTGGCTGTCACGCTGCCCTAGTGGTCATTAAATACCACTTCAGTGTTTCAGAGCTCCATGGTTTTGTTTAAGTATCAAATAAGGATTTTATTTCAACTGAATTTAGCTTAATCATCTGGTTGTGTGGCTGACTTGAGTAGGTGCACTGAAAGTCTGCTGAATTCCCAAAATACACCAGAGTGAAAATCCTTATGATTTCCTAAGCTTTACAAATCAAGGAACTGGAGTGATGGGTTTGTGATCTGCAACTGAGGAGCATGAATGTGTGCATATGTTAGAGGCAGGAAACCAACACTTGCACCAGAACATGCAGCTGCTTCTTGGGTGAGGTGAGTGCAGTCTGTGCTTTTTATTTCATCTTCCCCAGGTACCATATACCAACATGCCCACTCTAAAAGTTTCCTTTAGACATATGTGATTTTTTCCTTTTTTTTCTTACTCCTCAGGAAGTCTTGTAAATTCCCATTCTTGTTTAACCCCTTAGAAACTCACCCAAATTGGCCAATGCACTGTACAGCTTCCCTTGAGTCCACTGTATTGTCTCTAGGTAATGCCTGGTGCTCCACTGTCAATCCAGGAATTTCCAGGTTGTACCTCACCAGGTAGGTAATAAAGAGAGAAATTATTACCTGAACATGGGGTTACAACTGCACATTATTGAGCTGGATTAAACATGTTGTTGTATGTTTTATTGCCATATTTTGACTGCCTACAAGCTAGAGCATTAATCATGTAATTAAATAACTTATGATTACCTAAAAATGCTCCCCTTTCAAATGGCTGTTGCAAATTTGTCATCTGCTCATTGTGATTCATTAAATATGTTGCAACTGGGTTATAATCTTCATTAGTTTCACAGAATAAATCCAAAACCAAGGATAACCCTTTTTGTTTTCACTTAAACAAGCAGTCGTGGGTGTTGACATAGGTCTCCTTCACCAAGAGAAGTTTTCTCCAAAACTCACTTTCAGTGTTTCTGATTCTTGAGGGTTTCCTAGGTTTCAAGAATAAGCCTCTCAAGAGCAACATTAGTAGCATACAGAAAACAGGGATTGGTAAAATAATATTAACTTCTATAATTTATAAGCTTGATTTCAGATTCTTTTCTTTTGACCATTTTGTTTTCATTCATCAGAGCACTGGGTTTTAATTTCCTTTTAACTGACAAATTTTGGAATCAGACAAGATACATTTCTCTGATTACTGCTGGACAAGGCTTGTAGGTGGAGATAGTGTCTTTTATTAGATGGAGCAGCATGGTTGGAGAGCTCAGGCAAACCTTGAGGCACACCAGCCCTCCAAATCTGAACAGTGCTGAGCTTATGCTGAATAAGCAGCTGCTTGGGGTTAGATCTGTGTGAATTAGACCATCTCAGAGAGGGGAAGGTGGTGAGAGTGGGTATCTCTAGGTCATAACAGCGACTGGGAACTGCTGCCAGGTGATTTGTAAGCATGGTCTGGTACACAGGGGAAGGGTGGCAGAATTGTACAAGGAAGAGCCTTGTTGTGCCTTGAGCATGGGCAAGATGTGTTTCTCTTGAGTGATCTAGTAACAATATGAACAGGAAAGTTCCTATTTCATGCTTAGGAGTGTGTGTCCTTCTGAGATTGCTCAAATGCACTTCAAATTTTCTTCCCTAATAATCTCTGTGGGCTTCTGCAGGAAGCTGGAAAAAAGGCTTCTACATCTACAGCTCCTTTGCTCTGACAGAGGCAGAGTAATCCTCAACATGGAAGCTCAAGCACTGTCCCTGGGGTTTCAAGCCCATGGAGAAGGTCATATATGACTGACAATGCAGAGCCAGTGAGATCTGCTGTTCTGGGTTTGTCAATTATTAGCCTGGTCTGACAAAGGTTCTGCCATGAGCATTGTGGTAACTTCTTAAGCTGATTGGGAGCTATTAAAGAGTGATAAAAATCAGATATTTCTGACTATGGTGATCAAAGGAGGAATTCAGTGATAGTACAATAGGTGCTTGGAATTCTCTGGGCATTGCCATCAGTATTGTTTAATGACCCAATGCTATGGCTATGCTGGGTAAATAGCAGCTTTGGCAACAATAGAGAAAAGAAGTCCTTAGGACACAGGGGTTTCAGAGCAGTGACATAATTCATTGCAAACTGCCCACTGTCCTTGGACACTGGTGGCTGCCATATTGTGACTGGAATCCTCGTTTATTCAGAAACCTGCAGATTTCCTCTCTCAGGTTCCACACACATTGCTTGTGGTCTAAAGGCAACAGTTCCACCAGCTGAGCTGTCAAAGGTTTCTTTCTGTCTGAGGTTATACATACACATATTAAAAGCTGGGGTCAGGTGAATTTTGCCTAATAGGTTTCTGAAATTTCCTCCTCCTTTAAGAACAAGGGTAATTTAATGCTCCTGCCCTAATATAGGAATACACTGATTTGGGAGCACAAATCCTCCACTCTGCCACACTGTGAAGGGTTTCAGCAGCCTGTGCTAAGAACTTGGGAGCTCAGCACATGGAAGCTGTTGATCCAGAAGCTCAGTGAGTAGGGCCCCAACATCCCATGGAATCCCAAAAGGTTTTTTACCCTCATTCCTCATTATCTTTCACTCAAAACTCATGGGCACCCTCACACTGCTTGGAGTTCACAGTGGTGGCTGGGAGGACATTGCCTTCTTGCATCTCAGGCCTTTGATGCCTTGAATTCCCCAAATTCCCTGAACCTGCCATGTCTTGGAGCTGTGGGAATCTCCTTGTTCTTGCTGACCAACGACCAGCAATTTCCCAGGCATCAAGTACATGTGTGTGTGGTATCAAGTTGTTTCTTTGGGGCTATTGTTTAAGGCTTCAAACCATGGAAGGAAACTGGGAGCCTGTTTAGATGTCACTAAAGGTCACTGGCTATTTTTATAGATTACATTAAAATAAACCAAAACTGCACAAAAAGAATATTGAAGTTGTGCAATCAGGACTTTGAAAAATATTTTTGCTGCCTATCACAAATCACTACAAAGCATATGCAAACTGATTTTTCAGGGGCTCACAGCTTGGACAAAGGTGCATTACTCTTCCTGTAAAAAATTATTCCCTGACACCACTGTGACCTTCCTGCCAAAATTTAAAGCAGGGCTCCAAATGATAGCACTGAGACTATTCAACCAAAAGCTTGCACGAGATATCAGCTGTTTGTTGTTTTTCCTCTTTTTTTAACTGGGGTAAAAATCTTTCCTGTAGTAGATGAACTTCATTAGCTGAAATTTTCACCCTGAATTCCAGCAGGGCAAACAACCAGCATCAAAAGCTTTAATTCAAAAGATTAAAGTCTGGCAAAATTCTAAGCAACCTGAGTCTTGTAATAGTGAGTTTTGTGCAATGTGGTCAGCATATTAAAGGGAAATACTTTTTTCTGTCTGTTTTGATTTTGATGTCATTCCATCAAACATTTAACTGGTAGACACAGCATTAGCTCCAAACTCATTTTGAAGAAATGAACATTAGTCAGACATAAAAAATTGGGCTGGGGGCAGATTAGATGAGTGCCAAATGGTGGGAGAGATTTTAAAAAGGGGGCTTGGCAAACTGTGTCCCTGCAATGAACAGAATTGTTGCAGAGCAGAAAACAGACCTTGAAGTGGTCTCTGGTGGAAGGAACAGGGCTTGTGTAGCACAAGGGAGTTTACCTACATAGCAGCCTTGAGCCAGGTATGCAAGTGCTTGGGAAAAGGAGGTCAGGTTGGGACCAGTGCAGGTCTGGCATCAGAGTGAGCTGGGCACAGGGTGGTGGACTTTGACAGTGTGGTGCAGCTGAGTGGTGGCTTGATCCAAAATCCTGCCAGCCTGCTGTGCTGGGGGAGCAGCAGGGCAATGTTCTGGTGGCTTAGAGGCAATTTGTGAGGTTAAACTGGAGGTTAGGAGGTGAAATTGGACCCCATGAAAATGGGTCAAAATGCTAATATGAACATATACAAAAACAGTGCAGGCAGGCAGCAAGCTTCTTGAAAAAACAGACTTGCAGTGACCAGACCTCAGACACCATAAAATAAGGAATAACCTTTGCTAATTCTCAGCCATTGCCCCTGCAGAGTGTTGCAGGCCAGAGTGGCAGGTGGGACTTACTCAAGGTCTTATCTTGAGTCAGAGCACAGCTGAAGGTTCATTCCCAGGTTCATGGTCTCACTGCTGGAACAGGCTGCCAGGAATTACTGGCAATGTGTTTGGTTTTAATCTTTGCACTGTTCTCCGGTGAAGTTCTCCAGGCTGAAGCGCCTGGAATTTATCTCCAAAATATTTTGGAGGGGAAATGTGATCATAAAGCTAAAGCTTTGGGCTATGCATACTTCTTTTCAGGCTCTTAACAGGTTTGAGAGGGGTAAGTGTTAGTAACCTGCCTCCTTTGTTTTTTGACAAGAAAAGTAATTTAGAAAAACAAAAACCAAAAAACCAAAAACCATTTTAATTCCTCACACTGAGTTCATGTCAGCTTTAGCTTAACTCAACCCACATTGCAGGAACCTTAGGAAGCATTTTATGTTTGTTAAAATAGGTTTGAGTCTCTTACTGCTCTTATGACTATGTCACTGACTGGGGCCAGCAAAATCCTGTCCTTGGTGGCAAAAGTGAGAGAAAGCTGCTCAGCCCCAGTTCCAGGTTTGCTGAGCACACAGCGTGCCCAGCCTGTGCAGAAGGCCTGAGCCTCCAGTTCCTGTCCAGCTCCTGACACACAACCCTGTGCTTCCTCTCCTCTATCTCTGGAGCCTTGTAAGACCCTTCCTCTTCCCAGCATATCAAATTGCAGCTGTCTCAAGCTGACTGGCAGCAAATCGCTGCTCCCGAGTCCGCCCTTGAGTTTTTTCCAAGCAGAAGGAAAAGGCTGAAAGTTCCCAGTTTCTGCAGTCCCAGCTGTCCCAGCGAGCTCATTTCTGCCCTGCTGAGAGACACCGGGCGGGGTGAGAGCCTGAATGCAGCCCGGAGCACCCTGTCAGGTGGGCATGGTGCCTGCCTTCCCCAGCCTGACGGGAACAGACAGGGACAAAGGTAAGCTCCAGGCATGAAAAGGCTGCTTGTTGCAGCGTTTCATGGCCAGTGAGCATGACCAGCCTTCAGGGCTAATTACCAAAGGAGAGAGAAGTATGTTCTTGTCAGCAGACCTACAGGGTTACTATTTAATGAAGCAGATATGCAGGTAACTTGTTCAGTGAGCAAGTGACTGACTTGTGTCCGCAGGGATGTAGGCGTGTGTGACAGGACACTTCAGGTGGCTTTCAGCCCTTGTCTTCTCTCTGAGTGCATTTGGGCACAACTCTCAGCAGTGACAATCTGTATCCCATTTCCCTCCTCTCCAGATTTTCCCCTCTACCTTCTCTGCTCTCCTTTTACCTTTTTTTCTCTACTATTGTCTTTTTTACACCCCTAGCACTTCTTGTGTATTCCATCCTGACCTTTCAGAGCTCTCCACCTTATTTTTCCTCTTCTCTTTTTTTAATTACTGATGCTGAGCAGCATTGAACAGTGGTGTCATCACTATTTCATCAGGCCTGCCCAAGTTCCTGCCAGTGGTTTATGGAGCATGTGTGAGCTTGGGAAGGGCCAGTATCCTCCATGTGCCTCATCAGGGTCCCCTGCCGATGTCAGTTTCTCAGCACATCTGTCAAGTGTTACTTGTCCTTTTCTTGGGACTGCCCGTGGAGGTGTGCAGGGGGCTGTGAGCTCTGCCAAACCCTGGTGTGGTGCTGGCAGGGTTACAGCCAGACTCAGGATGTCTCCATGCTGCAGGAATCTTTGTATTGCTGCGTAGGCAAAGCCAAAAAGTTACTTGTGTGTTAATCCAGTGCCTGTGTTGGTCTCTGTAAAAGAGACATGGGACAAAACATGCAGGAATTAATCAAATGGTGGTTTGGTTTTTTATGCCCCAGTCAGTGGATATGAGCAGATTCAATGGCTCTTTCTGAGTCCTAAACTTGTACTCCAAATTCATACAATACAGTCCATCCAGCATCACCTCTCAGACTTGTCCTGACTTCAAGACTGAGTGGGTATCACTAGGGAGGAGTAGCAGCATCTACAGTACAATACATCTTACAGATTGTTATGGGAATTACTCATTTACTTCACTGCAAGCTATATTTTGACCTGATAGCAGCAACACTTGGTAGATGATCTTTCTAATACAAAAGTTGATTAGTACATGCATATTAGATAGTTATGGATCTCTTCTACCAGTGTCCCTTGTGTATTTACCAGAAAAGATAACAGGATTGTCAAAATTTCACCTGTACCTCCCATGGCATTGGGACAAACATGCCAGTTGAAAACTTATGAGACTGCAGAGATTTTGAAGCCCAACAGCCAAGGGGAGCACAGACTGCAGCAGGGAGGCTGGTGCTGGTCAGAAGTGAGATGTATTAGCAGAAACTCTGGGACAAGACCATGTCTGTCTGACCCAAGTCTGCTATCCGTAACCTGTGGGCATGACCCTTTCTTTTTGTAGGAGAATATGACAATTTGAAAAGACACTTTGACTTGCATGTTCCCTGGATTTTTTGCTCTTTTCTCTGTAGAGAATGTTGGGGTTTTTTCCTGGAATATTAATCAAAAATGTATCTCAGGAAAAAGTCAGCCTTCCTTTTATTCTCCTTTTTGCTGCACAAACCACTTGATATGAGGCATTGATTTGTTTTGGGATATAGCATGAGCTTGGCCTCAGTTCAAGACTGCAAAAGTAGCTGCTACCCACAGGAGAACATGGGGCTGGGACAAGACAGTCAAAGCTGTGCTACTGCACAAGTGCTGTGAGTCCGGGCCTCTTGCTCTGGACTGCCATGGGAAAGCAGTCCTTGCTGGCTCCAGAACCTGTCACTGAGCACTTGAAGTGACACCAGAAAACACATTTCTTTACAGCTGTGCTGCTTCACCCTCTCTGCTTCTACCAGCAGGTTCCAGGCCAGCTCTGATTGTGCTGTCCCCAGGGAAGGAAGGGTCCTGGTGACCTGGCAGGGAACATGGAGCTGCTGGCTGTCACAGCACCAGAGGAAGCAAGGAAGGATGCAACAGCATCACAAGCTGAGGTGGAAGAAGCAGAAAAAGCAGCTGCAATGCCAGAGGCAGAAAGCCTAGAGGGGAAGGCGGTCATTCCTGAAGGAGCAGCAGCAACCGTGGTGGGAGCATCAGAAAACCCAGCAGCAGAAAGAGTGGCTGAAGCATTTGCCAGGGCAGCAGAAAGAATTGCAGTAGCAGAAGTAGCCAAGGTGTTGCAGTCAGCAATAGCTGAGGTAGGCACTCCTGCAGCCTCAGGTGCCTGATGGGGTAGAGGGGCTGGCAGTGCTCACTCCCCTGGGCTGGGCTCACAGATCCCAATGGCAGGGGAGGCTGCAGCTCCAGCTCCAGAGCTAACCCTGACCTCTCAGCCTTAACTTCAGAGTGCCTCAGGTGGATCAGATCATATTTATACTTAGCATCAATCAATGGGATGAGATTTTTATTTTGGAAAAATTGAAAGCAATGTCAAAAAAAAAAATCCCTGTAATTCCTGCTGAGAGTTTGTGTTCTTTTCCCATCTGGTTTCCCTCTGTCTTTTAGATGAGCTTTTTTTCATGATAGCGGGCACTTTATCACGCCTGGTATAGTTAAGGTTACAAAGCACTCTCCATTCCAGCCCCGCTGGCCACATGCTCATCCTGTTCTAAAGCATTCATATTTGGGGATCAAAAAAGGTCCACGCGTGGTGTTTGCTCAGCCGAGAATTTTTATTTGACATTTGAGCAATTATGCCTTGTGTTGATCGTGAGTTTGCTGAGGGTGATAAACGCACTTTTCCCATTTGAAAAACCTGTCTTTTAACATTGACGATGTGGTGACAGATTTTCAGCAGGGATGGGAGTTGGATTTGCCAGGGCTCAGTGCCCACTCTGAGCACCAGATTTTCAGCTGTGTTCAGCACCCAGCAGCTTCCCGTTGGGTGTGAGGCCTTTGGACATGTTTGTTCCCATGTGTGGAGCTCGTTTGAAGACGTTTGCAGGCTGCCTGCCTGCAGCACCACTGAGCATCCACCTCCTGCTCTCAGGAAAATCTGGATCTCATCTCCTGGGGCTCTGATTTCATTTTGGTGTGCAGGGTCAGCTTACCACTATCACTGTTTCTTGGGCTCAAGAGCTATCCTGAGCACAGGGAATTTCTATAGGATATCTTAACTTATCCCTCAGTTTGGGCAAGTGGCTTCACTCAGGAAGGTCTTCTCAATGTCTGCTTGAGTTTTGGTGTCTGAGTTTTAGTGCATTTTTACATCTTGTGGAGATCAGCTGCATTTAGGTACATGCCAAAACAATTCTCTGAATCAGCCTGTGAATAGGTAACTTTATTTTTAAAATCAGCAGTTTGCTTTATAGTGGCTTTTCCAGTGCTCATATATTTCTTCTCTTGACTTTTCAGCTCAAAGGGAAGAGGAAGGACATGTGGATAAAGCCAAGGAACGCCACTCAGCAGGAAGAGGATTGGATGAAAGAGGGAGAGGTGAAATGAAATGGAGAGGTGATGTTCTGGGTCATACCTGCTAATGGCTTGTACCATCACTCCTGGAATGCAATAGGGCTGCCAATCACATCTCTTTTGTGATTCATTATACTGTTAAAAATAAATATATGGCACATTCTGCATGCAGTAATGTTGAGGGTCTGTCAAATGTCTTTGTCTTCTGGTTTTGTAAAAGGCAGCTCTGCATCTGTTCCTCAAAGATGAGGGAGAACAAAATGTGCTGCTCATAAGGGAAAACATACTACAGGCATGAAATTACATTAAAAAAAAATACTTTCCTAGAATCTTAGAATATCCTGAGTTGCAAGTGACCCACTAAGATCATCAAAGTCACCTCCTGGCCCTGCACAGGACACCCCCAAGGCTTAAATTTACATTAAATATGCAGTCAAATTTTCATGTCTGTAGGATGAGAGATGGTCCATGGGAGCACTGCTAATGTGAAATAGTTTCAAATCCTAATAGAGCAGGTGCATTTACCAGTCAATCCACACTGCTCCAACTCTCTCTGGCTCTCAAGTGGGTTTCTTGCCTAGATGGGAATAGTAGCTATGTTCTTTTTTCTTTTTTCCCTGATTCTATTTATTCATATGAAGCATGGAATGGGAAAGGTGTCTCCATCCAGACTGATAATGGTGTGATGCAAGAGGAAGTCCAGAAGAAATTCAAGAAACAGGAAAAAATAGCTTCAAAACAGTGGTGGTCAGCATGAATGACATTCCCCAGATGGATCATTAAAACAGACTTCTAATTTTTGAGAGAAAAAGTATTGTTTGTTGTAAGATTGTTTTCTCAGCCTGTGAGGTACAGGTATAGGTTTGTAGTACAGTTGGATGATTGAGCAGTCACCATAAAAGATAAATGGTGATAAAATGTTACAGAGTGTGGGATTAGAACAAAGCCACTCTTGGTGGGTGTCTCACAGGTTGTCTCATGGAGGATGATCACAACTCAGAAGTGCCTGGTGCCTTCAGCAAATGTCCACTTCATGAATTCCCTCCAGATACTTCATGGTTTGCTGCTCCAGGTTTGTGTTTAGCAGACTGAGGGGATGGGGTCAAATCTGTACTTGGATGGAAAATTTCTGAACCAAATGCAGGAGGTGATGCAAGTGCTTGTGTGTGACTTGTGGCCATAGCCCAGGTGGGGTAATGAGGCAGTGTCTCCAGGTGCTCGAAGTAAAACAGAAAGCAGCTCCCTGACTGCAGGTGGTCACAACTAAAGCCACATCACTTTTGGAAAGAGTAAAGACTGCAGCCCTGGATTCCACCCCAAAATCCATGAGTGTATTGACAACTCCTGTGTAGTTGCAGCTGGATGTGATATTCTCCATATACCTTACTTCCAGCTTCCAGGGGAGTTTCTGTGGGAAACATGCCATTTGTTCTGGTACACCCCAGAAGGGGCAACATTAGTTCCAGCATTGTACGGAGCTGTTCTCCAACAGACCCCAGGCGAGGAGAGTGTTGAGGAGGATCTGCTGCTTCCCTGTGCAAGCTGGCTGGACACGGAGATCCATCTCCCTCTGGGGAAACATGTCCTTGCATTGCAGCAAAGCCAAGGGGTTTCAGTGCCCCTGTGCAGCGCACCCAGTGCCTGCGCACCTCTGCTGGCTTCTGTCTATGTGCAGTGACAGGCTGGGGAGGAGAGAGGAGGGGAGAACAGCAGCCTCTGATTAAAACTCAGCCCCCCTGGCCTTAGATCTGAGGAGACAGAGCCCGCCCTCCCTTCCCTTACCATAATTTTATTTTATTACAAAAAGAGCCCGTATTAAAAAAGCTCATGATTATGTTTTCTGTTCACCAAGACTTTTCCTGTATCCGACCTTTGGATAACCTCCAAGGCTTGCAAACATTTGAAAGGAGTAAAGGAGCTCGTTTTATTGCAGGGCCTCAGCATACATTCTTTCCAGCCTATCTTTAACATCAGTTGACAAGAATTATATAATTGCAGTCTGTGATCCCTTTAAGGCTAAAATGTATTCATTTTCCCTCAAAGAACACTTCAGGTTTCAGAGTTAAAAGTATACTTTTTTTCTCCCCCCATCTGGGTTATTCTGTAGAAAGCCGTTTTCTCTTAAACTGGCAAGTCTCATTCTACCCAGTTGCATGGATTTTTTTTTTTTACTGTGGTTTTAAGCTCATATGTTAACAAGTAGAAGAACTAGCCTCCAAATCCCAACCTGTGTTTCCCATTCCATTGGAAAATTAATGGGTTACAGAGAACGCACAAGGGGAATTACACTCCTTAGGTGGAATCAAATAAAATTTCAACATACCAATTTAATCAAATTAGTGTCTAATGCTAATTGATAGGCACTCTGGAGATGGACAGGTAGCTGGATTGGATTTGATCTTGCATTTCAGAGGCATGATGTAATCTGCTGGATCAGGAAGGAATTTCTGGTTTCCTATCAGAATGGCATCTGCCACCATGTTTTAGGAAGCTGTGGACATCAGATACTTGGATAGGAACTGGGGAAGGATGCCAAAAAAGAAGTCTGAAGATAATACCTGGAATTTAAAAAATTAATTAGCTGTTGCCACGATGAAGTTCTGTTTGCATATGTTCCTTGCCATTCAGGTTTTCATGAGTGTTTGTGCTCCTGCAGAGTAAAACAAAAGCATAAGCATGTGAGTACTCCTGGAATCTTTTCATGCCAGTTGTGTTTGTGTGTCAGAGCCAGTGATGGTCAGATCCTCTGCTTGGAGGGAACAGAAGTAATGCCACCACAGTGCTCAGAGCATATTCACAACACATCTTGAGAATGGAGTGAAATGTTCAAAGAAGCTGCAAAAACCCCACCACTCCAAGTATTTCTGGACAATGAAAAATGGAAGGTGTAAGTAGCCTAGTCATGGGCATGTGCATGCAGGAGGGGAAATTAAACTTGTCTCAAGAATTGGCTGTTAGGAATGATCTGGCTGGCTGGAGCTGGAGAAGAGACTGGGCTTAGTGGGCCAATTATCCACTTTGGTGCTGCAAAGGGGCCTGGGGAGTTTTGAGGGGGTCTTCTCAATTTTGCTATGAGCTTGCCCCAGATCTCAGCTTTCTTACCTGATAAAAAAGGACAATGGCAGCCAATGTGCCTGCCTTTGTGCCCTTTTATCTGAGCACTTGAGGAACTACAAACTTTTATTCCAAATAACGTTTGCCAGTAAAAGTGGATATCTTCTTCAAATATTTAGTTACTCTAATGCTGATTGCCCCCGTTCCCTAAGGGGAGTAGGGGGCAGGGGCAGCATTCCTGGTTTTATAGAGGGGCAGGCTTGAGAGGGCTTTAACTGCATGTCACAGGGGTTGGATGCAATAACTGAAGAGAGGGGAGCCAGTAATAGAATCCTTTTAATAAACTACAAGCCCACAGTTTATAAACTTGGACACAGATTATGCTCCTGCCTGGTGTATAAAAATAACCGCATTTCGATATCTTTGTGGCCAAAGGATCTTGTAGCCTGTTAAGTTTTTGCTGCCTGTATTTCTAATGTAGGCAGGACCAGTGTAATACCCGGCATTGCACTGAAAGGGAAAATCTCTGGTCTGTTAAGCTGTTCCCTGCCTTTGGTAGCCTTTCTGTATCAGGATTCACATTCTTGTTTCCGTTTCAAACAGGAGACTAGTTTACAAGGCAAGTTACTCCTTGGAGATCACAAGAGGCTTTCTTTCCCCTTTCTTTTTCTGAGAGGAAGGATTAGGTCACAGTTATTCTGTTTGCCTTTTTTTTTTTCTCTCTCTCCTTTGGCTAATCTGCTCTCCAAGATGTCCATGTCACTAGAGAAATAAAAGGCTTTAAGTGAGCGCGGGATTTTTTCCCCTCACCTCAGCACTCCAGCCGATAAGGGCGATTTATAGAAATCGCCACATGGAAAAGCCTTAAAACAGAATTTCAGATGCTTATAAGACAAAGCAGAAAGATAGCAGAGCGGCAGGTGCCTTCTCCTTACCTCACAGGGTCGTGTTCTGCCTGCTCTTAAGGAGTTTGGTAGATGGTGATTACAAATACGCCTGCACCGTATCCGGGCGTACTGTACGTGCAGTTACAAGGAGCTTGTGCAGTCCCTCACCTGCAATCAGGAGGTTCATCACAATTCAAAGACCTTTGTTTTCTATTATCTTTGTGCGTTTTGTGTGCTGGAAGCATTAATGGCACCAGGGTTTAAGATGTGTTCTTTGAGGCTGGCACCTTTCCTGGTGCCAGTGTGTGATGTGCTGCGCATCGCTGGGCTCCCTTCGAGGGGAGGACACACACTGGTGCCGATCCTTCTGTGCGGAAAGTTTCGGGACTCTCTAAACAAAATTACTTTGTTCAGAGCATACCGAACACAAAGATTATTGCTTTAATTAATGCTGAATTATTCTTGTTCAAATACCAAGTACTGGTACTAGTTTGTGGTAAGACATAAAGACTTTTGCAGCAATACATATGAATCTGGGTTTGGTAGTTTGTACCTAGCACAGGTACAGCTTGTTCACGCTGGTCACGTCACATCCAGCAAACTATGTTTCAAGGGCCAGGGCTGCCTTGATTTAAGTCAACACAGCTCTGCTGAACTTTGTGCCAGTCTCTCACTACTAAAGTTATGCTACTCAAGTGTTTTCAGCTATTTTTTTTTCAGTCCTTTCTTTCCAAAGAGTTTTAGAAATACAATTAAATGGACAGTAAGACTCAGCAGTTATACATAAAAAGCTGTTTATCTAAGGGTATCAAAGTGCTTGACAAAGGTGGGTAATTCTCACAGTGCCCTTTTTTTTGCTGGGTGAGATGCTGGCATGCAGAGACAGCAAGCAGTTTATCTGAGTAACAGAGTCAGTAGCAGAGGTAGTAATTAAAACTTTGGTCTCATGACACCCAACTCTGTACTGTAACCACTAGACAAACTGCCTCCCGGAACCGTATCTCATCTCTATCTCCCTACATATGCACAATAAAGCCTTTGTAGTATATGCTGTACACTTGCTATTGATAGTTGTATCAGCTGAAAGATAATGCTCGCTCTTCTAGCTGGCTGCAAGTGTGCTCCACACAGCCTCAATTATCTGAACATAATGGTGGAGAAGGGGAGAATTTTGGATAACTGATGGCTTCAAATAACTGAGGGCGTTTTCAGTGCAATTAATAACATGGTAGGAACACAGAAGGTTTTGGAGAGCAGGTTCAGGTACCTGGTGTCACACTGTGCAGTCAGTCAATAACAAGCACACTGCTCTTTCAGAGTTTTTCTCTTTTTCTGAACATAGCTGTGGCTTTTCCTTGCTTTTTTTCAAACAACAAAAAAAGACTAAGGTATTTTAGACGTGTTGGTATCCCTTTAAGTTTGATGAAGACTAACAGCCATCATTTTGGTCAATGGGAAGCTGCTTATGGACATGGGTAGTTTAAAAACACCGACTGATCGGTGTTAGGCAGCTGGGCTGGCAGTGGGATGTGGGCTATGTGGGTGGCTCTAAATGTCTGCAGAGAAGCAGGACCAGAGATCATATGAAAAATAATTTCCCCTGTACATGCCATAAACTCTGGGATTTCAAGTATGACCCAGCTGTAATGAGCCCCATACAAGCAAACAAATGTTCGGTTACTGTAGAGACGCACTCGTTTGGGAAGATAAAAACAGAACGCACTCACAGAGCATCTGTGCACTGCACACTGACCTCCATGTGACGGAAATCTTCACTTGTGCCACTTGGTAATAAATTTCAGCATGCCACCTAGGCCAGCTGCACATCACTGTCTGCTTTCTCTGCAAGGTAATTTATTTCTAATTGCAATAGAATAAAAAGACGGGATAGACTTTGCAGAGCATATCACAAAGTGTTACTGGCCCTGTTCAGTTTTCATTGCACCGCATGCTCTCACCATGACTTGCTTTTCAAAACCAGCTCTGTGCTCTGCCTCACACCAGATGCAGGAATTAAGAGCAGCCTTTACCCATGCAGCGGTTATGAACTAACAGGCTGGTGCAGGTAAGGCTGAAAGACCTTAAGGAAGGGAATAAATTTTAAGTTTGATGGTTTTTATGAAATACAGTGTTGGGTAGAGGATGGGTGTTCAGCTCTGACTGGCCTCACAGTTCATCTTGAACTGCCTCTGTTCTGGGACTGAGGCAGTTATGTGCCCCCATCAGAGAAACACCCAAAGACACTCAGATTAGTACAAACCCCACAGTTTGGTTTATTTGTCTCAGCTGTTACCTGAGAGACAGGATATGTTGATCTCTGGGATCTGATGTCTGACTTGTTTTTTGAAAAGTTTCATCTAATCTTAGTTGCTTTAAATTATGATCTTAAATTTTTCTCTGTAAGTTTTCATTGTCTGTTCTCACTAGCTACTTTAGGTACCTGAAAAAATATATATACTTTCTTGTATGCTTCAGTGTTTACCCCAATATGCATTTTGGTCAGAGAGAACATGCATATTTATTATCTTTAATACAGTCTGGATGCACACATACATGATTCTCTTCCTACTTACACATCATATTATACACAATTTGTATATGCGTATTTATAAGGGCTTAAATGGAAACAGGACTGGCACCAACATTTTATGCATTATTAGGAGGAGCAAGTTCATCCTTTAAAATGACTATATTTGGAAATCTGATTCTAAACTCTTCCTGGTTTAACTTAACTTTGTGGCTTTTCTCCAGATTTTCAAAACCAGTGGAAGTGAGGACAGGATTGAGAGGAACACTTGTGCTCCTTGAAGGTGAGCATTCGCGTGGACACACTTGTGTAAGGGACTGCGTAAGGGTGCTGCTTTCAGCCCGTCTGAGAAATGACTGCACCAAAGTATGGGGCTTCACAGGTCAATATGTGCACATTGCTATGGTCTTTTTTTTCCCCCCCCACCACTTTGGTGGTCAAAAGTCCCATCTCTGGGGGGTTTTTTTGGTTTTTTTTTTTTGTTTTTTGTTTTTTTGTTGTTGTTGTTTTTTTAATTTTTTTTTATTATTTTTAATACCTAGTCAGCTGCCCTAGTGGGAATCTTGCACTCCCTCTTCTTTTCCCACATTGTGTCGATCCCTTTTTGAAACCATAAAGCAGTGAGCTAAAGCACAAAGAGCCCGCGATAAAGCCGGGGTTGTCTCTAACACTTCTGATAGTGAAAGTTGGCGGGAGCAGCGCTGGGAAAGCGATGCCCTGAACAGAGCTGCTCCTGCCAGCCTGGCTTTGTCCGGCCTGGCGAGCCCAAGAGCGGGCATTCGGCGGTGGTTCAGCGGCCTGTCCGAGCGGTGTGTGCGCGCTGAGCCGCGGCCGCGCTGTGCCGTGCTGTGCCGTGCTGTGCCGTGCTGTGCCGTGCTGTGCCGCACCGCGCTGTACCGCGCTGTACCGCGCTGTACCGCGCTGTGCCGCGCTGTGCCGTGCTGTGCCGTGCTGTGCCGCACCGCGCTGTACCGCGCTGTGCCGCGCTGTGCCGCGCTGTGCCGTGCTGTGCCGCACCGCGCTGTGCCGCGCTGTACCGCGCTGTGCCGCGCCGGCCGGGGCACTGCGCGCCGCGGCCCATAGGGGGCAGCAGCCGCCTGCGCTCGGGCCGCGCTCCGCCCGAGCCGCGCAAAGCCCGCACCGAGCCCGCGCAACAGCGCAAACCGCACCGCGCAAACCACCCTGCACAGCCACCCCCAGCCCCGCGCACCCCTGCTCCTCACAGCCACAGCCCCCTGCAGCAACCGGGTTTTTTTTTGTTTTGCCGTTTTTCACTTTTTCTCTGTTTGCGTGTGCATAATTGGAGTGCGGAGTGAGGAGGCTCTGATGTGCTGTCCTAGGTAACTTTCCCCTAATGGAAAAAAACAAACCCAAACCTAAAGACCTATTAAAAAGAAAACAAAAACTGCAACCACTTAAATACCTGGAAATAATATTGTGTTGCTTGTGCAAAAATGCACCCCGAAGAACATCTGAGTAAATGCGTGTATAGAATATGTAAGTTGCTGTAAAAGCAGCTTTGTGTTTGAGTGTGGGTCCCTATGAAACCCAAGATGATATATCATGTTATGCTCAGATCTTTGTTTCAAGATACAGCTATAGGTAGATTTCATGATGGAACATCTTTTACCTCTTATTTAATCACTTCTAACTTTGTTGTTTTCAGAACACGCACAGTCAGTATTAAAATACCGTGATTATTACTTTTTCTAACATTCTCTTTGCCTGTTAACAAGATCCTTTAAAAACCAAACTAAACCAAAATCCTTTTAGATCGCATGTGGATTTGTTGGTAGCATCAGTGGCCAGTTCTGAACTTTTCTGGCAAGTACAAGGGCGAGCTGCTTGCCCGTGTGAGTTTGCAGCCAGACCCGCTGCAGCTGCCGCAGCACTGACCGAGGCGCAGGAAGGACTGAGCAAATGGTTACAAACGAGCACTGCTCCTCGGCTGCACATTTTTCTCTTCGCCTTAAATGCACTTTATTGCACCTTTCCCGCAGTTTGTTCTGAGGACAGCCACACTGATAATCCTTATCCAGCGCAGAGGAATTCCCCTCCTGGCTCTCAGATTGAAGCCGCGGCTGGCATTCTGCTACTCTGATATGTTGACTTGGATATTTTTTAATTATTCTTCCATATTATCTCTTGCTCATGTTGCTGGTGCAGTTTACCTCCAACCACAATCCGAGGCTGGCTAACAGTTGCTATAACATTGCTTCAGCATTTCCTATCCCTAGATTTTTAGGGCTGTGATTTCAGCAGAATACATGGTTTGTCGTTTCAGTGGGGGCTTTCAAACTGCGTGGCAGCTGTGAAAGTGAAGAATCCATGAGAGAAGCTGTGCGTTTGTGTGTGCTGCTGGGGGTGTAGGATATGGGCAGACTCTTTAATACACTGAAAATACTATTTTTGATTTTTAGTTCTCTGGAAGATTTTTGTTCTGTTTTTTGATGATGGCTTGAACTGTTCGCCAAACTGAAAGTAGTTGCTTTTCCTATATTTTGACAGCAGCCTCTAATAAATGGAAGTCATTCCCAGTCTTTAGAAAATCAGTGTATTGAGAGCATGTTGAATAGTAAGAACAAACTATTTTTGAAGTTGTTCTGCATTGTGGAGTATCAGTGTTTTATGTGTTCAAACCAGTGTGCAATTCCTCACGACTGGTACATTTGCTCTAAACAATGAGGTCTTTGCTCAGGAATAGTCCTGGGTTTGTTAGAGAGTCAGTGCAATGCTAGCCCTAATCAATAAATGAAGTTTGCTTGTGGCAGGACTAACACAGCCATTATATAAGAGGGAAATCCATTTAAGTATTTGATTATTTTCCTAAGGGTTTAATTTGCTGGTTTTCAGGCAGGATAGTGTCACTTAGAGCAAGTATTTAATCTTTTTTTCTCTAAAAAAAATCAAACTGCAAATGACACTGAAAACTTAGCACTGAACCTTGGTCTTACAGGATTAGCTCCCATCAACTTCACTGAGTTCATTCACAGGAGTAAAGGCCACAGGAGAAATCCACACAGGAAAACATATTCTTTGCCCTGGAAACCTTGTTATCTTATATGTTCCAGGTATGAACTGTTGGTTCATTCCTGATGCATGAAGAGTGAATTCCTGCCTTTCTTACCCTGACAGGGTTTTGCCAGGGCAAATTTACTCCTGGCTTACACCATCTGTAACCTCAGTGGGAGCAAAATTCAGCCCTTTAGCTCTAATGGGAGCCTGTTTGATCTTGTCCTTTATTGCCGAGTGGTATCAGGAAGGGAGCTGAGCACAGAAACGTGACTACCACCGAGCTGCTATTTGTTGCACTGCATTATCTGTAGTATCCTTGTTATTCTAGAAACCTTTTTTTTTCCCTGCCTGGAACATTTTGCTGCAGCAAATGAAGAAGGGGGGAAAAAATTGAAGAGACCTTCATTTGGTGGCATAGAAAATTTGCATAAAATATCGCTCTAAGCATTGAAGGATCTTATTACATAGGGTTTTGATGATAATCTTTGTTGAAATAATATTTAACACATGCTGCACTTTTAATTAAGTATCTGAATAATCTCAAATTAATACCAGAGGTTTAAAAATAAGTTTTCATTTTAGTGAACTGTAACATAATAGCAAGCTGCATGGCAACCCCTTCCTTTACCCTTTGATTTAATTAAATGCCCTTCTGTGTGCTTCTTCTCACTTCAGAAATGCACATAAAGAAATCAGACCCAGACGTTTTATTTAGGATTTTCCCACTTTTCCTTTTCCTTACATCTTTGCTTATTAATTTGCCCTGCTTCCTCTTCAGCTTTGATTAAGGTGTTTCTTTGAGGATCACCTCATCTGGGGCTTTACAAACTGGCCTGCATGTTTGAAAGGGGCAGTTGCAGTGTGTCACGCTCATGTTGGGGTTTTGGTGATGGTGACACTCAGGTCCCTGTCTGGAAGCAGCCAGCTGTGGCAGGGAAGTGCTTGGTCCTGTACTGCACATGTCTGTGTGTGCCATGGGGAGGATGCAGCTGGGTAAATCCTGGGGCAGCTCACACAGCACAGTGACAGGCTGGAGCATGTTATGCTCCTGGAGTTTGATTATAGGGTGAAAAGGAGCTCAACAGTGCAATGGCTTCAGACTGCAGTCAAACCATTGCAAATAAATTCAGGTTTATTCTATTTATTTTTTCAAATTAAAAAGGCCTGATCCAGCCAATTTGTTTGCCTTTCAGTAAGGTGTGTTTGGTAATCACTGCTTCATTATTCCTTCTTAAGAAATTCCACTAACCAAAGGAGGGGAAAACAGCCCTCGCTCAGATCCATGCCGGTGAAATTGTTTTGCTGGAGCCACTTTGCTGGGCGAGCGTGGCTGTGGGCTGGGGGGAGGCTGTTTACTGCTTTTATGGAAACATGCTCCAGTTTGGGAGAGCGAGGATGTGAAGCAGGCTGGCTTTGAAGGCTTTCTGTTAGATTTCTCCCTTTATCCCTTTCCATCTATCATTGTAAAGGAGACATATATAACCACCACACTTTGTATATTAAGGGGGGCTGCCTGCTTTTTCCCTTTGCTGAGATAATGATGCTGAGGGTTGTTGACTGCTGTTATCTCTGATGACAGCCTTATCTGCATGGCTCTGATTCCTGCTCCCGGAGTCAGAGATATCCAGTCCTTCGGGAACTGACCACTGCTCCCACTGTGGCCAGGCAGGCTGGAAAGCAAATACTTAGGGGTGACAGAGTTCTTGATCGCATGTGTTGTTTACTATATTCACCTCTCCCAAAATAGTGAAGAGAATATTGAAGGGAAATACTGGGGGTGAGAAAAAATGAAAGCCTCAAAATCAGGTCAGATAAAAACCAAATGCCTCCAGCTCTCCCCAGACAGCCTCTGGTGGGGACAGTTTTTGTCCATGACCAATTGTTGAACGGAGTTGGTGTGGGGCTCGGCTTTTCTGCACCACAGAGATCCTGCACTAATGGACCTGGGGATGATATTGACACAGCAGAGGGACTGTTACACCCTCCTGGCTGTACCAAGTCAGAATCCAGGGGTTTATTTTAATTCCTCTAAACATAATAATCTGCAGTTAATTGGCTAACATTCACCATGCCTCCAATGTGCACAGTACTGCTGTAGTTCAGCACATCACAGTCCTGTCCCTCACAGATCTCAAGCCAAATTTCTAATATTTGTGAATTTAGCTGCCTAATGGTCTTGAGAAATGCTCTAGTTTTACTGCCGCAGAAAGTGAGATACAGAGATAGTATGTGCACTTGACTGGGATCCCCCAGCTGAGTGTGCAGTCAGCCACAAAATCCAGGTCTCCAAACACCTCCCTGGCACCCTGCTCATCAAACTCATCCAGTCGCCCAAGTTTTACCCTAACAACCCTTAAAAACAGACAACTCTTCCCATTTTCCAAAGCATGGGTTTGTGCAAACCCTGCTGTACTAAAACTACTTTTTGGGGTGGAAAAACTCTTAGTTAATTCCACCTTAAAGCAGCGCTAAGCAGGAACTCATTGAGTAAATGGTGCAAGAGCCCAGAGATGCGTGAGTTTTAGTCAGAGAGCCCTGCCCGTGCTCTGTCTCATCTCCTCTGCAAGATCATCTGCCCTTTCTTAAATGCTTGGGGCTATTAGTTCTTTTCCTCCCTGCCATGTTTCATAGTACAAGTGTTTCAATCTGAACACTTAGAGCAATTTGATGGATATATGATCCAGCCTGTCTGTATCCAGTGGCACCTCTGCTGTTGGTGCTCTGCCATCTGAGCTGCAATCTGAGGCTTCCAAGGTGAACTATAAAGCCAGTATTACTGAAAATACACATTGCTGAAATATGCTGATGCTTCCCCCCTGCATTTAAAAAATGTATTGTACTGAAAACTGCTGGCCGAGGGCAGGGGGGAATACTGTGTTTGCCTTAAAAGTTTAAAGGGATGTTTATTTTTTTTAGTGCTTCACAAGGCAAAGTACTTTTTAGTACTAAAAACAGTTACTGATTAAAAACCAGAATTGGTACTGAGAAAAAAAAATGTTTGGTTTTTTTTTTTTTGCTTGAAAAGGAAAAAAATATAACTCAAAGCTTATTATTCAAAAAAAACATTTTTATGTGAAAAGCTGATTTTGTAATGTAAGGAGTTCTTTTATTCTCACTCCCAGTATGGTTTTGTGCAATGTAATGTGTGACCACCCAGGGCTGCTTCTGCACTTTCCCCATGGCTAACGCGTGGGGCTGTTTTCCTGAGACATGCAAAACAGTACTGATCTACAAATACTCAACTACGAATGTAAGAAATCTGTCTAGGATATTATTAAATCAGCCAAAATTTCAGTTGCAGACCACAGTTTGGAATATTCTTACACACACTGTTTGAAGAGGAGCTTAGACATTAATAACTTGTCTGTCTTTTCCCCTCCAGTGCTTCCAGCTGGTCTAATAAAAGGGAAAACCTCACCCTGTGGATTTTGCCTTGCTGTTGAATGTGAGGATGAAATATGTCAAGTGAATAATACTTATTTTACAAAGCTATAAGGGACTGAAAGGGGTTAGGATGGGATCTCACTGTGGTAAAATTGGGATTGCAGACTTGGATATAACATTACCTTTTCCCTGGATCTGTCTAGGGCTCTGACTCAAACCTGCTGGTTCAAGGGCTTCAGAGACAGAGCCCAGGAGAGGCCCTGGACACTGAGGTCCTGCCTGCTGGCTCCTGCTCACATCACCAAGGCACATCCTCCCACATCAGTCCCATCAGCTGTGCCAGTGTCACCGGCAGCAGAGCTGCACAGCAGTGCCTGAGCTGAGCTACCTGTAACTAGTGCAAAGCCCTGTGCTAAAGCCAGACTTCATCTCTGCTGGGATTTTAACCTGAGCTCACAGACAGAACAGTAATTTGATCATTCAAGCGCGCCGTTACGCAGCTCCAGTGATGATAAGGGTGGTTCAATTCCAGCATTTGCAGGATGGAAACTTTCTCCCTGATGGTTTCTGTGTTGTGATTCCCCCACCCAGCACACATGCCATCCTCAACCATAAATGTGCTCATTTTCCTCTATCATTTCCATCCACCCAGCACAGTAGCACTGTGGCTCCTCTCCCTCACTGCAGCCCCTCCATGGGAGGACATCCCTGTGCATTCAGGATCACGGTGGGAGCAGGTTTTGTGTGTTGGCTGGAATTATCTGCAGCTGGGAAAATGCCAGCAGCCCCCATCTCCTGAGCATTAATTACACAGCCCCATGTGCTCCTCTGTTCCCAGGTGGAAAATGGAGATACCCTTCTTAATCCACACCATCACTTTAGTTCACTGTGGCTCGCAAGGTGCTCCTGCATCCACAGAGGGGAGGCACTGGAGAAGTGACAAAGATGATTAATAAGGAGGTTATTAACAAATGCCACAGGTTAAATTCCACACCAGTTCCCAAATTTGTGCTTGACACGGAGGTAAGTGTCGTGAACAACTCCCCATGAGGCTGGGAGCTGGACTTGACTTTTGGATGTAAAGCAAGGATAGGCAAAAATTAGGTTAAATAGATTTGACCTGCACCTGATAGGAATATTTCTGAGGGAGAGAGGTGCTTTCTGTGGTATTACTGGAATGTAAAACCATCTCCCAGGTGTGTTACGAGTGGTCACATGGACTGGTGTAGCTGTTTTGCAACCTTGTTTATCTCATCTCAACTTTTGGTATTTGAGGGCCTGCTGACAAACAAAACTTTCGAATCTCTTATGGCTTGGGCAGACAGCAAACTGTGTACTTGCTGTGGGGGAAAAGCACTGCTCTTCTGGAGTGTGGTTTCCATTTAAACATTCAGAGAGCTCCTAGCTCTGGTCTGCCTGTGTTTATCTGTGCCAAGTGTGAATGGGAATTGGAAAAGGAGAAAGAGAGAATGGCTGCGTTTTAAAAAGCTAATTTAGAAGCAGACGCAGTCTTCTGTAAAGATGATTCTGATTGTCCAGGGCTCTTTTAAAGGAACAAGGTTAAATGCATTTTATTGAGAATATAGGATTAGACACACGCACAAAATGAACAACATCGTCTTTATTTATTTCATACTTGTACAGCTAAGAGTATAAGCCAGTCAATTCCTGATGATTCAGGAATGCAAGGGGATTTTCTGTATTGTTTTTTTTATTTCATAAAGCTCTTTATCTCTGGCTTTGTATATTAGCTGCTTCTACACTGCCAACAGTGCAGTGCACTCCCCCTGACCACTATCCTTCTGTAACCAAAGGGGGAAAACAGGCATTGACTGGAAACAGGGCAATCTATGGAAGCTACAGGTAAAATCCTTGTGAGTCTATTCCCACGTGCCCTGATTTACCAGTATAAACTACCTCACATGGGAAGGGCTGATGCTCACACTGCTCTTCCACACAAGATGACTGAGGATTTAAAACAACCCTATGTAACAGGGAATCACAGTATTATTTACAAAGTGCTGATGTTTTGGCAAATAACATGAGCAGAGCCAGTTCAAATTGACTACAGTCTGTGTTCAAAGCTATGTCTGGAGCAGGACTGCCTTTTCTTGTATATTTTTACTCTGTGATTTTTATTTTGGCTGCATCTGTTCACTGCCATTGTAAAAGGAAGACGTAATAATTTAAAGAAAAAGCATGGGGAACTGGGAATTTCTTTTTTATCAGCTTTATATTCAGGGAAACTGAGGCACAGAGAGGTCCTGGAGGTTTGTCACTGAAGAAAGCCTGTGAGGCAGTGGAGGATTTGGAAAGAGGACCCATGGCTCCCACATCATGGCACTGGCAGATGTTCCCTGTGCACAAAGATAACAGGAGAGCAGCCCAAAAGTTCTTCACTTGATGGAGTTTGCCCACACACAGGAGGTAAGGGCAGGAAGAGAGTGTGCCTCATGAGTTTAAGGTCTGGTAGGTTGGTCTCTGATGGAGTAGGATGCTCCAGACATGGATAATTTCTCAGTAAAATGATTAGAAGCAACTCATCTTAAAAATCTTTTTGGATGAGCACAGTCTCAAGAAAACATCAGTGTCCCATCAGGGGAGAAAAAAAGAAAAAGGAAAGGAATAGAAAAGAAAAAAGAAAAGAAAAGAAAAGAAAAGAAAAGAAAAGAAAAGAAAAGAAAAGAAAAGAAAAGAAAGATTTAAAAATTAATATATTAATTCCAGCTTTTCATGGACTGTCTGCCTTGTCTCAGCTGTCTGGCTTTACTCTCCCACCCTCATTTTGGTAATGTCATCTCTCTAGATCCTATCTTACCTTTCTGGAGCAAACACAGGCTCTTGCTTATGTAGATGGAGCCAGGATCTGTGCTGCAGAGGAGCAGCGTGTCACTGTGTGAGTTCAAATAAGCTGTGTTGAGTCATGCCAGCTGAGGATCCTGCTGCTTGGATTTATTGCTGAGAAAAGACCAAAAGTGAATGCCCAGCACAAGGGAGGTTTTGCCTTATGTGCCTCATAGGCTTAATTAATATACAGATTTTTGTTCACTGTTAGTTCTTAAAACCAAAATCACTAACAGACAAATGATCCAAAGGACAAGGGCATAAATGCTGTGTTCATGGATTTTTACTGTCTATATAGTACTGAGGTTGAGTAGAGCACTCTAAGGCATTTAACAGACATGATGGCATGAAATGCTGAATATAATTAAGCCAGATGGAGCTTTGTTGTAGATTTGAGGGGAGTCATGACTGCCCTTTCCCAAGAAGTTCCTGGTTTAAGGGAACCCTTGGAGGAATTTAGAAGACATGTAGAGGTGGCACTGAGGGACATGGGTTAGTGGTGACCTTGGCAGTGCTGGGTAAACAGTTGAGCTCTATGTTCTGAAAAGACTTTTCCATCCTAAACAATTCTATAGCTCTGTATCTATGACATATTCCACTCCATCTGTTCTTTTGCATCTCCAGGTTTATATGCTGCAGTCCCATCTCATGTTCAGCCAGAGCTGGGAGGGGAGTAATGGCAAAGTTTCATAGTGCTCAAATTGCTCCTCATTTAACATCTATGTAACATTTATTTTTGCTTTTCCCTTCCAGAATTGAAAGGCCTTTTCATGGAGTGCAGTGACCTGCCCTGGAGGGCTCTTCCTGGCCTGTGGTTTCATGCTGTGCAGTCTCATCCAAGACAACTGCATTTGGGATTTCTCTTCCAGCCTATTTCCCACAGAGTAATTTGGAGCAGGTACATTTCTGCAGTGCAGGACTGGGGAGCACTGCAAACCATGCATGGGAAGGTATCCTGTGCAAAGACTGCTCTTACACAAGAACATATATGAATAATAGGAAATTGTTTGGGTGTGGGATGCAGTTGGGATTCATTGTCACTGCAAGGAGTGGAAAGCATTGCCTTGGTTTGGTGGTGCAGGTCCAGGCTCTATCTCAGGACTCTGCTCCTGCCATTGTCCCTGTGGCATGGGCACACCTCTGCTGTCCCCTGCAGCAAAGGGGTCGGCATCAGGGTGGATTGCAACCTGGGGAAAAGCTTGTCAACACTGCTTGGTGGTTTGAGGCAGCAGGAAGAGAGCAGAGCAGCAAGGCATTAAAGGAAGGGAAGGAGCTGGAAGGGGAGGATTTAGTGGCATTTCCTCAATGCTCGCACGGCCCTATTGTGAGGGGAGGATAAAGTGGGGTGGCCAGAGGGAGCTGGGCTCAGGGTATGGCGCAAAGAGCACGACCCCAGTGGGAGCTGGAAGGCCTCAATGACCAGTCCAAGGAGCGCAGCCCCAGAGGGAGCTCACAGGCCTCAATGGCCGGCCCGAGGAGCGCAGCCCCAGAGGGAGCTTACAGGCCTCAATGGCCACCCCAAGGAGCGCAGCCCCAACGGGAACTCGTAGGCCTCAATGGCCGGCCCGAGGAGCGCAGCCCCAGAGGGAGCTTACAGGCCTCAATGGCCGGCCTGAGGAGCACAGGCCCAGAGGGAGCTCACAGGCCTCAATGGCCGGCCCGAGGAGCGCAGCCCCAGAGGGAGCTCACAGGCCTCAATGGCGGGCCCAGCCACCTCCTGGGCCGCCCGGCACACGGCCTTGCTCACTTTGAAGCCCATGGTGCTGCAGAGGGGTGCTTTCTCTGGCTCTTGTTTGCTGATGATCCCTAAATTAAGAAATGCAAATCTATTCAGGGCAGATTCCTTTTCCAAAGGCAACTTGCCTCAGTTGCTAATTCCCTGCACAGCTTCTATACAGACCCCTCGCAAACACCTGCAGCTTTTTTTTTTTTCTTCCTCTCCCCCTTTTTCCAGGGAGCGGGTGGCAATGGGGAGTTTATTGAAAATCTTTGTTTTCTCTGATGCAGTGAAACTTGCTTTGCTCTTTTGCCACCTTTTCTTTCCCCTTTTCACAGAATAAATACAGCTGATCCATCTCCAGCCCCTCTGCACGTGCCAGAAGAATAAATCGCCCGCCTCGCCCCCAGCCCCCTCCTTTAATTCTTTCCCCTGCTGCTGTGTTTGCTTATTCTCACTGCAGCTGTAGTGCTGGTCGCAAGCGTGAGTTGACCTATTGCTGGTTTGTTTGGCACTGGCTCTGCAGAGCCATCCCCCCAAAAAAGACTTCAAAATCAACTGTTAGAGCCCTCACTAGGCTTCTTTTTTTTTTTTTTTTTTTTTTTTGCTCCTCCCTCTTTTATTATCACAGCACTTGCCTTTTGTTGCCAGTGCAAATACAAATACACACACACACACACCAAACACAGGCGTGCAAGCACCCGGGAGTGAGGAAAGTGAAGTCCCTGAAATATTGCACTGTCCAAAGTCCACGGGTTAAAACAAACATCAACACTGCGTCAAATAGTTTGCCCTAAGAGTCTTTTGTTATGAAGATAAGCTTGTTATCTCTTTCATTCAGATTTTAATCTGACAGGTCATTTGCATACTGCCAGCCGACTTCAGGGTGTGCATTAGATCCACTTTGCATTTAAATCCTCTGTCAGTCAGGCAAATAAAAAAAGGGGGAGTTAGGGGGGAGAGAATAGCAAAGAACCCCTTTCAGATACTCCCAGTTATTGCTACTACTTTTTGTGCTGATTGTTGATGCAAAAAAGTTCTCCTGGGTCTTGAGGCTCTGTATGTTTTTGGGTTAGCCAGGATGCCATGAGCTGCATCATTGAGGTCTTGCAAAAGATCCCATTGTGACCCCTGGACCCCTTCCTCACCCAAATCCCTCTTCAAACCCTGCTAGGCAGACTCTTTTTCCCCACACTGACCTCTGTTGCCCGGTAAAACCTAGATCCTGCCCTCAGTCAAGTTAAGCCTGTCCTGGGCTTGCATGAGAAGGGATTAAGCCCTTGGGAATAACAGGAAAAGGAACAATGCTACAATGCAGTTAACAAGACACCTTTTTAGCAACTCTCATGTAAATATGCCTCTTCCCTTAGTTATTCTACTTGTCTTACATGTCTCTCTATATTTTTATTTCTTCTCCACGTGAAGCCTGATCGATCCTGCATCCTTAATCCTGAAGCTCCATCACATGTACTGGAGGGATTCTAGGGACAAGGCTGCTCTTACAGGTAACAGGAGTTCATTGGGTGACTCTGAAAGCTGTGGGACAGGAGTCACCTATGGTGCAAGTGCAGGTTGGTGGGGTCGTGTTGCTCTGTGGGCACAGAGGGCTACAGGAGTTTCTGGTGTCTGGAAAGCACCACCGGCACAAAACCCCAAACAAACCAATGAAAAAACCCCACAACACTTGTTGAAGGTGTTAGCAAAATGCATGACTGCTGAGGATCTGTGGTTCTTGCCACCACATTTTTCTGTAACAGCACAAGTTGGGAATTTCAGCTTTTGGATCTGATTCCTCTCATGTCTATGTCTGGACAAATTGGTGACGCTCACTTTTCTCTTCCTGAGACCAGCCCAAATAGCGTCAGGACTCCTTTGTTTCTTGGAGATCCAAGGACAGGTTCCAGCCTGCCCTGGTTTGGCTGTCCCCACTATCTGGCCATAGACCACCAGGTCCTACCAGCTCTTGCCAGCACCTCCTCTGCGATGCTGAAACAATGAACTGTGGACAAGATTAAACCTGGTGCAATTCTTGTCCTGTGCATGGACGTGTAACCACAGCTCTGCTGAAGACCGCAGAAATTATCCTGGGGTAAGTGAAAGGTAAAACTCTGACTCTCCTTCCTGAAATACAATGGAGAGCCCGTGAGACAAGGCCACAGTCCCCCTACAGAGAGGGATGGAGTTCCTGGGGATTGTGTCCCAAACCACAGCAAGCAGAGCTGTAGAAGAACTTCTCCTTCAGCCCCAATGGGGTTAAAGATTGAATCTGATTAAATTAGTGTACCCAAAAGAGAGGAGTGAATAGTTGCAGGGCATTTATTCAGCTCTAATATGACAAGTTCAATTCTACTGTTCAGAGCCTGTAATTTTCTTACATATATTAATTATTTGAAATAATTCCCTGAATAACATCTAAGAATAATTCAGGCAATATATCTTGATAATGAACGTGTTACTAGTGAATGGTTGAAATCTCAGCTGTGCTGGTGACTTTGGCTTAGGTGAACGTTCACACGGCATTGTTTCTTCTCTGAAATACTGGTACGTGACTTTCAGAACCAGATTCTGGTCTGAATTGCTGTGTTTATGAGCTTTCTATTATTTGCAATTTCAGTAAATGTTCCTGAAAGTAAATGCCATTGTTAGAATATTATTGGTAAACAAACATAAAAGCCTGTGAATGCAGGCAGACCAAATTTCAACCATTTATTTGAAATTATGGTGGGGGAAAGGTTTGAGATATGTAACCACCTTAAAGAAAGTTGGTGGGAGAAGGGTTTCTTTTCACAGCTGATATCTGCTTCACTCTTTTCCAACTTCTTGTAAGGATTTCTCAGGGCAACCCAGAGCAGCAAACCTTTCCGAGCAAAGTCCCACCTAATGCCACAGTAATGGAAAACCAGGAGCATTCCCAGTCTTCTGACACTCTGGAATAGGCTTCTCCATGGTGTTTGCATGGGGCTGTCGTGATGTTTAGTACAGGCATGGATGTTTAGTACATGCTCATGATGTTTAGTACAGGCAAGAGAGAGGTGTGCTGTTCCTGCTGTGGCTGCTGTTTCTGGAGATGACTGGGACAAGGTGATTGAGATATCCAGTCTGTGCTGGGGCTCTCAGGCAAGATGCTGTGCCCTCAGTTATTTATCATCCAGCAGCACTGCCAGTATTACTGGGACTAAGGCAGCCCAGAGCGGTGTCCAGTGCTGCTGGCTGAGCAAAGAGTGTGTCTTTAGTGACAGGGAGTGGCAGCAGAGCCACCCCGAGCCAGCAGCAGGGAGAGCTGGCCGGGCACTGCAGACTGACCGTGCTGCCAGAGCAGGGCCAGCCCTGCTCCATGCCCTGTTCCAGTCAGCCAGCCATGTATACTCACAAGCAGGGGAGCATTGGAGTTTGGGAAGGAATTTCTGTCCAAAATCTCAACTGTTTGGCCAAGGATGGAGTGAAAAGGAAAGGCAGAGACACCCATATACAAATAGGAAAGAGCTCCTTCTGCAATCCAGTTTCCAAATCAGGCCCTAAAATTGACAACACTTAAGACCCCTAGACTAAGGGGAATGAATGCAAAATGAGAGCTCTGCAAAATCCCTTGGTTCAAGGCCAGCTCTCTTGCTTTGCTTTGCTGCTCCTTGGCATCAGTCTTTCAGCCAAGTAAGCAAGTCAATGGCTAGCTGTATTGCCAAAAAAAAAAATCTTCCTAGCTGTTTTCCATATAGCTAATAAGAATGCAAATGTGCTCATTTTCCAGGCTTGCTTACAGCCTCTGCTGCTTCCTTTCTGTGGATGGTACCTAAGTGTCCTTCCTTTAGCCATGTGATCTAAGTACATCACACTGGCTGCTGGGGTTGTCCTTGTGTTGCCAATGAGAAATGGAGTGGTTTGAGTGGAATGACAAAGTAGGAAGCAGAGCCTCTCAAGCACCTGCTGTGCACTATCCTTCCACATGCTGTCCCTGGAGGGTTAAAGAAAGACCAGTTTAGAATAAGAAAGGGCAGACAAGAAGGTCTGTCTTTGTAAGCTGGATATCACATCAGAGCCAAAGTCACATGGTACATGGACTTCAGTGAGTCCACGGTTGGGCGTTGCAGAGTGTCTTTGTGGGCATTGCAGAGTGTCTTTGCTGGGCTCTCCTTAGGAGTTTTCCTTCTTCTCATGAGCAGTTTCTTCCATACTTACAGAAATGTTGTTTTTCCTAATCCCCCATCAAAAGGTTTCTCGTTGGGCTTGCAATGTGATACCACTTAGAGCTGTGATCCCTTCAGAAATTGAGTGGTGATCCTGTTTGTACCTTTCACTGTGCTTCTTTATTGAAGAACAGAGCCTCTCTTGACCAAAGTCTCTTGTCACACATTGTACAATCAGCTCTGGGTGCTTTTCAGCTACCCGAGCCTGGACAGAGTCCAGGCAGTGTCCCAAGCCCTTTTTTCAGGGACATGTCTCTTGCCTGGCTCCCTTTCTGGGGATGCTGGATCAGCGATGAGAGCTCAGTAGCCTGTGGGCATTGTTGCATCGTCTATCCTGACCGGCACTCTGGACTCTTCAGCGACCGTGGGGACAATTCAATAAAGGGACATAACGTCTGCATAGGAATTTTTTCCACACAGACACACACACTTCATCCCTAGACAATGCAGGAACGCTGCAAAGTGAGGCAAAGCTGTCGCCTCCTGAGCATTGCCCTTTTCTCATCTCTCCCGTCTGGTGTATGTCTCCAGATTTGCCTCCAGTCTTTAACAGAGCTCAGGTTCCTCTGGGTGAGCCTCCCACTCTGGCCACCAAAGGGCTTCCTCTGCTCTGAGAACAAGTCCCTTTTAAAAGCAGCCTGACATCTTTCCTTTGTTCCTAGCTTTCCACTAGGATTTTCCATGATGCAATCCCGTATGGGGTTACTGGCAAAGAGCTGTTAAAAGTCAGTAGCTGTGCCTGGAGCAAACCCATTGTTCTGCCAGCACAGAGCCCTTCAATGCCGCTGACTCCTGCATGGCCTTGCTCCTGCCCCCCAGCCCCACCGGCGGGAGGGACGTCCAAATCCAGGAGGGAAACAGACAGAAACGCCAGGCACAGCACAAAGAGCAAGGCTTGATAAAACACAGCCACGGCCCCTGACCATCACTCTGGCTGTGACTGGGACTGGGCTCAGACTCACCAGAGGCATCTCACTTTTCCTGGGCAAGTTCACAGGCTGCTGCTCCAGCGGAGAAGGGTTATTTTGGAGTGGAAAGCGAGAAGCTGTAGCCTTTATCCTTTTGGAGGAGCAATTTACAAGGAAAACAATGCAGGATTCTCTGGAATAAGGAGTATTAGCTGCATCATCTTTTAAAAATAATTTAGCCAAGTGAATGTTGGCTGGGGATTAGCACCCTTGCAGGCACTTGGGTTGCAGTGAGGGGATGTTTGCTGAGATTTATTGATGTTGGGGATTGTTCCAAATGCATAGGTGACATCTAATGCCAAAGCAGATCTTTGGCTTGCTAATGAGATAAGTCAAAGACTCTGCAAAGTTTTCAGCAGCACAGCCATTAACCCCAAGACTGCAATATCCTTTGTGTTTTTCCAGCATGTTCTGCCAAGATTTCGCCTCAAGCAGAGAAAAGATGAAAACTAGAGTGTCTCACAGCTGAAAATTGCTGTCTTCTGTGTTGTTCCCTGGACAGAGAAGAGCCTGTGTATAATCACCACTGTGCAGGGAAACATTCCTACTGTCCAGCACAGTCATTTTCTTTGGTATTGGACAAGTGGAAAAAGGAAAAAATCCACTGAGAATGGTCCTGTCTGGGGAGTTGCAATCTTACATCCCCCATCCTCCTCTGCTTCTGGTGCTCGGATTTATGGGGCTCCCAAATTCAAGTTTCAGAAGGGCTTTCTAGGTACTTACATCAGATACTTCAATTCCATCCAAGCAGGTCTTGTTATGGGAATTAATTTTTGTGGTAGTAATGAGGTTTTCATCTCTACCCTTTACTAGGGCTTGCACACTTGAAATGGAGACAGGCTGCAGTTGAATTCTGGTAGTAACTGACCAAGACTGATGATTGGAAAAATCCCTCAGCTAAAATATTTGTAGTAAATAAACAAATGCTGTTTTAATGATGCTGAAATGTTTAGTGACTTCACTTTTATGTGCCTATGCTATTGTGTTGGAAGGACTTCAGATTTTAGATTTTGTTCTCTCCTTCAAAACATGAGACATTTATTCCTAGAAATTTCCTTCAGTTTTATTTAAATCAATTTTAAAAATGCTTCCCTCATAAAAAAGGAAGAGTTTAAAGTTAAACCAGTATGTTTGTTCTGCTCCAAATTTTTTAAAAATGCCAACTACATCAAAATGAAAACCAACATGACTTGGATGTTTGAAGCAAAATTCTTGTTTCCTTTTATTCTCTATAGTTTCTTGGTGAGGAATTACTTCCATTTGGGATACTTAGACAATGATTTGCAGAGTTAAAGGATAAAAAGAGAACAGTCCAGGGTCATAGATGTGTCAGTATCATGGCTAGGTGCTGTGGAACTTCTTCCTGTATTTCACTTGGAGAGTTGAAAAAACCAAGGCAGTGACTCAGTGGTAAGATAATGAATTACATCCAGCCTTCAAGGGAAAAAACCAAATAGTTGTGATGATAAGGTAACACGTGCTATGTTATTGTTAGAAGTATGTTTCAGTCTCATGTGTGTGCTGAATAAACAGCTTTGGTCTCCTTGCAATGAGAGAAACATTTTGAATCACCCCTTGTACCATGAGAAAGACTCTCCTGACCACTCCTGGGGAAGGGATTCCAGTGTGGGTCAGTGCTATTTCAAAGACTGGTTGATTCACTTGACAGAGGCATTCTTCACACCCTTTCTTTAGTGTCCAAAATGAGCAGCTCACCTGCCCTTCCAGCCCTCTGGAAGAGGCAAAGTCATCAGCAAAACCATGATTGTTTCCATGGTCCCCATATTGTGCCACTTTAGACAGTGCCCAGCTTTGCTTGTGCCCTGGTCCAGCTTCAGATTTTACAGGATTGCTGTTCCCAAAATACACATGGGCTGTGCCAAGGATGAGTCAGACAGATGCTGTTAGTGGTGCACTGGGTGGTGCAAGTTAGCCCTTATTCATGGGAGTCCATGAACAATTAAAGGATGAAAATTGTAATTAATGCCAATCAGCATGAGTTAATGGAAAATAGAATGGGATGCCTCTCTTTAGTTTAGTTGATAAAAGTGATAGTAACATACAAGACTTCTGTGAGACATTTGACTGGGTACCACATGACATTTTGATTAAAGATCTAGAGCAGTATAAAATCAAGAGGGTGTGCATTAAATGGATTAAAACCTGGCTCCCTGACAAGTCTCCAAATGTAACTGTAAATCATCTGCCAGCTGTGTTTGTAGCAAAGTCCCTCCAGTATTCTTGGTTTTAATATCTTTATCAATGACATGGAAGAAAAGGTAAAATCACCATTGATGTAGTCTGTTGATGGTGTGATGAGATGGAAAGAGTAAATAAGGGAGAGGGGAGGTAACTGACAGGGAGTAATACAGAACACTTGGGGAGCCAGGCTCAAGCAAACAATAAATATGATGGTGCAGGTGAATGCAAGAACAAATAATAAAAGCTGTGTGTTTATAAGACAGTGAACTCCAGGAAGAAGGATGCTGAAGAAGCTTTTGGGAAGTTGTGTTTTTTTTTTTTTTTAAAGCTTTTCCAGCCAAAATCAGTTGACTGGATGACCTTGGTCCTGAGCTGTAACTGAGCGGGAAAACACTTGGAGGTAGAAAGAGCATAGAGTGTCTCTAATGTATTTTCTCCTGATGGCAGTGCTGCTGTGGTGAGTAAAAGCATCAAAATGCTGGAAACGGTTCAGGAAAGAGACAGGAAAATTTTGGAAAGATAGAAAAGCCCTGAGTGACTCCATTTGCTAAGCCACCAGAGCAAAATTGAAGATAGAGTTGTTCCCAGTTTGGAACAACTCCAGATGTGGGGAGTGAAGTAAGTTAGGATATTATTGGTTTTTTCTGTAGTAGACCACTGCACAGCAACTGAAAGCTGAGTATGGAGGCAGTCAAATGGGAAAAATGCTTCAAGGAGTCAGCTCAATCAGAAATTAGTTTCTGTTGTCTGGGATCTTTGTCCAGGCTCAGCAACTCATGACATACCTGAGTGCAGGACCAGAATCTCAGCCAGATTAAACCAGCACTGCTACACTGGCATAGCCAGATTGGTGACTGACGCCTGCACACAAGTAAAAGCTGAAGCCCTGCTTATGTTGAAGTCTGTACTAAAAGTGCCAAGGTCTTGGGGGAGGTAGAACTTGTGACTTCTTAGACACCTTTATATCCTGGTCTATACACAAATGTGAAAAAAACCACTAAAGTATTTTTAAACTAATGTAGTACAAGTTCTTGAATAGGCACCTCAAAAATTATTTAAAAGTGCTGTAGGTGGTGCTGGTTGTAACTGCAAATCTTTGGATAGGTGTTCACAATGTAAGCAGCTGTGATAGCTGAAATGTTACCATACCCACAATCAACTGGTTCTTGTCCACCTCAGCTTGAAAAGATTATATCCAGCAGTGGGTTTGTGGGGTGGCAGCTTCTCTAGGGAGATGCCAATGAACATCTTGTGGTTAAACTATCAGCTAGCTCAGGAAGGATAAGGATGTCCATCATAACCTGTATCCACAGCATGAACCAATATCTAGGACCAATTTAAGTGCAGTTGCACTGGTGTTGCTGTGTATTTAAGTTGTTTGCTAAATAAGATCTAAGGCAGTTCAAGTTTCGTTGAGAAGAACAAGCTAATTCCAGGGATGGCTTTACTGCACCTTGGAGGTAGCTCAGGCTAATGCAGTTTATTTTGCAGGATCAGGCTAGGAGAGTGCATTGACAAGTGGCAGATCAGTCACTGCCAACTGTTTATATCCTGTGAGCAGAAGAATGCCCCAGGCAGATTCATTTTGATGTTTTATGCCAACACAATGAAGTCGTAGGGAGCCTACAACTGACATAGTTTACACACCACGGAGTCAGAAGACCAATGAACACTGAATCCAAGAGGGACCTATTCTAACTTACATTTGCTTACAAGGCTTTGGGGAACAAATTCGTGTTTTGGCTAACGCATCTAGCTGGGCACTGCATCCAAAAGGGGCAGCACTGCTCTTCTGCTTCCTGCCTCACCTTGTCTCTTGAGGAGCTGGATTTACTTGCTGCTTGTGCAGGCTCTGTTTTGGTGAGCTGGTTTCATTGGATCCAATCTGTTTTGAAAAAATACAACTTTCAGAGTGGCTTCCCAGTCACTACAGTCCGAAAGAGCAGGTGGGATTTTTGTGGCTCCCTTCTGTTAGAAGGGATAAAGCCTGTTCAATAACAGTTGATTTTCTGACTTGGACTCTTTGAGGTGGGCATTGCATTATCTTAAATCCCTCTTCACAATAGCAAACCAAGTTAACCGCATATTCTAATGAGACAAATAGTGCAAAAAAGCAGTTTGCAAGCACAGTGACCAGAGTACACAGGGGCAGAGTTAGTGGGCAAAGCAAAGAAGGAAAGTCTAGACTGAAATAACACAGGGTATTGTGCAGGCTGGAAAGCTACAGTAAGAGGCACAGTTGGAATTCACATATCTGTGGGGTCTATGGTGACACTAGAAGAGCCAACATTTGCCTCTTCCATAATCTGTCACCCATCACTGCTGCCTCAAGCACGGGAAGTTTAATTTCCTATGAATCATGGTGTGACTTGAAAAGTAAAACCTACATCTTTCTGAGCCTCCACTGACAAAATAGTAGACTAAGTCTGCTGTGGTATTCCTGCCTGCTTAGTTGTTGTTGGAAATTGTCCTCTGGCTGTTGGTATCTTCATCAGCTTCAGGTTTACCTGCAGGCTAGACTGCTGTGGCATCCCAGGTTGGTGGATTTGAGATGCTGGTGGAAAAACTGCTTGAGTTAAAGGCAAGTGTCTGATGTCAGGGGACTCCTGCCAGTCATTGTTCTGCTGTTTGTGTGAAAACAGGCTGAATTCTGTGGTTTTGCTATGTAACATTCTTATGTAGCTGGCTGAGTCGCCAACATGATAAATGCAATTACTTTTTCCAATTGTTATTTTTGCCCAAAGCATGCAATTGACACTGAAGTCTGCTGGGCAGAAGGGGAATGTAGTGGCTGCTCACATCCCCACAGCGGCACGATGATGTGAAGGCATGGGCTGCAATGGTGGGAAGCAAATGCTGCACATGGTATGTCAGGAGCAGGCACCCATCTGTCTGTCCATCAGTCCTACCTTCAGATGTCATTGGTCAGGGGGTAATCTGCTTTCTTGGTGTCATTGAAGGGGAAAGGATGGAGTTTCTAGGTCAGCTGCAACATGATTTTCCCTGGAAAGGTGGGAGGGAGTGGGATTTGGTTGTGCAATGTAGTTGAAGGGAGCTGTATTGCACCATCTGGGAGGGGAGCAATGGCACCAGAGCCGCCTCCCTCTCCCCTGTGCCCACCACAGCCAGCCCTGTCCCAAGCTCCCCACAGGAGCATTCCCAAACGGGAAAAACGATTTGGTGCCCTTCTCCAGTGGGAGGCAAGACTTAACTGGACCCTGAGCTTGGGAGGGAGCACAGCTCTCTCATAATGATGGGGATAAGGGTGCTTTCACAGAGAGTGGAGATAGGTTGGCTAATATGGGTTGTCTGCACCCTTTGGGGAACTAGCACTATGGGTTGACTGGTGCTGTGGGCTCCCTGTGCTGTGACTTATTCAGCTGAGCAAAAGGACAGCCCAGCCAAGCTCCCATCGTGGCGGTTAAAGTTTGTTTTAGCCACCTTATCTAATCTCTCCCCTAACTTTTGCTGGGGGAAAGCGTTTATTGCTTATATCGTGTTACTCCATGAGCACTTGCTGGCTGCGGCTCTTTGCGTGTGTATATGTAGATGTGAGGACAGATAACTTCAGGCCTTGCAGTTTTATGGGTCAGTCAATCCAAACTGCTTCCACTGGCAGATGTGGGGATGTGCTGCGTTCATTACCTGTGGGCCATGTGCTATCAGGGTGTAAATCAGCAAAGCGGGGCTCTGTTTATACACATAAATTGCCCCAATGTGACAGCTTAATACCCTTTTGACTTTTTACCCTCTGCGGGGGAGAGCCTCAAATGTCTTGCAGCACTGCTCACCCCCGGGATGACGGCAATGCGGGGAAACCAGCCCCGCTATAAAAGGAGCGAGCACGCTTTGCTCCCGTGTGTCTTCAGGCTTGGCTGCGTAGCCAGCAGCTCCCCGCAGGGGAAAGGCCCTTCCAACAGACCAGTCCAACAGGAAATTACCTGCTCACCCTTTGCTAAATTACTAGCTGGACAGCCAGTCACAGGGTCCCAAAAATGCCAGCTCCATCTATCCCCCTAGGGACATGATTCCCAGGCACGCAAGATCCCGGCTTGTTCACCGCGAGGGCAAACCCACCTGGCCTGGCCGTCCCTTCCCTGCAGCGCCTTGCGCAAGGCTCGATTTCATCTCCTCTCTGGGACACAAAGATCACATGGCTCAATTTTCCCTGAGCAATCACAGGGTAAAACCTGCCAGGCTTACTTTAGCTCCAGCTGAAGGGTTTTCTTACTCCAGGAGATGCTTTATTTTTTTCAGCAAATGAAGGGTGTTCCCAATGAGATAACAGGGAGCTGATGAAAGGGAAGAAGTGCCAGGACATTTGCAACAAAATGGATTGTTGTGATATTCTGAGGAGATTTCCAAATTTAAATGACGTGGGAGCAGAGGTAAGATTGTTGAAATTGAGATCCTCCCCATTAGAAATGTCCTTTTTGCATTCCCCTATGTTGTCTCCATCATCTTGGAGAACAGGAGCTCATGGCTGCATCCAAACCTTTGGTAAGTCCCTTGACTTTTTTCCTAAATCTGACTGCACCAAACCATCCTAAACCCAACCTAGAGGAAAAGAGACCCTCTTAATCAGGACATTTTATTGTGATGGCACTGAGCAGGCCTGGTTGGGACCCTCAAATTATTCCATTGTCCTTTTCAAGCCCTCCTCTCCATCAGCACCCAAACTCTGTTGGAGTATGGCCAGCTCACTTCCACGCTCCCACCCCAACCAAGAGCATCCCCATGCCCTTTATGAGAGAGAGACATCTGCAGCAGTCCTTTCCCAATCTGCTTTTAAAGTGCAAGTTGAGCCTGAAAATTGATGCTGTAGGAGAGTGACCTTGTTAGAATGTCCTTCCCCCTGGCTGATCCCAGGTCAAATGCTCTCAGTTTATGAGTCACTGACTCCCACAGTAGCTAGACTGCACCTACCTCTATTTCTGCTCGCCCAAGCAGCAGGAAAGACCCTGCAGCTGGGATGTTGCATGGAGCAGAAGGTGACCCCATCCCTGCTCCTGGCCTTGGATCCCCTTGGGGCCCAAGAGGTGGCTTTGGTGCAGGAAGGGCTGAGGATCAGTTTAGGTGGCTGGAGAGCAGTGCTGGTGCTACCCTGGGCCTGCCGGCACCTCATTTTACCTGGCTGGGACGCCTTCCCATGCTGACACTACTCTTGTGGCATTTCTCAGAAAGAGACCATAATTCTAAACTCTCAGCCCAAATGATGCCATTTCTACAGGGCACTTTGTGTGATTCAGAGAACTCTGGCTTCCTGCAGAGGAACATATGAGGCAACTCCAGGTTGGATGCTCTGGTGTTTAATATCAGGAGTGCCCTGGCTGCAGCCTTTGTCTCACCATGGGTTCAGTGTTTTCTTGTCTACCCAGCTCTGGCAAGACTTGAAAGCAGTTGGTATCTTTGAGGACTCTGCCCTTCTGGTAAAGTTGGTTGAAATTGGCCAGGGAGTTCACAAGTTTTATTAGAGAGAAAGACAGACACACCCACAGCATGATCACAAACAAATTGTTTCTCTAGGAAACTAGGCTGAAAAAAAAAGGTTGTTTAAGTAAGCAAATATTTTTCTTGAAGACACTAGAGCAGGGGAGGTGGGAGGGGAAGTGTGTGTTTATATAGCTGTTGATCTAACCTCCCCTTAAGCATTAGTTTCTTGGTTTAAATCTCTTTATCCCTATTTATGCCCATTTTTATCATGCTGGTTATTAGTCCTAATGACTTGCTCTGCCCTGTGCTGCCACCTTCATCTCAGCAAGCTCCCGTTTTGCTGCAGAATTCTACAAACCACTTTGCTGAGATCAGCCCATCCGAATAACTTCACACACATAAACAACTAACCCAGTGAAGGAGTGGGGGTTGGCAGGGCCCCACAGGGGCAAGGCATAGATGTGAGTAAATCGGTGGCTCAGGCTCTCCTGTAAGGCTCCTGTTTCAGGATTTGCAAACTGGTTTCCTCTATCAGCTCCAAAGCATCAGAGCTGCTAGCTAATACTAGGGCAGTAAAGGCTTTTTTGGTATGAGCTGTCAGCCAAAAATTCAAGTGCCTGTAAGTTGTTCTAGTTTTTCCAAAAATGGGTGCAGTGGTCAGGTGTCCCTTTGATGTGCTCCTGTTTATTTACAAAGAGCCCAAAAGGTCCCATTCCCCCAAAGGTGGCAGGAAACAGGCAGGGACAGAATTTGGTACCTTGTTCTTCCTGTTAGGGCTGATCTCACATGTGAGTAAACAGTGGGTGCGTGGTGAGCTGCAGCAAAGGCTTTGCTGCCTGCACAGCCATCCATCCTCCTGTTTTCCAGTCCTGGATGCCTGTGAGAGTCTCCTTTTCACTTTCTTCCTGGCTGGCTCAATGCAGGAAATCAGACTGATTAAAAACTAAAGAGGAAAAAAAAATGAAAAAAAAAAAGAAAAGAAAAATGTGTTTCTTTAAAAGCAGAAGAAAAAAAAATTAAAGATCATTTTAATTAGGTTTGAAAAATCTGCGGCACAGTTGACAGGCGAGCTGACAGGGCTCCCTTTCACCGGATCGCCCAGCTCAGGGTTTTTCATCTTGTGTGCAGAATATTTTGACATTCATACTTTCTTGGCTCCGTTTGTGGAGCCCACTGGAACCTGCAGCCTAATTAAATGTAACAATTCCTGAAAATGAGGGTTGTTATTTTTTTTCCTACGGATAATAATAGAGGTTTTATTTTAAAAAGAGCTGATCTATTTACTCTAGGCTGCCTGCTTCCTGACCTGGCCTCAGCACCTGAGGGGACAGGAACAGAACGAATTAGACAGGAGCTTAGTCACTGGAAAAGATGAGGGTGTTAATGTGTATGTGTGTGTGCACATGTGTCCTGCATGCTCTGCTGGAAGAGTTGAGAGGTGGAAGGTTAGGAGGCTCAGATTTTCCCTGCAGCTCACTTTTCCCCTGACTTTAGTGGCTGGGTGCTGGTTTTTAGGCAGTGCCAGACCCTGCAGGCTCTAGAGGGGCTGCACAATCTCTGCTCTGGCTCCTCCACCGTGGGTACCAGCCTGCAGGGGAGGGTGAGCCAGGGCCTTTGCAGACCTGGGGCTGTGCAAGCCAGGGCGTGATGACAGAGCCTTTGTATAGGGAGCTGTGGTAAACAAGAAAGAAAACACAAGTCAGTATTGTCATGGACTGGATGTGCCCAGCTATATGCACCCTTGGTGCCCAGAGCTTTCCTTCCAGGGCTTTAACCACAGTGGTTCATTTTTACCATGGTCTTACTCCTGGTCCCTTGAGCACATCCCTGCATCCTTATGCCTGGTAAAGCATAGGCCAACTACAGGAGAAAGTCACAGAAAGTTGTTTGTGCCTTTCCCTGTGGTTTCCCTGTCAGCTGCCATTGCTGCAGCTGGGCAGCACTGCTCAGGTGTCACTGCTCAGGTGTCACTGCTCATGGCTTCCTGTGGGCTGCCTGGCACTGAGAGCACCCCAGTGTGAGAGCAGAGTCCCTCTTTCATCTCAATGTGCAATCTCCCAGGCTGACAAGGAGGAGATGGTGACAGAGGCTGAGGAACACTCCTTCCCATCCTGTACATGATGTGTGGCTTCCCTGTGCCCCTGGTTCAACACTGCTCATCAAACCACCTCAAAACTTCCCAGCTGATGTGTCCATTGCTCAGCCAAAAGCAACAGGGTAGGACGCCAGCAGTGCAAACCACTGCCAGGCTTTCCCTCTCCTCACTTCCCCCTGCAGCGCCAGGGAGGTTCCCTCAGGCACAAGAAACCAAAGCTTCAGGGGCACTTGTCCCTGCCTGGCCAGGGCAGGACTGGCTCCTGGTGCCCATTGCCTTTCCCAGCCCGCAGCCTGATGGCAGCAATGAACCAGCAGCCGGTGGACTTGTCAAAGGCATTCCTCCGCTTTAATCCTATTGACAGGGACTACTGCCTGGAACAGGAACTGCGGGGTGAGCCATGTCAACAGCAGATTCTTATTACAGATAATATTGATGGGGCCTTTTCTTGAATAATGAAGGGAAGAGCCCTCTGCTTTGACGTTTGTCTCCAAAACCTAGAATTACTAAGAGTTTAACCATCGGAGGGGAGCTTAAGATAGTTGCATCTTAAAGGATCTGCTTTCTTGTCGCATTCAAGGCTGGGGAAGGAGTTTAGCCCATACAGTCCCTGCTGACCTTTTCACTGCTCTTAATAAATGTTACAGTTAAATAAAGTCGGATGGATTTTTCTATCTACTGTAGGATGTTATCCACTTTTTGGAGAAAAAAAAAAGGTAAAAACCCCCAAATCCCTGTTTAATATCACTGTTACTCATTATCTTTGGTAGCTGCATGGTGAAAGGCAAGGAGGAAGGGCAGGGGCAGGACAATTCAGGCTGTATTACCAGGGTAATTCCTACCATTGCACATGATTATGTGTGTTTCTGTAAAAGAGTGAACTGGGGCTGTTTAAATCCATTGTGATCTTACTGGCAAAGCTCAAACCAAGATCAGCAGCTCTGGAAATATTTGGGGAAAGTTTTGTTTGTTTGTTTTTAAATTTACTTTCTGATTTTCCACTCTTTAAAAGAGGAAAAAACCTTCTCTTTCTGGTCTGGTCTCTATTGCTTGGTTCCCTACAGGAGTGCAGGCACCAGAGCGGCAGGGGAGAGGCTGCCTGGGAAGTCAAAAGAGGGCAGAAAGCATCAGCTGTTCCAGGAAATAACCTGTCCTTGCACATTTCCTCATGTTCAGGCTTCACTATTATGAATGCAAGCACTGTGATGAGAGAAGGTAAGGAAGGAAGATGGGACTGACTAGAGGCCATTCTTGGATTTTAGATGCAACCAGGAGCTCAAAGGTGTCCCTCTGATGCCTTATACCAGGGACATCTCCAAATGGGGTTTGGACCTCTAGCCTCCCATTGGGATAGATAAGGAAGACAGCAGGCAAATTTGATTGTTGTCCACATTTCTACCTCCCAGATCCTAGAGCTGGCCCAGGACTGAACTGGCAGGTGGTTTAAGTTAGAACAGCCACAGGGCTGCTCTAACTTAAGCCAGCTGGAATCTCTTCTGGGGCTAGTTCTACCAGCCAAGGTTTGCTGGATTATAGTAGGGCCCTGAAAGCCTCCAGCCTATCACTGCATGGCCTTCACAAGAGGACCAGGGAGCAGATGACATGAAAATGTCAGGGCAGTTCCCAGCTGGTGCTTAAGGACCAGCTTTAATTCCTTCACACTGCTGCAGAAAATCAGTATCTGGTCCAAGGAAGCCTGTTCTCATGGTATTTTTAGTCTGATTGTGAAGACCCTAGGAGTTTTGGATTGCCCTTAAGGTTCTGAATATTGGGCTTTCTGACTTGAACTGTTAAATATTTTCCATACATAAACAGCAGCCACAAAATTTCAGCCACAAAATTCAAAAATGGATGTCTTGTGTTTTAGATTTTTTTAAAAAATTAAATGCCAGAACAAGACAGAGGAAAAGCAAAGTCTCCAAAGCAGTTCAGTTATTCTGAGTGCCTCTTATTCCTATGAAATGCGTTCTTGACACAGGGACTAAGTGGGCTCTCTTGGCACAGTTCTTAAAAGTGCAGACACCCAGCAAGCACAGGAGGGATTGTTCCTGGGGTTGACAGGTCCCCCAGCACATGATGGGGTGCATGAGAAGGCAGCCCATGCTCTCAGTGTGCACCCTGTACCTCTTGGCATTGTCCATGTCTATATCAGTGTTTTCATCTCCTTGGATCCTTTAACCCAGGAAAAACCATGGCTTACATGGGCACTTGTCTTCCTGGGACAACAGACCACCACAGAGTGTTCATCTCACTGAGCAACTTTGAAATCCCATTGAAGTGCAATCTTCCTTCCCTTCCAGACATGATTTATTCCTTTTTCTTCCAAAAGGCCAAGGTGTGGGATAGAAACTTAGCCCTGCTCCTCAAAAAGGGGACATCTCCTCATCTCCATGTTGTTGCACAGGGAGCTGAAATCTGGCCAGTGCAAGCCATGAGTGGTACCTATGGAATTAGCTAACTCTTCATCCCAAGGGCTCAAAAATCAGTTGAGGCCTTCAGGTCTTGGCAGTTTTTTTTTTGCTCACCTCTTTAAAAAAAAAAAAAAGGTGATAAATATTGTTTTCTCCATGCTTTCTTTTTTTGTGTGGAGGTGCCTTAGGATGCTCTGAGTTAATGTTTCTCAGCTTTTTTTCTAGAACCTGGAAGTCCACAAACTGCTTTTTCCTTTTTCTTCTCTTTTAAAAATGAAATTTGAGATTTTTGCACAACACATTGAAGCAAGAAGCTGAGGAGGGGGTGAAGAAAAACAAAAAGTACTGTGGGACTAAAATTTCAAGAGCTGGCAACACTGATTATTTTTAGGTTTTTTTTCTGTTTTCCAGAGGAAAGGAAAACCATCCTCCATTTTTCTGAGTGCCAGCAGTGTGAACAAAAATATAAGGTGCTTCAGGGCAGGAAGAAACTATGAAGAAATAGGTCTTTGAATTCCATTTGTCTTGGATTGTCTGAAAATTGTCTCAAGAGCTGCCTTCTGGAGACAGCTGCCCTGCTCTGAGAGAGGGCAGAGACTTGTGTGGAGGTCTCAGGCTGGGACGGGACTCAGGGTGCAGTTGCCTCTGATTGTGCTCAGGTCTCAGCAATGCCAGGTTCTCAAGGAGGACAAGGAGAGGTCAGGTGTGCAGTGGAAAGGCTCCATGAAGCTCTTCCTCCCATAGGAGCATCATCTTCTGCAACAGACATCCTGGCTGGCCAGGACCAGGCCTGGCAGGCAGGAAGGTGGAAGAGGAGAGGCTCCCTTCCTGCTGGTCACCTGGAAGTCATGGCAATGGTGTGGTGCCCCTGTGCTCAAGGAAGACACACAGAAGGACCTGAGTCTGTGCTCGAGGTGTTCATGAGATACCCAACCACTCCTCTGGTGCTTCCAGGACTCCCAAGCCACCAGCAGCCAGAGGGATCCATGCATGGAAGCTCAGAAAAGTGGGATATTGCCCTTAAGATATCACATCCCAAGGGGTGATGTCCCTGGGGTAAGGATGATGGTGTGGATCTCTGCTCATGCACCCACAGCAGGTATCTCCTGCAGGCTGTTGAGCAGCACAAGTGGCTGTGGCTGCCTCACCTTGGCAGCCACATGCTCTGCACAGGGGGCTGGTGTTTATTAATGGTATTTATTAATTTATTATTCAGCTCTGGCAAGAGCTGCTGGAACAGACGTGGAGCTCCAACTGCTGCTCCTGCCTGTCCTCCATCACTTGTGCTTGTATCTTTCTCAGGCTCCCTCCTTTTGGGTTGAAATTTTCCATGCTTTGTTTTAGCCCAGTGACACATTTTTGCTGAAGGTATGGACAAGTGCTCATTGGAGTCCTCTTTGTAGAGTTTCTTGCTAATCTCTGCCTTGTGGTAAAGGTCCATCTTTCATGTCTCAGGAGACATCAGGCTGAGGAAAATTCTTAGATCCTCCTTTATTTACTTGTTTATTATTTGAAAAAGTTATTTAAAATCTTACATTTCAGTCAACTAGAACTTAAAAGGAAATCTCTTGTTTAGATCTTCCCCAGTGGAAAACTAAGCAGCTCTGGCAAAATTAAAGTTTTTCCATGGAACATTCAGATTTTGTGAAAACTACACTTTCTATTTAAAAAATGTATTTTGGTTATTAGTTTTTCATCTGCTCTACTTCTTCAGGATGATTCAAAAACATAAAGGCAAAAATCTCCACTTCCTACGTCTAATGTATCAACTTTTTTTTTCAATCATGACTTCAATTCCATCTCCTTAGCGAGGAAGCTAGAAAAATTATTCAGCTTAAGGAAAAGCATTTTATCAGTTATAAAGTTGTGGAAATTTTAAATGGGTATCTTAGTGCAACTATTGGATTTGCAGCTCGCCTTTCTTCCTATCTGGGTCGAGGATGCCAGACTTAAAAACCTGGTCTTGAGTTAGTTAAGGGTATCTCTGGTAGGAGGCTTTTTGGTTTGTGGTGGGGGTTTTTATTTGAGGTTTTTTTCTGGTTTTTTTTAAAGACAGCTGAAATACAGAAAAATCTGTTTAGGACTGCAGGACTAAAAATTACCTCTGGGAACTGCAATCATGGTGATTCTGAAACAGTGATTCCAGGGTTGAATTTATCATTTACAGGAGGCTTATGTTTTAATACATGTTTTTCCTTAGGATTTTCAAAGTTAAAGATTGTTTTCCTTAGACAACCTTCCTCTTCTTAGAAAGCTAGGATAACCAAATACTAAGCTTAACTAATTAAATCTTTAAAAGTTAGCAATTTCAGTCCAAGGATTAATGATGTTACGGAGTTAAGACAAGCTCAGTGGGCAGGTGTAGAATTTTCTCTATCTCCTTCTCTACCCTGTTGTGATAAGGCAACTTCTTGAATGTTCAGAGATTGTCCCGACAAGTAGATATAAATTTGGCATAGATATAAACTTTCAGACATGTACATAGATGTACAGAATCAGTGTAGACTCTGCACAGAGCACAAGACACAATTCCTTGCACACAAAACACGTTCAAAATGGCTAATTTGCAAAATACCCAGGATGCATCACTGTGGCTGACTTGATTTGAAACATTAGAACAGGTGATAAGAAATTGTGTTATGGAATCATTCATATATATTTAAAATGACTCCCACTTAAAGGAAATAAAGTCTTTATAATTAACATGACAGATAAGAGCAGCTGTGACACTTTAAATAAATGTGGATTTGATTTTAAAATCGAGTTTCAGATTCTGGGGATGTGTTTAAGACAGAAAAAAAATTGTGTGCTCAGAGTTGAAAATTAAGATATACTAGAGACCATCTTTAAAAACTAAGCAGCCTCACAGAATTCCTCTGTTTCTGATGGCCTTCAGCACAGAGCTCCTAGGAAGTGGGAAGGGGATTAATTTAATGAGAGCTGAAAAAGAGGCCCTATAAGGGAAAGTTTAGGGCTTCTTTTCCATGCCAATAACCATCCAAGGAGAAGACATCCAAAAATCTAGTTGTGGTAGAAGTAACTCTTGAGGACTGCTGCATTTTTACAGATTTTGAAATAAAATGTGGGTTCAGTTATGAGTTAGATGTTGGATAAAATGGACATTATGTTGGTCATTGGATGGAGGCTTGGCAACCAGTTCAGTGAATAGTTATGCTTAGTTATTGGATGTGTGATCCTAGGTCCTGTGTTGGGCTAAGTTCCTATGGCTCCTTCAAAGATACAAGGGCAGGAGATAGAGGAGGACAGCTGTGTAACAGAAAGACAGGAATATGTATTTCCCACCAGCACGCTGATCTGCAGAGCCCATGACCAAGATGAATTAAAAAATATTAATTTCTGCAGCACTGTCTTCTCATTTCTTAGCTGTTGCTCAGGCAAAGCTGTTATTAATTCAGGAGGAGTCTGCCTGAGCAAAAACTCTCCAGAGTCCAAAATATTTTGCAAAGAGTAAATATGGGAATTATTCACCTACCACAGAACAGCATCAGCCCCTGGGTGGAATGCAGGAGCTGTTTAACAATGCACAGAAACATTTCCCCAAAGTTTTGGACAGGAGTTGAAGGTTTCTGAATGCCCAATTGAAGCTACAACTGAAAGAAACCAGCAGTACAGGCCCCCTCCCTTACCTTGGTCCTGGATGGAAGGGTGAGCACCACCCACCCAAGTACCACACCACTTCCTCTAGAACCCTAAGAGATTTTTCTGCAGCTCACCCATCTGCCCCAGTCCTCCACATGAGATCTGGCAAATTAATCGCTCCAAGTGTCTGGGTAAGTACTGTAAAATGCTTCAATTTCAAAATAGAAATCATCTGCTTCATAAATGCCAAAGGCTTTCAACATGTCGTTTCTTGGTAAACAAAGAATTTCAGCACGACAATATCTTAGGATGTTATTGGCCATATTTGTTCCCTCGTGCGTATTGAGGCGAATGTGAACAAAGTTGCAGAGCTACCCCTTACATTCTCCTTCAGCTTGGGGTTTTCTCCCTGCTGGGCTGGAGATTAGGAGCTTGATCTGCACCCAGTCCCCAAAACTCGAGTTTCTGTGATGGTAAAGGGCAGGTGAAAGTTCTGCTTGTGCTTGGTTCTGCACAAAGTGTTGTATACTATGACTAGGAAAAAACCCAAACAAAACAAAAAACGTACTTTTTTTTTTTTTTTTTTTTTTTTTGCGGATATTAGAACGCAATAAAAATATGTGTGTGCTTCCCCCCTCACCCCCCCAGCTAAATTGATTACATCTGGTGGCATGAAAAAAAATAGCCAAAATGTCAGACTGAGTCACACAGCCCCCTTGGGTGGTTATATTTATTTCAGCATTGAAGCACTCATCAAAACAATTTATCCTTGGCTCTTCGTCTCTGCCTTCCCATCCCTGTGCTTACAAACCCTTCTCTGTTCCCTAACACTTGTATTTAGCCCCAAGTCCCCTCCTTCCTCCAGTCTTCCCTTTCTCCATCTTTCTGTTTTCTGGCCTTGCTCTGTCCTTCTCCTTCCTCTTTGCTACATCCACTCCCGCAAACCCTGTAATTTGCAATTCTCCACTTGGGATAGCAGGGGAAGCTGAAGCACAGAGACAAGGCTGGATGTTGTAATGCTGTTGCCTACTTAGTGCCTAGTTACACATTACTTGGAGTGAAGTGATGTGACAAAACATGTGAGTGAACTCCCTGCTGTGGTTTCCATCACTGCTGTGACCAGTGGAATGGGTGGGGTGGGACCATGCCTGCTGGGATGGACACAATTCCATCTCCAGCCTTACCTGCTATCCTTTGCTGCAGCGGAGGAGGTGGATCTGCTGGCTCTCTTTTGGTGGATTATTCTTTGCTCTTGATGCACCTGTGTCCCCTGAGTTTTCTCTCTGACAGGGAGCAGCACCAGCAGCATCTGTTTGGTGAGGAAAGTCTGTGCTGCAGTGGCTGGGAAGAACTTCATTGCCAAGAACACCAAACCTCTCTTCCCAAACCTCCTTCTGCCCAAATTGCAAAGAGAATGGTCATGTACATCTTGCTCTATAAATCCCATGGCAATCTGCTGTCAGGTTCTGCCTGCTTTCATATTTTATGCCAACCACAGCTACAGAAGACCTGGCACTCTAGGATCCTCATGGAGGAAGTGGCTGCAGAAATTCATTTCTCTGTGTTAACTCTATAATGATGAAAGGGCTGGTCTGGCAGGAGCAGGGACTAAAGCTCTTACTTGCTCTTTTTCTTGGGCTGGTGGAATGCTCTGCACAGAAGAACCCCAGTTTTTTCTTTATTACTTCTACAGTGATAAATGATCAATGAAGAAGACAGGGATACCCTCCTGGGGATACCCTTGGCTGGAAGAGGACATGAGAAGCTCTTGGCACTGCTGTCCCTGAGCTTAATGCTCTCAGTTTCACCCATTGTGTCTCCAGCTCCCATCCTGGGCAGCAGGCTCCTGTTGTACAGTGCTACACATTTTTCTCCTGTGGTAAATCAGAGCCCCCTGGGATCTGGTATTGTGCTTTTTTTTTGTTTTTTCCCCCAGGTATTTTTGTCTGTGAACCACAGAAAACTGAATAGGAGGAAATGAAGTGCAGATTGAGAACATGGTTGAGTGCACTTGCTAAAATAAAACATTGGAGGGGAGGGAGGGATTCTTTTATAATAGAAAATGAAGTGTGTTTACTTTTTATTGATGAAGTATTTAATTGTACAGAGGGTTTGAGAGGTGTTCTTAGTGGTATCTCAGACTGTGCCTGGACTAGAAATGCCAGTTGGTCTTTAGTACAAAAAAACAAGGCTAGGTTAAATATTTTGTGAATGGGAAGGGCAAGGGATGCCATGAGGTTTTTTGTGACATGCCACAGTTGTGCCAGGAGAGCCAGGGAACTCCAGTGATACCTTCTCAAACAGGACTAGATGCTAAGATGACCCAAGACTTGTTGAGTAGATGTGTTTTGACAGCACAAGAGAATGTGCTGAACTCTGCCCAGCGTGGCATTTTGTCCTGGAGCTGTACCACAGAGCCTTAGAGCCTGCCTGCCCTCTCTTATGCCTCTATCTTATTTTCTTAAGCAAGCACAAGCAAGTGCAGGGTGTAGAGATAAGGCTGTGACCTTTTAGATTACTCTTATTCTATTAATACTGGATGGGTCCAGTGAGGCAGCTGGGGTTTTCTTGTGAGGTTAAAATAATTTCATTAATTCAGGTGTCTAAAGGTAGCAACCTATAGTCATCAGTGACCTGGGATGATTTTTTTGTGTGGGACAGACCACTAGAGTCCATGTCCCGTCTCTGGAGCTGCCCTGTTCTCCCCGCGTTTCTGAATCTCTCTCTAAGTTTGTTTGATTCAGTGAAGGATGGTGAAGCTTCAGAAGCAGAGGAGACCAAGAAGCTTGGAGTCTCCATGACAAGTCTGTGCACCTTTACAAGAAGCATGGGTGCAACCAAGAGGTGTACTCATAATGAATTAAATGGGGCTGCTTTTGTTTGGTCTTAGTTATGTAAAGTGTCCAGTGAAGCTCTTAAGCACACACCAAGGTCAGTGAGAGCTAATCACCTTTACAAATCTTGCTTGGATCAGATCCTGAGTGTACAGAAATTGGACACACTGGTTGCTACTCAGAGCCACTGTTTTCTTTAGCCATGAGAGCTGATGGTGCCACACAACACTGCCTCTGCTTCCAGGAGAGGTAGAAGCTGGGGATCTCCTAGAAAACCTCTTCCACCTGTCCCTAAGGCCATGAACTAGAGCATGTAGGGTTTATCCAGGCTTTTTTGTCTTGTCTATCTTGCTTATTTACATCAAGTTGCTAATTCCAGAATCCCTGTCTTGACAACACCTTAGCAAGGGAAAACATCCAGTTATTCAGCCTCCAAATGGCACAGAGACCAGCCCAGCAGAGGAGGTCTCAGCTGCAAGGGAATTGCAGCTTCCTTTGCCTTCCTTGGGGATAAAAGCCTCTCATCATCTTGTGAGCTGCCACAAGAAGAGCTGAACCCTGCCACATGGGAGTGGGCAGTCCCGGTGCTGACCAGCATGACAGCGGAAAGTGGAAGGGTAATTTAGACAGAGGAGAAATTCTACAGGGGAGAATAGATGCAAGAAATTCCTAGGAATGTTACAGAAATCAACATTCCCCCTTTCTGCTCCTTCCAAACCAACCCACCTAAAAAATGCCGTTTTGTGGGCTATTTTGGAAAGGAGTCCATGCCTGGGGAATTTTTGGCTGATGCTTATGGCTTTTAGAAATTTCTGGGAGATCAGATGAATAGAAACAGGAACCAGATGGGACTTCTAGCTGCTGGAAAGAAAGGAAGAAAAAAAAAAAGGGAGGGTGGGAAGGAATCTTTTCCTTATTTAAGATGTGAAAAGCACTTGTTCACTTTTGGGGAGTTTCCCCATTACCCTGGATTTCTTATTTTAAAGTAATTTACTCCAGTTCCATTATATTCTCTTAGGACATTTATCTCTGTTCTTGTTATTGCTAGGAATTTTTCTTTCTTTTGCAACAAAACCCAGTTTATTTTTAGGAGAATTTAAGCCTTTGCTTTAATAGATAAAAAGAGAGTCAGTGGTTGGTTTTGTTCTTGCAGCAGCCTCAACATCCCTTGGCCATTTACTTACTGAGTTTATCTTTGAGGCTGCTAAACATGGAAAAAGGCAGTGGTAGTGGAGAGTAGAGAGAAAGTGGAAGAAGGTAGATACAGGAAAACTGAGCATGTGTGGGTCCTATTTGAGGTAAAATTCCATGAAAGGGAGAGTTGCATCATACTGGAACACATTATAAACCCCAATGTGGACCTTAAAAGCATGGGGCCTGCAGCAGCCCGACTTTTCAGGCATCCTATTGGATTTGTGGTGTCTTGGCTGTTGGATTTTGGGGTTGTAAATCCAAAAAACAGGCCTGGTTGAGTTCCAGGTTCCATTTTATCAGACCTTGGCTCTGCAGCTGGTTCAGTTTTGAAAAACATCCCAGAGATGGAAAAGGGTCCAAGGAGCATTTTCCAGCTCCTTGGTCCAAGCTGGACTCTGGCTGGGAGTCATGGTCCAGCCATGATCTGACGCCGTGCTGGGACTGGGCTCAGTTTTGCTTCATCCATGCAGCCTTTTGTCTCCAGGCTGGTGGGCACTGGGGCAGTGCTTGGGGTATGTGACAGTGCCCTGCTCTGCTCAGGGGAGCCATGAAGTCTTGATGCCCAGCTGGCAGGAAGGAAGCAAAGTAGAGACCACCTCGTAGACAGAGGTGGATAAGACCTACTTGTGGAGCTTGTCACTAATCAACTTTTAAGGGTCTGCTTTTAAAGAATTCTTTTAAGTTAATTAGGGAGGATTTTTACCTTCCAGTTTTCCAGTTATTTACTGCTTCCTGGGGAAAAAAAAACAAACCCCAACACTTTCCCCAAGTTACTATCTTGTTTTATAGTCTTTCTTTTCTTGATAATCTCTTCATACTATTTCTCATGCCCTCTGAACTGCAGCCTTTCCCAAGACAAGGTCATTAGCACAAGGCAATGACCCTTGATAAAACTTCACCCATGGCTTTTAAGTCAATATGAGGGGAAATCCATCCCTAGGACTTAATGCTGTATAAATTGTATTTCTAAGGAATTGATTGGAAGCTCCACAAACAACATTAGTGTGCTATGATACTTATTAGTGGTGATGCACAAAGTCAACTGTAGATATTTTAAGACACAATAGTTGATCATTTATTTGTGTTTCCAAGTGTGTGTACTTTTGAACACATGGCTTTGGTTCCAGGGTTCGTCACAGATGGACGTAACTGAGCCAGCTGCTTGAAGCCTCTATTATGGTGACCAATTGATTACACTGGTTTAAATGGGAAAAAATGCACCAAAATGTAAGGCTTTAGGTTTGAGTGTCCAATTTGAGTTCTGACGTTTGTGGCTTTCTTTTTTCCTTCAGCTCATGCTGGTCCAGCAGGATGTCCCATATTAGAATGCTGCTCAGTTGTTGTTTTTTGTGGTTCCAGTGAGCTGTTTTTTCACAAATGTCTGGAAGGAAAGAGACATAGGGGACTTGGTTCACAGAGTTTGTACAAAAGCTTTTATTTTTCTTTTTTCCCCCTTTTGTTTTTGCTTCTCATGGATCTGATATGCTAGTGGTTCTCAGGAGTGACATGGTAGAATTTTTAAAGCAAAGTGCTTATCACATGACTCAGGTGTCTGCTGTCACAGTCAAAGCAGTATCATCCCAGGAATTTTGTTTGAATTTAGCTTCCAGCTCAAACAAAAGTCATCTGAGTAGGCAAGCTTTTACTGGTTTCACTTTGGCTTCCCACGTCGGTTTAATTTGGCCCATGTTTGCTCAAAATATCTCCAGCTGTCTAGAAACTTGTTCCTAGCTTGCTGGAACATTCACAACCCTTTTGGCCAGTGTGACCTTAGCTATAAAGGCTGGCTGTGGTTTATTTCAGATGGTTTTTACCAGCTTTATTATATATAAGGCAGCTCACATAATTGAAAGGGACACATGTGTCAGCTGCTGTCTCTGCAATCGCAGGTTATAAGTTACTGCTGTCTACAATGCTCAGGCATGAGATCTGCCAGAGAACACCACCTGATTTTGTTCCATGGGAAATTTTGCTAATATTTTCTTTTATATTATGACTCATTTTGCTTCTCCGTTGGACAGTTTCTCTGTGTTTCACACTGAGGACCCAAGTGTCAGAAGATTAAAGGACTGTCTTTTTGCCCAACTAATATGAATTGGATGTTAAACTGTGCACTACTCAGAAAATGAAATGCCTTCTAAAGAAGTAAGTGGCTGGAAGGAGGCAGTGAAAATCCATCAGATTTGCATGACTAATTAGCTTATCCATTAGTTATTATCCTGTGTTTACTTGTAATGAGAATCTTCAAAGATTATTCTATATTGGACATGCAGATAAGGTTTTGCTTATGCAATTTTTTTTCCATATTGAGATCCTACTGTGCTGTGAGCTCTACCTTAAAATACATCATTCTCTCTTAGCTCAGCTGTGCATCCTCTAGAGGGTGTTGATCCTGTATCCATCAGTGGCGGATGGACTGACAGCCCAGACTGTATGAGACATTTTCATTTTGCCCCAAAATTTGGTCTGAATTTCTGAATTTCTTGGCAACCAGAGCCTCATTTCATGAGATGCAAATATTTCTGGATATCAAGTTCTGATTTTCAGTTAGTATACCTTGAGTTATTCTGCTTCTCAGTTATTAAACAAGGGCTATATTTTGTGAAAGTCATTAATATTGGGAGAAATTATCTCTGTGTGTCCTCTGGGTGTTTGGTATGATTTTGTAAGGGAAATGTGACTTCTGTAGTTGTCATTTTCAGTTCTTCCTTACTTATAAATATTGAGAGGATGTGAATTATCTTCTTTTTTTTAAATTAGCATTCATTTTTAACAAGCTTTACAAGTTTCTGTATGTCCTGCAACTATTTAAATTTATTCAGTTGGGGTGGGCAGTGGGAATGTCCATATGCCCAGGCAGCATGTTACCTTTGGATTTTGAAACACTGGGCCTTAAAAGTACAATCCTGAGGATTTTGTTTTGTTTTGAAGACCCTGCTATGTCATGCTCTTAGAAGCATTATTAGGATTGAAAAAGAGGATAGGTGCAATAAAACTGACTTTTGACAGATTTTTCCCAAAGAGCTGGATTTGGTGCTGTTCTCTTCCTGCAAGACTCAGCCATTTCCTGTTTTCTGGCATTTACAAATTTCCACCGGACATATAAAATTTTGCAATTACGACAAAAAGTCACAAAACTAAAAATCAAAAACAGAGGAAAAAATATGAAAAAATACTTTGAATCTCATGAGACTTTCATCTCTACAAGGAAGCAAATAAAATTTTTATTTGTGACCAAACTTGTTAGCCTTAGAAAAACTTATGCCTGAGCCTGATATTATTGTGGAAGCTGATTATGCCAGTTCAGTGATATTTTTCCTTTGCCAACAACCTGCAGGGATGTGCTGGATGCATTTTGTGTTGGAATCAAAGTTCCTGATATGTTTGGGACTTTTATCATCACCTATTTCAGACTGGATGAAAGGTGGGAACTGCTGGCCTCTCCAGGCACTTGTCCATCATTTCCTAAAGTTTGCCAAAGAGCTTATAGATAATATTATCTCTATGTTGCCTGGAGCCTGTTCAGGGTGTTTGCTGTCTGGACGGTGAAAGCAGTGACATTATTTCCTTTGAAAAATGCCTTAATTTCCATGGTGCTCTCCGTGCCTTGGTTCTTGCAGGTTCCCTGAGCCGGAGTTTTACTGGGACGTTGTTCCCCATTCCCATGCGGGCGCATCCCCAGAGCGGAGATGGAGAGAGGGACTTCTCAAGATGACAACAGCTCCATCCATCGTGAGTGAAACCCACCCATGGCTCATCCCCGGGTGCCCGAACACCCCCGGGATGAGCCGTGTCCAGGCCCGGTGTTTAAGTGCTTTGCTGAACGGGGGCCAAGGTCCGAGCGGAGCCTCCGCTCCCGCCGGCTCCCGCTCTGGCGCCGCACCGTGGAGTCAGCCCTGGGCTCGCTCGGGAGGACGTTACGAAATCCTGGCCCTGACAGAGAGCAGATGCATTATTGGGAAGCCCTCGGGTCATGAGAGGGCTAATAGTCACATTCCTGGCTGGGATGGCGAAAGATTTACGCCGGGCGTTCGCTCGCCTCGCCCTGCACCAGGCCAGCTCCCTACTTCACCGGCCCCCTCGGCTTTAATTGTTGTGTTAATGGCCCTTTTATTTGAAGCAGATCCCCTGGCTTACAGAGGAGAATGACATTATGTCGTATTTTAGATGTATTTACATTCTCCTTGCCACAGGGATAACAGTTCTAATTATTTTCTATAGCTGACAGCACCAGCGTCTCTGGTATTAGGAACCCCTTAGACCTGATTACATGGTCTGGTTTTCCTCAAATCACCCACAAATGACAGTGTGGAGCAGGTTTATTATCAATTGACGTACCTTTGCTTAGCACAACTCGCTCCCGAAACAAATGTCCTGAAAAGATAATCCATGTTTAGAGCGTGTGTCTTCACTTGCGCGGAGGCAGATGGGCTTAGGAGGTCAAGGCAGTGGCCCGACCTCTCCTGGCTCTGGCACACACCGCGGGCACGGCAGGCAGCTCCGGGCCATGCAGCCTTTCATCTGCAATCCGTGCCCAAAGGCTGGGGAAAGGGCGCTGTCAATGAACAGCAGCGTGGGGAGGGGATGGCGGTGCAGGGGACAGAGGGGAGAAGCTCAGGATGTTGGCTCGGTTTGGCAATGAGATGCAGAGAGGTACCAAAGTCTGGTCCAGGTGGGGTTGTGCCTGTGTGAGAGTTGATTTTTGGGGAGAAGAGCAGCCAGACAGCAACAGAGAGAGCTATGCAGCAGCCTTGATGGGCAGGGAGGCAGAGGAGGCACTGGCAGGTGAGTGGGGCTGGTGGACAGAGGCTGGGAAATGCATGGAGAAAAGAGTTGCAATGGAACATGAGACAGGAGAAACTGAGAGCTCGATGAGTGTCAGGACCCAGCACATCCCTCTGGCTGTCCTGAGCAGCCAAGACCCCTGCCAGGGATCTCAGCCACCCTGGCACAGAGCCCAAAATGCCTGTGGGTTTGATTATGACCCGTGGAGCAAGTTACCAACCTTAGAAGAAGATCTGCAAGCCATGACAAATTAAGTAGAATGATAGTGAATTTATCACAAGGTGAAAAAGTAGATTTTGGGGTTTTTAGAATGGGGTTCCAGGGGGCCAAGATGGAGGGAACTGGGTGTGTCCAGCCTTTCTCCTTCTTCTTCTTGGCCTCCATCTTCTGCTGTGATGTTGGCACTTACACATTGGTGTAGACTGGGAGCTCACTGTCTAACATAGGTGATGGGTATGGGAAAGTAACTGTAAACATTGTATACATAATTTTTAGTATAAAGACATAACACTGCCCTGGGGGCAGGCAGCGTGTCTGGAACTGTCCTGCTGGATGGACCTCAGCAGGACAGGAGAAAGAATTTTACAGGTAAGATACAATAAACAACCTTGAGACTGAGAAATGAAGAGCCCTGACTGCTTCAAGCGCCGGGCTGGGAAAAGAGACTTTCAAACTCTTCTCGGGTTCACTCTGACAAGCTAGAGATCCCAACAGATGAGAGGAGGTGGGGTGAAGACCACTGCAGAGCTGGAGACAAGTGCAGTGGAGACTTCAGAGCAAAGGATGATGCCCAGGAGTTGGGAGCACATAGTAGGGACAGCAACTGAGATAAGAAGAGCGAGAGACACGGTTATTAGAACAAAATTATTTGATTTATCCTGAGTCATTTATTCACCAAATTTTCCCCTTGAGATCTTGAACAGACTGAAGTGGTTTCAAATGTTGTCATTATTTAGAACAATTCAACAAAATTGTTTTCTGCTTTGAAAAAAAAAAAGGAGGGGTGAGGGATTGAGAAAAGAAAGAAAGGAAAAATAAAAAGCCTGGATGGTCTGGTTTGCCACATTTCAATTTTATTGCCAAATTGGGATGGGTCAAAAAAAAATTTCTCTTTCTGTTTTCTGAGTGGGAATTTCACTTAGAAAGCTGCTCTGATGTGGATACTTACCCAAGCTCAGATGCAGTTTTCATGTGTATTCTAACATGAAATTACAAAAAGCAAGTATTTGTGCTAGTGGAACCCTGTCAAAGAATTTTTTCTGCACCAGGACATCTCAACATGGAGACAACTTCATTACAAAATTCAGGCACGTCTTCATGGAGACTTTTCTCCTTGCAGCTCTAGAGATTATTTTATATTTGGAGCTGCTGGGCACATAGGGCATTTTAAAAGCAAATAGAAAGGCAATGACACTGCCCCAAGGGAGTTCAAATTTAAGCCAGACCAAAGCAGAGTGAAAATGCTGGCTGCATTGTATTAAGAACCAGAAGGTGGACACTTTTATTTGGAAAGTCAAGGATTCCACTAAGTAATTTCGTTTTTCTTGTGTGCATGCATGTCTTCTGCAGTAACTTTTAGCCTTGGCTTAAAAGAAATACGTTTCACTCCTTCCCTCAGTAACACTGGAGCCTATGGGCAAGGTTCAGTGAAAGATGGCAGGAGGCTAGAGGTCTCAAAAATCCTTTGTTCCTGTTTTGTTCAAATAAAACACCAGGAGGAGAAGAGGCAACCAAGCCATTATTTCAACCAAAAGAAAAGCTTTTGCACATGCAGAAGCAGTATAATTAGAATAAAAAGATATGAGAAAGAGGAAAAGAAGGGTGAGGTATTGTCTTGCAGTCATTGTGGCTGCAGGCACTGGAGATGTTTCCAACACCTACATGAGATTTGTACCTTTTAAGACACAGGATAATTCGGCCCTGGGAACATGGATCTCAGGAAAACGGAGTCCATACTTCCACCTCCCTTGGAATTACCTGTTTGCTTTTAATTTGCTTGTATGATTGAATGGGTGGCAATCTGGAGATGCTTCTTGTGGCTCAAAGAACCATAAATGAGCACATCATCTCTGCCTCTCCTGGAGAACATTTTGGGGGTGGAGGTGCTGATGAGTCATCACCCAGTTGGCCAGGAGCTAGAGACAGGATGGGTTAAAATTCTCTTACTGCTGTTTTTATGTTGGGCTGAGTAACAGACTCGAGTACCTGTTAACTGGTTTGGTCAGTGTGATCAATCTGTTGGTGTTGGTATGGGAGGAGGAATTACAAAACATGTGTCTGGTTCTGTCATTTCTGCAGTTGCATTTGAGAATATTCAAGTATGTGCAGATTTGCTGCCCTGTGAATGTCTGAGCTGTAATGAGGTGAATGTTACTGGAAAGCAAAGGTTTAATTAGCTCTGCTGTTTCAATACTTTCCTAAAGTGCATTTCAAATGACATGCTTCATTGTGAAATCAGTCATCAATGCTGTGTTTGATGGTTACAGAAATTGTGTGGTTTTCTTTATCTTTTTTCCTTAGGAGCCCCTGATCAGATGACTTAATTTTCAGAACACTGTACAAAAGAATAAATTGTGAGTACTCTGTGAATTATTAAAGGAGAATATTATGAATAACTTCAAAGAGGAAATGCAGGCTAGAATTTTTTGTCATGTTGGCTAATTGTCCAGTAGCTGATAGGAAAAGTAAGGATAAATCAATTCGTTCTGATTGTTTATTAAAAGGTTTTTGCTGATAACTTTTGAGTAGTTACACTTGGCAAACTAAATGTTTGTGTGAATATCATACCAGAGATTTGGGAGTTTAGTTTATTTTCTGAAATAAAATTATTGGATCATAGCACTGATTGATAGAAAAGTGATGTAATATTATTCTGTAGGGCTTTTCTCGGAGTGAGTCACCAGCTATGCTGATAGAGAGCTCCTCTGAAGGGGTCAATATATAGCACAACAGAAAGATAAGAAGGGCCATAGTTTTGCCAGCAGCACTGCAAGACTTTGGACATGCACACCAAGACATGCAGGAGGGAAATTCTAGAGAAGTTTAGGATTCATAAATCACTTGTGGTGGAGCCCAGGAATGGGAGCACCAGCAGGAGCTGTTGTGGGGACAGACCCAGCAAGGAATCTCCTTCTACACCATTGACACCATCGTTATCTCCAGCCCAGTGGGGTCTTGGCTGGTGGAGCCTCACAAGTCACACTTGTGCATGGAGCTCACTTTATCTTCATCGAGAGGAGAGGTGGAGGCTGAGTCAGCCCTGCTGGGATTTGCACCAGTGGTTCCAGGAAGTCTGGGTATTTCAAACCTTAGGCTTAGACCTCTAATCATCCCCTTATCTAAACTGCCTAACATCTGAGTCTGCAGAATTGGGTTGGAAATCTCACACAAACATGCTTTCCCCAGCGGCACTTCTGCGTTTGTTTGCCAGTGGAGCCCACGACTACAGAAGGACACAGGAGATTCAGCTTTGAAACCAGAGGTTTAATCAAAGTGTTGTGTGAAGACCTGGTTCTTCCTTGATTGATGGCTTGCTTACTGCTTGCTGACAGCTGGAAAGGTTCACCCTTTGGGGCAGAAGGACAGAGTTAACACTCAGGCAAGCATTGGCCCTCTTGGGCCAAAAGTTTAGGGAAACCTAGTTCTTTTTAACTAATTTCTGCAGGTGATGGAAGGAAGGTGTTTATTGGTTTCTCAAAACTTATAAATGGTCTCATCCTAAAAGTCCTACTGCTCAATAGGTGCAGAAATTGTTTAAATTATCCAAGGTGTTTATTTCAATGCAAGAATTCAAAGACAAATGGTGTGACATCCTGTATCAGGCCAGCATCTTTCAATGTCTCCCCAAGTGACTCCAGCTCACTTGGCCACAAAGCCTGAAGAGCTCAGACATATGAAATTCTTACAGGCTTTGTGGGAAAAGCTGCTCGACTGGGGATGACAGACTAAATTAGCACCCCTATTAGGAAACAGTTGCAGTGTTAATTCACTCCTTATCATCCAGCAGAGGATCCTAAGCAGAGGATGGGTCAAGGGAGAGGCAAAGGGCTCTCTAGTGTGCCCCAGCTGTGGAAAAGCTCCAGTCAAAAACACTCTCACTTTATCAACCATCTTGTTGTGCAGTGGCACCCTAAAGAACAAACAAACTGGCTTTGTTTTTTTCCCTGACCACCATCTCTCAGAGCTGCTGGCTTATATAGAACTTTCATTGATAGTGACAATGTGGAAGTTCTTTATTTTCACCTTAGTCCTGTTACTGGAGGGAAAGGAGCACTCTGTGACTTGATGCTACATCGAATGGGGTGATACAACAGAAAGGAGATTTTCCAGTTTTATCCCCTAGTCAAGAAAAAGCACTGGTGTAAACAATTCCTCACAAATCAGTGCTTTGATATGTTTGGTTGGTTTTTTTTCCAGAATATCTGTGAGCTGATGCATGCTACATTTCTTATTTTAACCCATATTAGTAATTCTCTTGAGAAACTGACTGTTGTTTGCTGCCCATCTATAATAGTTAAACCAGATTCCTCTGTTCTGATTTATCAGATAGGGTGACTGATGATGTTTGTAAATGTAAATTTTAAGTTTCCTAAAATTCTAGTGTGTAAAGCTTCAAAACAGTCATTTTCTATAAACACTGTTGCTTGAAAAAGTCCTGCCACTTGAATATCTGGTGAAGATGAATACACATTGCATGCAGTGTTGGCAAAGAGGCACCCATCTATAAACATAGAGTTACTATTCATGGAGATTTCTTTTATCATCTTTCCAGTTGTACAAACAAACCAGCACCACCACCCCCGGCAATATTGCATTGTAAATTACCTTCCTTTTAAAAGCCCTCTTCCCTTAGTGCTTTTGACTCAGGAGATGGGAGACAGCCCTGGGCTTGTTGTCTTCAGATCAAATACAAGCTGCAGACTCTGGGTATTCACCTGAATTGTGTGAACCTCTGTGATGCAGCTATTTACTTGTTGTGATACATTTCCTTTTCTTGATTAACTAAGCCCTGAAAAGACACATCTGTTTCAGCATTGCCCCCTCAAGGCAGTCCATCCACCCTCTGTTCTGTAGCATCTTTTTCTCTCACCTTTTCCTTGCCTTAGCCTCTGTAGTTTGCCACATTTGCTGTCACACATTCATGATTTGAACTCCTGGGGCAGGGACTGTGCTGTGGTGGTTGCCTATGGAAAGCCATTTATCCTGTCATGGATATGAGAATCATTTAGGGATGTGCAAGAGCTGCAGCCCATTTTGGGGCTGAAGGCTGAAAGCTTGAGCTGGGTGCTGTTTCTAATTAGTTACATAGCACCCATCTATTGCTTCCTACAGTGCTTACAGGTCTGATTACCCTCAGTTTCTTATTAACTTTACTGGTGTTCAGCATCCTCAGTACCAGGCAGGTCTGGTCCCCAATAATATACTAACCTACCAGGACTCTTTATTACTTTTAATATATGCACTGAATGCTGATTTTATTACAAACTGAGCAGGACTGTGATTTCCAATTAAAATAAATACAAGATAATTTATTAGAATACACTATTGGAGTCACAGCCTCCACGGGGCATCTTTCTCTGTTACACTATCCAAGTACTGCAAGAGTTTATTATAAAGTTTATTATGTGGCATCCAAAAATCCTCTATAAAAAGCTTTTGATTTGCACCTAGGAAAAACTTTGAAGATAAAGGAAAGCTGGAGTCCTAGTTCTTTGTAGGAGCAGTGGTGTTTCCCTGAAGCTGGAACCTCTGTACAGCCCTGACCATGGTCTGTGCGCTGCAATCCTCCCTGCAGCAGGAACCGCGAGGAGGTTCCCCAGGTGGTGGTGGCCGTCTGTCGCTCTATTCTGCTCTCAGGCCTCTCTTGCCCTTTGAAGATTCCCCATTGTTTGGGCTATTAACATACTTTCGGGTGGATGTTTATCTTTTTTGAAACTTTACAGCAGGCGCATTGTTAAAGCAAAGCCCGAGCAGGTCTTTGCAAGAAAGAGCCGCAGCCCTTTGGTAAGCTCAACGCGACTCCGAGGAGCTCTTCCCTTTATTTGATCAGCTTCTAAAACCTAACAGTTCTGTGAGTAAACATTTATAGATCAAATCAAAAGCTCGCAAAAGGAAGCACTCTCGATAGATTAGAAGCTAAACTGATCTAAATTAGAACAGATGCAGAGATAACCTTGCCTGGCTAAAAAGCATATACTATCGGTTGCACACAGATAATTAAATGAATGAGCCCTTTTCTATTGAACAACTGATGTGCAATTGATAAACTTAATTAATAATTAACTTTTTAATTAAATATCAATTTAAAACAAGTGTGGTAATGTGCCAGTTGCATTTAATATTACTGCCTTTTCTTCATTATGGAACTGTCATTAGGGTTATAGGTATGTGCTTAAGATGCCTCCATGCACTGCAGAGGGAATAAATGCGTCCGCTGGGCACTCGCCAGTGAAGAGATGGTGATAAACAGCAGCAGCTGGAAACAAAGCCAACAAGCAGCTTCAGAGAGTCAGGAGGAACCACAGATAAAGGGCACATCCCTGGATGCAGCTTCCTTAGCAGCAGGAGGACTTGGGTTTATGCCCTTGTTGCGTATGAACAGAGGTGGCAACAGGTACAAGAGAGCTGAGCCAGCCCTCCTTGTATCTGCGCTCTGGGAAGAGGGTTCTTCCCGGCTTCATGAATGAACGGGCTGGATGAAGTCAACACTTAACATCTAAACCCTGGCCCGTGTTTAGGGGAGAGAGATCCATCAGTTATTGCCTTGTTTCAGCAAAACAACCCTGCATAAGTGAGGGAAAGCTGCGATCTTTTTGCATGTGTCTTCTCACATGATGCCTTAGTGCAATTCCTATTAGTGCTAATGGGGTAATTGGCTCCCCTCAATGTGAACTCCCTATAATGCATCCACATAACTTGATTTCAGAGTGTAAATCCTATTAGCCTGAATGGCGATCTTTTCTGCCTCTAATTTACCCATTTGATCCCGCGAGCACTAACAGCCGATCTCGTCTCCCTTTGAAAGCGATAAGTAGGCGTCTGACTTCCGCTAAATGGTGTTTGCAAACATTCCTGGTGCTATCACACCTCGGAGACGCTGCCCTGCTCCGTGGCCCCCCTGAGCCTGCCTTTCCAAACATCTGTGCGCAAGGGATGCTCTGCGGGCCGCCTGCTTTTCGTCTGGCTCCGCGGGCAGCCTCAGCCCCCGGCCACATGTGGCTGCTCCGTGCAGCCCGGACAGGGCTGGGTGCTGGGGCTCCCCGGGGCTCTGGATGCTTCCTGGGAGTGAGGTGTGTGCCACCAGGTGCTGTGCTGCTGGAGGCTTGGTCCACTTCTGCTGCTCCCGTGGGATGCTGGACGTTTGAAGATTGCAATAAGCACACTGCATCGAGTGAGAAGGACAAGGGAGGTGATGGCTTCTTTGCTGCAGATTTCCCCCTCTACCATCCACCCAGTCCATGCCTCATCCTAACTGTACTCCTTTATTTTTTTTTCCCCTCTGTTTAAAAACTTACATAGGGAGCTCAGCTGTGATTTAGGTACCTAAATACAACAAAGTATATTCAAAGCACACAGCTCCTCTGCAACCTCGGCATTTGGTTCCTTCCACCTACCCAGTAAACACTCATAAGGAGCAAAGGAATACTCAGAAGGCAGGAAATTGGGCTTGCAAACTGGTGGGGGAAAAAAAGGCTGCAAGAAACATTTCCCACCACCTCTGTGTCTGCTAGCAACAAGGAGAAATATTTGAGCACCTCACTGAGGATGTAAGAAAATCTTTTCATGGTGGAGGATCTGATTGAAGATCAAGGGTTGCTTCTATTTGGTTGTTAATGTCTTGATTTGTTTCCAACCAAAATAAGTAGGGTAGAGGATAAACCAATGGGCTCTTGATTGTCCTTCTGCAGTGTGGGGCTTGAAGCCAACTGGCAGTGACTCCTCAGAAGGTACCACCATGGACACCAGACACCTCTCCGGGCGGAATACACTGCCGATGAAAGGATGATTTCTTTTCCTGCTCTGCCTCATAAGAGGATATTCTCGCTTCTCCACATGTGAAGGGAAGATGGGTCCCTCCCGTGGGGAATGTTACTGCTGGCCACCACTTCCTCTCTGAAAACCCCATTTGAAAAGGAGGAAATAGTTGGTGGAGGAAGTTCCTGAAAAGGAATCTTTCAAATTCTTATTTTTGTCAGGTTTTTTTTACAGGGGACACCCAATACAATGGAAATAATTGGTAGGGCTGTCTCGAGTGATGGAAAAATTGCAGAAAGCTGCAAAGAGTGTGACAGCAAGAAAACCAGCTTATTCTCCATTTATTGTACAATATTTATCATCAACCCGTTTTGTATATTTTGCTTTCTTTTGTGTAATCTTATCATCACTGGGGTTGAAAACGATGTAATTTTTGCTCCTTTGAGTAGTTGCCAAAAAAGCACTTACGTCGGAGTATTAGTGTATCATTTGGCTAGCACATCACATAATGGTTTTTTTACAGCAAGTATTTAGCCGTGTTTTCATCCTGTGGGAAAGAATGATGGGTCTGTTTTGTGAAAATAAGAGCTTGTGGCAATGTGAACATGCAAGAGATAGAAACATAATGCAACAAATTAGTTTCAACACAGAGAAATGAAGTAGTCCAGGCTCCATATGCATTCAACAGTGCTGGTTTCTTTCTCTCTCTTTTGTCTCTCCTTTTTACTCTTATTCTGAAATGTATTGTTGGCTTTTATGGGAGAACTTTGCAAGCAGAAACTATTTGAATTCAATGAGCTGCCTATTTGATTTGGGCATGAAGATGATGTATACTTGTATACATATGTATGTTTATGCAATGAATGTACACATGTAGGTAAAAATAGTAATTATGAGCATGTGAGAGAGAGAGCATCGTTGTTGGTTCCAAATAAGTATGACAAAATTAATCCTTTTTTTGAAACTCAATACAAGCTCATGGAGTTACTGCAAGAACCAAATTGGCTTTATTATAGCCTGGACATATACTTTAGGTTTTGGCAACAGAAACAGTATCGTGAAGCAAAAAAAGTCTGATCACTCTTATTTTGTCTCAGAAAATGAAGACCTGAAGCAAAAAGTAATTTGCCTTTACATACTTTAGAAATGATTAAGCAGTTAATCATTGCAGTTTGAGGTGATCCCATCATATCCCTCCCAAATAGTGGTTAAGTGAATCTATTATAATCTGAAACCAAACATTAACTTGCACATCATTCGTGTTGTGATGCTCATCTTTCCAATCTATGTGTTTTACAACCTGCCTTAAATAATATTCTGTCTCACCTCTGTCAGAAAAGTGTTAGAATTGCTGTTTTAAAGTTTTCTCTTGCTTAGACTTTATTTATTAAAATATCCCAGTAAGTTGTGACCAAGATTTCTATTTCTTTGTATGAAAAATTCACCAGAATATCTCCCAGCATTTGCCATGTAACTGTATAATCTGTTTGATGTCCACCTTCCTTTTTTCCAGCAGGCACTTACCCATTTGAGCAGTTACATGCACATTTGTATTTTGTCATGTCTGAATTCAGACCATGAGTCTGGAGATGCCAAGTACGTGCCTAACTTATGCAAAAAAGACTGGAGTTGAGCATATGGCTGCATGGCTTCTAGGAAAAAAAAAACAACAAAACCATTTAGCAAATTTATTAGGGCTTTATAGTTAGTTATCATCACTAGTTGTACTAAAATACAACCAAAAAGATTCCATAGCACAGACTTCATGATGGAATAGATCTTTTGGGTGTCTTCCTGTTGCTAATTTACAGCCTTCCATAGCTTCCAAAAACATCTATGAATTGTTCTTTGAAAGCCTTTCATCCTGAAGGGTGCTGGGAAACCACAGAGCTCATTGGTGTTGGCTGAGTCAGGGTGCTCAGAACCTCCCCTTTGGGTGCCCGGGTCTTCCCTTTGAGTTAAGGGCTTTTATTGCAACAAAAACATGCTTGGGAAGGGGTTCTCCAGACTGCCTTAGTAGTTCAGGATTATTCTCCTTTGAAAAACTGGAAAGCCCCTGCTGCAGTACCATAAATGAGTCATTAGAAAAATGAGATGGGAGAGACAGGGGATGAAGGCTCTTCTGCAATCCCAGCTCATGCAGGAGCTGTGGCTTGCGGGAGGAAGATGCACCCAGGGTTTTCCAAACATTTGATTTCCTAACCAAGGAAGTGAGCAGAGCTTCACCTCTCCTGTGCTATTTGAAGAGTGATTAAAAGCAAAGGAGAGAAGGTGAGTCAACAGTGACTAAAGACCATGCATAAATTCCTGACAAATGGCTGGCAGGGGAGACACAGAGCAGAAACCTGAGGCAGCCTGGTTTTACTTTGAGCAACACTTTATCTTCACTGAGATGTCACCACTGTGTTATATCATTTCCTCCCTACAGTATGGCTGTGGAAGAACAAGACCTTCCCATAATGGGACAGCACAAGCAACTGGGATATTTTTCATAGCTGCCTTGGGGTGCCATCAGCCATAACAGCACAAAGACTTGGGGCAGGAGGTGCAATACAGGGAGAAGAGCTAATAAATGACCTTTGCAGTAGTGTGATCGAATTAAGCCCACCCAAAAATAATAGGTGAGGTAAGAGTTTGTTCATGAGCTGTGTTCTGCCAGAAGATCATAACCAGAATATTAAGGTAGATGGGAGCAAACTTGCCACACTAGATTTTTTGGAGTGATTTTGTTACCCTTGATGAAAATCTTGTTGGTATTTGGAGCAGAATACTCTGATAGACACTTAGTGGCTCTTGCTACACTCTTCCATTACTGCTAAAATCCTAGCATAAAGTTATTCTTACTCAAAAGGAAAAAAAATATATATTGTGGCCTGGAATCATCTCCCAAATTTTTAGATGTTATTTTTCAATATCCATGCAGAAATGACTGTTCCTAGTGAAGCTGAACTTCTTCAGGGTTCCCTGTCCTTGTTGTGCCAGCCATGTGTAAGCTGCTGCTAAGCCCTTTGCCCTGCTGAGGCTTCACCATGTGGATGCACACCCCAAATGTGGAGCCCAGATACAGCAGTGACCATCACTGCAGGGCTGCACTCACCTCCAGCCTTCCTTGTCAAAGAGTCTCCAGAAGGAATGTGCAGAAAGAGCATTAAATAAAATGTAAGCTTCTAGAAACAGCTTTTTTTTCCCCTTTTTTTTCCCCCTTTTATTTTGCCTTTTTTTTTTTTTGAGGAGAAATACCTCCTTACCCCCAGTGAATTCATACAGATTTTTAGAAAAGTATGCTCTCCTGTAGGATCTTGTAAGATGGCAGGAGCCAAAGGGCTCTGTGGGGCCTTGTGTTGCAGTCAGAGTTCAAAAAGGTGAGTTCCCCTGAGAGGGAAAGATTGGTTTTCTTGTTTAATGTCGTCTCTTGTTTAAACTTAGAGATTTGAATAGGCCATTTCTCTTTTTGTTGGTTTTTTTTTTTCTGAAAGTTTATCTTCATGTCTGAAATATTTTGTGAACTTTGCTTTCCCATCCCTGTAAAGGGTATCTCTTAGATAAGTTCTTGTTTCTTGCATTTTCCATCTATAATTGCAGAGATGTAAGAGAAAGAATGTGCATTTTCATAGAACATGGAATTTGACATGAAGTTGTGGTAAATGTATTTGCTCTCCTTGTTTCCTATTTGTATTGACTTTCCATTAATATCCTGGCATACACATGCATATATATGTGTATGAATATGACTGGCAACAGATAAAACAGGCTAATGGCAGAGAATGTTGGGGGTGAGGGGCAGCTTTAAACTCTTTTTAGTGTGTTTTCCTAAATTTTTTGACCACCTAAATGGGCATGTGACAGGTATGTTTGCTAGGAGCCAGATGAAGGATTTAAATTTCAGTTTTCAGATGACAAATGCTGCAATGAGTGATGCAAATCATGAAAATTAGTTGCAGAAAATTTAAAAATGTTTCCAAAACAATTGCAGACTCTTTGCTTGCTGTTCGCAGGGAGAAAGCAGAATTCATTAAATAAATAATTTGATCCAAATGATTTGTCCAGTTGCTGAAGGAGCTAGCAGGATGTCAGGACTTGTGAACTAGTTTGGTTACAGCTATAATGATGAGGAATTAAATGCAGAAAAGCTGAGGGGTTTTTAGAAGCAATTCCCAAGCTGCTATATTGTTTTCTTTAAGTCTCTGAATGAGTGTTGCTGAACATTGGGACTGACGAGCTCAGCAGAGAGCTCAAGGCTGGTCACCACAGCAGGCAAGGCACACAGGGGCTGTGCACACCCTGTGCAAGGGTGTCAGAGAGCTGCTCGTGGTCCCCTCTGCTGCAATTCAGAAAATCTCTCATCCTTTTCCACTGTGAAAGTGCAAAGAGATGACAGAAAGTGCTCAGAGGGCACTGCCCCTTTGGGGATGGCTGGGCATGGGGTTCCTGGCTCTGCCTCTCCAGCCTCACCACCTCTGTTGGTAAGAAAAGGCTTTTCCAGTCTAAAAACAAGCAGCTGCTGTCTGGAGTGTGTTTGTGGAGCGTGTGTCTGATATGTAATTTGAACTTGATTGCAAGGGCCCTGCAGCCTCTCCTGGAGCTGGTGCTGACACCCTGGAGCCAGCTCCCCTCTCCCCCAGGTGTCCAGGCTCTTTGTGGACCTGGGCTCTGCACTCCAGGCACCTCCAGCTCCTCATCCCCATATCTGTGGGGCAGAGATGACTCACAGCACCTTCTATGGCTTTCACTCCTCTGCCACTGCTTTGCATGTAGCTACTGAAACCCATTTATTTGGCAGCCGCTGAAACCTGACACTGATGATGATGAGCAAGGGAAGGCAGAGACCTGTTGTTTCCAAGAGTGAATTTAAACTGCAAAAGATGTTTGCTGCAGAGCACTTTGGGAAAGCTGTTGGTGTCCTAGGATGCTGCTGCTATGAATCGGGCCAACTTGGAAATTCATTTTTGGATCTCATCTTCCTTGCCTGGAAACTTTTGAATCTGTGGTGTTGACAAGGAAATTACAAGGAGAAATTTTTCCTTGTGAATTGCTTATATGTGCTGGATGGCACCTCTCCTTGTCCAGACTTTGGATGCACCGTTCAATTAGAAGAAAAGTGGTACTAATGGGGAGATGCACCAATGAATTTTGGTGTTGATCCCATCACCAAAAAGCTGATGCACAAGCCAGGCTGTAACTCTGCTCATGGTGCTGGCTGAGGAGGGTTTCCATACAGCTTGAATAAACTATGTCCATCTTGGTCCTATTTTATAGCATGGAAATAAGAGTGGATTTGGAATATGTAGCTGGAAAACCAGGTGCAGCATTGATCCAAATTCCATTTTATCCAAATAACCAGACCTTAGAGAAGGAGTTCTAAGGGAAAGGGCTTTGGCAAGCAATGAGAAGAGGCCCAGTCAAATTTCTCCAGTACCAACAAACTCCCCTGGCCTTCCACATATTTCAGAACCATCTCTCCAACGCAGGGACCCCCTTGGCTATGGGGTTTCTGTGTCACAAAGGCTGGCTCTGGCAAACATTTTTAGAATCACCATCTGTCAGCTTTTCCTTCAGGGATCCCCATTTACAATAGCTTGTATCCAGGCCATGTGCAAATCCCACTGGGCTGAAACTTGGCCCTGCACAAGGTTGGCCTGGATGCAATTAACAAACACAAAATTTATTCAATTTAGTTTGGCCAAAAATATAAGATTCTTTTGTTTGCAGATGCTGAAGTTTAGATGCCTTTCCAAACTTATCAAGGACAAGGGAACCACTTTGGAGAAAATAACAGCCAACCAACCACTTTGGAGAAAATAACAGCCAAGCCCAAAGTCATCCTAGAATTCAAATTGAACTTGAAACCTATGCACCAAGTAACTTGTGAAGCTTAGAAATGAAGTTCATTTTTCCTGATCCATTTTTGCTGCTGTCACTGAACTTCATTGTTCTGACTGGCCTCTAGATAGAAACACTGAAGTATCAGAAGAAGAAAACCAGTCCTTGCAGCATCTAGGGGGGTACAGCAGGAAGTATTAGAAATCTTCTGGGAATTTTTTAGTTCCAGGAGATTCAGAGAAATATTTGACCCAAATTCCAGTGTTTAGGGGTTAGGACTGTCTTGGGAGCATGTCTAAACTGCTTTGGTCTGGAGATGTGGCTAGAAATTTTGTAAGATCAAGATCTGTCTCTCTTGATTTTCCACCCAGGCTCTCCAATTTTTAGGTCTTATCTGCCAGACTCAAGGATGGTAAACCCCCTGGTGCCTGATTTATCTGTCTCAAGAAGACCAAGGGCTGAGTCAGCCTTTGCATCTTTTTTCCTCAGTTCTCACCAAAGTGCCAGACCACCTAATTTATTCCTACCCTCCATGCAGGTAACCCACAGAGCTACTATCCAGGACTCGTGCTTCCTTCCAGATTCCAAGTCCTGCCTGCTCCACTGACACTGGTCCAGGGAGGCTGCAATACTTCTTCCTGAGCTAAAGGGTGGGATGAGGCTGAAGGGCCCTCTGCACACACCCAGCAGCAAGCAGGCCTTGTGCAAAGAACAAATGCAGTGCATGGCATGAAATTCTTGCACATAAACATCCCCCAGAGTGTGTTACTGTCAGAGAGCTAACCCTGGAGTGTTTTAAGGATGATTTGTGTTAGTTAAAGGGAAGCTGCCCCAGCCATCTCCAATGAAGCAACACCCAGAGGCAGTGGGGATGTGTGGCCACCCCTTCTCCATCCCTCCCAAACCTCCCTGCCCTTAGAGGAGGGGAAGCAGATGAGGTTTGATGAACCCACCCAGTGCCCCCTGCAGCAGCCAGCCCCTGACTGTCAGAGGAGATAGTGTGCTGTTAGTATGCTCTGAGTATGCTGTTAGTATGCTGGGGCTGTGCAGCTCCTCTGCCATCTTCATTCACCTTAGAAATGTGAAGTTTGAATGGTTTATCTCTATTAATCACCAGCTCAAAAAGCTTTGTGCACTAAGGGCCGCAGATAATTAACTTCACTATACTGCTTGTCTTATCAGTATCAACCTCTTGTCCTCCTGTGAAACAGTTAAAACCATCAGCCCCTTTTTACTTTTCCATTTAACTCTAATGCTTTAACACTGATGTTCTAAATGGCCCTGCAATTCATACTTATTAGACAAACCTTTCTTTCTGCATCGCTTATATTTTTTGATAATTGGCCATGTATGTTTCTAAGGGGATCAACAGCTTTTCATGCCACTATACTAGTAATTAAAGATTTCTCACAGTCTTTCAGATTTTTCTTTACGTTCTTTTCTTTGATAAGTATAATTTGCTGTTTAACTGGGGAGGGAGTGGGGGGAGAAAACTGGTAATAGCAACAGGGTAACTGCATAGGAAAAGGTTTTGTTTAACAAAATTCTCTAATTTTAAAAAAATCTACACCGTTTCCTATTTTTGTCCCTTTTCTTGCTGAAACTACCATTCTTCCAGCACTGTAAAATGTTATAGTAGCCCAGTGAGAGGAAAGGGAGAGGCATGAGAGAGAAGCCCCACAGGACTCCCTAAGAGCACCATCCTGCATCTGCAGAGGATAAAGAGGATTTTAGACAACCTGTTGGACCTTTTCTCAGCTCGAGCCAGAGGTGAGTTCCACTGTGCCAACAGAGAGAAGATGCTGGGTCTGGAAGAGCCCCATTACTTCCATGGCCATTTCTGCTTCCCTAGACATTGCCTGGCTTGGGAGAGGTGTTTTGGAGCCTTGAGTTAGTGTTATGGGGGGAGGATGGGATGTGGAATACAGAAACTCTGCTGCTGTGACAGCCCATCTGGCTCTGTTTGCACAGGTGAGGCCATTTGAGCGCAGAGGTCCCAATGCCTTCAGTCTTCACTAAAGCTACTCTGAAAAATACTAGTCAATACCTCCCATTGTAATTCTTAAATTAATCCGCTCTTCCTATATATATGGGTTAAAATAGCATTAATGCTCTTGTGGGACATACCTAGAGCACACTTCTAAACCCCAGTTCCCAGAGGTGTGTGATGGAAGTCTCTTTAGCTTTCCTTCAAAACAAAACATTTATGCAGTTGAGCAGAGAAGGACGGAAGTGTGACTCCTGTGCCCTGAAATGATTATACAGAAAAAGTCATCCAACACTGTCTTTTCAGACTTCTGAGTTTTACAGCACCTCTTAGTGGGGGGAGGAGGTGGGAGCAAAGGAAGAGTGAAGAACTGATTCACATTTTTGACTGTTGGATATGGGCAACGTGTGGTGTTGTGCTCCTCCAGTCACTGTGCAGCGACCATTTCTTATCAGTGCTAGTGTTGAATTGCAAACCAAGTTCATGCAGAAGTCATTCACTTATTTTTTGAGTGAAGAATTCATACAACCTGTGATCTATTCTGGAATTATTCCCCAACAGGGAAGGAGGAAGAAAAAGGCTGGTGGTGCCTCTGCTGTGAATAATTCATCCCATCCTACCAGCGTGGGTGCAGAGTGACCCCTTTGCTTGGCCCCTCCTGGGGCTGGGGAGGAGGGCGGGATGCCTCCCATATCTCCGTTGGCTGCTGGGGTTAATAGGGGCACTCAACACACACAAGCACACTCTAGGCAGGGTCAGGGGGCAGCCAACACATTGTGACCTAAAATTTGACAGCTTTTACTCATTCCATGTTAGGTGACCCCACTTCTCTTTGGGCAACTGCCTTGCCCGGTGCCTGTGCCTGGGGTGCACAGTGCTGCAGGAGCCTGGCTGGTCTCCCCTGAGCACTGGGGACAACAATGTCCCCTTGCACAGATGCACTCTTTGGCCTTATATTCCATATCCTGAATTGCCACCCAGTATCACCATGGAAAATGAAAAGCAAGAGCAGCTGTTGAGTGACCAGCCCCTGTCTCTCTGCCATCTCAAGACGCTTGAAGATGCTCATTTCTAGATGATTTGTATTTTATCCCACCAGGTCCTGGTGCTGTGTTGCAGCACAACCACCCTTTCCAGCTCACCACAGGGTCCTGATTGCATCCAGGCTGCTGAAACACCAGAGACCTGACCCTGGACATGCCCACATGCCCATCCATCTCAGCCAGAGATTTATTTTTGGTAACTGCAGTGTGAATAGTGGTAAGATCTCTTCTTGTGCTCCAACCAACATCCCTGAGAATTCTCACTGATGCTTCAGCTTTCTCCCCTTCCCTTGAGACAAGGCTTTGAGGGCAAGTCTCTTATCTCTGCTTGTTTTGTTTTGGTATATTATGTGGCAGAGCATCTCGAGCTGTCTCTCCTCTTTCCTCTTTCCAGCTGTCTGTATCCTCCATCACTTTGTCACCCTCAGCTGCTTGTTGGTCTCTCTGTTTTCCTCCTTGTCCCTAGTTGGTCCATTTGTCATTTTCCCTCAGTAGTCCATGCTCCTTCCTCTCCCACTTCTTCTCTGCCTCTTGTTTCTCTCTTGTTTCTCTCTTTCATTTTTTCCCCCCTAGTGTCGGAACTTCTTTCTTTGATTCCCCCCCTCCACCTCCCACCCTTTATAGTGCTGTTATCTGTGATTTTGGCAAAGAGCACATTTATTGGGGAGGAATATCCCCATGGCAACACAGCAGATGGTGACTTTTGATTAACTTGGCTTTTTTTTTTCCCCCGACTGCCAAATCACAATCCGTCTTTGAAATTAAATCAGGCTGTGATAGCATCAGTTGTTCTGGAGAGGGGACGAGAGAGAAACAAGACTAAAGTATTACAGCAGGAGCCAGGATGTAATGCAAATTCATGTTTTTTAACCCCAGCAATAAAAACCCCTGTTCGTTGTGGGAACGGAAGGGACCACAAGAGAGGGAATAATAAAATAAAAAAATTAGATTAAGAAAATGTTATCACCCTACATGGTCTCCTCACTTTGACCACGCTGGAACGTGTGTCTCTAACACCAATGTCGCTCCCTGCCAAGTCACTTGATGCTGCTGGGCCTCATTCTGCAGCTGCTTTAACACCACTGAGGGTTTTCCTCATGCCTTGGGTAGTGGGAACAGGCCAGGTTCTTAAATGAGCAGTTCAAGCAACTATTTATTTACAGGAGTGCAGTGTCCAAAGTGGGAAGGAAAGAATTTGCAAGCAGCAGGAGGAAGGCAAGAAAGCAGCAGCTTTCTTGAGGTGAGGTGAGAGGAATTCAGGGTAAAGTGAGGAAGTGGAGGAGCTGGAAAGGTTGGATGGTGTCACTGAGCCAAGATGCTGAGTGATCTAGGGCATGGGAAAGTGAGGAGCTATCTGCAGTGGCACCAGGGAGGTCTGAGCCTGGGGAAGGAAGGGCGCAAAGTTTGCCAGCCACGAAGAGAGAGTTACAGGGCATAGCCCCATGGAAGATGGGAAAGCAGATACTGAAGTCAAACAGTAAAGAACTTTCTTGAATGCTTGAGAAGTGGGTGGTATTCAAGTCCCATGAGCTCCTTTGCCTAGTGCTTTTTGGAGGGTGACCAAAGGTGAATGCAATTGAGTGCTAATTGTAGCCAAAGATAAAGGAGGGCTTGAAAATGAAAGCTGGAGGAGATGACAAATGACCCAATTCGTGGGTCAGTTCAATTTCATGGGAACTTAAGTGTTGTCTCAGGCTGGAAGGCTGCTGGACACTATCTCCAATTACTAATGTTCCCCATACAGGAGGTTACAAAGTGTTTGTCTGGTCTCAGCACTGACTCCTGTGGATGCAGTGAGTTTAGCAGTTATGGCTTAAGGCAAATGGTCGCATTTTGTCTTGGTGAGGTTCAGATGAGATAATGGAGTTTTAACATAAAATCACAGAATACACTGAGTTGGAAGGGCCCACCAGGCTTATCAAGTCCAATTCCTGACTCTGCACAGGGCACCCCAACCATCACACCACATGCTTGAAAGCAAAGTCAGAAACAAAGAGCCTCAAGGGTTAAAAACCCTTCCTCTCTGTGGTTGTATCATGGTATTTTCTGGTACTGTGGAGAGCAAGCACACATGAGGGCTTGGCACTCATTGTGTCAGCCTTGAGACACTCATGTTCTGTCACTGGGCTCTCTTCTGCCTTCACAAGGAGGCTCTAGCTTTTCATAACACAGCCTGATAAAAATGTTTTTCCTGTAGGAACTGCTCTTAATGTAGGATTCAAACCTGTACCCTTCCACAAAAACTTTAAAGATATAAGCTTGTCCTGTCCTTTACATTAAAAGAAATAACAGAGAAGCTCCCACTACACTTTCTGAGAAGCAGTTCGTATTTTCTTACCCACTAGGAGCTCTGGGCCACCGCCATGTCTCTCCCACTGCTTATTTTTAGTCAAACTGGTACTTGTTCATGCTCTGCTGCAGGGGACTCTGGGGGTTCTTAAGTTCTTCCAGGATAAGCTTTGTCCAATAGATAAAATTTTGCTGCAGATGTTGTTTCTTCTGTTCGAGATCTCAGTTCAGGAGTGTTTTGTGTATGCCATGTGTTAGATCTGATGTTATTTGAGGAGAAGATAAGATTTAGGTGCAGGAGATGAATCAGGTAGGGATGCCACTGGAGCTTAATTGGCAAGAGATATTGCAGGACATGAATCTTTCCTGCGAGGCACAGGCACAAGGGAGAGCTCCAGCCTGCAGGGGTTCATGTGTTGGTGGGAAGCATCAGAGGAGGGTTTTGTGAGCGCAGTGGGGTCTAAACCGCTGTTTAAATCTCAGTTTGATAGACAGGGGTATCTAACCCATGCCTCATTCTGTTTAGATGGCAATCCTAGTTCAGACAAGAATTTGTAGCTGCTGGGTGCCGTTTCTCCCCATTTTGGTCAGATTGTCATTTGGTTTCATGTCCTAGGCACCTTGCCAGTGTCTGTCTTTCCCCAGATCCCCTTTCCCTCACTGTTCATGAATGTCCTGTAACCATGCTCTTCCCTCGTGTGCAGCCCCCAGGGTGGCTGCCATGCAGGGTGCAGAGCCACACGCCGCGCGCTGTGCGCTTGCTCTGCCCCCTGGCGCTGCGGTGCCCCGGGGTCTGGTACCCTTCAGCGGGGTGTGGGAGCTGCTGATGGACAGGAGCCAGGCCTGCCCTGCTCAGCTCTCCCCTTGGCTCAGCACACACCCCCCGAGGGTCCCTGCAGGGCTGTGATCCAGCCCTGAGCCCTTGCACAAAGCAGAGCAGAGCTGGGCCGAGAGCTCCCTCCTCTCGGGTTTGACACCACGGCGCTGTGCAGCGGTGCCATGACACCAGCGCTCAAAATAGCATCAGGACAATTTGATTTCCTGCAGATCTCAGGATGGGGTCATAAAAACGGAGACTGTTCTGGAGAAATGGGATAGGGTGGAAATGTTTGTAGTGACATCACTGCCACTTCCATGCCAATGGCCTCCTACTGCTGCGAACATGTGATTGTGATTTTGCTGCACGCTCCATCAGAGAAGTGCCAGACTGGCCGGGGAGGGAGAGAGAGGGAGAGAGGAGAAGGGGCGGAAATATTCTGTTCTTGTATCTCAATTCAAATATCTGACAACAGCCTTGCAGCCCGGGGTGCTGAGTGATCAGGAGTGGGACTGTGGAGCTGAGACTGTTCCCAGATCAGCAAAGCTCAGGACATTGCAGCAGCCTAACTGGGGGCTGAATAAGGACCTTACTTTTATGGTGGAGGGTCTGGGTCTGCATTGGTGTGGTTCAGTGGAGATTAGGGTGGTCTTGTGCTCACCCATTCTCACTGGTCCCATTTGCTTCTAATGTTACTTTTCTTGGCACGAAAAACCTACAGGCCTGAAATATGGCTACAACTCAGCAACTGCAGAGCTGTTGTAGCCATATTTTAGGCCATTATAGGGAAGAACAGATCTCAGTGTTGGAGCTTCACCCATGAAGCGGAGAACAGCAGGGAGGGATTTAAGTAGCTGGGGATACAGGAGGAGAGAAGGGAGAAAAGAGAGGGAAGAAACAGAACTCGTCACCAAAACTAAAACTCAGTTGTGTCTGAGGACATTGCAGGAGGAAATCTCATGTCAGTAACTCTACCAACAGCACTGAAAGCTGCAAAGCCCGTCTTGGTAGCAAGGTTCTGTCCTCCCCAAGAAACAGCCAGTGGAGATCAGCCCTGGATGTGTCCAGCACATTTAACCTTGGGGGGCTGCAGAGGGGAGCAGTATCTGCAGGGGCACAGGCGAGCAAAGGGATCCAGCTAATGCACCCATCTATCAGATTAAGCTGTCAAAACCCAAACCACTTCCATCACTGTCCAAGGAGAGACTCTCACTCTGCTTAATGGGATGTCTGTCCTGTTGTTGTCACTCCAGGGAGAGGGGCCACTGCCACCACAGTGTGCAGCCGGCTGTGAGTTTAAAATCCTATTAAACAGGGACTAACAGTTGCAACAGAAAAAGCAGGTATCCCCTAGTGGGGATTTAAAGATGTTTAGACATAATTTGATTTTCCAAGCAGATGTCATTATTGTTAAACAGTTGCCCACTTGATATGTTCAAGTTGTTGGCTGTAATTGCTAAAATTAGCAGGTCTGCATAGAGCAAAGGTCAGTCGGTTAATATCGTGATTTAGTATTTTATGAAGTAATTCCAAATGCTTTTATGTATGTTTTTGTTTTTGCAGCCTAAGCCCACATTAAAGTAGTTGTGGGCCCTGCTAATAAAATAATGACTCAGCCTCTCAGTGCAGGCTGCTGGCCACACTCAGGGATGGAGCTCGAGCCACCCTCGCTCCCTGCTCTGCCCCAGGCAGCCGGGGCCACACGCTGGGGTCTGGAGCTGCACTCAGAAGGGAGGCCTCCAGCTGCCCCCAAGTGTGACATCTTCAGGCAGAGCTGGTGCTGGAAATGAGCCCGTCAAGTCCAGCAGTGACTGGAAGGATGATGGGCTGGTTTCCATCAGCAGCTCAGCACAAGGCAGTGCAGCTGGTACCCCTGGTCCTCATAGGGGGTTTGACTGCATGTGCAAGTGTGTGCAAGCACCTTCAGCCAGGAACACACCTGAAAGACTCCCCACTGACCAGGCAAGGTCCCAAAATACAGGTTTTTGGAGGAGAGAGGCATTTTTGGAAGAGGAACAGAGAACTGGAATTGGGCAAGGCAAAGACTCACAAATTTGTGCTGTGGCAAGTTGGACATCTGGTGCTGCCTCCTCTGGTGCTATGGCTGCTAAATGGCATGAGAAAAAGTTTTTAAAAACCCCTTGAAGGTGTTGGTGTTTTGTTGGCAGGCTCAGTGTTAGTCTGATCCAATGTCCTGGAACAGAAAAGAGTTTGCTTCCAAGGCAAGGTGTGTTGGGGTTCACTTAGAGAACTTACAGAATGGGTTGTGTCTCTGTTACTTACTGTAACACAACCCATTCCAGGGGTGCTTTGGGCACACCTGGCAGATTTCTTGCTATTGCAGGAATGCAGGACTTTGCTAATGCAGATTGACTGCTCTCTTACCACCAGACCTTGATGATCTTGGTTTGGTTTGGTTTGTTTTTTTTAATCTCAGATATTTAGCTCACAGAAAGTGCTGTGAGGTGCTCTATAGTCTGCAGTGCACAGGAAGAAATGGAAGAGGATCTGCAGGTCGTCCTGGACTCAACACTTTCTGGGTGAGCTGGTCCCTTCCCAGTCTGTGTTCCCTTATTCCTTTTAGCAGGTTTGGGTATGTGCAGCTGCCAGAGCAGCCCCAGGTGATCCCTGCTACTGCCAGCAGCAATAGACACACTCTGACCCAGGGATGGAAAAAGGAAGAACTTGCTCTTAGGTGCTGCTTTAGATACCAGCACAGGAGAGGGAACTACTGACCCAAGGCAAGAAATGTGTAAGATATATATATATACTCTTGCATACCTTTGTCTCAGATTAGGAAATATTGATGTGCATAAATAAATATCCCATTAGAGACAAGACTGAAGCAAAGTTTTAGCCCTAGGAAGCTGAAAAGGTTGAGAAGCTGGGAATTCAACTCTGGTCCAGATTTCCAAACATGTTATTTGGATCAAAGACCATTTCAGTTTCCAACACAAAACATGCTGTTCGATTTTTGTTGTTGTTGTTGATTTTCTTTTGTTTGTTTGTTTTGGGGTTTTTTTACCTTGGACTTCCTCTGAGGCAGCATAAGATAAACTCAAGAAGCCATCTCTCATTAATATGATGTCCACAGGAGAAGTATTGGTAGAAATACTGACTCGTGTTTGCTCCAGCCAAAATAATCTTTCTGTATCATGCCCCTTAAATATTTGCAGTTCTCAGAGTCCCAATGCCTGCAGGACTGTTGATGGCTTCCAAACTATGGAGGAGCAGCAGACAGTTTTCCCTGCTCCCATTGCCACTGGCCTCCCTCCATGCACCCAGCATGCAGTTAAGCTTCCACTTGCTACCCAGTGCTGTCTTTTTCTCACTGGGAGAGGGGCTCAACAGCCCTTAACATTATAAATACAGTTTTTGTCTGTTTTTCCATGCTGAACATGGCATCAATTGCTAAGGATGGTGATTTAAGGTACATTTGTATTTACAAGAGAAAAAGTCTTGAATAAGGGGTGGCAGCATTCTGGCTAATTTAACTTATTCATTAATGCTCAGAGTTCTTTACTAGCAACACTACCTCACAGTCTCCTTCAAAGCACAGGAGTCTGTTATTCTCATTTTGCAGCAGAGGAAACAGATGCAAAGACCTGCCCAAACACAGGCAGCAATTGCAATCTGGATTAAAGTGAAAATGTCCCTGAAAACTAGTTCCAGTCTCCAGGGAGACATCACTGGGCAGGGAAAGCTGGGAAACTCAAGGGGATGTAGCGTGGGACCAAAAACAAGAGGTGTGTAAGATTTTAAATGCTTAAGGTGACCTGGCCAAGCAAGAAACAAGGCTCAGCAGCTCATGTCAGCCCAGGGGAGGGTGGAAAAATGGGGAGTGCATTCTGTAGCTCAGTGGAGGACAAGAACAGCATGCTGGCAGGCTGTGCAAGAAATGCATTGTGAACTGGCTCTTGCAGCTGTGATTAAGACAATAAGGATGGTAAAGCATCATCTAAGTCTTCACATCCAGCTTTGCACAAAGACGGAGCTAAACTCAGCCCCCTGGAATCTGTTGGCTCATGGTTTGAATTTAGCTCTTTGTGTTTGAATGACTCCAGGCAGAGAGAGAATATAGATTGTCCCAGTCCAAGAGCCAAATTCACCTTTTCCCTGCTCAGTTTCAGCCCCTAACTATGCAGTACTTCCATCAGGGTCTCTGGTCATCACTTGCTGGGCATTCTCAAGAAAGCCCCAATTTTCTTTTACAGTTGGAGGAATGATGTTTTCTTCCTTCCTCTGTTTTTTTTTTTGTTTTGTTTTCTGACAGTCTCTCTCCTCTAGGCTCTCCATGTCCCACTGACCCCTGCCAACCTTCTTGCCCATGTATAAAAACCTTTTTTTCAATGGATATACATCTTCTCATACACCAAAAGTAGGAAGGATATTTTTCACTTAGGGTTGTATATGAGAGTCACACAAGGCTTTATTCATCCAGCTGGTAAACTTTAACACTAGCATCTCAAGGAGTGGGAAGGGAACCTACAGCTTGTTATAGGGCTGTCTTATGTGTCCACAAACCAGCTTGTCTCCTATTGTTGTATTAATCAACTTGGTCTCTTTGGCAAACCAGCAAGGTTGCTTTCATATGTACCTGTGATACATATTTACTGAATAATCACTATCTAGCACCTCATTCAGGCTTTGTGGACTCACACTCTTTAGTTTAGCATAACTGTATCTTTACCTGTGAAATATTTTTTTCCCAACCATTGAGAAGTCTGCATCGGTTGTGTCAAGGGCATTTATTGATACTCTTGTAGTAAATCCCATCAGCTGATCTATGAGAGCATGTCCCACAGCTTGCAGTCAATGCTTGCAGTGACATTAAGAATTCAGGTAGTCTTTCCCATTGATTATTAGAGACTTCAGCTGGCCATCCTCTTCCACTTCCTTTGTCTCCTGCCCATCCTCAAAGATTTTCCGGGTGGTGATAGTCTTGCCATTGATCACTTCAGTAGTGGTTATCACTGTTCTGAGACCATACGGCCCGGTTGTGTTTTCAGCAAAGAAGGAGGTGGGGTGCCCGCTGGAACAGAATGAATTCCGTTGCACAAACGGCTCTCTGGGCCTTCCTCCTCTTCCACTGCTGCTCTGCCAGTTCTCACCATTGAATCCAATGTCAAAAGGGTTCAAGAAAATACATGTAAATGGATACGTGTCTTCAAAGAACTGGTCTTGATGGGGGAATCCATGATGAGAATCAAAGCTGTTATAACACGCCGAAGCTCGCTCTCTGCTGGCTCTGCTCTCCTCAATAGATTTGTCATAGAATAATCGCTTCTGAGGGTCGGACAAAGTCTCATATGCTTCAACAATTTCTTTGAATTTCTTCTCAGCTTCCTCCTTGTTTTTGGGATTCTTGTCAGGATGCCATTTTAGTGCCAGTTTGTGGTAGGATTTCTTAATAGCATCCTGTGAGGCATTTTTTTGCAGTCCAAGGACCCTGTAGTAATCTACCATCTCAGAGGACACCTGGGGTTGTTTGGAAGATGCCTGGTTTTCTCTCTCCTACCAAGGCTGATCAGCATGCAGAGGGTAGAGAGATCTTCAGCTGACCCCATGAGCTGCTCTGCCCTGCTGCAGTGAAAGGGCACCAAGAGCTGCTTGACCACAGACATTCTTTTCAAACCTGTTGCTCACAAACCGTGAGATTGTGACCTCAGAGAGGGTTCAGCCAGTCCTGGCTCTGTTGTCCTGACCACATTCCAGGGTGAGTTGGTTGTCACTGGCCTTCTGTTTGTAAATGTAGATCATGCACAGATGTTGTAGCTGCTGGATGTAACTGATACAGCTGTGATGTAGGACTGCCACAGAATCATAAAATGGTTTGGGTGGAAAGTGACCCTTTTTAAAGGACCTCTAATCCCTGTCCCCTGCCATGGCCAGGGACTACTTCCACTAGAATTGGTTGCTTAATGCCCCAACCAAACTGGTCTTGAAGACTTCCCGGGGTGGGGCATCCACAGCTTCCCTGGGCAATGTCTTTCAGTGTTTTACCACCCTTGTGACTTTGTCAGATTACTTTTTGCCTGAATCCACCCTGCAGTGAGATTCTCAGAAACTCACTTTGGGTTCGTGTGCAATCCAGGGAAGTGTAGTGTGGTCAGGTCATATTACCTATGGAACATAATTCCCTATGGCAGCAGTTATAGGGAAGCTGCAGTTTGGCTACCCATAGTTCAGAAAGAGTGTGGACAAATCAGAGAAAGCCCAGGGAAAGACCATAGAATGTGACTAAGGGACTGGAAAATACACTCTGGAGTGAGAGACTTGGGGAAAGAGGAAGTTCAATGCCAGCTACATCATAGTCAGCAAGAACCTGCATGGGAACAGAAATTCAGTGACACAGGGATCTTCAGGCTCCCAGAAAAAGCAGTTGGAAGGAATCATTAGCCAAATATAAATTCAAAATACATTGCACATCCTTTTTTAACAAGGTAGCGAATCACTGGAACTTCCCCATGTGGCCATTTTTAAACCCTGAATGGGAGTTTTTCCCTAAAATTTTCCTAAAATTAGATGGATATCATAATCTTTTCTGAAATTATAGACAAGCCTAACCCTTTCAGAAGAGCCTCATTTTCATGTTGGTAGTAAATTAAATTCCCAGAATTACCAACCTTAGCCTCTTTTCTGTGTGACTTTTTGGATACCTGTCCCAAGGTGTGTATGCATGTACAACAGGGATGGCCCAGGAACTTGACACAGGCAATCAAATCTAGGGTTATCCTGCATCTGTTTCTATTCCTTGGGTTTGCCATTCTGGTGGGAAATACAATATCCTCAGAGGGAAACATTGCATGAAGAAGATCTCCAAGGAAGTGCCAATAATGAGAATTCATCTGTCTGTAACACAGTGTCATAAACACCTACTAATAGCAGCATATGTTGCAGATCACTGCCCTCTTTTCCATTATCCCACACTTTGGGAAGAAGTCAAGAGCCAGCCAGACCAAAGAGCATGTGCACAGCGTATGAGCTGGCTGCTGTCCTGACACACAGCCGGGGTGGGGGGCTCTGAAAGCAAGGGGCAGTCATGTCAGCCTGGAGACAGCAATGTCGCAGAAGGAGGAAGGCAATTGAGCTGACACATGCTGGGAGAGGTATTTGTACTGCTGGTGTTCTTACTGGTCAGTGATGGGGCAGTAGCATGGAGGTGCTTGCCAGACTTGGGCAGTAAAGGCTGCTGCAGGGCAGTGAAGGTCTGGGGGCTGGAGCTGAAGGAAGTGCAAAGGAGCAAATGAGCTCATGGTCCTGTGGGCTCACCTCACTGGACAGATCTCAGCTTCTGCCTCCTTTGGTACAGAAATCTTCTTAATTACAGGGCAGCTGTGCCACATGAATTATTTTTCTGCTGGATGTTGTTTGTTCTGTAGAAATGGCAAAAGTAACCTGGGTCCAACAGCAAGCTCCTGCAGCCTATTTGAGCTCAGAGGGCTCTTTGCATTCCCAAAACACCCTGAAGTGGTCTTCTACACTGAGAGAGAGCTAAGACTTGATCACTTACTCAGACTGTAGTCTTGTGCTTGAAATCTTCACGAAAGGGACTAGGTTTTTAAGGACTGTCCATTGGACTTGAGGGTGATGCAAGCTTACCACCCACAAGTCCCCAGCAGCTCCTAGCCACTGCCAGCATCCTTTTGCAGATGCTTGGCAGAAATTTCAAGAAGGATTGCTGTTCCTACTCTCTATTAACCAGAAGGGAAAATGGGACATCAGAAAAGTCTGTTGGAGAGGGTCCCAGGGCTGTTATCGAATTTGGGGAGTGGGGCTGGGCACGGAAGGGAGGTGGCTGCCTTTTGCTGTGTCTTTGCAAAGCATCTCTTCCCCTGCTTGCTTTTGATGCTGTGAGCCCATCTCAGACTGGCTGGCGCACTGGGTTATCTGTCTTGGATTTAGTGCATCCTACCCAGCTGAAAAGTAGGGAGTGTTTTTCTCCTGTCATCCCCAAACGAAGGATGCTCACTGCCTGTCTGTCTGCTGCCTGCAGCAGGCGTCAGTGATTAGCAGCCATTCAAGACAGGCCACTGCTGTGAGCCAAAAGGGTTTGCAAGGAAAAAAGAGAGGGTCAAGGAGAGGCAGGGAGAAAGGGAAATGAGACATGCACACATCAAGTAACTAGACCCAAACTGGCCTGGCAGCCCCATCCCTAGAAACCAAGGCTTTGAAATGAGAAATGTTTTTCGTATCTTAAATCTCAAGTACAAACAATAAAAGCCCGCCCAGACTTGTTCTTTGAAGAGAAAGTACGAGTGACCTGAACAGTGGTTATCAGCAGCGTCATTAAGATAAACCCTTAACATGATTTAAAGCATCCGAAACTGAAGGCAGCACTTTCAGATACTAACAAAATGGTCTGACATTGGGGATGAAAATCAATAGTAATCTGATGTCACTAAAAATACTCAAAAGTGTCCCATGGCTGATGGAGGTGAGATTAGTGTAAATATTTGTATTCTAATCAGTGGCACGCGAGGGCTGGAGGCAGCCTTTCTGTCTATTTAATTAATGGAGTGGCTTTTTAAAAGGATCCTAATCATATGTGATTGTATCTGCTTATCAACATTTTTGCTAATTAGATGATATGGAGGCAGTCACTCTGCTAATTCCCTCATCCAAACAGCATATCCTGCACAGATAAAGTACAGTCTCTTTTTAATAAGAAACAATCATGAGACAGACTAACCTTAATGGTGCTTATTATCCGAGGATCTTTGGGATTTTCTTTTCTACCCGCCCCCTCCTTCCTTTTCCTTCATTCTTCAGTATGCCAGATGGATGTGGATGTCCCCCTCAGTTCCCCACTCCAGGCACTGCCATGTCCAGCCTTCTCTTCCCTCCCAGCCAGACACTGGGTCTGTAAGGGCAGAGATTGTCAGCCAGGTCAGGATGGGGAGCAAAACAGAAGGCACCATGTAGAAAAATGTCCCAAACTTTTTGTCACCCAGATGACAGGTGATCCCAACCATGCAGCCCCAATCCCTGATCTTGCTCTTGGCACCCCAGTGAGCTCTGGTCCAGAAAGGATTGAGTGCCTCCAAGTTGTGAAAAAAAAAAACTTTCTATTATTTTGATTAGATTAATATTAGGAAAAGTTTCTTCAAGGAAAGGACTGTCAAGAACTGGATCAGGCTGCCCATCAACCAGCAGTGGTTGAGTCACCTACCCTTGAAGTATTTAAAAGCCATCTGGTTGTGGTGGGTGAGTGGTGGGATTGGCAGCACTGGGTTAACAGTTAGACTTGGTGATTTTAAAGGTCTTTTCCAACCTAAAGAACAATTATTATTGTTGTCATCGTGGTCTTTTCTGTTTTAAAAGGATCGGAGGGCAGAGGAGGTCTACACAAGTGATTTCTCGTCGGCCCTGTTGATTCTGTGACAAGGCTGGGGTCCTTTTATCTAAACCAACACAAGTCAGAGACATTTGTTCCAAGTCCTTTGACTATCCAAACAAACATGAGTCGAGCTTTGCTCCACCAGTCAAGCTGTCATCAGATGCCTCCCTGCAGGTCAGCCCTGTTGGGGGTGACGCTGTGCTCGGCCTTGGAGTGACATTCCTGGGGATGATGGTCAGGGATGGGCACACTGGGCCATCATCCTCCCACTGAGGCAGAACAGAGGAACCTGCCTGACTTCAGAACAAGACTGAAACATAAATAGAAAATTTGCCCTGAAGATGTCTCCTCACCTCTCAAAATACAAACGCAACACCTAGGGAAGGAGAACCCATCCTGAATGTATGTACCTTCCATCCCAAGAGCATCTGGGTGGAGCACTGGAGAAGGGGAGGTGCCTGGCACTTATTTTCAGGACGTCTGGAGTTTGCCTGCTGTGCCTGGAGTTTTTGCAGCTGTGATTGTTGAACAGAAAAGGCTTAAACTACACGAGTTCCCCACTCTGTACAAGAGGGAGCATCAGCATGTTCTGTGCATTGATCCCATGCAATGGGCTCAGCACGGAGGTTGGGTGTGGGATGGGAGATGGGTGACTCTGGGGAGGGCTGACTGGAAGAGACCCCCAGAGGCTGGGACACAGAGCTGGCTCTGTTTCCAGCTTTTCTGGGACTCAGGTTGGGGCTTAAGACTAAACCAAGGTTCAGGCAAGAAGACAACCATCTCTTCTGAGTGGTAGTGGGGAAGGGCAGGAACCTCAAAAAAATGTAATTTTTTGAGATATGAAGACAAAGAGGCCTGGTCCCACTCTTTGGCCTGGTCCCAAAGAGTCAAGAATGAGCCTGATATGTTTTATATGTTAGATTGTGCCCCATATACAGGGCTGGACCTTGCTTCAGTCCTGGAAAGCCCAAATGCTATGGTAACTGATGACCATGGACTCTGACCCCAGCAGAGCTCAGAGCACTTTGGTTTCACTGACTGGATCATCTCCACGTGTCATTGGCAGTATCCTCTCCAGACATGGCTTTGCTGAAGTTGTACTCAGCAACACGGTTGGCCAGTCTTTCTACCACCTCTCTTTGGCATGGTCTCGGCCCTAAATCCTCTCCATGTAATGCACAGGAACTAATCCAATATTGACCACTTTCCCAGAGGGGCTTCCTGCTGCTTGTTCCATGACTGAGAGCTACAACTTGAAAAGAGGAGGGGCTTCTGGGGCAAGGATTGCATTGCAAGCCGTTGAGTCCTGGGGCTTAACGAGGTACTGCTTATCAGCAAAGCATGCTTATCTGGAGCCCGCCAGTGTACCTGCTCCAGCCCCATCATGAGTGAACATGTTTTACCACCCAGTTGCAGGGAGCTGGGAGCACGGTCAGATGGCACAGTTCAGCTGATGTGTGGTAACTCGTGAAGCCACAGCAACTTTATCACTTCACAACATCCATACATAGCCACAGCCTTGAATCTTCGCAGGGAGAAAAAGGATGATGAGTTACTGTTCTGGGATTTTCTCCCTGTTTCCAGTCAGTGGGAAGTGGTATGTGGAGCATTCATTTAATAAACCAGAGGGGAAAAGCTGTAGATCAGCTTCTCATTATTTCAGTGCTGGCTCACGCCATCACTTGGGTTTGTGCCTGACAGTTCAGTGTGTTATTTGAGGCCACTCAAGCATTCTGCAGAAATGATGCCACCCTCCTCTGAAAGTGTGAGGTTCATCCAAGCAGGGAAGGTCTGACTCCCTGCTTGGGAGGGAGGCAGGTTTAGTAGGTTTATTAGTGCTTTAGTAGGTTTGTTGGTGCTTATTTCATCTCAGTTTGAGGCCTGTTCATGAAGAAGGTGCTCACTTTGCAGACTAGTCCCTGTTGAGAGCCAGCTCTCTAGCAGCAAACCTCCTGGAGATGTTTTACTGATGTGGACCTCTGAAGTAAAGCAATTCTGTACAGGTCAAAAATGCACCAGTGGTGCTGGTTTGCAGGGCAAGGGGGCAGTCCTCAGTGGTACAAAACTTAGGTGAGGGTCCTGGTGATGTGCACACAGACATGCAGGAGGGACGGCAAGTGTTTGTGCCCCCATATTTTATAATGTGTTATACCTACATCCAGGAAGGGGGACCTGGGCAACCCAGGTAGCAGGTGAGGGACTGACCAATGACTTTAATGAGAGTGGGGAACTGGGTAAGAACACTGAAGCCATCAGGAAGTGTGTTCTGGTCCTGCCCATGGGCACTTTGTACATAGGACTGATGGGAACAGTGAAATTTCCACACTGCCTCAGCAAAGGTTTAGTCTGAGTTTATTGCTGAGATTAAAAGACTAGAGAACACAAATTGTAAACGTGATGACTTAAGAGCTCATAAATTCAGTATACAGCCCCATTCCAGAGAGCCTGCATGCGGTGCAGCCACGCTGCCTTGGGCTCACGAGTTTCCCCTTGCTCCCATTGCTCAAACCCACGCCCTGCAGGGAGCCCTTCTGCCCTGCCTGGCTCCCAAAACGTTGCATGTGTGTGTGTGTGTGCATGTGCACAGATGCTTGGAAACAAACACACACTGGCCAGGGACGCTGTCCTGCCTGTGCACAATAGGAGTTTGCTGCTTAAGTACAGATGTGGTTTCAGCCCAGAAACCAGCACTAGTGCTGGAGCTGTATTGGCAGTCACTGCAGGGACGGAAAGGGTGCAGGTCCTTGAAGATGAGCTCCTGGGAGGAGAGACAGTCCCCCCCTCACTGAGGAGCCATTTGCTTGCATTTATTTACCTGCTGTCCAAGTGTCCTTGCTTGGTGCTTGCAGAGGGAGCTCCATGCTCTTACCCACGTCCTTGTATGTGGGCAGCAGAAGTTGCATGGGCACCTTGTCCCACCCGTGGAATCAGTCAAAGCAGCATCACTCCTTGAGTGGAAAATGCCAGAGTGGGATTGATAGAACTTTTAGAGAGATAGACAATGCACAAGTCCCTCCCCCAGTTTTCCACTTATCCCCCTACCCTGGGGCTGAGTGAGCCCTGTGAGCAGAGGGCTTGAGGAGAGTTTCTTGGAGCAGTGCTTAATGTGTCGAGCTGATTCTGAGGTGAGTTGTGATTGGGTTTGTATAACTGGGTTGCAGCTGTCACTGAGCTGGTCCAGGACAAAGTTCCTTGATAAATTGCCTAAGTGTTGTGAGCACCTTTGGCATGATGTGCTTTCCCTTCTTTTTCTAGGAAGATGGAGAGTTGGAAACCAGCCTGCTTCTAGGATTCACCCAGCCCATGCCAAAGACATGGCTTTTGGTCTGGGAACCCTAATGTGGGGATGTAACCCCTTCGAAGGGCAGAGCTTGTGACATAGTCTGAGCAAGGAGAGCTGGGGACAAATCCTGGGAGAGCACCAGAAGATACAATGAGATGCCTTTCTTCCCAGCCAAGTGGACCAAGCCCTCAGCACACAGTAAGCATGAAGGGGATGGGCTTGGCAGTTGGATCCCTGTCCTTGCACAAGTGTCCAGGGGTCAGTTCTTGGGGAAGGCTGTGCTTTGGCTGTCTCGAGGTAAGCCTCAGACTGCTTTTTGAGAAACAGTGCCCTGCAGCCCCCTGTGCACAGGCCCCAGCCCCAATGGCATGTGTGGGGCAGCACTGAGGCTCCTCTGAGTACCAGGGCTCACTTTCAGGGTCCAGCACAGGGGCCAACAGCAGCACCTGCAGCAATGCACACCAGCCCTTCAGCAAAGATGAGTCCTCGAGATCCTGACATGTTTCTCTGAATGCTCTTCCTCCCCAACAGCACTGCTGGATGTTTCCCATCTCACAGGGTCCAGGCCCAGAGCACACAGTTTTGGCAGTGTTTTGTCTCAGAGATGGTTCTGGTCTGTGGGTACAGCCATAGGTGCTGAGGGTGGTGTTTGGTACACCTGGCGCTTGCTCATTTCTCAGACCTTCTTTTACTGAATGAGGAACAGAAAAGGGAGAGGTTGGGTTGTTTGGGGTTTTTTAAAATAATTTTTAATCACTGTAACACCCATATTCCTGCTCTTCTGCTTTTGCAGTAGATGTAGCACTCTTGCCACAAGAGCATGTGCAGATATAGGGCTGTGGGTGCCTGTGTGCATGGCTGGGCAATGAGGCTTGGGGTGCACACCCAGAGGCAGAGGTTCTGCCTGAGCAGACTCAGGAACACACTGTGTATGTTGGCCCAACCATGCTGCCTTTTCCTGCCCTGGTTGGGCTCTATTCGGCAGTTTTGTGGTCTGGCAAAAGTGTCTTCCCTTGCTTCTCTCCACCCAGACCCTCAAAAACTTTGGAAATTCACCTGAAATATTTGCCATTCCTCAGCACCCCGTATGTGTGACCCACCAGAACCGTCCTTTCCCGGGACTGGGCTCTGAACCCAGAGCAGAGATAACATTTAACAGGCAAAAGCAGACGAGGAGGAGATAAAGGAATAAGGGGAGGGAGGGGAGGAGGAATGCAAAGGTATGTGGCTGCATGTTGTACTGTGTTTATGCATAAACAGGCTTGCTTATCGATATCCAGATGTAAGCACGAGTGCAGGGTAATATCTCCCGAACAATAGCGCTGCTCGGCTGGAGGGGCGCTGCCGGAGCCTCCCCGGCAGACGCTGCCGCGTTATCAGGTTGCAGCAGGCGCTCGCATCTAATCAGGGATCTGAGCCCCGTGAGCCGCACCCGGGGGCTTCGGAGGCTCCTCCAGTCTTCAGCCCACTCTGGTCTCTGAGGGGAGAGGGCAGGAGGGGACAAAAGGGGGCAAGAGGGGACAAAAGAGGCCAAGCATCTCCGGAGGTGGTACTGGTGTGTCTGGCTGCCCGGCTTCGCGCTTTGGCAGGGATGCAGGAGCTGCTGTCGCCACCACATTTTGGCAGGGGTGGCACCGGCCTGACACTTAGGGCTCGCCCAGCCCTTGCAAGGAGAGAAGAGTCTGGCCAGAGCTGCAGCAAAGCTCTGGCTTTGTTCAGCCTGGGACAGAGAACGTCAAAGGACCAAACCAGCCACTTCAACCCCATCCTCTGTGCTGCAGCAGGACAGGAGTTGGCCCTGGGGCAGAGCTGGCAGCCAAGGCTCTTTTCTCTTTTATTTTCTACTATGTTTTTTAAGAAGGCCACCAGAGCAAAAAAAACTTAGAAAACCTTCTTCCCCCGCCACTCCCTAGCACCAAAACCCAATGGCCACTGATCTTAACGCGGCTCGTAACTGAAAACAGCTCTGCAACTAATTAATGTGACAGTACCGCGGCTGCCCGTCTTCTTCACCAAAATCAATTAAGAAAACGCACATTTCCCCTTCTCCTCCCGGCCCTCCGTGCACCCTGCGCGGTGGGGCAGAGGGGAGAAGGGGCAGCCAGGGCTGGGCGCTGCTTTCCCAGGGCTGCCGGGCTCGGGATGGGGAGCGCAGCGGAGGGGGATTAACAAGGTGGGGGAGGGACGCGGCTGGCTCTTCTCAGCAGGAGCTGGGATGCTCCCTGGGGATGGGTGGCGGTGGGAAAGCTTGATTGCCTCACGCAGCCACGCTGTGCCGCGTTCCTCCCTCCCTCCTGGCTCCCTGAAGACCCCTGTGAATTGTCATTCCTCGCCAGTGCAGAGGGGGAATTGGCCATCGGGCTCTCAGAGCATTTTTTATTTGCATGGCTGATGAGCCGCTCCAGAAGGGGCGGCAAGGGAGAAGCAGGTGGGAATTTCGGCACTGTTTGCTTGCCAAGCGAGGGCAGAGGCGTGCGTTAAAAAGGATTCGGCAAGAAATTTAGGGAGAGAAATTTTGCATTTTGTGGGAGGCAGTGGTAGGAATCAGAGTGGGGTCTCGTGCAATTGTTAAGGCTCCTGACCCTGGGGCTCCTTGCCCAGGCAGGTAAAGGCAAGGAGTGTGCCAGAGGGGCTGCGGCTCCTTCTGCCCCACGCTGGGTGTGGGGTGGGAGGGTCTGAGCTGGGGAGGTGTCTCAGCATCACACTGCTTCCCAAAAAATCCAGCAGGAGTAGGACCCTCCTCTGCGCTCGCTCTTCTGGTGCCACTTCCAGATGGAAAAGAAAGCCAGGTCTGGGGTAAACGGGTTCAGTGATAGCAGGGCTTTGTGAGCACGCAGCTCCCCAAAAACGCTCTTCTCAGGGAAAGCAAGACAACTGTTCTTAAGAAACAGTAGTGAGACACCTGGCCAAGCTGGGTAAAACCTCTTGAGCATTATTTCTGTAAATGCCTCCATTTGGCCCATATCACCTCCTCCCATCTCTATTGAAATGCCCTTCTATTAATAAATAACTCTATTCTCCATTACCCCATCTCCACAGCTCACGTTGAAGTAACTGGGAATTTGGGTTTGGTTTTTATAGACATTAGAAATAGATTTTATCTTTATGAAGGGTTCTGTCTCCACCACCCCAACCTTTGCTCCATTGCACAGAGAACAGCAGTGGCTGGAGCAGAGGAAGCAGGACCCTGGGCTGACCTCAGCAAGGGGAGAGGAAGGAGAACCTCTCCCTGGCTTTGGCCAGAGCAGAAGGGGTTTAAAAGGGCCAGGTTCTTCCCTGTATATTGGTGACCTGTGAGTATGTCTCTATAGCATGGTGTCAAGTGCTTGAGAAAACAAGGGAGAAAATGTGAATGAAGAATGTTTAAGACATTTTGTATCTGAAAGATTTAGTTCTCAAGGGTTTGTTTGTTTTGCCTTTGTGGTGCCTTGGAAAATACCTATTGGAAAGCCTCCTGAATGAAGCCTCCTACAGTTGTAGTGCTGAGCCACCACATGAATTTAGAGAAAATTTTCTTTTTCTAGGCTGTGGGTTGCAAACAGTCCCTGGAAAATATTTGAGTTTTAAGTGAATTGGTTGGCTGTGATGGGGCAGGGAAGTCACAGGACAACATTTTATGGCCAGCTTGGACGGCAGCATGGTTTCTGGCATGGAAACCAGTGCATGTAAATTAGAATTGTGGTTTCCATGAATACTATCATATATGGATTGGAAGCTGATTTTCCAAGAGCTGTCGTGCCAGGAAAAGTTGTGCTCTCACATAGCCCCAGGCAGCAAACACAAGTGACACAAACATGGTGAGGGTGAGTTCATTTACAACTGTGACAGTTCAAAAAGTATTTCTAAAATTTGCCTTCCCTGCTGTTCTTCCCCCATCCGTCCCCCCTTCCTCCTCCCCCTGCAGCTATGCCAGAGTGAGCTGGGAGGTTTGGTATCCAGCCTCACAGTGGCTGCTGCTGGGCTGGCGGGGCTCGGCGCCACAGCGCGCACCTGGGCGCAGGTAAGGCTCCAGCAGGGTGGGGACTGGATTCTTTCCCGGCCCCTCTCAGCAAACAGCTCCTGCCCTGGAGCCCTGCGTTCCTCTGCCCTTATCTCCCTGTGCAAGGCAAAGCTATAAATGTTATTGGCCATGAAGTTATTCATCCCCTTCTAAGTTACGCATATGCAAAACTGGCTCTCCTGCTGGAATGGGAGTCTCCATACCAAGAGTGGGTGTTTAAAGATTTTTTTTTATATAAATCTCCAAGAAAGAAGCATATTAACATATAGTAATATTAATAGCACTGGATCTGTATAAACCTAGTTATATATGTTACCACAAGTAAATAACCACAGCATTTCTTACAAGGTAAATATACTGTAGCTCCAGGGATAGCTACACTGAGGTGCAGAGCAATAGCCCAGCTCATCTGTGCAGTTGGCAGTGGAGACAATAGGGAGAACGTTGAGTTGGGACATAGGTCCTGCCTTCATCACAGGCACAACTCATCCCCTTGCCATCCCTGTCCCAGGGATGTGGCATTGGTCCTGCCCCTGGCGTGCTCTGCACCCACACTGGCACACAGCAGCCTCCATAGCAGCTGCATGCAGTGGCATTCTTACCAGAGCAGCCCACAGTGGTGGGGGCTGTCAGCAGAGACCAGAATTTCAAAACTCAGAAGACCCCACTGCCTTCTGGGAGTTCATAAAATTTGTTCTGGTTCATACCTGTCGTTGTTTAAAGTCATTATTTTCTGAAGAATGATTCAGTTCAAGAAAGAAAGGAGCTATTCTACTTTACTGATAACTAGGAGAATTCAATGATATATAAAGGGATGGGAGATCTCTCTGACATCCCTTTCTGACCTCTGAAGCTGGAAGAAGCCATTCCCCCATTTATGGCATGTCTCCTATTTTATTAGACACATGCACAGGCTGTATCAGTTCCCTGTTTTTCCCCCATTCTGTTGATGGCTCAGACCAAGATCAATGCTTTGAGCCAGCTGAGCCTGGAAACCTCTGGATGATCCAAGCAGCAGTTCCCAATCAGTCCCATCCCCTTCCCTTCTCCTGCTGCAGGGCAGCTCTCTGCAGAGGGTGTGTGGTGCGGGGGTGAAGCAGTGTGGGACAGAGCTTTTCAGGGAAGCAAATGTGAGACCCTGGACAGCTTCTGTCCCACATTTCAACTTCCGTGGCCCAGCATCAAATATGTCACTGCAGCCTGAGCCCTCATGGGCCTGATGGAGGAGCAAAAAGAGAGGGCTGGAGGCAGCAGATCCTAATCTTTATTAAATAAGAACAAAGCTTATGCCGGCTAATGAGAAAAACAAACTGATGAAAGATCCAGCGAGCTCCTCAAAAGGACACAAAGAAATTCTCTCTGAACAAGAACAGGCTAAAAATATTAACGAATATTTATTTTCCTGGCAATGTCTTCACAGGCTCCAGATTGGATGCCGCTTCTTTGGGGACTGGCATGGCAGTCACAGCGACTTCAGGGGAGGGCACCCCGAGCTCTGTGTGACGCCAGTCTGAGTCAGGGCAGGAACAGCCAGGACACGAGAGCACAAACTGCCTCAGCTGTGAGATGACAGCCAGACCCCGTACACCTCTGCTTCCCTACAGGCAACAGAACATTCACCATTGCTTTATGTCCATCATCTTGTCTGGAGCCAGTGAGTAAATGCCAGAGATGCCACAGACACTTTTCTCCAGTTTCATTTCCCTTCTCAACACGGGCTGTTGTGCACAGGGTGCCAAGGCTTGCAGTGATGCTGAGCATCAGACACATCAGGGACAACTAGCTAAAAACTTGGGGCACTAATTTTCTTATCCAGAGCCCACAAAGTTCCCCCAAAAGAAATCCATGACCTGCTGGCTTTACCAGCCCCAGGTCTCCTCCCTGCAGCAAGCCACAGCCTAAGGAGCAGTCATCAGCAGAGGTATGGGTGTCATTTGCAATCAAACCCAAAACCAGGTGAGGATGCTCTGATTGCCCATGTAACATTATGAATTCCAAAGCACAGACCATGCCTAGGGAAAGCATCAGGATGGGGAGGGCTGTAGGAGGTTGTGATCAGCCCAGCATGCACAGTGAACCCCAGTGAGCGAAGCTGCACCCATGCAGGGGTTTGCAGAGATTCAGCCAGCCCAGCTGCGTTGTGTCTCCTGCCCTTGCCACTTCCCCTGGGCCCCCATTAACCTCTGTCCAGCCCATTATCTCCAGAAATGGTTGGTGGAAGGCAATGCCATTGCTGTGCTGGGTCAGACCACCCAGCCAGGACACACAGCTGTGGGGCTGTTCAGAAATCAACTCCCCTTCCCCATACAGGCTGAACCCCAAACCTTAGTATTGAGTGCCCACTGAACTTGGCTGAAAACATCACTTCTGAAGGCAAAAGCAATGCAGCAAAAAGGCCTGCAGTTTCCCCTCTGCTTCTGCCTTCACTGACCAGGAAACTTCAGCCTCTGGTCTTTTAATGTACTGTGGCTGAACTTGTTGCCAGCAGGTCAAAGGAAACATAATTTACTGGGGCTTTGATTCATTTGATACAGTTTGGGGTGAAAAGGGGGAGGGGGAGGATAGGAGAGGAAGGCAATGAATGAGTGGTGGCAGGGAAGGAAAGAGTTTGCCTGTTTGTGTGGGAACTGGATTAGTATGAAAATGACAGAACCATTTTCTAGCCAAGATGGCTTTAGCAATACTGAGAGCATTTTGATCAGAGCAGGAGCTCCCTGTGCTGGGATTGGCCATAAAGGGCAGGAGGCAGCCTGAGCATTTGTCTGGAGGGTGCTTTTTATCTCTTTCACTGATGAGTAGATTGGCAAGGGGAGAGGGGTGTTTGTATTCTGTATTGCCTGGAGAGTCCTTCTGCTGCTCAGGCAGGACCATGGGATGGTCAGAGTTCCCTTCTGGCAGCTAGCTCTCATCATGTTTGCATCTCCTTAGCACCCTCCTCATCTTAGACCCTTTACCAGCTCTGTCATGAGTTCCCCTGCCCATTTTCCTGCTGGAAGGAAGCTGCAAGGCTTGGAAGAGACAAATGAACCCACGTGGTACTACAGGGGGCTTTTTTTTCTAGAGACACGTTAGAGGCACCAATTGTCCTACCGATATTTGGAGCATGAAGAGCTCACAGGCACCAAGGATGGGCTGAAATCAGGGGAGCACAGCCCTTCCCTCACATTGCTTCTGGCTGTGCTTTTTCATGGCAACCTGTTCCAGCTCAGCTCACAAGCCTTGTCCCCACTGGTGCTGTGCAACCCACAAAATATTGTAAAAACTCCCATTCTCTACCCTGCTCACTCACTACCATCAGCCTTGAAGAAGTCAGGGGCTACACTGAGCCTCTTGATGTAGGTTTTCCTTCAGTTACCTAAGCTCTATCTTGGCTATTGGCTTCAGGACGGGACTAAATGGAAAGCAGGAGCCAGCAGCTTTTGCAGAGAGCCTCTCCTGATGGCAATGCCTTTGGGTCACCTCACTGGGCTGAGTGCTCTTGGACCAGTCTGATGCTTTCCAACACAGATTGCTTCCCCTTTTTTGTGGGGGAAAATAGAGGAAAAGGGCAACATCCCATGTGAGAACTTAAATATTTTAATCTCCTGCTTTTGTCCTGACTGGCTTCTGTTTACACAGGGGTGAAGAGGCCAGGAGGAAGCAAAGCGATGTGGCTGCTGTGGTTTCAGTTCTCACTCCACCTTGCTACTGAGAAACTGGACCCGTGGTTTGGGTTGTGGCTGAGGGGGGAAGAGGAATGGCCCTTGGATCTGATCCCTGCTGGGAAGGCTCTTTCAGTCCCACAGAGGCACCAGCAACACCAACAGGGGCTGGAGAAAGAGGAGAGAAAACCAGCCCCCATCAAGCCCCAGTGCAGCAGCTCAGGGTGCATTGATATTCCCCGCAGAGCCAGGGGTGTAAATTCACCACTATCTCCTCAGAGTTTGCCGTTTATGCCATTCATTTCACATAGATGTCACTACTGCCTTATGAGCACTCCTCCGAGCCAGCCGCTTAAATGGACCCAGTGCATTATAGTAATGGAGTAACTGTATAAAAACAATGAAATCCAATCTCTTTAAACTGATTTGATGTCTGCCTGAACCACAACATTTCCTGCTAATGGCTTCCTTCATTTTGTAATCATGATCTCCACCTGATCAGATTACAGCTGTTTTTAATTACAAAGCTAATAGAGTTTGTAAGCGGTGTCAGGCAGACAGCGCATGCCTGGGGTGGGCACAGGGTGGAGCGGAGCTGGTGGGGCTCTGGGTTACTGTTAACACACCCAGCTCATCAAGCTGACTGTCAAAACACTGGGAGCAGGGGCAACTAAGAGGGACAGTGATATTTTTCAGCATGGAGCCAATATGCTGCTCTCCAGGTCAGTCTCTGTGACAGCAGACAGCCCTGGCTGTGCTCCTGCTCCATGCTCTTGCCACCAGGCCAGGCAGCTGGTGATGCCCAGAAGATTCATGGCATGTGTTGGTGCTCCTGCAAGGCAGCTGGCAGGGTCACAGGGAGGCATGGGAAGGGTGGAAAGAGCTCTACTTGATGATGGAATATAGAAAGAGAAAACAACCAGATAGGAATGCATGGTACCATTTGACTTTGGCAACTGATGGAACAGGAAGGAGGATTGCAGATAACTGACAGTGGAAAAGCCCTGGAGATTGATGTCTTTCTCATGGGATAGTGCAATCAGCTGCTGGGTCTGTGTCCTTCTCCTCAGCCCAGGCAGAGAAACCCCAGGGATTGTGTCCACAGCACCGCCCTGTCCCCACTGGCCCTGTTTAGTCCAGCAGTTTGTTCGTGTATTGATTACTCCATCTCTCTGGGTAAGGGACCAGGATCAGCATAGCTGCAGGGAAAGGAGAAGTTTGAAAGAGCTGTTCCCAAGCAATACTGGGCAGGGATGTTTGTATCTAGCAGATCATGTGCATGCACTGCAGGCGAGCTCCAGTTTGACTCTAGTGATGGAAAAAAAAAAACTCTGTGCATGTTACAGTAGTGCTGGGTCTCTTGTGTTGATGTTTAAGATTCAGCTGAGGCTGTGCTCAGTTGAAGCTGGGTGAAAAGTCTTGGCAGAGAAACAGCAGCATCTCCCTGTCATACCTCTCTGTCCTGCCACATGAACCTCTTTCCTGGGCTGGTGGAGCTACTCTTGTCTACCAGAGCATGAGGCCAGGCAAGTGGCACAGCTGAGGTGCCTGATTACAGAGCTGGGGAAGCAGGGAGCAGGCAGGTGCAGCACCCCAAAGCAGCCCAGCCCCTGGGAGTGTGTTCCTGAGCAGCAGGAGTGCCCTGCTCAGTTCACTCTGCTGTGGGAGGTGCTCCTCCCTTGCTCTTGCCATGCCAGAGCTGCACATGTCGGGTGATGTACCAGCTTTGTAAATGATTTAGGGTTCACATCAAGAGCCCATCAATTATGTACCCTGGGACTTAATTATTTAGCTTGACAGGAGTCTCTCCCCTTAATTTCATTGTCTTCTCAGTCTCCCGTTTCACTGTGGATGCTCTGCTGGGAAGAGTGCACTGTTTCTGCTTCTTCTCTGCTTTGCTCAAACTCATCTGTTTTCCCCTTCCCTCAGCAGCTGAGGAAAACGAGACCCAGGCATGATTCAGGGCAAGGTGAGGGTCTGGGCCCTTGCACCATCACTGCTGTGCTCTGCCCTTGAGCCATGTCAGGGACTGGACTCTGACACTGGTCTAAATGAACAAATTTAGGAGGTTTTGGGGGTGCTGTAGGTGCTGGGGTGAATATCTGTGATTTCTAAGTGCCTTTCTGACAGCTGGTCATGCACCAACAGACAATGAAGAGAGTTCCTGCAGCCCTTCCAGGTGCCCCCTGGCAGCACAGGGGGATCCTGCCTGGGGTGATGCCTGCCTGTTACACCGAGAGCCAGCAGCACATGCCATCATTCACTCCTCTCTTCCTCCCTGCTCTTTTCTTTCCTTCCATCTCTTCCTTTATCTGAACTTTTAAACTTCACATCTGATGCAGATTTTTGCAGTAACTCAAGCCTTTGAGAATTAGGCTGTCTTCACAGCAACATTAAATATGCACTCTAAAAATCCTGAGTATCAAGTCAGTCACTGCTACTGGGTTGTGACAGCCAGAGGACAGCAGAGGTGAGAGCAGTGGTCGTGCTGGAGGGGCACAGCTCAGGCAGGCAAGGCCCTGGATTTGACAGGATTTCCTCTCCACGCCGTCTCTTTGCCATATCTTGGTAAGTTTTTAAGCATGTTTATTTTTCGACCCTCAAAAACTACCTTTCCCTAAAATAAATAAAACTAAGACCAGGAGTCTAGGATTTTAAAGCAACCCTACAATAACAAAGCAGTGTGTGCAGATCAGTTGTCACCAGCAACCCTGCAATAACAAAATAATACACGCAACCCTCTACAACGCTGAAACAACCACCACAGACATGTGAGGAAGGAAATATATTTTCCAGTTTCGAGCTTAACAAGACTTTGTTCTGCAGTAAACTCAGGGGTCAGAAGGGGGATGTGAGGACCAAAACACCTTGAGCAGTGTATCTTTAATGTCACGCAGCAGGCAGGGCTGTGGGACACGCGGCAAGCGCCACTTCGTTAGCACGGGGTTTAATCATCTGGAAAAGGAAAAGAAAGGGAGGGTTTGTGATGGAACAGGAAGTTCCCTCAAATCCTGGGGCCTTTGAAGAATTGTCAAAGGAATGAGAAGTTTGAATGTTTGAAAAGGCTCTGGGTTGTGGAGCCAGAGGGGGCAGGGGGACACAGAGAGGGAGGCATCAAGCACAGACCTTCTCCAGACCCACACTCTGCTCTTTATTCTCCTTTTCCTTTTTTTTCTTAAATTGTTAGATGTTTTTTTCATTGCTTATTTTTTCATTGCTTATTTGCTTTGTCTCTCTCATGTTCACTTTCATAGGCAAGCAAGAATTTTTGTACAGTTTCAGCAAAGCCCCAGTCCTACACCATGGCATTGCTGGTGTGGCATTTAGCACACCTTGCTCAGAACAGCACATGGAAGTAGCTCTGTGATCCAGGCTCTGCTCATGCATGACGCACAAACCATTTTTTTGAGGAAGTGTTTAGGGAGTTTGAAAAGTTCTGGTTAGCTGCCTTTTTTATATTTTTAATTAGTTTTTTCTGCCTCTTCTATTTTTTGGGTGTGGCATTTCTGTGTGGCTGCAGGAGCACACAGGCAATGCCTCCACTTCTCCCAGTGCCGGTAAGCCATGAGCAACCAAAGAAAATTCCTGTATGATTTCTGAGGCATTTTTCTCAGCATTTGAAATGCAAATATGCTGAAAAAGAGCAGTTCAGTGGCTTAACTATTACTAGAGGGAATCTGGTTGCGCAAAACTGGTGATGATGGTGATGATAACGATGATGAAAGGCTGGTTCAGGGTTGAATTTAATGACCTGTGGTGTGCTAGTAAAAGGGCCTGGAGACTAGAACTGGGAGATTCTCAGCCAGCTGAAGGCATCAAGGAGGATGCCCAGTGCTGGAAGGGTACCTGCAGGCATGTTTTCACAGAGAATGGGTTTCATTTCTTTTCAAGCCCAAGGTGTGGAAGATGAGCTTTTTCTTTTTATATACTGAGGGAAACAGGATCTGCCCTTCCCAGGCAAAAAACTGCTGGTGATGAGGTGCCTTTTCCCCTTGCAGGGTGCCCTCCCCAGTGCCCAGAAATGGCAAGACATGACCAGTGAGGTGGCTGAGAGGGAGCACCCAGCTGCTTTGCAGAGAGGGTGAGCCTGGTGAAAGAAGCCTGGAGCAAGAGCCGAGACACACTGTCATGACACTGTGCTTTCCTCTGTGCTAATTGCACACTTGGGACCAAATTTAGACTGGTGTAACTCTGCTGAAATCACCAGGGATTCATTTGGCCTCTGGTGGTTCCATTGTTTTAGCTAAATGAGTCAGAAGAAGCAGCGTATTCTTATCTGCACACAGTGGGGCAGTGGCACTGATGGCTCAGCCAGGCAGACCCCAAAAGCAGCGTGACTGGGACCTGGGCTCGGGGCTTCCACGAGACGAATGGGGCTGCAAGAGGAAATGTTTTGACGTTTGGGTTATAGATGGGGGCAGGCTCAGCGTGGGTGCGAGCGGCGCTCACCGCTGCTGCAGGCAGAGGGGAAGGGGGCTGGCAGGTTCCCTGAATATTCGGCGGTGCCGTTTGGAGTTCCTCAATTCTTGGGCCATCGCAGAGGGAAGCTGTGGCTCTGGAAGGGGCACGTGGTGTCAAAGGGGACTTCACACCACTTCCCGACCTGGCGAGAAGGGGAGCCCGGGCTGGAAACGTTCAGAAAGCACCGGCTGCATCCCTGGCTGCTTGTGCTGCTGCAAGCGGCTGGGTGTGGGGAAGGAGCGATGGGACAGAGCACAGGGCTTGCACGGGGCTGGAGTAAATGTTTTGGGCAAAAGTTTTGACTGCTAGCCCGAGGCAGTGTGCTGGTTTAGCATGTTATGAATGCCCTCAAACTTCTGGGAAATTGAGGATGATTTGGAAAACCGTGATTTTTCCACCCCAGGTCAGTACAAGCTGTTTCCAAGCAGAGAGGTGTTTGCTGGAGGGCCTGCAGGAGCTGTGTGCCTCACCCAGCCAGCATCCAGCCTTGTGGCAGGCAGCTTTGGAGGGGAAATGGAGCAGGCAATGGAGATGAAAATGTTGTTCCCCTTCCCATGCCTGTTGCTGCACCCCATCTCTGCTTTTCCTGCTGTACCCACTGGGCAGATAAGCACAAGACTTCAGTCTCCAAGGCTGTCAACCTGGCACATTTTGCCATGGCCAAACACTCCTTAAAGCAAGCACAAAGGCAGATCTTCTTCTGAGAATGGAGATAACAATAGGTAGGAAGGGCGGGGGGGAGCAGACCTGGAGCCTCGCTGCTCCCAGCGCTCCCTGTACCTCCACAGCCTGAACGGGCGCATTCCCAGCGTCCGGAGCCGGATAATAAGCAGAGCCACAGGAGCTATTCAGGAGGCTCTGACCCTGGCTAGGTAACTACATAATGAGCCTGTTTGAATTGCTCCCGTCCCTGCCAAAGGGGTGGGATCGGGGGATGCTTTTGTTTGCAATAATGAACCTGTAATTATGCTACATTTCTTGGTTTTAGTCACATTTTGTGTGTGTGTGTTGTTCTCTTTGTATTGACAGATTTATGGCCAGGATACGCCGCTGCACCAGAAGCCGTACGGCACCGTGTGGAGACTGTCTGACTGTCGTCTCAGAAAGGTGTGGGAGAGGAGAAGGAGGGGGGGTCTTTGCACTACCTCAGTCCCCGAAGGGTTAAATAAATGTATTTAAATTAATGCAGATGGCACAGGTGCTGCCTTTCCAAAAGTCACAGGTTTCAGCAGGGCAGGAAAAAAAAATCTTTTAGGCTCCAGGTGAATTAAAATTAAAAAAAAAAAAAAGTAGGGAACAAAATAAATAAATAGCACATACCAGACTTCAGCTCCAAGGCGCTCAATAAAATTACACTTTGAAATGCAAGGATTAAGCAGAGTAGGTGACAAGGTGACTTTGTTAACAGGCTAATCTCTTGCCTTAACAGAGACAGGGGATTTACATGTGACTGCACAAAACTGCTTTATGGTCTTCTTTCCAGCTGGAGAATGTAGGAAGGGGGAAGGAGGAGACGGGACAGGGTTGGAAGTTTTAGAGCCATTTGTAAAATGGGTTTAAGCTATGTTTTTCTTATTGTTTTAGGTTTGTTTGTGGTTGTTTAAGCAAGTCTGCATGGAAATATGGCACCAATAATAAGCTGTTTCCAAAAGGTCCAGGTAGCAGATGATGAAGATGTACAGAATAATGAATAATTGGGTAAAACCATTTGTGGTGTGATTTCTTCCTAAATGGTTTTATTTGCTTTCTTATAAAAAGCCAACCAGTATCATGGGCTATTCAAAATGCTATGTCAGGACTACTTTTCTCTGAGTCTTTCTCCAGATTTCAACACTTCTTCACTGAGGAATGTGTGAATTCTAAATCCAGGGTACTTTTTTCAAATGGCCTCTCTGTTCTTGGGCAGGGAAGGGGAGAAATAATTTAAAAAAAAATAATTTAAAAATTAGAGCTTTAGGTCTTTACATAAATGGAAATGTGGGGAAGCAATCAGTTCAAACCTTACCCAGGCTTCTTTGTCTTTGGATAAAAATGACAATGAGAAAACCAACTCCTGCATAGGGTTCCTCTGAAATTCAACAGAAAACAGGCTGAGCATGTTCTCTGGTTTTTAAATAGATCTGGTGAAAGTATTTATCATGTTGAATTTGTTGCAGCGTATCTGGGGTATTTGTGGTGACTGCAGACAGAAGAACAGATTCTGTATGGAAACTTGGTGTCAGATCCCCAGCCCATTTACAGATTCATGTGCTGGACCATTTCTGGATGAGATTTCAGCTTTTTCAAGCGGGTAAAGATGATCTCATCTATAAGGGCATGGAAACAGACATCCTAGTGAGGGAGGGGAAAGCTGCTTTACCCTTGGCTTTGATGCTGGGGTAGCAGGAGGAAGACAGTTTCATTCAGAAGAGTTGTGCACATCACTTGAGTATGCCTTTTAAACATTTCCAAACAATCATCCCAAAGAGATGATTTGCAGAAAAATTATTAAATTATGTGGTTGAGCATTACCCCTCAGGGTTACATCCAGTCCTGCATTTCAAGCTACCTTTGCAGGAAGGTGAGTGTAAAGGCTCAGCAGTCCATCTGCCCCAAACAGCCATGGCCAGCTTGTCCATGGACATGCCAGGAGGTCATGGAGCCAGCAGGAACACGTGCAGAGGCCAGAGCTGCAGTGTTGTGGTGGGAGGGGAAGTGGAGGGATGGGACGGGGCTGTCACCATTTCTCCTGGGGAGCCATCCCACTCCCCCAAGAAAATACCCAGCTTTGAGCTGATTTCAACAAACTTGATGGAACAGCTGGTCCAAGCCCCAGCTGTAATTGGCAGTGAGGACCTGCAGTATTGCTCTGAGTCCCCTCTGCCCCTCTGGATGTCAGGGACAGCCAGAGCAAACCTCCACACAGCTTTTGGATGACAGTGGAACTCATCTCCTCACCACGGCCCAAGGGCTTGGGATGGCACAGGGCCATGCAGGCAGCCATGTGCCAGGTCCTAGCAGGGCTCATCAGAGGCAGACTGCTGACTGTGAGCACACCAAGCACTTTCTCAAGCATGGATGGAAGAGAAAGTAAAATTTACCCACTTTAAAAATCAGGCACAGCCTCAACTCAGAAGTTATTCACTGTTTGGGTTCTAAAACATTCAAACCTAGCAGCAGACACTTATTCTGTGCAGGAATCTGACCAATTGTTTCCCTTCTCTCTCTTGTCCTTATACCTTAAATCATTTTGACCTTTAATTGGCCCTAATTTGCCCACAGACGGCCCTGGGACCCTTCAACACATTTGCTTGTAATTGGGTCTCTTTGTTATTTTTCTAGAGAGCCACTGTTGGTTGTTTCTTTTTGAAAACACTGTGGCATATCACTGAGAAGCCGCTTTTAAATGAGCCCTGCTGGAGGCCAGGAGAGCCCTGTGAAAGCCCAGCAGAGAGAGACAGGGCTATCTAAACGCAATTATCATATCACTGTGAAAACGTGAAACAGCCTGAGCTTAAGCAAACATCACCCGCCCCTGGGCTGAGGGTGGTAAAAGCTTTGCTGGGAGGTGCGCGGTTGAACCCATGGGAGAGGTTATCCTGCCATCACACCTTTCACCCAGCAAAGCAGGGAATGTCTCTCTGCCTGTTGCTTTCTGTGGCTGGGTGTGTAACTGGGCCTGTAATGTGTTTTCCTTGGTGGTTTTATTTAAATTCGCCTTATTCCAGTGTGATAGCTTGCAAGGAATTGCTGTGGCACAGCCACGGGGCACTACTCTGCAGCGGAGGAATGGGACAGGAAAGGAGCAGCCAGGAAAGGAGCAGCCACAGCAGCAGCCACTGTGTCACTGTGTGTGCCACTAATCTGGCTGTGGCCACAGTTTGCCCTTAGCCCTGCTCCTAATGTCATCACGATCTTAACTGTCCAAAGTGAAGTTAGGACAGTGAGGGATGATGCTGCAGGCAGATAACATCTGCACTGCCTCCTCTCTAATGGACACTTGCTCTGTAACCCAGCCTCCGCAGTCAGCCCTGCAGCGTGGAGACCTCCCGTTAATATTTGCTCCATGCAGACCTTACAATCAGGTTAAGCTGGTTAAGATGCAGGGCTGTGGAGCCTCTGACCACAGCTTGTTGTGCCAATGGTCCTCTCAGAGTTTGAAGCTGGTGGCCAAGAACGTGGGAACTGCAGTGTGTTCCACAAAGCTGTGCCAGATCCCAAATAAATTTACTTCCCATGGCTTACAGCAGTCACACAGGCAGCACCTACAGACTCAGTGCCTTGGGACAGGTTAGCAAACTACATCTGACATTGTACAGAAAGTCAAAGTGAGCTGTGGCTGGCAGGGCTGGAGCTAAGGCTGGATTTCTGCCCTGTGGAGGAGAGTTTTTGTATTGGGTCAGTCTGTTCACATGTGGCTCAAGCAAGGAAAAGACACTGCTGTTTCCACCTGGCTGACACTTGTGGAGCTCAAATGCAACTGAGGAGGATGTGCTGCTCTGCCAAGGTAGCAGGTATGATGATGCCTCCTGTCCCTCGAGGTTATGCACTGAGCCAGGCATGGCAAGATGGTGTAAAATGTAAGCTGCACAGGTTTGGAAGGAAGACAGAGTCCTGCCCTATCAGCATGGCTGTTAAATGTAGCTGAAACCAGAAGAGGTTGACTTTTAGAAACAGGAAAACTTCAAAAGTCCTCCATTGCCCCTGGATAATTCTTGATCTGTGGGGCTAGAAGCTGTAGTTTTTAATGGTCAAGGCATCTAATTGGAGTTAAGACATCTAATTATGTGAATGGAATCAGCTCAGTAAAGTGAGTCTTAATAGTTGGCAGCTAGACTCCTAGTTATTTGAAGTTCCTACCATAGGTTACCAGCACATAACTGGCTTGCAGGCACTGGGGGGAAGAAGCCCATCAAAGTGTCCCCCTTTCCTCCCCAGGTCTGATCATGCTCAGCCAGAAAGATGTGAAAGGGGCAAGACTCCTTTGCCCAAATCTCTACCAGCTGGGGCAGCTCACCCAAAATACCAAGCTCCAAATGCAGCTGGCACAGAGACTCCAGATGTGACTGAAGTGCTGGTTTCAGCCCAGGGATCAACTGCAGTCCCACAAATGCAGTCAAGGAAATTCCTGTTCTAAAGGTACCATGGAGCCAACAGGCCTGAGGGTGAGGTTTGGGATCCACACAATGCACCCAGGCATGGCTGGGTCCTTGGGGACAGACTGGGCATAGAGAGCACAGTGCTGCCAAAGCAGGGCTGGACACTCTGGAGTCTGCAACAATGAAACTGGGAAGCATTTTGTAGTTGTCTTCAAAATCTGCATCTCTCTCCTGACTTTACTGTAATTTTTTTTTCCACTGCTTTTCTGATGTTTCTGTCCAGGTTGCTTAAAATCCAAGACATTTTATTTCTGCTAATAAGGTTCTGGTCAGATGTGGGCTCTTGCTGGGGTTCAGCAGTGGATCCTTGCTGTAACACCCCAAAGCCTTTACAGTGTCCTGGCAGATGCTGATCCTCATAAGTATATTTAGATACTGGATCCTTGCCCTTGAGCTCCAAGTGCCCAGGGTTTTTGTATATGCAAATATTTGCCAAGTCAGGACTCTATTTGTATTGCCTGTTTAATAATTTAAGTTTATATTTAAGTTTCTGATGCTCTGTTAATTTTTTTAACCCAGCCATAATTTTAAGGAAAGGGGTTTCTTGCTTTGCTTTTTAAGTAAATATCTGCAGTGTCACTTGTGAGTTCAGCATGTTGCTGCAGCAGTGGGTCCAGTGTTTTGAGTTGCTGTCTCTAGTTTTGATCAATAATGAAGGAGCGGGAGAACTGTACTGTACAAAGTTATATTGTCCCATCACCATTCCTGATGTTCTTTTGTCCCAGTGGCTGCTAGGACGTGCTTCCTGCTGTCAGAAAGGTCTGTGCTGGTGCTGAGTCAGAGACCTGGTCAGCTGTCCTGCCTCTGAGCAAGACAAACACACCAGGATACGCCTGCACATGCCAGCTCCTCTGACAAGCCAGCATCTCTCAGAGGGCTTGGATACCATCCCTGGCAAAGGAAGGAGATGTTCATGTCATGGACACCCTCTGCATCACCTTGGTCACATCTGGAGAAAGAACACAGTGGGGACAGTGGCATGGGAGTTTGTTCCTGCTTTTCTCTGACAGCAGTGCATGGAGCAGCAGAGAGTATTGGTTTCAGGGCTGCTGTTCAGCACTAGAAAATTCCCCTTTCAACAATTCTCTGTTTTATTAAAAAAAATAGCTTGAATGTTCAGGCACGAAGAACTCATTTTTCCAAAATAGACAGTGATGAATTTGGGAAAATTGGAGGAAGGCCAAGGAATTATAGCAGACTGAAAGCTGGGAGTGACCAGGGAAGATTTCAAAGCCACCAATCCCCCCTTCCCCACCACTGCCACAGAAGAGCTGAAACCTTGGCGAGCAGAGGAGTCACTGCCACCACTGCTGCTTCCTTTTCTTGCTGCCAGATAAAGAGGACAGACTCTCCTTTTTCACTCCATTCTGCTCACACAATGGGCAAAGGGGATCAGTGCCAAAATTACAAGTGTGAGCCCTTAATGCATCAGGTTGAACAATGGGCTTTGGAGGCGTCTGCCTTGTCGCGAGGAGTAGTACAGCTTAGTTCTGACTACCCAGTGCCATGGAAAAAAACCTCATTGTCCTGCCAAAATGCTCCCCAGAATGAAAACACCCTCCTCCTTCTTTATTCAGCTTCCTAATGGGAAGCAAAATAACAAACCAGGCCCACAATTAAACAAACATGCCACTAACTGAGCCGAGCTCAAGTGTAACAGATGTTGCTGCAGTTGGACCAGGCTGGAGGCCGGGAGCAAGCCACGCTGGCTGGCTGCTGCTCCTGGGATGCTGTTGCTGAAGGGGTTTCTTTGCCACACCACAGCCTTCTCCTTCCACCAATCTTCCTTCCTTTTTCTCTGGTATGCCTTTTTTCTTGCTCTTGTCCTGTTGCATCCTCAACTGCTCCACCTCATCACATTTCATTCATCACTTCATCAATTTCACTTTTTAGCACTCAAAACCACAGGTTTTGTTTCAGAAAAGCTCAAGAGATGGGGCAAAGTCATGCCAATTAATTTTTTAGGCCATGTTAGTATAGGGGAATGAAGCAATTCTTTTTCTCCATTTCATTTTATTTGATCTGTCTCATCACAGGTACCCAAGGACTGCACAAGGATAATCAATGCCACTTCCCAGTTCCTGCAGTCCCCCCTCAAGTTTGATGGCTATGGTGCAGGTGACTGTGAGGCTGTAGCTCAGCAAACCTGAGACTGGAGATTCTCCTTCAAATATTACAGGCATCTCTGCAACACAAGAAATTTGGTGTTTGAGAGGTGACAGAGACAGCTAAATAAGGGTAAACAAAAGGGAAATTGTGTCCTTTTCATATCTGGCTGAATCCATCTTCTCTGCAGCTTTAGAACTCTGGTGCAGTCCATGATGGGAGTCTTATTACCCCCAAGGCTTAAAGTCCCTGGCTCCCTACCTGGCAGGAACTGACTGATGCCTCTGATAGCCCACGCACCCCCCCCTCATTTACAAGGATCTGTTCCTTCCAACTCTGTGTCAAAGGGACCAAAATAATTTGGCACAAGGCAGAATCAGAGGCTGCTTGGCCTTGCTTGTTCCTCAGCACAGCTGTACCAGGCTTCTATTACTGCTAGAGGAACAAGAGGGACTCAGGGCTGGGTGACAGACTTCACAGGCTTTGGGTCACTCCCTAGAGCAAAGCCTCCTTCTCTCATCCAAGAGCCATGGTCACCAACACCTTCCTGAGGTGTTTGCAAAAGGAATACAGGGCTGTGCATTGGAGCAGCTGTGCCCACACACATCTTTGGCTTCTCTTTTGTTCTGCTTGCTCTTGCAGTTACCAGGCCCTGTGCAGTGGGGTTTTGCTTTGCCCCAGGCTGCTGTAGCACTGTGACTTCTGTGACTATTAATAGAAGTCTAAGGAAGTAAGAAAAGTTAACTTCTCTTTCTCCTTCAAGCAGGGAACCTGGAAGATACCTTAATCTTTCCTGGGGTGTCTCAGAACAGGGACTGTGCCAGCACAGAGCCCCTCAGAGCCACATGTCACCAGCACAGTTTGGAACTGGAGCATCCCACACCTGCCATGCTCAGAAATTCTATACAATGGAGGAGGTAAGCAGCTCAGAATGAAACCTTGCTTGGTTTACCCTGTTTGTTGGGCAGGACAGGCTGGATACCCTGGGCACTGGCAATATTAAGCCAACACAACCTCTCAATGCTCTGCTGTGGTAAGAAAGCAGCCAAATGCACAACTATTATGGACCAGGGCTGCTAGTTCAGCACTCTGATGGTCAGAGTGAGAACAGCACAGACACAGAGAGCTCCAGCCAGGACAGGCTTTTATTGCTCCCAGTGCAGTGCTGAGTAGTATTTCCATTGATATGACAAATTTATGAACAAGCAACAAGGAGCCTTTGGCAGAAAGCATCCCTGTTGTCAAAACCCCCTTCCAGGTGAAAAAGAAAACCAGTTCCAGGTGAACATCCAGGTATTCCAGACCAGGGAGGTACTGGAAATAAATCACAGCAAGCCAACCAACCACCTATTCCTTTACTTATCACCTAAGATTTGGGGATTTTATTCTTTTGAACTGCTTACACTGAGATAAAACACCTCCAATGGAAAAAATTGATGGAGGTATTGGGTTTTACTTCCTTTTTCCAGTTGATAGGCACAGTGCATGCACATAATGTGACTGCACTTTGATAAATACAGCAGCAATTTTACAAGGTTGGCTCTTTTAGAACAGTTGATGATGTGAGCTAAAATGACTGGGAATTACCATCCAGAAGTGGATGCAAAATTATCAGACTTCAAGTAACACTGTCCTATAACACAGTGGGTGCATTTTTCAAAAAATCCATCCTTCATCTCACTGCCTGTTATTCTTCACCCTACCCCCTTTCTCTCATTTAAAACACGAATTTGCATCTGTTCAGTTCCCCCACACAGTTGTCCACAGCATCTTTCATTTTCACAGCAGCTTGGAAATGCAGATTTTGTGACTAAGACCTAGAGAGACACACCTAGTTACAGCAATGCATCTGGGCTCTGGCTGCAGAGCAGCCTCCCCCTCTCACCAGCTCTGGGGCTCACTGGATGCTGCTCTGAGCCTGTTCAGGATGCTGAGGAGCAAAATGAAAGCAATTTTTGGTTTTGTTAGATTTTATGGCCAGCTCAGTGTAGTGAGGCAGTTCTTTACAGGGTCAGGTGAAAAGGAGGGGAAAAGAGGGAGACCAAGTAGGAGAGTGTGCTCAGCAGAGAGATTGGCTGGGGATGCTGCAGAACTGCTGCCTCCAACCCTGTTTCTTTAAGGCTGGTACATTATATATCTTGTGTGGACGCTTGTTCTGGTTCTTGCTCAATGCACTGACCAGAGCATGCTGTTTAACTGAAGTCCTTCCCTTAGTCCCATCCCAGCAATCTGTATCTGTGGTATCTGTATTTAAAGCCCATTTAATTTCAGTCTTCTGTAAGCAGTACTATTTTGATAGAGCTGGGGAAGTAATGACACAAATAGTTGATAGCACAAATAGTTGTGCTGGCAGATCAGAAGAGGTGGCAACCTCTGGATGGGAGCCATGAAAAGCAGCTGTGGCCAGACACCTCTGCATGGAGTTTGGCTGCAGCTGGAACAGGATGCACAGCCTAGAGCTTCAGTCACCATCCCATCAGGTCAAAGGAAGGGGAAGAGTGAATCAGTTCAGAACAAATGAAAACTATTCTGAATGCTGGCTCATAAAATTAAAGGCAACTTTTAAAATCTCAGAAAAAAAGAAGATTTGGCTAATGTTCCACCACACTCTTATTTCTGTGGTCAGTCTAGCACCTGGCTTCATTCCCATCCCAGACAAAAGTAGAAATACCAGGATACCACAAGTAATTGTTGGTGCTATAGCTCTTCAGGTCAGGAAGAAGCAGAAGTAGTGGGAATTTCTCATTAATTATCCTACCAGTTTCTGAAAGTGTATCTGTAGAGTCTTGAGTGTCTCAGCCTCTTCTAGAGCAGACACCCTAAGGCACCAGCAATGGGACCATTTCTGATTGTGACTCAAACCAATTTGGCTGCAACATCTCAGACGCCTCATCCCATGATCTCTGGAGCTCTCCATGCCCTACTTCATGTCCAAGTGAGGATTTACTGGAAAGAGAAAGTAAAGTAAAGGGGTAGCACCACCTGTGACACAGAGCAAGAAATGAAGGCAGGGCTGAGAGAGGCTAAAAATGCTGTGTGGTGGCAATTCTTAACCATTGTAACAGCCCTCAGGAGACTGCTACAAACCAGCATAGCTTGTAACAGCCCTGTGGGGCCAGAGCCAGAGCTAGGAAGGTATCAGCCAGCTCTGTCCCCATCACAGAAATGAAGCTTAGCATGACTTGGAAAGCAAAGGATCTGTTTTCTCTCTCTTGGAAATGGGGATCCACAGATGCCAGATGATTAGGGCTCTTTTAACAGAAAATGCAAAATAGAAGTATCACAAAACCCTGCAATCTGCTCGTCTTCCATCCAGCAATTACTTTCTTTTAGATCCTTCTTCTGTCCCTCCTGGATGGAGCATCCACTTTTGCAGAGCATTGGCAATGTGATGCCACATTCATGCAGGCCTGGAGGAGCATTGCTTTCTCCAGTACCACCATCAGGACAGAAACGTGACCTTTTGCTGCAACCAGAGCTGCCCATAATCCTCAGGTCACGGGTGGCAGCATGCCTGACATCCAGTATGCCTGCAAACATTCCAGGAGATCTCTCTGATTCAAAGCCCCTTTGGCCATGCGCTTCTGTGTGAGGCAGCCTCCATCTCTTTGCATTTCAATCCCATCCATCTACAGCCAATCATCTGGGAATTTTGTCACTTGCATGAAGTCCTCTGCTCCATAATTACAAGGGCCAAAATAAGGTCTTTAAATGGTTTGTGAGGTGATCCAGGTGATGAGGATGTGACCTAAGGTATCAAAACTTCCAGCAATAAAGGAGCATCATCGTTAGCTAGTCCCCGTCAGGGACTGCTATGTGGCAAGCACTGGAATGCACCACTTTTCTTCCTCTGCCTTGATATAATTACTTTCAGTGTTATTTAAAGCTCTGACTAATCACAGGCAATGGCCAGGTTTATACTGCAGCAGTGTGTAGCCTGGAGGAAATTCTGACATAATTACACTGTATAAATTCCCCCATTAGAAATGACACTGCATTGGCATTGTGTGTGAAGCAGCCATGGTCCAGTTAACTGGCTCTGTGAAAATCTTTTTGATCCTGTTGATATCTTATTGACACTTCTTACAATATGAGACTGTTACATGACAGCAAATGGAAGCCAAAGGCTGAAGAGCCTCTCCTTTCCTCTTGATGTCTTTAACTGTGGTTGTTTTCTTGCCTGGTTTTCTCTGGGTGAGGCCTTGCTCAGTTCTGATCACTCTGAAGTAGAAAAAGAAGCATGTGGTTATGGTACAAATCACAAAAGCCCATAGAAATCCTGACTGGGGTTGCATCATCTGCTTCAAGGAGCAATTACTCCCCTAGGTCCTATCCCCTCACTGCAGTGGGATTTTGGGCCATATTAGGATTTGTTCTGACCTGGCATTGCCTTGCTTCATGGCAGGGTACTGAGAGCCAAGCTGCTCTCCTGCTGGTTTTAGCTCATGCCAATGGAGCAGCAGGGTGTTGTGATGGGCTAATTTGTCAGATCCTGATATGCTACTCTGCAAAATGTTTGCATGATATATTTGTTTCCCACTGGAGTGTTAGGGCTGTGGCACAGAGGGAGACTGCACCCTTGGTTGGGAGGATGATGACAGAACCCTCAGGACCTGTGGCCAGTGCCATTTGGGCAAAGGAAACCAAACACATTTCCAGTTTTGGAGCACTGATTCAATGTAGGTCAAGGAAAGATTTTGACCTTTTCGGCCATTATCTTACATAAGGATCAGAAGAGAAAAAAATAATAATCTGAATAAATTCAATTAATATTAGTTATGAAAACAAAAGCTTATAGAGAACGTCAAAGCAGCTTTATCACCTCACTGAGTAAGATTCAGAAGGGACCCACTGAAAACATAACTTAAACAACAGGTTTTCTAGCAGCAGAACAGCAACAAATGGTGATACAGTTCAGAGGCTGGGATAGGGCAGTATGATTCCAGCCTCCCTCTAACCTAGGAGACCTGGGCTAATTTCAGGTATGGGGAATGGGATCTGGAGCCTTTTCAGATCTTCAGTTTCAAGCTGACTCAGGAGACCAGCAGGTCTCCAACAGTGGCAAACTTAAGAAATAAATGGAGCAGGGGGGGTTAGTTATAGCTGGAAAAAAATCCTACCTGTAGAAGATTGTCCTTTGCAGTATGTTGTGTATACCATTTAATTTACAAAATCCCAGCAACTGAGTTTCCTTGCGAAGAAAGTGAGAAAGGCTGTTCTTTAAGAGAGGTGTTGACACAACTATTTGGGAATCTTTTGGGCTTTATGCAATACAAGTAAGGTTGGTGGAATGTATCCATTTTCACCAGCTAAGAGATGAACTCATTAACCCCACCCCAAAATCCGAGGCAACAATGCCTGTCTTTTGCTTCTTTGTTTTCAGCATCATCAGGAAAGCTGTGATCTGGATGCACCACCCAGTCTCCTTCTTTAGCAGTAAGTAATGCCTCCAAGAGATTCTTCCCAATGGTAATCAGAGCCTGGAGCAAAGTACTGAGAAGCTGTTGCATGTATGGAGAAGTGGAGTGGTCCCTTGCTGGTGTCCCCACACTGAGCTGGGTCCCTATGGGAATACAGAGTTTTCCCCAGTCCCTGCCTCTCTGGGTGCACGCCCTTGCCTGGGCCAACACCAGCATGGAACAAGTTAGCACTGCTGTTCCCAATGGCAAACCAAGCTGTGGCTAAAAGAGTATTTGGATACCCTGGGCTGCCAATTCAGAACTTTCCTAAAACCAGCAGTAAAATTTGCCTCCGATTCCTTTTTAGGAAAGGAAGGCTGTAATATAAAATCTCATTTTCTAGGCATTAAAAGTTTACAACCCACACCATTAAAAGCGACATTCTGTGTCTAACTTAATGTTTGGTCTTCAGGAACAGCTAGGAGGAAAAGAGAAGGTTCCCTGTTTGTTCTACAAAACAGGAAAGTGGTTGCTTTCTATACTGTAAATATGCGTTAAAAAGCTCTTATAGGCTCGTGCTGGGGATTTGATGTTTTTAACTGACTACATTCCTTACATTTTTGTATAACTGCCAAGAAAGCTAAATAAAATGGCTTTTTTAGTGTTTCCTCTAAGAATAGCCCCGCTTCTTTGTAAATATAGCAAAGGAATTGTTGATAATAATTCTTTGGGAGAATAACTGGTGTTATTGATGTTAAAAGTAGAAAGATTGCTGTTTCTCTGTTTCAGAAACAGAGCTAACCAAGTAGGCTGGGACTTCAGAAAGCCTGAGCATTCCTTGGCCAGTTACTGAAATTAGACTGGTTTCACTCCTGTGCCACAAGGTGTAGAATCGGAGACCAGCACTGAAACTCAAGTAGAAACAAAAAACCTAAACCCTAAGATTTGTATTTTCTTTCAGGATGCAAAACTGAACTTTTTTCCTCCTTGTTTACATTTCTCCATTTGCAGATTGTTCTGCCTTCTGCCAACTTCCACTGAAAAACTGGGGTTAATTTACTCAGTTTAATTCAAATATGCACTACTAACACTTGGGCACCCTTAAACCTTTGCAGTGTTAGGGGAAGTCCCACCCTCCTGAGATACCAGCATGCAAAGACCAACATTCTCAAGTTGAGGCAAAGTTTAGACTACAGAACCCTGGCTATTGATTGATTGACACCTTAGATGTGTTTTGTAATGCCATGCAACAAACTGGTAGTAAAACCAGGATTGCAGCATGAGAATTTGAACAGCCTGTGCCATGCTTTGACTGCTAAACATTCCTGCCATCCAGGATTAAGAGAAGGTGGAAGGCTCTTAATCCACTTCTATGTCACTTCCAGGGGGGAAAAAAGCTACAATTATTTTTTTAGGGTTGACTGAAAGCATCCGTCCTCCCTGCAGTTGGGACAACCCCTCACAAAGGCTCCCTGTCATTGACCAGACCTGCCCTTCAGCTGAGCGTGCAGAGATTTGGTGCTTGTTCAGCCCAGCTTCGTCAGGGCTGGTAGCCCTCGCCAGGATTATTTTTCAAAACAGAGACTTGGTGGGGCCAGGCTGTAGCACACAGTGCCCAGACACTGCCTTCTGTTTGTTCTGAGTCTGCCTCCTCCCAGCTTCCCCAGTTGCTCCCAACCTTTGCCATAAAAGCCACTCAACGGTTGTTCCTGATTCACCTTTGCCAGTTGCACACAGCATTTTATAGCTGTCTGTGATCATTTACTTCCCAGAAATACCCCCGTCTCTTTAGTTATTCCTCATAGAGGTATAGTTGGTTAAAACAGGGCAATTTTAGGAAAAGCAGTAAGCAGTCAGTGCTGTCATGACTGGGTTTTCCTTTATTGTCAGTTTGGTTTCTTGCTCTTTTTGTCAGTGAGATGTCCACTGTGCCAGATGGTATTTGAAGGCAAGTATGCTGGCATCTTTGGAGCCAAAGAAAGGTTCTGTGTTTCACCTTCAAGCCTGTTCTTGTGCCACAGCTTTGATGATATCCAAAGCTACAATATCTCTAATGGCTACAAAATTCATGCAATGTGTAAGGGAAAGGCTTCTCATCATCTCTACAAGTGACTTCTGAATGTGAGGTGGTGAAGGATGGAAGGCAGAGTTCTCACCCCATAAGGACTTTCAAGATTAAAAAGTAAAAACAGCTCCTAGTGGTCCCTGTATCTACCAATTAAAGCAAATAAAAACTCAACCAACTAAAAACCAACATCACCAAAACCATTTGGTTTTTATCAAGATTGAGAGATGACACAAAGGCTGACTACAGCATTAATGAACTTGTCTGTGGTTTAGGAAGATTCAGATCCTTCTACTGTTGTTTCCAGTATGCATTTGGGCTGGTGGCTGCTCTGTTTGTGTTCTTAGATTTCATGTTACCACTACTAGTTCCAAATTTGGGTGGATTTTAGCAGGTAGGACTTTCTTTGGGTCTAAATAGCAGTTATTTTAGCAGGCTCAAAGAACTTGAATTCCAAATGAAGACAGACAGAATTATGAAAACTGATTGTCCTATGAGATTTCATAGGACAATCAAAGCCAAATTCATATGCTAAACTTGATTTGTCTATTCCTTTTACTACTTTCCATTCAAAGTGAAATTCATATGCTAAACTTGATTTGTCTATTCCTTTTACTACTCTTTGGAAAAGTGAGCACTGTGATAAGGACTGTGTGAAGTAGAATGAGAGCAGAATAGGTTAAACACTACAGATATGCTCAAATTGGGGTTAAGGAGAGACCCCAACCTGGAATCCAAACCACTTTATGACTTCTGCATAACTGGATAATTGAGCTGTAATGGGATGCAGAGTGTTTGCGTGTTTGTCTGCCCATGAGCGGCACAGCTTCTTTTAAATTGCCTGGACTACAGGTCCCAAAAGATCTTATACTAACTATAGGATAAAATATCTATTGCCTGCCTGAATCCCTCCATGTGCCTGAGTGAGAGGGATGAGAGTGAGGGCTGAGTTCCCAGAGTGGGTGCAGGGAGCACAGTGTGAGAGCGTGCGATGCTGCTCAGAAACATGGCTTAAGGTCAGACTCCACTCTAAAGCTTCCCCAGAATCCCAAATCCTCTTTTTATATGAGTTTCACTCAAACACAAACAATTAAAGAATTTCATCTTCTTCTACTACGGTGGGAAAGCTTGGAAGCTTCTCTGGTCTCTTAACTTTATTAAACAGCCCCAGAGTGTTCCCTAGATGAGGGTCCTGCCTGGCTTCAGACAACCCAAATCTTTGTGTTTGCTGTGGATAAGTTGGTCTCTGATGCCAGTTGGCAGCAGGGAAGAGAAATAACACAGCTTGTTGCAAAGAAGAAAAAAAACTGAGGGGCAGCTCCAAGCCTGGTATGTGCTCATATGATTGGAATGATTTGACAAGGACTCCCATCAGTGGCAGCATTTCTGAGACCTCAGCACGGGCCATTGCGCATCTCCACTATCTGTGTCCTTTTATGTTTCCCCTCCTAAAGACAGCAGCAGCCAGCTTCAGAGCTTAAGCACCATATGTTCTGACCCCTGCCTGGAGCACAGGGAGGTGCTTTTTGTAGTTTTAATTTTGGAATTTGCCCCATTAATAGGCACGGTCTGGTGCAATGGAGAGAAACATTCCTCCTGGGCCAGATTGCTCTGGTCTCCAGCAGCTCTCTCATCACCAGGGGTTTGTCCAAGCATGCAGTATGCTAACATCCTGCCAGCTCACCTTTCTGGAGCTGACTCAAAGGCATTAGTCCCACCAGTGCAAATAAGGTGTCTACCACATATCTGCTGGTTTCTTCCCAGTGCACTGAGGCAAAGCAGCCTTTCCTTGTCAGTCATTGACCAAAACTGTTGATTCTGGAACTGACTGTGCTGGTTGTAGAGGATGCTAAAACCTCTTGAAAGCTGAGAGGCAAAGGTGTTCTCTTTTAAAATGAATTAAGCTCTAGAAGAAATTTTCCTGAGATCTTATTTGATATCTGGAATAGAAATGGCTTTCCTACTCCAACTCCACCTACTCAACACTCCAAGTCACATCCAGAGATCCTTCAGAGACATTTCTCCTCTCCTTTCCAGACTACCAGCATTGGACTTCCAGTGCATTTATTTCTAGACAACTGACAACTATTCCAGGTGAGTCCAACTTGAATTTGCTTGCTGAGTTAGTGTAGTGGACTTAGCTCAGTCTAGGGAGAATGTAGCAGTTGGAGGACATTTTCTGGTCTATCAGACACTTCTATCAGGGTTGAGCTGGAGGAAGTTTGGTCCAGCTTGGTTAAACTGTTAAAATCACAGCCAGTTCCTGAACTGTTTGTTAAAGCTCAGGTCTGGTACATCCCACTCTATGCTGGTGTTTTCCAGGCAGCACCCCCTGCTCTGTTTAACAGACAGTTCCCCCTTCTACTCCCTGAGAGCAGGCTGAGAGGGATTTCTGGGTAGCTCCAGGCCTCTGGATCACCCAGACACCTCATGAGTTACCTGCCTCCCAAGAGAAACACAGCTGTGCCCAAGGAAAGCTCAGCCCAACATCTGCACATGCCCAAAGCAGCACGGACCTGTCACTGCTAAATCCTGTCACTGGTTCTGTGGCTGAGGAAGGACCTTGCATTGCAAAATGCACACATAGAGAGCAACCCTGTGATAAGAGAGGCTTTTAAAACACAAATCTCGTTGAGAGGAGTGGTGAGCCCAGCTCTATCTGTATCTAAAGACACAGGTCCTGGTGGTACTGATAAACTGCTGGAGTGAGAGCCTAATGCTCCTTGGCTCCTGTAGGAAACAGGACCTCTACTAACATCTGTAAATAAATATCCCCCTGTGTCTTTATACACTTAAATACCTTTGCAAACCTGGCTCCTTGCCTGTTTCCCATACTTGGCTGCTGCTTTCTTAATGTTTGCAGGGTAGCAGGAGCAAGAGCTCAGCTGTAATTTGGGGTTGAATTGTGCAAAGTGCTGTACAGGCACAGAAAAGAAGACCTCTGACTGCTTCCCAGCATCCAGGTCTTGTTTTAAAAACAACCTCCCCTGGTTTGTTTGTATGCTTTTTATCTTTTATTCATTATTTTCTTGTTTCCTTTATATTTCTGATGCCTCCAAGCTAGAATACCTTTGCAGAGCTCCTGACTGAGCTAAGCCAATCCTGCCACATGGAAAGGACTTTATACCTGTATCCTGCTTATCTGCAAGTGGTGAGTGTGGCTGGAGTGAAGCTGCAAGGGTTGAAATGAAGGGTGTTGGGGTAATACTGCAGAACAAACTTTGTGCTTCAAGATTCCCACTGGGATTAGGGAACATGAGCACTGCTGGAATAAAAAGCAAAAGTTTAGACCACAGAGAACTGAGCAGATGCAAACATGTGATACAAAACTCAAAAACTGTGCTCCAAGAGAGGCAAATGCACTCCAGCTGTGCCTGGAGTGGGTGGGTCATGCTTTTCCTGTGCCCAGGCTGTTTATTCGACAGCAACTACCAGGATGGGATTTCCTCCAGGTTTACATCAAGGAGCATGTCATGTCTCTTGACCCTTAACTAGGTAAAAGTTATTGTATTAATAATCAACCAACCTGGGATTCCAGATTGAGTGACAATTTGCATCCATCCCCAACTTGCATAAACCCAAACCACCACCATTTAAAGAAAAACTTCTTGAGCTGACGTTTCCTGTGAAATCTCAATAACAGAAGTGTGTCTTCTGGGTGCTTTGATGCATTTCAGGTTAATTTTGGGGCTCTGTAATTCATGGCAGCTGGTTCTCTGATTATTTTATATTAAGGACCAACTTCCAGTAACATCAGTGGGAGCAGGATTTCAGCTCTAAAGCTATTATTAACTAATGCAGCACAACAATGCCTGGCTTTCGTTCTGTTTTGTTTTCTCCCAGGGTCGGAACGTGTGTGTATCCCATTAACTCTGTCCTCACTGCTCTCAAGATGTTCCGCACAAATGATTTTATTTTTTTTGTAAGAAAATATATTTTACTAGGCAGTTTTATGAGAACTGACAAAATGCCTCGTAAATAACCCAGCAGGAAATATGGGGTAAATAAAATTTTTACAACTTCATCATAAACCTGAGAAGTCTTTGGTTCTTTTTCGAATGGAATGAGCAAGGTATTTCATTAAAAGAAAAGACATGCTCTCTAAAGCCCAACAATTATAGACACAATGCCTTTTTAACCTGCAATTCAGTCAAACAGGTTTGGTGGCAGTGGAAAATGTTAAAGGCCCTGTTTTGACAGTTTGGGTCATGCTCCCCACAGATCAGTTTGTGCTGTAGGTTCCCTACACAGCAGAGCTGGAGAACTGGTGCGTGCCTGACCTGTCCCCAAAGTATCCAGGACCTCTAAGGAAACACCAATCTGGGAGAACCTGCTCACGACAGGCTGAGGCTTTCTGCTGCCTTTGTACATCTCTGAGTATGGGGCTGTGCCTGGAGCCCTAAGTGCAAAGGGAATACAAGCAAATATGGTCCTCATGTCTTCAGCACAAGCCTGAAATGCAATGATTTGGTCAAAGACAAAGAGGCTGAAATAGAAATGCTTGGAACAAGCCTCAGTCCTTGAACTTTGTGGGAAGGGGCAATTCAGCTCTCAGGAGGAGGATCTTTGACATGTGATGTTTTGACAGGGTGGGAAGACAGGAGGGGTTGTCACTTTTAAGTTCTTTTCTCCTGTAAAAACTCGTGTTGACATCCATGACTATTTTCTACTTACAGTGAAACAGAAGTTGGGCAAAATACAACCTGTTCCCGGGTGCATAAAAGGTAGGGAAATTACCTCCCAAAAGAAGTGCTAAGGTGCTATTGTAGGCCTGCATTGTCTCATGAAATACCAGATGAGGTGATCTATAGTGAAGGCCTTTGCCATTTCTCATGTTTCTTGTTTTCTGATCCCCACCCTATTTGTGCCTCCAGCCGGGCTAAAAAACGTGAGAGAGAGCAATCCTGGCAAAGCTGGATTTCACAGAAGCGTTGGAGATGTTGAGATACCCTTGTTATCTTCCCTGAATTGAGAGCAGACCAGAGCGGACACCACCACCCAGGTCTCACCTTGCTGGCACCACAGGCTGTACTCCACAGCCACGGTCCCACCTCTGCTCTGGGCCATTCTTGCACAAAGCCCACCACTCAGGGTGGTATGGGCCCCACCTTCCCCTGGAGGCGCCGCTGCATTCCCTGCCTTCCCTCCCAGTCCCTCCCTGCTCGATAGCCCTTCCCCACCTACTCACCAGATTGCCTGGGTCCTCAGGACATCTACAGCAACTTCCTACAGCAATGTCATGTGAGGAAAGCATCTCAAGCTTTTGTAGCTAAAATGCCATGAAAACAAAGAGGTACGTTCACCCCACCCCACACTCCAAAGCTCTTGTGATATTGTTTTTTTTTAATGGCCACCAGTCGCACTTTGGGAACAGGACACCACAGCAGAGCTGGTTCCTGCACCCATAGGTGCAGTCCTGCAGCCTGATCCTCCATAATGCTGAGTACTTGGAGCTGGCTTCCAGGCCAAGTCAGGGTGTCCCTGGGAGATTTGCCTCTATATGGGCTCCAGTGTCTGGCACTGTGCAGAGAAACAATCACCACAGCCCTTTCCCTAAAGGAAATTCCCTCCTGGCACTGAACAGCAGGGTGGCATGGCAGAGCACAGCCCTGGCAGAGCAGGCTGGGCTGGTGCAGGGCTCTGCCCTCCCCCAGCTGTGGCTGACAGCATGTCAAGGGAAATTGGCTTTTCAGTGGGACACACAGCTTTAGTGAGAGCCCATATGTTCCTGAATTATCTCTTCTGAATTCCCTTTATTATCCCAATGCCTCTGTCACCACCCCCCTGCCTCTACCCTCTCCTCAGGCCTCCATCGTGATGCAGAGCCTAAATAAAATATCATTTCCTTCTAATTTAGCCTTTGTCATTGGCAATCAAAATGCCCTTCAGACCCCTGAGGATTCAACCTTCCAGGTCAGGGTAGGACATGGGAAACCCCTTCCCAGGCATTTCACTGTAGATAATGTGGCTGATTCATGAGATCATTCAAAGCCCTGCCTTCTGCTGTGGCTGCTGCTTTTGGTGCTTGGGCTCTACCTCCCTTTCCCTCCCCACAACACCACCTCTCCTGGCCAGATTTTGCAAACCATCTCCTGGGAAACTGGGAGCCACAGGAGGAGAAGAAAACTAAGAGCAGGTTAGATTAACTGAAGCAAAGTCTCTGTGCACGGGAGAAAAAAAATCTGTGTGAGTCCAAAGAGCAAGAGAATTCTGTCCCTGCTCTAGGAGGGGCTGAGCCAGGGAAGCAGCAATACTTTGCAATTCTGCCACTCCTGTTTAAACCCTGGCGTGCCAGAGCAGACAGAAGTGGGAGGATTCATGTTGTGATACTGCTGGGCAAATATAGCAAGAGATAGGGGAACATAGTATATCTGCCTCTAGAAGCATCACCTGTGTGTTATTTGTTAGGTTGAGGGTGCAATACAAAGCAGCAGTATATATTTTTAATTTTTATAAAATCCAGTATCGTGTTCAGCATCTTTCTGAGGATTCCCTCTAACATAACAACCAACAGAGATAATGCTGGTAAAAGAACCAATGGTGTAAAGGGAAGACCTATAAAGGACAGTATGCAATTTATAATGGAGTGTTGTTATTTTAACCTTTCCTTCTTTGTTCAGTTTTTTGTATTTGAGTTGAAAGTGCACAGGCAGCAGGGAGATAGAGAGCATTAACTTCACCCTGTAACATGCAACACAGCTAAAAAGGGGGGAAGGCTGACTTGTTTCTGTCACTCATGTGGTCTCCAAGGTAAGAAGGATGTGTATGGAAAGAAAGTCTCTAGTGCTGGTGTCCCAGACATTTTTCTGGCTGTGTTTGTCCATTTCTGACATGGCTGAGTGTGCAGATCTGTGGCTGGGGAACAGATGATTGTCATGTGTTCTAGGACTTGGCAGCAGGTACCTCCTCACAGTCTACTCTGGACAGGAGATGCAGTAGGGATGCAGGAAAAGGTAAGCACTGAGTAAAGGACAAGGTATGGGTTGTTTATAAGTACCCATGGTTATCCATGGATTAAGAACCCTGGTATCATTGGTGGAGCTGTAGAGAATTAGATCACAGGACCCTTTCAGAAATAGAATCTATCTATCTATCTATCTATCTATCTATCTATCTATCTATCTATCTATCTATCTATCTATCTATCCATCCATCCATCCATCCATCCATCCATCCATCTTAAAGCAGCAGCCTCCTAGACATCGATTTAAAACATTTCAAAAAGCCAAGCTGGCAAGACGTGAAAATCAGAGGGAGACAGCAGGGTGGGGAAAGCGCCTGAGAGCCGGGAATGGAGGACAAATGGTCCCCAGCCCTGCAATGGTCCCAGCCCCCATTCTCACCCTGCTAGCATCCCTCCCGTTGGTAAACAGAGACAGACAGGCAGGTTTTCACCTTGTCTCCTCAGACAAAGGAGCTGGCCCTTTGTTCCACTGTGTGACTCCCTGGCAGATGGAAGGTGCCTGAGGGGTCTTGTTCAAGGAAAGGCTCCAGTATGCAAAACGCACCCACAGGCAGGCAGGAGAGGGGTGGGTTTCCTCCTGAGAAGGACCTGGGTGAAACAGTTTTTGTCTCCTGATGGTTCTTCTTTTGACTTTGAGAAGACATAAGTAGTCTATAGTTTTACTAACTGAGCCTTTTGTTTTAATAGAAACTGAGAGGGAAACCCGGCATTTGGAGCCAAACTTTAGTTCTGAAGGGGGAGAGAGCCAAAATCCTGACGTCAGAAGTGTGTGCATATTTCAAATATTTAAAATTCTTGCACAAAATTTCTTAGGAGGTGAGAATCTGACCCATAAATCAATTCAATGCAAGCTTGGCAAAGTACTAATATTTGCCAATCCTTGCTTTCATCCCCAGGGGATTTACTGGTTTTTATTCTTGTTGCTTTCAGTGGAAGTAAGAGAGGCAGACAGAGGAAATAGCCAAGCCAAGGAACAAGAGTTGATGAGAAGCCCATAGTTAGCTCATCAGTTAGTCTATCACCCAATACTGTTTTTTACCAGGTCTTCTTCCACGGCCATTGCACCACACGTGTGGCCTAAGCTGGATGTTTGTGCTTTCTCCAGCCTCCTACAAAACACAAAACACCAGGCTGAGGCAATTACATCTCTGAAAACATATTGATTTCTTGTAGGAAGTGTCAGGCACTGCATGGGGAGATTCATTTCCATACCCAGCTCAGATCTGCCCCTGTGGATGGGCAGTCTCTGGGTTGAAACCAGTCACCATCAATGGACCTGTTATTTGCAGATCCTGGAGTGGCTGGTAACAGGAAGATGCCCACAGTGCTGTTGGCATGATTTGCCCCCTTGTTTCATTATTTTCCTTCCCTACTCTGACCTATTATTAACAGACCCACCTTCTCCTAGTGTTTCTGTTTCCCCTGATATATTTGTAAAAGGCCTCTTATTCTCCTTAATCCCTTTGGCTATAATTAACTCATTCTGCATTTTTGCTGCCCTTATCTTTTCCCTGCAAGCCTTAACTGACTGAATATTCTTGTTTGGTTGCCTCCCTGTTTTCCATTTCTACTAAAGGTTTTCTTTTTAATCCTCAGATCTCTAAGCAGGCTTATTTCTTGCATTTTTCTTCTTTATTTACTCTTCTTTTCCTCTCCCACATTGCTGTATAAGGTAGACCCCATCTACCTTACACACACATCAGATGTGTAGATCTCAGGACTGACTCACATGGCACATTACTTGCTCCATTTCTTAATTCACTTCTACTCATTCACCTTTTTGCTTTGGCACTTTTTTTTTTTTTGCAATGCTGGATTTGCCCTTCTTTCTTCTTGGGAGGTTCCTACCTTCTCAGACAGCTCATTTGTTTCACCCAATACCTTTTAACAAAGCCCATGGCCACTTTTTTGCCCTTTACTTTCCTCCAGTTTCAGGCTTTGCTGCTCTAGCACTGCGGTTCAGCAAGGTAGAATGGGGAAGGGAAGGAGGAAGAAGTTTGAGGGGTTGTTTTACAGAAAAAAAGAAAAAAAAAAGGGAAAAGGCAGTTCTCCAGAGCCTGGGCACGTTTGGTGGTTTTGCCGCTTCTGTTGCCTGATCCACCTTTTTAGACATATGAGGAAACTTCTGAGAATTGCCCTGGGCCAGCCTGGAGTGCTCCTGCAGCTGAGCCCAGGGCAGGGGAGACACAAGGAGCCGAGGCCAGGGGAGATTCTAGCCCAGGCCAGGGGAGACTTGAGCCCAGGTCAGGGGAGACATGAGGAGCCCAGGCCAGGGGAGACTCGAGCCCAGGGCAGGAGAGACCCAGGGTGCCCAGCAGGCTGGGAGGGGAGCAGCGAGGCCAGGCTGCTCCCAAACCCACACTCACGCATGCACACCTACCAGCCTCCTTCCACAAAAGAGGCTTCTTTCATTTCCTGCAAGACGAGGAGGTGGGAGAGAGGGAACTTGAAGGCTGCAAATTCCTCAGCCACATATCTCTCGCCTCCCTCTCCTTTCCTATGCTGCCTGCCAGCTCCACGTTCAGGAGCTGCAGCTCCTGCTTCCCATACAAATAGGCAGGGCTGAACAACTGTGCTTTTAAACCTCGTGAGACATTCTGTTGCTTTGGGGGTTGTTTTCTTATCACAGCATTCGTGTGCTTTGCCTGTCAGAGCCACCTCAAGGCTGCTCTAACTCCAGAGGGCTAAGTTGCTGGGTAGCTGGTTTGGAGCACAGGCATGCCTTGTCCTGTGGTTTAAGCATTTTTTCCACCCGAGCTGCCCCCTTCTTGCCCCCAGCCAGCCTCAGGAAGCTTGTCTTCATGCATATTGACAATTACCCTGTGCTGGAGCAATGCTTTTCCAAACCTTCAGCTCTATACCTGCCATTTCAAAGGGATATTGTTGTCAAACACCCAGCTTGTCACAAAACTGTGAGCTGGAGACACTAAAGCAGCAGGTGGTACCCAGGTGTGTTGGGCTAATCCTCGGCTTTTCTAAGGCAGGGTTCCTTTTCCCTCATGAGTAACTAGGACAAGGCCAGGAGAGGCAGACCGTGTTTCAGTTATTTGGCACTTGCAGGCTTTCCCTTATTTCATACGAGGTAGGCTGTACTGCTTCTCCTGTGTCAGGGACAGACATTAGGGGTGATGGGTGAGATCTTGTTCTTCCCAGAGCTGTGCCAAAGCAGATCACACCAGCCACCCCAGGGCTGCTGTGGCTGTGAGGAGGTGGTGGTTCTTTGCCCATTCAGAGCATCCTGATGCTGTGCTGTGGTGAGTTAGAGCCACTGCTGATGCAGGAGGGAGTCCAGCTGCCTCTTCTGTTTCTTTGCCTGACCCTGGAGGCATAAATGAGTGGCATCAATCAGAAACAATGCCTGAAAGTCAAGTAGATTTGGTGTTCATCTAAATAGGGGAAATCCTGTGCACTGAGATTTCAGGACCTGGTGGCTGGAGTGCAAAATGCATGGAGAGAAAGCACACTTCTGCAGAACATTTCCTAAGATATCCAAGGACTCTCTGAAACCCACAAAGCCTGCTCTAAAACCACAGCTGCAACAAAAGAGGAAGAGTCCACAGCAGAACTGGGAGCATATTAAACCTTGCAAAATCGGTCTCTTTCTGTGGTGGGGAGCATGTGTATAAATACATACACACACACACAGAGCTGTGCTTTGCAGCATCAAGGTGAAAGTGAAGGCAGGATGTAGGAATGCTGAGCGGGGGTGGTGATTTCAGGCAGGGCAGGATCAAGTGCAGTGGCCTGAGACAGTGTCTTCACAAGGAGAATGACCAGTCTTCCCAGGACCTAGTACAGTGGATTAAAGGATTCTAGGTGGTTTGTAAGCCACACAGGTAAATTCAGCAAAGATGTAAATGGGAGAGTGAACCATCAGAAAGAGAGCAGCAAGGATGAGGGTGCAGATGAAAAGATGTCCAACTGGTGCAGAGTGCATAGGGCAAAAGGAGTGTAATTTCCAAGTGACACTAAGGAAGAACATAGGAAAAGAAAGTAAAAAGACTGTGTTAAAATATAGCCAGCTGTCAAATATTCCAGTACCACCTCTGTTCTTGTCCTGACCCCACTGAGTGCAGTTGCTGTTGAGTTCCAAGTTGTGCAGGCTCCTATGGAAGGCAGAGTTCCAAGCTGACCCCAGTGACACTGCCCAAGGTGGCTGCTTTCCTGGGAGTCGAGTCAGGAGCTCAGGGTTAACTCTGTGATGCAGGGCCTTTGCTGGGCAGGTGTGTGTCCCTCCTGAACAGCTTTGCTGGAGCTGGAATGAGTCTGGCAACAGGGATCTTCACAAAGAAAGGAAATTCATGAAGCCTGTGGCTGAACACATTGTCTGTAAGAGCTGTTGCTTCATCTGGACAAGCCTCTGGGCCCATAGTGCTGGTGCACACTGGGAATGTGCCTATGGTATGGTTTGCAGTCAGAGCTGCATATTTTGCCTGCTGCATGTATTCAGCTGCAAGTTTCCACTCTTGGCGTGTGACCATATCCAAGGCCTGCACTAACACAGATTAATGGATTGCCACAACAATACATGATCTAGAAAAATCATGCCTTAACTAAGCAGGCATTGACTGTAGGGGTCTGAGTTAAGCAGGTGTGGAGCCTGTTCTAAATCTCAGGAGTCTGTAGCTGCTGGGCACAGTGGACTTGCCTCCTGGAGGACTCTAGAAAGCACAGAAGAAGGAAATGCACTGGAGATCCTTGCTGCTATCTCAGTTCTTCTGAGCACAAGGTCGGCAGAAAAACAGCTACTCCATGCTATGTCTGGACTGCAAGCAGACAGGCTCCACTGGGCAAGCCACAGCCCAGATTCCGTGACCAGCTCATCCAGGCCAGAGATGTGGTTGGAACTCCCTGACCTCCTTCAGCCCACACACCCAATCTTTCTTCCCAGGAAGTCAGTTCAGAGCTGCTGTAACCCTCAAGATGGAAGGTCCAAGGAGTGGCTGAGACCAGGGGATAGCAGTGTTGCTATCTCAGGATTATCCATGTCTTGCCTTCCACTGGAGCAAAATTCACTTTCATATCCCTCAAAGTCAGCTTGCTGTGGAATTAGTAGAGAAAGAGAGTAAAGCAAGAGGATAATGCAGTGGGGGAGAATTTCTTTGCATCTTTCCTGGGTAGAGGCATCGTCCCCGTTCCCATCACTTGCAGGACCAGCTGTGATTTCTTGCAATGCAATGCCAGACACAGCCATCACTCTCTGGGTTCCTTTCCCTTTCATTGTCCCTCTGGAGAACAGGACTCTTGTTAAAAACCCTGCAAGTATCATTGAGAGCCAGCTCTATTATTCCCTGGCCAGTGAAGCAAGACAGGCATACTCTCCCACAACCTAGGGATGCCCCTCTGATCTATTACCAATGGGGCTATCTTTAATGGGATCAGAGCCTGCCCTTTTTCACATCCCACAGGGACAACACCTGCCCACCAGAGAACAAAGAAGAAACCTGTTGTGATGGGAAAAAAGACAGAGTTCTCTCCAGAGAGGCAGCAGAGCTGTTTGATTAAGAGCATCTTTCTCCCAGCCAGCCGGTTTGCTAGCAAAACAACCAACTAGACTTCATCTTTATGCAAGAGAGGAAATCTCTGTGGAGCAAATGCCATGAGTTCCATTTTTTTCACCTATATAAACCACAAGAAATCTGGGGAAATCTTTGCAGAAAAAGACTGTAGGAGCAAGAAGAAAAATATTTCTGCCTAAACCAAATATTTTAAAAAATATTTTTAAAGGGTAATTTCAGTGCAGTATTTGAAATTCTGCAGCAAAGAGATCTATCTAGAAGCTTCATCTCTAGCTTGTCTTCCTCAAGAGATACAACAGTTAGGATTGCTGTACATTTCTCTGTAGTCCCTCTCTTTGCAGAGTTGCAGCATCCCAATCAGGCAGGTCCAATGTGTTTTCTGCATGAATGCCTTCTGGAGTCTGTCCCATGTGTGCACATCTGCCCAGAAGTGCCCTTTATCTGTAGCACTCCAGTCGTGGGGCAAGAAAGCAGGAGAGGACCAAACAACCCCCATCTCCTTGACAGTGGTGCCAAACTCCAAACCAAACCACGCCTTTTTTTTCTCTGCTTGTTTCTTAAATTGGAGACCAGGTTTCATTGCTGGTGCTTATCCCATAAGCTGCCCAGAGGAAAACTGGCATATGAGCACAGGTGCAGGTTCCAAGGGGGTCAGAAGAAGGTTGCCTATGACACAGGGGCCTTTGTGGTACATGGTTCATTAGCCCAGCCCAGAGTTGGAGTGGAAGGACTCAGGCATGCTTGGGTGTGTTTGTGCATCCTAGTTTCTTTGGCAGTTTGGTGACTCTTGCAGAGGTGTAATTGTGAGCAAAGTTTTATTCCCGTGGACGCAGCACGTAGCAAGAAGTTCACCTTCAGTTAGAGAGGATCTTACTATGACCTTCTGTGGAAAAAGGGGCATTGTTTTGAGTTTTTAAACAGCTGCTGTGTTCCACCCCACTAATGGTTGCAATTCAGGAGCGAATAATATAAGCCTTAGATAAACACCCGGTAAAATAATTGGGATCTTTCCTGGCGGGGGGAAGCAGGCAAGTTACTCAACAAAAAGAAATTATTATTCTCACTGCGTAGGAAATGAAGTGTTCTCCTTTTCATCATCAAGTGGGCTGTCACACAAAATCTCTCCCCGCCCTTCTGGAAGCAGCCCAATGCCATTTGCAGAGCTCCCTTGCCATCTTCACTCTCATAGGAAGCCAGAGACTGTTTTAGTTAGGACTCATGTATCTTCTCCGTTTTCCCTTCCAACTTTTGTCTGCTTCTCCATTCCATCCCCGACCTTCTTAAAAATAACCATTCCAGCTGCCCTTTGCTCTGTATGGGAGCAAACACCATCTCCTTTCTGGAGGCAGCTGTGACACGATGGCAGGTGAAGCCAAAGTTTCCCCCAGGCGCTCCCTCCTGCCAAGCTCCGTGTGAGTGCTCGGTACACGCTGTGTCTGCAGGGCTGGGCAGGACTGCAGAGCACCAGGCCTTGGGTCTTGGCCTCCATCGGATGAACAATTTCCCGTTGAAGGTTACTCACTTCCTGTTTTCCGTATTTAGACAATCTGGGCCTATTGGGAGCTTTGATTTTTTTGTAAACTTCAGCTGTTTTAAACGTTAAGTCGCGGGAGACTGAGGTAAGGGGAAGGAGGGGGAAAGGCCTGGAGACAAATTAGGGTTATTTAATCCCAGGGCTGTGTTCTCTCTGCAGTGTTCTAGTGACCATTAGAGCATGTGAAAGGAAGGTCAGGGGCTGACAGCATGGGAGATGGCGAGAGGGCTGCTTCACAATGGGCCCGGGCTGGCGGCGCTGCGTGCGGCTCGGCCTGTGCGTGGGGCTCTCCCGGAGGCACTGTGGACAGCACTTGGAATCAGCCAGGGGATGCACTCCAATGACTAATGTCTCCAATGTGTCATTTGTGCCACAAACAGCTGTATGGAGGTGGTAAGAGCAGTGCAGCAGCTCCACAGCAGAGGCAGGGAGGAGCTTCTAACCTAGAGAGTGCTGTGCCCTTTCCCTGTGCCTATCAGTACACACCACATACTGACATTTGTTAGAACTTGCCCTGAAGTTTGCTAGGCTGGAGCAAGTTAACACTTGTGTGTAGCTGATAGGGCAGGTCATGTCTTCTTTATGCCTGCTTTGCAAGGGTAAACTGAGGCACAAAGTGCTGTAATTCTGCTTGTTATCAGAAAGTGAGTGTGTGAGGGAATGGGGTGAGTCCTGGCACCAGTCAGGCGGTGGTCTGCCTCCAGAGATGTGCTTTTTCATCAAGAACATATTTCCTGTGCTGCTGGGAGTAATGCTTGGAAAGAAGAAAATAGTATGCAGTCCAGAGTGCCTGTGGGCTCAAAGGTTATGTGAGCAATTTTGGTCTGCTCCTTTTTGTTCATCTAGTTCTCTTCTACCTATGATTAACTCTCAACATGGGATGGTTTTACTTCCAAATTTTTCAAGGATCCACAAAAAAGAAAATAAAAATAAAATAAAATAAAATAATGGATGGGTTGAATTAAAGGAGGAGATGGTAAAATAATCTGTATTTTACAGCAAAATCCAGTAGGAATTGCCCTGAGATCACCCTAGCAGTATAACCAGCCACCAGAATGCCAATGTGGGCAACTGGGAGTGAACTAAAGAACCAGAGACAAAAAATCACAACTAAATAGACAACAAAATGTCCCAGGTAAAGAAATCTGCTTACTCTCTGCCTGACAGAAAGCAGGCAGGAGCTGAATCAAGAGGCAGAGGAAACTAAAAGCTTTGGGGAAGACTTTGGTGAAGCAGGTGTTAGAAGAAACAAGGGTCCATGTTCACATTCTGGCATTGATAGGCCCAACTCCAAATGATTTACACAGGCTCTTGACCCTCCTGAGCCAGAGTCAACTTTCCCCTAAATAACTCCCTGCAGCCCATAGTGCAGATCCATAGAGAGAGGAGTGTGCAGGATACAGGCAGGTGGCTGTTTTCTGCCTGGTGCTGCTGTACAGGCTGGGTTGACGTTATACTTCCCTGATTCAGGTTTTTATAGACCAAACAGTAGCAGTTCCCTCCCTCAGTGGTTTGTTGAAGCCTTTCCCTGAAGGAGGGGTTAGTTCACTATTGTCTTTGTACCTGCTGGAAGTTTTCTCTGCTGTGTCTCTCACCCTGCAACCGTATTTTGTTCAGATGCACTTTCAGTGCTCAGAAACACAACTTGGCTCTTACTGCAAATGCAGGGCAGTTCTGCAGTGTCTCCCATGACTTTCCTCTCTCAGGGGTCCTAGACCTCCCAGCAGCACCTTGGTGCAATGTGAGCCCTGGATTTAGGACAAGCTCTGGATCCGGCAGGGACACATCAGACTGAACCACCAGGGCTGACTGCAAAGCTGGCACCACAGAGAACTGCACCCAAAGCTGTTGAAGCAAATGGTGTCTCTGAATTGGCACCAGCCAGCTGCCCTGCTGCTGAGGTTTGATCTGTTAGACTCAGAGCAGCCTGGTTTGCACTCATATCACCATGCTTAAAGAACAGTCACTTACTTACTCTCACTCAGAAATGCTTACTTGCAAGGACCAGATGGCCCAGGGAATTGGGCTAAACAAAGCATTTTGCTTCTAGGTCATGCATTCTAATCCAGTCCAGGTTGGTGATAAACGAACATACTCACCTGATAGCCACTTTTTTTTGGCTTCATTTTTGTTTTTCAGGCTAATTTCCAAGGGGAGATGCCTCACCACAAACTGTCCCTCTCTGCCCTGCCACAGTTGGTCCTGATTTGACTGTCTCTGCAGAGGAGCCAAGGATCAAATGCTCCATGGCGCCAGACTGTTTTCTTTTGCAGCCTGCAGGTAAGGGGAAGTTGTCCTATTTCTGGCTGTGTCACGCCTGCTCTGCGGATGGGCAGGAGCTCAGTTTGTAAATCTGCTGCTCCAACCCCCTCCCCCAATGTGAAATTAATTTTTTAAAAAATGGGAAAATGCTTAATTGCAGTTGACATATAGGCACTCTCTGCTATGAACTTTACATGCAATCACAGATAACAGCATCAAAATTAATGCCTGCTTCCTACTTGTCCTTCTATAAGCAATAAACGTTTGGCAAGTCAGTAAATAACAAAATTCTCATGTGGCCATCTACAGGTCACCAGGATACTTAAGAAGTTTGCGTTAATTATACCATGTTTGCCATCAAAGAGGGGATATTAACCCTTTCGAGCTGCTGCAGGAAAGCAGTGGAGACATTTGAAAGTAAGTAAATAAAATCTTGTCACTAAAAGCGCAACCTTTGCAAAATAATAATAAAAAGAGGGATGTTTGAAGCAAAAACCTCAGTAGACATCATGGAAAACACAGTACCTTTTCAGCTTCCCTTTTATTTATTTTGTATTTTGACATCAAACACTCCCTGTAACCTAATCTTCTTGGCTTTTGATGTGGCCGTGGAGACATGACAATTAAGCACCGCTTAAAACAATAATCCCAACAACAGGAACCAAAGGCAAGTAATGTCAGGGTTCCCCCCTCACAAAAATCCCGTCCCCCAGTGTTTGGTGGTAGTGAAAAGACTATAAATCCCAATTTGTTGCCTTGATATCTGCTCGGTGCTTACACTTTACATTGAACTTTACACACTTGCTCCATTTCCATTCCCTGCTGTTTGTTTTTCTTCTGCTATGCGAAATGTCTGGAGACAAACACAATACACACATTGCAGAGAGAAGGTTTGATCTTTCACAGATTAGTGCCACCTGACAAACATGGGATTATTTATTATCTGTGTTGCAGGAACTGCTGAAGCCCCCGCTCAGAGAAGCACACTCCTCCGGGCGCTGGGGGATGCACCACCCCTCCTGACAGCCTGATGGATTAGGGCCCCAGTTCTGTCAGTGGATCCAACCAAACCAGCAAAGAGGCAGAGGCAGCCCCCAGGTAAGCCACCATCACAACCTGAATGGGATGTGTACCGTACAACCAAAGCAAACAGCTTGATTATTCCAAATTTTAAAGACATATTGCTAGTTGTCATTTCTCAGCTATTCAAAGATGGAGGGAGAGAGGCTGAGTTTAGTTATAATCTCATTTTAAACCTGTCTGAAAAAGAATATGTTTCTTTTTAAATGAAGCTTGCATAGTGTGCTATAAATGCCTTTTTTTTCCTTTTTTTTTTTTTTTAATGGATGTTTGCACTAAGCCTTGCTGAACAAGTTAGAGAGATTATTAACTCATCTGAAATGATGCAGGAAGGCCTTGTCCCAGTTGTGTGTTCTTCCTTCAGCACATGAAGAGCTGCTGCAGCTCCGTGGTATTCACAAGCAGGGTTTGCAACCAGGGCTGGGCAGGAGGCTGGAGGGGGAAAGACAAGCACTGCTAGAAAGGGCTGGAATTCACACACACAAACACACACACACAGAGAAAAAGGAATCCAGGTCATTTTTTTCCTTAATGAGTAGAGTTATCCCCAAGCTGGTTTCCACGGGGGGGTCAAAGGAGGAAACCCAAAATTCACTAGCAGTTTTCTTGAAAATATTGTTGCCCACCCCTACACATGGCAGGGTGCAAGACTTTGCTTCACTTTGTAGGGCCCCAAGGGGTTCCTTGTGTGGGTCAAACTCGACTGTGTGATGAAAGCAGCTGCAAAGTTTTGGTGTCATGGAAGATGTGTTTGGTAAGCACTTTTCTCCATCCTCACATGCCAGTCCATGTGCACACCTCCCTGCACTCAGGGCTGCAGCCCTGTTCCCAAAGCAGCACTGAGCAGCTCCAGGCTGGCCATCCCCCCTTGCTCCCTTCACACCTCTGATAATGACAAATGGCAAGAAACAGGTTTCCAGGTGTAGAGTATTCCTTTGGAGAACTTTCCCTGGTCTAATACAGGTCCTGGCTTGATATCCATTAAGCAGCTGGCCTCTTTTCTGTGTTTACAGTGCTTTTAAGATATGTTTTTAATGTAAAAATATTTCTTCAAACACTTGAATAAAACACAAAAAAAAAAAAAAATCAAGAGAAACCACTGTTCATCATCTCCAATGTGGCTGCTCCCCCAAAATTTAAACTAGCTTAGAAACTTAGGCACACTGCTTGACCTCATCACTCCAAAACAACACTGGAGAATGAGCTTTTGTACCTGTGCTTCCAATACTAAATCATTCTTTAACTACCCTCTTTTGTCCTACCCTGTTAGTGTTTCAAAATATCATCGCCTGCTCTGCATAAAGTATAAGCTAATAATTCTACTGGCAACAATGACGACAATTTTTCTTCTCTCCCTACTAAAAGCAGCTTTTATGACATGAAGCAGGGCACAGGTAGTTTCACAAAAAAGGTATTTATTATTCTTAGCAATATTCACCTTGAAGGAATATGAGGAAAGCATACACTTTTTACAGACAATATATAAACATGTTGTACATAATTAACAATAATTTAGTTCACTAATCCAAAAATAAGCAAAATAAAAATTAAAATAAAAACAGAAAATACTGAAGAATTTTTTATGCTGATACAAGTACAAAATAATTTAAATCTCAACTGCTGTTGTCTATGCTGCAGTGACTGACAATATATTGCACTTTGTCAACTGTATCAGTAATCCCTGTCTTTCACCCACACCCCTTCCCCTCTGCCCAAATCCTACAGAAATTTGAGTTGGGTACAAATAATGTACAACTGTACCATTGTAAAAGGTAAAAAGTAAAAAGGACCTAATTTTTTACCTCAGTAGACTAAAAATTCATATGATTTCTCCCAACCAATTTAGTTTCCCATTTATTTCCACTTCTTTACAAAGTGCACCTATATGCCTACACAGACCGAAAAAAAAGAGGAAAGCAGGATTTTCATGGCTGCTTGGTTCTTAATTATAAAATACTACATTTTAGTAGGCTTAAAAATTACAGGCTTAAAAAAATTTACATACATCCTTTTTTTGTTTCATTCTGGTTTTTTGTTTAAAGCAGGACTTTTGCAGTAAAGATACAATTTGGCTTGATCCAAAAAATAAAAGAAAAAGAAAAACCCAACAACAAAATAGTTAAAATTTAAAAAAATAAAATAAAAAGCTTTTCACAGAGTTAAGCTTACGTGGTTTACATTATCAAACCCCTCTGTTCATTGGGGCATTTTCATCATAAGTATACCTAAATATGTACACCGTATGTTATACTGGAGCTTGTGTTCACGAGAGGCATCAGATCATAACAATCAATAGAATACACTTCACATTGGCAATAGCTTTGTTTTCAGTCATTTAAATACAATATGGTTTCATAATGGGAGAAATAATTTTTTTTTTGTTCTTTTCTTGTTTTCATATAAAATCCGCTACGGAAAACAGACGTTCCCCTTAGAACGATGCTTTCCCTCAGCTCTCTGTGTCTGGGATTTGATGGATGTGTGAAGCTCAAACTGATTGTCTCTCTTTTTCCCCTCTCCAGTGATCTCAGCCTCATTTCTGCCCTTCCTCCCGGTGGACTCCACCGGGGTGGGTGCCTGCGACAGCAGGCGCTGGCTGCATGTGGATGTGGTGGCCACACTGCCCAAAGTTTACCCAAGCAGCTAATCTGCATTTTTAAGCGACAGCTGCCAACACAACAGAACAAAATGCTTCAACCTCCAGAGTCTGCGAGCAGGATGGTTTTTGTGCCCCAATATAGTTTTGGCTGTGCTAGAACTTCTACGGGCATTTACCAAAATTGTGTTGCAGCTCTCACCCCTTGCTAGTGCAGCATTGCCTTCCCCAGAGTTTTTTCCCAACAGTTTGTCTGACCTAGGTTGGCTGGTTTGAGGAACAATAGGGTAGTTGGGAGAGGGGCTCTTTTTTTAAATAAATCTTTCATGTTAGGGAAAAGAAAGAAGGAATTGTGTCAAAATAATCACCATCTTGGGTATATTAAAATCCTGTATTACAGCTACATTTTTGCTTTGTTCCTTGCCCTCGCAATCTTTTCCTCCTTCCTGGTAACTTTGGTATGGAAGATAGATGGAGGTAATCCAAGAGGGCTGTTGAGTACATTTCCCCTATCCTTGATTTGAAGGCAGCTTTTCTTACAGGGTAGCCATTGCAAATGACAGCACAAAAACATGCAATCAGAGGGGTTGAGGCCTTTTGTGGAAAACAAAATAAATATGACTTTGTGTCTGATTTTAAAACTTATGGTTTAATAAAGATGCCTTTTTCTTTCTCTTGTTTGTTTTTTTTTTTGTTTGTTTGTTTTTTTACTTTTCTTTTTTTTGGCTTTTTTTTCTTTTTTTTTTCCCTATCCCAAACAAAGTCCGCAATAGAAATCCAGCATGTCTGGCTTCCAGTGAGCCAATTCCATCCTGGGAGGCTGCTTATATCTCTTTACAATATTCACAGTAATAACAAAGAGAGAAAGGAAAACCAGTTCCAAGCCTTCTCTTTCAGCTTCTGCCATCTTTTGCTTCCTGCTGGACCATTAAGTATCGAACAGGTGAGTTCTTTTTTCTTATACCTGAGGGGGCAAAGTGCATTACAGGCACCACTACACATTTCTGCAGAAGACCCATCATTTGCAAGGTTTTAGTCCAGCATTAAAAGTTAACCACATGGGAGCAAAGGTCTCCTTTTGCCATCCCTACATTCTCCTCTTGGCAGAACATTGTCTTACTTGCTGTCATCTTAGGCAAAGTCCCATGTTCCTAATATCTGGATGGGTCTCTTGGTCATCAGGTTTTATCCCATAGCTGTAACCATGCTGGATGGGTGTGGGTGTCCAAATGAGATGCTGGAAGATGGGTGGATGGGGGTAGGTGTTGGTAGGATGTGTCCAGAGTGGCTGAAAGGGGGCAAATGCCCCATGGGTGCCATATGACTGGCAAGGGCAGCAGCGCTGAAGGGAGACGACTTCTCCTGCATGCACTTGGACAGTTCCTCAAAGCACTCAGAGCCTTTCTTGCTTTTCTTTGATTTGTTGGACATTTTCCTATTCCTGGTCTGAATTCCTTCCTTTTTCATGGTCAGAGGCCTGTTCACCTGCAAGAAATGAGAAAATCAGGCTCATGCAGACAAAATGACTTTATTGTGCAAAAATGAAAATATTTGGACAGCCCCCATGTGTTTTTCCTGGATGGAGACCTTTTTCTGGCCAAAAAAAAAATGGTGTTTCTCTCTGCAGAACTTGTTTATATTGATTTGTTTAATAAAACCACACAGACAAAAAAACCCTAGACATGAAAAACAAATTGAACTGAATTTGGCAGCTGATGACTCTCTTTCCCGTAGGCTTACCCTCAGTCCTCATTAATTTCCTAATAGAAGATCAAACTAGGAGGCACACGCTGACCCAAACTCAGTCCTGAGACGAGCAATCTTGTACCCGTAACCTCTGTTACCTACAGTGTAAATAACGCTCCAACGTATCAAGTGTTCCTGCTTAGGATTAATTTCTTTTTAAAGAATTAAATAATACAACAAAGCCTTAGATACAATTATTTTTTTTACAAGTCAAAATGAAGATAGCCCATCAAGATTAATTTCTGCACAGACCCCCTTCCAAATGGCCTCTGTTTCTGGAGGAAAACGGCACACAAAACCCACTTAGTTAGAACCAAGTGTGGCAGCTCTGTTTTGCCTGGTTTGCCCAAGCCAGAAGCCAAGCTAATACATTGTAATGTCACTGAACTTAGCATCACTATGCTGACAAAGAACGGCTGTCACTTCCCAGGGGAACCTTAGAGACGGGCAAGGAATAAAACAACCAAACCCCTGAAACCAATAAAAGCCCAGTGAACACCATGCAGTTAAGACATCAATCCACACTAGGCAAGCAGCAACACATGAGATGAGTAAATACTCACATTGTGCAATTTATAGTAGAGTCCACAGGCATTACAAACTGGGTCCCCGTTTGCATTACGTCGCCATAAGGTCGTGGTGGTTGTCTGACAGTTGGCACAACAAGTCCCTGCTCTCCTGGCCGCTGACTAACCAAAAGAAAAAGAAAATTAAAATGTATCATCGGGTGGAGGGAGATCATGAGAAAGGTCGAATTGGACTCAATATTTAGTTTGGGGAGAACTTGTTAACTAAGATTTTACAGAGTATCAGGGCTGGAGGAAAGCTGCTGTCGGTTTAAAGTTATATGGATATTATGTTTTTGTTTTAATTTAAATATTATCCTATGCAAACTTTCAAGCCGCATGGCACTCAGTGTGCAACGGAAGTAAGGAGAGAAACAGTGAATCTCTTATTCCACAAACAAAAATTTTAGAGGGGGGAAAAAATAATCTTGACTTTTTCAAATTTTCCTTTTTCAGGATTCTACAATGCATCCTTCATGAAAATGCATTTGCCTTTTTCTTCAATGACAAATTTTAGTCTTTGCCAATGTTGGGCCTGGGTTTGAAAATAGGGAATCTTTAAGAATGTGATTTTTACCCTTACTCTGGCCCTTGAAAGGTGGACACAAAAGAAAATGAACCACATTACTTAGCTGGGTGCAGTATTTATGAGAGCCATCACTGACAATTCAGTTTGCATTTACAAGTGAAAGGGAGAAAACAAAACCGGCTCCAACTTTCTTTAAATATTTAGCAAACCAAATTTCATGCCTTGCAGCAATGATTCTGCAGACACGTCTGCCGCCTCTGTCCCTACTTAGTTCCTTGGCTGACAAGCCCTTAAACAACTGTCTAAAAATTAAACAAAACCGCCAAAAAATCCACCACCCTTTCATAAAACTATTGTTCTGCTGAAACCAAGGTGAGGGGAAAGAAAAAAGCCCAAACATTCACCCACCTCCCAAAACAAGAACAGGAAAAGTAGAACTGCAGGCGCCCATCATTCCTGGACAGGCCCTTGTCTAGCAGACCCCACCATAAAGCGTCCTTTGTGCACGGACACTGACGTATAAAGTGTTATGGACAGACTAACTGCACCCCCGTATTTTGGGAAATTATTTTCTATTAGAAACCCACAGCCCTGCCTCTAGAAGTGGTCAAAACGCCAAGACCATTTTGTGCTACTGAATTAATGCTGAGGACTCGATATTTTCTTAAATTGGAGTTTACTTCCTAAAGCGTATCAATCGCTGTCGTTCCCTGGGGCCTTGGTCCCTGGATATTTCTGCAATTAGCCATGGAGATCCATGGGGTGAAGGCCAGCCAAGCTCACAGGAATGCACAGGGCATCTCTGCGAGCAGAGCCGGTCCCAGGGCAGTGGGATTCCCAGGGAGCTCAGTATTGGGGAGCGGGCACCGCTGGAAGCACAGCTCGGCCTGCTCACCCAAGAGGAGCACAGGGTTCTGTTCTCACTTGCTCCTGATTTATGCCATGGCCCTGGTAACTTTCCCAAAGCTGATGGACGTTCAGCAGCTTTAGGCAAGAATCAGGCCCTCGGAGACTCACATATTTCGGTGCCTTACTCGCCTGTGAGAACAGGCCAAAGGCAGAAAGAGGGGGTACCCCCTACTGCAAATGCACTCATGCAACCCAAACACAATTAATGCCAGACGTCCAAATGCTGACATTATTAATACGATCACTTTGTTATTGCAGGGCAGATGAACAAATTCCCAAAGATGGCCACCTCCTCTCCCCCGCAAACAAGCAAACTACAGTGGAAAAAGGGGCAATAAACAAAGCTGTAAATCAATTAAAACTAAACATTTAAACAGCTAAGCACTAAAAGAAAACCTCTCTAGTGCCCCCCAAACCCTGCACAGTGAGCTAAGTATAACAGTCTCCCAACACACTGGAAGGTGGAGACCTATGTTTGCATATTTGAGATGGCTTACTGATACTCAACTATGCTGCTTAACTCTATGGCCTGTCCCATTCAGTCTGGAAAGCACTTGAGCTTGAGAGACGATAATGTTACACTGTTGTCTTAACATTTTTCTATATGTCAGTCACTTTAGAAGGCAAGTCATTAAGAAGCTTACATAGCTGAAATTCTGACTCAGGACAGAAATCTTCTATATCCCATCCCAGTGCTAGAACAGTAATGCCAATTTTCTGCTCTCTAAACCTCGTTGATATTTGCCCACGAATAGCTAGGAGACTTAGGCACCATAAATCACAAAGCTCCAAAAAATATATTTATTATTCTTAGCATTTTACGCATTATTTGCGGAGTAGAGTGTATTAGAAATTTCAAAACAGCAAGCATGACTGGCAAGGCTTGCCTATAGAAACTCTCTAAAGCTTTTAGAGTCAGGAAACAGATACACAAAGTTTCATTATCTTTAACGTACAGATATCCGGATAGGAAACTACTACCAGGAGCTTAGAAAGGACTTTTTTTTTTTTTTAATCAGTCAAATGAAAATACCAAGTATAGGTGACTCCATGGAAAAATAATAGGATTTTTTTTAACAGTAGGGGATTGTCTGGGGAGGGAACCAATATTAATATTGCCAGAGACTATAAGAGTGAAAATTACTTCATGGCTTTTATACAAATAATTTTTGAGTGGGGAGCAGTAGCTTTGACTCATCTGATTTGTTTTGCTTTTCTGGAGCTGGGACTTTTTTTTAGTCCATGGTGGAGGACATTCATGCTCATAACCCTTTCGCTCCCAGTGTGTGCCCAAACCGTCCCAAGAGGCCAAGTAAAAGAGGAATTAAATTAAAAGCTGTCATCTGAGGACAAACGGGGCGAAGGACACACGATATCCCGCATGCATTGTGAGCGGAGGGAGGCTCGGGACAGCGAGGGCTCGGTGCTGCTGCCGGGACGGGGGCGGAGGGGGAGATGTGCCCCGAGGCACGGCAGTGACCTCGCCGTGACTGACCCCGGTACAGTACAGCTCGGCTCCACGCAGGGGCTGAGCAGCCATGAGGCACGACCGACTCGTGCCTGTGTGTGGTCCCGCTGCCTTATTTATCCCCAAACCCGGGAGAAATAAAGACACTCACCAGCCTTCGCTTGGGTTTAATGAGAGGTCGGTTTTGACCGTTCATTTTGTGGTAGAGCCCGCAGGCGTTACACAGGTAATGCCCGGTGCCGTCTCTTCTCCAGAGAGGGGTAGCAGTGGCTCCACAGTTCACACACTCTCTGCCTTCTAAATGGAAACATGAAGAAAACAGATTTCTTTCTTTAAAAACAAATTCACAAAATCTTTCTGCATTTTCAGAAGTCAAAACAGTGCGTTAATTCTGTTAATTAAGCACAACCAGACAGCAGTGACATCTACAGTACAGGCAGCAAGGAGCTCAGTGTTTCAAGAACTCCCAGGCTCCAGTGAGTATTTTATGTCATGATCAGGAATAGGCAGCGCTCTCGGCAAAGTGAGAAAGAGTGACACTCTCATTGTGTCAGATGGAAGTTATCATTTCAGCAAGAACTCCCTGAGTCCTCACCGGGCACCGCTCGCCTCCCGGATCTATTGCACTCCGATGGTGAAATCCCGTGTTCCCCCTGCCACAGAAACACCCGTGCACATGCACACCAACACACACCTGCAAACACACAACACCTCAGAGACAGAGTCAGAGGAAGAGGTTTTCTAGAAATAAATCTAAGCAAAAAGACCTCCAATTCTGCACTTTCTTTTCTGTTGCAAATGCTACAGGATGAGAAAGTAGAGCCGAGCAGACTGGGAAAGGATACAAAATACCAGAGTCTCAATTATTATTTTTGTTCTAAAGGCATAAAAACGCTGTTAATGCTGTTCTTTGAGAAAGTTCAGTGTAACTGGACATTACTGTAAAAAACAGGCTTGAGTGCTTTTCTGTTTCTGTGATTTTTCAACAATCCAGTTTGGATTTGGTAAGGAGCAGTTTACCTTCCTTATTAGTTTTAGTACAACGTGGTAAACATAGCATTGTAGAATGGCTGCATTAAATAAAACACAACATGTAACTCCAAGATATCTGTTTCTGCATCAGAGAGCTTCCTGCTAAAAGTTCATTTGCCTTGGATGGTTTGAGGGCAGGTCTGCTTAATATAGAAATCTTTCCTAATACCGTTTATGCAAATCCTAGAGTATTTAACTGGAAAGGAAATTCTTTTTGCTAATAACTGAGGCAGGCCATGTTGAGTTTAGCGGGGCTCCCTTAATCTAGGGAGTGGGTGGCTTTTAAACAACACAGTCTAGAGTGAGAAATGAGGGGAGCTCTGCGGCACTGCATTTGTAGCTCTTGTCCCTCCTAGGGCAGGAAGCTGCAGGAGTCGTCCTGTCGTGAGTCTTAGTTTTCCTACAAAAACACTGAGTGGTCACGAACTTTCCCCAGTTCCTTACACTGGGAGCTCCCTTACAGAGGGAAAAAAAAAAGAAGCAACTCTAAAACAAAAGAAAAAAGGTCCTTGTTTCCCCCATCTAAAAATCAGCAGCGGCTATGGGACACAAATTTTTTAAAAGCTACTCAGGATCCTTCTTGTCTTTAGAGACCTGGATCTTGAGCCAGATTCCAGACTCAGGAGATTTGGGCTACCCATTGCCTGTAGCTTCTCTTCTAAGCACTAAAAATGCATACACATATTAGCAACTGCCTGGAAATAACAGCAGAGAAAGAATGTATTTTCCCCTTCCGAGGAATCATTTGAAACAGTACTGATGAGCTTGTAAAATAGCTGGTATTTTTGTTGCAAAACTCAAAGAGATCACATTTCTAAATTATTGTCTACTTAAATAAAAACATGTAGTGTATTCATAAGCAAATATGTTCAATGGAATACATATGCAAATGCCTATAGGCCTTTTTATTTTTAAAAGACTGTCTAAATTCAGCCCCAATATATTGCAGTTAATTCCTTCCATTGGGGAGAATACTAAACCAAGAAGGTCAGTAGAATTATATAAATTGTCATAATTTGTGTCTAGCTGTATAACTACTGTGATTTCAAAGTGGGGTCAAAACTTTGTTCATTGCCCAATTTAGAGATTTAGGACCGCACTTTTAGAAGAAATGCAATGAAGGGTGAGCATGGGAAAGGTCTGCAGGCAGTTGTTTGGAAGCAGAGATATATCTGATTCAGGGTAAAAAAAAAAACGAGGGGTGAAGTATTTTCTGGTTAAAGTTAGGCTGGAGTAAGTTAGCAGTGACTGGGCACCTTAGTCTTTGCACTGGTATGTAAACTATATTTGAACTTTTGCTCTTGTAAAACGCGAAGGGAAAAAGGCCCTCTGCGATCTGAAGGGGACAGGCCAGGGAAGTTTCGCTTTCATCTTGCACTGGAGCTTTGGGTGGTGTTAATGGAGAGACGTGGAAATTATGGAGGGAGAAATACCTATGGCTGGAAAGTCCCCATGTGTCATCCATGGGGGCTTGCCTGACTTGAGGGAGCAGGGTCGATCGAGCCTGAGCCCCTGGGGAGCCTGAGGCCTGCTTTTCTCCGATGAAAAGGGTTCGGGTTTCTTTCTCCATATAAATCCCTCTTTGTACAAGGCGCTCTGCCGGCTCAGCCGGCCCCGGTCCCGTGCCCCGCGGCCCGTTCGAGCGCCCTGTGGCCAGCGCCTGTGTGCATCGGCACCCACAGGAGCCCAGCCCAGGCTCCATCTCCTACTTTGAAAAACCCAGAAAAGCAGAACCAAGCAGTCACCTGTCCCTCTGTCCCGAAACGCGCCAACGCAAGCACCCAGCCTCTCAGCAGCCCGCATGCTCTCCCCAAGAGCCCGCACGGCCCTTCCAGGCGGGACGCGGCGTGCGACACTTACCCGAGCAGGACCTGGCCTTGCTCCGCGGCTTGGGGGTGAAGCTGGACGCGGGGCCCCCCAGAAAGCTGCCCGGGTGGAAGAGGCTGCTGCTGTAGTCGTGGGCTGCCGGCACGTAGGAGGGGTAGGTGGGGATGGGGTGGTGGGTGGAGGGCTGGGCCCCCATGCTAGTGAGGCTGCTTCTGAGCGGGCTGGCGCTCTCCATCTTCATCCCCTCCGACAGCGACACTTGGTACTTGATGCTGTCTTTGTCCTCCTGCCGAGCCCCGGCGGAGGAAGAAGGGGAGGCGGCGCTGGTGGAGTTGGGGTCTGGGGACACTTCCTTGGGAGGGGTCGGGGGGAAGCCGAAGAGGTGGGAGCCGGAGTGCGAGGCCGGGGTGAGCGAAGACACGGAGGCGGTGCTGGAGGTGCTGCTGCCCGGGTACACCGAGATGGCCCCAGGCGCTCCGGCCGCCGAGGGGTGAAGGGGTGTCTTAGTGAAGGGGCTGACGGTCCAGGGGTTGTGGTGATGGGCAGACAGTGCCGCCTTGCTGCTGTCCAGCCAAGGGATCCCGGGGCTGTGGATAAGATGAGGCCGGCACATTTGACTCCCGGTCAGGCGGGCTGTAGAAACACAAGAGCGTGTGGGGTCAGCGTGGGGCGGCTCAGCCCGGAGCGGCTGGGGAAGACCCCAGCTCCCCGTGGTTGGGCAGCCGGAGGACAGACGGCCACGGGAGAGACTTCACAACCCAGGGAAGAGCAGCCAGGCTGGTGCAGCAGCCCCTTCCCCCTGTCCCATCTGAGGGACATACCAGCCAGCCCGGCCAGAAGGAGCAAGGGGAGCAGGAGGGGCACTCAGGCAATCCCTTTCCTCCCACCCCATTCCTAGGAAAATGCAGCAAACCCCTTTCTGCTCTATCTTTATGAGCTGCCGTAATGCTCTCTCTTCGGCTCCTAAGAACACCCCCAAATAAAATCCATGGCCGGTTTGAATCGGTTTGTATTTTGCATCCGGGAAGTAGCCGTGTCTAAGTTTTAGCCCGTGCGCACACTGTTTCCCCTTCCTCTCTCACCTCCCCCCTTTCTTTCCCTCCCCTTCGCTAGCCCTTGGTTATCCCTAGGGTTAAAATCCACCCGTGCCTGCCTGTCTATCCTGTTTTCGATCTCCTTTTCCCCGGCTCCGACACACCGAAGGGGCCCCGAGTGAAACTTCTCACCCCCGCGCAGGACACCCGCGGCTCGCACGGCGGGGAAGGGGCCGGGGTGCTGATTTACCGTGTGCCTGGCTGTACGAGACCCTGGCCCGGGCATGGGCGGAATTGGCGTAGTAAGGGTTGCCCTGGGAGTCCAGGTGGTTGAAGAAGACGTCGACTTCATCCGGAGGTAGGAGCTGCGCTGGTTCCATGTAGTTGTGGGCCAGCCCGGGGTGGTGGCTGTCGGGGTGCTGCCCGTTGAGCACGGCGTGGTGGGCCATCCAGCGAGGCTGATCCGTGGCCACCTCCATGGCCTTGGGCCTCCCCTTTCAGCCACCCCCAGGCCAGGAGCGAGCGGCGCTCGGTGGGGGCGGGGAGTGCTGCTCGGGGGATCGCTTTGGACGCTGCCTGATGGGTTTTAAGAGATTGGGGTGGCTTTTCTTAGAAAGAAAACCGCCGGGTGGCTGGAGCGCGCCCTCTGAGGCGTGGGAGAGGACCCCTGAAGTCAGCGTGTCCCTCCGTCAACAGGCGGGCAGCGGAGGCAGGTCCGGGGAAGCGCCAGGGCAGCACCTGTAGGGAGAGAAAGGAGGGTTTAGGAGCTCGGCAGCCGTGGGTGCGCTGCTCGCCGGGCCGGCTCCCGGCCGGCTTCTTTTCCCAGAGGTACATGGAAGGGGAGGGGGAAGCAGAGCCCCTCCTCCCTTCCAAAAATATCCTGTCCCCAAAACTCCTTGCCTTGCTCTCTCCCTGCTCACTGCCCCACAAAATAAACAGAGATCCATTTCAAACTCTTAACTAAAAACAAAAAGGAAAAAAGAAGGGAAAGAAAAAAAAAGGAAAATAGGGAAAAAAAAAAGGAAATAGTTTCGTTCTCCCCCCCCCCCCACCCCTCGCTAGAAACGTCAATAGGAGTTTTTCCAGCTGGCTTCAAAAGCGGGGTAAAAAAGGAAGAACGGCAGAACTAATACAGCGTAGTTCTAGCAAGAACTCCGACTGACACAAAAGGAAAAGGAGGGGGAGAAATAGGGAGGGGGTAGAGAAGAAGAGTGGAGAGAAGGGTGTTTAGAGAAAGCAGCGAGTGCGCCCTGGCAGTGGCGCGGCGACCCCCCCGCGCCCCACACTTACCCGGTGCGGGAGGCTGGGTAGCGATGAATGCCGGCGTGGAGGATGCGAGTGCGGCAAAGAGGGGGAGAACGGAGGGGGAATTTAAAAAGCGGAGAGGGAGAGGAGGGGGCAAAGGCAGAGCGAGCGCGGGAAGAGCAGAGGAGGTTGGATGGAGGGTGTTACTCAGATGGCAAAGCCGCTGCTCTGGCCGACTCGGTCCCATCCCCGCGCATCCTATATGAGCGCTGGCGCCAGCTGGCCGCGGCGCCGCAGACGGGCCGGGGTGCGCAGGGCCGGCGGCCGGGCCAGCCAATCCCGCCGCCCCACACCGCCCCCAACCGCACCCCCGGCCCCAAACGGAGCCGGCCCGGGGGGGGAGCGCGGCAGACCCCCCTCCTCCGCCCCTCTTCCCCCGCTCGCAGCATCTCGCCCGGCAGCGCCGTGGGGGCTTTCCCCGCCCGGGCTCTGCACGCCCCTGCGGGGCGGGGACGGCAAAACGGAGGGGGTCCCGCCGGGGAGTGCGGGGATGCGGAGCGGGGAGAGGGGGGGCCGAGCGGAGATGGAGTGCGGGAAGGGCTCGGCCATGGGGCTGACTCCGCCGGGTGCTGCCCCGCCGCTGAGCCGTGACTTTCAGCGCCGCCGCCGGGATGCCCGCGGCTGGAAATCGGCACCGCGGAGATAAATATGCTAAAATCCCTTAAATCAGGCACAGCAGCGCTCAGCCGGGAGCGGGACAAACCTCAGCCCGGTCACATTAGTTTGAAATAACTGTCTGGATCGGGAAAAAAATTATTAAAAACAAATAATTGCCAGGCTCCGCGCCGACCTCGGAGACCGACGGGACGAGCAAGGCCGGGTAGCGGGGCCGCTCCGAGCCGGCTGCAGGGCAGGGACGGACCCGGCTCGTAGTGCTCGGGCCGGACCCGGGATAGGGTTGGCCAAGTCGGGCCGGGCACAAGGACGCTGGGACGGAGTGCAGCCTTCCCAGTGGAACTGCGACATAGCTAATGCTTTTTCTTTTTTCCCCAACCTCACAATTTTTTCTTAAAATAATTAATAACAAAAACCAAACATCACAGTTTTACTATTTGCAATTACTCGTGTGCTTTGGGGCGGGGAGCGGAGGTGCATCCCGAATCAACAGGCGTTTTCTGCGGAGTTTGTGGTGCAGTTCAGCGGCAGCAGCCGGGGTGCCGGTCTGGCTTCGCCACCCGCGAAGGTGCGGATAAACCGGTCCGCCTTTGGGGCGGAAAATAATAATAATGGGAAAGGCACAAACAACTCCCCGGAGCGAGGCCGGGCGCTGCTGCGTGTCCCGTTTCCCAGGCGCTCCTGTCCGTTCCTCAGCCGCTGCTTTCGGGGAAAAAGGGAAACGCTGATCGCAATCCTCCAGCCCTGCTGGCTGGGCGCGGGCGAGGGCACCGTCCCTGCCCGGGGCTCGGAGCAGCCCCTCCGCTCCGGGGCAGCGGCCGCGGCTCCAGCCCGACGGCGCGGCCGGGGCAGGGGGCGCGGGAGCGTCGGGGCCGTGCGGGTTTGCGCCGGGCCCCACCGGGGGCTGCGGGCGGGGGCAGCCCCGAGGATGCTGCTGCTGCTGCTGCTGCTGCTGCTGCTGCCCCCGCGGCGGGCAGCGCTGGGGGCTGGGGGCTGGGAGCTGGAGCCGGCCTCCCCCGGCCCGACCGCCCCAGTCACTACGACGCCGGGGCTCTGACGTCACCCGTCACTGCCAAATTCGCCAGGAAATGAACTTTTTAAATAATAATAATAATAATAATAATAATAATAATAATAATGCTTTTCCTCGCTGCGGAGCACGTCTGGTCGGAGAGATATGGGGCTCCCTCTCTTACTATTCCCCCCCCACCACACGTTGTCCCCCTGTAACCTTCCCCCAAGGGACCCTCAACGCAGCCCCCGGGGGGAACGCACAGCGCAGCCCGCTGGACCGGGGGCCATACTGGGGGACCTGAAGGTTGGGACAGGGGGAGGCGATTACGCTTCCCCCCCCTCCCCCTCCGCATGCTCTCCTGTGACGCCTCCTCCACCCAAAGCCCGGGTGTCCCGCTCCTCCCGGCCCCCTGACCTCGGGGCTGTGCGGTGGCGCCGGGACCGCGGCGCCCCTCGCCCCCTCCTGCCGCTGCGGGGGGGTCGCAAGCGGCGGGGCCGGGCAGCTCCTCCGGCGGCTGCCGGGCGCGGAAGGGGCGGTGGATGGAGCCGGGCTTCTCCCGGGACGGGCCGGTTGGCCCGGGCAGGCCGGGGACAGGCGCTGGGCCGGGCTTGGTGGGAGAGGGGCCAGGGTTCGGGAGAGCAAATGCAGAGAGTGCACGGGAGCCTCAGTCCCCGTGACCGGGAGGAAAGGGAAACAAAGCAAAAATTAAAAAATAAAAAAAAAATTAAAAGAGAAAGTTAAAAGGCAGAGAGAAAACCAAGCGAGCTTTCCAAGAATCCGGTTTCTCCCTCCGAAGCGTTTTCGTTCTGCATGCACCAAAATCGCCCAAGTATCACCCGAAAATGGATTTTTAAATGTTTTGAAAGAATGATGACTATAAAATACACGCGGGCCTTTGCAGGTAGATCCCCTCGGCGCCTCGTTGTACCCAGCGCCGGAGGCGGCCGGGGCCGGGGCGCGCCGCGGCCGGGGGAGCAGGGAGGCGGTCAGCCGGGATCACCCGGGCCTCGCCGGCTCCCGCTGCCAGCGAAATCCAGCTCCTCGCTACATGCTTATTAATTAATTTGGATGTTTTAATTACTGTCCTCCTGCCATCAGCACGGGGACCCGATTTTGGGTTTTTTTTGGGGGGGGGCGGGGGGGAATGGGGTGGGCTGTTTGTTTTAGGCAGGTGATAAAATCGCAGTTAACGAGCTGATAATTCGTTCGTGTTTGTTTTAAAAGACAAATTGTAAAGATTAATCAGGCGGCTTGATTTATGGCGAGGCAGACCCCGGCGCTGCCCGGCCAGGGCTCCCTGAAGCCCCCGTCTCGGGTTACCCGAGGCCCGGCAGGCGAAGGAAAACAAAAGGGGCGAGCGGGTGGCGGCGGCGGCTCCGGGACCGGCTTCCCCGGCGCCCGCCCCACCTCCGGCCCGGGGGTCCGGCTACCAACTCCCGCCGCCGGGTGCTCTCCTCCGGCGGCCGGCGCCTCTCCTCGCACCCACCTCTCGCCTTCTGCAACCCCTCCCATTCAAACCCTTTGTAAAATAAATGACCCCTCCGGCAGGGATGAAAGATTTCTGCTGAGAGCCCGGCTGAGCTGAGAGACTTCCTAAGCGGCCGGCTCGCAGTATGTTGGTTTATTTTGTTCTATTTTGTAATTTCATCCAATTTTTTTTTTTTTAATTCCTGACGTGTCCCGTCCTCGCTGCCTGGTTCTGGCGAACCGGGTGCCGGCTCTGGTCTCGGCCGCTCACCGCCCCGGCGGCACGGCTGAGGTTTTTAATTGAATTAATGCACCCGCCGGGAGCAGCAGCGAACTGCGCTGGCTGCTGGAGGCGAGCGGCTTAGCTCCGCTCCGCAGCCCGCCGCTCACACGGCTGGTTAAGCAGCTCTTCCCTCAATTTTCTGCCAAAGCTTCCCCGGAGAGGGTCCGGCCGGGCCCCACTCCTTCATCCCTCGCCTGCCAACCCCCTTTTACCTTCTTTACCGCCTTCTTCCCCCGGGCACTACAAGCTCCGTTTTATTACCTTTATTTTTCTTATTATTATTGCTGTTGCAATTTATTTTTCTCTTTTAATAAGGGAGCTTTCCCAGATCTGGAAGCACAACTGGTTATTTTGATTTGATTGACAAGTGATGTCATATCATTAAGGGAGGGGGGAGACGACAACATGTTTTAGCAACAGTTAGTAGTGCCATGTGATAGAGTTGACACCTATTCTTGGGCAGAGGAGAAGGCAGAAAACAAATAAGCCGGCGCCGCACACGGACCATTTATTTACATGTCCGGAGAGGGGATTCTTCCTCTTTTTTTTCCCCCTTCATTCTGGGTATTTGGATCTGGGAAAAATTGTACCTGAGGAGACCCCGCAGACCCCAGGGCACGTTCCTGCAGACGCCCCTTTCCTGGGGTGCCCCCGGCGGCCCCCGGGGCCACACTCTGTCCCGGTGAACGGAGAGCGGGGCGCCGCGACCTCCCGAGCAGCATCGCCCGCTGCCTCCCCGCGGTGCAGCCCACAGACGCCAGCAGGGAGGGCAGGAAAACTCCGTGAAAAGAAAGAAGAAGAGGGAGAGAGGGAAGTGCTCGGTGCTTAGCACCGCACGGGGCCGCGGCGCTCCCGGTGCCGGCGGGCGCTGTGAGAGCCCCGGGCGGGCTGGGGAAGGGGCCGGGAGGGTCTGCCGGGGGCGTCCCGCCCCTGCTCCCCCGCAGGATGGGGAGAGCCGGCTCTGCCAGCGGCTCCCACCCGCCCGCAGGTAGGAGCCCCGGGCAGCCGCTCCCTGCGAGCAGCCCCCGCACCCCCATCGGGTGTATCTCCCTGGATTTTTGGGGGAGAGAAAGTTATTGCTTTCTGCCTTAAAAAAAAAAAAAAATATCGGGGTTTTCGGCCCTCTGGTCTTGTCTCCGCTTTGCTTTTCGTGTCCCCCGGCTCCCTCGTCCTGCGTTACTAAATCGTATTAATGGCTCCTGATAGGGTTATAAAGTGACACGGTTACATCGTAACCACAAGACCCTTATTTAAACTGCATTAAGGAAAAACAAAAAGAAAACAAAACAAAAAAAAAAAGGCGCTAGAGATACGACCAGGGGAATAAATCACGGAAAATTTAATCTTTTGCTTTTTTTTGTCAATACACTATGGTCCATCCCGCAGAGGATTTCTGCGGGATCTGTACCCCACCGTGGGAACCCTCGGTCCCACTCTCACTCCCGACACGCTCCCGCACACGCTTTCACCTGCGCTTTGTCCGCAATTTGCCTGGTGCCCGCAGCCCCCCGGCTGGCTAGGCTGCAAAATAAAGGGGAGGAAAAGCCTCAAGCAGACCCCAGCCTGCCCACAAAACCGCCTTTTGTGTAAGTTCCCGAAGAGAAATGCGTGCGTGGGAAAGGGGGATGTTGGACACGCGCAGTTTTGTCCAGAAAAAGGTATAATTTTCTTTTTCAGGAGCTGCCAGGAAAGATTTCGTTTGTAGGATCTCTCGTTAATTTTATATATATATATTTTTTATTTTTTTTTTCTTTCAAGGTTATTTCGGAAGAAGCTGTTGTAGGAGGGAGGAACGAGGCCGACCCCGCAGGTTTGATTTGTTTCTCCTCAGGCAAAACTTTGGTGGGGAGAGACCGACCCGGCACGGTGAACGGGACTCGACTCACGCCTGCCCCGAGCCGCGGGGCTGAGCCAGGCCGGAGCTTAGACTTCCGAGGAAAAAATATTTGCGTTTAATAAAGATGCTCCGTGCGCCGGGGAAGAACAATCCCCGCGACCAAAACTCGCACTCCCTTAGTGAAATCGCTTTTCTTATTGAAATCGCATCAAAACCAGGCAGGCTTCGCTCCTGGACGCTTCTCTTTTTTTTTATTTTTTTTTTCTTGCCTTCCAGCCTGAGCACCCCAAAGCAAAAGGAGGATAAAGAGGGGAACTTTGCACATACAAAAACAGAAGAAAAAAAAAAAAAGGCGAAGGGGTGAAAGAGTCGGCGGAGAGGAGCGGCCGTGCCCCGACGTGCCTGGGTAATTTTAAATCATGCAAAGCCCCGTAAAGCTGCCGCACGGGACTGGGACGGGAGGACTCCCCGGCAGGCAGGTGCAGAGAGAGCGGGGCCGGGCCCTGCCGGCTTTCGGGGCTGAACAAACCCTCGCATCTTTTTTTTTTTTTTTTTTTTTTTTTTTTAATGCCCAAATCTGCCAACAAAGGGAGAGAGGAGATAGGATGTAGCTGCGGGGAGGGGACGCAGGGCTCTCTGCACACCCTGTCTCCGGGAAATCTCTGCCTGGCCGCCCTGGGTGAAATGCAACTTTCCAAGATGGAGATTTAAATAATCACCCCAGTGACAATGGGAAAGGAAAAAAAAAACTCAAAACAACCAACCAGGGCCCGGCGGGGCCGCTCCCCGCGGGGCGCGGTGCGGGGAGAGCCCCGCCGCCGGGCAGAGCCGGGGGAGCCCCGCGGTGCCCCCGGGCAGACGGGCGCTGCACCGGGCTCCGCCCGGCCGGCTGCGAGGCGGCAGCCCGGGAGGTCCGGCCGCACTGGGGACATTTTTTCGTTCTTTACAAACCCTGCCAGATTGGTCCCTGGGGAAAACTGCCCCGAGAGAAGCGCTCCCGCAAGGGGACCCGCGCCTCGGCACCGCCAGGGCCGCGCAAAGCCGCGCTGCCGCGGCCCCTTACCTTGCCTCTCGCCTATCCTCGTTTTTCTTTCAGTTCTCCGCACGGTGCATGGGAAGCGTCAGTTCTGCTCCTGGCGGGGCCGCTCCGCGGGCTGGGGAGGGGTTCGGCCGCCGGAGCCTCCCCGGCTGCCCGCGACGGGAGCGGCGGCTCTGCGGCGGGCGGAGGGGCTGCCGCCGAGCGCGCTGCTGAAAACTGCCAGCAGCTCCGAGCTGAGCCCTTTTTTTTTTTCCTCCGTTCCCTCCTTCCCCCCTTCCCTTCCTCCCTCCTCCCTCCCTCTCCTTTCCTCTCTCCCTTCTTTCCCTCCCCTTCTCTCTCCCACTCTCCTGCATTCACGGATGGCACGGCGAGCCACTGTGTATTTATGTACATAATACGGCAGCTCGTCCCCTCCACTTCATTTGCATCATTACAATATCTGTACAAGCACATCACATTGTCTGTTGCTTGCACCTTTTGTTACGGTTGCTGTCACAGTCTACGCGACTTGACTTTCATATTTTAAATGAATTGATATTATACCAACAACACGCACTCACATCCCCGGCGCGGGGAAACCGGGCTCCGGCGCGGCGGGCGCCGCAGCCCCAGCCTCTCCGAGCCTCTCGTTTCTTCCTCTGATCCCAGGGAAGGTGGGCTGCGGGGGAGACCCTTCGTATAAATTACTCCTAGTCGTATTAATTTTCTTTCCCTCTCTAATGAAGGAAATGCTTTGAGAGTCTTGGATTTTTTTTCTTTCCATTGACCTGCCTGGTTTTTGCATAACCTCATGTTTCTTCTCACACCTTTCCCTTCCAAATTCAGCCTTTCGGGCTATGCACCTGCACGTAAGTGAGGCAGCAGAGAAGCTGGAAGAGGCACAAGCAGATATTACGCGACGAGTCGTTGTTATAGCTAGGAAAGAAACGGTAAAATACACATTTCGTAGAGCACTAAGAAATGCAGCCAGAACGAATGTTTTGGGAAATGTTTGCTCGCCCCAGCCCTGGCTTGGCAGCCCTCACCTGCCGGGTGTTTCCCTGCCGGTGCGCGTGTGTGCGGGGCTGGGGGCTTCCCTCGCCCAGCCCCGCTGCCTCCGTGGGCTGCCGGGGGCGCGGGGGCCGCGTCGCGATTCTCCAGAGGGGGGGACAGGCGGGACCCCCGCCCGAGGCTGCAGGACAACCACATTAATACAGAAACAAAGGCCGGACCGGCCGGTGGGGGCCCTGCGGGTGGTGGGGTAACGAAATATGGTTCGTGAAGGGAAGGAGAAAAGTTTCGCGGGAGAGGAATTATCATCATAATGGAGATAAAAATGTGAGCAGGGAAAAGAGGGGGGGGGATCCTATTCTGTTGGCATTTTCTGTCTGTCTTTGTGATATGGTTCGGGGGAAAAAGGGTCCTTGATATGCGGCAGATAATTCTTATCAGCCCCACGCAGCCCATTTCCAAAGTAAGTGTTTTAATTACTCCTCCTGTATTACCCTTCATCCTCTGAGAGAAGATACATCACCAGATTTATGCAGGGGAAAAATACAAAAGAATGTGGTATTAAAATACATACATGCATATATCCCCTCTTTTTTCCCTTGTGCCCAGGAAGAGGGAGACGCTGTCGGCAGCCGCGTCCTGGGATCGCCCGGCACGGAACGAGTCCAAAACGAGGAACTGTCGCTCCGGCGGAAAAACTACGGGAAAAGTGGGGTTTGAAGGCTGCAGATTTTTCCCCAAGCGGGGTCAGACGGGGGTGTGCGAGCCGGGGGCTCAGGGGGCTGAGACCGGAGCGGTGCCCACCCGAGCTCACCGCGCTGTGCCTGCTCTCCAGCCGCGCTGTCCCGGGACAGCCGGGGTCGCCCCTCCAGGTGCCACCAGGGACATTGAGGGTCGCACAGGCAGGGAGTCAGGATTTTCCCCTCATGCCCGCTGGAAAAGAAGGATGTTTTTCTTTCCTGTTAAGCTTTCGTGCTAAAGATGTCATCTGAAAGTCTGGGAGGAAGGGGGACCGTGCTCTGCTCTCTTTCACGGTAACAACCATATCATATTGAAAAATATGATAGACATTGGGGGGAGATTTCCTCCCCCATTAAAAAAAAAAAAAAAAAGAAAAAAAAAAGAAAAAAACCCCCAACCTTTTCAATATTGATTAAAAAAAAAAAAGGGAGAGAATTTTAAAAGAGAAGAAGCAGCACCAGCAGCAAGGAGAATATAGGCTCAGCAGCTCTCCAGGTTAGCTTCCTTATTATTACTATCCAGGGGTAATTTTTCATCTCTGCTAGCTAATCTTTGTTCCTTGTGAAGATAATGAATAGCCCAATCCTTATCTCCTGGGCTCCTGGAGGCTGCTGGAGAATGGGGTTGAACAGGGTTGAAAATTGGTTCCAAAGTGCTGCTGAATAAATGGTGTTCCTTATCTCTCGCTTCCAGATTATCGGAACCCTTTCAAAACTCACACAACAAATACAGCCACCGCATCTAATGCATCATTTACCAGAGCAGATCTCCGCGTTTGATCGGCAGATAGGCAAAATCTATGTATTCCTTGCTTTACTTAGTATGCATGGATGCGGGGCTGCTGTGCACGAGGGCTGCCCCCGGCCGGGCCCGGGACACCCCCGAGGCTCTTGGCACACGCGGGTCTTCGCTGTGGATTCTGTGGAGTGACAAGAGTGTCCCCTGCCCATCCCCGATCCAGGACAGCCGGGTGGGACAGCAGCTCACCGTGCAGGGTGCTGCCACACAGCATGCTTGGAAATTTGGGCTTGCTCTGCTGAGGCACTGGTGGATTTGCAGGGAAGGGAGAAGAGTTGTGAACATCATCCTCAGGCACCTGCTGGCACTCACACTCACTCCTGCACCCACAGCCTCCTTCACCTGCCTCCCTGGGCAGCCAGTGCTTCAGGAGTGATGAAGTGTGTGGCAGCACCTCTGTCCCCACGCAGAAAGCCACGGCCAGGCTCAGCTGTGTCCCAGTCCTGCCCCTGCCTCAGCAGTCTCAGGGTCCAGCTGGGTCAATCTAGTGAAAACTCCCAGGGCTCCCCCCAGCTTGTTCCCCCCAAACCCTGGCCAGTCCTCCACAGGCTGGGCTGGGTGATCCCTCCACCTCCCAGCCACAGGCACAACAGGGCACCTGAGACAGCCCAAATTTGGGAAGTAATTGGTGATTCTGAGGGACAAAAATAAACCTTACAGAAAGGGAGTTATTTTCTCCCAGAGTTGGTGTGAAGTCTGTCCCTTCCAGCTCAGGACAGTATCAGATTTTTCTTCCTTTCTTTCTCTCTTCCTCTAATTCTCTCTTCATTTCCTGTTTCTTATTTTCTTGTTTCTTATTCTCTCTCTTTTTCTTTTATTTTTTTTTTCCTTTTTTTTCCCTCCCAAAACCTATCTATATAACAATAAATGCCTCCCAGTCTGGGTGTGCAGCCCCCAGCTCCAGAACAGGAGATCCCCCAACCCAGAGCCAGGGACAGATGTCCCTTTGGCTCACCCAATCTTCTTTCCTCTGTCAGTACCTGAGCTTGTGCCAGGAACCAGACAAGGAAACATTTTATTCTGCCCCACTGCAGTGCGTGACACATTGCTAGCACTGCCCTGGACCCCCCAGGCCAGGGGGACAGCAAGATTCTGGCTTGGGGACAGGACACCCACAGTCTCCTGGTCCCCTCTGCCAGTCCAGCAAAGTTCATCTCATCCCTGCCTGGAAAGAGAGAGAAACTTCGGTGGGATGTTGCAGGCAAGCAGCTGCCCCAGCCCGCGCCTGAAAGTTTTGCAAATGTTCAACTTGTACTAATTTTGTGTGGCTGTATTCACAGTTGTTCTCTGTAAAAAATGGACCTGTGTTAGTTTATTAATAACCTAAACATTACGCATTAAAGACCTATGAGTGACACAAGATGACAAAAAGCTGTATTTTTCCAATATACACAAGCACACATTTAATAACCTTCTATTGCATCTCAGCTAGGCCTTCTCTCTGATGGTTCCCATGGCAACTGAGATAAAAAAGCAGCCATTTTCCATATCTCTATGAAAGTCTATTATATTGCAGGATTAGTTCATCTTCTGCTAAGGTCAAACACAAAGTCATACAACCTGAAATATTTAGAATCCATGTACATTCATTTTTTTATATGCCCTTTCATTTTCCACAAAAGACTGGGCTCCTCTGAGGTTTTATTCCCCAGAAAATGCTAAGCAAAGCAATAAAAAAAATCATGATTAGCAGCTGATGAAAAGTTCAATTGTTTTTCTCTCTCTTTTTTTTTTCTCTCTTTTTTTTTTTTTTCCTCTTTAAAAAAAAAAAAAAAACCACCATTGTTGGGCAGATAGTGCCTTCCCCATTTATCTCTATCAGCAGCCGTGATTGCAGCCGATACCTGCCGCCTAATTGGGCTGGGAGCGATTCGCAGGCGGACGGCGGCACCTTCTGGCAGCGGCGGGTGAGCGCGGCGGAGCCGGGGCCCCGGGACAGCGGGGCCGGCCCGCTCCGCACCCCGGCACAAACCGAGCTCGCCCGGGGCTCCGGGAGCTCCCCACGGCTGCCCCGGGACGGCCCCGCCCGAGTCTGCCCCGGATCGTAACAATTCACAAAACCCCGCCGCGGGTTGCAGCGCTCCGAGTCTGCATCCGCGGCTTTCCGCCGTGATTAAACATCTTTATTTAGGTGGGTTCCCAAAGCCTTTCGCCCGCAAGTTTTAGCTATTGCAGGTTTGCAGGGAAAAAAAGAGAAAAAAAAAATTTTTTTTACACACATCTGAGTGGCTCCCGTGAGTCCTGATCTCTTTGCAGGAAAGTGAAGTCACTTTTCTTTTTTTATGAAGGAGTTGGTAACATAATTCAACCAGGTCTTGGTGACATCTCGAAATGCAATAAAGTAAAACCTGGGCAGCCTTCAGACAGTTTGAATGGTGACAAACACGTTATCACCCACGCCATGAAGAACTACAGCTCACTCTTTTTCCAAGGTCACTCCTGAAAACCTGGGAAATCAGGGGAGAGAATTTGTGCATGTGGCCACTCACACTTGTGGCTTTGTTCACAGATATGTGCTGCAACGTGACATTTATTCCAGCCCCTTTTAACGTGGAGAAATAGACACTCTGGAAATATGTGGAAATGAGGAGAAGCTCGAGGGTGGCAAAAGGATGGAAGGATTTTTTTTCCTACTTTTCCCCATCCCCACAGGGGTGTCCCAGTGGACCCAGCCACGCTGTTGGAGCAGCTCAGGAGGGGCCAGCTGGGGGGTTCAGCAGGGATGGTGAATTCCAGGCTATCCCTGGAGATGATCTACACCTGCCATGGGACCGGGAGACAGGAGCTGCTGTGGGCAAAGCCATATCCCAGCCTGACTCTGCATTCCCCCACTGCCTCAGTTTCCCCCAGCCTGGGTGAGGGCACAGAGGTGTTGCCAGAGGCCAGCACAGGCCCAGGGGTGCTCTCAATGAGCTGCTTGCAGGAAGGTGTTGCACAGCAGTTGCCAGAGCCATGCCCATCTCCTGAAGGCAGGGAGCAGCCCCTGCTCTCAGCAGCACACCTGGGAGGGGAGGCCAAGGTGGCTTCCCCAGCTGGGGACCTGCTAACACAGGGCACCTGTGCACCCATAAAAGCCCACACCTGCACCTTCCCCTCCCCTTCCTCTGCTCTCTGCTTCCTTCTGCTCCTCTGGGGGGAGAGCAGATGGCTGCATTTTTAGAAATAATACAAACCCACATATTTTTAAATTTTCGAACCTGGGATTTGGATGTTTGGTGGTTTGGGGGCTTTTTAAGGTAGATGTGTTTTTAGTCTCAAAGTTTGGACTAAAGAGAAGAAGGCTGGAAATGTGTCCTGAGCTGAATATTTTGAGGAGGAATCGAGCACCAAACACAGGTGGGTTTCTTTTTTTAAGTCTTGTGGTTTCTTTTCTCCCCTACTTCATCCTTGCCCTCCTGGTCAGCAGCTGACATGGTGGTTGCATACCTGAGGTCTGTGGCCCTGAGAAAGCCTTTGGAAATCTGGGAGTAATTGCATCCTTCAGGTAAAAAAACAAACATGTTTGAGTACAGTGTTACCCCCCTCTTCTTGGGGCAGTGGTGTTTGTCTTGTCTCAGAGCTCTGGCTCTCCTGTGATAGCTGCTGCTGTGACAGGTGGGGCTCAGCTGCCCCAGAGCTGGTAGTGTGGGTGCTGTGGAGGGTCTGTGACAGAGTTCACTGTGAGCACTCCTGTCCTCCAGCAAGTGGGGATGTTTGTGTGCTGGTGCCCACTGGGGCTGCTGGGAACTGGAATGGTGCTGGGTACCATGCTGACTGCTGTTCAAACTCAGCAAAAATGGGCAAAACAAGTCCTTTGGGCTCCAAATATGTAGATTATTTCCAGTGTCCAGTTAGTGCTGGGGGGAGCCTGGAGGATGTGGGGCTGCTGGCTTTTTCCAGGAGCAGGGTGGGTGATCCTGCTGGGAGAAGGGGGCTCCTTCCAGCCCCAGGGGCTTGGGAGGCTTGGCAGTGCCACCAAGGGGTGCTCTCTGCTCCCCTCCCCGTGAGCCAAATGCTGTGTGGTTCGTTCAGGGCCATGGTGAATGCCCCAGTTTGGCCCCTGGTTGTTTTTCTGTCTCTCAGTGACATCTGGTGCATTGCTGTGAGTTCCCAGAAAGAGGCCCTGATGGAGGATGTCAGGGTAGGAAGAAAGGAGCTGACCTTGCTATTAAAAGGCAACAGAAATGGAAATGTTTCAGGCTGTTTCTAGCAGACATGTCTGGGAAGAAAATCTCTTTGCTCTGTTCTATCAGGCCCTTATGGGAAGCTTTTCTCTGCTAATTGTTCACTTGATACTACACTGGAGATGTTAATTTATCCTTGTCCCCATTGTATGCCTAAAGAGATCCTGGGGAGTTTGAGAGGGAGTTAAGTCCTACTGATCCCTCGTGACTTTGTACATTTCTGGTCTTACAGTGGCACCAACAGCCCTGCAGCTCTTGGGTCAAAGATGTTGGTCTTGAATGGGAAGAGTTTGGGCCCCAGTCCTGCTTTGAGTCCTAAGCAATCCTGTTGAATCCAGCTCAGCAACCCCAGCAATGTCTCTTTAAAGAGGGAATTTCTTGCAGATCTCTGATCCCTGCCCTGAGCAGGGTGCCGTGGAGGAAGGAAACCTTGCCATTGTATGGCTATTCCTTGTGATGTGGGAGAAGTCCAGTAATTATTGAGATTAGTAAGAATAAGCTTTGTTTACAGTTTGAGATGAATGAATGTTTTAAACTCGGCTTTTTGGCTGAAATGAAATGTGGCATCAGTGTAACACCTGATGCATCCATTATCTGGGGAGTGGAAGACTAACCTTGCTTGATACAAGGTGTGAACTTGATTTAAAAGGGCTTTCCTTCACTTTTGTTCCCCAGTGCTGAGCGATCCTGCAGGTGATTCTGTGGGAGCAGGGGCTGCTCTGCCTGCCTGGAAGGGAAGGGGAGGAGGGAGGACAGTGTGATAGGCTGTGCTGGATATTTGGGACCTGTGTGCTAGAGGACAGCGTGGGTGTGGTGACAGCAGTGACAGCAGGCAGCCATGGGGATGGAGATGCCAGATAGTCCCTGCTGGCCACAGAGGGATCATCCCCCTGCTTCAGCCTCCTCTGAGCTGCACTGACAGCCTGTCTGCAAAAGCCCCAACAGTGCCTCAGCAGCAAAGGCACAAATCATGCCAGATGCCACCTACCTGTGCCCCAGGTATGGTGCACAGTGCTCTGGCTTTGTGCAGGGCCTGGAGGGAGCTGAGCACCAGCACCCACCCAGTGTGGGTTGTGCAGGGGCCTTGGTGGCAGCCACCAGAGCCAAGGATTTAAATGAGTAAGGCCAGAAGCACAGGCAGCTGCTCTTGGCTTCAGCCACAGTGCTTCCACTGCTCAGACCAATGTTTTCCAGCCACTGCCTGTGGACATGTCAGTGGTGCTGCCAAGAGCTGTCCCAGCAGGACCACAGCAGTGGGAGCATCAATGAAGCAGCTTCCAGAAGCCATGGGCACAGAAGAGGGACAGCCAAAGGCTTTCTGAGCTCTGCTTTCAAATGCTTTTTGATGATGAAAGTGGCTCCTGTGAAATATCATCCATCACAAGCTCTCTGGTGCTGAGCAGGGGTGGGCACTGCCTGGGCTGCTGTGGCAGTGGCCAGAGTTGGGCAGTGAGGCCAGCATGCTCCAAATGGAGAAGACTGACAGTGCAGGAGCTCAGGGGTGGGCTCTCCTGCGGGGTTTCTCCATCCTCAGTGCATTGAATCTGTACTGGGGTGAAAGCATCAGCTTCACCACTGTTTTCACTCAGCAGGTTGGTCTTGGTCTGCTCTTGATGTCCTTAACAGTGACAAATCCCTGGGCAGAAGAGCACCTAATGACTTTGTTTTCCACTCCACAGAGAGGGGAGATGGCACTTGTAGAGAGCCATAAGAGAGCCCAGGAGCCTTTCACCACCTCAGGGGCCTGGCCTAGGGCTTGTTGGAATAAATCAGCCTGGCATGTCTGTGCCTGTCCTTGCAGAGTGAACCCCATGTGTGCTGGAGGGAGGGTTTGTTTGCTGGGCAAGAAACAGTGGAACACAGCCTGGGAGCAGGGCAGGAGCCCAGCTCATCTGCCACACTTGGGCCAAGGGCACATGAAGGGGCAGAGCTTCATCCCTCAAAGCCCTGCAGGTCTGAGCCACTTGAAATGTGCTGCTCCAGCCCCACCCAGCCACCAGCCACGGGGGTGGGAGGCAGAGAACGTTGCCTTTGACTGTTGTGGGCCCTGAAGACCTGCTGGAGCATCTGGCTGGGCACAGGACATGGCAGCAGGGGATGCTGGAGCTGCTCCCCCAGCTGGTTCCTCTGCTGTGGATGTGTAATGCACAGCAGCACAGTATGTACTGTGCAGAGTGTGTGACTGTGGATGCAGTATTTATTTAGGTGTTGAAGGTGAAATTAATCTCTGTTATTCCCTCTGGGCTCAATCTTTACCTGATCTCCCAGCTGAAAGACAACACTGCACCATGGGAACGTCCTCCCATCCTCAGAGGGGTGTCTGCTGAGTTTTGGGAGTAAAGCCCTTTTCCTTCCACACTCACTCCCCCTTACCCCTCTCCTCACCCACTTTTGCCTTCATTTCCAAAGGCTCGTGGGACTGCCACTGCTCTGCCTCTTTCCCTTGTTTTTCCCAACTGTTTTGGAGCCCAGTGGGTGGCTTGGGACAGAAACCTGCCCAGCTCATGAAAGCCATAGAAACACTTCCTATGAGGCTGATAAAAGCAGGGTGGTGGTTTTCCTTTTTTTTTTTCTTTTTTTTTTTCCCTTGACCAGAACCCAAAATAGCCCTTTCCAGTGCAACAGATACATCACCACCAAGTCACCTCAGTGCAGTGACTGCAAATCCTTCTGGGTGGTGATGCTGGATGCTCTGGAGGAGGCAGCCAGGCTGCTGCTCCTGCCCAGCATGCCCAGGTGAAGTGGGAGCAACGGCACTGGGAGGGGTGGAGCCACTGGGAGCATCCCTCACAGCAACTCTTTCCTTAACCTGGTGATCTCAACTCTTGCCTGCTGGGCTGTTCTCAAGGCTCCTAAACAAAACCCATCCTTCATTAGGTAATGTGGCTACATTTTTTTTTTCCAGAATTGAGGGGGTTTTTTTCTTAAATCACTTTTTTTTCCACCAAACTAAGAGGGAATAGAAGGGGAGGAAGGGAAACCCCTCAGCTCTTGTCTTGGTGACTTGTCATGCCTGCCTTTAATTGACAGACCTTGTTATTAATGTTTTCCAGCCGCCTCTCATCCAGGGCTCAAACCTCCCTTTTAAAGCCCTGTCATGTTAAAAATTGACATGTGTTGACTTTGGCCTGGGAGAAGCCAGGCCCTGGCTGTAGGTAGGAACTGCATGTGTTTAGTCTGGCTTACATTTTATTTTCTCCTTTCATCAAATTAGTTCAGCTGTATTTTTTTTTTTTCTGAAGGAAAGAAAAGAAAAACTGCTTGACAATCTGAGGCTGTGGGTTAGAATTGCAGCCTTGCGTTAAAACAACAAAAAATAACTTACAAATGTGGGCTGTGTCAGGCCTGGTGGAGATGGGGCCACTGGAGCAGGGATGGGAAAAGCTGCTGCAAGTAAACACTCTCTCTATGCAGGCACAGAGATTCCTCCTGCAGCCCCACAGCCCTGGCTGCTTGTCTGATTTATTCCAGTAGAGCTTGTTGTATTCAGCCTTGCTAAAATTAGTGCTGTCCTAACTCTGCACCAGGTTTATTTCTCCACTTTTTGCTCAGCTGTCAGCAGCCTTGCTGTGGGTACTCCAGTTCTCCACTCTAAAGCTCAGCCAGGGATATGCTGCAAGCCCACAGAGTGACCACTGGGCTGGAAAGCCAAGGAAATCCTGCTTCTTGTCCATTAAATATCTGGGATTAGGGGTTGTGTGGCACATTTCATGGGGATAGCAGTTAAGATCCAGACTTTATCCATCAGGGATGCTCCTGTCTCTGGATGTGGAGTGGAGGAGCGCCCAGACACTGGGGAGAGCATGTCCTGCCCCTGCTTTCCCAGGTTTTTACCTAATCCTTAGTGCCTCACTATGGGAGGCATCTGGTTCCCTCTCCCTGTATTTCCCCAGGTACTTCAGAGTCAAATGCACCCAAAATGCCCGTGGGGTTCGTGTACACAGGACATCCCCCAGCCCCGGGTCACCGAGGACAGGGAGTGCCAGGTCCTGTTCTGGTGCCAAATGAAAAGCAGCAGCTGAAGCTTCAGGGAGTTTATAACAGGCTCATGTCACCATCCTGCCCACACTGAATCCTCCCCTGCTCTGCCAGGGCCAGATGAAATGGAGCCTGGGGCTGGAAACAGTGCAGGGGATGGGGGAGAGGAGCCCCGGGAGGGGCTGCCAGGGGGAGACACCTCTCCTACCTCCTCAGGGGCATGGCAGTGGCCTTTACTGTCCTTAACAGTGACAAATGCCTGAGCAGAAGGGCACCCAGTGACTTGGTTTTCCATTCCACAGAGAGGGGAGATGGCATTTAGGAGAGCCCAGGAGCTGGTGTTGCTTCTGCAAGGAATGACTGCCCTATCATACCCAAACAGCACAAGTGAAGAGGAAAATAAACAGAGAAGGATCCTCCTTTGCCCCAGGGCATGTTGCAGACAACCCATCTTTGCCTCCTGACAGGTCTTGCAGGTGGGTGCTGGTTCAGCATCTCCCCTCGTAGCAATTCCAGTGTATATCCTTTTTTCCTGCATCTTGTGGTGGGTGTTTCTGTGGGCCCCATGGGATGCCCACCCAGCTGACCTTCATCCTCTGTGCCCTCTAAGACTGTGCCAGACCCACCATCCGGGCAGTCAGTCACAGGCCCCCAGCCTGGATTATCTCTCTGGTTTTTGTCTGTGTGGGCAAACAAGAAGAGGTCCCACGGGTGATGCTGGCTGCCCCACGGGTGCAAAGTGGGGAGCTGAAGGGTTCCCTGCCTCCCTGACTGACCAATGCAGGAACAGTCCCCCCCAGAAAGTGTGAAGGGATTTGGCACCAGGACCTCATCTCCCCACAGCCACCATCCCTTTCCAAATTCCCCTCTGGACAGTTGGTCCATACACACGAGGACCTGACTCCTCATGGGGGGGCTGAAATATTTTCTCACAGTTACTTTTGTAACATTAGTGAAATCAAAGCAAAACGTGTCAAAATTCCCATTAAGACACATTTAACTTCCCTTGTTCCAAGACAAAGTGCCTTTGCCTGGAGGCAGGTTTCGGGTTTGCTGCACGGCCGTGGGAGACTATTGGATTACAGGCAGCACCGAGCCAGAGTTTGCTTTCTTTAGGGTAAAGGCTTTTCCTAATCAGGATCAGTTTAATTCTGTTATCTGAATTATTAGCTTGGCTCTGTGTCTGGCCTGTGCAGGAAGAAGATGAGGGAGAGGGGAGAGGATCTGAGCCCCACAGGGCAGGGTCTCTCCTTGTCTGGGACCTGCTCTTTGCACTACAAAAGCTCAGTGTTGGTGTTGTGGACGGTGATGGATGGGGGAGGCTGTGAGGGCCCTCCAGGGCTTTGCAGCTCCAGGTTGAGGCTCATTGTCTGGCTCTGCCATAGGTGAGTGTCAGCCTGATTTACTGGTGGGGAAACTGAGGCATGGGGCAGCAATGTGGGAATGTGGAGCTAAGCTGCCCTCACCTGTGGAGATGTGAGATGAATTTTTCATTAAGTGGAGGATACAGCAAAATCCCTTCTTTCCTCCAGGGAAAAAACAACATTTCTGCATCCTGGCTCATGTGTCAGGGGAGAATGTTTGGGCCTTACCACATCCTTGCTTTGAAAAGGATACTTTTTCCCCTTTCCTTTTTTTTTCCTTCCTTTTTTTTTTCTCCCAGGAGTGAGGGTGTGTATGGAAATTTGAAGGGAGTGTTTTCCATGTTATTCCTCCAATGTGCTCACTCTGTGTTACAGGGTCTGTCTGTGGTCCCCACTCCCACCTGGATCTTGGTGCTTGTGCTTGAGACATACACAATTATTGCTGCTTTGAGCCCAGGGAGCATTTTGGCTGTCAAAGCTGCTCACAGGGCACCAGACAGCAGCAGCAGGAACAAATAACCTGTGGCTGCTGCTGGTGGGATGGGGAATGTTGGTGTGGTGGTGCTGGGAAGGGCTGGCCCTGAATGAAGAACCTGGGCAATGCATCCTGAGTGCCCAGGGAGTGAGGTTTGTGTTATCTGTGCCTCTGAACTGAATGAAACCAGGCTGGACAGAGGCATCAAAGAGAAGCTGGAGCTTGCCCATGTGGGCAGCTCTGCTCCTGAGTGTTCCCAGGTGGCTCCTCAAGATGAGGGTGAAGTTGCTACGGTGAGGAGGATCCAGCTTTGTTTCACCCATGCAATTCAGGGGACAGGGGAGCCTCACTTCAGCCCAAGAGCTGGACACCTGCTTGTCCAAAGGTGGCACCAAGACACTGAAGATGAGAGAACCCATGCACAGGTGGTGTGGTCACCACTGGCCAGGTTGTCAGGGCACCACTGGGGTAGCTGAGACTTAGAGAAGCAGGCCAGGATTCCATTGCATCTGATTTAATAGGTAATTGCTGAGTCTTTCCTCATCCTATAGCAGTGAGACACCTCTGCTTAATAAACTCTCCTCTCTTTGACTGCAGTCAGGCCATGGTTATTCCAAGGTAGGACTGAAGGTGTGTGTTGGCAGGGCTGTGGAAAACAGATGAGATGTAAAAGGCTTGGGAGCCCATAGCAGATCTACCACTGAGTTGTGTCTTACTGTGTTTTTATAAGGTTTTCTTAGCACCCATGAAGAACAAGAGGCTCACTGGTACATGAAGAGTCTCCAACCCATTAGATTTGGGGACAAAGGAGCTGCTTGCTCCTGTGGGAGTGGGAGCAGGGAGATCCATCACAAGGCACAGGAGTGGTGTGAACAGCACCATTTCTCATCAGTGATGGGAAACATGTGGCTGCACCCATATTTGTTATCATTTAGGGATCCCACACAGGGCAGAGCTCGACTCCAAGGTGATTGAGGCACTTACATCAAGTTTTCAGCTTTGGTCTTTGCTGGCATAATCAGTCTTTTGCAAGAAATGCTCTCTGCTCAACTTTCTGACATTATTTCATCCCCACTGTTAAGTGCAGGTTGAAAAAATGTCCCAGCACTTTAATTTTCAGACACTTATACTCTGAGCATCTTTGAAGCCTTGGTCCCATGCTTCCCTCTGCATCCACATCTCCTTGCTGATGAGAAGCTGCTGCACAGGGAATTCAGCACCTGTCTTTGATGTCCTGTCCCTGTAAGGAGCTCCTATCCCCATGGCCTGCTTTAGTCTACCAAGTCCTACAGGTTCTCTGTGTCAGAGATCATCTCTTTCCTCCTAAACCAGAAGCTGATGGTTTCATGTCTGAGCCCAGGAACACAGTGATTCCTGGAGTTCTCTTTGCTTGGCCTCCTTAACTTGACAGAATCAACAGGCTGCCTCTTCTGCTGGGCCCAAATTTTTTCCAAAGAAGGTAATTTTGTGTAGATACTGCAGTGGGGTGTGCTAGCTCGCATTTGTGATTGTGCTGTGAATTTAATTGATATTATTGAGGGGTTTGCAGGTTGGTGCTGGTGCGCAGGTTGATGTTGAGAGTTGATGTTACTTTGGGTCACTGCTGGGGGCTTTTGCCAGAGAGCTGCTGATGTCCAAGATGAGTGGTACCAGCTAGGCTAGGCTCTTTGAACATCTTCTCCAACATCCTCTAGTCCAGTCCTGTATCCTGAAGTCCTTCCTGCTCTTCTGGAAAGAGGCCAAGGAGATGGGAGATGGCATGAGCTCAAGTTATAGGAGCTTTCATTCTCTGGCATGAGCTGCTGAACCAGCATGACAAGGATGGCACTTCCCAGGGCCATCAGCTGGGACAGCCCACAGCCACCCTCAGCAGCTGTCCAACACCTCCCCACGGCTGTTGCCACCTCAAGCCCTGCCTTGCAGCTACTCCTGGTGAGCACAGACTGTGCAGTTCCTGTCTGGGTGTTTCATGATGCCACCCACCCATGGGAAAGGGACCTTCTCCCAGCTGGGAGTGGGCAGAGCTCTGAGCAAGTTCTGCTGGGCTGTTGTGCCTCCAAAGCTGGCCTCTCTCACCCCAGGGTGCCTCACCAAAATAGCTGCTATGGAAAGAGGTTTGTTGACTTTTTTCTTTTCCTTTTCTTTTTCTTTTTTTTTCTTCCTGTGCTCAAACTTCCCCAGACCTCCTCAGAAGACCCTGGCATATCATCCTACAGATGTGCCATAGAAGCCTTGGTTGCAAAATATATCCGGCATGGCAGTTGGCAGTGTTGTGCAATCTCCATCAACTTACGGAAACCACTGTGAGATACTCTCAGAGAGGGACTCCAGCCCATCCATCACTCCAGCCGCAGTCATGTGTCCCACTGTCAGCCAGGAGGGCACAGCAGCACGGGGACTGCAAGCACCAGAGAGCTTTCCCTCGCAGTGGGTGCTCTCGTGCAGGGCTGGATGGATATCAGCTCTCTCCTGGTGCCCTTCGCTTCTCAGACCTTCTCTGTTGTGTTCCACCAATGTCCCACCATTAGATATTCCCCCTCAGGGTCTGTCACTGCTGCTGGAGTCGCACCAGTGGTCAGAATCTGGGTGGTTGGGAATGGCCATGGAAAGCTCAACATGGCACAGATGATGGTTATAGTAGCTCTGAGAGGACAGATGTGGGATGGCAACAGGAAAGCTGCTGTTCAGATCCCAAGTTTCCTCCTTTTGAACCTGTGGTGGTGTTCACAGGGGTCTTAGGATGAGGGAAGAAATGAGAATGTTGACTCCATGTTTCAGAAGGCTGATTTATTATTTTATTATATATATTATATTAAAACTATACTAAAAGAATAGAAGAAAGGATTTCATCAGAAGGCTAGCTAAGAATAGAAAAGGAATGATAACAAAGGCTTGTGACTGACTGAGACAGTCTGGACAGCTAGACTGTGATTGGCCATTAATTAGAAACAACTACATGAGACCAATCACAGATCCACCTGTTGCATTCCACAGCAGCAGATAACCATTGTTTACATTTTGTTCCTGAGGCCTCTCAGCTTCTCAGGAGAAAAAATCCTAAGGAAAGGATTTTTCAGAAAATATCATGGCTACATTAACCCAGCAGAGACCTTCCCCCTGGCTCCAAGGCCCAGCAGTCAGTACAGTGTGCTGGGCAGGCAATAGGACACCTTCCTCCCAGTGATCCATCCTGTTCCTCTGTTCTCTGGGGCTCTTGCTAAATCCCCTCTCAAATGAGTGGGGCTTTGGCTGTGAGGGGGACTTATGCAACAACCTGGCTCTCCTGGATTGCAGGAACATGAGCCTGGACTGGCAACATTCATTTTTGGGCGGACTTGGGTGATGGGCTGCAGCACAGAGTTCTCACTGCCTTTACCCCTCCCTGTCCCTGGGACACGTTCCTCACCAGTGCCAGGGCTGTGGGGAGCATGGCAGAGCACTGGGAAGGGACAAGGTGCTGCTGTGAGGGGCCATCGCTTACCCTTGGCTCCTGAACCCTGCTCAGCACGGCCAGCTCTTAATCACCACAGTTTATTGCTGGCACCTCCTGGCCAGCTCACTCTCTCCTCCTGAGCTGCCTCTTGCCCTCCTCTCTCTCTCTGCAGGCATATTAAATCACTGAGGTCTGCCCAGGAGAAATTGCTGCTGCTCCATTACCCTGCTGTCAGCATCTACTGCACTCGTGAGAATCAGGTTCCACATCAGAAAATAATAAAGGCAATATTATGAGCAGAGGGGAGAGGAGATTAAAAAACCTGTTTAAAGAGCCTTCTGGTCCCCATGCTGTTTATCACACTTCATGACTTTGTGTTATTTTTGTTGTCACTGAAGTTGGACTTTTAATTTTCCTCTGATCATCAGGTGACTGGTTTGTAATTTCCCTATGGCTCCAAGGATTAAAATAGGTTGTTTTTAAAAATACCTCTTGCTCCCCAAGATCAGGTAGTGATACTTTCTTTGCTTGTTGGAGTGCTAATTAAATCCTTTATACAGATGTGGGGTGCACTGAGTCCAGCCCCAGGGCTGAGCCAGACCCGCAGTGGCAGTGACAGAGCTGCTTGGGAGGACTTTGGGTTCCAGTGCTTGGCTAGCTCTGTTCTCCTTGGGATCTTGCTGCCACTCTCATGTTTATCCAGGACATTTGGGATTTTTTTCCTTTCTTTTTTCCTTTTTATTTTTCCTGACATGATTTCCTTTCCAGGGTGTTTTGGTCAATTTTCACCCTTAATGCTTTTGACTAACGAGACTGTTGAATTTCACAGAATGCTTTTCATGCTCTGACACATTTGTGCTGTGGGTTGGCAGCAGTATAAAGTGAGGGTATTTAAGTCCTCCAGCCAAAACTGCCATCTCCTTCACCTTCATGCCAAGTGCTTTATCTGTGATAGGGGTTTTGTGGCTTTTTTAAATTAATGGATAACTGCATATATAAATCCCACGAGCTGCAAAGAAATGCTGGGTGATGGTTATTGAGACTGTGGGTGTGCATGGGCATGTGCAGCCCTGGCCCAGAGCATGTGCTGTGCAGCACAGACACGTGGCTGCTGCTGCTGCTGGGTGCTGCCTGCCTTGGTGGCAGTGCCCAACTCTGCTCTGCTGGGTTTGTGTTGTTCTTACCCAGCCAAGAGGGCCAAGGCTAACTGGGCTGGTGTAACTCATTTCATTGCAGTGCAGAGCTGTGGCAAGCTCAGAGAGTTTCATTGATGTGAGTCTGGGATCCATCACACAAGCCGCTCTGTCTGCTGCTCCAGGGCAGGCAGCTCCAGCTGGTTTGGCCACAGGAGAGGGGGATCTGTCTTGGAGATGTTGGCTGGAAGCCACTCCTGGAGGGCTCCAGCCTGAGAGTGCAGCACTGTTGCTGATCCTGGATCAGCTCAGCTCTGGCTTTGCTCACTCAAGGCCTGCAGACCTCCAAGGATGGCTCTCCCCTCTCCCCACAGCCACACTCCTGCCCTGCCAGCTGCAAGAAGGAGCAGGTAGACACTAGAGCCCTGTTTTGCACAGGATGGAGCATGGGGCAGTGGGAAACACCATTGGTGTGAGGGGCTGGTGGAGGGAGATGGGCTATGGCAGATGCAGTCACTGGCCTCTGCATGGCAGAGCTGCTACAGGGGCTGCTGGTGCCCTGTCCATGGCTCTCTGTTGGATTTACTTATAGCCTGAGCTGTGAGTGCAGGTGGAGCTGTGCTGTGCATGCTCCTGAAGGGAGGAGGAGGTGAAAACCCTCTACAGGAGCCATTTCTTCATTTTATTCTGCCATCCCATTTTACTTCACCCTGCTCCCTGGGCATTGGTGTGGGCAGAGCTCTGTCACCTTCCCAAGAGCAAAGGTGTTTCCTGGGTTTGCTGGAGGTGAACCCAGGTCCAGCCCCTGTTCCTCTCACACTGCTACCCAAGGGCCACCACGCTGCTTGGCTGGTGGGAGGAGAGCAGAGCTCTGTCTCACCTCTGGTCTATCCCTCTCCCTTCCCCCAAGCCCAGGCAGCCACATTTGGCACCACCCCAACAACAAGTCATGCTGGCACCAGAGACTAAAATTTAAAAAAAATTATTAAAAAAAAATTCCACATGTTTCTAAAGAAAACCTCAAATTGACCTCTCCCAGCTGGAGGTTAGGGGTTGGTTGCTTTGTAATCACTCCCAGCTTACTGTTGAAAACATCTTGGTCAATTTTTATCAGTGCCTGAACAGGAACAGCCTTGGAGGACTGTCTTTGGGGAGATTGGGTGGTTAACTAGTGCAGGGTGAGACGCTCCTGCCCAGCCAGCTGAGGTGCATTTTAGATGGCACTGATTTGATGTGTGCCAGGGGACCAGCATCCCTGGTGCTCCTTGGATGTTCCAGGTGCCTGGGGAAGGCCTTTACCTGTCAGGTGATGCCCATAGTGGGGTGTAAACATGGAGTTAACTCCTGTTCATGGTGTGAAGGAAGGGCTGGGGATACCCAGAAGGCAGGTGGGATGAGTTGATCCATCCTCAGAATGTTTGGAAGGAGAAAAGGGCAAGAAGGCTCAGGGCTGCCCTGTGGGAAGAGAAGTGATAATGGGGATAAGGCTTGAGCTGTGCAGAGAGAACCTTGCAAAAACCTGACAAGGTCTGTGCTGCAGAAACGAGGTCAAGGTGAGACCAAATGGTGTGAGAAGGGCTGGGCTAGAAGTGGTGAGATTTGACCTATGGTGTTACTAAGCAGCTTTGGGGCTAAGGTGGGTCCCAAGAAGGTTGCAGCATCCTCCAGTGCACAAAAGGAGATGGATTTGAAGAGCAAAAAACTGCTGGTGCAGGCTGGGATAGATGAACAATGGACAGGGAGGAGATGAAGCCAGTTCCTGGGAGGGGAACTGGAGTGTGGGTTTTTGGTGATGGGAGGGAGTGAGGGTTGGAAGGCAAAGAATGAAGAGCCCTGTTCCTATCAGGCAGCACAGCTCTGTGAGCCCAAACCCTGCAGGCATGAAGCCTCTGCCTGGCTAATGCAGCTGCAAACTGGGAGAGGCAGCTGGATGCTCTCCATGGAGAGTGCTCCCCATGAGCCCAGGCACCAAGCAGGACAGAAACTTCCCACAGCACCGGTGCCATCTCCCACAGCAGGGTTTGTGCCACTCCTCGCTCTGCTTCCACTGTCCCGTTCTCTCCATACCCAGTGGGAAGAGCACAGCACTCTGCCCCAGCAGCGGCGCGAAGCAGAGGGAAGGGTGAGGGCAAGGCCGTGGCTCACTGCAGCCCGTGGCCCGCTGGGCAGCGCCGCTGGCTGGGCTGGGAACACGGAGCAGCTCCCAGAGTTTCCAGTAAAGGCTGTGGCCGAGGAGGGGGCAGGGACAGGGGCAGGAAACATGCAGCAGGAAGCTGGCTGTGCTGCCCGGCATTCCTGCGCGCTGGAAACCCGAGTCAGCTTCCTGCAGCCTGCCGGGACAGCCTCCACCCCTGCAGCCCTGCGTGCCACGGGAGATAGCACATGCCGGCTGGAGATGGTTCTGCTGTGGAAATGAGCGGTGCCCTGCTGCTCCCGTCCTGCTCAGACTCTCACAGCCATCCATCCTCATGTCTCCTCCGTGCCATCCATCCACACTGCACTCCCAGAGGTTGTTTCCACGTGCACCTCTGCCCCGCATCTCCTGGGCTTCCTTCGGTCCTGGAGAAACCCAAGCTGTTGTGTTTTAGAATAGTTGGCAACAGACCCATCCCTAAGGGATCGTGCTGTTTCCTTTCTTCCACTCGCATGTGGCCATGGCCAAGAGCAGGGCTTGTTACCCTGTTCTTCCCAGCTTTCCCCATTTCCTCCTGTCTGTCCTGCTGTCCTCCTGCAAGCCAGGCAGGAGGATGAGACTTTGGGCTTTTCTCCCAAAACCTCTTCCATACTTATGCTTTGGGTTATTTCCTGTGTTAAGGTGCATGTGTTTTAGCCAGAAAGACCTCAAATGATCAATAATTATGGTGATTCCTTTTGCTTTCCTCCTAGACCCCAGTGATTCCCTCTTGTTTGTGTTCACAGACAATTCCATTTATCCATCCACCAGTTAAACAAGTTTGGGCTCTGTGCTGGCCCAACAGCACACGTCCAGGAGTGCTACCAGCTTTGTTCTCCTGTGCCAGCCCACTGGGTAAGTTCAATCCTCAGCAAGAGGCTAATATCTGAGTTTACTCTTGCTCCAGAAAGTCCATGCAGCAGCCACATCCTGGTTCATTTCTCCTGGCAGTCATGCAGAGCCACTGCTGCACCTGCTGGCAGCGTTGCTCCTCTGCTGCCCTGTCCCTTCTCTCAGCAGGCAGGTGAGAGCTGTCTGGGTGCTGATCTCCATTCCAGGTGGAGCTGAGCGCTGTCTGTGGAAGTGTGAGCGGTGGGATTGCTGCAGAGCCTCTGCTTTGGAGCTGGACTGACACAGATGGCAAAGTGGCAAAGCAGATGGGCACAGGTGGTAAGGAAAGTCTCACTGGGCAACTTTTTGGGTAGAGGGTTGTGTGTACCTGTTTGAAGCTGACACATGCCCACATGGCTTAAGGGTGCAAACTGGAGCTATTGAAACCCCACACTTCACAGCAGGGGAAAATAAAATATTCCCAGCCACCACAGTTGAGGCCAGCACCATGATTCTCGAGGCTCAGAAAGCCTGTTTTTCTGTTTTCTCTCGTTACAATATAACTCTAGCTAGCTTGGAGTATTAGACAAGTCTCTTCACTGCAGAGTTTTGCCAGCACAGCTCCGCCTTGGAGAGGGTCAGTGCTTTAGCCTGCAAACCCCCAGAGTGTTTTCCTTGGCAGTCCTTGTTCTGGCAGCATAAACTTGGCCCACCAGTGATCTCTGCTGCCTTGGCTGCCTTTCACAGCACACCTGGAACCGGACTGATCCCTGTTTGAAAGCCAAGCTCCACCTGTGACCTTCACCAACCCCCTGAGCGCGACCCAGCCTGCGAGCAGCAATCCACAGTGAACCTGCTCCACCTGTCCCTGCCACCTCCATCCAGCAGCAACCCCCCTGGATAAAAAACTGCCCAAAACCACCCTCCCATTCCCCCCACCTTGGCCAATTTCCCCCTGCAGAGGGATCACCCATCTCTGCCAACCTGCGGCTGTGGGAAGCGGGAGCGCGGCTGGCGGCTGCGGTTTCTCTCGCAGCCGAGATTGCAGGGCTGCAGCAATGAGTGAGTTCCCCAGCCCTGGGAGCAGAGAGAGCCCAGCAGTGAGTTCCCCAGCCCTGGGAGCAGAGAGAGCCCAGCAGCAATGAGTGAGTTCCCCAGCCCCGGGAGCAGAGGGAGCCCAGCAGCAATGAGTGAGTTCCCCAGCCCCGGGAGCAGAGGGAGCCCAGCAGCAATGAGTGAGTTCCCCAGCCCCGGGAGCAGAGGGAGCCCAGCAGCAATGAGTGAGTTCCCCAGCCCTGGGAGCAGAGAGAGCCCAGCAGCAATGAGTTCCCCAGCCCAGCCGAGCACACAGCGGGGCTGCCAGGGGAGGAAATCCCAGCGCTTGGTGAGCTCCGCATAATCACGGGCAGCAAGGAGCAGGAAGCACTGGTTAGGAAGGAGCAAGGAAACAGAGCCGCTGCCCCGACCCAAGCGCACCTTTCAGGACCGGAAAGTGGGAGAGGGAAGGCATAAAATGCTTTGAGCTTTCGCAGGGGATTGCAAAGGGCAAAGGGTGAGGGGAGAGGGAACAAACACCGGCGGGGCTCTCGAAGAGGGGCAGCCAGCCTGTGTGTGCTGTGAAGGGCACTTCATGGTGGAGCTGCTAATTAAATAAGAAAGGCTCGTCTCCATGCTTGTTAGGTTAACTCAGCAGGGATATTGCAAAAGCAAATTCCTCCCAGCAAGTGTAATTAGGGGGCCGGAATTCCTCTGGTTCCTTGTCCTCCCTGCGAATCCTGCTAAAGCCATCAGGTGAGGACGCCGGGTGAGGGGGGAAGGTGCAAGTCCTGTGCAATAACACCCCCCTCCAGCATGGCAAGGATTTCAGATCAGGCTTGACTTTTTACTCTCTCGTTATTCCAGGGTGGAAAATACACATTCAACTAAACAGGCTCCCTGTCCAGGCTGGGTCTTAGGGCTGCTTCCCCCAGGACACCACACTCGTGTTGAAGATGGACAGGGCACCAGCAGCTCCCAGCCCACAGAATTTGGGAGGTGTCCACTCACAGCACGGCTGTCCTGGATGGTGCTGCTGACCTGTTTCATCTTCCTTGCCACGGGGTCACACCTCCAGCCCAGCACAGCAGGACATTCCACGTTTGCCTGGCACACCATGGCATGTGTTGCTGTGCTTGTGCCAGTGTGGCCTGAGCAGGCAAAGGAGGATGCTCATGGGGGACAACACGTGAAGAGGTGTCCTGCCTGGCACTAGGGGACACCAGGTATGTCTGGGAACACAGGGTCAAAGGGACTTATGGCGTGGATGGAAGGGGAGAGCTGACTGGAGGGGATGGAGGGCATGGATGGAGGGTGAGGGGCTGGGAGAGGAAATGTGGGGGGAGGAGAAAGGGTGAGCCTGGGACCTTAAAGAGCAATTAGTCAAAGCTGAATTGTTTTTCTAAACTCTTAATGAAAACAAAGAGTAGGGCATGGCCCAGATGGTGCCAGGGGATCAAATAAATGTCGCACTCAGGAAGCAGCTGCTACTGGGAATGTTTCCTGCCAGCCCTGCTGCTGCTCACAGCCGCTTTTATTATTTGTTATTTTTCAGGACTGCAGCTGGGGTTTCCCTCCAGCTCTGTGGAAATATGTTTAAGGCTGGCCCATGCAAAGTGCCTGCTAGGGCTGGTCCCTGGCCCTTGGCAGCCCTGGGCATGTCACCTCCCTGCCTGGCATCTGCTGCCATCCTTCTCCCTGGCAAAGCCTCTGATGGAGGAATTTCATCCTCCATCTCCCACCCAGCCTGGTTCAGCATCATTCTTGTCTCATACTTTGTGTGCCTTTATCTTTTGTAGGGTTTTACCTTTTTTGCCCTGTTTCCCTGCGAGTTCAACATCTCTCTGTTCAGTGTTGTTGGTGTGAATGACCAGAATCAAGAAATTTGACTAAAATGAATATTTTGGAGGTTGTTTTTATCTGCCTGCTGGGTTTTGGAGAGAGAGAGGGGGTTTTACATTTGGCTCAGCCAAATGAGCTCCTAGCCATGAGCTGGCAGCCACGTGAGCTGGCAAAAGGTAGCTGAGAGAGGACTTGTGACACAAGCAATTTGTGGAGGCTGGTGTCCCTTTGATGGAGGGGAGGGTGGCTGACTGGAGGGGCACTGTGTTCTGCCCCCCATGATGGCTGGTCTCATCCAGTCCACCAGCAGACCCTTTGCTCCCCTTTTTTGGAGCACAAAAGCCATGACTATCTTACATGCACTTTTTTTGTGCACATCAGTAAGCTCAATGTGCCTGTCTCTGTTTTTCTGGGCTTTTCAAGGCCCCTGAGAATGTGTGTGCAAAGACCTGAACTGGGAGAGAAAAGGGCTTGTTAGTGCTACCACAGAGGAAAAGAGCAGAACATGCCCTCAACCCTTCATTAGCCAGCAGGGACTCTGCATGGGGCTGTGGTTTGTGGCACCAAATAGTTGGACATTGCTTTGTAGGGCAGCTGCTCCCAGACCAACACGCTCCTAAGACATAAGGAACATGGTGGGTTGTGTACATCCAGGTATTTTATTGAGAGACCAGATGTAGGAACTGAGGAACTGTGTGCTGAGCTCCTGTCCCGTGCTTTTTATAAATGGAAAAAATAAGTCAAACATGCAAAGTCGTGGTACAGCCTGATCTTTGAGAATCTCATTTTCCACCCAAGCCTTGCTCTGTGTGCCCAGGAGGATGAGCAGGGACACTAACCTGAGGCTCATGGCTGGCTTTCATCCATTCTGGGGTCAGATACTCCAAGCTGGCTCTGCTGCTCGAGGGTGGGGATTGCCCCACTCAGCAGGTGTGAGGGTTGTGTGAGCTCCCAAAGTTGGGGAAGGAGCTGGGTGAAAGGAAGCAGCCATGGGGCAGCCAACACTGACTGGGATGGTGAGAACACCCTCCACATGCCTGGGGCTCAGCAGCACGGTGCCAGCACGCTGGAAGGGCAGCAGTGTTTCCCTGGAGTCCCAGGAGCTTTGCTGCAGCCAGGCCGTCGGCTGAGGCCATTGTGGCAGCCTGGAGATGCCCGCTGGGGGTTTGGGGCTGGGTCAGGGTAGGGGGCTGTTTCCCGACTGTGATGGCCAAGGCTGTGCCAGCTCATGCTGGAGACACCACTTCCCTGCCCGTCACAGCACGTCCTGGGATTTGTGGTTACGTCCTCAGAGCTGTTTGATCCGCTCCAATCTCAGCTGATCAAAGGGGCAGATTACGAGAACAAAACACTGGGTGACTTCCTCCAGTGGTGCCAGAGGCAGCCCTTTGGAGGTGAGATATAAGAAAATAAGACATTTTTTAACTACTGAGTGTCTTGGCTCCTCAGAATATCAGCTTCTGTGGGACAGCCCTGCTGCATGGCCCGGGCAAGACCCCAGTGATGGAAGTTCCAAAAAAATATAAATGAGATATGTATATTCTGATAGATGACCTGATTTCTCTTCTACACACATTTAATAAACTGTGAATTTCTGTATTTCAGGCTTGTGAGCCAGCTTGGCTGCTGTAGTTACTCAGAAGTGAAAGCCCTCAATTGTTCATCTACTGATTAAGTGCAGAGCAAAAGTCCAATGGGCTCATCACATTTGGGGTTTGCACATCAGCTGGGAAAGGAAAATGGCAGAAAAGTGGTAGCCACCACGATAACCCCATTCCCTCTATTTCAATGAATGCTCTCAGGGACATGGTGGGATTCTTGGGTTTGTCCTGTGCAGAGCCTTGGACTTGATGATTCTTGTGGATGACTTCCAACTCAGGATGTTGTCTGACTTTATGATTTAATTATCTTTGCTTGGTCAACAGAAGAAAGAGATAGGTAGTGATGGCTGTCCTGCAGCAATAAGCATGCACTGGTGACCACAGATTGCCATCGTGCCTGAGACATTGAGAGTGTCACCAGGAGGGAGGAAGCTTGTCTCAGGTAGGTGCTGTCAGGCTGGATCTGAGCTGTAGATTCCCCTGTGGTCTCTGTGCTGGGTGACCCTCCAAAGTTTCCTGATTCTCTTTTTGACTTGTCTAGTGAACTGGGAGGTTTGCTGATAACAGAGATTGTGTTGATCATCATTTCTGGAAGCTGGAGCATCCTCTGGGATGGTTGCACCAACCCTGATGGTCAGGAGTAAATGGGATCAATGGGCTTTTCAGTGGAATTGTGTAGGAGTGACTACGACTCCAAAGGCTGCTCAGGTGGAGCTTAGGGACCTTTCTGTGCTGGTCTGTTTGTTACCAGAACATCAAAGGCTGAAAACTTCATTTCTTGTTGCCTGGGAGTGGGAGGAGATGGGCAGAGAGTGGAAAGTCACCCAGGGGTGGGAAGCATTAAAGAGGGCTGGGCAGAGGGGTGCTCCCCACCCAGCCTCCCTCTCTGGAAAATGCCTGCTCCCCAGGTAGAGGAGGAAACCGGCGGTGATGATGTGCTCCGGATGTCACTGTGCAATCAGGGAGGCCATTTAGAGGTCACTAATTGATTAGGGCAGCCACAGCAGGAGGAAATTACTTCCAGGAGAGACAGAAAACCACACTGCCCAGCCAGCTTTGGAGAGGTCTCAGGAGAGAAAGTCCTGAAACAATCAAAACACTTCAGAAAGAGGCCATGGTGGCCATTTCTCTGCTATGGTGACTGACTTGGGATATGGCCTGGAGAGAAGTTGCCCACCTGCCTGTGCTGGTTTTGGGGACCCTGGGGCATGGCAGGGCTGTTGGTCTGGGAAGCCCCTGGAGATGCTGGTGGCTGTGCTCTGTGCTGGAGCATGAGATGGAGCTTTTGGCTCTCCCTCTAGCCATCCCTCAAGAGACTTATTATCTCTTCTGAACTCCATTTAAGAAACTTCATCCCCAGGAGGGGCTCTCAGGAATAATTAATTAAATGCTGATAAGCAGAATGGACACCAGCTCAGAGAATGCCTTAAATGCCAGTTGATGTCCACCCAAGCAGGATGGTTTTTTTTTGCTTGACTCCTTGAGACACACAGATTCCCTCCAGTCAGAGGCTGACCCCACAGTTGGCCATTGGGCTACTCAAGCCAGAGCATCTCAGATGTAGCTTTTCCTTACAGCCTGGAAGATGCCAAGCTGATCTCAAGAATAAACCTGGGCACTGTCCTGTGCTGTGAGGAGGGAAGAGCATGTTTCCTGGAGGTGCTGAAGGGACATCCCAGCCTGCAGGGGTGAGTAGTGGGGAGCTGGTCCTGCCTGCTGGGGCTGCCGGAGGCGAGTGTGCTGAGCTGGTGAGAGCTGCAGGAATGCACTGTCTCCGAGTCTGCTCGTTTGGAAATGGTGCTCTTTTCAACGGTTCTGTTATCAGATGGAGCATTTCCTTCATCAGTGTTAATATCCATGTAGTGAAACAATGAAAGGGCTTCCTATCAGTTCCAAATAGGACGTGAAAAGCTCTCAGCGTTAAGAGTAGAGGATGCTGGAATAGGGCAATGGGAAACGCCTGAGTCACTGAAATGCCTCTTTGATTCCATGAGGCTGATACGTTCAAAAGGGAAGAAGAAAAAAATAAAAAGAGAGAGAGCAGAGCTAGTTAATGATCTGTGGGACAGAGAACAGGAAGGGGCAGCAATTGCAGCGTGGGCTCTGCAGAGGGGAGTCACAGGGGGATGTCTGGCAAAGGCTTTGGAAAGTAGAGAGTGCAGCAGGGAACTGAGCACAGTGAGCTGCCTAGGTTGTTTTCAGAAAGGGGGAAGGCATGATGGAGAAATCCTTTCCCAGCCTAACCCTGTAGCCCTTATCCTGCTGCCAATTGGCCAGTGTGTGCCAGCTCAGCGTGGGATCAATGAACTGCAAAACAAACTTTCAGATCACTGTGATTCAATGGTGCCCAGAGCAAAGCAGATTTGTAGTAGGGGAAGGAAAATACTGCTTTGCAAAGCACCCAAGGCCACGAGCCCGCTGCTCTGAGGATCTAACACTTTCCATCATCTCTTGTCCCAGCTGGGGGACATGCACAGCCACTTGTGCCAGAGCTGTGCCTGCTATCCTGGGGCAGAAGGAGCAGGATATCCCGAGCCCACAGAAATCCCTGGCCTGGAGTAGGGCAGGCAGCCAGGGCAAAACACTTTCTGCTCTTTTCTGGAACTGAAGGTCTCCTTGCCTGTCCCCACTGGGCAGGTGTAAATCTCAAGGCCACCAAACAAACACAGGGGCTGTGATCTGTGCCAGGTCAGAAGCTGTGGGCAGCGTTTTTGTTGTTACAGGAAGGGCTGCAAATATTTCAAACATAACCTGTTTTCTCTCTCTGTTTTGCAAACCAGCCCCAGTTGCCTGCAGGCAAACAGCCCACTGGGCATAATGGAAACTGCCTCACTGCTCTCTCAGGGGAAATTCCTCAGTGGAATGACACCTGGAAACTGTGAAGTGGAGGTTGGACTTTCTCCTTCATAGTGGTCAGAAGCCTTGGCCATCAGAGCTCAGTAAAGAGCAAACACAGAATCAGGTTTCTCCCCATCCTGAGAAGCACCACGGTGGGCTGTATCCAAGACTGCTCCCTTGGGGTGATGGAGCAATGCACACTCTAAATCATTGCTCTCCTGACTTCATGGCCACAGGTGGGATGTGTAGAGGTGTGCAGGAGTCCTTCAGAGCCCCCTTTTCAGGCCTGTGTCCCACCCCCATCATGCCTTGCCCAGGAGATTCACCTGTCTCCCTGTTTCCCTCCCTCCATGGGGCACCCAGTCCCAGGGAGACCATCTGTGGGTGATGTGCAGCACACAGCACCACCGCTCCCATTGCACACAGGACAGGGCTGCCCTTTGTGAAGAGCAAGAGGCAGGTGATGAAAAGCCAGGGGGACGTGCAGAGGCTGGAGGGAGCCCAGCAGCGGGGCAGGAGCAGCTGAGGAGGGCTCACACACAAAGGGCCGTCCTGTCTTCACACCTGCAGGGCGGCAGGGCGCTGACAGGGACAATGACACCACTGACAGGGACAATGACACCACTGGCAGGGGCTGGTTGCTGGCAGGCAGGGGTGAGGTGCCTCAGGTAAAGGCAAGCGGCACAGTGACAGGAGACAGGGGTGACTGCAGAGAGGAAGGCAGCTGTTGTGGACATGGGTGGGGACAGGGACGGGTGGAGGTCGGGCATTTGTCTCTCCTCCTCTGTGTCTGCCTGTTCAAGCCTGGACAGTAATTTGATGTGAATCCACAGCCATGCTGTGCCCTTTCTGTGCCATTTACACCCAGGAGTGCAGGTGGAGCTGGGGTTCTGTGAGAGTGCAGAGTTCAGGGTGGGTGCTCAGCAATGTTTTATCCCCACCACACATGGGTGAGTGCCAGTATGGAGTTGGGGTGGGCCCCATCACCAGAGGGGGATAAGCCCCAACTAGCAGCCCTTTCCTTGCAGCGTGCACCAAACCTCACCACTTCTAACCCCAAAATACCAATGTGGCCCAGCTCTTGCTCCCGAGGAACTGGGGGTCTTGTGCCGTGGGATTGCTTCCTCTCACTGGGGCCAACATCTCTTGGGTGTGCTCCCCTCTGCCTATTGTCACAGGTGTGGGGACGCCTGTGATCACTTCTCACACATTCCCCGTGCGTGGGGTTGAGCAGAGATTAGGGGTGCTGGAGAAGGAGGGTCCTTGCCTTAGACAGCAGGCTGTAGATGTGGACATCCTTCGTGTGCCTTTGAACAGCTTGGCTTTGGGGACTGTTGGGCCGGGGCCGATCCTCGGGAGCGCCAGGCAGCCGGGAAAAGCGGGCGGATGGTGCCCTCCGGCGGCCCCGGGGCCGCTGCCGCTGCCGGGGACCCCTCCGGCTCTGGGACAGCGAATTGAGATGTCCCTTCTGTTCTTTCAGTCTGTAGGGATGCTTTCCCTCCTCTGGTCTCTGCTTTTCCCTGGCTCCCCGATGCTGAACCCCACTCCCTGTCCCTCGGCCCGGGGAGATGCTGTGTGAGCATCAAGCTGCTCCTGAGCTGTGGGGCCAGACCCCTCTCTGGAGAGGAGCCACGGTGTTCCTGCAGCCCCAGGCTCTGAATCACCCCCAGGATCCTGAGCCTGGTCAGCTCCCACCCAAGGGGTGGTAACAAACCCCAGTCTTTAGGCTCAGGAAATCTGGGAATGATCTGGTCTTGGGTGGGCAGTGAAGGGGCTGTACAGGGATGGGATGACCCTGAGAACAGCCTGGTGGGATGGAGACCCCAGTGTGGGCTCTGTTTGGTGCTTGGGTGCCCCCAGTGTGGCTGCTAGCACAGCCAGCTTGGGCCCTGAGTGGACCCAGAGTGTCTCTTTCCTGTCCCAGCTGGAAAGGGCTGGGTCCCTGACAGTTTTCCTGTTTGGGTTACACCCCACAGTTCCCTAGCAGCCTGTCCCTCACAGGGTGGGTGGGGAGGGCAGCTCCCCTCCTGCTGCACCAGAGCCATGCAACAGAGCTCCTACAGGAATGGAGGAATATTTGGGCTGGGAAAATTAGGCCCTTTTGAGGTCTGACACCCAAGACCCCACTATGAGGCTTTCTGAGCAAATGGCCCTTGGGTCCCTGCAGAAGGTACATTGCCAGAGGTGTGACCCCTATCCTAACAAGAGGAGGAAAAGATGAGGGCTAAGATTGGATCAAAGAAGAAAGCCATGGAGGCAGCCATCTTTTGGCAGTTTTGTGTTCCACTTGGGATGCCTTTTGCAGCTGCAGTGTGCCTGGAGCTCTGGGCTTTGTGGTTTTCCGTATCCTTACCCTCGGCATAACCCTAATCCTAGGCTGGGCTTTAAAAGCCATCTTGGGTGACATCTCTTTCCAAGCAGAAATATGGGGATGGAGCCATGGTTTTGCAGTTTTGTGTTCCCCTTGGCATTCCTTTTGCAGCTGCAGTGTGCCTGGAGCTCTGGGCTTTGTGGTTTTCAGAACCCTAACCCCTGGTGCAACCCTTTCCCAGTGGTGGCTTGGAGGCACCTTTCGCCTCCAGCTGGATTTGCTGCAGCAGGGATTGGTGTGGGGGGTGATGGGTGCCCAGATCCCCCCCAACAGGCTTTGCTGGCTCAGCCATACGCTCACACCAGGCCAGCGGTGACAGATGTCTGCTGGAGCTGTCACAGGATGACAACAGAGTACAGAGCTCCCTGCCCTGCCCCACAGATGGGCTGAGGCAGGGCTGCCTTCAAAGCAAAGGGTGCACGTTCCCCAGCCTGCTGGGATTACAAAGTTAAGGGCTGGCATTGTTTTCCCAGTTTCAGAGGGGGTGGATACCAGGCAGGATTAGTCTGGCAAAGCTTACCAACGTGCTCAAAGGGGCACAATAGGACCTTGAAGAGAAGAAGCTGCACTGATGACAGACAGAGGAGCGTCTCTCAGCAGCCTCTGCCTCCTGACGCAGGCTGGATGTGCTCAAGCAGGTGCTGCTGCTTTGTGGCTCTGTCTCTGCCAGGACACCCCTCCCTTGTGCCCCAGGACCCCCCAGCATCACTGGGGCTGTGGGCAGGCCAACAGGGCACAGGCCTGTGCAGGGGAGAGAGGAGAGGAGAGGAGGTGGTGATCTGAGTGCTCTGTGCTGCTGACAGTCCAGGTCACCCCTGCAAGCCCCTGAGGTCTGTGCTGCTTGGTGTGGAAAGCGTGGTCACAAGGAAATTGGCAGCCTGTGCAGGCAGCCAGCACTGAGGTAGCACATTCTGCCTGAAAATAGGTCCTCTGTGGGCATGGGTAGGGGGCTATCCTCAGGGGGCTGGGGGCAGGGGTCAGGCAGACTGGATGCAGCTCCAGGAGTGGGGCTGTAGGGAGGGTATCACATGTAGGGTGTTGTTTCCCTGGGGTGACTGGTGACATCCTGAGCAGGCACTGAGCAGAGGGGAACCTGTGTCCCCTGCTCTGTGCAGGTTCTTTTATGCTTTCCCCATGATGTTCCTTCTTATGGGATTTTTGCTGACATCTCAGTAACCAGCAGCCAGATCTAACTGAGTAGAAAGATGTACCTGAACAGAGCTGCAGAGGTCAACAAAGCAGTGCCAGGGGCATTTACTGTAGCACAAGGAGCTGCTCTCCCAGTCAGCTGCAGTGATTGCTTGGGCTCCTTGCTGAAACCACAGCCTGGCAGCACCAGCTTTTGTTTGTCTGTGATAACTTATTAGCTCTGATAACTCGTTAAGTGGCAGGGTGTGCCATCACTTGCCTGGCCCAGCTCTGCCTGCATGGGTCGTGCATGGTCTTGGCACCAAACTGCTCTGCAACAGCCTGTGCCAGCTGAAGGCAGGTGCCACAGGTGCACCCAAACTGCCACACAGAGCCTCTGCCATGCTCACGGCCTGCCACATGCTGGGGCACTGCAAACCAGGCTGAGAACCAAAGAAGCTCAACACACCTCAGGTTTCCTACCTACCCAGCCTCAGCATGACTGTCCTGGAGCAGAGACACCAGACTCAGGCTGGGCTCTCTTTGGGGTGGCTGCAGGGGGTTTTGCTGTCAGCATGGTCCCCTGGAGCAGCTGGAGCATCCGTTGGGCTGCGTGGGGCTGCCATGGCGTGTTTGTGAAACCCAGCACGCCTGCGGTTGACCAGAGCGCTGAAATAAGCCCGTCCGGAATTGGTGCACTGCTCTGTATCCTGATGTGGTGAGCAGCTCCGACTGGGGAGGGTGGGGGCAGCCCCCCTGGGGTGGCTGGTGGCAGAGGGACAGCAGGAGCTTGGCAGCACCGGCATGGGGACCACGCGCAGGGCCCCGCCGGCACCCGGAAAGCTCAGCCAGGCACCAACGGAACTGTGATAAAAATGAATGTGACCAGGACAGCAGTGCAGGGGAGATTAATGTCAGATTGTCAGAGGGGAGGAAACTCAGGCAGACAGCACTCAAAACAGATACTGGAGCACATTTGGGGGGGCCAAAGGGGGTAGATGCTGCTTTTCTCAGCATTGCTGCATCTGCAGATCTGCATCCCCCCCTATAGCCTTTGAGGAGAGAGGAAGGGACAAAAGGTTTACCTGAAGTGTGTCTACCACCCTTGCCAGCCCTGTCCTGCAAATCCTCCCACCTCTGCAGGCAGGGGACCTGCCCCTCTATACCAGCCTGAACAGGAACATCAACACTGCTTGCTGCCTGATACCTTGATGTACATGTCTTGTGGGTCCTGCCCAAGCTGGGTTTGCTCTGCTGCCTATCAGCAAAGCTTTGACTGTGATGGGAGCACTCCCTGCTGCAAGAAGGTGCTTCTCCGTGGCTGTGTGAGGAGCAAAGCTCCCCTCATCACTGGTATCATCTGCTCCGGCCTTGCCCAGAGAAAGACTTGTTGTTCACTGTCTCCCCCACTGCCTGGTCCCGGTATCACCACAGCTTCTTCAGGACCCCACAGCTTCCACCCATGCAGCTACAACAGCCCCCCAGAGGCCTCCTTTGCTCCATCACCTTTGGTGCACTGGTTTTGCCTCTGCCCTCCTTGCTGCTCTGTCTGATGACACACTCTCTCCCACCTGAATGAGGCACTCCATGTCCTTACCTAGCCTCCACTGCCTCACCTTCCTCCCAATTCCCATCTGTGCCCTGGGCACTGGGTATGTGTCTCCCAAAAAATTATCCAAGCCCCTTAACACCTGCCCGTGGCATCTCACCAGACAAAAGCCTCACTGGGATAAATCAGAGAAGAACAGCCCCAAAGCAAGACTTAAATAAGTAGTTACAGGAGCTGGGGTTCAGTGGGGCTATGTCCACCCTGTTCACAGCTTTGCCCTATCTCCATCCCTAATCCTTCCCATTCTGCCCTGCATCCCTCTCTGCATGCCGAGTCTGGCGTTCAGCTCCGTGCTGGCCCGGCTGAGCCAGCAAAACCCCTGGAAACACCAGCCCAGGGTGGGCCGAGGCAGGGGAGCCGGATTGTCCCTTTGTCCCCGCGGCGGACAGGGACAACCTGCGGGCTTGCAGGGACCCCTGGTGGCAGCCGGTAGCCGGGGGACCTGCGGGGACAGCCCTGCATCCCGCGGGGCCGGGGAGCGCCTGCATCCTGGAGCGGCAACGCTGCAATCTCACAGCAAGGAGGGGGCTCCTACCTACAGCATCCCCCGAGCAGCCGCAGCTCCTGCTCTTCTGCCGGAGGAAGGAGAAGAGGAACTTTTTTCTCCCCTAGGCTGGATGAAGAGTCAGGGAGAGGCATTTTCCATCTCGGTAGCTTCCCTTCACGCCAGTCTGCAGGGCAGTGGGGGGAGAGGCCGGCTGCAAGCACATGCTCCTGTGCTGGCCGAGCTATTGTCAAGGTGATGCATGCTCCTGGCTGTGAGGCTGGAGATGGGCAGTGCCAGAGTGGGAGCTGACAGTCCTGGGCACAGACAGCAGGACTGGGTGACAAAATCTTCTGTGACCACTCAAGAGTAAATCATGCAGGACCAAGGTGTGCAGTGCCTGTCTGGGCTGTCTTGTTCCCTCACTACCCACATTGGGTATCCAGGGATGCTGAATGCACGCAATAAAAATTGAAGTCCACCTGCAAGTCATCAGTGAAGTGTAAGGATAACAAATTTTGGCACTGTCCTCCAATAGAACTGTTGCCAGTTCATAAAGCTGCCATATGAAGGTGCCCCGTGGCACAGTAACTGGTGTCCCAAAGGCAGCAAAAGCTGCTGCCTGTTCTAATTCTCTGGCATGGGAATGTCCCAAGGTGGAGGTTACCCCCAGTCCTGTGGGCAGAGCTGACCTAGGACCCCCAATGCTGTGGGCAGAGCTGACCTAAGACCCCGCATGGGCCGTGCAAGCAAAGGCAGGGGGCACTGCGGGCACGGGAACCAGCAGGGCTGGGGTGAGCAGGGCGGGCAGGCAGGGTGCCAGCCCAGCTCACTGCCTCTGGGATGGGCATCCTCCTGTGTTCCTGGCTCCTGCAGCTGCTGCCCATGCTCTGCACCCATCACTCACAGAGCTGGTGCTGTTCACAGGGTACTCTCGGACTGCTGGATGGGATAAAGCCAGGAGGTTTTTGGATCCATCCACCTTCTGGAGAGCTGCAGCCTCGTTCAGAAGTGAGTGTCATTCATTTATCTGGATGATGAGGAATCCTTCAACCCCTGTAGTTTTATCTCACAAGCTCCTTTTCAAACAAGCCAGGTGTTATGTATCCCAAACAGCACGCCGTGATAGGAAGGACACTCGGCTAGGATTCTCACTCTGATGCTCTGGTTATATTATTTCTTTTTAGCCTTAGCACCTCAGTAATTCACCTGCCCAGAACTGGTACTCACTTGATCTTCTGTTCCTCAGCTCACACCTTGTCCCAAATCATGTGCATGTGCTCTTTTACCACCAGGTTCTCTAAATCCTCCTCCTCATCCCTCTCTGAATGCCTTGAGCTTGTATAATCTCCCTGCGTGCCAAAGAGTGTTGGTGTGCACACTGAGCAGCAGAGAAGTGTGTTGGTGTGCACATTGAGCAGCAGAGAAGTGTGTTGGTGTGCACACTGAGCAGCAGAGAAGTGTGTTGGTGTGCACATTGAGCAGCAGAGAAGTGTGGTTTTGGCTGCCTGAGACCCTGAGCAGCTGGATCTGGCTGAGGACACCATCCTACCTTTCAGTGGCAGCAGCCCCGGGGGCTGGCCCTGAGCTCCTCACTGTCATTTCCTTCACCAGTCCCTATTTCTCTTTGCACAGCAGGTTTACCAAAGAGGTGCCAAGCATCCCCATCACCTTCCCCATGCCTCTTCGGATCCACTGCCACTGTGATGCTGCTCTGTGGGCAATGAGCATGAACATTTCACCATGGGAGGGTTTTTGGTAAGCCAGCATCTCCAGATCTTGGTCCAAGCCCAGCAAGTCCTGGACCACTCCAGTCAGGACCAGTTCAAGAGTCAGAGGGCAAGAAGTACCCATGATCTTTTTGCTTGTGTAGCTGGCTGAGAGCAAAATGTTGACCTAATGACAAGCTCAGGCAGAGCCTTTCACAGCCACCCAGTAGCCTTGTGCAGTCAGGAACTGTGAAGGACAGAGGGACACCACCAGGTTGTCTCTTCAGCAGCTGGATGTGGCAGAGTGGCAGGGTCAGAGGCACAATGACATGGAGGGAACCTCACAGCCTGAGCCAACATCTCCCCTTGCTGGGGAGGGACCCAACACAATGTGCAGTGTGGCTCCTGCTTCAGCTGTGAGCTCACAGCTTCTCTGCTCTCACTCTCAGCTCCTCTCTTTTGAGTGTCCCGTGACGTGCTGAGCTCAGAGCCGTGGGACACTCAGGTTGCTCTTTACCGGGCCCGGCTTTCTGCATCCTGCGCTGTCGGGCTGAGGCAGCCGCCTCCCTCCCTGCTGGCCAGGCGCTGCTCTGCACCTCAGGGCTGTGCCTCGTCAGCCACTGCCATGCTCAGCCCTCGTGTCCCCATGGCACAAGGATGCTCCCCATCATCTTCGGAGCCCCTGGCACAGCGGAGGCTTCAGGCTGGGCACTACAGAGAGCCACACAAGTGACACAATTGGAGGACATCCCCAGACACCAGAGCCACCAAAGCTGGCTCTGCCATGGCAGGCAAGGCCCACACTGACCCTGTGGTGCTCCTCCAGCTTCGGTTGCATGGCTGCTGTCCTTGGGAGGAGGACAAAACTCAACAGGGCAGGTTGGAGCCCTGCACAAGATGGCAGTGGGGCTGGGCAGGGAGGATGGGGGTCCCAGCCTGCCCACCATGGCCCCAGTGGGGTGGGTTGCCTTGGCTGTGCCTCAAGAGCCTGGAGCAGCCCCAGAGGAGCTCCCTGTGCCCTGAGGACGTTTCCTGTTTGCTGAAGCATCGGCCCTTCAACCGCCGCCAGTCCTGTGCTTCCGGCAGGGGCTCCCGCCCGGAGCCCCCCTGCATTATCAGCTCACCAGATGCCTTTTTCAGGATACTGTGGTAAAACTGTGCCGGGCAGGCGCTGTCATTTGGGGTTTTCTCTCATGTCAGCTTTGAAGACAAATTGGACGAGGAGGAGCAAGAAGGGGGGGAAAGAAAAAATAATAAATTTAGGCAAAAAAAAAAAAGAAAGAAAGAATGATGCTTGCCACCATCCTAGGCCAGAGCTGGCCCGTGTGCCAGCGTGGCAATGGGTCCCCCAAGCGGTGTGGGCAGCAGTGGCCAGGGACAGGGCAGGTGGGGGTGTCCAGTATGGCAGTGCCACTCCCCTGGCGCTGTCGGCCTCTAGTGGCAATGGAGGCAGTGAGGTGTCATTGCAGAGCCCTGGGCCTCATGGGCCCCACCAGCACCACGGGGGTCTTCTCCCATCCCTCTGTGCACTGCTGCCCACTGGGACATGTCCTCATCCCCATGCTGCTGCCTGGTAAGACATGGTCCCCCTCTAGGACACAGACCACCTTGCAGTGGTGAGGGAGCGGGTGCTGGCAAAGAGGGTATGAGATATCCCTTACCCTCTGGCCAGAAGCAGCTCAAACCGGCCAAACCAGTCTCTGGGCCTCTGGTCCAAAGCCACCAGATGGTGCTGGGCAGCTGACAGACTGGGTAGACTAGGAGCCAGGCAGCATTACTGGGGATGGAGGGAGGGAAATGGTGGAACAGGAGATGGGAAGTCTGTCTTTCCATTTGTGGAGCCTGGCAGGGAATGCTCACCAGGTCTGCCACGGGGATGGGGTACCCATGGTTGTGGGCCCCACTGCAGGAATGGTCCATGGACAGATGGAGGGGACAGACCATGGATGCTGCTGACCCTGAGGACTTGCCAAAACTCCCTGTGCTGGTGCAGGGTGTGCCCAGCTGTGATGAGGGTGTGCTCCCTGGGGCTGTAATGCAGCAGGCAGCATTAAAGCATGGCTGCTTGCATGGCACTTGGTACGTGCTCCAGCTCTGCTTCCCGCTGAAATGGCAGGGTCAGCTCATCTGGAAGAGATAAAACAGGTATGTGTTTGTACATGCTCCCCCAAGGTGTACAGGGACATGGCAGTCCCAGAGCCAACCACAGACCTGCAGGATTTGCACTGAGTTAAGCCCAGTGATTTTCTTTTGCTGGATGAAAAATGTGGTTGGTCCTTGCAGAGCAGAGGGTAGGTGTCAGCATGGGGAGGGGAGAAAGGGTCCATGGTATGGAAATAGTACTGGGCTATCCCCACCCACAGAGGATGGATGAGGGGCTGGCTAGGGCCACAAGCTGTGGGTGGGAGTTACCAGGCACTTAATATAAAACCTGATTTTTTCCCAGCCCTTGAGTTTGAGCATTCACTGGAGGATGGGTTGGACCTTCTGGGCTGGTCTTCAGGTCTAGATTTTCCCTTGGAAGACTCTAAACAAGTCAAAGAGGGAGAAGCTGTTCTCTGGCTGCCTGGGACCACAGGAGAAGCTGTGGGTATCACCCTGGTGAGCAGGGGAGGTGTGGGAAGGTGGTGGGAGCAGTGAGATGTCTGTGCAAGGCAGGTGGCTGTGCTGTGCTGGGATCTGAAATCATGGCTCGCTTTCACCAGCAAATCTTGCATTTGTGTGGTTTCCTTTTCCTTCTGCTCCGTACACTTTTTTTTCCTTCTCTCTTTGTTTCTTTTGCAGCAGAGGCAAATTTCAGCCCTTCCAACCTTTTGGCTCCAAACTCTGCACAGGAATACAACTGAACACAAACTCCCAGAAGGGCTCAGCTTTAATCACATGTGAGATGTTAATCTGCTGGAGGGTCTCAAGTGCTCCTATATTTGAGCCTTTCCTTCTGCTGTTCTGCAATCCCCCTGGCAGATGCCTCCCAACTCCTAACAACCTCCCCAGGCTATTTTCTCTGAGCAAGATCACAAGTGAACTTTCTGTCTCAGAAAAGCTTCTGTGAAGAGCAGCAGAGACAGTCCTTCAGCAGCTCCCACCTCTCTCTTGAAGGCCTGGCTATTTTTTAAGGAAAATGGAGATGGTCCTCTGCACCAGGTTGGGATTCCCCCTGCCCAGAGGTCTCAGGTTAAATGGCACGAGTGTGGCTGAAAGGAAGAGGAGCCCTCATGCCTGGATTCCCTGGTGGCAGTGCCTACATCCCTGCCCAGTGTTGGCTGTGATGCTTTGGAAACCTGCTGGCTCCAGTTCCTCACACCTGCCAAGCCTGGAAGAAATAAAGGATATCCTTGCAAAGCAGCAGCTGGAGTTCAGGGAGATCCCAAAGCCAGCCAAAAATGGTGCCAGCATGGCCAGCCCTGGCCAGGGACCTGCTGGAGTGGCCCAGGTGGCAGAAGCCAGCATGGTGACAGTGGCTGGAGGAATAAAGCAAGCCCCACTTGAGCCACATGGATGAGAGACTGAGCTCCCTAACAGCTCCATTTGGGCTGCCCTGCAGTGGGTCCTTCCTGTCCTCAGTGGGCACCTTGGGTCACACATTTGGCAAGGAGCATTACCTGGGCACATCATAGAGTCTGAGCAGGGAGATCATTTGAAAACCACCTTGGATGTATTTACAGTTTGTAAACCCCAACCATGGGAGAGAGATTTTGAAGCCAGATCCCCTAGAGCCCTCAGAGCTGATGAGGAGCCAGCAAACAGGTGACAACCTTCCTAACCCAATAATCCTCATCCCTTGCCCCACCCCATGGACTGGAAGCTGCTTCCTTTAAATTTGGCAGGGACAAACAGCTAGAGCCCTAATTAGTCCATTTGCTGCATCAGGTGTTGCTGCTCTGCCTCTCCCCTGGCTCCTGCAGATCCTAAGCTCATGGTAGGTGCTGCGGTTTTTCCTTTATTTCTCATTTATTCACAGTAGTAAATTTGCAGGAATCTAGAAATGGCTCAGGTTTCTAGGTCACTCTGCTGCTGTGTGTTTGTTAAAAGGTTCCCTGGTGTATGTGCTGCTGCAGGAGCAACACTGAGGCAGAAAGGGCTCAAGGGAGCAGAGTGTGGGAGGCACATCCCCTCAGGGAGGGTGGCAGAAAGGAGCTGTGTGGAGAGCACTGAGGCATCACTTCTGCACTGGCTGTTTATTCTCAGCCTCAGGAACTGGGGCAGCTCTCTTTGGGGACCTTTCCAGCTCTCCTTTCTAGCTGGGGCTGCCTGCATTCATCCTATTTATAGCTGCTGTCTTTGCAGATGTAATTTCCATTAACAAGCAGTATCTGAAGCTGCCCAGTAGCTTTGTGGGCTGTCTGCTGATTGATCAGATACCCTTGGGGTACAAAGGCACAGGCACTGTCAACCCCACAGAGCTTTCTAACAGGCACCACAAGCTCCACGCTACCCTGAGGGGTCTGAGCTGTGGCTCCAGCCAGGCAGAAGTGGTATTTTCTGAAGGGTGGCACTGCTTTTCCTCTGCTGGGGGAATGGAGAGTTAAGGGTATCTTTGGGATCACCAGTTTGATCCTTCTCCTCATCCTCTGGACCTGCCTGCTTTGGCTGGGTGCAACAGGCAGCCCTTGTCTGGCTTTGGATGTCCCTGGTACTCCCCGAGTATGGTGTGTGCTCTGGCTCGATGGATTAATGACAATTTATTTGATTTTAGCTATTTGCAGCTGGTCAGGCAGGACTCACTGTCTCAGGGTGCCCCACAGCACCTGCACAGGGAGCAGATAGGCAGGGATTTAGGCTTGCTCACTCTGCTGCCAGGTGAGGTTTGTGGGCATGGGACAGAGCTGGCACCTGGTGACAATGTGGTGGGTGCCTGGGCTCAGGCCTGCTGCAGAACACTCCTGACTAACAAACTACTTTGGAAACTGTGTGGTCTAGGGCAGAGGACTTTCCAACTAACTGCATCCTCTGTGCAAGGAGAAAAGTATTCCAGGAGAGGATAAGGACAACTTTTATCTCAGATGAAAGAGGCTAGTATGGAGCAGGGTCAAGTGTGTCTGTGACAGACCTGGGCTTGTAGGTCCAGCACAGAGGAACAGCTGGGCAGGTAGCCTGGCAAAGGGTTGGAAAGTGTCCTGCTGCTTGTGCAGATCCAAGCACAGGGCTGGCAGGAGCACTGAGCCATGGGGGCTGTATTTGCCTCAAGCCAGTGTGCCACACAGGGTGCCAGTGCAGTACTGTGGCAAACCTTCACTCCCCAGCACAGCCACGTTTGGCATCAGTCTCCTCATGAGCCACTGGTCTGTGGGGCAGCCACGTGCTTTGCCTGGTGTGCAGGCAACCTCCAGACCCTCTGCAGAATCTGCTTCCCCACAGGAACTGCAGGTGCCCAGTGGAGAAGGCTACACACCCCTTACCACCCCTGCCCTGCACACACACCCACCCAGGGGCAGCTGCCACCATCTGCAGTTCAGGGCAAAGAGAGGGACACAGCCCCTTCTGGCTTTTTCTGTATGAGGGTCTCTAACCACTTTGATCTAAACAACTATGCTAGGCAAAGGCAGTCGGGGAGAACCATATTGCTCTCTGCATCCATGTCTGGAGCATTCAACAGTGAACCAAGGCAAAGATGTACAGGAAAAAATCTTAGGAGACTGTTATTAGCAGGGGATTACATACACTCCCAAGTTATCTAAGTGTAAGGACCTACATGGATAGCACAAGCAATGCAGGGACTTTTGTCACATGCAGCACACAGGAAGAGGATGGCAGACAGGTTCTGTTTTCTCCCTGTAAGGGTGTAGGTGCATGCACATTCCTGGGGAACAAGGGCTTGGCTTCTCCCCTGTCTGGGTCAGGGCTGTGTGAGGTGGCAGAGCTCTGACTTCAGGGCACACAAGAGGCAGGAGTGGTCAGGGCTGAACTCTGTTCCACAGGGAACTGCACTCATGGCTGTGGGCAGGATGGGGCCACCCAGCCCCTCCACCTCCTCCAACCCCAGTACAACACGTAGACACAAGGCAGTGACTGTTTTATTTCAAAGTAGAACAAAGGTATCTTTTATTATTCTTTCCAGAGCTGAGAGATTCAGCTTTGCCATAAGTGTGTCTGTGCTCAGACTGGCTCCTTGTGTGCATTTACTCAGAGCACATCTATACAGGGCAAACCAAAAGCAGGAGATGTTTCATAACTTGGCTGAGTCTCACCTCTGGTAAAGAAATCCCATTACCCAGCCAAACATGCTGGCTTGGTTCCTTGCACAGCACGTGCTGTCGAGCAGACAGGCTCTATAAAAAAATCTAAAAACAAAATGCACTTTCAGACATTCCACATCAACTGTCCCCCTAATTTTGCTGGGAGTGAGTTTTGGCTCCAAGTGTATCATTCTCACCTCCCTTCACACCCCTGCAGTTGCTGAAGCAGAGTTAGAGTGCATCAAGGATGTTGTCGATTTTGGAGACCAGGTCCTGGCGCTTGTTGGAGTGCATCTTCTCGTTCTCGATGTACGTGTCCTTCTTCAGCTTGCCTGCCACCAGCCGCTCCGCCTCCACCGACGACTTCAGCACCAGCTCCTTCACCTGGCCATCCAGCTTCTGAATCTCACTCACCTGGCAGGGTGACAAACCCAGGGAGCATTAGAGGAGACAAAACAGAACAAAACAATCCCTACAGTGAAGCTGGAATAGAAGAGATGGCAGATGCTAGCACTGACTTCATCTTTTGCTAAGTAGAAACATCTCGAATCCCTGAATGTTGCTTCCTGAACCATCACATTATGAGGAATATTCCATGAATGGGTAACTAAGGAGTGCAGATAAAAGGGCCTCCAAGGACCCAGGAGCCATATTGCCAAGAGACTGTGAAAGAGTATTTCATGATGGATTTTAAAGGCTTCAAGCTAAATCACAGCTCTGACTGCTGGAAGCTGTGTCCCTACAGGTAATGTTCATGGTGTGTGATGGGAGGTCTGCAATGACAGAGCTACTCTTTCAGGTAAATAACACATTAACCAAAGTGGCTATTAGCTAAAGGGATCTTAGAGACCAAAGTGTCCCTCACTTGGGGTTAAGTGGCTGTTTCAGGTAAGTGTTAAAAATACATTGAAGGGAAGGACAGTGGGTGTGTGCTCATTGTGCTGTGGCTTTCAACATAGTAGAGCAAAACACCCCCAGAGGAGCATCATGTTTCCAAAATTCTGTCAGCACCAAATGTAAATGTGCAAGAAAGTAAAAGATGAGGGAGAAGATTTTGGGTCGACTGGTGTGAGTAGTAGAGTCAAAACTGTTAATTTGTTGATAGTTTCCACTTTTTGCTTAAATGTCACTGCCATGAGCTCGATGAGAAGCATCAGGATTGTGTTACAAAAGCATTAACCTGTACAAATGCAGCTGGTTCAAGGGCTGCTTAAGAAACAGCACAAGCAGCTGTTTACCAGCAACATTTACATGGCTGCATAACTGAGATTACTGCAAAAATAACAGTTTTCACACACTTGCAGAGATCAAGCCATTTTCAGATGGAAAAACCCAACCTAGACTGGCTGCAGAAACGCCCAACTAAAACTCCTGCAGAATACTTGACAGAGCCAAGAACAGGAGAGCTTATAAAATAAATTTGAATTTCTTACTTTATCACATAAGTCAGAGCCTTCTGTCTTCAGTTTAGACTGCAGAGAGGCTATTTCATTTGTCAGGGCCTTGTGCTCCATCTCCAAAGACTTTTTGCCACTGTTGAGGGTGGAGATGTCCCGTGACTGCTTGTATTTATTCACTGCTTCATCAAAGTGGCGGTACAGCCCCAGCCTCTTGTTCACCAGAGTGAGCACCTGCTCTGTGATGCAGGCAACCTTCATCCTGGCTTCAGCAGCTGGATCCTGCAAGAGGACAGGGGGGAAGATCAAAGCAGTCATATCTCCGACCTGCATCAAGCCATGCCTGCAATCTGCCACAGGACTGTTATGAAAATTGTTCCCTCTCCAATTAAGCCAACTGACAGTAATTAAGTGAATGGTGCAAGTGCTGATTAGTGCTTTCAGCATTCAGTCCAGCCCAACAAATAGTTTAACAGTGAAAACACTTCAGAGGGAGAACTGCAGACATCCCTTCTTCTCAGGGGGATCCCTTTTTATGCAGCAAGCAAAACTCTAGTTAGCTTTATGACAGGAGATCAGCCCTACAGGAGTACCAGTGCTCAGGCTGAACAAACACAGGACTTGAAACAACCAGTAGCACATTGGAATGGCAGGAACATTCAGTGAGAATTACTGGTATGAAAAATCATCGTTCAACAGCTGAGAAATCTGCTTATATTCCCACAGGGCTCTTCATCATACAGACCTTGGTGATGGAGAAATCCAGCCTGACATAGACAATCACAGTGAAGAACAAGATGTAAAAGGCTCCAACCACCAAGAGAGGCTCTTGCAGCATCAGGATTTTGTTGAAGGTGTAATGAACCTACAAGAGAAGTTCCAAACACTGAGCAGTGCCCCATGTTACTGCAGGGTTTACTCCTCAGGCAGCAGCAGAAGCACCCAAGCAGTCCAGTCAGTGTTTATTTCTTAGGTGTTTTGACCGAGCTGCTGAATTTAGAGGAGGCACAACTGCTCAGAGGCCACACTCACCACGATGTCCTGGATGTGCTGCTCCACCAGGTTGCTCTTGTGTGCCACAATAACAGGACGTCCAAAAGTGTCCAGATATGTGTAGTGAAGCTCATCTGAGGCACGATTGATTTCATAGGGGCTGTCCACATGGATATTCCTGTGGGTAAAAGCAGACAGTCCCATATGACCCTATGGTCTTTGAGATGGTGTAACTCAAAACTCATCTGGGCAGTTGTAGCCTCTAGCACAAGGTAAATTATGCAGTTTAAACAATGCTCTACAAGGAAGCAAAGCTGTGTTCCAAGATCTCCTCCATATGCACAGTCATGGTTTTGATTCACTGTCCCCAGGCCATTAGAGCAGACTGGAGAAGTGCCACCAACATAGCACTGTCTGCAGTAACAAGCCAGGAGGAATCACACTTACTTGGCTCCTTCTGGCAGGACAATCTTGACAGTCAGAGAGTCTGTAACTTGCTCATCAAACACATGGTCAACAAACCTCATCTTCAGGGCATACTGATCACCTAAAAGTGCAGAGCAGAGAGTGGTTACAGTTCCTCAGAGAACAAGGGACAGCCTTGAAACTCAGCTCCCACCCAGAGCAGGAGCAGAATTTGCATGGATAATTGTGCAGCAGGGGGCACTAGCTCACTCATATATATTTTAACCAGATGTCTACAAAAACCTGAAGGAAGCATAAAAAAGGTAGATTTGCATATTCTAGAAAAAATAGCTGGCAACTGTTGTTGCTAAGGTCCTGTGTACCACAGCTTTCAATTCTTTTCTGTACAGCAACTACCTTAAAACACACACGAGGATGTTTTTTATTCCCTTCCCCCTCAGCAACCCACCAAGATTGTAGAGGTATTCGTAGCTTGGCAGGTTATAGCCAATGATGTAATGGGTTTTCCAGCCCCCAAAAAGCGGGAATCGGGGACGGATCTCCATCTCCACAGAGTCATCCAGGACAAGAAGGTGGCTGGTGGAGATGTTCCCAATTTCATCTCTGTAATAGACGTCCTGAGCAGCAGCTGGGAGAATGGTCTGTATGGAGAGAAGCAGCAGTGAGTGCACTGGGGAGTGACTTTCAGTGAAACTGGCAAAACCAATAAAGGCTGGTAAGCATTGAGAAACTGTGCTCCCACATGAGACATGACAAAATGGCCATTCAGTTGAACTGAGTGGTAAAACTGTGCTATTATAAGCAATCCCACAAGTGGCTGCCAGCACTAAAATCACTTGGCATCCAAATGAATGTGCTTTCTCCAGCTGAGTTTCAAACTCCCCAGACAGCAAGGGATCATCATGCCCACGAGGACAGCAATTCCCTTTTCACTCCAACTTGCTGCCCTAGCTGACTGGGCTTGCTAGCTTTACACTCAACAAAATGAGATTTCTGTTTGGCTGCACCACCCTAGAGAATTACAACAATCAATCCTGAAGGCTACAAGCAATGAGAAAGGTTTTGGTTCAGATGAGAACACATAACACTTTTTACATCTGGCTAGCAGAGCCACAGCTTTAATTCTTGTTGAGTGCTTTGTGAGCAAGGAATGAATGGGTGAGTTTCCAATTAATACTGTTCAACATGAGGAGGATATGACAGAGAGGCAACTCTGAAAGTAAGGGGGTGGGGGCAGAATGAATGGTTCCTGCACGGTGGAAAACCCAAAGCAGAGATCTCAATATAGGGGTAAGGGATTTAGAGGATCCCTGAGATTGGAGGGGTTGAAGTGTGGAAAACACCACATGCCCCTGTACATGCAGTCTGTTAGACCAGCAAATGCAATAGTGTCTAACCTCCTAATGCTGCTTCCAAAAGCTATTCCTATCCAGCACAAGCTTTCTCTGAAAATAGACCAGATTTTTAATATTCCCTTATTACTCAGGTATGGTTACCAAACAAAAGGCAAAGGACAACTGCAATTTTTTTTTTCCTCTGGGGATCTAAGAAAAGGGGAAGTCACAGTTATAAAAACACATGTGCAAAATGTCCACCTTAAAAGACTTGACTGAAGAGATCCCACTGTCTGGCTGTCTCTGGTAGTCGTATCTGGAGAAAGGCCCTTTCAGCACTGCTCCTGTGTGCTTTAAATCAACCGTCTCTTCAACAGCAATGTTACCCCAGTGAGACACCTCAATGACTCGTGTCATGCTGGTGATGGTCAGGAAGGGACTGTTATTTTCATAGTGCACCTTCAGAGTGTCCTAACGAGGGAAAAAAGATAAACTGTCAGATCTAAAGGAAGTAGCAAGCTCCCCTCACAATGATCCACTCCGTGTGGCACAGAGAACCCTCCCTGGCAGATGCACGTGTTCCTGGCACACAGTTTAACTCATGGCTGACCTGTGATTTCTACATGAAAGTTTCCCACTCTGCAGCCTCTGAGACACGTGTTCCATGTCTGGAAGATGCACTGTGCAGAGCCACAACCCCTTTGCACCGAAATTTACCTGGCTGTATGGAGGGATGTCCTTGAAGGGGCCATATTCAATCGTGTCCTCAGTGCGGGAAGGGTTGCCCAGCTTGGTGTAACTCTCCACATTCCTGGAGGCCAGCTTGACACGGGTTGTTTGGGTCTTGGTGACGTATGGTGAGTAAAAATAGTGATTTCCTTCAAAGACCACAAACTGCTTCTCACTTTGGGTGATGTGGGTGGGATAGGGCTGCAAGACGTGTGTGAAAACCATTTCAACAGAGACACGGACCTTGGCTCCTGGGGCCAAAGGAGAGGGCAGCTTCACCGAGAAGAACTTCCCACTGGAAGGGAGAAGAACGGGTAAGAACGTGCAACCTCCCTGGAGAGAGCATTCACTTCCATCCACTGCAACATCCCCTGGGGACAGGTGACCACGTATCACATGTGTAATGTGTGATTTGGGCAGGTATTTCACTTGCCCCTCCAAGACATAGAGTTATCTTGTTCCAGCAGGTGTGATTACTGTGCTGGGGAAGCAGCACAGGCTGAACTGTGTCCAGGCAGAGTTTCAGTCTTTGCTTCACAAAAAAACACCTAGTTTCCTTTTGGGAAGAGGAATAGTGACATACCACTCCCTAATCCTGCATTTATAAAGCTTCAGCGAGAGTTTTTTTTGCATTCTTCTCCAGATTACAGGAATTATCTGCATTAAAGGAAGCACGGGCACAAGTCCAGAAGACAAATCACAAACATCTTAAGCACCTGTTCCGACAAAGTCTATTTATTCTCAGATTTTTGCCCACAGGATCTGAAATTAATGGCCAGAATGAGAGCAAGGTTTTGGACTGAGGTTCTACTGAATGGATTGAGACTCCACCAAATCTGTAGGGATTTGGACTGGACAGACCGAGGTGATGCCAGAATGAAACATGCTCCATGTCATGCCTGGTGGCCCAAGGGCAGGATCACATAAGACATCCAGCCATGTCAGAAGCCAAGGTCTACCCTGGCATCTTAACTCCACAGCTACTGTATTCTTCAAACCCAGCTGCACGGTGCTTTTGAGCCACTTCAAAGGCACCGCTCACCTCTCAGCTCTCATGGCTCAGAAAACACCTGCCTGCAGCACCTACATAATATTCCAAGCTTGGCAGTATAGAGCCTGATGCAAACAGCAGCATCCTCTCTCCTGGCAGCAGGAAGAGCCTGCACTGGGCCATGGCACCCAGCACTCTGTGGTGCTCTACACACTGCCACAGGGCACTAAACTCTCTGTAGTCACCACTGCCAACCGTCTGAGAGCTCAGAATGGAGGAATGGGAAAGAGCATGACCAAACACTTCTCTCACCTGGTGTCCCAGGAGGCCAGGGCATTACTCAAGGCACTGAGTACAAGAGACTGAGCACAGATGAGGAAGAAAATACTCCTGATCTCTAGGTGTGTGGAACTGGGGGAGTATCTCTGCTTCACTGTGAGGAGTTAGGAACTCCCCATGCACACCTCTAGGTATTCACCTTAGAGGGTGATACTCACCTTTTGCCCTTAACTTTGGTCTCTTTCACTTCCAAGGCGTTCTCCTCCTCTTCCTCGCCTTTCACCTGTTCCCGAACAACATATGGGATCAGTGTGCTGTGTGTTCCCATGTTCCCTCAGCCTGGTTCCCAAGCCGGCACAGTCACCGTAAGTTGCACGAATGAGAATATTCATCAAGGTATACGACAGAACTCTGCATACAGATATACTATAGAGCACTGCATGTACCCCTCTCTGCACGTACCCCTCTCTGAGTTTATCTAAAGTGACAGTACCTCTGAGGCTACAACAGAAATATAGTCCTACTGCTCCTCCGATCCTCCTGTGGGTAAGGGCCGTGCCCCCCGTCCCCTCGGGCTGCCAGCCCTGCTCCGTCCGTGCTGGCGGCGACCCGTGCCCAGCCTGTCGGTGTGAATCGCCCCCTCACGGCCTCCAGGCCTGCCACCCCCGCCCTCACCCCGCGGCACACACCCCCACTCCCGGCCGGCCGCGGGATCCGGGAGCGGCGCTGAGGACCCGGCAGTGCCGACGTGTCCCTTCGGGCGCAGGGCCGGGCAGCGCCCGCGGCCCCCCGGGCGCGGCGCTCGGTGCCCGCTCCCCTCGCTCACCTGCACGCCCAGGTGGGCTAGCCGGGGCTCCAGCCCGGGCTCCAGCGCCAGCAGGAAAGTGGAGGCGGCCGCGCCGCCCGGCGCATTGGCGAGGCTGAGCTCGGCCGAGATCTTGGCCAGGTGCGTGCTGAGGTCCAGGGAGCGCCGCACCTCCTCCAGCACTAGATCGGCGCTGGCGGCGGCGGCCGCCAGGCAGAGGAGCAGCAGGCGGCACGGCAGCCCCGCCATGGCCGGCACACCGCGCGGGGAGGGCACAAGATGGCAGCGCCCGCGCTGTACGGGCACGGCACAAGATGGCGGCGCCCGGTGGGGGAGGAGGCGTGCGATGGCGGCGCCCACCGGCGCTGGAGGCCCGGCCCCCTCCTCCTCTCCTCCCCGCCTTCCTGAGGCCGGGCCTGAGGTGAGAAGCTGGGCGGGCTCTGTCGGAGTCCCGGGGGTGGTTTCGGCTTCGCGCAGTTCCGGCGCTTCGCGCGGCCCGGCCTTATCGGCGAGCTCGGGTGTTCCCGCTAGGCGCTGGGACCCTGCCCGTGCTGAGCTCCCAGGGCTGGGCGGGCCTCGGGGCCGGTCAAGCGCTGCTTGTTTGGCCATGCTGGGGTTTCTCACTTCTTTTTCTGCCCGAAAAAGAGAGGAAAAACAACTATAACAAATATTAGGGGATACTCAGGGGTTTCAGGTGCTCCTCAGCCTCGTCTCCTGCCACGGCACAAAGCAGCTCTGTTTCTCCATGCTTTTAGTAGTGGCTGGTTCCTGCCAGGGCTTCCAGGGGCCAGAGATGTCAATCCTGTGTTGGGCATAGGGATGGGAAGGCATTGGGAAGTGTTGAGCATAGGACGGCCCAGAGGAGGTGTCAGTGTGGATGGCACTGGGATGTAGCACCAGGCACTGCAAAGGGATGGATTGATTATGCTGTTGAATTAATGAGCCTCAAATTGGGACAGTTCATCTCACTGACCTGGCACACTTTGCTCTTGAAGGTGAGGTTTAACACAAATAGAGTTAAGATGAACCCAAATTTTCTGCTAAAAAAAAGCACAGATAATTGACAGCTTGGTGATGCCAGAGTAGAAGTGCTGCAGGTAGCCAAGGCATGATAACCAGCCGTGCACTGACTGAAGACAGCTGGGGAAAGGAAAATGTTAGTGGTTTAACACATGACTGGGGAAGAGGTGATTGACACTTTATTCTCAAATATCTAAGGCGGATAAAAGCAAGGAATGGATGTTGTCTGCTGTGATTGCCAGAGCAGGGCTTTTGCCTGTGAGCCCTGTGGGACAGCAGACCTTTCATGTTTGCATAATGTGATCCAGGACTCAATCTTTCTTTAAGATCCTAATAGAGTCACAGAGATAATTCTTTGATTTGGCCTGAGATTGCCAAGTATCGGAAGAGGATTTCCTAAATTACGTGTTTGGATATGGAGTCAAACAGCCCCTTGGCAAAGGCTAAATAGAATGGGATGTCTCCTGGTGTGCTATGTTCAAAACAGCATAATTTCTCAGCTAGTCTTCCTTTTCTTCTCTTACCACCCCCCCCCCACCCCCAAATTCCTGTTATGGAAATTTTCTTGGCAAATTACTTCAATTTCCCTTTGATTTATGTAGGTAAATACATAAATGCCTGTGAATTTGGCAACTCGCCCTGTAAGCATATCCTAGCACAAGCAGGTAGTTTTGTCACCGTGTTTCAGTGACAGTGGTGTTCTCTTCCAGCAGCACAGCAGGAGATGCCTGCAGGGGTGGGTTCCACCTCCTCGGCCTCATGTTTCCAGCCAGGGAAATATTCCAAGTCCCTCTGCTCTCCAGGAAAAGCCTGTTTATCTTGGCCTTCTCCAAAGAGCTGGGCTTTGGGGCCTGGAGCTGGGTAGGCATGTTCAGGGGGAAGCAACTGTGAAACGAGAGGCTGAGCAGAACAGCCACCTCTAATTAAAGGCTGGCCAGCAGTGCTGCATCTGGGGACTCCCTGGTTGGGTCTGCAAGTCCCTCTGCTAGGAAGGGCTGTCACTGTCCTTCCATGTGTCACACAGAATAAATGAACTCCAGTCGGCCTCTTTAATAACGCATGCAGCTCTTATTTCCCTCTCTCCCTTAGGGCAATTTCTCCTGGTAAAGGGAGGGAAAGAAATAAATGCATATGTCCCTTATGTCTGGAAATAATTGGGCTTCAGTTGTCCCGAGCCAAAAATTTCTCTCCAATGGGTTCATCTCAGAGGCTGGATTTGACCTGGCTGGTGAATGCCAGTTTCAATATGTGACCCATCCCTGGTGAGCTCTGAACCAGAGTGCTGTACACTAACCCCGTGTTTGAATCCATTTCTAATTGTGATAATTGAGGCATGCTGAGCCTGTGCATCATCTGTTTCAAGACTTCAGCCCTACCACATAGACTAAATTTGTCTTTGGGTTGAAAAGGTGCTGCCTTTGGGCTTGCTCAAGGCTGAGTTTGGCTCTACAGGCCCTTCTTGCCACTGCCCTGTGAGCAGTGCCAGGCTGTCCTTCATGCATGGGGTCAGTCACAGCTGCTGGTGGCCCCTGGCTGGCTGTGATGGTGGCTGGGACAGCTCCAGGGACAGCCTGGGGACAGCCTGCAGGCTGTGCAGTGCCTGTGTGCATATCTGGCTACCCAGGCCTGGTGCCAAGTAACAGAGAGAGACAGGAGTTCAGAACTGCTTTTTGTGTCTATATGTTTTTTTGTTCTCTCATTGCAAGGAATGTCCCCCTCCAGCAGAGAGCTGCAGGTCAGGAAGCAGCATGAGAGAGGTGAGCAGCTCCTGGTGCCCTGCAGGCACTGGCACACTGCCCCAGCTCCCCTGTGCTGGGGAGAGGGTGTGTCAGCCCCAGGGCTGGAGCAGTGGGAGGGAACAGCCAGATGGAGCCATCTGCCAGGGCTGAGGCACCATCGTGGGCCAATAAATGCCTCTGGCAGGAAAGGCTATGACCAGAACCGCACCCCAGGAAAGGCCCTGTGCTCCTGTGTTTACACAGGGCTGATGCCAAACTCAGAGCTGTGTCATCTGTCAGAGCAATTTGCTCTCAAGGAGGGAAGGAGAAGTTGTTTTCTAGAAGGAGTGGTTGGCTGTGACTACAGAAGCACACTGCAGCCTGTAGCAGCAGGGAACAGGATTTATTCTGCTGTGATCCTCATGCCAGAGGGGAGCTTGCACCACGATACAATGTGTTGCTCTCTGAGGAGCCCAGGTCAGGGACAGAAGAGAATAAACAGGGCTGGGTATGTGTACCAGAAGTCATGCTGGCAACACCTTGAAGATTTTAGTACAAATCTATCAGTGATCTTGAAAAAACCTCCCTGCTTCAGATTTTATTGGTGTTTCACCATTTAACCCTGTGTAGGTGAAATCAGCCTTTTGGCTGCCAGTGGGAGGCAGAGGGCATTTCTCTCTCTTTATTCAGAGCAAGGTGTTGGTAGTTGCCAGTCATGAGAGCACAGGTATGAGGTGGCTGAGTGATGGCAGAGTCTGCTTAGCCTTGCTAAGGCCCTCAAAAAGCAGCTGGAGAAAAAGAACAACAACATTCTTCCAGTTTCATTGTTTTTACAGTCTCATTTTTTAGCTTGTCAGCACAACTCACACTGAGCCTCTGCCAAGCAAAACACACCATTATTCTTATTTGGGGTTTGCTTGTGATTTCCATGGAATGGTGGACTTAGGGGAGCTGGTTGGAGCTTGGTTCCTACTCTTTGTTCAGCTACTCTGAAACACATTGTGCTTTCACAGAGAAAGTAGTGATGGGGCACTGTCTGTCCAGGGGCTGCTCCTCTGGATTTTTTCAAGTTGCTTATCTGCAGTAGCCCCTCCCTCTCCACTCCTTATAGTGCTCACCTTTCTTTAAAATAATTTTTTCCTGGTTTAAAAAAAAAATCTGGTTTTCTCTCCTTGTCAGACCACAAGACTCAGGAAAAAATAATGAAAGAAACCTGCCTGTGCACAGCAATTGTCTGAAGCATTGGTAAACACAGGGAAAACCTTCTGGAAGAATGTGGGAGAGCATCTGTGAGTCCTGCAAGGGGCGAGACTACTGTGTGATGAGTGTTGTTGAAATAAGGAGAAAAAAATTGTGGAAAAGAGGGCATTTCATCATTTAAAAAGTACTTTAAACTCTTCTTAAAGCTTACTGAAAATGTAACTGAAATAGCCATAGGCAGGCACTGGCAGGCTGTAAATGAAAAAAATCTGCTACACGTGTACAATTAAAATGGAAAAGCTGAGCTAGGTATGTGGTCCACACAAGGAGAGCTGCCTTGGGCTGAGTGGCTCTGGATTTTGTCACAGGATCAGAGTATGTTTTGGATAGAGGGAACAGTGCTGTTATAACTATATTTAAAAAATGAGAGTCTGATCAAGGCTGCCACTCAAGTACTTCACAGTTCACACAGGACCTGGCTACACCCACAGCTTGAAAATACCTTTGGTGGACTGGCATCTGCAAAGCCAGAGGAGAAGAGAGAAGGGCAAAAGTGCATACTTGGAAAGGACAGATGCTGAGAACCAAGGAGGCAGGAACCTGCTGTCCTTCCAGGCTCCAGAGGAGGAGGCTGGGTGTCCTTGCTATGGGCAGAGGGGAGACCTGCTGGCTCCTGTGGCAGCAGCTTCATCTCACCCTTGTGCTGCAGATCTGCAAATCCTTGCATGGCCTGACAGAGAATTACACCTCTCCATCTGCTTGTTTACCCCAGGGCTGCGACCTCCCAGGGTCAGTGATGGAGGCAACAGCAGCCGCGTTTGGCTGAAATCACAGAGATCAATACATTGCAAGAACCCGCAGCAGAATCAAGGTAGGAGCACCTGAGAGGCTGTGCTGAGATCCCTGACCTGGGCTGGCCGGCAGCTGCAGGCAGCGGTGACACTTGTGCCCCATCCAGACTGGGCGATGGAGGCGGTTCCCAGCGGTGAGGGGTGACAAAAAGCCTCGCCTGCCCCCTGGCCATGTCCCTGTCCGCTCGGCCATGTCCCCTCGGCCGCACCCCCGCCATGGCCGCGCGTCGCCGCAAGGGGGCGCCCGTGGCGCGCCGGAGGGGCGGGGGCGCGGTGGGGAGGCCCCGCCCTCGGCCCCGCCCACTCGGCCCCGCCCCGGTCGCTGCAGCCTCACCTTGGCAACGACAACAAACAATGGCGGGCAGGACCCGGCTGCCTCCCGCAGCAGCCTCCGCTGAGGCTGTTTGTGATGGGCTGTTTGTGAGAACCGCCCGGACCTGCGGGCTAGCGGGCACCTCGCGCTGCAGGGATTTGCAGGTTTCATTGTACCTTCCCGCTGCCGGCCAGGCTCCGGGGCGTGCAGTGCCGCTGCTGGGGTCGCTTCAGGAGGTGTTTTGTCCCCCGGGGTGAAGGATCTGCAGGTTTCATTGTGCCTTCCTGCTGCCTGCCAGGCTCTGGGTGTGCAGTGCCGCTGCTGGGGTCGCTTCAGGAGGTGGTTTGTGCCCGGGTTGAAGGACGGAAGGTGAGGGAAAGGCTGTGCAGTGATGCAGTGCCCGGGTGTCACGGGACTGCGGTGGGATTTAGTGCCCATCTCTCTGATAAGTGCTGTTGCATTTTTCCTCCTGACCCTTTAAGGTCTGGCAAATGTGGTGCCAGGACCGACCTGAGAACAGTACAGTTCTGTGGTCCATCCATCCTCAGTGGCAATGAAGTCTGGCAATGAATTGTCACTTGCCACTCTGCACAGTAAGGGAGTTGCTATCTTCATATGGAGCAACTCCTCTTCCTCAGCTTGCTTTTGGAAAGGAAAGCACATGCTGGTGTATCTACCTAGGAGCCTGTTGTTCACAGAGAGTTTAAACCTGGATTTTAAAGCTTCAGTTTTGCAGGATCTGCCACACGCAGCAGGAAGTTGAGGATCCCACTGACAGCAAACAAGAGGGGGTCATTTACAGATTGGCAGTTGTCTTGCTCCCTCCAAGAGCTCTGACTTCAAGCAGTGAGATAATGCAGATTTCTCACCAGGTTACTAAATTTGTGAATCTGCTGGCAGGGGCCATCCTGGATCCTGTTCTGTGAAGTGTCAGCTGGGATTTCCATTTCTCCAGCAAAGGCACCCCTGAGCCCCTGCCTGGCTGGACCAAAACCTCTGACCCAAGCCCAGCTGTTCATGGACCCTGACATGTGTGGATGTGGTGGTCAGCAGTGGCCCCTTCCCAAGAGACAGCCTCATCATGCCCTGCCAGATGGATGGTGGTGATTCCTTCCCATCACAGGTCTCCCAAAGAGAGGGAGCATTAACCCCTTGTGAACAGCATTGGTCTGCAGAACTGTATGCAGACACTTTCCTGATAAGAAAAACAGTAATGATCAAGGAAAAAAGAAATGTGAGGATCTTTTGGTCATTTGTTCTTATTTATTTCTCTGAAGGCCTTGGGCTACCCACACAAAGCTCTCCTGCCTGCCTGCTAAGAAATGTTTGATAAAACATTTGTGTTGTTTGTCCTTGAGTCAGCAAACTGATGTATTCCAACAGAAAGGATGGCAGCCAGTGGCTCACTTAACCCCACACAGGTCACCCAGAAAGCAGCTGAAAGACAGCCTTAGCCCCCAGAGGGCCAGCCTCAGCTCTGATGTTGGTGGGCAGAATAGATTTCCTCAGGCTGGCATTGTGCTGGGATAGGTGGGATAATGCATCTTCTGTAGCCTCAGTGCTCACGGGTTGGTTGAGAACTTCACTGAAGAAGACAAACCCTGAGAGATCCTGTTTATCTAAACAAAGTAAGAGGTGCTGATTTCTATTTGCCAGAAATTTGGGCAGCAATATGGAACCAGCCCTGAGTGCTGGAACAGAATAACTGGAGAGCTGTAACACCCACTTATAAGCATTTCAGTTTAGAATCATGCTTTGCAAGGCATACCTTCAATTTGGTGGCTCAGAGATTTGCAAACAGTGAGTCATAACTCCCTGGGGTCAGAAATGCAGCTGCTGAGATACTAGGCATTGAAAAATGTTGTCCAAGATAAAAGCAAAGCAAACCTCACTGCCCACACACCCTTATCCTTCAAGGCTGAGTATCTTTGTCACAGTCTTTGAAAACATGTACTCAAAATTATTCCAGCTTCTTGTGGTTACCATTGATACAGGATTTGCTTCTCCTTTTAGAGCAGACAAGAGGGCATTGCGAAAATCTGTCACTTGAAAAGAGCTGAAGCAGATAGATCTGAAGCTAATATGCAGCACCCTGTGCCTTGCCTGGTGTTTGAGGTGGGAATCCTGCTGTGGGACATGTCTGTGTCCTTCCCATGGAGGGTCCCAGAGGAACTTCCCAGGCCTCTGCAGACAGCCCCTGTCTCTTGGGATGCAGGATGGACCTGCAGACCCTGAGAGTGTGCTGCATTGCAGCCAGATTGGTTCCTAGCCACAGAGAGCTTCTTTGGGACATCTTTGGGCACTGACTCACTGTTAAGGAAGAAGCAACATGCAAGTCACCTGTCCCACTCACAGAGGTCATGTGGCTCCAGGCTCCTGTCCCATGACACATTCTGAGTGCAACAACAGCATGACATGGCCACCTTTGTCACAAAATGCTGGATGCAGAGCTCACGTGGCTGGTCCACCCCATCACACAGCACCCGTGCAGTGGTACCTGCAAGGTGTTCCAGGCCCTGCCAGCCACTGGCCTGTCCTGCCTGCCCTCGTGCCTTAAAAGCCACTAATGGCATGAGCTGAGAGCTCTCAGGCTCACCAGATCTGCACTGTGAAGGCTTCAGTGCTTGGTAAGTAACAGTTCATGGAACCTGCTGCTTTGGTAACACACTCCTCATTAAAAAGCTTGATCCCTGAAGCAAGGCCAGTTCTGCAAAAGCCTGTGCAGTTCTGTGCTGGCTGTTCACCTCTCTCTGTACCTATTTTTATACCATTCCTATGGTTTGAAAAGCCTTTCAGAACGTCCTTAGCCTTTCAGAATGTGTTTAGAGGGACAAAGTAACTGACTCACTCTGGCCTCAAGGAAGTTACTTCAGTCTTTGGATCATCTTCTTGAATTGAGTATGAGAACAGTCATATGAAATTACCTGGCATACCTCCCAATGCAGCTGTAAAAAAATAATTATCTGGTATTTATGACTGGCTGTAAAAGTGGGAAGGTGGTGGTGGTGTTGGAGAACCTCTGTAGATGGGGAGGAAGGGCAGCTGGGAGACCTGCAGGAGGCTCAGGTGATTGTCACTATTTGTGTGACAACCTCATGGGTTTATGGTTATGAATAATATGTGGATGCCTCTCTGGCCCTAAGCACAAAGTCTGGGCCATGGAAATATCCCTTCCTCTGTGGCTTTTCCATGGGCTTTGGTTTCCACCAGTCTAGGCCCAGATAACTTCAGTAAGCACAAAGCCATCTGGGGCCCACCTTACACCATGACCAGCAGCATGGGCTTGCCTGTCTTGGCAGGGCCAACAAAGATACTTGTCTAAGGATATCCCCTGTGCTCAGCATGTTGTCCACAGCCTCTGCAGGAGGCTGACTCAAGGCAGAGCAGGTGTTTGGACCTTCTCATCTCAGGGAGTGAGCTGGCAGCTAAGGGAAGGTGCCAGCATTGCCACCTCCCAGTATCAAAGAGATGACAACTCTGCAGTGGTTTTGTGGCTGTTGCTATTGAACAGGGGGAAGTTGTCAAAAGAGTCCAAAGCCATTTCTTTTATGTGTCTCTTGTGTCTGGTGTGAGGGGACTTGGCACAATCGGGCTTTGCATCACTGCAGGTCAGCCCCACCCTCCCTGCAGGGCTCAGGTTTCAGTGGCTGCATTTAGGCCCTGTACCAGTGCTTTAAGATGTTCATCCTCCAGCAGATGCATTTGCTGGGTGAGCACAGACATAATCCCTGCACTGTGCTGTGTCCTCTGCACCATAGACTGGAGATCTGCCATGAGATAAAGTGACTGCAGTTGCTTTCTGTATTTGTATCTGGTGATCAAGGCTTGTCCAGAGCTACATTTTTGTTTTCATGTGATGCTGTTCTATGACTTGGCAACTATCAGAGGATTGCAAAGGTGAAAGCATTAGCAGATTACCAGAACAGTATTTTTACTGCAGGTAGGGATTAGGGGACAGGGCAGGCTGTGCTCTTGCCTGGGTCTGTGCTCTTGCCAGTGGAAATACATAGGTGGTCATGCAATAGCAGATTTTTAATGAACAAAATGCCAGCAGAAGCAGGGGGAATCTGCTTTAGACAAGATAAATCAAAGCATGACAAAGCTTGGAGTATCAAAGCAACATTTTGTGTATTTACTGCATTTTAGTTCCCTTTTAAAATTTCCGTATGTTAGAACATTATAATGATAATTTGAGGAAGCTGGTCTGGAAGGCCAAAAGTGACAAGGGACAGCATTGCACAGCCAGCTGAGAGAGGACAGCTATGCACAGGAAGCTCTGTGCAGTCAGTTTTCACTGAGGCACAGCCACCAGGGGCTGGTGCTACATCTTTCTGGGCACAGAGGCAAAGAAAGGCTGTTCCCAGCAATGAGGAGGAGGGGCTGCAGGACTCTGAAGAGCTGAGATATGCTGAACAAGTATCAGGGGAATAAGGGGACTCTACTCAAGCTTTTAATGTCACAGATGGCCAGGGGTGGGGTAGCTGTGTGTCCACAGAAGAGGGTGAACACACTGTGGGGAATCTGAGATGCTCTCAGCTCATGGCAGGGATCTGTAGTGCCACAGCTGAGGTGATGTCCTCCCTGGGCCTCTCTGCAGGTGTTTTTGTACCACTGTTCACTCCATAATCTCAGAAATGAGAGGGGAAAAGGAGGGGCTCTTTTGGTCCAAGGACAAAAGCACAGAGGTGGTGTAAGATATAATGTTTGATTGTCTCTAATTGGATCAGGAAGATTAGCAAATAGAGATTAGGTGACACAAAAGGAAGAAAATCAAAGCAGGAGACATTCTCACTTCCTGGTTTAGAGGAATGAGTGCATGAAATAGGTTGAGGTTTCTGCACCAGTAAATGTCTAAAGATCTCTTACTGTAACCTCAGAGATCCACTCAGCTGTGTGAATGCCCCTCAAGGATAGAGAATGGATTTCTTCAGAGCTGTGTTAGTGATTAGGAACAATTGGCATTTGGTTTCAAACTGATCTGTTTTTATGGGTTTTCATTGGGGTTGGACATTTTATAGTTTCCTTCACAGGCTGCTAAACCTCAGTGTGCTGGGCTGCTCACTGCAGCACACTCTGGTGTCCCCAGGGTAGGTGTTTATTTTGATGGGGAGGGGAGAGGGAGGTATTTCAGGAGCCATAGCTCAATACTTCCATTTGCCACTCCATCCTCCTACTTTCACTCTGCTACTCTGAATGTAGCTCCCATCCTGGATAGCAGGGACCTGTCTGCTGCCCCTGGTCCTCCCCAGGGCCAGGATCTGTATGTCCTTGGAGGGAAGGAGGATCTTGCCTCATCAGCTTAAGAAAATGCTGTGTTCCCACCGAGGATTGGAAAGCATCTGTTGGTCTTATCAAGAGCAAGTGGCACAGGAACTTTTTGTGAAGTTCTGCATTACAAAGGTCTGTAATTGGTGGTGCCGGCAGGAGGAAATTTAACTCACAGGTTTTGTTTGCTTTTCACATTATGTAAAAAAAAATTTAAAAGGAAACTCTTAAGAAAAGAGAGCTGAGGAACACCCACTATTTGCCATTAATGTCTGCCCATAAGAGCCCAGCACATGGGTCTCCTGTTAAAGGCAATGCACCAGGACAAGCCAGTGCTCTGCTCCACCAGCTGCTGATGTGCTGAAGGCTTTTCCTCTTTTGTCCAGTCTGCATTTTAACTGATACCAGGTTTTTCTGCAGCTCTTTGCATCTAATGGGGCACCCTAAAAGCACTAATAAACTGTTGCTGAAATTTTCCTTCTCCGGAGTCTGGAGCATCACTCTTATGAGGAGAGACTGGGCCTGTGTAGTCTGGAGAAGACTGAGAGGGGATTTGTAATCCATGCAAGTATCTCAAAGATAGCTCCAAGAGGATGGTGCCAGACTCGTTTTGGTGGTGCCTAGTGACAGGATGAGGAGCAAAGGCCATAATGAAAACTCAAGAAATTCCACCTCAACATGAGGAAGAATTTCTTTAGGTTGAGGGTGGCAGAGCTCTGGAACAGCTGCCCAGGGAGGGTATGGAGTCTCAGGAGACATTCAAATCCCACCTGGACGTGTTCCTGTGTCACCTGCTCTGGGTGACCCTGCCTTGGCAGGGGCTGGGCTGGATGATCTCCAGAAGTCTCTTCCAACCCCAACAAGTCTGTCATTGTGTGATTTTCTTTTTAATGTTGCTGGAACACTGCCTCACTCCTTTATTATCTTTCATTAGCTTTAAAAATACTTTTTTTTCCCATGGTGGCTTTCCTGAGTTCATAAGCTAACTAAACCCACAGCAGTCACATGACTTGGATGAGTAATAATATTCAAGTAATTGCTGAGTAACAAAATGAACCTGCTGCCAACTGAGAGTAGAAAATACGGATTTCACTTGTACCGCCAGGATAGTTGTTACCCCATGGATTTAGGTCCAGACACTCCAGAGGCTCCCATTTCACTCCCTGCACTATTGCTCTTGGTGCTGACAATTGCCTGGTTAATTAATCTGAATGTACATCCAACTGGCATCTTTTATCTTCTTTCCTGACATGCACTGGTGCTACTACCCCACTTTAAATTACAGCTGCAAGTAAAAATTTGTAAATATTAAACATTTATAATCTAAAATGCTGCCTCTTTATTTCTAATAGCAATAACTGAGGTTTTTTTTTTCACATAGGAATTTAACTGTAGGGAACTCCGTGCTAATTCTTCAATGCTATTTAGAAGACACCAAAGAACAGATTTGTGCCCGTGTGTTCTCATCAATTATGAAGGTTTCTTTGGGCCTTTCCACCTCCCTTCAGGCCAGGGCGCGGTGTTTATTGGAAGCCAGCGGGGGAGGCAGGTCCTTTCCCATCCCTCCCTCCCTTCTGTGCGGGCTCCGGTGGTACCACAAACATTTATTTTCCACAAACATTTCTTTCTATTTTCCACCCCCACGGAGTGGGCCCACGCTGGGCCTCGGCGCCCTGAGATGGCGGGCGGGTCACGTGTGCGGCGCGCGGTGACGCCGGGCCCCGTGAGCGGAAGTTGTCGGTGAGGCGGAAGCGAGCGCGGGAGGCGGCGGGGCCCATTAAAGCCGACGAGGCGGGCGGGGGGCGCAGCGATCGGGCTTGGGCCGCGGCGGCAGCACCACCAGGTGAGCCCGGCGGCAACGCGCGCTGCCTGCGGGGATGGGCGGGCGGCCGGCCGGCCGAGCCCCGGGCCGGGGGAGCCGCTCGCGGCCCCTCCCCGGCACCGGGGGGCCCGCGGCGGAGGCGGCGCCGTCTCGGTGCTCCCGGCCGGCTTTGCACCGGGGCCCGGCTCGTTTGCCCGCCCCGAGGCGGGCTCTGGTGGCCGCGCTGCTGGCGCCGAGCTCCCTGGAGCCGGGCCCGGCGCTGGCTCGGGACAATGCAGGGGGGTCTCCCCAGGCCCGGGCTCCTCCCCGAGGGCCTTTCCCAGGATGCGCGTTTGGCCAGGCCTTTGTGGAGCCTTCTCTGCGGAGCGGCCCGAGCGGTGCCTCCGGGCAGGGAGCGCGTTGTCTGGGGCCTCTGGAGCTGCTGTGGCTCCCTGCGAAGCCCGAAGAGGCTTCAGGGTGACCGGTGGGAGGGCGCTGGGTCGGGACGGTGAAACGCTGCTCGGGGGTCGGTGGGGAGCGCTTGTAACGTGAACCGGCAGCCCCGGGAGCGATTAAACTGACCGGAGAGGCGGCCGGCGAGACTGGCAGTTATTGCGAAAGGAGCTGTCGGTGTGTGTAAAGCCTGAGTCAGTGCTAAGCACTATTAGAGTGGATGTTAGAAGTGCTTTTGTCTGTGAGTGTATAATAAGGTAAATTAAGTGATAGATGCGTTATTAGTTTCCATATATATAGAGAGTAATAAATGTGGAAATGCCTGATGGTTGTACTTAAGACAGTTGCACTCCCTGTAAATAGAGGGCTTATTTTAGTAGCAAAAACGGCTGTCTTCATCTGAAGTAGGGTAGGTAACCTCAGCATCAAAATGTGTGTCTCACCTAGCACTCTAGGCCTTTTGTTCTCAAAGCTAGAAGTTTCAGCATTATCTCCTGGAAAACTCCAAATGTTTGCTGATAAGCAGAGCTGTTGTGGTCTGTATGAGGTTTTTATATGTAAACTGAGAACACGTGACAGAATGAAGTCGTCCCCGTCCCCCCCCCAGCTGTAAGCAAGCTGTTCTTTGTTTGACACTTGCCAGCATGGAACCTTCAAAGCTTCCAGTACTTGTCACTGGCTGGCCAGCTCTGGTCTGTGCCTAACAGTCTGTGTATCCATGTGGGTGTTGGGTTTGGGGAAGTGGAGATTCTCTTTTTAGGGGAATGGTACATAAGTAGCTGTGCCAGTGTTTTCCTGGCTGCGATAGCTGTAGCCTGGCTATGGTTCCAGTAGAACCAGGCTGCTGGAGTCAGTGTACCCAGCTCTCTCAGGAGCTGAATTTGAGGTTAAAGTGGGTGGAGTAATTTGAATATTCCTTGTTAAATAATCAAGGCTTCGTTGCTGTACTTACTCAGGAAGAACAAGTATACTTTTCTTTCCCCCTCTCCCTTGTGACTCCCAACAGCTGACTGAACACATGACTTGCCCTCCATGCACTAATGAGTGGACCCACCATGCCTGCCTGGCCTGAGCCTCAGAAGTAAAGCAGCCCTAATACTGTTAACTTTCAAGCACTGCCTTGTTTGTTTGTTTGTTTGGGGTGTGTGTTTGTTTGTTTTGCATTTTTTTCTTTACTCTTTGTGCTGTTATGTTAATACCCTATGTCTGGTGTAGAAAGGCTGTTATGGGGCTAATCTGAGCCCTCAGTAAGGAAGACTGCTGAAATCTCATAGCAGTTTCTTGCTCTCCCAACCTGTAGTGTGAAATATAACTGATAAGATGGAAGCTGTGTTTAGTGTTGTTCTTACCTGTGGTGTCCTGCAGTGGTCCCTGTCCTCAAACTCAAATATCCTGATATTAGGTCAGCATGGAATCACAGAATATTCTGAGTTGGAAGGGGCACACAAGGATCACAGAAGTTCAATTCCTGGCTCTGTACAGGACACTCCCACATGTGCCTGAGAGTGCTCAAGTGCTCTTGAGCTCTGGCAGGCTTGGGGCCATGGCCACTTCCCTGGGGAGCCTGTTCCAGTGCCCAGCCACCCTTTGGGTGAAGAACTTTTTCTCTGTATCCAGCCTAAACCTGCTTGACAAAGCTTCACACTGTTTTCTTGATCCTGTCACTGGTCACCAGAGTGAAGAGGTGGGGAACAGGACACCCTGAGTTGTACCTTCAGGGTGACAAGTTAAGAATTTAAATAACTGTGTTGCAGAGTCTGCACTACAGGCATCCTGGCCCTTCTGTCAAAGCCAGGGAATCCAACTCTGAGTAGCACAGACATATTAAAACATTGATAAATCCTCAGCTGAAAGTGTAAAATGAACAAGCTCTGCTCTGAAGTGACCTGGGAAAGATATGACTTTGCTTAGTTTGCTGATCAAAATGAAAGCTTGTGAGCAGGAGGGTTACCAGATTTATTTTCTGCAGTGCCTTCTTAAAGCTCGTGTTTTATACTTGTGTTGGAAGGTTTTGAGAATTACCTGTTGGAGCAAATCTCTGGCAAAGCTTGTCCTTGAGGAAACATGACAATTACCATCAAACCATCTGTGCAAAACTATAAATAGCTCTGTCTCTAACATGTATGGGATTTTGGCCTGACTTCTGTGTGAAAATGAGACTACTTTATGCAGAACTTAACATTTGGCTGTAAACAAAATTGGTTGTGCTTGGTTAGGGTGTGTTTTTAAATGCTGCATTGTGAGAGAAAGTTTGCAGGTACCTGGCTCAAGAATAAGGGCTATGCAATAGGGCACTTGGATATTTGCTTTCTCTGAAACTGGTGGATGATGTGGGCTCACAGGTACTTATTGTTGCATGTCCCTGCCTTCAGAATACAGCAATTTTGTTAGTAACTGAAGTAAATTGAACCTTTGTGAAATGAGTACAGGACCCTCACCTTGCATGTTGCCAGTGTTTCCTTATGTCTTCTGGGCTTCTCCTTGGCTGTGACCTGACCTGCTCTGAAGTCCCTGTTACTGGGCCCTGGTGGACCTAAGGTTCTCTTGCAGAGCTGTAGAGTAATTTAAAGATTGTTGCCTCTACAGAAGAGAGTCCAGCTAAGACCTTACCTAAATGCTGAACTTGGTTGGGCACTAGCATGTGCTGTTTGTCTGGCAGCAGTCTTGCACCCTTCAGATGCTGAAGTACTTCATTCTTGTACAGCATTGTCTTGATAATTGCAATTTAATTGCCTCATGAGTTAGAGTTGAGTTGGCTTCCCTCTGCAGCTTCCTAAAATGATCTTTTGTAGTTGCTGTGTAACAGTCTGCCTTCAGATATAGCTGTGACCAGAGATTGTGAGGATAAAAGTGTCTCTCTCTGCAGCACCAATCCAAACACGAGCTGTACATCTCAAAAATGAATTAGATATAGATAATTAATTGAATGACAGTAGTTGATACACCATGCTTATTTGTGCAGTGAGGGGCTCGATTAAAGGTCCCATATCTCTTTAAATGCACCTTGAATAAAGCTTGCAAATGAGCGTCCAAGGTCAGGAGCTGCCCACGTGCTGCTCAGAAATAGCAGGCGCTGAAGGGATACCCCTGTGTCACTTGGTTCCCCTCTGGCTCCTGGTGTGCTTGTTGCTTTTTGCTCCCTGTTGGTAGGGATGGGTAGGGATGCAGCTCTGGAGCCCAGCGTGCTGCTGCATTTTGTGCTGGCAGATCTGCCCTGGTGATGTCATCGCTGCTGCGAGCGCTGCTCCTGCTCCTCCTCCTCCCCGGTGCCAGCAAGCAGCGCTCGCTCTGTGGGGGAAGCTTTGTCAACACTGCTGCTGCTCCCTCATGGCCAGTGACCCTGGGAAGGGAAGCAGGCTCATCAAGGCCACTGAAGTGTGTTGATTTGCAGCTTATCTCCGGTAGCCTTGGCTTCTCTTGCCAGGAAACCTGTTATTGAGGCCACAGCTGTCTTCATAGGGCCGTGAAGCTTCAGGACAGGGTGCACTGCCTTTGAGATGGGATTGAAGTGTAAACCTGTGGCACAGATTTCTCTCTGTATGATTTAAAGGCACTTGATACAGTGAGTGATTTGCTCTTTCTTCTGCATAACCACTTAAAATGACAATTTAAGGTGACTAATTGTGTCTAACTGTACTTGCATGAGTTTCAAGCAGAAATTGTTAAATGAAATTAAATGTCAATTAAAAAAGCCCAGTATTTGTCTTGAGTCTGTCCTATATACTGTAGCTGTGGTCATTTGAGAGACAAGGTGGACTAGTGAAGTGGTGGACAAAAGTGGAGGCCAGTAACTGGAGCTGCCTTCAGAGCCAGCCTGCCTGGAGTACCTGGACCTTGGTTACTGGGCTGCCAGTTTATCTAACAAGTCTGTGCTGAGCCCTTGAACTCTTTCCAGCTGGAAGCAGAATCCTCTTCAAAGTAACCTGTCTGGTGCTTGTCTCCCTCAAGTGGGCTGAGTCACTCGGCTCCCAGACATGGATAATGATATCTGGAGTCCAAACTGGCACAGTGGTGACATTGTCTCCAGCATGAGCAGTGAGAGGGTTTTAGCTGAGACATGCCTGGGCCTGAACCTTTTCCCCTGCCTAACAAGATGCCATTTGCCCACAAAGTTCTCTTAATCTCACCATGCAAGTGAGGTTTTCATTGGACCTTTGTGGAGCTTCATCAAGAGAATAGGTGAAGTGGTAAAGTATTGATGCAGGATCTATGCAAGAGGTATGAGGGTATGAAGTATGAGTGTGAAACTGAATATCCACAGTATGAATTCCTTGTTAGCCACTGACTCAGCCGTGATGGCAAGCTACCTGTTGCACTCCCATTCTGGTACTGAAATACTTGTCCTTCCTGCTCTGCAAACCACATTAGCATAGTATTGAGTGTGTGTAGGATCAAGAGTTCTGCTCGCAGATCAAGGTGTAGTTCTTAGATTACAACCTGTCCCTAGAGAAAGCTTCCTCTCTAGAAGACTCATTACTGACAACAGGACCTCCTGGAAGGAGGAGTAATGCTTTTGCCATTAGTGTTGATCTGGTGCTTCCCTACATCTGCTAGCAGGATCTCCCATCAGTATTTGTCCTTTCTCCTCTATCAAGCTTCTTATGCTGTAGGAAACACAATATTCACTCTCAGATCTGAGTATCAGGTGTAAGTTGCAGCCTCTGGCAGACCTCCTAAGGGCTGTCATTTGACTTGGTCAAAGTCTCCTTTCAGCCTCTTGTTTCCTGCCCAGCTTCTAGGAACTCTGGCAGCCAGAAGTGGATAAACAAGGCTTGTTTACCACTGACAAGGTCTAAGATCTGTGTTTTGCTTACCACTGCAAAAGTTATCTGTGTTTCTGAAACTGAAAGCAGGAATCTCTGAAAACTTAAACTGTAGTCAAAACTAGAATTAATCTGAGCACTTTAAAAAATACTGTCAGATATGGTAAAAATCTAACAACTCAACTGTTTATCAGGGGCCTGGCTAACTTAGAATATTTTGAATTGGACAGCCTTATCTTCTGGACACATAGATTAAAAAAAACCAGCTGCCTCTGACTGTGTTTGTTTTATAGAAAGCAATAAGGGAGTTGTCACTCAGGGTATGGCCTGATGTGAGAATTGTGCCAGGCTCTTGATATTCGTGTCAGGGTTACTAAAACTGTTGGGTGGCTCCACTCTCTGGGTGCTGTGTGTCCAAAGGCCAGTAAACACCACTGTATAAACTGAGCTCTGTGAGCACTCTAGCTGTGTTCCAGTTAGTCCCAGGTTTATTTTACTGATTGGAAAGCTGTCCACCAAGGAGGCCGTGGTGGTAGAGGCATCATGGAAGCTGTGCTGGTGTAGCTGCAGTGCTGTGCGTAGGCAAGGCCCTTAGTCAAGACACATGGCTTGTTGCCTAGTGTCTCCCAGCAGCCAGCTATGTGCTCAACTCTCCTCCCACATCCTGAGATTGTCTCCCCCAGGGCAGAATAGGGGAAGTTAAACTTGCTCTGATAAAGGGGGAGGGGTGTTAAAGCAAGCATGCCTTTTCTTGTAACAGCTTTATCCTTGGGGGAAATCTGCTGGGAACTACCTGAAATCCTGTAGGATTTAACAGGGCAACTGCCTCTTACTGGAAGGCAGGGGCACAGCAACACTGATTCTTGACATGGTTTGAGCCTCCAAGAGAAGGTAGAAGATGATCTTGGGACACTTGCTACCAGTCTGTTAGGGTATGTGTGCCCAATCCTGAGAGGATATTTTGTGGTATAAGGGCCATTTAGCTGCTGGAGGAATCAGTGGATTAAAACTTCATGACTGGAAACATCCAGCTTTCAGTGAAGCTTCTGGGTTTGGCTTTTTTGTTAAGATGTCTTCCTCTAAGCAGAAGACTTCCACTTCAGCAGCCCTGGCTTGCTTTCTGGGAATCCTGGTCTTGTTAGTGTGTAGCATTAGCTTCAAAAGGGTCTTTGTGGCCTCTTCTCCTGCCACAGCTGCAGTCTCCCATACCTGCTACCCTCTGTGGAGATGATGGGAATCATCCTCAAGTTGTTGAGGAGCAAAGTGATCCACCCAAGGTGGCTGCCCAGCATAGCTGGCTGCATCCCTGGGGACATTTTCTTCAGTCTCTTCCTTTCATTGCTTTGCCTCAGTGTGATTATCACTTGGAAGGTCCTGCATTTGCTCCTGTGATCTTAGGCTTGGCAGCGGCCTGGGTGTTGTTGTACTGTTCCTGCAGACAATAAGAAATGTCCTCCAGACCTTTCCCACTGCTCCTAAGCTCAGTGTTGGTCTGCTTGAACATGGACAAACATATGCTGTGGTACTGTAAGCAAATGTGTTTTCATGCTTGTTCTGCTCCCACTCGCAAACCATGTAGTCAGATCAGCATGATGCCTCCTCACGAGAAGGTGGCTGTTATGATGTCTAAACCAGCAGAAATCAGATCAATTTTTGGCATTAGGGGTGGGATCTAGTCCTATGTAGTTTGGACTTTTCTAGGGTAGAGTCACAATTAATTATGGCAGCTTTACAGTCAAAAACCTGTTCAGATCCACAGCTAGTATTTAAACTTTGTGCAGCATAGAACAACTCTCATCTGGAGAAATGCCAGGAGGTGTAACAGGCCTGTGAATCAGTGAGGCTTGGACTGAAGAGCTTGGCTTTGAGAACCTGGGCTTTGAGCCTAACTGATCATATGCATCAGTGCCTCTCAGGAATGCAGTGCTCTCCAAATCTCAGCCCTAAGGGAGCCACAGCTGAGCTGAGACCTCAGGCAGGGCAGACCCCTTCTCATGTGCAAGTCCTGCAATGTCAGTGCAGACACGGCTCCTACCAGTGGCATTGCTTCTGCCTTCCCTGTGTTGTCTGCACTCTGGCAGGCTGGATATTGGCATGTCTCCTTCCAGTGAGCCCTGAGTCCTTGCCCATGTAAGGGATGTGTGATAGAGCCTCCAGCTGAGGGTTGAGGGGATGTCTGAGGCAAGCTAAAACCCTACTACCACTGATAGGAGTGTGCAACCCAGCCCTGGCTCTGGAGCATCCTTGATCTCATCAGGAATCTGTTATGCTCAAAACTGTTCCAAAGCTTCTGTTTCCCAGCCAGGTTTTCTGCCTGTTTCTCCAAGCTGCATGTTGCCCCATCGTTCTCTTCCTTTAGCACTGAACTGTTTTAAGGGCATGTTACCCATGAACAGGACACAGCAGAGTATTTGTGTAGGCCTGGTGTCAGCTCCATCTGGGAGCCACTTCAGACCATGTCAGTTGGCTTTTAGCACTGTGTCACACTGGTTTGGTGCCTGTGTTGAAGTAGACAATGAACAGAATTTGAAGCCATGTGGCTGAGCTGCTATTGCTGGTTCCTAAGCTTCACTCAATTCTAGAGCAGCTGCTCCAGCACTGGTGGCTGCAACTCTGCCCTCAAAAGGAGGTGGAAACTTACTGCAGACAGATGTAATCTAAAAAGCTAATTCCTCTGGGATACTGAACCATGTTCTAAGGTTCAGTTTTGATGTGAGCCATGTCAGTGTGCTAGCAGGCATCTAAAGCTCCAAGCTGTTTTTCAGGAAGGTGAAGCTTTTGGCACAGGACTCCCAGATGGGGGTGGGATGTACTGGACAGTGTATTTACACCTGACAGCTTGCAATATAATGTTTTACACAAGGTATCAAAAATTAAGTTGTAGCTGAGGCTTTCAGCTCCATGAACAGAGGTAGTTTCTGCCTCACAGGGCTGTCTGGGAAAAGTACCAACTGGACAGAAGCCTGCTCTTGGTGGAGCAGCTCAGCTGCCTGCTGAGCTGCTCCTCTTGAGGAGAGAATGAGGAGCTGTGCTTGCTTGAGCTTTTGGCTGGGTACCAGCAGGAGGAAATATATTGGTTAGAACAGCAACATAAACGTGTTGGGAAGAAGGAGGTGGAAATCAGTTTTTAGATGCTACTGTAGAACAGCAGCTAGAGTGTACCCTTCAGTGAAGCTGTCACAAGAATATCTTGCCAGGTGCTTTTGGTGTGGGCTCTACTTGAACTGACTGCTGCTCCATGGTGCATCTGCGAGGCCTGAAGGCACCTCTGATTCTATGGACTGTAGAGCCCATTGCCTCAAAAACAACCTATTTACAGGGAGCAGTTCTTGCAAGTTGTCAGCCCAAATTACAAGATGTTCCTGGTTTCCTTTTTAGACACAGCACGTGTCCCCACTAAATGTGAGGCTTTTCTCAATGGTATTTTCCAGTGAGCTGGGGAAGCTGAGCTCCTGATAGTCCTGTCATGGGAGTGGGAGAGTGCTGTCCTGCCTGTGCAGCCTTTGTCAGTGCAAGACTCAACCTGCTATTATAACTTCCTATGCCTCTGTAATAGTGCTCACTGTGAGGATGCTGGATACATGTTCCACCTTTAGAGCACCTGGGTTTGGTAAGGAAAATATGCAGGCTCTGTGGCAGTCAGAAACATCAAAGGCAGCCACAATGCCTACATTGTGATATTCCTAGTTTCTTCCTTGAAGGCAGCTTGGCATCTCTTAAGCCATGTTGATATTAAATTAATAGCCCCTGCTGATTGTCTTCCGACTACTGCTGTGCTTTTGCCCACTGAAAAGACAGCACTTGTGTCACTCTTGGGAGAATCCAAGTGACATGTTTAATGTTGGTATCTGTTGGTCTCAGATTTGTGTTGAACTGTTCAGGCAGTCACTTGTAGCTTTGTATTGGTTGATGCCTTGTTAGCAATATCGGTCTGACCAGCCAGTGGGAAGCGAGCTGCTGTTAAATTGTAACTGGTAAAGCTTTTTCTGCCCCAGCTGGGGCTCTGCTGCAGTTGGGGTTTGAGGCTTCAATACAAAGCATGTCTGGACTGCTTGGACGCTCTGCAACGAGGAACTGGGACTCTGGTTAACTAATGGCAATAATAGGCTATGCCTTTTTTCAGGATGAAGCCTTGCTTTTTCAGAGTAGCTGAAAAATTGGAGCAAATTCATGTATCTACTGAAAGGTTTAGCTAAAGCATGGCAAGGTGCAGTGTGACCATGGGGCAAGTGGTATGTGCCAGGTTGTTTGGTGTGCTTGGGCCTCTAAAAACAGGATAAACATTCAGTCACCATCTCATTTCAGTGGCTAAAGATGTAAGCAGACATAAGCCCTTGAGATGCCAAACGTGCTAGGGAACTTGATACTTTTGAGAGGGAACTGGTTCAGTCTGACTGAGCTGGTCCTGAATAATATTTCCAGCTTCAGTTTCCTTGAAGAAATGCTGAACCCAGTGAGGGAGGAGGGAGGGAATAAAAATAGCTCTCTGTAGTACAGAGACATCCATGCAAGAGAACAGTGAGTAGAGGTGCTGTTTCTGTGTCAGAAGTGCACTTGGCTGCATTTTGGGACACTCTTCCCACATTTCAGGACAGAAGGTTCTTCCAGAGCACAAGGGTAGCTCTTGTCTGGTCACTGTGGTAGGCATGGTGCTGTGTGTGGTAGCCCCTAATGGACACCTGATCTGTCCACATCAGCTTGTTCATGGTTGGGTGTTTTTGCTGAAGGTCCTGTGGTATAGTGGGAAAGTGGAAGCTCTGCTTATCAGCCATGGCATCCAGAACAGAGCTGCAGTGCTTCAGGTTCAAATACACCTTTTTGTGGGATACCTGCTTTACTCTTGTGCTGCCTGCTGGGACAGGGAGCATAACTAGGCATCCATAATTCTGAGTTTAGCTGTGCTTAATGCCTGCTGCCCTACCACTTTGTGCCTGGTTGGTGTGGTGTTAAATATTCCTGGCAAAGGACATAAGGATGAGATGTGCTGTCCAGCATCCTCACTTCAGCACTGAGCTGATTGCTGAGAAAGTGCAGGTGGCAGGCTGATAGCTGTAGTAACAGGGAGCTCCTGGTCAAACATTCCAGCCTCTATGGACATGTTAGGATTGTGATTCCAACTGTTCAATAGCAAAGCTGAAACAGTAAAGACTGCTCAGCAGCTTCAAAACTGGTATGGGTATGCTGCTGCTTAGGGAGCCTTGTCTTCCAAGGAGGTGAGATTCCCCTAGGGATGGATGCTTTCACACTAAAACTGTCCATGAGCCATTTAGAATATTCCTTTTGCAAGGCCTGCTTCTGTTAAAGCATAGCTAATCTGAAGTCTGGTGAGCCATCAATGCAAACTGCTACTGTTCCTTCTTGTACCAACCCAATTAATATTAAAATGCCTACATTGTGACTTGACACGTGAACATCTCTAAGGAATTTGTAACCCTCCATTTCTGCTTTGAGTTAAAGCAGCTGTCTTAATATAGCAAGGGAAAGGACAGTTGTAATGTGCTCTGAAGCAACAAGGGAAACCTAATTAGACTTGGCATAGGCTTTATTTGCTCTTGCATCTGAGCTGTAGAGCTATGAAGCTTCATAGCATGGGTTTTGACTTTTCCTTTCAGATTAGCTAAACCAGTGATGCTTGCAGTGTTAGCAATTTTCCCTTGCTACTGCTGCAGGTGAGTGTTAAAGGTAATAACAGTATTGTGGGACAGAGTGTGCTATACCAGCTTAATTTCTTGAGGGTCAGCATATCATTAATAGCTTGTTTGCTTAGAGGATAGGCATTAAAAATGGAGTGGAAGGTTTCCTCTCCTGTATTAGAGACAGCTGTGTCATTTCTTTGGCACAGTTAAGCCAGGAGGAGGAGGAATGGTTCTGGTGATCAACCCTTGGCTGATGTGGAGTGTCTGGTGGCTCCTGAGCAGGACTGGCTGGGTGTGCTGCTCTAGGCTGTGTTCTGAGCAGTCATGCAGATGACCTCGCTCAAAAAGATTTCATGTAGTGTGAAACAGAGCTGAGTCTTGGATCAAATCTTAACAAACAAGTTTTTCTTTGTGATACCTCTGAAAAAGGAAGTGTTTGTTCAGAAGTGCTCCTTGGACTGGACAGAAGCCCCATGTGAGCTCTCACACTGCCATCTGAAGGGTGTGTGCCTCAACAGGGTGCTGCTCTGGAGTAATTGTGTCAAATACCATAAGGCAAGACAAGCTGCATTCTATGGTGCAAAATACTCTTAGTGCTGAGTCAGTGGGAGCCAGCCTATCTGAACTCAACCATTTTCTACAGGACCTGAGGATGTGTTTCCTTGTTGTACTGGGCAAGGAATAACTCTGAAGCCTTGGTCTGTTTATATCTGCAATAGAAGATTATTAAAGGGGGCTTCAAGGCAGTATCAGTCAGGCATTGATAGAACAATGGTGTGAGACTGGGCAGTGTCCATGCTGGTCCCTGGCAGGGCTGCAGTTCCTCACTGCCCCATGGCCCGCACCAAATATGAAGCTGCAGCAGCTCTTCCTGTGCTATGGCTCACATCCTTTGCATCACCTGGGATGGAAGCTGAGTGTCTCACCTGCCTGGTGTTGATGGGGCAGTGACAGCCCTTCACACTGCTGGGTAACCTGTCAGCTATGACAAGACGGCAGTGGCAGCTCTGACTCAGCCTGACTTCCTGTGGCTGCTCAGCAGAGCAGTTTTCCCTCCCCTCATAGTGGAACTTCAGGCTATGTTGAACTTGGGAGATAAGCATGCAGTGTGATTTAGTGTTGCAATTTAGGGCTCTGCAAATCCCTCCCTAAGCACAAGAACTAATGCCAGCTTGTCCAAAGCTGCTTCAAATACCAGGAAGCTGTGAGCTGCAGCAGCAAGTGATATTGGAAACACTCTGAGGAAAATAGAAGCAGTTCCCAGAAGCATGCTGGGTTCTGGCATAGCCACTTCTGGGTGAGTTGTTTTCCTCTGTCCTGAGGAAATCGGGTGACTTGCACTGGACCTGAACCTATGCAGATGTTTTTCATGACAGTTCAGTGTACACAGCTGTCTTAAGGCTGTTTTAAAGCTCTGTTCACTTGCTTCTCGCTCCATCTGGGCTGCTTGTGCTGCACAAGTCTCTGGCTTGGCTGGCAAAAGTGTCACTTGTTATGTGCTTTGTGAACACAGGAGGTGCAGGCTTGAAGGGCCTTCTGTGGTCTGTTCTACCCGTGGCTACGGTGCGTGCATCTTGGCAAGAGCAGAAGCAGAGCTCAGTGTTGGTGCTGTTGACAACTTTCAGCTGGCTCTGTCTTGGTGAGCATAGCTGGGCTGTCAGCTGGATTGGTGAACAATGCAGCCCACTGGACAAGTGAGGTGTTGACACTTGGAGAAGCTGTCCTCCACACGCTCTCTGGCATCTGCTAACACCCATCTAAGGGTGGCATCAGCCCTGTGGGTGACCTGTCACTGCTGCTCACTGCACAGCCCCTGGCTGTTATCTCCTCAGCACTGGGTCCTGTTTAGGTGTATCTCAAGGATCTCATGAGGTTATCCAGGAAAAAAACCCAGAAGGGGCAAAGCCCAACTAGAACTTAATCTGACTACTTCTGTAAAAGATAATGTGTAAAGAGTGTTTTTGTACATTAGTAACAAAAGAGAGCAAAGAGGCATCCCCATCCTTTATCAGATGTGGAGGGAAACATGGTGATAAAGGCTGAGGAAGAGGCCTGCTACATGACTTCGACACACACTCAAGACTCCAGTGGCTTTGTGGGTGGGTACTGAGGGAACTGGTGGAAGTGCTCCCTGAGCCCCTTTCAATCCAGCAGTTGTGGCTCCCTGGGGAGGTCCCAGTGCCCTGGAAGTTAGCAAATGAAATGTGCATCTACAGGAAGGGTCAGAATCAGGAGGAGGATCTGTGGAAGGCCTGTTAGTGTGACCTTGGTGCCAGAGAAGGTTATGGAGCAGATATCTTGAATGCCACCGTGCAACATGTACAGGACATGGGTGATCCCAGAGGCCTTTCCCAACCTAAACAACCCTGTGACTGTGAGGTGGGTGCAGTGCAAAAAGGTGTAGCTGTAGGTGCATCGCTACAGTGGCTGCAGGAGTGCTCCTTCAGCTTCTGCAGCATCCACTGACAGCAAAGGCTAAAGCTCTCCATGTCTTCTAACCCTCAAAGCCTGAGATGATTAAGATGTTTTGCAACTGGGACTGCATCTAGTGAGAGGCTTTTACAGCCTGAAGCCTCCTGTAGTAGTGGGGTGAAATGGGTGTAGTTATCTAGTACCTAAGGCTGTTGTGTATCCCAGGAAGCACATAAGGATCAAGCTGCTTGAAGAGACATAAATCCCTGTTGTAGAAGCAAAGGCCTCCTTAGCTGTGAAAATCAGGAATAGCTCCTGAAGAGTAGGAGTTGTGTGCTGTAATGAATGTGGTATAGCAGGATGGGAATTTTAGGGTAGGCAAGTCCATACATAAGGGCTGAATACCAAGTCCGGTTGTCAAGGATCTTTGGAGTCAGGTAGCACAGCTAAAGCCGTCCTGTGGCTCCTCTTGCTGTACTGAACCTGCAGGGCTCCCTCAGGAAAGCCAAGTCCTTGTGTTGTGGAGCAGGTCAGTACCAAAACAGGGTCTGTGATCTGATCCAGCACATAAGAGTGGCTGGCCCACCCCCTCCCCAGAGGTGTGGAGAAGGGCCTCAGGGTAGGAGGGGTGTGCTCAGCCACTGGACAGACCCTGTACTTGCTCTCACCATGCTAAAGAATATCCTAAAGTGTATTCAGGCCTGCTGCAGCTGATGAACTTGTAGCTGCCTCACTGGTCTGAAGGAGACCTGGGAGCAGATGAGTGTGGAACTCTGAAGCTCAGCTCTCTCTTTAATTGGATGCACCATTAGTGGCCAGTTTAGAGCCTCCTGCCTATGAAGTTTTGACAAACAAGTCATCATCTGATGAAGTGGATGGCCATCAGTGGGCTGAATCTTGAGGTTTGTCACTGTAACCTTATCACACCAAAGCTGAGGTGGCAGTAGTCAGCTTCCTGTGCCCTCAGAGAAGCCACAGTCTGGTAGCAGTTTGCTTTGTAATTCAGCTGCCCTGTGTGGCTGTTGCAGCTGCTTCAACCACATCATGTCCTTGGGATTTGGTTCTTTCACAAAGCACAGCTGCTGAAGAAAGTTATCCCCTCTCCAAGCTCATGATGGAAGAAATGCTGCTGCTTTTTTTTTTTTTCTTATTTTTTGCTGGGAAACTACTGAACAGCACAAAAAAGCTTGAGTGTGGTATTAGACACATGCCTGCTTACCCCTCACTTTGTGGCATGTGTAAGAATTATTAATCTGTGTTGGGAGCTGGTATGATTTACTGCACTGCCTCAAGTCAAGGGAGATGGCCTGGGCTAGTATATCTCCCACATGGCCTGGAAATGGGATCCAGAAGGGTCTTGGTACAGTAAGTGACAAGTGCTCAGCTCATCTGGTATTAAATTGCCACTACTGGTCTGGCATGGCCCAGCCTATGCGGTGGGCAGACACCTGGGCAGTGCTGAGTGTAGCCTTGAGTTGGAGTCTGGTTTCAGGAGTGCTGGGCCCTGCCTGTCCCTGGCTCCTTGCTGGGAGTCAAGTTTCCCAGCCTCCAAACTTGCTGCTTGCTTTCTTGAGGAATGACATACTAATAGTTTGTGATGGGATTGTTCTCTTCCTTTCTAGTGTGAAAGATGACTTCTAGGAAGAAAGTGTTACTGAAAGTCATCATCCTTGGAGACTCTGGGTAAGTGGAAGAGCCTTTAAGATGCTAATCTGTATCTGGCTAGAGCAGTGCTCTTGACTAGTGGGAGCCTGGATGCACTGTAAGAAATCAGCAGTGCTGGGAGGAGAGATTTTACAGCCCATGACAGCTGTGTTACCTCAGGTCTGGCTTGAATGTGTCCTTGCAGTATCTTGAGGTCCTGCCACAATATTAAATGGGGAAAGTGTGGTGGGCAGGCCACTGGAGTAGCCGAGTGGAATAACCTTCTGCAGGGAGGACATGTGCTGTTGGAATGAGTGTTTCACTTAAAAAAATAAAATAAAAAAACCCAAAACCTCTAGTAAGCATTCTTAGGTGACTTCCTAAAGCTCTGTCAGAGACATAGTCTGTACTGAGCCATCTGCTTTGCTCCTCGGGGCTGGCTGGAGCACTCCCCTTGGAGTGAAAGGCTTTGCTCTGTGCTCTCAGCAAGGAGTCTGCTCTGCTGTCACAGGTTGCTTGCTGTGCAGGCTGTAACCTGATTCCCATGACATAAGGTTTATTTATACTGCTGTCCCCAGCAAGCTGTTATTCAGGGAGTGTTTCTCAGCCACACAGAGGGCATGTGAGCCTCTAAGCTTGCTCTCTGGGGAGGATCTCCACCTCTGGGTGCCTAGCAGATGTGTTTGTGAGCTGTTGCCATCTGAGATTGTCTGCTTTTCCACCTCCTCCTTCTGCAGAGGCTGAAGATTAGTTTGTGATGGGTTTCTCTGAAGCACTTCATCTTCTAAAATTGCCTTCATGGTCATAATGTGAATGTGTGTTCCTCACCAAGGATCAGATTAGTGATGGGGAGGTGAAGTTTCTCAGGATGTAATCCTTTGTATCCTTGGGTAGCTAATGCTCTTATTCAGCTGGTGCCTCAGCATCTCTTGGTGTGCAAGCCCCTACTAGCAGAGGTGGGTGCTTCTTCCCTGGTTGAAAAGCCAGGAGGTTATGGGCAGTGAGGGGCACTGGAATATTCTCTTCAGGGTGGTCAACTTAAACGTTGTAGAAGCAGCCTACCAAGTCTTTCTTTTTTGTGTTCCTGTGCAGGGTGGGAAAGACATCACTCATGAACCAGTATGTGAACAAGAAATTCAGTAACCAGTACAAGGCTACGATAGGTGCAGACTTCCTGACAAAAGAGGTGATGGTGGATGACAGGCTAGTGACAATGCAGGTAAGGAGGGACCCTGCTGCAAGGGGTGCCATCACCCCACTTGTGTGGAAGCATCTGCTCTGGTGTAGGGATCAGTGTCCTGGGTGTGAGTCTTGTTTGCACTGAACTTCTGTTAGACATAAGTGCTTCTGGGCTTCTCTACAAATTTTTGCATGGGCTGAACAAGGGAATGCAAAGATTAATCTGGGTTTAGCTAACAGCAGTGTTGTTAGGCCTTGTTTAAAAAACTGGATTTGGTACTGTCAGCAAACTAGGTCTTGTTAGAAAGATTCACTTCCCTAGTGTTCAAGAACTGGAAAGGACTCCCTAGGTCAACCATTTGTGTCACCCCAAGTCTTATGGGTGTAGTGTTAACCTGCCAGCCTTCTTATGTCTCTGGTATCTGCAGCTTTCATCTCTCTGTGGTGAAACTGACTGCAAGGCAGCAAAAGCTGCAGCCATCACAGGAGTGTTTGAACTCTGCTGGTATCCAGGTGCATCCAAGCACTGCAGACAGGTCACCTGCTGACCCTAATACCCAAGTCCTGCTTGTCCAGGACAAGAATATGTCCCTGGCTGAGGCTGAATACAAAAAGGGTCAACTATCTTTAGAAGGTGTTTCTGGCTCCTGATGCTTAGTGCCTACAGAAATCCCTAAGCCTGCAGGTGCTGCTATCTGCCCAGCTGGGGACTCTATATGCCTGGTGGGGAGTTTTGGAATGAATGCCCTAATTGCAGACTGACTGTGTCAGAGTAGAACTGGCTTATCTGCCCTGTCTTTTGCTCCAGATATGGGATACAGCAGGCCAAGAACGATTTCAGTCTCTGGGAGTTGCCTTCTACAGGGGAGCAGATTGCTGTGTGCTGGTATTCGATGTCACGGCTCCCAACACGTTCAAAACCCTAGACAGCTGGAGGGATGAATTCCTCATTCAGGCCAGTCCAAGGGATCCTGAGAATTTTCCTTTTGTTGTGCTGGGAAACAAGATTGACCTAGAAAACAGACAAGTGAGTACTGGGACTTACTAACCTCCTCTTAAGAAACTGCTGGAGTGGGAGACCTTGTAGAAACACAGGAGGGTTACCTGAGAAACAGGAGTGGGAGGTGCCTGAGAGTGGCTCAGATGTTGTCTGCCACTGGAGAAGGGTTTCTCCTGCCTGGAGAGGTCAGGCCCCTGTGCACAGCATGCTCCTGCCCACTGGTGGAAGGATTGCAGCAGCTTCCTGGGGAGGGAGGTGCAAGGAGAGGAGCTGCTTCTCCTCCCCCAGATGTGCTGAGCAGCTCCTATGGGAGCAAGCCAGTGCTCTGTGGTCTCCTTCCCTGGGGCTGGGTCTGTCAGGTGATGGGAAGTGGTCTCCTGTGTTCTGTTTCAAGGCTGGGGCTTGAGGTCAGAGCTGCTCAGGTTGGATGTGAGGGATCTCTGGCCTTGCCCAGAAAATAAAACCCCTCCCTGCATAGCAGAAGGTAGTGATGCTGTTCTCTGTCCACCCAGGTCACCACAAAACGAGCACAAGCCTGGTGCTACAGTAAAAACAACATCCCCTACTTTGAAACCAGTGCCAAGGAGGCCATTAATGTGGAACAAGCTTTCCAGACGATCGCACGAAATGCACTTAAACAGGTAGAGAGGGAAGCAGTGGGCAGCCCTGCCCCAGTGCTGTGGGCAGCCTGGGGCTCACCCCCAGCCTTGCCCAGCTCCTTGCATGCTGGGAGCTGTCTGCAGAGCATTAACTCCTCCTCCTCTCCCACTAGGAAACCGAAGTGGAACTTTACAATGAATTCCCCGAACCCATCAAACTAGACAAGACTGACCGAGCGAAGGCTTCTGCGGAGAGCTGCAGCTGCTGAGGGGAGTGGGAGGGGTTGAGCACAGTCCTTCACAAACAAATATCACACTTAGGCCTTCAAACACACAGCCCCTCTTCTGTGTTTAAAATGAAATTACAAAAAAAAAAAAATTGCATCTCCAGCTGCCAAAATCCACCCATCTCTCATGAGCATCTGAGTCCTGCACTTCAGAGCTCAGGTCCCCACACCATCCACATCACACTTCATGGTAACAGACCTTTCTCTTAGTTTAAAATGGAAACTGTTATGTATGTTTGGAACTGAATCTAATTCCAGGTGTCCAATGGAGAGAAACTGTTTACAGGTAATCTGTGTAACAAGTTACATACATTTTTAACTGTCTCGTGTTTTCCCCTGTGAAGGCTGCAATTGGAAAGGCTGATTACCCATAGTTCATTGCAAGCTCAGCACTCAGACTAGGTTGAGTTTTGTATGTATCTCTGTTAATGCTTGTTACTTTTAACTAATCAGATCTTTTTACAGTATCCATGTATTATGTAATGCTTCTTTAGGAAAAATCTTATAGTACATGTTAATATATGCAACCAATTAAAAATGTATAAATTAGTGTAAAATTCCTGAATTACATGTTCAAGTACTGAAACACAGGTTGTGTAGAAAGTGAGGAGGACACTTGTGACCTGCAGCGTGCTAGCAACACAGAGTCCAGATAGAGGCAGTATTCTGTACAGTAGAGATGAACTATGTAAGCCTTCTTGTTTTGAGGCCAAAAAGGCTTCATCTTCTGGAAAAATCTGTCTGGCTTCCTTGTATCTAAATTCTCAGATTTGCATAACAGCATTGATATGCACACTGGATTATTGGATTTAAAATTAAATACAGCTATGAAATGACCTCATTTGTTCACCTCCCCTACTGCTTAACTCCTGACATCCTGGAGCGAGCATGAGGAGCCAGAGCTGAGGTGTGCCTGTGGCTCTTTGTGCTGTGGAAGGAGCTCCCACTTGGGGTGTGGTAGCTGTTTCTTAATGAATGACCTGGACTATGAATCTTCCCTTTCTTCTTACTGACTGCTAATCTGGATTTTTGGTATGGAAAAACTTGGCAATCTAGTCCCTTTCCTCTCTTCCTTTCTTCCTGGTATTTGTTCTTGCATTTGTAGCTTGCTTAAATGGAGCCCTTCTACCTGTTTTCCAGAGGTCTACATTCTAGTACGTAGGCTGAGCTCTTATGTAAAGAAACAAACATGATGCCAATAAACTTAACAAGAACAAACCTTCTTGTTTACTCCTGTTTCTGGCTCTTTTTTTCCTCCACTAACATGCTTTCTTTCCTCTGTCTAGTCACCATCCCAGCAAGCCAGTGCCTGCTAACTGAAGGACATTTGTGCTTCTTCCTTACTATAAAGTTTGTGCCTTCCAGCTTGGTTTTTGAGAGAGGGGTGAGCCAGCCCTGCTTGCTTGGCTGGGACACTGCTAGAGAGTTACCCCTCTGTTTCTCTGGAATCTGCTTCCAGGGGCAGGAATGATGCTGGATCAGATCCCTCGGAGCACAGCCCTGTTTTGGGCGTGTGTCCTGGACAGCCTCTGTGTTTTGGGACAGGCTCTTAAAGCTCTTGCTGCCCTCCCCTTGCAGGGGTTGTGTGAGCAGAGCAGGCTCAGCCCTTCCTGCTCCCCAGCAAGGCTGGCCTGGGCTTCCTTGCAGTGAGTTGAGGGCCTTTCTGTGCTCCAGCCTAGTCAAATAAAGCCTTTAATTTCTAAATGCTGGCTATGACCCTCTGCTTGCACTCAGCAAGGCTGAGCTGACAACTGTACCCAGAGGAAGATGGAAAACAGAGTTTAGTGAAATGAGGGCAGTTATTTCAAGAGCTTTCTAACAGTTTTTGTGCTCTATATCCTATTTTATAGTGCTGTCCTATCATACTTCTCTCACTTGACTGGGCTTTTGCTGTCCACATCAATCTCAAATAACTGCACTAGCAATGTGTCCTGCTGGGACCACTTTTCTGTCTGTGTGCTTTTTGAAAGACTTGGACCTTCTGCTCATCTTCATTTAAAGTGTTGCTCTGCACTTGTTTTCTGTGGACACAGCTGGAATGTGGAGAAAGCCAAGTTGGGGGAACAATAACCCTGAAGTTCTTGGGGAAAGGAGATGGTCTGAACTTTGCAGCCCTCTGCCTGGTTTTGGGTGGTGGGGCTGAGCCCTCAAGTGACCCTGTGTTTAATGTCTTTCCAGTCAGATAAACTGGCAGTAACCCAAGGCAGAGTGCTCCAGATGAAGTAGCACAGCTGTGGGGCTCCTTGCCACAGGATGCTGTGGATGCTTAAGGGGAGGGGAGGATTCCATTTGCCACCTACATATCACTGTTTTTACAGGTGGGGATACACACAAGTGTACAAAAACCAGTACAGAAGGCAAGCAGCATGGGAACTGCTGCCCTGCTGTTACACTCAGGGCTGGTGGTGTCACAGATGGGGACTGGTGTTCTGCAAGAATCTCTGTCATCACTGTGCTCTGGAGAAGCCAGCTGAACTGACTATTGCTGCAGGGAACACACACACGGAAAACCACTCCCTGCACCATTGGAGTCTCATGGCTTTTACTTTTGTGATGACCTCTGTTGCTGCTGCAGTGACAGTGGGTGCAAGGGTGACTTGTTGCTGGGTGAATCCCAGAGGAAGCCTGGCCCTGGAAGAGGCTGAGGCATTCCGTTGGTGCATGAGCTCAGGCATGGTTTTCCTCTTTGCCCAAGTCCTGGCAGGGCAGAAGGAAGAGACCCAAAGAAGGAGCTTGGCTGGATGAGGGGAAGGAAAAGCCTCAGCCAGCTCAGGACTGCAGTGGGTGAAGCTGAGGAGGCGGCGGCAGGGCGGGGTGGGCAGAGCAGGCAGGTGCGGGGCTGGCAGCGGCTGCTCGCAGCAGGGCCGGAACGGCTCGGAAGGCAGCTGTGCTGTGTGATGTGCACACATCAAAGCTGGGGAATCACACAACCACATCTGTGCTGAGGGGCTGCGGGGGGCAGCCGTGCCAAAGGGATTCAAGGCCGACCGCCGGCGCTGGAGCTGCGGAGCCTGGGAGCGCTTCGCACGCCTTGGCAGCGGCTCCTGGCCGGGCTCTGGGGCTGGAGCTGCCCGGAGCCGCAGCAGGAGCCCTCCTGCCAGCCCAGGGCCTGCAGCCGCAGCCGGCTCGGTGCCAGCCCCGGCCCTGCACAGCTGGAGCCCCAAACGGCGGCACCGCCCCGGCCCCAGGTGTGGAGGGACACAGCCCGGGGCCCGCAGTTTGTGTGCCACAAACACACGAACGGGCTGGGCTTCTGCAGGGACACCAAAGGAAATGTGTGACACAAACACACACACACGGGCTCGGGGTTCTGCAGGGACACCAAAGGAAATGTGTGACACAAGCACACAAACATGCTCAGGTTTCTACAGGGACACCAAAGGGCTTTAGTTGTTTGCACACCCAAACACAGTTAACACTAGCAGGAATGTGTGTGTGAAAAACGCCAATCACTTGTTTTTAAAATTTTATAAGTTTAATAGTAATAAAATGGTTATAAAAATAGTAATACAATTAGAGTAATAATAATTTGGACAAATTGAATTAGGACAATACGAGACAATAGAGACAAAGAGTTACGGACGTCCAGGTACCTTTTTCTGGGCAGCAGGAGCCTGAGAAAGGACACACGTTAACAAAGAATTAACCCTTAAAAACAATAGCCTGTTGCATATTCATACACCTCATACATGATGCATAAATTCCATACAAATACAGGATTCTGTCTGGTCACTGTCAACTTCTTCCTCTGGATCCTAACAGCGCCTTCGAGGCGGGAAGAAGTTCGTTTCTTCTGATAAGAGGGCAATAAATTCTTCTTCTCTGAAAGATTTAGGTGTCCTGTGGCTGCTATCTCACTGCAAGTCCTTTCTTTAAAAAAAAGTATCCTACATAGCATAGTTTCCATTTTAATATTTTGTTATAACCTAAAACTATATTTAACACACTACTTAAGAGAATTAATACAGCATTATTTTCTAACACAACAAATATAATATTCATTTTAATATTTGCAAAAAGCCAATCATAAAATACGCATTTTTCACAGTGTGTATGTATTTATTTACCAGGACACATCTTTTGGAGAGCAAAACCACAGGGGAAGCAGGAAAGCACAAAGAAGCACAGACATGGAGTTGTGTGAGTGTAAATTCTGTGTTACACAGGCAAATCTCCCAAGGCTCAGAGACAGCACGAGTCATTACAGGTTTCTGTTTGAGACACGAGTGGTTGCAGCCTTACCCATGTACACATGTAGCATAAATCATCTTTTTCTTCATATACATATATATATACTCAGAAAAGGACAAAAAATATCTCACACATAGATATGGCTACACCCACATATACTTTATTTATATATTTATATAAGAAAATTTAAATATTAATTACATGGATATGCACATATACAAAGGTGTGTATGTCTTTGTGTTAGTTACTGCCCCCATACATGGAGAGACAGAGATGATCACACACATTCAGACACATTTTAAATTATTTTATGCTTGTATTTTTATGGGTGTGGGTTTTTTCTCTTTGTCTACACACAGAGATTTTTCTTACTATTTATACACTTCTCTGTGTCTATTATATATATAAATATTTTTATATACTTGTATACCATTTCTTTATTACTGTCTGGTCTTTATATAAAAGGGTCATTTACATGCAGCTCTGTATGTGTAGTTTAGCTATTTTTATATTTCTTTGAGAAAGAGAGGAGGGGGAGGGAGACAGAGAAAGAAAATGAAAGGAAATACAGACACATAAATAAATATCTAATTAAATTGGATGTAGAGGTGGATATGGGAACATTTGTGAGTTGGGAGGGGGAATGACTGGCTCCCTCGTGCTTGCTCCTTGTACACATGCATGCAGGCAGAGAATATATGTCCAGATCAATACATGCACACACACTGTGTATGCATCCCAGATATTACATATGGGGGCAGAAGAGAGGGTGGGAGACACCACAGCCTCACACCCACACACAGATACCCCCACATGCATTTTTACAGGGGGAGGGATGTGATGGGGGTATTTTTTACCATGCTGTGTGTAAGTCTTTCTCTCCTTCTTGGGGAAAAAAGGAAAAAAATTGGAAGAATGGTAGAAAACAGACACACACATAATCAGTTACATATATAAGAATGAGTTACATATATAAGTAAATGTTTAAATAAAGTGTGTGTGGCTGGAGACATGGGGAATGCTCTGTGTGTGTGGATAGTGCATGTGTGCTTCATATCTGTACACATGCACATAGGTGTGTGTGTGCAGCAAGAGAAAGACTGAGCAGCTCACAATCTCACTGTATATATATGTACAATTTCACATATATGTATATGTGCATGCAGGGAGAGAAAGGACATTGTGTGGTTTTAAGGATACAGTGTGTGTGTGTGAATATCTCTAATTATATATATATATATATGTAATATATATATATATGTAATAATATACAGAATTATGTATTGATATGTATGTGGATATATAGCAAAAGAGATTGTGTGTTAGTATGAACAGTCTTGGTGAATAACCATATCCACATCCACATAAATGCAGAGAGAGGTGAATGAACAGGTCACTCTCTCTGCCCTCCATATATAGTATTTATGCATATATGTGTGTGTATATTTATAGAAAGGGAAAAGCCTGTGTGTGAGAACAACTCTCTCCCTGTAGATGCATATATACCTATGTGCAAAAATATAAATAAATATATTTCAGGTGAACTTGTATGCAAAGAGCTCTCATCCCTTCCTAAGCACAGATCTATGTATGTACATGGAGTGAGAGAATTATGCACATTTGTGAACAGCTCACAGGTTCTTGTTCTATAAATATACATGAGTGTGCAAACAGTGCTTTCTCCAGTTATATATGTATATATGCATATATAAAGAGAATTCTCTGTGGGAAGTTTATATATATATATACACAAATATATGTATGTATATAGTTTATTACAAAAAAAAGGCATTTCATGGGTCAGAACATATGCATACAGAGAGAATATACATCAGAAAGTATTGTATGTGAAAACAGATCTCTGAAGAGCTCAGTGCATGTATATATGCACATCTATAAATACACAGTCTATATAATATAGAACTATACTTTATAAATCCCATACCTGCTACTTCATCCCCCTAGTATCTATGTATATATATGTATACATACATGGAGTGTGTGCACGTGTGTGTAGCAGGAAAGGAAGAACGACTGTCTCTCTATAGATACAGGTATATAAATATGTATATCTGTGTGCAGGAAGAGAGGAAGAGAATTGTGAGTGTTAACAGCTCTTTAAGTACAATACAGAGTGGGAACTGTGCATGAAATCTGTATGTATATGCATATATGCATCTATATACTCATATATAAGGCAAGAGAGAGTACTGTGTGTGAGAATGGCTCTTACTAGCTCTACTCATGTGTGTACATATGGAGAGAGAATATATCAACATATATACATAGATATACATATATTTATGTATCCCAGAGAGTTTATATGGGGGGGGGGGGGCAAAGAGAGAGAGAGTCATGGAAAATGTGTTCATGTATATGAATTGCTCAATCATTTTGTTATTTATATATGTCTAAATCTATAGATATGGCAAGAGAGAGGATAGGTGTGAGCAGAGACTATTGTTAGTGTGAACTCTTCGCATGGACTATTGCTGAGTGAAGATCTTTGTGTATGTGTGCATTTATTTATATATAACAAGAAAGAGTTGTGTGTGTGCTGGCTCCCAAAGTCTACATGTATAATGTATAATGTATGTATTTTAAATTATTTTATGCATACATAAAATAATACATAATAATGTATTTTATGCATACATATTCTCTACACAAATATGTAGAGAATTCTGTGATAAAACAGGCTCTCTCTCCATATAGAAGTTCATATATATATATGTATATATATTTATATATAAAACATATATAACATATCATATATATATATAACATATATATATGTTACAGCTTTCTCCATAAATAGTATATGTATACCCATGTAGTGAGCAAATTATGACATTATGTGTGTGAACAGCTCTCCCCTAACTCGCTATGTTCTGTTAGAATTACATGTGAACATCTGTGTCTATAAGGGTGTATATATATATATATATATACATATGCATATATACATATCTATACAGGAACAGAAAGGACTGTCATGTGTGAAAACACTCAGTATATAGGTATATATGCATATATATGAAGAGAACAATGTGTATAAGCAATGCTCTCTCTAATTATTAGTATAAATTAATATATAGATAATTATTAGTGAACACTCTCTGTACACATGTACATCATACAGAGCCAGTAATGAGTGAGAAAAGCTCTCTCTCTATAATGTATCACATACTGAGAAAGAATGATACAGAGATGAGACAATTATATAGGGCAGGGAGAGAGAGAGATAGAAAATGTGTGTGTGAGACAATAGTCTTGCTCTTTTCCTCAGGTATATATGCACATGTATTTACAGACAGCAGGAGAGAATAATGTATGTGACCAGCTCTCACTGTGTGTCTCTAAGCATACCTATATGGATGTATACAGTGACAGAAATAGTGTGCATGCATTTGTGTGCACAGAGAGGGCAGGAGAAAAGAGTGTGAGAGCTTATCCCCAGATCAGTACATATTGCATACATTATGTATGTCTGTGTGTGCACAGTGAGAATGTTTGAACAGCAGGCTCGCTCTCATCCCCTGTTTCTATAAATGCCAATGTGTGGGTATATATAGCCAGAGAGAGCTGCCTGTGGAGTTGTCTATGTATGTATGCATGTGTGAGAGCTGTGTGTGTGAACAAGTCTGGCTGTGTCCATGTAAGTGTGTGTGTTCATATGGGGACAGAATGTCTGTGTGTGTGTGTGTGTTGTGTGTCTCTGTGAGTGTCTGTGTGTGTGTGTGTGTGTCTGTGTGTGTGCTGTGTGTCTCTGTGAGTGTCTGTGTGTCTGTGTGTGTCTCTGTGTTGTGTGTCTCTGTGTATGTTGTGTGTCTCTGTGTGTGTGTCTGTGTGTCTGTGTGTGTCTGTGTGTGTGTGTGTGTGTTGTGTCTCTGTATCTCTGTCTATGTGTCTCTGTGTGTGTGTGTTGTGTGTCTCTGTGTCTGTGTGTCTGTGTGTTGTGTCTCTGTGTGTGTGTTGTGTGCCTCTGTGTGTTGTGTGTCTCTGTGTGTGTGTGTGTTGTGTCTGTGTGTGTGTGTCTCTCTGTGTGTCTGTGTGTGTGTGTCTCTCTGTGTGTCTGTGTGTGTGTGTCTTGTGTGCCTCTGTGTGTGTCTCTGTGTGTGTCTGTCTGTGTGTGTGTCTTGTGTGTCTCTGTGTGTGTTGTGTCTGTGTGTGTGTGTTTGTCTCTCTGTGTGTCTGTGTGTGTGTGTTGTGTCTGTGTGTGTGTGTCTTGTGTGCCTCTGTGTGTGTCTCTGTGTGTGTCTGTGTGTCTGTGTGTGTGTCTTGTGTGTCTCTGTGTGTGTTGTGTGTGTGTTTGTCTCTCTGTGTGTCTGTGTGTGTGTGTCTTGTGTGCCTCTGTGTGTGTCTCTGTGTGTGTTGTGTGTCTCTATGTGTGTGTTTGTCTCTGTGTGTGTCTCTGTGTGTGTGTGTTGGGGCTATTTTCTCCCATCCTCTGTGTTTCTCTCTCACACACACAAGCAGCCTCCCCCACACATTCTATTCACACACATATTTCCACGTGTGTGTTCCACTCCCTGCCCTGTCCTTGGAGGGGAGGGAGAGCAGCCCTGACTGACAGCGCTGGCTCTCTGTGGCTGAGGGTTGGTGCTGGATGGTCCCTGTGCTGCTCCCAGCCACACAGCCGGGCTGAGATCAGTGCACTCACTGCCCAGCCCTGCTCTCACATCCACCCACCCACACACGTGTACTGCTCTTAAATGTTCATATGTTTATGTCAATTTTAAAAAATATATAGCTATGTCTTTATGTGTATGCAGGCACATTTATTTTAAATTTACTGTAGCTATTACATTAAACAACAACTATTAGATATCACACATCTATAACAGACACAACATACATACCAACCACGCTTTGTAGCCGGCTTAGCTATAAGCTTCCACCCGGCTACAGGGTCGCATTTACACATGTACAGGTGTGAGTTTGCATGTTACACACATACACATCATTCACTCCCCGGTGACAGCCGTGCAGGCGGTGGCTGCCGGGTCCCGGGGTTGTGCTCGATGCTCCCGGTGCTCCGGGGAGCTCTCGGTGGGGGATGCCGGGGCTGTGCCCTCTCTCCGAGCCCGAGGCGGGCAGAACTCATCACAGGGATGCCTGGCACGGCTGCTCGGGGGGCACAGCCCCGCTGTTCGGGGGATCTCTGCTCATCGCTTCGGGATGGGCTCACAGACGCGGCTGGGCAGGATCCGGCCGCCCCCGGAGCCCCGAGAGCGTGGGGACTCGTCCCGCCGGCGGCGGGGGCTGCGGGCGAGGGAAATGGCGGAGAGAGCCGGGGGATGGGAGAGGGGGAGAGGGGGAGGAGGAGGAGGAGAAGGGAGGGAGGGAGGGCGGCGGGGCTGTGCGGGCTCGGCGTGCGTGGGCAGGGGGCGGGTGCGACAGCGTGTGCGGTGTGCCTGTGTGTGTGTGTGCCTGGGTGTGTGTGGGTGTGTGTGCGTGCGTGTATGTGCGTGTGTCCGTACGTGTGTGTGCGTTTTGTGTGTGTGCGTGTGCAGGGGTGTGCGCACAGCTGGGCACGCCCCCGTGCCTGTGCCCCGTGTCCCGACCCACCCGCAGCGGGGGCACACGGATCCCACTCCCAGGAGCAGGGGGAGCGCCGGGGCTCGGCCAGGGAGGGGTCGTGCACTCCCTTCCCCCTCAGCCGCGTTTCCCCGCTGGGATTTGGGGAGATGGGGTGAATTATGGGGGATGGGTGTTCAGAGCATCGCTGCTGCCCCCTTCCCCCCCGCCCACAGAAGCCGCGCCTGCAGCGGGGCTCGAGCCCCCCGCCCGCCCCGCTACCACGGCAGGCAGAGGCTGCAGGGGCGGACACCAGTCACACACTCCCCCACACCCACGGCCCTGAGGCTTCCCGGCCTCTCCCCAGCCCTGCCCCGGCCCCGCCGCGCTTTTCGCATCCTCCGCCGGGAGCGGGGGGGTCACACCGGGCACGCAGGGCTCCCCCGGGAGCCGCCCCCCCGTTGACCAGGAGGGTGAGGGTCGGTGGGGGGATGGCCCCAGTCGCCAGGGCGGGACCCCCGGCCACGGAGGGGCATCTCCGCGCTGCTGCTGCCGGCGGCCGCGGGAGGGCGTCGCCTGTGTTAGTTCCCTCCGGAGAACCCAGGGCCAGTGCCGCCGCCACCGCCCCCCGGCCCCCGCCGCCTCGCCCCGCCCGCGGAGGCCCCTCTTGGGCGGCGGGCGACGGCGCCGGCGGTGGGCGGGGGGGCCGAGGTGAGGCCCCAGTCGCCGCCGTACTGGGCGCCCCCCTCCTCGCCGCCGCCGCCGCGCCGGCCGCGCCCCCAAAATCTGGGCGGGGGTGGTCGGGCGGCGCTCGGCGGGGGCAGCGGGGGCGGCGGCGGGCCCGGGCCGGGGGGGCGCGGGGCGCGGCGGCGCGGGGGGGCCGGGCGGCGGCGCGGGGGCCCCGCGAGCGAGCCCCAAGAAGCACAAACTGGGGCTGGCGGCGGACCAGGCTGTTGTTGTTCTCAACGTGGTCCGCCCCGCGCCCATATAAGAGGCGGCGGCGGCGCCCGCCCTGGCAGAACGCGCACCGAGTGGAGCCGGCACAGCGCGCTGCGCTCGCCGGGCCTCGCCACGCCGCCGCTGCCCCCGCGCCGGCCCGCGGCCCGCCACTCCCCGCACCATGTCGGTAGACCTAGAAGAAACCGATCTGCCCATGGCCGAGGCAGAGGAGGCGCCGCTCTCCCCGGAGAAGAAAGCGGCTGCTAAGAAGGCGAAAGGAGGCGGCGGCGCCTCGTTGTCGCCATCGAAGAAAAGGAAGAACAACAAGAAGAAGAACCAGCCGGGCAAATACAGCCAGCTAGTGGTGGAGACGATCCGCAAGCTGGGCGAGCGCAATGGCTCCTCGCTGGCCAAGATCTATAACGAGGCCAAGAAAGTGGCTTGGTTCGACCAGCAGAACGGCAGGACTTACCTGAAGTACTCAATCAAGGCACTGGTACAGAACGACACGCTGCTCCAGGTCAAGGGCACCGGCGCCAACGGCTCCTTCAAGCTCAACAGGAAGAAACTGGAAGGCGGCGGGGAGGGGGGCGCGGGCAACAGCGCCCACAAGTCCCTCAAGAAGGCGACGGTCTCCTCGACCCGGAGGGCGGAGAAGCCGGCGGCCAAGAGCAAGAAGCCCGAGAAGAAATCGCACAAGAAGGGAGCCGGCGGCGCGGCGGCGAAGAAGGACAAGGGCAAAGCCAAGAAGGCCACCAAGAAGGGAGCCGCGTCCCCCGGGGGCAAGAAGGTGAAGAAGTCGGCAAAGCCCAAGGCGCTCAAGAGCCGGAAGGCATGAGACCGAGGCGCAGGGAGCCTCCCGCCGCCCTCCGGGCTGAGAGCCCCGCGGCACAGACTGCTCTGAGGACAGACCCCAGGGGACCCGCTTTGTCTTTGTGTTGCTGACTCGCCTCCGCAGCCACCGCCGTGCGCGGTGAGCGGGGCTGCGGCCGCCCCAGCCCCCCTCCCTTCCCCTTCTCTGCCGCCTTATTTTGTCCACCCCTTCTCCCTCCATCCCATTCCGCGGCTTTTCCCCGATCGCGCCCTTTTGTTTTCGGCCGTGCCCCTCCCCTCCTGTAGACGGTTCCCGGCCCTCACCCCCTCCCCGTCCCCCCGGTTCTTCCCGGGGTTTTTTCCCGCCCGGTTTCCATAGCAGCCATTTTGCACGGGGCCCCCCCGCGCCACGTGGGCCGGTCCCGCTCCCGCCGCCCGCGCGCGCCCCGCCTGGCCCCGCCCCCTCCCGCCGCGCGCCGCCTGCTCGCGGCCGCACCGAAGGGTCAGGGCGCCCCCTGGCGGCCCGCGGCCCCGCCGCCATGGCAACGGCCCGGCGCGCGGGCGTGGCGCCCCCTGGCGGCCGCCGGCCGCACCTGCAATGGCCTTCAATGTTTTTGTATGGGTCTGGGGGTGGGTGGGTGGGGAGGGTTTGGGTTAGTGGGGTCGTTTTTTGGTTTATTTTCTTTTTTTTTTTTCCTTTTCATTTATCGTCGTTTCAAATAAATTGGTACAAAACGACTCTCCCGTGTGCTCCCTGCAGGCGTCGGGGACCGGGCAGGAAGGGGGCTGCTCCCAGGGGGGGCCTTTCCTGCTCTTCGGGGTCCGTCCGGGTGCCGATGCGCAGAGCCCGCACCCTTGCTCCGAGTGGAGGGCAGGAGCAAAGAGAGGAAGGTCCCCCGCCATGGAGGCGGGGGAGGAGCGCGATCGTTGCGCAGCTGCGCTCCCGGAGCAGCGGGGCGGGGGTAGCCCCCGCGGACATCCTCAGCACACGCACCGCCACAGCCGGCATCGATCCCCCGCAGGTTGGACAGGGCAGCTCCCGGGGCACAGCCCTCGCCCCTCTCCGGCCGGGAGCGCTCCCCGGTCCCGCAGCCGGAGCGGCAGCGGGGCACAGCCGGAGCCCCCCCGGCGCTATTTATAGCGCACCCGGCGCGGTTGCGTAAATCCCGGCGGGATCTGGGCCATCTTGTTCTGCCGGCTGCGGGAGGCACCGAGGGACGAGCTCATCGCCCTCCGTGCCCCGGGACTGCCGCAGAGGGGGGACAAAAAGGGGCAGCCCAGCCCCGAGCACGGAGGGGGGGAGCGGGGCACGGAGGGGCTGCAGGGACCCCCAGGCCGGCTGTGGTGAGCCCCGGCAGCGCTGCCATCGCCGCAGCTCCAGCCCCACAGCACGGCCCTGCCCCGCTGCTGACACCAGCCAGGGAGAGTTTCAGCAGCAGCACTGCCCGAGGGCTGCTCCAGCCCTGGCGAGCCCTGTGCTGGAGCATCGACATGGTCCCGGTGCCTAGGGAACACAGCATGGATCAGGCCCATCCAGCATCCCCCGGAGCAGGTGACAGGGACAGCAGCCAGTGGGGCCTAGGGACTGTCACACCAGTCCTTTCAGCACTTCTGGGAAAGGCACAGCCCCTTCCTCAGGGCCCCAGTCAGACCTGCTTTATCCCTTTGTTCCCTGGAGAACAAGCAGGGAGAAGGGAAGCAAGTTTTACTCCCTGAAGAAATGTCCTTTTGCTACATCCAGAAGAGAAGGCAGCCATGCTCCTGGAAGAGACCAGCCCTGGTCTGCTACAGAGGCTGCAGCCTCCCTCCAGGTCTGTATTTAGAAGCAGCAGTCCCCATCCTGCTGGCCCACAGCAAGCCTGGGACAGATGTGCTGCATTCTGGCACTGCCCCACACTGTGTCCTGAGTCAGTAGCTGCAGGTTTGGGAGGATCAGAGGGGATGCCCTCACCAAGGGCTGGGACACAGGGGCCACCCTGCTCCCCAGGAGGGGAGGTTAAACGAAGCCCATCTCAGGGCTCAGCTCTCCTCGGCTCTCTTGCATGGCAAACTGTAACCAGGCAGACCTGCAGGCACATTCCTGTGGGCAGATAAAGGCAGAAACAAGGCAGTGACCCTCTAGCTGCCCAGCACAGGGAAGGCAGCAGGGTGACACTCTGCCAATCCAGCTGGAGCTGCCTTACCTCACAGGCTGAGCCTGCCAGAGCCATGATGCTGGGGCATCCCTGAGTGAGCTCCCCTGGGTGCTGCCAACCTTGAGGACCAGGCTCTGGAGAGAAACCCAAGCCCTGGGGACTTTCAAGAGCCAGTGACTCATCTCATCCAAGTGCCAGAGCTGAGGGACACAGCTGGCAGAGACTGTGCTGCACGTGGTGATGCACAGCAGCCTCCCACAGCAGGCAGCTTTCAGCTCCCAGTCTGTGCTCATCCCATCTTCAGGTACCCAAGAGACAAGGGAACAACCCTGCAGCCTCCCAGGCCTCTCCGTAAGGGAAGCACAGACCAAGAGACCCTTCCAGGCTCACCTGACCTCTGGGGAAGGCTCTGCTCAGCCAAGTCCTTCACATGGGCTGTGGGCCAGTAACAGCCCTCCAGAAAGGACAAGACCTGTCCCTGAAGCTGCAGGCTTGACAGTGACCACATTTATTCCAGCTTTATAGTAAAGACCAAGACTTCCAAAGCTCCTGGTCACAACAGTGTTCAGCTGTGAAGCTTATGAGGTGATAAAGGCCAAGCACTTCAGCAATGCTTGCTGTGACAGACAGGATTTCCTTCGGTCTGCCTTGCACCATCCCAGCTTTCCCAGCTGGTCTGTCACATGCCAGCAGAGGCAGCTCAGAGCCCAGCTGGAGCTCAGTGTGGAGGGCACTGTGTGCCACCAGCACCCAGTCACAGCAGAACCACACCACACCCAGGGAGGCTGCAAGCCCTGGGCAGCAGGGGACACTGCCCTACAGGGACCTGGCCAGCACCCACACCTCCTACAGCCCTGCACAGACCAACCCGAACACCACTGGGAGTCATCCAAGCTTCCACAGCCCTTATTCCTCCCTAGAACCCAAACAGGTGCAACACTGGTTTGCAGAGCATCCTCCAGAACAGCCATCTGGGAATGTCCAACAAATGAGAGGGTGTGAGAGTAACAAACTGCCTTGCAGTTCCAGGTTCCTTCCTTCACTTCAGGATCTCTGAAGGGAATTTTCTCATCTCTGCAAGGTCACCCAAAGGCTCCTGGAGCAGCCATGGGGCACCTTCAGCACTGGGGGAAGGTCCTGGGTCCAGCCTCACTCCTCCTCCACTGCACCCAGCCAGGAGCAGCTGAAGCTTCCTGGCACTTGTGACAGAACAGGCAGGCAGTGTGGCATCCCCACAGCAGGGAGAAGAGCCACACAACAGCATTATCTTCTCCCAGGGTAGGAAAAGGCTCCCCGTCTGAGTGAAGGGCAAACCCACAGTCGGGCAGTGGTCCTGTCTGGTGTTTTACTAGTCCTGCCCCTTGGAGAGAGAGCACAGAGCCCAGACATCAGAGCCTGCCAGATTCCGTGGGTTTGGTGAGGTGACAAGACACGGCACATTTAAGAGCATTCAACAGGGAACCAGTTTAATCAGATATCAGGTTTGCACCATTCTTTTCAGAATCACAAGTTCTGCATTTTTCTAAGAAATACAAAGCACTCTCAGGTTTACAGAATGCTGGTCCTGGAGAAAACAAGAGGGAGAGAACAAGACACTAAGATACAGACACTAAGGATGATACTGGGCAGCAGGAAGGAAACTGCTCATCCCCACCTCGCTGATGGCAATAGCCCTGCAGGAGGCAGAGAGCTCCCGGGGGGGCTGTGCCCTGCTGTCCCCACCCCAGTGGGACGGTGGGACACCTCCAGACCCCCACCAGCACCACACCAATGCACACACCGCTCCCACACACCCGAATGGAAAACCCCTGCATTAGCCAGCTGACAAGCATCCAGGTTCTACTCTAGGTAACATTAAACTCAGATCCAGGGTAAGATACTTCATCCACAAGATTAAACAGCTGATTCAATAGGTTGAACACATGCTACTTACAGCACATAAATAGAAGATACTTTTTTTTTTTACTTAAAAAACCGTGTGATGAAGGTCTAGGTGGGACTGCCTCGACACTGCTGCATGCACACAAGTATCAGCCTCACAGAAGCAGCTGGGCAGCAGGAAAGCTGTCTCTGCATCACCTATTCACGGGGTCACGGGACAGCTATCCTGCCCCCATGCTCAACATTAGCCACACAGCCAGGAAATAAACATGGCACTAGCCAGGAGTGGGCTTTAATACAAACTCTAGTGGTTTTCAAAAGAAATATTAATCCATAAAGGGTTACAGTTAACAGATATCATCGTCACTTTTATTTCTCAGAGCCAGAAATAGTGCTGAACAAACAAACAACAACAAAAAAAGAGACAGAGTATGTAATTTCCAGAAGTGCAACCAGGGTACAGGGCAGCTCTCAGCGAGACGAAGGGCTTCTGCAGCTGGGAGAGGAGGGGAGCCATGGCAGAAGATGGCAGCTCCCGCTCCCGGCGGGCGCCTGACCTTGCGACGCTCTCCGAGGGGATTTGTCACCGCAGCCTCCGCCCCACCCTGCCACCGGGACCCACGGCTGGTGGGAACACCGAGTACCCGAGCACCCACCGAGCCAGGGAGCTGCGGGGAGGTGACTTTACAGGGATGTACCCAAAAATAGAGACCTTAAAATAAATAGGACTAAAGCTTCTTTACAGTAGGCAATGCACTAGTTTTACCATGAACAAAACTAAGACTAACAGCCACTCCTTGCCAATGGAGAAACTTTTTCTCCTCTTCACATTTTCCAGCCCCCTGCCCTCGCAGCTGCAGTGCGGCCAGGATGGCATTGCTGAGGATGGAGGCGGGGGCACGGCAGCAGCGAGCACACACCGGGGCGAGCAGGGCCAGCCGGGGGGGCCCTGCACAGTCCCGGGGCTGGCGGAGGGGAGAGGCAGCCGGGGGTGCCCACGTCCATCCCTTGGCCAGCTACAACAATCAATCCTCAGCAGCTACCAGCAGCCCTGCACCGTGACCTAACCGCACGGCTCCAGATGTCACCACTGCCAGCAACTGCGATCCAGCTGCCTCCTCCAAAACCACTTCTTCCAGAGGGAAGAGAGGCAGAGTGGGGGCACAAGCAGGGCCTGACCTCACCCATGCTCACCCAGCACCCTGCCACGGCCCAGGCCAGAGGGGCAGTGAAGGGCTGGTGGGTGCTGCCAGGGCTCACCACCCGGCCAGGGCTGAGGGGCAGGACGGGGAACCGCAGCCCCAGCGGGAGGAGAGGTGAGGCAGTGGTGAGAAGGGAGCTGGGGGCGGGGGGACGGGGGGCAGCGCTCACTTCTTGGAGCTCTGCGTCTTCTTGGGCAGCAGCACGGCCTGGATGTTGGGCAGGACGCCGCCCTGGGCGATGGTCACGCCGCCCAGCAGCTTGTTGAGCTCCTCGTCGTTGCGGATGGCGAGCTGCAGGTGCCGCGGGATGATGCGCGTCTTCTTGTTGTCGCGGGCCGCGTTGCCCGCCAGCTCCAGGATCTCGGCCGACAGGTACTCCAGCACGGCCGCCAGGTACACCGGCGCCCCGGCGCCCACCCGCTCCGCGTAGTTACCCTTCCGCAGCAGCCGGTGCACCCGCCCCACGGGGAACTGCAGCCCGGCCCGCGACGAGCGCGACTTGGCCTTGGCCCGCGCCTTTCCGCCGGACTTCCCCCGGCCCGACATGGCCGGCAGGCAGCGGCCCCTCGCCCCCGCCTCTCAAGCAGCGCCGCGCACAGAGGGTTCCGGCGCCTGCGGGGAGACAAACGCCGTTACACCGCGCGGGGCCCGCGCCGTCCCCGCCCGCGCCGCGCCGCCCTTACCGCAAGCACTCCCGCCGCTCCGCGCTGCGCGCCGCCCGCCGCCGCACTGCCCGGCCCGCCACCGCCGCACCGCGGATATCACTGCCCGCCCGCCGCACGCCGCCTCCCATTGGCCACCGCCGCTGCCGCCACGGCGCTGATTGGTTATCGTGCCGATCCCTGATTTGCATAGGGCTCCCAGCGCCCCGGCTCCGCCGCGGGCCGGCGCCCAGGGCGGGCGGCGAGGCGGCTCTGCCTGCGCTCGGCCGGCCCCGGAGCCCGCCGGGGCTCCTGCACCCGCCAGCTGCTTCTGGCGGCGTCGGGGCCCAGGTTGGAGGGAGGGGTGTTGGCCCGAGCGCCCGTAGGTGTCTCGGCAGCCGTGCCCGTTTGCCTTGCCCAAACCCACGGGCCCTTCCTCGGCCAGCGGGATATCTCTCCCGAGAGGATACCAGAGTCTGCGGACGAGGGCGATGCTATGGGGAAAGAACCCCGATAGCGAGGGCAACCCCCAGCGAGTACCACCCTCCCTTCTCTCCTCACGTATCAAAGGGGAAAGTTTCTCCCAAACCTGTTTCTGTGGACAGGCCAGGTTGATTGTGGTCATCTCTGCACCAGGTTAGAGGAACTGCCTCAAATAGCCTTGGGCAAGCAGCCAGACTCCAGTTTAAGGGTGATGTAGCTCAGCAATAACACATCCTCATTAAACACTCAGTGTAGGGGATTTTGGGGTTTTTTGGGCGATGCTGCTGGTGCTCACAGTCTGGAGGGAGATAACCTGTACCCTGTGCCTTTGCATCACCCCTGCATCCCCAAGGGAAGGATTATGTTCTCCAGAGCTGGGAAAGTTGAGCATCCCTCCACTCGTGCTCAGCATCTTCACTCCCTCCACAGCAACTGGAGACCTGAAATGAATTCCAGATGAGCTGGTGACCTTTAGAAAAGCTTCATCTGCAGTTAGCACTGACTAGGCTGGGGCAGCTGAGCAGCTCATCCTGGAACAGCGAGGGGCAGGCAGGGAGAGAAACCTCCTGTTGAGGCTCCTGCAAGGACAGGCATCAAGGTGAGTGCCAGCAGCCGAAGGTCTATTCTGCCAGGAGCTGCTAATACAGTGACTCTCTTGCCTCAAGTCATGGTGACAGCAATGAGGAGCCAGCTAGCAACAGGCTCTCTGGATAGAAATCCTAATCCCACCCCAGCTTCCCCTAAGTCATGAAACCAGCGCTCAGCTGCCTCCGGAACACGCAAGGGATTCAGAGGCAGATTTCATTCCAAGAGCACTTGGGTCTCCCCAGGTGTCCATCCTGTGGCTCCTGCCCTGGCTCTGCTGTCCCTCCCCAGGGACAAGCTCAGCTACAGCCACCCTTGCAGCTCCCCAGGGACAGATGACTCTAGAGGAGCCCCAGAACCAACCCCCAGGGAATATTTACCACTGGCAAATGGACTTGATCCCCCAACATGGCCTTGCAGAGCTCAGACCCTGAGAGCTCAGCAGTGGGTAGGTGGTTGGCTCCTCAGCACACAGAGGAGGTACAAGCTCTGCCTGCAAAGCAGGAGCTCTGGGGCTGCAGTGGGCAAGAGGGCACAGACACAGACATGGACAAGAGCACGGCACAGCCAGCCAGTGAAGCCCATTTTATTGTTTCCAACACAAAGGAAGTACTGATTTCTAGCAAGGATTTCAGTGTGTGTAAGGCTTTTGGTCTGTAACATCTGGCTCTGTTTACAAAATCCCTGACCTCAAAAACAACGGCCCTATGCTGTTCTGTAATGGCACTTAGGTTATCTGGTCTTTAATGACTGGCCTTTTCAAATAAGGCAGAGTGCATCCCTCCCCAGATCAAGGAAATCCTCTCTAAGTCTTCAAATCCCATTAACAAAATGATTGCACAAGCAACGTGACAGACACACTGTTCCACAGCAGGGAAACCTAAGCCAAGTCCAGTTCCTCCCTGTGCCACTTGAACATCTCCCTGTTTAGGAGCCATGAATGCACATAGCAGTGCTGGTGCAGATCTTCCCAGCCTAGGGCTTCCTCATAATATTCACTGCTTGTTCCTCAGCACTGCAGCCATCTTTTGAGGGCAAGAGCATTGAAGAGGAATTTTTACAGAATCAGTGTGGACTTAAGTGGAAAAGAGGTATAAGTTTAACACCAAAAAAAGGGAGGAGAAAACCAAACAGAAAGAGACATGAACTATGAACATTGTCAGGAGGCAGAAGCTATTCTTCCCCAGCAGGCTGAGATGCTTCTCAGGGTTCTCAGGGCTTTATCTTCGCTTGTCTCCCTGCAGGACTGGCAGGGAGGGAGGCCACAACAGGTTATATTCACTCCCATCAGCACAAGACAAAGCTATAATCTTTACAGACATCAACCTTTAACAAAACACAAACAAGACGGACAACAACCTAGAGCAGCAGATCAACACCTGAGAGGCTTGGATGATTTCAACACCAGTCTGCAAAGCCTTCCAAAAATACCATTTCTCACTCTGCTTAGGAAAATCAGGGGTAAAAGAGATGGCCAGCCATCTCAGCTGGTGCCTAAGCCTTGTGCTTCTTCGCAGCTGGCTGTCCCTGCTTCCCCAGCCACTGCTGCAGGACATCTGCGCTGGTTTTCTTGGGTGAAGGGCTGTGGATGAACTGACTTGTCCACTTGGGCAAATCATTTTCTTTCTTCTGGGGGGAGCTCTCTTGGGATTTTTTTAACCAGCCCAGCATCCCTTTGTTGCTTGGGGTGGCTTTCACCTCCTGCATAGACAAAAGACAGTGTGAGAGAAGTCAGAGGCACAGAGGGAGCAGGGCAGCCAGCCAGCTGCAAGAGCTGGTCCAGAGCAGGATGTGGAGGCTGGAGCAATAGCCCTGCCTGCAACCAGGCACATCTGTGGGAGGTTCCCCAGACTGCTGTGAACAGGATTGTTCCAAGACCCATTTCACATGGAATTTGCCTCATTTGGCAGCAAAATCCTGGCATAGGCTGCCAGTTTTATTTCTGGAAGCAGAGGGAAGGGAATCTGTCCAGGGCTCAGCACTCCAGCATCAAGCACGGGCATGCTCTGCAGACATTGCCTACTGCCACTCCTCCTGCAGCCTGGCAGCTCTGATCCAGCTCAGAGACATCCTCGTGGCTGAGCTGCCCCCTGCCAAGCCCCAGCAGCACCCACCTTCTTGGCTCCCAGCTCAATGGGTGCAACACACTCAGGTGTGTTGTTGCGGATGTTGTTGACAAAGGTGGACACTGGGTGGAAAACAATGTTCTCCGTGGGCTGGATGAGCTTAACAGCTTCTTGGGTTGACACTTCAGCAAAGTCCAGCCATTTCCTGATGGCCTCGTCCCCATCCAGGATGGCTGGCATCCTAAGGGATAAAGACAGTTGGAGCCAAAGCTCAGCAGCAGTATGTCAGTGTGGTGGCAAAAGCCAGACTTGTAAGCTAGCAAGGAGCTGGCATCTAGGGGGAAACAGGGAAAACTGAAGCAGCAGAATGCTCTTCTGCAAGGCAGAGTGTGCATTCACTTCATCCAGGTAACTGATTTGCTGGAAGAGGCAGAGGGGTTGACTGCCAGGCCCTGATCAGGCAGGGAGACCAGTTCCAGAAAGTGATCCAATTCCAACTGCCATCCACAGAGCAGAGATGGTGATTTATGGAAAGGGCATGAGCTGGTGGCCCAAAATGTGTCAGTAATGGAGCACTTCTCCCCTAGAGCAGGAGGAGGCTGCTGCACTCCGTGCCTGCATGCTGCCAGACTGGTGTCTAGAGGTGCAGGTCTCCTACTTCATCCCCCTCCACCCTGCAACCCCCTTGCCTGCTCTCACTTGCCTGTGATGGATGAAGCTCACGTCCTTGGAGGCATCCACGGTGATGATGGTGTAAGTGTACAGCATTTCTCCTCCCCCTGGTGGCTCCCAGCAGTCAAAAATCCCAGCCATAGTAAGCAACCTCCATCCTTTCCATTCTTCATCTCCCTCCATCTCCTTGTCCTGCAGGAGAGAGGCCCCATTGTCCTGGTCACCATGGTCAGCCAAAGCAGCACAGATCTCCAGGTCAGTGACTGAGGGAGGTCAGTGACTCGGATCTGAGTCATGAACAGAACTAATCTGAGGCTCTCCAGGAGTCTTTCTACTGATCTGAGGTGACTCCAGGAGAGGTACCAGGACCCTCATCTTCCCACAGGCAAGCCAGTGCTCTCCTCCCCGTCTGAATATCCCAGCCACTGGTTCAGCCAAATGAAAGAGGTAGTGAAACTCCCAGCCCAGTCCCCTGTGAGCCACACTGCCCACCCATGCAAATATCCGGCACGTGGGGAGCAGTGACCGTGACGGCAGGGACGCTGTGTCACCTTTCACAGCCTGGAGACCGCTGCGATGGGGACCGCCAGCCGCAGGGGGTGACAGAGTGCCGAGCCAGCACAGAGCACGGCCCTGCTGGGACGGGCAGAGTAGGAGGGAAGAGGGCATTTCCCCAGGCAGCTGAAGGGAGCAGGGGCCCAGAGCTGGGTGCAAGTGCTCAGACACAGCAAGGGACTCCATACCGTGGCATCCTTGGTCTGGGGAAAGTAAATGAAATAGGGCTGCTTCCCCCCACTCTGCTGCTGCCACTCATAGAAGCCATCTGCCAGGACCACGCAGCGCTTGCCCTTGAGGAGAGCACCCTGGGGAGAGACAGCACAAGTGAGCGGTGAACAGCAGCCCCAGGCAGCCTGTAATGGCAGAAGGGCTCCTGCAACCACCCAGGCATCTCACTCCCTCTCAGGACTTTCCTAAATTGCCCCTGGGATGCACAAATGCCACCAGCAGTGCTATGCTGAGCTTTACCAGTAAGTGCCTTTTCAGTTCTTCTGTTTTAGTGAAACCCCCAGTTTTGCAGTACAGGGACTTGCCCCCCTGTGCAATGGCAAGTGGTGACAAGTACTGGCCCAGCAGATGTTTCTGCCCTGGTTTTGCTGACTACAGGATTTCTTCAGGCAGGACACAAAGGTGGCAGCAGCTCACCTTGTAGGAGGACTTGCTCAGCATGGTATCACTGCGGCAGTTGGAGGTGTTGAACTGCAGTTTGGAGGGGTTGTCCTGCTTGAACCAGGAGGGCACCAGGCCCCAGCGCATGTCCATGAGGACCCGCTCGGAGGAGTCAGCATCCTTTTGAACAGAGAAACACTTCAGGTCAGAGCAACGTCACAGAGACCATGAGCATCCCCACAGCTTCACAAAGGTGTTTTGGGAAGTCCTGTGGAAATGGCTAAAAGTGGGGATCTGGTCAGCATCTCTGCCAAGACACAAGCTGGGGCTCACAGCCCCTCCCAAGCCATGCAGAAATAGCCCCTACTTATAACCCTTTGCATATTCTTAACAGCCTTCATGTAAGAATTAATCTTCAGCAGAAAGCACATGAGTATTTTGCAGGAATAAAGAACTGTCTCCATGAGGCTCACCCAACTCTCTGGAAGAATGAACACAGCTTCTCTTTAGTGGAAATGGCTGGAGACACAAACTCCAGAGCTCTTGAGTAAACAGCCATGTCAGGCTGGTGTCAAAGTCCCCTGGTGACACCGAAAAGCCCAAAGGGGCAAAAGCCTCATTTCCATTTTAATAATGTGATTTCTGCTAACCTGCTGCACTTTCACTGCTTGTGTTTTGCATATTACCTGCCTTTGGACAATGGAAACAGTTTGTGGCTTTCGATTCTCCCCCAGCTTGCTCTCACTTTCTGCCCACAGCTGTCACTGCTGGCAGCGCCTGCTGGGCTGTTTGCTCCCAAAGGACTGCAGCAGACAGACACACAAATACACCTACTATAGGTGTGGGTATGCAGGGACGTGTATGTGTGCAGTTCTGTGAAGTCTTTCAGAGCCTCCCTCAGGGCAGCAGTGGCAAAAAGGGACACCCTGCACAGCACCAGCATCCCAACAACGTGAACAGTGATGGTCAACGAAGCAAGTGTCTGCCTGTGACCTGTACCACACTCCCTGCCCCATATTCCTCTGCTCCACCAGCTCCACCTACTCACAGGGGGATGTGGGACCCCTAAAGCCGGAAAGGAGGGCATGGGGCTGATGGCATTGCCCACAGCACTCCTGAGTGGTCACACCGAGGGTCCCACCTGATCACCAGTGCCAGTAACGGCTGCAAAGTGCAGCTGCCCCAGCAGCTGGGGAGGGAGAGCAGAGTGGGTCCATTTCGGGGTGTTCCGACTGAGCACACCCCGTTTCACCCCGCTGAACGCCAAAGAGCAGCAGTTGGCCGGGCACCCTTTGTGTGTGAAACCAAACGAGCAGCACCAACAGCCGTAGAGGCTGCCCAGGTTGTCCGGGGGAGGTCATATGAGGCTTAAATTATGCGGGACAACAGTCACCACAGGTGTACAGCTACTGTGCGGCTCGGGAGTTGAGATTTTCTTTTTCTCTCTGCTCTCTCCTACTACCAATGTGACCTGGACACACGCCGCAGAGTTATGAAATAAAAAAAAAAAAAAAAAAAAAAAAAAAAGGTGCCTCAGGAAAGCCAATTCAAACCAGCAGAATAATTACAGACACTTGCAAAAAACCTCTATGAAGGTTAAGCACTTATACAAATTTTTGCAGAAAACATAAGACTGTGGTGGAAACACAGTACCGATTCCCCTCCTCCTTCTGAACATGTAAATATTAACAAGAAGCGACATTTCAGCAATTAGAAAATTCAATACCTGCCACGTACAGCAAAGCGAAACGAAACAAACCACGGCCGTTCAGGGCGAGTCCCTGACCCCCGGGGAGGCACGGCCTCCTTCCCTCCGCTCCGCTTTGAGCCGCAAGATACCCAGCCCCCGCCCCCCGCCGGGATGCGGCCCCGCGGAGCCCGGGAGGGGATACCTGGTGGAGGTGGCGGCGGGAGAGCAGCACGGGGCCGCTGGACTGCGGGCCCTTGTTGTAGGAGGGCTGGTAGCGCTCCTGCCGCACCCAGTCGGGCTGGCGGTGCCGGCCCCGGCGGTCGCGGTAGGCGCAGGCCCGGCGCAGGTTGTCGGCGGCCAGCGAGCAGGCGGTGCGGCCGCACATCCCGCCCGCTCTGCGGGCACCGCGCTCCGCGCTCCGCTCCCGCCCGCCCCGGGGAGGGGCTGCGGCCGGGGACAGGGCCGGCCCCCGCCGCCGAAACGCCGGTCCCGCCCCCGACACAGCCAGGAAGAGCCACAACACTGCTTTATTGGAACCACAGCGGGAGGAGCACGGGGAGCGGCCGCTACGGTGCTGCGACGCGGGGACAGAGCGCGGCGTAGCCGGAGATTAAAAACGTGGTGATTTTATAGACAAAGCCCCAAGTACAGCTGTACTGCAGAGAACACAAAAGCTGCTGTAGTGACCGTGATCCTTATTCTGCTGTCGGTGGAGGCTCAGAGTTAGGACAGTCCTGGAAAGGGGGTTTATCCGACAGAGGCCATGATCACATCCACAGGGAGCTCCTCCGCACTGCGGGCCGTGACCTGCATGGTCACCGTGTCGGTGAGAACAAGGCGAGACCGCACCAGGAGGTCATGGCCACCCCGGAACACACCTGCAGAGGACAGGGGGAGGAGGGGTCAGAACGCTGCAGGCTGCTTTCTCCTGCAAGTCTGAAGATGAACACCACTGCAAAATCTGGCAAGTCCTTGTACTGGGCCAGGAGAGACCCTAAAGCAGCTCAGTTCCCATTCATGATACCATACCTGGGACTCTTGCTACTGTAAAACCCATGAAACCAAAGTGTAAAATAAACTCCAGGTGAGAAGAGATCCAGGATTGTCTAAGAGCTCTGGTACTCATCTGTTCTGCTGGGTAAGGCTGCTGTATTTCCCACACCAGGCTCACTCCAAAGCAGGATGCCACAGATCACAAAGGCAGCAAATTCCACCCAGCTGAGCCTGGGGCTGATCCCAACATCCCTTCCACCAAAGCACCCTCCCTGATCCCAAAACCAGTTGCTCTGCACTGCAGAGACAGAAATCACGGCAGGAACAAACCTCAAAATCCAACCCAGAGCACAGTGGACTCCATCAGGAACTCCTGCCCTGATTTTAAACAGGCAGCTCTGTGCAACCTCCCAGAGCTGCTCCTCGAGCAGAACCTCACCCCACAGCTCACCTGCCAGGTACAGTGTGTGAGAGTTCTTGTTATCTGGCACTTTATCTGAGCGCTCACAGGGCTGCATCCCCAGGAACTTCACAATATTGCTCACTGCCTCTGTTAGAAAAGAAGGAATAAAATGGGCTCCGTGTCACAGATATCTTAACAGGGGCACATAAAGAGCAACTAAAAGTGACTCAAGCTCTCCCTACGTGTTAGAGTTCATGTTCCTTGTCCTGAGGGACACACTGGTCAGAATCGTGGTTTTGGAGGCCACAAGGACTACAAAGACAACACACAAAAACCCCCACCACCATAGGAGAGTTCTGTTATCTGATGTAGCAAATTGGGGACAAAGAAGAGGAGGAGTGAGTCAGACAAGGGCAGAAGGAGAATGCAGGTGGCTGCATTTACTGCACAGACCTGTCAGCCTGCTTGTTTCTCTGGAGACTATAAAAGGGAAGAGATGTCTTGCAGGAAACACAGGTCTTCAGGAGAAATATGAAAAGGCTCAGGGAGAGTATTTCAAACCCCAAGGGGCTATTCAAGGGAGCACAGAAATGGCTACAGGACAAGGACACTCCGTAAGGCATCAAAAGAACTGAGTTTTCACAGGTTTGTGAGTAAAACAGAATCTGATACATGATGAAAGAGAAGAGGGTTTACCCCACCAGCCTGCTCACCAGCCTCATGTCTTCTGATGTTTTCATTTCTTATTACTGGTCTCAAGAAGAATGGTGGGAGTTCATAACGGAATTATGGTCTGCCTGCTTGGAAGGGTTAAGTACAAGAGCAAAGCGAGCTATTCTCTTGCCTCCACAATCCAGCCTGGTCTCTACTGGTCACAAAACACTCACTAGTTTCTTTGAAACCTGAACTAACTTATTATGACAGTAACTGCAGCTCTCTATGTAACAGCTGTGGTGTAAAGCTTGTGAAGGGTTTTGCCCCATTAGCCTTCCTGTGACAGATCTAAAGTGAGCCAGACTGGGCCTCTGGACTCTGCCTGCCAGAGGGAAAATAAGAGCTCTGCTGTGCTCACACACCCTTCCTTACCTTCAAGGGTTTTAATAGCAGATAAAGTAAAGGTTTCTTCCTTTTCAAACTCATCACCCACTTCATCCCAGGCTGCTCCAAAGTTTGGCTTCAGAACTCGCTGGATGTGATCAGCCACTGTGACCTCCAGGTCTTCAAGCTAGTGGTAGAAGAGGTTCAAGTGAAACATGTTTGTTCTTAACCCTGTTATCCTCAGAGTCAACTTTAACTGGATCCCCTAAGATCAGGTGAATGCAGTAGAGTGCCTCCACTTCCACTTCTGGTTTGCTACTGAGCAACTGCTAGGCCAGAGAAATGCACAGTGATGCCATTTCCAGGGCTTACAAACCATGTTCCTGCTCTGAGCACAGCCCTTGGTCTGACAGAGATCAAAGCACTGGACAAATGGCAAAAACAGAGGGAAAAACAAAAGCTTATAAATAGCTGCTTGAGCATTTGCTTCCCTGAAATGCATGTAAGCTTGTGTTTTGCCTTTCTGGCTTATCAATTTGTAGGCTGGTACAGTGAGACACTGTCAGATGTGTGCCATCACCTAACACTGGCACCAGGGTAGCTGAGCAGCTGCTGTGACTGCACCTGTGCAAGGCAGAACCAGGCTTGTCCCTCCAGAGTATGTAATGAAGGACAGACAATGCCCTGAAGGACACCAGCCTGCATTAATTCCAACAACTGCTGCAGAAAAGAATTGCCTCCTGATTCTAGTTGAAACACATGGAAGAGTTTAAGTATCACTCAATTGCCTTGGTGACTGGTAGGAAGCTGAAAGAAGTGTTAACTTCTTTTGTTCCATTGTGAAAAACTCTCCTCACTCTTTCTGGGAAGACAGTGACTCACTGCACAGCAGTGCCTCTAATGAGATTCACAGCAGTGACAGGCAACGCACAGAAAACAGTCTCTAGAGCTAAGAGGCCAAGCTGAGGCTGTGAACAACATCCCTTCCTCTCCAAGGAAGAGAGGTGCTTCTGCAGCAGCACTGCTCTCAGCAGTGTCAGTGCTGGGGAGGGCAGAGCTCCACCTTCCCCAGAATAAGAACGAGGATGGCAACTTCCCTGTGCCAGGCAAGCCTCTAGACAATTAACTGTGCCACCACAGGAGCAACTTGTGGAGAACAAAAGATGCCTGAGTGCCCTCTGTCTCTATAACCCTGAGTGTGCCATTGCTGGAGCCCATAGGGCACAGTCACCCAAACCTGGAGGATGCACCATGGCCTCCCAAAACACACATATCCTGCACAGTCAGATGTCCATCCACAGTGCAACAGGAGAATACTCCAAATGAGACAAAGCAAGCTCTGCAAACTCCCTTGTGCATCAGAAACAGCAAGAGCTCCCTCTACATGATGCTGCCCACTTCGGTGATGGTGATCACATCATTGCTTGCAGGGGGATCCAAGTTCAGATTGCAAAACCCCACAAAATGACAGCAGTTTCCAGGATCAGGTACATGCCCAGCTTCTTACCACATACTCATCCTCATAACCCTCGTCGTCCGTCTCGCCTGTGTTGGGATCACAGTCCTTGACAGTGAACTTCATCATGCAGCTGAACGTGCAGGCCACTGGAGGCAAGAAAGCAAAGGCAAAGCTCACATTATCACCACAGCCACACTGCCCTGAGGTAGAATGGGGCTGGGAGGTTTGGAGCAGCCAGGTTCTCCCCATCACTGTCAGCAGCACAGGCTTAGCCACTGACCTAGAGAGAGCTCTCCAACAGTTTCTGTCTCTCAAGGACAAGCTATTTATTTATAATATTAAGCAAACAGTGATAAAGACAGGCTCATGATGGTTGTACAAGACTATAATCCTCAGATCAAGTGCTATTACTAGTGAACCTGAGATTGTGTTGGGAATACTAACTAAACATGTCCCATCAGCACCTTGTGAAGAGGCAAGATCCACATACAGGGGTCAGTTCCTGTGCCTCTGAAATGAAAGCCCCTTGCACTGCAATGCTGCAGCTCATTAATACCACTCAGCTGGGAGAAGAAGTGATGACTCATCCCTAGAAGATGGGTACTGCTGAGTGAACAGCAGCAACACAACAGCAGAGCAGTTCCAGAGCACAAACCAGGGAGACCAAAGCACAGGTAAAGCCTGATTCATGTTCTGGACAGTGGCAAACAGGGAGGGAGATGTTCTATTCAAACAGACATCCCATAAATTCTAGCGGTTTGTCTGCAATACCCCTTTGCTACCCAGAGCATCTGGGCACTCTCAGCATTTTACAAGCATCAGTTTCCCCATGTCTAACACAAAGAAAGGATGAAGGACATGCCAGGGTGCACAAAAGACAACTCATCTGCCAGCTCTCACAGCCCAGCTGGGCAGTACTACAGCACAAAGTAACCAGCAGAGGAGAATAAAGGCTTGATAACCCCCAAAACAGCAAAGACAAGTCATGATCAGCATCACTCAGGGCTGCACTCATACACAGGCTATAAATATCTGGCTGAGATGTAAGGTAGAATGTGTGAGGATAAACAACACAGGAAAAAAGAGTGCAGAGTGTTTACCTGCTGTTGGATCCTCTTCAGACAGTGCCACCAGCGTGTAGCAGGTACCTGGCTGGTTGTACACCAGGGTTTTGGCAGGTACATAGCCAATGACCTCATACCCCTCTGTTGGCTCCATCTGCACTGTGACATTCTCCAGGATCTGATCATTCAGGGTGTTCGTGCAGTCAAACTAAACAGGAAAGGGGAAAGCAGCAACAGCTTGAAGCTGCTCACTACTCCTTGCAGAGCAGCCCCAGCTGAGGCACAGTGGGAGCCTGGTGTCAGCCCGTGAACCCCCAGCTCTCTGTGCTTCCAGGGTGCACCTCACTATCAGCTGGCTCATGACAGAGCAACTTGAGTGCTCTGTCACTAAAGAGTACCCATTTAAATGCTTTAGGGGAGAAACTAAAACCCTGCTGGGGAGTCCAGTGCTCCAGAAGCTTTTTTTTTTAAGGAAACAAGACTTAAAACAAACCAGCACACACCAATCCAAGGCCTGCCCTCTGCAACTCAGGCAGGATCACAAATTCAGTGAGGGCAGGGATGTGTCAGATTTTGCCTGTTTCAGTTCCACTAGTTAGTATGGAACTTTTTCCTCCAATTTCCAGTAATTCCTGGGTTAATTCTTTGCTCTACAGAAACACAAGTACTGTGTTGCCCATGTCATCCCACTTGAAGCTACAGGGACACAGTGCCTTCACTGCAGATGGAAAGATGATTGTTTGCATGGCTTGAACAAGGTAGAGCTTGAGCAAGTTTCAGCAAGCCTGAAGTTTTCAGCAAGTCCAAACTTGCTGATTAGACTTTGTTCCAGCTGCAATGCCAAATCTCTTAAGCTCACACAATTGCATCTGATGAACGGACAATAGAAACAAAGGTCAACCCCTTTGCAAAGGGCAGTGTAAGCAGTTCTGAGCTTTGAGGAAGGAGCTGGCTAAGGACAAAACACTGCAGCTCACAAGCTAGCAAAGGACTCACTGTGCCTCAGACTCTCTGAAGCCCAGGCAAGGGGACTGGCACATCAGTCCTAATATCTCACATGTAGCAGCAGTGTGGTACAGCCAAAGCCAGGGTGTACAGAAGAAAGCACCTGTGCTACAGGCTAAAACAAAACACAGCAGATGAAGAGCTCTGCCCCACTGAATCCCTTTCTTGGGTACCCTTTTCAGTTTCTCAGATGTAGTAAGCTTCACTCTTTCATGCCCAAACCATAGGCTTGGGGACTCTGAAGAAAGAACACAGATCCCCCTGCCAACTCCTGAGTGAGAACAGCCCCATCTAGTGCTTGTTGGATTTGACTATACCTGTAAGCATTGCTCAGACACACTCCCCCACTCTTATTAATTTTCTTTGGGGCTCTGCTACCATGGATAAAAAATTAAGGACTACTCATTGCAGTGTCGTGCTTTGAACACAGACTGTGGGTGCTGCCTTTCTGGAAGTGTTCAAGGCCAGGCTGGATGGAGTTCTGAGAAACCTGGTCCAGTGAAAGGTGTCCCTGTCCATGGCAGAGGGGTTGACATTAGATTATCTTTAAAGTCACTTCCAACTTAGGCCATTCTATGATTCTATGATATCCCTGAGAGATATCTTCACAACGAAGCTTTTGCCAGTCAGGAGCTTATCTTCTGAGAGCCCTCAGCAGCACACTCCATAGCTACCCACCTGGAACACCATGTGGTTGACAAAGGTGTGCTTTGTGCAACGAACCACATACTCTGTCTCCAGCTCTGTCAGGGCCACAGGCTCTGGGGAAGACTTGAAGAGTGGGCCCAGCCCCCGAAACTCTGGGATGGCCCCCAGTTGCTCTGAAATAGAGGACACAAATTACTGCCTTCCTCAAGACACAAGGAGGTGTTAGCAGTGTCAAACCCCTTGTTTCAGCTGCCAGAAGCTGCTACAGCAAAGGAATATCCATCAAATACTCATAAACATTCCCTAGAGACTTTTAAAATGAAAAAGAGTCATCCTTTGCTCATGTCTACTGCAAGACAGAAAAAAGAGGACTGCAGGCACCTCCACCCTCCAGGAGTGAACAGCTGACCTTAAGTTGGGAGCTCATGTCACTCCCTGCAAGAAAGTAAGAAGAAACCAGAGGGGCTAAGGCAGGCTCAGCAAGAGATGGCCACAGAGTTCTCACACATGGACAGAGCAGAGGACTTGCATCAATTTACCTTGGAATATTTCTTGTCGTGTTGCTGCCACTTTCTCTGGCTGTTTCACTACAGCAACAGGGGCATTTTCTGCAAATGAAAAAGAAAACACTCAAACAAAAATAAACCCAAAAAAGTTGAAAGAGAACAGTAAGAAATTACTAAATTAGAAAAGAGATCAATGTCTAAAGAGGAATTTGAGTAAGGAAAGCAAGGGAGCTCATTTCTCATTTGATATAGACTAGACACCCGTACTTGGCTTCCTAAGCAGCTTTAGAACTGCAGCAGCTCCAGTGAGGATTGCCAGCTACTACTATTATTAGCAGTTGGACTAAACTGAAACATTAATGTGGGAGCAACCAGATTTGCAGTCCTTAGTCTTTCCAGGAGATGCAATCCCACAAAATTCAAATAGGATGGAGCCCAGCAGTTCTCAGCAAGCCCAGTGCAGAATATCACTAGCATTCAGGGGACATGATTGCTCACCTGCTCTTTGCTCGATGATAGGAGCTGTTGCCAAAGGAACAGATTTCAAGTCAAAGGGTTTCTCAGAGGGCTCCAGGGTGTACTGATGCAGAGCCCTCTCCAGGCCAGGGATGGACACTGTCAACCCTGGGGACAGAAGGGACAGGTCACTGAAACCACAACAATGCCAGGATCTTAGTTTAACTCTTGTTAGACCAGGAAAGAGGTTCAGACTTGTTTTAAGGCCTTCCTGCAGTACCATTCAGGATGTAGCCAGCATTGAGGGCCTTCTGCTTCTGCTCCAGAACATTCAGGTAGAAGGTGGCTCTGTCTCTCACTTCATTGTCATCATCCATCACACACCTGAGGGGAAAGTGGAAAACTTTCTTCAGAATCCCCATCACTAAGAAACATCACACGGCCAGAAAAAGCATGCCATAGGGAAGATCCAGCAATCTCCTAGTAATTATATTAGAAAAACAGTAATTTGCCACACATGGCTTCTGTCCAGTTTGTGGTGCTGAATGCACTGGTGATGCTGGCACAGGATCACGGGTACCCCCTGCACCTTCTCAGATCCACAGGTAGAAGAGAGTAGACAAGCTCTCAAGCAAACAGGATATTTCACCCAGGATTTTGAAAGACTCTGAGGCCCAACTGACCTTCTCAGTAACACCAAGATACTGGGTAACATCTCCTCATTCTGAGCTCCGAACTTGGCAAGGGCACTTACAGCACCTGTAGCAAAAGTCATGAAAACTGAATTAGAAAACAAAGGAATCAGCTGAAGTTTCCTCCATTTCTTGGCCTTGATCATGTCAGAGATGCTACACTAGTAAAGTATGTACATTAGTAAAATTGTGACTAGAAAGAAGCAGAGGTGAAGTGTTAGCCTGCAACCCTTTGTCTGGTTTCAGAACCAGTGCATATTCCTTCCCACTTCTCAGCCACAGGCCGCCTCTTCCATCAATACTACTGCAGGATCTTTGCTGTATAAAACAATCTGCTCAGGCCTAGAGCAATCACAGCCCTCAAAAGCAGAGGCATTCATACACTATGGCTCCCTGAAGATCTGTGCAAGGGCAGAGAACTTTCCAGGTCTGTCACTTACCTGCCCGGACTTCTTCATGCTCCAGAACAACCCTGTTGTAGATGAAGCGAATATATTTGGAGGGGTTGTTGGTTTTGGGCCCTTCCTGCCCCAGGAGGTGGAGGATACGAGTGGCCAGCACAGTGAACTCACAGTCCTCAATGAATTCACAGAGGTGAGACAGGCCTGTCTCTTTGCTCTCTGAGTTCTCCTCAATAATGCTGATGATGCAGTCCACGATGGCTCTCTTGTATTCAAAGCCACCCTGAGGAGCAAAAGGGAACTGCTCAGCTGGAAACATCAAAGTATTTTAGAGACTGAGCTAGCCAGGAGAAACATTCCTTTGAAAGGTCACTCACACTCAGTGCTTTTTAATGTGTGCTTGAAAGGAGGAGGGCAGTAATTCACTTTTGACCCTCTTTACACCCAGAGGGCAAGCTCTCTTGCCAGCTCCCTTCAGAATGGGTGTACTGGAGAAAAAAAAAACAAAACAAATCCAGAGTCCTAACCCAAGAGTAAAAGGATTCATCTGGCTGAAGGGTTTTTATCTCCATCAAAATCCTCTGCTGCTAGAATTAGTGCTTAAAATCAGCCATATGGAAAGAGAAAAAAACGCAACCCTCTCCCCTTCAGCACTAGACATCTGAGGATGAATCACAAGAGAAATGTATGAAGGATCATATCTGCCCCAGCAGGAGACAGCAAATAGCTCCATTAGTGTGGGATGATAGGCAATCAATAGCTCCCCAGGTAGAGCCAAACCTGACATGCCAGTAATGCTTGGCAATCTTCAGACATTATTTACTGATGTCCTCAATACACACCGGGGGATTAAACTGCACACTACCCTCTGCCAATTACATGCACAGTGCTGGGCATTTGGATCCTTCTGGAGCTACTTCAGATTAAAAAAGCTTTAAAACAGAATGCTTTGAAGTACAAAACCGTATTCAAAATGATACCATCCACCCACAGAAAATATGGGAAAGAATGGTCCATTTTTCACAGGAGCAAAATGAGATGCTCCAGTTTGTTCCCAAATGAGAGGCTGTATTGGCAGGAAGTGATGTCAGAGCAAGCAGTGGTGCCAGCTGTGCTGCAGGCATGTTGGATCATTTAGAAACAGCCTCAGCAAACCTCTGTAAAGCTGTCTTTCTGTGATTTTTGTCTGGCTGAATGCAGAGAATGGTTATAGGTACTCGTGATCCCTTCACTGCCAGAGCACAGACACCAGAACAAAAGTGGTCCCGTGTCATCAATAAATAGGTTGTCATTGAATCTTTGTGTACAAGACAAAACTTCTTGGAATTTGCTGTCAAAGTATAAAAGAAAGCTGGTTCAAATGTGAAACACACATGGACTGCCAACAGATCTGCTGTTGCTTGCATTTGCTTTGAGAGTTAATAAACCCCCATTAAAAAAATCACAGAATGAAAACCACACTAAAAATATGTCTAGCAGCATGCTTATAACTATTGTGCACAGCTGGGCATTTCTGCAGTTAGACTGCAAGCCTTTTAGAGAGAGGTTTTCACTGCACAGCCTTATCAGTAAAAGCCTGACACTCATAGGGAGCACTGTTATGCACACAAGCAAGGCAGACACAGCTGTCCTGCAAACTCACCTCCTCCCGGAGCATAGTGAAGAGGAAGTTCATGAGGACAGCGTGCTTGCGAGGGTACTTCTGACACAGAGCATTGATGGCCTGCACCACTACCACCTGCAGGAAAAGAGGGCAAGTAAAAACAATTCTGTTTCACCCTGCAGGAAAAAATAGCTGAGTTGTATTAATTTTCTGCTGGCCTCCCTAGACTGGAAATCATGTTTTTGTCTTTATTTATTTTGTCCCAGGAGGTACAGTCTTAAGAATTGGAGGAGATAGATCTTTATGCACTGGGCAGCCCCTAAAGAAAGCCCACACCCACGGGAAAGAAGGAGATTTGATTCTCAGAAGCATCTCCTCAGAAAAGGGCATGTGACTTTGGAGATGTAGGACTGAGGCATGGCTTAGACAGACAGCCTCAAATACTTTCTCCTCCCTGCAAATATTCTGCTGCTTCTGGAAGCAGCTCCATGCAGGTTTAGAGCACACACACAAACATGGACAAAGACCATGAGGTTTCTTCAGGAATCTGGGTGTCCCTCCTCCTCCCACTTCCTTACTTTGAACTCATCTGAGATTTCTGACATGAAAGAGGAGATCTGCTTCATGAGTCGGTCAATGCTGCTCTCGCTGCCGGTTTTCAGCAGCGTGGTGATGGCCAGGGTGGCGATGCTGCGGTTGGAGTCTGTCACAAGGTTCTCCAGGTCCAGGTTACAGGCAGTCACAGCAGATGGGTGCTTCATGGCCACCTGCAACAGCCAAGGAAGAATGAAAATCCCTCAAGAGATGCAAAAGGCCCAGCTGCAAAACCCAAAAAAACTCACTCCTTCCCATAGAAAAAAGTGGTACAGACTGCACATGAGAGACATCTCAGACAAATAGCTAATCTGGAGTTAAGGTAGCAAGCTCTTGTTTCCTGCAGAATTGCACCCCTTGCTGGAAGAAAAGCAGTAGCAGTAAACAGTCTTTTATTATTTTTAACTCTCTGATTTTGCTCTATATAATAAGAAAAGAAAGCTATGAATTCCCAACAAAAATTTAGCCAGACTAGCTGTGCAAAACAGCTCTGTAGGCAGAAGCACAGCAGTTACCAGACACTGCCATTCTCTCTTTTTCTTTTATAGTGTTTATAAGGAGAAGGGAAAAGCTGCAGCAAAAACTACCACAGAGCAGGCAAGAAGCATCACCAAGGTTTGATCCCTGTTTTACAAGGAGCTTCCACACCATGGGAAGCTCAGAAGAGAAAGCAGTAACACTAAGACTAGTGACATTCTAAGAGACCAGTGAAAATTATCAGGGTTTTTTTTTTCTTCTGTAGAATGTTCTTTGAGGTTTTACTCCAGATAGAAAGCAATGAAATGTAAAGCTGTAGCACAAGACAGAGGTTATTCACAGAAAATCATCACATAATCTGACTGCCTTCTGCAGTCTGCACCTCCATGCACATGAGACACTACTGGAGCTCCCAAGGGACTGGCTCCTACCTTGTTGAGGGTACGGACGGCTGCGTATCTTAGTGCTGCTTTCGGGGAGCTGCAGAACAGCTGCAGAACTGCAAGGTGGGAAAACCAACACAGGCAGATGTTTAGGCACTCTGTTATTGAGAAGCATTTCATACCTAAAGCAAGAGCTTCAGCAAAGAGACAGTTGCAAGCATAAGGTACCTAGAAAAATGCTTAAGAAGCAATTGTACCTTTAACAGATTCCTCCCTCCTTCTTGTCCCCTTTGCCTTTGTCACACCCCTGCTGGCAACTAACTCACCTACCTCCCCCTTCTTCCACAGTGCTCCTATCCTCTGCTGCTTGTGAAAGCCAAATTCATCACCTTGTCATCTTTCCTATTAAGTTAATTTGAACTGCTGTTCTCCATTTTGTGCAAACCCTGCTCCTTTCCCAGGACTGACCCATAAAGTAACAACACTTGAACACACCAGGAAATACCTTTACAAGAAGAAAGCTACTCCCACACACCACAGGCTCTCAGCAGCAGCATAAAGCAACAAAGAATAGAGCAGCATAAAAGCCTGAAAGTGCACAAGGCCCTTGTTTCTTGGGGCAAACAGCAGGGTCACCACTCGAGGCTCATAATTCCCTCACCATGACCAGGAGCACCACACTTACCTGAGACAGCTGGAGCCAACTCCTTGGCAGTGCAGTTGGGCAGGTTAACAATGGCAGATGCAGCTTCATACACCACCATCTCATGCTTGTTTCTCAGGCAGCTCTCAATGAAATCAAACAGAGGGCTATCGCGGCTAAGGGACAAAAAAACCCCACAAGATTGAATTAAAGCAAAGGTAATAACAGAAGTTAAGAATTCAGCAGCAGAAATGGGCAGGTCCCACAGCCCATGGAAAGGTGAAAGCAGCCATAAACCCACTTTGTCCCCAGATTTTGTAGTGGTCATTATACTGTACTTCCAGCATGCTTGAAAGTCAGGCTGCCTTCTGAGAAGACACCCTTTGCCTTACAGCCTAAAGGGAATCCCCCTCAATTCTCACACAGTAGGAAATGACTGTACACACCACAACTCTTATCCACCAGGAAGCCACACTGCATACATGCTAGATAAACAATTACAGAAGATAGAGAAAATGGAGTAAACCAAATAACAGCTATGCAAAACACTCAGAGAAACAAGATAGTATTTGATGCACGCAAGACTCACAGAAGCCATCTCAAAACAACCAGGAGGACTTCCTATATTTTCTCTGCTTTTATCAAACAATAAGAGGGTACAAGCTGCATGCTGCTCTTCAAAGACAGAACAAATGAGATGGCAAGTGAGTCTACAAGAGGAGATGGAAGCAGGACGAGGAAGTTCCTTCAGCAGGACAAAGGAGCCCGCTCACCTGCCAGCCTCCTCCTCCAGCAGCTTGCTGGCTATTCGGATCATCAAGCAGTAGGCAAACGGGGACTTGAGGCCGTGGCGTGTGAACTTGCTGAGCATCTTGTTGACTGCCAGGCGGTCGTTCTTCCGCACGTGGTACAGCAGGCCCAGGGCGTGATACTGTGCAGGGAAAGAGAATGTCACAAACCCATGGTGGGTTCTTTCCCCCTTTGTCCCCTCTGTCACCCAGAGGTGCCTGGCTGAGCTCCAGCAATCTGCTCCATGCTCAGATGCTGGTGGCTATTCCCCTGCTGGAGGTGGGCGTCCTACCTGCACCATGATATTGTCACTGGAAGCTGCCTCCTGAGCCTCATTCACCCAGCGCTTCACCACATCATAACTGGTCTTCAGCAAGTGCTGGAAGGAGATGAAGTCACAACAACCCATGAGATAAGAATGGAGGAAGCTTTGGGAATTTCAGCTTATATTAAGAAGCAGTGAGCCTTCCCCATGAGTGTGGTGGCAGCAGCAATTTATAGAAGAACAAGGGATCAGCATGCAGAGATCTGCCCATAACAGCTGCAGCCTCAGGAGGTTGATGATCTCTTAACAAAGTCAGTGCCAGTCCCTCAGTTCACAAAGACAGGAATAGCAACAAAATCCTGAAACTCCCAAGATGTGTAGTCCCACCACAGATGACTGCTTCCCTGCTTGATTGTCCCTCAGGCCTGTGCTGCAGAGAGTACATACCAAGGAAGACACGAGAGCAGAGCTGGACACACTTGGCACTTTGTCAACAATCGCCTGCTTCATGTAGCGCTCAATGGCCTGCAACATGGTACTCTGCAGGGAGAGGGAAACAACACTGATATGGGAAAGCCTTTCTGACTGTGAAAGGCATGGGGAAAAGTAGGAAAAAGTGAAGGGCACAGAGCTGCCCCATGGGAAAAGCAGCACTTACATCAGTGATCTGACAGAGTGCTCTCACAGCAGGGCCTCGGTAATTGTCATCCTTCCCAGTCATGTCTTTGGTTAAGCTGGGAAAACAGGAAGCTCTCAGTATGGCACTCTTGAGCCAGCAGCTCTCAGGTGCACACACAGTGCACACAGAGCAGCAGGCAGCCAGCATCACGGCTGAATGCCCTGAATGCCAAGCAGGCAGCTGCAGGTCTCAGGCAAATCCCACTGGGGTGGGAAGGCAGGAGGAAAAGATCAATACTCAGGTCAGTGTGAGACCATCTGTGAAGGGCCAGAAATTCATCATATTGCAGCACTTAAGACTGGCTTCTGCCTCAGCCCTTTACAGACCCTGTACAGGCATGCTCCTGACTCCCCCACAGGACATTTGACTGGCATGATGTCCTAGGTTACAATACAAAGATGTATTCCATTCCCATCCTCAAGAGCAGTTGAAAACAGGAGGGGCATTGTTTTTTTCCTTATCTCCTGTTAATGGGCCCATCAATACCTTGCCAATGACTCAGAGATATCAAGGACTCACCACATGACTCAGAGTGATATCAGCCCATTGTGAGATGCTCTACCCAAGGGACAGGAGCTAAGCATCCCTACCTGGATATAATCTGCGCTTTGGGACAGAACAGGCAGCCCTTACCCACTGGTTTCCAGAGGACAAGAGCTACCAGATCTTTTCTATGAGATCACCACTTCAACAAGATCATTTCATCTGGACTGCTACCACCACCCTAACTAGCAGGGTGTCAGGTTGTATTCTGACTCTGTCAGTGGCTTTTTTTCTTTTGTATTATTGTATGTATTTGATTTTTTCCCTTTTCCTAATAAATTGTATTCCTGACTTAAGAGTCTCTCACTGGTTTTGCTTTCAAACCAGAACACACAATCAGCAATTCAGGAATGACTCACAGAGGGAATTTTGTTCCCTGGTGAAGTCGTATTCAGTGCTGCTGCAGAAGTAAATCCTTGTCTACCTGTTGAAAGCCTTGAGGTTTATGCCAGAATTCTTCAAAACATTTCAAAGCATTCAGACAAGAGTTAATGAAAAAGCCTTTGCAAAAGGGGAAAAGCCAGCAGTGCTACCATATCATGTAACCAAGAAATACCCCAGACATCCATGGGCATGGGGTACAGGGACACAGCATGTTCTGCATACATCACTATGAGTTTAATGTCTGTATTTTATTGGTCTTTTATAAAGGAAAACTTTTTCCTCACCAAAGGCATTCCCTATCATCACCCTGCTCAGGGACTACTTCAAGAAGCTGGACAGACATTACTGAAGAGCATGTCAGTATTACAGCAAGGAAAATGAAGTGACTGACCTGCTAGTAACAATGATCACATCTTCTGCAATAGAAGACATCTCCTTGATAGTGAGGTAACACATCCTGCGAAGAGTTGGCTGGCAAGGAATAAGCAAGAAGAACATCAGCTGAGATGATCCCAGATAGGAAGGGACCTCAGTTTTCCCTGCTTACATAATTTTATCATGAAGATCACAAGAACTTGATAACTTCAGAATGCATCACTCCTTGAGCGTAAAAGATGTACAAAATCCAGACTGATGAACAAAACACCTCTTCCTCTTCTAATCCCTCAGTCTTAGGGTGAGGCCATTGAGATACCAGATTTAGCTGGATCTACAGTTTCATCTTCCACTTGTCATTCATATGAACAAGGAGAAAGCCTTGAAACTATTTGATGGTTTGGTGGTTAAAAACCATGTGTTGCTCCAAAAGCAAGAAAGCAAACAATTTATATTTCTGAGTCTGGGGATTTCTGCACTGGTCTCATGATTTTAAAGCCTTGCAGTTTGGGGGACAACTAATGACAGTGCTACTGCTGTGAGTGGGCACTCACTCCCAGCCTCCTCCAAACACACAATTGTTGACTCTCAGCAGGATATTTTAATGCTGGGCACATAGCACAGGAAAATCCACCTGCCTACCACAATCTCAGAGTTAAATGGCAATTTAGAGAGAGCAATCTCTGCCTCAAGAGCAGTGTACACTTCAGTTAAGCTGCTACAAGATCTGGGAAGGGCTAGGAAGCTGATCACCATTTCTAAACTTTCACCCTACTCTTCCCACTCAGATCAGGTAGCTTCAGACAGGACAGAAAAGCTGACTGTATAAAAATGGGACAAATTGTCCCACCAGGTAAATAGAGAAAACCAAAGGTAGACTTACATCATTGGACTGAAACAGCTTGGTCATAGCAAAGAAGGATTCGGTGGCTTCCATGACACCAAGATGCTCCCCCTAGTTGTGTGGAAAGAAGAAAGGAAATCCCAATTAGCATCCCAATTTCCTTTCTTCTAATCCCAATTAGAAGAAAGGAAATCCCAAAAAGCAGCCAGCTTTGGGCTGATGCACATGTCTGTATAGATGTATATTTTCTCTCTCTTACCTGGTTTATGAGATACAAGATCTTGGTGAGGATATGAGCACATTTTCGTGGGTTTATAGGAGTCTCATTAAACACTCGAGCCTGGAAACAAAGCACAGACAAGGACTGACACTGACCCCCTTGCAAACATTGTCCTGCCTGTCCCAACTACACACTGTGAGTGAGGTATGGCAAGATACTTCATGACTTTGGATCAGATTTCCCTTTAATTCCTGTTAAACATGGACCCCTTTAAACAGCTGGTTTTGCAGTCTGGGATTACAAATCCAAGAGCAATAGAGGTTTAAAGGCTAAATTCTCATCACACTTTCACCCACACTGGTCTGCACTGTGTGCTAGCTAAAACACTCTTCCAACAGATGAACTTGAGCTTGCTGAGGCTACAGGAACCAACACCATTCCCAACCTCACAAGCAGAGAATGCTGAAACAACAGGGGCTGGGGATTGAGAATGGCATTTCTTCAGAGAAAATTCATAAAACTGTTTAATAACCACTCACACCCCTCTCACTAATATTGTCATCCACAAGACATTTGGGGTGTCCAAGGCCACTTTCCCATTCTTCCTGGTTTGGGGTGAGCTTTCTCAGATAATTTTATTCCTTTTATTACTATTTATAGTTCACAGTCTTTAATTTGTTCCAGAGACCATTTCAACCTTCTCCCTTCATCTGTCCAGTAATAAAATAAGAACTGTTGCTCATCTCTTTCAGAGCAAGCAGGACTGTAACAAACCCTCATTTCCTTGCTGAAGTTCTCCAGTGACCTACTCAAGAGAGGGAGAGACTCTATCCAGTGGGGTATGCACAGAGGAGATGGTCTGAAGATTTACCTCTTGCAAGACTGCACTCTTCTCCAGGTGCTGGAATGGGTTGGAATTCCCACCTGCAAAACAGAGAGAGTAAAAGTCTCTCCAAGGAGAGTGCCATGGGAAAGCAACTTTTGAACCATGCCCATACTTTAAAAGAAGTCTGATTTTGGGATTATTTTTTTCATGAACACCAAGCAATGAGAGAACCGTCTTTTAAGTAATATTGATTGGATGTCTTCATGGCAGGCAGGGAAGGCAGAGCAGATGGGACATTCTTCAATTTGCCATCCCCTCCAGAAGTAATTGACTAGGAGCTGAGGCAGACTGATCAGCTGTAAAATAACTGTGCTCCACTGTATCCCCAAAGACAATTTCCACCCTGGGCTGGGAGCTTGCTGGCAGTTAGAGCATCAATAGGACAGGCCTAGGAACAAAAGCTTAGACAGAAAGAGGTACTGCTTGCCAGACTGGTGAGTCAGGAGTGTTTTATCCCTCCCATATAAACCAAACAAAAATCCACCAGTAAAGTATTTTTGGCTCTATCACTAATTAAGAGAACAAGACAGCAGACCAGATAGGCTGGGCACAAAGTAACTTTCATTTGTCCACTTAACAAAGTAAATTATACTAAATAATTAGAATCCCCCAGCAATTAAGGATGAAATAATCAGAGGGAAAAGCACTATCATTCTGCATGGTCTCTATTAGATTGCCTCCCAAGCATTTGTGAGCTGCAGCTTTTCAAAGGCTGCTAGTTATTGATAGGGGCTTATGTTCAGCCTGGCCCTGGGACAAAATGCAGCCTTTTTCAGGGTTGTTCTAGTGTTTGTTCCAAAGCCTGGTCCACTAGAGAGAACATCTCCTGGGCCAAAATCTGACCTGACCCAAGCTTGTAGCATCCCAGGCTGGTGCCAGGAGCCTTTTCTAGAGTAAGTCTTACACACAAAAGGTAAACACATCTGCACTCTGGCTCCTTCCTGGTTCATAAATGCCCTCCTCTGGCTCAGGAGAAGTTTGCAAAGGCAGCAGGTGGCTGAACAAAACACAGACACTTATGTGAGGTTGAAGAGGTAGAACAAAACAAGGGGAAAGAGCAAAAATGTCTCTAGTATGAGTATGAACCAGTTCTAAGATAAATATGCTAATGTGTTCAAAAACCTGCCCAGCAGCCCAGTATTTCCATGGTCCAGCATGTCTACAATCCTTAAATCAGCCATGAACAACACTGCATCACCTCTTTATCCTTCATAGCACTAAGGATCCTGAAATACATTCTACATGGGGTCTCAGTCCTCACAGCACCCTGCATCAGTTTTCTTCCATGGAAAGGGAGAAAAATGCAGGGAGGACAGAGGTTGTGTGTTCATAAAGTGCCTAATATTGGGTAACTAACAACAATTTGTTCTGATTTGTAGAGAAACATAATTTTGTGGCCAAATGACATGTCAAAGGGAGTGGGAGCAGGTTATCCAAAGCTAGCAAAACCATACATGGAAAGCAAAGACACAGAAGCCAATTAACTGGATCTGTGCTTCTCCTGCCAGCCCCAGCCATAGGTAATGTCAATACCTTGATGGGTGTGGCAAGGTACAAACGAAGAAGAGCCCTCAAAATTAAAGCCAAGAGCAATTCCCCTCCAACAGCTGCCTCACTAAATTCTCTGCTTATCAAGATGCCACTAGAGGCCTTGGAAAAGGGAATCAAGGGCAAAACATTGAATGCCCATTAAGATAAAAAGAAAGCACAGTCACACAGAATAATCACCAAGATGTAAGCTGAATCAATTTGCTTCAGGACACACTGATTTGTTATGCAGAGCAAGATGTGTAGAAAGTTTCATAGGAAGATGAAAAAGATACCACAAAGCTAAACCATGAAAAGAAACACTGTCTTATGATGCATTGCTTCCACCTGAATTACACACCACATAAAATATCAACCTCTTCCTTACTAATCGGCCTAAAGTTTTGAAGTCAGGCATGAAACTTCGTGCTCTCAGATTTTCCGATCCATTCAAAGTAGCAGTGATTGTGAGGCCAGAAACGATGAACTGGATTCTACCTGGCTATAGCACCTGGTTCCAGAGCTGGGCAACTGTGAACAGCGCTAATGTGCCCAACATTTAGTCTCAGGCTCTGCACCTGCTGATGTGGCAGTAACCTCGGTGTGCTGTGCCGATACAACCAGTTTATCCTCGGCTGCGGCTGCGAGAAGGAGGCAGCAGACTGCTCTAGTGCCCCCACAGTGTTCCCATAGTGGTTCCACTGTGCTTCCATAGTGCTCCCCACTGGTTCCATGCACACCACAAGCCCCCGCCGCCAAGCTGGCACCGAGCCTCCCCTCCCAGCTCCCTCTGTCCCTCACAGACTCCCCCATTTCCACAGGAGGGGTCTCTTCCCTCACAGCTCTCCCTGCAGCCACGAAGGGCTCGCCCTCACCGATCCCCTCCGTGCCCACAGAGGGGTCTCTCCCCTCACAGCGCCCCGGCCTCCCCTCACCCGACTCCTCGTCCTTCTTGTCGAACTTCTTCAGCATGGTGCTACCGAGCGGCCTGTGACTGCAGCTCTCCCGTCCCGTGGCAGTGGCAGTCCCAGCCTAGGTCCCCGGTCCCGATTTCGATCCTGATCCTGGTCCTGATCCTGGTCCCGGCACGGCCCCCGCCCCTTCCTGCCCCCGCCCTTTCCTGCCAGCCTGTCACTGTCACCGCGGCCTCCGCACTGCGCAGGCGCGGCACCGCCCCCCGGCCGTGTATAGGGCGTGGCATGGAACCGTGATTGACAGGGAGAGGGCGGGGCCAATCGGCAGCGGCGCGGTCTGCTTGGTGGAGGGCGGGGCGGGGGCGGGGCGGGGGCGGGGCGGGGGCGGGGCGGGGGCGGGGCGGGGGCGGGGCGGGGGCGGGGCGGGGGCGGGGCGGGGGCGGGGCGGGGGCGGGGCGGGGGCGGGGCTGGCGGGGGTCCGGGCTGGGGTCAGCGCTGGAGGGACCCCGGGACTGCAGGGGCATCACTGGGGACACTGGGACACTGCTCGGCACACTGGGGCTGGGATAGCGCAGGGCAGGAGGCACTGGCACCAGGGGAAACACTGGTGATGGGACTGGCACTGGGATTCCTGAGCTGGGGAGGTGACCGGGCACTAGGGGCAGAGGGGGCTGAAGCATGGGGGCATGCTGGGTCTCGGGGTGGACAGATGAGACACAGGGGCAGAACATGGAAATGAGGAGATCCTCGAGGGCTCAGCGTCCCAGGAACAATTGGGAGTGGCAGGGGAGAATCCCGTTCTCGGGAATGGACAGTTGTCACTCAGGCTGCCTGCCCTGGAGTGTCCCACTTGGCAGATCTTCCTATGACTGCTGTCCCCCACTGCTACTGGTACCCTGTGTCTACCCTGGACCCCAAACTCCAGGCTCAGCCCCACAGCATACACCCAGGGGGGGCAGGGGGTATCTCAAGGGGCCAGGCACTGCCTGGGCATCACCTGAACCTCAGGTCGGGCAGGGATGCCAAAATACCTTTTACCCACCTTGCCACCTCACCCCCACCCACCATCTGCTGGCACATCCCTTCCTGAAATCCGTCCCTTCCATGGAATGTGGGGTCACCCCAGTTGCTTCTGCCCCTTTCCCAGAGGCAGTGCCCACCCCACAGTGTGAGGGCTCACTCACCCTGCAGCAGGTAGTCCTCAAAGAGCATTGTGTCCCCCAGCAGCTCCAGTGGCCCCCCTGGAGGTGTCTCCTGGCCTCAGCCTGGCTTGCACCACCCTGTACTTTGCACGGGGCGGCCGCACTCTGCTCTGCTCTGCTCTTATCTCCCAGCTGGGCTGAAAGCAGCAGCTCCAGGGGCACAACACGATTTCCCTGTTGGCCCAGAGCCGCTGTGGGCTCCCTGGGCCAGGGGCTGGCTCTGCTGGTGGTGCCAGGTCTGACACCCCTCATGTGGAATTTAATGACCTCCCATGCTGGCCCTGGCCGAGCACATGCTCTCACAGCATCTCTGGAGAAAAGGAACACAAAATGGGAGTGTAAAGGAGTGTGTGACAGTGTTCACAAGGGTCCAAGGATGAGGGAAGAGATGAGGATATGACTCTATGCTTCAGAAGGCTTAATTTATTATTTAATTATATATATTATATCGAAACTATTCTAAAAGAATAGAAGAAAGGATTTCATCAGAAGGCTAGCTAAGAATAGAAAAAAAGGAATGAAAAACAAAGGCTTGTATCTCGGACAGAGAGTCCGAGCAAGCTGACTGTGATTGGTCATTAATTAGAAACAACCACCATGGACCAATCACAGATGCACCTGTTGCATTCCACAGCAGCAGATAATCATTGTTTACATTTTGTTCCTGAGGCCTCTCAGCTTCTCAGGAGAAAAAATCCTAAAGAAAGGATTTTTCATAAAAGAAGTCTGTGACAGGGGTGCAGAGCAGGAATAAAGCACAAGCTGTGTTTGGTGTCACATTTTATTGTGTGTGGTCACTCAAAATTCTGGCTTTGAGGCTTGGCCAAGCTTTGTGGAGGATTTTGTGTCACCCAGAGAGAAGAAGCACCCAGGAAAAGCTGCCTGGCTGGATGCAGCCCCTTTGCAGACATCTAGGTGGTGGATGAGCAGGGAGCAAAGCCAAGCACAGAAATCCCTGTAGTGCCTGGGGCTGGGACCAGCTGTGCTCAAGCACTGGCCAAGGTAACCCAGCTGTGTCTTCTCCAGTGGTGCTGAGGTGAGAGTTGTTAAACCAAATCCTGCCATGGCTGCTGCCTGTGCCACGAGCACTGGGGCCAGGGGGATGAGGTGCCATGTCCAGTTCCCTGCAAACACGCTGATGCTGCTCCACACCTCCCTGTGCCAGCCCTGCTGTCCCCTCCAGCCCTGCTGGATCCCAGCACAGTTCATCTCCTGCGCCCCAGCTGGGCCATCAGCTCAGCATTGGCAGCTGCCTTGGCCTGCAGCTCCTTCTCTCGGTCCAGGTCGAGCAGGATTTTCAGTAAGTGAGTGTGGACATCGAGTGACAGGGACACCTTCCTCCTCTTTTTGCTTGGAGCTGCTCTCTCCGTGGCTGGGCTCATCAACCAGGGCAGGGCTTGTCTTTCTGATCCCTCCAGCAGTGGCAGGCTGGCTTCATCTGGATGAGACCCTGCCCCAGAGCCACCGTCAGCCCTCCTCATGTTGGAGAGAGCTGGCAGCATCTTGTTGTGGCTGGTGCTTTCCTGCCTCAGCAGCTTCCCTCCATCCACACCTCGGGGGGCTGGTGAGAGCCACTCATGGCTGGGCCCCTCCCAGGCTCCTGCTGGTGGCCCGAGGAGCAGCAGGAAGGACAGCAGCATCCTGCCTCGCAGCGTGCCCGGGGGTGCCTGCAGGGAGCACATGGCTTGGCTCTGAGCATCACTCCCATCACCCTGGCACTGCCCCACAGCCCACCAGGCAGGTCACATCCCCACCAGGGTGTCACCCACAGAACCCCTCCACTCCCTGCAGGTACACCTGGTGGGGCTTCACCCTCCTTTCAGGAGCCTTTCATTATTCCACCCTGATTTTAACCCTCCTGAACAGGGTGGGGAGTTTTGGGGAGGCTGAAGGGGGCATAGGAAGCAAATCCCCTGGGTGTCCTTGTCCTTTCACACAGCCCCTGGCCAGATGCTGTGCCCTCAATTTCACACCCCTCAGCCGTTTGTCACCCAGGGAAGGAGACAACCATGTCCTGCCAGGTTGCTGTGGCTGCTCCCCAGCCCATTCCTGCCCTTTGGCCAGGGAAATGCCTGGGGTTTCAGGGCTGGGCGGGCAGCAGAGCTTTCTTCCTGCCACGCCTTCCCTGGCAGATGCCATTCCCCACTGTGTTGCTGGGCTTTTTGGGGCAACAGCCACCCACCAAGGGGGGACACGAGCCACTTGGACTAAAATACACAGGATATTGGGGCAGGAGACTGGCCACAGGTCCTGAGCTGTGTCAAGCCTCAGCAACTTTCTCCAGCCCATCCCTCACCTTGGTCACAGGGAGGGCCCCAGGGATTGCAGAATGCTGTGCTACGGGGTGGGGATCAGGGTGCTGGGATATGGGGGGGATCAGAGCAGGTGCAGGGACACTGCTGCACAAATCCTGCTATATAGCTGCCTCTCCCCAAAATCAGTCACCCAGCAGAGCATCTCTGGGGTGAAACCCTCTGGAAAGTACCAGAGTAGGCAGCCAGAGGTGGTTAACCCGCTGCAAAGTGAGGAATGAAAAGTATCTAACCCCCTGCAACCTATTTCCCAGCTAAAAGCCCCTGAAAAGCACCACTGAGGGCACAGCCTCACCATTTGCAGCAGGTTCTCGTCTCCTCGACGTTCAGCAGTGCTCCCAGGCTGCAGGGACCACGGGCTGGGGGTTTGCTCTGCTCCCTGCCAAGCCCTGGCTCTTATCCTGTCCCAGCTCCACCTCCGACCCGCAGAGGGGGTGACGGTGACAGGGGGAAGGTGGGGGGGCACTGTGTGGAAATCTTTTTAATACATTTTGCCTAATGGCAGATGAAATCATCCCAGGATGTGGGTGGGTGTTGCCCCCTTGCAGCTCCCCCAGCTGTGTTCGGAGGGGATTCCAGGAACCTGGGGCAGCTCACTTGTAATTGTTTCGTGTTTGACTTGCAAGATGTTTTTTCTCCATCTAATTAGGCCTCCCTGCTCCTATCAGACTTGGTGATCACTTCAGGGAGGGAGAGAACATGCATATTGCTGGGATCATGGGCATTGTGCCTCACAAGGACAGCTCCTGGTGCCAGTTTGGCACTGTGTCCTGACAGGCTCCCTGGCCACATGGAGGGCATGTCCAGAGACATGTCACCTCCCTGCTGTGCCAAACCCAGGCACTGCTTTGGCCACTGGTTTGCAGGACACCAGTGGCTTGCAGCTCACCTTAATGCATTCCAGCTGGGACATCACTGGTTTGCAGCTCACCTTAATGCATTCCAGCTGGGACATCACTGGTTTGCAGGCACCTGCACCAGTCCAGCCTGGCCCAGCTGCCCAAGGTGGGTGGCAGCCTGTAGGCATTGCTGTCTGCTGAGCTCCATATACAAGGGTTTTGCTCCAAAATTCCCCCCTTAGGGAGTGTGGGAGCATCCCAAGGCTCTTAGGCTGGGTGGGTACCACATGGGGTGAGTTGTGGGTGCTCAGCCCCGCAGCCAAGGGCAGGAGTCAGGGTGCCCAGGGTTCAGAACACTGGGCCTCTGCCCACCCCTGTGGTCTGAACCCATGGGTGACCCAGGCTATGCCACCCTCCCCAGGACAGCAGGGAACAGAAATAATGCCAGCTTTGTTCCTCCTCCCAGGGACAGCCAGGAACTTACACCCAGTAGCCAAAATTAGCAGGCAGCACTGATTCACACAGCACATCATGCAGCACCACAGAGCCACGTGCTGACACGTCAGGGCCTGCACAGGGGGTCATGGCCTGGCTTGCATCAGCTGGGCACGTGCTAGGCACAGGGATGGGGCACTGGGCTCCCTGGAAGGGGTGAGGAATCCCAGCCAGCACTGCCAGCCAGTGCAGTGGGCAGCTGGAAAGGGCAGCCCAGCTGGCAGGGGCAGGGGGCATGCCTGAGTCAAGAGCTGTCCCCAAACTCCACAGGCATCTCCAGCAATGAGCCAAGAATGTGACATCTCCCTGTGAGCACAGCTTTAATACACATCCCCCTGCATTGGTACACATAGACATTTGCTGTATATAATATACACAGAGAACAGCAGGACGTGTGGGGGCCACACAGCCCACCCAGCAGCCCTGGGGCTCTGGGGCAGTGAAGGGCACGTCCCTACCCAGCCCTGGGGATGGGGGGAAGCAGGGGCTGCGACATCACTTTCACAAAGCCTTTGAGAGTAAGTGTGGGCGAGCAGGAACCGCTTCTAACATAGCACCATCCTCAGGGTTTCCCTGACAGGCCTGGGGGTGCAGGCGAGATCCCCCAGATTAAGGCCAGATGTGCTGCTGGCAGATGTGTGAGCTGGAGGGCAGCACATGGCAAGAGCCTCCAGTCTCCCCACAGCTCATTGCCAAACCATTGCAGCCACAAAAGGGGAACTGGGCCCTAGTTGAGGTTAAGGTGAAATTTATTCAGATGGAGCTCATTGCAGGGTGAGGGACGCTGTGCAGAGAGGCACTGCCTGGCACAAGGATGTGGGCAGCTCTCCCAGCAGAGACAGGGAATAGAGAGGGAGTTTGGGGGTCTATGGGGGGCAGGAAAGGGTACAAGGGCATTATGGGAGGGGAGGGAGCCCAACTATGCCAAGTCCTACCTCTGCTTCCAGAGAGAGGGAACAGGACTAAGAACCCTTCTGTTGGCAACAAATAATTTAAAAATCAAACTGAGAACAACCCAGTGGGAAAGGGGGTTCAGAGCCTTGCTGGGAGGCAATTTCCCATTTGACATAAATTTCACCTTAATGACAATAAACTGATATGAAATGAAAAACCCATGAGCAGCATAAAGACAGGTTAGAAATAGCACCAGGTTCCTGCTGGGGATGGTGGGCACATGGCTGCTGCCCCCACGGGCAGCCCAGCCCCGTCCAGGGCAGCATCTGGGCAGCTCCAGGCAGCCCTGCCTGCCCAGACACCACCTGCACCTACACCTTTGGCTGCCCTCCTTCCTTGCTGCCAGCACTGCCACGGGAATCTGTGGAGAGAAGCGAGGTGCTGTCAGAGCTGGGCCGGGGAGCAGCACTGTCCCCGGCTCTGCATGGCTGAGCCCGCGGCACAGGGTGGAGGTGCTGCTGCGCCCAGCCCTGCCCACCTGCCCCGGGGTGCTGTCCACAGTGCAGCTCACACTCCTCCTTGCTCTGGAAGCGGTTGGGGTTGCCCTGGCAGCCGCTGTAGATGAAGGGCCGGCACTCGGTGGCTCTTTGGTTGTAGTACCAGCGCAGGGTGTAGCGCTGGCAGTGCCCCTCGTCCAGAGGCAGCCTGCAGGGCTCAGCTGTGGGCAAACGCTGCTGTGAGGGAACCCACCAGGCACAGGAGGGAATCCCCAGAAGGCAAAGGCTGAGCATGGGAAGGGTTTGGTTGGAAGAGACTCTCTGTGCTCTGCCCAAGTGCTGGAATTGAGGGCAGGAGACTCCACTCTGTCTCCTGGGACGGCTCCCAGCAAAGAGCTGGGGACATGATGGCCACAGCACCCCTTGAAAGGATTACAGAGGCACTCTCCAAAGGCTGCTGCCACTGGGGCTTCCCTGATCTCCTGGGCCTTTGGGATCTGTCCTGTGGCTCATGAGCAGAACACAGGAAACCTACCACGGCAGCAGGTGCCACCAGCCCAGCACACCACCCATCACTGCTGGTGATGGCTTCAGTGAGGGGGATAGAGCACAAGGTCTGCACAGTGTGGGCAGCACAGTGATAGAGAAGGTGCAACCCCCCCAAGTACCAGCAAGAGGGCAGGAAATCCCAAATCCCCCAGACAGATGGCACAGGGGCAGGAAATCCCAAATCCCCCAGATAGATGGCACAGGGACCCACTGCCCAGCTGATGTGAAGACACAACCCCAGCAAAACCCAGGGCAGCTCCATGGTTTCCCCAGCAGCTTAGCTCTGAGTGCCAGGTGAGTGCAGGGAAGCTCACCATCCCCTGTGGGCTGCTCCAAGCTGTCCATCTCCGAGATCTCATCGTAGTCATCCTCCTCTCCATCCATGTCATACGCGAGGTCGTCATCGTCGAGCATGGTCTGCCTGTCCTGCCCTGGGAGACAGCACCACACGTGAGCAGTCCTCACCACACACATGGAGGGCAGGAAAAGGGGGACAAGGACTGAAAGCACAGGGATAACACACTAACACACCCTCATCTTCCTCAGCGTGCGACAGCTTGAGCACAGGGACTATGTGAGCGCTGCCAGCAAGGAACGGCTGAGTGGAGAAGGACCCTGTCAAGGGGACACGGGCATCAGGGAAGAGGCAAAGGAGTGTGGGCTGCTTTCCCCTTATTTCCCAAGGGAAAACCACCCCTCTCAGATGTGGAGCAGTGCAGCACTGCCCAACCCTGTTGCAGCCTAACAGGGTACATGGACAGGGATGATGGACCTGGAGATACCCCCTCCTCTGTCTGCACCACAGACCAGGGCTGCCACGGGGGCTTCTGGAGGAGGCACAGGCAGGGGAGGCCCAGAGAGACAGCACCCACTCAGAGCCCAGCAGGACAGGGACAGGGGAGGGCACAGGGAGGCACACATGCCCATGTCACCAGATCTCACAGATCCTCCAGACTCTCCATCACCTGTTTGGTCCTGCTCGTTCTCCTGGCGGACAATTCTTCCTGCTCCCTGGGCAGAGTGGAAGCTGCTCCTGGCCTGAGCCCCCCAGCCTCCTTGGAGAGAAAGCACCCACCTCATCCCAGCCCACCCCTTGCCTCCATCCCTCCAATCCCACTCCTCCAGCCTACCCTTCCCTCCAGCACTGCTGACCCCCTGCAAGACCCCTGCCCCAGTTCTGACACCCAAGAATAGATGGGGTACAGTTCCTGGGATCCCCTCAGTTGGGCACACCCTGGCAGCACCCAGACCCCACTGGCACCACCCTGAACCAGCTGTCCCTGGGGATCCCTGTGCCATCATTGCTGCCACACACCATCCCTTCTCCCTGTGCAGGGTCCTGCACTGATGCTGACCCTGACTGAAGGGCCATGGAGGGTGCCAGCCACCTCCAGCTCCCCAAAACCAGTGGCACACCTGGGTGCCAGGGCTTCTTTTGTGCCACACGTGTGGGGCAGGGGGATAGGAAGGAAGAGCTGCAACCTGAGTGCTCACGTGAGTCCTGGTGCCGTGGAAAGTGGCCACCACAGGCTGTGGGAGAGACAGGGTGGGGTTAGGGGCAGTGGGTCCAGAGAGGAGAGCAGGTAAGTGTGTACCCCCAGCCCCAGAGCAGCAGAGGGGATGCTCACCACAGTGCTGGCTCATCTCCTGCCTGACAAAGGCACGGATCTCCTCCTCCTGCCGGGCACACGAAGGGCAAGGGTAGCAATGGGGGATGGTACAATTCAAGAGGAGGAAAAGCCCTTTCCCCAGGGTCTAGCAGAGCCCAGAGGTGAGGGCAGCCCCTACCTCAGTGGCATGGATCCAGCACCCCTTCCCACCCCAGTGACCTGAGTGCCACAAGCCTGTGCTGGCTCCCTTCTGGCTCCTTACCGTCATGCCTGGCTCCCCCTTCTCCCCACGGAGCCCATGGGTGCCAGGACTGCCCTGGGGACAGCAGAAAGGAGGTGGGAAGCTGGCCCTGGCTGGAGCCCATCCAGGCAGGGCCAGGCACCCAGACACTTACCTGCTCTCCTCTCTCCCCAGGGATGCCAGGCATGCCACGTGCACCGGGCACTGACTGTCCAGGGGGGCCTCTCTCCCCCTGCAAAGGACACGTGCTCAGCATCTGGCTGCTGGAGTCTCTCTGCTCTCCCCAGCACCATGGAGGTGCTGCTTTCCCCAGGCCTGCCCCCCAGGGATGCCAGTGCAGGTGGGGATGGGGACAGGTCCAGCCCAACTCAAGGACAAGCAGGGTTCCAGACTCCCCCCCTCAGACTCCATCCCCTGGGCAGGGGGACACAAGGGAGGACACAAACCAGCAAGCTGGCAGGGCAGGACAGAGCTGGGACATGACTCCAGATGCCACCCACCCCTCACCCACGAGGGGGACTGGGCCCTCCCATCCTCACGGCCCCAGAGGGAGCAGTCACCTGTGGTGAGGCCTTACCTTCTGGCCCTGCATGCCCTCGGGACCTCGTGGGCCAACGCTCCCTGAGGGCCCAGGGGGGCCAGGAGCACCATCACTGCCCCGGGGACCAGGGCCACCCATAACACCCGGGGCACCCTGGAGGAGAGGAGAGCAGAGGGTGAGGCCAGGGGTGTCAGAGCCCCCAGCTTCAGAGCAGATGCCATGGACATCCTCTGACCCCACAGCTGGGCATCCCCAAAAAACCAGCACTGGTGCCTCCTTATAAAGAGCAGGGAACTGTTGTCAGTCCTTGCTTAGTGACATAAGTTAGAGCAGCACTGAATGGCTCTTCGGGGAGCACCAGGCTCTGATGTGCTTCCAACCAAGGCTGTATCCTGGTACAAGCAATGTGGTGCAATGCATCCCATCCCTTTGCAGCCTGCTCACTGCTCACCCGGTCTCCTTTCTCCCCCTGGTCTCCTTTGGCTCCCTGCTGCCCGTCAAATCCCCGGTCACCCTGCAAAGAGGAAGGGACAGGCAGCAGGGGACACACAACAGGGGCAGGCAGTGAGGGGATGAAGTGCCAGCACAGCTTTTCCCAGCACTGCTCTAACCTACCTTGGGTCCCATGAGCCCTTCCTTTCCAGGAATGCCTGGTGGTCCTGACAGGCCCAGCTCTCCCTGGGGGACAATGCAGGTGTCCATCAGCCACCAGCCATGCTTTCCTGTCCCACCCTGCTGTCACTGAGGTGCTTACCGGCTCGCCTTTCCTCCCTGACAGCCCCGAGCGCCCTGGGATCCCTGGCTCTCCCTACAGCGGGCAGGAGAGAGGCAGGGCAGTCAGTCCTTCACCCCTCAGTGCTCACCCCAGAGCCACAGGCTGAGGAGGGACCCCCTGCGCCTGTCACAGGGTCAAGGTCTGGCCTCAGCCATCTCCCCGCTCTCTGGCTGATGGGGGGGCTCCAAAGGGCCACCGCCCCCAGGGAACATCCAGGCTCCTGCAGCACCTTGCAGGCACCCACTCACCTTGTCACCCTTGTCCCCATTGAGGCCACAGGCACCTTTCATGCCCCGCTCACCCTGCAAGGATGGGAAGTCAGAGCCATGCCAAGCCAGCACTGGAGAGTGCTGGCAGCCAGAGAAACCAACTCACCTTGAGGCCACGCATACCCAGGGGTCCCATGTCCCCCTTGTCTCCCCGGGCCCCGGGGATGCCATCACGGCCAGGCTGGCCCTGTGGGAGAGCACACAGCGTGACCAGGGTCTGCCCCTGCCCTGCACTGGGGTGGCAGAGGCACAGGCACAGCTCCTCACCGGCTCGCCAGGCTCTCCTGGTGCTCCAACCTCTCCCTGGGGAAGGCAAAGACACCAGTCAGGGCAGGTGAGGGGATGGTGCCACCAGCAAACCCAGCAGAGGGGCTGCCCAGCTTCATACCTTCTGCCCACTGGGGCCACGTGCCCCAGGGAAGCCCATGGAGCCCTTCTCTCCTTGTTCACCCCTCGTGCCCTGCAACAGAAACCCAGATCAGCACAGGCCAGGAGGGAGAGCTCCAGCCACAGCCACTGCATGGCCACAGCACAGCCACAGTCACCTCCAGGCCATGGTCCCCTTGCACCATGTCCCTGCACCACCAGCACATAGGGCACAGGGATGCTGTCATGCCCTGCTTCCTCTGTCCCTTGCCCTGTCAATAGCCCTCCATGATCCCCAACCCAGCAGCTCCCAGCCCTGCACAAGTCCCCCCAGCCCTGTACCTTCTCTCCAAGCATGCCTTGCTGCCCCTTGTCCCCCTTGTCCCCTTCTGTGCCCTTCAGGCCACGCTCTCCCTGCAAAGGAGGAAACACAGGGAGGGGTCAGGGGATGAGGAGAAGCTCAGACACACATCAGGGTGGGGAGGACAGACTCCTATGGGGGCAGGAACATGGGGTCTGTAGGGTGGCTGGAGGTGGGGACAATACACTCTGCAAGGGAGGGTCCCCCAGCAGGGAAAAGCTCCTCCAGCTCTTCCCAGAGGGACAGGAAGGATGGGGGAGGGAGGACAGGGACAGCTCTTACCGGCTCCCCCTTGCTGCCCCGTGCTCCTGGCGGCCCCTCTACCACCACAGTATCACCCTGTACACCCAAAGCAGAGCGGGGGGTGAGAAGGGGGCCAGGGCTGCTGCCTGCCTCCCCACTGCCCCCTCCCCAAGGACTCACCTTGTCTCCTTTGGGTCCTGGGGCCCCAAGGTCTCCCTGTGAGGATGAGGGGAGATGCTCCAAAGATGCACAGCAGGGAGCAGGCAGCACCTCCCTGGGCACCCCAGTACCTGGAGGTGCATCACACAGAGTCCCTTACCTTGTCCCCACGCTCCCCACGGTTCCCAGGCAAGCCCTGTGGGGGACAAGAGAGGGGTGCTCAGGAAGGAATCACCCAGACCAGGGTGCAGCTGAGGAAGGGGGGTACCTACAGGTGGCCCACGATCCCCTTCAGGCCCTGGGCGTCCATCCTCACCCTGCAAGGAGGAAGGGATATGAGAAGGGCGTTGGGGGCACCCCAGCATCACCCCAGGCCAGGGACAGCTGCAGCTCTGGCTCAGAGACCTGTCAGGCACCGAGAGCCTTCCTGTCCCTGGCTGTGGGGACATGGGGGACTGTGGCAGTACCTACCCGTGGTCCTGGGTCACCACGTTCACCTCTGGCTCCTGGCAGCCCAGCCCCTGGAGCTCCCTGCCAGAGAAAGGCAAGAACTCATCCCCATCCTCACTGCCCACAGCTCCTCCCAGCCCTGCCAGGCACCCCCCATGCCAGGGACACCCCACAGTCCCACCCCAGCTCTCTGGGTGCCATGTGCCACCATCCAGAGTGGGCTCAGCACCCTCAGGGGTGAGCTGGCTGCAGGGACACTCCACAGGGGAAGCAGCCTCCCACCTCTCATGCTGTAGGGCTGCCCCTGGTCCTACCTTGTCCCCCTTCAGGCCAGGGGCCCCTTGTATGCCCTAAAAGAAAGGAGAAGGGTGAGCAAGTCATGGGAGGAAAGCAATGCCAGACACCCTGTAAAACATCCCTGAGAGTCCCACCACAGCACTGCACTGCACACTCCAGCAGCAGTCTGCACCCTGTGAAACATCTCTGAAAGTGCCACCATGGCACTGCACACTCCAGCAGCAGCCTGCCCCAGGGCCCAGGGAGGTGCCAGCTGGTCCCTGCCAGCCTGTCTGAGCCAGCAGGGCAGAGTCCACAGCCCCAGGAATGCTGTGCCACCATACTCACAGCTGGCCCTGGGGGCCCCACAGGTCCTGGTGGTCCAGCAGTGCCATCCCTGCCTGGAAAGCCGATCAGACCCTGCAGGGAGGAAGCAGGGAATGGGCAGTGCCTGGGGCTGGGAGGGAGTGGGGCTTGCAGGGATCTCAGTGCCACTGCACAAGGGTCCAGGGTCACCAGGACCAGTGGTGCTGTGTTCTAGTTGTAGTCTTTACCCTCTCTCCTGGGGGACCTGGAGGGCCAGGCTGTCCATTGTCCCCTCTCAGGCCTGGCTGTCCTGGCATCCCAGCAGGGCCTACCAAGCCTGGGGGTCCTGGCAATCCTGGCAGGCCGGTGTCACCCTGAGGTAGGGAAGTAAAAGATGAAGCTCCTCAGGAGTGTGCTTTTCCTTCAGCAGCCAACTAGAGCATTACTGGGGCATCAGGGACATGATCAGAGCCAGGGTGACAGGGCGACAGGGGTTACCTTCAAACCTGGAGGCCCGTCCTGTCCTGGTGGTCCCCGTGCACCGACACCCACTGATCCCTGCAAGGTGGCACAGAGCATGTGGCACATCACCAGGCTGGGGGCACAGGGGTGCCAGGGCCATCGTGCCACCCAGAGCATCCCCCAGGGACACATACCTTCTCCCCTTTGGCTCCAGAGGACCCCTTGGCTCCCTGTGAAGACACGAAGCCCCCAGGAGCACCTGGGCAGTAGGTGGCAGGGGCACAGATCCCAGCCCCAACAGCATCCACTGTCCCCAATATCCACCCACCACCCCAATATGCCTTCTACTCACGTCTTCCCCAGGATCTCCTGGCTCTCCAAACTTTCCTGGCTCCCCCTGGCAGGGAAAAAGAAGGAAAAAGCAGATGTGTGGGATTATGAACAGGAGGAGCAGCTGTGGTGGTGTTCACAGGGGTCCCAGGACAAGGGAAGAGACGAGGATCTGGCTCCATGTTTCAGAAGGCTGATTTATTATTTTATGATATATATATTATTTTAAAACTATACTATACTAAAAGAATAGAAGAAAGGATTTCATCAGAAGGCTAGCTAAGAATAGAAAAGGAATGATAACAAAGCTTCTGACTCTCAGGGAGTCCAAGCCAGCTGACTGTCATTGGCCATTAATTAGAAACAACCACCATGGACCAATCACAGATCCACCTGTTGCATTCCACAGCAGCAGATAACCATTGTTTGCATTTTGTTCCTGAGGCCTCTCAGCTTCTCAGGAGAAAAAATCCTGAGGAAAGGATTTCTCCTAAAACATGTCTGTGACAAGCAGCTGCAGCTGGATCCCCACATGGTGGCCAAGCAGCCAGGGAGCTGAGGACCACACAACCCCTCCCCACTGACCCCCAGGGCGGTGCTCACCTTGTCACCCTTGGGGCCTGGCAAGCCTCGGTCACCCTTGGAGCCCTGTCAGGGACAGCAGTGTCAGGGGACAGGGCACACACAGGGCTGGCTGGCCCCTCACAAGGCCAGGGTGGTGGATAGGTTATGGTAGGGAAGGGTCAGTGAGGGAGATGAGGGCAGTGTCAGTGGCAGGGTGTGACTCACGGGCTCTCCCAGCAGCACACCCTCCAGCAGCGCCGGCTCTCCCTGCAGGGCACGCACGGGTGCTCAGCTGTGCCCACTGCGGGTGCCAGGGCCCAGCAGACCCCTGCCCAGCCCAGCCCTCCCAGCCTGGCTCCTCACCTTCTCTCCCTTGGCTCCAGGGGGGCCGGTGATGGCCTGGGGCAGAGGACAGTGGGCAGGTGAGCAGGGCTGCACAGGGATGCTCCCCTCATCCTGGCCAAGGCAGCTCTGCACTCACCTGCCCTGGGGCTCCAGCATCCCCTGGCTCTCCCTTGGGACCAGCAGGCCCTGAGGGTCCTGGTAAGCCCTGGCACAAGTGGCACAGCCCTCAGCCTTGGCTGCAGAAAGCCAGGCTGAGCTGAGTGGGCATGGGGCAGGGTGAGCACGTCCGTACCATCTTCCCAGGCACTCCTGCCTCGCCGTCCTTCCCTGGCACACCATCCCTGCCCGGCACTCCTGGCTTCCCACTCTCCCCCTGCAGGCAGTGACAGTGGGGCTGGGCTGTGCAGGCAGCCCCAGGCACCCTCACTGATGGCAGCCAGATGTGGGGGTCACACACTCACCACTTGTCCTGGTAGCCCAGGGACACCCGGCGGGCCCTGCAATGGAGATGTGAGCAGAGATCAAGCAGCATCCCAGGCACCAGGAGCAGCCAAGGGGTGGGTTTGGGGTGCTGCAAATACCTACCCCTGGGCCGGGGGGGCCAAGGGGTCCTGGCAGGCCCATGTTGCCCTGGGGGCCAGGCAAGCCCTGCAATGGAAACAGACACATCAGAGAGGGGATGGCACAGCCAGGACCTTGGCTGCCCCCATGGGAAGATGTGTTGGGGTGGGACTGGCTGATTTAGAGGAGGCTGGATGGTTTTGGGCAGCCAGGTGGGTACAGGCAGGGAAGGTATGAGTACTCACACGGATGCTGGAGCCAGGTTCCCCTGGATCACCCTGGGAAGAACACACTGCATCAGAATGACCACCCCAACCACCCAGCTACTTGGTCACAGGCACATCTTCATAGCTGGATCCAGGAGGGGGTCCATCCAAATGTCCCTCCCCCCAGCCCAAAACTTTCTGAAATGTGGTCCTCCCTCCTGTCCCCAAATCTGGCAAGGCAGCCTTTCCCTCTGCCAGGCTGGAGTGGCAATGCTGATGCAGATGCCAGTGCTGCTGCCTTACCTTGGCACCAGCGGGGCCCTGGGTCCCTGGGGGGCCAGTGCTGCCCTGCAGGGGACAAGGGGACATTATTGGGGTGGTGCTTGCTGGTGGCACAGAACAGGGAAGGGGCAGCAGGACCACTCAGTCCCAGCAGTGCCACCCCACCACTGCTCCCTGGGGAATGCCCAGCCTGGCTGACACCACCCTTGCATGACAGTCCCCTGTACAGGGTGGGGCAAGGTGGCTCCTTACCGGAGGTCCTGGGGGTCCTGGGTCTCCCTGATTGCCCTGAAGGGAGGAAGAAATGGGATCACTGGAGAAGTGGGTTTTCCCCATTGGGAGCAGAGGGTGTCCCCAGGGAGAGCAGACCCAGACAGTGCCAGCAGCTCTTGTAAGCACCAAGTAAGACAAGCCTGGACAGGTCCTGCTAAGATGCAGGGGGCCAAGGACCCAGCCCAGCAGCAAGGTGACCCCCATGGTTTCACCAAGCATTCACTGCCAGGAGCCCCCAGCTGTGTGCTGAGGTGGTGGGACACAGGGACATGGGAGACACACAGACACCTACCGGGCGTCCCAGCACGCCAGGAAAGCCTGGCACGCCCTGCAAAGAACCACATCACAGTCAGTGGATGAACAGAAACCCACACTTCCACACAGCCCTGCCTGCCCCCCAGGGATGCTCCCCATTCCCAGTGTGTGGTACCCAGCCAGGGCACTTAGGAGGGGCAGGAATAGGAAGGTGCCCCCAAATCCCAGGCCCTGCATGGGCAGAAGGAGGTAAATGAGCCATAAACGCTCCCGCTGATGCTGGTGGTGGCTGGTGTGAGACCACAGGAGCTCCCCCAGTCCCAGCCTGCATCTCTCCACCATGTCCCCACTCACCGGCTTCCCCTCAGGGCCTGCCAGCCCTCTCTCACCCGGGAGGCCCTGGAGCAAAGGATGGAGACAGGGATGGGGTCAGTGCCAGGCAGGTCCGGGGGCAGTGCCAGGCAGGGGAGCAGTGTGGCACTCACCGGGCTGCCGTCTCTGCCCTTCTCGCCAGGCTCCCCTCGGTCACCCCTCAAGCCACCTTCACCCTGCAGTGGGGACAGGCATGGGGTCACAAGATAGGCAGGGACCTTCCCATGACCTTCCAGGGCCTGCTGAGGGCTGTGCCCAGCAGTGCCCTCATCCAGGGCTTTGCTCCCTTTTGACATGGGAGACTTATAACCTCAGACCTTGTCTCCTTTGGGTCCCCGCTCGCCCTCAGCTCCGGGCTCACCCTGTGAGGGGAAGAAGACAGATGCCATCAGCCCTTGCTGACCACCATCCTCAGCCCCAGCCCATGATGTTGGCCCAGCTCAGTTGTCTCAGCTGCCTTCTCCTTTCAGACCAGCCACTCACCTTGGCTCCTTTGGGTCCGATGGGGCCGCGTTCCCCTGGGAGGCCCATCAGGCTGCCCTCCACCACGTCCACCTGTGGGCAGGGCACAGTCAGGGCCAGCACCCAGGGCACCTCAGGAAGGATCCCTCAGGGGCAAAGCCCTCCCCAAGCGCCTGAGCCAAGGCACTGGATGTGACCATCTATCCCCAGAGGAGCAGGCTGGCACCTTGACAATGCTCCCCAGCAGCAGCCATCACCTACCTTGGGCCCTGGGGGCCCTGGGGGTCCAGGCAAGCCATCCCTTCCCTGAAAGGGCAGAGAAAGAGGTTGAGTGTCAAAGGGCACAGAAGACCAGAGCCTTCCTGGTATGGCCAGGAAGGTATGGGAATGGGCATCTGCCTGCCCCACAGAGAGCCCTGCATCCCCTCAAGAGGGGCACACCACCAGAGGGGATGGAGGGCACCATGTCCCTGTCCCAGCTCACCTGCTCCCCTCGGTCGCCCTTCTCGCCGCGGTCGCCCTGTAGAAACACCGTGGTGGCTGTCACGGGGCTGTCCCCAAGCCCCCAGAGCAGGTCCCCCAGACCTCACCTCGCACCTGCACACACACTCACCTTCTCGCCGGACCTCCCGGATTCCCCCAGCTCCCCAGCCCGGCCCGGCACCCCAGGAATGCCTGGCTTGCCAGGCTCCCCTGGCTGCCCAGGCGGGCCCTCGGGACCCCGCTCACCCACGGCCCGGCCCATGGGGCCCTGGGGGCCGGGGGTACCTGGGTCTCCCTTGTCACCTTTGGGTCCTCGCTCGCCAGGGAAGCCTAAGGAGCCCTGCAAGACAAAAGCTGCGCTGCCAGAGCCAGCCCTGAGGCGGGGCTGAGGCGGCTGCATGAACCCCCAGCCAGCCCAGAAAGCAGGAGTGGGGCAGAGTGCTGGGGCCTGGCATCGAGCCTGGCTCCACTCACCTCTCGGCCCGGGGGCCCCCTTTCTCCTGGATCCCCCCGACTGCCCTTCTGGCCCCGCAGCCGCTCAACCGCTGGCGGAAACGAGTCTGAGCTCCCATCATAGGCACCTGTGAGCTCCTTCAGGGATGAAACCTGGGAGGGAAGAAGACAGGTGCCATCAGCCCTTGCTGACCACCATCCTCAGCCCCAGCCCACGATGCTGCCCCAGGAACATGGGGAAGGAGGAGAGAGCATAAAGTGGAACCAGCTGCACCCCACAGTCCTGCCAACCCATCCTAAATTGCTCGCATCCCCCAGTACCTCCAGTGCCCTCCTTCTGCTGCCATGAGGCAGGAAAAAGCCCCAGCCTGACAGTCAGGAAATACATACCTTAATGCCAAGTGCTTCCAGGCTACGTTCAATGTTCTGCAATAAAAAAGACATTAAAAACAAAGTAGGTTCCCACCACAGAGGCTGTGGATGGTTCTCTGTCCCCAGGGTTGAGGCTGCTGTCCCAGCACAGCAGGTCAGGGTAGGGACTCACCACTGTAGTGCCAGGGTCTCCACGTGCTCCAGGGCTGCCAGGTCGCCCCTAGGTTTAGAGGAAAAGAGGCAATGGGAAGATGTACAGAGCTGCAGCAAGAGGGGTGAGCAGTGCTCGCCCTTGGTAGGTTTCAGAGTTAACACTTTGCTGCCTGGCAGGGGCTGTGGCTGTGACTGGGGTGCTTATAGCTTGTCAGGCTCTGTGCTGGGTACTCACCGGCTCCCCTCGCAGTCCAGGCTCCCCTGGGTCCCCCTGAAACACAGCAAAGGGATCAAGGGGAGCAGTCAGGCTGCCCAGCACCAGCTGCAGCACCAGGGTCCAGCCCTGTTATCTTGGGGGTGGGGACTCCTGACAGGGCCTTATTCCCTCTGGCATGTGGTCCCCCCAGACCTTTGCCTTGGGGGACTGGGGGGCAGGAGCACACTTACCTTTGGTCCAGCCACCCCACGGAGGCCTGGGGAGCCCTAGAAGACATGGAGGTGACACAATAGCACCCGGCTCCCAGGGACACGGGGCAGTGCCCCAGGGCAGCCATGGATGGGGGTCCTGCCTGCCTTAGAGCAGTCTGGACTCCAGGGTCTGGTGCTGAGGGGCACCATGGGGTGGAGAGAGAACTACACACCTGGCCAGGGGGGCCAACCTGCCCTGGGACGCCGGGGAGGCCAGGGGGGCCGAGGGGGCCTGGCACACCTCTGTCCCCCTGCTCGCCCTTGGCACCGCTGCGGCCCTGCCGAGAGAGCAGCATCACCCCAGGGTCTGTGCCTGAGGGGGGCAGGCACCCAGCACCCCCGTCACACACTCCTCCTTGGGGAGTACTCACCTCTCTCCCAGGCAGTCCTGCATCACCTTTGTCTCCCTAACCAGGAGAGAAAGCAGTTGGAGGGATGCTGCCCCATCAGCTGCCCCAGGATGGTGCTCCTGGTCTGGGCAGGGTGGAGCCACCAGGCTTGTGGGGATCACATGGGGACCATACAGGAACCACCCGTGGATCACCTCCTTACCTTTCTCCCATCCTCTCCTGGTGTCCCATCTTCTCCCTGGGAACAAAGGCTGCCTGTCAGTGCCCAGCTCAATTCTCTCAACATGGGTACAAACCCAAGGATGGCTCAGAGCAGGGAGGTTCCTTGCCACATCCTCCCCTTGCCTTATGCTGTACTGGGATCACTATCCCTCAACATCCTGGGAGAGCCCCAGAGTCAAGCCCTGTTTCCCCTACTCACATTCTTGCCATTCAGGCCAGGTTTGCCATCCTCACCGGGTTTGCCCTGGCAGGAAAAGAAAGGCAGTGAGGGAGGCCCCCAGGCTCTCCACCAGCCAGGGGTGCCTGGGCCCCACTGGAGCCTCAAGGTGCATGGCAGGGGGAGCTGGGCACAGGGTGAGCCGTGCCAGATGGATCCAGCTGGGGTCCACAGAGGGCATGGGACAGGATGTGTCCCTAGGGTGCTGGCTGGTACTCACAGGCACGCCAGGTGGGCCCAGGGGACCCACGGGGCCAGGGGGTCCCTGCTCCCCACGCAGCCCAGGCAGCCCCTGCAGGGAAAGGAGATGGTGGGAGCACAGGGCAGCAGGGCACCCGTCTGCCGCAGCCAGCCCTGCGAGCAGGGAGTGTCACTGGCAGTGGCGCTCTGCTGGGTCAGGGGAGAAGCATGGCACAGGACACTGGTCCCTTGCATGCCTGATGGCCCCAGCAGGAACACAAACCTAAACCTGCCCTCTCCAGAGGTACTTACATCCCGGCCAGGATCTCCCTGCTTTCCCGGGTCCCCCTGCAGACAAGGAGGAGGTGAGGACAGGGACATTGCTACCCTGCCAAAGGCCCCCCCCTCCAGAGCATCCCCATCCTGGAGCACAGGGTGTCCATGGGGACAGCTTCTCCCAGCCCATCATCCCTCTGTCCCACAGCTCCCACCCAGGCACAGAGCTTCCCCCAGCCTGGCCCACACTCACCCTTAGCCCAGCAGGCCCTGGGGGCCCAGGTTTGCCTTCCAGCCCATTGCGGCCATCCATCCCTGGTGGGCCACGGTCCCCCTGTGGGAGAGCAGGGAAGGGTGGTTGGAGCTCTGGGGTGGGATGGGAGGGCTGTGGGACAACCCTCAGCCCCCAGCCCTCTCACCTTCTCTCCTGGCAGGCCTCGGTCCCCAGGGTCACCCTACAGGGCAGAAGAGAAGTGAGCATCATCTCCCATTACCAGGAGCTGCACAGGGCAGGGTCCCCATTCAGACCCCCATGGGAAAGGGGACACTCACCCGTGTGCCAGGGGGGCCACGGGGACCCTCCACACCCTGCAAGAAAGAGACACACTCAGCAGTGGGGCATGGGGGTACAGGAGGGATCCTGGCTGCTCAGCTGGCAGTGCCTGCACGCCAGGACCCCCAGCTCTCCTGCAGAACATCAGCCCTGATGCTGCCCCAGTGCCCCCCTCGGCAGGCCCCAGCACCTACCCTCTCTCCAGGCACTCCAGGGGCGCCAGCATCACCCCGGGCACCCTTGGCACCATCCTCGCCCGGGTCCCCAGGGTCCCCCTGCCAGGGAACGGCACGGTGGTCAGAGACTACTGTGCTGTACCAAACCTGTGCCAGAGTGCACAGCACTGGTGCTGTGTGGTTTAGGGCTGGGGTGAGAGGAATGGTCTCAAAATAAGAGGCACAGGCTGAAAAAGAGGTGGCTGGGCTCAGTGCAGCTCCTGCTGGGGCAGTGGGGGCCAGGCCATGGCTGCAGAAGGAAGGCACTGAGCAGCACTGCTGAGCCACAGAGCCACAGCTGGGGACCACAGTGCCACCCTGCACAGGGCACAACCTCTGGCCAAAATGGTCCTGAGCCTCAGCTGGGTTGTAAAAGCAGAATGCCCAGAGTGTTGGGTGCTGCCATGGGACCGCTGTGGGGCTGGGCAGCCAGGACCACACCAGCTCCTTTGGAAACCTCAGGGCTACAGGGCCACCTCCATCACAGGACATGAGTGTCAGCCCCTATGCCCTGAGTTCCATGTGCCTCTCAGTCATGGGGCACATCAGCTGCTCGTGGCAGAGGCTGTTTTGGGCAGGGAGGGCTTGAGGGATCCCAGTGGGCAGGCAGAGCCCAGAGGACAGCAGGGGGTATCCCACCCCAGCATCCCAAGGACTCAGTCATTACCTTCTCACCCTTTACCCCCACTCCTCCAAGCCCAACATCGACCTGCGGGGCAGAGAGGAGATGTTGATGGGGCTGGGCACCAGCCCATGGGCAGGGAGAAGAGGGAGGCAGAACTTACAGCTCGTCCTGGGGGTCCAGGAAGCCCCTGAAAGAAGAGCAAGGGAAGCAGATTAAGGGGAGCTGGCACAGCCCTGGGGAGGGCACAGCTGGGTCTGGGGTGGGGGGCCACATGTGGCCCTGCCATCACTCACTGGGTCCCCACGGTCACCCTTGCTCCCTGGTGCTCCAGGGCTGCCCTGCAGGAAAGAGGGATGGAGTCAGAGGGGGAGTGGCGTGGGGCAGTGAGCTGTGAGGGGTGGTGGGTGTCCATGGAGCCCTGGGCACATACAAGGGGCTACTCACATTCCTGCCTTCAGGTCCTGGGTCCCCCAAGTCACCCTTCTCCCCGGGGGGACCACGGTAGCCAGGGAGGCCCTGGGTGGGGGGCAAAGGGAAGATGTGCATTAGCAGGAGCCACCCCGAGGCCATGAGGCTCTGTCCTGCCCAGGGTGCCCAGCAGCCCTGCACTTACCCGGGGACCCCTGTCTCCAGGCTTGCCAGGCAGGCCTGCTTCTCCCTGTGGGGAAAGAGGGGGTGAGTGGGGGCAGTGGGAAGAGGGGCAGTGGGAAGAGGAGCAGTGGTCCTGGGGACCCTCACTCACCGGGGTGCCTTCGTCACCTTTCTCTCCTCGCTCTCCCTGAGGCACAAATCAGTGGGCACCGGCCAGGAGAGAAAAGCACAAGTCACCAGCATCCCCCTGCTCCCTGGCAGCCCCGGTCTGCTCAGGGCCACAGTGCCCCAGAGCCCCGTGTCCCACACTACCTCCTTGCCTCGCAGCCCCGGCTGCCCCGGGGCACCCGCTCGGCCCGGCTCCCCCTTCTCTCCTGGCTCTCCTGGGTCACCCTAGGCAGGGGAAGGGACAACAGTCAGGCCAGAGGCTGGGCAGCTGGGGAGAGAAGGGGCACAGCCTGCAGGAACAGCCCCTCTAGAGCCGGACAGACAGACAAATGGACAGACAGACAAATGGAAGGACAGTGACATCACCTTTGGGCCACTCCTGCCTGTGAGGCCAACGACACCCTGGTTGTTGGAGAGGAAGAGCAGGTGTCACTTGGGGAGGGGGCAGCTTGGTGAGCCCCGGCCAGGGGAGGGCCAGGCCCATGGGCTGGGGTCCCCAGGGTGCCCCCAGACTCACCCGATCGCCCTGCTCGCCTTTGGGGCCAGCTGGCCCGGGGATGCTCAGGCCAGGGGGACCCTGGACATGGAAGGACAGAGCATGGAGCAGCAGCACAGGCACCATGAGGCTGGGCAGGGCTGTGCCCTGTGCTTCCTATCCTCATGGCAGTACTCACACGGGCACCTTTATCTCCTGTGTCACCCTTGGGGCCAGGAGGTCCTTCTGGTCCTGGGAAACCTCTGTCACCCTGGAGCAGACAAAATCAGCACCCCAAACCACCCATTTTTTCCCCCCACTGCAGCTGTGCACCAGGATTAGGACCAGGATGAGCCCAACTGTGCAATCCCCCTCCCCAGCCATGCCCACAGCCATGCCCACAGCCATGCCCACAGCCATGCCCAGAGGGTGGAGGGCACGGCTGGGCCAGGGTTACCTTCTCTCCAACACCAGCCACGCTGGGAGCCTGCAGGGGAAGCAGAGGAGACCATGCTGGGCACTGCCCATGGCTCCCTGTGCTGGGGTTGGGGCAGGCAGAGCTGGAGCTGCTGGGCAGCATCACTTACTGGCCTGCCAGGTGGTCCTGGGTCACCCTGCAGAGAGACAGGTGTCACTGCCAGCCCCTTCCCCAACAGACCCCTGCCATCCCACTGGGACCCCCCCTTTGCCCTCACCTTCTCCCCCCGGGGGCCAGTCAGTCCTGGAGCTCCCTGTGGTGAGATTAGAGACCTCAGGGGGCTGGCAGTGCCTGGGAACCACCCAGGGCATGGCAGCTCCTGGCTCCACAGCAGCACAGCCACCACCCTGACTCACCTCTCTGCCTGATGGCCCCGGGTGCCCGGGGGCTCCCACCTCACCCTGCAGGACAGGAGGAAGAGGAAGGTGTGGGGGCATCCTGCCACCCCCTGCCAGCATGGCTGCTCCAGGGCAGAGTGGGCATCACTCCACCATGCCCTGGGTGCTCCTACCTTCTCACCCTGTGGGCCTGGCACACCACGATCTCCCTGCAGAGCAAAGAGAGGAGGGTTCAGGGAGCCTTCCTCCCTCTAGATCACACTGCCCCCACCCCACACACTGCCCAAGAGCTCTTCACAAGCCAGCCCTGGATCCCACCCAAGACCCTTGGGTTGTGACAGCCATGCCCAGGCACTGCCACCAGCAGGTCCCAGGGACACCAGGACCCTGCCTGGGCACCCTCTCACCTTCTCGCCCGTCTCTCCCAGCTCGCCCGGCACCCCACGGTCCCCCTGGTATAGGAGGAACAAAGGGTCAGAGACAGCAGGACCTTTGGGGACATCCTGGGTCCTGGCACAGAACAAGAACCCCCTTCTCTCTGCCAAGGCATGGCAAGAGCATCCCTGGGTCCCTGCACCACTCACCTTCCTGCCCTGCTCCCCCGGCGGTCCCCGAGGGCCCTGCAGAGGAGGATGGAGACGTTGTCACCTTTGGTGTGACAAGGCAAACACCCAGGCTGCCCAAAGCAGGAGGGCTCAGCGTGCCCTCAGGCTTGGCTCCTGGCTTGGCCAGCTCCTGCCTGCCTTTCCTTCTCTCAGGACACTCACCCTGTCTCCTGGGTCTCCAGGGCGGCCAGGTGGCCCTGGGAAACCTTCTGTGCCATCACCCTGGGGATTTGGAAAGGTGAGAGCCACGCTCATGACACAGGGATGCCCATTAGATGGGAATCCTCACTGGAGAGTGGTGTGAGGTCCAGCCCCAGTGGGGAGCATCCCTGCCACCTTCTTACCTTCTCTCCCTTCAGCCCAGGGGGCCCAGCAGGTCCCCGAGGCCCAGGGTCCCCGGGGAGGCCCTGCAAGACAGAAAATCTCAGCCCCTGTGGATGTGACTCAGCCCTGGGCACACACAGACAGTGCAGCCCTGATCCCCTCTGCCAGCCCTGTTGGCCTGGGGGCTCAACTCACTGGGGGTCCAGGGTCCCCTCGAGGTACTACCCCATCTACGAATCCAGGGGGGCCCTGCAGAGAGAAGGGTCAGCTCCTGTGTGGCTGCCCTGAGGGCTCAGTCCTCCCCAGCACCCTGAGGGGCTGCAGTGCCCTTGGACACTCAAGGGGCCTCCATCCAGTAGGGTAGAGGAGCCAGGGAAATGCACAGCCACTCACCCTTTCCCCTCGGTCACCCTTCTCTCCCTGCAAAGGTGAAAAAAGCAAATCAGGGCAGTTCTGGGCTGTTCCCATGCCCTCCTTGAATACGAGAGGAACATGCTGGGTAGAGCCATCATCAGTGGCATCAGGGTATGTGCATGCCAAGAGCCTCTCCCCACACTGCACCCCACGAGCATCTTGTGCAGGCACAGCCCACAAGCAGGGCCAGCAGGAGCCCACAGGGGAACAGCTCCAAGCAGCTGCCTGTTCCCCACCCCTTTGCCCACACATCCCCAGCCTTCCCCATGCAGCATCAGGGGATTTACCTTCACAAACTCTCCAGGAGGTCCTGGTGGCCCCATGGGTCCGAGTGGACCAGGGGGGCCTGGGTCACCAAGAGGCCCCCGTGGGCCAGGGATCCCAGGTGGGCCGGGGCTGCCCTGCAGGACAGAGGGGCTCCATCAGCTGGGGCTGAGGTGTGGGCTGGGGGTGCTGGCAGAGACCCCTTCACACCTGTATGCCCACACCTACCGGCACACCTGGCTCCCCTCTCTGGCCTGGCAGCCCCTGCTCTCCATCTGTGAACACCCTGGGCTCTCCCTGCATGAGGAGGGGGAGGAAAAATCAGTGACCACGTGTGCCACATGTGCCCTGCTGTGGCCACAGTGCCAGGAGGAGAGATGGCAGGGAGATGGGGAGGCCCTGGGGCCAGGAGATGCCAGGCACCAAGCTGTGCCCACCAGGGTCCCCAGAGCTCCCCAGGGACCCTGTGGGGCAGCCCCCTGCCCATCACCTACCGGGTCACCTTTCTCCCCCTTTGGCCCAGGGAGTCCCATGGGCCCACGTGTCCCCTGGGGAGGAAAGATGAGGATGAGAGGGGGTGTTGAGTGTGAGAAGGGTTGGGGAGGGTTGGGGCCATACTCACAGGATCCCCTCGAGGACCAGGGATGCCCTGAATGCCCTAGAAAACAACAGCTCAGGAGGTGAACACATCCCTGCCAGCCAGGGGAGTGAGGATGGGATGAGATGGAATGGGGGGGCTTGGCATGGCATGGCATGGCATGGCATCTCCAGCCAAAGTAAGGCTAGACAGTACACTTTGCCGGGGATACACACACAGGAGACAGCAGTGCCCCTGCCAGCTGCTGAGACTCCCCAGCACAGGGAACAGGGAAGCAGAGGCTGGCTCAGGGAGCAGGCAGGGTGATGGAGAGCCCATTGTGCAGCAGCAAAGCCAGGGGACACCCTTACTCACTGGCTGCCCAGGTGATCCAGGATTCCCAGGGCGTCCAGGGCTTCCTGGTGCCCCATCAGCTCCAGGAAATCCCTGCAGGACAGAGGAGCATCATGCCAGCATCTGGTGTACCCCAGCACTGCCAGACTCCTTCAGTGCTCCAGGCAGTGCTGGCCCCAGCCCTGGCAGCTCAAGGCAGGCCCAAGGCAGAGCTGGGTTCCAGGGCGCCTTTCCCCATGTGCTGAGCTGGGGTGTGAGGCTGCAGAGTGGGGCTGGCCTGGGGTTCTTCAGCGGGATTTCCCCTCCAGCGCAGGTGTGGAGACCAAAAGGACAAGGGGCAGTGAGAGGACCCATGGAGCCAGGTCACTGTGTCCAGGGATCCTGGGGTGCCTAGGTGAGGGGCCAGAGGTACTCACCCTGTCCCCCTTCTTGCCCGGACCCTCAGCACTCTCTCCTGGTGGACCCGGTGGCCCTGGTGGTCCTGGAGAGCCGGGAAGCCCATGGCGACCCTGGAGACACAGGGGAGAGGACAGGCTGGGTGGCAGGTGGTGGTCAAGAGGTGTTGCCTGTCCACCCCTGTAGCAAGGCTTGACAGGTCCTTGCCCCACACCCACCCACTGGCAGGACAAAGGGACAAGGGAACATGAGGACGTGGGGACCATGGCACTGCCCTCTCCAGGGAGCTGCCCCTCTTATGCTCCCCTCCATCAGGTTATTACCGGCTGCCCAGGGAGACCTGGTGGTCCCATACGTCCTTGCAGTCCCTGCAGAGATAAAGCCAGTAGTGAGCATCCCCTGTGAGCTGATGTTAGCCTGGTTTGGGAGATGCAAACCTCCCAAAGCCACCAGCTGGTGGCGGGGTGTCCCCAAAGCACTCACTGCCTCACCGCGCTCTCCCTTCTCGCCCTGCAAGGGACAGAGGGAAGGGGTTAGGGGCTGGCACTCTTGTGCTTAACTCCCCACTGGGCTTCTGCTGTCAGCAGCTAGGGGTCTCTGACCCATGCTGAGCACCTGTGGCACAGCATGGCACAGCCTTGAGAAGCTCACCTTGGGGCACTCCATAGTGCAGGGCTTTGGCTTTGGCTCCGGCTGGCAAGAAAAGATAAGCCTGTGTGAACCCAGGGATCAGAGCTTACATGGGCTGCTCCCCTTCCACACCCCTGAGGTATTCTGGCCCTTACCCTGGTGGAGATGATGGTGCAGAGGTCATCGGTGAGCTCTCCCTCCAGCTCTGCCAGGTCACTGCCATGGTAGATGTACCGTGGGTCCTCACTGGTGACCATGCGCCGGAGCTGCTCCCGGTCTGCCCCCTCCATGCTCACTGCCAGCACCTGGACCCCTGAGCAGAGAGCACCCTCAGCACCCCACAGAAGTCCCTGCACACCCTGATGAGACCCTATTAATCCTCACCCCCAGCCTTGACATCCCTGGCCACTGTGATGACATCATCCCCCGAGGGGCTGTCAGCCAGAACCACCAGCACTGCTGGCACCCCGGGACGGCGCCCTGCGCCAGGACTCAGCAGGTACGTCCTGGCAAAGGTCATGGCTGCCCCTAGACAGGGAGAAGGAAGAAGGGACAGTCAGCAGGATCGCAGAAACACTGCCCCAGCTCCTAGAGCCGCCCCTCACCGATGTTGTTGCCGCTGGGCTCCTCGTAGCGCATGGCACGGATCTGCTCCAGCACGGTGGGCAGGTCACTGGAGCGGTTGAGGAGCAGCCAGGGTAGGCTGCGGTAGCTGTATGTGGCCAGGGCCACCTGCAAGGGTGCAGGGCAGCAGTGGGCACCACGGCCCACCCATGAGCCCCCCGTGCCCCCACTGCTGTGGCAGCAGCCTACCTGTGTGCCCTCAGGGCCCAGGCGCCCCAGGGCTGACACGGTGTTGGAGAGGAGGGTGCGCACAGCGCTGGCTCTAGAGGAGCTGTTGCGGGTGCCGTGTACCAGAAAGACCACGTCACCGAGGGCATCCCTGCAGACTGCAGGATGGGAAGGGGTGAAGCCACCACCAGAGTGGGGACAAGCCCAGCCCACCCTGCAGGGACCTCCCAGTACCTGTGCGCTCACTGACGGACGCCTCGGCACCCGGAGTGCTCCCCAGGAGCGGCCGCAGGGTGAAGGTGTAGCGCTGGCCCAGGCGCAGCCCGGGGACCTGCTGGGAGCTGGCAGTGCTGGGCAGCGTCCGCCCCCTGTCCCCACCAGCTGCCGCCCACGGGACAGTCAGAGGGATCAGCAGGCCCCTGCGGGGATGCCACCCACTGTCCTGGGGCCACCCACTCATCTCACCTGCAGGAGGGCTCCAGGAGAGGACATAGCCAGAGGCACCGGGGACTGGGGTCCAGGTGAGAGTCACAGAGTCCCTCTGCACCTCCGTCACCCGCAGGCTGGTGATGTGGCTCGGGGCAGCTACCAATGGGGGAGGAAAGGGTGTCCCAGCTTCATGGGGCAGCCCCCAACATTCTCCCTCCCCAGCCCAATGCTGGGACAGTCAGTCCCTGGGTGCCCCTCTGGGCTCAAGCCATGTGTCAGGGGGCTCATGCTGCCTTGGCCCCAGGCAGTCAGTCGTCAGTCCCTTACTGGTGATGGCAGTGATGGTGGCTGGCTCGCTCTCCCGGCTGCCAGCCAGGCTGGTGATGCTGATGTGGTAGTGCCGGCCCGGTTCCAGTCCCGACAGGGTATAAGAGCTGGAGGTAGCTGGGAGCTGCTGGCTGTGCTGGGGCCCCCCTGGCAGGGGCAGAGAGGGGTGAGGGGGTGCGGGTGGGAGCTGGCAGGGATGCAGGGGCTCCAGCCAGCCCAGCTATGCTTACCTTCAGCCAGGCGCCAGAACAGGCGGTACCCGGTGCTGCCAGCCACTGGCAGCCAGGTCAGGCGCAGGCGGCGCTCCGAGGCCTCGGTCACCTGGAAGCCGCTGACAGGGCGTGGGGGGACTGCCTCCGCTGCGGGGCAGAGGGGCAGGCGTCAGGGGCAGGAGTGCCCAGTGCCACCCTGGGGTGATGCCCCCTGCCCCAGCACTCACGGGTGGTGACGACAATGGAGACGGGGTTGCCCTCCCGGTTGCCAATGAGTGCCGTCACCTTCACGGTATAGGAGACGCCTCCCTCCAGGTTGGGGATGTCAAAGGAGTTGGTGTGGCCAGGAACTCGCCGGCTATTCTCCGAACCCCCTGCCAAGGACTGTGGCATGAGGCCCCCACCCTGCTGCCCTCACAGCCCACCCCCATCCCCACCCCACAGTACCGTCCCTGCGGCTCCACACCACACGGTAGGCAGTGGCTCCCGGCACACCGACCCAAGTGACACGGGCAACATTGCTCCTGGATGCCTGCACCTCCAGCTGGGTCACCTTCCCCACCTGCTCTGGCACTGTGACACCAAGAGGGCCACTGTCATCCTGGGTCACAGCCAATGGCACCAGACAGCTCTGTCAGGCAGGGGTTACCTCACCTATCTGTCCTGTGGCAGTGATGGGGCTGCCCTCACGGCCATCCACAATGGCTGAGACACTGACGGTGTAGACAATGTTGGCGTGCAGCCCATCGATGGTGAAGGTGGTGGGGTCAGCAGGGAGGAAGCGGGATTTCTTCAGACCTAAGAGATGGCTGGGATAGGAAGGGCTCCAGCAGTGCTGCCACAGCACCCCATGGTCCATACACTCACCATCACTGCCTTGCCACGTCAGCAGGTAGCCCCCGGCACCTGGCAGCCCTCGCCAGGTGACCCGCAGCTGGCTGGGACCGGCCTCCATCACCCGCAGATCCGAAACGCTGCCCACCTCTGGATACTCTGCACCACCCCATAACACCACAGCATCACCCTGGGTAGTCCAAAGGGACCCCACAGCCAAGCTGCCATCCCAAGGGGTTGCAGGGGGATAGAGACAGCTGCCTGCCAGAGTGGGAACATGCAGTACCAGAACTCCTGGCACCAAACCCTGACGTGGACTTACTGAGGCGGACGGTGAGCGTGGCGGCACTGCCCTCCTGGCTGCCTGCCAGTGCTGAGACACGCACCAGGTAGGGGACGCCCTCCCGGAGGTCACCGAGCTCCAGCCCCGTCTGGCTGCCGGGGATGCGCCTCATCTTCTCCGTGCCATCTGCCAGGAGGAGGGCAGTGCAGTGGCTCAGTGTCAGCTGGTCAGGATCCCCCGGGTGCCACCCCGACCCTGCCCACAGACTCACCCTGGCTGTTGCGCAGCACCACTTTGTACTCGGTGGCACCAGGGACAGCGGTCCAGCTCAGCCGTACCCGCCTGCCCGATTCCTCAATGAGCCGCAGGTCTGACACAGCACCCACGGGTGCCTCCACGTCTGTGAGGGCACATGTGAGGCACATCTGGAGTGGCACAGCCTGGACAGCACAACCTCCATACTCAGCACAACCCCCATACTCATCCTGGGCTGTGACCAGACAGCTGGGGGTTGTCATGGCCAAGGCAGTCCTCAACCTGAGCAATGCCCATTGGGACATCCCACATCCCTCCATGCCAAAGGCTTGGAATGCTGGGGAACAGCTCAGGGGACCCACAGCAGCACTGACCTGTCTGAAAGGTGGTGACAGGGGTGGCCACCTCCCCACCATCATAGAGTGTGTAGAGGGTGATGCGGTACTCAGTGCCCGGCTTCAGCCCCGTCAGCTGGTAAGTATTGGTGCTGCTGGGGAGAGACACTGTTCTGGGGGGCTCTGGTCCTGCAGGAAGGGAAGGATCACAGCCAGCTGCTGGCATGGAGGGCCCACAGGGGCAACAGGCACCTCGAGCCTACCTGTGGCTCTCTTCCACTCCAGACGGTAGCCACGAGCATCACGGGCACTGGTCCAGAGCACTTGGATGGATGTGGGGCCCAGGATGTTGGTCTGCAGTGTCTGGTCTGTACCTGCCTCTGCAAGAGGGACCCCATGGGCCAGGGTACCTTGTGCCACCCTGCTGCAGCCACCCAGCCCATGTCCCTGGTCCCCACACATGGCAAGGACAGGGGCTGCAAGGGCTGGTCCCTCCTCCCTCCCACGCACCGCAGCAGGATGGCATCACTGTACCCAACACCTACCTGTCCTCTGCCGCACAGCAGCTGTGGGCCCCTCCAGCTGCCTGAAGAGTGGGGCCACCGTCACCACATAGTCGGTGTTGGGCTGCAGCCCCACCAAGGCATGTGACATCTGCCCGGCGTCCAGGTCCACCCTGTGCCTGTCCTGCCCTGTGGGAGCCAGTGCAGCAGTCCCTTGGGGAGGTCAGGCAGAAGGTGCCACCAGCTCCCTCCTGTCCCTCCTCAGGGGCCACCAGCAGAAGGGGCACAAGCTGTGGGAGAAGCACCTACCTGTGTGGGTTGCCCAGGAGAGGCGGTAGCCGGTGGCGCCACTGACAGGCTGCCAGGCCAGCAGCATGCTGTGTGCTGACACGTTGTGCACTGTCAAGTGCTGCACGCCCCCCAGGTGCCCTGTGGGAGTGAGGTGACTGTCCATCTCCCCCATGAGAATGGGGCAGGGGGCAGCAGGAAGCACCTTCACCTGCAAACTGCTGTCTCCAGGAAGCCCCCTTGCCCCTGCTCACCAGTGCTAACCACACTGAGGTCACTGAGCGCAGCCCATGCTCAGGCAGCTCCCTCAAAGCATCAAACTGTGCAAAATGGAGCTCAAATGTCTTCCTCTTAATGCTTTAAATACTTTCTGTGGGTTAAGACTGCCTGGGGCAGCTGAAGGAATTGGTTTGCCAAAATCAGATGCTTGCAAAGGTGCTGCCCTGGGGCCTCACCCCCACTCCTACCCGGAGATGCTTTCCAACAGCCTCTGCCCTGGTGGAAACCACACTTTCCTCCCACAGAGCACTGTACTCAAACCCTGCATTTTTTCAGTCAACATTTTTTACGTCATGGGAGGAAAGCTCTGGTGGAAACACTCCCAGAAGGCTGCAAAGGAAATTGGGAGCACACAGTGCTGCATCCTGCCCTGGGAGCAACTTTTGGGGCCCAGAGCATCGCCTTGTAGCCATGCTCACCTGCATCCCCATCCCACCCCCACAGGCAGCCACGGGCCAGGCAGCCCCATCCCAATGGGGCACAGTGATTGGAGGGGGGCATCCCTGTGCTGGGAACCCATTCCTAACCCTGGCTGGGCCCAGGGCTGGGCTCAGCACTTACGTGTCCGGGCGGTGAGGGTGGCAGGGGCAGTGGGCTGCTGTGCATAGTGGGGCTGGAGCATCACCACATACTCAGTATTGGGCTGCAGGTTGCTGAGTGTGGCTGACTGTGCGCTGGCTGTCAGGCTCTTCTCCTCTCTTTGAGGTGCTCCTGGAGGGGTGTGAGGGGCACAGGGACATAACACACACCAGGCCCAGCAGGGAAGGGGTGTCTGTGGGCCTGCACCCTGCCCTGAGGATGCCAGTCAGTGCCAGGGGTGGGGAGCACTGGGAAGAGGCTGGGACGTGGGCCAGGGCAGGGGCATCCCCTGGAACGCCCCAGGCCAGGGTGAGGCTGCCAGGTGTGTGGCTCCAGCCCCATCCCTGGCTGGAACGGGGGTCTGCTGCCTGCCCTCCATGTGCAGCAGCCATGGGGGCACATGCCAGGGCCCCAGCCATTGTGCACGCCCAAGCACACACCCTGAACCTTGCACATGAAGCCTCGGGGTGTAGGAATACACAGGCTGCCTCCACAGCTCTGCACACCATGCACCCCACGCCTAGCGCACGCGTGCCGGCTGCCGTGTGAGGGTGGGTGGATACACACCCACTGCACTCCGGGCATGTATCCCTGCATTCACACTCATCCCTGCATCCCTCTGCCCAGGGGCTGCACAAAGGCAGGGTGCCCAGGCAGCACTGACCCTCCTAGGGCCCAATGCCCTCACCTTGTACAGCATAGCTGAGGCTGTAGCCCTGGGGGGGCTCGGGGCCAGGCTGCCAGGCCAGCCTCAGAAAGGTTGGTCCAGCCTCCACCACGCGAAAATCCAGCACGGAGCCAGCACGGCTTTCTGGAGGCACACAGAAGCAGGGATGAGTCCCCAGCCCCATGCCTGCACCCACCCATCCCTATGGACATGGACACTCACGGGTCCGTGCTCGGCCGGACACGGACTCGCCGATGCTGTTGGCGTACTGGGCAGTGACAGTGACCAGGTACTCTGTCCCAACACGCAGTCCCCGCAGCACAGCATTTGTCTCCCGTGGCCCCACGCTCACCTGGGCAGGAACAATGTCACCCCCCCATCTTCCCCAGGTCACACATGGAGCCACCAGAAACCCCAGGAGCTCTGAGCAGTCAGGTGGGAGCACTCACCTCCTGCCTCTCTGCCAGGATGGGCTGCCCTAGCCCTGTCAGTGGCACGTACTGCACTCGGTAGCCAGTGATGGGGCCACTGGCTGCTCTCCAGCGGACCCGCAGATGGTCCAAGCCCCGCTCCGGGATCTCCAGGTTGGAGGGGCCAGTGTGGCTTGGCCCATCTGTGGAGTAGCACAGGGGCTGTTGGCTGCACAGTGCATGAAGCAGAGAGATCTTGCTGTGGCAGCACACGTGTGCCCGATGGGATGGGATAGCCAGGAGGTCATTTTGGTGGTGGGACAGATGCTAAGGGTGCACAGTCTGGCACCCAGCACTGTCAGCACCTGTGCCCCTCAGGGAGGAGGATGGGGGCTCATACCCAGCAGGCGCAGGGTGCCCCCAACAGTGGTGCACACCCTCCGTGTTATCAGTGGCACCAGCGTGTCCAGCAGTTTGAAATCACCAACGTAGAAGAAGAAGGCATCAGTAGGCATCGAGGCCACACGGATCAGCTCCTTGCGGTCAGCATTCTTAATACCTGGGACACAGGGAGATGATGGGTGAGGGGGAACCTGAACCAAGCAGAAGACTCTTTCATGTGCTGCAGAAGCCTCACTCACCCACAGCAAAGACCTTGATACCCTGGCTCTTCAGCTTCGCTGCCGGCCCCTCAGCATCATCCTGGGACTTGCCATCCGTGATGAGAATGCAGATCTGCAGGGCCAGGAAAGAACTGTGGGATCCAGCTTGGGGTCCATGGGCCTGACACTTCTCTCCATGTTGCCAGGGTCACTACTCTGCACATACCTGGGGGACCCCAGGCCGGCGCTGTGTGGGGCTGAAGAAGTTGTCAGCAATGTAGCGGAAGCCAGCGCCTGTGCGAGTATTGCCACCCTTGTAGCTCAGCTGCTGAATGGCCCTCCGGACACTTGTGCCATCAGTGTGCTGGGAGAACGAGAACTCCACCCTGGAGAGCGCAGGGGGACACTGTCACTGTCACCCAGCCCTGCCATCCTGCATCCCACATGCCCCTTCCCTTGGGCTCACCGTGGGTCATCACTGTACTGTGCCATGGCAAAGCGCACTGCCTTCTCACCCACCACCTGCACAAAGGGCCCCACCAGCTCCTCCATGAAGGTGCGGACAGCACGGAAGTTGTTCCTTCCGATGCTGGATGAGCCATCCACCAGGAAGGCGATGTCAGCCTCCAGCACATCCTCACACACTGCTGCGGAGCAGTGACAGCACTCAGGGCACAGATTGGCGCTGTGGCACATTGGTGCTGAAGCCCTCTTATTGTGCCACCCACCGTGTGGACACAGTGCTCATCACCTACCTTGGCTCCTCTTCTGTGCCGTGGCAGCTGGAGGACGCAGGAGCGCCGGGAGCACAGCCAGGAGCAGGAGTTGGCTGCTCATCGTGGGAGCCTGCAGGACAGGATGCTGCCACCACAGTCTCACAGCAGCCCCAAGCCTTGGGGACAGCAGTTCGGGAGGTTCCCAGCACCACCCGTGCCAGAACGCCTGGCAGCGCTGGGAGGGCAGGGTGCCAGTGCCGCCCCAGGCACCGCACGGCGCGGGGAGAGCCCCGCTCCGGGCCGGGACAGGCGGCAGGAGCTGGCCCGTGAGCAGCCGGTGGGGCTGTCCGCGGTGCGGGGGATACAGAGAGCCCCAGCCCGGCTACAGCCCGGGATCTGCCCCCGCCACCCCTTCCCCTGCCCCACGGCACGGGCAGCAGCGGCGCGCTTGGCCCCCGCCCGCAGGGCTCCTCCGCCCCAGGAAGGTGCTCCAGGGCAGCGGGAGCCAGCGCGGGCAGCCCTGCCCGCCAGCCCCTGCCCCGCCGCGGCGGAGGACACCTGGCCCGGTGCCCCCGCGATGTCCCAGCCCCAGCTGAGCCCGGCCCGGGCGGTGCCAGCCCCGCCGCACGGAGGGCACCTGGCCCGGTACCCCCGCGATGGCTCCGCCGGGTCCCAGCCCCAGCTGAGCCCGGCCCGGGCGGTGCCAGCCCCGCCGCGGAGCGCGGCCGAGTGCCCGCGGTGCCCCCGCGGAGGCTCCGACCTGCCCCGCAGTGCCCCCCGCCCCGGCTCCAGGCTCACCCGCCGCCCCCGCGGGGCCGCTCCGTCCCGCACCACTCCGAGCCGTTCCGTGCCGAGCCGTGCCGGGCGCAGGCGGTGCCGGCGCGCACCGGCCCCCGGCGCTCCCGCCCCTTTATGGAGGGCGGCCCGGAGCACGGGCCGGGGGGAGCGGAGCGGCGCGGCCCCCGCCCAGCCCGGCCTCCCAAAGGGCTTTTCCCACCGCTCCCCTGAGAGGGAAGGAAGGAAGGAAAGCAGCTCCTGAGGCTCTTCCCGCTCCAGGGCCACCCGGGCTGCCCCGCGGCTGCACGGCGTGCAGCGGCTCCGGCATGGGGATGGAGCAGGAGAGGGCTGGACACCCGGGAACGGCTGCTGCTGGATTTGCCACCGAGACCTCCGTGAGGGGCTGAGTGGGCCCCAGTAAGGCTCAAGGCAGTTTTCCCTCCAGCATCTGCATCTTTCAGGAAGGTGAGCAGCTCTGGAACGTGCCAGCCAGGAGCTGGCCACCCACTGCCATCCATCCATCCATCCATCCATCCATGCATCCATCCATCCATCCATCCATCCATGCATCCATCCATCCATCCATCCATCCCAGGGCAATGTGTCTTGGAGACTTGGGGCCTGGATCCAGGCAGACCTGGATGGAGCTGCCACAGGGACTTGAGCACCTGGCACCATCTGGGTTAAAGCCTGGCTCTGAGCACTAGCCCTGGGAAGGGCACTGGTGGTGAAGGGCTGCTCCCCATGCCAGCACAGCTCCCACCAGGCTGCAGGACAGCCAGGCCCCATCCAGGATCCTTCCTGCACACACGGCTGGGGTACCCAGCATGTGGAGCCCTGGCACCCATGGTTCTAGTACAGGGACTGTGCTGGAGTCAGCTGTGGGAACATCATCCTGCCCTTCTCAAACTCCATCTCACAGCAGGCTTGTGGCTGAGACCTACCCCAGAGCTGGAGAAACTTGCTGGAAAGCCACTGGTGATGTGGCTGCAGTTGCTGGGAGGAGGCGAAAGGGAGAAGATGCCCAGCAAGGCAGGCAGGGAGCTCGTGTTGCCCTGGTCTCACTTCCTGCCCATCCTGTGGCTGGTGGAACAGTCCCTTGAGGCTCCTCCTCAGCCCAGGGTGCACCCTTGACCCTCAGGGTGCTCCTCACCCCGGGCCACCTGTGGGACCACATCGGTCCTTGGGGCACATCAGACAGCACCTCATCACCTCATCCTCCCCACTGGTGCCTGTGCTCACATGGGGTTGATCCTGGCTCAAGGAACCTGCCATGCACCCCATGCCACCTGTCCTCTGTCCCCTTGGTCAGCCCTCATTCCCCGTCCCCAGCACCCCACGTACCTGTGCCCTCCTGGCCACTGCCCCAGGGTCTCTCCTCCGGCTCCTGGCAGGGCAATGCACAGACAGGTCCAGAGGCATCTTCCTGTGGGCAGCAAGAGGAGCAACAGTGGGGATCTCTGGGGCCCAGGGCCACCTCACAGCTGGGGGCCGGGGGCAGGGCCACCGGCCACCGAGCAAAGATGCTCCAGGGTCGGCTGCAGGCAACTTTCCCAGGCACAAGCTGTTCCCAGGCAGGGGAGGAGCGGCGATGCCCTCGCTCTTCTTAAAGGTACAGCAAGCAGTGCATCCCCTCCTCTTCATTAGCCTTCCTCTCCTTAGACCTCAGCCCTGGCCCCCAGGGCTGGCGGGCGGGTTCCGGAGCTCGCCGTGCCCGCAGCTTTGCCCCTGCCTGCCCCAGCCCTGCGGCTCCGGCCGTCAGTCCAGCATCCTCAGGTCAGGACCATCCCTAGACCCTCCTCCCGCCAGAGCCCGTTTAATGAAGACAGGGCGGCCTGTCCCAATTAGACCAGGGGCTTGGTTAGACAGGGAGCGGAGGGGCCTGCCAAGGGCTCTGTGGCTGGCCCCGGGCCCGGAGCTGTGGAGCCGCCCCACGGCGCGGTGCCGGCGGCGGGGCACGGGCGGCCGGGGGTCACCGCGGCCAGCGGGGCAGCGCCGGGGCGGGCAGCGCCCAGCGGGCAGCGGCACCGGGGCAGCGACACTCCACAGCCGTGCCAGGGGCTCTGCCCACCACCTCGGCCCCCAGGACTGCGGCAGGCACTGCTTTGGGGTGCTCCCCAAACCCCAGTCGCCCACGGCAGCATCTTGACCATCTTGCCAGCAGCATTGCCCTTACATGTGCACTGGAGCGGGGCACGCAGGGCTGCTGGGTCCCCAGAACCGGAGTGTCTCCTCCTCCGCGGTGTTTCCCAGCTTCCCTCCGCATACCAGGAGCAGGGAAGGAATCTGCGGCCGCCGGCGCGGGACGGTCCTGCCTGTGCAGATGGAGAGCGCCAGGTGTGAGTGACTCACGGGCACCCCCGCGCCGCTGCACGCCAACCCCTCCGGGGACATCCTCAAAGGCTGAAAAGCCTTCTCAAAGCCTGGACGGCTGGCAGCCCAGCCACTAGTCATTCCCACAGCCCAGACCTGGGCTTCCCCATCTCCCAGCTGGCTCAGCCCCAGAGCGTACTGATTCCTCTACACAGACAACATTTGTAGGGCTGACCCCGACCCCAGCTCCTCACCTGTGCAGGCCAACCCAGGTCCCAAATGACACTCAACAGCTGGCCACATCATGAGACATTCCAGGACACCTCCACGGGTCCCAACAACCCTGGTCTTTGCAGGGCACTGCCCAGGCAAGCACTACCCCTGAGCCTCACAGGGGTCATATTACCCCTGGGAAGGGAACCCCCTGGTTTGAGAGTGTGCACAAGGGGAGCACAGGAGCTGAGCTTTTCCTTGCCCCTGCTTGCCAGGCATGAGGCCTCACTGCTGCCTTAGTGGGAAACAAGAAGAAAATCTTCAGCCCCAGGTGAGATTTCAGCTCTCTGGGACGGGATGAGTCACACACCATGGGGAAGTACAGAGCCTGCTGCACAGTCACACACCATGGTGGGGTACAGAGCCTGCTGCACTTGTGGTGTTGTGGGGATTGCTGCCCCCATCCCCTGCTCACCCTCTCCATGCTGCAGCCACTGCCTCTGGTGCTGATCTGCCATGGGCCGGGATTCAGCACAACCCTTACAGGATTTCAGTTTTCTGGCCCTGCTGTGTTCCTGCAGTGCTCCTCACTCCAGCAGATATCAGCATTCCCAGCCAGTGGAGATGCATGGCACAGCTCTGGGGCTGCTGGGAGGGAGAAGCCACCTCTTTCACACTGGGGAGGGGAGCAGCAGGAGGCTAGTGCTGAGGCAGGGGAGGAGTGGAGGAGCTGGCCGGAGCCTGGAGGGGGAACCTTGTCTGCCACAGAGGCCAGTTGAGACATGCTCCAGGAATGTCTTCCAGCACCAGCCACCGCCAGCTCCATGATGTGGCACCCAGCCACGCAGCCCAGCATCCCAGAAAAGGGGCCCATGACTCCTGGCCATCACCAGTCAGCTCAGGGAGAGCCCAGAGGGACAGGCTGCAGCCTTAGGGAATGCTTGTGTCACCCCACGAGACAACCCAGCAACCCAAGAGACCACAAAATAGACCAGGGTGGGAAATAGTCAGCCCTTACCTCCTGCTGACCTACCCTGATGGGTCTGGGGTGGGAAAAAGCCATGCCAGCCCTCCAGGCTGCACTTCACAAGGGAAAGACATAGAAGCCTCCCCAGGTCCTCTGTGCCAGAGCACCCTCCATCCTGCTGTTGCCCAAGGCCACATCCCTGTGGAAAAGGGGATCAAGGTATGATATCAGGATGAAGCCACGACCAACGAGCTTCCCTCTCTGCCCAGCAGCTCTTGAGATGTCCAAAGTGAAGGGGATGCTCCCATTTTTGGGGGACCTTACCTACTGTGGAGGCAGCAGCAGCCTGGTGACAGAATGATGATGGAGGTAAGTGATCCCACTGTAGCCAAGCTTGGGGTCAGGCTGAGCCTGCTGTGCCCCCCCACCAGGGCTCCCCATGGGGTGGGTGCATGTCCTGGCTCTCCCACAACTGCTGTGGAGGGATGGAAAGTTTTTCCTGTCTGTAAACTGTTGTGTCTGGAGGCTGCTGCCAGCACAGCTGCACATCAGCATCGCACGAACCTGTGCTGCACTGTGGCCCCACTGGCCATGCAAAACGGGCTCAGGAGGGAATGGTGACACCACGAGGATGTGACCCTCCCCTTGGCCAAGCAGTGCAGGAGAAGGCAGCCCTGGTCAGCCTGACCATAGAGGCCAGGCTGCTTCTCAGGGACAGCAAGTGAGGGGAGAGCCAGGCACCACCAGGGCTCTGCCAAGGGCTGGCAGTGCTTTGCAATGGCATGGGGCCAGCATGCCAGAAAGGGAAGGTGACAATGGGGATGATGGAAGCAGGATAAGGAGCCGGCAGCAGTGAATGGGGCTCTAGAGCCCCTAGTTAAAAAGCTGCCCTCAGCTGCATCCTGCGGCTGGGCTTTGGGTGGTGCTGGGGATACCCAGAGAGGCTGGGGTGGGTGTCAGGGACCCAGGGGAAGGCAAGAGGAAGGTGTAAGCTGAATGCAGGCAGGGGCTGAAGTGCCCATGCTGCAGGTGGCCACACACACAGCCTGGCCCTCCTGCAGGAGTCCAGCTCCTCGACTGACTGAGGCATGAGCTGCTGCCCTTCACTCCTGGCCTTGCAGTCCACACTTGCAGCTGGGTGCAGGCTCAGGAAAATCAACCTACCTTGCCTTTGAGAAGGGGCATGTAGGAGATGGCAGAAATGCAGGGCCCAGGTGCAGCAAAGCTCCCCCAGCACCTCTGCATGGGGCCAGGGCTGCCTTTTCCTCAAGCTGACAATCCCATAGGGTGTTTATGCCCCAGAGATCCCTCAGCCAGCCCAGCACACACAGTGTGGAAAGGAAACTCCTGCTTCTTTGTAGGGGCAGACAAAGATTCCCTGTCCTGGGGTTATGAGGATTGAGGTGCTCCCAGCCCAGTCCTGGCTGCAGGGTGTGCAGGGAGCAGCAGGCAGTGGCTGGCAGAGCCTGGGGCACAGCCGGGCTTGGGGTGCACAGAGAGACCCAGGGACCCACTGCAATGCAGGCGCCGGCACCGGCAGAGCACAGGGAGCGGCTTCCTCCGGGTGCCTGCAGGAAGGAGGAGATGAAGGGAAGCCGAGGGAGCGCTGCCAGCCCACGTCGCACACCCTCGGGCATGTGCGGGCTGGGCCGGGGTGCGCAGGGCGTGACTGGACACGCTGGGCTGGGCGGCTGAGCCCACCCTGCCCTGCCCTGCCGGGCTCCCCGGGAACCAGCGCTGTCCGGCCCAGCCTCGGGCCAGGGGAGGGATGCAGAGGTGAAAGGTGGCATTCCTGCAGCTGGGAGAGCAGCTCGGGGCGAGGCCGGGTCACTGGCGCTTCCCTAGAGCGCCGGGGAAAGCCAGGAAATCATCTTACCTGCAACCAGCGCGGTGCCACCCGCGCCTCTGGGCGCCTCCCGGCCTCACCAGCATCCCTCCGAGGAGGTGTGTGACACATGGGACTGCTCAGGCCCTGCCGGGGGCTGCCACAGCAGGGGCTGCTCCTGGCCTTGCAGGGTGCTCTGCCCCACATTTGGCTTCCAGGGGCACCACAGCTTCAGGGGACTGGAGGGGCACACGGGAGCAGCCAGGCCAGGGCTGTCTGCAGGAGGCCAGGCCAGAGCCCAGACCTGCAGGGGGAACACAGCAGCTCCTGTCACATGTGGGGACAAGCTGCCCATCAGTTCCCAAACCTGGCACCATCTCCACTCCCTATAAGAGTGGGACAAGCACCATGAAGCCATGGCTGCCCCATCCATCCTTCCCAGCACTGCTGGGAGCAGATGGTACAGGGCTAGGTGGACAAGGCAGCACCACCTTCCCTGCACATGGAATCTGTTCTGTGCCTAATGTTGAGCTTTTCTAGGAAACAGCAGTTGCCCAGCTCCCAGCACAGCACCTATAGACACAAGGCCAGCTGCAGGCTAACCCAGCCCTGGGAGCCCCTGGAGAACCTGCAGGAGAAGGCAGCAGCATGGCATGGGGTGCTGGGGGGGAGTAGGGTGGTGACAGGGGCTCACAGCAATGGCCAAGCAGGGGGGAAGAAAGGCAGAGAGGCAGCATGTGGGCCCAGGGAGCTGGAGCTGTTCCAGGGATGCTGCCAGCTGTGCTGCAAGGAGCTGCTCCTTGCAGGGACTTTGCACAGCTTGATGGGGCTGGGTATATTTGTTCTTCCTTTCAATGGCAACAACAGATGCCTCCCTGGCTGCAGGAGCTCAGGATAGCTCAGGATAGCTGTATTCCCAGGGGAGGAGTACCTTGGCTATCCCGACCCTCAAGGATGGACATGCTGGACCCTGCTGCTGCACACAGCTCACAGTGGACTGACACTGCCTTCCCAAGACATGGCAATAACCAGTCACTAATGCCTTGTGCTCAGTCCCTCCTGCTGCCAGCCCACAGGCTCTGGTTCCACTGGCCCTGGCAGAGCAACACACCAGCTTGTGCTCACAAGTGACAGCAAGAGACTCACACTCTGGAGCTGCACAAGGAGTTTGCCCACCTCATCTCTCCAAACCCAGATTTCTCACAGCCCCTGTGCCAGGGAAAGGCTGTCCTTCTCTCACTCCTCTTTTGCATGATCCTGCTCTCACTTCCCCACTTCTGCATCTGGGATGCAGGCCTGATGGCTGGGAGGACAGGGTGGTTGCTCAATGCTTCCTCTCTGCCTCTATTCAAGTGTTTCACAATCTGCATCAACCCCCCCAAAAACTACCTGCAGCTCTATATAAATTTCTGGCACGGCTCATGAAAGAGCCCCTGTCCCACTCTCCTGGGGTTTGGCTGCTGCTTGCACAAGGGGATCTGGGACATGCGGCCCAGCAAGGACCTGCAGGCAGTGCTCCCAGGGAGGGGATGGCACAGCTCACACCTGGGTGTGGCAGGGGCCTTGCCTGGGACAGGCAGGGGCTCAGGAAGGGGTTCTTACCCCTGGAGAGTTTTGGCCATGCTGCAGCTTCTGGGTAAGGGGTTTTTGCAGCCTTGGGCACTGATAAAGGCACGTGGATGGCACAAAGCTCTTTTACCCACACTTGCCCATAGCAGGGTGTGTTGGCTAACAGTGTTGGATCCCCAGCAGCTGCAGGATACTGCCCTGAATGTTTCACACATGACCGATGATCCATGGGAAGGAGGATCAAGGTCTGTTTGTCAGTCTGTTGGGGTGCTGAGGAAACTGCAGGGAGCCAGCACCCAGGGGATCAACACTGCAGGAAGGGTCAGGCTCACCCCTACGTGTGGGGCAGCAGCCAGGCTGCAGGGGAAGCTGCTCCAGAGGGATTAATGCAGTTCACGAGACCAGACTTGCCCTGTGTCTCTCCCCCGCGAGGCTGTGCCATTGCTCCTTCAGCTCCTTGGCTGGGTGCCCGACTCCAGAAGAAAGGAATAAAAAGGACGAAGTACCCGCCCTGCCCTGCCGGGTGAATCGCTGTCTGTCACCATGGGAACTCCTCCCTCCCCAGACCTCCCCTGGATGATTTCACATCTCGTGGAGCAGGAGGGCGTCACCAGGATGGCACAGGGCGGGTGGACACGTCCATCCCACACAGGGACCCCACAGATGTGGGGCAGGGTGCTGGGGAGCTCCAGGGGAGGGCTGAGCAGCACAGGTGGGGGTCCCAATGGCGGTGGGGCACGATCTGCATCCACGCAGTGCATCCCCAGAGCAGTGACAACTTAGGGGCTCTCAGACCTCCAGGTCCTTGCAGAAACCACATCACCAGCACCTCTGCACCCCTCTGTGTGGCCACCAAGAAGGGAAGAGCACAGCATCCTGTCTGTGCCCCCTCACCACCTTCAGGACTCACCTTGAACCGTGAGGATCTCATCCTCCATCCCCCTCAGCAGGGCTGGGGCAAGGTCACCTGTGAGTCAGTGCTGCGCGTGCGAGGCAGGAACAGGAGATACTTGTGTTCCCACGTCATAGGGGCTCCTGCCAAGTGCTGCACATCTGGAACAGCAGTAAATAAAGCAGGGGAAGCCACAGAACCAGAGTGGACAGCAGCCAGGGGCAGCAGGGACCTCCAGCCTCGCAGCAGGCAGCGGGGGGAAGGGGTGCAAAAAGCAGAACTGCCACGTGGAGCTGGGGTGCCCAAAACTCAAGCACACTCACCTGCCATCTCCTCCCCCTGGCAGGCTCTTTGTGCCAGGGGAGCAGAGGCAGGAACTTGCCACAGACACATGCTGCTCCAGTTCCTAGAGCCACTCTGCACCAAGCTCCCTGTGAGACACCCCCTGGCACGGGCAGTTATCCCTACCTGGAAATCCCACCCTCCATGTTCCATGAGTAGCACTGAGCCTGTTTCTCCATCACTCTGAGCTTTGCTCAAGAGTGACATGACCTGAATGGGGGCCATGGGTTTGGTACACAGGAATCTGCACAATGCTGAGCCCTACAGTGCACCCCGATAAACTCAGAGTGCACTTTCCTGAAGCTGAAATACATCCACTGCTAAATCTTGAAGCAACATCACTGTAGTTCCCTAGATTAAACATTCAAATGAGGAAGAAAAAAATCCCCTCCAGAAGAGCCAACTCATTCTTCCCTAAATATAACAAATCAAAGATAAGCAGCACATTCCCTTCAGAGCATAATCCAAATGCCTACTCGGAATAAAAGTCACATGCAAAGCAGAAAGCAGTGCACAGTACTGGGGCTGCTTTACAAAATGCTTTGCACACCTCAGTCACTGTGTCCTGAGGGCAGTGCATGGGGAGCAGCTTTATTTCTGTGCATTGCACCTGGTGTCAGCACCCATCTTAACACAGTGCCCCAAAAACCTGAATGCCCCATGTCACACTGCAGGCTCTTGGTGGAACCAGGAACAGCACTCAGATATTCAAGCTCCTCTTTCAGTATCTTAAGCCTTGCTCAAACCTTGCTTCAGGCATTTAATCCTGCTTCCTTCGTTGTCCTCATGCTGTCCCAGCTGTGCAGCTCTCCCACTACAGCAGGATATGGAGCCTTAAATAACCCCAGATCATGGCAGAGGCTCAGCAGTGGATGGTGGGACACTGAGCAGGAGCAGTGTCTCCAGGGCACCTGGCAGGTGATCCAGCACAAGTACTGTTGACACCTCTTAGTACAGAAAAAAATCCCTCTTGCTCCCACAGATCAGGGCTGGGAGCTCCCCAGGCTGCCATCCCAGCAGCTCCATTTTCCATTCCTGGGCAGATCCTTCTCCACACTCCACACTTCAAACAGCTTTTCTGGGCATCCCCAGTGATGGTCTGAATGGGCAACAAAGCCAAACCTCAGCCTGGCAGCCCCACTAAAACCTCACAGCCCCGAGGAAGGAAAATGTACAAGGGGAAAAGACAGGAAAGCAGAGACTCGCATGGAAAAGTGAGAACCATCCAACCTTTTTGGATGGCGTGTGGGGTAAAGCAGCTTTTAATGAGGGTGTTCAGGGCTGCAGCTCAGCCCTTCCAGGCACACCAGTGCAGACAAAGGCAGCTCCTGCCACCATGCCTCGTGCCTCACGGCAGCCTGGGATGGCTGTTGCTGGCAGTCAGGCCTGGATGGGCCTTTTGTCCATTGCTTTTCCACGCAATGAATACACTAAAAGCTTTACACGAGGCATTTCCTTTCCCAAATAGGAAACAGGATTGCTGGATATGTGTCCAGATACCACTGCTCACTGTTCCTCTCTCCTGGTGAGAGTCTCAGCAGTGAAGTGCAGGAGTCCTGGTCAGCACTACCAAGCACCAGGTACTTCCCTCAGCCTGGCAATCCTGCAGCCCCCCTGAGTGACATCATCACAGGGAGAACCCATCCCTTTCCTGGGCAAACCACACTAGACAGGGGCTGGATGGGGGAGAAAGCCCCTGCTCACAGCCATGCCAACACCTCAGTCAATCCCTGCAGCAGGGGGCTGAGCACAGCAAGGCTCCAGCAACACAAGACACTACAGAGCTGCCCTGCCTTCTAAACCCCACTCACCTATGGCTCCCACTGCCATTTTTCACCAGCCTTAGCAGGACAGCAGGTAGAGAAGCAGGCCCAGAGGGCTGTGGGCTCTCCTCCCAAAAGCTCTCTGGCACCAAGGAATGGCACAGCTCCAAGCCTCTCATTTCTGTGAAAGACTCCCTGCAGCTCCCTGCTTCCCCAGGACAGGCTTGGCTCAGCACCCATGATGAGTATCAACTGTACTTTCCAGGGTGGGTAATTAGCTCAGGTGAGGCAACTCTTGACAATTGGCTGCTGTGGCCCCTCTCTTGGCAAGCACCCGAATCACAAACAAGCATCTCACATATCAAAGGGGCTGCCTGCTCCACAGCAGATCCACCCTGTACATCTGCTGGGCCCTGCAGCCCTGCACTGGGGGTACCAGCAGCTCTCCCTGCAGAGACCAGGACAACATGGAGCACTCAGCACAGGGCTCTAGTGAGCACTCACCATTTTCACTGCTAGATTTACATTCCTGGAATAGCTCTGTGTAGTGGAGACAAGCCACTGAAATCCTGTGCAGGAAACTGCACAGCCTTGCACGGGGTGCACAGAGTATCCTCCTTTCCAAATCTCCTTTAGCAGCCAACAGATGGAATGCCAAGGTGTCATGGAGTAAAAAACCACAATAGCTTGAAAGAGGGGACTTAATCTGGAGAGGGTAAGACCATGCAGGAGGGGAGGGAGCAAAGGCCAATCCATACACTAGGCTAAATTTATCAGCACAGACTAATGGGATCCCAAGTAACCTTCCAAGTAGCAAAATAAAACACTTAAGCCATTGAAAACTAAACTGGTCAAAGAGCCCCACTGAACAATCCTGCATTGTCCATGGAGCCAGGAAACAGATTTATTAGGTCACCCAGGCCATCTCCAGTTACAGTGAACTTGGGATGCTTCTAGGGATGGTTCCAACTCCATCCTCTGGCACTGTCCTTCACTGGGCAGCGGAAACTGCGGGGAGGGAAGGGGGAGAGGTCCAGCAAAAGATCTCTTTTTCAAGGGTCAGGAAAAGCTGAGATAGGACACTTCTGCCATGCCAGACATTTCCCAGTTTAGATACTCTGGTGGAGGAACAGAAACACCTCCAAAAGCAAGAGACCTGCCAATGAGATTAGAGCTTCAGTTCCTCCAGTATCAAAGCACTCGGCTGCCAAATGCTTAATGACTCTGCACCAATTCCAGGTTACACTTCCCAAGCCCCTGATAAGGCTCAGAGCATGGTGCCTTTGCCAAGCAGGAACACTTGACTCCTGAATGGGCTTCCCTTTCCCACCTTTTACATCCACAATTGTTGTTTACCAAGGAAAAAAATAATATGGCAAACCTCTCAATCCTTGGAGCTGGTGAGACGCTCATGTTTCTGGAAGCATGGACTGCCACAGCACACAAACACAACAGGCACTACAAGGCACAGTGCCACCACAACTGCAGCCTGACAGTGCCAACATCCTGGGCACAGCTCTGCCTTAACTCTTAACAGGCACCCAACAGTACTCTGCATCCAGTGCCACCCACCAGGGCATGGTTTCTCATCCAGATCAGCCCAGATACTCAGAGTTCTACATGGCAAAAGCATCTACAAAATCCATTAAAGGCTGCATAAGCCAGCAGCCTAGCAGAGCTGCAGCCTTTGGTCAGGAGTTGGTCCTTGCTGAAGTGCTGGGAGCAAGGCTCAGCACAGGCAGCTGCTTTTCCAGAAAAACAGAGCAATTTGGAAAGCATCCGTTACTGATGGGTCTGAATGTGTTCCTAGAATAAACTAATAGAGGAGAGCCTGAGGAATTAATTACTCAAGGAAAACATACATTCCCAAAGAGATACCTCCAAAGAAGAAAACTTGTAGGAAATGCTAAGCAAGGATCTCTCTCCTTGTATTTGTCACCAACTGCATAACACTTTGGAAAATTAACCAAGAGGGGAAAATATATAGCAATGGAAGATAAAAGAGGATTACAGTCTGATTGCAGTCACAAAACCAAGACAGAACCATTTACTGCTTCCACAAGGCTGGAGGCATAAGTGAGCTTGTTTAGTTGTTCAGCCCTCAGTGCACTTGTAACAAGCCAGAGCTTGTGACAATAGTTAAACCCAAATTGCATCAAGAGCATTTAACAGTTTCAAACTTGCCTAGTATATGCAATGGGCTCAGACACACTGACTCTCTGATCAAGAATCCAGATTCAGCACAAATTATTTAGTACACTGGATTAGTCTCAAGTGTAATGACTAACTCTGAGAAACTTCTACATTATTTTTAAATCTCCCTTGTCAGGGCAGAACCTGGAAATTAAATGAGAACCTCAGAAACATTTATCCCAAAGAGAAAAATCAAACAGGAATACCTTGCAGCTTCCAAGGTAGCTGTGACAGGCTAGTGCCACCTGGTGGGAAACTTCTCCATCCCCCTTGCTCAGCTTTCTGTTCCATGTTCCAACTTCCCAGAGGCAAGACAACGGAGTAACAACCAGTTTAACACCAGAAAGGCAGGGCTGGGTAGCTCTTCCAACTACTCAGACCTAGAGATTATCTTATGAGTACAGGCCAGTAAGAAGGTTCTCAGTTATTGCCTAGCTGAGCCTGACTGCATGGAGCGTAAAAGAGGAATGTGTAGTCCAACACCACCACTACACAATAATCTCTGCTCATTGCTGAGCTGGTTTACAGATAACCAGGAAGCTTAAGATGAGAGGTACCACATCTCCATATAGAATCATATAGGTTATTATAACATAGCCCCTCTGGACAGATGTTAGCCTATCAACAGCTCCAGCTCCTCACATCCCATCTCCCCAGTTTGGCACTTTTAACACTGTCTACACAAACCACCCAGAAAGAACAGCTGACTACCAGCAGAACCAACTCCACATAGGATGTATTTATTTTTATACATTTAACACAGAGAAGACAGCTGCTTTGAATGGACTCAGCTTGCCCGTGGTGCCCAGGACATTCAGAGCCAGAGGGAACCTGGCACAGTCCACAGCTTCATTATTTCCAATCTGCAGGCAACACATCCTAGAGACGGACCCAGTACATGGCACTGCGGAGGCGGTTGTAATCCAAGAGCTGCTCAATGGGACCTGAGTGAACAGAGTAAAGTTACTTTGAGACACAGCTAAAAAATCCCTCTACAGTTTCTTATGGTTTTTACAGCAGATGGTGGCAGAGCAGCCTGTGCCTGCAATCCACAGCAGCTCTGCACAAAACCAGGTAACTACAGCTCAAACTTGCATCAGGAAAACTAGCAGATACCAGCTCCTGACAGAATAAGTGTTTTCTCACATTGCCCCACAATGCTCAGTACAGCTCCCATACAGGTATCAAATACAGGGAACCACCAAGTCATTTCAACATTTCAACTTCCTGCTCAAACACTGTCTCCCTTTTCCAGCCTGCTCCACTTTGAAGGCCAGAGGAAACAGCTGCAAGGAGGAGGGGAATTCTCAACACACAGGAAGGAGGCAGCAGAGCTGAGCTGCTTAGGCAGGTTTTCCGAAAGGAATTTGTCCTTGGCCAGACAGACATGCCAGAGCAGCACAGGAGAATCAGGTCCCTTCACTTCCCTTACATAAACCACCCTGACCCCAGGGTAAGGACACCTGGCAGACGTGCTGGGCCCGCACCCAGCTACAGGACTCCCAGTCTTAGTCACAGCTCCACAGCAGGCAGAGGTGGGAGGACAGCCAGCAGCTCACTGCCACTGCATCTCCATCACCTGCAAGTCTGATCTCGTGGCAAATGTACCTTGGCACACCTCATGTGCACAGGCAGGAGCGTATCAGTGAAGAACCAGAGTGGCTTAACGAGTCAGGACAGACACATGAGGACTGCCTGTAACAATTCCACTCAGCTCTCAGCCCTGCCTTGTTTTTTAAGTGTGTACTGATTGTCACCTACTACTCACCAACTGCTGCAATTGCCGGGCATTTGTCATAGATGTATTTACTGCACACATCTCTCACCATTTTTGCATCAACGGCCTAAAAAAGATCCAACAAGCAATTAATGACTCTTCCAGCAGATCTACACTTCTCAGAGTTGCAGCTAACTGCTGCCATTACATATCAAGATCATTAAAAGATACAATCAGACCCGTGGAGCCAATTGCATGAACTGCCCAGCTCTGCCTGCAAGGATGGCTAACGTCCCTACACAGTGCATTCTCCTGGGGGTACACAAGACAAGACCAAAATCAGAAGTCTTCTAAGCAATAGAGTGGCTGCAGAAATTCCACAAACTAGGTGTGGGACACCACTAGGAAAACTGTCACAGGAATTTCAGGTTGTGCTGCTTAACACAATTGTATGCCCTCTTCTTGGGATGGACTGACTCCAGTCACAGGGACACAGCGTACACTGTGTCTAAGCCAGAGATTCTGACAGTTACATCAGTGTCAGCAGGATAACCACTGGACTGACTCCAGGCAGTTGATTAAGGGATAAGTAAGCCACATGTTACTGCAGTGTTACTGCAGCAGACTAAGGCCAGACAATGCTGACACTAACCATGCTCAGGTATACCAGCCAAAACAAATGGATACCTACAGAAATCCTGGCATCCCACTCCTCCAGAGGGATACGGCGCCCGTAGTGCAAGAGATGGCTTCCAATATTCTCACACACTCGTGTGGTACCTGGATGTTGAAGATATTGCATGGTCAGTGCACCAAGAAGCCTTCCAGAATTGCACAGCCTGATCATCAGCCAAAGCACAGAGTAGAAAGTCTAAGCATTAAACCCTCTGCTAACAAAGCACAGTTCTAATTCCCACTCTATGCAGCTCCAGCAGGAGCTACACGATACACAGATTTCTTTACTTGTCTCCCAAGTGTTAGAGCCAAGGCAGGCCAGTTTGAGGGTCTCAGTTCTTAGGTCACCAGCAGTATGTCACTCCTGGGAGCACAGAAGGCTGGGGTCAGCAGCTTTGACAACGTGGCAGGAGGAGTGTGGAGCAGGAAAAGGAAGTTCCGCCTAGTGCCTGCCAGCAGAACTGTAATCTTTAGCACAGGTCCTGCTCCCCAGGAGAACCTCAAGCAGAAACGCTCTGAAAGCTGCACAGTGGTCAATCCATCAACCAGAACATACCATCCAGCTGAGCCACCATGGCATTTCGGAGATAGTTCTTGGCTCTTGTCACTTCTGACTCTGTGGTACTGGTGCACAAACGCATCCTGGAGAAGACATGGAAGATGATGAAAACTGTTAAGATGTTTGTCTGCTCAGACAGAACATGAATTCCTCCCTTTCCCAGTCTCCTCAAAAATAAGCTGTTAGCAACACCACTTGTCTTGCAGGCTGACATTCATCCTGGATCTCCACAGAGCAGCAGGAGGCAGAGCTCCAGCACACAGGCAGGGGATTCAGCCAGCAGGATACACGCTGAGTTACACTCAGAGGTTCAGCAGCCCCGGTGCTGGCTCTGGCTTGCCCAGCAGCACGTGCTGTGCACTGCCCTATCACAGGAGAGGGAAGGCGTGTCAGCCATTCCCATGCATGGCAAGCTGCTATGGAAACTGATGCTGAAAGAACAAGACAGCTCCACAGTCTGTCTGGACTCCAGCTGCTACATCCCTTCTTCTCCTGCCAATGGGCCATGTCTCTGGGGCAAGGGCTCACTCCACCTGCTCCACACAGAGTGGCTTGTAGCTCAGATGTAGCCTTGAACTGGTTCATGGACACAATAAGATGGACAGCCAGAAGGCTCCCAAACACTGGCATGATTCCAGCAGCAGGTCATTCATCAGCCACAAGACAAGAGCCTGAGCAGCAGGAACTCTGCCTGCTTTGCTCAGGCTTAACAAGACAATGGAGATAAATCTCTTGGGCACCCAGGAAAGCCTTGTCTAAGGAATGATCTCACTTGTATATAAAAAGCCCCAAAGCCTCAGTGCTAATACTTGAAAGCATGAACAAAAGACCAGAGGAGCCCTAAGGGACTAAAACAACTCCTCAAAAGCCACATTCTTAGAGATTTACAGAAACTACTTACAGGATCACTTAACCAGAATGCACATTATCAAGAAGTTCATAAAGAGACACAGCTCTCTGTAAATCTAATATGCTCCCCCAGCAGCTCAGTCTCCTACAAGAGGCTCAGATCTTGAACACCAGTTTGTGCCAAAGTTGTACTTACCACTCTCCCTGAGCACAAAACATCATATCATCTACGGAGAGAGGATCAGAAACAAAATGGAAACCGAAGAGGCCGGTGTCAGAGTAGCAGGTGTTGAATGGCTCGAAACTGTGGCAGAGATTATGCTCCACAGCAAGCGTAGCCAGCTTGCTAGACTGATTCTGTAAATAAGGAGATGCTGTCAGCCATTTCATTTTCAGTTTCCTCACAGCTCAAATTCTTTCCCACTGAGCTGTTTTCACAAAGACCATAGACAAGACAGAGCGGAACACTTTGCTGAAGGAGAGCTTAATTTAGAGCCTTCATGTGGTCAACAGATGAGAATCACTGCTGGAAAAGCCACAGACAATGGCCTAGGAGTCCATCCAGCAGAACCACTTCCTTTCCCAGCTGCAGATGAAAAGCTGGTATGCACACCACCACAGGAGTGGAAAAAAATGAGAAGGACAAGGTCTCCCAGCAGCAGGGGTTAGCACAGACATACAGGCCAGACATATTTCAGACAATAATGGATGCAATACTGAGGTTTTAAACAAGTTCCATTTGCTCTGCAGTGGTAAGACAAGCTTGCATCATGGGACTGTAGAGTATTCTGTCCTGCTTCCATCACCACCCCCACCGAGTGGTTAGTTGTGAGGGTGGGAACAAGCTGCTGTGAATTCACCAGCTACACCTCTTGCACAAAAGGTTCAGTTCATTTGCCAGCATCACCTCTCAAGAACTGTCCTGGATTAGCCTTGATTACACTTCTATTCTACTTTCCAGGCTCCTAACCCCTTCACAGTTGGAAGCCAACTACAACAGCCTCTCCTAAAGCACATCCACCATAATAAAAAAGCACATTCTCCATAATACTTCACATGAAAAGGCTCCAGGCTCTCCTTGTTGCACTCACAACTCTTACCTTCCCACCTCCGAAAGTGCGGTCGTAGCGCCCTATGATAGCATTAGCCACGTTGAGGACCACGTTGTCTGGATCAGCCCATCCTGGCCCCTCCACAGCAAGAGCAATATGGGCAAGGGGCAGACCATCATCTCTGGCACGGATCTGGAAAATCATCAAAGAGTGGGGGAGAACTGCATCAACACTGTGATCTGTCTGCAGCCTGCTGCAATGCCAGGCTGACAAACTGGGGCACTTGATGTTATTCCAGTGAAATAAAAGAATCCCAGGCAGAACTGAACACAAACCAGCTGTTCTGATGTGAGTTTTGTAGTAGATCATATGAGCAATAGCCTCACACTCCTAATGGGTTTGGGTCCCATCTAAAACCCAACACGTGGCAATAATCCCCAAGAAGAGAACATGGGAGCACTACCAAGATGGTGCATCATCAGCTTCTCTGACACAAATGAACAGACTTTTCCCCTGAGAAGCAGCTCTAATTGCTTTCACATTCATTCCACAGCTGGGCAACAGCTGCTCGTTTTGATGGAGACCAAAACAAATTTACCTCACTCCCTGTGAAGCGACAGCGCTTGAGGGCAGGCACAGAATCCCCCTTGGATGTAAAAGGTGCCCCAGTGAAGTGCTGCTTAGCTGCATCTACCAGTTCTTTGTGGGAAATACCTGGCAATGATAAAGAGAGAGATCTTCAGTCTTAAAACAGACTAATTTAACAAAATTATCTGATTTTACATTAGTGATATGAGACAAGTCTGATCACATGAAAATACCGAGGCTTCCCAGGATTACAAGGATCTAGAAGTTACCTCCAGCAGCTGCCAGGACCATACGAGGTGCCTTGAAGTGAGTATCAACATATGAAGCCAGATCTCCTCGAGTCATCCTCCTGGAAAGAACACAGAGATCCAGAGCATCAGCATCTCCAACTCTGCAGGAATGAGAGGCTTAAAAGAAGCAAGTTCACAGTGCAGAGACAGCAATGACTGTCTTGGCTGCAGGGTAACAATGCTTTTTAGAAGCAAGACTGCACTATGTACTGTGTTTGCCCTGTACTCTAATTCTAGAACATAAAGAACAGGAACCAGCAGCCAAGATGGAGAGTTCAAGATAGACTTCAATACAGACTGGAGAATACTGAACCCAGTCACTGAGCTAACACAAGGCCACTGCTTTAATTAGCATCCCTAGCTCTCTAATTTTTCTAACAAACTGAGAAGTATGGGAGAAGGTTCAACCTGTCCCTAGCAGCCTCAGGAAGGGCTTGCATGGGGTGGTTCTAAGGAATGCCTGCAGCATTACACTTTCACCAGTGCCAATGGGGAAAACAGAGTCAGGGCACAAGGAGAAGCCCACAGGCTCAGATCACCTCCATGTATACACTGCAGTCATCACTGCACCCCACAGGCTGCACCCCAAGGCTGTGCACCACATCCAGCCTGCTGCTCACTTGATGTTGTCTGTGGTCCCTTCAACGGTGTGGGCCAGCGAAGTCCCCTGGTAAGCAGTGGCATGAAGGTAATCAAAGGTGACATCTGCCAGGTTTCTGTCCATTTCCTTCAACTCCTGAAGGATGACAACACGCTCCTTCTCGATCTGAGAATCCTCCAGTGCACAGTTCTGCACAAGGTCACTCAGAAGCTCTACAGCTGCAACACAATTCCTAAGTTAGCATCCCACTGCCTGACTGCTACCCAGTGCTGCTGAAAGAAAACACACAGGAGTGAGCAAAAACCATGAGAAGGAGGGCATGCAACATAACAGAGCTGAGTGCTACCCATTCCCAAAGCATCTGGGAGGAACAAACAACACTGGTTTAGCAAGAAGGCTCCAAACCAGCTTGCCAGCAGAGTGCAGACTACATCTGCAGAAGGTGAAGCAGGTTCTCTTCCAGATACACACTGAATCTTCACAGAGAGTTTGTGATGCTTACAGCACACCCCATGTCTACAGTAAGGCCCTTACTCAAATCACTGCCTCCGCCCAAAACCGAGCCAGAGAAGGGAGCCCATGCCAGTACAGAGCATGAGGAGCACCTGCAAGAGCTGCACTGAGGACTCCTCACACAGCAGCTCTTGCTGACCTCAGTTGCTAAGCTCCATAAAACAACCACAAACTGGTGAATCCCTCCCATCTTCCCTCCTGACAAGGCAGTGCAGCCTGACATAACTGGAACCGTTGGTTTAGGGACACATGAACACACAGCCTTGAAGCACCACATCACTGCACTGCTCTCTTCAGCTACCAACCAGAACCTCCAATTTACTGCTCAGCTTCAACTTCAGTCCTGGTCTGCTGATAGAAAAGCCGCTTGGGGATGAGAAACAGAAGCACATGCACTTACTTAACCTCCCAATCAGACTTTGCCCTGGCCATCCTACCTTTGGGCATGTCCTTGGACAAGGCTTTTATGTAGAAGGCAGTTTGCTCACGGGAGGTGTACCCGTTCAGGTGAGCTCCCAGACTCTCCACTTCCTTCTCAAAGGCCGAGCCAGGGCGCTTCTTTGTGCCCTAAAGGAAACCAGACAAACTCAGCTATGAAATGAACAAACTTCCCTTTAGGTCAGAATTAAAGGCATGAAAATAACAATAAACACTGTCTTGTGATTCATAAAAGCCAAGGGCAGGTGCACAAGACAGGAGATTTAATACCTGGTTTATTTCCTCTAGATAAAGGATGGCTGAAGTGTATTTTGAAAGACCAAGACAAACTGCCAATAAAGCTTGTGTTTATTGAAACACAATAAAGCTGCCTGAAAAGATAAAGGCTGTCATCACCACTAACCAACACAAACTCAGCAGGGAAGGAGACAACCTATGCTGAGACAAGAGTGTTTGAACAGCACATCCCTGGAAGTAAACTAACAACAAGCCCAAACCAAAAATAAACAGGTTTCTGGCTATCCAAGCAGTGACATAGAGAAGAAGATAAATAGATGCAGAAGACTATTTCTAACACAGGGCCCATCTCTTAAAGAGCTAGCCAGATGCTGTAGTTGCCTATGAAGGCACAGGCTGAACTTGAGTCAGCAAGTCCCAGGCTTAGATGTCTTCTGCCCTGTTCAGCAGACACCTGCATAATTTGAAAAGCAAGAATTGTAGCCTCTGAATTTTGCTAGTCCAGTAAGAGAAGTAAAATAAATGGCAACAGGAAATGCTGCTTTAAACTCTCTATGCTAACCTGAGGAAAGATGCTTCATAACACAGGGCTCTATATGTGCCACACTTTTTAATTACAGCATTTTTTCCTTTAAGAGGAAAAACCAGCAAATAGTAAATAAGAGTTATTTTTAACTTATGCATGCTTGCAAGTTGCTGCACATTCAACCAATAAGCACCACGTAAGTTAGATGCCTTTTTAGACTTATTTTAATACTGTGTGCAAAGACTCTAGGACTCGGGTGACCTGATTTACACCCTCAGTCAACAGCCACAGCCTCCAAAATGAGAGGCCAATGTATGGGCAGAACATTCAGGGCAGCTGAATGTGTGCAGACCTGGCACACATCCTCACCTTCAAGGCCATGTGCTCCACAAAGAAAGCAGCCCCGTTGGTCTTCGAGTCTTCATAGCGGCTCCCAGCCTCGATCCACACACCCACCTGGCAGTAAAACCAGCCAGTACCAACATCAGAGAGGAAAACAACCAGCATCCTAATGACACAAACACAGCAGCAAGGACAAGAAGTCTGCTCCACAGACGTTACACTACAAGAACCAGAATAAGAACAAAGTAGCAACTGTTCCCTGCACTATTTTGGCTTCTTCTCTCTCAGCTTCACCAAATCTGGTTTTGCCACAGAGATAACTTTTACTGCTCACTTATTGCTCATACAAAAGGCTGAGCAAATTTGTAGAGCACAAAAACTTGTCTAAAGACAATACGACACCAGTCTGGGTCTCCTGCTGCTGTATTAAGCCCACCTGTTCACAAAGAGAAGCAGTGGGGTTTGTTCCCTTTTGGAACACCAGTTGCAGGCTAGGCAAGGCTGATTGTTTCAAATAAGCCCCTAACTTATGTTAAACTTACCGTGCAGGTTGGGTGATTGGACTCCTCTGAGGCTACACGGAGGCCGTTCTCCAGGGTGGTGACCTGGGTCTCAGGGATATTCTGGAGTGTCTGGGCATAGGTAGCAGCACCTCGCTTCCTTGTCAAAGTCAATAAAGCTGCCTGTAAAAATAAAGGCTGTCATCACTACTAACAGGCTGTTCGCTCGGCAGGGCCGGGAACTCAGAGGTTTGAAGAGGTGGGAAATCCCAAGGGAAAAGCCGCACGAACCGGTCACGCCCCAGTACCGGGCAGAGAGCGGCTCGGTGGCAAGCCCCGCACCGGGTGACAGTGACAGCCGCTGCTGCTCCCCGCCCGCCCTGCCCTGCTCCGGGGTCGGGGGCTCCCACCGCCCGCCGCGTCCCCATGACCTTCCCGGCCGGGACACAGGCGGGCCCGGCAGCCACTCCGCACCGCGGGGCCGCCCGCGGCGCGGCCGGGCTCTCCCCCGCGCTGCCCCCGCTGGGCGCGGTGACTCACGGAGGGGCGCGGGCCCCACAGCAGCGCCCGCCCGGCCGCGCTGCCCGCCCGGCACACTGAGCGCGCCGCCATCTTCTTCTTCCGCAGACCGACTGCCCCAGCGCGGCGCGCATGCGCGGGGGCGGGGCCGGGGCCGGGGCGGTGCTGGGCGCGCGCAGAACGCGCCGGCGGGCGGGCCCGCCCCCTGGTGGCGGGAGGGCGCAGCGGCGGGGTGCGCGGGGACGGGACAGGCCGGGATGGGGATACCGGGAATGAGAGTCCGGGAATGGGGATCCGGGAATGGGGATCGTGGGAATGGGGGTCTATTGCTTACATTCAGAGAAAGAGTATTAAATACTGAAACAACCTATGGAAGGTGAAGTGGTTGTAGATGTGAAAGTCCAGTGCGTGGGAGTCTCAGAAAGGAACCCATCAAAGCCCTTTAAATCCCAACACACCAGCTGTGAGTTGGCAGTGTATGCCAGCTCTTACCAAATCACAGCAAACTGCAGATCACAAAAAGTGGCAGATCAGATACAGAATGAAGCAATATGCATCAGCATCAACCCTGGTAAGTGGTATAAGAAATGACTGTATTCTTATTGACATTAGCAGAAATTTCAATGAGTCTCTGAAAATTACAAACTAGGCAAAAAAAAAAAAGAAGGGGGACTGATGCCTACTGTGGCATAGTGTTTCCTAACAAAAATTTTCAAAATGTAAAGATTATATCATCCTTTAATCTGAAGGAAGACATTAAAATTACAGTAAAGAAACGGCATGAAATGCTAGAAATCTTAGTCAGCATACTTATAGACAGAAATGCCACTGATACACTGTGAAAAATGCATGTAGTTTATGATTGGCTTTTCGCAAATATTAAAATGAATATTATAAGTGTTGTGTTAGAAAGTAATGCTGTATTAATTGTCTTAAATACTGTGTTAAATATAGTTTTAGGTTATAAAAATTGTTAAAATAGAAACGATGCTATGTAAGATACTTTTTTTAAAAGAAAGGACTCGCAGCGAGATAGCAGCCACAGGACACCTAAATCTTTCAGAGAAAGAGAATTTATTGCTCTCTTATCAGAAGAAACGAACTTCTTCCTGCCTCGAAGGCGCTGTTAGGATTCAGAGGGAGAAGTTGATAATGACCAGACAGAATCCTGTATTTGTATGGAATTTATGCATCATGTATGAAGTGTATGAATATGCAACAGGCTATTGCTTTTAAGCGTTAATCCTTTGTTAACGGGTGTCCTTTTTCAGGCTGGTGTTGCCCAGAAAAAGGTACCCGGACGTCCGTAACTCTTTGTCTCTATTGTCTCATATTGTCCTTATTCAATTTGTCCAAATTATTATTACTCTAATTGTATTACTATTTTTATAACCATTTTATTACTATTAAACTTTTAAAAATTTTGAAAACAAGTGATTGGCTTTTTTAACATACACTGAGAAAATGGACACCAATGCAGCAACATGGTACTAAACTCCAGAAAAGTCCACTGCTTCACTGTCTGGCATTTCATTAATATGCACAGAGCAGCTCTACAACATTTCTCCTGATCCCCTTTTTGGCAAACCACTAGTTTCTTCAGTGCCAAGATTTTAGGTACACGATCTTAGTGATACAAATCTATGCCCTTCAAGTGAAGCATATTGTGGAGAGAAAATCCTGCCTGAGATGTTCAGTCATTCAATTTTCTAGACAGACTAAATAAAAAGAAAACCAAGCTATAGGATTGTGTACTTGCTATTACAAAACACCTGCTGGCATCTGAAAATAAGCTAGCAAAAAATCAGCATAAATGACACTTAAAGCAAACAGTCCTTTGAAGAGAATAGTGGTGTGATAAATAAAAACAATACATTTCCAGGCTATTGAGGTACTTCAGAAAAGGATTGAGAGCAGAGGCTGAACTAATGGGAAAAGATTAGAAGAATCCCAAGAAAAACATGACCAAAACTCCTGAAAGATATGGGCAACTGACCTGTTTAAACCTTCAGGAAATCAGCAGCCAATAAATTTAGAGAGACGATTAAAGTAACTTGAAGGTAATGTGCACCTTCTGCTCCTTTTTCACCTGTCAACATCACAGGGTGAACTGTGACCATGGAATCATGATTTTTTGGATTATATTTTTAGCTTTAGGAGAGAAGTACAGCAGCTGAAGTACCTGTTACTGATGTGATACCCAAGAGCACAGATTTGACACATTTCACTCAAGTTCAGTCACAAGTATTAATACTAAGAGGATAGGATTGGTCTTTTGCATTGCACTCTTCTTGTTTTACAGCCTGCTCTGATCCTGGTTAAAGTTTTATAATTAGCTTCTCTAAAAAGGAGGAAGTCAAATTAAATTTCCCTCCCTATTGGTGGAGGTTTCATATTTTGTTTGTTAAGCCTAAAAATGCAACTGAAACAAGCAGGAATGACTGTATTTTAATTTTTATGTCCTTTAAGACCATCTCAGTTTGATAAAAGCCTACAAAGAATATTTTGTTTCCCCCAAGACCAGATGCATGCCATTTAATCAAACTTTCTTGTAATAAACCTCAGTTAATACAAAATAGTCACAAATAGCAGAAACACTTCTTTCACCATTTGGTGAAACCAACCTTCTCACCGTCTTTTGGGCTGAGCATAATCTGGTAGCTGAAGTAATAAACTTGAGAACATAAATCTCCCTACTTCTGAGAAGCTGCTGACACAGGAACCACCCAAGCTCTGTGACTTTCTCTTTTACATTCACTAGTCAAGCTTAGAAGCCTAAAGTTGACTGGGTCAATCAAAGACTAATACTAACCTAGACAGAGGTCTATGAAAAGTCCAAAAATAATCTGAGTTCTTCTTAGACAATGAGAAATGGAACCAGAACTACCAATCTGGTTCCTTGCAACATATCCCTAAAACTTATTCCCTTGTATTCTTCCTTAATGCATAGCCACGGGTACAACCAGGAAAAGATGAAAGTTATTCATGTCAGCAAGGGAAGGATCATAAAGAACTATTCCTATTAATCATCATACAGGCAGCAACTCTATAATTAAAGACACAGAAACAGAAAAAAAAAATTGAATGAATGCCAGATATTGAAATTGTGGAACCAGCCTTACCCCTGCCCCCCAAAACCCCGTATCAGCCTTCTCTTGGCTGCAAGCACTTTCCCCTTTGGTGTGGGTATGACTGCAGCCAGCAGGCACTGGTGGCTCCCCAGTCAGGCAGGGAGGGTGCTGTGACCCTTCTGAGGATGAGGATCCCTGCCCATATTGCTACCCAGAGCAGGTGATGGCAAGAAGTGGCAGAAAAGAGCCAGAGGGAGGGTGCTGGGAGCCCACCCACAGGGAGGCCATTCCCAGCACTGTCGGGGTGCAGCTGGGTGGTCTGGCCCAAAAGTACCATTATTGAGGAAAGGGCATTGAAACCAACCCTGGTGAACACCATGGAGCTTTATTCATGATGCCAGCCCGCTGCTGAGAGCAGGAAGGCTTTGGTCCCTCCATCACCCCCAAACCATGTCCTGGCCTGGTGGGGCAGGCCGTGCTGGGCAGTGTGGGGGCAGCAGGCAGCCCCTCGGTGTGACAGCCAGCAGCAGCTCCATCCTCCAGCAGCAGCCCCATCAAAGCAAGGCTCATGGACGGGGCAGAGCCCCAGTACTGAGAGTCCAGAGGGGCTGGTGGGGATTGGGGCATCTGGGCCCCAGGGTGGGTGAGTTGCTGCCATCAGGGAGGCAAAGCCTTCCTTGCCCACCCATCTCCTGGGGGAGATGTCTTCCTCTTGAAGGGCTACATTCTGGTGCTGTGCTCCACCTGAGGGGGCAGATAGGGAGGGGTTGGTGTGGCTGCCCTCTCCATCAGCATGCTGGGGACAGCAAGGCTGGGTGCTCACCGAGGCCTGTTGCCGCTCCCTGCTGATGTGCGCCACGGCATCATGCACCGAGGGGAAGAAGGAGTGCTTGGTGATGGCTGAACTGAAGAAGTTGCCTCGCTCCAGCTGGGCTAGGACAGATACTGTGTGGAGGGATAAGCATCTAAAGTGATGGCACCCAGCTGAGCCCCTGTCACCTACCTGCAGCAGCCTCCTCCCACCTCCTGTGTTGTGGGGGACACCAGGGTCACCACCAGGGACCCAGCTTCAAAACTCAGATTGGATCCATGGGATCCAACCTGCAGGACCCATCCCCTGAGGAAACCCTGGGGATGGGAGCACCATGGAGGGACCCCCCAAGCTATCAGCTGTGTGCCAAAGAGGCACACAGACAGGGCTCATGACTCTGCAGATCCCCCTCACCTGGGCAGCTGGCAATGAAGACGTCCACTTCTATCTCATGGAAATCCCTGAAGATCTGCAAATGGGAACATTTTACCCAGAAGAGGAATGGGCAGCAGCCACTGGGGCACCCCACAGGGCCCCGGAGACACCATCAGTGAGGCTGCTGTCCTGCCTGCTCCCCAGCCCCTTACATTCTTCAGGATCTTGATGGCGACGGTGTCCACGAAGCTGATGGGGCTGAAGTCCAAGACGACAGCGTAGAAGCTGGGCTTGGGCAGCCCTAGGCTCTGCAGGGTGGGCTCTGAGGGTGCACTGCTCTCTCCTGCACTCAACTCAATCACCGACACGCCTGGGCCGTCCTCTGCATTCTGGGGAAGGGAAGGAGACCCGGTGTCAGTAGCACCCTGGTCATGGCAGTGTTCCCCCAGGCTCACCTTGGTGAGGCTCTTTGGCTGTATGAGGGCACAGGCAGTGGGTGGCCACAGGAGTGGGTGCCCCTCTCACATCTTCACCAACTTTTGGACTCTTTTCAGATGTATCAAAATCCCTCTCCCCAGCAGCACTCTGCAGAGCCAGGCTCATTATCTGGCACCAGGCCAGCCTTTGCCCTTGCTCTTAATTCTGATTAACTTGCAAAAGGTTAATGACTTGGCAGCTCCAGCACATAATCATTAACAGCCCAGCTTTCCTACCAACCTTGGGTGGTGTGACTCAGTTCAGTCCCAGTGCCTTTCTCACTCATTGGCCCTAAACTGAACTGGGAACAGTGTGGGCCACCAAGCCCCACCAGTGCACTGACAGAAATGTCAGAGCTGGGGAGGGAAGAGGTGCAGGATATCACTGGAGGGGTGGTACCCTGTATCAAGGAAGCACCTTTTTCCTCTTTGCCTTTTCCTTCTCCAGTTTCTTCTGCTGTTTCTTCAGCTTCTTGAGGGCCTTCTTCTTCTTCTCAATCAGGCGGTCCACATCAATGCCGCTCTGCAAAGCAATGTGGCCCTGTGTCCCCAGCTGCCCCAACACCACCCTGCTGCTAGCAGGCAGGCAAGAGACAGAGGAAGCACTCTGAGGCTGGTGGCTCTCCTACCTTTTTCTTCAGGGCCTCGGCATACAGCTCCACATTGGCAAAATAGATGGTGGAGGAAGAGCGGAAGATCTTCACACCAGGGACCTCCTGTGCCTGGGGGCAGATGGGGAGGGTGCTACCCCAGCGATGGAGCCACCTGTTCCCCTCCCATTCCCCCCACCAAAATGCCCCCAGCCCCTTTTTCCAGTGAGCTTTGAGCTGCTGCCCAGTGCGGGCAGCTCTTCCCCCATCGCTGGTGCTGTTACCATCTGGTATTCCACCACATCCCTGTAGACGTCAGTGTCGGAGATGCGCCCCAGGATGGAGTAGTGGGGGCTGCAGGGAGGAGAGCAAGGGGCTGAGGTCAGCACAGGCTCCTCCTGCCCTTGGGACGTGGCACAGGCCCCAGCCCCGGGGTACTCACAGCTGGGTACGGAAGATGACCGTGAGCAGCCCAAATGCCACCGAGGCCGCCAGGCCGATATCCAGGTTCAGCAGGAGGGTGGCTATGAATGTCACAACCCAGACCAGCTGGAGAGGGGACACAGTCAGCTGCAGCACAGCCTCTCCACTGGCACCCACAAGCCTCAGGGAAGGTGGAGAAATCGTCTCCAGGAACAAGAGCACAGCCCCAGGGCTGGCCAGCACCTTACCAGGTCCACCTTGTTGGACTTCCAGAGAGTGCTTAAGTCCTTGAACTGCTTGAACATGCCCTTGAGGTTGGCAATGATGATGGCAGCTAATATGGCCTAGGAGAGAAATCTCTGCAGCTGTGAGGAAGCTGAGGACAAATCTCTTTGCTGTTCACTTACCATATCACCATGCCATGGGACAGGCACAGGTGAGGGATGTGACACTGGGGCTGTGGGACTAGATGTACCTTGGGCAGGTCTCGGAAGAGCTCTCCAATCTTCAGAATGGTCACCAGGATGACCAGGGATGCGATGACACCAGCTACCTGTGCAGAAGGAGAGCAGGAGGCAAGGGGTGAGCCCCCACTGCTCGCTGTGCTGCCTGCCCTTGGTTCAGCCCCAGAGAGGGGGGCAGCGCTGCCCAGACCCACCTGGCTGTTGCCCCCTGTGCTCTCCTGTACCAAGCTCCTCGACATGGAGCAGCTGATGGCAAAACACTGGAAGAATCCTCCTAAGAAGTTGCAGAGACCCAGTGCAATCAGCTCCTGCAGGGACAGAGGAGTGGGAGGGCAGCACCGTGCTTTCATCTGCCTGCAAGAAGGGCAAGATTAGCTTTCACCCAGGGTGGGGGTCCTGTGCCTCAGAGCATCACCTGGTTGCTGTCCACTTTGTAGCCATGTTTCAGGGCAAAGATTTTGCCCAGGGAGATGCAGATGGCATAGCCTACCACAGCAATGGCAAAGGCATTGCCTGCCACCTGCCCAAAGTAGCTCATGTTAGGGACCACAGGTGGCTTCAACCTACATTCAAGAGAGAGATGGGGCTCAAACAGGGGTGCTGTGGGCAGCATGGTGCCCTGGCACAGCCCCCTGCACCCTCAGGCCCTGCTCACCCACTGGGGATGTTGCCCACCACGGAGATGCCAAACTTTTCTTTCAGGTTGACCCCATAGGAAATGCCAGTGGAAACAATGATCTGGGGGAGAATGACTGGAGTGAGGCAGGGTCTTCCTGCACAGGGACTGTGGTGGAGGAACACATGCCCTGGAGCTGCACTTGCCAAGGAACTCAATCCCACCACTCCCCACCCTGAAGGGGGCAGGGATGTAGCAGGGATTCCTGGCTGTGTCCCCACAGGAGGCTGGGGCAGCTCTGGGTACCGTGATAAGCTCGATGGGGATGGGCATGGGCAATTTGGCCGCAAACTTGTGGTTGAGCTCCTTCACAATCAAGATGGCCACCATGGCAATGATGCTGGTCACCAGGGTGCCCACATTGGTGTCTGGCAGCTTCTTGCAGAGATCGATGACAGTCTAGAGAACACAGGAGGAGGGAATGTGCTCAGGAAAGCAGATGCCTCCCCAGCAGGTTTTTGGAGGCCTTATGTGCCCCAGAGGTGAGCACTAGGGGTCTTTGGGTGCCAGCAAGCCCCCACTCACCACAAACAGCGAGAGTGGCCCTGAGGCCTCGCCTTGGGAGATTCCAAAAACATTTTTGAGCTGGGAGACGAGGACATGCACAGAGGCAGCAGTGGTGTAGCCACGCACCAGCGGGTCTGAGAGGTAGGTCACCACAAATCCAAACTGCAGGAGGCCCAGGGCCACCTAGAAGAACAGATGGCAGAAATGACCCACAGGTTACAGTCTCCTGTTCTCTGCTACACTAGGCTGGGACCACCTTACCTGGAAGATACCCGTCAGGACAGTGATGGTGGCCACCAGCTCCACCCTGGCAGCATCACGCATTTCCTCATCAACCGTTGCATTGCTGCCATTGACGGACACCAGGAAGTTCTCACTGGGCATCAGGGACTCTGTCAAGCTCCCAATCATGACAGAGATTACAGCAAAGGGACCTGAGAACAGGTACAGTGTGGGCAGGGAGCCCAAGGTGGGCACCAGGACCTCTCTGAGAGGACAAATTAAGGTGTCAGCTCCTCTCTCCTTAGGCCAGGCTCAAAGCACACACACTGTACTTTGGCTCTGGCTTGGCCAACCCCCTTCTTGGTGGAGCAAAGTAAAGGCAGGAAGGGTTCCCCCAGATGACGATGTGGTAATGCTGTGCCATGGACATCCTTGCTCCCTGCCCACCATTGCTGTGCAAGCACATGGTCCCTCAGCTCACCCACGGAGTTGTGCCTTGACGTTCCAAAGAAGAAGTAGAGGAAGACGGGGTAGAAGGAGGAGTAGAGCCCCGTGACCGGCGGCAGCCCAGCCAGCAGCGCATAGGCAAGCCCTAGAAGGTGGAGAAGGGAGACATGTCACCAATGGCCAACCCCTGACCACCCCAGCTGTGGGGGGCCCCTGGCAGCCTGGGCATGGCATCACTCACCCTGGGGCAGGTGCATGATGCCCACACTGAAGCCTGAGACGATGTCACCCAGGAGCCAGTCCTTGATGGGGTAACGGGGCAGCCAGCGCAGGAAGGGCAGGAAGCGGAACAGCAGGGACTTGGCAGCAGAGCCCGAGCATCTGCTCCTGGAAGGAGCAGGAGCTGAACTTGAGCACAACTGCAGGGGGCTTGGGGACATCAGTGAGGGTAGATGAGGCCCATAGGAAGCAATGTGGGACCATCAGCTCCATGCACTGGAGGCTGGTGTCCCTCCAGGCAGGAGGACAGAGTGGGCACATGGGTGTCTGGGCATAGGGAAATGAACCCCCAGGTCTGCAGCTCCCTGTGGTGGCGGGGCTGGGGTGCAGCATGGGGCAAGGTGGACCCCATGCTGGGGTGCAGCATGGGGCAAGGTGTGTGGGGCAAGGTCCAGGCACATCCCACTGGCCACGTGGTCTTACCTGGTCTTGCGGAGATAGCCACGCAGAGAGGGGCTGGTGGGAGGTTTCCTCTGTGCCACCTCCTCCAGTTCAGCCTCACTCAGCACCTTGTGGGGCCCTCGGTGGCTCAGGGCCATCTCTGCTGCCATGCCCACCTGGCTCTCCGGAATGCCAGTCCACTGCAAGGACACAAGGGACAGCTCAGCCGCATTCCCACAGCCAGGGGCATCCCATCCACCCTGAAGCCCCTCCTCCAGCTCCCCTTGCCCATGGAACCATCCCACCTGCCAACCAGGTGGGCAGGAATGGCCCTGAGGATAAGCACCAGCTGAGTTTTGGGAGTCCTGAAGCAGCAGCACTGACTCAAAATGGAGAGCAGTAGGCAGTCAGCAGGTGGGCAGGGAAGGCTTTGGCAATCAATGCTGCCCACTCCTGCCCCAGAGCAGCCCCATCCACCCCACTGAAATGCACGGGTGGGGTGTGCCAGCAGAGCTGCCTCGGGGGGCTCCCTCTCCACCTGCCCACACAGGACCCACCTCAGTGCAAACACCTTCCCCTCTGTGAACTGCAGCAAGGCAGGGCAGTGGGCCAGTGCAGCTGCTGGGCAGAGCCCCATCCATCCCACAGCCCCATCTGCAGACTTTGTCCCTTTACACATGAGAGAAGCAGGAATGTGAAACCCCGGCAAATGTCATGGCTCACCATCCCTCCAACAGTGCCCTCCCTTGACCCCTGTAGTGCAGAGTGGGATAAGCCTGTGGGCAGAGGAGCCAGGCTGGGCTGAGGTCTCGCCCTTCCCAGGGCTGGGACGGTGGGTCTGAGGAACCCCTGTACAAATCTACAGCTTGTGCTTGCTCAGGGCTCGCTCTGAGAGCTGCACCATCATTCCAAACCCACCCAGCTGGTGGCCTGATCAGTGTTAAGGTGCTCATCCACTTGCAGCTGGACCCACAATCCCTTCCCTGAGTGCCTGGGGCTGTGCCAGCCTGAGCTCCTGTGTTACCCCAGCCCTCCTACCTGATGTGCTCAACTTGGTCAGGAGCCACCAGTCAGGTGTGTGCTCAGCTTCCTCCTATTTATTAAAACCAGCCAGTGATCTTTGAGACAGTGTTCCTTGCCTCCTGTCCTTCCTCCTGCCCTGCCAAGAAGCCACCCCGCTTCCCACTCCCATGGATGCACAGCACCCACCATGCTCCCCTTGGTGCCCTGGGTTCAGCAGCTGTGGCAGACCCAGTACTGTTCCACTGTGCCAAGAGCCATCCCCTTCTGGGGACTGTCTACCACAGTCTCAGCTCCTGGTCTCCAGCTACATCCAGGATGCTGCCATGCCTGACCACCCATGTCACGTGCAAGGCAGGGGGCTTCTTGCCACTGGGCACAACCTGGTGCCAACCTCCTGCCAAGAGCTGCCTCCCCAGAGCACTGCTGTGCCCCCATGGCTCCCATGGATGTCTGCTCCCCAACCCATGCCCTGGAGCAGGAGCTGTGACCAGGACAAGAAGGCTTACCCAGAGCCTCTGGTCATGGCATCCAGGGTATTTTCCCCAGACCCTTGCTTACCTGCTGGAAACAGGTGTGCTATGCTCTGTGGACTACGCTGGTCTCACACAATTTGCACAGACCCAGCTGTTATCTTGTTCCAAAGGTCCCCCGCGGGCGCTATAGTCCCACTGAACCCATCACACCTCCCTGGGCTCTATCACAATGTAGAATTGGTTACCAGGAATTTCTGAGTCACATTTGGCCCAGGCCCACGGGGACACGGCAGCGGAAATCCAGGCTCAGATTTCTGACTGGAAGCAAGGTGTGATGTGAAGGCAGTGGGCAGGGCCAGGCATTAGAGAATCCTGGGTCCCCTGCATGGTGGGATGGGGCTGAGAAGCAGCAGGAGCGGTGACATCCAGGACCACAATCTCTGGAGCTGGAGCAACTTGTCTCCCTCCCTGGTGCCTTGTGGGGGCAGCCTGTGGCCACCTTGGCTCTCTCTGTGGTGAGCAATACCCAAGTCCCACAGCTTTCAGTGAGGCTGAGCCTCTTCCCTCAACCCATCCCTGGCCCTCCCTGTCCACCCTCATGCCCATCAGTGGTCAGGTAAAGGCATGTCCAATACAGGCACCCACATAAAACTGCTGCCTCCTCGTTTATCCACTCCTTATCATTTATTCACTCCCCCAGCACATGAGAGGTTATCACAGGGCTCCTGCTCCAAAGCAGATAACACCCCATGCCATTTATTGCCTCTTTATCACTGCTCCCTGTCCCCGCCCATGCCATTCCTTCCCTCACTCCAGCCTCCAGTCCCCCACGTGCACCCCAGGCTGGTCTCTCTGCCTGTGGCCCCCCTCACCCCTCCAGCCCCCCAATGGCTCTCCCTGGCCCTCACCCCCCAGCCAGCCTCTGGCAGGGCTGCAGGGCAGGACACAGCTCCTGGCACTGCCAGCACAACTCCTGAAGGCTGCCCTGAACTCCCTCCCAGCAGCTCAGGTGACAGCCCCTAGGGGACAAAGGGATGACAATTGATGGTGACCCTTGCTCAGGGTGCTGTGGATCAATGCTGCCCTTTGCTTACCTGCTATTTCCTCTTCAACAGGAGGGGAGGACAGAGGGCACCAGGATCACGTTCAGCCTTCTCTCCCCACACTTCCTTCTCCTTGCTGGCAGCCAGCTTGACCCTGCTGAGGTCACGCAGCCTTTGGAAAATGGATCTTCTTCCCTTAGCCTGGTCAGGCTGGGGGTGCTGGCAGCTGCCAGGCACGAGCCCCACAGCTCATCACAGCCACTGTGGCATTGCAGCCCTGCCAGCCAGGCCTGGAGCCCCTGCACAGCACCACAGGCAATCCCAGCTCTGGGTGAACAGCCTGCACACAGCCCAGTTCAACCACCTCACCTCAAGTCCCCATCCCAATGTCACCTTGCCTCAGGGCACAGTGACTCCCAGGCAGCCTAGGAACTGGCTGTGAGCTCCTGCCCAAGCCCCCTCCCACCACCAGCTCGAGCCCAGGTGCTGCATCCACAGCCCCAGCCATGAATCCCCAGCAGAGGGAGAGACAGCACAGAGGCCAGCACCATTTTATAGACTTTTATTTCCAAATCTGGCGCTTCCATTGTACACTTTTACACAGCCAAAAGGGGGATGTGGGCATCTCCCCACTCCCTGCCAACAGAGTCAGGAGACAGAGAGAGGAAACAAAACCCAACCAAATCCCCCAAAGGAAAAAATCCAAACTCAAGGAGGATGCTCCCCAGAGCCCAGGTCACAGCACTACAATCAGGGACCAAGCTGCAGACTGGTCTGCAAGAAGCAGATTTCTGCTTCTTGACTGGCCCAGCTCTACAGGGATGGCCACCAGCCCTGCAGGGATGGCCACCATCTCTGCTGCTCTCTTCTTTTTGGCACTTGACACTTGCTCTCCATTTGGCAGCAGCATAAAGAGCCCTGTGCCCAACTTGGCAGGAACATGGGCCCTACAGTGCAGCAGGGACAGGATCCCAGGACTCTGGAGAGAAACTTGTAAACGAGCTTGTTTCCAAAGGCAAAGATGGGCAGCGTGGAGGTGCCTGGCTGTCCCAGCAGGTGGGGCCAGCAGGCTTTCCCTCTGCACACTGGTCCCAAATGGCATGTAAACATGTCAGCAGGCCTTTCTCTCCTCATCCCTCGGAAAAGGATGACAGTGAGCCTGCCTCATCAGGGCTGTGCTGGGGACCCAGGGCACCCCCAGTCACCAGCCCTTCTGTTCCCTCCATACTCTCCCCACTGACTCGGGGAGGCAGCCAAGAGGCCTTGGCCTCCCTAGAGGCATGAGGACAGCAGCATGGGTCCTCTCCTGTAAACATGTCAGGCTGGGCTACAGTAAGATGCCACGGCAGTGTGGTAGTAAGGCAGTAAAGAGCACATGGTCATGCAGCCCTGAGAGCACCTGGGGGGTTTAAAAGGGAACGTGCTGGCCCTGCTGAGCCAAATGCCCTGGCCTGAGGTAGGCACAGAGGGGTGCCATCTCACAGCACAGCCAGGGGTCAGGCCCCAGGCTGAGCAGAGAAACCATCTGGGTAGCCTGAATTTCCAGAGAGGGCAAAGTGCTGTTTATCTCCATCTCCCAAAATTCAGACCACTCTGAGCTGGAGTCCTTTGCTACTCAGGGGAGAGCAGGTGTACAAAGAGGCCCCAGGGAACCAGCTAGATAAAACTTTTGTGGGCAATGCTGCACCCTAAAATTGGAGCCACATCATGCTCCCGTGGATGTTAGTCCTCTGCAGAGTGAGGACTGGCTCTGGGAAAAGCCAAACCTACTTCTCAGCAGGACAAGGGTCATCCAACTCCTTTACCAGACCCACAAACCAACAGAAGTTTGTTCTGTAACATGCAGGTTAAAGAGCACAACACCCAGTGGGTAAAAACCCAGTGCTCACTTGCTGAGCCGAGGAAACCAGCACTGATGAGAGTGGGACCACCCTGGTACAGGACAGGACTGCACAGCAGAGCTTGTCTCCTCCCCAGCAGGTTCCTAGAGCTGAATTTGCTGCCCCACTCACACGTGCTCTCGCTGGCACAGCCCCAGCTCACAGACAGGGGCAGCCCCATGGGGCGGTGCCATGGCAGGGCAGAGGGAGGCCTGGCTGCAGGGGGCTGAGGGACACCAGGCAGGCAGAGACAGTTTGGAGCTGCAGTGGGAGGGCAGGGAGGGCAACAGGGCCAGCTGCCCTACAGGGGGAATGGGACAAAGCACTGCCAGCAAAGCCTTAAGGACTGCCTGGCACTGTTTCTCCAGTCCACTGGGATCGTGGTTCTCGTAGCCCCAGGGAAACTGGGAAGGGGCTGTTGGTGAAACAAATGCTCCAGGTCCTGGGAACAGACCATCCGTAAAAATAACCATAGAAATTTCTCTTCTCTCTGATTACAAAGATACAAAAGGATAGAAAACCCTCCCTGTCCCCATATCCTAAGCTCCATTTCTGTCCCCCTGCCATTGCCCACCCTTCACACACACACAGGCACACCCCACACACAAACAGCTCGCAGAGAAAGACCTTGGCCCCAGGGGATCAGAGATGCCACCCTTGCCCAGTACTACCTGTCACACCAGGCAGGTGATGGAGAGCATGGTGGCAGCTGAGAGCCTGGAGGCTCCTGGCAGTGGGTGGTGTGGGCTGCTGGCCCCTGAGCCCACAGGGCAGGGGAAAGCAGGGTTGGTTTTGGGCCTCTGACAACCATCAGTTCTGGCCCCTGCTCCATGGGGATACCAAACCTCAGCTGGCAGTGCCTGGTGAAGAGCCCTGCTTCTTCCATCTCTCTTGTGATCCGTTTCAGCCCCTCAGGAATGGCCATCGTTTCTCATTATTCTTCTCAGAGGAAAGAAAAACAGTGTTAAGCCATGGCATCTCTCCTGGGCTCCAGCACCCTTTCCCCACTATGCCAGATGGGGACAGGGCAGAAAACCTCTCCTGTGTCAGGGCAGGAACCGTCTCCGAGTCCCTGAGATAAGGGAAGGGGGAAGGAGGGATGGGGTGGGGTGGAGTGGGAGCAGTACCAGCAGGGAGCAGAGGTAGAGGGAGAAAATGACATACTGGAACAGCATGCCTGGGGAGAAATGTGGCTGGGGAAGGCAGGGCTTCCCTAGGACTTGGGCTCCCTCCTCTCCAGCCAGCCTGGCCCTTGCATACATCCATTGGGACTTAGAGCCAGCACTGACCAAGGGATCAGCCAGGAGGCCAGCCTAGCTGCACAGAGCATCTTCCCTGAGTACCCCCAGGCCACAAGCAAGGGCCATCATCCCTTGGGCAGAGGGGACAGACTCACATACACAGAGGCATCTGCTTGTGCTGCACTACAAGCATCTGGAGCTGTCACACCTGAAACTTCTCCCTGCCCAGTCACTACTCAGGACCAGGAGACACCTGCCACTCACACAGGGAGCTCACCCTTACACAGCCCTCTCCCTCTAAACTAAACACCTTTGGGAAGAAGCCAGGCAGGTGGACAATGCACAAGATTGGCTGAACAAAACCTGGCTAAGGAAGGAAGGAAACCACTTACTCTGAGTCTGGTGACAGCTCTGAAATGCTGTGGGAGGTGGCAGAATGAGGTGTTGAGGGACACACTGCAGAGGGCGTCGAGGTCTGCATGGCAGAGGGGGTGGCGGTGGTCTGAGGGCCTGAAGGCGTGCTGGAAGATTGCACCGAGGACAGCACGGAGGAGTTAAAAGAAGCAAGGATGGAAGAAAGGATATCTAACTGTTCAGTGGAAGGATGTCTGCTGGGAATGGCCTCCAGGTTCTCCCTAGAATGCTGTCTCCTTGACAGCGGTTCCAGGCTTTCCCTGGACAGCTGCCTCCGAGAGAGACTGCCCAGGTTGTCCTGCGAGGGCTGCCTGCTAGGCACTGTGTCCAGAGGCTCTCTGGAATTGGATCTTCTGGACAAAAAGTCCAGCTGCTCCCTTGAAGCTTGTCTAGCTGATGCTAGCAGATCCCTTGAAGGCTGTTTTCTAGAAAGCAAATCCAATCGCTCTCGAGAAGTATCCCGACTTGGCAACATGTCTATTTGGTCTCTGGACACTTGCCTACTTGGCAATGTGTTTAGCCACTCTCTAGAGACTTCTCTTACTGGCCCACAGTCTAGCTGCTCTCTTGACCCAAATCTGCAGGGTAAAGCATCAAGGCAGTCTCTGGAGCCCTGCCTCCGGGGCAGCGTGTTCCCGTGATCTCTCTGACTGGGCCTAGCAGCGAGTAGATCCAAGTTCTCCCTAGATGCATGTCTGCTTGGGATACTTTCCAGGTGTTCAGTAGATCCATGCCTGCTGGGGATAGTGTCCAGCTCCTCTCTGGACCCATGCCGACTGGGCACAGCTTCCAGGCACTCTCCTGAGTTGTGCCTGCTCAGCTGCTCCCGGGACATCTGTCTCCTCATCAGCATGTCAAGCTGCTCCCGGGACGAGTATCGGCTGGCTGGCTGGGACAGACTGCCAGCCCCAGAGTAGATCCTGCCATAGGAGGCAGCAGGGACAGCCCTGTGACCCAGCGTGGACGTCTTGTACCACGTCAGCTCGTTGGTCATCCTGCCAACAGATGGCAAGCCCTGGAGAGTTGGGGGGTACTGGAGGCGGTTCTTCAAAATCCCTGCACCAGACAGAAAGAGAAGTCAAATATTTGCACAGCAGCAAGAAGAGCAGGAAAACCAGGGGGACGCCTCCCCAAGGGCAGGGCCACACAGATCTAATTCTGAGCTTTCAGTGTCATGTCAACCTGAGACAGGCAAGGCCACCCTCGCCCGCTTGCTCCAGATTGTTACCTTTTCTCTGCCGCTGGGTCTGGGTGAGGGAGTTCTCATCCCCACTGGTCAAAGCCAGGTCTGGCTGATTATTGTTGGCTGCATCCTTATTGATGTCAAATCCCAGCTTCCGCTCAGAGCCCCACTTCTGCAGGGAGCAGGGGTGAACCTCACACTCGCCCAGAGCTGGCCAATATGACATGAGGTCATTGCCATCCACATCTGATGAAGGACACAGCAAATCAGGCCCCAGAGAAGAGGGAGAGAATATTTCCATGAGCAGCAATTGAGCCATCACAAGACATGCATGGCCTGACCCCCCAGGGAGCTGAGCTCATTCTTTTCCCTGCCAGAGCCCCGGGCCTTGCCTTTGGGAGTGGTGTTGGCAGGGTTGGTGAGGAGGCGCTCGCTGTGCGCCGCCCGCTTGAGCTGGCGCTGGAAGCGGCCCCGCAGGCGAACGTTCTCCTCGCTCTCTGAGGATGGGATGGAGAGGCTGCGCTCCTCATCCAGAGACAGGTCACTGTCCGAGTCCGAATCCTGGTCTGGAGGAACATGGTGTGTTGGGGAGACATTTGGAATGAAGGTGGGAGAGGTTGCTGCTGACAGCACCAGGAAGGCAGAACCACCCCAGGCTGACCACACTTGTGAGTTGCCCCTGCCCTTTGTTGCCCCTCCCTCAGCAGCAGCCTGTGCCAGCTCCCTCAGCCCTATCACCAGGTACCTCTGAGAGGAGCTGAGCTCCATCTCATTGCACCTTCTTGTAAGGCAGCTGCAAACAGCACTAAGATCCCCTCTGCCTCCTCTTCCAGGCTGAGTAAACCCACGTTCCTTAGCCTTTGCTTGCCTGTCCCACACCCCAGCCACAGCTGTCTAGCTCCAGTGAGTCAAATGTCTGTGCTGTACTGGAGAGCCCAGTGCCCCCAGAGATCCCACAACAGCCCATGTCCCCTGTGTTGCCTCCCCCATTTCTACCCCCTTGGGGACTGGCTATGCCCTTTGCCATCTGTCCAGGAGGAGGCTGTGCTAAATGACACAATGGCTGCCTCTCCTTCCTATCTACCACACGTTTGGAAGTCGCAGCTGAACATGGGGTGCAAGATGCAACCACACACCCAGAGCCTGCACCAGGAAGAACTCCCCCAGCTCAGGAACAGGGCTGAGCCTTACCTCCCCCAGCATCACGGTGGAACATTGCCATGTCAATGTCCGTGGGGCCGGCGTGAGCCAACAGGCTGTGATCCAGGGCTGAGCCCTGACGTGCTGCCACGTTGTCTCTGAAAGAGAGGAGGCTCAAACTGTCACAGTGGCAGGAGCCTGTGGCTCTGCCCAGGCACTGCTGGCCCCTGAACCCTGGCTGCTCCTACCTGAGGTAAGCTCTCTGGCTGGAGTGGGTGCGGGCAGAGCGCACGCTGCTCACCGAGGACACCGTGGAGGCCCCCAGGGTGATGCGGATGAGCCCGCTCTCCTCAAACAGTGCTGTGTTGTTGTAGGCATTGGGGCCCTGGGGGGGAGGGAGAGGGCACATGCCCTGTTAAGGAGCTGCCACGGCAGACCAGGGAAAGTGGGGATATCCCTGTCAGCTCCTGTCCCAGACATGCAGCCTGAGCCCAGCCCCCTGGGCTGCTCTGCTCTCACCCACCTGTGTGCTCCTCGTGGCCTCCTCGCTCTGCCCCTTCTTGCTGAGGCAGGCCAGCTGCCATGCCTCCCGCACCTCCTCATTCAGTACACAGAACAGGACCAGCACTGCCAGGCCCTGTGGGGAGAGATGCCATGAGAGACAGCCCCTCACTGCCAGCTCACCTGCTTGCCCACAGTGCCAGCAGTGGGCTCCTCCCTGGCTCCTCCCAGGCCATCGGACTAGGATGCACCAAAAACCCCAAATACCAATGAGAGCTAACACCCATAGTGGCCATGGATGAGGGAGGAACAGGTGGGGTGTCCACCTGTCTGGCAGTGGCCAAGAAGCAAATGGCGGGGTCCTCTCCAGCAACATCAGCCCCAGTGGGGGGAGAAGGTTGGCAGGGTGCTGCCATGAATCATATTTTGAGTGTCCAACACCTCCATCACATTCTCTTACTCTGCCCTCTCAGGACATGGAGGTGCCTTCCCTCCAGATGGCACTTGCTATCCCTTGGATGTTACCTCTGAATCAAATGCCTTGCAGCCACCTCCTGCTCTGTGTGGCTGCTCAGCACAGGCACAGCAGCAAGGAGTGGCAGGAGTCACTCAGTGCCACAAAGCTGACAGCAGAAGGGACAAGGAGCTCGGTGAGATGTTGGGAGCTCAGCACAGGGCACCCATTCTCCACAGATGGCCATGGGGACCACAGGGATGCTCCACTGGGCTGACCCTTGCCCTCCCCAGCAGAGGCTGGGCAGTTACCTGGAGGCTGCAGAGGACAGTGTAGAAGTAGTGGAAAGCCAGGACACTGTTGTTGACAGCCAAGAGGCCAAAAAGCCAGGTAGTGCTAATAACTAGAAGCAGAACAAAGGAGCTCCGTAACGTCATGCTGGAGAGAGAGAGACAGACAGACAGACAGGGACATAGACACACACTGAGAGGTTAGTGTGTACTGTTAACCTACAGGCTAGTGCTCACTGAGATCCAGAGGGGAAAGCTCCTGCAGAGACCTCCCTGCTGTGCCCAGCACTGCAGGCACATCCCTGCACAGTGGCCCAGCTTCCCCTGACTGCCAGGCCTTCCCTTCTGGATCACACATGGCAAACACGGGGGCCAAAATGACACAGGTCATTTCGAGCCACAGAGAGCTCAGCCATGCTCCAGGGCTGGCTCAGAGGGAGTGGGGAAAGGTCTCAGGAGCATGTAGGAGAGGAAGAAACAGGTGTTCATAGCTGACAAGGGCTGAGTGCTGAACCCAAGCAGACACAAGAGGTGGCTGTGAGGGCAGGTGGTGAAAGGGGACCAGCTGGGAAGTGAGTGTGAACATAGTGGGGACATAGGAACTAGAAAGGATAAAGTTTAGGAAGGGTTAATGTGGCTGGCAGGTGTGGGAGAGGACAGTGGCTGCAAGGCTGACACAGATGCACAGAAGGGCCCTCTGATGGTAGGAGGAGGAGGATGGTCACTGAAAATGCTAAAATCCACTAGCTGCCAGAGCTCTGCTGGGAGTTTGGCCACTAATACTCACAGAACTGATTTCTTCTTGGTCTCCTTTTGGCCTGGGGAACAGGACATCTTGGCCACAAGCAGGAACATGACCCCATTCATCTGAAAGTGTTGGCACTGATTAGAAGCTGTGCCAAGGGTTGGCTCTGACCTGACCTCCCCAGTGCAGACTCCAGGCTCGCCAGGCCCTGCAAACATCCCCTCCTTTCCCCTTCATGCCCGAGCTGTGGCCTCCCCCAGGTTTGGCTAGAGTTGAGGAGGGACAAAAAGAGGGCCTCTAACTGAGGGAGAGGGACACAGAGAATGGGACAGGCAGTGGGCAGCCAAGGAGGGGTGAGTGCCCATGGTGCAGAGAAGGGAGGCAGGAGAGGGTTGTGGGTGAAACAGGACAGGGTTTTACCACAATGACGACAGTAATGGGGCCTGCAAAGCTCCAGACCAGCTTATCATGAATGGAAATCCAGCAGAAGTCGGGGTTCCCGTAGCCCTCAGGATCCAGGCCAACAGCCAGCCCTGCAGGAGGAAGGGAGAGGTCAGGTCCACACCCAGCAGCCTTGGACTTGTCCAAACCATGTCAATCCCATGCCAGCACTGTCAGCAGTGAAGGGGCTTTCTCCCTGCTCCTTGCCATGTGCATAGGCTTCCCCACCACAGGGGGAAGGAGTCAGGACTGTGAGAATCAGCAACAGGGACTTTATTTCCTTCTCCTCCTGACACAGCCCAGTCCAAGAGGCATTCAGTGCTAACAACAGGTCACCCAAGTATGCAGGCTTGGGAAACCAAGAGACTTTAACTAGAATACCTGAGGAGATGTGCTAACAAATTACTTCTCCTCAGGAGGCAAGATGAGAGCCCTTGATACGTGGTCCCTGACCACCACAGCACTGCTAGGCAGCGCTGTTGTCAGCACTGCTGACCATGGCAAGCCCACCCTTAGCTCTCCCCCCTAGATAAACTGGGCAACACCAGGTAGTCAGGGACTGCTGAGAAGCAGTAGAGCTGTTTTGGGCATGGCTGCAGCACCAGCAGCTCCTACCAGTGATGATGGCAGGCACACCCCAGCCGATGGCGTAGTAGAAGCGCATGGCTCCAAAGTTGACATTCCGCGCTTCCGTCTGCATGCGGTAGATGTGGAGGCCCTGGACGAAGAGCCAGGCAAAGGTGGAGAGGAAGAAGCAGTGGAGGAGGATGGCAATCACAGTGCAGAGAAACTGGGGAGACAAGAGTGACTTAGAGATGGTCCCACTGTGCCAAGGCTAATGGCATCGTCCACACCTCACCCAGTGTGTTCAAGCCCACAGACCTGGTTCTCAGTGCGGTTGATACCCAGGAGAAAGAGCAGCTCAGAGAAGAAGAGGGTGACAGATATGTTGGAGTGGATGCCACGTGTGTTGGACTTGAGGCCTTTGAGGCAGGTCAGAAAGGAGAAGGTCAGCAGCAGAGACACCAAGGAGAGAGACACCAAGGAATAGGTGACAATTGCCAATGTCTCCAGATCACCTTCCAGTTGCTGCAGCAGCAGAGAACCAAAGGCAAATAGCAGGGTTAGGGGCAAACACAGGAAGCTTGCAGAACTCTCAAACTGTGTGTGTGTCCCACATGGAATTTTTTGCCTGTGCCCAGGACATTTTCTGTCTGTGCTGGGACCCAGCTGCTAACAGTCCCCACCATCACCCACAGTCCCACAGGCCTGAGGTTACCTCTCGGTGTGAGCTGTCCATCAAAACCCCAAAGGTGCCAAACTGGGAGCACTGGCAGTGGACATGGGTGGTGTTTCGGTACACGAGCTCGCAGTCCCTGGCTGTCCAGAAGCCAGAGGGGTTGGTCCTGCAGCCACCAAAAAGCAGAGTGCACTTAGGAGAGAAGACACACAAATGTGTGTGGGGGGCAAGAACTACAGAGAAGAGGAGTGACTGACAAGGCTCTTCTGCCAGCAGATACAACTGCTCTGCTAAAGTGGAAATATGGGAGCCAGAGTGTGGATGTGACACTGAGGGAAATGGGTCAGTGGTGGACTTGGCAGTGCTGGGTTAATGACTGGACTCAATGATCTTAAAGGTCTTTTCCAAACTAAATGATTTTGACCCTGCTGTGCCCTCCAAAAAAAACCAAATCCCATGGGAGAGGGCAGAACCCCCCCCCCCCCCCCCCCATCCCAGTGCTGCTCAGGGAAACTTGGGGTACGAGGAGGTGTGTGGGGAAAGCAGCTCAGAGAGAGTGGCCCAGTCATGCTCAACTCACAGGTTGGAGTGGTTCCACTGGACACAGAGAGGTTTGCTCCTGTTGGCTGTCTCCAGCAGGTAAAATTCCAGCACAAGAGGGGTGTCCAGGGGTCCTTGCAGGAAGGTGTGATTGCTGAACACAGACACACTCACAATGGGAGAGTTCATCACAGGATTCTTGGGGAGCCTGCGAGGAGCAACAGAGCTCTACCATCACTATCTGTGACGGTAGCTACAGACCCCCAGAGACTTCCCAGGTATCCTTGCTCTGACAGCTCAGAAGGAATTGCTCAGAATACAACATGGAGCTGGGAAACATGGCACAGAGCAGCACCAAGGCTGGGAATCAAACCCTCACCATTGCAGACAGACTTGGCAAGTGCCAGAGGGAACAGAACAGAGTCCAGCCAGCCCCTGTGCCCTGGTGCTTGTGGGGGCACAGGGGAGGAGGATGTACCTGACGCTGCGGCGATCCACCTGGTAGCGCGCAGGCAGCAGCCCCCCGAGGGTGCGGTACATGATGAGGATGACCACAGTGAGAGTGGGCTCGGGCTCTGGCAGCGCCTGCCTCGGGGAGGAGTTCTCCACAGTGTAGTTCCCTTCAACCCCAGCCAGCGTGGGCACTGCTGTGGGCACAGCTGGGGCACACAAAGGGGTGGTGAGAACACACACACACAAAAACACACACAAAAACACACACACACAAAACCACACACACACGCCAGCGCATGCTGCTCTGAAGACAATTTGCAAGGCCATCAGGAGCCTTTGGGATGTGGTGAATACGTGTAAAGCTCAGGATCTCAAGGTTGGCTCTCAGATCTCTGACAGAGACATGTCTCAGTAGGGTACATGCAAACTAAATGGCTTTTAAAGGTCATTCCAACCCAAACCTTCTTATGATTCTACATCTTTCCTGCCAGCTGTACCCCCCCATGCTGTTCCTTGAGTGATGCTCTTGTGCTCACCTTCAGCTTTTGGAGGGCTCAGCACCGACAGTGGCAGCACCACGTGTGTGTGGGGGTCCCAGGCGGGCTGGCCCCTGAAGAGGCTGCTGTGGTAGCGGGGATAGCGCCGGCGGATGTGGGAGTGGTTCTCCATGCGATCGATGCTCAGCACTGCGGAGGAGCAGTCAAAGTCAGCTCGAGGATGGAAACCTGGAGAGCAACTGTGCTCCAGAGCACCCCAGGATTCAAGTCCGTGGCCAAGGGAGTTGGGGCTATAACCTCTTTTTGGGCATGACACTAAATCTCAGTACCCACAGCGCTCCTTCCCAGCCCGGGTCCTTGCTCTGCCATAGGGCAGGCTACTCCTGCCACCACGGCCAGCTGCTTTTTCACTAGAGACAGGAAAGTAACTGTGAGCAGGCAGCACACTCTGAGCTCTGCTAGCTCTTGGAGGTCAGCTAGTCCAGGCAGGGATGGGACCAGGACATCTCTCACAAATGCTTCTCCATGTTAGAGAGAGTCATCAAGGACATTACCAGCACGCTCCCTGAGGTGCAGTGAGGTGAGAAGGGAACCAGGTGTGATGGAGGAGTGTCCCTGCACCCCAGGCAGCTCCTACTCACTGATGTTGGGGGTGACGACACCGACGGGGTTGAGGTAGGTGAGTTTCATGTTGCTGGCCAGCGTGCCCGAGTAGTCGCGCAGCTGCTCCATGAGGCTGGCGCTGCCGTGCTCCCCGTGGGGCAGCATGGCCCAGTGCTCCCGGTTCTCAGGGGCCAGCACAGAGCTGCCTGCACGCAGCAGGTTCTGAATGGGAGAGACGCGAGGACAGAGGGTGAGCGTGGCCTTTGGGCCTCTCCTGACCACCCCCAGACTGCAGCACTGTGCTCTCTGCACAAGGGCTCTAGGAAGAGAGGTACTTCCTACTATGATGGGCTCCCCCCCTCAATTCTCATCAACCAGTGCCCTACAGAGATACCTTTCCTCCACCCTTGCCACGAGGGACCTGCCAGCAGCAGTAAGACCTCCCTCTGCCTTCCCAGGCTGAGCAAACCCAGCTCTCTGCCTCTCCTCAACCACTCTTTACTCCAGCCCTGACCACGCAGGCCTTGCTTCCCACACTGTTGGTGTGAACCGAAGAGCCCAGAGCTCCTGACAGGGTCCCACCACACCCTCAATCCCCTCAGAAACACAGGGTGGCTGCTCAGAGCAGCAGCACAGAAGGCACTGTGATGTGGGCAGGCCTGACCTCGTTGAAGTGGGCGTCCTGCGTGGCGGTGAGGCCGAAGCCGTGCTGGCGGCTCTCGAAGGCCATGAGGCGGGACAGCAGGCGGAAGGTGATGTGCACGTCGTTGCCAAAGTAGTGCTCCATGTGGTCTGTCACGGCCCGCAGACGGTGCGCCAGCTTCTTGGCTTCAATTGTGTTGAGCTCAGTCTTGTTCCTCTCCAAGCCCTCCAGCTGTCAGCGGGGAGAAAAGAGAGGGTTAAACAATTCAGCAGGTTCCTCACCAGGGATGCTGCAGGCCCTGCTGGGCACAGAGACTATTTCTGAAGCCACAGCAGAAACCATGGACACTCGCAGTGGTGGTCTCTAGAACAGGGAGAACATCTGGCAGAAAACCAGCCTCCAGTAACACACCAGGGTCTGCACTGGCCTGGCTAACCAGTGCCATACACAACAGAGGCCAAGGAGATGAAAGGACAGGGCAAGGCCCTGGCAATACTCCCCTGGAAACTCTCCTGGCTTCAGTTTCAATTCAGCCTAGATGACATGATGGCATTCAGCCTAGATGACATGTAAGTGTTGAATACACTTGCCTGGATATTTCAAAGGGATTTGTCCCTGACAAAATCAGGGGGCTAGAGAGGTCTCATTGAGCAGACATCCCACCAGCTTCAAACCACTCAGCCCTGCTCAGTGTTATTTATTTTTCCCTCAAATACTCTGGCAGGACAAACTAATTTCTGAGGGGGAAACAGATTAAATGAAGCCATATGAATTTAAGCTCAGACCACTGCTCCCACAGGAGGGATTTGGGGGAAGGAGGTGAGAAGAGAAAGGGACTGAGCACTGTGGCAAGGCCCTCTCATACCCCAGGCACCCCTGGAGAGCTGAGTGCTTTGTGGCTGTGAGCCCTTGTTCAGAGGGCTCCTGCTCTGTCAGGGCTGCAGAGCTGAGAAGATTACCAGCACAGACAGCTCCTTGAAGGCAGGCGAAGTGCAGTTGAAGAGATCTGGCTCCAGCCAGCCCTTCTCCTCATCACAGTGTCTGATGGCTGCACCTAAAACAAGGAGGAAGGGCTTGTTGGAAATTCAGCACAGGAGACATGGCTGATCCTCTGTACCAGCTAATCCCAAGGAGTGGCACTGTTACACCCCAGGGCCATCATCCTGCTTTGCACCAGTGCAAACCATTCTGCTCTTGGTTTGTGAAACCTCAGCAAGCTGCTGCCATCCCTCCCTCCAGAAGCTTCATGCCCATGTGTGCTTTGGGGCTGCATCAGGCCAGGTGCCATCACACAGGATTGCAAAAAGGACTGACTTGGCAGGACCCAGGCTGGAAAAGCCCAAGGGGACATGACTGTGTCCTTAGGCACATCTGACCACAAGTTATGGAAGCCCAAGCAGCTCTAGGCATCCCCCAGCTGACAGCCTGAAATGCCTGCAATGCCTGCTGAGGTCCTGCTCTCTCTACAGGGCAAAGCCACTCCAGGAGCACAACAGCCCTGCTGCTGGGCTGGAAAACCAGCCTCTGAGATGAGCCCCTTCAACCAAGGGGGATGGAGGAGTGGGATGGTGCACCCCAGTGTGGAGGATCCAGCAGTGTGAGTTCAGTATCCAGTGCCAGCCCCCAGTCCCTGGTTGAAGCCCAAGCATTTGTGCACAGCAAGGGAGTTTGCAAAACTGAATGGGATGAGATGTTAACCACCACCAAAAACACTGCTAAAGCCAACACAAAGAAAAGTGTTCTCAGCTGGGTGTGTCACCACAAACACTCTGAGCAAGAGAAACCAGGCAACCCCAGTGTACCCAGCAGGACTGTGGAGCCTCCTGGGGACAGCATCAGGGCACAGGAGCCCAGCCAGGTGCCCATGGCTGGGAGAGGGTATCAGGGGAGGGCAGGGAGAGGAAGCTTAGAGCAGACTCCAGTTACTGATCAGAAAAGCCCCAGGGACAAGCTCTTCCACCACCTCCAGCTCCCAGCAGTCCTCCCAGCCACTGTTCTCCCAGCTGCAGGAGCACAGGGACCAGTGCCATTGCAGCAGGGAGCAGGAAGAACAGGAAGTCTCCATACTGATGGCATTCCCCTTGCACAGAACAGATTGACTCAGACCTGAGCAGAATCTGACCCCCAGGTCCCTGTGCCTTCCCCTGCCAGCCAGGCAGAAGGAACAGGACCTTGTGCTGTGCCTGCCCATCAGTTCCTGTTCCCATCCTACCACTCCCCACTCAAGTAGTTTCTCCTTCTTCCACCCCACAGCCATTCCTCCCTGGCCTCACCACCCACTGCTCAGCACCAGCTCCTTCCCCTCCCAGGCTAAGCAAGCGAGTGCCACCCAGGAGAGCCAGCATCCATGCCAGCCAGGGAGCAGAGCACAGACCTGCCCGAGCCAACACTGCAGGCCAGGCACACAGGGTGGCAAGGGCTGCATGCAGCTGCAGCTGGGCTTGTGTGGTTAGTGAGCTGGGAGCAGGGAACACTGTGGAGGAGCAGGGAGACCAGGCAAAGCATTGGGAGGACCCTTGGCAGCTCCAGAAGCAGCAGGGAAAGTGCAGGGGTGTGCAGGGTGTCAGGCAGGGAGCAGGGAGGGAAAGCTGTGTGGTGCAGCCCTTAGAGCACAGGGGGAAGGAGATGGGAGCAACCTTACCTGCACCCCTCAAGCCTGTGCACGGAGGGCGAGAGAACCAGGGAGAGAAGCGACAACAGTTAGGAGCCAAACCTGCCTCCTCCGGGGGCGAAGGGCTGGGGAAGGACAGGGCTTGTATTGTCCCCTGGGGCTTGCACTGCCCTACACTCCCAGACACCCTGCTGACACCTTTTCTGTCACTGAGGACAGCTTTGCCTCCTCCAGCTCAGGATGCTGAGTCCTACCCAGCATTCACCTGACAGCACACTGTGCCCCGCTTCCTTGGCAGGGCACACAGGGATGGGGCTGGTGGAGTCACAGCAAGGCACTGAGGGTGCTGTGCCAGGCCTGACCTCAGCCTCGAGCCTGGTGAACCCCAGCAGGAAGAAGACAGGCACTAAGACTGAGGGAACAGCACAGCCCCATAACTGGGTGATGGGTCTTACACCCCATAGCTTTTACCCTACCCCAGTGCTATGGCCAGCACCCTCTGCTCTCTGCTCTTCCCCAGGCTGTGACATTTTCTCTTCCAACTTCCTTCTCCCAAACTTCAAGCCCAGCTGAACAGGACTGGGGTAGCGCAAGAAGAGAGTGATATTGCCAGGGCTGCTACAGGACAGCCAGGCTGCCCCCTCCCCTCTCCATCACGTCCCCACTCACCCAAGGAGCCTTTGGGACACAGCACTGCAGCCGAGAAGCCAAACTTGGTCTGGGGCCACCACACACCTGCCTTCAGGCTTTTGGGGCAGCCGTCGTAGAGCACTGTGGGGACACACAGGTCACAGGGCCAGCCCACTGGCACCAAGCCCCTGGCAGCAGCTGCCCCTGCCGTGCCCACACTCACCCTGGCAGCCGCTGGGTGTCACCTCAGCGAAGGGGCTGTCACAGCTGTTGCACTGGCGGCCGATGACCCCGGGCCGGCAGTGGCAGCGGCCGCTCTCCCTGTCACAGGAGCGCGAGGTGGAGCCCACGGGGTAGCAGTCACAGGGCAGGCACGTGTCACTGCCTCTGGGCCGGTAGTGGAAGTCCTGCGAGGACATGGGGACAGTCATCACAGTGCCCCAATAGGACAGCAGGCTGGGGAACCCCTGGAGCCAGAGAAGGTCAAGGCATTCCTGATTTCCAAGCACCCCACTGCGCCCATCACCACCATGCTGGTCCAGGAAGGCTGAACAGAGGAGGTGAGCAGGGATCCAACCCAGATATGGACACACAAAGCAGGACCTGGGCAACTGCCAGGCCTTTGTGGGGGGACAAGGAACAGCATCAAGAACAAGCAGGGTTTCAGAGAAGCCATGGTCCATGTCCCCACTGGCACAGCTGCCCCTCACCTTGCAGTGGCACTGCCCGTTGGTTTTATTGCAGTCGGGGTCAAAGCCTTTGTTCACATCACAGTTACAGGGCCCACAGGTGGGGTTTCCCCACCAGCCCTTTGGACACTGCTGGTCTATCCTAGGGAGAGAAATATCTTTGATATTACAACAACCAAATTCCCCGGGGCCTTGTTCTGCCACCAGTCAGCAGCTCCAAGGAGGAAGGTGGCACTGAGAAGTCCCTGGTTACACATCCAGGATGAGAGGCCAGCATGGAGCCAGGCCCAAAGGCCACGGTCCTGCCCTGTATCTCACCTGTGCTCACAGTACTGCCCAAAGAAGTTCTCACTGCACTCGCAGACGTAGCCCAGGCGCGAGCCAGGCTTGCGGCGACACACCGACTTGTTCTTGCAGGGGTTCAGGTGACACACATCCACACAGTCCCCTCCGTAGTACCCTGAGGTGGGGACAGACACCACCAGGTAAGCAAATACCTTCTGCCTGAGAGGTGCTGGAGTACCAAGGAGTGAATTCAGGGAGCTCAGGAGGGATTCTGCCCTCCAGAAAAACTGATGAGTGTCTGACAGGGATGTGACTTGCCCCAGGCACGGACAGGAGAGCAGTCACAGGCCAGGAGGGAGTCACAGGGGCAGAGGAGAAGATAAGCAGGCATCGAGAGCAGAGGAGTGGCAGGGTGCTGCAGGTCCTACCTGGCTGGCAGACACAGGAGTAGCTCTGCCACTCATCCTTGCAGACACTGTTGGCTGGGCAGGGGTTGGAGTCGCAGGGGCTTGGGACACTGCAGCCAGCCTCCACCCGCAGGGCATGGTTGGGCTTGGGCAGCACGATCCCGGTGACGCTGTCACCCAGGCGCACACCCTGCAGTGCAGGTGACAAACTCACAGTGAAGCCAGGGCAGACACACCAGGCTCCAGCTCTCCTGCCTTCCACAAATCCCCAGCAGCAGCCACTCGCCATGCTCCCTATTTAACACTACCCCATGGCACCTCAGAGCCTTGAATGCCCAGAGGGACAGTGACACCAGCAGGATGGATGCTGGCAGCAGTTGCCAGACTTGTGTTTCCAACTCTCCACAGAGAGAGAGAGCTCTGACCTGCTGAAAAGGGAAGGCTCAGAGCAATGGACTCACCTGTATGCAGCCCCTCAGCCCATTCTGCACCTCGCCAGAGCCCAGGACTCCCCCCACATGCAGGTGTTTCACCTTCAGGCCATGCAGTTCATTTCCCACAACCACCGTGTCCTGCAGAAGGGAGCAACACGAGGCAATGGGCACCAGCCCTGGCCCAGCCCTCTCAGGGGGTGCAGAGGCACAGCTCTGCCTGCGTTTGCCAAGCATCCCCCACAGCTCCTGTCCTGGTGCCAGGGTCCTAAGCAGCACCTACCTGGTAGAGCCCAAAGTCCAGGGTGAGGGTGATGACGTAGCGCGAGTCTCGCCCGCTGTGGACATCCCGCAGCTCCAGCTGGAGGTCATGCCACTTCCCATCACTGAGCTGCAGCTGGTCCAGGAGCAGGCTGGTGCTGCGCCCTGACCCCCTGCTCACCATGAAGGAGAGCAGGCCCCCAACCAGCTGCAGAAAGGGAACAGCAATGCCACCAGTGAGCAAAGACCTCATCAACCCTGGCTGCTTCCAGCCTACCCTCCATCAAATCATGGGGAGGGAAATCCATCCCTACTAAATGCCTCTCCCCTCAACCACCCTCTGCTTGGGGTGGAGCCAGCAGGGAGAACAAGGTCCCCATGCCCTCCTGGGGCAGACAGCAGCAGAGGCTGGCCCACGGTGCTGTGGCTGAGGCTGTGGCCATACCTGGCAGAGCAGGGTGGTGTACTGGCCCGCGTGGGCCTGCAGAAGCACCCCATCCTGCTGGCGTGTCCGGAACGCCAGCCCCAGGTACCACGGCACTGAGATCTTCACATCTGCCTTGAAGTCCCAGGTCAGGACACTGTTGCCCTGAAAATAGTGGGCATGGTGCATGGCTGGAAAGGAAAGTGGAGGTGAGGAGAAGGGTAGGGCACTTCACAGGGAGCACTAGATGCAGGGACAGCAGAGTTAGCTCATCTCACATGGATCCATCACTCTGCCTCCACAGCAACCCCAGCACAGCCTTGCACCCCATCCTGCCCGTGCCCAGCAGTGCCCCCTCACTCACCATGGCGACAGTCCTTGCCCCCAAAGCCAACAGGACAGAGGCAGGAGTAGGTCCCCCAGCTGACAGAGCAGGTGCCACCGTTCTTGCAGGGGTTGGAATCACAGAATGTGTGCTTGGCATGACAACCTGGAGGTATCAAAGCCACCTGTATCAGCCTCAACCAGCTCACCACCTCCCCCCAGCCAAAAGGAAAGGCACTGCTGCCTGCTGGCCCTTCCCCAGGCTGTCAGAGGGGCAAGCCCTGCTGTTCAGTGTCTCCACCCAGACCCTGCCTGCTCAGGGATAAGGGTTAAGGCTGTCGGTGCTCCTTATCCCAGAACAATGATACTGTAGAGCTGGACTGATGATCTAGCATCTCCCAGATCAGCCAGCTCAACAGGCTCTGCACTTGGGATCAGGGGACATTCCCTGAACATTAGCTGAGGTGGGCATTGGATCATTTAGGGGGACTTGAAGGCCTTGCTCTCCAATGAGAATCTGCTCAACTCCAGCTGTGGTGCCATGATGCTGTTACAGCCCAGCAGCAGTGCTGTGTGAGAAGCAGAATGCATTCCCTGGGAGGGCTGGCAGGAGCAGAGGCACTGGTACCTGCAGCAGTTCCGTTGTTGGCAATGTAGGAGGCCAGGTCAATGTGCTTGCTGTCGATGAAGAGGTCTCGCATGCATCCCACAAAGTCCCGGTGAGTGATGGGGAAGTTTTCTGGCAGGTTGGGGACCCCTCCAAGGAGCAAGGGACCTGTGAGGTCCAGGGACCTGCAGGATCAGAAGCCCAGGGCTTTAAGAGGTACAGTGACCTCACCTCAGTGAGCTCCCCAGTGCACAGGGCTGGAAGCACCTCCTCAGGGACAGGCACACACAGCCAAGGTCCTGGACATGACGGCCTGGCTCCACAGGGATCCACCCTTCCCACCACAGCAGTTCCAAGGAACTCACTTTTTTGAGCTGGTCTGCACACCTTCTGCAGCACAGGAGTAGTTTCCAATCTCACTGCCAAACTGCAGGGCCACTGAAGCATCACATTCATCTATTGTCAAGATGGCCACCTTGTCCTTGGAGGGGCCCTGCACCACCCCCAGGGTGCTGACCTTGGGCTGAAAGCAAATGAAGGGTGTCAGCAGCACACATGCACCAGACCCAAGCACCCAAGGGTTCACACAACAGCAAGGAAAGGCCTGAGTAGCCCAGGCTCAGCTGTGCTCCTGGAGGTGTGAATAATGCAGGAGGGAAACCTCCAGCCAAGCCCAGCAAGCAGCACCAGAGAGGGACATGGGCAAGGACACTGCACGCAGCACATTCCTGCAGCCTCCAAGTGAGGTCCTGGGTGTCAATCTGTCCCTGCACGCAGCTGTCTGCTCCACTGCATCCACCCCCAAGGGCTGACAACCTGCTCTACCTTCTCTCCAGAGCCCCTGGCATGGGACAGAGGCAGAGAACAGGAGAGCCAGAGCTGCTCACTTGTGGGGAGAGAGAGCCATGAACGCTGGGGCCAGTTGGGGCACACGTACCTTGTTGTAGTAGCGGAGCTGCAGCGTGTGCCACTGCCCATCACTCACACCCCCCGGCAGGTAGGGGCTCACCACCGTGCTGGACTCTCCTGAGGAGACAGGGATGATGGCAGCCTCAGGGGAGCCCGACAGCCTTCAGGTTTCCCACCCTTCCTGAGGCACCAAACCCACTGTGCTGCTGATGGTCTTGTGAAGATCACAGTGACACAACAGGACAGAATGGCGGCAGAGACACCAAAAGGGTTTGTCCTGGTTTGTGCTCACAAACTGCACTCCTAAGCCCAGGGAGAGTCCTGATACACACAACTCATCTCCTGTGCTATCCACTGATGCTCACCAATACCTCCCAACCCTGCTTCCCTTAGCACAGGTTCCATCCAGGGCAGCACTCTTCTCCTCCCACTCAGCACAGGCCTTCTCTCAGCTCCCGTGACACAAATCCCACAGCAGGCAGGGCCAAGAGTACCTGTGGAGTATTTCAGCTGGACCTGCCCCTGGATGATCTCCACTGCCAGGAAGTCGTGCCTCTCATTCAAACGCCCATTGTAGAGCAGGAGGCCGCCGGGCTCCACAGTGCTGAACCTGGGGCAGGGTAGGAAGAAGGAGAGCAGGGTGTGTGCAAGGAGCACGTGGAGATCCCCTGTCTCCTGTGGCATGCACCAGCATCCCAGCACAGGGACACTAAGACCTGAGCACGGGGGCCTGGCATGGAGGCAGAGAGCTGGCGGCAGCACTCACGGAAGGCATGAGCTGATGCCAGTGCAGATTCAGAGGCCTTTGGCCAAAGGTGCCAGGGCAGCCCCATGGAGGAGCAAAGCCAGTGACACAGGGGTGTGGAGAGTATCAGGCAGCCCCCAGACTGGCCCAGCATGCTGGAGGTCAGTGCACAAGAACCACCAGAGCAGGGCCAGGTGAACCGAGGACGCTGCTGTGCAGTGGAGGAGATAGAGAGAGAGAGAGAGAGAGAGCACTCACGAGAGGGCGAGGGTGAGGTGGAAGCGCTGGCGCAGGCCCCGGAACATGATGAAGGATCGCGGTGGGAAGGAGCGCGTGGACACGTGGCAGAAGGGCGCCTCGAAGCCGCCCGCCGGGCACTGGCAGCGGAAGCCGCCGTCGGCGCCGTCGGTGCAGGTGCCGCCGTTGTGGCACACGCCGGGCACGCAGCGCCCCGCACGGCTGTCCACCTCACAGTGCTCTCCTGCAGGGGCAAGGCCACAGGCTGGGACCGCACTCAGCAGCCACCCACAGGCTCCTTGCCCTGGGAATGCAGACTTCAGCCTGGATTCGGGACAGGGCAGCTGAGGGAAGGAGTCTGTGGAGCAGCTGGGGGCCAGGGAAGGATAGGACACCCCAAGTGTTACCCAGGTGTCCCCCACAGGAGCCAGTGAGCTAGCAAGCACTGCCAGCCCAGCACGAGCCACCGGGCTGGATGTGATGCCAAGTCTGGCTGAAGGGACAACTTTGGATCCGAATCAGCATGGGAATGTTACAGGAGGGCACTGGCCACAGCTGGGCTGCACAGTCCTAAGAATGGAGAAGCAAGCCAGGGAAGTCCTGGTAATGCTGAGAGTGCCTCCTTGGGCCCTGCCACCACACAAACCCGGGACAGGCATCTCAGTCCTGTCTCTGGGGTGTGGGGACAGCCCAGTGCCACTGAGCTCCTGTCAATAGCTATAGAAATACCACCCATGGCACCGGGAGCTTCCAAACACTTGCATGCAACTGGGAACCACATGGAGAACAACAAATACCCTGGCACCTTGCTGGCATGGGTAACAGGGATGCCCCACACCAGCTCAACAGTGCAGTGCAGTGCACCTGTCAGCCCCTTTTCCTGTGCTACTCCCACAGAACCCAGGGAACCACTCAGCTGAAGTCCTACGCCCCAGGCCCTGCTCCCATTACTTGCTCTGTGATACAGAAGGAGGATGAGGAGACAGCATGAAGTGACAGGCAAATGAGCTCATTAACCCTTCTGCTAATGGCTGTTCACGTTTCAAATGCTGGAGGTTAATTACCACTGACTCTGCTTATCTCACCAGGAGCCACCTACAGAAGAGCTCCAGGCAGCCATCTGCTGCCATGCTCCCTCCTGACAGCGAGAGCAAGGCAGGGGTTCCCTCCTCAGTAGCCAGAGGCCACCTCCCCTCATCCCCCAGTTGCCAGTTCTCCACAGCCTGTTGGGAACTTGCAGCAACCAGACTCTGGCTGGACTGTGGATTCCCCTGCCAGCCCCCCAGCCAGGACCAGATCTGCCTGGATCAGATCCTGCCTGGTGGGGCACCTGGGCCCAGCCTCCCCTTCTGTTCTGGGTGTGTTGCAGCTCAACCACTGCACATGGGGCCAGTGTGACTCCACACCTCTGCCAGACCAGCTGAACACTGGCACAGGCTGAAACCACAGACGGACTCCAATCGTCCCAGTGCCCATCACCCCCCTAGCATAGGGCACAGCCAAGAAGCCTCCTGTGCCCCAGCCTAGCCTAGTCTAGCTTAGTCCTCCTGCTCTGTGACAAGGGGTGGAAAGTGATGGCCAGGGTCCCCAAGAGTCCTCCATGCCAACTCCCTACCAGACAGATTTCTATGGCAACCTCAGCCCTGCACACGCAGCACCATGGAAACACAGAGCTGGGAGCAGAGCTGGACTCTGCAGGCACAGAGAGGCTGTGACACCCACTGCCCTGGTGGGAAGAGCACCTGCCGTGGTGACAGCAGTGCCAAGGGTCGCTCCCAGCCCTCCCCCAGGGCCCAGCCCCGCACTCACCGCTGAAGTGCTGGCGGCAGACGCAGGTGTACCCCCCCTCCCTGCGGGTGCAGATGCCCCCGTTGAGGCAGGGGTTGGAGTAGCACAGGTTGATCTCTGTCTCGCAGTAGTCCCCGGTGAAGCCCTGGGGGCAGCGGCAGCGCAGGCCGGCGATGGGGTGGATGGGCCGGAACAGGGTGGAGCGGGAGGCGATGAAGGGCGCCGAGCTGTCGAACTTGAGCACGGAGATGCACTTCATGTAGTTCTGGCAGGGCTCCCGCAGGCACACGTTGTCGTCAAAGGGCAGCACCTCCAGCATGGAGGTGCCTGTCAGCACCATGCGCTTCATGTACAGCTGCTCCTGCAGCTCCTCCGAGCTGAAGTAGCGCCCGCCCCAGGGCGCCAGCGCTGAGAAGCTGACGTTGAGCACCGTGCCCCCCACGTCCGTGTCGTTCTGGATGTTGAAGATGAAGATGTCCTCCTTGGGCGTCGCAAGCACGGTGGCCACTCCTTCCAGGAAGGTGGAGAGCAGCGGGGAGAGGAACCTCTCCTGCCACATGTTCTGCAGGCGCACGGTGATGCTGTTGGCCAGCATGTCCTCCGTGATGATGATCACGCGCAGGACGCACTGAGCTGTCACGCTGTGGATCCCGTCTGTGGGAGGCAACAGGAACATGCTGCAGGTCTCTGCCTGCTCTTGGAGGTCTCCTCCCTCCCAGCCCAGGGCAGAGCCCTGTGCCCCACTGTTTGACTCCTGGGTAAGGAAGCTTGGAGCCACAGCCCCAGGGGCTCGTAGGGAGCCACCTGGGATGGAGGGGGAGTGGCCGGTGTGGCTGCACCTTCTCCCCCCCATCAGGCTCTCCACTGAAAGAACTCTCAGGTTTTCTCCTTGTCCTGGATCTCGGCAGCAAACTGAGCTCTGAGGAACAAAGGTGCTCAGGAACAGAAGGAAGTCCCAGCAGGAGGTTTGGCAAACACAGGAGCTGATGCCAGGGCCTGGGGTGTTTTGCTTCCCTGCTGTGCCCTGCCTGCTTTCCCCATGCTGCCTTTTCCTGTGCTCTTCTCCTGCCATTTCCTTCCTCTCTCCTCCAGGCTCTCCCAAGCTTTTGTGCTGGTCTCCCTGCTTCCCCCCTTCTCACCATCTGCTCTGCATCTCTTCCTCTCTCAGCCCATCTCTGGTTTGTTTAATTCTCTTTAATCTCTATTTTCCTTGGAAACAAACTCCTTCCCTTTGGGATCGCGCTCCACATGAGCAATCTCGCAGGCAGGAGCAGGGCAGCGTGCAGGGACACTCGGAGGTGCAGGGACACTCGGAGCACGCCTGTCTCCTCTCTCAGCACCTTGGCCAGCAGCAGCAGCTCACCCACGGCACATCGGGTGCACTCCCGGCCAGCGGCTCAGGCTGCAGGGGCACCACAGCACAGCCCAAACGGCAGTGTTGCAGCTTCCATCCTGGCAGATCTGTGATCATGGGCCCCTGCCCCACCCCACCTACCCAGCTCCCAGAGACCCAGTGGATCCTGATACCCCAGGATACCCCAGACACCTCTGATAGCAGCTTTGGCTGGGAGAAGCCTGTCTGCTATCACCTGGTCCCCTCCTTCTGGGCTCCAGCACAGGCTCCAGCAGGCAGACCCAGACTTCAGCATGGCAAGGCAAGACTCTGCCAACCTTGGGGGCCCCAGAAATGTTCGATGGGGCTCATCAAGAACCTCACTGCTCTTGAAACGGAGCAATCCACCTTCCAGCCCATTGCCAGCACCCCAATGCTGGTGCCCCATGGGCATAAGCAGCACACAGCTGCCACCTGTTTTTCCCACCTCCCACCCCACATTCACCTCAGAGCCTTAAACCCCCACATTTCCTTGGAAAACTGGCTCTCCATCATCATACCAACACAACAGTTACATCAGCACATCTCAACAGTGACCTCCATGACTAATCCTGGATGCCAAGCCCTGCTGTAACCTCCCCTCTGTGCTTCACCTGCTCCAACTCAGTGCAAGGAGGAGCAGCAGGATTCCTGGCACCCCAGCCAGCCCCATCCCTGACCAGGATCAGGTGTGCACATCCCTCATCCATGCCCCAGCTCCAAGCCTCACATACAAAGCTGCCTTCACTGTTCCTCTCTTCCCTTGGCTGCTGTGCTGCAAAGCCTTTTGATTTCCCCCAGCCCTGTTTGAAGTTTGCAGTGCAGGAGGATTTACAAATTGAAACATCTCTCTTTCTTTCACCTCTCTCTACTCTTCAGAAGGTGAAAGCTTTCTAGTGACCCTGCAAATTCCTGTGCAAGCAGCAGCCTGCACACAGGGACTGGTGCTCTGGAGATAAGGCTGGCTCCAGGCTGGGGGAGCCAGTGCCAGTGCAGTCACCCAGGAGCTAATCTCCTGCAGGAAAGGGGGGCTGCTTCTCTCTGAAGTCAAACTGCTCCCAGCCCATATGGAAGCAAGGTGAGAAAGCACCTGTCTGTGTGTGAAAACACCCTGCCTGCTCTGGCACAGAGGGCAGCATGAGCAGCAGCAACAACGTAGCTCCACTCAGCATCTGGTTGGACATGCCAGGGTATCCAGATCTGTCAGGGCTCAGGGCAAGGAACTGGCATCACCACCTCCATTCCCCAAGGCACATTCTCTCTGCAAGAGGCTCATGGGCTGCTGAGACCACCCCGACCCTGGGCGGCAGGACTGTGAAGAAAGCCACAAGTCACACTTGGCATAAGATGCTCCCCAAGCCACCACCAGCCTGGCAGCTCTCCCTGGTGAGGCAGTACCCCAGGATGCCATCACTTTGACACCAGCTCCCTTCTCCACACAGCTGGGTCATGTCCCAGCTCTCTCCCCTCTCCTCTCCCTTTGTCCCCTCCTCTCAGTTGCCTCTCTGGTCAAGGCAAGCATGAGCTCCCTCCCCTCTCCTCTCCAGCTCCCAGCTCACCCAGAAGCAGCCACAAGGCCTGGGGACAGCTCTTGCTCTCCCTAGGGGCTGCTCAGAGCCCAGCAGATTTCTGCCTGATTTATGGCTGCTATTAAGCCTTGGCTCACACGATGCTGAGGGCATCCTGAAGCAGGCTGGAGGCCAGTAATGCCTCACAGGAGCAAGGAACCTGTGCCTGGGGAGAAAGTGAGTTGGAGGGTACCTGATGTCTTTGGCATCACCCAGCCCAAGGCAGGACAGCCAAGCATCCCTTTCCCAGTTCCCCAGAGCAATGTGGAGCCAGGCCTGGCCCCACAGGCCTCCTCAGTAAACCCTCCTCTAACACTGTCCCACCTCAGCATCACACCCAAGGCTGCCTCCCCCCTCCAAGCAGAGGGAAGCAGATGGTTAAGAGAATGACCTGCTGCAAATGGGGAAAGAAAAAAAAAATAAAGCTACCAGAAGAAAGCCCAAAGCTGGCTGGAGGCACTGACCCCCCATGGGAGGCATTTTAATCACGAATGCTCAGCCTTTCTGATTAAATCCTGTGGCTGCAGAGCTGGTGCCTGGTGAATATTCATGCAGCAGAGTGAGGAGTCGTAGAAACACAGCTACAGGGAATGAAGCAAGGAAAAGGGACAAGGGGCTCTAACCCTTGTGCTGGACAGTATTGAGCCATTGTGTTTGCAATTCCAAGACTGACAATTATCAGCTTTAAAAGCAACGAAGCTAAAGAAGAGCTCCATGCCCTCTTCTGCTGAGTGGCAGCAACAGTGTCCAAGAGAGCAAAAGCACTATTCTGAGTGAAATGGCCACCCCAGAAGTGCACCCAAGGGTGCTCTGGGGACAGACAGGGTGACTTTCATGTTTGCAGGTGAGGAACAGTAAAACACTTCCAGACAGAGAAGCCAGGAAAGAGCTGGGTATCAGTATAGTGAACATTCCTCACTGCTGCGGAAGGGCTTTGGCAGACCTCTCAACATTTTGATAATATTTTACCAGTTAAGAGATCTTGAAAGTAAATAAGGCTACCTTCACCCAGCACAGAAGATGAATGCCATTCTCCTGCACCTGAGCCTCCACACTTGCCACCAAGCCCAGAGAAACCAGTCTGAAATGGTTTGAAGTCAACGTGATGTCGGTCTCTCACACTGCCCCGATTTCAGAGTGCTGCTGGCCATGGACAGCCCCTCCATCCCACTGTCCTGCATCCTCAGCAGCCAAGAGCAGATTTTAGCAGCCAGAAGTGTCCTGTGAGAAGCTGAGGTCAGTTTTGAGGCTATCAGCCCTGCTGGAAAGGCACTGGTTTGTGATGGCCCAAGTCTTCTGCCTCCTACAAGGGGCTGAGCTAAGAATACACACAGCTCACAGGCAGGCAAAATGGCCCCTTGCCCTGTGTTTTAGGGGGACTCAGCCTCCCTGAAATGCACCATTAAGGCAGGGATTCAGTGGCCTCCTAGGATGCTGACCCTTGGGGCACCCACGTAGCTGCTCCTGCTGTCTCCCAGCAGCAGGGAGGTGCTCTGTCAGGCAGTGTCTGGGGCAGACAATGCAGCCAGGGCTGACTGTCCTGGCTGCCAGCTCTGCACACCCACCCTGCTCTGCACACAGCGACAGCACGGGGCCGCGGAGCTGCCAGCTGGGCGGGGGGCTTCCAACAACAAAGACTGAAAAACCAAACTAGACCTCCACCTCACAGCCAATATAAAAGCCAACAAAAGGCTCATTTCCCAGCATCTCACTTCCCTCGCCAGAACAGCTCTTCCCCTTCCATCTTCTCCCCTCCTTGAGCACACCTCTCCCATTCTCCCTTCCCGCTGGAAGATGACGACATTCTAATTGCAAGGGCCCCCTTGCCACGAGGCGGCTCATACAGGACTCCAGGATGTGATTGTCTCCTGCCTTTGTGCAGGGTTAAGTGTGTGAGGAGGCAGGGCTTGCATAAACATACTGGGGCAGAAGCTGGAAAGGTCAAAACCACCCCCACCTCCAGCAAGGGGCTGCAGCCGCTCTCAGCCAGCCCTGCGGCTACAATTACCCCCACAGAGCCCCAGCCCACTGCCAGGCTGCTGCTGCTCATGCAGGATTGCCTTGGACAGGTCTCCTTTTAAAGCCCTCACTCCATCTTTTGAAAGAAATCCTCCTCTCACAGAATAAGCCGGACTGAGAGAGCTAAAAGGGAAGGCAGCTGGTAGCCGATGGCCAGGGGAGCATCACAATTTAGAGCAGGCTCCCCAGGCACTCCTGGCAATTCAGTGCCAATTCCTGGCCCCTCCAGAGAGGGTTCTTGCCCTCCCTCCTGCAGCCACTCCATGGTTCAGCATTGGACAGATGCCTCCATTTCAGATCATGCTAAGAAAGGTTAGCGGTGAAGGCAAAGCTCAGGCTCTGGGAGCTCCAGGTCCAAACCCTGCTTGCCCATGGTCCATCTTTGTCCTGACCTCAGCTGGGCTTGAGGGCACCCAACACCCCACAAAGCCACCCCTAGCTACAGCTAGCATCTGCATTTGGACACCCCAACACAAAACACTATGCAAGAGTTCCAGGCACTGCACTCATGCTTGTCACAGCTGTCCCCTGAACACTGAGTTGGCTGCAGAAAGGTGGTACTAGGCTTCAGAAGCCACCCTGAAAAGCAAGTGCTGGCAGGTGCCACAGCCAGAGTCCGGACTGAACTGTTTGCTGCTGGCAGATGGGTGTTTAAGAGGGCTCCTTCTGCAATGAGCTCAGTCCCTCCCTCCTGTGCAGAGCCAGGGAAGCACTCAGTCCCGGCAGAGGGAAGAGCCACCTGGGCTTGGGAGCAAGGCAGTGTACCAGCCCCTGGGCCAGCAGCCTGGCCATCCTGGGAACTGCCTCTTTCATGGGCCAGCACCCCATGGGACACAAACAGTCTGGCTGGCTACAACACTTCCAAAGGTGCCTCACTAGCAGCCAGAAGCGATCTCACAGCTCAGTAACGATGCTTTGTTCTTGCAGACCATTTCCAGCCTTGGCCCCTTTACGGAGCACTGCTCAGCAGCCTGCCTCCCATGCCACTCCTCACACCATTCCAGTAGAACTCTCTGTCTGGAATGGACCCCCAGTCCAAACCTTGTTAGCAGTCCCCACCCCCAATGCACAATGGGCTGCCCCAGAGGGACCTCGCAGAGCCCCCCAAAGGTACTGTACCAAAGATTCAATGATTTGCACTCCCTACCTGTGACAGTCACCAGCATGGAGGCCACAAGCGGACGGTTGTTGTCCAGCTTGCGGCTCAGCCTCAGCTCCCCGCTCGACTGATTTACAATCAACAAGTGCAGCTCATTTCCCCGCTCAAAGGAGTAGAAGAGGTGGTCAGATGCATCTGGGTCATACGCTGGGACCTTCCCTATGACCCCTGAAGGGAAGGTGTTGGATTTATTTGACACGTAGTTATTGAACAGGATTTGGAAGTTCTTCAGAACAGGGCTGTTGTCATTCTGGTCAAGGAGTTTGATGTGGACTGTAGCTCTGCTGACCAGAGGGGCAGAGGTGGCCTGCACTACAATCACATATTCGGATTTTGTCTCATAATCCAAGTCTATCAAGGCTGTGAGCTCCCCAGAAAAAATGTCCATCTGGAATATCTCGGGGATGTTGCCTTCCACAATTTGGTACATAATCTGGGCATTGGGTCCCTCATCCGGGTCAACAGCTGTGATTTGGGCCACCACAGAGCCTACAATGCTGTTCTCCTTCACCAGGACCTCAAACTCTTCAGCAGGAAAGACAGGAGCATTGTCATTCACATCCTGAACGGTGACCTGGATGTGGACGGGAGTTCTCTGAGGGGGGATGCCCCTGTCCACAGCGTAGGCAGTCAGTTCGTAGACAGGAACGCTCTCGCGGTCCAGCCTGCGCACGGTGCGAATGATGCCCGAGGTGGGCTCTATGGTGAAGTCTCCATCCCCGTCCTCCCCGTTCTGGAAGGTGTACTGCACTCGCCCGTTGGTGTGGGCATCCCGGTCGGTGGCAGAGATCTGGAGCACGCTGGTGAAGGGAGGTGCATCCTCAGAGATCACGCCCTGGTAAAGAGGGCTAACAAACTGGGGGGCATTGTCATTAACGTCATTCACCATGATTTCAACATACGTGGTGTCTGCCTTCTGGGGGATCCCATTGTCCTTGGCAGTGATAGCCAATGTATAGGTGACCTGGTCCTCATAGTCCAGTTGTGCCTGGAGGGTGATGGCCCCAGAGTCTGGGTCAATACGGAACTGAGGGACATTGTCTTCCAGGTAGTAGGTGATGCGGGCGTTCTCTCCCACGTCATCGTCCGTGGCACTGATCACCACCACGGTGCTGCCCACAGGCCGGTCCTCGTTGATGCTCACGGAGTAGTGGGCACTCTGGAACACAGGCCGGTGCGTGTTGGCATCGGTGATGTTGATGTGAACGTGGCAGTTGTCACGCAGGGTGCGGTCAGAGGCCGTCACCGTGAGCACATAGCGCCTCTCCTGCTTGTAGTCCAGCGGCAGAGACAGAGTGATGAGCCCCAGCCCTCCCTGCGTGCTGATGGAGAAGCGGTTCCGTGTGTTGCCCCCTGTGATCTGGTACGTGATGGCACTGTTCACGTCCCGGTCCACTGCCGTGACGCTGAGGACGCTGGTGCCCACAGCCGCGTCCTCGTTCAGGCGGATGAAGTATTCCTTCTGGGTGAACTCGGGGCGGTTGTCGTTGACATCCATGACAGTGATGGTGACGCTGGCCGAGGCGGATAAAGACGGAGAGCCATGGTCATGAGCCTCTACCCCAAAAAAATAGTGCTCGACCGATTCCCGGTCCAAGGGCCCACTGACTGTGATCCACCCCGTGGCACTGTTCACCACAAAGGGTGTGTCAGCCGACACCCCTGTCAGTTTGTACTCCAGGCGGGAGTTCTCGCCGTAGTCTGCATCCACGGCCTGGATGTGGATGACAGAGTGGCCCAGGGGAGCATTCTCCAGGACAGAGATTTGAAAAGGGGTGCTGACAAAAATGGGGGCATGGTCATTGATGTCCACCACCTGGATGCTCGCCATGCCAGTGTTGTTAGAAAGAGGAGGACGCCCTGCATCCTGAGCCCGGATCCTCAGGGCGTACTCCCGTTCCACCTCAAAATCCAGGGGGGCCACCACCTGTATTTCCCCAGTGACACTGTCAATGGAGAACTGGCCCCTACTGTTCCCGCTGATGATGTTGTAGTGCACCAGCGCGTTGTTGTCCTTGTCCAGGTCCGTGGCAGTGACACGCAGGATCTCGGTGTGGGGCCGTATGTCCTCCCTCACTTGGACAATGTAGCGCTTCTCACTGAACTGGGGGATGTTGTCATTCTCATCAAGGACCGTGATGTAGACCTTGACAGTGGCGGAGCGGGGTCCTGGCTCCCTGCCCTGGTCGTTGGCTTCCACCACCAGTGAGTACTTCTCCATCTTCTCCCTGTCTACCGGCCCGCTGGTGGTGATGAGGCCGGAGCGGGGATCAATCTCAAAGATGTCATGGGCAGCCCGTTCATTGACAAAGCGGTAACGGATGTTGGCGTTGGGCAGGGAGTCGACGTCGGTGGCCCGCAGCTGCAGGATGGGGTATCCCTCCTCAACGTTCTCCCGGATGGTCTCCCGGTACTCGCCCTGCTCGAAGACGGGGTCGTGGTCGTTGCGGTCAGCCACAGTGATGGCCACCATGGTGGTGGCGGAGAGCCGCGGTGCCCCGTGGTCAGTGGCCGTCACTCGGAAATAGTGCAGGTCCATGCTCTCGCGGTCCAGGGCCTGGGTGGTGGAGATGAGCCCGGCCCGCGGGTCAATGCTGAACAGATCCCGCGAGCGGCTGTTCATCAGCGCGTCCATGGAGTACACCAGCCGCCCCGCCTCGCCCCCGTCGGGGTCCTGGGCCGTCACCGCCACCACCGCCGTCCCCGCCGGCTGGTTCTCCGCCACCTCCGCCTGGTAGTTGTACTGGGGGAACAGCGGGTGGCGGTTCGGTGCTGCGCGCCGGCCCCGCCGCCCCGGGGCCGGCGCCGGGACCGAGGGCAGCGGGCGCGGCTGGGCGGCGCGGGGCGTGCAGCGCGGCGGGGACCGGCGGCGCGGCGCCGGGGGCAGCCCCGGGGGCACGGCCGGCGCCCGGCACGGCACGGCGGCGGGACAGCCCCAGCGGGCTGCCGGTCCCCAGCCTGCCGGCGGCGGCGGCGCGGTGGCCCCCAGCCCGGAGGGGAACAAAGGGAGCAGCAGGAGCGGTAGCAGCACCAGCAGTAGCGGCGGCGGCGGCGGCTCCCGGCGGCGGCGGCAGCAGGAGCGGCTCGGGGCGGCCACCGGCTCCTCCGCCGCTGCCATGGTGCCTCGGCGGCCGCCGCCCGGCCCGGGCGCACGGCGATGGGCTCGGCGCCGCCCCCCCCGCTCGCGCCGGCGATGGCCGCCCCCTGCCCCGCCGCCGCCGCCGCTGCTGCCGGGGGTGGTGGCGGCTCCTCCCGCAGCCCCAACATGGCTCCCGCCGCCCCGCCCCGCCGCGCCCCCGCCCGCCCTGCGCCGCCATCTTGAGCGCGGGCGGCCGGGCCGGGCCGGGCGTGCCGGGCGCTCCGGGCGGAACGTGCGGCTCCGTGCCGGGCACCGCGGGGCGGCCGCTGCCGTCCCTGGAGCGGCGTGTGCCGCCCACGAGCAAACCCGCGGGCTCAGCGCTGCCGGACGGGTCTTTGCGAGGGGCTGCACCGCCCGGCCCCGGGTGAGCGGCTCCCGGAGCATCCCTGCCAAAGCTGCAGCGCCCGCGGACACCGAGACACCGTGCACACTGCACGCACCTGCTGAGCCCACCGACCCTGCGGCTCTGCTGGTGCACCCGGGGCCAGAACGGTGCCCGTGCCACCGCCAGCGTCCCCAGGGCCAGGCTGCGCCCCGTGCCCGAGCAGAGCCCGCGGGCACGGCTGCCCTGCCGCCGGCACAAAGGGCGAGGCAGCAGAGTGCCAGCAGGCAGGTCGGGCAGGAGGCACTGCCGTGCCTTGGCAGCCCCACGGGCCCCTTCCACCCCCCATGGCCATGAGGCAGCAGCACCACGTTGGGGATCTCTGCAAGGATGGGCTTTCCTGTGTGAATGAGGACAGGCGTCCCTGTGTCCCGCTCCTCCAGGCGGTGCAAGTGGTGGCCCAGCCCAGCCCCTGCCACCCAGCTCCCCACCCATGGGCATCCAAGTGCATGGTACAAATTCAGCTATCCCACTCTTCCCTGACACAGACTCCAGCTGCCAACACCCACAAGGTGTGGCACCATCACCAGGGGGAAAGTTGCAGATTTTGCTTCCTGCATCCCCGATATGAAAAAAAACCAACAACCAACCTTATATTTTTCCAAGGAAAATTCAGTTTGAGGCCCTTGCATTACGGTGATTCATTAATGCATCATCCTCATAATTTAGCTGTTGGTTTGATTCAATCAACTAATATCTCATCCTAATCCACTGGAGCTCATAACAGGCTTTAGGTTCTCATTAGTGTTTTGCATGCCATGGTAGAGGGACATCCTTGTCCACGTCCTGCTGAAGGAGAGGGCACACTGGGGCAAATGCTAGGGAAGAAAGAACCATGTCAGGGACGAAAATAGAGCAAATCTGGGAGATGGGGGGAGTTTAGGGTGGGGCAGGGAAGGGCAGGGCATACATGGGACACACTGTGCCTCCATGCATATCCTAGCTCCAAAGAGGCCCTCCCAGCACCTGCAGAAGCCAAGGCCTGGCCAGCACTGGGGTAGCCACAGGGTGGGCAGAGCAGGCAGGGCTTGTCCTTGCCCTGTTGCATGTGCTGACCATGTGTTGTAGGACATGACAGGACGTACCAGGTATTCCCTAAAGTGGGGGCCAGTTGCAGCTCAGCATGTGCCACAGAGAAGTTCCCCTGGTGCTTACACAATTCTCAAGGCTGACACCCAGTGAATGTGGATGTCTAACCCCTGGAGAAGCCAACATGGTAATTTATGAGCTCCATAGGATGGGTAAGCTGCTGTGATTAACTCCTCAGCCACCACATAACACCTCTTGGGTGGTGAGCACCAGCACTGACAGGGCTGTGGCCATTCCAGCCATGGGCATAACTGTGCTCTTGGGGGATATATGTTGTCCCCTACAGACCCTTAATTATCCACTTAAGCCCTCTCAGTGCTGTTAGGATAGTGCCAGAGCAGCCTTGGCCCTGCACACAGCTCACCCAAGAAACCTCATTTAACACAGAGCAGCTCATCACTCACGTGCAACAGGAACATGCTGGCTGATCATACATCACACCTCCTCAAACTGGGGCTGTGCCATCAGGAAACCAAATCAGGAGAGAGGCAATACTTCTTAAAAGTAATGAAGGCTTTCAAGTTTATTTGTTCTAATTACCCAGCTGACAGCTCAGGGGAGGAGGAGAAAATTATCAGGGTATTACTGCCACAAAATAGTTGTAATTGAATCATTCCAGACAATAAAGCAGAAGCGCAGGTCACAGGCAACGTGTCACTCCCCCCGCGCCAGCCACCAACACCTCAGTGTTGCACCACAATAAAAACACCAATACAAGGAGACACTGCTCTAATTGTGCATTATTACAGCCAACAATCTCGAGTGTCTCACCTACATGGAGAGCAGGATCTGCTGAGCAGGCTGGGGACAGTGAGTTCACATGCTGCAGTTTGATTCCCTGTGATGGGTGAAGGCCTCTCCTGTGCAGCAGGTGCATCTCTCTGACTGGACTCCCCAGCCAGCTGCCCCCCAGCTCTTCCAGCCCTTGGCTGCAGTGGCAGCAGGGTGCTGGGGCAGAGGGTGCTACGCTACTGTGCAGCTGGGACAGGGTGAGCAACCCCATGCACAGCAATGGATGCCAATGGGAGCCACCAGCTCTGCAGTCTGGGCTCCTGGCACATAAAGCCACGGGTCCTGCCACTGCTGGGTTTGCCTGGCACAGCAAAGCCTGTGCTGTGTCACTGAGGGCAAGTGCCAGGTGAACATCTCACCACAGCAGCACGTCATGGCCAACAACAAGCCTCAGCAGCACTGGGAAGCAAGCCGAGGCTGGCACAGGGGCACGTGAAACCATGTGCTGCACAGAGCAATGGGGCATAGGAGAGCCACCTTGGGGGACACACCAGTGAGCACTGGCAGCCCTTATGTGTCACAACTGGGCCAGGTGTGCAAACTGCACACATCAAGACCACATGCCTGGGGACTTTGGAGACACAGGCCAAAGAGGCAGGAGCTGGGACAGTGCTGGCCCTGATTCTGCAGGTAGCTGAGTTTGATGCCATCCCTATGTTTGGAGTGGCACAGCTTGCACCTGGCACTTACACCCCTGCCCTGGCAGGGCTGTGCCCGTGGCCTGGCTGGCTCCCTTGGCACAGAGCCAGAAGCAGACACCAGTTTCCTGCTGCCAACCTGGTGCTCTGCCCCGTGCCTGCTGTCCTCCCCTGCAGAACCCCTGCCATCCCAGCAGCCCAGAGCTGCAGGCACGGGCTGAGCTTTGGGAGCACACATCCACAGCCAAAGCACGATTCATTACACTCGGTACAGACCATTAAACCCTTCCCTGCCCGGGCTGGCTGCCGGGGCAGCTCTGCTGGGAGCCAGCTGAGGCTGCATGTACCTTGTGGGAAGTGAACTGTGAGTCCAGCTCTGCCAAACTCTTCATGTGGAGCAGCGATGCTGGGCAGGCCCCAGGAATGATGGCTGTGCCCCTAGCAAGGGCTGCTGCCCTCCACCCTTCCTTGTCAGCCAGCAACATGGTAGCAAAAGACAAGGCAAGAAGCTGAATAAGGGAAAACAACTGCATTACCCCCATTTGGAGATCAGTACCTACTGCTCTGCCTCTGTGGGCAGCAGGCATCCAACCACTCCTGATGCTTTGGTGCCCCCACAACAGGACTGGCAGGCAGGGCTACACTCACAGAAGTCCAGTTTAAGACATTTTTATTCTTCTGCAGGTTACACTTAGTGTTTAAGAAAATACAGGATCCCTTTTGACATTCATACATTTTTACAGGGAAAAAATAGGTTTCTCTACTAGGGTGGTTATTAAGCTTGGGCATTCCCAGGCTGACTTCCTTGCCCCCCCTTGGCTGCCAGGCCAACACCCTCTCTTCTCAAAGCATCACTGCCCTAGTGGCCAGTCCAGGCCTGCAGAGCTTGTGTCATCCCCTCAAGCTAACAAAAGAAAAGTAATTAAAGTAAATACAGTGCTCAGTATTTCCAGTTTCACAGCTCCTACACTGGCTACTGCAAAAGAAGACCTGGAGACAGGGAGTGACCACACTGTGCACACAAATATCTAAGAGACCCACGTTAGTGTGTGTGACTATCTGGACCAGGGAAGCAGGTTAATCCCGTTTGCTAGAAACCTAGAGGAAATAAAAATAAGGGTTCCCTACAATTAGCATAGTCACAAACAGCTACTGGACACCAGGCTCACGCTGCCTCTGAGTGCTGCCAGGGGACAGGGAGGGCAGCGAGGCAGAGCTACTACGAAGCTCAAGGCAGGAAATGCACGCGCTGCACGACCCGAGCGCGCCTGCCCAAGGGCAGCCCCTCTGCTCCAGGCAATGCTGCGACAGAGGTGGCAAGGGGCAGCTTCACTTGGCAGGACACGGCTTTGTGCTGTGTCCAGCCAAGGGCTTCCTAAGGGCAGTGTCATCCACGTGGCTCTTACTTCTAGGCTGCCACAGTGTGCAAGAAATTCAGATTTAAACATCACTATAGAAAGCAGATTGAAAAGCAGCTGCTGGGGTAAGACCTCCACGACCCAAGGTGGGCTGCTGCCCAGAGGCAAAGCTGAAGGCTAGGAGGGAGCGAAAGGCTCACTAGACGAGGCGTTAGACAGCGAGCAGCTACTTTCCCTTGGCAGGGCTGCAGCACATTGGCACTAGCAGCAGGAAACAAAACAGATGTTACAAAAGCTTCTTCCAAGCACCAGCGGACTCCACTTGGTCACTGCAGGGAGAGAGACGCACATGGAAAAGAAGTGATACTCTAAGGCAAAGGCCTTTCTCTTCAGGACCTCGGGACACCAGTGCAGCTAAACATCCCCCCATGCTGGCTGCTAAGCCCCCACAACCTCTCTGCCCTTCCCACCAACACCAGCTGCCCAAATAGCTCCTGCTGAGTCTTGCAGGCAAACCACGTGCCAGCGCCCACCCTGCCCCAGGCACCAGGCCCCGGGGGCACCCCTCACCCTCTCTGCCACTGGCGCTTCCACAGGGCTGGAGAACACTGTCCCAACCTTAGGCCTCACACAGAGGGATGTAAGGTATGAGCTGTACTGGGAGGGAATGGGGACAAAGTGTCAACAAAAGACATAGTCCATCCAAGTGGATCAGACTCCAGTCCAAGCTGAGGAGCATTAGCTGGTACCAGAAGAGATTTCTGGGAACTCCTTATAAATCTCCAAGATGATCAGTTTCTCCATCTGGCACTGCTGGTCCTCCTCCTCCTCGCCCAGGATGCGCTGCAGGATGCCCTGCAGGTCAGTGAGGCGGTGCTGGTGCTGCAGATAGGGCGTGGAGCGGATGATGGCATGCATCAGGGACAGATACTCCATCCTCAGCTGCCAAGTGGGAGGGGAGACAAAACACAGAGCACAGTGAAAGATTTGAAGTGAGGTAAACAAGTATGCCAGCATCCATGACAGCATGAGCACAGGAAAACAGCTGTTTGCTGCTGCACCATCAACCAGAGCACAACTCCAGAGGCACCTGCTTTTCCTTAAGTATCATTAGTAACTATGGAAAACTCTGCTTTTCCCACAGCAAGAGTGCTGCTCCTCCCCTGGCCTTGAACACATGCACATCCCCCACCTCTTGCAACAGCAAACAAAAGAGATTCCTCCTACTACTACTCACAGAGGGTCTCTCTTCCCAAAGGTCCCTGGTCAGAAGTGTGCAGACCACCAGAAGCCTGGCAGATCTTTCTTCAGCTACGCTGGTGTGCTGGGCAGGATAAATCCTCCCTTCCTTCTCAGCTCCCAAGGTTGATTTAAGCACCCAGAAATGTTGTGCCCACCCCAGAACTCTGCTCTTGCCTGCACCAGCAGCCCCCATGAGGGGGCAGGACAAACACCATTGCTCTGGGACTGTGCTCCCACCCCCTGCCTCTGAGTTACGGTGAGCACCTTGTCTCCAGGGGAGAGATCCGCAATCTGCCGCACCAGGATGTCGATCAGGACCATCATGTCTGTGTGATAGAAGATGCTGGCTGTATCCTTGCTGGCAAAGATATCCTGCAGAAACTTCAGCACTGAGTGTGGTGGCTGAGGCTGATGCTTGAAGATGCAAACTGGATCATCTGGGGGAGGCAGGGACACTGCTGAGCCACACGCTCCCCGCTGCCCCTCTGCTCCATCCTCAGTGCACTTCCCCTCATTAGACCCTTTAGAGAGGAGGCTGCCCTGCCAGCCGCTCCCTGCCCATGGATAGCTTTGGTGCTCAAAGATGTGTAATCAGGATGGCAGCTCTGCAGGCTACCAAGATGAGAGCAAACTCATTACAATGAGCATTAATCACTGTTTATGTTTCACTGACCATCCCAGGTGAGAGCACATTAGCACACTGCCTCTCAGTATCTCCTGTTTTTGCTCAACAGCCACCACTCATTTTCTCCCTGGTTTATTAAGAGGGGTCCAATAACCTCTCTGAAAAGCCCATCAGAGCCTGTACCAAAAACAAGCTTTCACCAGAGACCAGGCTAGTACTGTTCCAGAAGCAAGAAAAGAAACACTTCCAGGTTGAAATGAGCCACCACATCCTGTTCTCTTGCAAAACACATCCCTGCAGACTCCAAGAGGGGCTCTGGGCCATGGCAGCTCCTCCAGCAGTTGTCAGGAAGGCGGGCAAAACAGAAGCATCTTCATTAGGTTGTGGCCCCCCTTTTTCTTCTCCCAGCTCCTCACTGTAAGGTGATCTCTGCAGGGAATCTGGCAGGGAAAGGGCTAAACAAAGGCTTTGGGAGGAGGCCAGACAGAAGAGCACCGAGGTGCCTGCTGCCCTCAAGCTGATATAGTGTGGAGACAGTGATTTGCAGCCCCAAAGAGAACTAAAGCCAGAGTAAGATGAGCTGCATGCATCACAGGATGGGTTATTTCCAGCAGCTCAACAAAATGATTTCTCTCAGGCAGCAAAGCTCCTGTGCTCCAGAAGGTATTAGCAAGCACAATAGTGGCCTGCAGCACAGGCTGAAAGACCTGGCACCACTCTTCCTGCAGAGATCTCCAGCGTTCCAGCAATCTGCTCTGCAACAGCTCTACAAGTACACTGGATTTCACTCCATGCCTGAAGCAGACACAAGGCTAACCCTCTGCTGGCAATTCAGAAATGGAAAGTTCCACTCCAAGCAGCGTTTCTGAAGACAAAAGCTCCCTCTGCATCTGTCCCCCAGGGCAGATGTTTGCCAGCACAGGCAGAGGTTTCCATGCCAGCACACACTGAGTCCTCTGCCTGTCCAAGGACAGAAGTGGCCCAGGACCAGCTTTCCTCCCAGACAAGAGCTTGCCCATGGCAGCTGGTCCATGCTCTGAGATGGAGCTGATCTGACACAGAAGTATGGAAATGGCAGCCCCTCCTCTGTCCCTAGATGCCTTTAGCCATTACCTTATTCCTTGTGCAGCTCCATCCTCAGCAATGCAGACTGTCACCCTCACAAACTCACCAAGAAGCAGCACAGCACAGCCTGAGCTGCCAGCTCCTCAGCCACCTGCACCCCTGACATCCTACCCTGTAAGGAGCATGGCCATGTATCCCCAAGGATCTCTGTGCACCCCCTGCCAGGCATGTAACAGTGCCACACACACACACACACACTCTCACCTCCTCTGTTCAGCAGCAGCAGCAGCTTCTCTGTGAAAGTCTTCACGTTGGAGTGCTTGCTTATTGTAGTCATGATCACACTGTGTTCTGGAACTAAAAAAGAAACCCCTTCAGCCTCTCACTTTTCTCCTGAAGACCATGGTGATAAAAACACACAATGGGTGGCCCCTATTTAACATCAATACTCTGGGGTGCTTTGGGGAACCAGAGTCTATCAGGGCTACAAAAAGTTTCAGGCCACAGAGTGGGTGGGCAGGGAGAGAGAAGGCAAAATAAAATGGAAACAGCACATGAAACACTTGCAATTTGGTGGGTTCTCCATATATCTGATTCATGTGTGGGTTCCCAACTTGCCAGCCAAACACTGGGAAAATACCTTGCAAAGGCTTTATGTTGTCAAACATTACCTCTGCTCACAACCCTCTGCAGCCAAGGGCTCCATTCTTTGGTACCTTCTTCCTTCCTATCAGCAGTACCCTTCTGGAACTTAGAGTCTTATGAGTTCTCCTAAGAAGCATCCCAGAAGAGAAAAGTTTTTCCCAGCACTCAGCACTGTACAAGGGCACAGGCTGAAGACTTCTAGGAACTGTCCCCCTGCCTGGTCTGGGAGTGATTAGCTGAAAAATACATTTACCCTAGCAGAGCTTTTGTGTGTGAGTGTGCACACTCAATCACATAAACAGCTCAGTGTGGCTATTTCTGTGGCCTGTAATATTTCACAGGCTGCAGAGTGTTTCAGGATCCTGAAGGCCATCAATATAATATGCATTTAGGAGAGGTTTTGAACTAATGCTGTACAACTGCACTGCATGACAGATGAATCTTGCAGACATAGGGATAAAAATTCAATCCACCAATAAGCAATGTGAACATCATTTAACATGTTCTTAGCATCAGAGAACAAGTCACTGCTCTCAGCTATGCCCCAGGTGGGCAATAATCCCCAGAAACACACTGCCTGTCATGCATTACTGCCTAATTACAGTAGCCAGCAAGGATATGGGTAAGTGTGGGAAGGGGTAATGAATGAAAGCAGCAGAGATATACTTAATCAGTTTCTGAGCACTCAACTTTCACAGGAAATTAGAAGCATTTTAATGACTCACAACCCAAAATAACAGGTAAATTACTGGACATATTGTTGCTGCTTTATCCTCCCCTCTCTCCAAAAAATCAAGGATAATGTCATGAAGTAGATCAAGGGTAAATAATTAACTAAAGACAATTGGAACAACAGGAGACTGGGTTAAGGAATGGCCTCTCTTAGCAGGACCTGGAACTACACTCCAATGTTCCAACAGGCTTCAAAATGTGCAGGCAGAGAGAAGGAAGATGCTCTTCCCTAAAGACCTGATCTGCTGTCTGTCCTCGTGGAGCTCAGCAGGGCAGGGAGGAGAGAAACAAGGGCAAGGAGGGGAGAGCACATCTCAGGCCAGTGCTGAAGGGCCTGGCCTCAACAACTTGGCACTGAATGAGCTTCAGACAGTGTGGACAGGGAAGCAGAAGCTTTGCCAAGACTTGCAGAAGGCAGAGGACTTTTGTTGTGAGCTAGTTTTGAGAAATGCCCACTGAAGCATCTTCTCTCCCAGGTCACCCATGCCTATAAAGTAACCCCACTCATGCTCTGCCAGTACACCCCAACAACTCTTTTGACTGGGCACTGTGGAAGCCCAGTGACAAATCCACTGAGCTGCCCAGAACTGCTGGGCAGGGGCTCTCAGACCATTTTTTCCTCTAAGGTTTTGCACTATATTTAAACCCAGTGTAGTGCCAGAGACTAGGAGAGCTGCTTGGTGGTTACAGCACCATCAAGACCCAGTAAGATTCTCCCTCCCCATTTTTCACACTCTCACTCCAGCCCACTGAAATCCTGCCAAGGCAGAGCAGCAGCAGTTCAACCTGGAATGTGGAGATTGAAGGCCAGAAGGACGTTGACAAATAAGTCAGGCAGCTGGTCAGTGGTGTCTGAGGGCAGCCCGTCCTCAATCACATCCAGCAGGAACTGCACAAACTGGGAGTTGAGATGTTCTGCACAAGGAGAAAGGGGAGTTTACAGCACAGTGAAAATAAACCAAGCAACAAGGGACCATCCAAGCCACTTTTATTCTTAAAAACCATTAGTGTCAGCCTCTGGGGAATGAAGGGCTCTTCAAGTGGACTAGACAGACCACTGAAGCATCTTTGTGTGAGACACAGTGCAGGGGATTGCTGAAATTCGGTACCCCAAATGGAAATTTTTTTTTTGAGTAAACAAAACACCAAATCCTGCTCTAGCTGTTGCAGAACCAATGCCACCAATGAAGGCTTCAAGGTAGGAAGATATTGGCATTCTTGGCCACTGGTTCAGTTAATCTCTTTTAAAAAAACCCCTAATAACCTAGATCATTAGTAATAACCCAGTTTTCAATTCAGCTATTAGGAAAGCTCAGGAGCTCATGCAAATAAGTCCACCTGCAGGAAATAACTGTCAGAGTTACACAAGGAGAGAAAAACAGGAGGTGTAGAGGCTCATTCCATTCTCTGCTGCACCACTTTAAATCTTGCACAGGTTTACCCAGGGTTAAGGTAAAGCTGCTGACGAGATATTTATAAAAATCTCTACTGCATTTCTAGGAAAATTAAGCCCAGAATTTCCCAAATACAAAACAGCCGTGGGAAGAAGTGGGCAGGGCTTTCTGGCTGAAATGAAAGGACAGAGGATAAAACAGGGAGACTATTTGCACTTTGTAATTGACCACAATACCCTTAATCATCTCCACTTTCCCTAAGAGCCTGAACTACAGAGAGCTGCACTATCCTACTAGAAGAGAGACCAGAAAGAGGCCACATTATGCAGCTCACAGCCTTAGTGGGTGTTTGTGTAGGGATCTGGGATCTCAGCCTCATCAGCAGACAGTCTCCAAAGCAAGTAAGAGGTGTGTGCTTTCACACAGGCCAGAGGTAAAACAAAATTCCACTTAGTCACAGGGATGGGCAAATCCATGTTGCCTGCAGCATGGCATTCAGTCCTCCATTGCTCTAACCCAGATTTGTGCTGCTCTTTGCAAATCTGGCACCTCAGCCGTGTGCTTCAGCCACCAGGCTCTATTGGTAAAGAACAGACCCTACTCTTGCTAGGCCTTCCACTGAGCTCTCCCTGGCCTTGGCCATCAGGAGAAGCCCCTTTCCTGTGTCTGCCAGCATGCCCCAGACATCCCATCACCAGCTCTGCCATGAGCACAACCACTCTTACCATAGTGGTGATATGGCAGGGGCTCCCCCATGGAGAACATCATGGCCAGCACCAGTGCAGAGTAACACATCTTCTGATGATCTGCAAGGCAAAGGTACTGTCATTAGTTCTTCCCAGGATGTGAAACCTTTCCCCAGCTGCAGCTGGGAAGTCACACATTTCATACAGGCATTTACCACTCCTCATTCCTGTACTGACTGAGCAGTAAGGGTGTTTGTCCCCATTTTAGCACAGCACACGCCTTCTGTGCCGTGTGTTTCCAAAGCAATTTAAAAATAATCATAACAAGAGTCCTCTATTTTTTTCCCCTCTACTTCAGAGGATCTGGGCAAACTTGATCTGAATAATTAAAAACCTCCCCTGCACAGTCCCAGGACACATCCCATAGTTACGTAATTATTGAACCCAGAAAAAGCATCCATCTGGCCAGCCCAAAATACTGCCTGTTCCAACCAACACCACCCCCAGACATGCTGCTTGTTACCATCTCTGCACTGCTCTACTTTTGCTACCTCAGCTCTGCCTGAAGGTATAAGAGGTCCCTGGGGAGAGCAGATCACTGCTCAGGCTGTGCATCTGCCCACCTCCCAGGCCACACACCCCCAGCACTGATACATCCCACAGCCTGCTCGTCCAACACAATTTTTGCTGGCAGCAGCTATATGTGAATGCTCCAAAGAGAACCCCTGCCAGTGTCTTTCCTGAATTTTAATTAATGGCTCATCAAATGTGGCCTCTATCCAGTTCAGCAAGTCTGAAGGCAATAGGAAAATGAGTATTACTTAGGTTACCACAGGTACTGGCTAAATAAAGTTCAGCTACATCTGCCAGAAAGAGCCCTGGGGCACAAGGAAACTGAAGGTGTAATTATGAAAAACTGACCAAAGCTACTTTTCATCAGAGGAGAAAAAGGCCTCTTCAATCTATGATGCTTTTCCTGGCCATACTGCTGCCCTGCACAATACACACCAGTTCCAGTGCCCCCTCCAAACCCTTTAAGATATTTCACTTCTCCATGCACAAAGCCACCATCTCTAAGCCTCTGCACCCTGCAGTTTGGCTTTGACTGCACAGGCTGATGCCTTAAATGTCACCACTTACTCCTGCACTTGGCCAAAGGACTTGCAACACTTGGCAGCTCTCAGGTTTACTGTCAGCATGGGGGAAAATGCTATGGAGTCATTCCAGCCCCATGCCCCCTGGAAAGGCAGCTCTGTCAGCAATGCCTCTCCACTCAAAGCACACTCACACTGTCACAGTTCCATACGATGCCTCAGTTTTCCATCAGCAAGTACTTGGAGTAAAAATAGATCATTTGCAGCTTAAGCAGATACTACAGTATGAACAAGATTAAGAGTTTGTAGACCATGTGGCAGCAAAATAAGGCTGAAAACTGCTGTTTACTCTCTGTAAACAGAGAGGGAGGATATTTAATGACTTCAATATAATTCATACTTCTTATATAAGAAGTTCTCAGCTATAAGGTGACAGTAATGCCAAAGCAGACTGTAGCAGAAAAGGGATCTGACAAACTGTTCACCACATGATTTCTTCATTCTTCCCTCCATGGCTACAGGAGCTGGGTCTCAGAGGAAGGACACTGCAGTAGTAGACACAGGGAGCTGCTGTTTTCATGCTCCTAGAAAGGCTTTCTTTTGTCAACAAAACATTTTCCCTCATCACATCAGCAGCAATGAAATAAAACAGAGCCAGAAGCTAGTGATAAACATGGCAGTAGCAAATATGGAGGAACAGACTAGAGATGGAAGAGTCTAGTTTTGTACCTCCTTGGTCCATCTGCCATGAACTGATGTCCATTCATCTTGGCTGACAGTAGTCTACATGACCAGCAGGCAAATCTTGTTCTATTTCCCTAAAGATGACAAATCAAGGAATGCTGAAACCAGCCAGAAACCTGAACTTGGGGCAAATCCAGATGAACCCAGGACACTCACACTGCATAGGCTCTACAAGTTTTAGGGAGCATCCCAGCTGCAGCAGGACAAGACTCCCAGACTCACCATGCTGAAGAACAGAGTAACTGTCAGTCAAAACACAGCTTTTGGTTTTTACCTTACAGAGCAGCACCAGTGGCTGTCAGAAATTAGGCAGCATCAATGCAGCTCTCCTGAAGCAGAGGAACTGCTGACAACAGACTGAAAAGCATCACTGAAGCAGCCATGACAGGTGGGAGAGATACAGCTGTTTGCTTACCAGCCTGCATTGCTCAAAACTGAGATAGTGGTGAGAAACTGCAATCATGTATAATGTAAAAGCATTTCTCAGAGGCCTTCGAAAACCTTGCTTCCACCTTCTAAACACAGCAGTGTGAAATGTGGGCACTGGAAGCAGACACAATTGTCTATGACTGAGGGGAGAAGAGCCTGACAGCTGGCTTGCATGTAAACTGTGCTGCAACAAGGGAGAAAGTCATGATTGTAGGCTGGATTATCCCTGTCTGTTTTCTTTGGAATTGTTCTGGCCAATTCTGTCTTGCTGTGGCTTATTATAAGGTGTTCTAACATGGACAGATGTGTAGGCCAGCTGCAGCAGAGGGAAGGAGCTGTCTAGAAGCAATAAGACCCAAGCATCTGCAGAAGAACTGGCCAGCAGCCAACATGCCTGCATCAGTCCCAGGGTAAAGCCCTTCTCACCAAAGGCACCCAGCATCCACAGACAGAGCTTCTGCCCCAGCTGCTCTTCAATAACAAGTCAGGAGGGATCCCACAGAGCTGCTGCAGCCAGTTCCAGCTCCCCAGCTGTGTAGTGTTGGCACTGACTGCCCTGGCTGCAGTCACCCACAGGAGGGATTAGCTATTCCACAGCATGTCACGGATCAGCTGCTAGTCCCCAGTTTTTAGTACCAAAATGAGCTCAAGTCATTCTAGGATTCAAGGTCATGTTTTCACACAAGCTTGCCATTTGCTGGCAGCACATGAAGCAGTAAAGCACCAGCATGGCAGGAAGGAACTACTAATGCCCTGAAACACCTCTGAAGGACAGACACATTTTGGCCAAGGATGGTTACCCCCTGCAGCCCCACTGAAGGCTGAGAGGATTGGATGATGCACAGATGCCATTGCACAAGTGCCTACCATAAAGCTGAGCACAAGGAAAGCAGCACAGGATGAGGACACTGATTTGTGAGGCTCCTGTATCCACACAGTGGTCTGTCAGCAAAGGAGGAGCAGCTTTTCACCCTTCAACTGGACCACCTTACAGCAAGGAGGGAAAAATTCCTCACCTTGAGATGATGCTAGGGAAAGGGAAATGCTGCAGACTGGCAGCCCAGAGGACACAGTAGAGCCACTTCTCACCCACTTCCACTGCCCTACTTTTAGGACCCCAAAGCAGAGCTAGGACTTGCTGAGAGACAGGCCTGCTCCAGCCTACCTGGAGATCAGCAGAGGTGTGCAGAAGTCACACAGGTCAGAGCTCAAAGCTCCACACCCACCAAGAGGCTGAATCAGCTGTGCTGTCTGGGATGACACAGCCCCAGGCAAAACACAGCATCGCTGCTACCAGCAAGGAGTAAGAAGGGTGACCAGCCCACTCTGCCTGCACAAAGACAGCTCAGGAACAGGGCAGGAGACAGAACCCTGTTTGGGAAGGTGCACAGGGTGCTCACTTGGAGACAGTCTTTGTGAATGAATGATGGAGGCACAATAAATGACAGCACAAAATCAGGAGAAATGCTGCTGCAGGAGCACAGTCAGAGTCCCATAACTAAGCAGCATTTGCTTCTTGGGCAGTAAAACCTCAGCCTGGAGAAGATGCTTCTCAGACATAACCAGATTAAACACCAAGAGTGTGTAAGTTCTCAGCACAGAATTTATAAGCAGCAGTAACAAAAGAAGAAGCACAGCCAGCACAGGAGTAGTACTTGCAGTCCCACAGCACCAGCCCTTCCCCCTGCCCTGAAATGCCACCCTCCTCACCTCTGAAATGCCTGCACTTCAAAGCATCTAGGCAGAGACAAGTGCAAAGCCTTCTGCAACAGGATTGATTTTCATCTCCCATAGCCCCTTCCATGGGCAGACATGAGATGAGCCCTGTTAATGCTGCCCTGCAGAGTCAGGTTGGCAGGGACTCATCTGAGGTGGGATGCTGGGACAGGAATGTCTATTATGCACGTTCACAGTGGTCATCCAGGACATTTACTCAGTTCACATAAAATGGATGGGCCAGCCCCTGCTCTCTACAGACCTGTCAAGCCCTACACAGCCTCATCACCAAATTATACCCCTCCACAGCTCCATGACAGCCACAACAAACTAACAGACTGCAATCAGGGCAGCAAGGCTGCAAACACCAGGCTCTTCTAATTTGATCCACGTGGTCACTCAACAGCTACTCTAATTGTGGGTCACAATTAGCATAAGAAAATGGATTTTCATGTCCTTTTAAGAGGAATATGCCACTGCCACTACTGGTAGCCTACAGGTTGGCTTCAAAATGGGGAGCAAAGCTGTGACTGTCCAAGATCAGGCATGTGTGGGGAGCTGGAAGCTCTGAGGAGTATTACTACACGTTCACCTTACTTTTAGGCTTTTTGCCAGCATGTCCTTCTGGCTGCCTGGAAATAAAGGACACTGGGCTGAGCAGGAGCTCTGAGGGCACAAAGGACATTTCTGTTAGTAGCAGGGACAGTTCATCCTAACAAATGGAGGAGGATTAAACAGAAGAAACATGAGGGCAAAGCCTGAGAGTATGGAAAGCAAAGAGCTGGGAAAACGTGGGCCATGGCACTATCCCACAAGGACCAGGACTGCAATGCTAACAACAGCACTACCATCTCTCTAGGCACAGTGGTGGAGAGAAGGCCCTTTGCTTTAACCAGCACACATCTCACTCACCACAATGAAACATCACAAAAACTGGGTATAGAACACTCAAAACAAACTCTTGAAGAAAATGCAGAGATCTTCCTTGAGATCTGCAAGTGTCTCTTGTCAGCATTATGAAACAAAACTGGAACAACTCAAAACAGTGTTTTAAGACATCTACAAGAAGTGACACAGATCATTAATGGCATGTTCAAGAGCTGGAGGGCCTGGCACCATTGGACTGAAACATCCCTTCCTGTGCATTCCCAGTTACAGAGGTAATAACATGAATAACTTTAGAACCAGACACCATTCCCCCAGGCATGTGGAGCAGCCAAGCAATGGGGGTCCATGCTGCTGCTGCAAATCATGTGATGGGAGCACACATCCCAGGGCTGTGGGAACAGCAGCTCTGGCTCACCCTGTGTGTGGGTCTGCATGTCCCGGGCCAGCTCCATGGGCAGCACAGAATTCACCAGCGTTGAGATCACAGCAGCATCCAGGTTACACATGGCTCCAAAGCACTTCAGCAGCAGCAGGCGCAAGGGCACCCTGTGTTCCTGCAAAACCAATTGGTTACATCAAACCATGTCCTACAGGAGGGCTCACTCTAAGGCAGAGACACAGCTTCTAGAAGCTCCTTTTGTTGGGAAGCCACAGACCTCCCCAGGGTGACATGAACCCAGAAGCTCTAAAAGCTTTTAGCAACAGTACAGGAATCACTTTGCAATAATGTTCACAATTGGGCTGGATACAGGTTGTTGGCACGCGTGGTCAGAGGGCATGTGGCAGCCAGAGCTCAGATCTGAGATGTCCCACATCATCCACTAAATCTGGTAACACACCAACAACCCATACCTGTCCCCAGCAAAGAGACTGAATGTGCTGGGTAGCCAGGATTCTCTGAGCATGCTAAGGTTTTGTGAACACTGCTCTCATTAAGGTTTCATGACAAGGTAACATTTGCAAGCTCTCTTCAGAAAGTTTTGGGGCATGCAAGGATTCCAGCAAAGATGATACTCAGCCTGCTCCTCCCATGCAGGAGCTCTAAAGCTGAGGTAACCTGCATACTCCACCCTCAGCCAACAACTCCAGGGTTCAGAGAACACAAGAGAGCCAAGCCCTGGCACTGGGCATGACAGCAGCCAGGACAGGACACCCAACTGCTCCTTACCTGGTCAGGCTTCCTTGGAATTGTGGACAGAGAAGAGCAGGCAGTGAAAGTCAGCAGGCTCTGACTGCCCAGCCTGCCTTCCTGCTCTCAGCTATGCTACAGCCCCCCAATGCTGAGATCTGGGTTCAGACACACAAGTGCTAGATGAAAGCAAAATGCCACAAGACTTGATGTGCTGTAGCTGGGGACGTAGGGACAAGATGGGGAGTCCTAAAACAGAACACTCCAGGAAGGAGGGGGGAAAAGCAACACAGCATAGGTGTTTAAGGCAAAACTTCCATTTCTTCCTCTAAACTGATTTCCTTCCTCACTCCAAAGGTTTCTACTCATTAACTACTTTCCTAATCAAAGTTATTTACTAATGCACAGGACTGCATCAACTAAGAAGAGCAATCACAGCCTGTCAGATCTCCCAAGGCATCCTCTGAATTCCTTCCTCTAGATAGCAGTGATGGCAATGCTGTCCCTCATTGGGCCAGTAAAAGCAGCAAGCTTTACCCTTGCCAAATGCTAGCTACTGCTTCAAAGTCTCCAGCATCCTCTGCTCTTTCACACAGCTTTCATGCACAGCATTGAAATTAGCCAGCACTCAAAGGGATATGCTGAAGTTTCAGTGAGACCACAGAACTGCCCTATCCAAGGGAAACATCTTATATACATTCATTGTACCAACCCTGCTCTTGTGCATCTTCAAGGAAATCTTAAAAAGACATTTGGTGCATTTTGCCACCTTACCATCTGATAATATGCCACAAGGGATAGGACAGATTCAAACTCATTCTTCTTGCACATTTTCTTGCAAACTTCTGGGTCTGCATCTGTCTGGAAGAAGGAATTGACAGGTAACCCAGTGACACATCAAAGCAGAAGGTGCCTGTGCAGGGCCTCGAGGGAGTCCACTGCTATCAGATCTCAGTAGCCCCAAAATCTCACAAAGAAACTGAAGGCAGAGCACAGAAACAGGTCAAGAACCATCACTCTTTACCATCAAAGTGCATTCTTGAGAAATGCTTCTGCCATAGAACATGTCTTGGGCTGAAAATATCTAAAACACAACCCAAACAGCACCTGATTGAGAGCACCCCACAGTTACACAGGGCAGCTCCAGCCCTGCTCCCATCCTGAGAAGTGCATCTTCTCCTATCCCCAAGTTAGGAGGAAATGGTTGCCCAAAATCCCACTCAGCCTTGCCCTGCAGGCCCACAGCAGGCAGCACAGGCTGTATGCAGAGTGACAAAGACCCTGGCATTTATAACAGAAAATGTACCTGTTTTCTCCAGAACTGGAGAGGACTATAAAATAGTGCCAGAGCAAACCCCACCAGAACCCCTAACAGAGACCATGCCACTGCACTGAGGGCAGTTCCCAAATCATCCCTGGACACAGATGGCCTTGTACATACTAGTGAGAGTGCTGGGACAGTAATCCCACTGCTGCTCAGCATGGGCAGGTTCCTCTCCTGTATGCAGAGATGTGTGAGATGATTTATACTTTCTCACAAAAACAGCTTTAAAACTCACTTTCAAGGCAACCAAAGAATGTTCTTTGCATTTAATGAGCTTAACCCCACAGGTACCTCCCAGCAATGGAGGATATCTTAAGTGGAAGATGTTTTAAATGGGCTTAGGAGTGCAACAACCCTCACCAGAGACTTCCAAGTTTTCTGTGGCAGGTTGGGTTTTTTGGAGGTGAGGGTTTATATCCTCTTGTGATAGGTAAATACCAAAAGTACCATGAACAGCTTAGTAATGCTTTTCAGAACAGCTCTGTAAGGTGGAATGGAGAGTAAAGGCAGCTCAAGAGCACTGCAGAGCCCACAGAGAAGGGTAGGGCTTACTGACACTAAAGGATGCACAAGAAACCTGTGCCCCCAAAACAGTAGATCCAGTGGCAACACAGGGGTGAAGGAGGTAAAAAAAAGGAGCTTCACCAGCACTGTCTGCTCTGGTCTGCCTGTAAAGAGAGGAATTTACTCACCAGGATGCGAAGCAGCTCCTCCAGGTAGCAGCAGATGACATTCTCATCCTCATAGAGTGCCCAGCTGCGCTGCTGAGCATCATCCTTGTGCCTGGCCAGATCTGCAAAGATCACCTCCAGCCGCTGCTCATCGTGGCAGATCTGGCCCGAGGGTAGCCCCGCACTCAGGTTCTGCACGACAGCAAAACCACTGGTTAGTGGGGCCCTGACAGCTGGCTCTTGTTTGGGTGCTTGTTCACTGCAATCTTGTCTCACAACTGCCAGCTGACCTCATTCAGTCAAGAGCTGGCAGTATAAAACCAGTAAGTTTATGACACATGTTATTTCAGATCTCATACTTTTGGAACCTCTACCCTCTGTAGATTCTGGAAATCATCCTGAGAATGGGAAAAGCCAAACCAGCCCAGTGTGGGCCAGGACCACTGCCAGGCAGCAGCTGAGCACCCCCAGTGCAACAGACATGTCCTGGACAGCAGACCACCACACTGCACAACTGCCTTCAGGCAGAAGTTGTTCCCTCTGCTGCCCAATCCCTCCAGCCTGAAAGGGACACATCTGCCTTGAATTCTTGGCTCTTGTATGGTGCTCTCCATGCCAGCTGCTCTAGGCCTGGATCCTCTGCAGCAAGAACAGGAACCAATTCATCATGGGCTGCTTTGGTTTTCATTCTGAACAGCAGAGCTTCACTGTTCACTACAGCTCTGAAGTGTGTGGCCACCCAGTAAACCTTACTGCACACAGTCCATTCTCAAACTGCTGTCAACTGCATTCCCACCACTTCTGCCTCACACACAATCCTTGCCATGAAGGTCTCACTCTTCAGTTGCCTTTCCTTTGCTCTTCCTCTCCTTCAAGAAAGAGGGGAGTGGTGAGGGTGCATTTAACCCACCTGAACAGCCGCTGTGCTCTGGGATTTGGGATAAGCCTCTAGGACCTAAGTATATCACATGAATCACTTGGTTTCCTGAAAGCAAGGCAAGAAGGGGGGGTTCAGTACATGGAACTGAGCTGATCACAGGTGAGGTGCCCAGGCACTATTAAGAGAAGTAAGGACTAATTTGTGAAAGAGCTTAAATTACCTACACAAGGGTTTGGCAGCAGTGACAACAAGCAGCAGGAGATCAGCGAGGTGGAAGAGAACCAAACAGAGAAATTCAAACAACAGGGAAAACCCACTCACTGAGACCAAATTCCTAAAAATTTTTGGATGAGGCTGTCTTACCACATGCAGCAACAAGTCATGATCACTCAGTGAGAAAAAGCCTTTACAACTTACCAGCCAGGAACCTGGAACCTCAGGTAAGTCTTAGTCCTTCCAACAGGCTGGCTGTGCAGGCAGGGGCACAAGCCTTTAGGCAGACTTCACTCTGGGAGCAGAGCAGATGGATTTTGCACAGAGACACAGCCCACGTCTTGTGCCAGTTGTGACACCTGCACATGGATGGCCAAGTGCAGGAGCTGCACCCTTCCTGCCTATCCCCACCCTCCAGCCCTCTCTGGGAAACACTCCATGTTTAACAGTAATGTCTTGCCTGCTCTATTAGATACAGACTTGTTAGTCATTTGCTTTGGGATATGAACTAATTTAGGACTTCAAGTCCATGCTTCAGTCATAAAATAAAGACATTTTCTTGTTGCTGCTTCTTATATAATTTCTGTCAAGCAGGTAATGAAGGAAGAAGCATGCAGTTTTAACACAAGCCTCTGTCCACACTTGAAATTTTGGGAAGCTGTGGGTGGCCTAGCAGAAAAGCAGATAGCCAGCTGTAAGAGAGCACAACAGCTTTCAGGAGCTGAGTACTAGCATAAGAATTTCCCTCTGAATGGTGATTTATCAGAAGCAAATACATTAAGAGACTTGCTTCATCTTGCCACCCCCCTGCTTCTCCTTAGGAGGACCTACAGCACTTCAGTGTCACCTGCCTGTCCTCAAGTGTCCCAGCTGCTTGGGAGAGGGTTCTCCATTATGTGCCTTACATCCTCCTCACTGGAGCACTGCAGGGCCAGTCCCACCTCAATCCACTGCTGGGACTCTTTTTGGATGACCATTTTAATGAGTATTCATTTTAATGATCCCTCTACTCAGCATCTTACCACTAATCTACTTTCTCCAATCCTTCATCTGCAGCCCTTAATGACTCCACTGAGCATCAGGCTTGGATGGACTTGGATGAGATCAATCCATTAACAAGCTATTCCATCTGACCATGTAACTACACCTCACACTGTCTCAGTGCACTTTCAGCACCATTCTCAGCCCTCCCATCACCAGGATCAGGTCTCTGCTTATTAAACATCTTGGCAGCTACTACAACATGCAGCATCATCATATGGCCATTTCCAGGAATCTGCTGGAGAGCCCATAAGCAGAAGGAGGTTTCAGTATTTCTAACAATGCCACTTTACATTATCTTGCTGCTTCAAATAGTTCCCTGCCCCCAGCCCAACAGAACAAGCTGCTACAGGGATTTCATTCTTCCTGAGCAGCCCAAAACCATTTTGGGAACTTTATCATACCCACACTGCTCAGAGGTGGCCACATCTGCCATGCAAACCCAGCTGCTGTCCTGGCCATTTCTTCTTTTCCCCTGCCTCCCTCCCCCCATACCCCACCAGCAAGTGCAGTGGATCACCAATACCATGGGTACACACACCTTCCCTCCAGATGAGCCCCAAAATCATACAGCAGGTTTTCAAACACACTTCATGGGGACTGCTCTGGGAATTCCTCTGTCCTCTGGGCAGCAAACCATTCCCACAACATTATCCACAGAAACCAGACAGCTAACACTGGACCCAACACATGCAGACCTCCACGCTCCTCAGTGAGTTCCCATGAAAGCCAGCTCCAGTTTGGACAGTCACTGCAATGCTGCCTTGGAAAAGAGGTTTCAGTTCCTTTGTGCATCTTACGCGGTCACTGTGACATTTATCAGGAGCTAGCTCGTGGACAAGAAGAGGGACCATTTCCAAGGCCAGGCCAGATGCTGGCACAGGGAAGGCAACCTGCCAGGATTGCTCCTGCAGATCCCAAATAGTTTGGTACCTCTGAAGTATCTTTCCTCAGGTGTGAGCTCCTCAGCACCCTCTTTGTCTCTGCTGTTCCCCCAACTTAGTCTCAAATTACCTCTCAAAAAGCAGCAGCAGGATGCTGTCCCAGCATCTTTTATTCTCTAAAAAAACCACGTGCCTGTCCAGACTCCACGCTGGAGGAGCAGCAAGGTAAATAAGATGGAAGTACTATTCAACCTTCAGAAGGCACTGGGGATAGAAGAGAGGTAAGGGATTCTGGAACAGATTTAGTCAACCAGTGAGCTGACTTTAAATTAAGACTGCAAAATAATAGAAAGGATATAGCTAATTAAAGAACATGATACAAAAGGTTGAAGCAGGTATGGTATCTACTATGAGCAGACCAAAGCTTTAAATCAAAGCTGATATCTCACCCTGTTTTAGGGAGTAGAAGAAAAGCCTTGAAAAATATGCAAGAGATGAATTGCCATGTATTTGCATGGATTGGGGAGTAGAGGGATTTCAAAAGCTACAAATTAAAGAAAAAAATTCCTTGACCTAGAACTGACAACTCAGCAACAATTCTACAAGAAACCCCTGAGACTGTGGAATGATTTGGTATAACGAACAACACAAAGTCAACAATAATAATTTGTACCACTAAACCACACTAGTGAAGCTGCAGCAGTGCAGCCACCCCACAAGCACACATGAGCACCCTTCCAGCTGTCAGAGCTAGTTCAGTCTTCTGCACCAGGTGAACAACCTCACCTGGGACCAGGCCCCCACCTATCAGCAGAGCTGTATCATCTGGCTGGGACACTGAGAAAAAATGCACCCCACATCCACAACATTTACACCTGAGCACTGTGCAAACCCATCCAGGCTCTCCTTCTGAAAGCAGTACTGCTCAAGATAGGTATGACAAGGTATTACGAGATGGGAGAGAATCTTCTGCTGTGTCTCCATATATTATTGGTCATTTTAAAATCCCACGGATCTCCTAGATGACAGATATCATATCAGTTACCAGAAGATCCATACTATTCCCTGCACCAGCATCACTTTCTTCCCATCCTTTTCAGGCTGGTCTGCAGCAATGGCCATGAAATTGAGGCTTTCAAATCTACTCTGCAGAAACTTGGCACTAAATAACTTCTGTGGAATTAAGCTTATTGTGTCCTGAGTACAGGTATGAATGATAAAAAAAAATATTCAAATCTTGGACAAGGTGCAAATCTAGAAAACTGAACTTCTCACCATGCAAGACAGAGCCAGAACATTTGCTTGAACCAGCTAAATTTTTTTGCTGAATCTAGATCACACATTGACAGGGCATTGTTATTGGAGAAGGAAGCAATTAACCACTGGGTTATGGCCATAGAGACTTGATGATTGCTTATAGGGCCCTCTATTCAGTACAAACAGTCAACCAGATTATGATTTGATGTAAAATCTGAACGTCATTAGTCCTCCGTATTCAAATGCCTCCAAACAGTTCATTATAATCTTGCTATTAGCAATGGAATTCCAATCTTAGAAGTCTGTAAGATGTGCACCCCTCAGGGCTGCACTGAGCAAGTGGGAGCTGAAATTTATTATCCCTCCAGCTAAAGCAGAGGGCTGCCCAGGTGCACTTCACCATTTCAATGACTGATGCAGAAGGAGAAAGATAGGATTATTTTGACATAAGGCTTATTTAGAACAAGCTCAAGATAATGCTCCAACTCAAGGCTATGTTGTACATCTGCAGCTCACCTGGGGAATAAACTCACCTGTTTCCCACTTCTCTGCTAACAGTACTAGGACCCGGCTTAAACCCCTGGTTCCCCTGGCTTGATGTTTACCCCCCTCTAGCACCTTTCCATTTGGGATCTCACTGCATTTCTCATCCCAAACATCAGGAGCTCACTGAGCTCATGACACCTTATCCTTGATGCTCAGAGGTGGTGAGCAGCATCCCCACTCCAGCCTGACACACATTACCTTACTCTCCACCACGGAGATGAGGATCTGCTCCATGATGCTGCTGGTGGCAGGGACAGAGGTCTGGATGTGGCCGATGACGATGCCGATGGCCACGCGGGACAGCTCGTAGCTGAGGTGGGTGTTCCTGCGCACCAGCTCGATCAGTTCCGCACCGATTGTCTTGGGCACGGAGGCCACCAGGCCACCGGCTTCTGCTGGCAGCGACTCCACCCCAGCTGCCTTCTTATCCTCCAGGCAGAGGTTGCTGAAGGCATCCAGGCTTGCAGGGGGGGCCGGGGCAGTTTTCTTTACCTGAGAAGTCTTCTCCCCATCCACATTGTGGGACCTCTGGGTCCCCCCTTCGGCTGGCGGAGCTGGGGCATTCCTCTTGGACTGGGGAGATTTGCTGGTATCCTTTGGGGAGGTCCCGTAACGGGAATGGGAGACGGAGCCGCTGTCCAGGTTGCGGGTGATGGTGGTGTGCACGCTCCGGCTCGGGACAGGGGGTGGGGTGTTGGCAGGACTGGAGGTGGCTGTGGGGAGAGCGCTCTCGGACACAGAAGAAGCAGTGTACAAGGTATCCAGGGATGTCGTGCTTATAGAGGAGGCACTAGAAGCTGACCCAGGAATAATTTCAACAGCATCTGAAAGGGAACAATTAAACATGCCTTAGCAACAGCATCAAAGGAAAAGAGAAAAAACCCAAATTGCTACAGCACAGTCCATTAAAAGGCTCATTGTGCATCTGACCAGAGCAGTTTAACTCCTCTTCCTGCCTCCCTTATCTCAAAGCAAAATTCTACTAGCTCTCTCCGGAGCATACCCACACAATCACCTCTTTAGAAAGGGGAAAGCTACTCTGCGGAGATGAATACCCTTCAAAGGGCTTAGTGTTTTACACAGGGGAAGGGAGGGTGAAATGGACAGAACTAAGGGACAGAAGTCTTCTCCCCCTGGGTTAGGCTTTCTCTGTGTTAAGGACATAAGCCCTCACTTTTGAAAGATGGTGCCTCAGATTTGCAAGACACAGAAGGCTTCATACACAAGCCTGCACCTCCCTCTTGCACTGACCTCACGCTTAGCACTGACAGTGGAGGAAACACTTGACTGACAACCTCTTTATTCCCTCCCTTTCAGCACTCTCCCAGCATTTGATCATGAGCCCTGCAGCCCTGCTGGCACCCACTGATTTCACTAGCCTCCACACTATCTGCTCTACTGTATTTCTCCCCCCACCTCTAGTTTTGACTAGCTCTAGCAGTGGGAGTCCCACCTTCCAAGGGAAAAAATCCACAACAAGCAAATAGATATTAAGATTTTTCTGTCCTTTAACCTGGTCTTATATATAGTTTTGGTTAATCTTATCCATTAGTTTCTAGAGGGCAGAAATGTATCCGAGTTCTTCCCTGACTATGAAAACAGTTACTTGGACAAACAGTGGGCTAGCTGGAGCTTCCCAAGAGCAGCTGGTGTTAGTGCTGGGAGAGGAGCTGTCCCCCGTGAGGAGCTCAGCTCTCACAGAGGACAGTTACCCACACACATGCCCAAAGGAAGAAGCAGTGGGACTGATGTGAAATGCCTTTGCTGCCCTTCCACAGGCAACTCCAACCCTTCCTGCTCCATCAGTGCTAGGAGCCCTCCACCAGACCATCCACCACTCCTCCCAAAGTAAACACCACCTAGGCAGAAAAACTGGGCCCTTCACTCCCACACAGGTTCAGCATCCCCCTTTTTCCTCCTCCTCACAGAGGATCTTTCATGACTCATAGCTCCCCCTATGCTTCTTTAAGTAATGAGTTGAAGGAAACTGACCTTTGCAAATTCCCACCACTCCAGTGAAAAATGGCTCAATACCATTAAGCACCATTAAGGAAGCTGGTGCCAGTCCCAGGTCTCAATTACCTGCAAGTCAATAGCTCTGCCCTGCTCCACACAAGGGGACACGGGTGGGCTTGAAATGGGCTGAGTGTCACCAATGGCATCACTGTCACAGCACAGCAGAGCACTTGGGCAAGCTGGCAGCAAGTCAGAAGGATAAGCACTACTCTGTCAGCCCAACCACGCTGAAGATGGAGAAGCTCCAGCCCTGACCCCATGGTCCTGCCCTCAAGTGTTTCTCACTAGCAGCTCCTCTGCCTGTGGGCAGCACATAGGCAGATGTGTCCCTGGTATTATTACTGCTCTTTACAGGTACCAGACACTGAGTTAATGGAAATCCAACCACTGTACAAAGAAAGTTCTCAGCAGATTGGAAGTTGAGACTGCATTAAAAGCCAGTGAGCTCCCCTGGTAAAGTATCACACACTGCAAGGGAATGCTCCCTCTGCCTTGTTGGGAGACAGTCATGGTGTCTGTGGGAGAAAAAGGATCTTAAACCACTGACTCAGGGCACTAGCCAGACTAGCCACATGAGCAGGCAGAGAGTTGCTCCTTGGAGAGCCACAGGCACTGAAGGAGCAGGGGGATGCTGTACCTGGTACCCATCTACAAGCTGCTCAGACCCTCCCAAATCAGAACAGGCTTGAAGGAGCACTGGTCACCAGCTCAGGACCAGTAGCATTAAAACCTATAGGAATCAGGCTGTATACATTTCATAGATATATTTGTAAGGATATAAACCATAATCAGAATTCAAGGAATGCATAAGGATGCTCATCTAAGCACAAAGCAGAAGCATTCAGGCCTCATGGCTGTTACATCATCCAGTGTCTGCTTCATGCCCAAGACCTGCAGAGTAGCTTGTCCTTACTTTTAATGGGAGCAGCAATCTGTGCATTCTTGCGCTTCTCTGGAGGTGGGGGGGTGACAGGAGCAGCACGATGAGCCTGTGGTGGGATCTGTAAGGAGAGATTGCAGAGCAATCAAAGGAGGTTGACAATAAACATATTCTCTTTATGAAGGCTTCTTTCTCATGTGCATGTGTAGATTTGTCCTTGCATCTCTCTTGTCATTTGGGGCAGTTTTCTCAGGAGGACAGATGCTAATGGACAGCCTCCCAGAAGAACAAAGCAGGACTCAAACTGACTTCATCCTCTCCCCATGACAGGCAAAGCAGCCCTTGTTTAATTGCTGTGTTCAGAAGCACATGGCACATATGTCGTGTAGACCTGTCAAGCATTTACTCCTCCTTTATTCCAAATGCAATCCCACACACTTAACATGTCTCCACATTACTCTCAATAGCTCCACAGAGGCTGCAAACAGAGTGTGTATTTACACACTCTTCTGGAGAGATCCATTACATCAGCTACAAATACCCTTGCAGAAAGACAAAGCCAAGGACTGCAAACATGTAAGTGCCTTTTCCATGCTTTCAAAGTTATTTCTGCTCATGCAGGGAGAAAATAGGGTTTGACCCTCTGTAATACTCTGTTACCTATAGCAAGACACACTGGGAAAAGCTTTGCCAGGGAGTTGCATTAACTCTCCACATCTGGGGTTTCTTGTGCAAGTCTCTCCTTCTAGGATTGCCAAGCCAGCAGTGTACAAGCCCCAGACCCAGACTCCTACACTCATCTTTTCCTGTCAGATCTAAACACCATGATCACCAATATCACATTCACCCACAGTTACTCCAGTGAGGTGCAGCCTCAGGGTTAACCTCTAATCAGCAGAGCGTCACTGAACACAGCAGCCAAGCTAGGTGGGACCGTATTGCATCACTACACCAGTCCCCACAGCCCAGCAACTCAGGGCCAGGAGACTCTGCTTGGGACCTCTCAGGACTGCTGGGATTCAGAGCCTGCTGCCTCAAATGTGCCTCTGCTTTTATGAGATATTGCAATCACTGTCTGTGGCCAAACTTCCTAGGGGAGCACAGGAAGGGAAAGGAGGTGATAGCCTGAATGCCATGGGTAACCTGGCTTTCAACCATTTGGAAGCTACAATGACATTCAGTCCACCACAAGTGAAAATTTTCCAGGTTTGTTTAGCCCCAGAAGAGAAGTTTTTCTGTGCCCTGTCATTGCTGCATAGACCTATATAAACACCACTGAGGGCACAGAGCTCTGCCACTCTGCCACCCCAGAGTGAAAATCCAAGACAGGCCCCTGAAGGGTCTCTATCTTACATTAGCTCAGCAGAAAAAGAATGAGAAATGTATTTTTACCCCCAGATCTAGGAAGGGCAAAAACTTCATCTGAAATGGGAGCAAAGATATTCCTATAAATAGAACACCTTCAAAAGCCACCTCAAATATTCACAACTCCATGCCAAAAGCTGACCATGTGCTCACAGCCTGTGTCTAGATCCACTAGACAAGTCAAGACAGCAGTTTACACAAAGACTTTTAAAAAAGGATCTCTTAGTCCCTTTCCCACCCAACACCAAATACATCCAACCCTATACCATGCCATATAAAAAGTCCCTTTACAAGTGCCTTCAGCCAGTGAATTAGCACAAGACACTGCTGCAGACTCCCTGCCTGCACACTCGGCTCCTGTCAATCCACCCCACATTGTTCTCTGGGTGGAATGCTATCCAATACTTGCATACAGCTTCAAAAATTATCTGTGTTGGTCCAAAAAGAGACTGCACAGCTGAGAGAGGTCAAGCAGATCAGGAGGGGTCTCTGCATTGCCATGGTTGGCAGGCTGGCCCCAAATCCAGAAAGCTCAGCTGTGCTAAAAGCAGAGCTCTGTCTGCAGAGTGCTGGAGCTGACAGCACGAGTTGGAGCTGCTTGGCATGGCACAGCCACGATTACTGGGGCAGTGGGATTTAGCAGCCAGGCAGGCTCAGAGCTTAGCACAGATGCATGACATTGTTTGGAGATAGCAAGGGTTGGGTCATTCTGGAGTATTTCCATGGCTTCCAAATTTACCACACAAATTTAAGAGTTATCACAGGCTGGTGCTTAAATTAATAGATGTACAGACAATGCTAGCTCAGCCCCTGCCAGTTTAGACAGCCACACACCACAGTACAAGTGGCTGTAAGAAGAACATGAAGCATCACAGGAATTTCCCTGTGCTTGCCTGAGCCACATGATCAGGAGCTGTGGGGTGTAACCAATGGCCATCCCCTCCCTCCACCCCACATCCTAGCCACTGCCTGGGGCCAACGGGAGGATGTAAAACACCAAAATCCCCAAAGGAAAACCTCCCTCCTCTGTGCAGCTGCCATGCACAAGGTGACCACAGAGGAGTCCTTGAAGTTCAGATCCCACCTGTCCAGAGGGGAAAAGATGAGGGACCTTACCAAAGGTTTAAATAGAAGCAACTGGGCTTGTGTTAAAACTCTCCCTTTCCCCAGGGCTCTATTAGGGCACTGTGAGCTTCCTCAAATCCACAGATTTTACACATCTGCTGCCTGTCCTTTACTCTTTTTCAAGGACTGATAGCAGGCTGTGCTCCCTGTGCTGCTCAAAGACAAGAGCTGACTTTACCACAACACTCTCATTCCCTTTACAGCCAAGCAGGCAGAGAACATCACCACTCTGACTCCTGGGAGCACTGTTATTATAGTAGTACCCTTTAAACAAAATAATAAAACAATAAACCAAATTAACAATCTCCCACCCACCACCTCCTCCAGGCAAACTCTGCCAAGACAGACACATTGGTCTGTAGCAAAGGTTTCTGGAGATGAGCATCACAAACTCACTGAGCATGCACAAATGCAGCAGACTGACTAAAATACTCCAAGAACCCAACCTCCACCCTTGGCAGCTGGTATGGCAGCAGCCCCAGCCTCCCACCTTATGCTGACTGTGGAGGAGCTGAAGCACAAATGCCCTCACCAACTACTGCAGCCAGTTCAGTCCTGGGAGCAAAACCACTGAGAGGAAATCTCAAATTTTGCTTAGGTTTTCAGATGCAAACAGTACATGCACTTGAAAATCCCAAGCAATGAAAAGCACATGCCAAGACCTCTGCTCCTCTGGAGCTAGTGAGAAAGTTTAGATTTCAGTAGGTCTCCTCTTAGGCTACTGCATAACCAGTGGAAGAAAGCAATGCTGCTTCCTCTACTTTGTGTTTTCAAAGCACTCAGGAAATTCACTGAGCTGTTAAAATCTCAAGGAGCCCTTTCAGCACAGGGCTAAGCTGGAAGCTCTTCAACTGCATCCTCAGTGCCACCCAGACAGAAACAGTTCTTTGTCAGCCAAGGAAATTCGTCTTCCTCCTTTTTGGCAAGCAACCAAACCACAGACCAGATAAAGACAGGGAATCAGCATGGAGAATGGGCTGTAAGGTGCCCCATTTGCTTAGCCCTTAATGTACAGGCTTGAGAATGGAGCTAGCTTGACTGCCAAAGAACAAAAATGAATGCTGAGGAGAAAAATGGGGTTTGTAGGAATTGCTGTGTTCACCCAGAGCTACCTTTCATCTCCCCAAATTCACAGTTCTTCAAGTGTAAAACAAACCTCATCTGCTAGGGGTGACAGCAGATCAGTGCCTTATAAACACAATACCTCCAAACACTCAGTCCAGAGAGATGAAGAAAAATTACAGTGCATGTATTCATCTGTAGGAGGAATAAAATGCTCATCCTTGCTTGGTGGCTTTAGCCCTAAGATCCAGCTACACCTACACAGGGAAATCTGGCACATCATTCATCCCCAACAGCCACAGCCCCATCCTGGGCTGCTACTTTGAAGCCTCACTGACGCCACACTGTAACCTTGGAACTGCGTGTCGCTGAGATAAAAAAAGATCTGCTTTAAATATTATTTCCTGCAATTTGCCTTTAATTCACCATGATAAGCAACCTTCAGACAAAGCAGGATCTTTGGGGTTTTTTTGGCTTCTTGTTTTGTTTGGAGTAGTATAAATAGGCAGCCACAGCAGATAAAATGCTTAAGGACCAATGATCTTGTGCAGACATAACAAGAGGGAAATGAAGCAGTGCTGAGTGCTTGGAGGGAGCTCTACTGCTCATGTCAAAACTGCTTTTCAAAGCATTCTCCAGGGAGCCTGCAACTCTTTTAGAAAGTTGCCAGGAAATAGTCACACAGTACAGAGTGCATTTTGCATGTTACCATAAAGCCATGGACCCTCAAGGATTCCAAAACGCATGACAGCTGAAAATGGCAGAGGGACTGTTCCAGATTTCTTAGACACCAACACTTCACACTGCAGTAATCCCAGGTCAGCAGCACAAACACCTGATTTGTAACTTCAGCTGCCAAGGCATTTTATTCAGCAGGACAAGAAACATCACAGCACCAAAGGAGGAACCCAGCACGTGTCCAGCCCCTGTTACCTGGTAGAGACCTTCATCCTCGCCCTCGAACTCGGTGTTGGGGAGGCTGTGGTGCCGCTCGTAGCCGGTCCTGCACACCCCGTTGGGCTGCCGGGACACATCCAGGTGGTGGTCACTGGAGGACTGGGTCATCACTGTCCCCTGGGGGGTGGGAGAGTGGCTCTTACGGGACACAGTCTCCTTCCGGTGATGGATCAGCTTTCTGAAACGGAATGATGACATCAGGAAGGGCAACGCTCAAGGGAGTGACCGTGCTGCAACATTGAAATTAGTTTTTAATGATTTATTGCTTTTGGGCTATATATACCAGAATGGGCTACATTACTCTGAACACCAGCTCCAGTTTCATTAACAACTAAGGAAGCACTTCTGGGGGAGGAAGGAAGAGGCTTTGCAAAAGCCCATAATTTATTCAGCAGTTCACTGGAGAAAAATGCCTCTTCCTCGGGGGAGAGTCACATATTGCATTGCAAGCTTCAGAAATTGCCTGCACTTTAGAATTGCTGTTCAACCGAGATTAAACCAGCATGCCTCAGCACAGAGTCTGAGGTGTCAGAGAAAACAAAAATTCTCCTCACAAGCAATTATTTGAGAACATATTAAAGACCTTGTGTCACATGCCAAAAACCTCTACAATTCCTGGCTGGTAAAGCAGAGAAAATGCAGCCAGAAAGGTTTTGGATTTCTCCTCCAAGCCTACAGTGTGGCTGAGAATCTCCTCTTCTTGGCATACACAGAGAGAGAGGAGCAAGGCCAAAGCTCTCCTTTGCTGGACACAGTTGTCAGGAGAAGCAGCAGCAGCTCAAACACTGGGAAGCAGCAGCACTCTTTGAGGAACAGAGGCTCAAACCAACAACATCCAACATCCCCCATGGACAGAATGACACTGTGATCACCCTCCATCTCTCAGCCAGCTCTCCCAGGTGCCCATCATACTTACTGGAGGACATCTCTCTGCTCCAGGTTGTATTTCCCCCCATTCTTCATGGCTGCATTGTGCACAGCCTCAATGGCACGGTCAATGGACTGGAGAACCACATCCTGCTCCAGCACCTGAAAAGCAACATCCAACATGTTACTGTGCCCTTCAGCTGAGGTTCTTTTGCACCAGAGGTTATGGCAGGAGAGAGCACAGTACAGTAAACTCCCAGAGTTTATGTTTGGGAAAGAAAGTCACTGTTACAAGCACCAAAGTCCAATGATCCCTACAGGGAGATCAGAGGCAAAGCTTCAGGATCATGCAGCAGCCTCGAATATTTAGCCTGCTGCAGGGAGGTTTTGAGATCCCACTGCAAAGCCAAGTTTATCCCAAGTCCAATTATTCCTCCTTTTGCTGCCTTCCTGTGGAGCAAATTCATAACTGTGAATGTGACAGCTGAGATCTGGTGGTCTCCCAAGTCCATTTGCTCTGAATGATTTTTTTTGTTCGCTTTTTTCTTGATGGTTTTTTTTCTTGTTTTGTAACTTGAAACATCTTTTCCAAATCACAGAATCACTAGGTTGGAAGAGACATTCAAGATCATAGAGTCCAACCCAGCCCTAACACCTCAACTAAGCCATGGCACCAAGTGCCACATCCAGTCTTTTAAAAAACACATTCAGGGATGGTGACTCCACCACCTCCCTGGGCAGACTGTTCCAGTACTTTACTACCCTTTCTGTAAAAAACTTTTTCCTAATATCCAGCCTTTATTTCCCTTGGTGCAGCTTAAGAAATCTGTGTTCTCTCATTCTGTCAGTGCTGCCTGGAGAAAGAGACCAACCCCCACCTGACTACAGCCACCTTTCAGGGAGTTGTAGAGAGTGATAAGGTCACACCTGAGTCTCCTTTTCTCCAGGCTGAGCACCCCCAGCTCCCTCAGTGGTTGCTCACAGAGTTTGTGTTCCCAGCCCATCTCCAGCCTCATTGCCTCCTCTGGACTCACTCAAGTGTCTCAAGGTCTTCCCACACTGAGGGACCCAGAACAAGGTGCAGCCTCACCAGTGCCAAGTACAGGGCAGAATGACCTCCCTGCTCCTGCTGGCCACACTGTTCCTGACACAGGCCAGGGTGGCCTTCTTGGCCAGCAGGGCACACTGCTGGCTCATGCTCAGTCAGATGTTGACCAGTACTCCCAGGTTCTTTTCTGCCTGGGCACTGTCCAGCCACACCATCCCCAGCCTAGAGCATTGCAGGGGGTTATTGTGGCCAAAATGCAGGACTCAGCACTTGGACTTATTAAATCTCCACCCAAGCTGTCACAGCAACATTTATTCCTCCTGCCAGCTGGTTTAGCACTTGTTACTGCAGTTAAAATAAACAGCAGCCTTGAAACACCAAAGACGCCACTCCCTGGGCTCCCAGAGGAGGCTGGAAGGGGAACAGGAAGATAAAGCAGGTTCCTACACTTGTGACAGTCCAAAAGGCTTTGTTTACCAACAGTTGATATGCCTACAGGAGAGAAGACCTTTACAGGACTAAGGCAGATGGCAAAGGACACGATACTGAGTCTCTGGCCCACAGGTCTCCCATAAGCTGCCCCTGGTGCCAGCACCACCCATTCAGTCCCACTGCTCCAGCCTCAGCCATGCATGAGGGGAGGAGGAGAATGCTCAGACTCTAATGCTCACTGCAGCTGTTTGAACACTAAATCCCTCTTTCACTTGCTTTGGCCCCCCCTCTGTGCATCAGAGCCACTATTTATCCAGCCAGGCAGCGGCTGGATTCTCATCAAGGAGGCACCTTAATTGGCCTTAGGGGGCTGCAGAGCACAGAAGGGAAGCCCTCCCCACCAGGGCCAAAAGTGCCTGCCTCCATAACACTGGCATGCAGTTTCCTGATAACATCCTATGTATTATTTATATCCTGGTTAATTGCTTAAGCAAATGTGAATTAACAGCTACCACAGACTGTGGGGAAAAAAGCAAGGTGTGGATGAGAGACCTCTTCTGCAATACTCAGCTTTAAAAAATTTAGGAGGGTTGGTTTTTTTTTTGCTGGTTTGTTTGTTTTTTTTTTTTTGTTTTTTTTTTTTTTTTTTTTTTTTGCTGGTTTGTTTTCCCAAGAAAAATAGACAGGGAAGAAAGCAACTGGGGAAAACTTTAAAAATAAAACCAAATTTGTTAAAGTATCAGGTCAAGAACAAAACCAACACTCAGAATTCAGCTTTGGGATGAAACCTCCAAGCAGCCCCATGTGGCCTAGGGATATGGCCTAGGGAGCATTTCATCACCTCTAACCACAGAATGAAGGAAATGGAGCAAAGTGTATTTGAACACATTCCAAGGAGGGTTGGAAGGAACAGCAAGTTATTTCAGCGAGTTCACCTCATTTTCTGAAAAGATAAGAGAAAATTACAGCAAGCTGCATGCTCTCTCTGGGAAAGGGGAGCACTGCAGAAGTCTCCAGGGGAATGCCAGTATTGCTCTGAGTGCCACAGACCCCTGCCCTCTGCACACCCCACCTGCCCTCCTGCACTCCCACATGAGTCCCCGCAGTCTGATCATCCCAGGGAAGATAGCAGTACAGAGCACTGAATCCTACTGAACAGCTCAGCATCTCTGCCCTCTTCCACAGGGCACATCAGCACAGTCCACAGGAATCCATCCACAGGCTGGAATCATAGAATGGTTTGGGTTGGAAGGGATCTTTTAAATCTTCTAGTTCCAACCCCCTGCCCTGAGTAGGAATGTCACTCACTAGACCAGATTGCCCAGGGTCCCGTCCAACCTGGCCTTGAACACTTCCAGGGATGGGGCATCCACAGTTTCTCTGGGCAACCTCTTCCAGTGCATCACCACTCTCCAGTTAAGGAATTTCCCCCTAACATCCAATGTAATCCTTGCCTCTTGCAGTTTAAAACCATGCCCCCTTGTTTTAGCACTACCTGCCAATGTAAAAAGTCATTGTCCATCTTTTATAAGCTCCCTTTAAGTACTGGAGGCAATGAGGTTTCCCTAATGCCTTCTCCAAGCTGTACAATACCACTCTCTCAGCCTGCCTCCACAGGAGGGGTGCTCCTATGGAGCTGCTCCTTGCTGTGCAATGCCATTTATTATGGAGAGGGTGCTTCCTTTCTGATAAAACACAGCATTTTCACACTAATGCAGCAGGGCTGTGACAACTGGCTTTTAGCTGCTGTGCCCTTTCCTTTTGTTTCTGTTCCCAACCTTCTATTAACAAGGCCCTGTCAAAGGGCTGGAATAAAGAAGCAGCATTAACTTGCTACTTGCACTTTATGACATTGTTGATGCTGCTCACAAACCATCTCCCTTGCTCAGCTGAGTTGGGAGGGTACATGTTGGGGAAATGGCAGGGCCTTCAGCACAGGGGCTGCCCCACATTCTGGATTTGCAGGACAGCCACCATCAGGGATCCCCTGCTTCGTAGTCATGAAGTTTAAAAGTAAGTATCAGTATCCTGGATGGATCACGTGAGTCAGAGGAATCTGCACGCTCCTTGGGTTAACCAAAATGGCACTGCTTTGTTTAAAGGGGGATGGATGAAAAAGCTCATTGCAGCTGAAATGAGCACAGGTTGTAAGAGGGCAAATGTCTGATTTGCCAAGGTCTCACCTATGATCTCCTCCTCCCTAGGACTCGAGGGATTACGTGCTCACAGCAACTCTGGGCAGTGCCTCGCTGTTCTCCCCCTGCAATCCAGGGAGATCAGTCACTCTGCAGGACAGGGGAATCCTGCTGTATCCAGCACCCATTCCTGAGGATGCTGGCAGCTGAAACAGGCAGGCACATCCTCAGCAGTACCTCCAGCTCACTCATTCACAGGCAGCCTTGGCCACGCATGGCTCTGCAGCCTGCAAAGGAGAGAGGCCACAAAGTGGCAGCAAGAGCAGAGCCCTGGAGTGCAGGCAGGGCTGGGTGCTCCAAAGTCCTGGAGAATCCTGTGCTGCAGTCCTGACCCATCCTATGCTCTGGGTTACACAGATGAAACCCTGTTCATAAGCTAAGGCTCACATGGAAGCAAGGGAATGCATGAAAAGGGCATTGCTGTACAGAGGGCTGCCAGAGGAGACTACCAAGCAAAGCCCAGGAATTCAGCTGGATTTACTGATGCTGCATGGTGGGGGTTGGCAGAGCCCTGGGCAACCACTGCAGCACGCAAGCTGTTAACTGTGTCCTTCACCAGTTTACTGGCTTGCCAGGCACAGGCACAGCCATGCCAGCCACCCTGGGAAGGCAGAAAAGGTGGCAGGGACAGGGCAGAGATGGCAGTGGAAGGCACTGGCCCTCACAGGGTGAGCACTCCTTGGTCAGCAGGGAGTGATGGTGCCCAGGCTGTGGCCAAGAGGCACCAGCCTCCTGCCCAACATACCACAAAGATCAAGGAGTATTTGCTGAGGTATTGATAACACATTCCCACCAGTGCTTCACCCCAGAAAGGAGTGGCTGCCACCCCTTCTGTCAGGTATTTCTGGTTTAATCAAACAACACTGCAGCAGAGAAATGTTGGGCTCTATACACAGCCTGTCTGCACCACCCTGGTGACAGCAGAGAAGTGACCCTTGGTGATCACAGGCCATACTGGCCATGGGCACTGTATCAGAGAGCCAGGGCTACCACCAGCACCCCACAGGCCAGCTGCTCTGCAAGGAACATGGTACTGCTCAATTAGAGCCATGACTATCAGCCAGGAAACTGAATTTCTTCCTTCATAGCCTGGTGCAGGAAAATCACAGAAGCATTAATAAATCATTATTTCCTCACTCCTTGCTAATAACAGAAGCAAACAAAGGGTATCCCCAGAGCCTGCTCCTAATTTCCTCCCCACCTGATGAGGACAGAGCCAGACCTCAGCACTGCCTTGGGATGATTTGCACACCCCAAGGTGGTTGGGGAAGGATGCCTTTCCCAGGGCCAAAGACAAGCTTTTAAGAAGTAACCTTCCAGAATGCCTTGTGAGTACCTAAGCATGGTCTTGCAGAGACAGGAATGCATCTATCCCCATGCCTCACACTGCTCTCATCCTCACTGCCCCAAAAGGAGCAGTCTCCCCAGAAGGAGCACACCTGCACAGATGTGTCATACAGGCTGGTGAGAGACCTGAGCAATTCAGAAGACACTGCATGTGTCCTTGTTGTACAGGCAGAACAACCTCCTCTCCTGCCCTCCCCAGGCTATCAGAAATGTTTCCCCCTCTCTCCTTGTAATCTTTCCACATGTACCACTAGTGTTGTTTAAATGCACTCACACAGAAGAACTTGCTCAACAGTCTAGAATAATCATACCTTTCAGAAAAGCATTTTCTAGACAAACAGGCTGACAGCCGCATCAGCTCAGACAGGCTGAGCCACTCTGCGTGCACAAGGCTCCCACATTTATGAAAGTGGCCCATTAACTTATGGCAGGCTTTTCTTTGCCTCCACAGGGGGCTGATCCAAGAAAACATAGCTTTTTTTCTCCTCCTACCTCCCCATTCATTAGTGATCAAGGGCATTTACTCTTCTGCATGTGCAGGAATCGGTGCCCTCACGCCTGCAGCTGCCTCTGCAGCCAGAGGGGTGCCCAGGCAGGGCTGCTCATCTTCACCCTCATCTCATTGCCCCAGCTTTCACAACATGACAACAAAGGACAGACAAAGTTTTGTCTCCAGTGACAGCTCAGTTTTCATGCAGCTGCACTGACACGGACCACTGGTGAAATTAGTATATTTATCCTGCTGGCATCCACAGGCACAGGCTGGTTCTTTGTTTCACAAATCAGAGAGGAACGCCACCTCTTAGGTCACATGCCCTTCACCCCCAGTCACCGCCAGACTGTCTGCATGTTTATTCCTTCCAGACTGAAATGATCACAGCACCAATTTACAAATATCAACTATCCTTTGTCCATGGCTCAGTGATGTGCCAGATCAGAGTTCCCCCTTTGGGACCACACAGCTCAAACAAATGGGCTGAATTTTGGTTTTTTGCATTGCTGGGGAAAATTCAGCTCCTTTCCCTTCCCTTTTTGCAGCCCAAATCAGAAATTTTTAGTCCTCAGGCTAAGAGAGATGCATTAACTTATTCTTGCCAGCATGAAGATATTGTGCCTCACGGCACACAAAAGCACACAACAAAAACACAAGTGAAACAATGGGCAACTGCCCTGGTTACTGAGCAAATAAAGATGAGTACAGCTCCAAACAAACCTGCAGCATCTCTGACTCCGAGCGAGAAAACAAAGACATGGCTGAGCTCTCCTGACAAAGAGGCAGCCCAGAAGCAGCCCAGGAATTCCTGCTGATATGCTACAGCGCGTTTCTCACGGATCCGTGTTTTTCCACTGTGTGCTGACAGCAGCCGCTTGAGCAGGCAGCCGGCACAAATGGGAAATGAAAAGAAAGGATAGCCAGGGAAAGGGCTTAAGCTGTGCAAATCACGCTAAAGCAAAAGCCAAAGCTCTTGGCAAAGAGATACACTAACTAGGGACAGGGCAGGCACAAGAGGCATTCTGAACAAACAGAACCCTGAAGGCAGCAGAGGGATGCGCAGCAACCAAACCTCAACCAATTTCTCTCCCAAGAGCAGGAGAGAAGAGGGTCAGGGAGCAGGGGGCAGAGACAGGCTGAGGGACAACAGAATGCATGCAACCCAGCACTGCATGCTTGTACTTCCTGAGGTGGAAATGCTTCATCCTCAGTCTCTTCTAGCCATGCTCAGACCCTGTTTACTGGCCACGATGACCAGAATCGGCCACTGATTCCTTCCCCTTATAGTTTTTCACTCTCCAGTAACCAGAACACATGTCTCATGCCGAAACAGTCTAAGAGGATAAAAGCAGAGACAGAATTTTTTAAAATAAAACAATCAACACATACTTATATATCTTGCTGTTCCCTGCTGCTTTGTTACTGCTCTCAATGCTTCCCTGGCTCAGCCTGCCCCAGGTGAGCAGCTGCCAGACAACAGAGCTGCCCCTCTCTTTAGGATCACCTGTTCAGTATCATTTTGCACACAATTGTCAAGTCAAGTCAGTATCTGACATCATCAACGTGGCATTTGTGCAGGAAAACTTACATTTCTACTGACACATACATAAACATAAATTGTATATAGATACACAAACATAAAATGTATATACATACACATACTCGAGTTTTCATCTACACTGAAAAAGAAAACAGTAGATAACCTCTGCTTTGATGAAAATGCAGGATTATGAACCAGGATCTATCAAGATGAAAGGAAACATACTGCAGGGCAGCACTAGAAGTATACCAAGACTTTTGACATATTAGCCTCTGAAGTCAAAAAAAAGCCTAACAGAAGGGGTTTTGCCAGACTTTGTGTGGTCTTCAGTTTGTAGCCAAAAAACTGCTACAGATGTGATTTGCTCACTGAGATTCAGCACAGCTCCAAGATCACTTGCACACAATTAGCACAGGTCTATAAGACAATCCCTATATTAATTATGATCAAAAATGCAACTAATTTCTAAGTTCCCAGAGTGCTGGGAAGAATGCAAGGTGCTAATCTCAGCCCATCTTTGTTTTGATTGAGTTGGCAAAAACATGGATGTGGGATGAAGATCCAACCACAGAAACTCTCTTTGCAGTTAATCAGATTTGCCAAGAGCTGCCAGAACAAGGAGCAAGGTCAAAGCCCAGAGGAAAGAACAAGACTGGAAAACTCTGCAAGTCCTGGCTCTTTTTCTGGCATTCAAAGAGGAAAGCTCAGTTTCCCCCCACAATTTATTTCCATGGCAGAGACTGTAGCAAAATGCCAGAAAGGTGACAGTTATATAAAACCTAGGATGAAAAAATTCAAATTTCTGCCACGATTGAGAGAACTCTTTCCCTTCCCAATCACCCTTGCCTTGGAGCACATTCCAGTACATGAGGATCAAGTAAGTAAAAGTCTCCAGGGGTCAAGCAGGAAAAATATCCAATTACACTGTTAATTCAACTGATGCCCAAAGACACATGCAGAAGAGCCCATATGTACATGTTAACCAAAAGAGACTTTCCTCCTGCATGCCACAGACTGGCACTGATGTAACAGCTTGCAGTTACATGTTTGAGAAAGAGGTAATAACTTGTGATTCATCTCACACAGGAATTTATGATTTATCAGCTTTTCTTCCCAAATCCTCCCTGTCCCATGACCAGCATTCTGGCAAGAGTCAGAAAGCAGCAAACTGGAGTTATGATGTGCTTTGGGCATAACAACTGTGTTGGCCAACCCTAAAACCAGGGGCAAATTAAAAAGTGTCTCTTAGACAGACAGAAAATGGGGAAAGGCAAAATTAATTGGACTTGCTGTCTCAGTCCCAGTGAACATGGGAAGACAGGCAGCAGGCACAGGTCTGCAACCCAGGAACATTGGCCAGGCAGGAAGGAGAAGGGGCAAGGAGGGTGCACAGGCCACCATCCAAGGAAGTGCAGAGCCTGTGGGTTTGGCAGGAACAATTTGAGTCTGCCACATGGAGAACAAGTGCTGCTTTCTGGTAGATGAACAGCCACATGTACTCCAATAAAGCCATCAATGAGGGAGAAGAGATTTCATCCTTAAGAGGTTACCACAGAAAAGTCATCAGCTAGTTTTAGTCTGGACAGTTGTAAATTGCACAAAATAGTAAACCAGACATGAATCCTCAGGATCTTTTGAGTAGCACCAGGATCAGACTGCCAGACCTGGCACAGCCCAGGCTCTTTTCTGCTAAGCTGTCACTGTGAGATGAAAACCTGTCTTGCATTACTGTGAGCAAACCTGAGAGAAGCCCTGGAAAGTTCTCCCCAAAGATCATTCTAGTCAGGAGGATCAAAGGCAGCTCACTGCTGCAGGATCAGTTAACAGTCCGGATAGAAAAGAATTTTTCTGTGTTTTGGACTCTACATGAAGAATAAGCATGGCTTTCTCTGCCATGAAGGGACACAGCTCCCCTGCACACTGTGGCAGGACATCTACCCCTCCCCTCCTCTACCACAGGTACTTGGTGCATAGAGAGAACCTGGCTGAAAGGCCCAGCAAGGGGTCATCTCTGGCTCCAAAAAAGCTCAGGCCTCAGCTGAGAATGTATGTCTTAGTCTGGAGAGCGGATGTGGGAAGAGATAAAAGAAATATTCTTGACTGAGAGACACTGTTTTACAAACTATAAAAGACATATAAGTTATCACAGAGCAAGAAGCCTCTTACACACACCCTAACAAGTGTTCAAGACTTCCCCCCAGAGTTTGGATGCAGATTCCATGGTTGGTTTCCTGGGAACTGGGGGGAAGGATCTCAATGTGCGCCCCACCAACAACAGGATGGTAAGATACACTGAATCCTAAGTTATATTATTTCTTCACTAGCTGTAATATAAATAGGTAGCTTTAACTCCATGCTGTACATATCTACTAGTAGTCTCTTTTTGTCCTTGTTCCCCTGTAGTATTAGTTTAAGTATTATGTCTGTTAGTTTTGTGTCTATTAAATAAATAATTCATTCTATATTAGACCAAATCACCCATTATTAAAGAAGTTGTGAATGAGAGTGGATTTTGGGGTGCTGGTTACCTCAATAAAGCTACTGCCTGCTGCCAGAAGCTGGGCAAAAGGCAAGGACTTATCTAAACCCCATCCATTCGTAACACACACCCAAAATAAAGAGAAAGCCAGCAGGGCAGGAGCAGAACACACTAACTTATAGGGAAAACCCAGCATTTTCCTCTGTAATGAGCATTTCCTTTCCTCAAATTACTGGTGCATCCTACCTGAAACTCAACTTACCAAGTTGTGTGATCAGATCACACATGCAACCTCCTCTGAAATAAAATGACCCTTAGATCACCATATGGAAAAACCTGAGCATTTTTTACCACGAGTAAAATGGCTCCAAGCAAATACAGAATGGCTGGGTTTATGCTGCCCCTTTGTTCAAAGACAGCAGCTCCACATTCTCATTTGAAGGTGGAGGGATCACTTGCCAACAGTACTTTTACTATCATCCCTTCACACAACCCCTAAGCACAAAAGATAAAGCAAGGTCCTTGAGCACTTCTCCTGCTAATGATGTTTCAGGCCAGGGACCCAAGACAGCAAACATATTGACAAGGTTTCTCCAAAGCAGACGCCCATATAATGTTCCCACAATATGGATCTCACAAGCAACCTTGCTGCTCTCCACAGCTCCCTCTGGGTCATAGGAACAAAGATTTGAAACATCAGTACTGGGAAACCCCAGGATACCCAACCAGCTTCTCCCCAACATTTTCAAGCTGTACTGAACAGCTCCCACCAGCATTGAGGAGACACATCTCCCCTTTGGTGGGGACGTATTTCCCAACATGGGAATCCCAAGTAAGTCCTCCACCTATGCAGAACAGCATGTCCAGACCCAGCGGGCTTCTTCCAGCTGCTAGGATTGTTCATGACTTTAGACTGGTACAAATTACTCATGCTGGGATTTAAACAATGTAACAACCAGACTCTGTGTAAAAGATAAACCTCACATGCTTTCAGGTGGGCCACAGTAAAGCTATGGCAAGAAGGAATATCCTCCAAAAGAGGATCCTGTGCCATGGGTTTTGGTAGCTATATATTTTAACATGTTCAGAGTAGCACTATGGAACAGAGGATGTTATTCGTGCTTTTGGCTTATCAGTGCTACAGACAAGAATTCCATCAAGTTAGGTGTGCCAGCTAATTCTAGCAAAGCCATTTACAGACTGTTGAGGGTGCAGGTGTAGGGCAGCAATGGAGGACGTATCAGAGGGGTTGAAAACTCCATACACATCGCACTGTCAAGAGGCAGATCATGGTAATTGGTCACAGACAAAATACCCAAGTGTGCACACATCCTTGTTAGCTGAGAGCTGCTTCTGCATGCACATTTATTCCTTAAAGTAGGTTGGGTTTCTGCTGATGTTTCTATTCCTGACTCTCACCAAATCCAGCAAGTCAATGCAATCATGCTTTATGGGGACAGTGATAAAACTAAAGCTAATTCATACCCCAAAAACAGTGAAGATACCCCTGAGATCTGCAGCAGTGTCTTACACTATTACATGTGTGATCATAAAGACAACAGCACAAGCCAAAATAAACCCCAGAAAATCTTGAACTAAAGATCCTGCAGTTGTTTTTGACTAGCAGAGAGCAGAACACTACTTTTCTGTGCTGCAAAACTTCAGCAGACTGACAGTTTCCATTGACCTACAAAAGTAGCTTGAGAATTGAAGGTTTAGCTCTGTTCATCAAAGGAATAAGGCTAGCTTGCTGTTATCTCCAGATTCAGTTCTAGAACAAATTCTGGGGTTTGTTCAGTGAGCTTTTTTATCTTAAAAAAAAATTAAAGGGTTGAACTGGATTTGCTGACACTTCACCTATAAGGAAGTAAGAGTCACAGAAGCAATTCATTAGTGTCCACACTATCTTCAGGAGAAAACCAGCCTCTGCTTTAGCTGCAGTTTATAATCCCATCTCCTTCTGCAGTTTAGACTAGCACAGACTCCTCAGAAAACACAAAGAAATGGGGACAGGAGGGGAATATCCTCATAGGACAATGTGCTTCGGGCAGCAAAACAGCCATAATCCTGTTTTCCTCACTTCCCGAGGCAGTGAACAAAAAAACCTGCCTTTGTTAGACTGCTCATTTCCCATGTGCAAAAGTTGCTCCCAGCTCCCATGGCTCATTACAGACTTACTGAGGCAGTTAAAGACTGAGTGTGACACGAGGACGGCGGTGGGGACACCTCAGGTGCCTCCCACCAAGGCACACAGCGAGGACAGGGCACCAGGTGAGGCACCAGGAGGCATGGGCACTGCACGTGGGAGAGGGGACGGGTGAGACAGGCACGTGGGAGAGGGGACAGGCGAGACAGCTGCACTAAACCCCGAAACCGTGGCACGCCGCTTTGCCACCAGAGCGCCCTGCAGTCATGCCAAGCCACCACACGGGTCCCACAGCAGCTCCCTTGTTGCCTGCACAGAGCCCTATAAAAGGGGGTGCCCAACAATAGAATTTGGCTGACAATGTGTTCTGTTGCATGCCTGTCTCCAACATCAGTGACAATCTGGAAAGGCACAGAACTCACCGAGTTTACACAAAAAGGAATTGTCACCACATCAGATTCAGAGGCCACGGAGGTTTGCATTTGTCTGCTCAGTGGAGAGCTTCAACTTGATGTCTCTAGGCAGCCATCTGGTTTCCACAGGAGCTGCCCTGGTTCTTATTGCAGCACACAGACATTGAGTGAACTCTGCTAACAAAGAGCCCTCCATCCCAAAAATATGTCCAACCACTTCCATCCCCCAGGTGCAAGTGGGTGAGAGGCACCTGTGTGGTCCCTCAAGGCTTTCTTCCCACCTCCAGAGAAAGAGGATGAAGCTCAGAGGCTGAGCTCAGCCTCCCAGGCAGTCAGCTCAAGGGCAGTGGAGGGGGAGCAGCAGTAGGAACAGTGGGAGATGACATCCCAGCTACCTCAGTAGCTGAGGAGGTATGGCCCCAGGCACAAACCTCATGGACAGGCATTCAAAGACCTTTTCAAGACATCATCCCAGCAATTCCTGCCTCCTTGTGGGTGAGTATCTATCTCTGCAGCTCCTGCCTCACCCTCTCCCTTAACCCTTTAGTTTTTGTTCAATATAATAGAAGCTTTGGAGTTGAGGCCTGCCCTAAGGTTTCCATACTACAAGGCATTGTCCCTACTTGTACTACAAAAAACCCCAAGAAATAATTAGTAGTTAATACTTAGAAAATATCTAATCTGAACTTTAAACCTGTGATTTAGCAAGAAATGACCCACAGCCTGGAATTATCTAGCATGCCAACAGCTTGGTTTTCTAAAAAAAAATTTAATTATAACTCTTGAGCAGCTGAACAACCTAAAATACCAGTCTATGGTGGCATTTCCAGATCACAGAAAAAATCAACACCTTGCAGACCACTTTCACACACAGCACCCCAGCCTAAGCAGCAAAGGGAGACAAAGCACCACAGATGTTCCCCCCATTCCCCCCACGGCATGACAGGAGATGCCTATTCAAAAGCCCATCCCACTAGCATGAAAGGCAGCCTGAGTCAGAGGAATGGCTTCACTGCACTTGCAGCTGGGTGACACTGCCTTTTTAGCTGGTCCAGATGAACAGGAGGAAGCACATGGACTTCATAAGAAGCAAGCATCTTCCAAGGAGGATAGGAATGACAACTTCTAAACAACTTCACCAGGCAAGCAAATAACCAGGGAAAAAAAAACCCATGGACTTCCCACTTCATTCTAAAAAGCTGACAAACTCTTACTTCCCCTTCCTGCCTAAACCTCATGCTAAAAGAGGACAAGTTTTACTTCTTTGCTCCCTTGAAAGGGAAGCAAACAGCTCTGCCACACAAGCTCTGCAGTGCAGGGCACGAACACAGATGATCTCACATGAAGCTGAGCCTCCCCTCCCAAGGTGGTGGGTCCTGTCTTTTGGACAAGACTCTATTTGTCTGTCAGCACTGAGAGATTTCCACAGAATTGTGCTCAATATCCCTGTGGTGAGAATGCAAAGGGGAGCAAAGACAAACAGCTGCAGTCATGAATTGTGTCTTCTGTTTCACTTCTCACATGACAAGCTTCAAAACCCTGGTTTTAAAATCAAAGGTTTTCCCATGTGATAAAAAGTCAAGACAAATTAGGTTTGACAACACCCTCTTTTAAAGGTCAAAATTTGATTTGTGAGCCACTGGCTGGGGAAGGAAAGTGATGCTCCTCCAGAAGCAGGATCAGGACCCACAATTCCTGCTGTGACTCAGACCTGAGGCAATGAGGTCAGTCAGGGTCCACAGAAAGAATTCCAGTGACCTGCCATTTCAAATGAGAATTTCTCCTATAAATACCACAAGGATTTTTCAGATCCAGGTGCCAATTCACAGAAAAAGCACAAAGTGGGGTCCTCCAGGAGTGCCAGCACCCACTTCTCTCTGGAGAGTGTCAGCCTGGAAGCAAGACCTCCTTCCCACTAGAAGCTGGGACCCATCACAATGCAGTAGCAACTCTGGGAGACAGAGATCACCAGCCCTCACAGCCCCTGCAAGCTTGCACAGAAATACACTTCTTTAGTGAAATAGATGGAGTCAACTCTTACTGATGTGGCCAAGATGAAAGCCTCAATTTAAGTTTTGTCTCAGGATGAAACACAATGCACATGCATTTTAATTTAAAAATCTCTGAATACAGAGCTCTGTTCGAACCTGTGTCTTGAAAAATTTTGGTTATGGCAATGGCCACATAGACTGTTAGTATCTGTGAAGTCTAATTTTCTTGCAGACCATCCAATGCTATAATTGCATACTAAGGCTGCTTGTCCTTCTCTCCTTATAAACCCTTCTGGAATTCGTACTTCTTCCAATACCCAGGCTGACAGCTCACACACTGAATACTTAATCCTGTCTAGGAATGACAAAGTTTAAATTGCTCATGAGTGAGCAAATCTGGGATGCTCTTATAAACTCTGTTTGTTTTTATGTACAGCTAAGATACAAAAGGAACAGAATAGAAAGAAGGCTGCTTCTGCTCCAAAGCTCTCCTCAACAGACAGGTTCAGCTGTTTTTTATGTTTCAACCACTGGCAGATGTAAATACCCACTTTACACCGTAGGATTTGACCTCCCCCATAGGCATTTGTATGCCCAAGGCCTTGCAAAGGATCATCTTAGGTCAGCCAGTGACCATGATATAGTCTGCTTTTGTCAAAGCCTTTCCTCATTTAGAGGCTGCTCCAAGCATGGAGGTTACTCTTCTCTTGCAAGGAGGAGGACTCTTCACATTGTTTTCCCATCGTCACTAACAGAGTCCATTTTTCTCCAAAGACAAGCAACATTAATTCCTCCCTGCTCTTCAGTGTCTTGCTCCCTCTGTACTTCACACAGAGCAACAATCACAAGAAAATCAATTTCCATGAACTTTCTGGTTTATTGGTTTCATATTTCTTTCAATACAAATCTCTCCTCCTTTTTTTTTTTTGCAGTTTGTGCTTGTTTTTTCTAATAGGAGCTCACCTGATGGGATGCCGGAAATCCTCAAAGGAAACACAAGAGTGGGATTGTGAGAAATGATGCAGAAGCACAAACAGAGCAGGATGTTCCTAGTTCAAAGCTGGCAGTTCTTCCCCTTGCAATAAAAAGCTCATCATTATCCAGATGTAAACAAGGAAAGAAAGCCTAGCCATCTTCTCCTGATGAAAAGCATTCAAAAACCATACAGTAGGCAAAAAAAACCCCAAAAACCACAGATTTGATCAGTAAAATTGCAAAGTAACAGCAGGTGATCACCTGTGCAACACTGTGAAATGCTCACAGCCGAGCACTAGAAAGCAGATGTGCAAATGACCTGGCAGACACTATGACCCTGCAGGGAAGCTGGGAACCCATCTGTGTCTGTCTGCTCTGGGTAAGTGCCTCTTCAAAGGCTGAAAAGAAAATGGCACATTTCCTCTTTCCAGTCTGTCCCCTCACCTCGCCCTTCTTCCAAGACAAAGAGAGCTGCAGTCACATGGCTCAAGAGTGGACAAGGATTCTCAGACATGTCCCTACTGCCTGATCGCTTCTGACCAAAGCAGCCTTCATGCTGTTCAACTCTGAAACAGGCTTAATATTTCCAGCCCAACAGAGCCATCCATGTATCCACCAGCGTCACTCCACCCCTGACACAGGAGTGATAAGACCACGCCACCAATGCTGCTCATACCTGGGTGTCCAGGCCACAAAGACAAATTTTATCTGGTATCAAAAAGCCTAACTATTTCTAATTGGAGTAAAAGTGAGAAGAACATGTCTTCACAGCCAAGACTAAAGATCATTACCATAGCTCTTTAATCATTCTGGACCGTGAAAGATTGTAGATCTTCTGGCTAAAATTTCAAGTGTTTAGCTACAGTAATTAGAAATGGTTATAATTCCCTTGACTGTGTAATTTAGTCTCAAGAATAAAACTATATCTCAAAGCACAAGCAGCTCTGACACAACAGCATCTCTGCTATGGTGAGACCCCAGAGAAAAATGCTTCATTCTTTCACTTTCTTGCATGTATCAAGAAACGCAGCCTCAGCTACAAAGCACTACCAGCTGCTCATTCTCCAAAATAAAACTTTATTTTTAGCCTAAGCACTTACTCAGGATCTGTGTGAGTATTGCAATTAAGCTCTCACGCCCATTGAAAGCTCTGTCAAACCTGCAGCAGATGACAAACAACGCTGCAGGCTCCAGCGCAGGGGACAGTCCGTACAGCAGCCTGTACAGTCACCACCTGTTCAGGAACAACAGGAGCAGCTCTGCCAAGGGGCAGAGCACCACAGTTAAAGCTGGATTTTAAGCAGATAAAGGGAGAAACTCAAGCTAACAACAACTGCCAAAACTTAGTTTCCAGCAAGCCCAGGGAGGTTGTAGTATCTCCCTCTCTGGAGACATTCAAATCCCACCTGGACATGTTTGTGTGTCACCTCTCCAGGTGGCCCTGCCTTTGCAGGGGGTTGGACTGGATGATCTCCAGAGGTCCCTTCCAACCCAAACTATGTTGTGATTGACAATGTACAACCAACTGGGGAGCTGCAACTCCACGATCTTTAAAGTCCCTCCCAATTCAAGCTATTCTACGATTCTGTGTTCCACAACCATCATTGTCTCCATGGCAGTGTGGAAGGTTTGACACTACCTGAGCTGCCACAGTGATCCCACACAGCACCAGCCTTGGCACTGCTGCTCCATCCCTGAAACAATGCACATGAGATCCTGGCAGAGAAGCAACACAATTACAAACAAGGAGTTTTCCAGCAAGCCAGTGAACTGAATTAACTGAGAGTGGGGGCTCACAAGAGCAGAGGCAGCTTAGGGGAAGGCTGGACAGCAGGGCTGGGTGTAGCATGTGGGATCAGGCTGGAGGAGTGGCCATGAGCTGTGAGACCCACACTCTGAGCCCTGGCATGCCCTGGTCTGCAAGAAAAGGCAGCTCCTACACTACCTCACTCTGCACCACTCACTCTGTCCTGAACACAGGTCAACGCTACAACAAGAAATAGGGCAGAATGGTTTGGGTAAACAGAGTGCTCAAATGTCACTCCCTCACAAAAACCTGTCTTCTTTGCAGCTGGGGAGGTGACACACCACTCCTGTGCCTGCCTGATCAGGACTACCTGTACTCTGCCACTATGCACTTGCTCGTGCTGCAGGAGGATTTTAGTTGTTGCTAGGCTGCACAAAGCAGTCTCTTATTTTTATCACATGTCTGTTTATTCTTGTAGAAAAAGATACTGCAAACAGCAATCCAAGGCATCCTCAAAATGCTTGTTACACTCTATGCTTGGCTCCATTTTCTCACCAAACAGTCCAAAGCTTCTTGGCCATCAGCATACACACCTTTGCACCCAAACAGACCTTTTCTTGCTCCTCCAGAGATACCATGTGAAAGCATGAACAGAGATTCAAAATTCAAATTACAAACAATTTTTCAGTTATTCCAAATAAATTTAAGGTAATTTTGAAAAGGATATCAATAATAATTTCAAAGCCGTTTCCTAATGGCTTAATACAGCTGGAATAGCTAATTTGTAACAGCCAGCAGGCTAAGCCATTCCCACTTCATCAAAAAACATCTCCCTGTGACTTAGCACTTATTTTTGCACCCCTGACATTTACCAATAGAGCATTTTAAAGCTGCCATTGCCCTCCCCAGCATTTAATGTTAACATTTTCATTGACGGACAATGCAGCCTGGGTCAGTGCAGACACGAGACAAGACAAGATCAGCTGTGGTGCCAGGCAAAGCTCAGAGCTGAAGTAGCCCTGCTGCTCCTGAATGTGAGTCCCACAGCAGGAGCAAAGCACCACGGCCAGCCCCTGTCCTGCCAGGAGCAGATCAGCTTTCCTGGCAGGCCAAGTGTCACCCACACTCAGCATCCTCCAGGACAACCACTCCCACCGTGCTCCTGGTGCTGCTGTGCCACAGCCTGAAATCTTCATCCAGAGCTGGAATAATAACTCCACATTCCCATTACAAAACTCCAGGTTCTATCATAATATTAGCAACATAGAGCTATTTATCCCACAGAAAGGAATCTTATTATTTGCTAGACTTAGCATTTGTCCCTTTCTGACACTGAGTGAACTTCCTGTGCCTCAGCAAGCTTTCCAAATTGAATCTTTTACAGCTGCACATAAAGCTTTGAAAAGCCTATCTTCTGGAGTGACTGTCTGACTCCAGAGGACACCCTAAGTTCCATTTTAATCTCCGTATTTTTCAGCCACTCATACATCACTTAAGCATCAGCACACAGCTGGAGACTAAAGACCAACCTCATGCTGATGGGCACCTTGCTGTTCAATAGGAAGGCCTGGCACTTGAGCAGACAGTTTTGCTGCAGCAGTATTCACCTGGCATTAGATATTAGCACATTTCTTGCTCCACCAGTAGCTGCAGGCCACTACCCTCGTTCTGTCACTGGCACAGTGCTAGGTACACATTTTCACTTGTCTGGCAGCAGCACCCACAGCCCCTGAGTACATGACCTTGCTGGGCACTATCATGCCTGCTGGTGTCAAGGCCTCCCAAGATCTCCACCAAGGGCATGCAGAGCCAGGGCAAAGCCATATCTGAGGCCACTGTTTCAACAAGCAACTTTCTCTGTGTGCAGTCCACAAGCTGCCCCATTCAGCAGCACAGCCCAATCCCCCCCTCTCGCTGTTTTATGGCCTCAGCATCTATCCCCAGAATGGCACTCAGCTTGAAATGACTCTTAATAACCCAAACAGGAGCTAAAAGGGAACTACAGAAGAGTAAAATCAGCAGGAATATCAGCTGAAGTTGGGCGTTTCTAATTGACTCAAATTAACTTCACATCATCTGTACCTTCTGGTGCTCTGGCTGGGCCCCAACTTGTTTCTTAGGGGCATTCTAAGATGGATTTGTTGGTGGAGCTTTTCCCCCCCTACAACTAACTCTCCTTTAACAGCAATACTGAGCCACAAGGATTTCAATACAAAATCCTGCAAAAAGACATCAGACAAAAATAAGCATTAAAAAATAACTGGGAATTAGTTTCTTCTCTTAGAGAAGCCAAGGCATCAATATCCCATATCTGTGAAAGCTGAGAAAAAAACAACCCTGAAACGTAAGAGGAGCTCAGAAGAAAAAAAATGTTCCTAACAGTGCTCAGCAGCAAGAGCAGCCCCAGCCTCCCTCGTGAGGTTGCTGTGAGGGGCTGTGACTGTTCCCAACCTATTGCTCACCTGGAGCCTCACTGCACTGCTGAGGAAGGCCAAGCTTACCTTTACAATGGTGACTCCTGTTGGCCAGCTCTCTCCCTGCTAACACCAATCATTAGCGGTGCTTCTCCCTGCTGTGATTGGGGCAGCATTAATTACCTCCCGAACCGCTGGCACTAATTGGTCTCTGTGCCCTTATTAAAACAAAACTGGGCGACAAATGTTTGCACTCCTCCTGGACATTGAGCGAACAATCTCAAGCACATTCTTGGTGAGCAGATGCTTTCTACCATGAATAAACACATGTTTTGACTTCACATCAGCTCTTCAGAGCTGGCAAGATGTAACAGCAGAAAGTCAGTCACAGACACGCAGGATGACTGCAACTGCAGAGCAGCAAATTAGATCCTGCTGCTTCACACATCATCAACAAATTCAGGTGCTGGAAATTTAATGGCCAAAACACAGCTGAGCAGATGCAGGGAAGACTGTTTCCTACAACAAGGTCTAAAAGCATTTGGGAAAGTTACAGCTGAGCTAGAGGGAATGCTCACAAAGTCACCAGCAATGCTGCTTTAATACCAGTGCATTACTAACATGTCAGGAGTTAGCCTGGCAGGCTGCAAGCTGTGTTGAGGCTGCAGCAAAATATAATGTTAGAAAAGAATGTAAAGTCATAGAATAAATACTTTTCCTGTAAGATTTTGAGATGCATACTAGCAAGGTACCTGCAAGAAAAACTGGTATGAGTGAGCAGCCTAGAAGAAGGCTCCTGCACCCACAGCAGCGAGAAGACGTCATGCCACACAAGCAAATGAAGCAAGAGACTGCAGAGAGGAAACTCATGAGCAGCAACCTGGAGCTATGCCACTGTGGGGTTTTAAAATCTAGCAGTTAATAAGGTCTTTGCTCTGTAACTAAATAGCTCCTGTAAAGAGCTTATTAAGGGCTTATTGATACACAAGATGTCCCTTTCCGTCAGGCCATCCTGCCAGGCTGCAGAAGAGCCCCAGCTTCACAGGATGGATGGACCAAGTGGCCATCAAAGAGACCTGGTGTTGCCCTGACACACATACACACTCTCCTGTTAATACTTGTCTCACTGGAGTGCTCTGCAAAGCCCACACCCACACTTACTTACAGCTTGAGTTACTGCTAATCAGAAATTCAATGGCATCTGAAGGAGCAGCAGCAGCACACTACAATAAAGAGGGTTGTCACCATTTTCAGACAGACTCCAAAAGGCCCCTTTGTAACATTCACATGCATTTCTGTGCAGTTACCCATTCACTGATGCAAAGAGTCTTCAGCATCCAGGTCCCACAGCTATCCTGTGGCCCAGAAGTACCAAAATTCATGGCCTCCTCCATTAATTAATTCTATATGAAATGCCTATTTTAATTTTAGAAGCCATGTTTTCCCACTAAGCAGCCCCTGCACTGTACAAGCCCCATGTAACCTCTTTCCCTTGACTCTTGCATGGCACAGTGCTCACACCCAGCAGTAAAAGGTGCACTACATCCTCTGACCCCAGTTAGGGCCACAGCAGGTGCTCGGACCTTGGGGAACGCCCAGTATCACCAACCTGGCTGTCAGTGCTGCCAGGGCTTCTCCAGGCCCCCAGGACAGCAGGGGTGTGCTGTGGGTGTCGTGCTGTGTTAGCGGAAGGAGGACAATCATCCCTCACTACTCACTGTGGGGGTACCACACACACGGAGCCCCCAGGCTGAACAGCCAGCACGGGAAGGGCCATAGGAGTGCCACTAACTTACACCAACCACAGCTGCTGGCCGGGACACTCCGGTTTACCTGCAATCATGTTTACTCCGGGGAGGAGAATCCCCCTCAGCATCTCCCAGGGATTTTCCCATCTTCCTCTCCCAGTTCTGCAGGAGTGAACAGCCCGTCAGACTTTCAGGCCCAGGAGATCCGTATCCAACCCCCTTCCTAGGGATGAGCGTGCTGAGCTCTCACTTTGTCCCTGCCCCGCAAGGCTGGTGCTCCCCAAACCTGACACCACGGGAGATGTCTCCTGCCCCCTGCCACCACGGGACTCCCATCCCACGGTGTCCCAGACCGTTCCCGCCTGCCGCACACACGGCAGGGGCAGCCACGGCCACAGAAATCGCGCACCCCTTTCCCCAGCCGGGCCAGCGGCTCCCGGAGAACACACGCGAGGGGCACGAGCGGCTGGGGCTAGGCTCTGCCACCGCCCCGGCACTAACCCAGCCTGGGACGGCCAGCAAAGCCCCGCTGCCCGCGAGGGGCCAGGGCAGCGCCGCCCAGCCCCGGGACCTCCGGCAGAGCCACCCCCGCCCGGCCCGGCCCACCTGCAGCCGCTGGAGGTAGGAGGCCGGCGCGTAGCCCGTCTCGCCCGAGCCGGCGCGGGTGACGAGCCACCAGTGCTGGTTGCTGCGCTCCAGCAGCAGGAAGGTCTCTCCGGCAGTGAAGGGCAGCGAGTTGGGCTCGGCCGAGCGGAAGCTGTACAGGGCCCGGTACATGGCGGCGGTACCGGCGGCACCGGCAGCACCGGCACCTCCGCCCGCCCGGACCGGACCGGGCCCGCCCCCGCCGGCCCCGCCCACACGCCGCCGCCGCGCCCCGCCCCCCGCGCGGTACCGCCCCCTGGCGGCGCGGCGGCGCCACTCCCCCCTCCCCGCCGGCCCCGCCCCGCCCCGCGCCGCCCGCCCGAAGCGGCAGGGGGCGCCAGCGGCTCGCGCAGCGTCCTGAGGCGGCAGCGACCCGGGCACCGACCCGGGCACCGACTCCGGTACCAACCCCGGCACTTTCACCCGGGACTGACCCCCAGAACTAACACACGGGACTAAGCCATGAGACAGACCCCCGGAACCCGGGCACTGCCCCCGGGATGACCCCCGGCACCGAGGGGCCGTCGGCAGGATCCAGAAGCACGGGCGCTTTCCCGGCACCGGCCCGTTCGTGTCCCTCCTCAATCACACACCGGCCTGGGTCACTGCCGGCTCCTGGGGTCACCGCTCCCGCCCCCCGCCCATCGCCCACCCGCGCCTGGCCCCTCTGTCCCCCGCCATGGCCCAGCTGGCCCCAGGCACATCGCTTCCCCATTAAATCCGCCCGTCCCGGACAGTGTCCCCGAGCAGCCCTCCTCTCGGAATGCCGTGTTGGAGCACCCGGTACCACTGAGCCCCCCAAGTCCTTGTGTGCCTGCCAGTCCCACACTGGGGGCCCCGAGGGCTCCCCCGGTTAGCTCCCCTGGGCCAGTCCCGTTCCCAACCACTTCCCCAGCATGGGATCGGGACACAACCAGGGCTGGCTCTGACCTGCAGCGAACACAGTGACCTGGCAGGTGGCCATGGGGACCTAGGACACAGCCCATCAGGCCTGGAGCTCTCCATGAAGACACAGCAGCCCCCAGCCTCATTCATCTCCTTGTCCCATTCCAGGAGAACAACCCTTTGGGACACTACCCCCAGTAGCCCAAGACCCCTGCAAGCCGCCCCACCTCCCTGAGGCATCAGCAGCTTCCCTTGATCCCTGCTTCCCAGGGATTTGAGCCCTTCTCGCTGTCCCAGGGGAGTGGGTGGCAGCCCTGCAGGGCATGGTGCCCCCTCCCTCTTCCCCAGACAGGGCTTCCTCCATGCTGCCCTAGGAACAAGACAAATTTTCCACCTGAAAAAGCCAGCACAGATAGCCTAGGAGCAGGGTGGGTGGGGACCTGGTTACAGCACCCCAGTGGAACTAGTACATACTCCTGCAGCCAAGCCCACCACAGACACCCCTCATCCATGCTGCCCACCCCTGCCATCCTGCCGGAATGCAAGAATGCAGAGAAGGAATAGTCCACAGATCCCGGCTCACAGTTACAGGGGGGTTTAACTCATCCAGAAAGCATTCACAACCCAATCCAACCAGTGGTAATACAATAAAAACCAGGCTTGCAGTGGCCACAACCCCCTGCCTGCTCCCAGCACAGCCCACCCAGGCCCTCACTTTCCCAGCCCTGGCAGTGAGATAATTCATTCTGATCCTGGTTACGCAGGGATGGAGGATGGAGTGGAAGTGAGCGGTTGCCTAGACTCCCCCACTGCGGCGGGTACCGGGAATCACTGCGGTGTATGAGCTGGAGTTGGGCACACTCAGGCTGGAAAAACAGCGGGGAGCTTTAACTGACAACTGTGAGATGTAATCAGGGCTGAATCCTTCAGGAGCCCTTCAGGTCTGAACTTCCTGCCTGGTCACTGTCCCTTCCAGATGCCCAGCAGGGAACAGCATGACAGTGGGCAAGGGCTGGGCAGCCGGGGATCGCCACTGCAGGGGAGAAAACATTCCCATTTGTGGAGTCATCCCTATCCCACAGGAACAGAATTCTCTGCTTTTCTGTCCCCGTCCTGGTTTGGCTGCAGTGTTCACCCTGCCTTTGTGTCCCCACTCCAGGTGAGCCCTGGCCATTCCCTGGCACAAGCCCAGCTGTTTGTGCTGGAATAACGGTGCTTTGTTTCCACGAAGTCGGCAGCACAGGCTGTGCTGGCAGGCAGAGGCAGCTGAGGGGGATGCAGGCACCCACAAACCACATCCCACACGCACAGCAGCAGCAGCAGCACCCCAGTCTCTTCCTGTGCTCAGCACAGCATCCCAGCTCTACCAGACAGAGGCTGGGAAGGATTTCTCTGTAAAGGGCCCCTTCTTCTGCATCTGGCTAGAATGCAGAGCCCAGGACAAATTCCTGCCGCTGAGTAATCAGCTCTGAATTGCAAGTGCCAGGTGATTTATATTGGCCAGGGAGGGGCAATGAACAAGGATCCTGCTTTGTCACTTGCAGGTGACTTTTAAAGCTGAACTTGAGACCTCGGGAAAATAATACTTGCATCCCTTGCCCTCAGAGCCTTGGGGGACTGGGATCACTGTAAGCCATGAAGGGCTCAGTGCGTGTGTGGCAGCCCCCACACTCCTGTTTTCCTCCAGAGCTGTGGAGGGGAAGTGTTGCACAACAGCACTCATATGATTGGAACACAAACTTGCCAGCTCCACATACACTTATATAATTCTGCACCGTCTGCTCGTCAACACGTTGCAAAACAGCAGTGGGATCAATCGCTCTACTTTTAGGTATACAAATATTATTGCACTCCCACCAGCCCTCTCTGGGTGAAAAGTCGTAGGGATGTGAGGTGTTGTGAGGACCCCAGGCCCACAGCTCTGGGGACAGTGTCTTCAGTGTGTCCTGCAGGGGCTGGGGTGTCCAAGGCCAGGATGGCCAGGCATGTCCTTACTTCCCAGTGTCCTGATGGCCCTTCCTCCTGGAAAACCTCACTAAAAGGCTGTAGATAGGACCCTGGAATTGCATACATCAGTATCACTTCCAGAAGATCTCACCTCCCCAACTACATCTGCTCCCTTACGGGAGAAGCCCCCAAACCTGTGCTGCCTGCAGGGAGCTGGGAAGGGTGCTCCGCCGGGCAGGAGCAAGCTCTGCTCCTGCCCCTTGCAAGGAACACAGTGATCCGTGCTGAGCCCGAAAACACCCGCGAGGCGCTGCTGTTTGACGGCCGCTTCCCCGCAGAGCACATGTGGAGAAGCCGAAGCTGCTGGGGCAGTGGGTGGCTCTGGGCCCGCTCTGTTCCGCCTGCCTGCCGGGCCGAGGTGCCCGCAGGGCTCCTTGCGCAACGCGTCCTGCACAAAGCCGGGGCTGGCTGGGGCCCAGACCCCTCCTGTGGCCGGAGGAAGGAGCAGCCAGTGCCTGCCAACAGCTGCACTTCCTAGAAACGAAGAAGACAGAAGGTCGAGAGAGTTGAGGGATGGTGGAGGGGGGCCCGGGGGATGCTGCGGGGAGGATTGGGGCGCTGCGGGTTCCGAGGCAAGCAGCACACAGCCTAGCCTGCCCTGTAGCTTCTCTTCAGGAAAACAAGCTCTTTGGCTTCACACAACAGCTCCCTGTTCTTTGTTAAACTCTGCTCACGTCCAGAGCTGAGCCCCTTCCAACCCACGCACTCTGTGGGCCGGCACTGCTCCTTCCCAGCTCTCCCTGCCGGGGCAGCTTGTAGCCTCCAATGCCATGCTGCAGAAAACAGTGGCTCAGGACAGTGCCACTTTCTCTGCCACCAGCCCAATAGCCAGACAGAAGGCATTTGGAGGCTGAGGGAAGTGGGGCACAGGGGTAAGGTGCTTGGCAGCGAGAACACCACTCCCTGGGCTCCCCAGGCTGTCCTTCCAGCTGCAGGGCTGCCGGGTGAAGGGCTCTCCTGGCTTCACATCTGTCTCCAAGCAGGCCAATGCTGCCTTGCCCAACACCACCCTGCTCACGTCCTTGTCTCATTGCATGTGGGAAGAGTTGCAAAACAAGGGGTTGCCTGGGGTGCAGCAGTGGATCCTGACTCTGTGGGCTGCAGGAGCTCCTCTGCTTCTCTTTAAAAGAGAAATTGAAAGGACTCTACACAGGGCCAATGCAGCCTGTCACAGCTGAACTGGTGGGGACACTGCTATGGTGCAAACCCAAGAAAGAGAAGACAGAGCCTATCACCTCATCTGGAGCTGGCAGCCCAGCACCATGTGAGGCTGTTTCCAAGGGTTATCCTTTGCTGGCCATATGGTTTGTGAGGCAGGAGGGACAGGGACCATGGCCCTGCTTACATCCTTCCCATGAGGAGGAGCCCTGGGCTGGTGGGTAGATGCAGAGGGCCCTGGTGAGCAGGTGAGGGTGCTGGGATGGGGATCCCCACTAACGGAACACAGTGCTCAGCCTGGTGGGGCCGTCTCCAGGGTTTGTTCTGCTTTCATTCAGATGTCTGAGTTACAAGCTTCAAACAAAGGCCAGGCAACAGAGGGCTGGGGGAGGGCGCTTAGCCAACCCTCATTTCCATACCATTGAAAGAAGGTGGCTTTTCTCCCAGACAGGGACACAAGCCATTCATTCCCTGTCCCCTCTGCCCTGCCCTACATGACTCCCAGGCTTGGGCACCATTGGAGATGGCCACAGGGCTGTGCAGGACCCTGACCCTGTGCCAAGGATGGATCCATGCACAGGATGGACAGACAGTGGCCCCCAGCCTCACTACAGCATCACTAGTTTTGTTAGCCTCCAGCTAAGCCCACCACCATTAGAAACAGGGAAGGCACAGCTGCAGGGCCACACACAGCAGCCACTGTCTCCAGCAGTGAGTGCCCCAGAGCCATCAGGGCACAGGGTCCCTCTGCCCTCGTGTGCTGAGAACCACCGTGTCCCCAGTGGCTCGGGTCTGAGCCCTTTGCAGCCCCAGGGCCACAGAGTGAACCATTCTTCCCTGGGCAGGGAGCACAGCAACTTCGGGCTGCTGCCCTGTGAGATGTCACTCTTGGCAACAAGGAAATACTTTGTTCTCACTCCATTAAAGGCATTTGTGTGTCCCTCCCCACTGGCACAGGCCCAGCTCAGGGGAAGAAGTCCAGCAGCTACTCAAGAAGCAGCAGCACAGGATGGGGACAGTGCAGGGACAAAGGTGCCCTCTCCTCCAGCAAGGCCAGGGCCTGTCCCCTGCCTCTTTTTGCTTCTGCCCTGCCTAACCCCAGTGGCAGGGAGGCTACTTACCAAAAGATCCTGGCAGGTCCACCGAGCAGCACTGCTCACCCCCCACCTCAGTCCCCAGTATCCTGCCAGCAAAGCAGAGCTCTATTCACTGGAGAAACCAGTGCCAGCTGCAGGAATGTGTTTCATCTCCAGCCAGCTGATGCATGGCAATTCCCATCAGCCACCCCAGTTTTGGGCTAGAAGTGACCTATTTATGTAAGGCAAGCTCTCCACAAGCCTGGGCCTGGTGCAGCACCCTCCAGGGGCAGCCATAGGAAAGCAGGAGCTGCTGCCTAGGGGCTTGGACCTTGCCAGGCTGGACTCAGGCTGTCTCTCACGCAGCCCCTCAAAGCCACCAGTGCAGGGTCAGAGCCAGCCCACTGCAGCCCACCCTGGTCAATGGCCCTGCTAGGGCAGGGCTGGCAGGAAAAGGTGGGTCTTCTCCAAGCATCAGGAAGCAGACAGGGAGGAGACCAGACACAGGGGAGCCTTGAGGAACAGGGACGTGCACGCAGCATTGTCCTCCACAGGAGCAGAGGCTGCAGAAATTACAGAATGGGGGCTCCCTGCCAGGGCCCAGGCTGTTCCAGCTCCTGTCCCCCATCCCAGCAGCAGGGCTGGTCTGTGGAGGTGCCTCTCCCATGGTGCAGGGCTCCTCAGGACACATGAGGGAACCAGCCCAGCTGCTCCTTCCCAGTGCCCTTTCTGGCACATCCAGCACAGAGGGAAGCTCACAGTCCAGGAAGGACCAGAGCTGTGGGGAGCCATGCTCAAGAGCATGCACACAAAAAACCATAAAAGCCTTTGAGTCTATTCCTGAGCATAACTACTGCTCTCCCATTATTCCACCACTCTGTCCTTTGCCATGGTCCAACAGGTCACCACCAGACCACAAACAGCCGCACCAAATCCTGCTCATCCCATTTCTGTCTTCCAAGAAGCCCAAGCACAGGGCTGGAGAGCCATTTACAGGAATTGTGGGAACCCCTTTCCCACCCCAGCATGCTGGCAGTTACAAAATTGCCTTTCCACAAATAAGGCATTGCCTGGAGGGGTACGTGCAGAACAGCATGGAAGGAAAGAAAGAAACTGCTCTTGAAGTTTGCAAGATAATATCCGATTTAGGTACTTGCACAGGGGTTACCCCTTTTTTAACCTTCAAGGATGTGGCTCAACGAAGGGATTTTTCCTCTTGATGGCTTGCTGTTACATAACTCGAAGTAACTAAGGAAAAAGGTCTTCTCTGTTCCTGCTCCCTCCCTCCCAGCTGCTGCAGCCCAGGAAGCTCCCAACCACCTTGTTGCTGTGGAGCCCTGGCACAGCATCTCTTAATCCTCAGACAATATTGGCAAAAAGATTTTAGCAGTGCTGGCCTGAGCCACAGGTGCCTCCACCTTCCTGCAGCAGCACCCATTGCACCTGAGGGTTTGCTATTATTCTGCATGGACCCCCCAGTGCTCCAGGTCTGGCTGCTGACACCAAACTGAAAGCATGTCCAGCTGAGCTTACCCTGCTGGCAGGGTTTCTGCAGCTCCCTGCCTGTACCCAGGGCCGTGTCTGCAGGCTTGTTCTGGAGGCAGCTTGCATCAGAGCAAAGGCGATTGTTCTCATCGGATTTTATGAATTCCCTCCAGAGTTCCTACGTAACACAAGTACATTAGGGGACTTTATCCCTGCTAATTTCAGACGACAAAGTCAAACCATGTATCAGATGAATCTGCACAGGGAGGCTTATTCATAAGTAGCAGCAATGATAGGGGACTACAGTGCCTGCCAAGAGACTCGTCATTAGCTCATTAGCAGAGGACATCACATCCTAAACGGGAGAACTGAAAAGGAAACATCACCTTGCAGCCATGGCCCCTCTCCTTGTGCTGAGTGCATCTTGGAGTGCAGCTCATCAATGCTGAAGGCATTTTGCAGTTGAGATGCCAAGAATAAGTAGCCCCATCCTCCCCTCCTGCCCAAGGGTTTTTGCAGCCAGTGTCAGGAGTGGTTCACAGGGCCCTGTCAGCTGCACTCACCACTGGAGTCTCACCCAGAAGCAATATACAGCCTGTTCATGCTGGACAAGCCCATCTCCAGAAACAGCAGCCCCTGTACTGGCATAAAATATTGAGGCCACTGCAAGATCTAAAAATACCTGTTTAAAACCAACATCAGTTGGTGCCTGAACACTGGAACAACACAAACCCGAACAAAACCCAAACAATAAAAGCCCACCCACAAACTCATGTTCAAGCAAAGGTTAAAAACTTCTTTAAAAAGTACAAAGGAGCACAGAAGAGCCATTAGACAGATTTTGATCAGGAGAAATTGACAGCAACTGCTGGGGAATATGAAACTGAAGCTACAGGACTACAGCCAGCTGAAGAGGATGACTTTCCACAAGCAGAGCTGCAGCCTTCCTGTCACATCCCACCTCTCCTAAGCAAGCCTGCAGGCAAAGTACGGGCCAGGGAGATGATTCACCTGACTCTTCTGCACAAACTGACTACTTCATCTTGATTATCTGTAACAGGAACTTTCCCAGCCTTACCTCAGCACTTCCACACCCATTTTTCTCTTGGCACTATCATGACGTAGGTCCTGTATCTAAAAATGGTTAGATAAATGCTTCTTGTACCAGAACCGTTGGTTTAGTTACTCTGTTATTTCAGTTACTCACTACCCTCTCACTTTCTGATGCTTCCTTCCTGTAGGTTTGTATCAAGTAAGATTTTAAGCTGCTTAAGGTTCTTTTCAGGCCTGGCAGCTCTGCCCTGGTTGCTGCTGTTGCAGCTATTCCTGTACAAGTTTTACACATTATGCCTCAGCTTAGGTTCAATAACATCTCTAGCTCTCTAGAAAGAGGTTACACAGCCTCTTACTAGATACATAAGACCTACTTACAAGACCCGGGAACAAGAAATAGGTTGTTGATTTCAAGAGCAAGTTCTCACTGATCAGTCCTCATTCTGGCTGGAAGGGACCTCTGAAGGCTTCTCAGAAGCTGTCTTTACCCCATCTACACAGGCTCTGTTGTCCCAGCCTCTCCTCAAAGGGCAGGTGCTGGGCCCTGCCAGCTCAGTGGCTCTGCTGGGCTTGCTCATTACTCTTGACAGGAGGTCCAGGACAGATGTGCTATCCCAGAGGTGGTCTCATGAGGCAGGTAAGCCTTGCTGTTCAAATGATGCTTCTGCATGACACCAGAGACCAGAGATCTGAGCTTCATCTCCTCCTCAGCCACCAGCAACAATGGAAGCATCACTTACAACGAACAAAAAGAATTTTATTGGAACATATACACACAGGGATAACAGAGGTATCTGAGTAATCAAATATGGAATGTTTAAGAAAGTTAAAATAAATAAGGATACCAAGTTTTGCCAGTGCTAGGTCCAGCACCAATGTAAGTAAATGCCCTCTGAACAAGTCTGACTCTGACAGGATTATCCCTGCAGAGCCTGTAAAGATTCCTACCACCAGAAAGTGGCCAATAATTTTGGAATACAAAGAGTCACAATAGTGCTTTCTACTGATGTGCATTCACACTGTTTATTCACTACTTTCGTCTCTTATTTCTTTAATAATATCTATTAAATTCTGGAGTCCAAAAACGTAACCCGTGTCTTGGCCCTCGTGCACCACAGAATCTTCTCCATAGTACTTGCAGGTTGTGTGGGCAAAGTCTATCATGCGGACATCGACAGTGCTGGCAGTTGGTTTGTAGGCATAGGCTCCTGCCGACTCATCTGAAGATTCCTCTGAAAGGTCCTCTAGGTCCTCTGGATCCGAGTCAACGGCAACTTCCTGCCTCTCCTTCCCATCATAGATGATCAGCAAGGAGCTGGAATAGAAGCGATAGGACTCCTGTTTCTCCAGCACAGACTTGAGTTCAGTGAGTTTTTTAATAACAGACTCAAAGAGTTCCCTGCGCAGGTATTTGCCGTTATGAAAGAACTGGTAAAGTGCTTCTTTGAATCCTTGGACTGAGAGTTTTCTTCCATGGTATTTATTCATGAACATCAGCTGGCCAGTGCCTGCCTGGTAGACCTGCATGTACAAACATAAGACAAGAAAAAAGGAATAGTTAAAATTGCTGGCACACTGATACCAAAGCCATGAGAGGGGAAAAAAAATTAAAAACTAAAAAAGCATGCTCCTTAAGGCTTTTACAAGATGACATACTAATCTCTAAAACTGTTCTTGCACAATCATAGGAATTGCTGTCAACTGATCCAGCAGCACCTGTGCAACTCAGAGGAAGTGGAAAATTCCCTCAGTTTAGATTTGAGGTTTTCCACCCAGAATGTAAGAACAAGGACTTTAAGTGAGATTAGGAAAGCTGCAGCCAACATCTCCAAAGTCAAGCTACAACTTGTACCACAGCCACTCACCCAGCTCATTACCTGACGCTGCTCTAGGATGTACCAGTTCATTCTCAGCATGCTGAGATCTGAGTGACAGCAAACATTCCTATACAAAACTAAGGTGTACCCCATAATCATCTGTATTTGAAGAAGTCAGAGGTGCTCCTACAGAAAAATGCCTTCCTGCAGGAAGGCACAGGAGAGTGGTCTATACAACTGATAGCCCAATAATGCCTAAACATCTGGGTCAAGAAAGGATTCCAGGCGCTCCCAAAGCTCCTCTCTGTTTTCCAACACAGGTCAACACTGTAAAGTGAACAATGGCAATGACCTCCCTGCTCAAATCCCAGCACACTGTGGTTAGAAATGCAGCTCCCACACTTTCGTTTCTGCCTCATGTTTTTCTCTGAATTTGAACAGTGAGCTGAACACCACACATGCCAACAGCCCTGCTGTGGAACAAGTCCTAGCAAACACTGCTAGCATTCCTGGAATCTATTGGATAGGAGGAGAGAAGCTTCAGGAAAAAACTCCAACACAAACATGTTGTTTCCCCATTTGTCACTCTAGGAATACAGAAACAAGTAAACAAAAAATTCAGGTGAAAGTACACACAATGTCTCCTCATCTGGCAACAAGTCTTATCACATTTACCAAGCACTTCTTGCCTGCACTTTGCAACAAGTCTACTTCAAGCAGTGAAAGATCTGTGGCTTTCAAAGTTATACAACAGAACTGATTGCTTCTTAATATTTTTACAAATTTCCACACCCTTAATTCAAAATGCATATAAATGGCCCCTTCTCTAACTGTTCGCTATGCTATCCTGAAACATTAATTGAATCAGTAGTTTTAAGTTTTGAACTGCTGATAAGGTGCAGGAGATTGTTTGTGTGTTCAGAGCCTGCACTCACTGATGCAGAGCGTGGGCTGCAGATGCTGCCACTTCCAACTGATCAGTGACACTCAAAACCCTCACTCCCCTCTGTGAGGGAAACAAAGCACAGCAGCTCAAGGGTAACAATGGTGAGATGCCTGCATAAACCCAAACTCCACTAACAGACAGGGGTGTGAACCTGTTGGGCACACGTGTGAGCTCTGTCTCACCTGCATGCCGCAGACGCGCACTCCGATCACGGCCGAGGTGCTCTGCTGGCACTTGCGGATCTGATTCGCCTTCTTCTCCTCGGACGCGTCGTCGCCGTGCTGCCGGGTGCCCATCTTCAGGTCCAGCACACACGGGACCTCGTAGCGAGACGTCAGGTTCTCCAGCAAAATGAATTCTGAGCAGTTAAGGAACAAGGCTCACAATGAGGAATACAGGTTTTAAAAACATTACCATGGATTTTATAGTGCCATTCTTAACTTTAAGGATATTCAAAACATGCCTAGTATCAAGTAATCTAGAAAAATTACAGTTACATAAACTTAAGATGCCCTCTCTGTTTTAAGCCAGTTCCAGTTTTACTGGTCTAGAGAGACTAGTGAATTTCCACATTAAGTGAAAACCAAAAACAATCAGGGTTATACAGAAATATAACATGGCAGCTGATTTTGAATTATGACATATTTCCTGTCTAGCAAGAGACCTTTTTTTTTCTGTGGGAAGTGAAGATTTTATGTGTTTGCATTACCATTCAAAACCAGTGAAGCATTTTCACACTATCTTTAAAACTTCAAAACGTCTGTATTATTACTGTTCCAAAGATATCACAGACTTTTTAGGCAAGTGAATAACAATCTAGTGAAATGGTGAGGGTACCATCCAAAAAATCCTATCAATTTAATAATTTATTAGTCATAAATGTTTCAGTAATCCATCACCGAAACTCTTCACACTGAGAAATTTTTTTACCTCAGTATTTAGATATTACTACTTTTGCAGGATGTATCAGTTGCATCCAAGCCTACAGCAAGATCCTTTTTTGATAGAATGCTCAGGGTGCAGATGTTTGCTTATGAATCCACAGCACAAAACCAACATGCTTCAGCCTTCATGGATTCAGTCAGTTTTTTGTTTCTCATGCTGCAATCCTACATGACTGTTTATATTCAACTTTTCTTAAAGCGCATCAAAAAGAGGCTACTAGAAGCAGAAACTCCAGGCACTGGAACATCCTCTTTGTTTAAGAAACTGATGAAAAGAGGAACAGGACAGGGGCTTTTAAGATCACCAATATCAAAACAGTAATAAAAAGTGAAAGAACTAATCTGCTTTGAAAACTCTCAATAGAAACTGGTTTTGTGGAAGACACCAAACACACTATGCCGTAAAACATGTCCACTAAGCCACAACATGAAGATTTCAATTCAGCTCTCTGAATTTCCCAGCTTAGGTGGTTTGTTACGTGCTGGAAAAGCGCATTTCTAAGAAGTGCTGGCAAACCCTTCAAAGATACCAAATAAATCATGGCTTCTGAGAGTCTCTTGGGACTGCAGTTAAGCCTGCTCTGCACTCTTATCTGGAATGTTCAAGAAATAAGAGGCAGAGCCGTACTCATTCCATTGTTATGAGGTACTTTCAGGAAAGGATACTATATTGATTTCGGTGCTTTGCGTTTTCCTTCATCCGCTGTAACTGTTGCTGGTGACATTTCATGCTCCAAGGATTATGGTGTTTAAACTGAGAACTGACATTTCCTTTTTTCTCTACGGTGTAATACAAGACTTCAGATTTCTTCAGCCACTCAAATTCTTCCTCCAGTTTGTGACTAGAAAAACAGAACAAAGTAACAAATTACAGGTCAAAAGGAAAAATAAGCTCTTGAAGAGGGGTTGTCAATGGATTTAACTTTACAACCTATTTTGCTCAACTTCATTAACAGCAAGCAAAATCTTTATTTTCCTCTCTGTATATGTGAACAAGATGCCCATGAGTAGCATTTCAACCATTACAAAGCCATTCCATACTAATATAATAGAGCATAAAGCCTTATTATATCCTTATGTATCTTTTACCTGTGTGCATGGCTTCTATGAAGTAATGCAAGAGGTAGCAATGCACTTTACAGTTTATCTTTGCTAAGGTCACTGTTTTTACCACAACACATCACAGCTTACGGTGGGCACAATCAATAGGAATGAACAAGGGGGAAAATGTCACTAGCAGGGATAAAGCAGGATTCCTAACAAAGTATGCCATACATATTAGCACTTAAATATGTTTAGGGTTGGTTTATTTTTAACTGTTGTTCTTTTGCAGGTGAGTGAATGCTTTTTGTTTGTAGAGGTGCTTTTTTGTGGTTAGGTTTCTTTGGTTTGTGTTCTTTTTCTCTTTCTGAAGTGTCCAAAATAACTTTGGGAAACCAGTTCCAACTGACCACAGCAGAAAAAAAGCGCCTCAACTTAGCCTTTACTGAGGGCTAAGGACCTAGTTTCACTAGTGAACCTGTCTGCACTGAAGAGGTCAGGAAAAACTAAAGAAACAAGAAAAGAAAATGAAAGTGAAAAGAGTTCTAGGGAGTTCTCCAGAGTTCTGGAGAACAGAATTTGACAGCTAAAAGTCAAACTTACCTTTTCATTTTTTCCTCTTTCCTGTGCTGCCGAACCCATTCCTTCGATATCTTCTCATTTTCTAACAACACTGTTTTTTTGTTAGTCCACCTCAATAGTTTACTTTTGGGTTCACAGTCAGAGTTATCTAAGTTTTCTAAGTTATCGTGGTCCCCATTTAATGGATATGCTATCAGACATAAGTTTCCATCTTCATCCTCTTCAAAGCTCACTGATACCACACCTGAAGAGAAAAAGGACCCAGACAGTTATGAACTGCTCAAGTGACAAGCAAGCCTTTTAGAACGCGTTCTTTTACACTAAGAATACAGCAACTTTATTTTTTCTCTTACCCCAGTCCTTAGTTTCTATCTTGCCACAGGCCAAACCTCATCTGCCAACCTAACAAATATCAAAAGAGCTAGACAAAAATGACACCTCACAAAAGACAATTTATCATATTGGCACAACAATGATACAAAAGATCATTTTCTCTCTCTGAGGCAGTCAAGTAACAATCAAATAATAACAGGACACAATTTCAATTAATAAAAGTTTTTATTAATTTAAAAAAATCTGACTGGTCTGATTCTAAGTGATATGTAAAACATTTGTTAACATCTTGCAGTGAAAAGTGACCTGCACAAAGTAAAAATTCACACTAAAAACTTCTTAAATTTTGCATGACAGCAGAGCAAAAAGCAGTTCTCCGAACAATACTTGGTTAATAGATCTCAAGGGAAAGGAAAGATGTGCAAGGAGAGCAAAACAAGGGAAATGTCACATTACAACAGAAACTAGTCCAAAAGCTTCCACTTAAAATCACCATGTTTAATTATACATTGTCGTCTATTTTTTGGAATATATTTTATTGATACTGGTTATGCAGCAATCTTGTGGAATAAGTAACAAAAATGCAATACAAAGCAAATCTGTTTGTGGTACAGAAACATGGTGAACCTCAAAAGCATTTTTTTCTCCTTATCCTCCCCTCAGGAGTCTCTAGAGCACTGCATTGTATTTTAAGAGTCTTAGTGGAGCACTGACAGATGTGCCCAGGACCACATGAATAAGTCTCAGGAGTTAATGGAGGAGCCATGACAATTATCTGAATTGTTTTGTATTTTGTTTTCCAGTCCTCTATTTCAGATCAGTCTGCACAGTTCTTGCAGCTCATCACTAGCTGGGGAGAGGTCTTGGTGAGAGACTGGAATTCCCAGGCTGGGCAGGCAGCTCCCAGACCTGCAGGGCTGGGGCAGGGAGTACAGAACCTCTGACTGTCCCGATGTCACAAAGGAAAGGACAATGGGGAAAAGGGTGGGGGAGCCAGCTAACAAATGGCTTCTTTGCCTTTACTCTGGAAAAAAAAAAAATCAGAGGTGGACCAGGAGAGGCCCCTTCCCTCTAAATCCCTCCCCATACTTCCCAGAAAGCCACATACACTAGTACAATTGCTCTATTACATTTTGAAAAGTATCATTCAAAGATCAGATTTTCTTCCAGTCCAACAGAACTTGTAATTAGACATGGCAGAAAGTCTCTGTAAATGAGCAGAGATTATTAATTCTGAAACATCACTGAAGTCTTCCATCACTTTCACAAACAGAACACAAAACTTCATCACCATCATGGTTGTTAAAATCAATGTGCTTTAAAAAGCAATTGCATTTTTAAAAAAGTGCTTCAGACATATTAATCATTAGACAGCAGTTAATGGAATAGAAGAAAGAAAAAGAAGTATTCCTGTTAACTAGTTCAGTTCTTAGGAAAACTGGAATTTCCACTCCTACATAACTTCTGACTCAGCCTCATCACAGCTACTTGATCCTTGCCCACCTAAATGCCATGAATTTTCATTTCCTTAATGGCAGAAATAACACTGCAAGTATTCAACAAGACACCTTGCTGGCATATACTTATTGCAACTGAAATGAAAGTCAGAGGAGAAATCAAAGCACAAAAGAAACCACAACTAAGCTTACACAAAACACTATTATCCATCCTTACCAAATCCTTTGTAAACAAACATTAAACAAGTGGCAAAAAAAAATCCACAAAAAAAAAAAAAAGGCAGATAATTACTGAAAATGTTCTCAAGCTGTTAGCTACTTACCTGTGCCTAAGGGAGATATATGGGCTATCACCAGCAGAGTTGCTCTACTCTAATGCTGTTAGTCAACCCAAACACCAACTTGGCAAGCATTTCCACCCTGCATCTCCACAGCCTGCCTCAGATAACATCAAAATACATGAAAAAAAACCCTAAAATCTCTTCCACACAGAAGAGATTTCAGAGAGAACAGAGAGCACAGCACACTCGCATTAACAGAAACGAAAAGCTCGACCCCATTCAAAGGTTTGGTAACTTACCCTCATATTGTGGAGTGAATTTACGCATTTCTGTCGGGAGAGTCTCATAGAACTGGTGTTCTCTCTGAATAAGAGGTTTACAGATGGTCTTGTCATTAAACCGGAGGACACAGGAGTGCCCTCCAACTTGGTGGACAAAAGGCTCGAGTAAGACTCCCTTGGAATAGTGCTCCACTTCCATTGCTCCAAATGCTGGGCTCATCCTTGTAGCACATTAGACAGAAGACGGCGGCAGTGGTAAAGGCAGTTCAGAGCCTAAAGCCTCCGAGCCCCGCAGGTGTTTACTCTGATTCAAAAGTCTGTTAAGGCAAACACAGGAGAGTGGCGGCGGTCAGTGTCTGGGCGCTGTGCCCCGGGAGCCCGGCGAGAGCGAAGCGGAGCGGAGCCGAGCGGAGCGCGCACCTCCCGCCCCGGACTGCGGCGACTGCGGCCGAGTGCGGGGCGCAGCCAGGAAGGCTCTGCTGGACACGCCCCCGCCGAGCCGCAGCCAATGGCAGCCTCCGGGGGGCGGGGCGCCCAGCACGCCATGCGCACGCGCGCAGCAACAGAAGGAGCGGGGCGGCCAGAGCGGCTCGCGGCGCCCGCACAGGCACCCCACCCGGGCCAGCCCCACCAAGCCCGCACAGGCACCCCACCCGGGCCAGCCTCGCCGTTCCTCTAAGGAAACCCACCCGGGCCAGCCCCGCCAAGCCCGCACAGGCACCCCACCCGGGCCAGCCCCACCAAGCCCGCACAGGCACCCCACCCGGGCCAGCCCCGCCAAGCCCGCACAGGCACCCCACCCGGGCCAGCCCCACCAAGCCCGCACAGGCACCCCACCCGGGCCAGCCCCACCAAGCCCGCACAGGCACCCCACCCGGGCCAGCCTCGCCGTTCCTCTAAGGAAACCCACCCGGGGCAGCCCCACCAAGCCCGCACAGGCACCCCACCCGGGCCAGCCTCGCCGTTCCTCTAAGGAAACCCACCCGGGCCAGCTCCGCCAAGCCCGCACAGGCACCCCACCCGGGCCAGCCTCGCCGTTCCTCTAAGGAAACCCACCCGGGCCAGCTCCGCCAAGCCCGCACAGGCACCCCACCCCGGCCAGCCCCGCCGCTCCCCCAAGGAAACCCACCCGGGCCAGCCCCGCCTGCTGCACCCCAGCCCCCGACCGCCGAGACAACCCCCCTTGCGCAGGCCAGCTCGAGAACCGGGAATTAACACCGAGGGTACAATTCCCCCCTTTCAAGCAAGGACAGCAACCAAACAACGTCCAGGGTTGGGACGTGTATTGCACCGGTTAATTCACAACATGTCAGATACCGAAAATATGACACAGATGCAAGCTCTTCACGGGCAAGCCATAACGCTAATGTGCCATTTTCCAAGAAGGCTTTTTTTCCCTACATTGAGCAGAAGGCAGTGGCCTGTGCCAGCTGCACTCAAAAGATCTGCTGCTGTACCCTGTGACCGCACACTGCTCGGTTCTGGCCAAACACCAGTTTCATGCAACCTGCACTTCAGAGAGCAATTAAAGGAGCGACGCTGAAAACTAAAACATGACTGTCTTGTTCTCTGCCTTCCAGTAAATTTTTAAGTTGAGTTACTCTAATTTTAGACCAAAGCTTTAATGATTAACTTTTTGTGGCTAAAAACAACCTCATGCTCATTTTGCCTGAAGATAGTTACACGGACAATAATGCACTTAATTCAAAGAGACTACAAAGTGTTCTAGGTCACAGGTCTATTTTTATTTGTCCTCCTTAGATATTTAACAGCTTTACATTAACTGGAAAAGCAGAGACCTGCAGGCTTAAAGCAGCGGCACTACCAGAACTACATACGCCTACAGCATGTCCTGGACATAAGAGCATTAATTGAATTAAACAACTAAACTACTTAAAGAAACAACAGATCGATCAACTGAATGAACTCCAGGTCCTGGAATGTTTACCTGTGCCTAAGGATAACAGGTCAATAAAAGCTGAATGTGTTTTTTTTGGTGGGGCTTTTTGGTGTTGTTTTTTTTTTTCCTCTTTTCCTCCAAGTGCCTTATTTGACAAAACATTATCAGGTTGTTTTTTCTTTTTTTTTCCCCCTTTAATTCTGCGGAATAGTATTCCCCAGAAACAATACTGTCTTCTGATAACCTATATTATTAAGATTAGAGCATTATCAATAAACTTTCATTTCTCTTTGTACTACTTTTAATTTCCTAGTGTTCTTCTTCTAATGCAGCTACTGCATCACCACAGAATTTTCTAACCTACCTCAGCATCAACAATTTGACAACTCAGAGACACACATATAAAAACCTCTCAGTTACACCCCAAACACAAGCCACTTCAAAAAAACCCAACTGCACCAAGCTGAGCAACCCTGGAGCGCCCTGGCAATGCCAGGTAACCATGTATGTCCCCAGGTCTGGGCAGTCCAATGTATCTCTTCAGGTGCCACAGTCAGAAGGGAGCACTCTGACAGCTCCAGAGTCACAGATTTATTTCTCCATGGCTCCCTAAAGTAGCACCCACTCCATACAGAGCCACACTGCTCTTCAAAAAGGCTCACCTGCAAGCTGCCTTACCAGCACACGTGTAACACACCTGGAGCTGTCTCCAAACACACACTTGACAAGCCAGATTACCGCCTGAGTAAACTCTGAGAAATGTTTCCATTTACCTTACAGAAATCATAAGCATCAACCTGTATACTGCACCAGTAATTTTACAACTCTTGAGCTTTCATTAGGATTTTCTAGAGGCAATAATGCCTCCGGTCCTCTGGAATTTCTGAGGGAAAGCCAGAAGTGTGCCAGGTTTCACTGGAGAAGCATTTCACATGTACATGATCTTGCAGTGCCAAAGCTTTACACTAGCACAGCCACATTTAACAGCCCTGCAGAACAGCAGCAGTACAAGAGCCACTTTTTCCAAGTTGGCATCACCACTCTGTGGCTGCCTTCCTAATTACTCCTGATACACTGATTGCCAACTGCAGTGATTCAGACTGAGAAAGCACCTTGCAACATCCTTTAACCTCAAACACTTAAATCTGTCCCAGTCCTCCTGCATTACAGTTGCATCAGGAGTTAACTCGTGAAAATATTTATGCCATAGAAATGACTCTAGCAAACATCATCTCCAACACAGATGATCTACACCTCGTTTATCCCAACACATCTTCAGGGAGCTCATTAGTAGCAGCTCAACTTGTTTGCTTCCATGGATGCCCAAGTGGTCTGGATAATACTTGTATGCAGATTGCACTCAGCAATGGAACTGCCAAGCACAGAATTGGACAGGACTACTCATTGTACTTCACCCTTTCCTGAACAAGTAATATCTGGCAGCACATCACACAGTGTAACTTCCCATTGGAGGAAAAAGAAAGAGTTTTTTTCATGGTCTGATATTATACAAATTATCTGATAAGTTATTATAAGTTAGGCAGTATTTAGATAAGGGTGGGGTTTTTTTTGAGAGAAACATTGGTAACATTTGTACATAGTCCAACAGTGTACCCAGTGCAGTGTACCCAGTCAGCACTACCACAAGACAAATGTGAAACTACCAGAAATAAAGGCGAAGGCTCACACAAATGAAGATGAGTTTACTGTGCCTGGATTAGTAAGTTCTGCTTCTGCTTTTATCGTCCAAAAACTACAGCACAACTCCCCCATATTCCGTTTCTATGACTGAATTTTTGTAGTACATATCCCTGCTGAAAAAGCTCTATTAATACAGCTCTGCAGCAGAAACTGTGTGCAAGGACTGCTGAACAGAGCATCAGCAAGGAGCTCTTGCTATAAACCCTTTAGCTGAGCTCCTTAATTGTGCAAGGCAACTTAGTGCCTTTTTATGAACCTAAACCAGATTGATGTGAACATTCTAACAATGCTCAAGAAGACAGCAGCAAGACCAGGTGATCTTGTCAACAATTTAGGTTTCAATGAGGCCTTAGTTTTCACTTTGATTAATTAACATATTTTAGCCATTCAAGAAGCACTGTTTATGTAATAAATTCACTCTCTTTTCACCCAATAAAATTCTTCTCACTTGAAAAAAGGTTTTTTGAGTAAGATCTTACATTTTTTCTGCTGCATGCCTTAACATTACCATTACTAACAATCAGGATTTGTTTATCATTTTGGCTCTCCTTAATATTTGGAATTTTGCCATTCAGATTAACAGGGCCTGGACCACAACTGTAATGCCCATCAGAAATGCTTTGCACTGTTTCATTTATAAATACTTTAATTCCATACACAGCCTCACAATATGCCAAACTGGTTGCACTTCCTTACAAATAAAAGCTTTGACCTAAGACCAAGAGTTTCAAGCGGCATTGATGTTGATCAGCACAAGCACAATGCAGTTTTTCATTGCCTTTCCTCTGATTCTACACCCAGTTTGTTCTTAATACTCTTTGGGAAAGAAAGAGCCCAGAACAGCTGGTTTTAGGCAATCTTCCCAGATAGCAAATGCAGGATCACTGTACCCTGCCCTTTTCCTCCTACGTGCTTTTAAGTGCCTTTGACTAGTTTTTGTTCAAACAACACATCAGCCAAAAAAGCAGATTTACTAACCCTTCACATGTCAAGCATTTTAAGAAAAAAATCTGACATAACTTGAAGGAGCAAATAAACATGTGCCTAGACACAGCAACATTTGCTTGAGCAATGTCATTCCTACAGTAAGCAGCAAAAGATGTTTAAAACCCAAACCTGCAAACCAGAAGTGACATTTATAGACATCATATCCCCATCACATGTGACAATGACCATCAAAAGAATACCACAATGAATTCATGTTTTCAGGCTCTTAATATTAATCTCAGGTGACGGCATTCTTTGGAAGGTACTTCATGTCATTACAGATTCTCAACTTAGTCCCACACGTAACTGCATTAATGAACACATCCTCTGGAGAGCACAGGTCTCAATTAAGCAGCAGCTTCTTCCTTCATAACAATCTTAAAAGTAATCACCTCCTGCCAAAACTTTGTAATGATAGAACTACTGATGCAGAACTGCCCTTCTGTTGAATCTGTTAAAACTGGGTTCTCTCTAGTGCAGGCTTTTTGCTTTGGATGGTTAGCGTCTTCTACTCCACACAGCCATAAATCAGCTTTACAGGGACAGAAATAGCAAGGCAGCAAAGCTTTCTGCCTGTCCTTTTTTCTCAGTTCACTGGGGAGTGCAGAGGAAGCTGACAGGGTAGAGATCTGCAGAGCAGAGCTGCTGCAGGGTGATGAAGCAGACAAAGCAAAGCCCCTTCCCAAGGTTCCAAGGTGTTGTGGTTTGACACTGGCACAACACCAGGCACCCACAAGGGTTGCTCACTCACCCTGCCCAGCTGGCAGAGGAGAGAAAACAAAAATTAACAAAGGGTTCACAAGCTGAGCTAAGGACCAGGAGAAACACTTCAAGGGCAAAACAGGCTCAACATAAGGTTGCAAAGTGAATCTATTACTAACAGAATCAGAGGAGAATAGTGAGAAGTAAAATAAACCCTTAAAGCACCTTCTGTCCCTAGCTCCTCCTTCCTTCCCACCAACAGCACAGAGAGACAGGGCACAGGAGTTTTTGGGTGAGTGCATCACTGAGATTTTCTTCTGCTGCTCTGGGAGAGGAGTCCTTCCCCTGTGAAGCCTTGGGGTCCCTCCCAGGGGAGACAGTTCTCCGTGGACTTCTCTGGCCTGGCTCCACTCTCAGGAGCAGCTGGTCTACAGCACCTGCTGCAAGGTGAACTCCCCCAACGGGCACACAGCCCTCCCAAAACTGCTGTGACGTGGGTCTCTCTTCCCATGGGGTGCAGCCCTCCAAGGACAGGCTGCTCCAGCCTGGAAGCAGGGCCCTCTCTCTCCACTGGGGCTTCTACTGGATCACAGCTTCCTCCAGCCATCCACCTGCTCTGCCATGGGAAGCTCCCCTGTGGGCTGAGGGTGGATCTCTGGATCCCCATGGATCCCCATGGGCTGCAGGGGAACAATCTGTTTCACCATGGCCTGCAGAGGAATCTCTGCTCCAGAGCCTGGAGCACCTCTTCCCTCTCTTCTCCACTGACCTTGGTGTCTCCATGTTGTTTCCCTCACATGTTCTCACCTCCTCCTCTTCTCTGACTAGAAGTGGAACTCCATAACTTTGATTTCCTTCTTAAATATGCCTCACCACAGAGGCATTACCACCCTCTCTCATTGGCCCAGCCTTGGCCAGCAGCATGTCCATCTTCAAAGCCAGCAGAGATGGGCTCTGCTGGACATGGTGGAAGCTTCCAGCAGCTCCTCAAAGGAGCAATCTTTGTGGTCCCCCTACTACCAAAAACCAGGCCATGAAAACCAATGTACAAGGAAACAGAGGAATGGCACAGTGAGCCAACAGGATAGAAGAGTATCAGTGACCTTAGATCAGCCAAAGAGAAAGCTGCTTCAGCCCAAAGAACATTCAGGAAGAAACAACAAAACTGAGACTGGGCACAGAAAGATGCAAATAACAAGGTGAAAAATACATGGTATGTTTTTGAGAGCCCACCCCTCCACCTGTTTCATGCACAACATTGAAAGGGTACTTGAGGTCTGAGTTGATAAGTCATACATTGCTCAAAGAGAATGACTTTTCACAATTGAAATAGGATAAACACATCTTAAGAGTCTACAATAATACATCTATAAACCAAGAATGGTTACAGGAATTTTACAAGTCTTCATATGATTCAACTACTTGTTCCATTACTAATAATGTGGTACTTTACAAATAGCAAGGTACATTCCTTCAATCAAAGAAAGCAGAGGATGCAACTTTAGAGTATTAAAAGCAGTAGATATGTTAAACATGCTCAGGTTCAAAGGTCTTGCACAGCTTGTGATTTAATTTTTATGAAAATCAATGCCATTCCTCCACACAAAACCCTTGTGTTATTAGCAAATATGCCCAGAGTAACATGAGTAATGATTTGCTTCTAACGTTCACTCTAGCTACTGCTTGGCTCAGAAACTGAAGTCACTCTGGTGTGTTCTGTTTTCAGAAGTTCTTAGGATTAGAATGTAGATACTCATATTCTCTAGTGTCCACTCAGCTGGACACAAATTTATCACAATTAAAACAATTATGATAAATGAGCTCTGCATTAATTTATACCAATTGTTTTAATCAATTCCTGATTTTGAGGATGCATTGTACCTCTACATAGAATGCAAATCCCACATTAGGATACTTTTTGAAGCCTTCTCTATCTGCAATAGAATTAATATAACTAAGTAGTAAAAGCTATAGTTTATAATTTTTAACTAATTGAGACAGAAATGCAGAGCCCACATAATAATGTGCTTGTATTAATCCTACAGTTTTGGGAAAAGTCTTAAGAACAGCCCTAAATTCTGCATGATTACAAAAAGCAACATTTATTCTGGTAATTAATTTGGAGGGAAAAGTTTATCTTTGACAGAAAAGTGCACTGACATTGTCAGTTCTCAGAATTTTTTTTATTTATAAACAAAAACAAAAGTATTATAAGCAGCAAATAATTCAAATTTAATAAAGCAGTCAATTGTCTTAAAATACCATGAGGAGTAGAGGGACAGTGTCATAGCATCAAGGGGGAGGAGATACTAGAGTGTTTCTTTAAAAGAAAGACTGGGGGAGGAAAACCCCCTTCTTTCTCATTAAGTACAACTTGAACCGGGGCTGTGATGACAAAATGATGCTGAGCTGTAACTTCCTATGCAAGCCAAGGCTATTTAAGCTCTTTTGCAGCAAATCAATCAATGTAATGATCATTAAGTTACACGACTTGTACTCAGGGATGAGTAAGCATGATGTTTTGTACAAAGACTCAGCAGAACATTTGAAACTCAAGAGTAACCAGCTCCTTCAGACCTACATACTCAGTCTATGTGTGCATTCCCTTTGGAAGCAGAAACACTTTTACTACAGCTTTTAGTGGTAAATCATGAGGGTGCTGGGAGTCACACACTATAGTGGCACATCTATCATCACCACCTACAGTCACAAAAAGCCAAGAAAGTGCAAATTTTTTTTATTGCACGCCGTGCACTTGGGCTAGACCAATAAAAGCAGCCACCTGCTTCTTAAAAATGTTGATATAATGTCTTTCTTTTTTTTAACTTATCTTTACTAAATGGCTGGAAACTGCAGCACTACATTGCTGCAGCTCAGAAAAATTAAGTAACATCTCCAGATAAATAAGGAAACAAGTGCCTTGGATTAATTTCACAAATTAAGGGCTATGCACTGCAGACATACTGGCTGTCCATGGAAAATTCTGATTCAGGAGAGACCCACAAGGATCATAATTTACTTAATCATGCATAACAGATGGAATCTAGAAACCCAGAATTATATATGAACTTGTGCACAAAATTCCTACAAAAAATGTTTGCAAAACCTTTGGGAACATGACAACTCCACAGTAGTCTTGGCCCATCAAGATAGAAAGCCAATCCTGTTTTTAACATTAGCTTTAAAAATACTAGGAAACATTTAACATTAGCAAACAGAAGATTCCCACCAAGGAAGAACACATTTTTCTGCTTTCAAACTGCCAAAAATACCTCAAAATGCCTTGGCTTCTTCTAAGGATGTCACATCTAAAGTACTACTCCTAGGTATTTCATGCACTCTAAAAGGAGAGGACAGTCCAACAGCAGCTGCAATGGCAAAGGACTCACAAGTGCTACATTAAGTCCTGCTCTGTTGTTTCTCAGGAGTGTCAGACAGCACCCTGAGATATCCCTTCTTGTAAGCAGAGCACCAAGCCTTTTCTATTCACTATGAATTTGTGTCTGTGATATAGAAATACCATACACTGAGATGTTGGAAAATGTATAAAGATGGAATCTTTCAAGGAAAAACATTTTTTTTAACTAGCAACATGTTTATCCTATCTCCTTTTAGTCCGTAAACATGGGAGTTCTAGTTTTGTCTTCCTTTAAATAAAACCCAAACACAGACATAAACACTGCCACATGTATTTATACCTGTATATTTAACACCATAGCTACAGAGCCACCTTCTATACCAAAAAGACTTTTGAATACAGCTTTAACAGATAAAACTTAAGAATTATGAAACATTAGGCATAACATATTGAGGGAGCAAACTAAACACAAACCAATGTGAAGTTGCATAATGTTCTTTGACTATTATTCCTCATGCAAAATTATTATTCCTATCTTCCTTAAACCAGGTCGACAGTATTAGGAGAAACTCAGTTCCCCAATCGTTTTGTCTAGGAAAGCAAGACAAGTTACCAAGGCCATCTCCAAGAACTTCTAGCTTTTCCACATTAGTGTGCACAGCAGCCCCTCAGCTGCAATTTCTTAAAATTCAGCAAGGAGGTTATGTGCCCTGTGCAATTGATATTTTAACATCTAAAAAAAGCAGCAGCTTTCAGCCTTCCCCACACCATTTGTAATCTGTAATCTTAACTCCTACAGTTACAGAGTTCTGGAAAAATGCCAGTTTTACCTCTCAAGTAAAGCTATTTTGTCTCTCTGGAACTAAAATAAAGCCAAGTTACTAAGCATATTCAGACAGAAAAGAGCATGCAATTCTGACCCATGTAGTTTTTTCAGGGATTGTGTAATTTAAGAACCAGTCTCTTTTCCAAGTAAAAATACCATGGAAACTAAGAAACCTGAACCACCAAAACTAAGCTACTTAAACTTCCTATTTAGAAACTGATCCATCTTAAAATGGTGTTCTGGCATCAGCGGCCAAAATCACCAGTTGCTACAAAAAGACAGTACCACCCTTTGTCGTGGAGAAATCAAAATAGCATTCAGCCTTTAATCTTCTGAAAATATGACAGCAAGAGCTAAATTGTGTGGATTACACACATGAAAGTATTATTCAAGACACCAACACCCTCAAGAAATTCCAGCATTAAGATGAAAATAAATCCAAGGCTATGCCTTTCTCATTACCATGAATTTAGCAGTCTGGGAACTGTATTTCGAGTCAGCCAATGGAAGAACATGGAATCTTTGTGACCAGCCCTTCAGCTGTGACCCATTTGCCAAATATGATAAGAAAAATCATGTTCATATAGGACAAGCGTCAAGTCCCTTTCAAAGTCCACCCTCATTTAACTACACAAAGATTTTCTCTCCCTGTAATTGCTTCAGAAATCCCAACCTCTAATGCTTTTTATACCATAAGCACTAGGGGCCCAAAGGACAAGATTGTTAAATTAAAGCTTTGATGCCTAAATCCTACAATCCAAGCTAACTCCTTGAGCAAAAATTTCCAAAGGAATGAACAGCAAAGATCATTAACAAATACATTATTATAGGAAGAGTGGTACCCTAAATGCACAGTAACCTATTTAATGGATATCATTTATGTGTATATTCACCTATACCATCAATACCCCTAAAAAGTTTAGTCCCTTTATGTGGAAAAATGATTGAAAAGTAGCCCAGAAGGAGACAGTTTTGTCATGTTTTGGAATACCCATCCCCATTTTTAACTGCAGTTCTACAAATGTAGGTTCCAAGAATGCTTCTGATGACTACGATAAATGGAGATTGTGCTCCAGAACAACTCACCTTCATGAAATGCATTTAATATATATTTTAGAACTGTATTTACATTTCAAAACATCTCAAACTACTGCGAACACACCTCAATTCAGGTAACACAACCCAGATTTGCATCTTAAAGGGAAGAGTTGGTATCTCTACAGGCTCTTTCCCTAAAGAGCTGAAAGTAACTGGGACCTAAGACCTTGAACACAACTCCCTGCAGGGTTGCCAGTGCAATTACCGAAGTTCAAATGCAAAAGATACAGTAGAGTAATTTCCATGTGCTTGTTTAACTGCAGCAGATTGGATGACAGCAAGTAAAGACAGGAGAGAAGTCTTACAAGACAGACTCTCTCTCACAGGCACAACAAAACCAAGGGAAAAAATCTAGACTGTTTCCCCTGGTAAATGCAACTCACTCCAAGAACAGTTTCTTCCCATGAAAAGGACCTTTTCTGCAAGTACACCTGCACAATACTTTAAAAACGCTTTAAAAACTATTTATGTATTTCATGTTTCATTGTTCAGTGACCTCCCCTTACACCATCTGGGGCCAATTACAGGCTTAGCATAATAATCACTGACAAAGAATTAATCCATTTTAATCTCATACAGTTTACATATTCAAACAGCAATACAAAACCACTTGAAAAAAATCTTATCAATTTCAGTAATCTAGAAAAGGAAGCTTCATCAGGAGCTTGGCTGTATTGCTCCTATCCTTGAAGCAGGCTGAAATACATTTATTGATACACAAGAGCTAGCTAGTTTAAACAGCCCAGGCAATGAGATACAGCTGGAGGATGTCTTATTCCTTTAAAAATATCTGTTGCTTTAGAGGCAATTTTTATAGCAGCCACCAAGTGTGCACTGCATAACTGTCTTCAAAGAGAAATCATCACTCACCAAAAAGGGAAGAAGCAGACTGGACGACTGCCAAAAAACTATTTTGTCTTCAAAATTCCACAACATAGCACCACCATCCAGAGTGTGCTGATGTTCCAACTCTGCATTTCCAAAAAACAGCACATTATGAGGGGGAGAAAATATTTCAAGAAGTCAAGCTTATGAAAAAAGCACTTTATTTTTTGAAAGCAAACGTTGCACAAAGTTATGTTAAAACATTATTTGCATTTTAAGACATAATTACGATTCAGCACTTATGTTTAAATACATCAGAGGCTTTGTTTAATGGAACAACTTGAAGTCAGTCATCATCTCACCAGGCAATTCACTGCAGCTCCATCAGCATTTACTTCATCTACCTTCACACTCAAGGGACTACTTATCTATCTCCACAAATTCCAAATTTTGTTCCAACCTTTTTGTTCCCTCCTTGTTGGAAATGCCACAACTTTTGAATTTTTCTTATGTAACTTTGGTCAGAGTTATCGAGAACTATACCCTCAACTTTAATACTCACAGATGTCTCTTCAGAAAACTGACTGGTTCTATTAAGCCAGAACCAATTTTCCTAAGGTATCTTGAACAGATTCCCAGTTGCAATGACAGTTATATTAGTAGGAACACACCTACCCCTCAATTTAACCTTCTATCTTCCATTAAATTGAATCAACCTTCTGAAAGTGGTAACACCTCAGAAAGGTAAAGATTATGCCTATCATGTCAGGCAGTTTCACTTCTCATTTCTGTAACCTCATGATACTAAATTATGTCATTAAAAAAAAATCCATTGCCATCACACTGTCTCCATATATCCAAAGCACAAGGCAAATAAATTGTCATTTTTCTGGAAAAATATATGAAAAGGGAAAAGAGCAAATGTCAAAAGAAAAGAGGTCATCTTCAATAAGCATGAAATTTAAGCAGCACCCAAAATTCCTGATAAGGTTTCAGGCAGTGCAGAAAATTTCTGCATCACAGCACTGCACAGCTATTTGGGTATGCTTAAAGCCCTCCGCACTTCAAGAAAGTAAAACCATTTTTGCTGTGCTCATTCCAATATAGACTTTGGCATAAACCCCCCAAACCCTTGCTTTTTCTAATGAAAAATAACCTCAATATTTGTATCTTCTGTCCTTGAGTCTGTTCATTTTAAGTCTCAACAACCTGGGATGCTATTAACCAGCTTAAGCAAGTCATCCAATTTTATTTTTTTCCCCCTTCCTTCCAACCTTCTGGAGGCCAGCACAGCAGGAGAGAAGACAGGGACCAAGAGAGGCAGTACAGCTGAATGGCTCCTGTATGAATTCAGTAGTTCCTTCATCTGTTTGTGCCCTTAACTGGCTGGTGAGCACGCGCCCAGCTCCAAACCAGGCACTGCCTGTGCCACCTCTTGCCCTACCATCCACCATGGCACACACACAAAGCAAGACTCTCAGTGCTCAAATCCATTTTATGAGCAAGCCTTTCTTTTTCCAGTAAAAAGGCAAAAGTGGGCAGTAACTGGTTCCAGCTGTCTCCAATAGAGAATCCTGCACATACAGGAGCAATGCAGGCAGAGGGTCAAAGGCTGCACGTTGATAGCTGATAACAGCAGAGTGGTACAGGCTGTACCTATTATGAAGATTATCATTCCCTTATTCTGACACAGCCTGTCTTTCAGAGACACAGGCAGGGCTGCAATGGCTTTGTGCCACACAAGCCAAGAATTTGCAGAAGATTTCAGATTTCAAGCTCTGAACACCTGATTAAACACAACCAATGACAGACCTTCATTTGAACAAACAATTTTGTTTCCATTATGCCTTCCAGTATTTCAGATTTTGCAGGAGAAATTTCTAGTTGCTTGCAGCAAGTGATACAATGTCATACAGCTTTTTACAGAAACAGGAAAGAAACAACTGCTTTGCAATAAAATAAATTACTATGAAAGGCCCAAAATTAACATTCTAATGAGATATTTCTAACAAAAGTTACAGAAACACCTATCTGCAGCTATCCCTTAAAATCCTTAAAATATAACCTCTGGATATTTGTGAACTATCCCTGTATTGTTTCAAAGATGCAACGACCTTGGGCAAGACAGCAAGCCAGATAAAAGAATTAGCAAGAGGAAAAATCCTCTCCCTGCAATGGAAAATTTTCATCTCTTCAAGCAAGGCAGAGATGCTCAGCCGGACCTGCGTTGCCTGGAGACCAACGGCAGCTTCTTGCCAACAGGAGGAGCCAAGCATCAGCAAACTCAACAGCTGATAAGTGGATGAACTGAATGAGAGGCGGCAAGGTTTTTCCACACGTCAGTGTAAAAACCTGACAGCTTTCAGCTAATGGTTCTAGCCCATGCTCACTAGATAAATAAGAATTATTATGAATGTAAAATGTCAGCTTAAGAAAACTTCAAACTGCTCTATATTTGGCTCTTACCCCCACACTTTGGGTGCAACTAGAGCAGTAAATACCACACACAAGATAAAAATTTTAGCTGCACCTCAGTTTCTGCCCTTTCAATCTTTGGATGTGGTATGTGAACTTTTGGAACATGTTCCTACCCATTAAACAAGTTCTGTGTTTAAGCAAGGGTGCAGAAACATTAAGGAAACCAGTGAATTTCATCAAAAAGGAAGAACCTATACCCCAGCTTAGCACCAAAACCCACATCAAATCTTGGTTCACTTCCAAACCAGCCTTTGCCCCCAGCCTTTCTCACTTGCAGCACTGCTCCCCAGGAAGGCCAGCATCAGGGATGTCAGAGAGGAGACACTTGCTTTGCCTATTCTGGTCCTGGACCTGCTCTCAAGCTCAGGCAGGTGTTAACCCAGCTGCAGGAGCAGCACTCCTGACCTCAGAAACACCCCAGCTATCTCCCAATTTCTAAAGACCATCAAATTAAGCATCATTGAAAAGAACTGACACTTAATACCAGTTACTCCAGAATTTCCTTAGATCTTATCTCATTCAATTCACTCAAAATACTCAAACAGTAAAGAACTAGAGCTTTCTAAAGAATGGTTTCTATTTAATTTATCCCTGTAGGTAAATTCCACAAAGATATCCCACGTCACTAGTGAAGTAGATCTTTCACCACCAACCTGACAGCAGACATTTCCCTGCCTCCAGCTAACCCAAAAGGGCAGACATTTGTGTGTCACCACTGCTGACAGACTGAGACACCCCCAGTGCCTCGAGGTTTGCATCCTTCCTCTACCCTTCAAAATTAAAAACATCCCCAAAATACCCTCACACTCCCCAGCTGACTGGAGAACAACTAAAGCAACACCAATACCACTGATCTGGATGGAAGCCCAACCACTGACAGGCAGCAAAGAGGTTCTTTAACATCTTTTCCTATCCTGTTTTTTCAAAACCTCATGACTGACAAATGTTAAATCTTCCTTCAAAGCAACTGGTAGGGAAAGAATTTTTGTGAGTACAAAGCCCATGATTCATATGATTGACCACTGTCCAGTTTTCCAGCTGCTTCCAAACTTCCACCACCACATGGCTGTGACAGCTCTGATCCACCTTTCCTCCAAAGGAAATAGCAACATAAAGCTTGTGGTGCTTGTATAAAGGAAGTACAAACTGTTACTTCAGAAAGGTATAAACATCAAAGACAGGAAAGGCAGAAGAACAGTTTTTCAATTAAATGAATGTAAATTTATGAAAAGCTACACAGCCAAGTTTAATGTCTGGAATTTCTTAGAAACAGGTACATGTGAATGGCTGTAATCCTTCCCATGATCCTTAACTTCTGAACACTTAAGAATTTTTCTAAAAATAAATTTTCCTGAATTCTGGCCATTAAATCACTGGTTTCTTCCTTATTTACTAAAGAAAAAAATATAACAGGAATCTAGAAGATGTTAAATCCGCAATAATACACAAATGAATCAGTTCATTTTTAAAACACACATATTTATGTGTGGATTCATGTGTATAAAGCCAGTTTCCGTTCCTAAATGTTACCAATAAGTCCTGAAAACACACAAATTCATTCAACTTAAAGAAAACTTTGCAAGCTGGTTTTGTCTTATATATGAGAAAAATTATGAGCAAAGAGGCCAATTCTTGGCCAAAACAACCCTGACCTTGTTATGCCCAAGTATCAGATCTATTCTACTACCATTTCAGTGCTGCACGTTGAGTAATGACCAATAATACATCACCTGACTAAGTTAAACCAAACATTAATATTCCAGAACCAAGTATTAAAGCAAAAATTCTAATTATTTGAAACAAAATTGTCCCCTTCGATGTTCATGAAAAGCACAGGGGCACTGGATGCATTTCTAAAACACCTGAGTATATGGGACACATAAGGCACTGTGTCAAAAAAAAGAGGAAAAAAAAAAGACAGCCCAGAAGTAGAGGGCAATTAAATGCCAGCATATATCAGGAAAGATATCAGTCTTAAACATGCGTAGCTTTCACAGTGGAATTAAGTCCAAGGGCATATCAGGGTGTAACTACCAAGAAGTTGTTATTCTATCAACAACGATAACATTTATTTTTTTAAGCTGGATGACTATTTCCAAAGCCTCAACCGTAAGTGTTTTTGTTTAAACCGTCTGCAGCTCCCAAGCCACGTTAAAAAGGTATTACAAAATCGTCATCCTCCAAATAGTTCTCAACAAGGCATCACCTAGAACTTCCAGTTTACAGAGAAAACGGGTATTCTTGAGCATCACATCCACTTATGCAACGCATCCCGCAGCACCCGTTTTTCATTTAGAACTATTACCGAGCGTACCAAGCAGCCGTCAGAGCAGCAGCACACCCATCACCCGGACAAAACGGACAGACAACGTCTGCCGATTCCCAGAACTGCTGAGTAACAGCGTGAGCCGAGCACCAGCCCCGGGCTCAGCAGCCCCGGCAGCGGCACCGCGGCCCCCCCGCGCCCAGCCCGGCCCGGCAGCCCCCGCACCGCAAGCCCCGCGGGGAGCGCAGGAAGCGCTGAGCGGCCGGGGATGCTCCGCGAACGCTGTCACCGCTGTCCCCACCCCACCGGCCGTACCCGCATCCCCAGGGTGGCTCCAGGCCAGCGCCCCCCTCCCAGCCCGCCGAGCCCGGCGATGCTCCGAGGCCGCCACCGAGCATCCCCTACGGGCAGCCGCCCATCCCCACCTCGCCGGGCCAGGCACCGATCTGCGGGCGGGCGGGCGGAACTGCAGCTGTTCCCTCAGCGACGACCGCCCCCGGGGCAGGAGCGGCGGCGGGGAGAGCGGGGCGCGCCCATTACCTGGTGCTGGGCCGGCGCCGGCCTCAGCGCTTTTGTTCCTCAGACGTCAAGATGGCGGCGCGGCGCGTGGCCGGCCCTCCTCGCTCCGGCGCGCCCCGCCCTCCCGCCCGCCTCTCCATTGGCTGGGCGCGCACCGCCGCGCGCTGATTGGGCGCTGCCGGCGCCGCTGTTGCCAGGGGAGTCGAGGCAGGGGCGGCCTGGGCTGTGGCCTTCCTCCACACCCTGGGCCGGCCGCTTTCCCTTCCAGGGGGGACGCGGGGGAGCGGGGCCGCGGCACAAGCGACCCCTCCGGGTTTGCCAGCGGGCCCTGCCAACGCTCCGCGAGGCATACACAGGGCTGGGTGTCTGGGCCGGTGCTGGGCAGCCGGCCGTGGCCCCGAGCTGTGAGGCAGCAGCCAGGCACGCCCAGGCTGGGGCCTGTCCCGTTCGCCTCCCTGACCTGTCGATTCCACCTCCCCAGCCATGGACAGGGCTCTCCGTCACTTGCCCTCAGTGCCTGCTAGAAAACCATTTGTCCCCTGGTGTGCGACACTGCCTTCAGTTGGGACGGCCCCAGGGCACGGCTGCGGGGCTCCAGCACAGCTCGCCCGCTAAGGAGGCGGAACACCTGCAAGAGCCCTTGAGGGCTGTGTGCTTGAGCTCACTGCACATCCTGTGCTTCTGTTTCTATTCACCAAAAATCTCAGGCAAACGCGGCTGAAGGTCCTGGAGGCTCTCCCCACTCAGCTTTACCCTGGATGACTTTTTCGGCCCAGTGGCTGATGCTCAAAATGCAATCACAGTCATCAAGGTTTGAATGCAAAGTGAACTGCGAGTAACAACAGCCACCATCATTGTAAGGAAAAAAGAATAATGAGATAATAGCAGTTTAAATTACTAAGCAACAGTCTCTCTGACAATGAACTTAGTAACGCTCTGCCATCTACTTAATCACATTAATGAGACAGAACACCTCCACTTAGATACAAATTACTCTGCATTTCATTTAAATAGAGGTCAGAGAGCTAAAAGCCACACAAGCCACCACACTTCTGCTGCACAACACACCCAGCAACAGGCATCCTTTTTTTCTGGAGGGGACCCAGCCTTTCTGGCTCTGAGCTGCCAAGGCAGGGCTGCATAGGGCATCTTGCTCAAACCTCCCACTTCTGCTTCCCAACTGCCTGCCTGTGTGGGCCTCAGGCTTCTCTGGCTCAGGAATAGCTCCTTGGTTTGGAGAGGTGAGCACTGGTTCACCAAAGAGGTTTAGAGGGCAAGAGATCTCTGGTTTCTAATTGTTCTAAAGTAAAAGCATGGCTAGAGTCTTGTGTAAGAGACAATTATACCCCTTGGTTCTCACTACATTAAATATGCCTCTTGTTCATCAGACTGACAGTCAAAGCCAAGCAGGCGTGCTTGGTGAGAGTGTTCTCATTTATCTGGCTGGTGCCATCATGATTAGCTTAATATAAAAATCTGGCTTTGTGTGTGTCTCTCACCATTTAAACCTGATGACTTCCCTTAGATTTTTTTTTTCCAAATCTATGCCTCTTTGGGCTGAAGCTGGTCTTGAGAGGGCAGGTCTGTAATTTACTGAAGAAATCTGACTGGCAGTTATGACTGGAGGGTATTGACACATGCTACTAGCTTTAATCTGTGTTTGCAAGACCAGAGCTAGCCCAGGCTCACATCTGATTTATGTTCCCTTGCCACAGGGAGAGGGGATCTGAGGTGACCGTGGGACCCTTCCCCAGTGGGTGGCTCATGAGCCCTCCAGAGGCTGGAACACTCCCCCACACTCACATCAGCAGCAGCAATAGGTTTCCTCAAGCCTCGCTCCTCGCTGCACTTCTTTGCGTTCCTCTTAATTAGCGGGGGAGTAATTCCAGGCTATTCAAGTTACTTGGCATCTCCTACCTCCTCCACGATCAGCTTCCTTGATACAGTTCATGCCTGTAATAAGATGTCAGCATTCAGTTTAGCTTGGCAAGCCTTTCATTCCCACACTGCTCTTGCCTGCACACGTCCTAGAGTCACTTCCTAAACTTCCACCCCCCATCCCATCAGGTCCAGGATGAGCATCCAGCTAGCTGTGCTCCTAGACACACGAGGAGGGCTGATCCTTTGGCTGCATGACAGTCCAGGTGACCCCACAGCGCTTCTTGAAGCATTTTCCCCTGGCGTGCAATGGCGTGAGGCCAACATAAGGAGCTTTAGCTGCAGGAGTCACTGCAATAACAATGCAACTCAGCCCTCCTCCTCATCCCCGGGACAAAGGAGATGCATTTAAGCCTGTGAGGATCTGCTCATGCAGGCAGTTTCTCCCACTGCCTAAAGCATTCACAAAACAAACAGGCAACAAATGTTCCACCTTCCTCTCCTTGTGTACACTGTGTAAATATACACATATGTACAATTAAGTGCCAGACAGACAGTTTAAAAGAACAAGCACTTCCTGTTATTTACTGAACTGGTACAGTTCAGTACCAGTACAGGAAGCAGCGGAGCTTCTCCCTCTTGGGTTGTCACATTCACAATCCAGAGGACACACCTTCAAGCATAAAGTTAATGCATTTTTAGTTTTTCATCTCTCTTGCTAAGGATTTAAGAGTTGAACCTTTTACAAGGAGCACTGGACTGGTGTAAAATTCCCTAATTCAATATTATTCTTACCATGTGAGGGTTGCAAAATTTCATTTATATGAAAACAAAGACCCTGAATCAAATAATTATAAACCTCCCAAAATTCAACCACTTCTTACCAACCCAGTTTCAACCCCTTACAATGATCTAACTGCATATTCCTCACCAACAATCTTAATCCCATGCTTTGTCTGCATGGTGTGGTCTGTGCTATTTTATCTGCCTGTGGTAGCTGAAATTAATGCACATGGTTCTAGTTATTATTTACTTGCAAAACATTTCATCAGAGGATGTGTCTGATTCAGGATTGAAAAAGCCAGGCCACTAAAGGAGGACAGTGCTTAATGAAGTAGCAGGGAAACTCATGCTTTAAAGGTGTCTTGCACGGAAATAGATTCCATGCTCAGTCCTCAGTCCTCCCAAGGTCAAAAATAGTAATTATGAGAATGAAGCTAGGAGAAGAAGGATAGGAGTGGGTTGGGTTTTTGGCATGGGGCAGCAGCAAAGCCAGCAAAGCCCCAGCAGTTCAGTCATCCTCTGGGCAACCCTGTCCTTTGCCAGGCACTTTCTGTTACTCCTGAGCAGTTACATGTTGATGGATGGGTCACATAAAAAAAAACACAACTGGACTTTGTTTACTGGCACAGAGCACAGCTCTGCAATTTCTCAAGAGCTACAGGGACGGAGAGCTGAAGCAGCTGTTCCACCAGGCAGGGTGTGAGGGATTGCAGGCGAAGGAACAGTGCTTTCCTGAAAAAGCAAAGGGTTTTCTTTACCCCAAGTTCCTTTCAGCTGATCTAAACAGACCCAGGAACCACAGGCCAAAACCATCTGTAATTTATGGTTTAAGGTTTAATTTGTTGGCTGTGCTTCAGGCAAGCAGGGAGCACCTGTGAGCCACCTGTGTTGGTAATGGGGCCAGCAGCAGTGCCCTGCTGGCAAGGGACTGAGTGTCACAGCCCAGGAGATGTGCTTGCTGGCTTTCTGCAGGAGTCTGAACTGGCTGTTTGTGCCCACGTCCTGCTGCAGCCTGCTCTGCTCCTAGGGAAGAGGAAAGAGTGCAATCAGAAAAGAGGGCAGCAACAAAGAGCTGCCTCTGAGCCAGCAACACATGCAAACCACTACCTGGTCTGACACAGGAGATCTTCAGCCTCTTCTGAGAATAAAGACCCTTGACAGATCCACTCTCAAATCCACTCCTGTGGGTTTCAGATGAGATCCCCAGCCTCAGAAAGCTTGTCTTGCCCATCTGCTGTACAGCACTCTGGAAACAGTGTCCATGGGCTGCCAACAGAGATCTGTCTTGGTCTCCTGACAACAAAATGCCAGTTACAGCTGTGCCCCCTCACTGCCCTCCCTTCACCAGTCCTGCCTGCCCAGGCTGTAACTCTCCAGTGGGACTCCTACCTAGTGATCTGCTGTCACGGCAGAATTCATGTGCTATTGTAGGATAAAACAACTTGCCAAAAAACACATGAAAAGAACAATACGGAGATAGCAAGTTCCCAAAGGTTAGGAGAGGGCAGAGGGTTTTTTCCATACAATCTTTTCTAAGTTTTCCTGCTGGGCAAGGCAAAGCTTTTAAATGCACAGACAGGACCCCAGCTCCTGGTGGGCACTGGTAACACTGGAGGTGCACAGCCACGGCCTCCCTGGCACAGTGACATCACCCACACATGGTCTTCCAGCACTATTGGGAGGCTGTACTGGGAATCTGTCAGGATGGGGGGCTGTGTTTGGGGCAGCAGACTGCAGCCAGAATGAAAACCCAAATACACAAAGGTTTGGCTCAGCTCCTTACTCCTGCCTCCCATGTCAGTGCTGTGGTCCTCTGTGGGTGACCATCTCAGCTGAACACAGAAAGAACTGGCAGTTTCAGTTTCTTCTTGTGCTTGTAGGCTGCAGTGGCCCTGTCCCCCAGTGCCTGATCTCCTGCAGGTTCACTGGCTGATTCTCCTTCTTCTGAGCCTCCCTTAGGCACTCCTTGGTGAATAAGTCCCTCTGCTCCTTTCTCCATCCCACAGGGCCAGGCAGTGGTGCAAGGGCTGTTTGAGCAGGCCAGACTAATTGTCTCCATTTGTATTATTATTTGTGGAATACTAATGCTTATAATGGGTGTGCTTAAGGCCAGATCCCTGTGTCTGGGATTGCACTTTCTGCTCCAGCCTTTGGCCAGAGACCTCAGTCTTGGTTGGGGCATCCAGACCTCGCCCGGCAGCACTGCTCCCTGCCCTCTGTAGAGTCACAATTTCATGATTTTGCCTTCAGCAAAACAGGCCCACCTCCCCAGCATGCACAGCAGCATGACTAAGAGCTGAAACTCCTCCAGTGAACATTTTGGGAACTTCCCAAGCTGGGTGATACTGGGCTTTGGCTGGTGTCCCGCAGACACACGCCCCACCACACCACATCTACCCACCTGGTACTGCCAAAATGTCACCAGCACTGCTCAGTGCAGCACAGCAGTGCAGGCTATTTAGGGCAGGGCTAAGTTAGTTCAGATATAAACATCAATCAAGATAAGTTTATCCTTAAGCTGCTTTAAATCTGCCACCCCTGGCCTTTGAATGCCATTTTCACTTCTGCAGCCACTTGGCACAGCCTGGTTTTGCCCAGACATAAACTACAAATCCTGCTCCCACTTTTGTGGGATCAGGGCTGGTCTCAGCAGACCTTTTGAGAGGTGTCTGCAGGCAAGAAAAGGTCAAAAGCTTTGTCTCAGCAGCTGCAGACATCCCTCATTGAGTCCCTCAGGTGAAGAACGGGTTAAAACTTCTCATCCCCATTCAACAGACTTAATGCTTGCAAGATTTTGCACCAGTAAGTCAAATGAGAGAAATAAAAGCTGGTAGAAATAGCAATTGAGAGGGGACTGTCTGTATTTCACACGTCACAGGGCACCTTTCGTGCAGGAAGGAAGGTGCTTCTGACCTCACTCACCACAATCTATCTTGCTGCAGATGGGCCAGGTGCTGTCTGCAGTACCTCCTTCCTCACAGAAATCAAGTATGGCTCCAGCTTGTGACAGCACAGACTCACCAGCAGCTCTGTCCCCGCCCACCAAGTCCACAGAACCAAATAACCACAGGCTCATGTGCAGACACTCTGGCACTAATGCCCCACTGCAGGAACCAAAGCCTCCCTCCTCTTTCCATCCACCTTTCAGTGTGCCCCAGAGCCACTCCCCACATTGCTCTCACATTTTATCTCCTGTTGGAGGAGCCTGGATGTGAGTTTCCTCCTGTTCCTTCCCCTTGCCTGCTCCTCCAGTTGTTTCCCCCTGAACAGTCATGCATGTTACTGCAGCCATCAAGGAGGAAATGATGCTGTTGAAGTCAGAACATCAACATGTCCCTTTGAACTTTGCAGATAAGCATTTTCATCCCACCTTGAAGGGGAAAGTTCTGCCAGGATGTCCTAAACAAGGAGGTCTAGCTCATATAAAAAAACCACAACTAAATCTCTTTAGTCATGGAAGACCAAAATCCTTTCCTTCAATGGATTTGCTCCCCCTGAAGAGGTGATGGTGCCAAAGGCAGAGCCCGCAGTATTGCAGGGCAGGCTGGCAGTGACTGTGAGCTCTGGGGCCATGAGTCCCCCTGGGGCCATGAGTCCCCCTGGGGCCATGGCCATGGAGGGAAGCTCAGCCTCATGTGATGGGCACCATGGAAGAATGGGCTGAACTACTGCAGGTCCCACAGTTAGTTCATGGGGGCTTCCCAAGCAGATTGCTTCACTCACTAGCAGACCAGTCCCAAAAAAATCCTGTAATGTGTGTGTCCATGGCTGTGCCTCACAGCTTCCTGTCCCTTGCTGAAGACTCTCAGTCCTTCCCTACCACTCAGCTATGGTTTTCTCCATCAGCTTTCCCCACCCGCTCTCCATGGATAAGAATGCAAGCCAGAAGACCCACATGAGAGTTGGGAAGGATGGGGATGAGCAGAGCTGTTTCCCAACTGAGATGAACAAGCTCCATCAGGTCTGCAGGACCCAGGGAGCTGGCAGCAGCAAGTGCTCCTGGCCCATGGCCCCTGCTGCAGCAGCACTCCAGGCAATGCCAAGTGGATAGACTGAATCAGCACTGATTGGGAACGTAATTTCTCATTATTCAGTCCTCCCATCTATCCCTTCCCTGCAGTTTCTCATGCTGTTTCAGGAACTCTTCCTCAGGCTATTTTTAGTACCTGGTTACATCACTGCCAGCATCTGCTGCTTTGAAACAGGCAGTGGCTCTAAACATCCAGGCATCAGCAACAGCGAGCTGTAAGGTTGTAAGGATGGGAGCTTTATCACTTGGGCAGCAGACTGAGAGACTGCAGACTGCACCAGCCAGCTGCTGGATGGAGCCTCTCCATCGTGTCCAGCAGGGAGGAGGAGCAGCCTGCCCCCTGCCACAAGAGCCCCTGCTTCCCTCAGGACCAGGGGATGCTTTCTGACAGCACTGCCATTGCCTAGCTCTGCAACACCAAGCAAGTTAATTAATCCTCTGTGCTTCTCCTCTTTCCAAAGACAGCGTTTATGTTGACCTACTTCTTACAGAGAAATTTGCAAAGGGTTTCAATGCCCATGATGAGCAAGTGGCACCAAAAGCACTAATTATGCCAGCTGTTCACAGAACCCAGACCACTGCTGAGCCAAAACAAGAACATCGTGGCACTGGAGCAAGTAAAAGAGAGAGCTGCTATGGCAGGGAAGTCATGATTTCCAGCCTGGCAGCTGGCTCATGCTTTTGGGCAAGAGCAGTTCACGTGCTGACCGGCCACGTGGAAGGGTGCCTCAGCTTGTAAGGTGGCACAAGCAGCCATGTGGCATAGAGGAAGCTTCAGCTGGCACCTCTTTGCAAAGAGGACATGGAGGTCCCTGCAGCCCCTGGGTGGACACCTGTGGGCAGCTTGCCCAGGGCAAGCGATACAGGCCTGGGGCAGCAAGGAGGGACAGGGATCTCCATGAGCCCTTGGCATGCCAGAGCGGCTGCAAATGCTTGGCGTGCCTTCCCAGGCATGCTGACACTGTCACTGTGTGTACCAGCACCTCTGGGGCCCTGCAGGGGATGCCTGAGACACAACGGGTTTTAACCTCTCTCCTCCCCATCTCAGAACTTCCCTGGTAGCCAGCTACAGAAATCTGTGCCAGAGCCATCAGCAGAAATTAGGAAATAAAGGGATTCAAGCTCTCAGCACCCTTAGCCAGGGACATCCTGTCCCTAAAATCCCTCTCTGCCCTCCTCCTGCATCCCAGCTGGCCAAAATCCCTTTCCCAGAAGCATCTGGCCAGAACAAGGGCTGGAGCTCTTAAGGAGGAAATTCTGAGTTAAATTCCTTCCTCCCGAGTCATTCGCAGAAGGGAACAGCATGTTCTCCCAGAACAGAGATGACAACTTGCTGGCCTCCTGCTGCTCTCCAGCTGCTGTCACCACGGGGCTAAGGCTCTCCCAGTGAGGCAGCAGGAGGGCTTGGCCAGTGGAGAAGGATTGGAGCAAACACCTCACCAGAAAAGCTCACCATCTCCCAAAGGGGAGAGGCTGTACAAAGTCATCAGAAAACTGCAAAGATCCTTTCCATTTCCCAGAGGAGTAATAGGAGATTACAGATTATTTGTGAGCCCAACATAAAGCAATTATCACAAATTCATAGAATAATAGACTATCTATCCCTGAGGAAGGGACCTACAAGGATCATTGAGTCCAACTCCTGATCCTGCACAGGACAACTCCAGAAAGTCACACTATGTGCCTGAGAGCATTGGGAACTTTGTGATCTCTGGCAGCTGTGGTGCCCTTACCACTTTCCTGGGGAGCCTGTTCCAGTGCCCAATCACCCTCTGGTTGAAGAACCTTTTCCTGATATCCAACCTAAACCTCACCTGACACAGTTCCATGCCATTCCCTTGGGTTGTGTCACTGGTCATCACAGAGAAGAGATCAGTGCCTGCCCCTCTGCCTCCCCTAGAGAGGAAGCTGTAGATCACAATGAAGCCCCCCAGTCTCCTCTTCAGTTATTACTGAGGGATCAATAATCAAACCCAAAATTAAGCAGAAGAACTGAAGCCTCATTCAGTGCAAAACCAAAGCAATATGAAAGCTTGAACCCCATCCCAATTCACACCAAGTTCCTCTGCAGGAATACTGAAACAGTTAAACAGCCCAAGGAAGCTGTGAGTTCTGAATTTACATTGAGCTGCTTCAAAAGCAAACACAGCATAAGGGCGTGCAGGCGAGCCAGCAGCTGTCACTGACCTCAAAATCAAAGATGCTGTGGGCTGATCCAAAGTAGGGCAGGCCTCATAAGCTAAGTGAGCGCAGCAGCCGTGCTGGAGATGGGAGGAATGTGAGCTGTGTCTGGCATGGAGCAAGGCAGCTGCCCCCCTTCCTAGGCCAATCTGTCAGATGGGTCATGGAGATGATGAAGTTTTCTGAAAAAAACATTCCTGATGATTTTCTCTGTCTCTCATCTCAGAGATGAGGCAAATGCTGCCCTGATCTGGGCAATCTGTGCATGGATTATTAAATCAAACTCTATCTGGGCCAAGGTTAATGAAAGAGCCTGCAAAATCCTCCTGGCTGCTGTGTTTTGGTTCCCTCATTGCAAGCAGCTTGGCTCTGTGCCATGGGGAGGCACAAGGCCTGTGGCGTGCACACGTGCGGGAGCCAAAGGGGCTGACACTGGCTTTCCCATCCCCGGGAAGCTGACAAGAGGCTCACTTCAAGATTGCTTGTGAAGCCTGCGGCACACCTCTGCTGATAACTGACAGGGATTGTTGTCACCTGTTATCACTGTCACCCCACAGGGACACAGTTTGTGTGGCTCTGTCAGGGCTGCAGCCCTCTTGGAGCAGCTCCAGTCCTATCTGCCCTATCTCCAAGATTTTGGAGCACAGCTTGTGCCACCCTGCCATGACTGGTGCCACAGAAGCAATCCACAGCCAATCAACATCACAGACAGAGCATCTGTGTCCTGTGCAGGTACCCACACAGGAGAGTTTTCCTTAACCCCCTGCAGAGTTCCAAATCCTGCATCTCTACTGGGGCAGCTTCAAGGCAGCCTCACTCTTGTGGGCTGCCCTGGGGAGGATGGGAAAACACACTCAGGCTTTTTTGCCCCTTATTTTAGGTGAACAGAGAAGTTCTTCAAAGTGTGAATTTGTGGTTCTTAATTTTCCTGCCTTTTTTATCACTGAGGGCTTTGGAAAAGGCAAAGTGGGGACATCACAGCATGAGCTCACACATCTCTGCCCTGACAGACTCCCTATCACTGGAGCAGTTTCCAGCATCTCAGTTAAAACCAGTACTCTGTGACCATCAATGCAAAGCAAAACTAGGAACAATGGCACAGCAGTCATAAGGGCAATAAGGTTTTCTGCTTCTACCAGCTTGAGGCTGCCCAGATCCTACTGCCTAAATCTGCTGGGAAACCCAGGCTCTCCAGTCCTAGCCTCTTCCCCAGGGCTCTCACCAGGGTGCTTCCCTTCCAGTGCCACCACCTCAATACATACTGGTTGTTCCCATCAAATTTCTCTCACACTGGCTGGTGACGCCAGCCCTGCTGGCAAGCAATCAATTCCCTATTCACTGAGTCATGCAAATTCATCAAAAATCACCCCAGATCCATAGAGACAGGCTCCTCAAAGTGTCGTAGGAGGTTCAAGGCAGAGCTTCAGGGGCGGCCCATGACCTGGAGATGCAGCATAATTCATTCCTGTTACATCAGCCATCTGCCCTCATGCCTGGCAGACAGGTCCATGAGGAGCTACTGCAGTTGAGATTAAGCAGAGCCCATACCCCATCTTTTGTCTCTTAAACATCCTCCCTTCAATAAGGCACAATTATCTGTTTACTTAAGAGCAAGGGTAATTAACCACCCAAATGGTGACCAAGGAATGCTAGAGTCACAATAGCCCTTATTATGGAACACATCCACTTAATGGAGACCATTGTTCTTCCTGGCCTTAAAAACCTGGCAGAACACCCCAGAACTTTCACCCACTGAGACTGGCATCAAAAACACACAGGGAACTGATATCCCTCAAGGACAGCACTGGGAAACAATGCTAGCTGGTCTACACTGTCCATGGCTAGACCAGAGCAGGGCAAAGCCACCAGCTAGCCAACGTTTCTGTTCAACACAGGAATCGGTGCTCAAGGTTTCCCAACCCGGAAGATCACTGGGCTAATTTGAATGCTGTAAATATTTGACTTTCATCTGCAATTTAACCCCGCCTGCATGCAGCTGAAAGTAATTTCTCAATAAAAAGCTGACTTCACTGTGCCTCAGGCTGGGAGCTGCACCACCAGCCCCCAAACTCTGCAGACACTGCTACCAAGCAGATATCCTGGCACCATGGTGCTCACTCTCAAGGTCAGCTCAATCCATGCCATCATTTTCAATGTCCTTAACTTCCCAGGTGTGGATTTGTATGGAGTAAAAGGAGGCCAAATAATCTCTGCTGACTCTGCCATCCTATCAGAGCTGTGGGCTTTGCTCCTCCTGCTCTCCACCTCGCAGCCATGCTGAGGATATTTATGTCACTGGGCCACACTTGTGAGATGCTGGTGGTGTCATTGAGCTGCGTTTGGCGGGCACAGCAGCCACCTGTGTTTACCCACTCCTGTCTCGTGCTGGCACGTCCTGATTGCAGCTTTCGCTTTGAGCCGCCCAGCTATTTATATCAAACGCCTTTGAGCAATGTGCTGACGCTTCCTGGGAGTGTTGCTGTGCCAGGCCAGCCAGCCTGGCACCTCCTCATCAGAGATGGCTGCAGGGTGACTCAGTGCACCTACACAGCAAAAAAAGCTCCTGGGATGGTTTTCCTGCCATCCACGACACGCTTACAAGGCTCTGAAGCCACACTCGGGGGAAATATGCTGGATTCTGCTAATATGCAGCTGAAGCATGGGACACCAAGTGACTGCATTGGCTCTGTCCACCAGGACAGGGATCTGCCATGGTGCTCAGCTGCTCTCAGCTACTGTGGAGCAGCCTGAATGGTTCTGCTCTGCAATTCCAGGACAGTGGGGCCTGGCACACAGCAGTGTGATTTTGGGGTCAGCCTTTGGAGGTCAGAAGAGATGAGTGAGCAACAGAAAGGGATGCTGTGATGAGATTTGGTCAGAGGCACCCTCAGAGCTATTATCATCAAAAATAAAAGGAGGAGACAGCCCCAGACAAGCTCACCCACCCACTCCCATTCCCAGAACCCTAACGAATGTTACACAACCATGCCGGGAGGCTCTCTGCTGACGTCACACCTGGGCAAGAAATGGCAAGAGCTGGGCACTTGTAATCAGGAGCAAACCCTATTTATAGCACTATATAACAAGTTACATCTGAGAGAGAAGATGAAAGGCAAGATGAGTCAACAGGGTAAACAGGAATGAACTTTCCTGCTAGCAGGGCAGTCAGATCATGTAATGAGAGACATTACTGGGAGAGCTCTCCCCAGCAGCATTACTCCCAGTGGATAAAGGCTGACAGCCACATCCTGCTCAGGACACATCCAGCTCCCCCAGAGGCAGCCCTTGATGCACCTCTGGAGAGAGAGGCAGGAGCTGGGAAGACCCAGCTATTCAGTTATGGTTCTTTAGCTTCCTCCTGCTCATCAGCTCCTGACTTTCTCCTTTCTGGAGGTGGGGAGAAGATGGGGGCTCCAGCATCCCCTGGCTCGCCCTGCCTTGTGCACCCATGCCATTTGCAACGTTCCTGTGGGGATTCTGTGTCCTCATGCAGCCATCAAGAGCTCACGCAAGGAGAGGGGACATCTCAGGAGGATCACATTTCAGGAGAGGGGATCTCTGCCCCTAATGCAGCATGACCAAGGTTAGCTCCAGAGAAAAGCAATCCTGAGCTTGGCTGGTGAACCAGCCACATGCTCCAGTGAAGCAAGGGTTAACCATTGGCAGGGGTCTCCTTGGGCACAGCCGTGGGGACCACCAGGTCCCCTCACCAGCTCAGCAAGCAGCCCCTGCTCAGCCTAGTCACTCACACTGCTAGAGTGATGCTATTTTTAGCCTCCTCATTCAGCCTTTCATTCTAAAGCCACCCATGAGAAACATTTCCATTTTATCATGAAAACAACTCTGCTGCAAAAATAAATTATGGTGACATCAAAGTGCTAAAATAAAATAAGAAAAAGAAAAGGCCTCCTTACCCCAGGGAGCAAGGAGAGCAGAGGGGTGACTCTGCTTCTTCCCAGCAGGATGGACACAAAGCAATCCCCTGAAGTTCTTTCAGAACAAAATAACAGTGTAGCAGATGAGAAAAGCATGTTAAAATGAGAAGGAGAGCTGCAGGGTGAGTGGATACACTGGCAGCAATGCAATGAGCCTTCACAGGGCAGATGGATCTCCTCCATCCAGGCTAGGGTGGCTATGCATGGATTTCACCAGGTTGCATCCCAGGGTAAAGTCTGGGTCCCTAAGAACTAATGAGCACCAGCCCTTGGCTCCTTGCACCTTTCCAGGCCATGAGGAAGATGCTCTAGTTAATGCCAGAGCTTTTGCTAACCTGTGGCATAGGGAATGCAATGTTTGCAATGTTTCTGGGCTGCACAAACAGCTGTAGGCCTGCTGGGATCAGGGAGGGGTTGCAGCCAGTGCTGCCATCCTGCTGCTGTGCCAGCTAACAGCATGTGCCACCTCTCTCAGCTGGCAAAAATGGGACACCCCGAGCATGGGGTCACCCCAACCGCTGCACAGCCCCCATGCCTTGAACTGGAATGCTGGGGGATGTCCTGGAGACCCTCTGTGTTTTTCCAGCATCCTTGAGAGCCCAGGAGCAGCTGCTGCAGCACAAACAACCACACCATGCACGGCAGTCCCACGCCCCAGCACCTGCCCATGCCAAGCACAGGGCATGCAGCAGAGGTGCCCTTCTGGCCTCACAACAGCCACAGCCAGCACAGCCCTTAAATGAGGGCAGGGCATGAGCCAAGAGCCTGATCTCCATTTGATATCACAGTGGGTGAAACCAAAGCCTCAACCCACAGTGTCCATTGCATAATTAATGGGTTAGAATATGCCTGAGGAAATACACCTTTCCCAGCCCAGTGGCAAGGGCTCTTGCAGGGGAGAGGAGGCAACTGCCCACGTCCCCACACCAGTATTCTCACGTATACACAACTGGGCAGGAACAAGTTCTGGGTTCAGCTGTGCCGGTTTCAGCAATTCAAAGCCTTCAGCCCTCTGCAGAAAACACAGGGGAAGAAATCTGTAGAGGAGCAAGGCCCACAGCCTGGGCCCCCAGGACACATACCACACCCTCACAGCACCCAGGGCACAGCAGGGAGGGGGAACACACAAAATTAGCTGTCAGCTGCCAATGTTCTGGGCAGAAACCACAGACAAGTCACCCCCCTGGGCTGGTGACGCAGAGAGCAAACCCCAAACTCTCTGTCCCAGCACACCCTCAGCTCCACCCAGCGTGGGGTCCTGCATGCCCCGAGCTAAGCAGGGACCCATTTGATTGTGGTTTATGAGATATCCCACTGTGCTGGGAGGCAATGGTGTCCCACACAGGCTCGTGATCCCAACAGATGTGATATCACCTCCCTGCTGTGCTGCTCAGTGGGGACCAGGCTGTGCTTGCTTCTCTCAGGGCGACTTGAGTCAAACATGTAATGATTTTCCAGGAAAAATCCCTGCAATACTCCCCTCCTCCACAGCCATCTGATGCTGGAACCAGCCAGTGGCTTCTCACAGGAACTCACCTGCTCCAGAGTCCTCTGTCCTGGGCAGCCAGGTGGGACTGAGTCACTTATTTTTGGAAAATGTTGCAAACTTACCTGGATGGGAAGGGATTGCTAAATTACCCTGGCTCCCTCCTTCCCCCTGCCCCTCGTCTGTGTGTCAGGGCTGGCACCCCTCAACTCCCTGCTCCTGTTAGCAATTAACTGTACTTAGTGGAAGGTCATTCCTCAGTCCAATTTCTCAGAGAAATGCCCTTGGGAAAAATGCCCATGTTGTATTACTAACAATGACATCAGCCTATATTCACCCCAGAGGAGTAGGCTGGCTGACACAGGCATGGACAGCCACCAGAGCAGTGGGTGTAATTCAGCCTTGAAAAATGTCTGTCTGTGATGAGACTGGCGAGGGGCACTGCTGCAGCTTGGGGGGTGTCTGCACAGCTCTCCTGGAGCCCTCTGCTTCAGGACTGTGCCAAAGAGAAAGTGAGAAACTGCCTTGGTTTTACTCTCCTTGCATTAAACAGACTGGTTATTTTAAGAAGCTGGCACGGCCAGATGTACACGTGATTTTTTTGAAGTACTGACCTGTGCCAGCTGTCCCCAGAGCCATCCAGCTCTGTCATTAGCAGAGGTGCAGATCAGAGTTCTGGGTAGCTCTGTTTGCTTTGGGTATTGTACCTGCTCCTGTACACCTCGACATCTGCTCCTGCGGCTCCAGCTGGACACTTACCAGGGTGCAGCTCAACCAGCTACCCCTGAGGTTCTGACATCCCTGGTACCACATTCCCCCTTGCTCCAGTTTCAGATAATTTCAGACTATACTGGCTAAACATATAAACAAACAATTAATTCCTTTCTGAGAGGTGGGACATTCCCCACTCTGCAGAAAACAAGTGAGGATGTGAAGCCAAATCTTGCCAACATAAAGAATCCTGAGCAAGTAAGGTCTGACTGACAGGTTCTGACTGGCAAGGCAGCACATTTCTGCTGTAAACACAGGGCTGAAGTTCACCCCTTCCCAGGACATGTCCTCTGTAGCTCAAAACCCTTTCACCAGATGGACGCCTATGGGGTCCACCCCATGTGGGGCCACACAGACCCCCAGAGCACAGCCAAGGCTCAGCTCCAGGATTTACTCAGAAACAGCAATTTCTAGTGCTTGATGACATGGAGCTTCCGTGGTCCTTGGTGCTGGTACCTTGGTGTCCCACCATACAAAGTTACTTTGTCCTGCTGACCATGGTGTTATTCAGCGCTGACCCCAGAGGCAAAATTTCAGTGCCTTTTGACCACAGGAAAGCTGCAATGGGGCTGGAGCTGAGCAAGATCGAGCCCCATACGTAATGGAGCACATCCCAGCAGCCACACAGAAGCAGCCCCAGAAAACCTCTGGCTGGTTCCCCAGCAGCAGGCTCGATTGGGTTCCATCCTCTCCAACACACTGCAGGGGCTTCTGTCCATGTTTGGCAGCACTGGGGATTCCCTCAGCTCCTGGTAGAGTTGACGCTGGGGGCATTTCCCAGGTGCTCTCGGAGCATATAGAAACCTGCCAGAACAGGTTTGCAGCCCGGGACAGCCCGTGCTGTTCCCGCAGCAGGTGCGGATGTGGCAGCTCCTCCCCGCTGCCCAAACACATGCCCGCCTTCCTTAGAGCGGCTGCCTTTCCTACCCGGCTCCCTGCGGTCACACCTCCGTGGGCGGCTGCCAGGGCACGGTGACACACGGAGGCCTTGCAGTAGCCTGGTGGTGACGCTCAGCATCATCGGAGGTGGCACTTTGTGCCAGCTGAGCTGGCAGCTCGGGGAGCTGGAGCTGTGCCTGCTGTGAGCCAGGCAGCGGCATTGCCCCGCTCAGGCTTCCCTGCCCGCCCGGGCACACCCGGACCTGCGGCACAAACACAGCTGAGGGGATGTCCTACACCTGGAGCCCTTCCCACAGCGTGTCTGCTGCCAGGCCAGGGGCAAAACCACCCCACATCCTTCTGCAGCCTTGGCAAGGGGGTCCCCAGGGTGTGCTGACCCCAGGTTATGCTACCGAGGGTGGTGACACGTTACCACTGCCAACATCCATGCTGGGGACAGCAGCCATTTAGGCTATCACGAGATTGTTGGGAGCTGACACTTCTCTTCCTGCAGCTCTGGCCACACACATCAGTTTTGGGGGATCTGTGTGGCCCCACATGGCCCATCTGGGTCCCAGCCCTCAGTCTGGAGCACAGTGGGCAGACACACAGACGTGTAACCCCCCTGCACAGCACACAGGCAGATCCCTCCCTGAGAGCACCCCAGCCCGGCCCACCCAGCATGCAGGTTGGACCTGGCTGCTGGCACAGGGCTCAGCACAGAGTGAATTATTACACAATGTTGGAGCCCAGTGGGTTTCCTCCCTCCTGCTGCCCTGGATTTCACCCCTCCCTCCCTCCCAGGTCTGCCCCAGCTCCTCCAGCTCCAGCTCCCTGGCGTCCCTGGCTCTATTTTAGTGCACGAGACCAGTTGTTTCCCTGTCAGACGTTCATGTTTTTATTTAACTCCCTTTCAGCTTCCCAAATTAGCACGGACAGGCTCCTGCACTGTTTGCCTTGGAAGAAGATGCGTTGCCACAAATTATTTCTGATTCAAGTAAACAAAACCTCTTCTCTCTTTTTTTAACCCCCGTCCTCTTTGATGTTGGTGGTTAATTTCAGTGCTCAGAGAGAAGCACAAGGGCACTGGCCAGGGCCCAGCATGAGGCACTGGGCACACTGTGGGCTCCCTGCCCTGCCACTTCTGCAAAGCCAGCAAAGACCCAACCCTTCTGCGAAGGGCTGCTTGTGACCCTGGGCCCCAAAACAGCCCCAAGCTCTAGTACCACTCCAACAGCAGCCCCTACACCTCTGGTTTCCAAACCTACTGGCCAGTGGCACAGCCCCTGGTGCAGTACCAGCCTGCTCTGTCCCTCCAGCACTGCTGCTACATGTGCCTGCTGGTGCCAGGACAAGGGCCAGGCTCCCCACTGGCACACTGCAGATCACTGCATCATGTCCCTCACCCATGCCACACCACAGGCACAATCTGGAGCTGCTGGGGAGAGACACAGGTGGGCAGACATGTGGCTGCCACTGCCATCAGGCATCACACAGGAGGGCAAGAGGAAACCACACCTTGGAGCTGGTATAAAATGTACCAGCTTGACATTCCTGCCTGGTGACGTGTATGAGGACAGATGGCCATGCTGTGAGGGGACAGCACCCATTCCCAGCAGGTACAAACAGTTGCAAAATAAGGGATTTGTTCCAGTTTGGCTGTTCCAATTGGCTAAGCCAGGAGACTAACCAGTATAACAATTTCTTCCTAACCTGGAGGGAGCAGCACAGGTTCCTATTCCAAATGCCCAGTTCGTTGCTCACCTTCTTCACTGACCCACCCAGCCCTACCATGTTCTCCTCAGACAGTTTATTCTGCTGCCTCCATCCCAAAATCCTCTGCATTTGCAGTTGGGAGAGCACACAACTCCCTGGGGGTGGGGAAGACTGGCACAGGGGAATAGCAAATTCTGGGGTGAAAGTATTAAATTGTAGGGTGCTGGGAGCCCACCCTTGGTGCCCGTGGAGCACTGCAGGGGCTGCAGCAAGCCCTGCATGGCACAGCACATCAGTATGGGTGAGACCATGGGCAGGAGGAGGTCGGGTAGGACTGCACAGCAACCCCACCAAGCCAGGCCCTGCAGCTGTAACGGGGCCAGAGGATTTTTGGATAACACGCTGGGCAGGTCCCATGTCAGAGAGAGTGCAGGGGGTAGTGTTTATCCAGCTATTTCTGGGACCTGTTTTGCAATGGGACAGAGCCTCTGCACCCATTGGCATGCAGCTACCTTGGGGCACAGCCCTTCTCAGCATGGCCAGCATGGGGGGGCCAGAGCAGCAGCCTGGTGCAGAGACCCCCTCCCCTTGCAGTGGGGTCAGCCCTGACAGGGGACAGTGCCCCCTCTGTGCTCCACACCCTGCAACCCACCCCGACACATGCATGGCTATTTATAGCTGGGGCTGGTGTTGATTTGGATCAAGTGGAAGATAACAGGGTTATTTTTAGGTTTATCTCTCAGCTTGTGAAGGGAAATAGGCTTTGCTGGCTCAGACAGGCACTACCCAGCCTGTCAAGGCACAGTCAGGTTCTGGGACAAGTGACCCCAATGCTGGGGTTGGAGAAGGGACACACTCCAGGCACAATGAGGGCACAGAGGATGCAGCAGAGGAGGCCTTGGTGCACTGGTCTCCATCAAGCCACCCTGCCTGCCACCTTCATCCAGGTCCATCATTCTGGACCCCACGGCTCCAGAATCTCAGGTCTCAAAAAAACCAGAGCCCACCATGTCTGTGCCCCTCAAGCCCCTCCATTCCTCCTGCCAGGGTGGGCAGGTGCCCAAGGGATCCTGTCCCTCCCAGCATGGCCATCCCCTCACTGGGACAGGATGCTGGCCCTGCACATACTTCTGGGAAGGCAGTTCCAAACCAAGAGCTCCAGCTTGGCAACATCCAACTGCCAAAACAGTTCCTTTAATTACAGAGTCCTGACACCAGGCTGAGAGGCATCTAAAAATATCAAAAAATACTAACTCACCCTGTAAGGCAGCATTTAGCAGAGAGAGCCACCAGAAAAAAACAAAGCAACAGCAAGGGAGGCTTTTCCATTGGGAAAGCTCATGGAGCCACCATGTTCTCCTCTAAAATGCTCCAGTGAAACCACAGCTTTGGAGGGGGGGCAGACAGCTCCTCTATGGCTGCATATTCCCTTTGCTTCAGCTGCCTGTGTGACCCCTGGGGGCACAGGGTTCCAGCAGGACAGGGTCTGGGAGAAGTGAGAGGATGCCACAGGTCAGGCCAGACTCATCCCACCAGGGTGCCAGTGCCTGTCATGCCATAATATCTTATATTTGCTTTTAGATTTTATATTTCCTTTCTGATTATGCAGAGGTGATGATGTGACTGGGTTTGGCCACATTAAAATTATTTCAGCAACAACTGCCTCAGGCAGTGACCTGTCTCATACGCTGCCAGCCCTGCAGCTGAGATGGGGAAAAGCAATGGGCAGCTGCAAATAAAGTTTCAAAAAAGGCAATTTCTGGGCCATTGTAACACCACATGGTACCAGCCAGCCCAGCCTGTAGCAACAGGATTGCTTTGCAAGTGCTTGGAGAGGTTTAATGGTCAGAATTTGGTCATGCTGAAGGCACACTGGCAGGGCTGCAGGGGGATGGGTGTCTGGTACCAGGTCTTGGGTGTTGCCAGCTCTGGCATGCAACCTGGAATTACTTTGGGGCAGATTTCTGAAGGACATGGTGATCATTACAGATGGGAGGTGGTGCAGAGCCTGGAAATGGGGAACCAGCTCCCACTGGTGACAAAGCTGGAAGAATCACTCCAGCTGCAGAAATGGTCCCAGGAGTCTGATCCCCACCCCCAAAGAATAAATCTTACACAAACTGCTTCTGATTTCTCCAAAAGAACTCTGAGAACCTCACTGCTGCTGGTATCTGGGAGGGAAACAGGGAGGCCCCGCTCTCACCACCCACCAACCTTTGTCCCTCCACAAAGGGAAGGGGACAGGACACCAGCTGTCCTCAGCTCAGGGAGAGGTGTGTGTGTGGTGGGACCAAGCTTTGACCACAAACAGGCTGCAGAGGAACACCTGTGTCACTACCCATCCCTGCAGCCTGGGACTCAAGGGCTTATCCCAGGAGAGAGCCTGGTTGTGGTTCAGCTTTTGATTTATGGCAGCTCTTATCAAGAAAGCTTGTTGTGCTCTTTATGATGGGGAAGACCCAGATAGGACTGTACAAAGGTTTCTGCCACTCTTTTAGTCCGTCCCAGCACCACCCTTGAGAGGCTGGCACTTCCCAGGGCTACTCTCACAAAAACATAAGGGTTTGTGCTCTCCAGAGCAGGGTGATGTTCCCATCCCAGGAGCTGCCTGAGGCCACTGCAGTGTTTGCTCCCTTTCCTGGGGATCCCTCAGTTTCTTGAAGCAACATGCAGCTGAACCCACTGGCACAGTCAGTAACCTTCCTGGCTCTAGGGGCCACTCAGCACCCCAGTGCTGACACACAGAGTTTTAAATACATGGTCTCGCCTGTGCAGCCCTGAGCAGGCAGGAGGGTGGTGCCTGGGCACACTGCCCTTGGTGGCCTTTTGTACACCAGCCTCCCTCGGTCATCAGGCCAAGATATCAGGCTCCCTGCTTGCCTGCCTGGCACAGGATTGCACCAGGAGATCTGGAGCTGACCCTGAGCTGACCGCTGGCAGGCACCTCGCTCCCTCAATTAAAGGCAAACCCAGAGAGAGCAGTGTCCCAGGCTGGGGTGAAGTCAAGTGACAAGTGTTTGGTTTGTGGCATGCCCAGCGCACGAGGGCACAGTCACCTGGCTCCTGGGGACCCTAGGGATGACCTAAATAACAGCCTGAAAAAGCTTTTTGCAGGCAGCTGCTCACTGCCTCACCTGATCCACCACTCCCAACCCAGCCACGGGCACCTCCCAGCAGCTGCCTTGCATGGTGGGAAGGGCTGGAGGCAGTGAGAGAGGAGCACTCCTTCCCCATGGCACCCACCAAGAGCAAGAGGCCCAGGAGAGCACCTGCCCCCTCTCACAGCCCCTCAGTGCCAGGCACACACAGGTCACTGTCTGTAGCTGGTGATGCCACCAGCTCTTGGTGCCCAGCACATGGAGATGGGGTGAGGGTTGCCCTACACCCCACTGGTGACAGAGCACCCCAGCCCAGGGATGGCACATGTGCCAATGGCACCACGAGCATGTGGGCTTCATCCCCCAAGAGCCAGGATTGCAGGCTCCTGCCAGCACTAGCAGCCTCTCCAGGGGTTGTTTTCCCAAATGCCACCCATGCCCTGGTGCCCTCTGAACCATGGACAGCATGTCAGCCACGCATCTCTTGCTCTGGCCCCTGGGTTTTGCAATTTTTCCCTGCTTTCCCCCCACACATCACTAACAGCTTCACCTGGGAGCTTGATAGCCACACCCTACATCCCTGTGCCTGCTCTGGGAACACAAGCAGAAACACAGTGAAATCAGGGCTACACACAGAGAAAATGCCTGAAATCCAGTAAATATGGGTCTTGCTAGAAAGATGCTGGTTAGAGCACTGTGCTGTGCCTTATCCTGTCCCCAGCTTCACCCCAGGACCAGCAAGGAGAGGACCAAACTGGAAGTGGGGAGTAGGGAAGTGGCATTTGGCAGGTTTCAGAGCAGAGTGGAACTCACATCTCAGTCCTGTCTGGCCAGGAGCCTGAAGCCACATGGGCAGGGCTCACGTGGGGCTCTATACAAAAGGGATGAGATCAGCTGTCCCTTGCCTGCAGCACAAGGTCTGGAGCAGGGGTGTTGGTACCCAAAGCCCCTGTGTATGTAGGGGATGGAAGCAGTGGGCTCATACCCTGGGCTGAACTATTACATAAGAGCAGAAACACATGTGGGCTGCCAGGCAAAACTGTAAATGATGCTTGTGCCAGAATCCCAGCTCCAGAGGCAGTGGGACTGGGGAGTCATGCTCAGGGGAAGCCAAGGCTGGGCAGGTGAGGGCAGCTGGGGTGGGCACAGAGAACTCCTGGAGCAGGACACAGCACTTCAGGGCAGGCTAGGCAAGGTTCATGCCCCTTCTCAGCCTGTACTATTTAAATTCCTTGTTTGTGAAAGCAAGACCCAAAACAAGCAAATAAATATTAACTGAAAAAACAAAAGCCCTGACAAATCTCCCAAAAATTCTCTACGTGGGCTGTGCAGCAGTTGCACAACAGGAAGGAGCTGTTGATCCCATTTCTGTGTGCTGGCGCCGCTCTGGCCTCCACCCAGAGCTGCCTGCTCCGGTCCAAACACAGCTAAAGCAAAGTCAGGCACTGCAGAGAACACTGCCAGGGAACCTGGGCACAGGTGTGTCCCCACTAACTGAATTCACACTGTAGCTCTTCAGCACTACAGGGAAAATTGCAGGAGCCCTCTGACCACAGTTCTCCGGTCGCTCAGATAGGAATTGCTGGCAGGGGAGTGGATTCTGAACAGAGGTGCAGGGAGGAGAGGAGAATGCTGCAGGGACACTCCTGAGCCATTTGGGATGGGGGGCCTGACATAATTTCTCCAGGACAAAGGGAGTAGATACATCACCCTCACCTCCTCCAGCCCCCCTGGAATGGGATGCATGAACTGACACTACTCCCAGCAGTGGTAGCCTGGCCCAGCACCACCTAGTTTTCTTCTTTCACATCCCTCACATCAGCCCCCTCTGAGACAGGACCCAAAACCAACATTTGTGAACTGGTGACAGCACCCCCAGGAGGGGTTTGCTTGCAGGCCATATTGAGGCTCTTGCAAAACAGGTTAATTATTTAACTCCTTGCAGGGGTGACTTGCCCTTAAACTCCAAAGTCTGGTCCTCTTATGGAAGGAGAGAATTTGGCCCCAAGAGCGCCCTGTTCCAAGCATGAGACAGGAATGCTGGGCTGTGCCCTTGGACGGGTAGCACACGGCTCGGGGACACACACAGGACCCAGCTCCTACCGAGAGAGACCAGACCCTGCCCGGACATCAGCCCCAAGCCACCGGCTGGCCCGCACCTGGGTGCAGCTTGGAGCAGGGGTGCAGCATTTCGGCTCTCCCTGCTCCCCTCGGAGCGCTGCAGCCGCTCCCCGTGCTGGTCCCTTGCTGCCACCTGGTGCCACCTCGCCACAGCTGCCGGGGAGCCGGGATGGTGAAATTTGGGATGCCACGAGTGTCGAGGATGGGAACCCTCTGGGCACAAAAGCACCTGTGAGGTCCCCGTTCTCAACAGCCATGGCCCCGAGCAGCCCCATGTCCTCCAGCCTTCACCTGGCTCTGCAAACAAGCCAACGACCTCTTCTGCCTACAGGGTCAGAGGCAGGACTCCAAATATTTCCCAACCTCATGGACAACACCAAGGGTTATTTACGCTAAGGCAAATATGTGCAGGCATTGGATGTGGTGCCCGTGGCATCCCCGAACAGCTCGGGAACGGAAGCACAGAGCACCCAGAAACGCTCAGGGTGGTCAATAAGAATTAGTCCTGTTACTCCAAATCAATTTTCTTTTGCAATCGGACAACAGGTCCCGGAAGCAGAGAGAGCAGCAAGGATTGGATTTCTTTAGTACGGTTTTTGCTCAGCAAGACTCTGTCATTCCCACTGGGAAAATAAAGAAGCTCAAGATTAACTCAACGTGCAAGATGGCTGCAAAACGCAGCAAAATTCTTCTCATTAGTTACCCGTGGCTCCCTTGGAAAGGGAGGAGACAGTGGGAGATTCTCCACAGCTCCATCAGTGGCGCAGTTGAGACTGCCCCAAGGGGATGTACTGGAGGGCTGTGGTAGAATACTGATGACCTTGGCAAATAGACAAAAAAAAGGGGCTGGGCAAAGGAGGATATAGTTTTGGAAAGATTTACACAGTATTCTGCTTCCAGGTATGAATTACCCGTGTGCTGGGGTAATGCAGGCTGGGTAATGCAGGCTGGGGATCAAGGCTGCACAAAAGGGTGACTCATAGGCTGAGCCACCTCATTTAGGGTGGTGGAGGGGTTGTTATTGTTACTATTTATTTATTTTAAACGAAACTGACTGGGATGTTTGCCCTTGAAACACTGTCGCAAGATACCCTTTGTTTGAAGGCAGCGAAGTGTAAGCCCAGATCTTGTGCCCAGCCTGCATTACCCCTCCAGGTACAGCAGCAGCTGGCAAAGCCTGCAGGATTTTATTCCGGACACAGGAGATCTGTGAACATCAAAGAGGGAGCTGCAAGGAGCTGTGAACACTCTGCCAGCATCCAATGGGAACAGGAGAAGTAATAAGCCTAAATTTCAACACAGTTTCAGGATAATCATAAGGATGCCCTCTGAACCCATCAGCTCCTGGGGAACTGTAGTGGAGTGTCCAAAAGCAGTGGGGACCTTCAGGGCTCATGCAGGAGATGATCTGGGGATGGCCTGGACGGTCTTGTGAAGATTTCTCCCAGCTCTACATTACTGCTGTCCCATGCAATGGCTTTGCATGGGCTGCTCCTTCAGTGCACAGACACTGACCTGGCCCTCAGGCTCTCCTGGGCATTCCCAGTGCTTGGTGGCAAAGACAGAGGCCATGGCAGACCTGACTGAAGCCTCCTCTGCTTGTCCTGTGCCTGTCCCCTGAGAGGACTTTGCATTGTCCACCCAGGAGTGCAGGTCACCTGAACAGAGTGAGCCAGAGCCCGGGCCAGGGAACGCTCTGCAAACCCCGGGGAAGCAAAATCCCAGCACAGTTACCAGAAACTGCCCGCTCACCCCGTGCTGCCTTCCCGGAACACAACCAACCAACCAAACAAAATCACTGGAGCAGCACAGCCGCGCTGGGTGGGGCTCTGCTCTCCAGAGGTTTCTGGGAAAGAGTGGGGTTCCCAGAGAGTGAGATGGCTCTGGCTGCTGTGTGCCTGACTCTGGAGTCAGAGTGGGGTTCCCAGAGAGTGAGATGGCTCTGGCTGCTGTGTGCCTGGGGCTCCAGAGTCAGAGTGGGGTTCCCAGAGGGTGAGATGGCTCTGGCTGCTGGGTGACAGGGGCTCCAGAGTCAGAGTGGGGTTCCCAGAGGGTGAGATGGCTCTGGCTGCTGGGTGACAGGGGCTCCAGAGTCAGAGTGGGGTTCCCAGAGGGTGAGATGGCTCTGGCTGCTGGGTGACAGGGGCTCCAGAGTCAGAGTGGGGTTCCCAGAGGGTGAGATGGCTCTGGCTGCTGGGTGACAGGGGCTCCAGAGTCAGAGTGGGGTTCCCAGAGGGTGAGATGGCTCTGGCTGCTGGGTGACAGGGGCTCCAGAGTCAGAGTGGGGTTCCCAGAGGGTGAGATGGCTCTGGCTGCTGTGTGCCTGGCTCCGGAGCCCCTGTCACCTCGTCAGAGCACCCTGCTCACGGCTATTTGCTCCCACCACCTCTGTCCCTCCACACACCTGGTGCTCGGCAGCAGAACAGCTCGCTCAGAGGCAGTATTGGGGTTTTTTCGAGCCAGCCCTGTTGTGTTTGGGAACGTCTTTCCAGGATATAGTGAAACAGCCTCAGCAAGACTCATATCAACCTAGGAGCCTGTCTTTGTATGAAAGGAAGGTTTGCTCTCCATGTCTGGAGCTGCAGAGGCTGCAGCCAGGCAGCGCTGTCGGCCAGGCAATGGCACGGACAAGTCACCGACTGCCAGCGGCTCAGCGAGTGCTCAATGAACAATCCCAAACCGCCCCCAAGAGGCTCCTGCTCGGAAAACGGCCTCCCAGAAGGAAAAACAACCAAACCCGAACCCCCTGCCAGATCCTGTATTTTTTCTCTTGTATTGGGCACAAGTCTCAGCTGGAGGGTCCTGGCAGGGGACCCTCGACATGTCACAAGGCAGCCACCGGCGGCACAGGGAACAGGTGCCCCTGCCACCACAGGGACAGGGGTTTGCAGTGCCCCCTGTACAGTGGGAGAGGCGAGCCGTGCTCCAGGGCACTCTCATCCAGGCCTCCATGGGAAAAATAGTGTGTCTAAGAGGACTGTGACACACATTGGGTCAGGGGAAGGTTCAGCTGAATGGGGGCCTGCCAGAGTGGGGAACACCCACAACAGCAGCCAAGCCATAGTGCCAGACCCCCTGAGCATCACTCTGCCCTTCAGAGAGTGCTCTGTGCAGAATGTGCTGGTGAAACCCTCCCACAAGGCAGCAAATGTTGATTAATCTCCTTTACTTGGGAAAAAAAGAGAAGAAAGATGCTTTCCCACTGCAGACAAGCGTCTGTCTGCAGCTGTGTGGAACAGGACCCAGCCCAGGGTTCCCTCAAGGTCCATGTTTCAAGGCCACCACATTTTCCCTTTCAATATCAACTGGGCACACACCAAGTACCCAGGTACATGGCTGCCACCAGCTCTGTCCCTCCTGCTCCCAGTGACACTCCAAGAGCAGGTACCACAGACTTAGATGCTCAGCTTGCTCAGAGGCAGTATCAGATTTATTCAAGCCAGCCCTGTTGTGTTTTGGAGCCTCTTTTCAGAATACAGTGCAAGAGCCTTATCAAGACCCAAAACAACCAAGGGCCTACTCCTCAGTCAGCTTTTGTGTGAACCTCCATGAGCCTCATGACCCAGCACAGCCCAGGGCAGACCCAGTTCAGCCACATGGCTCCAAGGAAAGCAATCCTCATGCATGGGGCAGCACACCAAAAGGACACCTCCCCCCTCCTGCCACACCAGGATGCTCAGGCCATGTGCAGGTTCCCAGTACCTGAGCTTGCCACAACTGGGATCCAGTAGTTTCCTTATGGTCCCATCAGTTCTGCCCTCAAGACACAAAAACCCAGCAGGAGCAGCCCAAGCCTCTGCCCCTTCCCAGCCCAGAGCCACCCCTGTACCTGATGGTGACGAGGGCTCCCTGGGAGCTCAGTGCCAGGGGGACAGCAGCCAGAACCAGGGGAGTGAGCCCTGTTTGGTGTGGGGCTTTTCTGGCTCCCAGCAGGAAATGAGGGTTGATGGGAGCAGCAGCCAGGTGTGTTTGCAGGTGCAGGCAGTTTGCATCCCTGCCTCTCCAGTGGGCTCAGCTGCTGTGGGGCCAGTCTGGGCCCCCTCCAATATAGACCTGAGGGTTTTCATTGCTGAACTACTGCAAAACATGATGCAGATGCCCTGAACCACCCCAATCTCAGCCCCTACCTGTGGAGGAGAAGCCCCCTCCCACCTCTGTGCTGTGATCATTAATGGGGTCACCTTGATGCATGCAGCACTGGAGCAGTGGCAGGGCACAGCCAGGAAGATGCTCCTCAGACCTCCCTGCAGCTCCTCTGGCAAACAATGCAGCTGCTGAGCCTCAAGAGCCTCCTGGGGAAAGGAGAAATGCAAATACTTTTGCCTGCAAATTGATGTAATGCTATTCCTAGCACAGTGTATGAGTTCAGTAAGACTTGCAATAATAGATGAAATTGGTATTTAACATGCTTGCAAGGGTTTTAAGAGGAATCTTGGTGCTTAAAACACAATTCCCTTGCCCCTTGAGGTTTTATTTTCTTCTTGAGTGTTTGGTGCCACCTTCTCCTAATAATATGAAATAAGGAAAATGTGTGTTGTCAAGAAATGAGACTTGAGCCTTCTGTGTCTTCAACATCTCTCTTTCCATGACAAAATATTCCTTGAGCCAAAACCTGCATCTCCCAGAAATGTGGCAGGAAAGAAGCAGCAGAGCAAGATCCCTCTGTTATCCCACACCACAGCCACCTTCTTCAAAGGAAAAAAGTAGTCATTGCACCATGGACTCCTTAAATCACTAGATTTTAATAGCCATATAAATCCTTTGCATACAGCAATCTGTGGCATGAGAAACCATATAGATACTGAACAAGTTTTTCTGGCTTTTACCACATAAAACTACCAGCAATTTTGTTCTTTAAATCAACTCCTGTAGTAGAAACAATACCAAGCAATTAACAGCAAATTTCTATTTTTTCTAAAAGAACAACGTTTCTTCTCTTAAAAAGAGCCAAGAAGCTGACAGGGAGTTTCAGATGTATGTACAGATCTGGGTACCTCAGGAAGCTGTCAGTGGGGGGGACACTAACAGCACCCCCTGTCACCCCCTGAGGAGGGCTGGGGGTGACTGAGGGGTGACAGCCACCTGCTGCTCTGCCTTTGAGGGCCCCACACACTGCCTTGCCCTCCAGCACCCCCTGGTCCTGCCTGAGACCTGGAGCAGAGCTCTGTCCCTGGGACAGGCAGTGAGGGGCCACGCCTGGAGAGGTGCAGGATCCATCCCTGAACATCACCTTGCAGCCTGTAAAGTGCAGCTTGCCTGTATTGCCTGTTCCTACCCATAGCTTCACTTGGTCAGGAGTTGTGCTCATGGAGAGGGTGCAGAAGTACATTGTACCTTTCCCCACCACAGCCCAGCACCTCGTGGGCGAGCTGACCCCTCCTCACCATTCCCTGTGCTGGGCACACACAGCCCCCCTCCCACCCCTCAGCCTGTTCCAGTGGCATTGGCTTTTGCAGAATTCACAGAATTCATTAAGAAAATCGTTATTTACAACCAGGTGTTCAGCAGCACGATGTGATAGAGGAGCTGAGACAAGAGCTCACCCTGGGTGGCTGAATCCCACCCTGGCCATGGGTTTATTGCTGACTTGGGCTCAGGGCTGCTCACCCTGGGCAGCTCCCACTGCCCCAGCCCCACAGCAGTGCCAAAGCTGCTGCCTGCACCCCGTGGTCACTGGCTGTGTTCACCCTCAGGTAGAACCAGCCCTGGGCAAGGTGGGCTGTGCACAGACACCACGCCCTGGGCAACGTTAAGGCATTACAAATACACAGGAGCTATTCAGAGATTTAGAAAAACCCACTCAGAGTGTAAACATTTTTGCACATACAGTCATTGGACTTCCACACATGAAGTTTTCTGTTGTTTTCTGGATAAATCATGAGATCAAGATCAGGAGCTACACAAAGAGCACTCAAGCAGACGCCTGGAGCACTTGGGGGTTCTCTTACAGCACAGCAGCATGCAACACGATGGACTCTAAGTAGTAAAAATATTGTTAAGTCTCAGTCTCAGTCCAGGATTCCAGATATCTTCCTACATTTCATATATAGTTTAGGTAAATGTCATGAACAACTACGTGCTGGTAACCCAGGTAAGATGGGTGGCTGTGTGATGAGCACTGGGTGATCTCAGCTCATTTCTACCTTACCTCTAAGTAGAAAAGGGAGATACTCTGCTTCTGTTCCTGCATCTATGGAGGTTGTTCAATGACCCCAGGTTGCTGTGCCAGTGGTGCTATAGGTTTGGGTATCAGCGATTCTGCCTTCCTCAGGGACTTTGGCACATGGACCCCAATTCGTACAAGATCCCTGAGAACGTATCAAAGCTGCAGTACTTTACAAGTTAACCTGGCATGGGCACGTGGCTCCCTGCCATGCTCATGCCTGCTTCTTGTTGTTGTCTATGCTGTGCAGCAGTGCCAGGAACTCCAGGATGAGGTTGGCTGTCTTGCGGGGCCGCTCCACCACCACCGAGTGGCCGCAGTTCTCCAGGATGTACACGTGGCAGTCTGGGATAGCGCCTGCCAAAACACTGGCACCAGAAACATCCAGGACCTGCACGGCAGGGGAAAAAGCAGCCACTGCCACAGTCAGAGAGGGGGTTTGCTGCACGCTGCAGAAACCCTGCCGGGGTCCAACCGAGATCACAGAATCACAGAATGATGAGGTTGGAAGAGACCTCTAAGATCATCGAGTCCAACCTATGCCCTAACACCTCAACTGGACTATAGCACCAAGTGCCATGTCCAGTCTTTTTTTAAACACATCCAGAGATGGTGATTCTACCTGCTCCAGATATGGAGCAGGGATGCACAGTCTGTGTGATGCCAGTGCCCTGCCTGGGTAAAGGGCAGAGAGGCTGCAAGTGCCAGTCTCAGCATGCAGCAGGCAACTCTCTTGTATGCTTTTCAGCTGCTGTCTCAGTGCAAAGGTATCACTGCAAGCAAACACTTGCATCTCTGCATTTATAGAGCCCTCTGCATGCCTGCAGCCTGCTTCCTCCCACATCTTCCCTCCCACTCCTGCCTCTGAAACAAACCCTAAGATTTTGCCTCAAAGCCTGCCCACAAACAGCACATCTCTTCCCAGTTGCCAGGACAACTCTCTTCACTGACACTTTATTCTTCTTCCCAGCCCTTGCCTGCTTCAGTGCTGGCACCTACCCCCCACCTGCCCCCCTGGCACTGCCCTCTCCCCCCTCTGGAAAGCTGGCTGTCAGCTTTCTGCCCATCACCCTGCTGAGCCTCTGTGTCTAAAACCACTGGGGACTGACACATGTGCCAGCTCCCCGCAGAGCAGTGCACAGCTCAGCAGCACAGCCCCCACTGTGCCCCACCGGTGGGCACAGGCAGAGATGGAGACAGGTCTGTGGGGGATGTGCAGGGTGCTGCCTACCTGGTCCTGCTTTCCCCAGATGACCTGTGTCGGTGCTTTGATCTTGCTCATGTTCTCATGGAGAGAGTGCCTGGACTTTTCATCCACGATCTCTAAAAACACTAGTGGGGCAAGAGTAGAGTCAGTCCTACAGGGAGATGTTTGGCCTTCCTGTCTCAAAGGGGGCCAAGTGGTCCTGCTAGCATCCCCTCACTGGGAAACCCATGCAGAGATGATGGGCTGTCCTTGCCCCGCCACCAAGCCCAGCTGCAGAGGGGCCCTGAGCCAAGACATCTCCTCACAGGTACTTGTTGTACAGATGGAAGGGCGAGGGTGAAGCAACAGCCCCGTCACCAGTGGGGGTGGCAGTGCATTGCTACCAGTGACCGAGGTGTGTCCCCAAGTCTGTTAATGACATTGCCCCTCCCACCCTCAGCAGGACAGCATGGGGATGCTGGGGCACACCCGTGTACTGGGGCCCTGGGGGCTGGGAGCAGCTGGCCCCCAGGCCCTGGGGATCCTGCTGGAAAGCCCAGTGAGGAGGCTGCCACCGTGCACTTACGTTTCCGGTAAAATTCATTGTGTGGGATGCGAACGTCAACAAGGCCCTGGAGGATCTGCAGGGAGACAGAGGAGAGCTGCTGGAGGGGACCAGCCCTGCACAGGGCTGAGCATGCCCAAGGGCACTCAAGAGCAGCCCTAGTCTCCCCAGCAAGTCTGGCCCCAACATGAGCTTCTTCCTAAGCATGTGGGGGTGTTGAAACCATGCTTAAGCAACATATATTTCAGCAATGAGCAATATTGTCTTTTATGATGCAGACCCAATTTCTGCCCCTGGCCAGCAGCCACCTCAGCCATGACTGCACTTTTCTTCCTTCTTGCACTCTTTTGACAAAAACACAAAAGGTCTTGGCACTACCTTACATTTTTTTTCTTACTCTCCAATCTACTCACTCCAGACTTCCTAAGGAAAACTAGTATAATAGCCAGCCCCTCACCAAGTTCCTCTCGCTTGACAATGACGCAATTAACATTCCCATTACTTTTACTTAAAAAGCAGCGAACAATCTCCCTCCACATCAGACAACGGCTGCCTTAGTTATTTAATGCTTCCTGCCAGCCATATTTACTAAAAAACCCTTCTACATCCCAGCCTGCTGCCAAAAACTTCACAAGAGGAGGAATTCCAGCAGGGACTGCCAGAGGGAGCTTGGAAAAGAGGGTTTGAAGGGAAAGTGCTGGAAAAATGCAGGGAGTGGGGCTGGGTGTGTCTCACCTGGGTGATGGCAGGGTTGGCAGCTCTAGCTCTACTCCCAGCACTGCCTCAGGTGCCCCATGTAGGCTCAGGGAGAAGCAAATCTTCTCACCACCTCCAGGCTCCCCTTTCCCAGCCTCCACAACCAGGGTCAGCTCCTCACCTGCTGTGGCACCTTGAAGCGAACGTAGGAGCAAAGCTTCAGCATGTCTGCCATCTCCTCAGGGGTGGAGGGGATTAAAGGGATCCTGTCAATGCGCTTGGACTCCTGCAGCTCCCGCAGCTGCTTAATGAACTTGCTGTCAGTGGTACTTGGCAGGCCTGGGTGAAATGAGAAGGGGTGAAATCCAGATGAGATTCCCCCCCCAAACAGCCCAAACAAAAAAACATCCTTGTGCTGACCTCCCTCATCCCCGCCTCTGGCTTCATGCCTGCTCACTCTTTGAAAAAATTTATAAACAGAGGGGGAGAAAACACCTCCCCTGTACATACAGCCACTTCAGTATGCACCCAGAGGTACCCAGCCTCCCTCCTGCTCCAGGGCTTGGCACCCCCACAGGCTGGCACGGCACGAGGTGTAGACATGCATGACTACTTCAGCAAAGCTATAGTGCTTATTTTTATGTGCTCATCACATGCAAACACTAGTGCCCAGGCTGCCACTGCACAGGGCTGGACAGAAAATTTCAGCACCCCCATCTGCATGCACCACTGAAGAAAAATTCCCCAGAAATTTAATCCTAAACCTTTCTGCAGCCCCCACACAGAGGTTTCACATCCAGAAACAGCCAGAGAGGCAGTCAACACTTCTCCCAGAGGGGAGTGGGAACCCAACACCCCCAGAGCCTGGTAGCTAGGTAACATTTGCTTTGTTTCATTCCTTAGTGCTTATTTGGGAGCTGCTTTCCTTGTGTGGGAGGGGAGAGGAGCTGCTATGACAACTGGGATGCAGCAAAGCCTCCCTGGCAGAGAAGCTCCCTGCCTGCTATGCCTCCTGCAGCATATCATGCCCAGGCTTCCCTGAGCCCGCTGTCCAGGGGATGCTGGGGATGGAGGGGATAGAGGGGACACACTGCTGACCTGTGCCCAGCCCTCAGGTGCTCTTCCCACTGCAGGCACCCAAAGGTGGGAGGTCAGAGCTCTCCAGCTCCCAACGCCCCAGGCCTTCAGCACACTAGGGCTTTCAGGAGGCCAGAATGGCCTCAATAGGGGCCATTCCTGCTGCAGTCTTGAATCCTGCTCCTGAAGGCTGCAGACATGCCATGTAAAATGCCTGCCATCCCAAGGGAAAAGGCATTTTTCTCCAGAGCAGAACTTGTCCCATTTGCCCTAGTCCTGACCAAAGCACAGTGGGGCAAACACCAAACCCCTGGAGAAGAGTAGTCAGCACAAAGCTGTGATTTTCTCTTGTTCCTTGCCAGAGATTTCCAGAGTGTAAATACAAATTATTTCTAAATGCTTTGCACTACACATCTATGCTGCATCCAGCACTGCCCTGAGCTTCTGCACTGGCTGCTGCTTGCCCTCTCTCTGTCTCCCCTCCCCTGCCTTGCCCACCTGCAGGACAGATGAGGGTCAGGCTGCAAATATCTTCTGGGTACTGAGCAGCATAGACACCAGCAACATTTCCCCCCATGGAAGTGCCAACCAGATGAAAGGGCTTTCTGTTCAGCTTGATGCACTCCACGAACTGGCAGGGAGCAGAAGGAGCATTGTTAGGAGAGAGGAAACGACAGCATGGGGTCAGGTCATTAGAGAAAGTCTACTCTAAAGCTTGAGGCTGGTGGCTCTGGCTGCCTGGGAAGGGAGAGAGTGAGGCCACACAAGGCAGACTCAGGGGCCTTAGCATCCCTCATGTCCCCACGTCCCTCACGTCCCCACGTCTCTCTGCAGAAGTGATGGGATGCTGGAGCTTTACCTGGTGTATTCTCTTAGCTTGCCCACTAATGGAGTAATCATCCAAGTCCGAGCGGGTTGTGCCCTCGTGCCCAGGCATGTCCACACATACCAAGTGCAGGTTCTTTGGCAGGAACTGAAGAAACAAACCAGGGGTGGTTACAGTGCAGGGAAACTGCTGCAAAGCCCAGGGATGGCAAATGGGGAGCCCAGGTGGGTGCAGGGGGGGGGTCCACTCTCCCCATGACAGCCCTGGTTGCTCGTGCACCAGGATAAGTCAGCGTGTGTAAGGATGACATGATGAGAGAGCACGGCCAAGACTTGCTTCCCATGGAGGCAGCAGGTGTGTACTGCTCTTCCCCTGCAGCCCTGCACGTTATAGGGTAAAGGGAGGCAGCAAGCAATGGGCATGGAGCTAAGCAGCGTGTTCCTAGCATGTTACAGTAGTCACCCCATCCCATGCATGCAATCACTGGGCCCCCCACACTGCCCCCAAGCCCAGGACCATCAATTCTCAGTAAGGAGCAACATGATAGAAACAGAATCCCACCTTGACTATGGAGAGCCACATGTCTTTGTGGGCAGAGAAGCCATGTAACATCAGGATGGATGGCCGGTACCCAGGCCTTCCTCTATAGGAATAACAGAACTGATAATCATCGTAGGTGGCATATCTGACCTGCATGCCCAGGGCTCGGCGCCAGTACCTGCAAACAAGGACAAAACACCAGTGAGGAAGACAAGACCAGGGCCCAGCCATGATGGAAGGAAGGTGACAAGTCTGAAGGTAGCCACAGATCTGTTGGCTTATTAAGGCCGGTTAGGTTGGGCTCTCACTGGTGCCATAATGGGACTACTGGGATTAATTCTGTGCATCTGGTCCCTGGACAGATGCATTAATCCCACCAGTCCCAGGTGTAGTACTGGTTGCTGGCTGCACTGCAGATGGTTTGTGGAGACACTCTGTCTGTTAAGAACTTAAAAAAATACCTTAAATAACTCATTTAGCAATGGAAATAGGCAAAAATAACAATGGTAAAAGAGAAAATGCCCAAAGGCTGGTATGAGGACAGAGACTCGAGAGAGGGGGGCAGCACACGTGGCAAGGCAGTGTACAGGATGGGCAGGCCAAGGGAGGCAGCTCTCCCAGGTGGATAAGGTGGATCTGTCACAGGGTTATGTGGACACAGTCCTGCATCAATGGGAGTACATCACCCCACAGACGAGCACATCAGTTCCCAGCCAAAACAACCATGTCACCCTGGAGCACCACAGAAACCCAATTCCCATGGACCAGCTAGATAGCCTTTGCAAATGTATTTATACACACACAAAGGACTGGAGTGGACCATCCTTACACTGGGTTTAGCACCCCAGAAGATAGCAGGCTAACCCCAAGGCTGTTCCTCTAAAAGCAGAGGCAGACAGTCCTGCCAGCGCACGCTTGCAGCCTGCTCAGAGGATGCAGCTGAACTGCTGGCCAAAGGACCTGGGCAGAGATTATCAGTGACACTTGGGACACATGATGTGTACGTGCAGCCCACGGCAGGGAACGGGGCCCCTTTGTCTGCCTTCCCCCTGTGCTCAGATACAACCCTTGCTAGGACAACTGCTGGGCTACTCCTGGTGGCCAAGACACTGGCAAGTACTTTTATATGCTGTATCAGAGTTTATTTAAGGCACAGGAGCAAGGTCACCAACGCTTCTGGACTGTCCTACCTCTCTGCCCACTCAAAGCTTATGCATAGTGAAATCCTCTTTTAGCATAATCCCTTTTTCGAGGGAGTTAGTGGGACTTAAGCAGCATCTCAGCTCTGTGCTGGTCCTACAAGGAGAGGTGAATTTCTCCCTAATAAGTGTCTTAAGAGTCCTTGCCTCAAAGGCACTGGTGTGAACTACCAATGGGCAAGATGATAACATTTTTAGCAACTGATCCTAATGGATCAATTCAGCAGAAGGCAAAATAATCTGTGCAAAGCTGAACTGATCCCTCACAAGGTGTTAACTCACTTAGTGGCAGCAGCTAAACTGATTAACCCCTGTGGCAGCAGAGGCAGAGCGGTTCCAGGGCTGGGGTCAGTGGGGCAGCCCTGGATATCCTGCCAGGCAGGAAGGCGCATTAGCAGCAGGGAAAGCAGTGAGGCTGTGGGTGAGGGGGGCCCAGAGTGACCCCTGACTGTGCCAGCTGAGGACACAGACTGGCAGTGAGGAGAAGGAGGGGGCAGGGAATTAGGGAAGAAGGGAGAAGCTTCCCCCGGCACCTCCCAGGAACAGCGCTGCAAAGCTGGAGCTGCATGGGGCTGGAAGGGGAGGGCAGCATGGTGTGCTTCCTGCACCTCTCCTGCCTCTGCTGATGGGGAAACAAAATTTCACCCTCCAAAAAACTCCAACTTGGAAAGAAGCCAATAGAAAAGGAAGAGTAAGGGCAAACCCACGCTTCTCGTCCACTGTCCCTAACAAAGGAGGTGCCCATGACACACAGTGCATTGCAATTACTCCTGCAAGAATCCATGCTGCCAGAAATGCTGGAAGAGAGAGATGGGGGGACCACACCCTGCAAAAGAAGACAGTCCTTCTGACCCCTGCTCACATGCTCCCTCCCTCAGCCAAACACAGACCAACCTGCCCAGAGTGCATTTTCACTCAGCTCCTTATCTGCAGCCCCAAAAGAACAAAGGCAGCAGGACATTCTCTACCTTCCACCCAGCCTGGCTCCTCCAAGCTCCTGGCACAGACCCTGCACCTCCTTTGCCTGTCCTGCCACCCTGCCTGTGGCTGCTGAAGGCTTCACCCTGACCACACTCACCCTGCAGTGCTTTCCAGGGATCCTCCTCAGAACCTCAGCCCATCAGGGTCCTCCCTGGCTTCCACCAGCTGCTCACATATCCAAAGGAATAAACTACTTTGCCTGCCAAGCCCAGTACCACCCAGACACCCATGGGGCAGCAGAAGGTTGTGACACTGCCTGCTCTCCTTTGCAGGGTGGTGATCCCATCACTGGGGCTTTCATCCCGTGCTCCCTCCTCTCTCAGATGCTGTAATAAAAGGCTCCTAATTAAAGTGCCTTTAGAAACAGGCTTCATCTCATTGCTGCACCTGGGTGCTGGGATGAACAAACAGCTTCCTCTCACAGGAGGTCACTTGGATTTGGAAACATCCTTGAGCTGCACTGTAGGAGCCACCATCTACCAGCAGCATGTGAGGGCAGCCTGACACCCTCCGTGCTCTGCCTGTGCTGTCTGCTGCTGCTGCCTGCTCCATGCTGGGGGATGAGACTCTGCCCTGACTTCTGAAGAGGGTTACTCCAGCTTTTCCTTGCAGCAAACCCAGAGAGGAAAGCTGCCAGTGGGCTTATCTCTGATTTCCAGGGACAAAGGAGGACTGGAGGATTTAGTGCTTGCCTCCTGGTAACAGAAAGGACAAGATTCAAGGGGATAAGGAAAAGCATCCCTCCATCTTCTCTGATGCTCCATTCCAGAAGAGAAAGAGAGGAAGAGAAAAGCCTCATCCATAAGTACTAATGAGGGACAAGTCCCTGCCTGTGAGCAGGCTGTCAGCTGGGATGGAGCATGTGAGCCCAGGGACACCCACAGCACAGCCACATTGATGGGGTGGAGGGAGGTCACCAGACTCCACAGCTGCCAGGCTGGTGGAGATGCTGCAACAGCAGTGCTCTTCCCAGTCTCAGTCCTGTCCTTGGGGAAAGCAACCCAAAGAGGTTTGGAGAGATTTTGCAAGCTGGCACTGCAGTGGCAGCCTGGCCAGGTGCCCCTTGGCACAGCCAAACCTCTGGGACAGAGACAGGCCTGACAGACACAGGCCTCCACAGCAAAAATGCAATAGGAAAATGCCATTTTCTTCTCCCAGACTTGTTTAAAGCTGCACACAGCTGGCATGGCTCTGGAGGAGCTCAGGAACACCCAGCCCTGTGCACACCACCCTGAGCCATGGGGGGGCCCTGCTGGGTCCGGGTTCCCCCCCAGCACACCGAGAGCAGGGGCTCACACACTCACCAGTAGTAGATGCGGATCAGTGCCGAGGGCCAGAGGAGGAATGAGGCCACGAAGGCCAGGATGGGGATAGCCAGGGTGCCACCAGCGATGACAAACATGTTCAGCATATCCAGGTCCATGCTGCTCTTCACTACTCAGCCTCACCTGCCTGCATTTAGGGAAAGTTCTGAGGTTAACCACCAGAAATTATGACAAATAATTGCTAAATGAGAACTCTGCTGCCAGATGAGGAGGAAAGCAGATCTGCAAGAGGCAGATATCCTTCAGGAGCACAGCAGCGTCTCCTTCAGTTTTAAAACCCACCTATTTCTTCTGGCTCCTTAATGGATTTAATCACTGCAATGTTATCCTCTCAGGAGAGCACATCTCAAACAGGCAATGACCCTCCTACCAGGCATGGAACATGTCTGGGGTGACAGGGCACAGCGTGGCCCTTGGGACACTTTGCAGACACAGCAAGCACAGCCCCCAAGGGGTGCAGGCAGCCTTTCCCCCCGCCATGGGTGCAGGCAGGGCCAGCTTCAGGCAGGCTCCACGCTTCTTTCTGGAGGCAGGCACCCAGCTTTGTCTCCCCTCTCTCCTCCTGCCTGATCCCAAATCCCCAGCACACAACCACTGACCTAGAACTGATGGGTTGAGCCCAGCTCTCATTACAGCTCTGCACAGGCACCAACTAATCAAGGCAGCAGAGCCTATTAATGGGCTCGGGAACAGAAGGAAACAACTTGGCAGGGCACTCTTTAGTGTCCAGCCCTTATCAGAAACAAATTTATCCCCACCTCCACATCCTCACCTCTGCCCCACATTTTGCACTTCCTGTGGATAACAGGTCCCCATCCCTGCTCCCCAGCATCCTCCAGACAAGTCTCAGGGACAGCAGGTGGAGGACACTCGGAGCAAGGGCAAGCTCTTGCACAATGTCATGTTTGTCCCTGAACTCTCCCTACCACAGGCAGCTGGGATATATTTTTCTCCTTAAGAGATTAAACGCTGCCACACACACATCTCCTCTAATTCCCCCTGCTAACCAACTCACGGCTCACCCTTTGCTCGGCACTACACTTTTGTCCCACATTTGTAAAACGAAACATCCTCAATGCCTGCTCTCCCACCAGCCACTCACCCCCCATCACCACCTCCACATTTCTCCGTGTCAGGACAGTCAGATTTTTTCCAGCTTCCTGCAAGACTCCCGGTGGTGTGTGCGGTATATGATGCCATGGAACAGACACACAATCGCCACAGTCACAGCGTCCCGCCCCCAGACACCGTCACACGGGATCACACTGGACCCCACGGTACACAAAACCCAGAGAAACGGTGTCCAGAACCTCTGAAACATCAGCCAGAAATGCCCTCTTCCCCCAGGGGAAATAGAAAAATAACTGAAGTTCGAGGAATGCTGTAAATATTTCTACCAGGCACCTCCTTAACAAAGCTAAACCTCATTTCCGTCTTCAAGCCGCAACAACACGTCGTTATTCGTTTAATTAACACTTTGTAGAAAGATCCTTGCTCTCAGCGTCGCTTGTTCATAGATAAACATTTTATTATGCAACCGATAAACCTTATCCATGCGAGCAGGGCTGCGAGGGAGCCCACCCCAGAGCACTCGCTGCCTTTTGCTATGTCACGAAAACAGGGCAGAAATTAAGCAGGGAAATCGCCATTGTTGCCCTTGGTGACCCGTAACGAGAGAAGGCTGCAGGAAGCAGAAAGCGCGGGATGGTGGAAGCCCCTGTGATCACCACCTCCGCCTCCATCTCCACACCGCTTTTAGAAAGCTAAACGAGGAGAAAGCCTTTAAAAAGCCCGGCTTACCTTGCAGAGATCCCCTCCTCGTCTCGGCACAAGCCCGGCTCGCTGTGGGCAGCGGCAGAGTCTGCAAACGCTGTCAGGAGAGGAAAAGAACAAGGTCAAAATCGCAGCTCTGCTTTCACTCCTCCCTTCAGGCTCCGCGGCCCGGTGAGTTCGGGGTGTTTGAGCCACCAACTTCCTTTCAAGACGTCTCATATTCACCTTCTGACCAACCTCTCCCCTGTTTATGTAAATACGGTCCTTTGTACAATACAGCCCGCTGGGTGCACTTGTTCCAAGCAGGAGCAGAGTGCGAGCTGCCATCGGGAGGGAGCGGGAGCGCGGCGGGCAGAGCCGGGCCCAGCGCCCCGGGCAGGCCTGCGCGCACCCAGCGCCGCGGGCTCATGCTCGCCCTTCAGGTGATTACTGCTATTAGAACAAAGCCAGCTAAGCTCCTGCTCATCCCCTTCCTCTTTGTCTTAGAGGTGCTTTTCCAAGCGCTCCCCGTGCCCCTCCCCTCTCCCCTGTGTGAGACGGGCTGGAGCGGAGTGCAGCCGCCGGAAACTACCGGGGAAGCAGCAAAACGCTGGCCTGAACTCGCTGGCAGATTTTGGCTGTGAAATTCACGGGGGACGATCAACAGGTGCACCGGAGCCACGCGGCATCAGTTCTGGGGGCTGCTTCAAGCCAGAAAATCCCGGAGAGGTCCCCCTGCCACGGCCGCAGGTCCGGGGGCAGTCGGGGCTGCTGTCCCTATCAGGCGGGAGCGTTTCGGCAGGGCCATGGCAGCCGCCCCTCCCCGGGTGAGCCCGGTGCCCAGTGCCGGCCCTGCACACCCGGCGAGCCCCGCTCGGGCCCCTCTGGCCGCGGGTGCCTGGGGGAGCAGGAGCGCGGGCAGCCCCATGGCGCTTCCGAACCTCCTTCTGCCTGGGCAGGGCATCGTCACTGATTTCCGTGGCTGACTCGATGGAGGAGAGTGTCAGCAGGCTCAGCTGTGCAGTCAGGGGCAGCCACCATCACCACAGTCCCCAGCACCCTCTGCCCAATAAAGCCAGCCCTGCACCCGTCAGTGCTGCAGGGACACTGGCCCACCGGCTCTGGGAGCACCCGCGGTGACAATGCCTTGCCGTTCCAGGAATGATAACCCTCCCTGCTGCACTGAGACCAGGCGCCATCACCCCAGGCCCCAGCACAGTCCTTTGCTACCAGCTAGAGGGTAGTTTTCTAAGCTGCTGCGGGTTTAAAAATAAAACAAGCCCTCTGGTAACAGCCGTAAGTCTTCATACCACAGCTCATCCATCATTCTGAGGTGCCCTGTGACCAAGAGTCACAGCAAGTGCCCCCAAGTCGTGCTACTGCTTCTCACAAGGATCTCCTCACACTTCATAAATTAACTTGGAAACATCAATTAGGCAACTCTGATAAATGATGTGTGATCAGGCAGTGATAACGCCGAGCACACTGAACACATGGCAGGGCATGGGATGCCAAACCAGGAGCAATTCCCATACTGGCAACAAGCACTACCCACCACAGCCTGTATCCCACCTGGGAGGATCCCCAGAACAAGGCACCCCAGGTAATGGGATGGTCCCAGGACAGACACTAAGGGGACATTCCACATCTCCATTGGTTTGCTACTTCCTCCCCTGTGTCAGATTCAAACAAGGATCTCAACACCTGCAAAAAGAGGGGCCAACAGGTGGAAGGGGTTTGTGGGTCACTACAGAGGACCACATGTTGAAGACACTCCCAAAGCCATGGGACAAAGGTATTTTTCCTCTTTCAAGCTCAGTGTGTCACTCCAGGGAGGCTGGGCAAGACCCAAGAATGTAGCTCAGGTGTATCTTTAATTTTTTTCTGAGTCCCACAAGAGAGGAAGCAGCAGCACAAAACCCACCCCAAGGCAGAAGGCCCTTGGGTTGGAAGAGGAAACTGGCAGCTGATGCACTGGGCAGCCCTGAGAAAGGCCAGGCAGGGATTTCACAAGAATCACGTGTATGCCATCACTGCCAACATTCAGACACAAAGGCTGTCTTGGGCTGGGCTCATCGGGACTGGGCTGCACGACTGCTGCTGCACCCAGGGTTTTGCTCAGCCCACCTGCACCCAGCACAGTCCATGCCTCACTGAATCACTGAAAGCTAAGCAGCACAAAAACATTTGTTTTGGGTTTGGTTTTTCTTTTTTTTAAGATCTGAAAAGGAAAAAAGCATCAACAAATTTAAAGATTCCACTGCAGAAACAGGGGTCTTTGAGGGACCTTGATGACTGAGGTAGGCCCCCTAGAAGCCCTGACTCACATCACTAACCATGTAAAAAGAAAAACCCAAAACATACAAGTGAACCCTTTCCCTTAGAAACCCCCTCACCCTTGCATCATCTGCAGCCAGAAAAATAATATTGACCATAAATGATGACATAACAACTGTTATGATTCCCCAGTGGTGTAGTTTGCTATGGGATCCTTTAGGTGCTAATCACAGAGAAGTTGTAATTTAATATCTATTAATATTTGAAAGATCTCTGTCTATCACCCAGCTCTCAATCTTAATCTGCTCTCTGGTGAGCTGGGAGTGGGAAATGTGCCCTTTCACCTTCATTTATTTATAGATGGCAGCAATGCAATCATTATTTCTGCAGCAGTGTTTCACAAAACCTACATCTCTGAGCCATTTGTATCTGTGCAACACGGCTCCAAGAGGAGCCAGAGAGTCTGGGCTGGTCCCTGACCCTGCTGCTGTACCCCGGGCTGGCAATATGCAGGGACAAGCTATCAGCACCGCTGCCAGCCAGCCTGGGCACAAGGTGGATGCAAAGCATGACCCAAGCAGGCTGTGCTGCCAGTCAGCTGCTGCTTTAGAGATTCATAACGTGCCCATCCTCCTTCCGGAGCCCGTCGCCATCCTCCTCCTGCCGCGCACGCACGCAGCAGAGCATGCATGGCACATCGCATGCCACGGGTGCCCTCGGACTCTGCGGGCTCCTGGGGAGGGGGTAGCAAAGAGTTGGGCAAGGATGAGGTAGGGGTATCCAGGGGCCACATCCTGGCCCCTCTTCTCAGCACACAGCCCTCCCCGGCCCCCCCCTCAAAGCATCCTCCTCCGGCAAAATGACAGCATCCTCCGAGCGGCAGCAGCTGGGACCATGGAGTCCTTTAGAGTCATAAAGCGGTTTGCTTTGGAAGGGACCGTAAAGATCATCTTGTTCCAACCCCCTCGCCACCAAATGATTAATTGTTGGAGGAGGGGGAAGGAAATTAAATCTTTGAATATATATTTTAATGTTTTTTCTTGGATTTCCTCTTTGCTCGCGATCTTCTGCCCACCCCCAGCGATACCACAGCTGGGACTGGGGACGCCCGGACGCCGGAAGGGCCCCCGCTCCTCTCACTTCCCCCCGGTCCTGTCAGTGCCACCGTCAGCCCCGCATCCCGCCCCCCCGCCTCTCACCGTGCCGAGCCGAGCCGAGCCGAGCCGAGCCGTGCCTGGCCGCAATGGCAGCGCCGGGCGGAACGCGGCGCCTCCCCCGCGCCGGTGCGGCTCCGCGGGGCGCTCCGAGAGGCGGGGATGCGGCTCCGCGGGGCGGGATGGCACCGGGGGAAGGCGGGACACAGCTGGGGTGAAAGGGGGTGACACAGGGGCCAAAACGGGGTTACAGCGCCGGGAAGGGCGGGCTGTGATAGGGCTGGTTTGTCCATGACAAAGGAGACAAGGGGGGGACAAGGACTGCAAGATGGCTACAGCGGGGATGGAGAGGGACGTCAGTGCCAGGGGGGATGCAGTGAAGCTGCAAAAGGAACGCAAGGGAGAAGTAACGGGGCTTCCATGGGGATTGCGACATGGGTGGAAAGGGGGATGCAATGGGGGATTCAGGGGAGCTGTGATGGGAATTCAGTGGCGTTAAAGCAGGGGGTGCAGCTGGGCTGCAGCGGAAGTGCGAGCGGTATATAGGGTGTAACACGGGTACCGGGGGGACAACGTGGGGGTACCAGAGGGCACACAGAGTGGCAGTGCGATGTGGCTTGATGGGGGTGTAAGGGAGGGGTGCAGGTGGGCTGCAGGGGGTGGGCAGTTACACCAGGGTTAGGGAAGGTGATTCACCCGCCGAGGCAGCGAGCAGTCACTCGTTAGGATTGCAAACAGCCTCACCACGGGAGGTGTAAAAGGGGGGGCTATTGCAAGGGACACACAGCAGGGAGCCAAGAAGGATGCAATGAGGCTACAGAACTCTTCCAATGGGGTTGCCATGGGGATGCAACAGGGATAAAAAGGGGAATGTGACAGGCAGCAACAGGGTCACAACAAGGAGATACAAGGGTGGAAACAACAGGGGGGTTGCAACAGGGGTGTCAAGGGGATGGCAATACAATTGCCACAGAACTACAAAGGAGGAGAGTGCAGTGCCACACCCCACAGAGAAACCTCACAGCCCCCTTGCATGAGGCCTGGGAGCAAGCTTGGGGTGGGGCACAGCTGCTGCCAGGTCTGGGGAAGGGCTCTGGTCAGGGATGTTCCCATGGGAAGGACACAAAGGTTGAAATCAGAGCATTCCACTTATAAAAATCCTATTTCAGGTGTTAAAGTCTGTCAGGTTACAAATCTTTTACCTTCCCAACAGATGGCACTGCTATCAGGAGCTGCATTTCAACTTGCATTTTAAAATCTGCTCTGATTTTTCCTAAAACTGCCAATTGAATCCTTTTGCTATAAGCAAATTTACTTTCATTCCCCCTGGGTCAGTTATCAGGCTGGTGGGTACCTTTAAATTATGCCAAAAAGTTATGAGAAAACTTAATTAAATTGGAAATGAGATCAGCTCCTGAGTAAATGCAAACTGGGTCAAATCCTCACCCCACCTGTGCTCTGATAAAGGATGTTCCTTTGGCCTGGCAGGCTGGGGAGGGTGAGATAATTGGTGTAAAGGGCTTTCCAGGTCAGAGTTTACTACAACAGCCATAAGCTTTTGATAACACGAACTCTTAGAAGAGACTTATAACCAAAAATCAAGGGGTTTAGGTGGCCTGGTGAAGTTGAGGCTCAGCTGTTTTGGATTTTCTTTCTCAGTCAAGCAGGGCTAAACAAAGCTGAGTTTCCGCTAAGGTGACCTAGGTGGACACGAGAGGTGTTTCACAAGCCTTCAAGCCCCGTCTGCAGTCAGAGCTGTTTGTTCAGCTCTCTCATGCACTGCCGGGACACCTGCAGGGCAGTGCTGACTCAGAGCCATGGATTACCCACCCGGTGGTTGCTCCTGCTGGGAATGCCCCTGGATGCAGTCACAGCAAATGATGGTGCTTAAAATAGAGAGGCTGAAGCAGAGACCCGCGGTGGTTTTGTGTCGAAACACAGGCACGAGCTGAGCAGGAACCCAGTCCTGCAGGCTCAGTGTGCAGCCGCAGGGAAGAGTCACTGAGAGTCTCCTGTGGCGGTGATGGGCTCCCCTGACCCAGCCACTGCCAGGAATGAGCCACAGCTTCAGCAGGTGACAGCCCTGCTGGGGGAGGCAGTTTGCAGTGCCCTGATCCCCGGTCCAGGCAGGGGCTGAGGCTGCTCCCCTGTCCCAGCACCGCAGAGCAGACCTTGGGCACTCGAGATGGCACAGGGGGAGCAATGGGGAGAGAGCAGGGCACAGCTGGGCTCCCTGTGCCCACAGAGAGCAGATGAGCCTCAGGCTGCAGAGGAAACCCCAGCAGTTCCGTGGGCACCTCCTCAGGACCCTGCAAGGCCATGTTTGGGATGGCTGCAATGTGTCAAGCCCAAATTAAAAGCCAGTGCCTGCACTGACCTGCCCCGTGAGTTTTGTTTCTTTTCTCAGCCCACAGACAGCTCATCTCACAGCTGTGGCAGCTGGCAAGGACTGAGTCACCCCTTGGTCACCCTCTGAGGCTGCTGGCATTTTGGAGCCCAGTGCCAGCTATTATTTTGGAGCCCTTAGCTGAAAATTACTCATTCCCAATGCAGTGTCAGGAGCTGGGCTTCCCACCAGCACAGGATCACAGCTTTGATCCTGTGAGCAGGACAGACAATGACCACAGTGAGGACTTATGATCCATTGATGACTTATGAGAAACAAAATGTATCTAAAACAGAGCAACCACATGATAAAAACCATTAAAAATAATCGGAAATAGCTGCTGCACGGCCCCAGAAACCAGGACAGGAACCTTTTATGTAAACAGTCTTGTTTTCCATAGGAAGGTGGAAGCTGTGGCTGGATTCAGTCCAGGATGCCTGTGGAGAACTCCGACTTCTTCCTCACCAATCAGAGAAGCAGCACTGCTCCACTAGGTGAAAGGTTTCCATGTTATTTTCCACTGCTGGGTGAGGAATCCCCAGGGCACGTGGTGAGGCAGTTTGCAATCACAACAAGTGGCTGCACGCTGCCTTGGTGGCCTGAATCATCCTCCCAGGGTGACTCGTCCCCTCTATTCCCACTGGCACGGTCCATGAGCAATGCCCAGGGCACTGTGGGCATGTGAGAGGGCAGATGGGTGCCCCAGAGCCCACCATGGGAGCTGCTCTTGAGGAAGGCCTTGCCATGCCCTGAGCAGTGCCACTTTAATAACACAGAGCTACAGAAATTCATCCCCCAGGACAGGGATAAGATCTCAGCCCTCCTCATTGCAAACAGCAGCTCTGGATGGGCACAGGGGTAAAAACTCCTCCATGCACACCTGGAGCAGCTCTGGGTGAGCACAGGGGTAAAAACTCCTCCATGCACACCTGGAGCAGCTCTGGGTGGGCACAGGGGTAAAAACTCCTCCATGCACACCTGGAGCAGCTCTGGGTGGGCACAGGGGTAAAAACTCCTCCATGCACACCTGGAGCAGCCACCCTGCCACTCTTCAGGGCCTTCATTGCACAACCTGGGACAAACACAGCAACAATGGTCCTGCTGGTTAAAACATTATAAAGCAAGACCTGCTTGCCTAATAACAGCTTTAAAAAATGCTTTATTAACTCTACTCAAAGTTAATGCATGCATTATGTGCATTTTAATTACATCTTTAACTGCTAACAATATGGGTGTACTTATTGGCACAAAACCTTATTTGGTGGCTGCAATATCTTTATAGAGGATTAACTTCAAAGCCTCATCTTGTTATGCATGAAAGCCTGTATTTCAGATTACCTCCTGCTCTCTTACAGCTCAGCAAAGCAGCCTCCTTCAAGAAACTGGAAACATCATGAGGCATTTTGCCTTGGACTGCCTTGTAGTGGGCAGGCTGTCATGCTTCAAACCACTAACTGAACAATACTGACATATTAAGTTGAAAAAGAAAACCCTATCAGAGTCCTGGACCAGCAAAGGAATTGTGCCTTGACAGTAATTAATTAAGTAGAACACTTACCTTCCAGAATTATAAATAAAAATTGAGTACCAAAGATTTGATTCAAAACATTCCACGTATCTTGCACACCAAATACTTTTACCCTGCATTGCACTGAAATTGCCTGAGGGTCACAGCAGGACAATATTGCCATTGAATTGGCACTGAAAGCACTTCCCAAATGCCCATATATGGCCTGCAGCACTGCTATGGACTTTAGCAATCCAAAATGGCTCAAGTGCTTTGCTACTTATTAACCTGAAAGTCCAGGAGACTGTGATAAAACACTCTGCCTGATGTTTGTGATGAGGTCACCAAGAGCCCAAAGGCCATTTTGTTTGCCCACTTTTATGGTGATGGCATCTTCAGGGCTGGCCCTTCCTGGACCTCCCCCTGTCAGAGCAGATGTTGTCAGAGCAGCAATTTGTGTAAAAATTGTAAAAATTAAGAAACATGCAACATTTTAAGCCTGCTACATGGAAGGGGAGGCCCCTTGTCCAGAAAACAGAGCTGTGGTGGCTCTTGGGGAGCAGCAGCCTGGGGGTGTTGGTCCCCACACTGCCCCTCACACCCAACACCCTCTGCCCATGCTGGCCCTGTTCCCTGGAGCCAATCTCTTGTTTGGGAACAGGCTAATGGAGGGTGTCAGATGGGGCAGCAGGGACACCCCAGCAGGCTGGGGCTAAGGCAGACCTGGCCACTCTTTGCACCCTTGGTTGAAAGGGCACAGCAGCACCGGTGTGCCCAGCAGTGCCCAGCCCTGAGCAGCACCAGACACCACATCTTTCCTACAGAGAAATGAAGCTTGAGCCAAGCCCCAGCACCCCATGGGTGCTCCCCCTCATGGAGCACCCCGTGAGTCACTGCTGCCCTCCCAGCCCAGAGCAGGCTTCCTCTGCAGAGCAGAAGGGGATGTGGGCTGGTCCCGCTGTGTCTCCCTCCAGCCCTCCCAGGGAGACACAGGAAACCTCAGAGATCCTCTCAGTCCATCTCTGCCAACAAAAACAATTCTGTATGTTCCCTAGAGGCAGCCAAAAGGAAGCAGCTGTGCCTGAAGGGAGAGGAGGAACTCCCTCATGGCTGCAGGACTCTCACACCCCCCTGTCCCGTGGGGACCCTAAGCAAGCACGTGATACAGGGACACTTCTCACCCCATAGCACCTTCTGGGCACTGGGAAGAAGATGAAGGGGCTGAGCTGCTGCTCCAGGGGGGGTGACACATCAGCCACAGCCCCCATGAACCCAGGACAGGCTCCACCAAAGGGCCCTGGCAGCTCCTCCTCACTGCCCAGAGCTCCTGCCCAAACTGGCTCCTGCCTTGCCCTCAGCCTCCTGAGCTCCTCCAGCCCTCTGGGATCAGGGAGAGCCTGAGGAGGGGCTTTATTGGTGAATGTTCCACAGGTGCTGCTCATCTGGAGAGGGTCCCTCACCTGCCATCATTCCAAGTGGGGACAGGAAGCCCAGACTGTGCTGATTTCACCAGCAGCTCCTTGTGCAAGGGCAGGGCAGCCCTGAACTGTCAGTGTTCATGCACCCACATCAAGCATGTTTTATGATCTGATAAGGCTGATCAGAAGGTGCAGTAAACAGGGAGTAAAGTGCTGCAGAAAGGAACATGAGCTCCCTGTGTCACCCCCCACAGGTGACTGGCTGCTGTTTGTCCTCCTGATAATGCCTGGGGTGGAGGAGAGAGGTAACTGATATGCCAGGAGCCCTGAAGATAAACACAGCACTGACAGCCATGGTTCAGGGTCAAAGCCTTCATGGGCACCACAAAAACCACTTGCTCTTTGATGCCAGGGTAGCCAAAACAAGCGTGATTTGGGGAGAGCTCTGGGTTTGGATGACTCTGACCCTGAGGCTGCAGCTGCTGTCGCAAGCGCTTGGCTCAGGCTCAGCTTTCAGCAAGGTTAAGCTGGAGATTTACACCCCTCCAAGGCTGCCACTTTCCCTCCCCTCTCTCTTAATTAGTTTCTTCCAGAGCCTGTCCTGCCTGGGGACAGCTCATTGGAGACCCAGAGCAGAGGAAGCACCACCTAATCCCTGTTATTTTGGAGGAAGGCCTGCCCACTCCCCAGGTTACTGCAGTGGTGTGCTGTAGTAATATGGTGACACTTCCCTTGCTGGCAGCCAGTGCTCCAAATTCCAGTAATGCCAAAAGGGATTGGTGGTGCCTATTCCAACACCTGCAGCACATTCCCTGGAGAACTGGCCTCCCCAGCAAGCCTGGATCCCACTGCTTCCAGCTGTGCCCTGTCCTTGGGAGCCCTTCCACGTGCTGTGCTTTGTGCTGCCTGCACCTCAGCCCGTTCAGTTGGTTCAGCCATGTCCTGGTTCCTCTGGACCTAGAGCTGCTTGGGCAGGCTGGTTGTTCCTAGAGAAAGGAAGGAGGATATGAAAGCACCCTGTAAGCACAGGGAGAAAAAGTCAAGACACTTAAAGATGTCATTTAGCTTGAACTCTTGTTATGTCTCCTGCCTTTAGAACTTGATTGAAGACCAACAAATGTGTCTCTGGCTGAGGGCTGGCACGTAGAGGAGGATTAAGAGGGGTGGGGGGTGATTTCCCTGCAAAAGCCACCTCAGGGGACCAGGCCATCCCACCTGCAGCATCCTCACTCAGGTGTTGTTTTAGCCAAACTCCTGTGTCCCCTTCCACCACATAGCACATGCACAAACCAAGGCTCCTGTGCTGGGACACTTGGCCAGCAGTTTGAGGAGCATCATGTATCTTACCATGGCTGCCTGGCAGTCCCTTCCAATGGGCTTCTCCAGAAATCCCAGTCTTCTCCTCTGCTGCTTGCCAGACCCTTTCACCATCCACCCCATCCATCTCCTGGTCTTCCTTGCTGGCCTGGAGTGGCCCAGGGAGCCTGGTCCCAGTCCAGCACAGCCCAGAGTGGTCCCAGTCATGGCCAGCATCCCACAGCTGGTGTCTCCCTGTGGGGAGGGACAGTGGCTTCTGCTGGAGCTGTTGCTCTGCCAGGATTCAGAGGCTGGCTCAGAAGAGCCCGTTTTCCCCTCAGGGAGAACTTCAAAGTCTCCAAAGTCTGCTTTGTGGTGGGAGATGGAAGTGAGGGCAAGGAGGAAATGGTGATTCCTGTTCCTGACTGACACAGCTGGCTGCTGGGTTTGACCCCAGCCAGCCACAAGGGACAGATGCATGAACACACACACGTTCATAGGCACGCTCGCAGCAGCTCACTTTGCCCAGGTCCATGAAGATGCTGCTCTTCTTCTTACTTTCACTCTTCCATTTCAACCCATCTCTGAGCCTAAAAATCTGCTCCTTCAATGTGATGTCTTTTGGAGAAACTAAAATAGCCAAACCTGAAGTCATCGATGCTGTGGTAAAGGTAGGTTTGTTTGCCTGGATGAGACAGACACCGAGCTTTCTAGTGTTTCTAGCTTTTCTTAGATGCACAATCTTGCACTTTGCTTATCTTTCACAGTTAAATATCAAGCAAAAAAAAGCTAATTATTTAAAGAATATTGTATTCTTAAAGTAAAAATCAGCTGAACAGAATGTATGTTGTTGAACAGAATGTATGTTGTTATTTTAGCCTTCACGGGAATATAACAGAAAAAATATTTGCTGTTTCCTTTGGAAATTCAATTACAAAAGGAGGAAAACCTCAATGCACAGTAAAAATAATTTTCACTTTAAATCCATAAAGCTTTGTTTTGTGATACATTATTACCTTCTTTATGTGCTAATTATTCTCAAATAGTCTTGTCCAATTAAACCTATTCTCAGGACAGCAAATAGTATCTGTCAAATTAGAGTCTGGTAGAAATTTGAAAAACTAATTTCTGTAAGCAAACCCTCACCACCAGGCTGCCTCTGCAAAAGCTGAAGATAACCCTGGTTTTAAAAAGAGCCACTGTTAAGACTTGTGGCTTTGCAAATGCCCTCCAAGATGCCACAGTGAGGGAGGACGAGGGGCCTGGCACTAGTGAGGGGCTGTGTGTGCAGAATGGCACCAAGGAGGAATGGCACCACATTGCTGGGTTGTATTCCTTTCATTGCAAACTGGCAGAGAAGAGTGGTTTGCTTGGCTTTGCATTCCCAGTCTGTTCTACTGTGTTCTCATCACTGTGGGCAATATATACTAAATATATATTTATATATATAAATATATATATACTGAATTTTGGTGTCACTTAGATAGCTGTGGGTAAGTTTTAGGGGCCAAAGAGGAGCTTTTTTTTTTCTGAGAAAAATCCCCCACAAGGTCTGAAGTACAATGAAACCAGGGGCAGAGGGAAGCCCTGAGAATGTTGGGCTCTGGGTGAGCTGGACTTTCCCACGGGGGATCCCAACAGCAGCTGTGGGAGCTGAGCCTTCAGTGCAGCCCCCTGGTGTTGGGACCCCGTTTCAGACCGGGTGTTCCTTTGGCTCCAGGGGCTGTTCAGAGGAATCTGCAGCAGCCTGAGACAGGTGGATGCTCACCATGGGGAAGGAGGGGGCCGGGCAGAGGCAGCACCCCAGCCCTGGTGCTGATGCTGGAATCAGGCTCAGGGAGTGGCTTTTGCTGCCCCTTCCCCTCCACACTTCCCCTTCAGGGTCAGGTGCCGAAGTTTTCCACTAAATCCGAAACTCTTGTGCTGCCGGGTTCCCTCTCCCAGTTCCTGCTGGCTCTGCAGCAGCTCTGAAAGCAGAAAAGCTCCGTTCCAGCCCCTGCTCCCCTCCCACCACCCCAGGCTGCACGGCACTTCTTTCTCAAAGGACTTCCCCCATGGAACCACTGTAACCACTTCTTCCCTACCCTTCCTAATCCTCCAAAACCAGGCGTGTGCAAACTTCCTCCTGCTCCTTCCCCCTGCAGATCGTGTCCCGCTGTGACATCATGCTGCTGATGGAAATAAAGGACAGCAAGAACCGTGTTTGTCCCCTCCTGGTGGAGAAGCTCACCAGGTAGGGTGGCCATGGGCAAATGGACAAATGTTGGGAAAGCTGCTTGGCAAGAGCCTGTGCTCTGCTCGGTGCCCCTTTGCTGGGGCAAAATCTGAGGATGTGGGCTCTGTCCCAGTGTCAGGGAGAAACCAGACTCTGGCAGTCTCGCTGAGGGACAGGAGCAAAGGCAGGTCCAGACCACTGTAGAACACGTTTTTAAATCAGTATAACCAAGTTAAATTCAATTCGCTACAGAGAAGCTCCCAAAGGAGAAAGAAAATGAGGGGAGAGGCCCGCACCGGGCTGGCATCAGGCTGCAGCAGGACAGCCACCTTCCTGCAGGATTCGGAACTGCTTCCGATTAGGGATTGCTTGACTGGACATCCAGAGGAAATAGCAGCGTTCAGCTGGATGGATGTGATCGCCAGCTGAAGGAGAGACAGAGGCTGCAATGAGCAGGGAGAGGGTGCAGTGAAGAGCAAGTGACAGAGCAGGGGTCCAGTTCCTGAGAAGGGTTTACTGTCTGTACCCACCTGCCTCTGAGGTCAGGCAGGCAATGCCCAAACCCCGGGGCAGAGGCAAAATTATTTCACTCTCAGCCCCTTGTAAGTGCAGAAATAAACTCAGGAACATCCCTTTCCCTCCAGTCAGCTGAAGGGGCCGAAGGAGGAGTACAGATGTGTGGCCAGTGAGAGGCTGGGAAGGAGCAGCTACAAGGAGCAGTATGCCTTCATCTACAGGTGGGTGAGCCCCCTCTGCCGACAAGCCAGCCCCTGGAGATGGGCTGGACACGGTGGTGGCTTTGCTGTGAGAGAGCCAGAGAGGTGCAGGCTGTGCAGGTGGGCTGGGCTGTGCTGGATGTGGGCATCACCCCAGCACAGACACCTGTGTGTCTGTATCCACCCCAAACCATGGCCTGGGTCCAGGTCAGAGCACAGAGTCAGTGTTGGACACATCTCAGAGAGCCACGGGTGTGACATCCCCTGTTCATTCTGCTGCAGGCAAGACCAGGTATCAGTGAGACAAACCTACCAATACCCTGACACCCAGCCTGGGGATGAGGATGTCTTCTCCAGGGAGCCCTTCATCATCTGGTGGCAGTCTCCCAAAACTGGTGAGGTGTTCCAGAAAGAAGTCACTGTTCCACTGTGAGCCAGCACAGCAGCCCTGGCTGGACCACGCCAGAGGCTCCAGAGCTGCATCCAGACCCCACTCTGCTTTTCCTTCCAAGAGCAGCATTTTCCCTTCAGGGCTGCTGCCTCTGGGAAATGCCACAGCCCTGCACAAGCCCTGCTGGGAAAGCCTCTGCTGCTGCCATGGTGGATGCATTCCCTGCTGCTGGCACAGCCTGGGAGCAGCTCCTGTGTGTGTGCTGGGTCAGGATTTGCTGGCACTGGCACAGCTCCTCAGGCCCAGCTGAGTGCCTGGAGGGGGTCACTGTGCAGCCACAGAGATCACCCTGGCCTACAGTCAGAAAGGGCAGTAAACAGGGAGTTTCTCCCTCAGAAAAATCAAGAAACAAGCTGTTTCTCCCTCAGAAAAATCAAGAAACAAGCTGTTTCTCCCTCAGAAAAATCCTCTTGCTGACAAGTCAGTCTCTGTTTCTTTGTGACTCATTCTCTAACCATTATATTTTTCTTCTTCCTCTGCCTTGTTTTGAAGCTGTCAGTGAGTTTGCCATTATCCCTCTGCACACCACACCAGACACAGCAGTGAGGGAGATTGATGAGCTCTATGATGTGTATTTAGATGTCAAACAGCGCTGGAAGACTGAGGTTGGTTGCCACATCTGTGTCACTAATTGGGCTTTGCTACTGAGTCACTGGCCACGTTATTCACTATGCAGAGCTGAAAACCTCAAACCCATTGACAATGCACCCCAGGTTTTAAATATCTCTTTGGTGTACTTTCATTGAGCTCTCCACATTTTATACAGTAAACTTGATCATCTAATAAAACTATTATCAGCATGCCCTGATGTGCCCAGCAGAAAGGAGAAACCCCACTGCATCCATGGATCATAAAAATCCTCATTGGTCTTCTTTTGAAAAGCAGTCCTCCTGATTACATTTGGAAACCCTCCTGCCTTCCAGAACTTCATCTTCATGGGGGACTTCAATGCTGGGTGCAGCTATGTTCCCCAAAAGCAGTGGAAGAACATCCGTCTGAGGACCTACTCTGAGTTCCTGTGGCTGATTGGTGACAAAAATGACACAACCGTGAGGAACAGCACCAGATGCCCATATGACAGGTAAAGGGCTCACTGCCAAACCACCCACTGGCTACGACTGTCTGAGAGAAAAATTGTATCAAGAGATGTCAGTGACCAAGAGAGGAAACAAATGTTCATGAGGCCATCAGAGATAAAGCAGTGTCCAGGGGAAATGTGATCCAAATGCTTCCAGTCAGGAGCACAAAGCCCTGTGCAGACCAGACTGGGCAGGATTTACACAGAACCAGCCACTGCTGTGGCTCGGGGGGGACAGAAGCAGCACTTCTCATCTGCAGGGAGCCCTGCAGACCCCTGGCAGGAGGTGCTGCTGCCTTCTCCATGCCAGCTTTGCACCATGGCCTTTGCTCCTGTGTTTGTAATTTGGATTGACAAATGCACCACAAGGTTCTGCTTGGGCAGGGGACACCTCACCTTGCCCTGGACATGTGGCAGTCCTGCTGCCACTGCAGTTCCCTCAGCAGGGACAAGAACACATCTGCTATTAGAGCCCAGAGCCCTCTTGAAGGATGAGTTTCTGGTCTGAGCAGGTCTTTACTGATACCTCAGGTGTTGTCCTGTGATTTTTGTATCCAAAACAGGGCTTTGAAATTTGCAGCATGGTTGGGTGGGTTTAGGCAGAAGTCATTTAATGCTGGCTTCCAAGGGCAGTGCACACCAAGATATTTAAGTGCCTCACTGCCAGGGGGACACCCACAGGAGCTGCCATCTCTGGGTGGGCAGTCCATGGGCAAGGACAAATCACACATGGCTGTGACTTCATCAGAGCCACCTCTCTGGCCACCAGCTCAGTGCAGCGTGGCTGCCACGGGTCGGGCACCCCATCACATCACCCCTCCCTTGTCCCTTGCAGGATTGTGGTCAGTGGACAGAAGCTCATCCAGGCTGTGGTGCCACACTCTGTCAACATCTTTGATTTCCAGGAGGAGTTTCAGATGACTGAGGAGCAGGTAGGCATAGCACAGCCCCTGCAGGAGCAGGGGAGGGCTAACACAGGAGCACAGAGCCAGCAGTGCCCAGGCAGTGCTGAACACAGACCTGGCTGTGAAACCAGGGCACTGTGACCATCCCTCTCAACTGGTGCAATGCCCATGGTGCCACCTCCCCACAGCCAAGCACTGCACATCCAGCCAGGGCTGGCACAGAGATCCCAACCCCCTGTGCTGTTGTCTTGCAGGCACTGGGAGTGAGTGACCATTTCCCAGTAGAATTTGAGTTAAAGGCAAAAGGAGGCTTCTTCAACTGGCTGAGATCCAAGTTTTCAAGGAAGAGGAGACCAAAGAAGAGCCGCTCATTGAGATCATGAGCATGCTGAGTCCTCCTACCTGCATAGAGATACACAGATACCAACAGATCTTGCAGAAGTCGGTATAGAAATGCTCACAGCAAGTGCAATATTTAGCAGGTAAAAAACCCCAAATATTTTGTAAAAGTTCAAATATTTTGAGTGTGATGGCAAATTAGCCTTCATGCTGTTTTTTCTTCATTGTATATAGAAATATATCATCTAGGAGCAGCACGCTGTACTTACTGTACTGGTCACAAATGTAAGGAGCTACTGCAGGGCTAAAACATTTCTGTGTGCTTCACCTGCCACACCTGAAGGGCAGGGAGCTCCACATGTTCCCATGGGCTCTGGAGCTCTGCCATTCCTCAGCAGGGGCAGAAGGATTTAAAAGGACCTTTTTGCATCATGTGTGTGTGCTTCTGTGTGTGTGTTTATGCTTCAGAGCTGCAGCCAGTGGACATGAGGTTGTACCTGGTGGTTTGCAATGTAGAATATTGCTGAATTTAGAGTATTTCTCAATGAGGGGTTTAAATTGGTCACAGCATCCAGGGATTTGGGTAAGACAGAAGGGACAGGCAGTGAGAGCCCCTTTTCTGCACTGCCCCAAGCTCAGGGCAGCAGGAAGCTGATGGTTCTCACCCCTGGCCACCTGCAGGGCAGGTGAGATACCCCAGGGATCCCAGGTGACACTGCTGCCAACAGTGTCATAAAATTCACATCAAAATCTGATTTCAGCATCCTGACATGTAAGTGAACTGCATCCCCCCCTCAAAAAAAAATCTCCATGGCAGCCCAAAGTCCTCTGATGAACCAGACTTCAATGATGATTATTTAATGTAATGGTGCAGCAATCTGTGTTCCTAGCTCAGCCCACAGGCAGTATTTAGTGCAAACCAAACCCTGTCACACAGATGGCATCTGGGGAGTGGGAATAATCCAACTGTTAGTAGAGACAAATATTCATTTCCCTTCATCAATGCACCCCAGGTCGCCTGCTGAAGGGGCAGGGGGGGCAGGTGAATGAGAGGCTTTGCGGGGAGGAAAACAGTTTGGCCTTTGTGAAACCTACTGTTCAGGGAGAAGAATTTGAGGAAAGAAACTAAATTAAGAGAAAATTATCTCAGGAGGTTGTGTGCAAAGCAGACGACAAATCCTCCAACTTTTAGTAGCAATTAAACTTGAAATGATACAGCATTTCATATGTTGCCTCACTTACACTGCATTCAACACAAAGGAAAAAGCCTGATTTAGGACAAATATTTACATTGGGATTTTTATAGAGATGCCACTGTCTGGCTGACATCAGTGATGGTTCATCTGAAGGCTGAAATGAGTCAGAGTCTCTGGCCTCACATCTTGCTTCTATGTAAGCACTTTCTGTCTCCTGGCTTCAGAAAGTAGTGCACAGAGAAAGAAATCACCCTCCAGAACAGCAATAATGGACACATTCAGTCATGAAAAATACATAATTACAACTAAGTTTTACAGGAAATATTTGCCCTTACTTGCAATATTTTGGTATCGCCCTTTATCCAGCACTTGAGGATAAGAGATGTGGCCAGAGAGAGCCTGGGGAGTGAAGGCAGTGGCTGCTGGTCCAGGGCAGTGTGCTGGGTGGGATGGGATAGAGGGAATTTTTTTCACTGTAGTTGCATGGAGCTGTGTCTTGGGTTTGTGCTGAAAACTGTGTTGATAACACAAAGATGGTTTTGTTGCTGCTGTGCAGCACTTGCACAGAGCCAAGGCATTTTCTGTCTCACCCCAGCAGCGACTGGGCTGGGGATGCACAAGAAACTGGGAGGAGATGCAGCCACAGCAGCTCTGACTCAGGGGATACCCCACACCAAATGGAGTCCTGCTCAGCACTCAAACCTTGAAGGAGAAGAAAGGTTCATCTTGCAGAGATGCTGAAGTTCTGACCAACAGAGAGACATCCTAATGCATAAATGATGCTCCTCCATGGAGAGCTGGGACAGTTTTGTGGGATTCACAGCAGAGAGCATCTGCACTCACACTGTACATTTGATAGAGGCTGGGAGGTGTCCCAAACTCCCACTGTCAGCACAGTCTGTCTCTCTAGATATTCATTAGACAATATTATAATTACATCCTAAAATATTTAACAGTTCATGTTGTCTCTAGATTTCCCCTGCTGGGGATCATTACCCAGCTGTCCCAACTGCAAAGGGGTTTTAAGTTGTTCCAGCCTGCAGGAGCCTCAATATATTCTGCAGCCAGAACAAAGTTTCTCTTTTTGATGAATAAGGCTTCTTGAGCTTTATTTATGATCAAACAGAAGTTTTTCACTGGGAATCCAAAATTCCTGGAGAGACTTTGTCTCATGCAAGCCAGACCTCAGATCGTGGCTGGGAGAGAAACAAAGAGGCTCTTCAGAAGTGGAAAAGTGTTTCCTCCCCAGCAGCCCTGTTCACAGAGAGCACAGAGCAGAGGGGGCTCAGCTGAACTAAAAGGGCTAAAACCCCCAATCCCTCAGGCTGGGGTCCTTGGGAAGCCCTTCTCCAATGCATGGTACTGGAGGCATCCCCACTTCCCACAGACCCAAGGTCTCCGCTGCCCTGCAGAGACCCCTCCCCAGCCTACAGAAGGTGTCTCTGCTCCTCACCCCACAGAAACCCACCCGAGGGAGGTTTTTACTGCCCTGGGTGTGTAATCCTCTCGGCAGGGAAACTCCCAGGAGCCCACAGCAGCAGCCCAAAGCAGGAGTGCCTCTTCTCTACAGCCTCAATCATCTCTGCTGGACAGGTTTGTCCATCTGCACCTTCACCTGAAGAGGGCTCCTGTCCTCCTCCTGCCTTGGCACTGCTCCCCACAGCCCTGACACTCTCTGACTGCCCACAGGGTGAGACCCTTTGGCCCAGAGCAAGGCTCTGCCTAGCTCCTTTTGCTTCTTCTGAGCTACTGGCAGCAATGAGGACACAGGAGAGCTGGTACAGAGCCCCACAGGGACCCACCTGGCCTCTTCTTTCATCTATCCCATCTAAACTTCTCCTGGTGCATCCTGAGGCTGTTTCCTCATCCATCCCCCAGCTGGATACACTTTCCTGTCAGGTGTTGTGGAGTGATAAGGTCCCTCCTGAGCCTCCTTTTCTCTAGGCTAAACAACCCCACCTGCCTCAGCTACTCCTCATAAAACTTGTGCCCCAGACCAGATGTACACATGTACAGATGTTTGGCCATACAGATGTGCAACAAACAACTGAGCTGCAGGCCCCAGAAGGGCTGTGTTGTGCTGGTGGCACTGACAGCAAAATCAAAGGCAGGAAAATCACAGAGCCTCCCAGTGTGATGGCAGCAGCTGGTCCCAGCTCTGCTGTTCCAGGGTCCCTCAGCCTCTGCAGGGATTGTGAGGAGCACTCGTGCCCCAGCCTGGAGCTGGCCACTCCCTGACCAAGCATTTGCCATGGAACAGGAGCACGAGTGGAGCAGGGGCTTCCTGGGGCTCGAGTGCTCATGTGGCGCTCTGGGGGAGCTTCTCTCAGCCCCCTGCAGCCCAGGGCTCAGTGGTCCTGCCAGGGCTTTTCTCTGCCAAGCAAGCCGGGGAGATGGGGACAAGGAGGTGAGGGCAGCACTCACCTTTCTCCTGCCTCTAATCAAAGAAAAACAGTTTCAAAAACCACTTTCCCCCCTCCACCTATGGATGGTTGAAAGCCCCTGCAGGCTCCCCCAGCTCCCTGGCCAGAGTGCCCGGCTCCCTCCCGCAGGGCCCCCGCCCGGCCGGCGGAGCCGGGCACACGCGGCTCTAGCGGGGCCCCCTCTGCTGGCATCGCTGCACGGCCCAGCCCGCCGGGGATTCCCGGAATTCACACCCAGACCCTCAGCACGGCCAGCAAACCCAGCCGCGGCAAGGAAAGGGAATTCCACCTCCCCATGGATCTGCATCACCCCGTGTTCTGCACCCAGACGTCTCCATTCACTGCGGACAGCCCGGGGCTGAGCCCAAGGAGTCCCTGGGCTCACCGTGTTTCTACAGAAATTTTGCTTTAAAAAGGGAGCATTTTGCTGGCTTGAGGTCTGGTTATTCATTGCTCACAGTTATTTAACCAGGAGAGATGCTGTGATGAGCCTCACGAGGTGGCAGCAGCTCCCAGGACCAGGCCACATCTACCCCGGGACCCCTTGGTGTCCCTGCCACGCCTGCACCAGGAGCACAAGGACAGCTGGCTTGGGCCACAGTGACCACAGCCCTTCCTGCCTGTCCAGCCCCTTGGGATGTGACTGTGCTTCTGCTCTCTGGTGGTTTGTACCTGGTTTTGGGAAAGATGTGAGGCTGTTCTGGCACCAGTGCCGCCATCCCCTTTTTCCAGTGTTAGGGGAAACAGCAATCAATTTGGATCAGAGGCTCTTTTTGCAACCACAGAATCACAGAATATCCTGAGTTGAAAGGGACCCACAAAAACCATTGAATCCAACTCCTGACCCTGCACACAACAAGCCCAAAATTCACATCACGTGCCTGAGAACGTCCAAAGGTTTGTGAACTCTGACAGGCTTGGGGCCATGACCACTTGCCTGGGGAGCCTTTTCCTGTGCTCATCCACCCTCTGCATGAAAAAACTTTTCCCAATATCCAACCTTGACCTCCCTGAGCTGGATTTAGCTCACATTCCTCTCCATCATCCTGACAGGTCAGGGACACAACCTCTGCACTCTCACCTGGTATAAAACCACAAGTGCCCTTTCTCTGCAGGCTGGTTTTCCAGCCAGTGTGAAAAACAAGGTTAAATACTTTGTGTGCAATTTTAAATATAAGAGTCTCAGATGTCACTGTTTGCAGGGGCAATTTTCTGGTAGAGAGAAGACAGATTTATAAGAATTAATTTCCATATTGGCAAAGTAACAAAAAACCTTCCCTGAAAAGCTCTGCAAATGCTGGCATTGAGATATGAAGGCTTTCTGTGCCTCTCTGTTGGGAGGAGAGCCTGACCCTAGCCATTCCTGGGGAAGCCAGATGCAAAATCCCACCCCCCAAACAAAACACCCTTGCTGGACATCACTGTCAGAAGGAAATATCCACCCTGGCAAGGCCAGCTCCTCCATGGGCCCCAAAGGACCCAGCCTTCCAACTCAGCAGGGATGTAAATATTTGCAGTACCAAGGTCTTGCAGAAAGGGAGCTCAGCACAGGAAAGAGCTGTCAAACATACCTCTAGGTCCTGCTAGATCATATTTTCCTATTAATTTTTTTTTAAAAAATCATATATACTAGCCTTTCATTCATGTCATTTAAAAAATGTGCTTTAAATCTCAGTCAAATTAACAGCGACAGGAGCTATAAATCCAACCTGATTTAGTGACAATATTTCTTCTAAGCATGCAATATAAATTCACAACTATGAAAATTAACTCCAAAAGTCTGAGAAATTCTGAAAAGCCATTTAAAAGCCTTTTCTCAGGAGGTGCTGGGGAAACAGCCCCACACAAGAGGGGGGCCTGGCAGCAGGGCTGTTTTGATAACCTTCAGTGAAAGGGACCTGAGAACATTAACCATTACTGAAGGCTGTGGAGGAAAAAAATGCTGCAGCTCTCTCTGCTGCTTTTCCAGCTTGGATGGAGCTGTGAAGATATGGCACCTGGGATGGGAATATCTCTCAGTTACTGTAAAAAAGGAAAATTTACTTTTAAAATTACAGGAAAATTACTTTTAAAATAAATATTTGTTTAGAGGAGTTTGATGCTGAAATGTTCAGGTACCCAGTGGGTTTAGTCCCAGCAAGGCTGGGTGCTCCAGTGCATGTTCTGCTGTCAGCAGCAAAATTCCAGATACTCCTTTCTGCTGCTCTGGATGTGGACAGGAGATGCAATAAATAAGGAAAAAAGGTAAGAAAAAGAAGATCCCCCAAGCCAGCTGACACAAAGCACAGATAAACACCTGGGGATGCTGCCAGCAGCTCTGCAAGGCCCCATTCCTTGTGTGCCAGAGCTGTCCCTGACCTGGCAGAGGACAATGGGGCAACCAGCTTCATTTGGCTCATGGGAGAGCATGGCACAGCCAGTCATAATAACAAATGGTTTGGAAAGTCTTTCCTCAAACAAATAAAAAACACTGTGTAAAAAAGCATTGTGCCATTCCCCGAATTAAGTTTCATGCAACTCCTTCCCAGTTTCTGTCAAGCAATGTCCGTAACCACTTTGGATAGGCTTCTCCATGTGATTTATACTTAGTTTGTTCCTTTCTTTTTCAGATGGAAAAAAGTGCATTGTCTGCACTGCAAGTCCATTTCAATGTGGAGCAAAAAATAGTTAGAAAAAATAATCAAACAAGTTTAAAACAAATAAATGCAGAAGCTAAAAGTGAGTAGAGGAAAAAAAAGTTTCTGGATTAGAAATGTCACAATTTCAGTTTCAACAGACAATTAGAAGAAAAAGTAATTACAGGGTTTGCATAATCTTACCAAACCCAGAGCCCTGCTAAGCAACAGCCCTAGCACCCACATTGTCCATGCACCCAGCTGATGTCAGAGCAGGTCAGGGCTTTTTGGGGGTGAAGGGAGATCCAGCTTGGACACACAAAGTGCTCTGTACAGGCCAGGCCTGGAGACTGACCACTGCAGCAACATGGACAAAAAAATTAAGTATACTGGAACACCATTACACACACACACACATATATATATATATATACACACACATATATATAATGATTAAAGAATTAATTATATAAATATTTAAATTAAAGATTAATGATGTAAAGATTAAATAATTTGAATTATTAAATGAATATAATGTTATAAATAATTTAAATAATATTAAATATTTAAAAGTTAAAGTTATTAAAATAATTTAAATGCATATATTTAATTTATTAGAGATATTCACAGCTGCACAAGGCAAAATGCAATTATCAGTTTTGCATGCAATACCCCAGTATATGAGGTATTGCCATGCTGGCTGCAGAGATGGCCATCAGAAACACAGAGCCAAGGCCATGGACAGCCAGAGGGGTCTGAAGAGGGAACTCCAACAGCTCGCCAAAGCACAGGAGAGGGCCAGTGGGCACCATGAGATCCCAGGGTATGTCAGGAACAAGCACAGCCTGGGTCAGGGATGGCTACAGGGCAGACTTGAGCTGCAGGATGAGAAGGACAGGCTGAGTGTATGGGTTGTGAGGAGCTCCAGGACATCCCCTCCAAAGCCCCTTCTCTGTGGTCACTGAGATGTACAAACACATCCCACCAGCACCAGGTAGGGGCTGGAATGCTCTGGAGTCACCATGCCATGGCAGCGGCTGTGCTGCAGGGACTTACCTTCCACCACCCACCAAAACACCCAGTGAGCCTCCCAGATGTGCCATGGGTGCCAGCATGGGTCCCACGTGGCAGTGCCCTGCCCTGGGTCACTGCCAGCAGCAGGCAGGGCTCCAGCTGGCCACCAGGGCACTGCCAGATCTACTGCAGTGCCCTCAGGACAGCTCGGGCCAGTTAAGGAAGGATCAAGTTCCAAGTGGGACTCACAGGTACTAAGTGGCCAAATGCTACTGCAAACCACCACCAAGGAGAGAGACTAAAAACAAAGAAGGAAATATAAACAATGAAGAAAAAGAACTTAAGGTCAACCGAACTGATAGAAAAGCACTTCCACACCTAAAGGCAAAAACCTCTATAGTGAAGCAAGTGCATCTTGTACCATTGCAAGTCTGCCCAGCAGGAGGCACTGGGACACCAGCAACACGTACACAACACCCCAGCCTGCCGAAGGAGCCGCTGCACTTAGAAACCTTTGTCAAGGTGCCAAAAGCAGAGCAGAACGTCCCCCAAAGCACGGATCTGTGCCCAACACAGTCAGTCCTCAGCTGGCAGAGCCGCTGGAGGCAGCTGAATGTTGTTGTCCAAAATCAACCCTGCCAAGAAGCTCTTCTCATCACCACCACTGAGTGCTTACTGTCCTTAGCAAGGTCATCTTTGTGGCCACTCCACAGCTGTCAGTGCCCAGGCCAGGCAGAGTTGGTCACTTGAAGCAGAGCTCAGCTTTTACTGGAGGTAACCCCAGCCACAGCAGCAACCAGGGTCCATCAGCTTCACAGACAACTCCTGCTAATTTCAGCCAGTGGCATTAAACCAAGACAAGGGGCAACAGGCAAGAGAAGGCCAGACAAGCACAGGGTGGACTGGGACACAGGAGTTATGCAGGTGAGATACTCTCAAGGTTTACCCACACCAACAGCTGTATCCAGGCTTGTTTTGTTTAAAACACTGAATAGCAGGCTCATGCTGACATACCTACCACAAGGCTAATGAGTTAACTATAAAAAGGAAATAATCTGATAAGCCTGGGGCAGGAAAGTCCTTGGCAGCCACTGCATCTCAGGTTTCACAGGGGCTTTCAGCAGGAGAGTGTTTGGGAAAACATCTGCTGGTTTCCATGGCTGTGCCTGGAGGTGCTGGCCCCAGGTGCAGGGAGACACCTTCTGCAAACAACCCCAGGGAATTACAGCCCAGACAGCAAGCTCCAGGGACACCCCTGTGCCTGGGGTCTGCACAAGGGCAAACCAGCACAGCTATGTAATGCTCCAGCCACACTGTGCCCACTGCACCCTGCACATTTTACATATGGCTTAAACTTCTGCCATTTTGTTTTCAGGGAAAAAAAAAAAGGTTTCAGGGGAAAAAAATTAATGGTGTTGGGGCTCTGCCCAAATTTTCATGGCTACCTGCACAGCCCATAGGCTATTTGGTCTGCCTGAAGCTGCTGTGTGGTGTAGTTTCAGTCTGAACTTTACTGACTACATATGAAAAGAATCCGATGTTGTTTTTAACATGCACATTTTAATGAAGCAAACATTTCTATTTAATAAGTTATAAGATACAATTTTACAATCCTGCATTTTATTCCAGTTTATTTTGTTTTTACTTTCTAGTTTACAATGTAGTGAGCATTTCACATTAAGGCACTAAAAAAGCACAGTAAAAAAAACCCCAACCTTCCTTTTTTTGCCAATAACTGTGCTGGAGAGCAGTACATCCACATGTAATTAGAGAACTGTAAGCATGAACTTCTCCCAAGGGACAGTGACATATCAACAGGTTTTCAACAAATCCTACCTTCTCCAAACTGCAGAGTTTGAGCTCATCAGGAGAGTTTACTAAAGCCCCAGCAGCTGGCAGCAATTCAGATATGCACCTGGGAAGTAGTATGGAGTAATCCGGGACAAACAGACAAGTTACAAGGAAGTTTCCACTCCCTAACCCTCAGCAGCAACGCCTGTTGCAGCACAAAGGGGGTTTCAGGAGAGGTGAGTTTGCTTCAGGCATATCCTTGGACTGAGATACAATAAAACACCTTGCACCAAAGAGGGGTTTGTTCATTGGTATTGCTATTACTGCTAACTTCACAGACCTACCCTGTGTCCCATTGCAGATGTGGGTCCCATTCCCAGGATGGCTCCTTTGCCTCATCTCAGACAATGGCCTGCCCTGCAGCCTCCAGGGAAACCAGTGGTCATCTTCTCAACACACCTTGGTGCTCTGGACTGCAGTGACTCTGGGCCACACAGGTGACAGCCATGCCTGGCTTGGCAAGTTCAGGGGCTTTACTTAACCCAGCCAACCCAGGGCTTGTTCTTAAATCAAAAAGAGTGTGGGGGGGTTACCTGTAAAGTTGAAGAAACATCACCAGCATCCCAAGCTCATTAAAAACCGCATTACTAGCATAATGGCCAAAAAGCTATCTGTCTCTAGAGTTACAAAGCGTTAACATAGAGAGGCTGAAAGCTTACAGGAAGTAATTTTCAATCTGCTTTTGGTTTGCTATAAAAGATAGACTTTTTCTAAATGTAAACCATTGGCAAAGCATTTTCAGAAACGTTTTAAATTTGAGTGGTAAAGCTACTTATAATAGCTTTTTATAATGTTAAGCGTTAAAATTGATCAAGTATACAAAGGCACCTACTATAGTACCAGTTTTACCTCATTTCTTTACAGAAAAGAATTTGAACTGGGGACAGCCGAAGTCATATTCCATAACTAAAATGTAAAGTCTCCAGTCAAATAAAATCAGTAGTTAAGATACCCAATTACAAAGACAAATTCCAGTTTTCAATTAACATCTAAAGTCTTTAACATCCGCAAGGGAAATTAGTGTCTAGTCATCCACATGATTCTCCAAACATTAACAGTGACCCGGACAGTTCTACAAAGGTACAATTTGATGAGATATTAAATAAATTGACATTAGGTTGGTAAGTAGGATAGAAGTGAAATGCTTGTAAAAAACAGTTAGAATTTATGTCTGACTATTGAAATGTGAGCCATGTGTATCTAGAGACTGCATTTTGCAACACGGCTGCACCCAGTACAGCTCTGCATCTGAGCTGCGAACGCAGAGAGCGCCCGACAGCGCGGTGTCTACGGAACGCTGACATGGAAGGGACTCCCAGGAATGTGCTCGTCACCCCACTTCACTGCCAGGACATAGTCCCCCCTTTCCTTGACAACATAAGCGACATTGTACTGATGGCTGCCCAAATGCTTGATGGACACCTCTTCACATGGTATTGTGGGTCCATGGACGCCAACTAAGAGCATGTTGGAACCTGTAGCAAAACACACAACTGTTAGTGACCCTGAGCTTAAACAAGGCAGCGTGGTTCTATCATAATATATTGGCTCTGTAACACATGGATTTTATTATTTTAATTCACAGAGTGGTAGCTGAGTTATACTCAGATTAATTTGGTATAAGAAAGAATTTTATATTAAAAAGCTTTCAGCCTCATGGAGGTGAGATTTTTATCTGTGCTATTTGCCAGACCTGACAGGTTACCACTAAGTAGAGCACAGGAGCTATCAATGCTGCTTGTGAAAACAAGCTGGTATTGCTTTACAAGTACTTCATCAGAAGCAATCATAGCAGGGGCCAGTGGACACAGCTGGCCTGTAATCCACCCACCACAGAGCTCCCAGACGGTGATGATGATGAGCATCAAAAGGTAACAGGAACACCGTGCATTATATGCTACAATGCACCACAAGGGTTGCTTAAGTTCAGCAACCTGTTTGTTCTCATGCCATAAACCCGCGGTTCTTTCAGGTGCACCTGGCTCAGACTAAGCCATTGGAGAGGAACTTTACGGCCTCTGTGTTAGGACTGACTTGGTGAGCACAGTATAGCATTCATCATTTTTCTTTAGTACCAGATCATTACCTCAAGCTCTGAATTTTAACTCTGCAAGCTGGTTTAGAGAAAAAAATGCTCAGCTAAACCACCGGTCCTGAACACCCATCTAGTTCCTGTATCCATACCTGCTTTGCTGCAGTCCACAGAGAAGGAGCTTTTCTGACCCACAAAAGCCTTTGAGAGTCCTGCTCCCCGGGAAACCACTTTGCTGGCATCCGAGGTGGATTTGGGAATGGCGCTATAGCAAGTTTCAGTGGATGACCTTGTCACTGACTCTACCAGGATGGAAGAGGTTTCGTTGGCACTGCCTGGACTAACCAGTCGCTGCCCTGGAAACAGAAAAGGTTTCTAACATTCAGATTTGCCCCATCTGAAAGGCATTCAGAAGGAGGTTTTAAAACCCTCCTAATGACTAGCATGCATTCTGCATCCAAAATGCATTTTTGGAGAGGAGCAATTTCCTACTTGGGTTTTTAAGCTGACATCTTCCAGCACTGCTGGCAACAATCCCATCCCAGAGCCCTCAAGTGGCTAAAGGACCACAGGAACTTCAGGATTCATTAAGCAAAGCGGGTTGCTTAAGAAGAGTTAATTGTGCTCCAATCACCAAATGCCAAAAATGACTTGAGTTGGCAGAAAAGCAGGTGCAATTTTGCAATAACCCATTTTGAAAGCAGAGCGTGTCCCAGCCTGGGGGAGTGCAGTCCTTGCCACCCTCTCCCGAGAACATCACCACGCTATGGGCACCACAAGAGGGTTTCACAAGCTCAGGGGGAGGGGTAGAGATGAGCTTCAGCCTGTGCTTAAACACAGTGCTGGAGAGAGAACAAGCTTCCTAAACCAGCCTTCCTGACTTCACCTAGGAGCCTCCCAGGCATTACTGACCTCTGGCTGGGTGATACCTGCACCAAAATGAGACCAAGAGAGGCAACACATGCTACAAGTGAGCAGGTTTCAGGCTTTGAGGGTGGGGGGAAATGGGTAAATAAGTCATACTTCCCTGCAACCCATGCAAGACCCTAGCACTAGATCAGGACTTAATACTACCCCATTAAGCTGTTTTACTCCTCATCACTGAGTCAAGCTGCCAAGCTCTGTGACTACTGCTTTTGTAGCTGCTCCTGAGACCCCTCATCGAGGCTTTGGAGGTGATGGGGAGAAATGTTTTTCTTCTCATGGTTTTGGGCATCTAGACTACAACATCACATTGTCTCGGGAGGATTTTTTGCTGAATGACATGACCTACTTCAGGCACAGAGTAAATACTAGTTAGCTTTTTACCTGTAACCTTTGCCTTGAAAGGGCTGCCCACTATGTGGTTAGGTCCACCATATTTAACTCCAATTAAATAGTTTCCTGGAGCCATGGGTGTGTACATGACTTTGTAACCTTCTGGAGTTTCCTGGCAGTCCATTTTCACCTTTGATGGCCCTTCAATTGTAACAGAGAGGGTACCTGGACCAGCCTTGGTCGTGTTAATGAAAAACTCCGACTGCAGTCCTAGAAAGACGTAGCACAGTGAGACACACTCTTCCTCACACCCGATGTTACACACGCAGCCTCAGGCATTAAACATGGGGTAATTCGGCACAAGATCAGTCTCCCAGGGCATCAGGCAGGGAGGGGCACCACATCCACCCCAGCAGCCCTGCTCAGGCCAGCCTCAAATGGAGCTCTGCACTCCTGGCAGCCTCCCCAGCTTCATCCTGGCTCCCTCCTCCAGTTAGGTGGTGTGACTGTGTGGGAGAAGGGGTCATGACAGCCCTTCAGGACTCAAATGGAAGTAATTTGGTATCAAAAAACTGGCTTAGAGAGAAAACAAGAGCTTTTCTGCTGGGCATCAGAGTCCACACCCACACAGCTCCAGCATGGCTAAGTTTGGGAGAGCTCAGAGCTGTCTCGCTGCCTGGACTGCAAATCAGCAGTGAAGAGCCCACAAGAAAGCAGGAAGGACAAGGGGCAGGAGATGGCCTGGAGGAGATGTGTGTTTGAACTGCTCGGCAACAGCACTCCAAGCAGTTTGTGGAAACAAAAGCTTGTTTAATTACAGCATCTGGTTAACACAGCTGAATTATTGCTGCTAATACTAAGCCAATGACACAATGCCAGCAACACAAGAAAAAATTAAGTAAGGCTTTCAGCCCCCAAATAATTTACTGTCAGACTCTGGCCTCAAATATTTATGATTTTTGGGCTGTTGCATGAGACACTGTTGAGGAGGAATAAAGTGCTCAGGCACACTCAAAACCAGGATGGCCATGGGAAAGTTTACTGCTGCTGCAATGGAAGCACGAAGACGTGGGAATAAACTCAGGGGAAGTTTCTAGCCTCCCCACAAAAGAGGCTGCTGTGTCGCAATGCTGGAAGAGCCCAGCTCCCACAGAGGATTATGCCATTTTCCAGAGCTCCAGCAGCCCATCCCCCTGGCACCACCAGCTGGGAGGCCAGGCATCAGCCTGCAATGCCCTGCTCAACTGGAGAGAAGTTAATTCTCAAAGCCAGCAAGCTTCACAGCTTTGCACTAAGAGTTCTTGCTCGGAGGCACTGCTCTCTGCTGTGCCCCAGATGAAGGCTTGCATTGTTGGAGGCTGCAGACGCTCAGCCCTCCCAGGGGGATGGTTCAGGTGCTCAGCCACTCAAACCCCTACACTGGGTCATTGTTCTGAAATGCTGCTCAGCAGCTCCCAGGGCACTGTGCTTTTGGCAGTGGCCAGGATTCAACAACAGGGCACAGAGCAGCTTTGGTGAAATTAAACAGTCTATTTAGATTAAAAACAGCCCCAAGCACCTTTATAGATGAAGAAATATTCCCCTGTCCCTGATGCATCACTGGCTGGTATTAATGAGTGCTTTTGTTTCCACCTATTAAAGGAGCTCAGGCTACATCTTTATTTTATAGAGTGTATCTACATGTTTCCAAAACCAACTGCTTGGCTCCTCCAGAACAGCAGAAGCTTTGACTGAATAACTGCAGTATTTTTTTTTTCACAGGGAGAAAAAAAGGTATGAGATGGAATCCACAGGAGACAGCAGTGGATAGACAAAACGAACTAGCTATTCCCTTACAGGACAAAAGGAGAAAAAATAATAATTTTACTCTGCTATTTACCTGTGTGTGTGGCCTGAGCAAGAACACAAATAAATCAAAGTGCATACCCTGGAATGTTTTTGTACTTACTAAGGCCACAAATCACAGAAATGAAAAAACAAACCCTAAACCCTACATTCTTGAGTTGAGAACTATCAGATGAAGCAGCCACAGCAGACAACAAGGTGCCAGATTTCCAAGAAGAGACTGTTCATGCTGCATCTGGAGCATGAATAGCACACTACCAACAGAACAACCCACCTTCTCCCTATGGTTTAAATATCATACTGCATTTCACTTGAGATTTCTTAGAGGTGCAAGCACCAAAGGGAAGCTAACAGGGATGGTAACACCCTCATACCCATTTAATTAACACAAGTTAAACAAGATTCCTTCATCTCTAGACAGCCAACTTAGACATCGTGTTCATGTGTGGAAGGGAGCCAGAGCATCTCTGGAGCTCGAGGGACCACCGACATGGAGCTAAGCTAACCAGCAGAGCTGTAGCCCAGCTGCTAACCAGCAGTTCAGTGAATGCGTGTTGCAGTTGCTGATTTACATACGTTTTAAGTTTGTTAAGGCTCAGTATAGGCTGCAGACTTGTGAGTGATGGTTATAAGACATGACGAGCATGCTAGAAAGCAAAATTAGCCTGCACTCAGGTCAGCAGAGAATGTGGGTTAGTTCAGCTGCCTTAGCAGGTGAAATAATGTAAAAGTAGGCCTAGAATAGGTTCTGTACGTCCCCAAGGCCAAGTGCAAGCAGTCTGCAGGAGAAGGGTTACCCGTGGTGCCGCTCTCCAGGCCGGATCCGTAGGCTGTGACGAGGGCGGGGTTGCCCGCCTGGCCGGGCTCGCCCACGCGCACCTTGAACGGGCTGCCCACCACGTGGCTGCCGTTGAACTTCACATCGATGGAGTGCACGCCGTTCTCGTGGGGGATGAACCGAACCGCGTATTTATCTGCAACACAGACAGAAGGGGCTCTGCTGAAAAAACAGAGGCAGCCATCCAACCATAAACCACCAATTAAACCCCACACAGGGCTGATCAGCAATCCGAGCTTCTGAAAGCCTTTGACATATTTTGGTCCCAGTTTAAATGAACTCAGCTACATGAGCTGCTAAACTCGTATTTGAGCAGGAAAAGGCTGTATTTCTCACAGCTTTTACAGCTTGTGTTTTCACCTTGTTGTCTAGGACCTGATTTCAACTGTCATCTAGTCTGAGGATTATTTGCCTCACTCATGCACTAAACACGAAAACTGAATCACAGCCCAATCTGTCGGCAGCTGAGGGAGAAGAAAAGCAGCTGGTCAGAGCAAGCCAAATCTTACCAGCCAGCTGAGTGTGCTGCTCTGACACCACACCTTTATCTAATGAAATAATTTAGCAATTTGCTGATATTTCACATTTTTGATTGTGTGTTAACTCAGAGGCGGGACTGATCTCCCCCAGCTGGACAGCTGCTGTTTGTTCATGGTACAGACCATAACTCATACAGACTTCAAGTGAAAAAGAAAAGCTCATTGCTGAAACAGGTGTTGAGCTTTCTGTAGTGTTTGCTTATAGACAGCTTCCATGACATTTCATGTGAAGGAGTGAGTGTGAGTTAAACATAAACTATTAGTCAACGACTGAAGCATAGCTTTGAGAAATAAACTTCTTCCCTGGTTAAATTCAACAACCACATCATATTTAATTTATTACTAATGTCACTGTACCTTCACTGGCAAGCCAAGACTTAAATACCTCTATCTTAAACAAGCTGGGGCTCAGTCAGTTCATGGAAAAACATGGACATAACCCTGACTGAACAGCTCTTGACACCAAAAGGTCATTTTCCAAGCAGCATGCTCATCCTTGGGACACACTATTCATAAGCCAGAGGAACTGAATTCTCTATGTGACAGCATGTGTGCTTTGGAGGTCATGCAATTGCTCTGATCATCACCAAGCAGTGCTCACCTGGCTCCAGCTCAGACACATGGCACTCTTCGACAGCTCCGGAGGGGCTGTGGACTTTAGCATCAATCTTGCCCTTTGCCCCGTTCAGCCTTATAGCAAAGGATGCTGGCTGATTAACTTTTAATCCAGACTCCTGAGAACGCAACAGTCAGATTATCAAATTCAAACTTTTGTTTCAGACAGCACAAGATTTGTGGCAGGGAAATAACCACTTCAGCATGAGGGTTTTTTGATTTTAACAAAAGGCATAAAGTTGTGACTTGCATTAACTCTCAAATCAGACACTCTCTCCCTCTTAGGGGGTGGCTGATTCAGGAGTCACCCACGTTGGCTAGGCTGACTTTTCCCATGGTAAAAGACTGTTTTTGGAAGCCAGACAATTATGCCACATCAAAGAGAGGCAGGTTTACAATACTAGTCACCCATTGTCACTGAGGTCAGTCCTTGGTATTCAGGCACTTGACTTAAAGGATGCTTAAGCTATAGCTCCATTTTTCAGCTCATTCATTCATTCCAGATTCATTCAGGGAAAAGCCTCTGATAATCCAAATGTCTGAAAGAGTAATACGCATGTTTATATTTGCCACAAGAGGCTGCATTTAGAACGCCACCACAAGATGTCTCAAACATAAGAAAGTAATTTAAAACATGAAACCAGATGTTGTGCTGTCAGGCCATTGGTGGAAGGTGAGACAGCTCCACAGCTCCACATCTGAGCCACAGTGGTCCTCGACCAGCACAGCCCATGCAGCTATGCAGCAGTAATATCTCACTCTTAACATACTTTACCTCATTTTGTTTTCAACTAAATCCTGAAGAGGGAAATAAATGCAACTGAGTAGAACTGAGGTACAATGTATAAACAAGTCCCTGATGTGGGTTTAGTGGAGGCTGATGCTGCACAATGGACTCCATTACAGAATACTCAGCTTTATCTGCCTCTCCAGGACTTAACTGAAGTGAGTATTCCTGTCAAAGAGTCTTTAAATGAAACACAAGGCAAACATCAATACCACAGTGACTAATTAACGCCCTTGTAACTCCTCGTTAGAAAAGATACTACCGGATCAGGCTGTCATGGTTCATTTACACAGCCGAGGTGGAGAATTCCTGCAGCCCAGGCAAACTCCTGGGGATCACAGCTGGGACATAACCAAAAAAAGCTTTAACTGAAGTACTAATCACCACTCAAGGAGGACTGAGGTACAGTATATTTAGACACAGATTCTCAGTCTCACATCCAAGCTTCTGGCTTTGGAGATTTCAGTCAGGCCTTTAATGTTACTTGTATTTTAATGCCTGTAACCACACACATACACAAATTACATGGTGAGGTTACCAGATGAGCCCAGACCAGCTACAAAGCTGTGATTCATTCTGAGGTTCACTACCTTTCATGAATCATCTGAGCTGTGACTCTGTGGTTTTGTGGCATCAGCCAGACCTAATCTGTACCCTGACCTCATGGTGGGGCCACCTCTGTCTGCCTGGCCAGGCTGCAGTGATGCCCCAGCTATGCAGCCCTGTGCTACCTCACCCATGGAAATGCAGCTCCTCATGCATGTGCCAAATGAGGAACTTGGTACCAGCATGATCACTGGTGGTTCCCCTCTAAACTTCAGCTCTCCTTGTCCTTCCCCTAGCTAATGGCATGGGAAACATGGCTCCTCCGATGCTATTTCTGGAGCCTCTTATTCCTAACTCCCCAGTGTTATCACTTTTAACACACTCAATTGAGCCTTCTGCCTCCGAACTCTGGCTAAGCCAGAGTTACCCAGGGGCCAGCTGCCAAAAATCTCTCTGGCTGCAAGCTGAGCTTGACAACAAGCACCAACCAAGACAAGGCTATTACTTAGAAGAAAGGACAACCATTTTGGTTTTGGAGAACAAGGACGAAATCAGTCTCTGTGGTAAGTTGTAGAGATGTTTCCTTATGTCTCACCTGAAGACTAGTGACAGTGAGCCTGCGAGCATCATCGGAGGGGGCGATGACAGGAACCAGGTAAGGGCTTTCAGGAATGTGCTCATCATTGAACTTTATGGACACCTCATAGTTGCCTGCAGAGAGAAGAGAAGCAGTGAGTGTTCTTAGTTTCTTTGAAAGTCACAATCAGTGCTGTTTCCATGTGATTTGGTCTCAGTACATACCTGGCTCTTGAACTATATATGATGCACCGCAAGATCCATCTTTATGGTCATCAAAGGTGATTTCTGCTTTACTTGGGCCTTCTACAGCAATAGACAGTCCTCCAGCTCCAGCTTCCCGTGTCCATATGCTGAATTCAGCTGTTGAAGCACATGAGAGCAAACACAAGGATAAGTTTGCTGCTGCTGCTGGGTTGCAGCTTCCTCCTGACAGACTGCAAAGTTCCCCACTTGAACATATTTGAAGAATGGTAGCTCATGCCATCATCCCAGGAGATAGTGCTCAGCAGTTTCAGAGGCTCCTGTTAGCCCAAACACTGCACTGCAGACCTGCACCCAGCAGATTCTGGAGCCCACTGAGAGCAGAGGACTCACCTGGAACACCTGTCTCTGCACGCTCCAGCCCCGGGCCTCCAGCTCTCACTTTATGGGCTCCTCCCTCGCCCAGTGGCCCCACGGTGAACTGGAAGGGGCTGCCTGGCACTGGCTGCCCTTTGTATTTGACATCCACAGTGTGGACCCCCATTTCTTGTGGCACAAAGCGGACACAGTAGGTGTTTTTGTCACACTCTACAATTTCAGCATCAAAGTTTCTCCCAGAGGGACTGGTTACCTGAGCTGTCATATCAGCACAATCAATTTCTAGCAAGAGAATAAAAAAATGCAGATTAGAAAGTGATAAAGGGTTTTGGAAGCAGGACCTGAGCTCAAGTGATTACTCAGTACAAATAACAGAAGAGGCACACAGCTACCTGTGTGCTTCTGAGCAGAAAACCTGGCCAGCTGCAGCTTCCCAGGTGCTACAGAGGCAGATGAAGTGGCTGGATAAGTGCAGCCAGCTAAGCCTGGCCTACATGATTCACAGTTTCCAGACAGCAGTACAAACATTTAACAGCCAACATGATCTCAAAACCCTGGAGCTAAAGTGAGCTGTGCAGCCCATTCTCCAGCCTGCTGTACACAGAATAAATTAAGGCCTCACCAGTATTTATTTTTTCATGTGTTGATCACGGTTATGCTTACTTTTAACTGTTTGAAAAGACACATTACCAGTGTTTCTTCCCTAAGCTATGTTAATATGAGGATGTCCTTACAAAACTTAAGTTTGTATTTTCCCTTTCTCAAGTACCCCATGCTATACAAGAGCAAGTTGTGGTTTTGGGGATAAGGATGTTGTTGCTTACCTGGGATTTTTAGGTTCAGATCACATATGCTTCCTACTGTTGCAACAGAAGGAGCCCGTCTTGTTCGTGTGATGCTCTCCTTAACTCTTCCTTCACCACTTATCTTCACACTGAATGGGCTGCCTGTAAGTATCACAGCAAGTCATTCCTCCTCTGCTTATTACACACAACACTGGGGCAGAAATGAAAACTTCCTCTGACTTGTAGGAGATTACAGGGGAACTTTTATGCCCAACTAAAAGTCAGGCCCAAGTCAAATACATGCATGTAAGCAGAACAGTTTTGGATGCTTGCTGCCTGGGGAGAACCTCCTCAAATCTTTGGGACTTATGGTCCAAGCCAGATCACACAGCCCACCCACAGTTCCAGAGCACTGGTCAGCCAGATAAGACTTCTGTTGTACTAATCAAAAATTTCCCCAACACTTCTGCTTACCTGGAATATGTTCATCTGCAAATTTAGTGGACACAATGTACACACCAGGCACAGTTGGAAAATAGGACACTTTGCAAGTTCCATCTTCTAGATCTTCCGTTTGGATCTCTACCTTGCTGGGTCCTTCAACTGCCAGTGAGATCCCACCATAACCTACAATATAGATAAGTTAGCCTCAGATTCCCAAAGCTCTGCTCTAAATCTGACATAAAATAGTCCAAAGCTATAGCAGGTGGCAGTTGGTAGGTTTGTATCATAATGGGCACATGGGAGTTGCACAATGCCTTAATGGCACTTCTGTACTCCTAATCAGTCAGAGGCACAGCATGCATTCAGCTCCTAAAATTCTCAGACTATATCCCTTTTTTTAAAAATAATGTTGAAAAGTTATCTACCAAGCTAAAAAGTTATCCAAGGCTCCACATTAAACTAACAGGGAAATAACTATCTTCCTCATTTCCTTCTTGCAATACCAAGTGATACTAGAGCCAGCACCACCTCAGTGACAGTCCCTATTGGTTGTAACAAAGACATGGGCCAGGACCTTACAAAGCATATTCTAAAATAGCACAGTCTGTGGTTAATAACTGACAGCAATGACTGTGCTTAATGGCAGCTGCTGCTTTGCAGCCTGTGACCTGGTGGCTGCATGCTGAGGGAGGCAGTGCTCTTGTGTACAGTCAATATACACCTCATGGTCCCTTTGTGAGGGCACTAACCAGCATCTCTCGTGTCTACAATGAAGTCACACATTTCAAAGGTTCGTCCTTCTACCAAGCCACGTCCAAAAACTCTTGCCCGCCTGGCATCCCCGATCTCAGACTGGACCACCATGATTGTCACAGGGCTGTTTGGTACATGGCTCCCATTTTTCTTGATGCTAACCAGATGTTCTCCTACTTCCCGTGGAATAAATGAGATGCCTACAAAGCAGAGAAATGTGAGAAATTTATTGGTTTTATTCATGTTATACTTGATTTATATGTCTTAATCACACCAAGAAATGAAATACTGGAAGAGCAGTCTCTTTACTCATGTTGAAGTGTTGCTCTCAAGTAGACCACAAGACCATTCATATATGCTGACAAAACCCACTTCAATTGCAACCTGGCACGTCACATGCAAGCGAAAACAACAAGAGGCCACTCTTCATACTTTTCTGTCTTTGGACAACTGTAGCAAACACTATCAACTACTTGGTTCAACAACACTCTTCTAGGAAGGAGCACAGAGTCAGTCATTTTACAAAGCAAAGCAAACTGGAGTAAAGACTATCACAGTAATCTCTCCGATCTTACCAATGTGGTTATTGGGCAGCCTCTTCAGAAGACAAGGCTCATCACGACCAGATGGGGCTTTAATGCTGGCTGTTAGGAGACTGAGATCAGTCTCATTGATATCCAACATGAAGTCAGCAGCAGAACCAAGCTTAACCTGAGACCGTCTTCTGTTATCATCTGAATACATAAAGAGAAATGAGTCACAAAACATTACAAGGTTAAGTGCAGAAGAAGTCAGAGGACTTCAAATTCCTGCCACAAACCAGGTTCCCCATGGTATCAGGGGTTAATTTTTAATATGAAGTGCTTCTAGAAGTTTAAACTTTATACCTGTGATCTTGGCTGTGAATGGACTGCCTGGAATGTGTTTGTCATTGTATTTTACCAGGATGCTGTAGTTCCCAGGTAGAGTAGGCAGGTATGTGACTGTGCACGTCCCATCTTTGTTATCAATGCAGCTGATCTCTGCTTTTGAAGGCCCTTCAATAGCCAAGTCCAGCCCACCTAGGAAAAAAGTAGAGTGGCACTTCTGTAAATCTTTGTGAACACAGGTCCAAAGATTTGGTTCAAAGAGAAATATCCAGTGCCTGGTACTGAAAATGGAGCTTAAATGTGTGTTTTCAAAGGACAGCAGCAAAACCAGCTCAGACCAGCCCACTAAGGCCGCAGTTCTATTCAGTCTTTAGATTTCCCAGAAAGTGATTCCACACCCAGTCATCATCCCCTAGATTTAAGCTGCTTTCAGTTTATTTTTAACTGAACAAATAATTTGCACCCAGTACCACAGGGTACATACATCTACTGCTCTCAGAAAGAGATAATAAACCAGTTTTTACAGCAAGTTACAGCCTGATATTTGCGTAAGTCATTTGTGCAACAACACAGAGATTCATAGTTGGACAGATGAATGTAAGTCAAAGCCAATGTGCATTACACTACCAAAAAGTTCCTTGTTTAGGGTAGGATAGGTTTCAAGAACTGACTTACCCTCTCCTGCATCTTCTGTGACAATGGTGAAAGTTGCTGGTTTATTTGCAATCCCATAGATGAGGCCAGGCCCATAAGCAGACACACTGCCACTGTTGGGGTAATTGACATAGAACTGCAGAGGGCTCTCTAAAGGGGATAAAAACCAAAAAGAAGCACTTTTAAGGATGAGTGGTCTGGACTACAAGAACTGATACCCATGTTCCTGCACACCCTTCTCATTATGTGCTATCTGAAAAACCTTACTGTGACTGTAATGCATTTAAAAACCAAATAAACCTCCATTTCCAACCTCAAAAGACACTTTTCCACAATTTGTGCCACATCCAGTCGTGGAAGAGTGAGTGTTACTCTAGTTACCAGAGATAAGCTTAAATGATGTTGTAAAGGGTCTTGTTCACTGCAAGTTTATTTTTAGCACATTCAATCAGAACATGACTCAGAAGCAGGCTTTCAGTTCAGGCACTGATTCTGAATTTTAGTAGCACAGAATTAGGAACTAGCACAGCACATTGTCTGACTCAATGAACCTGAACGAGCAAATTTGAAGGGTATCCAAGAATGCATTTGCCAGCCTCAGATTAGCTAAGCTGATGCACAAGAACAAAAAGCACAGTCACTAACAATCAATAATGGTTTCAAAAAAAGACACAGATAGCTCTTCAGTCCACAGTTAGATTTTGCAGCTGAGACAGTAAAAAGTTTGATTCATGACAACCTTCAAGAAAGAAACATTGTGGCACATCATCTCTCTATCCCAGCACAGGGTAATGGTGTTAGTGAACCAATACAGCAGACAGGTCAGCACTTAGAGGGGTGCTATATCCATAAAGTGCTGAAGAGACTGAAGCAGCACCACACAGCACTGAGCTCTGCACAAACAGAACCAGCAGTCCCTCTCAGGCAGTGCTGAAGGCATTTTGTCTCATATCTACACATCCCTCTACAGGTCTGCCCCTTTCTGCCCAGCCCCCCAAAGCCAGCATGCCTGGAGAACCACAGGGCAGCCACAGCCTCCAGGCGAGGCAGTGCTTCCACTGGGGAGCTGGGGAAGCAAGGACAAAAGAGAAATGGAATGAAATGCAGTGGTTTCTGTTTGTTAAGAAGCAGCCAGGAAGAAAGAAAGATTACAGCATATAATGCATGTGTGTTTTATTTTATTGCAATCAGATGGAAACAGTAACTATAGTATTTCAACCAATCAGTTCTACCCACAGTTTTGAGATTTTTTGCCAATGCAGTTTTAAGGATAAACACACACTGTAACCAGTAGTTTTGTTGAGCACCATGGCAGTAAATTTCAACCTGAAAAACTAGTAGTTAGAAAATTGTATGTTTCTTCTTCATAATAAAATGCCACAAAAGCTAGCTTTCCCAAAACCAAAATCCATTTTAAGCCTGACTGGTACTATTAAACCACAATGGAAGCTCATTTGTGCTGGCATTTACTCCTTTGCTTTAGTTCTTTCTGGACTGCTTGCAGAGAAAGGGCAGCTGAATGATAAAATATCCTGGGCAGATCTTTCCACAGCATGTATGACTTAGCTACAGAACCTCACCAGGGAGCAGCAGATGCATCAGCAGGACTCTGCCATCAGATCTGCATTGCCTGCTTTGTCAGACTTACCTGGGATGTGATTTCCCATGTACTTTATGTGCATTTCATGCAGCCCAACCTCAGTAGGAGCATATTTCACTGTTACTGTGCCATCTTTATTATCCACGATATCTGGTGTATCCATCTTTCCAGAGGGCATGTGTACTTCACCTACAAAAGGCCACCATGGGAGTTACAGAAGGAGAAGCTGCCTGCTTCCCCTCTCCCACCCACAGAGAATTGTCTAGCCATTTTAAACAAGCATTCTAAATTGTTAAATTCCTTACCCACAGGCACAAATAGGAGACTAATGGGAACACTAACCAGACATGTTTTCTACTTAAGCTACATGAATACAAGGCAGTGGTAGACATCTGGCAAACAGTCCTGTGACCTTACAAACTCTACAAGCAGGGCTGTTTGCTGCAGCCACAGAGCTTTTCACAGCAAGCTGCATAAAAAGCACTGATCTACCTCGTAGCAAGATGCTCCCTCTTCTGCTGCATTTTTGAAAAGGAAAGTTTGACTGTTCCTTCAAGCTAAGACAGGCCAGGGCTTGGGCTGGGATTGCTGAACTAGAGGGCAGAGGGGACACAGGTCTTGTGTGTAGGAGCTTAGTGCAACCAGGGTGCTACTGGAGCAATGCTCTCAGCTCCCAGACCTGTAGAAGAGGGGTCACCTGCTTTGGAGAAGGTATGTGTAATAGGAATGCAGAATTAACTGCTTTATAGCATCTGCAGAAAAGAAATAATGGAGCTTATCAAGGATGCATGTAGCTGCTCCCGAAGGGAAAAAGCATCAATAGGCCCTATAGTGCAGTAACTCACAGCCCAGCACTGAAGGCCACAGCAACACACTAAGAATCCCCTCACTTAACTTAAACCATTGAAGGGCCATATCCTACTCATCCTCAGCGGGTGCCACTCAATGTGAAATTAAACAGCTATATTGCTGGCAGGATACAAACCTCCCACACACATTGTGGTCTAGACCACCCAGTCTGTTAGCTGCAAATGGATAAACACACTAACAAAAAGCATGAATCTCCCTGAGAGGCACTCCAGGTACCTGTTATTTCTCCTTTCCTTACAGCAAATGGGATAACCATATCAAAGGGCCTGAACCCCATGCCGTTCATGTCTCCAACGGGGACATAAGCTTCTTCTGTAACCTAAAGCAAGCAAAAAGATGGGTCACTTCAAAAGGGCTGGTAGAGCCAAATGAGCACTGAGCAACTCCACTGCAAGCACAAGCAGAAGAGAGTGTGATTATTGCAGCCAGCCAAGGACTGGGCTCCACCAGAGCAGTGTCCGGCCAAGCTCTCCTTTACAACACCACACCGCAGAGCAGAGCAAATCAAACACGGCGCGGAATGGAAGACATGCTGGAAAAAAGGAAGAGATAAAAATGGAACACAAAGGGATGGAAGACAATGTAGTGCACACAAGACCCAAAGTGGCTCCATCTGAAAGGATTTAGTTGCTTAAGGCCTGGAAGAGAAAGTGATTTTTAAATGGGGCAGAATGATTGCAACACAAAATGGACAAAAGAAACAAGTTTCACAATGCGACTCTGAACTCAAGACACTGTGATTTTACTGGGAAAACAAAGCAGTGCACTCAGGGTGCTTTTGCCAACAGCAGACATTTCAGAAGTGGAAGCTGTGGGTGCAATGATCCTCTTCATGTTTACATGAGTTTATTTGGAGACTTCCTTCAAGCAGCAAAGAAAAAAAAAAGGTCTGGATCCCAAGAACAATTGAAACAATTGATGAAACAGAAAGAATGAACACAATGACCAGAGCAATCAAGCAGTCCCAAGAAGCAGGCTGTCATCTGAAATGGAACACAGATGGGGAGCTGAAAAATGTAAAAATTGTGTACCCAAGGGCGGAATCCGGGCGGGGAAGCGCCCACTGGCTCCTGCGACTGTGCGGCGACATCATCTGCATCTACAGCCTGGGCAGGGGTACAGGCAGGTTAGTTTTATTAGATGTTATTCTGGCACGGAGGCATTCCCACCTTCCACAGCTCAGAACACACTGCTCCTTCCAGTTCAACACCTTCCTCCCACTGTGTAGCCCTCCCAGTCCTCTTGCCATAGCAAAGACCCGGATCCAGCCCTTATCCACAGGCACTGGAGGAAGCCACCAGTGGCACAGCAAAGGGACAAAGCCAGTACGTGCATTGCTGCATGCTTGGAAAGCTGCGCCTGAACACTGGTGGAATTGACTATTAGAGTTGCTTTCTGATGGGACTGATGCAGTGAGGGAAGGGAAAGGTTTAAACCTAAGATGGGAGTCCCTGAGTGCTGTGCAGCATGACATGCCAGCTGGGAGGCAGGGGAGCCGGCTGCTGTGGGAAGGCTGCTCTGGTTCATGCACTTGGGTGAATGACCCAGCCCACAGCCAGCCATAGCAGCAAAGCCTTTCTTCTGATTCATAGCTGGGACTGCGTTGTCAAGGCACCAAATGTGTTTTCCTCTGGCGCAGCCGCTCTCCTCACCAAGTGTGCCAAGAGCACGACTTGCAAATTCCCATCTCTCACATTAACCCAACACGAGTGGCTGGGACTGACACCCACGCAGGCAGCTCCCCCAGGCTCAGCCATCCCAGTCCCTCCTGCCCATTTACACCACTGCAAACCACCCTAAAGAAATAACCCACTGGAAACTTCTGCATGGATGGACTCCACTAAGAAAACCAATGCAAAACAGAAATGCTGCTGTTTCAGTGTTCTCTGTCCCCAGCTGAGACACCCAAGTCAAACACATAATGTATCAGTCAGCTAGGAAGTGGGAATTTTGGCTGGCCAGGATTGGGCTCCCTGACCTCGAGAGGCATTTCCTGTGGTGAACCTTGAGCAGTGACCAAGGGAGTCGTTTCTCTCAAGGAACTCTTCAGACACCCACAGCAATCTGCCAGGATGACAGGTAGGAAGAGCCAGAGTTGCTGGCCCCAGGGATTTGCCCGTGAGCCCCATCTGGACTCAGTACAGTCCTGTGATTTCAGGGACCAAGATGCACCAGAGGCTGCTTGGGCTGAGATTACAAGACTGAGAATTGTTTTGCCAACACAGAGAGATGCTCTTCACAAGAAGGGCTTCTGTGAGCCCTGAGAGGCACCTGGTCTGCTTCTAAGGGGACTGAGGTATTGTTTGCTAAATGTGGAGTACTGCACATAGGAAGGAAGATAATTAGAAGGAGGGAAAATTTGGCTATAACAGTTTGACTAGCACTTATAAATAATTTTTAAGTGTGAGCTAACAGTCTGCTTCCCTGGGATCTGTCAGTAGACCGTTCCTTATTTTGGGATCATCTTAATAAAAAGGGAGAGACAGAGAAGGCAGAGCACTGTATCTGACAATGGCCAACATAATTAGTTGTAGAAGCTGATTACAACCACCCTTACATCATTTAGGAAAAGAACTACTTGGTCAGGAAATGAAAAACAAATTTCTTCCGAAAAGCCAAGTCTTCATCCTCTGATGGTTTTTATCCCACTTCACTTAACCATATTGCCTGCTCAAAACAAGCTCTGCAAGGAACAAGGATTCATTAGCTCCTGCTAGCCTAATAAATATCTGAACATTTACACACAGAGTTAACCTATTGCTAAATAAAACACAGCAGCAGGGATTTGAGTGGGGGGTACTTCTGGAGCAGAAGTGGCTAAGCAGAACTGGCTTACCATGACAGTGAAAGGACTGTTGGGAATGTCCACCCCACCAAAGCGGACATAAATCACATAGGTCCCTGGTTTGGCAGCAGTGTAGAAGATATCGTAAGTCCCATCCTCATTTTCAACAACATCTGCTTCAGCTTCTGTCCCATCTGGCGTGAGGACGGTACACGTCACTTTTCCCTTCCCTGCTGATTTGGCGTCTACCACAAAACCAACCTCCTCACCAGTCTTCACAGTGGGTGCAATTCCAGGACCTACAAGGCAATTTTAGTTACAGAAAGTGTTCACAGGACAGTTTTCCCAGGCAGACTGCCTGTGAGGTGCCTGGGGAACATGGCACCAAGGCACTGGTCCCAGGGAGCTACAGATGTGGTTTTGGGAGCAGATGTAGAACAAGGGACATTTGTACAACTGGTCAGCACAGTGGTATGCTAGAGCTGGCTACCAGTTCTCCTTCTCCTCTGCAATCAGAGAGGCTGGATGTGAAGAGAGGAAAAAAGCTAAGTTTGAAGAAAGCAATGCCTTAACCCATACTCTTATCATCCTACTCCTTTATGCAGAGCCAGAGGCAATTTCTTCTGCCAGCAACTCGGCTGCACTGCTTTAACACAAACCTCTCTGTGAAAGCAGCTATAAAAGGGCACAGTAGCAGCCATGGCACACGTTCTCCACCATTATCCACAGAAGATTTTCCACTGTTCTGCCACACATCCCAAAAAAAGAACACCATGCAACAATGCCAAAATTGAAGCAATCAGATCTAGCTTGAAGAACACTGTGTTTAAATGAGAACTATTATGTCTTATTTGCAGTAGTACATATTGAGTACTCCTGCTTCTGATCCTCACTTGTTACCAGGTAAATGGCTCATTTTCAACTGGCAATGAACCTGCTGGTTTAATATGTTGGCAGTATTCCAGCACTTACTCCTACAGTAATTGCATTTCAGCTTTACAGCAGTGAATCAGAAGCACTTCTTGGAAATGGGAAATTTTAGCTGGCATCTGGCAGTAATCTCCATCTCAGTTACTTTCAATAGTTAGTGACTTGAGTTACTTCAAAGAGTATCAAATTTACCCATTAAGGCATCTTTTAAACAAATTTTGATGATATCTCTTGTTTTTTTTTATTATATCTCTTTTTTTCTTCCATTGTGTCAGAAATCTATTTCTGTTTAAAACAACGTGATAGCATCCAGCTTATGGACAGGCTTCAGGCGCACTTTAATTGCACAATGCCCAGGTCCAGCACAACGCCCACAGACTCTCACAGGTCTACAACAACAGATTAAGTTTCACTGTTGAATTTGGCCTTGCCTACTTTATTTATTTATTCTACAATCAAAGGACTTAATGTTCAGTGGTATTCTTGTAACTAGTTTGTGCCACTTCTGCTCCCTGCCACAGCCTCCTGGGAGGTGGGAGCACGCCACAGTGACCAGCCCAAAGCCACGTGATGAACACCCTGTGTGCTCCTACAGCAAAAAATCTGGAGAGCCCTACACCAAGGCAATGATTTTTTGAGTCATAGTAATATCTTATCTTTAGGTTCTCTTCTTCCCAAAATCCTGTTCAGACCCAGGCCAATCTTGACCACACAGAAAAGCAGTAGAAACCTTCACTAATAACACCTAGCCTGAATAGGCTTTGCATATGACCAGCTATTTACATCCTCAGAATTAATTCTGTTGTAGCTTGCAATGAAAAGCTTCTTGGAATGCTCACTGTGCAAGGAACAAGATGCAGTGGACACACACATATGAGTTATTTTTAAATCAACCTCACTTAAGTTCTCAGCTAGATTTACTGATGCCAAAATAAGCATCAGACAGTTGCATCTGGCTGTTTATAACAACCCAGGCAGTCTGACAGATTTTGTTAGAGGCTGCAAGAGATCCCTGCTCACCCACAGGGTGGAAACTTCTTCATCTTTAGGAACACCCCTTCTGTAAGAGCAGCCAGACTACATGTGTCTCAAGCATGTCTTCTACACTCATCACATCTACTGTACCATGTTCAGAGGGCAGCCTTACACCCACAACAAACAACAGCAAAGAGAGGAGTCCAACACTCACCTGTGGCCAAACACTTGCTGGCATCCCCAGCTGGAGAAGCCCGGATCCTGTAGGGAGAGGCGGGGATATCATCTCCCCCATACTTAACGCCAATCGTGTAGCGGCCAGTTTTGTCAGGGACATAGGTGACTGTGTAAGTGCCATCCTTGTTGTCATGAATGTCCACTCTCTTGGGTTTGCCCTCTTGGTCCTGAGGAATGCAAACCAGAAAATTTAAGCGCTATGAAGGTTTTGAATTTCTTTAGCTGGACATCAAATCTGTTCACAACCACACTTAGGTGGGTCTCAAACAGACAAAGAACTGCAGCTTTTTGAAGTTTAAAAGATATTTTGCTCAAAGACTTTGTAACAAGAACAGAGTATTAGGAGCAGAAAGATATCAAACCACATAAAATCCACATCAAACCATAAAATCATCAGAAATATCATTAACTACTCTTTGGTTGATATGAGAATGTTTATAAAACCAGCAAGCCATTTTAATGAACTTTATATTAATTGTAAGACGTTCACACTTCACTGTCATACTGCTGTTGGAAATTAAGAACATTTCCCTGTTCCCTGAGGCACAAATGGGCAGTCACACTGTGTAGCTCTGTCCTGAGTAAGCATCAGGTAGCCTTGGGCAGCTGCTCCCTGAAAGGTCTGAGGGCAGGGGGAAGCATTACTGGGGTTTGCTATCAGCCCTCCTGCATGAGGCATTCAGCTGCTGGCACACTGCAAAGTCTACAGTTAAAAGCAGGTCTATGCAGCCCCTTCAACTACCATTTCTCATCAGCTGCAAAGCACAAAGCATTTTAGAAAGTCTTCCAAGCCTGCTTATAGGGAATCACATGTTGACTCAATTTTGTATTTTATGACTTAATGCTGCCTGGGGTACAGTATGAGCTGCAAAGGACTTGAGATTTTAGGCACAGCACGAAAGAGCTTACTTCTTTCAGGAAGGCTTGTGAAACATCTGATGTTCAACAGATCAGAATAAGAAGAAAACAAATGCTGCCAGAAGGATCACCTAATGCACTTCTACCATAAAGGACTTGTAGAACTTGATCTTCAAAGCCCCAGCAAGGCTGGGAGCTCTGATAAGCATTTTGGATCCTTTAAGAGCACACCTGCACACCAGAATTAATGGCAACTGCTTTGGTACACCTGAGCAGGCATTGAGACAGGACAGGAGCAAGAATGCAGAAGGGCAAGTACAACCAGGCATACCATGACCTAGGCATGCCAGAGCTCAGCTATGTGCTCTATGGTCCACTAACCAGACACCTTTTCACTGAGGCCACAGAGTCCAGGCACCAGACACTTTGGAAAGAGTAGTAACAAAGATAAACCAAAACATTCCTGCAGTATCTCCTTAAGCAGCTTATGATGTCTGGCAACCTTGAGGGAGATGTGTGATCGAATTTATCATAATGTGATGCTCAGAGTTGTTGTTATCTCACGGCCTTGCTGAACTCTGTTAGAAGACTGCCTCCATTTCAAATGCCAGTATTTCCATAATCTTACAAGAAATTACTTATCTCATTTTGGGCATTTGCAGAGTGTAAGGTTAGGCAAGAGCCAAACAGAGTATATCTGATGATTTTAAGACAGAAGTTTCACAAAAGCACTCTCAAGAGCTTCACAAATGCAGAGTGCAAGACTTTGCTGTACCAGAGCTTAGTGTCCAGTCAGCAGCCCAGTCTCCAGGACATTGGGTATGTTAGGATGAAGCTGTGGACAATTCTAAAAGGAGAGACTCATGCCCACCTAGAAAACATGTTTCCTGTCCTGCTTGGTTTTGTTACTTACCGTGATCTGTACAGCCAGAAGTCCCTGCCCAGCATCCTTAGCATCCACAGCAAACTCCACAGGCAGGCTGGCTAGAATGCCATAGGAACTGAGCCCTGGACCACTTGCTGTCACCTTACTGGCATCGTATGTAGGAAGCACCTTCACCTTGAAGGGACTAAAAGAGCAACCCATTATTTTCCCTCCTCCCAAGTCAATGGCTGATAGCTGCTGCAGTACATGCTATCCAGGCCTCTTACACTGTCTGCTGCAGGTGCAGTGGGCTCAAAACACCACTGAACCCCAAAGTCATGCAAGAAGCTGCACTGGTTAAATAAAAAGGCCCACAGCCAGCCTGTAAATGGTGCTTATGTGCTGGGAGAACACCACTGGATTGTTAAATCTCCAGTTCTGCAAAGTTTCTCTTATCACCTTACCTTCGAGGAATCTCTTCATCAGCGTATTTGACAGTGATCATGTAGGGTCCCTCCTGCATAGGGGTGTACACCACCGTGTGGGTGCCATCTCCATTGTCTACCACATTAACAGGTCCCACAACTCCTAAAAAAGCAATACATTTTTTTCTCAGCTATGCTATTAAAATAGTCATTTGCTGCACAAAGCTAAAGTATGGACTGCTCATTTATAACAAATTTCAATTTTTTTTTTTGATGAAAGCAACAGGCATGGATCAATGATCAGCTTCCCTTATTTTACATTCAAAGCCATTGACTTGAGATAGATTTTTTTATCCACTGCTGTCTGGGCTCCCATCTTCTTGCTGTAAACAAAAGCTAGCATGAAAATACTGCAGAAAGATCTGCCTTTTGGTACAGTCCAGGTCAAGAGCAATTGCTAAAGGTGCATTGAAGATCTTTCAAGACAGAAAATGAGTAATGCTTATAATTGTCTGTACTGTCATTTACAAGATTACTTCGTATTATTGGGATTCATTGCACAGAATTGAGCTCTAAAGCCAGTTGGTGTACAGCATTCACCAGCTGTCTTTCACAATCAGGTGTTTAGAAAGGCAGGCTTGCTGCCTAGGCAAGAACACCCTGCAAGCTGCCAAAGACCTAAGAAAGCAGGATCAATTATTTCAATTTGCATTAAGTTAAATCTACAAAGATTATGTGACATATCAGTTCAGATCAACACACAAAGCAGTCTACAATTACAAGTTGGCTTTAAAACACAGAAAGGATTAGTGGTAAAGCAAGCACAAAAGAAATGTATATAGCTGCCATGCACAGCCTAAAAGCAACACCGTTGGGTTTCCCACTCCCTCCTGCAGATGATTCTTGCTGCTGCCAACCGGATTTCCAAGAACCAAAACTGCCAGTAGTTAGCGAGAGTTCAAACCTGTCTCAGTGTCACCCTTTGGACCACCTTTAAAGAAATCCGAAATTGCTTTCAATGGGGAGCGCCATCCCTGGGAATCCGTCTCATCCGCTAGAATTAAACAAGTGTTACCTGCAGGGCACCTGCACAGCAAGACTGACACTCCAGTGGGGGGGCAGCTCTCACCTCCCAGCAAGGTGAGACTTGCAGCCAGCAGGTACTCACTGACAAGATACTCTGCCACTGAGACATGGCTTTCTAGGTTAATGCAAACACCATTAATGCCATCACTTGAAGGGCCTTGCTGTTCTTTGGGGGCCACTGAGCAATTTCACCATTATTCAGAGACTCCTGCAATCCACTGACCCAGGTTTCCCAAGTCACTGTTCACATGTTAGATTTTGGATTTACTTTTTGATATCTAAAACTTAACACACAATTGTTCACCGGTGATGGTTACACATCACTTCTCCCAGCCCTGAAGATTAGGCTAAAGCCACCAAAGACTCTGTCCAAAGCAGCACTACCTAGGACACAGCTCTCTGTCACAGCATGATGTGGGTCAGCTGCCAAGGGGCACATGACAGATGAACAGGAACAGGGGGAAATGCTCATTCAAGTGGCATCGCCACCTTTGCAGGATGGGCCAGAACCATGTTACCTGCCCAAACACAGATATGGGCACAGCCAAATGGAATACTTTGGTTCTTACCTCTGGGTCCTGTCACCACCACTTCAAGAGGTGCTATTCCTGCCTTGCTGGTGTCCACAGTGAAGGACTGGGGGATTTTGGCTCGAACAGCTGTACCCAGACCTGGTCCTGCTATCTTCACCTTGCTGGGATCCACAACATCCTTCACAGGAACCTTGAAAGGACTGCCTGGAAGTTGACATGGTAAGTGTTAAACACTACAAGGTTAACAGTAACAGAGAAAAAAAAGGTCTTCTTTCTCTACCTTTCCTTAGGTTTTTTTTATTACTATTCCTCTGTTGCAGGCAGGAATTACAACCCCACAGCCTCCACACTATCCCTCTGCTTCTGCAAAAACCAGAAGTGTAATGATGGTGCCTCTACAGTTTCACAGAATTGGTGTCAACCATCTGTGACCTATCTACTTCTCACACCTCAGGAAAAAAAACAAACATGAAAGAAACCAGAAGTGCAAATGAAGCATCATGGAGGCAATCTATTTCCTTATATCTTACTGTATTCAGTATGTCAACAAAGAGAATGGGAACAACAGGAAACATCCCCTCTTACTGTAGAGCAGGATCTTTAATGCAACCACATACCAAAGGGCTATTTTCCATAACCTAAAGCATTACACACCACTTGAATATGACACCAGTTATTTGTCAAGGGTTAGTATCCCTTTTCCTCTTCCACTCATCTGTACCCATCTGAGCAAAATGCCACTGCCTTTTCTGCCTGAATTCTGAGGAAAAGCAGAAAGCCAAAATCACATAACATCCCACGGCACAAGGGAGATGCAGCCAACTGAGAACTCTGAGTCCACAGTTTGACTTCATCCCTCTTCTGAAAGGCCTGAGCAAGAGCTCTTACCAGGAATATGCTCTCCCCCATACGTGATGTTAACATCATAATCTCCCGGAACATAAGGAATATACTCGGCACTGCAGCTCCCATCTTTGTTATCTTTACAGCTAATTTTAGATTCTGAAGGTCCTTCAACAGTTATTCCAAGGCCACCAATTCCTGCCCCTCTGCAAGACAGAAACACATATTGTTAGAATCACCTGCTTCTAAAGCAGCTTTGTAGCCTTCACATGCTCTGGCTGCATTTTCATCCTTTTTGGAAATGTGGTATCCTGACTTCCAATGTTCAGCCTTCAGCATGTGCTGCTACGCAAAGCTGTTCAGCACTGCCTCACTCAAATTTTCCTAGAATTTTCTTCTCAGTAACTATCAACCCCTAATGTCAAATGTTTGCAGAGTAGATGATGAGGTAGCACACAGTCATCAGCTGGACACGGCTTGGCCTTTTTATAAATATTTGTACTGAGTTTAGCATCCTGCGTTGCACACACCACTACAGTCCTCCCCCTCCACCAATATTCCTTCAAGATCAAACAGGCCCCATCACCTGGTGACAACTGAAAAGGCATTGGGCTGATTTGTGAAAGCTTCTGTAAGTCCAGGTCCTTGTGCCTTCACACGCGATGGATGGCAGCCCTCTGTGACATTCACTCTGAAGGGACTATTTGGCACAGGCACACCATCATATGTCACGCTGACTGCGTGTGGACCTGTTAAAAAGAGGCAAACATCTCCTGAATTTCCTAAAAATGCTCATGACTTAACATAGCTCTACAAGATGCTACAGAACTTAAATGTCAGTATATAGATAAGAGTTGCTTCATGCATTTCAGAAGACTTCACAAATGTTTTGTAACTGAGATTCCATCTACAAACTGTTCTTCTAAAGACAAGTTACCATAAAAGCCAGTTCTTCAAGTTAAAATAGAGCTACTTCCTGCAGAATTAGTTCCTCTGCTGGCAGACCTCTTGCAAAGATGCCAACAAGTTACTGGCAGACCTCAGGGGTTTGCCAAATGAAAGTGGTAGAAGAGCTGCTTGCTCTTGGTTTTCCCCTTTCAAGTAAAAGAAAACAAGCCCCGAGGTTACCCTTTTCAAATGGCGTGTACTCCACTAAATATGTTCCATCTGCATTGTCTTGGATGAGACAGTCTGTGCGGGAGCCAGAGGGGCTCGTGATCTGTGTCCTGATGTGCTCGCCACCAGCCTTCGTTAGAGGTCGAGCATCCACAGTGAATTCAGTTGTAGCTTCTCGGAAGACATCTACAGGAAATGTTTTGAAGAGTCACTTCAAGAAGTGCAATATATTCCAACAACAAAACATTTGGTGAAGCAGCATGATAAACAACTTGTTTGGGAACATGAGACTCCTGTCTGTCCAAGGATCACCATGGAAACACGCACAGCTTTTAGAACTTTCAACATTTAGAATACATGGAAAGGACTGCAAGTCCCACACATTCCGATAACAACAGTTAGTCTCACCTTTTCCTTCGACTCCTGGCCCAAACACTTTAACTCTGCTTGTGTCCACAGCTGGCTCCACTTTGACCCGGGCTGGGAATTTAGGCACTTGCTCTCCTCCGTATCTCATCTTGATTGTGTACATGCCAGCTGAGAGCGGCACGTAGGTAACGACATAGGTCCCGTCTTTGTTATCATCGATCCGCACCTCTGCTTTGGAGCCAGTATCTGACACCATGTCCACCCTCAGGTCCCCGGGCCCTGCCTCTGTGCAGTCGACATTCAGCAGCCCTGCCTCGCCTACTTTACCACGCTCCAGACCTGGGCCTGTGGCAATGACTTTAGAGACATCAAACGGCATTTCTATATCTGCCTTAAAGGGTGAACCAGGAATGTGAACTTCTTCAAAGAGGATGTTTACAAAATACTCTCCAGGCTTTGTGGGCAGGTAGGAGACAGAGCAGGTTCCATCGCCGTTGTCCGAACATTCAATTTTAGCTTCACACGGGCCTTCCACTGTCAAACCCAAACCTCCAGTTCCTGCCCCTTTGGTATCTATTGTAAATTGGGCTGGTTTCCCAACAAGGCCCCCTCGAAGACCTGGACCATGAGCTTTTACCTAGAAGAGAATATGCAGTTGAGCTAAATGGCCTTTTCCATGTTACCACCAGAAGACTTTCCTAGTTAGACTTGTTTGTATGTGGGACTCGATTTACAGGCTCTTAAAAATACACAAAGGCACTGTCTCCTTTGCCACTCAGCCCTACATTTTACTGTAAAGCTGGTACTTCTCCAAAGAGGAGGCAAGGATATTTATAATCTCATCATAGCTGTTTTTATACAGCCATGGGAAATAAAAAGTGGAAATGTTAAAGTATTTGATAGCTGTACACATGTTTTTCTTGAAATATATTTCCTGGTCTTAATACATGAGAGATGCTTATCAGACAGACTTCTATTAAATTAGGACTGATAGCTAAATTTGCTACATTATGCAGGACATTTGCCATATTTTTGATTAGTTCAACATTTTTATCAAATACAGTGTTACAGGAATGAATTCTACAAGTCACAGAGGCTGCAGAAAGAATTACTGAGCACTCTGAGTAAGGATGTTCCTGGGTATGTTTTGGCCAAGATCAAGCCAAGTCTCATGCAGTAGCCCACAATTCAGGTATCAGTTGCTGTTACAGCCCTATTCTATTCACTCACCTTGGAAGGGTCTGGGGGTAATGTGGCCTCCACAGTGTAGGGGCTCCCTGGGATTGGGTTGCCATCATAACTTACATCCACCACATACAGTCCTTCTTCCCGTGGGATGTATTTTGCAGTGCTGCACTCCTTGCCCAGAACTGGCTCCACCAGACATGGCACAGCTTTCCTCGTAGGACTGGAAATATTAACCTCCAGTTTACCTTGCCCACCAGCTCCTTTGGTATCAATTACAAATTCCTGATCCTTCCCTACTTCCACTCCTGAAAAAGACAAAACCCATATTACATTACTTACTTAACATCAGACAGCGCTCCAAGGAGTCTCCCATGCACACATCACTGAGGGAGCAGGTACTGGCAGAGCCCTACCCAGTCTGCATACCTCTGTAGGCAAAAAACCCTCCCAAGCCAAACAACAAAAAAAACCCAACCAAAACCAAATGCTTTGATTAATTGACATTACAAAGCTACAGGGGAAAACAAGCCTCTAAGGTGTGGTCTGACAGTATCAGAGAGAGGCTCATTTCAGGAAAGCAACAATATCTCACAGCCTTAAAAGTTCTTCCACATTTGGAAAACAAAAAGACTGTATGAATGACACCATGCATTGTAAGAGTTTGATACATTTGAATGGTCATCTAGCCATCAGGGAAACAGATTTCATCAGCGAGTGCTCTGTTCACCACAAACAACCAAACCCCAAACACATGTTTTCTCCACATTTCTATGTAATCTTAGCAAAAAAAGAAAAAAATAAAGAAATCTAAATTGAAATTCTGCCTTCAAGAGGACCACCTAAATAAGTTTGGAGCTGGTTGATCCTCAGCTGTAGCAAGTTAAAAAGGAGATTTGTTTTGCCTTCTCCTGTTCCAGCAGGACATGTTGGCTATCACCCAGACTCCCAAGACCCTTCAGAGGCTTCCAGCCCACAGGTACTTACTGTTTTCAAGTCCATTGACTATAACTTTGCTTAGGTCTAGAGGAGCAGCAACACCCACTGTGAAAGGGCTTTTAGGGATAGGATCACCACCGTAAGTTACCAGAACCTTCATTGGACCCTAGTGGAGAATTTACATGTTAGTTCAGTTCCTCACTTCACACAGACACAGCAACACCAAAGCAGTACATAACCACATCAACTAATCTATTTTATCTGGCCACAGCCAAACTTTCTGGTTTATGGACACTAAAGCTCACACCACTGCAGCCCTCCTAACTACTAAATGATTTTTATTTAATACAGGAAGAGCAAAAAAGACAGTTGTTTCCAACATTTAATTAGACTATATTCAAGCTTCCTGGCAAAGCCTCCAGCTCAGGCTGGCTCCCACCCCCCCCTGGTGCTCAGACCTGACAGCTGAATGAATGTCCCACTGCTCCAGACCAGGTATCCCCTTCCACCAAATGGAGAGGCCAAAGCTAAGACTGCAAAGAGGCCATATTATTACAGCATCTGAAATACCAGGGGTTTAAGCTCTACAAGTCAGAAAGATTAATGCTCTTGTGTATTTTGGCTGGAATGCTGCACAGCCACAGCAAGCTCCAGCCCATGATGTGTGTTCCTTTTATTCTATCCTACCGCAGTCCATATTTTAGCTATATTCACTGTTTGCTTACTTTTCACTCTTGGCTGGTTCTGCTCCCAAGTGAAATAATCATGGATGTTTCATGCAAGCTAGTGAATAGCTTCCATGATTATTTTTGGTTGTTTTTAGAAAACACATACACGGGTAGCTGTAGCAACACCACGAGATAGATAAGACCAAATAAACAGCATTAAAATAAGGCTGCTCTGCAACTGACACTGTCCCTCAGGAATTTAACTACCTATTCCATCCTTCCCCTGCTCTGAGGAGTCCACAGTCTCATTCATAAGCTACTGCTTAGGAACCCAAGGACAGGGTCCAGGAAAGACCTATGTGCTCACAGCATGGAGGGACAACAAGGCTACTCTAATTACTGAGCAGTCTATTTTCATCTCTTAACCACTGCTCTCCTGCCACTGCTATGCATGAGCATCTCTTGTAAGCCCACAGCACTTCCATGACCCATGGTACTTCTCCAGTTGGAAGACCCAAGTGGAAAACCTGGTTTGGGCATCCTGGCTTGTTTCACCAGTGATTTTCAGGTGAAGCACAGAAATCTGGTACTGCTCATGAACACATGGAGACATAGAGTACAGAGGAGTGCTCCCTTCTGCATACCAAGCCTGACTAAACAAGCCAAAGCCTCTCCAAACAGGCATGCCAGCCACAACCTGAGATCATGCAACTGCTTTATCAAAAAACAAACGTTAGCTCTACGGTTCTTCCAAGAACTCTGAACCAGCATTATCAGTTAAATAATACTGCAGTTTTCCTTATCAGTTCACTTTTACATAGCTCCAACTCAAGGAAACTGGGGCAGATGACCTAGTAGTTCATTTGGTCGTTCAGGAGAACAAGAGTAGCAAAACACTTTCATCTCAGCACCAGAGCACCTATATCCTCAGAAATACGAGATTTTGCATTCTGGTGTTTAGTGGCCCTTTACAAACATACAAGTACAGTGTAAGGAAAAATACTTCTAGTTATTAGGAGCTTCCACTTTCAGCTCTTTAATGGTGCTGCTAGAAAGGCACCAACTTCATCACTTGCCTACTGGGAAGTAGTGCAGCTTCACCCAAACTCTTCTTTTGTCCCTGCTCTGGTTTGCACTCCAGCTCCTTTGACACCAGCAGCTGACAGGCAGCACACCACAACCTCAGCTCTGCAGGACTGCAGCAGCTGGGGCAGCAGTCAGCTCCACTGGGGAGTCTGGGAAGGTTTGCCACCTTCCTTCTTCAACTGATAAGGTATAGAATGATGATGTGAGCTGTGTGCTACTGCATCAGTATCTCTCCTTGCCATAGAAAAGAAAACAGTGGCAAGCTATCAATAACTACACCAGAAAAACTGCATTACTGCTTTCCAACTCCCACTGTACTGCAGGCATTAGGGATTCTGGGGAACAAGAGACCCTGGCAAGTTTTTTCTGCTTTTTCCACTTTGCACTAGGTAGGGAGGTCACTGCACTACAGCAACACAAGTTGCTCACTCCTGTACCACTACAGGAGTTGGACATACCTGCTGTATGGGCGTGTACCTAATAGTGTGGGAATAGTCATAGTTGTCAATGATATCCAGATCCATCACTGCCTCTCCTGGCACTGAGCTGCTGAACTGCACATCCAGTGGTGCTTTTCCAGCTCCCTTGGTGAACACAGTGAAGTGTGTTGGTTTGCCACTTTCCACACCTGAAGAAAAATGTTGATTCTTATTTACACACAGCTCACACAGAGAAACTCTCCACAAGAAGCATTCAGTACCAATAAAGCCCAGCCAAGCAAAATATCAAGGGAAAGGCATTGTTTGCAACTGCCTGACACCCCACCCTGCTACTATATCCCAGCAATGCTCAGCCAGGCTGCGACCATCCTGCAACAGCTCCTCAGGATCCAGCATTAGTCACACTACATGAACCCAGCTCTCACCAGTTTTGTTCAGCCCAGGTCCTTCAGCTTTCACTTTGCTGGCATCGTGTGAGGGGTCCACCTTAACTCTGAATGGGCTGGCAGGAATTTCCTGCAACAGAAACACAACTCCAAAAGTAAGCAGGTCACTCTTCACTAGCCAAAATTAAACAGATAATAGTTTTAAGATTATTCTGCTCTAATTCCAGCATCTTGAGTAAAATTTCACCTTACTTAAACATTGCCTAACTGATTAGTATAACTCAAAATACAGGGCAAAGTTAACAGCTGGAAGTTTCTCTATCGGTTTTTTATTTTTAAGGAAAATTTTTTCCCCTATTTTCCTTGAGAAGACACTTAGGTTTTTTAGACACTTCAGAAGGCAGCCTTACCCCACCATGGAGACCACATTCATTATGCCAGACCAGCACATTGTCCCCAACCAATTCCTCTCACTTGCATACATGCCATTATTACAAAAGAAATTTCCATTTTTTACATTGCTATAGAAACAACAACCAAACCAAGTGCATGTGAGCTGATGTAGAAAGAGCCAGCTGTGAACTGGCAAATGCATGATGATCAAAGAGCAGAGAAACAGATTCTTGAAAAATCAGGCTGCAAAATGAAGATTACAAACCTCTCCTGCAAAAAGCACTTTAATGGTGTAGCGCCCAGCAGCAGGTGGTGAGTATTTCACTGTGAATGTATCATTAGCATTGTGGATGATGTCGAAATCGATGTCCTCTTCCTCACTGCTGACCACACGAGCATCACACTTAATTCCAACACTGACATCACCTAGGAAAAGCAAGTGGAGGTTTTGCTACTGGACAGCACAGACACTGCCAGCCAAACAGCCAGACCATTCCCACTTCTATCTGTCTGAGTCACCATGTTAACTAATGTAACAGATCAGATCACTTCACTGCAATGTTCTGCTTCCCAAGGTTTTTCCACTAAATAAGGAAAACCAGCATGGAACAGTACATTATCCCCTCCTTGCATGACCTGTGATTCTAATACCGCAGAATAGCCCAGCCTGCTTTTACCTTCTCCTGCATCTGTGCAGTCCACAGTGAAGTGGGTTGGCTCACTTGCCTTCAGGCCAGTCCTCTCCACACCAGGTCCAAACACTTTGACTTTCTGAGGATGACTCCCTTGACCTATAAGGACCTACACAAATTCACAAGGGTCAGAATCACACATCTGTTACACTTGAGATCACAGCCAAGTCAGAGCATTGCTTGGAGAGGAGCTACAGGATAACAGACACAAATGAATGGCCCCAAATCACTCAGGCTGCAGCTGGGCTGATAGGAGACCACCACATGAGCTTGTAAAAACAGAAAGATGTATACAAGTGGATAGGTTTCTAAAAAAATGAAGCAGAAGGACACACCTCCTTGAAGTCCACAGAAGGGGTTTATCATCCTAGTTGTACTAACAAGTAGTTGTGAGCACCCATGTCCTATTTGACCATAACTAATATCTATTCATCTCGGTACTTACCCTAAATGGGCTGTTGGGCACATTGGCTCCTCCCCAGACAACAGAAATTGTATGTTTGATTGGTTTAACCGGCACGTAGGAGCAGGCAAACACACCATCAGGCTTGCTCTTTATCTGGATATCAATAGGGTTTCCTTCTCCATCCTAAAAAGCAGTAATACAAGCAGAAGGTTCAGGTGCTTCAAAAATGTTTGCATGGTTTGAACAGCTCAAGACTGTTCCAGAATGTGTCAGTTTTTTGGTTTTTTTTCCAGAAATGCAATTCAGAAATACTGAAGAAACATGCAATTTACACTCCTGCAAGTCTTCCTCATCTAACACTTGCTCATTCATACACCATCCTACAACACATAGAAAATTCACAGGCTCAGAGACACTTAAGTGCTTCCAAATGACAACTCAAGGAAATTACACTTGGCTTTGCTTCCAAGTAAGAAAGCAAAGCCATTTACTTCAGAGCAGTCACTTGGTCTTCAGTTGTTGCCTGACTACATTACACAGATCAAAGCACAGAGCTTTGACTTGAATTACACATGCCCAGAATTAAGTGGTGTGTAAGTGAGTAGGAATACTTAAGGCATTTTTCTAAACAGTATTAAAGTCCTTTTGCTGCAGTTTCACACAGCTGCCTTTGGGTTTTTACCTGTGCATACATCTTCAGAGGTGCTTTCCCAGCATCCTTGGTTTCAACTGTGAACTCAGCAGGATTGTTCACTATACAGCCAGTCCTCTCCAAGCCCGGGCCATAAGCCTTCACCTAAAAGAGCACCTCAAGAATATCAGTTTGCAATTCAGAAAGAGAAACAACACTAAGTGATTTATGTATGAAGACCTGCCCCCTCCACAAACCCCATGAAGCATGTGATACTACTTCAGCAAGTTTTCATTACATTAAATCAAAACCACAACAGTATTATTCAAAAAAGCTGAGGAGTATCTGGCTGGGTAGTATCTTGGCAAATTCAGAGCTTTAAGCAGAGGCAGTTTAAGGGTCTGCTACCAGAATCCTTTAGAAACATCTCTACTGGAGTTACATCCAAGACATGCTGTGCTATGGGTGAACTCCTGTGCCTCACCTTATCCGCGTTGAAGTCTCCTGAAGCCGGGCGAATGAAGGCCATGTAAGGGCTGTCTTTTATGTCCTCATCATCACACATGATGTGCACAGCATATTCACCAGGCTCTTTGGGCCAATACTTCACATCACATGAGCCATCATTCTTGTCATCACACTCAATTTTAGCCTGAGAAGGGCCTTCTATTGCAAAGCCTGAAAAAGGAACAAGTAGGTTCCTCATGTTGGGTTTGTGGTGGCCGCTAACTTAACACCACTTCCACAAATAGCTTTTTGTTAGCCTTAAACATGCCTGATCTCTCAGTCACCCTTCTTCAGCAATACAGGAGATCATCCATCCATCATTCCCTTCTGGATGTCATCCCACAAAACCACAGATTAACACTCTCCCTCACACACACTCCTGTCTCTAGGACGTGCCTTTGATACTCTATAGATGTTAGTGTTTAGACCATAATGTCTTACAGACATGGTTTCTACTGTTGGGAAACCTATTGTTTCTCGTGAGTTCACTGCTGGCATTGCAAGATCCAAATATTTCAGGGAAACTCAGTCAAGTAACATACCCAGAGAGCCAACTTCTGTGCCAATGGACTCGACCACAAAGTCAGCCGACTTGCCCACAACTCCCTCGTGCAGTCCTGGCCCCCAAGCTCGCACTTTCTGAGGACCTGCTTCATGACCCACCTGAATCTCAAAGGGGCTATCAGAGAAAAACAAAGCATGGAATTAGAAACGGGGACAAACACAGCATCTATGTTTTTCCCCAGGCATTTTAATGAGGGTCTACATTGAATTTGCCAAATTAATAGATGCTATCATGTGGTGGCACAGTGCCCAGCAGTGTTTTTCTAGCAGAGATGTCCTCCAACCCATCACCACCTTCCACCACAAATCCTGAGTGTCAAATACTTGCTCTGCTTGCTATAGCTGTGGACACTGAAACAAGAGTCCTTCAAAATCTTACAGCAAAGTCCAAGCTGCATCACCCACGATGTTTTATTAGGTTTTTTTAGTCATGATTTTGCGTTAGAAAGACTGACACAAATCACCCTTCAGAGCTTTGTCAAGCTGCTGAAGCCCAAAACCAGGCTGTTAAAAATAAAGTTACAACCACAATTTGCCACTAACTTGTCTCCCCAGTGCTTCTTTTCAAAGATCAGCGCTGCTTTAAAAGCCCACCAACTATACAACCCACTGAAGGACATAAAAATGCCCCAAAAGCTACTTTTGACTCACCTTTTTGGGATGTTTTGCCCACCCCATGTAATTGTGACAACGTACTTCCCTGGTGTGGCTGGATAATATTCAAATGCATATATACCATCCATAAAGCCTTTTTGTTTCACCAACTCCTCCAAGCCCTCTGTTGAAAGATCAATTCAGCATTGAACTTAACAGTTTCCATCCTGCTTTCAATTACTCAGACAAGTTCATGTTTTCTAGTATTTATTTTAGCTTGCAAGAATAAATTTCTTCCACCAGAAAAAAAAAGGTCAGGTTATAAGGGAAGTTAGTTCTACGTGCCCTCTAGGACAAAGACAGCAAACACTTCCAGAAGAAATACAGCAGAAAGTATTTTAAGTTACCAGACTTAATAAGTTCCCTTGTGTTTTATTTTCTTAGTCTGCAGTATGATGCATGTCATATGTTAAAACAAAAAAGCTTAACATTTGTCAGACTTTGTAACCACAAGTATGCAGGGAATGCCTACTTTTCATTTTCTTCAAGATGAAGAATTTAGGAAGAAAAGCTTAATACGCTAAAATTTACATTGATATGTCTGTTGCTTTTTTCCCCCCCAGCCTCACGAAGCCACACAGTCAGAGCTCTGTGTGGAGGAGGTGAGGGCAATACAATGCACCTTTGAATGCCGCCCCAGCGGGGGGAGGTGGCGGGCTCAGAGTACCACACAGGGACTGCTGCTGGCGGCCACATGAGCCAGCAGCCCCTCTGCTCCCATCCTCCCAGGCAGAGGGCCACATCCAGGGCTCAGGACCAAGGGACCTGGGGATGGATCCTCATAGATGGTCTCTGTCAGCCATCTGGGTTCTTTTCCTCCTCTGCTTGTGTGCCTAAGCAGCTAGTGCCACCGGGAATACTGCTCTGAGCCATTCCCAGCTTTATGAGAGCAGGATTTCCATCAGGCCAGAGACCATGGCGTGTGACTTGCTTCCACAGATTGCATAAAGATGCAATGTGTACCCATAAAGTTTGGAGGCCACAGCAGGCAGATGTATGGATTTTCTCAGTTTTGCCAACTGACACATTAAAATGGAAAGAACTAAAACCAGATATAATCTTACCCAGCCTTGCAGATCAAAACCTCCCCAACAGACACCGATAAACCATTCTGAAGTCTGGCTTTTTAAACAGATCCCATCAGTTCCATCAGGACACCATCTCCTTCCTGCTCTTCCTTTTCCCAGGCTCTGCTCCTCCCCCTTCTCCAAAACACATGCACAGCACAGATACACCCCAGCACTCACTTGGTCCCTTTATAGTCACTCCAAGATCTCCGCTCCCTGCTGCTCTGGTATCAACCTTGAAGTCGGCCGTCTCCCTGATACGGACGCCCTTGGGCTGCAGACCTCGACCAGAGGCACGACACGCGCTGGGGTTGCAGGCTGCAAAGGAACTTCAGGCATTACTACTGTCTCTGATCTCAACATACCCAGCCTAGCCAGCCTGGGACAACCTTCAGTTTAACACTGACTCAGGGCAACCACAGCTTAGCTTTCAGCAGAAGGTTACAGCATTAAGGCAGACAGACGTGAGTCTGCCCGGCTGCTGTCTATGCCCCCCAGCTTTCAGGCAGTAGCAGTCAGTGCCACCAGGCAACATTGACCCTGTCCAAGACCATTTTTTAGAATGACTGCAAACACTGAAGCCCTTCTGCTTTCCAATTCAATGCCACTTATCAATACAAGGCTTTTACACAGCTATCACACAGAGATATTTGCCACAGACACAACCTTCCTGACGCCTTTTGCATTGAGGCCCACTGCAGTGTAGGGTGAAGGGTCCCTTTGCAGATAAGCCCCAGTGAACAGTATTATTCTGCTGGTCTTTCAGAAGCACATGACTGGGATAACTGCTATTAGCAAAGCTGAGTTTTGCCTGTCCTTTGTTAAAAGATGTCACATCAAACCCCCCCTGCTTGTCACAGTTCACACTTTCACAGAAGCAAAGTCACCAAGCCCTCTGCAGCCTGAAGCAGGGTGGGGCAGGAGGGTTACACATAGCTTAGGCTTATCTGGGCCTCTTTACTCCAAGCACTTCTCTGGGCCTGCAGAGCGGCTACAGAAATTCTGTGCACTTAGGAATAGTTTTCATTACACAATCCCAGCTGTCATGAGGTTTTCAACGCCAAAGACCTGAGAGGTTTGAAGAGACTTACAAACAACCACAGCTTCCCAGCACTGTAAACCAAACACGCGTTTTCCTCAAGCATGCCATGCTTACAGAAGGAGCACAAGTCTGCCAAGCAGCTTGTTAGGTTTTCACTCATTATACAACAGCTTACAGGTTTTCCCCTCACCCCCGCAGCAGCCAACATCGCCCTGTGTCCTACACTGGCCAGTGTGAGTGGGGATTGTGTGGCATCTGCCAGCTCTGAAAGCTCAGTGGGAACACACAGGAGCGTGGCTGACGTGGAGTGGGAACAGCTTGCAGAGCACTCACACAGCTGCGTCAGGCAGCTTGTGGTTAAGCCAGTTTCACTGACTGGGTCACACAAAGCTTCAGTTCGTTTGCAACTTTCCTCCCCAACCCCAACAAAACCAAAAATCCTTTTGGCTGGATTTCAAGCTGCAGGCTAGAAGCTTACAAAGAGCAAACACGACGGAGCATCCTGCACACCTCTTACCAACTATGAAGCCATTAGCAGTGAAGTCCAAAATTCCACAAATGGAGGGTAGCTCAGGAGAGATGAGCAGAGATCTAAAAGCATAGGAGCAGGTAAGGATGGAACAGAAAGCAAATTAGGTGTCCATTAAGGAGGAAAACAGTAAATATAGTCATTTGAGGAACAAGGGTGGAAAACAGCAAGACACTGCATAGCTGGATAAATAACTCAAAAAAATTCAAAGGGCAGCTTAACATTTGTAAGTCTAGGCAGAAAGGAAACTAGCAACAAAAGCCATATTACTGTTAGAGAGCACTGGTTTATCCTGAGAGTACTCAGGTGACCCACTGAAACAGGACCAAGATGTTGAAAGGTAGAGAATATAAAAGGCATGATCCAAGCATATTCTGTGATCACATCCAAGGAGAAAAATGCTCATCTACATTTATACGCATTTTTAAAAAACATACCCTCTCCAATGAGAACAGTGCAAGGAGTTTTGGGAATTGCCTCCCCAGCAAAAGTCACTTTGACAATGTGAGGACCAGCTTGAACAGGTTTATAGGTGCAGCGGTAGACCTGGTTGCCTTTGTCTTCCACTACAACTTCAGCAAGGCTTCTTCCCTGAGGATCCTCCACTTCCACAATCACGTCACCCACACCAGCACCTGCAAAGGAAACAAGCTCAGCTGAGCCTTGGCTTCCCCACCAGCACCAGGCACCCTGTTTCAGACCACTACCAGCTGTCTGTGCTCAGCCAGCCATCCTCTGCTGCCAATTCTAGGCACAGCCTCCGTGCTCAGCTTTTGCTGACAGCAATCAAACATTTGAGCAGAAAGTGGGCAAGACAGCATGGTGGCATTCCATGAAGTCAAACTGACAGGGCTCTGCTGCTCCAGCCACAGGGTTTCACAACATAGCACTGAATATACATACAGCCTGGCTACCCCACGGACACCACCCTGTAGAATCTCTATCGCAGATCAGCTTTACCAGTCAGTTCAATCTCTCAAGCTTTGAAGTGGTTTAGATTAAGAGATTGGACAAATGAATGCTGGTCTGACAAGGATCCTCTCTGCTGGACTATATGTATTCATTTTTGTTCAGACACCTGCTCCTCTCACATCTTATTCAACTCATCATACAACAAAAACAGTTTTCTATACACTTTCAGAGGCCAGACATGTCTTTACATGATTCAGACCACTCCCTCTCCCAATTAGAGGCTGAACATAATAGTTGCCTCACTATAACCACATTTAATTTTATTCCTAAAATCCCTCAGGCAGAAGGCAATCTCAAATATGCTACTCAGCATATTTTGGTGTTTAAATGCTACAAGTAACTGCCCTAAGTAGTTTCACATTGTTCTAAATGAATTAACATTTGTAGCATCTTATTGATTCATTCCTCTAGGCTACAGCATTGGCCTAATAGCAGGTAACAAATAATGTGATGGAGATGCCCTAATGAAGATAGTAACCCTCTAATAATTACAATAGAGGTTGAAACCAGATCATCATTGAAGTATGAACTCAGCACTGCAGCAGGTTCTGTAGAGCTAAATATAGAACACACTACACATTTATGGTTGGCTCACAGTTTATCCTTCACATTTATGTTCAACACGTCACATTCTTGTTTTAAATGAGTTGGGGACAGAAATCAGCCAGGAACTTGACTGCTGCCATCCAGCAAATTCATGGCAAATTTCTGGGTCAGGCTTAGCACCCTCTTGCCCCAGCTCAGCTCTGCACTTCAAATATTTCATACATAGCTGAAGCCTTCTGAGCAGCCCAGCTATTATTTCACCCGTGAGTTTGATGGGGCTACAAATCCTCATCCACTTTACAGCTATTTTTCCAAGGCCTTAGGTTCTCACATTTGAGAACACTGCAGGATTTCCATCATCACCCATCCCTGCTTACCTGCTGTGTAGAGGTCAAAGTAGGTAGGTTTATTGGCAATGTTCCCTGCTGCCTCCAGTCCCGGTCCTTTTGCTGTCACTTTGCTTGCATCTCCCTGGGCTTTGTCAACATTCACTTCAAATGGGCTCTTCGAGATGTGCTGCCCAGCAAACAGGACTGAAACCTAGGGACAGGGAGCATCAGCTTGGACCCATCAGGCAGAGGCAGGGCTCAGATCACCACCATAAAGCTAAGTGCAGGGTCAAGCACCTGCATTCCTAACACAAAGACTCTTTCCCTCAGAGGTGAGGGACCATCCATCCCACAACCCTCATCAGATCCATGCTAACTGCTGCCACCTTCTTAAAGTTCCATTGATTAGAGTCAGGCACACCAGCATGGAAACTTGAATCAGGATGTGCCAATACAAGGTGGACCTCCATCCAGCAATAAAGTGGCAGCAGAACTTGCATTTTATCTTTTCAGGCTGGCTGTGGGGACCAGCCATCCTAGAAAGTGTAAAAGCAACAGGATCACCCATCATAAACCTGTGACTATGGGCATCCAGAGACAAAGGGAGAGAATCCTTCTCTGCAAAATCCCTCCAGTGTACAGTACCATCAGCAAAGAAATACCTCATGGAAACAACCTGCTGTTTTCATCTGCATCTCTTCTGACAACGCACAAAACTGTCTTTGTGAGTTGCACAAAGTGGCCCAGCTGTAGCACTTGATACCCAAACACAAATGCACTTTCTCCCAACACACACTTCTTTTCCCCCTTGCAATGGGAGCAGCCCAAAAGCCAGATGGAGAACTAAGGCCACATCAATTTAACTTTTCTTCAGGATGCCTGAGGTGGCTCTTGCCCATTAGTGAATAGGGGGCCCTCAGGGGCTCATGTTAACAACCAGCAGAGCAGTGTGTCCAGCTAGAGAATACTGGTTATTGACATAAAACTCACCTTGTGAGGTCCAGTAACCCTTGGAACATACTGTACTGAGTAGGTTTTGTTTTTGTCACTGGACGGCGTTATCTTTGCCTAGGAGAGAAAACACATCCCTCGTCAAGCTGTGCCTACGCACACCAGCTGAACTCTTTACTGATACTGCAATCTATTCCAGAGTCAGCACTGTTAGATTCTTGTTGCTGTGAGAGCAGGGATCCTTGCTATCCCCCTCTTCTCACATGGAAAAAATCCCATTGGTTTTGTCTTTACAAGAGGGGAAGCAAGCTACCTTCTTCTCAACCCAGCCCTTTCCTTTGCTGTTAATTGCTGTATTGAGGCAGGCCAAGAGTGAGGAGACAGTAAGTCCAATGTACAGCTGTATTTCTCTGGAATGCTGTAACATGATCAAGTGGAACACTTGGATGAGAAGTTTCTATAAACATTAAAACCAGCATTTTAACTCAAAATGATTCATGGCATCTAAATAGTTGCTTTAGCCATTCTTGCAGAATGAGTAAATGCAGACAGTGATTTACTGATGTATGTTATCTAAAAGCAGGTCAGAGTGTACTTGGCCAGTCAAACTAAAGCTCTGCAACTACTGGACACTGGAGCTGTATTGCTTAGTTGCAGGTAGTGACTTTTTCAAGGCCATTACGAAGAAAAGCTTGAGGTTTCTTGCACTTCAGATAAACGGTATTTTGCAATTTCTTTTTAGATTACTTATTTGTCAAGAACTTACTTGTGAAAGATGAAGGTTACCGCAAAAACTGCAGCGTTCAGACCAATCTGACTTTTCCATACAAGACACTTATTGTACATACCTCCTCTCTGTTTCCTTCTGGATCTTCTATGAAGACCATCAGGTCACCCTGCCCAGCACTGATGGTGTCCACTGTGAAAATGGCAGGCTGCTTCACCATGTTCCCATGCGGCTCAATCCCTGTGAGACAGATACAGAACAGCACATTAGCTGCTGCCACAAACCTGGAAGGCAGTTTGGAGGCTGCCCAAAGGCTGTCCAACCCATTCTCCCTTGCAAGCCATCACAATCAGTTTCCCCAGACTTTTGCACATCATGTCTTTACCCTCTGCCCACAGCATGATGCTTACAATAAGGCCTTCTCTTACAATACAAGTATTTTTAAAAATTGGTTAAATCATTGGCACTCAACTCATCTTACAATCTCTGACCAAGTCAGGAACCCAGCTGCTATCTGGATTCAGATGAAAGCCAGTTACCCTGACATGTACTGAGGGTCACTCCCACTGCTGACAAGTGTAGGACTGATGCTGACAGCAAGTGGGACATGTGCATTAGCTGCTCTTTAGGAGCTGCTCTCTTCACATAGTTAAATGTTTGAGTGTGTTGCACCACAGAGAGGCAGGAGAGAAATTTTGGGAAGCCTTTAGGTGAAGCCATTACTCTAGAGCCAAGAGTAAAAGACTTACTTTAAGCAAGACAATTTTTACCTGTACTGCCCCATCTTACTCCATTTTCAAAATCCAGCAGTACAGACACTGCTCAGATTTACTATCCTTTGAAATCTGCTCAGACTACCTGGCCAGAGTGTACACTGTAGAAAGAGCATGCAGGAACCTCTTAAAACAGTAAAAATCTTGCCACTTCTTGTGGTTTCCACTTAACTTTTAATCAATTTCCTTATTCCCCAGCACAAGGCCTGCTACAGCATGCATTTACCAGCAGGGTTTCATCACATCCCTGTACACAGACCCAGGTCATGACATCTGTCATGGTGGTGTCAGACTGAGTGGGTGGAAGAACTTCCCAAAGTTGCAGATTCCAGACTAGCCCAAACACATCCATACCCTTCCGTCCAAGGCAATTTCTCCTTGGCTGATTCATAAAACCGTGGGCACTCCAGCTCCATAGCACAATTAGTGGAAAGTGCAACGTCTGATAGATTATAAAGGAAGTGGTTGTGAACAACAGAATTCCTGAACTTGTTTATCTTCAGAAAACAGTAACTTGAGAGTAATGCAAGGAAGACCATGTTTTTGCTAGGAAATCTGAGCATTCTGATAAGGTGTTAACAATTGACATATTCATTCCTTCAAACTAAGCCCTAAATTATCATCTAGCTGAAACTGCTACGAATTTGCTCTGTGTCTCTCCAGTCCATACTACAAGCACTAGGATAAGGTATTCAAGTTAAGTATCACACCTTCTGCAAGAACAAGAAAGATTGATTATCCTCCTCTGAAGACAATTTCAGCCAGGACACTATTGGTTGTACAGCGTTTTCTTGGCCTAGACTTCATCATCTAGATTTTACTGTCTTGTCAGTGGCCTGCTTTGGATGGTTAAATGAGAACTCCTAGCCCGCCACTGAAGACCTACACAACTCTGTACGTCCCCTCTGCAGGCTCATTTCACACCAGCTCTACACATGGCTGTCCTCAGCACAAACCCTCACGGTACTCAGGGTGGTGTGCTACAGCTAAGACTCTTGTTGGGAGCTTATGAAGAGCTTACATGAAAAAGGATAATAAAAAGAGCTAAGACTGACCCACTTTACACTTGACAGTCATCTTTTTCTGGAAGCACGAAAACCTGTTTCTCACCTGTCCAAAAGACCCTGCTCAGTCAAGGACTGAGCCCCTTGCTGCTGGAGTCACCTTCCAGTTCTGACATATCTTAGCAGTCAGAATTATCAATTAGTATATTTAGTGACTCTGTTTTGGCAATTAACTTAATGAAAGCATCAATCTTTCAAGAAGAGCCACTCACTCTAAAGTAATTTTCATTACAAAGGCTCCAGAGACACATGAAAGCAGACAAAGTAATTCCAGTTTTTGAATGAATAAAAACATGACTAAAGCCAGACTTGACAGACTGAGGCAGGCTGATCAGTCGTTTACACATCTGGGGCCTGAAAAATGTGTCTGTGTATTGTGGTTTGCTGTGGAAGGCACCTACAAAGAAAATCAACCCCAAGCTGGATAGGTGCTAAACCCACTCTGACTGTAGCAAATGCTCTTAAGTGCATAAATAAAGTCCATATCCCTTCATTCCATTAGTTATGTTTCAATGGAAAATCAAGTTTAAAAAACCCCAGGCAAATAAGAAAACCAGAAAAAAAATAAGGAAAGTTCTGTTTCTTTCCATTTCACTCTTGTAGACCCATTTCTGAAACACACTCATTCTGAAAGTCTTGAAGGACCAATAGCAGCCCAGAGATGAAAAAAAAAAAAAAAATTAAGGTGGAATGGAGAGCCAAGTGTAATGCTGAAGAGATGTCTTCCAACATGCCAACCATATTAAAGGTAAAAATCTGTTACTTATTCAGCTGTGACTATACTCCAATCTAGAACAGAACCTCATCAATAGTTATATGAAATTATCAATTAAAAAGGTCAGTTAAAAATAAGAATGCCTACATAGATCTACAGTTGCTTAAGCATCTATGGATATTCAGCAAATTCAGCCTTCAGTCCTTCCAATCAGTAAATACAGCCTTTCTAATAAAGGCTCAGCACTATTTAATGTCTCAAGGGCTACCAACCCATCTTTGTACATGTGCCAAGTATTCAACACTATAAATCAATTCAAGTAAGTAATTTAGAATTATCCCACTCTAACACATACCGAGCCTGGGTAATGGAAAACTGTCTCTACAGAGAGCCTGCCAGAGAGACAGTGAGGTGATGAAGTTTTTCTTCTTTTAAGGAGTGCTTTATCACAAGAAGCATTCCCTGGTAGATCATCACCCATCAACAGCAATACTGCTGGCCTGAATTCCACACCAAGGTTGTTTTAGCCCCATATCATGCTACTTCTTCCAGCTGTGGATGGGAGGCTGGCAGCTTGCAGAACAGGTTCAGACTGGGAAATTTACATGTTAGAACTAGGAGTGCCTTCTGGACTATATCCATGTATTTCTGAAACCAGGCACCACACCAAGAGTATACAAGTGAAACTTTGAAGTCAGTTAGTTACAGTAGGTCTGAAGTTCAACATAAGCAGAAAACCCCACCCAGCTTTCTGAAGAGTTACTGCTCTGTGCAGCTTCAGCTCACCAAGTCCTCACCTTTGCCATAAGCCCTTGCTTTCTTTGGATTCAGTTTAGGTTTTAAAGGAGCTCCTGGTTTCAGCTTGGCTTTGGGGAACTGGGACAGGTAAGTCATCACAGAGTGCTCATCCACATCAGGGTGGATAATTTCTTCAGGGGTAATAACCTGAAAGACAGTGCAATTAAGCATATTGTACCAGTGCTTGGTTACCGCAGGTGAACACAGAAACAGAACTATGACACAGACTTAGATTTCAAAACTCCCACATGCTAATGGGATTTCTTACACTTATTTTCCCTTTGATACACACAACATCATTTATTATCTCAGGCAAGAAAATCAAGAAGCTCATAATTATCCCAATGTGGTTTTGGGGCTTTTTCTGCCTTGATTACTAAGGGTTCTCAGGAGACTGCAAGAAACTTAATGGTACCAAGGCAAGAGAACAGCAGTTATGTTCCCCTTGGAAAGTGACATGGGGATAATTGACACTGAAAAAGTTAGTAATTCATAATCCTGTAGGCAACAGCTCTGAACTGCAAGGCTTGCAAAGTAAAACTTGTGACTCCTGCTTCCACAGTACAAGCTGCTTCAGAGACTTCTGGAATTCTGTCCAAATTTATCAGCATGAAAATAATCCAGTTTGTAAATACATTGCTCTCTGTTTGAACATTATCATTGCAGGTGATTTCCTAAGCCAGTAAGTTTTTCTTCTGTGGAATTCAATGCAGGAAAACAAATTCACTCCATGGACTAAGATGTCAGGCACCACCACATAGGCCCTTTCCTCCTACCTTACATGCTGCAACAGCATCTTTCCTCAGCAGAGACACCTATACAAATACAACCAGAGCTCTGAAATGTAATGGTGTGTTTCATTACAGTGCACCCTTTCTCAGGCAACTCTACATGAGTTAAGAGTAACTTTTCAAAGCATCCAAACAGCTTTACCTGCTTTCTTCAATTTAAACTCCAGCTAGTCACGAGACCAAAGCTGGCCACTGTGCTCGCCACGGGCAGCCCAAGGTTGGTGGCCTTACCTGTGGCACACCCAGCCAGTCATCCGCCTGCTGCATGGCTTCCCGAGCGTTGTCCACGGGCTTCTTTGGGTCCCAGCTCTCCCAGTCAGGGCACAACCCTGCAAGCACATTTCAGTTGTTGTGTGTTATCTGCCAAGGTGCTTCCCTAGCTGAAGAAACCAAGTATAAACTCCAGATCCCCTTGCATTACACTGCTTTGCAGAAAGACATTCAGAGCTTTGCAGAAGTAGCCAAAACAAGACAAGCACATGCTGCTTACTGAAACAACTCTAAGGCAACAATCAGTGTAGAGTCATAGAATGGTCTAGGCTGGAAGGAATCTTTAAAGGTCATCTAGATTGACCCCCCCCTGCAATGAGCAGTGATATTTTCAACAGAGCTCTGTGCAACCTGACCTTGAACATTTCCCAGGATGGGACATCTACCATCTCTCTAGGTAACTTGTGCAAGATACCACTCTAAATTTAGCACAAATACATTTACTATCCTTTTTGTTTCACTGGTTCTCTTGCAGCATATTTGGTAAAGAACATTTCAACCGCTTGCCACAGCAGCGTAGATTGCATTAGATGAACACCTGCAATCCCACTAGCAAGGCTGTTTTATTAAAAAAGTGAGGAAATTTTGCCTTTTTCACACTACATCAAATTATTTGCCTTAAGCAGCTCAGTCTCAGATTGCTAAACACTGAAGTTTCAATTAGTGTGTTCAGTTAGAGAGCTCTGTGCTCCCTCTGCAAACCTACTTCAGGAGAAGACATGAAGTCTCCCACTGCACCCTGAAGTTGAAAGGTTGTTGGCACTTGCTGTGGGAACAATCCTTTCTTCCATTTAGGAGCCAGCATTTCTGCCTTTGTCCCTTGCACCCAATACAAAGCTTAGATGTGGCGCCTCCCATAATGCAATCACACATTCTGCTACAGGCTAGAATTTCTCTTGGCCAAGAAGTTTACAACTTGCTGCTTCCTGCAGCTGGTCTCTTTGGACTCTTTTGGTTTTCTTGAAAGCCTCATTCCAGTCTCAAGCTCAGCAGCGAAAACCTCCTCACATAGGGAGAGCAGCCATAAGGACAACAAGCAAGGAAAACACTGGCCATCAGAACAAAGGACTTACCTGGAGCACAGCTGTCAACAAGAGCACCCAGTGCTTTGCCATCCTGCCAGTTCTGATTGAAGTTTGTGATTGGCAAGTAAGGAATTTTGTTCTGGATCCAGCCCAGCAGCCTCTGCTTAGGAGTCTGCTTCTTTGCATCATCATCACCTTCATCCTCCCACACTGGCATAGAAATGGAGTAGTGAAGGATAAGGGTCCATATCAGGCCAAGGATCAGCTTCAGGTTTCCATCAACTATGGCTTTGCTATCTGGAAGACAAAATACATATAACTGATTACCTGCCATTCTAAAGAAAAGAGGTGTGTTTTTAAAACAGTGTGCCTGCACTCATGCAGGTAATCAAGGACAAGAAAACTGACCCAGGGCACTTGCAGACATTTGTTCAGGTGGAGACTCCCTTCCTCACAGGAAGCATTAGAAAGGGCAAAAAGAGATGAGTCAAAGGACTCAGTGCTCTCCAGTTGTCACCTGCTCCTTCAGCAGGAGAAGTGGCAGTTTAAGATCTCTAGTACTTTGATTTGGATAAGTACCACCTCATATTTTGTAATGGCATTTGTATCATATGAAAAAGGCCAAACAGCATGTGATGGAGGTCACAAAACCAGCATTCCAAAAGGCATGAGACACTCCAGGGCATAGATAAAAGCATCATTTAGGAAACACCATTTATATACAGAAACATGTCTCCCACACACATCAATAATTTGCCTTTTAAATAGTAGGGAATAAAATAAAGTGCTGCTCTGTAGTGAAGACAAGCAAATACAGAGTTTGGAATTGGTCTGTCTTGGATATATCAAGACCTGTGTACGATCAGCAAAGTGGGCAGGTGGAAGTCCCTGGACAATCCTTTGCTCCATAACACAAGACATCATCCCTTCACACTACAAATTCAGAGCTACAGAAAAGAAGAGCCAGCTTTGGCTTTTCCATATCATGCTCCAGCTTAAGAAAAATTTATCACCAGAGTGGCTATGCTGCTGTTCTGCTTTAAGACACACTATGGAGCTAAGTTTAAGGCTGCTGGGTCAGATCAGATTTTCATAAGCAAAGTCTGCAGGGGCAGGATGCCTTTCTGCATCAGTTTGGCTTAGTGAAGTGACCACTACAGTTCTGCAAATTCACATGCAAGTTACTTCAGCTTTAATGAGTCACACACAGGATGCCTCTGTTACAATCAGCACTGTTGCTTTTGCTTTATTGATTTGTCCCTTATTAAACTCTTGAAATTTTGAGGCGTGGGCTTCGTTTCTCACGCCTCCCTCCCTTTGAGCTTGTAGTTGTTACTCAGGCTGTATTACACTGTTAACAGCTCTAGTTTTTCAAGCTCACACAAATCAGAGCTCTTCTGCAATGTTTCAGGATGCTCTCAGCCGACAATTCCTCTTATTCCCAGCAGAATGTTACAGCACAGCATTTTTTGGTTCTTTCCTCCATTTCAAGTGCAAACTGTTACAGAAATCCCTTTTCAGTCAACAGAAGTTACAAGTAACCTGGAAACTTCTGTCTACTCTCCAGCTCCTGCAGCATATGCTAGAGTAAAGACAATTACAGCTGTATAAACTCTCTTTCATGCCACCAGAAATCTTACAGAGTCCTAGGAGCAAAGTAAAAGTGTTCTGTAACTGGATTGCACTCTCCAGTTCACATCCAGAATGTTAACAGGCAAGTCCTCCAAGATTACCCTCCTCGTGCCCGGCACTCACTGGGCATGCCTTTACCTACTGCTCTTCAGCTGTAGAGACCACAGCAGCAACCCAGCACCATCTTATCAATGCAAAAAGATCTACTAACTTTTAAAACAAGTGTTTATACAGAATAGTGATCAAGAATAGCAATCACCCTTTAACCCAATGCTCAGGCAAAGCAGTTAATATTTACATGGTTTCACAATAGAGCAGTATGTCCTAAACAGATAATGCTGTAACTTAAGACCTTGAAAGGCATTTGGACTTTCTGGGTAGTTAGTGTCTGGTTTCTACTCAGATTTATTTGCATGAGATTTTTTAACATCAGTTTTGACTAATCTTACAGGATTACGATTTGTGTCTGCCACTTGACTACTCACTGCTGACTACACATCCAGTCCAAGATACACAATAGATGGCTATGGGGTGATTAAGCCCTACTGGGTTTTAATTACAGGTTCCAAGGTAAAAGTCTACATCACATAAACAGTGGGTCTCCTAGCAACAACTAAACAGGCCCTACTGTTACCCTTTTCTGTCCTCTTTCCAGCTGAGCTACAAACAGGTCAGCGCCTTCTGTCCCCCTGTGCCAGCAGCTCCTTCATCCCACTCCATGGCACAACTACCAGGTCACACTTGGTGCTGGAATACACCAATGGCCAGCCCACCTCTGCTCCAGAAATGCCTCCAAGCTTCAGTTTCAGATTTATATCAACATCAGCATTTTTACTAGAGGGACATAGCAATGATTTAGTATACTACAAGCAAGCTCATTTCAGAAAACTATCCAGCACTTCCAGGGAGGAATGCCAGCAGGACAGAACCACCTTGAGTACAATGCTACATACACATTACTCAATATAAAGAATGGCTCATTTTATATTTATAGCACATCAATAATGTCTGTATGTGGTTGCACTGTGGTTACTGCAGCAACCAGCTGCATCTTCAGAGCTGCCCCCAGCACCCCACTGCCCTCTCCAAAGGCACAGCTGACTTGGGGAAAACCAGCCTGTACAGGCTTTCCATCCAGAGCAAGAATATCTCATCTCACCAGCCTCATCCAGAAAGGCTGGGCACAGGGCTGCTGCCCTGATGACAGGAAAAGGTCATCACAGGAACAGGACAGCTCTTCCTCTCTGGGGTTGGTGCCATTGCCACGACTGCACTTTGTTAGCAAGTCAGCAAGCCCTCACAGCCTCCCAGCTTCCTGACTGGCATAGGGATCTCATGATGTCATTTTTTCCAAGCTAAGGAGGAGGGCTTGTCTGCTTTCATTTGGGGTGGGAAGTAGGCAGGGAGAAGAACTCCTGGGCAGGACAGACCTTATCAGCACCTCACAGAGCTGCCCACAGGCCCTTCTCACAGGCACCCCACTCCCAGCACTGGCTCACAATCCCTATCACTATATTAAAGAACCAGCAGAACATTCAAGAGAAGACCAAAGTCCAGCTCAAAGCAGGCTTAGCTTCCATGCACTGCTGTAAAGCTCAGCTCCAGCTGAGCACTCAGCCTCACCAGAAGAGACTCTGCTTTAGTGCTGCCTTTTTCATTAATTGACTAAAAACATTCAGTGCATCTTGGGCTTTAAGATGAAAGTGGCAACCAGGAATACATGCATCCATTTAGGTTCTGTACAGGGAGCACAGAGCTGGCCCTCTCTGAACACTTAGTACAACCAAATTTACAAGCATCCCCCACCAGTTCTGAGTGCACACTGTAAGTGTAATACTGCCAAGGTGTAGGGATAGTGGAAAGAATAATATATTCCAATGACACTTAAGCACCAACAATCATTACTGCAGGCCCTGCTTGTATCCCAGCTCAGCTGGCTTGCCACTGAATTCCCTCTACTCCCTGGTCTGCTTCAAGACACTTTCTGGCCATCTCAGGCTGGAAAACAGATTACATAAACAGCAGACTTCCACCACTGCTTTCCTACAACAAAAATTACTTTTAGGCATACTTATTACTCACACAGTCAATGCTTTACAGAACCTTTAAAGTCATGATTCTCAACTGCTCCACTGGAGCTCATAGTAAATTTACAACATAGAGATGCACACTTGTGTCAGTGCTTCTGAACCAAACAGCCCAGCCCCTTGACAATTCATCTCCACCAGCCCCAGCTGCATTTGGCTTTCAGCTTCAATGAGTTAGGTGGACAGAAACAAATTGCCTGCCTGCAGCTGTGAGAGCATGTTTACTCCACAGCACCAGCCACATTTCCGTAGATTAAAGGAGCCCTCTCCATGCAGGAGACAGCCACTGGTCCCTGCCTTCCTGGGCTTGGAGGAAGCAAGCTGCTGGATGTCATCCGCCAAGATCATTTAGCAGGGCTGAACCAACTCTTTACAGCATCATTGCAGACAGCTTTAATGTAACCCTTCTTGGAGAAAGCACAGTCATCTGCATAACTTGCTTTACTCATGTCACAGTGCTTATGTTAACCTCTGTAAGATGCCCTTACAGGTATGTCAGAGAGCAATGTTCCCTGGTTTCCATAGGAGATGTGCGCTTTGGAGATCAAAGTCCCTGCAAGCTGACTCATACTTGCTGACAGTCACTGGACTTCTACCTTCAAAGGGCACATTTTTATGGGAAGCCCAGGAATGAAGCAGGAATCCATTCCACAGGCCCTCCCTCTTGCTTCAACACTAGTACTTGGGAGGACTTTAGCTCAACTGGAAACAGGCAACTTTAGAGATGCCATCTAGAAGAGCCAATGGATGAAGGGTTTGGAAAGAGGGTTTTGTGCTGGTTTTGGTGGGTTTGGGATTTTTTTATTATTATTAGAACTAAGAATTTTGTGGGTGTGTTATGCAAGTTCTCCTGCCACTCTTGCTGTGGGCTTCAAAACTTTGAATGCTGCAAGGTGACCACTTTCAGACAGTCGGCAAGTTCTTATGGCTAGACATACTGTCCTAAACCAGCAAGAAGCAAAAACCACAGAAACGTTTATGTTTGGATTTCACACAAACCTTCCTTCTCACCTATACTGTTCAATGTGCATTTTAACTTCAACTCTCAATTTCCAACTTGCTTTCCTCCTCTAGAAGTACCTGATGATAACCCAATATCAACAAAATAGCAGCAGCCATCAGCAAGAAGCGGCCCCCACTCAGCTGCAGGCAGGCAGGAGCTGCTGTCAGCCCACTGCCAAGGTCCTGCTGTCAGGGTGCATCTCAACATGACATACATGCTGACTGCTGGAGAAAACCTGCCAGCCAGACTTAAGCTCTTCTGCAGAATCAACAGCAGTATTGAATAAGCAAGCATACACTTTCTTAAAAAAAAAAAAAAGCACCTATATATAGCCTACAACATTAAGTTTTATGTAGAAGTATCCTGCTTCCTAGTCAGCTATTAAGTGGCTGCCTAGTAGGGTGAACAGGAAAACAGGCTGAACCAGAGCTCATTTGCTTCCATCACACCTCTGAGTCTAGATTGTAATTCTTCCACTTTTATTATCCTATTAACTAAGTGGCAACCAGCCCAAAAAATGGATTATGGCAATTCCATAGGCCAGCAGTACATACCACCAGTCTCAGTCTTGAAAAGGAACCAATTTTCAACTGCTCAAACTGATTTATAACTGTTGCTCTATACAAAAATACTAATACGATGTTACACTTGGACTGCTAAAATCACACTCCTCAAAGCAAAAAGAAAGATGTCCAAGTGCAGTGTGACTAGTCTGAGCCAGCAATGTGACCATTTTGAGACAAATGTGTGTCATATTTATGGCTTGGGCCACAAAAAACTTCCCAACTCAACCTACCAACTAGAAAACTGCCAGTTCCTGATCCTCTGCATTTCTGCTTATAGCTGCCCCAGGAGCCAGTGCCAGAACTGAAACCTGGCACTGGCTGGAAGCTTGCACATTTATCTACTCCATTAGAACTCCCTAAATTCTACTTGGAACACATGGCTTGAACAATATGACCTTTAATAGGTCTATAATTCTATCATTTAGGAAAAAAAAAAAAAAAAAACAACAAAAAAAGCATTATAAACAAGTTTGTGACTAGTATCTTCTGCTCATGTGCAAGTCTGCTCTGCATTCAGATTAAGCATAAGTACTACCCAAACTGTGGCAATGTTGCTTGAACTCTGCCCTACAGCAGAGCTGCAAGTCATTCTCTGCTGGACAATTAGTGGAAACAAGCTACGGAGCCAGCCAGCTTCCTTACTAAATCAAGCTAGTCATACAGATTGTGGAAGCATTGCAAAACAAATGAAGGACTGAAAAAGCAGCTTTTGAGTAGTGAATTTTATTTTTTTTTAATAGTTTCATGGCTGAGCCTGAAGTCAACACAGTTTGTTCACTATCTCACAGAGCCATCTCAGAAGCTTTGCTGTCGATTTTCACACTGAGAAGTTAAACCACAACCAGAACTGATTTTTCCATCCACCTTCTCTAAAAAGTGGTCCTCCTCTTCATTTTTTATGTCTTCCATATTTAAATGTTTGTTCTATGTATTATACGTAGGGAGAAACCAAATCCATGGTTCTCGATACAAAACAAAGGAGGAGTCTCACCAACAGCCCTTACTCCTTATTTCCAGGCATGGAAGGAATAATTTTGCATAGCACACACAAAGTTCATAGCAATTATGGATCAGTTATGAAGAGACTGTAGAAATTTTAGATCTTAGCATCTTTGTCTGAGCATTTCCCTACCTCTAGTTATTCTCACCTATTTTTAAATAGCTATAGCAGCTATGGGACAGAAAAATTAAGCAATGATTAGGGCTTAATCTTCTGGAACAAAGAAAACACCACAGTGAGCAGAGCCACATGCCAAACAGAAGTATACAGATGAGAAGGAGCTGAGCAAGCTGCCCAAGGAAATTCTTTGCTGAAGCATACAGTATGTGTTCACAGGCTTACTGTGTCTGCTAAAGACATTAGCGACATCCTCTGTAGGGATAATATGTCTTTAAATCAATTACAGGGGTTCCTCTGTGCTTTGAGAACATACTGCAACTATTTCCTCCAGTATCCCTTAAGCCCAGGTCCCCATCCTCAGGGCCAGCACATCTCTTGTGCCCTGCCGTGTGCAGCCGCCCACCCCAGGGAGGCACAGGCAGTGCCATCACACAGGGCTGGTTTGTGGATACCCAGCTGTGACTGCCAGCCTCTAAGTGCCACAAGCTCCAGTCCCACTGCAGCTCTGCCTCTCAGCAGCATTTGCAGGCAGTGCTGTGACCCCCAGGACAGCTGATCCTCAGAACCAGCCTACCTGAGTCTCCCTGGGCTTTCAGCTCACTGGCTCCCAGATGAGCACCCACACCCTACCAAGGCACAGCCACTCCTCAGCTTCACTAACCAGCCTCAGGGGTTCCACCACCTGAGGAAGTGTATCTTCGGGAAGTCTAAGTGATACACCATGTACACTCAGAGATCTAGTAAGCTTTTTACAAGGTAGGTTTTCCAGAGGAGGAATGGCTTTTCACTGGAGGGTTGTAAGAATAGTAACTGAGTGGTGATCTAGACACAGGCAGGAGGATGGAAAAGAAGATAGGGGGTTATTTTTTTGCAAGGGACAGAAACCATTTTCTTCTAGGCTTACCAGGGTGATTGGTTATTAAAAAAAAAAATAGTAAGATTCCTTTGTGAGACAAATCTAAATCTCTGGATTTGAGATATTAAACCCTACACTTCAGAGGGTTTTAAACTATCAAAACAGTGTTTACTTCAACTGGATTTGAAACCAATTATGTCAGAACTTCAGGCCACTGTTGCATACATCATCCTGTACTGCCTGTTGGGGCTCTAGAAAGGATCTCATGAGGTGGAGCTGGCAACTGAAAAAATAAGTTCAAATCCAGTCCTTTTAGCGTAGGTTTGGCAAAAAAAAAAAAAAAAACCATCACACAGACTTTTAATACAGTAAAGAATAAAAATAATCAAACCAATGGAGCTCTCAGGAGCAAAGTACAGATTAAAATAGCTCTGCCCAACTTCTTAATAGGTACCCAGAGAACACTCATGTCTCACATCCAGAAGAGAAAGGCATAACACAAAGCAAGTTTAAGCCAGCAGTATAACAGCAACAGCAACCAACCCAGCTTCTCCAAGAGAAACTCAAATCACTCAAGAGGGCTTGAAAGAGAAGTCAAGAATTTCAAAATTAGGAATTCTTAAGGCGGCTAGGGAAAATAGTCAAACTGCGGGTGGCTTATGATCAAATTCCTTAATACTTTCAGTCTGAACACACCTAGGTTTCTGCTACCTTAAGTGCCATATCCAAAGTTAGGATAAGAGGAGGTAAATACATTACTCTTACGTCTAGGAAGAGCTGCAGACAGGTGTTAGTGCACATCCAACCCTTGCTGTGAATGCTGTCTGTGAGCACCAGGAGGGCTCCACACTGCTGGCACGCTGCTGGATGGGATTAGCAGTGAGCAAGGATGCAATACAGAACAGTAAGAGCTGCCATTCACTGTGGCTATTTCAGCCAAGCAGATCCCCACTCACAGCTGCAGGACTGCAGCACAGATACCGAGCCGAACAGCACACAGGAATGCTGTGCCCATTATCTGACATCTTTTTGGGGCGGGGGGAAGAAAGGAAGGCGTCTGAATGTTCTGCCTTTGTAGAGCAGCAAGTTGCCATGAGTGCTGCTTTGTCCGCGGGCAGCGAGCGCCAGCGCCACACTAACCCCAAAACCCCGGCTCACCTCGAGCCCTGGCACAGCCGAGCACCGGCGGCCGGGGCACAGGAGGCACCACAAGGGCTTTCCCCAGTGCTGGAACCCCCGTGCCCCACCTGCAGCTCCCGCCGCATACACGGGCAGCGGCACAGCGGGCTCCGGGCCTGCCACAGCACGACACCGCCCACGGCATCAGTGCCAAAACCACCCCACAATGGGCCCTGTGAGCCCGGCCCCTGCACCAGCGCAGCACATTCCCCGCTGCTGAGCTCATCCCAACGCCCCTCCGGTGCTGCTACCGGCCCCAGGAGCGGCTGGGACACCGCGGTCCCACACGCCTGTGCTGGGACAGACTGCACCGAACCAGCAGGTGACATTCAAACCCTTCGATGGCAAAGATCCACGTTTCCAGGGAGGAATGAGTGGAAGCTGGGTGGCAGAGCAGCCAGCCTTCACGCTTCACTATGCAAAGGGAGTCCAAGGCTCATGGGACAATTCTGCTCCCCATGGGCTCGAGTCAGCAGTGCCCCATCCTCCAGGACAGCACAGCCAGCAGCATGGCAAGGCTGACGGCATCAGCCTCACAGACAACAGGAGATTGGGAACGCCCCCGGACAGCACCTGGCAGCACGGGATGGGGCTGTAGAGAAGGGCTTCAGGATAGCACCCACACGGACACTCAGCCCCAGCAGCCCCAGGCTCAGAGGTGGGTGGAGGGAAGCTCCAGGAAGCCATGGGAACAGCACAGCACAAGGCGTCCAAGTGCTAATTAATCATCCAGGAATAACTTGAGAAGGAAAGTCCCTGCAGTGGGGAGTGAACATGCCAGAATTGGATTTCTGCTAAATGATGGAGGGAGGGGGAAGAAGGCATCCTCCTGCCTTTATCACACTCTGCTGAGAAACACTTGGCTCAACTTTTGAAACCAAGTGATGTGACACAAACTACACCTCCCTCCTCCAGTTAGGAGAGAAAAGGGAATGATCCTACACCCGGTCTGTGCTCTCCAGGAGTCAGTACATTTACTGCCATGGCACAGGAAGGCTTCACCTTCCCATCAGAGCAGACAGCTACACCTGAGTCAGCAACACCACTAGCCAATTCACAGGAAAGGAATTTCAGTTTAAGCAAGACGTTAAAATTTTAGTCAAATGTATAATTGTCTACACCTCACAAGAAACACTTCTCTAGGAGTCTGACCAACTCAAGGTTGTCTCATTCACATGTGCAAACAAAAAAAAGCAGGTCCTCACAACACAACTTGGGCATACACAACCAGAAAGCCAAGCCTCTTTCAGAAGGGCTGAACTGAAAAAAACAACTCTAGTGCCAGAACAATGCAAGTGACACAACAAAGCTACAAACTGTCTCTGAAGCTTAAGAGTGCTGTAAGCATCTCTGTAGGATTAAGGTAATCCTAAATCTCAGGTTACTTCAGGTCTCATCAAGGTCAAAAACCTGTCTCGTTCCTGCAAAGACCTCCCAGAGGCTGGCAGAGTCGTTAGTGTTGTTCTGTATCTCACATTAATGAATGAACGTTACCAATCTTCAGGGCAGGGGATAACAGGAAGGTCCACCCTCAGGCACCTCAGACACTGGAGAGAAAATAATTGGAAGACAGGGCTACAAAAAACAAAAAAAACCCCAAAAAACCAACCAAATAAATAAAAAACCAAAACCAAAAAAACCCCCAACCAAACAAAAAAAAAAGATGCCTCAGCAAGACCAAAGAAGCAATGTAATAATGCAGAGGTTTCCAGGCACCAAAGTGACCTCTGTGCTACTAACAACGTGTTTATTCACACTGGGGGTAGGTCAAGATAGTTATATGAAACAGCATGTAAAATCTTGCAGAGATAAATGAGCCTATTCAGATAGGGCTGTCTAACATCTCCTGTGTAACAGACGCCAGGCACAAAAGCTGCAAGGGTTGGACTTTGTGAAGCCAAAACCAACACATTTGAAATTATCAGAACTGATTACTGTTTGGGGAAATCCTTGGCCACAACATACACCAAGATTCAATTTTTCCATTTGAAACCAGAATTGCTACACTGACTGTGATTCACTGTGCACAGGGCTGTTCAAAGGAAATCCCCATTCATGCAGCCCTGCACAGCTCAACCCATCTCCACTCTGCACTGCAGCACCAAAGTACTGAGGATTGGAGCACATTTTGTGGTTTGGGGTAAGTAACACATCAGAAAGTAACCTACCAGTTACTTTAGCTTTACAAAAGATTTGTGGTTTTTCTCAGTTTTGATCATGTCTGATTCTAAGCACCTAACAGCACTGCTCTATGCAGGCTTGTTTTGAAGCATGTAAGCCCAGGTACCATCCTACAGATGCTCTGCAGCTTAATGACAGAGTTGATCCAGCTATCACTGTCCAACCATTTCCCTGAGAAGCAACAGGCAAGGTAATTAATTTTAACATGCTCTGCTCAGTTTGGCTGGGGTAGAGTGAATTTTCTTCACAGTAGCTGGAACAGGGCTGGGTTTTGCATTTGTGCTGAAAACCATGCTAATAACACAAGGATGTTTTTGTTACTGCTGAGCAATGCTTACATAGCATCAAGGCATTTTCTGTCTCTCACCCCACCAGCAAGTTGGCTGGGGATGCAGAAGAATTTGGGAGGGGACAGCAGATCCCCAGTGACTCAAGGGATACCCCATACTATATAACACCATGCTCAGCACAAAACCAGAAGAGAGAAGCAGGGGGGACATTTGGAGTGATGTCACCTGCCTTCCCCAGTAACCATTACACATGACAGATGGCTGAACACCTTCCTGACCATAGGAAGTGGTGAATAAATGCCTTGCTTTGCTTTGCTTATTAAACTGTCTTCATCTCAACACACGAGTTTTCCCACTTTTACTCTTCCAATTCTCTCCCCCATCCCACAGCAGAGAAGTGAGTGAGCAGCTGTGTGGGGCTGAGTTGCTGGCTGGGCTTAAACTATGACATGTGCAATTGTACCTTCAGTGCAGATTGGAACAGGCAGTTTGGAATTACCCCCCAAATGTGAATTTCATCAGTTCATTTTGACATTCAGACATAGTACTCACTCAACACAAACACACAGCACCAGAAGTAGCCCAAAACCCACACACCCCAACACCAGAACTGTCCCACCAGGCCACTGCCCTTCAACACTGCTGTGATGATGTGAAACACCTAAAATGAGCCCTTATCCTGTCTTCAAGCTACAGCCATCACCACAGCATTGCCATGTGAATGTCAAGCAGGAGGGGGTGACACAAAGCCAGGCTGCTTTCTGCAGCTGCACACTGAGCAAGGATGTGCAGGACACAGTCACTACAAACACATGCATGGCCTGGAAAGTATTGCTGCTTTTCCATGACCATTATGAAGGTGTCTTCAAGCTTCTGTGCATAAGCCAGCTAAATTTAATCCCCCATGAGCTTTCACATGCAGACACCTACCCTCTACCCCCCTGGAAACCATATCTAGCCCTCTCCAAGAAGGAATGGGGTTGCTTTCTTCCTGAAATTCCAATTCTTAAGTAAACAATATTGTGTGCTGTATCTTGAAGAAAAAATGCTCTCCCCCTCTTTCTGGGGAAACAATGAAGATGGAACACATTTCTGTATGCTTGTGCAAGACAGTAAACACACCTCCATCTGCACATCACACCAGGCTCTCCCCTGCACCGTGCGGATTTGAGCCCTGTGTGTTTAACACCCCACACGCGACAGCGCTGTGTTTATGCAGTTTCAGCTACAAGCCGCTAACATAAGGAATAGAGCTTGGCTTGAGGCCCAGATAATTCATCCAACTGTGGCAGCCACTATCAGACAGACCTCTTCTGAGAGGAGCTTTCATGAGCAGAAAAGGGTGGTGAGTCTGCGGAGGCACAGTGTGCACAGGTGGTCTCCAAGCACCTTAAAGAGGACTAGCTGGGATTAATGGCACAGCCTGAGCACACATTAGCCCCAGCTGTGTGACACCCGCTCATGCAAACCATACCCCCATACCTCCCACCCAAACTCACTCCCTGCACTCACCAAAGCTTTGCTTCAAATGTGTGCATTCTGCATGGCCCCAAATAGTCCAAGTCCCCATCTCACCCCAGGCCCCAGAACTACTCTCCTGTGCTGTGGTCCTGTGCCATGCCAGGGCTCTGCTCAGGGGCCATCCTGTCACTCTCCTAGCAAAACACAGAGGCAGGTCTGCTCATCTGACACCATCAGCCTAACCCAACTTAGTCAGGAGCTGCTCAGCCATAACAGGCTCTGGCTGCTAACAGCTTCCAAACTAGCCAGTGCTCAGAGGGATACTACCCTTCCTCTCAGAGGCTGGACTTCAAATCCTCCAACTAAAGGCTTCATACAAGTCTTTCCAAACTTCACAAGCTTGCAGATCTCTCCCTAGTCTTCAGGGACAGCACTCCATCACACACATGCTAACCAAGAAGGGTGCAGGCAATGACCCAAATTCAGCTGCAGGATCCCATTTTTAATCTGCAGTCTCACACTGTTCACATTTGCAAGCCTATTGTATTTCACATTTTTAACACAACACTAAAAATGTAGAGCACCAGCTCCAGAGGCAATTCTTCTAGAGCTGGAAAGAATAGTTGCAGCAACTTCACAAGCTACATTGCTCTGTCTGATCTCCCATACCTCTTCCAGGTACCTACCAGGCTTGATGCAGGGTTAGACAACATTGTTTTTTAGCAATTCCTCCATTTCACCCTGAAAAATGTTTACTGGCGTACTTTTACATCCATCCAGCCCCAACAAGAGTCCCACACGTGTTTACCTTACTCCCAGAGGAAGTCTGGGCTGCTTCTTTCAGCTTCTACATTTGAGCTTAAATACTGCTGCTAACCAGGTACTGCTTCAGAAGTCTGAGTTACTTTTCTTACAGGAAGAATAAGAAATATACTGCAGCTTGTTAAATCCTATGTTTAAGTAATAAAGCTGGTTAATTTAAATATTTGCACTTCCTCTGCCTTAGGCAGTGGTTTCAACCAATAGCTGCAGCACTGTGTGAAGCAGCTCATTTTTTCCTCTTTGCAAATAAAACCTTTCAGAGGGACATCGTTTTATTCAGTTATTTATCTATATCAGAAGACATATTTCTTTACTCAAACACCAAACTCAGAGCTGGGCTACAAAGCCACGGTAAAACCTGAAGTGTTGAAGTAGGGCTTTATGCCACTAACTTCAGTGGGCTTCCCTGTTTGAATCAAGAGTCAATCAGCAGAGCTTTCCACCCAGGAAATCCCAGACATCTCCACTGTTTACAGGGACTGAACTAGCAGCTCCTCACTCAAGTCTCCTGCTCATAGTGCTTTCACAGCAAAGCAAACCTTCACCATGACACAACCCTCACAGAGTAGCTCCAAACTGCCTCTTTCAAGAAAGCAGCAGATTGGGATATACTGCAGTGAGAATCCCAATGGCAAAGCAGTTAATTCTATGGGACAAGGTCTTTGTAATACCCTTGTCCAGGAGTAGCACATGCTTCTATCCCTATAGCTGCAGAAGTCTGCAAGTCATTAGCATGCTCAGCAATGCTCACTGAGCAGCCACAGATCATCCAGTGTGACAGCACCATGGGCATGCTGAGCCACCCTGCTGTACATGGCTGAGAGCTGAATGCAATCAGTGTTTCTTCACTCGTGTATTTGGAGAGAACCTGGACCACTAGAAGACTACCTCAGGCTCTTCTATGTTTTTTGGAAGCAAAAAACATTAACTGGCCACCTGGGAGCTGCAGGCACACTGCAGCTTGGGGATCTGCAGGCACTCCTGGATCACCTGACTGTGGCCTCCCACCAAGTAGACAATTCACTTGGTCACTAGCACTTTGACTGAGCTATCCCTGCTCCTGCTAAGCACTCAGGTTAGGCCAGAGAAGTACTATTAGTACAGGAGCTGGTTTATCAACATGCAGCAACCTCTGCAAGCTGGGGTCTTCTCCAAAGCAGCTGTATTGGGCTGTGGCAAGTTACCCTCCTCCCTTTGGCCACCCAAGTTCAATGTCAGTGTTCAGTTGTCCAGCACATATGCTGCATCCTCTGTTAAGAGCATAGAACTCACATAAGTCAGCACTAAATAGCACAGGAACACATGATCACAAAGTACTGAGAGCATTAAGGTAGCACCACCATAGAGGGTCCTCCACTCCTGGTTTAAAAGCCTCCATGTCTTAGTCCTGACTTTTGACAGTAGCAGTGTCCAGCACTGGTGAGCTCCAGCTGTGGCACCAGAAGTCACTGCCTTTTTAAACATCATCACAAATTTTCTGACAGTCATCAGCCTAGATTTTCTGCTTCTTCATAGCTGCATTTTTACTACATGCCTAAAAGAGTTACCAAAAGCAATAACCCCCAGAGACAGCTAAAGCTGTTTCTATTTGACTTTTAATTAGATCATTGATCTTGTTCTAGTGGTTACATGAGCTATAGGATATTTGCATGCAACCACTCTGGCAATCAACAGCCGGAACAAAACTGAAACAACACGATTAACATCCCGAGTCTTCCCACAGATGGTATTTTAAGTCTGCTCAGACATTAGCTTGTCCCCCACAAGGGAATTTGGTAACAAGCCATGTCTGGGGAAGTAACAACTGCCCAGAGAGCCGCTGTAACTAGAGTGACATCAGCAAACAGCATCCCTTCAGGAACACCCAGGTGCTGAAGGAGGCTCAAAGATGCCTGGACTTCAGATTATTTGGGAGACCAACACGCAGCATTACTTCTAGTTTCACAGAGAAACTACAGAAATTCATTGTCTAGCTGTGATGGTGAGGCAACATATGATACCCTGCACCATCAAGATGACAGTTAGACACCAATTTTGTTTAGCAAGCCAGCATTTCCTGTTCTGTAGCGAGGACCAAAAGCAGAGATAAATCCAAGATTTGTGTCTCACACCATGACAGATACAAGGTGTATTTATTATACTGTCAGTTCCCAGTGTGGAAGATATGTCAAAGACAAATGCAGGACCCGGCACATATACCCCAGTTCAGGCTCTTTGCTCCTGTAGTCTGAGACTAGGGAAACCTGCTCTTATCATTCACCTTATAACAAAGGAAGGATCTCTGCAAAGCTAAAGCTCACCTCCAAGATGTACCAGCATGTTTTAGCACTGAGATTTAAATTAGTTCCAAGATCTGGCTTGCCAGTATTTGCCTATGGAAAGTCCACTAAAACTGCTGCACCTACTACTGCAAGGTCGTTGTGAGAAAAGGGAATGCAAAACAGTTAATTACACCAATTAAAGGAAACACAGATAGAGCAAGTCAGTATCTAGCCGAGGGGAACAGCATTTCCTCTTCTGTGTTTGAATAACCTTCAAATGCACATATCATGGGTGTTTGCCTTCTGCTGCAGGGCCCCAGAGCAGACACAACATACTGTACATAACATAGCTCACCACTTGCTCATGTTGGGCCCACCAACTACAACAGTGCATTTTATGTAGGCTCAGAAATGCAGAATACATTATCTCCTTACAAGAGAGGCCACAGACTAATCAAAACCAGTAGGCAGCCACAAGCACACAGGGTAGCCTGAAATTGCTGTGGGCTGTGAGGTGCAGAGGAGAGCAGCCACCAGCTTCCTACCCCCAGGTCAGGCTGGGGCAGCCCCCAGGGCCAGACGTGCTCACAGCACCAATGCAAAAGACAGGAGTTGGCATTTCAGAGCAGCATTTAATAGCTCAGCCCAAAGCTCATCACACAAGTTTCAGCACAAAAAGTGTGTGGAAGCACATCAGCTGTGTGTGGACTAGCAGTTGCCTCCAGTGCTTTCAGCTGCTGCTCTGCAGCAGAGCAGCCATGCAGAGGGCTGTGGCCAGTGTTGCAAATGCCTGCACCCCACCCAGGCAAGCAGGATGCAGCAAGAACCACCCCAGCAGGATGGGGAGACAGAGGGCAGCTGACAGCCTCTGCTCAGCCCAGCACCCTCACCATGCCAGAACCAACCGCAGCAATGTGACAGCGGGACGTGCTGCAACAGCCATTGCCCAATTTGCCCCTCTCAGCAGGCAGGCTGAGTGTCTGTGTGGCAGTCTGTGCCCACCTCACCCTCAGAGGAGCCATCATTTGGGAACGGTGCTGCCACGCAGCCTGGCCAGCTCATGCCACAGTAATTCAATGCTCTGACAAATAAATGCGTCATGATTTACAGCATGGCCTGAAGCGAGGGAGAAGGAGCCACAGCCCATGATGTCATTGCAGCCCACAGTCATTTTTGTGCTGTTACTGGGTAACGTTGGCAGGAGAGCTCATGCAACCTGCTGCTGCTGTTAGATGAAAACAGCTCGTCCCTGTGCAAGAAAGGCACTGCCTGGATGGTCAAAGCTCCGCCACTACCAACTCACCAGCCTGATCAGTAAAACTTGCTATATTTCAGTGACCCAGACAAATTAACTCTGAAGTATCTGCTGAATTTATGCTTCAAAGTAAGAGATTGACTCCTGTATTTATTGGTTCTTTCCCATTAGTTTAGTTGTCTACTTCTCCAGGTTGTAAGGAACAGCAAAGGGCCATCACCTGACTCAGAGGAAGCATCCCACTAGTAACTAGACAGTGCAGCTGCTTGTGTGGCCGTTCTTCTCAGACACTTCAGAGAGACACAGCTGTTTTCTTTCAAGGGCAGTCAGTATCAGCAGGAGGTTCAAAGAACTTCAACCCATCACACCAGGGGAGACAGGATTCAGCTACTCCACCCTCTGCTCACTCACAGGCAGCCCAGGGCAGTGTCTGCTGCCTTACTCACCACAAGGGAGGATGTGCCAGGCAAACCCTTGCTTCCCCAGGAACTTGGGCAAAATTTCATTTGGCTGCTGTTTGAAGTGGCCTAGCCTGTATTCACTGACACAAAAAATCCAGTTTATTTTTGCAGTGATTGTATCCCAGTTACCATGTACAAGAACAGTAGGAACTAGACATAGCATACATCTCACTGTGGATGTTAGACTTCAACTGCTTACAGCAGAATAGTGCTTACACAAGGATTTGCAATCCATTAGGTGAACCCAAAGCCCACCACAGTAGATCCAATCCTCACTGTGATGTACTAGATATTATGTAGGCATCTTCAAAATTCAAGGTTAGCTGCAGGAGGAACAGAGAGCCAAGGGAGGCTGACAGACAGGTTAGAGACCACATCAGAGCCCAGAAAACCATCTGGTTAAGATACAGCATACACTTACTGCAAGGCTTTTGAGTACAGAACTGGGATTTATCTCCTAATGATGACCTAGAAGAAAGTCCTCCCTAATAGATTACAGAGCACGAGTTCTTCCTTAGAAGGAACACAAACAAGCAGAAGTGCAACTACACAAACTTTTGCCTTAAGGGGAAAGAAAATCTTTCACCAAGTCCCCAGAAGCAGAACCTAGGGGGAAAAACTCACTAGAGTTTCATTGCACAAATCCAAATAAACAGGCAGAGCTTGCTTAGCCCATTGCACAGAACCTCAGATCTCAGTGGACTCAACTCTGAACCTGAGATCAACTTCCCAGGAAGAGCAAGGGTAGCTCTACTCACCCCACCCAGTGGGGTGGGCGCAAGAGGGTCGGGTGAGTATCCACGTTTACCACGCACACAGACAGACAAGTACAGCAATTGAGAAAAGATACAGAAGCAGCTAGCACAAGTTTCACAGACACAGCATCTTCATGAAACTGCTGCTCTTATTCCTCCAAACACCACCTAAACACACACACTGTTCACCCACCACTTTTGACCATTAGCAGGAATTCAGCGTGCAGCAAGCTAAGCAGTGCCATATAGTGAAAGCTGTACCTCACTGCTCAGATCTCCTAACAAGGGTAGGTGGTGCCTTCCCCTAGTCTTTTCTACATATATTTTGGGTTTGAGTCTTCCCACAGCAGTTAACATCCAGCTACACAGCACTTCCTTTCTCTGGCAGAGACACTTGGTATATCCAGTTCCGTTTTTCTTGCCACATCCAAGCTGATTGCAGCTACCCACCCCATCTACTTCCACCCACCATCACTACCATGGAGCACTCCTCCTCCCCATGGGTGGGTACTCTAGAACAGGACCCACAGTATTATCAGAGGACACAAAAAAAGCAAGAAAGGCACCTACAGTTTGTCTACAGAAAGCCTGCCTACATCACCAACAGTCAGAGTCATGCTCAATGCTTTGTAAGCAAGAGCCACTGTGACAGGCTTTTCAGGCACACTGGTACCACACCAGACAGAGCCAAACACCAATTCCCTGAGCTCTGTGTCTTTTTTACTGTAATGACTTATGACTCAGGTGACATATTCATGAGCTCTCTATCATGGCAGGCAATCAAGGAAGACAGGGCCACTTGGTGCTGGTGGCAGGGACCTGGTAAGCATCACAGTACAGCAGAGGTTTGTTCACTCCAGCATAACCAGCAAAAACACTTTTGCTCTGGTGTGCTTGCTAAACGTGGATTAGTGGTCTAAACCTAGCAGACCCTTGTTCAGGACCCAAACTAGCTGCTCATCAAAGTCTTTTTCTGAACAGCAGAGAGAAAACAGAATTCTTCTGCAGCCTGGGGGATTCAGAGACCATTGTTTTACTTCCCATTGCTTGGAGCAGACACAGAACAATGCTGGCAACATCGCAGCATGACCACACACAAGGCTAACCACATTCTTAGGTTACAGTTGTAGGCTAGAAAAGAGTTATCCTAACCCATTTAGATTTAAACATCCTCATGTAAGTCAATACAGGACCAGGACGTGGCATTAGAATAAGGAGCAGTTAAGTTAAGAGTTCAGTCCATCTTGAATAGCTGGCATAGCCTTCAGTGCCTTAAATGAAAAAGCTGTTTAGCACATTAGTCTAGCTGGCCCTAAGTAATTTTACTCAAGTTTGATCACTTTACAAGTTTCCGCTCATATGTAAAAGAATGCAAGAACAGTCTGTGTAAGCTACCTTAAAGTCTCCTGTAACTTGGAACTCATAGTTCAGGCAAAGGCACTTATTCATTACACCAGCAGTCCAACCACTGAAACAGAAGGTCCTGAGCAGACCAAGTACCTTCCAAAGCTGAAGCCACCTCCAGCAAAGAGGTCCATTGCACATCTATCAAAAATTATTTTCAAGGGGAAGGAGTGTCATATTTCCAAGAAGCAGAAATCTGCTTCCAAGACACACTGGATATTTTCCAGAAAGCAGCATCCAGGGAAGTCACAGATAAGTGGCAGACAAAATGCAAGCGTATTTTGACTAACTCTTTAGGATGTGTTAATAGAACATTGAGTGAGACAAAGAGCCCTTAAATGTACACAGGCTGAAAACACATTTTCTTTTTTCAGTTTGCAAGGACCTAGCTCTAAGCATTACAGGACAACACATTTACTGTTTGACAAGAGACTAGTTTTCCCTCTAGAAATGTACAGTTTGTTTTGTCACTCTTTAATGTATCAGCAGCATAGGGAAGAAAGTTGGTTTTCAACTGTTTTCCTAAAATGAGATTTCTATAAGGTCCTCAGACTCACAGGTCTTTCACCTTAAGCACACTATAGACCACAGTGTGTGCATCAAGTACTTGATCATTAACCAAAACCCCACCCAATACACAGGTTATGTTTGGTCAGTACTCCTGCAGCTGGGATATGTCACCACCAAACTCACCATGAGGCAAGTACCAACTGACCATGATTATAACCCCATCCTCTCCTCACCCATCTCCTTCCTGGCATAGCTGAACTCCCTGCAGGCACTGCAGCAGGACACAGGATCACCAGAGAGACAAATCTGTAAACAAATCACACAACAGTAGCCACAGCCAGCAGTGGATCCTACTGCCATGGCACAGACATGCCACTGCCCATCCACTGACTTTCACTGCCACTTCACATCCTGCCATTGTGAGGCAAGCCAGGTCAGCTCACTTACCTGGTGAAAGTGCAACCTGGCAGAGAAACCACATTTTTCAGTTCACTCAATCTGACTGTAGCAGCCCAAGACAGCAGTTTTACCCAACAAGGCAGCTTGGCACCCATCCTCCCTCTACCAGTGACACAAGGCTGCTGGATGAGCAGTGGCCATGAGAACACTGCCAACAGGTACTGAGCAGCAGAGTTTGCACCTAGGACCTGCTGGCTGCAAGCTTGGGTGCAACTTGGCAGGTCTCACCCCAAAACCATTTGCCAGGCTTCAGGCTCCCAACTCCTGTTTCTAAGCTACATGAGTTGACTCCTGTTACCAGTTACCAGGGTTGCTAGGGTCAAGCTCAATGCCAAATTAGCTTCAACTCCCCTCCCTTCTCTGCTAAGCAATCTGTAGAGTCGATCAGCCCCTTCACCAAGAGAAAGCCCTTGTGCTCTACATTCCTGGCATCCTACTCCCAATGCCTGTCATGCAGCATGCCACTCAGCACCCAGGAATTTGCAATTATCTCAGTCTAGCAGACACTGAAAAAGGCTAGACTTAACACTTGTTAACACTTGAGCAGCACAGCAGCCACCTCACTTTCAGAAGAAGGCTCTGTGAAGTCACCTCCTCTCACAGCAGTTTTTTCAGAGCATTCACTCCCATCTTTGCTGGATGGCACAAAGCACCTACGTGCTTTATGGTCTTTTTTACAGTAGATCATACATACAGTCAATTTTGCATTGAAGTGGAGACACTTCATGCCTAGAAGAAAAGTTTCCTGAAACTAGCAAAAGACTTTGAGCAGAGACTAAACAAAGGGTAACGGCAGCAGGAGAGGTTGGGCTTCTAATGTGCATCCAGAAAGGGTTGTGGTCAAACACTGTGTATAGGCAGACTTATTTTAAATAGACAAACACTGAATGCCAAAACCTAGCTACTGAAAAGGTTTTTAAATGTGGTTGTAGTATAGCAGCAGTAGCTGAGCCATAACACATGGCTTCCAAAATGTTCCTGGAAGTTAAATAATAACTGGAACAGGCACTGCATCCACTTAGCAGAGGTCTGATGGCATTATTAATGCCAGAAATCCAGCAGGCGCAGCTGTCAGGTTTCCCCAGTTGATTTGGCTCAGAGTTGGCCCTAAACACCCCAGGCCCTAAAGACCAACCTGGTCATAAAAGTTCTCCACCTAGAGCCTTTACTAGTTGTTTTTTTTTTCACTTCAGCTCCAGGGTCTGCAATGGCCCTGGTTTTGTTCAACAACACAAAAGAGACTAAACAGTAGAAAAAAAAGAAAGCCTCAAGGTCTTCAGAACCTGCAGGGGAAAACACACCAAGGACAGGTAGTGATCCCAGTGGACGCTGCATCTGCAGGACAGGTGCCAAGGGCTTTGGCCCTTCAACCCAGCAGAGCACTGCAAGGCTCACTCAGAATGTCTTTTTTGGAAAGGGCATTCAGAGTGTTTTTCAGGACAGGCTCAGTTTATCCAGGACTGTACAGTAGGGCTCCTGTGCTACTCCTTGGCTCCAGCTCAGGTGGCAGAGCACTGATGGAGCTGTACACTCCTTCATGCAGAGGCTGGGATATGGCAAAAGCATTAGCAGTCATAGTCATTCCATTCTCTCAAAGCTTCAAGTTTTCTCATGGTTTGGGTTTTTTAAATTTTATTTGGTTTTTTAATAACCAACACAAAGCAAGTAAGCTGTAAAACAAATAGACACGTCTTAAACAATTACAGATACCCTGCAGTTCAGCCTAACCATGTAAAGGAGCTGTGCTGCTGCAGCAGCATTTCTAGAATGGAAGTCACTGAAAGCCAGACCTGACTGGAGCAGCCTTGATCTCCCAAGTCCGTCACCCTCGGGAAGTTCCACAGACAAAGAGGAAGGCAGCTGGAGCAACAACATTTTTCTAGGGAAAACAATACAATAGGAGGGGAATGCTGGCCTGGTGTTGGATCTAGTCCAGCACCTGCCACAGAAAGGTGAGCTCTGATGTTAGCAAAAGCTCAGCCCAGGAATCAGCAGCTGCAATTCGAACCCCACTGAGTGCAAAGGGACTCCATCTCTAAGTAAATAATTAGCACCAGCTTCATTCCCAGCTGCAAGTTAGCTGTTCTGCCCAGGAGGACAATTAGCTACTTGGGACCAACAGTCCTCACTTCTTGTACAAAGCTGCTTTTACACACTAGCAGAGGGGAAGAAGTGGGTACTGAGCTACAGGATTCCAGAGAGGGCTAGGTCTCCCCCAAACTGGAGAAGTTTCTATTTTCTTGCTATTGTAGTTAAAGCCTTTGAAGAGAAACAGCTTTTACCTTGGCCAAGCATTTTAGACAACTGAGGAGAGCTACACTCTACAAATTCAGCTGTGCAATTCATCGAGGCCAGAATCATCAGGAAGCAGTAGTTATAGTTATCTGGCAAAGAGCTAGAAAAGGCATTCACATTCCTTCCCAGAGATCTCTCAGGCATTCAAATTACTGCTTTACAGACTACGTTATGGCCACACCTGAGCTATTCCCCAAACGGTCACCGAATGCATTCCTGAGGGATCATCCGCAATCCAACGTGCATGCCAGCAGCCTTCGTCTCCAAACTACCAGCTATCAACCAACTGTACGCCCCAGTACGGCACAGGCAGGCACATCTCATGCCAGCCTAGGCGGCAGTAGCTCAAAGCACCCACTCCTGGGCTTAGCAGGGTTCCTTGAACATTTCCTGCCGTAACTTATCGCAGCAGAAAGACTGAGGAGAAAGTGCAATCCTGTTCAAAAGTTGCAACTGTGCTTAGGCATCAATGCTAATCTGAACACTGGCATCATCTACTGGGCTGTGGTGAGCAAAGTCTCCCCAGTCTCCTATCCTACCTACGGCTGCAGCTATTTCTGCACAGCCGTGAGAGTCTGGCTCCAGCACCGTGCCGGAGCCCAGGTACGCCCAGCTGGAGCAGCATCGTCCTGCCGCACACCCCTGCCGGGCTGCGGGAGGGGTCAGTGCCTGGAGGAACTGCCTGCACAGGGAGAGAACACGCTCCGGCACTAGGTTTCTTCAGGAGAGACCTGAAAGCAAAGCTTCACCTATGAAGCAGTGATCATGAGGCACGCTGAGGAGGACAGGCGCTCACTGCCAGCCCCGACAGCCGGGCTGTGGGGCAGCCCCACGGCACACCCAGCTCTTTAAAAACAGAAGCCCCTCAGCTTCCGAGCCCACAGCCCCCACTGCCCTGAGCCCCGTCACAGCTCCGCCAGGCAAAGGTCCAGCGCAGGAAAACACACAATTAAACGAGAAAACAACAAAACGGCCCGCCGGGGACGCACTCACCGATGGAGACCAGCTTGATGCTCTCCCGCTCCAGGAACTCGAGGGCCACCGAGACGTTCTCCAGCTGCATCTGGCGGAAGGTGGGCCGCTGGTGGTACTTGCGGTACATGCGCTTCTGGCTGAGCACCTCCAGCAGTGCGATCAGCCGCAGCCCGTCGCTCAGGTCATGCTGCAGGTTGCCGATGCGCTTATTAACACAGCGCAGGTGCTCGTTACACCAGCGGGTGAAGGTGTTCTGCTGGATCCGCTTCCAAGGCGCGTCCTCCGCCAGGTCCTTCTCGGTGGCGGGCATCTCGCCGTCGGGATCGGCCGCTCTCCGCGCGCCCTGACCCCGCGCCTGCGTGCTCATGGCCAGCGCCGCTCCGCCTCCTCGATCCGCTGCGCTCCGCCCGCGCCCCGCCCGGCCGCCTGCGGGGAGGGAGGGAAAGGAGGGAGAGAGAGAGATTGAAGAGCGCCGCGCTCAGCGGAGGCCCCTCTCCTTTTCCTGCTCTCGCTGCCGCTGTCGCCTCCCCCGCCACCCAACCCAACCGTTCTGCGCGGCCCCGCGCCGCCGCCCGGCCTTTATCCACGGGGAGCGGCACGCCCTCCGCCCCATCAACCCCGCGCCCCGCCACACCGTCCCGCGGGGGCCGGCCTGGGAATGGAATGGGATGGGCGCGGCTCGGCTCGGCTCGGCCCGGCCTGGCCTGGCCTGGCCTGGCAGAGCCCTTGATGGACCGGGGACCACCCTGGGCCGACACTCACCTGGCCGAGGTGCCGGGCGGGGCTGGGGCGCGGCCCCCAGGAACGGGCAGGAGCGCAGCTGGCCTGGCGCTGGTGCCCGGTGCGGGTGCAGCCCCCTCGCCCCACAGACAAATGAAACCCGCAGTAGGAACAGGAGCGCAGCCCCCGACCCACCCGCACACCCCCACCGCAGCCGCGCTCAGGCGGCGCAGGTCAGGCCGCCAGCCGTGTGACGGCCGTGGGTGGGTGACACCTCTCGCCCGGCCTGCAGAGCTGTGCAGGGCGGCCGGCAGAGCCGGGGGTCTGGGCTGGGGGGATTCGGTTCTGCACAGCCCGCGCCGGGAGAGGCTGAGGGTGCTCCCACGGGGTGCGATGTGGCAACGGGACGGCACCTCTGTGCCGACACACACGATGTTATCGGCCATTTGAAAAATAGAAACCTCTAAAAGCAGTCAATTACGGTTCGAATTCTCGGGGGGTTCTTTGCTTTTCCCCCCAGTTTTGTGACATTTCCTGGCGCGCCACTCCCTGCTGACATACGAGACTGTGACTTGCCGCTGACTCATTTGATGACAGCGGAGTCAATAGAACTACTCCAGCTGCCTTGCTGCAAACTGAATTTTTGGAGGTCGCCGAGACATCTCATGACACTTACTGGGTCCGTGAAAGCTGCGGTGAGGTGTCCCTGCGTGTCCCTATCCCGAGGGAAGCCTGTGCCCACCCGCTCACCCAGCACACACTTACGGTCTTGGCTTTTCTACCAGGAGCTGCTCCACTGATCCAAGCGAAGTGTGTCCCTGTCTACCTATTTACATCAAGTCTGCCACTCTGAAAGGTGCAGGTGTCTGTCAGAGAAAACAAATCCATTAAAATACAGTCAATAAAGTCTTATTTAATTAAATTACTATAGTAATTCTCAGTTAGAAAATTAGAACACAGATGTCCAATTATTTTCTTTCAAGGGTGTTATTCTAATGCCTTCACTAAACCATCACACCATAGTTTCTCTCCAGGGACCTAATAGATCCTTCCCCCAGAATAATTTATTAGATGCATTTTTGACAATAAAGAAAGAAGCAAATATAAACGCGAGGTAATGTGGGAGTTATGTCTAAACTTCCATTGTTCCCTAATCAGCATTGCCTCCTGTTTTAAAACTATCAAAGAAATCAGAGATGAGATTTAGTATACTGAAATGTTGAAGTGTATCTCATGGCACAGCAGCCACTGCCCTTTCCTCAAATTACTGAGCCAAGCAGCAGGAAGTTGCTTTTATTATTCAAATAAAAGCTGACATTAAGTGAGAGCTTTTATTTACAGAGCAAAACCAGTGCAGGGCATAGAGATGCTGCAGCCAGGATAGGTTTTGCCTCTGTGAGAAGCTCTGCTGTCAGCGCAGGCTTGTCCAGCCCAGGGGAGAGCAGCCTGGAAACATGGAGCTGAGTCTTTTCTCAAGGACCTTTCTCCCATCATCCTATACTTCATCTTTTAATAGATACTAATTGCTTATTGACTTTGGCCTGGGCTGGGACTCCTTAGCAACCATTCCACATCCGGATTAGCTGATTGCTTATAATATTTTAATTTCCTTTCCTTTTCACTGCCACACCTAGTAATGCACACTCTTCAATATCATTTTGTGACCGTGCCATGCTGCAAGTTGAAGCTTCAGCCATTGTTTTTTCTGTAACAAAGGCAGTGAATAGGAATTACATAGGAAAAAGACAGAATTAGTACTAGGACCTCTATTTTTAACTTACATATTTTGCTAAAATTTTCAATAAAAGTAATTTTTTCCATAGACCCAGCAAAGAAAATTTTCAACCCAATGATATACTGTGCAATGACATGCTCTGCACACATAAGGACAGTGGTTTCTTTGAGTGGTTTTCCACCACTTCATCCATCCATCCATCCATCCATCCATCCATCCATCCATCCATCCATCCATCCATCCATCCATCCATCCATCCATCCATCCATCCATGCCACCAGAAGCACTGAGGCACAAAACCAGATGTGAAGTGCTCAACAAAGCTCTGGCACAGACCTGCAAGCCCAGCTCAGCCTGTCAGACTCAGGTCAAGGGTGGTGGCACAGTCAAGGCTGTTGCTGTTGGGACTATGCAGAGTTGGTGGGGTGCTGGTGGTCTGGATGCAGCAGCCCATGTCACAGCTGCCCTTCCCAGCACATCACAGGGCTTTGGATCAGAATCACAGGATCAGAATTCAGCCTTTTACATCCTGACTGCTTTCATGATTATTGCAAAACAATGACTGCTTTATGGGAAGAGAATGAAAAAAGCAAAATAATTTCTGCTCTGAGGAACAGTTCTTGCTTCGTTCCTTTCTTCCCAGTCACAGATGACCCTCACAGCTACAGTCTGATCAAGATTTCTGGTTGATGGTAAGTGAAGAGGGGCAGCCCCTGCCTGCACAGCACCCCATCACCTGCACAGGTGACAGAGATCAGGAGAGCTGCCCTGTCTGGGACCTGCCTGGCCATAAATGTGATATCCAGCTGTAGCAGCAACTGCAGGGCTGGCCATCAATGCTTGGTCTCATCTACTGATGAGAGAGTCCCTCTGTACTGCTCTGTGATCAGATTCTTCTTGGGGTCACGTTTGACCTGAAAAACTGTATTTCCTTTGAAATGAAGTTGGAAGACAGTTTAACAAAAGTGAACCTGTGTTTCATCAGGAGACAGAGAAATAAAAACAAGCTAACCCATGAATCTGTACTTGCTGAAATAACATCTTGGTACTGTATATTATTACAAATGAACTAATGTATGCCTTGCAGAAATACCTTATGTGCATATTTATATGGGTAGATATTTGTGTGGATGTATGTATATAGGCAGAAAGAGAGGGAGATTTCAATACTATGCTCTGGGGTGGATACTTTTTTCTTTTGATTTGTCCTGTATGACAAGGATCTTTCCATTCCATTCTTCCTTTACCCGCTAGACACAGATACAAGGAAGGAAGAACACTGTCATTGTTTTCTTGGTTACAACTTGTGTACAACTCTTTAAGCAGTTGTACACAGCAATGGGTTTTTTTCACTATTTTAAAAATACTCTTCCTCTGTGGTAATTCACTGCAAGGCTGAATTTAAAAAGACCCTTGCCATTCGTTTTTGGAGCATACTAACAGCAGAGGGAAATGGCAGTTCTAACACTGGCTGTTTCATTGAGGAAAAGTCTGTTGAAGCCTGGTTTTGTAGAAGCAGAAGGGTGTGGGGTGTGGCAGCATGGGCCCTCACTGACATCAGTGAACTGCGCATGATAGGGTGACTAATGAAGTCAGGTCTGTTTCAGGGTAATCAACTTATCACAGTCTCATGTGATGATATGTTCTTGGATTTCTCCAAGTCATGGGCCATACATGAGAGATCCCAGCCATTTGGGACACTGTACATGCTCTCTGCTTGACACATTGTTCAGCAACAGATTGCTTTGATTTTAAGAGGACAAGGATTGGAATTACTCTCAACTGTTAATCCAACATCTGCACACTTTGCTTACAGCAGGAATCGGCCATGGCTGAGCATTCAAGCTGAGTCTTTGCAGGCAAAAGGACTTTTCTCTGCCCCAGCAGGTCGTGCTTGTTATCACCTCCCTGAGATTTCAGCGGTGCTGCTAATACACAAGGAACAATGACTTTTTTTTTCCCCACTACAACTAACGCCACACAAGTGACTTTGAAGATGCATCATATCTCAGCAGAAATGTGTGGTGAAAAGCCAGCAGGATGCTTCCATCTTTTCCAAAGGTTTCTGTCAAAGCAGCAGCACACTGAACGTTTGTACCCTGAGGCTGTCAAACTTGTAAGTTGTCAGGGTGAAGGCTTGGAAAAAGAATAACTGGGCTATAGCACCAGGGTAGCTTTAGAAATTTATCAGGAGATTTTAAATATTTATAATTTTTTAGCACATAATAGCCTTATCCAAACACAGGACAGCATTGTGCATTAAAACAAAAGCCATGCATAACAAATGCCATAAAATAAATTGTAGCACATTCAAGCCAGTGTGCAGATGCTAATCCTCACATCCCCACAGGGCAGCTCATCCACTAACCCAGCACCCAGCCAGGAACGCTAAAGATCCAGCAGCTGCGGCTCACAGTAGTTAAAGGTTTGTCTTTTCTGAAGCCACAGGCACTGTAAGTCAAAGGGATTTCATGACTAAGTGACCATAAATGGCATTGCTGCGCAGTTGGCAGCACCGAGCCTGGCTCAGCATCACAGCCGGGTCCTCCCAGCCTCCCGTGTCAAAGGTTTCCAAACACACTGCACATTTTCTTCACACATTACCTATTTACTGGGTTCTGAAGGACAATAGAAGTGTTTATTCTCAATTGATGAAGTCATCATTAAACCTTTCCTTTTGTTACCATGATCTCTACGAAGTGAAGCCAAACTAAGCCATTCAAGTCGAAGCATGAATCAAATGGATTGCATCATATGGATTGCACTTTCCTTATTCAGCAGCTCTATGGAAGGCAAAGAAGCTCTGCATTATACAGATATTGCCTAGGACCTTGGATACAACTTGTTCTGAGTTTTTCCATCTTCTGTTTCCTCCTCTGTTATCCAAGGAAGATAGCAGTATGAGAGCCTGCAGCAGCAGTTTAGTCCAAATTGGACAGAGGCATGTCTTTAGGCAGAGAAATCTCTAGAAATATGCTGAAAAATATAATTTGTTCTAGAATTTGCATTGAAATTTATTTTTGGAAAGTCTATTCAGGCAACAGTTGCTTCTAGTAGCAGTTGTGTCTGGGGCAATTTTCATCTCTCTGTGTCTGGAAGAACATGGTTTTACTTCTGCACAGAGTTCTTGCTGCATTATATATGTGTATATATATGTCTTGCTGCATTATATTATGTATCCAGAAGCTGAAACTGGTGCCAAAAGCAGCATCCATCTGGCAAACACAGTGTTTTGCCAGAACTTGCAGTGCTGCTTTTGCCTTGGGTCCCAGGGAGACCCATAGCTGGAATTTAAAGGTCTGTTTTTGACACAGGCTGTAAACAGCCCAAGAGCAAGCCTGCTTGCTTTTTTGCTATCCTGAAATCAGAGGAGAAAACTAAACTGAAATCCATCTAGCACATACTGGAAGAGCAAGGACAGGGCATTCCCTGGGAGTGTCTCATGCAGGAATTCACCTAATTTATTTGTCCAAAATACCCTTGCTGCTTGTTCCCATGGAAATGTTACGAAGTTCATATCTTTTTCTTGGTTCATCTATTTTTCTGACTGATAAACTGCTGCAGGGCGTTTCATTTTACTTCTGTTTAGTGCAGTTGATTTTAAATGAAAAAACACATACAGCCATATATAAGCATCTCTCTTTCCAAAATCCAAACAAAGTTACGTTGGTACCTGAGGACAATGCCTGCCAGGGCAATTGTCCCCAGGGCAGTGCCTGCTCTCAGCCAGAACCCATCCCCGCCCCCAGCACCAGGAATGCAGCAATGGTTGCACTGTGGGTGTCCGTGTGAAACATAGCTTACCCAAATAAATGTGACTTGACATATCAAACATGAGGTTGAAAAATAATTTGAAATAGCAGCTCATTTTTAAAATAACTCAGGATCTGATTTCATGACCTGGGAAGTCAGATCCTATACAAACCCACACAATGCTCCAGTGTGCAGCTAATCAGGGCTTCCTGCCCCTAGCAGATACCGCAGGCACGGGCCTCATTAGACATTTTCTCTGCTTACTTCCAGCCTTACTTACTGCTTGTGTTTGCACTCAGGGTAACCAGAGTTCTCTTCCTAAGATGATACACCCATTTTTCTCAGGGTTTGAATTTCTGTGTTTTCACTCTGTGAGTTGGAGTTTGCAGGAGTGACAGTGTAAAGTTGGAATTAAGCATCTCACGTCTGCCAGAGCTCATGGACTGCACAGAATTCCACGTTTCCCAGTTACTCTTCAGGAGCTGTTGTAACCTGAGATACAGATGAATAGTTTTGTTTGACTTCAGAGGAGTAGCCAAGCTCCTCCTTGGGACAGCTGGATGTAGCATAGGAAGGAACGCTTTCCAGGGGAACAGTGTATATTTTTTAAACAAACCAAAACTCTTCTGTGTGACATAAACAAAACTGTTGACCTATGTCCAGCCAAAGGGAGAGTTTGTTTGGCTCTCCTGGCACACACCCCAGGATGCAGCAGTGGGGTGAGAATGCCAGTGCACAGAGTGAGTGAAAACACAAAATCCCAGCTATTTCAGAGGAAAGGCATGACATTGTGGTGCTCACTTCTACTGACCCCACTGCAGTGTTCTCATGATGGCGAAAAATCAACCCCAAAAGCACTTTTAAGTGGATTTGCTTTCTGCAAAAGGCTGAAGTCACGCTCCTTTCTCTTTTTTAAACATTCTTACAAAAATATTCCCAGACAGAAGTCTTGCGTAAAAGAAGCTTTAAGTCTACTGACTCATTTGAAAGCTGCTTTATTAGCCCCTCCATGGGCTGATAAGCCTTGCCTGGTGCATAAGGACACAAGGGCTGTACATTGTTCTGCTGCTCAGCTCAGTGCAGTGCTGGGAGCCTGGGCTTGATCCAGCCAAGCAATTAGAGAATTTAACTTCCTCCATAAATACTTGTATGTGTGAGGCCATGTGTTTGGGGGCATTCCTCTACTTGAAAGGAATCTTAGGTTTTAAACATGTTGCAGAACCAGAAGGAATGGCAGAGGCCTCTGAGGACAGCATCACATTGATTTGGGTGAGAATTAGGAATAACAAAAAGCAGAAGAAAAGCACTTGGACCTGGCCAGCACTCACCAGCCTCAAGCCACCCTTCCCCCTGCATAGTTGTTAGTCAGTTCTGCTATTAGTGAGTATATTGCAGCATAACAATGTCCTGCAGCTGAGCTCTGCCCAGCAACACCCTCGAAGAGGAAAGGCGGGTGTGCGGGTGCTAGAAGCACCAGCAGGGGGAAAAAGGCAGGGTGTGGCCGCTGTCCCGGAACAAATGGAAAACACCACCCCAGGGTGGGCAGGAGGAAGGTGGTGGTTTGGAAAACCCTGAGCTGTGTGTACCCTGCATGAACCAGGGGGCTGGGTGTCTGGGGACAGCTCAGCAAGGGTTTGTCCGAAGAAACTGGAGTTCTCAGACAGGACAAAAAAGGGCAGGAAGAAAGCTGAATAGATCACCCACCCCATGGCACAGTCAGTGCCTTACCAATTCCTAGCATCTTCTCTGGCTGTTTACTTTCCCTAAAAAATGTGAGATTCCCCTGGGGGGATCCTCACTTATACTCTTGCTCAGCCTTTGGCTTGTAGGGCAAAACGTGCAATTCTCAGGTTCCTGCTTTTCTCAAAATGATGATTCCAGGATTTTGTAAAAAAAGGGACTAAAAGGTATACTAATGGGAGACAGTGGCATTAGGAAGGTGTTACTGGTGGAGCTAGTTGGGCAGCTGGCACCTCTTGCTCCTTGTGTGCCTGACAGTCCTGAAATGGGAGATAATATTGGGAATGAGCCCAGTCACAAGCTATCTAATTGAAAAGGACCAAAAAGTAAAAATAGACCCTTTTCAATCAAGGAACTGTGTATTTCAAAGGGCAATTCAGCCACTGCAACAGCTGGTGCTGCATTTCACATCAGCCATCTGGTGTGGCACTCCAAGCAAGGAACTTTGTAAGTATTGTCACTTCCCTGCCACCTAAAACACCAACCAAGAGCCTGGTATGACACAGAAGGGGAAAACCAGAGTCCTGGCAAGCCCAATCCTACTAATCAGAGTGAGCAAGAGCCAAATGTAAAAGCGGAACAGTGTTGGGGCATTGTTTGAGAACCTTTTCTGAGGGTGGTCACTGTGCCTGGTTCCAGCTGCCTCATTGCTGCAATAGTGCTTGTAGAGAAGGGGGAGGGAAGAGTGACTTACAGATAGAGCAGCCCCAGGTAAGTAGTTTTATCTTTACAGCCCTGGTGATAATATGGTTTGCAGCAGGATCGGGGTGATCTGATCCAGCTGGGGCCAGTTGTGCTATGTGGAAGCCCCGCAGGGGCGTGGCAGTGAGGATGTCACCAGTGCAGGGCTGCAGGAGCTCTGCAAAGCTCTGGGGTTATCACCACTGCCCTCTCAGAGGCACTGGATGTTTGCACAGGCACAGCATGGTGGCTGCCCAGGTGCCTCTGGGGGCCCTTGTTTGCTTTTGGCTTCTCTGAGGCTCAAGCCTGGGGAGGGAGATGTCAGCAGCTCCTTTAGGGAGCAGAAACAGCTCCCAGATTGCAAGATGCACCAGGAGGACCAGGTGCACCCACAAGAAGTCTCCTTCTACTGTTCTCTGCACAGGTGTTGTCTTCTGGATATATATTCTCTTTGTTGAACTTTGTATGTAAAACTCTTCCTCTGTTCTGCATGGACTTTAGTTCCTTTGGCACGGCTATGGCTGGCTGGCAAGCAGCTGGTATGACTGTGTCCTAAAGCATGGGGCTGAGCAGGGCACATGCCAGCACACTTGTATTATCTCAGTCTCTCTGGGAGCAGTAGGTGGGAAGACTCCACGGTGGAAGACTTCGATCCTGTGGGAAAAGCACCAATCCGGCTGTTAATACACTGGTGCTGCTGGTGCTCAGCTGGCACGGGTGCCCTGACACAGCCACAGCCCAGAGCCTGGGAGCTCCATACAGATGGATGAGCCATTCCCTGTTCTGTGGCAGGCTGGTTTGGCCCCACAGAGTCCTTCCTCCTGCTCCTTCGCCAGCCTTGGCAGCGGTGTGCTGAATTTTCTGCTGTTCTCACAGTAACGGCAAATTTTCCTTTTGCAAAGCAGAAATCCTCTCCCAGGTTCCTTGACAGCAGCAAAGTTCCAGTAGCGAAGTGGCAGAGGGTGATGAAGCAGCTGCAAACCGTAGTTTTTCAAGTACAACTGGAGAACGGCTTCGTTGTCTGAGGGAGGGCAGACCGGCTTCCCTTCCCGGCAGATCCAGCCGCTCTGACAGCTCCTTGGAGCACGGATGAAGTGGGCAGGGGGTGCCTGCGGGCCCAGTCCGGCTCCATCCCCGCGGTTCCGTGCCCGCGGCTCCGCGCCCCCTCAGGCCGAGCCGCCCCCACACAGCCCTTGGCGCTGCTGCCCCCTGCCGGCCCACAGAGCCCCGTGTGGCCCGGCCCTCACGGCGGCCCCGCCGCTCCCGGCGCCGGACAAGCCCCAGCGAAACGCCTTATTGGTTTCATTTGATAAAAATCCCTACAAAAAAACCCCTCAGCGTGAAATCATAGAGCCATAGAATCGCTTAGGCTGGAAAGTCCCTCTAAGATCACCAAGTCCAACCATTAACTCAGCACTGTCAAGCTACCCCTAACTCACTTCCCTCAGTGCCACAACTACATGGCTTTTAAACACCTCCAGGAATGGTGATTCCACCGCTGACCTAGGCAGCCCATTCCGGTGCTTGACAGTGCTTTTAGTGAAGAAATTTTCCTTAATATCCAATCTAAACCTTCCCAGGTGCAACTTGAGGCTGATTCCTCTTGTCCTGTCATGTTACACCTGGGAGAAGAGACTGACCCCCCCCGCCCTGGCTACAATCTCCTTTCAGATCCATAAGCTCCCCCCTGAGCCTCCTTTTCTCCAGCTAAACGCCCCCAGCCAGTCCCGAGGAGGTTTGTGCTCCAGCCCTTCCCCAGCTCCCTCGCCCTTCTCTGGACACACTCCAGCCCCTCAATGTCTTTGTGTAGTGAGGGGCCCAAAACTGAACCCAGGATTTGAGCTGTGGCCTCAGCAGTGCCCAGTACAGGGGGACAATCACTGCCCTGGTCCTGCTGGCCACACTACTGCTGATACAGCCAGGATGCCACTGGCCTTCTTGGCCACCTGGCCTCACCTGGGCTCATGTTCAGCTGCTGCCAGATCCTTTTCCAATGGGCAACTTTCCAGCCACTCTACCCCAAAATCACACAAAGCCTGCACAGCTGATGGGTTCATTTGCACTCCCCGGGCCTTGAGAACCTCAGTGATGGGGTGGGAGCAGGGAAGGGGCTGTGCTGCCCCTGCTGCGGCCTGGGAGTATCTTCTCATGCCGCAGGAATGTGATTATGTCATGGCGAGTCCCCCACACGCCCCGCTGCTGCCTCCCAGCCCGCTGCCGGCTGACAGCTCTGGGAAGCATCGTTACTGCTGAAATGGAGGCATAAATTTCTGCTGGCAGGGCTCCTGGCTGTAAAAATTTGTAAGCCGTAACAACCTCTCACTGCGACAAAGTCACTCCGACGTTTCCCATGGTCCTGGTCCCATCCCTCAGAGCTGGGGGCAGGAAGAGGGGGAAAAGGTTTTAAAAACTTTTCATTTTCCTTATGTAGTTGAGCGTTACCGGGGGCGATATTTCTGCCTGTGCATGAATTCTTCCTGCTGACCTCATGGGGCATGACGCACCCACAGGAGGGGAGAGCATGCCCAAGACAAGAGCGGCCGAAGTACACTCCTGCTGAGCTACTCTTTCTGAGGATTTGTATTTCTTTTTCCAGCCGAGGAGTTTTATTATTACAGAAAGAACATGAGATTTTTATGAGTGATTTTACAAATTAGTTTCTCAAATTGTTTGCAGCAGCACAAGAAATCTTGCAGTCATTAAAGTTCATAGAAAGTATCAAATGCTCCATCACCGCAAAGCTCTTCCTTGTGCAACAGAAACAAAGCAAAGTCGCCCCTGGCATGTTTAGACGTCTGACTCAGAAATGCTGCTCATCACCTCTCCACCATAGTGTACAGCAACTCATCCTGCGCTCATGCACATTGCTAGAATGAACCCGGAGCTGAACCAGCACAAACCCAGCTACAAACATGATTTTAAAAACAAACAACTAATTATTTCCATTCACCTCATTTAATTTGGGCTCATGCAGAAATGCTGTTCATCCAATAGTCCAAAATATGTCACGTATTAGGAGCTAAAGAGTCCAACCCAATGAATGAGTCATCACCCAGTGGATGAAATCCCATATCTTCATGGCTGCTCATAAATAACACAAGCTCAACTTTATAGTAAATCATAAGTAAACAATGAACTATATGAAAATCAGACTCAGCTGTGTTATAACTGCATGGGCACAGTGCCCATACAGAAATGAAAAGCAAGTGTGATACCATCACTGTTTGGCTTTGAGGACTGAATTTGGGACTGAGACTCTGAAGAGGAGTTTTGATGTGTGTAGCAGGGCAGTCGGACATCCAGGCCTTTGAGGCCACTCCAGATGCCTGTTTGCAATAAATAACACATTATCCTGGCCATTAGCACTTCTGAACCTCAGATTCCAATGGGCAGATTTTCTTAAGTTATTGTCTGGTATCTTGCAACAGCCCAAAATCTCTGGGCAGTGCTCTCATGTTCTTGCAGTCTGTTCCTTCATCAGTGCCCTCTCCTAGAGAGAAATGAAGAGCAGCAAAAAGCTGTTCCTTCACCCTGAGATGAGGATCGGTACATCCTGTGCATCCCTCATAACCATACCCTGAGTGCTGGGCTGGATTCACAGAGCTGGCTGGAGTTTTTGATTTAATAACTCTTTGAACCAGTGTGGTGAGAGAAGGCAGGAAATAGCAGAAAGTATTGATCAACCTCTATCTTGTTATAAAATTAAGAGCATATAAAACAAGTATTGAAGTTACTGGAAGCCTGACCACACTGCAGACAGCCCAGCAGAGGGGCCAGGCAAGAGAAGGTATGTTGACAGCACTGAGAAAGACTCTGGCACATGGGCATGAAGGGATCCTTCTGCAGCAGGGGCAGCTGAAACCACCTCCAAGTTTGAGCTCCATTGCAACCCCAGTGCCCCGGCCACAAGCAGCTGGTGGGGCTGCAGCCAGTTTTGCAGGGGCATTTACTCCAATTAAAAAAAATCTTTCTGCTCCTAAGAAAGAGAAGTGTTTTGCTATCTTGTCAAAGACTCTGGGAAATATAGTATCATTTCCTATTTGTATTCAGGTTAATGCTGCCAATGGGATACAAAGAAGATCACAGGAAGCAAATCCTTGAATTTTAGGGAAATTCAGGATGTAGTTGAATGTGCTAGAGGGTAGACAAGGTTGACAATCTCAAAGGATTGAGATCTTTTTTCATTATACTGACACTGCAGGTAATCATTAATGGCAGAGCTGCTATTGACTGAAGCAAGTGCTCCAGGGATAAGTGCCTGGCAGATGAGCCAGCTCTTCCAGGCCTGCATGGGCTTTGTAGTACACTCTGAATTGGAGATGTCCTGCTGCTCCCTCACCGTAGCCCTCTCCTCTCAAATACAGTAGAGCAGCTCAGGCTGCCTTTCAGAGAGCAGTGAGGCCAAGACAGTAGCTGTCTGGCTATAGGAAGGGAAGAGACCAAAGCAGCTTTTCCCTGAGAGAGCAAAGCTCCAGCATCTGCCAAAGTACACAAGGACACAGAGCGCCTTGTGGCTGTCCCTGCAGAACAGGGGCAGGGGCAGATGAGGATATCCATTCTACAGTGATGTGTCCAGACACGGGGGAGGGCTTCGAGATGTGTCACCAGAATGAAAGGCCAGAAGAGGCCCAAGCCTGGTCACAGGCACTTGGCCCATCCCAAGGGATGCAAGGTCTCATGCTGGGGAATGGGGCCTGGCTCCCTTCCTCCTTCCTGCCCCGATATGACTACATTTCTCTAAAAGGCTGAGAACAGTTGTGCCCTCTCAGGATTCCATAGATAATTTACAAGTCCTCTCATGAGACTTGCAAAGAGCTCCTCTGGCTCCCTGCCTTCCTGATGGTCCTTGACCCAAGTGGCTCTGGCAGTCAGAGCAGGCTGGGCAGTAGCACAGCCTCAGCTCAGGCTTTTTCCAAAAAAGATGCTCTGACTGGGGAAGCTGTTTCATTTTGTCAACCCTTGGTACAGTTGTAACAGGCCAAAGCATGGATAATATCCAACCAGAGATGTGACTGCACAAGCCCAGATCACTACTTCCTGTCCTAGCAGAGATCCTCTGTATATATTCTCTTTTTAACATTGGAAAATTATTGTACTTTAATAAAGGTCTGTAAATGGATGAATAATTTCCACGAGGAAAGAATGTTAAACTTGCATTGGCACAACGTTACTTCTAATCAAGTGATCTTCATAATTCTCCAGAACAAGCAAAACTTCATATTTTCCATACATAACCATCTTTGTCACCCAAAGTACTTTGTATTCAATAAAAATACCAGCTTTCATTAAAGAAAAAACCCTTTTGGTGCGCAGTTTTTCTGGCATTGCACATCTCTGGTTCACTCACTCAACATGTTTAGAATTAAATCACAAAGCCTTAACTTACCCTCTAATGATCTGTTTGTTTCCAGATTCATATTCCCACAATATGTTTGCTGACAGCAATTGGGCTCTTTGACAAAAGTCAAGAAATTTTTCCCAACAATGTATATTTGCTTCATTCTGGTGAATTACAGGGGAAGGGTGCAGGCTGTACAAGCTGTCACCAGTAACGTGACTGTAAGAGCAAGTGTAATTTATTTAGTACAAGCTAAATGTTTATACTAAGTGTTCTTTATTCCGAACATTATCACTTCAACATTGAGCTTTTTATTAAGAGAGTTGTGAGAAAGGTTGAGCCCTGTTTTGAAAGGATTTTTAAATTTAGCATCACTATGACTTGGAGCCAAAACCCTGATGCATACAGTTCTCAGGAGAATGATGGCAAAAAGCTGCTTCCCTTGGTTTCAGGCACTTCTAAACTGTTCTTTTTGACTTTGTAGTATGTGTTAGAACTGAATAAGAGCAAACCAATTCTTGAAAGGATATGTTGTTTCAAAATAAATCCAAAATCTTACACTCCAAATAATGTTCAATGTAGTACTTTGATATAATTGCACCTTATTCCTTTCTCCCACTCTTAAAATAATCCCTTCAAATTCATATTGATTTCACAAAGCACTTTGACCTCAACAGAAACAGAACACACTGGGATGAAATCTGGTCCTACCAATATTCCTCAGCCTTTCTCACCTGCCCACTGATGGATGGGGTCTGGAAAGGGTCTCCACCTTGGTGTCCACACACAGCTGCACTTCAACCAACAATGACAAGCAGCCCTTCTTTAATAAACCAGTGACACCAGTTTATTAAACCAGTGATAAAGCAAAACTAAGTCTGTGATACCTGAGGAGCCCAGGATATTGTACCTTTAAAAAGTCAAGTGCAAATTACTCTGTCAGAGTAGTATTGGACTTTGTCAGCAGCATGAATAATCTCCTTCCATATAAACACACCTGAAAACTGCAATTTGCCACTCAGGAAAGACAACGAGAAGAAGGAGAGCAGCAAGGAGGATGATGACTGGGGCACAGAAAACCCACCTTGTAGTGAAGGGTTTCGGGATCCAAATCTGCTGCTGAGAAGGTCAAGGCCAGATGTGGTTGTGAGCTGCAGCACCTGCATGGAGAGAGCAATGTCAGAGGCGAGGGGTTTCCACTTCCCAGGGGAAAAGAAGTGACTCGTGTCAGAAAGCTGCAGCTAAGCTTTAATAAAGCCACCCACTAGGGAAATATATCCTCAAACAGGAGTAATTTGGCCTTGTGAACAGCTAACTGTACCCTTAACTATCTCTTAGAGTAGATCCTCTACCTCTCATATGGAAGGAAGAATTAATAAAGAATTAATCAGATTTTTCTCTAAAACACATGTAATTTAAATAGGAGCAGTTGAAGGCAGTTGTCCCACCTCACATACTGTACTTCATCCTAGTTCCTGTTTTCTTGGGAGCAATTCATGCTGTGAACAGTGATTCCAAGTTTTACTCCTAGAAAGCATTAACATCTTATTATTGCTTCCATTTTTACAGCAACTAGAATTATCCTTGTTTGCTTATTGAAAAAATTTTAGGCACAACAAATACAATACCTCTGCGTTTATCTGAAGAAAGGAAATCCTTTCTGCAGACTCCCCTTTGGTCCCTGCTGAGCTGCCAACTCCAAAGCCTGCAGAGTGCCCAGCAGCATGCGAGGGTGTTTCTCTGGGGTGTGAACTCTCTTACAGATAACAACTTTATGGCACAGGCATTGTTCTTTACCAGTACTCTGTTTTCACAGGTATTTAATGAATAGGCTTTCAACTGCAAAAACACAGGCTGGGATCAAGAAGGCAAATGACCTTTGTGCTTGTGACTGTATGTTCAAGTAATTACGCTTATTTTCCTCATTAACATATAGGAATCCCTTTTATGTTAATGTGCTTTATTTAATTCTAATAGGCTTTTTGTTGTATTTAAAAATCTAGAGGAAAACAGAAAAAAAGTCCCATTGTTCTCCCACATGTTTGTTTTCACTACAACTACTAAGAGGAAAAGCCCTTTACAAAAACAGGATACAGCAGACTTCTCTATGCTGTGCACCCCCCACCACACACTCAAACACTCTGGACATGGCTGCACTGGTAATCGAGAGCCCACAGAAAGTCATCAGTGACTGAAAAACATCAATGGGAGTTTTATCATCCATTTGAATGAGAGTAGTATCAAGTCCCTGCTTAATAAACCTCACCAGCCTGGGCAGGTTCTGCCCCCCTCAGACAAATTCCCACCTGCCTCGGGACATTTTCTCTGTGACATTAATTATAGGTAGAGAGGCAGACTCCACCATTGTGGAAAGGTGTTAAGTCAATGAAAAAAGCCATAGCATACAGCATCACTTCTTAGCAGTCCTAAGAGACAAATCACCAGGGAACCATGAGATGTCACCTACATCAGGTGCTGCCTGGGCCCCAGAGATGCTCCAGATCCTCCTTGGATCTTACTGAGCAGCTACAGGCTGTCTCTGGGGCACCCTCAGGAATGGGGCTACCCACTGCATTTCTACTAATGACCTTTTAGAGCTCTTTTCTTAATGCATCCCACGGCCTCCTTTCCCCCTCTTTGATTATTGCTTCCCCTGATGGATTTTTGGCCAGTCAGCAGAGGAGTTCCTGGCTGTGCCAACAGCCCTCAGGAAAGGCCAGAGCTGAGGCAGGGGAACTTCTGAGCTGCACTCACTGCAAAGCACATTCCTGTGGGCTGTTGTTAAGAAGATAATAAAAATTGCTGTTTTCTTTCTCCCCACACGTTAGCATTTGGAAGAGTTCATACTTCCAAAGAATCGCACTGACTCGTTCTCCGTGATACGGAAGAATAAATCAAATGCAATTATCAGGAGAGCTCCATTTCTGTAATCAAGAGCGTCATCTCTGGCCAGAAAGTACCTTGGGGGAATCAAGTTCTAGCGACTGGGGGGCCAGTAAGGAGCAATTTGAGCTTTTCTGACTGAAATGTGGTGATTGCCCTTCCATTCGCCTGGGCAGAACCGACCGCTGAGCAGCCTGGCAACCTCCTTCAAACACCATCCCAAGAGCATTTCAGTTTTAAAAAAAGTCTCAAATTTTAGGGAAATATGTCTTCTGATTTCTTTCTAAGGAAAAACATAAAGTGCTATAAGGGTTGAGGATATTCTTGCAGTGAAGAGAACAGAATATTGCTTTGGTTTTAGTTTATAGGATTGTGGTTCTTCTTGTTTTTCTTTTAAACTATGTTAAGTAAGCCTTGTTTCTTCACCAGAAACTATCATGACTTGATTTAGCCATGCTTTCTGAACAAGATAATTCTATCATGTAAAATGATTACATTACAATGTAAATGATATGAGAAATGTTTATGCAAATCCTTAGGTAAAACAATACCACTTTATTACTGCAGAATAAACTTTGAGATTACTGACACTTTGTCTTTGAACCAGAGAGTTTGCTATGCCCAATAAACTGAAGAGCCAGGGAGACAGCTTAGCACAACAGGCTATACTAAGAATCAGACCACGATGTTTTCAGTTCAAGGGGGAAAACCCCAATTTCCACTTATATAAAAATCTTTCATTGTTTAGAAACTGTAAACTGACTGGCTGCTTTTTGCATTTATTGGTAAATCTCTGACCATCATCAGAGGACAGGATTAAATAATGCAGCTGTCATTCCTTCCTCATCAGGGAGAAATAAACCCACAGTGTCCTCCCTTGCTGCATGCAAGGAGTTCAACTACAAAACTCTCTTTTCCCAAACTCTCGGCATCTGCTGACTGGGTGTCCCAAAAGGCAAGAAATCACAATTCCCCAGGCAGTGTCGGGACAAGCTCACTTTGAACAACTCCTTTTCTGAAAGCAGAACAGGGACAGCTATCCGTGCACTCCCTCCATCCCACGGAGCCTCCCTCCCTCCCTGCCGTCGCCCTCCGGCCCCAGCGCCGGGGTCCCGCCGGAGCCGAGGGCAGGTCCCACATGGTGCCCACGCCGCCCCTCGCACCTACCGTGCGCTGCTGCCCGCCGCACCACGCCGGGATGGATGGATAGATGGATGGATGGATGGAACTGCCGGGCTGGGCTGGGAGCTGCTGCTGTCCCAGCGGCGGGAGGTCACCAGGCTGCTAGTCTGATCTTCAGCTCGCTTTCCATCCGAAAAGTTTAACTCCTTCACGCCCTACAGGCACAACATCAGCAAATACTGCAGCACTGTGCTCATCCCTTGCCAGGGACTCTGGGCACACCCTTGTTTCAGGCTGCTGAAAACAAGGACATGCACCTGGGAGAAACCAGGGTATGGGGGGTCGGCATGGGCAGCTTTGCTTTGAAACTTGGGGTGAGTGTGATGCCAAGAAGTCCTCAATGAGACATTTCTCACAACAACATACACTCCTAAGCCCTGTCCTGAAGTCTCGTGTATTCCCACACATTCCTGTGGCTGCCAAATCCCTGCTGGGAACCCCAGGGGCTTATACTTTGGAAGGGAAGGGGAAAACCTTTGACAGCACTTTTTTCCCTGTCTCACCAAGCCCCTGGGAAATTGAAGGGAGTGGAAACTGCTTCTGGCAGAGGAGATACCAGATCTGAAAGAGCACACTGAGAAGGGGCCCCAGAAAATCCCAGCCCCATCCCTGCGGCCAGGAAACCCCAGCCAGCCCTAGCCTGGCCATGGCCATGCCTGGGCACCCATGTTCCTCCTTGCTTTGATCAGAGAGGGGCTCCTGGTGATGGGGTTTTGTGGTCCAGCTCAAGATGCCTGTGCAAGAGCATGGGTAAAAAGTTGTCTCTGCTTTGCCCTCGGAGCCCACTGAGTTTCCAGCTTTCTACACACCAGCCCTAGGCCCTGTATGTGGTACTACCAAAATGTATAGGGCAGAGTAGTGGCAGCCATCAGGAAGTCCAACTGCTGCTTTTTCCAGCAAGATGTTTAAAATGGTTATGTGATGAAGTCAACCCTGACCTCCATGTTCCTCTTGCACTCCTCTGCTGTGTGACTGTTGAGCAATAGAAACATTTTCTGGGTTTAAAGGCACTGAATCCTGTCCCCAATACCTGGCTGTGGGGTCACTCTCACCCTCAGCCACCACACTATTCCTCTGCAGCCTGTTCAGGTCTGGCACATGGGAAGTTGTGGACTCCTGCCCCCCCGCCCCAGAAACGAAGCTAAATCTGGGCCCGTGCAAGGCTTCTTCAAACACCACTTGCTAGGCATAAAATCATGGCTCAGTACAGTGTGCTGCCACACACAGGCTGCCCTCTTGCCCAGCTGTGGTGGAAGTCACAGGAAAGGGACAGGTGTGAACTTACCATCCTCCTCCAAAGGAGGATGTGCCAGGCAGGCAGGCTGCAGGATGTCATAGGGAGGGCCACACATGGCAGGGACAGGAGCATTTCATGGGGCCAGAGCAGGAAGGCAGCAGCTCCAAGCTGTGTTGGAGGTTTTCTACTGAGGGTGTCACAGTGCCCTGTGGGCACAGTGCTCACTGGGCCAGGTGCACTGGCACTCACCATGCTGAGCCCAGCTGCTGCCCACCCCTGCTCAATCTCTGTGTCCTTTCTGGTGCACCAGCCATGCAGCTGCAGGAACCCGCACAGGTTCTCATCACTGGTGATAAAGTGCTCACAGCAAACAACCAACACAAGGCTCCTGTAACCCATGGCTCTGATGCCAGCATGTCCCACCATGTACCCTGTGGCTGGGCTTCACTTGTGAGCTGCCCAGGCACAGGCTTTGCTGAGACCCTTCAGTCAATCCAATGCATTTGAGCCCAATATAAATAACATGACCCTCAGCCAGTCCCTCCAGAGGGGGTGCACCTGGCAGAGTCTCTTCCTATCCCAAAGGTGATTCCCAAAGGACTGTCAGTGCATACCACAGCCAGACCCCTTCAGCTCCCAGGCACTGTGAGTTATGGAAAAGGTGAATTTGACCACAATAATAGGAGCCTGAGGGAGGGAGAGGGAGGGGAGAGGTGCCCCCTTGCCTTTTTTCCGCAGAGCAGGAGGCTGTGACTGCAGTGACACGTGGAATCTCTGAGGCTGCACCACTGATGGGGCATGAGATGGTGGCTGACACATAATCCCCATGCAGACACCCTTATCAAGGGGCTGCAGCAGCTTTTCATTCAACACTGAGGTCAGAAAAAAACATTTAAGATCATTTTCCGAACCTCTCTGGAGGGAGGACAGCTTTGGGGCTTTTGATTTCAGGTATGAAAAATGTAATTATGGATAATGATGCCTCTTGCTGTAACCCAAACAAAAAACCTTTCTGTGTTTCATGGCTGGTCCCTGTGCCCTAAAGTAAAAGAGGGTTTCTGCTTTCATTACAAAACATATTTGTATTTCAACCTGTAAGGCCTTCTCATCTGGGAGCTGTCTAGTGGCCAGCAGTCTCTCCTGCATCTGGTGTTACTTAGCCAGTAATTTTTCTTCTGTGTTGCCTAGGGGCCAAAAGTACTCCCCAAAAGGCAAAACATGGGTTAAAATTGTTTAGAGAACAAAACTCTGTTAGAACGTTTTATTGGAGTCCGGGGAAATTACTTCTAAAATACATACACATAATATTAGCAGCAATAATAGAGTTTTTAAAAGTTCACTGCAAAAGTAATGATGTTTCAGATGGGAGCCAGCATTTCAAACCCATCTGTATGGAGATGACATCAGACACACTGCTTATGTTTCCACTTTTGGTGGTGTGAAAGAAAATACGCTGCTACACGTACTTACCTTTAGCCAGTGTGTTTGCTCAACTTGGACAGTTTGGTTGGGTAACTGCTTGAACTCAGAAAGCTTCACTTTCACAGAAAGCAAAAACTGGGGTTTTTTTCATTTACAGGCTTCTCAGCTTGTATCAAAACCACCCTCTCAATCCTCAGTGTGTTCTGCCACTATGACACTTAAATCCACTATTCTATTTAAACTATGATAAGGTGACAAATTAATCTAGGACATGGTAAGTGCAAGACCTGTCTCAGCAGACACCTACAGTGTTACACTGCAGATGTTTAGGCTCCCCTGGTTGACATCAACCTTCCATGTTCCCCAGGAGTTCAGTGAGGGGTGGCAGTGCCAGGGTGGGCACTGTGGAGCCACGCTGGTGACCCTGCCCTCCCCCTGGGGCAAGGCAGCTCCAGCACTCCAGCTGAAAATAGAGATGTGGTTATTCCATGTGCATCTCTTGTGAGCAGGAGCCAGCTCTCATTTCTCACCTGGCCCTGAGCAGGAGCCCAGTGTGCTGTGGGCACTTGTGGGGACAGCTCAAGGAGCTGCACTCCCTGCTGATTTGCACCCTGCCTAGGATGCACTGGCTCCAAGCACATCATGCGTTGCTTTGAGTTAAGGATACTTGCCACTGATGGCATTTCCTGCCAGGAATGGGAGCTCCTGAGCACTGCTTCCATCTGCAGAAAGGTGCCATCACCCACAGTGCAGAGACAGGCAGTGAGGAGGGGATCTGCTGGCATGCACACTCTAAAGCCAGTCTGAGATTTCCACTTCATCTTAAAGAAAGGGTAAAAAATCTAAGTGATAAGAACAGAACAATGAAATCTGAGTAAACAGCACTAATGGATGTTTCCTAATTCCTTAAGCTCCCTCCTATGTTTATAAATGAAAGAGAAACATCCAGACATTTCTAGTATGAGATCTCATTTCTTTTTTAATCAGAAATGCCCTGAATACTTCTCAGTTTCTGTTTTCAGATGTTGCCTTCTCACAGAAATGACCATCTAAAGCATTTATCTTTTTATTAAAAATACATATTTTCATTAAAAAAATTACACTGGGATTTCATTCTTATTCCAATTCTATGCTTTTTTTTTTTGACATGGATACAAGCATTTTTCTAGACTTAAAGAAACCCTTCTCAGAGGGGGGTGGAGATATGAAATATTTTTAAGATGTAGTTTGCTTTGATTTCCAAAGAATTGATTCCAGTGCTAGAAAGCTGCAGAAAATAATCCCAGTGAGAGGAATAACCAAGAGCCAGATTATTCCTAAGGCTCCAAGACCCTTTCAAGTTGGTCTGAAAACCTCATTGTTAATCAAAATAATTGCATGAGAACCAATCAGGAAATCCTGAAACATTCAGAATGAAACCTTGTCATTACAAATTCACCATCATGGCTAAAAACCAGATTATCTCTGTCAAAAGCTGTGGGAAAGTTTGCTTTGTAGCAGTAGGGGCAGAAGTAAATATTTGCCCAATCTGTTTTGTTTATCCTAAAAACATATATACATGTACAGAGTTTCAATTAAACGCTATTTTCTTTCTCCCCATGTGTACATCATTTGAACTGCCCATGTGAGGAGCTTTTAAAGCATCTCTCCCAGGAGTCAGGAGATGGCTCCGTGCCAGGGCCTTACTCACACCATGACGCCATGGCAGGGCAGGTCGGATTGCTTTGAATTTTAAGCCTCACTTCTTTGGTCTCACCTCTGAGTCCATTTAAACATAGCTGGCCCCTTGCTGTAATTTAAAGCAATCTAAAGCAGATGCACAAAGTGCCACTGAAAACATACCCACAGATGGGTTGGTTTTGCTGGTAAATGCCACAACTTCCCAAGGCTTGTGATTGTGGGGATCAGGTGCAGGAGGAAGGGGTTCAGGTGTGAGCAGGGTCTGTTTCACCAACATGCAGATTCCCCAAGTTACTGTTTTTAAACTACTTAAGAAATTGCATATTTTCTTGAGGAAGAGTGGTGCTGGGGATGTCTGAGCTGCTGGAAAAGCTTGAGGGGACAGTGGGACAGACCGAGAATTCAAAACAGTTGTTTTACTGTCCTGTGGGGGTCATGAGCCCCTCTTGTACCTACCCCAGAACCCTCCATGCTGACACCACTTTTGCAGGGACACAGTCAGAGATACAGATGTGAAAGGTCTCCAGTCTGGGCTGTCCTTTGCAACAGCTGTTTGCAAAATCAGTTTCAAAACACTTTGTTTTGAAAATGAGGTCCACACTTATAAACATGCCATTTAAAAATGCAGTCTAAAAAAAAAGAAAAGGCAAAGAATAAAAGGAAAAAAATTCCAGCCAGTGGTTGAACCCTGAGTCCTTTTCTCTGTGGCAACAGGTGAACAGGGAAGAAAAACAGAAAAACAAAGGCTGAAGAAAAAACAAATGGTCACCACATTTCAAAACACCTGCTGGAAGTGACTGCAGCAAAAAATCATTCAGAACATTTTGGAAAATACCTGAATGGTGCCCATAATCCACTGCTGCTGCAGAGGGGGCTGGAGACCTCCAGGCACTGCACCCTGGGAGCCACCGGAGAATCCCCTGGCATGCTGATCCCACTGGCATCACATGAAAGTGCAACAATCCTCTGTGAGGTATTAAGAGAATTTCAAAATCTCTTCTTGCATGAAACAACTCACAGGAAAACAAAAGTATGGCTTATTTTGTCCAGATTTAGTAAGTCTTAGATCTTGATCTTCTCAGGAGATCAGGGTCCTGGTACTTCTCCCACCCAAGTCATTGGGAATGCTGCCACAGGCTCCAGACAGTAACCAGACCTTATCTGCAGGCTTCCCTGTCAAGCTGACACCTTTTCATTTCCTAGCACCTATGGCAGCAAAAGATTTACCAGAGCTGGTCTCCAGGCAGAGCAGTGGCACAGACACCAGCCTCCTGTGGCTGCACAGGCAGGTGATGATGCTCAGTCATGAAGGCTGCAGGTCCCTTCATGCTCAACCCCCAGACCTGCTGCTAAACAAACCTGGGCCAGGATCCCTGTGGTGAAGGATGAGCTGGAGGGGGCACCTGGATGCCCAAAGCCCCAGGCCTGAACCTGTGGTTGGGGCTTCTCCTCCCTGGCCACGGGTCAGCAGTGCAGGTGAGAGATGTGTCCTAGGAATGAAAAATCTGGCATTTTGGCCCTGCTCTCCCTCCAGGTCCTTGCAGTGCAGTGAGAGGCTGTCTCACCCCAGAGTGCTGCAGCCAGGACTGCACACAGGTTTGCACATAAACACCACTACTTCATGTGAGGAAGACAACTGGTTTGACACGATGCTCTGTTTCAGAGTAAGAACTGGTTGCAGTTACAGGCTGGTCCCCCGAATGGCTGGATTTCATTTTCAACCCATTTCTGTCAGAGGCAGCAACAAACCTTTGTAACATCATGGAAACAGACACATCCTGTGTGCATCCCCTACCAGGACCATCATTTCTGGTGTCGTGAGGTTGTCCTGTGCCAGGCCAGGGGCTGGACTGAGTCTTTTCCAAGTTACGATATTCTATGATCCTATGACCAGGAGCACTTCCAGCCACCCACCCTACTGTGCTGCAGCACCTCACTGCTGTCACAGGGCACTGCTGGTGACCCAGCAAAGCCAAATGACAGCTCTGACTGGCTGTTTATGCCTCCACATACTCAGACATGGGGCTGGCCCAGGTGAACGGGCAGAGCAGGCACTGCTGTGCTGCCAACCAGGCAGCTTTGTCATCCCAGCCCTCGGAAAAAATGGAGAAACCCAAAGGAAGTCAAGGACACCTTAAGAGAGGAACAGAAAACAATGGGGGGCTCTGCTGGGAGGGAAAGAGGCCAAGGAGCGGGATTACAGATGAATAACATGTGCAGTGTAATTAATCTAGATTAGTTTTGTTTTATAGCATTAACAGCCCGCAGTCGCAGCATGCGGTGATGTGGTCCCGCGAGTTCCCAGCGCTGCGCCGATGGCTGGGAGAGCTCCAGGCACAGCATCAGCGCGCAGGAAGCGCTGCCGGTGACTCACTGCATGCTTGCTTAGAGACTAATGAACTAATTCCGGCACTCCGGCCCTTTCCACGGCCCCCTTCCATTAATCTTCCAGTTAAAAAGTGCAGCAGTCGCTCAAGAGGGAAATTCCCACCGAGCAGAAGGATTTGTGCGGGAGCCCCCTGTGCTGACCTCCTTGGCAGCCCTCGCAGAGCCGAGAGCCCGAGTCCTCCGCGGGGCCCGGCAGCCGCTGGGATTTACGGCTCTCGCTCCCGCAGCGCCCGCCGCTGCTGCTCCTCGGGGCTGAAATGCAGAAGCAGATCTCGTCCTGCTGCCGGGCAGCTCAAAAACACAGCTTTGTTCCCATAAAAGATTCCCCTTGGCATTTTTGGGCCAAAATTCCAACTTCTGCAATAGCAAGTTGCCCATCTGAAGTGCTCACAGCCATCCTCACCTCCCTCCCAGCCTCCCTCCCACTCGAACTCTGGAGAGTTGGGGTTTTGCTTTCCCTAGATCACAAATTGCCACAAGCTGTCCCATTACCAACAGCATTACTTCTGAAGGGCCCACGTGCCAGTTGCGCCTGGAGATGTATTAGAGCTTTCCCAACTGCAAAGAAATGAAGCACAATTAAAAATTGTTTCCTAAAGCTCCTGAGACAGAAGAGCTGCACAATGCCACCAACAGCAGGAAAGCAGGGGATGGTGGAGACAGGCTCTCCTGGAGAGTGATGTGGACAGAATTTGATCTGTGCTTCCCTTTTCATCCAGGACAGTCTGTATTTAACATTTATCATCATGTGGAAAACACCTAAATAATTCCAGGGATGGCAGAGACCTGCAACCACAGACTTGGGGAATGGGACAACCAGTGCAACTGGGGTCTGGGGGTCCAGGTACCACACAGCTACTTTACTCCATCCTTTGTCTTTATTTTATATTTGTATTTCTTCAATATAATAGAATACAACTTATTTTACATAATGTATACAAACTATATCACAGTGCTTTACAGAGCAAAGCATGAATTACATGGTGAAAACTAGAAGAAAAATGATATGGTCCTCTGCTTTGCCAAGCCCTTCTTTTCTCCCTATTCCAGGAGACCTCCCAGGACACCCTCAATCTAGTGGGAATCTCCCACCTGACTAATTCCTGCCCCAAGGTGAATATGGCTCATCACCACTGTGCTCTCCTCTCTCTGGAGCACTGGCAGGGCTGGTATCCCAAAGAGCTGTCACATTCAACCTCCTTGTTCTTATCTCCCTTTTCTCACAAGACAAGCAGCAGCTCCTTCTTTTGAGCAATATAATTACTCTGTAAGTAATTACTGGAAACTGAGGGAAACCCCTCCATCATTCTTTTCTCCCAGGATGAGCTATTTTTCCCGGAGCACATGGATGGCCCCAGATAAACCACTGGGTTTGGCAATGCTGTTTGCTGCATTTATGAAAGCAGTACATCCATCACAACTCCACAGTACCAGAGCCAGGGTGGGATACAGACCTGGCTCCTCCAATAGACTCATTGTAGCTGCTTTATGAACACAGAAAACAAAAAGCACTCACAACTGGTGTTGCAGGATACTGTAAATGACATTGGATTGATGGCTGCCAGGTCTCTGAGACCTAGGAATGAGAGGACTCACTATGGGAAATGGGAAGGTTTTGGAAGCTGAGAGAGAGTGGGATTGTGGACAACAGGAGCTGAGGGTCACACACACAACAGAGAAATGGCAAGGACAGACAGAGGGAGAATGACCTTAATGCCAGATGAAAAGCTTTCAGATGGATCCCCAGAGTGATCCCTGTAGGAATCCTGAACACAACACACACTTCTGTGAATACACAGACATGTAGAAACAAAAGGAAGGTACTGGACATGGCTTCCCTCAGGCCCTGAGCTACTGCAGAACATCACATTGTGAAACAGGGCACTGGTTTAACACATACTTTTAATGAGTAATAAGAATAATAAACCACCCATTTTCCATTCTCTAACCTAATGGAATAAGTGTAGAAATTCCCAGCATTTGTACAACAATGTAATGTCCAGAGTGATCAGGATCCCTTTCTGCAACAGTAAAATGGAACACACCCATGGCAGAGCTGATGACAATGGGCAGAAAAAGAGCAAAGGCAGACACGTAGCAGTAAGTTTCCCTACAACATTTAAAATAGAAACATAGGTTAAAAATACATTTGATGAGTAGGAAAAAGTGAACAAGAAACCAAAGTTTTCCTAACTTCAGAGTCCAGTTCCTCTCCTAATCCCTTTTATTCCAGATCCACATCAATGAATCAGAATTTGACCTAAAAGCTTTGCAGCAGGAGAATTAGCCAAATGCTTGAATTAAATATTGCTTATAAAAATCTATTTCCTTTTCTTAACAGCAAATTTTCCAACTGGGAAAAGAGTTTGAGGCCCACATGCTTTCTAAGTTTGGAGAATTAGACACTTCTCTCTTAAATCCTATCCCTCATAATCTGGAAAAGATACAACTTTACACATCAAATTATTTTCCAGGAGAAACTCAGCAGGATATTTCCTTAAGCAGGAGGATTTCTCTCCATCTAAATGATTCTTGAACAACCTCTTCATTTCTGACCACACATCCTGTAGTCAGGATGTATGAGTATGATGGACTCTGCTGGCCCTGGTGGCTGTTGTTTGGCATTCCAGGACTTCCTCCTGACCAGGACCTGGTGCATCTCCTGGGGCTCTCCTGGGCCCAGTGGATGGGGAAGGACTTGGCTTGGCTTGACTGCAAGGTCAAGTGCTACCGTGAGGTCACTCCAGCAGAAAAAAATAAATACCTCAGACTCTGCCCACATAACTGCACTTATCAAGAAAGTCCCAACAACCTGACCAAAAAATCCCATGTCCCTTTCAATTTCATAATTCACTAATATTATTTAGTTATAATCTCTGGAGCAGAGCAGCCATGGCTTGTTGAGCACACATGAATGAACCCTGTGCAATGGCCTCACTCACAAAATAAACACATTGCCAGATCACACAGGGCTGCACTGGCACAGGCATGTGAACCACAGCTTACAAAGCTTTCAAGAAGTGACTAAGACTTAGGGGATAGGACTGGGTCCTACCTGACTAATTTTGCTTTTAATCACAAGCTTTTATCTCTACTGATAAAGTTTGGGCATGATGCACAAGTGATAAAGATGAGAGCTGTAATCTCAAACAGTAAAATAACAAAATATTTAGTAAATGAGTCCTGGCTGGTGCATGTGAAGCTTCTTTTCCAGAGAAGGATATGACTATGATTAAAAAACATTTAAAGTCTAAATAGGACTTTGGTTACTATATTAAGGTCCTATTTCTTAGTCCATCAGTCATCACTGCTGGCTCAGCTTTGAGCTGCAGCCTTTTCTCAGACCATGGAAAGGAGTTGTATCTTCCCTACCAGCAAGCAGAAGACCATCAAGTTTAACTAATGATGGAAGCTTTGCCTGTGGGAAATATAATAATTTAAATTTCCGTATTGGTGGCACAACTGGAATATCTAAGTAATGGTGTGAGTGTTTTCTTGGACTAGTTTTAAGATTACTGCATAAAAGGAAACGCTTTGAAGTTCTGGCAAAAATCAGAATTGGTAACTGGTGGTTTTATATCCTGCTGGGCCTTTCAGAAGCCATGGGCATACAGAACAGCAATTAGGTCAAGCTTTTCTGTTGTTCCCAAGAAATGAAAAAACATTTTTTGAGAATTCTTCCTTACCAAGAGAGAAAAAGGAGGCAGCTCCCCCTGCATCACTGCTGACTTGCAGAGGGTGGCTTTACACAAAGCCCTGCAAGTGCTCCAGGGCCCACTGTACGCACAGGCACACGACACACCTGCAGCCAGCCCTGCACTGGCTGTGCACACACACAGACTCCTCCTGCTTCTCCCCACTCTGCCGTGCTCCAGCCGTGGCAAATGTGTCCTGCAGGCTCCTCCAGGCAGCTTCTCTGAACCTCTGCCTGGGGCCTGATGTTCTAGCAGGAGCAGGGCCATGGTTCCAGGCAAGGTGACAACAGAGACCTTCCCAAAGTCCCCCAGCACTGATGGCACTCTATGGAACAGCTTTTCCTGCACACAGGATTCCTGCCTGCTATATCCCACTCCCTCCACAGAGCAGTTAAGACACATACAGCAAACTGCATCCACAAGTTATTTTGGTGAGTGAACAAGAGCCAGAGGGCAAAATACAATAAAAAGGGGCAAAGTAGAAAGAATCTAGCATGGCACCAGTTATCTTAGATTAGTCTTTTTGCTTTACCCCCCTTGCTTTAATTGCATCAATATTTTTAAATGAAATATTTATCATGTCTTAGCAAGGAAAACATTACTCAATTTTATCAGCAAAATACATGGTACCACAAAGCATAATTCCCTAGGATCTCATGCTCATGGCATGCTAAGTCACACTGATTCCTGTTCTAGGTGTGCAAATAAAGATGTGTCAAGTTTTGAAGAACACGGAGGATCCTAACAAATACCCACGAAACAGCTGTTCTTCAGAAAGTGCTATAAGTAGATATAAGGAGCACTGAGATACTCTGGAAAAAATAAATTGTATCCTAAGGCAGTGATGCTTCAAACATGTGCTGAAGCCCATAAAAATAAGTTAAAGGCTGTGTTGACAGACAGGATGAAGGAAAAATCTGTTTCTGGGATTAGTAGTTACAAAAGGTCTTCCAGATCCTGGAGTAATCACAGGATGAAATTTCCAGATGGCTCACCAGGATCATAGTAAGACCAGGCAAGAAACACACATCCCTAAAGTTACCAGGCACAGCAAATCTTCTGGATAAATGGTATCTCAAGGATACTCCTGAGAATCATCACTTGAAGGTGGCACCCAAAATCTTCTCCAAATGAGCATCAGCTTCTCCCAAACTGGTCCAAATCTCCTCACCTTCCTGGCAGCAGGAGGAGTGAAAGCTGCTTCTTGCCCTGCAGGGCAGCCAGGACACCCACACCAGTGGGGCACACTGAGGATCTGTTTGGGGCACTGCTGTAATTTGGCCCCAGTGAGGAACTGGTGCATGTTTGAGATGCCCCAAACCATCTCACTTCTGCCAGCTGGGTTCATCTGCTTTTATAAAGCTGCTGCTTTGAGGTGAGGGTGAAGACACTTGGTAAGCTCAAAACAAAGCACAAAGTGCCATCAGGGGAGTCACCCCTCCCACAGGGAGCTGGAAAGCCAGAACACCTCCAGATGGGATCTTCCTCAGGTTTAAGTGTGAAACTCAGGCATTAGAGCAAGTGAAACCTGGCAGGAGCCACGACAAGCAAGCTGGAGACCTCCCCCAAAGGAGCTCGGCAGCACCCGAGCCCTGGGCAGGGCCGGCCCAGGCTGATGGGGGCAACGGGAAAAGGCACCGAGCACAGGAGAGAAATCAGGAATCTGACCCAAGGGTTTGCTGAGCCAGCCCTGGCTTAAAGCCAAGGAAAAGTGGCAACAGCTTCTAGACAAGGAAGGTTGGGGGATGCTGTTCTGCCCCTGGTATAATGCAACATTTGCCTTCATTCACGGATGAAACAATTCAGAGAGGACAGAAGAGTCTCTGGTTTGGGACATGGCTGGGGGACACTGGGCCATGGTACTTCCCAATGTCCAACAGCCTTAACCCCAGCTTTCCCATGACACGAGGCCAAGTTTGGAAGCAAACTCACTGGAAACACTCGCAATTTCTACACAAACAAACAAACAAACAAAGCCAACCCAAAGAACTTTCAGCCTTCTGTCCCTGCCTGACCAGCACAGATGTAGTCACTTCCTAACAGCAAGAAGAGGCACAGACACATGTCCTTGCAGAAAGGCAGGTGCTAGGAAATGGGAAGCTTTTGTCTACTTCCCTCATGGTGATTCACTACAGCAATTCTTCTCAGTGAATATGGCACAGAAAATCCCAGTGAGGAGAAAGCAGGGTTTTCTCTCTCCAGGAGACAGGTCCATGCACTGCTGCACACGTGCAGCTGGCACAGAGGTGGAGCCTGCCAATCTGCAACCCTTCCCTTTGGAGAGAGTGATTTCCCATTCAGGTACAAAACAGATGCAGGAACCCAGCCAGGCCAGAGCCCTTGGCTGCTCACAGAACATCTTGAAGGGCTGAATGACAAGCTGTAGAGCAGATGTTCACCCCTGGCAGCAGCTCAGCCATACTGTGCTCTATGGTTTTGCTTTTCCAGCTCTGGCCAAAAAGGATGCAGATTTCCCCACGCTGGGTGATGGACAAGAGACTGAACCTGGCTGTGGTGGGATTTTCTAACAGACATCAGCAAACTCCCCCAGTAGGAAACCGAGTGCTTTACTGACAGTTCAGAATGCCCTGAACACCATCCCCTGGCTGACTGACACTGAATCCCAGGAACAAGGCAGCCCTTACCGTCACTGGATGGGTCAGGCACCACTTACAAAAGGCTTTTGGAGGAGTGCAAAAGCAGATTTCTGGAGAAGCTGAAAGGGGACAAAAAAAGCTGGCTCTGCTGCTCTTCACACTCCCAGCAGGCTACAAGCACCACTTTTCAAGTAGTTTAAAAGGAAAAAAAAGTGAGTAATTTTTGCTAATACATGACAGTTTCAGCTGGCGAAAAGTCAGATTTACAGAACTTATCTGACTCAGGATACAGCATCTTTCTTAAATGTACACACTTGAAAGTGAATCACATTTGTCTCATAAGGACACTTCCTAAATTTGCTCTCCTGTAACTGTTCAGGGTTCCCGTTCTGCAATAGAAGATGATGTCACTGTTTACATAAATAAAGGCAATGGTGCTCAGATCAGATCTAGGAAACCAGTCTCTTTCCTCTTAGTTATCAACCACGTCTACTTCTTTTCAAGGTTGAGGAGTGTAAAAACTGGCCAGGGCATAAATAGAATCACAGACCAAAAAAAAGGTGCAAAAATGACCCAAATCACATAATTGACAGAGATTTCTTTTGTTCTTAGAAAACTGGCCATGTTAAAAGTGATGTAGCTCTCATTGCTCTCACTCTGTCCACAGTAGGGAGGTTAAACTTCTGCACAGGAGAGTTGCAACTGAAAAATATTGTCATTACACTAAGCACAAATAGGTTTTTCTTGAACATTGAGCATGCACGTGGCCTCCCCTCTCCCCCCAGCTTACATTTTATGAGATTTTTGACAGTCAGAGAAAACTCTCCTTCCATATGTTCAGGATGTTAAGATTTCAACCTCTTTGCAGCAGGAAAATAAAGTCATCTTCTTTGCAGTGCCCCAGCACTGAGCACACACAGAGCACTGCAACAGTAACGCATGAACTGATCTCTGCCATGGCTGAAACTGCAGGGATCCCGGAGCAGGTCTTGTTCCTGTCATGTCTGCAGATGCTCTGTTAAGGACTCCAGGGACATAGAGCAATTACTAGGGTTTGTTTCTGCTTTCCAGGAGCAGTTCTGTTTAGGAGAGAATAGAAAGGGATTATTTTTACCTTATAGTTTGGACTTACAGGGTGTGAACTGAATTTTTCTTCCCACAGAGAGACATCATGAACAACTCTTCCAATGCCCTGTAATGGGGCTGTTCCTTCTCAGCAGTGCCCAAAAGCCCCAGGGCTAATGAGGGTGACAGGCAGGGCCCAATTAGCAGCACAGGCATAGGGATGGTTGTCTTTGGGCCACACACTGAGTCTAAAGGGTTTTTTCCTTTTGTTTTGGGGGCTTTGTTGGTTTGTGGGTTTTTTTGCTTTAAGGCTAGAAAGTTGACATCTGCTTCTGGTAAAATTAACAAACTATTTTATTTGTCAGTAATTTAGATTGAAACAGTACTGAGAACTGCATTGTCTGGGTCTGCAAGATCGTAGGAAGTATCAATGAAGCATTTTCCACTGGCATGTGTATAGAGAAAACAACATTTAAGTGAAGATAATTTTTTCCATATAGATTATGTACACTGTTATACACAAGTGAGAATAAGACAAAACAAAACTAGAACAAAGATTCTTTTAAGTTGTAAAAGGATCTTTGTCTCTCAGCCATAGGAATGGCTCAAGCCAAGCTCCATGGGTGAGGCAATGATGAGGCAACAGATGCATCAAAGGCATCTCACTCGTAGGACACAGTTTAGCCAAGGCAAGACAGACCAGGGGATGTGCTGGCACCACTGTCATTCTTGCTACAGCCGAAAAGAATTCCCAGCTCTTACCTTCTCCTGATGCAGCCAGGCTCAGGTGTACCCTCCACTGTGCCCTACACAAGTCCTGGCCCTTGGCCAGCAGAGCTGCTTCCACCAGGGCTCTGCCCACCCTGCAGTGGCACTGTGCCCCCCTGGCAGTGTACCCAGCTGCATTCTGCAATGTGATCTCCACCCAATCCCATCCCACCACCTTTCCTGCAGCTGCAACTGCCCAGACCAAAGACTTTGCTTCCTGGACACCAGTTCAAATCCCCTGGCAGCTATTTTATTCTTCACCTGCTTAATGCTGCAAACACAGCTCCAGATCACCCCACTGTTGCAATAGGCAGGAGAAATCTTCTGCATTTGGGGCAAGGGAAGCCCATGGACCTGGCTCTTATGGAGGAAGGTGCCCTGCAGGGGTGACAGGAAGCCTCAGGTCACAGCAGACCCACGGGTCAGTGCCAGGAAGGGGATAAGAATGGAGCAGGCTTCCCACGAGGTTCAGGCACAGGGCAGGAAGGCAGACATTGTCTGTGAGGCCCCTCTCCTGCACACTGTGTAAAACATTAAACAGCACCTTCCCTCTCCTGCCCCCAGGGTCACACAGGGCAGCTCCCCCTGCCCCGGGCAGCAGCTGGGGCTCTCCACCATCACCCTGGCTCAGGGAGGCAAGCAGCAGACACCAGCAGAGGATGGGGATGCTCTTTCAAGGCTAGAAGAATACTTTTTCCCTCTGTGGTAAAACCCAGGAACATCCTTCTCTGACCCATTTGACCCTTCCCTTCCCTGCCCCATGCCTCTCCCTTGCACTGTGTGGGAACATTCCCAAAACACGCTGGTTTCCCCTCACTTCCTTCCTCTCAAGACACCTGGACCTTCCTCCTGCAGGCTCCTGCCACCCTTCATGCTGATACAGGCCAGGTCAGGCTTCCCAGGCCACCAGTTTATTGTCCAGGAAACCAAAACAACCCAGCATCCAGCTCAGGGCTGCTGGGGGGACATGCTCAGGGACAACACAGCCACCAGGGCCTTTACGCTCTGAGCATGACAAAAAATTTATTTCAGCAAAACCACCCTGACATACTTGAGGAAAAACAGAAGCAGCAACTACCAGCAAGGACACCCCCAAGAAGGCTGTAGGGGAAGTATTTTCCACCACAAAACAGGTTTTGAAATGAATTTGGAATTGGTGATTTAAGTCTCAAGCTGTTAGTGAAGAGCCCTGCTTAAACAAGTCAGTTTTGCATGCATTAAGCAATGCAGCACAGAAACAAATGAAAAAATCCTCTCCAGCTTCAATGCCAGGTTAAAAGTTATTGGAAGGCAGCCAATATGTTTGGGGAAGGTTTTTAAATGCCCTCTTTCAAACTAAGATGCCTCAGCAGAGATCTGTGCACACAGTACACGTCACAAGTGGCAACTCCAACTTCACCCTTCTAACACACTGAATTTTAAAAGCTTAAAACACCTTTATCTAAATCTCTATCCTGTTAAAAATGCACTGAGAAGCACAAAGCTTCATCCCACTCAAACAGAATGTATGGATAAGTGGAGTTCCTTGCTCTGCTATACCAGCTTGTTTCTGCTCCATGACCATGGGATTCAGGAACCCATGCAAACCCAGCTTTGCTGTTCATTGAATGTGCACTGTGAAACACAAACTGATCACAGAACAGTCTGAGTGGGAAGGCACCCACAAGGATCACTGAGCCCAACTCCTGAATGAGCCATACAGGGATCAAACCCACAACCTTGGTGTAACTGGAACCTACTCTGACCAGCTGAGCTGTCCCAGAATCATTGCAGTTTGGAATGAAAAGGGACCTTAAAGACCATTCCATTTCAACCCCCTGCCATTAGACCAGGTTGCTCAAAGCCCCATCCAGTCTGGCCTGGAACACTTCCAGGGATGGGACATCCACAGCTTCTCTGGACAACCTGTGCCAGGGCCTCACCACCCTCACAGGGAAGAATTTATTCCCAATATCCAAGCTAAGTCCATCTGTTACCATGTATGCTGGAGTCCAGCTGAAAGCCAGCCCCACAGGGCAGAGCAGAGCACACTGAGATGCAGGAGGCAGACAGACAGACAGACTGCTTCTCACTGGTGGGCATGCACAGCCTGCTCAGATGGGTACAGCCAGTGCTGGGCTCCAGCTCTCTCCCACTCTGGACACTGGCAGACACTGAGGCAGGTGCCAGCACCTGTAGAGCAGGAGCCACACCAGAGCAAACCACCCCAGCCTGGCACTGCAGAGAAAAGCTCTCAGCTGCAGGGAGGCAAGGCCACTGCGTGTGCCTGGCTCTGCAGCCACCAGCCACAGCCATGGAAAGAGCCCTCCTGACCCTGAGACCTCCATGGACACAGAGCTGAGCCTGAGCTGCTTTTGAGCAGGTGAGATTGCTGCATGCAAGACAGGCCAGTCCTTCAGCCCAGCCTCACACTCCAGTGAGCTTCTTTTTATGGCTTCTCAGCTTTCATTATGAGAAGCAGGAAGGGTGAAGTGCTGGTGTCCCCAGGCAGTGTTGACAGGATGTGACTCTGCCCTGACTCATCATCCTCTTTTCTCCTGAAGAGGACAGGGCTGCTCACACCTATGGCCACACTCAGCACAAACCCACTGCTTCCCAAACTTGCACTTCAGAGGCTGCAGGAAGCAACCTTCACATCACACAGTTAGAACTTGATATTTTCAGAGGATTTTCACAACCAAAAGGACTGAAGAACTCCAAAATGCCCTCAAAATTTAAAGAATAACACAGCAGTTTTCTGAGGAGTGTCTGAGATAGCAGGATTGCACTGAGGTCTTAAGTCCAAGAAATTAAAGCATTAAGCCACACAGCTGCAGAATATGACTAAATACACAATTATTGTTCTCTATTTTACAACTGAAAACTTACCACGTTTGAATAATCTCCAGTGAAATGTATTTCATGGGAACTGGAAACAATTTGCATTAAATGAACCAGATGAACATCACTGTTAGTGAGTCCACGTGCACATGAGCAGAACTGAGGTGCCTCAGCTGAGAATGATCTCTGCCAATACTGTGGCTCAGCTTCCATCCTGACAGATTTACACCAAAGATTTCCCTGATACATTTCCCTGCCCATCTAAGGCAGTCATTCAGTAGCAGGGATGTCTCACAGACTCACATTCCAAGCAGATGCAACATCCTACACATCTGACAAAGCAATTCAGTTCTCACCAAAGAAACGTCCCAGAAAGGCTCATTCAGATGGAATTATCCCAGTATTTGTTTTTCAATTACTGGAAGAAACATCACTGTGGGGTAAATGATTTTTTACCACTCTCAGATTTCAAATGAGACACCATATAAGGCACCAGAATTTTTTTGGTATTTGTCTACTAAACATCCTCCTGAACAAGGATATGGATGTGCTACTTCCTTACTGCAAAGGCAATCATGTAAAGTAATAATGAGAGAGATTGTTAATATTTAATGTTAATAATACCTTCATATTTATTTATTTATGATTGGCTGGGACATAATTCTTCTAAAGAAGAATTACAGTTCAGGGAAGTCTGCAGGGGAAGGATGCACTATTGCTGCAACGTGTAGCACAGGCACACCAACACCTGGCCACCCCAAGGCTGGAAGTGCAATTAAAAAATGACAGTGAAATTGCTGCAGGCTATGTCTTTGCTTATGTGCCACTGCAATAATTACAAAGTGGGGAAACAAAAAAAAGAGCAATAAATGTCTCTTACAATGGCCAGCTACAGTTGGATTCCAGCCAGGCTCTGCAACAGAAAAACTGCCAGTCAGCTGTGGCTGCTACACTTACAACAGAAACACCAAACGCCTTGAATATCACATCCAGTGAGCCTGGAATATTGACACTGAACCTTTAAAAATGAGCAAACTTTACCAGCCCCTTTTCCCTGTAGCATTACTCAGAAATACACTCATTCATGGTCTAAGGAAGAGTGCTCTGCACTGGTGTTGGGAGACAGGAATTCAAGACAAACTTGTATCACATTAAATGCTACCAGCAACATCCCATCAAGAGCAGCAGATATATTTATCACCTTTTCAGGCTTCCTTCCGCCCTCTCAACCATCTACTGCATCTGGAAGAATGTTTTAATTGCCAATTCTGACTTTAACTTTTTAAATTGAAAAATAGAAGAGATAAGTTACCTGGGTCTTACACCAGGACTTACTGCTTGCCTGGAGTGAAACCATGTGTACTTAAACTGCACCCTGGGGTGGATCCAAACCACACAGTCTCCAAACAGGGAGGAGACTTTCCTTCCTCAAACTTGCTGAAATTGTGTGAGTGACTCATTGAATGTCCTTTTCTTGAGTCAGCACTGAAACAGAATTCCCTTTGATTTACAGTAAAGATAAAATACTGTAGGATTGTTGGTCTTTCTTAAAGGATGATCAGTGACTGCTCCCCTGAGGATGTCTCACCACTAAACCCACTTAACTCTTGCACAAACCAAGGTTGCATTCCTACCCCGTGCTCCAGCCCTTCCTTCCCTGGGTTCAGACCTGTTGGAGCCAAGCTTTACCATGTCACACAGAGGGAAGCTCACGTGGCTGCAAATCCCATTTGCACAAAGTAAACAGGTAAATAGATTCCAACTTTGAAATTAGTTTTAATCCATTCATTAATTAGCAACTTGTCTTCTATCCCAGTAAAGCAGAGTGTAGCAGGTTCAGAAGTTGGGGAGTGCTGAAATTTGGAGTTGGGCTGAATGAAAGACTATGTACAATACAAATCAGCTTTCTGTTGTGATGTAAATTTATTCTCATAATTTTTACCATTTATTCATCCCAAAAGACATATTGCATATTTGGAACATTTTTAAAGTAAGAGCCACTGTATTCAAGACAAGAAGTAGTTTTGTCACATCAAAACTGATGACATACTCAATAAAATTATTTTCCAGAGCAAGAACTCCTTACAAGAAATATAAATAGAATATAAACTTCATAAATGATCTAGCATGAAAAGATTAAAATAGCAAATTCATTCCATACTGAAGGCAGTACTTTACCATAGTGTGTGTGCGGTGTTTCTAAAAAAAAAAATAGATCCATGTCCCAACAGTGGGTACTGAAACAAACACAGGTAAACTTTTGGTTACATTTTATTCCAATAGAACAGAATGAATTGATGACTTCACTCTTTAGTCTCAGTTTACTGACTAATATGATCAGGTAATAAAACATTGCTTTTAGTTTAACCCAGGCTTTGGATTTGTTCATCAGACACGAGGAAGGGATGACACACTTTGGCAGCACATTGGCATTTTCAGTGTCTCACCTGACATAACACAGGAATTACCTCTCCCTGCCAACATCTCCATTCCCACAGCTGAGAACCACTTACCCAACAAGCTCAATTACAGCCCACTCTCTCTCATGGCCACAGAACACCAGTGCCCATGTCCTGCTCCACCACATGCAAGCACAACCCCAGAACAGCACGGACACACATCCATCCCTCAGTGCCTTGGAGCTGGGACACAGCCAGCTCTGGGAATGATGCTCACTGAGCACACTGAGAAACTCAGTCACTGAACAACCTGGAATTTGAAATGCTTGGAGAGGGAAGTGTCAGAAATGTGCAAACAACATGATGGGGCTGAGGGAAGACAGTAAAATGTCTGATCCTGGGAAAAGGACTGGCTTTGCTTCATTCTAAGATGTAAGCAGATCATAGAACAATCTACAGGAAGCAGTCAGTAAAAGATTCAAGAATCTAAATTCATACCTGTCAAAGCATCTAGAAACTTTTCAAAGTTTTTAAAAAATGAGTTTATTAGTGTTATTAAACCAAGACTTCTGTAAATCATGACATTCCAATAAAAGTGATCACTACACTACTATCACTATTAACTAATAATGCAGAACAGCTGTCAGTTTGTGAAAACTAAGTGAAGGAATTATTCTATGAATATTTTCCCTATTGTGCTTCAGGGATTAGCTTTTCTCTCACTACTCTTCAATAATGTATGATCAATAGTCTAAAATAAAGCTTCAGGAGCCATCCCTATAAAACCTAAAGGGAAAAAAAACCTCCTTCAATGCTGTGCTGAACAGTGATGGGAACAGGCTGCTGCTTGGGCCTGCTGCCTCCAGTGGTTTTTACCAAACAATATTGCAAAGTCAGATACCACAGGGTGCACTCCATACTGGGCTGATGTGAGGAGTACAGTGATTTGATTGACAAGGTTAAATCTAGAAGCTAGAAGTTAGTGAATCCCCCCAAAAAAAAGTTCTGGTAGACAATCAAACAAGAATACCAGAGCAGGATATAAAGCTTATTGTCTATTCATATGATGTTAGTATGGTAATAACTGTAAGGACATGTTCTGTTCTGGCATCTACACATTTGGAAAATTAAAAATTGTTTAAAAAGCTGACAACAAAAACTAGAGGGATGAAGAAAAAAAATTAACAATTCATTTATAGAAAGTAAGATTTGAAGGTATGATCATGGTATGTCAAATCCCTAGATCAGGACAAGATTTGCAGCAAAAGAACATCCTCCAAGAGAGATGTATTACAGTTCCATTTTTGGAAGGCAAAGCAAGATGAACTGAAACACAGGGTTGGGGATTGGTTTGGGATTTTTTTTGAGAACAGTAGTTGCTCACGTACCTTATGTAAGAGGTGACTGATCCTTTTTCTGAACTTCTCAAAGCAAGAATTCTTTTTTCCTAATGAATGCTGAACTTCTTGACATTCTGCTGCTGCTGCTGCAATCAGACTGCAGTTTTAGGACTATTATATCCAGATTAATGATCAGATGAGTTCCCCTTACCTTTACAAATGTCCCTTCCCATCAAAACCTGTGTTTCAATTGCTGATTTACCTTCTACTGCTGGGAGCCTTTAGTCAGACACTGGTAGCACCCAGCTTTTAAGCAGGAATAGGTGCAGCCCCTCTCTTCCAAGCAGAACTTGGCTCTGGTTGGACAAACCTCTGCTCACTTTCAACAAGTTTGTACAAAGTAAAAACCCAGGAAGGCCAGAAAATAATCCCCTATACTGCAGCTCAATTCCCCACCAGAGAAGAAAGAGGAATTCTGTGTTCATAAACACGTGCAAAGAGGGACCGGGATGAGCAAATCAGCTGGATCTGGGGAATTCAATGCAGCTGTTTGCAGGAAGCAATCACTCTTCAAACAGACCCAGAGGTATATGCAAGAGAGAAGGAAAGAATATGGCTTCTAATTCTGTTTTATGATAAATTGCTATTATTAATAGGAGACTCAAATAGGAGACTCAAAATTTTGAGGCAGTTGCTAATGAAACACTAATGGTGGATGAACAGCCAGAGGGGAGAAAAGGCCCCTGGTGAAACCTGGCCAGCCCCACTTGCAGAGCCAGTGCAAAGGACAGTGGCTTCCCAAAAGCCATAGTGGTGACCTGGTGTTTTAGAGCACTCAGATGCTGCTGGTGGAATGAATTCGGCAGTGGATTTGTCATGGAAAAGATTCAAGCCAAAGAAATGATTCTTGCAAGTGGCAGAACCCTATGGATTAAGGCAGGAGACATTCAAAATCTTACATAAAGCACACAGAAATCTGGAACAGGTAACATACTTCAGAAGACTCGATTAGAAAAATAACTTAGGGATATACCCCAAAAATACATGCACAGGTGATTGATTACCTTTGCTTCAGCTATCAGTTACCTGATACTAATTCTCACTGTTTCATGAGAACTCTTACAATAGATTGTGCAGGCTCACAATTCTCCATTTAGCACCAAAAAAATCCAGACATTCTGCAAAAAGGATGAGGCAAATACTCTGGAAGAACGCATTTAATTCAGCTATAAGGAACAGGAAAATCACACTATATTTTTCATGTATTTGTATTTTTAAATAAAAGGCCTGATATTGTAGTCCCCATGTAGGTAAATTCTTTTAGAATTTAAGAAAGGTGCCTCACTCAAGACACCAGCACAAATCTGAAGAAGTGTTCAGATATTCTAAGATTTATACTAAATCTTCCAAATTGAACTAGCAACTGATAGAACAACTCTCTAACTTTGCTACTACGAGGAACCTTTTTGAAACCTCAAACTTCAGTGCAAGCTCAGAGCACTTGTTTTACAAGTGGAGCATCTCACACATGTGAAAAGCTGCTTGATATAGAAACTCCAAGGCTCAGCTAACCAAGCCTAACAAAAGAAAGAACCTAAATATGAATGTAAAAGAGCACACACATTTACCATTGAAAAAAAGCAATAAAAACCCAGAAAGGTTTGTGCAAGGAGTCCTTGCAAAGTAACTCCACTTGGTGTTTTAGTATCAAAGCACTGAAGAACAGCACCTTCCCAGTTACCCAACCCTTCTCCAGGGATTCTCACAACAGAAGAGTGAACTGTGCATTTTAGCTCATTCCTCATAATTTTGAACATGCAAATGTCAAGAACTCCTGGAAAAGGCACTGTATTAGGGAACCACAGGTATACTTGTAAGCACAAGCCCCCATGCAATGTGTACTATGCACCTGTGTATAGAATATAAATATGCATACATGCATGTAAGGAAATCAGAAATATTTCTCCTTTAATACAACCATGTTCAGCCTCAAACTGCAGCTCTCTGACGTGCTAAAGGTTTTGGAGAACACAACATTTGTCTTTAATACACGGACAAATTAAGCCCCAGGCAGACCTGCTGTGGTGCAGGGCCCCCCCAGCTGCCCCCAGGGAACCTGGCACAATCTCTGCTGCCATCGGGGAGGGACCCCCGGCTCTGCCGGCTCCCCCTCCTCAGGCTACCAGCAAGGAGGAGGGCAGGGAATCCACTGCAAAAGAAACAGAAGCTGAAACAGGGACAAACAGGGAGTTTGAGATGCTGGAGAGGCGAGGAGGCAGCATCAGGCTCCCTTCCCCCAGCAGGGCTTTCCTCTATTGCCCAGGACCTGCAGGCACTGCTCCTCCCGTCTCACCACCCCTGCCATGGGCACATCCACCCTGCAGCTCCAACACCTCTTCCTCCTCCTTGGCAATATGCTCCCAAGCCTTCCAGGACTCTCTCCTACCTCACTTCCTTCTGAAAACCACAGAGGGATCAGCTAGACCAAAACTTAAACCAGCACAAATGTGAAATAAAAAATAAAAAAAAAGTCTTTTGCTCTTACTGGACATGCTGCAGACATTGTGCCTAGTAACTGTGGCAATATCTAGTGCAAAAGGAACTTAGCATGAATCTCTTGTTTTCAAATGACATTCAACTCAAACATGCATAGGGAGAGTAAAGTTATTTTATTAAATCATGCACATCACGTGTGTTAGTGCAAATAGTTTAATCTGTACTCCAGAAATTCTATTGTATTTTTATATCTTTACAAAATAGATTTAAAACAATTACTTAAAAAATGTAATTCTGAAGTTAAGCATTTCAGAACAATATTTGCAATAACCTATATACAAGAGGTACTAAGTACCACTGGCATACGAGTGTTCTGTGGTTGGGTGGCTTCCTGCAACTGAAAAGGATGAAAAGGATGAAATGAATGAACTAAATGACAATAGTTATTTTCTACAAGTCACTTGTGGACTATTTTCTCCAACTAATAATCCTCCCATTAGCAAATCCCATGTAACTTAAGATAGAACCTTTAATTACAGGACAATGACCCTTAAAACCTCACAAAGTAAATTATATGCTAAATTTCTATTTAAATATTTAAACTATCTGTCGATTGCCATAACATTCTTTAAAGCCAATTGAATTGCTGAGATTACCTCCCTGTTTTGAAGTTTCCTTTAGCAGAGCCATATTACTTTACTCTACCATTCTTTAACATATTATTTAAGTCTTTAATAAACTTTTTTGACAGAACTGTTGAGCTGAACAAGACAACTACTGTCTACATTTAATTCAGCACTAACTACAGTGATTCCCACCAAAAGTCAGCAAATAGCAATAGTTATAGTACTTAGATAAAGAAAATAAACTTTGTAATGGGGACCACTGCATCATACTTACAGCCATGTGATAAGGAGCCACAACATTTTACTACCAAATTAAAATCATCTTCACCTGACAATGCTTCATCAGGTATATGATTCCAATTTCGTAGTATTTTATGTATCTAGATTTTCTCAGCTATCACAGACGTACTGTAGCAGTTCTCTTAATAAAGTTACGTCCACAAAAGCTTATTCTAAAGAGCTTCTCCAGCTCAAGTCAGAAGGTATCAAATGACTGAAAAAATAAACTGATACATGTGATATGTGAGAAGGTATTCATACTTTTAAAGAACGTATCTCTTTAAATATATGAAATTTAATAAATTACATTCAAACTAAAGTTAACATAAGTTGAATCAATGCACTATGTCCATCAAATGACCAAGTACTTGCTCCCAGAAACACCTTAGTTCACTCAAGAACACACACATGCTTACACTCGCACACGCGCACACTAAATACTTGAGGCTGGTCTTCACCATCAGCATCTCTATCTCTTTAAGGCTGGACATGAATTGTGTTTATTCCCAAAATCCATTAATAAAGCAATCCTTATGAAAGAAAAATATGCTTCCTTCGAAAGGCCTAGTAAGAGAAGTTTCCTTAAGTCTTGTTCCCAACAGCTCAGTGACTAACAGCAAGTAAAATGATACACTAGTTTAAAAAAAAATAGATCATACTGAAAGGCACTGAGCACACTGCATCTGTTTCCCAAGTATCTGCAAGGTTACTTGGCTTGGATGTCCAAATCAGTATTTTCCTCTTAAGTCTAGCAATCAGATTCTAAAGTCAGCGTCCACAACCCTAGCCATTATAAATAATTTGGTACCAAGAAGCCTGCTTTAGGCCACCATTATAGTATTCAGAATCCCAACATACTAATTTAAAACTTGCATGAAGTTGTAAGCAAAAATATTGCTCACAGAATGATGAATCACAATTTTATTCCCTCTTTATAGACAGATACATTTTATACAGTTTAAAGCAAATGACCCTACTGCTGTTCTCACGCAGAGCTGTGCTGTATTAAGAGGTAAAAAGGAAGAGAATTAATCTGTTTTCCCTCAGTATATGAATGTTGCCAGCTTCTAAAGGGAGGACGGTGTATGGATTCAACAACAGTTCTCATGGAGAAGCTCTGGTTAGGCCTGGGTACAGCACCACGGCTGTTACAGCAACCAAAGCTGCCATCACAGGCATCCAAGGCCATTGTCTCTGTGTGGAGAGAAAAAAGAAATCAATATCATATTTGTTCTAATTCATACTAATCAGTTTACCTGGTGGTTCCTGCAAGTCCTGAGTACCTGTTGGCAGGCATCACTACAATGTCACCCAGGAGCCCTGCTGCAGGCTAGTCCTGACCTGGAGCACCACAGCAAACCATGTTCCTCTAGCACAGCAACTCCACAGCTCTTGGTGACTGAGGATGGGCTGGAGGACTCTTGGCAGCTCCGTGTTCCCAGCTTTGTTACTGCACACACCTCAGAGAAATCTGCCACTGAACATGTCAAGGCTTGAGATGTTTAAAACATGGCTCGTGCCAAGTCAAGGCTAGACAGAGGTTTATGCACATCTTTAACTTTTGACCGTTTAAATCCAGATCTGTGACTTAGTTTGTAGCAGATCCTAACAACACCATTTTTAACAGACTGTCACAACATTGCATGACAACAATGGCATTTTAAGAGGAGGACACACTGAGAGACAAGAGAAAATGCAAGCTGAGAGTTCAGAGTACAAACCAACCACCTATTTCTTGTCTTTTTTTCCCCATCTTTCCATCAGCAATAGTGAGAAAAATTAAAGTGTTTAGAGCCAGAGAGGAATTTCTTAGACCATAGATAGGAACCAAAGCTTGTTGAATTTTATTATTAGAGGCAAACTCTTCATTTTTCATAGTTAATTAGGCAATTAAGTTTTCTTACAAGCCCTAGCATCGCAGCATTGTGCAAAAGGCAGCCCATTTGCTAAAGACAAACTGAGACTGAGTTAGAAGAGGCACGTTCAAGCACCAGTTAGAACAAAATTCATTGTTAGAATTCAGGAAATCACAGAGATGTTAAATGATTAGTGGATTGCTCAGCTCGTCAGTGTCAACAGAATGGCATATTAAATGAAGGGTTTGCTTCAGGTAGAGAAATACCTGTGAGCATTTCACCATGCACTATTTGATACAGAAATGGCACAAACAGGTGAGGGACAAACATACATTGACTGAACAGTAGTGCTTGTACCTTTCGCTACCACAATGGGCCGTAACACCAATACAGGAAAGCCAGGATTAGGCCGATGAATACGGCTGGGACGGGTTGTAATATGGAAGGCTAAAGAAGGGAAGGGATATTAAAAATCACTTTGTGCTATAAATCAAATCAGGTAAAGATGATTTAGAGCGGGGAAAATAAGTCAGTAAGTTTTGTTTTAAGTGAAATGTATTAAAGACATCTAACACATTACAGCATTGTCTAATCTGGTATACAAAGTTAGTACACCATTCTACTCAAATGAACAGGGATGTTTAAAAATAAAGGGAAGTAAGCAGAAAATGTTCCAAGAAACCTCTTGTCACAACTTGGAATTTAGCACTTGAAAACAAAACAAATGTTAAACTGATTTGCCTGTATCTTATTTATAGTTGGTTTTAGTTTTTCTAAGTAAGAGGAAATCCTATTTGGATTTCTTGAGAGATGGACTGACAACAAATATTGGATTTTTCAGCTATTTCTTCATTCCTTGCTAGTTAGCCTTTTCCATTTTCCATCACCAGCCTCTGGAAAAACAATCTTTTTTCCTCCATTAGTGAATCAATTACAGCTATGTCCACAGGCAAACCCAGTAGTTCAGACATTTCTGTGAGATTGTAACGTGACTGTACAATCCACATCCAGTTACTACAAAGCAGAGAAGCACATTTCTATCAGAGATACCACAAAGCTCAGCATCTCTGCCAGGTCAGCAGCCTTGTGACCAAATGCAATTCTGAAAATTGATCAAATGCTGCAGCTGGGCCAAACCAGCAGCTGGCCAGACTGCAGGGTTCATCCAGCTTAGGGCCTCCACAGAACCATCCACACTTTTTCTCAGCTGTGTTCTACTCATGGAAACTACTGCACATTCTGGATGGAACAGCCTCTATCTGTGATACGAAAAATTAAAAGCAAAAATGGACCTAAATGCTTTTTAATCTGTCCTTGGAAGACATCTGCTTTCTCTGTATCCTACTCTATATATTTGTGCACACACAAAGACACACAGAGGTTAAGGTCAAACCATGCCAAATATTTTTAAAACTGTTTGTGCTGAAGCTACCTTGATTTTGTTCAGTCAAATAAATATATGATAAATTCATGCTTAACTTTTCTAAAACATGGTGATTAGTAAGTAAAATCTCATCCTGTGTTGAATTTGTAGGAATCACTAATTCATAGAACCTCCAATATGGTTTAAAATACAGGAATATTAGAAGGTATTCTAGTCTTGTTCAATTAAATTTTTTTTCAATCAAGGCAAATACTTAACAGAAAAATTATGTGTAACTGTTGAAGACTTTTTCATGCAAGATTATTTATGTGTCACGGGTGCCACGAATCACAGTGCCACCTTCCCACAGAAAGCCTGTTGGCAGAAATAATCACAGCAGTGTTCAAAAAGTGCCAGAGGTTTAAATCAACCAGAGCAGCTGATGTTCTCAAACCATTCAGATCATTAAATCTGTTGTGTAAAGCGCATCAGGAAGTAACCAGTGGCTACAAGCATGCAGACACAAGTGTACACCACACCGCTAAGCATTTCAAAAACACAACACGGCCATCTTTTATAAAAGTATAACTTAAATACTAAAACTTAATATTTAAATGATATCCCAAATGGAGTACAGAAGCCTTGTCTTTTGTAACATTTGATGATTCACTGAACAATTCCATAGATATATTTTTTTAAGTTATACACATTCTTGGCAAATGAAACCAATGATAAATATCCATCACATTCAATGAGAGCACCTCCACATTATTAGGTTTTCCCCTCACAAGCTTATCAATACATAACAAATCTCCCTATTGTCAAGGAGCATTTAACTGCACGCTTCAATAAAATTGTGCATCATTTTTTAGAATATGAAGATATGCAAACTCAGACACAGATGAGCTGCAAAAAGGAACAAATCCCACAGTGGGAAGTCACTTTCTGTCCTCAGAAATGAAGTAGCAGATAATGATTCCAGCATAAAGGGGCAATGGTACTTGAAAAATTTGACCTTGGAACTCAGCCCAGTATCCATGATGTCTGAAACAATCCCCAAGATGGATATGTTTTACATTACAGGCTGTGAGTAATGTTTGGTGAGCAGTGAGTTTGCCCTTATATGGAGGATGCTCTTCATCACACCCTGACCTCCACGTTTCAACTGTCACAATTAACTCCTCTTCTGCAAGCAGCTTTTGGCAACTGCTGTGGTTTCTGCTTTCACTTAAATACTCACCTCTAATTCTCCCTAAAATTTCCTTTCAGTTTTTCCACTTTCATCAGGTGCTCCCATTTCCTTCACAGTATTTCAACCTTTACTTTTTTCCCTTTTCCACTGATCATTTTGATTCTGAGATTAATCTTTTTAACAGAGCAGAAAATCTCACATTCACCATTATTTATTCAGTGTGATTTCTTCTATTAATATGGGGTGGAGTTTTAGTGTAGTTGTTTTTGACTTCTGCTTTAAGTAAGTCAAGTAACTCTGAGCACTGCAGAAAAATCCTAAGCAAGAATCAGGTTCCAAGAGAATGATGAAATCATATTCCTGAAAATATGTCTGAAAAAAGTGAGAAAGGCTTTGAATTCTTTACGTCTTTGACAGCTCCATGATGTTCAAGGTTTATATTCAAGAATTAATTATGGCAAGGATATTCATACAAACTTGAAGCATCCAGCTGACTTAGAGGATAGGACCTGTAAAACTTCCCTTGCAGTCAGAGAAACAATTTGCTAAAGTCTGTTACAGAGCATTCATTATCCTCCTGTTTAGTACTGTGCCTTACAGGAGCTGTTCACCCTGCACTGGCCACAGAGGCAGTACAGGAAGACAAAACCAGCCCCCCCAGGGTAGTAAGGGACCTAAAATAAGGCTATGACCACCTTATAATGTGTCTGCCACACCCTTAATGTTTGACAGGTTTCAGAATCTCAGTAAAATAAAAAGTTGTCTGTAGCTGGCAACTCAGTTCTAATGATACAACCTCTCAAATAAACTGAAAACCAGAAAGCACTATTTTCATTACTGAATAGAAAGGACAGTTCAGCTGTACTGCTTAAAGCATGAGCCCACCAGAAATAACCATGCTTAAGAAGCATAAGCAAGAGTAAGGTGGGAACATCCATTGTAATCAATACCAATAAAGTGAGAGCAGCTTGAAAAGGTTTACTCAGTTCATCTGGATATAGGTTTGTCAGCTACTGCCCCTGTATCGTTTGAAATCAGAAAATTTTACTTAGTTCTGGTTCACTGTATTTAAGCCACATGTTTTCAAGAGAGCAGGTATCTAAGGACATACTTAAAACTGTCAAGCAACTGTAAATTTAACTTTGATGTGTAATTGTAACAGTGTAATGATCTGCAAATCTGCACAGGTAGGACTAAAATGGAATTTTGCATAATATGGTACCCATTTATTTTTTTCTCTAAAAGTCCATCCTTTTCTATTTGACTCTTCCATATTCCTTCAATCAACAGAATTGCCAGTGTCATAACCTGACCTCCCCACACATTTGGTACAGACTTACATTGTTTCCTTTTTCTTGTAGCAGCTTCAGGTTTTCTTTACATTGTTTGAGCTCCTCCGTGAGTGACTGGTTTTGTTGCTCAGCCACCTCATACTTGGCCTTCAGCTCTGAGAGCACAGTCTGTGTTCTTTCATACTAAAGACAAAGAGAAAACAATGTGTGGACCCCTGGATACCCAGCACATGCTGACATCTGCTTAGCACACAGCTCCCTTTGCTGTCATCTGCCTAGACTAACTCGCCTTGCATCAGTGCACTCTCTTTTCATAAAAGCAGGGTAGAATTTAGATTTCCTTTTCTTCTAAATCAAAATTTTTTGCCCAGCTTGGCAGAGCTAGGACTACCAAACCCAAGGAAATACAAAGTAAATGCAAAGCTTTAATTAATCTCTCATAGCAGTTATTCATTATCTTATTGGAAAGGACTGTAAAAGCTACACAGATGAAACAAGAAATAGGGGAACAAGGAGTCCCTCACATTTGAATAGTGGTCTTACATCTAGGCTGCAGTTTACACCCCTCTAATAGGTGCAAAATTCAACACTCTGCATGAAGTAAATCAAACCCTCTTCCACATAGCAAATTCAAACATAAGAGCAAGGCAGGCATTAAAAAAACATTATGCCACAATCCTCAGTGTGGGTCAAGTGCAAACAGTACTGGGTGAATGGGACATGTTCCTAGAGAATGGGTAGCTTTTCCTTTTTCAAACCCACATTCCATTTTTCCTATTCTAGCAGTCCTCCTGACTGGGTTTAGTAAGGACAGAACCAATGACCTTCAGTACTGGCATTCACCACAAATTTAGAAGATGAGGCATCTTTACAAATACTGATCTGATTACAAAACAGAGATTAAGACAACTGGGATTTTCAGATTCTGAGAATTGTAAGGAATGTGACATGGATGAATTAATCATGGAGCAAACAAAAGGACTGCAAAAGAAACTAAGAGCAGTGACTGGAGAAACATTCAAAATGTTCACAAGAGGAAGTAAGCAATTGCTGGAGACTATGGCCTTGTCCAGACATAATCTTTAGAGGCCAGGCAGATTAAATACATGCTCAGAATGCTGACTCTTCCTTATGCACTTAGAAATCCATTAAGATAAAAGATCTTTGTAAAGAATATGTAGTCCCATTGCCAAATAGAAGAGTTCAAATCTAACTGGGAAGATTAGACTGTGAAAATTAACTTTGACTCATAACAGCTAAAGAAACTCTGGACCATGATGTTCATGAAGACTCTGAATAATATTTTACCTGTCTGAACATCTTAAAAGTAAATTCACTACAGTAATGCATGGAAGTAAAGTTTAGGAAGTTATCAAAGAACACATGTATTAACTTGAAGTCTTCCCTTTTAGATTTGACTCCCAGTTTATATTTTCATAGCTACCATTTAAACTGCTTGCAATAAACATTTGAAAAAAATTATTTACTAGAAAAAGCAAAGAATTAAAAGTCCCTTTTCTTTTAGCTTAAACAGGTCAGTCATTGAGCATTACATTCTTGCAAAATGGAAATATTTCATGCTACCTCTTTCTGAAAATCTTTTGCTTGACTTTCAGCTTCACTGAGTTGAGTTTTCAGACTGGCTGCATCCCGTTGATGTTTTTCTCTCAACGATCCCATCTGATTTTCAAGTTCCTTCCGAGACATTTCAAGAACACTTATATCGCTGGTTAGTGCTAAACTCTGTTTCTGAGAGCTGAAAAACAAAATCCAATTGATTCCTTATGCATTTTAAATTTACACAAACTGGCACTTTTCACCCTTGAAAGTTTAACACATTGGTTTTGATGTGTAAATATCAGCTTAGAGCAATCATAGAAATACAGACCATTATTGCCTCCCTAGAGCGTGCTGACACAAAAGGTTGGCCATGGTTTTGCTTTTAAATATATCTCCACAGCTTGCTGTGTATAATTAACATTTAGTATTTCTTTTGGGAGGAAAAACCACCATCAGCAAAACTCTTCAGCTGCTGTGGTACCCCCCAGACAAACCTTGTGCCCTTACCTAGAAAGCTCCTTCTCTTGTCGCTGAAGTTCAGATGTAAGTGAAGTATTTTCCTTCCTCAGTTTAACACATTCAGCTTCCAGAGCAATCCACTCTGCCTTCAATTTTTCAAGTTCATCTGCAATGAATAAGTTAAATTGAATTAAGTAAAATTATTTCATGACTGCTTCAAGGAAGACCAGCTGATAAATGGAGGAAAAGCTGGTAAATCTCAAATGTATTTGTTTGTAATCATGTCACATGAATTCTCTCATGAGCACGTGTAAAACATTATCTTCTACTGTTATAAGGTTTATGACCCAGTGCCTGACAAGTTACTTTTTTCATTAAAGCTTTTTCTAAGGCACAAAGAAGTAGAAAACAGTCTTTTTATGGGTCAACTCTAATATTTTAGAAACAGTGGTACAGAAGTATACTTGAAGAAAATAATTTCCAAGGCTTGAAAATAGCAAGAGAATCACTAATACCATGCCTCTGTTTCAAGGAATAGAATGTTTAAAGCAATAACTTTTAGTGACACTTTGGTAGAATTAAAAAGTCAGGAGCTCCCCCTTAACAGTCTTAACCTATAGAGAAGTTACACAAGTCCTCTTGGAAATTTTTTGGCAGTATGAATCCCTCAAACTGTCAAAGTTTTCCATCTTTTCTAAGTGGAATTACACTTGGTCTACTCATGTCAAAGAGTAATTTAGGCATAAGTTACTTTAGGCATAATTGATGATAACTGTTTAATGAAGCATGCAAAATGTCTTTTTTTGTGAGCACCACAAGCCTTGGTGCACACAGATGAATACATACAGGTGTGTGTACACACACACACACACAGAGTAAATGACTACAGAGGGACAGAGAAACAGTGATCTGAGTAACTGGCATCCACCACAGGGAGCAGCAGGATGCTCTGGTAGCCATGCTCTGGGACATCCTTTCAAGCAAGTACCTTTCAGGCGAGAGGCCTCCTCCCTCTGCTGCTCCTCACACTGCTGGCACTTGAGCTGAAACCGGGATTGCAGATTGACAATTTCTTTTTCATAGTCCGAGGCATCGCTCCTCCAGCGGTCAAGCTCCGCTCGCACCGTCTGCAGCTCAGCTTGCAAGGCAGAAATATCTGTGTCTCGTTCTGAGGCTGCTTTTTCTGCTACTTTTTGAAGTGACAGAATCTCATTTTGAGCACTGACTAGTTCATTTCGAGTGGTTGAAATTTCCTTCTCCTTCTCCTTGCGAAGATTCTCAATTTCTTCTTGTAACCTTCGCAACTGAGCTGGAAAGCAGACACTCATGTCAATATTTTTTCAAACTCTATTTACAAAAAACTTAAAAACCTTACCTCCCTCTCTCAACACATTGATATTTAACAGGGCTAAAGAAGCCTAATGCAATTGAAAAAATATATTTATCCTGTCAAATGCCTTAAAGAGGCAAGTATGTGGGCCATGTAATACAGGGGGTCAGAAGAAAGAAAAACCCTAACCCTAGGCAGTGAATGCAGCCTAGGACTAAGGCCTTTTGCAAGGAAAGAGCGGTGGTCTAAGGCATGTTGTGGCAGTTTTGTGTTCCCATTGGGATGCCTTTTGCAGCTGCAGTGTGCCTGGAGCTCTGGGCTTTGTGCTTTTCAAAACCCTAACCCTAGGTGTAACCCTAACCCTAAGTGCCTGAGTGGCTCTTCAAACTAACACTTGCTCTAAGGAAATGACAACATAACAGAGCCTTTTTTGACCTTAAGGCTGGACAGACTGACAGACTCTCACCAACGAGCTCACTCACATGCATGGATGAGAAGTTAATGTGACACAGAACACCTGACTCAGAAGTTGTGTAAATTATGGGTTACATCCTGCTGTATCCATTTTGGGCTGAAAAGAGCACAATTGATTATATCAATTTTCAAAAAGGCATGGACAGGGTCTCTGTTGCAGCAACTTTACTGCATGCTCTGATGCTGGATGTGGATCTGGATGAAAAATTCCTTTAAGAGGATCCTAAAATAAGTGAAGAGACTGACGAGCACAAAACACCTAAAGCTTCTGAGTGCTCTAAAGGCAGCCACAGTAAGAATCCCTGGATCATCTAGAACTGGGAAAGACTAAAGGGAGATGAAGAAGAGGTACCTATTACAGATTACACCTGTTGCAGTTTTTAAGCTACTATTACAACCATAAGAATTTAAAGGAAACATTCCACAACAACATTCAAAGACATGGTGAAAGAAATCAGATTTAAAACATACACTGAACTAAACATTTTCCTTTCTTAGTGACTATGATGCCACAGAAACAGTCAAAACTATATATAGCTTCCCTAAAGAGTGGGGGAAAAAATTCCTACCTTGCAGAGCATTTATTTGCTTGTTGGATTCTTCAACTTGCACTCGATATGCTTTTCTCTCTTCTTCCAAGAGAGCTACAAATAAAAGTGAAAATGTGCCCAAGAGTTTTTGTTAGTAACATGAATTTCACCTGTGTAATTAATTTTAGTCACAATCTCTCCTTCAGTGAAAAGATTAAGCAAACATATTACTTCAAAATGTTATCAAAGGTAGTAAAACTGTGTAAGTAGTTTAATAAAAGTTAATACTAAGACATCATTCCATTATTGTGGTAGTATTACAATTAATTTGAAATTGATATAATCTGTTGCCTGATCTGAAAACTCCATGTGTGCTAAATGCAAACTGGTGTGAGAGGAAGGAAAAAAAAAGATTGTAAATATAATCCCTAATGCACACTGAACAATATGCAATTAAACTGAACTATACTATTTCCTCTTAAAAACAAGAGAGCTACATAGCTGATGGTATGATCTAACAAAGAGCTACCACAGAAGACATTCAGTTACATCCATTATCTAATTGAAATAAGGATGAAATCTACTGAGTTCAAGGATGTATTCAATACTATGAAAACATGTTGGTTTATCTTGAACTACCTGATATATACAATTTTCATGAATACCCTACAGAACCAAGTTGATCTGGGTCTCACCTTGAAGTTCAAAGCATTTTTGTTTACTTGTCCTAGCTAGCTCTTGGGCTTCAATCAGCTCCTTGTGCAGTTGCTGAATTTCTTGCTTAGCCTCAGTCTCTGATTGTGCACCCTGCAATTCATCTGACAAAAGAACATTTTCTTTGAATCATAAGTTTGTACAACAGCTTCATTTGCACTGCCATGTGCTGATTGGCAACTTTTTACTGAAATCTTGAAAAGTTAGTTGAAGTAAACTCAAAATTAGATTAAGCAAATATTAGCGAAAATATTAATATACTTTTAAAAGTAGTAAAACATATGCAAACCTTAAAGCATTCATTACACATAACATGCAATGTAAAACAAAAATTAACAAGGAAGAATTAGAGAGTTTAAAAAAAAAACCTGTATAAATTGGCAAAGACTTCTGTATTGACAAAAACAAGGAACAACAAAAGCTTAAGACAATCCTTGGCTGTGTTTACAACTTGTCTCTTTAAAGGAAGCTGCCCTGAGCCTGTCTCAGTGCACAGGCTCAGGCAAGAGCTGCTATTCCATGATTCACTACTGCCACCCACCCACCACACTGCCAGGCTCAGCCTCTCCCTCTCCCTCTGGGGGCCAACAAGGAAAGGAAAAATTTAGGGAAATTTCCTAAAATAAAATTAAGAAAAATAAGAAAATTCCAACCTCCTTATTTCATTTAGTGGCCTTAGTGAATAGTAAGATAAATATTGCACTTAATTTTTTTTAAACTGCATCTTAAAATACTAGGTATGTCTTTAATAAGATCATAAATCTATGCACATGATTTAAACTCCAAATAAAAACATTTGCTCTTCCCCATAAGTTTTGCATTAGCTAAAACACACATCCAATGCCTCTTGGGCTTATACGAGAAGACTTGCAGTCACAGAAAATAAAATACTTTTACAGCTGAAGTTTTGGAGGAATTTCAAAGAGGAAAACAGTATTTGTTACCAAGAGCAGTGTCCTCTAATGGGCACACATCTAGAAACTAGATGCAGGAACACTCCAGCCTGCAGGCACTGCAAAGCCAGCAACAGCATCCAGCAAACTCTCATTTACTAGATTTTCCTTAAGCAGTATCTGTGCACAAACTGATCTTTCAGCAGGGACAAACAGCACTAATAAACTCTGTGGGTAGAGGGCTGAAACTTGATATAAAGCTTGTTTGGTGAGAAAGGTAAAGGAGGAAAACTGGTGAAAGAATTCCAGCTGTGTACCATGAGAGAGGGTGGGAAAAAAAGGGTTACACAGTTATCTGTCAATAAACATCTGCAACTATGGACCACGTGGATTTAAGATAAATGCTTAGAAAAAAGTATTATTTTGGTTTGTCTGGACTTTGCATTAATAAGGAAAAAAAATAAAAGAAACTATAATTTAGCTCATCATTATACTTTTGACATTCATATTCAGCTGTATATGTTACCAGTAAAACAATTATAGATTTTTTTTTTCTTGCTCTCTTAATTAAGAAAATTGTTTAGCAAATCATGCTAAAGTCTTCACATTGCATCTCTCTAAGGGGCTGTTTTTCCTGCTCTACAGTAATGAACTGGTGGGTTTGAGCAGAGCTGAGGACACACATGTGCTTTTAGACTTTTTCAGAACAAAATTATGAGAGCAGAAAGAACAGACAGGACTACATATTTCATCCAAATACTTTGTTTTATGGTTTATTAGCTCTAAACCCAAGTTTCTCTTTACTGAACATGTTTTGTTCTTAGCTTCTCATGGATAAATATTTAGAGCAATTAGACTTTCAACCCTCTTTAATGAGACTTTTCAGAAGAAATGGATGAGGAAGTCGACAAATTATGCTCAAATCATGCCTGATAAAGAGGCAGTGTCCCAAATCCAACAACAGACACCCTAAATGAACTTTTATGGTGGCAGCATTTTCTAGTCAATGAAAGCACACATCAGAAAAGACAGTACTGCTTCAAAAGAGATGAGAGAAAAACTCTTTCCTACATCAACACAAAAGGGGAATTTCCATGTGCCTGACATGCTTGTAAATCAAAAGCCAAGAAATATAAGTACAAAAAAATATTTGCTTTTTTGTCTTACCCAATCTGAAAATTAGGTGTCTTGTAGTTCAAAGCAAATATAATTTTGGTGCTAATTCTAGTTTTGAAAAGTACTTCTTCACTAAGTAGGATTGCCCTATTTACAAACAATGAATCTACTAAATATCATTATGCTTAGAATGAGTTCCCTTTAGAAGCAAACTCACATCACAGCTAACTGTCCCCAGAGAAGCCTAAGGAGTTACCATTAATTACAAGGTGCCAGAAAGAATTAAATAAAAAAGAAAAGATCACACATTTTTTCTTCCTCATTCATTTTTTCCACCTCATGGAAAATTTTAATCTGTGATCAGTTTGTTTGCCACACTTTAAGAAATGTTCTCAATTAACATCACTTTGTCTCCCACACAAATACAGTGAGACTTCCCTTAACATTGACTCTAAGGGTAATTTTTAAATTGTTTAAAAACCTTTTCTTAAACGATTATAATTTAATTTTTTTTTTTTAATAACAGAGATAATACAGAAGCCCACACAGGCTGTGGTCTTAACTGATCCTTTATCTGTATGTGCCTGGCCTGTGGTAGCCAGTTTATGAGCAGCCTGGGATTTCTTCAAGCCTCACTTCTGGAAGTTCACCTTCAGAATTTTGCAGGATTTCTCAGGTTATTCAGAAGACAATTTTCAGGGTACACTGGTGAAGCCAGACACAACAATTCCAACCCTGAGATTTCCCCCCTTCCCCTCTTTGCCAGATTCTGACTTGTAGAAATTTAAATCAAATCCTGAATGCACTCAAAAAATTTTGATGGAAAATGCTTGGAGGAATCTACAGCAACCAGAAGTCTCATAATTTTCCTGTTCCATTAATTTCTTTTGTAAATTTCAATAAAACCTCTGCCTTTTCCAGCGGCTGTTTCTGCATTCCAAAGAGCCGCCAGATCAAAAAATGTTCTCACTCTTCCTTAATTATATGGCTGCATAACAAGTCCACTTGAAAACCTTTCAGAGGCAAATCAGATCCTTTTTAGGACAAAGTCAGGCACATGAAGTCTCTGAAAAAAACTCAAACAAAACTGAGGGTTTATAGGCTCTTCATAAAAATTAAAAGGGCAAATGATTCATTGCACAGCTATTTTTTAATGGTTTCGTGAGAGCAAAATAGGAAGGCCCATAAATAGCCTCAAGAGGAAGAGAAAAGTTGCTGCCAACCTCAGTTTTATAACCAAAAATAAGACTATTATAATCACTACAAACAACATTATCAAAGTCTACCTTCTAGCAGAGAAAGTCATACTTGTTATTAGTTGCAGATATTACAGCAAACCTCAAATGGCACATGCCCGGTATCTCAAACCCTCCTTTCTAAGCTGCTCTGCTGAACTGATGTCCACTGGGAAACATCAAACTCAATTTTATACATGTTGCCAAACAGCAAAAGTAATTTGTGCAATTTTTGGAAGCCTTTCTGTCATAAAATTAGGGAGCGTAAACAATTGCAGAGAAAAGCTCTTCTACAGGTCTCCTACGTTCCATTATGGTTTCCTTTTTTCCTGAGTCACAAAGAACTGTGACATTCTTTTACTTGTGATCTCAATAGGAGCATAATTTTACAGATCTTATCAAGTGTCTAATTGTTAAAGAAGCATAAAATGATTTTCAATAGGCTAAATGTAATAACTAATTATTATGCCACAGAAATCTTCAGTAATGAATATGTAAATATCAGCTTGCTAATTAAGTATATGCCTTCAATGCATAAAAACCAATAAAAATGTTACATTTATAGAAACGAAGCTCAAAGCTAAGCCCCAGCCATCATTCCAAATACAGTTACAATACAAACTTCCAATCCTGATTGTGTTAAAAAAGAAAATCTAAAATCTTGTTTTGATTAACCCATCAGCTGCAAACTAACAGAAGCATTTCTGACAGTGATGGAAGCTATGCAAATAAAATTTGACAATGCTTGAAAAATGTCAGTGGTGGAACAATCCCTCCTCTCCCCAGCTATAATCTTAAAGGTGTACTGACTCTAATTCTCAAGTCAAAGTTGTAACATGTAAATTCCTAGAACAGCATTGGTGAGTACAGAGATTACATTTATACACAGATGATTTCTATAGCAACACTCAAAAGTGTGTTTTTATATCACTCAAAGGAGTCATTACTAACATTTAAGTTTAACTCTTCCATACTACATGATTAACATCTTTGAATTCCAGAATTCTATTTTAACTTTTTTTTAAAATTATTTGATGAAAAAAAGATTACATATACAGATTAAGCATCTGAAATTGAAAAAGTAAATTCGTTTACCTTTTAGAAGAGCTACTTTGACAATAGGTTCATTTAGATCTTGGTCATCCATTTGAGCATCTAAAAAGAAACCCCACACCTTTCAGAGAGCAGGCAGACTGCAGACAGTTCTCATATACACATTCTTTACGTGGAGAGAAGATTTTATGTCCTTCTCAATTTACAAGAGTCAAATTATGAAGCCGCAAAATAGACAACACTGCTCTAAGCTTGTCTCTAACTCTGTATAATATACTCCATTCTTTTAAGAAAATGCTCATAATTACCTACATTTAATTCAAACTAATTAGAGGTTACAGAAATCTCAGGTAAACTCTTACCTGTAGTGTCGTCGCTGCTTTTTTCCTTGCTTGGGCTAAGGGTGTCAGACAAATCATTGGATTCTTTGACTCGTGCTTGGTTTTCTGCAAGAGATAAGGAAAAGCAACTACAATCAATAAATGCTTTGTTCATAATTTCTCCTGTACACCAAACTACTGCTAAATGTCAAGAGAAAACAACTTGGTTCAAGAAACAGTTAAAAACCTGCTGGGTGCTTATTTCTTTGCAAGCCTGGGCTAAAATGGATTCCACATCCCTGGAATCATTAACCCAGCCTAGCTCTAATAAGGGATGCAATCGCCTCATGCACAGCTTGAACCTGGGTTAATGCTGTGCTCTTGCCAGCTGGAACTGTGCAAAAGCTGATTCAATCAGCAAACAAATAAGAAAAGAAAACTAGAACAATGCAGATACTGTAGCAGGTCAAAGAAACTGCTGTTAGGAATAAAACTGTGTTTCAATATTTTGGACAAATTACATAATAACAAGTCTTGCACATACCGTACTGTTCAAAAGAAGAGTGGTGTGAAACATTAAAGAATCAAAGCAATATAAATTAATACATCAGTTTCTAGAAAGAACTTTCAGTTTAAATTGTATTAAGAGAAACAGTGTTATGTTGTTCTCACAAAAAAATTACCTTCGTGAAATATCTGTTCATATATAATTCAGCACTTTATTACATGCAGTTTAGTGAAGGCACACAGTTGTTTTTGATGGGTTTTTTTGATTTTGGTTTGGTTTTTTTTTTGTTGTTGGATTTTTTGGTTTTGGGGTTTTTTTCCCCAGCTCTAGACTTCTAGTAGAGACCACATATTTTCAAAATTAAGGGGATTTAATTACACCAGTGCATCTTTGTCCCACACAGAATCACCTCTGACTCAAAGTCTAAATATTATACATGATGGAAATACATTTTTAAAAATATTTCTTAAATAACAATTGCTGTTTAGTTCTGATAGATCCATTAAAAAGAGCAGACCATTTCTGGTGTGGGCTAACCCAGCAGGTCTGTCAACAAGGAACTGTCACCAACATACAGGTGAGGTTATGCAAAATGAAATCTTTCTTGGTTGCCTATTCAGAGCCTTGCTTTGACAGCTCTGCTGCCCACCTGCAGGTTAACAGAGGTTTCCTCTGACTCTCAAGTTCCAGGCAGAGACATTATATGAAAAGGGGTCAATACAGCATTCCCAGTTCACAGACACCTCCCATCCATGGAGAAAAGCACAGGGAACACAAGTAATTTCACCACGTATATAGATAACATGCATGCAACAATGAAGTACCAGGACATGGGACAAAAGGAGTACATCAGTAAATAAATCGTGTTATACAACAGGGTTAGTATATGAAAATAAGTAAAAACCAAGGGAATAATAAGACATCTTTTCAAATAACAAGAGAATACACAGAACTAACTTCCCCCAGAACAAAAGAGGTGGAAACTGCAGACAATCTGTGCGGCTGCATGAGGAAATCAACATGACAGAATACGGAAAGAAAAAAAACAGAAAAAACCCACAAAGTTTTCTTAATCTAAGATGAAAAGTTTTCTATAACTCTGTGCCAGATTAACATCCACTTATACATGAAACAGAAGGCAGCAAGTAGAAACAAAGCAGGTGGTGAAGAGCGAGACTCTTCCCACCCTAACGCAACCGAAATCACCGGAGAAGAGGACGGGGAAAAGCACCTGTACAGTTACAGCACACCAGAGGGTCAGACCTGGCAGGTACTACGAACACAACTCCCATTTTAGCAGACTTCAAAATTCATAATGATTGCTTGTAGTTAAAAACTTAATCTCTGGGGGTGGGTGGTTCTTTGCTAAAACAAAAAGGGATCTTTCTTATTTTTAGGAATAAGGTTTTTAACTAATATCTAAAGGTGTTTCAAATCAAAACATTGTACATTATCATATAGAACCAAGCTCACAGGATTGTCACTAAAACTGTAATAATTACTAAACCAACACATTATCTTTTTCAAAGAATTATTTAATAATTATTTTTTAATTAAGAAAAATATAACCTAAAAACCTCACCCATGTCCCTTTAATGAGTGGCCGATCCAGAAGCACTAAGCTGAGCAAGATCCACATGCAACTAACTTTACCATATCTGGGCATCCATGGAAATACTGCTTCCCTGCTCAGTTCAAAATGGGAGGAACAGTGCAAGTTCCAACCACTGGATTAATTCTCTCTGGCACAGCACCCCCTTATATACTTCCCTCCCACCCACCCTTGGTACACCAGCTTCTTCCCCCCTCTGAAACAAGGCACAAAAGATGAGGCACCAGAGGAAAGATGCACCAGCTCTACATGTGAAACAGCAGAAGACAAATTATTAGAAACCTGCTTCCTATTCTGGAGCCAGAGTCGTAAGCACAAAACTCTTTCCTGTACTATATTATATCACAGCAGTTGTTCCTATTTCCCATAATAAAACTGAGCTGAATAAATATAGCCAAAGTGATAAAGTATATTAAAATGTGTTGACATCATACTTGATGAGTTAGAATATATTACCAAACACTAAAAATAGCTCAGAGCTTTGCAATGGAAGGGGCATGCAAGTGTTACGTTACAGTTATTGTATGCATTCTTTTGCCAAATATGGCACCTGGTCTATAGCTTCCTCACATACAGAAAGGAGTTAAAGGTGCCATTCCATCCATTAAAGGAAGAGAAGATAAAATATCTCTATAACACTGGACCTTTTAGCAAACGAACATTTATTCAACACAACAACACTTGGCAGAAGCTCAGAGGGTAAAGAAGTGAGGCAGTATGTCCAGACATCAATAAAAAGCTGCAAGAGAGGAGTGAGCCTGCAAGTCCAAACAATCTTACATTATTAGACACTTGAGAAACATTGACCTGCACACTTGTTAGCAATCCTGACCTTGGCATTGTAAGGTAAGGGTGACTGTTCCTTGAAAAGTCTTTTCTAATTAGCTCCTTTAATTTAACTTGCTTTATACATTAGAGAAAAGAGTTGGAGAGGCACAGATATATTTTACTTGTAAAAGACATATTTAGGAGGTTAATACTTAAAGATATGAGATAAGATAGAAAAAAGTCAAAATAAAACACAGTTTTATTTAAAACCCAAACATTATTTCTATGTAGCCCTATAATAAAACCAAAATCCCATTTGGAATTCATGCAGACACTAAAGCTTGATATGAATTTACAAAAACTACTTTTTTTTTTTAATGCATATTCAAGTAAGAACTCAGTCAATACTGAAACTAGCATTTCATGCACTCAGTCATCAAAAATGGTTTCCATTAAATCTTTTTAGCCTACAAGAGTATTTGGAGTAGAGTTCAGCAAACAATTTCCCTCCCCTTTATTGAATTTCTCTTCAAATGTGTATTCAATCAAAACTCAAACTGCTGGCTTAACACAGAACATGCACTGAGTGACAGAAAAAGCATGCTTCAAAAACAGTTAAATAATCCAGAAGTCTAACCTTTCAAAAGCTTTGTTTCTTCCACTTTGGTTAGATGTCCTTCATCTATGATCTTGTCTGCCAAACAAAATAAGTGTTACTTTCCAAGCTCAAATTTTCCCTGCACGCATCTACGTAGAGTACATTCCATGACCAAATTAAAAGCTGATAATATTACTTCCTACTCAGCCTTGAACAAAAACTTTATTCTGGCAAGGAATAATGAAACAGAGCACACAAGCCTACCAGAACTTTGTGATACAGTGCATAATTATTTCTCCTTATTAACTTACATAATGCTGCACTTCACTAATGAGAATAAAAACAAAATTAATCAGAAGCAACAAATAATTAACACATTTCTCAAGTTTAGTTATCAAAAAAGGAATCTGAAGAGCTGGTTGCATGAAACAGACATCCACCCAACACAGCAGAAATCTAGAAATGCACCACAGTAAAACAGCAATAGAGAAGTCCCCTCAAGATCACCACTGCTTTTAACAGTGCCTGTGAAATGTACACAGAAACAGCCTTTCTTTGTTTAAACCATTTAAGAGAGCTGCACAAAACTCCAAAAACTAGGAATGCATTACATTCAGGTTAATTAAAATTTGAGTTTTTATCCAAAGTCTACTTTAGGGAAGTCTACTCGTGTATGTGAGGTGCACAAAAATCTTAGAAGTGGAATTTGACACTAAATTGCTAACTTCATCTAACTCCTGCTAGGCTATGAAGATAAACAAGAACACCAAGGGAAGACCAGGATTGGATTAATGAAGGACACTAAAAAAACTACTGAATAATTCATTTCTTTTTGCAGATGAGATTTCATTATTTCTAATTCCTTAAGAAGCAATGCCAACACAGAAGTATTGAGGATCCCATCTGACAGATCACATCCTCAATTTCTGTGTAGCAGATTTTACAGTCTAGTCCATGTTGAAAGCTGTTAGTCCCTGAAATATCAGGCTTGAGAAGCTGCCTCTGCCTCCCCTCCATGCTGTCCCTGTCAGATCCCTGATAACCAGGCAGGCAATGCAGTTTGCTGGATACTCCATGTGCTGTCAACAGGCAACAGACAGAGAAGGCTGAATGAACAGCACAAACAGGAGAGTTCAGACTAAAGAAGCTGGATGACAGTAAATCCTCTTCAAATTAAAAACAAAATACAATCCCCAAAAAACTTTGAGCTTTTTCAGCTTCAAGTATCTCTGAAGATTAACTTGTCCCTCTTCTCCTCTGATGGCATGTTGCTGCAACTATGACAATCTAAGGACAGATGCAGGACAAGATCTGGGAGGAGAGGTCTTGTACAAACCTAGATGGTAGACAAACTTTCAGAGAAAAAGCCCTGAAGTCTGAAGAAGGGTTTTCATGGCCAAAAACTTGTCCTGTACTCTGCCCTCTCCCACACAGACAGATAAGCCTGTGGAAAAGAGATATTCCCTTCACCTACTTTTATCTACAAATATTATTCTGCTTTAATGTAACATTTTACTAACACTGCTTCAGAAACACATGAAAGAGCACACTGGATTTTCAGGACTGGCTTTAGGTCTCAAGCAACTGTAGGAGATCACTCATCATCCAAGTTCAGAACAGCCTCAAGTTCCTCAGAGCTGGTGAGAATGACTGCCTAGACAGAGGACAGCATAGGGAATCAAGTTACTGGCAGCCACAAAAGTCAGGAGTTCAAGTGATACCATGAGTCTTCTTCCATTCTAAAGTAAAATAAATCTAAACAAAAGTCTTCATATATGATTATTCCAGTACTGAGCTGTGGCTGGAAGAGGGGTGGAAGGGAAGGCAGCAAGAAAAAACCTGGGAAATTCTCCCCGTAGATCTGAATAAAACAGCCAAATGCAAAAACAAGCAGCTTTCAACTGAGCTGAAGGGGTAATAGCTCAACCATGCTAGACTGCTAGCTTAAAATAGGCTTCTGTAATCAGCTTACAGAGGAAAATTTAGCATTATGGATTGATGCATCTTTTAGCTTTCACAATTCACTAACTGTTAAACCCTGAATAACCGCAATACAAAACAGAAATCACCCTTCTTGACACAGATGTTTTCCAAACTGAAACTTCTGCATCAGTTCTTTACACTCTGTTTCCATGACTAAAAGAAACTGCAGGCATGGGGGCTTTTTGGCTTTTTTTTCCCCATTTCCATGGTGGCTTATTGTTTTCTAGAGTCCACTACTGATTTGACCATTTGTACAAAAGGTACATCCTTGGCACTGCTTCTGCAGCCAAGACCTTGAGCAGCAGCACACGAGGCTCTGCCAGCCTGCCCCAAAGCTGGCACAGCCAGGGTTCTGCACTTGGACTGACACCTGTCCTCACTTTCAGAACAACTGAACATTCCCTGTGTTTCAAGAATGCTACCATTAATACATGGCATAAGCCAACAAAAAATACATTAATTCAGCTTGCTGGTAATTTAGATAATACAGAAAATTGGATGTTGGTATCACCAAACTCTATAGAACCTTTTTTTTCACTGTTACCATCCTAGTCACTAAAAATGGCAGAATCTAGACAATGAGGGGGAAAAAAGATAAAGAGACGTCTACTTGAAAACAGCTCTTTCAAATCTCTGCATTTTTAAATTTTACTATTTCAAAAAACTTCATAAACCTTATTTGTTTTTAAATCAATTAGTGTTTTCCCTGAATCAAGACATGCAATCTTGGCTACCAGAATATAAATTAGGGTAAGGATCTTAGCTTTAATTTCTGGCACAAAAGAACTTTAGCTTTCATGCTACCCAGTCCCTACTTAGCAGAAAGCAGAGAGGTACATAAACTAATGTTTTTACTGAAGTTAAAGCTGTGAAGTTAAGCTCTCAGTTAGTCCTTCAGATAATTCATATTTTCTTCTGCAGCCTAAAGCCAGCTTTCCTTTAGGTTTTTAGGCATTTCCTGTATTTTCAGTTTAAGAACTCAATTTTAGATTTAGGTTGCCTATCGCTATGTGCAATATAATAACTAAGATCTGTTAACATTACAATTATCCCTTAACTAACATGGCCCCTCTACATTTATATTTTGGCATCAAAATTGTCTTTGAAGTAGGCCAGGTTTGAAAACCAATAAAAAACCTGTCCCTCAATGCACAAATTTCCAACCATCTGAAAAAAGTAATACTAAACAGCTTTAACTTAGACACCTGCAGGTCAAAGGAAAAGTTAAAAATAATTCAATTCATTCAATCCATGCAAAAACTACTATTAATAAACCTGCAAAAATCAGCTTGGTGAAAAGAAGGAAGTTGACTTGCATTATAACCAAATGCAAAAATCACAAAGTAAGGGGGGAAAAAAGGACACAAATAAAGAAGGGCTAGACTGGAGTGAAAGACAGGAAATTAGCAGGGCAACAGATCTCACTTTGGTCTATACATCATCACATTTTTGCTAATAATGCATATCATGGACTGATCAAAAAGAAGCACCATGACTTCTGCTCTTCACTGATTTTGACCAGCAGTTACTAAAAAAAAAAGCTATGGGATGAGCAAGAAGTGAACTGGATGTAATGATCAGAAAGTAAGAGACTTCCCAGATCATTCAGAGCCAGACTTCATAACACTCCACAGATGTCAGAGGTCAGGACACGTTACTGGATGGTGTTGTGAGCGCATTGTGCTTAAAAAATAAAAATAATTACATAATACCTTTAAAAATCTACAGAAGCTGGATTTTACAAACCATCTGGTTTTTGGGGTTTTTATTATATCATTATTGTTTAAGTAATAAACCTGCTTCCCTCTCAGTACTTAAGCCTCTGGGCAAAACCCCAACTTACTACCACATGATGAGCTACATACTCTTGCTCTGTATTGCCAGTCTGTATGATGTTGCTCTACACTATTTCCTGTATGCCTTAAAACTTGATTTCCTGACAATCTCTGAACTGTGATTTTTCTCCCCAGGAGTCCCCAACACTTGATGCTACACAGAGCAAAGAACAGGAGTAGGACTGAAGGGCAACACTTACATACAAAAGGCAAAGAACAGATCCTACAGTTTGCACTTTTTAAGCTCATGATATTGTGAGGCCTCACTAAACATATCTGAATTTGGAAAAGGCAAACTTTCAGTCCAAGAAGAAATAAGTCAATGATTTGAAATTTTTCTTGATGTGAGAGTAAAAACTTAGACTGTCATAAAAAATGCAAATTACTGAACTTTTTGAACTCTATTCATTCCTTTAAAAATGAGGCAGTCAAGGCCTTGCAGTGTTTTCACTGTAGCTTTCAAAGTCTTGAGAAAGGGTAAGCATAAATCCACTGATGTTAATTTTACTCTTACCAGTACTCCTTTAACATTTTAGAATATTTTTCTAGATACTGTTGATCACTTTTCCTTCCCAATAGTGACAGGACTGGTCACATTTAGTTTGCAGAAGTGATACTAACCTAATTTTGCCAAAATAGGTTAAGCTAACATCCAAACAATGAAAACAGGCAACCAATTTGTATTTGAACATTGCACAGGGTGCTCTTCATGTTCTAGACAAGAAAAATGTTTACTCAAGCATTTAACTTCATTTTTACATCATGTAATTTGGTTTATGGCACTGCAATCTGGATCACAAGCAGTAAAATCAAACAAGTCTGCTACCCTGCCTCATGAAAACTGGAGAGGAAAGAGTCTAATGGCCATAATGTCAAAAATGATCCTGTCTTATTTCTGCTTGTAAATGCTTCTCTGCTCAATTTTAGGTACATAATTTCTATAAACTCTAAAGTAAAAAAATCCCAGATTTTCTTGAAGTTTAGTAGCACTTTTTTTCTCTTCATTCTAATGATATTTTTCTTTCAGTAGGCAAAAAGTATAAATATCTTCAGTTTTTCTTTAATTATAGATGTGCAGACAGTGCTGCTTCATTACTAATTTTCAAAAGCATTTGCTTTCAAAAGCACGTTTCACATTCCAGAATAACACATCTTTCTAAAGACTGGCATGCAATTTTCTGTTTTTCTTAGAACAGTCTCTTAGATTTCCACTTACAAACTATGGACTTGTTTTCCCTTCTGTTCTTTTGTTAGAACTAATCTGGAGAATGTGTAAGGCCTTTAATTATCAGATAAATTACAGGTAAGGGAAAAGGCACCTCATTCTCTGTCCTTTGCCGCCTGTGATGTTTGCTTAAACTGACAGGTTTCAACTTAATTTGTAACAGGAGAAAAATTACCCTCAGTTTTAAACACCATGTGGCAATATCACCACCCTTCTGTTGGTCAGGGCACAATGGTGGATGAACTGAGAAGAGACAATGTGAGCATCACTTGGCAAGAGCAAAGATATCCTAGTACACCTGCTTAATACCACAATGCCACAGTTCTATGCTTAGAAAATTTCTGCTACTACAGAAATATTAAATAGTAGTGACAAATTCTGGTTTCATCCACCTTTCCTGTGTTTTCTGTTGTTTTTAAAGCAAATGTGAACACTCTTGTACTCACTCTGACATTCTATGAACTGATGAATAAAAGTGCAGTCCCCTCCACTCTTTGAAAGAAAGTGCTCTAGTAGAGAAAGAAACACTTCAGTTTACATCTTCTTATCATTTCCAAATTGATGCAACAAAAAATTTGAAAGGCATATTAACAATATTTGTCAGTGTATTCACGATGGACTTTTGAATCAAATCTGAGTTAATATGCAAGCAGACAAAACATGAAATTGAAATGATGTCTGAGTGATACTAGGAAATAGATTACTCTTTAAAACTGGTCAGAAGAAAGAAGTATTTCAGCTGCATTTTCAAAAGAAACTTGCTTTTAACCTATATTCTTCAGTATTTTTATTAGCTTTAGAAGGGTATTTTAAAAGTTTTTCATTAATCTTCGTATTGATTCTTCATATCCAATACCCTCTATTTTAGAAGTGTTGTTGAATATATGCCTATACTTTTTAAACAGTTTCACTTTGAAAAGACAGTTTTGCAGCAGAGTTCCTAAAACTGGGCTCTGTTCCCAGGTCCTTGCTCAGCCCCCAACTCCATCAGAATCCTGCATCTCTTCAAGGTGCCAACACTTCCTTTCTGAAGAACCTCAAAAATTATTTGACCAAGGGTTCAGCAGTGGGAAAAGGCTGGCACCAGTACAAACCTTTAGGATGTGCTACATTCTAACCAAACTGTTCAATCATTAGCTCTGATATCACAAGTTCAACTGCTAAGCTTTACTGTATCTCAAAATTACTCTAAAAAATAAACTTTTTTTGACCCACAAGGACAGAGCTATTAAAAAAACAGCACCATGGCTGTAAAATTTATTTTCCACATTTAAAGTACATTTTTTTTCCCTTTTCCTTTTTACTTGGTCCTCTAAGTGACTGTATACAAATTTATCTTTCTTCATGTAATATTCATCTCACAAAATTTAAAGATGAAAGCCAGGTGTGGTGCAACACACTGAGAAAAATACCACTTTTTGAAACAATTTAGTTCTACACAACTTTTATCAGGGGCTTGCTGTACAAACAAGTTCCTCTTTTCTGCATGTCCAGTGAGAGAAAATGAATGCCTAACCATCATCCTCTAATACACTTTTTCTATTAAAAGCCTCTGGAGAGGCTTTAGTTCCTCTAGTTCTTAGTTTCTCTACTCTGAATACAGCTCCTGACTGCTACAGCCACAGAAAAAAGCAATGTAAACCATTATTCCAGTCATGGCCAGGTAGTGTGCCTGTGCACACATTTTGAGAGAAAGAGAGACAAAAGAATTTTTAAAAGCATACTGATTTTACATGGGTTTTACAGTTTTCCTCTTTCATTCCCAAAGTTGCTCAACCTGCATTATAAACTCCAAATTCTTAGCTCTTCTAAAATAATGTAGAACTACATGGCAAAAAACCCCAAACAAACAAACAAACAAACAAAACCCCCACCAAAAGCAAACAAAATCCCCCCAAAAAAACCCTAAAAAACCTCAAACCAAAACAACCTCAAACAAAACCCCAAACACCCCCCCCAAAACAAAAAAAAATCAAAACAAAACCCCCAAAACCCAGCAGTAACTGCTTCCTGCTGCTTTTAAGAGAATAAAATCCAAAATCTGACAGAGCAAATAACTGCCCATCTGTCATCCAAGGGCTGCATAAGGGACTGGAAGATGCAAAAAGGCACAGACTGTCATGAAGAGAACACAGGGCAGCAAGCTGTAAAATGCCAGAGAAATGGGGATGGATCGGGTATGGCAGAGATGCAGGGAAATGTACAACTGACAGAATAATGAAAAGCTGCACTAAAATACAGAATAATGAAAGAGCATGGTATGTGCATGACAGAAAAGGTGATAGATTGTATAAACACACAGAAAGAGAACTCGAATGAGCAGTTATATGTTGCCTGTACTCAAAGAAAAATAACCTGGCAAAAAGCTTCCTAAAACTTCCAGGTTTAAGTACAAGTTCCACTGTTACTCATAGGATGGAGGAATCTATCTTATGCATCAATTCAGATGACACTGACTCTTGTACAACCCAAAAGAAGTCCAAAAGGGATTGCTTCTTCACCTTTGACCAAAAAAGTGAGTTTCAGTGATATAATGACATTTGTTACAATCACACAATGATTTTTAAATGGGCAATTTTAAAATTTGGACTTGTAAAAGGTATCAGTATTTAAAAATCTCACATGACATTCCTACCAACAATTTTAAAATAAACAAAAAGTGTTTATTTAAAAAATATCAAATCTAGTATCATGTCATAAATCATTCCTCTATAAAATAATATATACTTGAAGTGAGAGCTCAAAAGCTTTTAGAAAATGTGTCAAATTAGCTCTAGTTTAAAAAAGAGAAAAGCAGATCTATTTCTTAAGCATTCTATCAAATATAAAGCTATTACCAACCTAAAACTTGGCATCAGAAAGATGGATGAATCTATATAAAAATAAAATCTCATGGCAGTGTAGAGAAGTGGGAACAAACATTGCATGTCCTGCTTGCTAACCTCAGGATGCACCACAGCTAAGTGCACAAACTGCTGAGGCACTCAGGAGGAACCAGCACTCTGAGCTTTAGGGGGGGCTTTGGTGCAGTTCCTGTAGCTGTTTAACAGATCTGTCCTTCTGCTCCCAATAAGGAGGTCATGTCATGATTAACTTTTGATTTTGCTATTGGTCTTTCTAGTTAAGAACTTCATAATTTACAAATATGCATATGGAGCTAAAAAATTCTGTTTCAAAAATATAAATACAGGAACCCTTAAACACTGTGAATATTGGTTAAAACCCTGACCTCTCTATATAGGTTCCTGAACCCTCAAACCAATCTACCATCATCCCTCAGACTGTAAAAGCAAGCTACATCAAGGAAAAAATTTAAATTGACATAAGAGGACAAATTTATGTCAGCCAATTAAACAATCTGGAATCATAACTGGAATATTTTTTGCTATATGTGATATTGGACAATTTCACTCAAAAAACTTTGTGTATGTTAAGACACATGAGCTAAAATGGCCTTTAAAAAACCCTATCACTTAGTTCAATCTGTATTAATTCCTGTTTAACATAAAGATACTTCTGGAGTTTTTAAAAGTTAGTTTTCACTGATTATAAATTTTATATACTCACATTTTTCATATTAAAGTTATAAAAAATAGGTTTTGCTGACTTTACTTATCATACCCAACTTTACCAGAAAAACACTGCATGTGTATGTGTTGCAAGGGAAAATTAACAGGAAAAACAATCAATGAGTTCTCCACTTTCTTGTGTCACAACCCGGACAACATTCAATCAGTAGACTCCTACTGATTCCAGTGACAGCCCATCACAAACAAAAACACCAAACCAACAAAAAGAGACAGCCTCCAAGTGATTTTGTTGTATTCTGCAGAACTTTCTAAAAGCACTGTGAGTGGAAGTAGACACAAAAAAAACCCCAAAAAGCTGGTCAGGAGTCGCCAAATTCATTCGCAAAGAGAAAAAATTCCAAGTAAAAGTTTAGAGAACATTTTGAATTTGTTCATTTTCAAACATCAACCATAAGACAAAAGGTAGCCCTCAGATACACTACCTTTCTCTGTGCTCCCATTAATTTTAGGTATGAAGTCGTCAACTTGTATGCCTAGGATTAAGAAAGGGCATTATTTTTGGAATCAAGAAAAATTTTGGGCTTTGTTTCTTTATAAACACAGCATTTTGAAATGTACCTGGCTTTTCATACCACCTCCTCACAAGTACCTAATCAGACAAAGCAGGCAGTTTGATTTGTTTCCTGCTAGAGATGATGCTGCTGTTTGTTCAAACGTCTAAGAGGTTATTAAGGCCAAAGAATGACTGCCTATTACACACATATACGTGCGTACAGATGGATATAAAATGTGTTATAAAATGTGTTATAAAATGTGTTATAAAACAAGCCCCGGGCCGGAGCAAACACCCGCAGCAGCAGCGCCCTCTGCCGGCCCTGCCCGACACGGCCCCAGCAGCCCAGGAGAGCTCCTTACTGGGGAAACTGGGAATTGGAATTCTTCTGCCAGACACCGAGACTACGAGATTATCCTAACAAAGGTAACAAAGGAATAGCAAACGCGGAAACCAGCTTGAAACAAGAAATTGATCACACCTACCTAAGCTGTTGTGTTCTTTAAGAGTTTTCTCTTGCAGGTGTTCTAACCGTACTGTAAACAGAAGTCCAAGAAAAAGGTATTTCACAGATTAAAAGAAAAACAAATAACCAAAGATCTTTCCCCGCTATTGACTAACCTTGTAAAGCAGTCAGCCGCTCATTGGTGAAGTCATTATCAGCCTGCAAAGCTTCTATTTTTGCTTGAAGCTCTTGCTCTCTTTCTTCCATTTCATCTATTTTATGCTGCAATTCTTTTTTCTCAGCCAGTCCTTTTTGTTGGATTTCTTCTTGTCTTCCTTCTGCTACCTGCTCCAAAAGATTTTTTAAATCCGCCAAAAAATCAAAATTACCATGTGGAAAAATAGATCTTCTTGTTTTTTATGTGACTAAATGTACATAAGTGACTTTCTTAGCTAAATCAGATTTAAAAAATGAAAAAAAAATCAAATCTACTACCTTTATACAAATTTCACTACAAGTAGACTGAGAAAACCTCAAAATATCTGAAGCAACTTTTTGACTGAGGAACATAAATTTAACAGCAAGAGTAAAGGGCCTTAGAACGAAGAAATGCCCAAAGTCTCCAGCAACTCAATTCAATCAAAACCCAAGAACCCTCCTGAACTGAATGTACACTGCACAGACCACCTTGATTGCAAGTCACATCTTTTTCCTTGCTGAATCTCAAGAACATAAGTTTTAAACTGTCTCCTCCCTCAAAACAAGGTAATAAATTTCACATTTGATCCTTCGGGGTACACTCATCATCAGTGATCAACCCATTACTGGGAAACCAGCTGCCTTAGGAGTAGCAATTTCATCTATTAATTTGGAAAGAAAAACTTCTCTGAGGTACTGAACTAGAAACCTGGGTTCCAATTCCAGTATTTATCCAATATAAATGCAACAACTGCCTCAGGTCTCCAGAGATAACACCATTACCTTCCTCCTCCACAACTCCTATTTGACTAGATTGGAGACTCTGGAGGCTTTATGATAAAAGTGATTATTCTGTTCTCCAGCATAAAGGACCTTAAATATTAATTTACTTCATTCATAGACTTAGATATTGACACTATTGCTAACTGTTGTTTAACAAGTTTCTTAACTTTTTTGTTAGCTGCATTAGAAGTTAAACTGTATTTATTTGTTTCATTTATCACATTTATTCTATCCTAAGTCAGATGAAATTCTGTCATTACCTTTAGCTTGTCAGAAAGATCTTTAATTTCATTTACAGCTCCATTGTACTTATTAGCTAATTCCCTTAATTCTTCCTGAGTCCGCTCATTCATTTCTTTCAGGTGTGTACATTCATCTTCTGTGTTACTTAAACTCCGCTGCAAGACAGAATGATTGTGCAATAAATAATAACAAAAGACAGACAAACATCCAAACACTGCAGGTGATCTCTTTTTTCCAAGCAGTATACATGCATAGGATGCCAACTAGTCTTATGAGACTTCTTGACCAAGGGAACATAGCAAATAATGATAAAGGAAAAGAAAATAAAGGAAAAGAGGATAATGTGAGATGTTATAAGGCAGAAAATCTCACTTCAAAAGACTGTCTAGCACTTAGACTGTAAAAGCTCATTGTAAAAGCTCCTTTAAGCTTTGTACACTTTGTACAATGATCAAGTGTATATTTCTATAAAGGCTGCAGTTTAAACAAGGTCTTACAGCATTTTTTAAATGCATCTATGTCATTTTCCCTGTGTATGTCCCACACACAGTAACTTCTGTAAGACAGCATAATGAATTTTGAAAGCAGGGAGAAAAGGGAAGAGCTGAAAGAATAGTTTCTCATTAGTGGTTTAACAATCTTAGTCCTGTCTAAAACAGGAGAAATCAACACTACTACTTAATATCCTGCAAGTGCAGAGTGCAACAGATACTGACATAACACAGCAACAAAGCAGGGATCTAAACAGCAATAGTTACAACTATTTCAGCATTTCCAGAAGAACAGGCATGAAGCTTCCTTCAGGCATGTACCTCCACTTCAGACAGTTTTCTGACCACTTCAATTTTCTCCTGAAGGACCCGCCTCAGGGACTCTTTGGCTGTTGTCTCATAGTTGTGTTTGTCTTCCTGTAATGCTATAAGCTCTTTTCGTATACTGTCTTCTGTTTGATTCTGCACACACAAAATAGTTCAAGAATAGAATAATTACTGGTTTGCTCATTAAATAAAATAGATTGTGATCAAGTCTGTTCTATTAAAAAATGTTTAGCAATTTCTGATAGATGAGAAAATGTTATGTACAAATCAGTGATCAAAGATTCTTGACATGACTGGGTCTAAGTGATTTTTTGAAGTGTGTGTATAGCAGCACACATTCAGTGGTCAGTTTTGATCCCAGGGGAATTATGGCACTTTTAGGCACTGCTAAGACAATGCCAAGCCTAGGAGATATAGAACTGGACAAACCAGGTCCCAGAGGAAGGACTTTAAACAGGACCTGCAGAAAAAGTTTTTATAATGTAGATAGTTGAGAGGAAATAGAAATAAAATAAAATCCAATAATCAGGGCAGCACACACTTGTAATTCTGAATATCAGACAGGACATGGGTAATGAAAACAACAGCCACTTATTGAGGTGCCTTAAAATACAGAGCAGTTTTTGTGCTACTCAGATTATCAAAGTTGCATAGGCTCCCTTTTGGAAAGCTTATCTTCCAAATGCTTTCTACAACTAGCTACTTCCAAAACACTTGAAAAGAGCTGCCTTTCAGCACTCCTAATATTTGACTTCAAGTGAACTACTTACCTTTGAACAAGCTTGTAATTGATTTCCCATAACCTCTAGTCTTGATAGCAGCCTGTCTTCATCTATTAAAGCCTAGAAGAAAAGAAGTATCATAGAATTATCCCATGCTTAATGTAGTGCCAGTAGAGTTCTGCTTTAAAGATCTGAATTTTGTTGGAATACTTACTCCTAATAGCTATTTCAAAGGTACACAACCACCAAATTTATTAAACATTGTCTTTTGCAGTTTTAGAGAACCACCACAAAGCTTTTATTATTTCTGCTGCTTTTTCCCTGCATTAACAGCTAAAATTTATATGGCAGTGCACAGTTGAGTCCATAAGGAAAGGATCCTGCAGATACCTGCCAACTAGTATCTGAAGCCTCTTGTGTGACAGCAAGTAGTCGCTGAAGGGTTGCCAGCTTCTGTTCCAACATTTGTTCCCGATGTAAGGCTTCCTGTGAAGAGAGCAGGGCACCACTCAGTTCAGCTAGAACAACTCAGGAAATCAAGCAACAGAAGAGATCCCAAAATACAACAAAAAAAGGAAATGTGAATAGCAAACACTGTCAACTTGTTCAAAACCGTAAACCCATTCCATTATATCCATCCACAAATTGATTTGCATAGTTTAATTAGAAAATGCTATCTTATAACCTCAGGTTCCTAAACCATTCATTCTTCAGGCTATGTTGCACATGCTGAGGACACACTGTTATTCTTCCCAAGACTTAAAGATACTTCATCTCCTCAATAATTTAAGTAACAAAGCTGCAGACACCAAAGGACAGCTTGGCAGCTTCCATGCAATGAGCTGTTCATCCTCAAATGAGGTCACAAAAGAGAAATGCCAAGCAAGAACTACTATTTCTGTTTGATTTTTGTTTTATGACAGGAAGACAGAAGAGCATCTTCGTTAACTCCAGGATATGGAGAGAGAACAGATTGGTGAGTGAATATGTATTTGGCTTCCAAAGAAAGAGCATCTGCATGAGCTCCTTCCTGCTATGTCAGCAAATACATATAAAGATAGATACTATCTCAAAAGCCTTGATGTGAACAAATAAAAATTGCCATTATCAAATAAAACCAGGCAAAATAAAGAAGCAGAACTTATACACAGTTAAACTTGGAAAGAATTTATCAGCAAAAAAGTTTTCATTTTTTCCCAGAAAGCTGATTTTATTATCCTTTCTAAAGAGTTTACTTTTATCTATCAGCACACAGTTTAACATGCTACCATTTTGCATTCTAACTCTTTTGTGCCATGACATCTTGGGAAAAGCACACCTATTAAACTGACACAGAAGCAGGCACAGAAAGGCTGGTGATGCCGGTGAGGAAGAAGAACTGCCAGCACTGTCCCTTCCTTTGTAGTTTCCAACAGATACAAGCCACAGGATAAGATTTGTGTTTTGAACAAAAATATTCAGCCAAACTAAGTGCCCTTAAAGAAAACTTACTTGTAGATACTGTGAAAGCTGAAACAATTCCTGAGAATACATACTGGGAGTGTTAGCAGCAACCTGAAAAAGAAGACAAGTAGGAATCAGAATGGTTTTGGATTTGTCATTAAACAGAAGTAATGTGAAATGCACTTAAATCTAGTCACAAAGGTAAACTTCATATTACCTAATAATAGCATTTTGCTTAATTTCTTGTTCTGATATTATTTATGGGGTTTTTTTATCATAGAACTTCCCAACTTGGGACTTAGGCCCCACTGTTTTTCTGCACAAGTTCTTGAACCACCAAGACACTAATGGGTTTCAAGCTTTTGGTACAGTTGAGACTGAACTGACAAAGAAACAAGGGGCACAAAGGTGAAGCTATTCAACTCAATGACAAACACAAATTGTGGGCTTTCAGCTTGATGTCACCACACATATTACAGCTGCACACTTCCTGCTGACCTACAAGTTAGCATCATTGTCTCCCTTTATAAGCATCTATTTCAGAATTAAGGAATACCTGTATTATCTTTGAATAACAACAAACTGTTCTTCACTTGGAGAGAAGTGGGGGGTTGTTCTGTGGGTTTATTTCAGCCAATTTATTTACTAATTCTTGTAGGCTTCCTACATTGAAATAATTTTTAACTGTTTTCCCACAGTTATACCTGCAGACCCACCTCAGGATTTCTCCCCTTGCCCTGGATTCAAGCCACACATATTGTTTGGAAATCTCAACTTAAACACAGTCTATGAACTCCTCATGCTGCTGGTTTCACAAGTAAGTTTCCACAGTTTCTTGAAACTTTGTTCTTGGTCCATAAAACTCTGATTAGAAGCTATTTAAGTAAATCCTTCTTTTTAGAGACTAGAGAAATAATCAATTCCTGATCACTTTTCTCAAGGCAATCTCTATTAGCAGCTTTTCTGCAAGTCCCCCACATTACCAAAGCTGAGTTTAAGAACTACACTTTACAATACTGACTCCATGAATCTACAGTGAGCAACTCTGGCTCTCCAAGAGAGGCAGAGAGGTTTGGTCTCAGTCTTCCTTGGGAACAGGACAGTGCTTTCCAGACTGTGCAGCACAGCTTCTCCTCCATAAAATACATGGTATAAAGAAAACAGACCTCATCCAAACACCAAATCATGAGCTACTCTTGGGTCCTACAGAACACCAAGTATTAAATTATGCAACACCTGTTAGTCTGTAAACCTGTCAACTTAACAGCAATGGTTTTGTTCCAAAGCCATGTTTCAGGTGCCACTATGTAAAAAAATCAACTTACCTTCAAATATACACTGTAATACTGCATTACTTCTCTACCTTAAATGTCACTCAAAATATTAAACTAGGTTAAAAAAGTCAGTGGAAAACATATCAAAATGTTACTGAACACATTTGACTATTTCTTCATCTTGATAACAAGCCTGAAAATACCATGTGCTTGAATAAGGCATAAACCAGCAAATTACTGAATTACCTTGTCAACAGGACTTGGTAATGGTGCATGGATAACACTAAAAAATAAAAAAAAGTGGACACAAAATACATAAATGTTGTACTTGGACATTTTCATCACTAAAAATTTAACAACATACATTTTTACTATTTCTTATTTAAACATGAAATTATATGGCAAATCTTCTATAATAATTTACTTTTACTTATCTTCCCACAAGCAAGCAAAGATACCCTAAAGCTTCACACAAGTGTTTCTGGATACTAATGATAAAAGGATATTTAAATAAGCAATAAACCCTAAAAAACTGTTGATAATGAAAAATGACTAAAATTATGCCATTTGTGATTAGCACTCAGTGCACACAAAATGTTCAAGTTTTTGGTTTCTACTACTCTTGGAAGATTTCTCAAAAATGGGCATATAGACAGAAAATACTGTCAATATTCATCTGAATTTGCATCAGCTTCACTTTAGTCAAGTTTATGTGCATCTAAAAGAGCCAAAAGAATAATCACAAAGAGGGCAGGAGAATTTGCTTATTTGCTTTATTTTTCTCCATATTCTTCTGTTTCTAATACCCATTTCAGCAGAGTAAACCACAGTCAGAAAAGCCCAACTACCTAAGAAATTTTTTCTTCTTCTAGAGAACTTCTTTATTCTTCAGAGTCATCTTAATTACTAAAAACAACAAGCAAATGAGGTTTTTTTCCTCATAATGCCTGCAATAAGAACCATGCACTCAGTTACTTGCTTTGCAGGATTACAGGCAAACCAACTGCTCCCATGATGATTTTAAACATAATATCCATCAAGTCCTCATCATACAGTAGCTGAACTTTGGTACATGTGAATCCATATCCTTACTCTGATCGCAATCGAGCTTCCATTCCATCTGGAAGGAACAGTTTGATTGTGGAGACTATACATCCATGGGTAACTGAAAAGAAACAAACACTAAGTCATCGTGATCCATTACTACTTCATTTGAAGTTCAGTGCTTCATGTTACAGTGACCAAGTAAACTGTCTAAGGAAACGCTGAGACAGGCAAAGAGGAGGAGGCATGAACACCTTCAGGCACCAGTGCCTGGGTCTGCCTTCTCAAACCTCCTCTGGACACAGGAAACTTCATCATTACAAACTTGAGGAGGTCATGCTGTGTACTCAGTCCTGGCTGTGGAGCAGTTCCAGTTCCAACTCTTCCACATGCTGCAATACTGGAAACTTGTCTTTACTAAGTTAAAAAAGTGAATGTTTTGATCATAAATGAGTGAAGCAGAATGCATCTTACCTGCACCAGGTAACAGGAACCCAGAGGTATAAACAAAATAATGAGCTGCCTTTTGGACAAGATTCTGACAAGCATATCCAGGGACTTAGAAGGTAATATGTCCAATTTGTGTCACCAACACTTCAAAATGGGGAACTTGCCAAGCAATTATTATTTACAAAAAAGGATGGAAAAGGAAATGCAGAGAAGTGTGTAGGAACCACTGAGAAGTACATCCTTTTGAACACTGTAAGCAGCATCATTCAAAACAACACATTTCTATTTCGGGGTGCTTGCAGTGCACATCTACTGCATAGCCCTAGCCAAGGGGCTTTTCCTTTCAGAAGAGGTAAACTTGCTCCTTGAGGACTAAATTCAAGATTTGTTTAACTTGAGAAAGATCCTAAGGAATAAGAGGAGGAAATGCAATATTTGAATTTTACATCAAATTCAAACCTTCTACCTAATGTTTTGAAAAACGTTACTGATATGATTTTCAGTGCCTTTGCAAGCCGTCAAATTATGTGTGTTTCTTGGTTGACTTTTTTTCCCCTGTATGGTTCTATTAATTGGGAAGCAAAAATTATTATTATACATGGAAAGATAGCTGCACCTTGTTCCCAAAACACTACCAAAAGTGAGATACAAATGAGTTTGTGGTCACCTATCATGGACCACAATACCTCCAGCACCCACTAACATACAAAACAAATAGCTGCTCTCCTTCCTCTGTTATTAATATCAGCAAAAGTTAATCTGGCTTTGGAAAAAAAAGGGCAATAGGCGTTTTAGGACATGGTAATACTCCAGGGAAATGAGACAGGTCTTTAAGGAAGCTACCTCAATAGAATCTAAATATAGAGGAGAAATGATCCAACCAAGACAAGTTGGTTTTAACCTTTATTTAGCTAATGCTTTGGAGACATATTCTCCTGGCTAGAGCATCTTGTTTTTTTCAAGATGACCTGGTAAAGTATTAAATTTACACGCCAGGGCAGAACAGATTAATCTGCAGGGTTTGGGGTCTTTATTTACAAATTGAATAAATCCAGTTTGCAAAAACATTTAAAAAATACATTAGCAATATTAGCTGTATCCTGTAATACATAGTTTTTATAACACAGAATTCTTTCTTTTAGAGGAAATCAGTGATTTTAATAAGAAAACATTAGGATACCTGACATTAAATGGCAACAGACAGCTTTACCTTCGGGTCACATATCAGGTAGGTCTGCTGTAAGATTATATAATTCTGAAGTTTTTCTGTCAACAGCTAGACTGACAAAAATCTCCTAAAATCTTCAGGAGCTTTATTTGTGTCCAATTAAGATATAACAGACATCTAGCAAAAGGTCTCAAATAGACAGTAACTGGGAAAAGGTACCAAGCATTTTGACAAACTTATAAAATTAAAATAGTAAGAAATGAAACAATATCCAAACGCTGCAGTCTGACCTTAAGCTATCAGTTCATTGCAATTTGAAAAATAAGGAGAAAGCAACACAGAAAACATGAATACAGTACTGACTGCACGGAAGAGCAGCAATGGTTTAAATTCAGGTCTGCAGTATTTCTTGTGAGGAAATACCAAGAAAAGGCAGTAAAGCAACGCCTGGTGACCCAACGGAGCTGAGGCACCCCTTGTCCCCACGGCTCACCCCCCTCTCCATCCCACTCACCTCCGGGCGCTCCGCGGGGCCGCCGCTCCCGCCCGGCCCCGGCACGGCCGGCATTGCGCAGCGCCGCCGCCAGGGGGAGCCCCCGCGCCGGCCACCGCGGCCGCCGGGTCCGCCCCGCCCCGCGCGGCCTCCGGAGCGGGAACAGCGGCCGCCCCACAGCCACGGCTCTTCCACAGCATCGAACTGCCGCCCCACAGCCACGGCTCTTCCACAGCATCGAACTGCCGCCCCACAGCCACGGCTCCCTCCACAGCATCGAACTGCCGCCCCACAGCCACGGCTCCCTCCACAGCATCGAACTGCCGCCCCACAGCCACGGCTCTTCCACAGCATCGAACTGTCGCCCCTCATCTACTGCCCTCTCCACGGATTAAAACCCTGCTGCCGCTCCATTTGCTGTTCCACACTTCAGTCACGAACTTCCTGGTCCCCTCCAAAACACGCAGCTGACCCACATTTCACAGCTCCAAACCCCTGAGACCCGTCCGAAACGCCGACAGGTTCTGCCGCACTACAGTGCAACGGGAACGCAGAAACCATTTCTGTTTGTCTCAGTTTTTGCTTCCTAGAGAGCCAATTCCCCAAAGATGCTTTTTGTTTCTATTTTCACTTGTTAATGTGGTACCCAGCCCTGAGGAGCCCCCCACACCCCTCGAGGGTCTGTGCACTCCCCACTTACATGACCTCCCTCAAACATCTCATGACAGAACAGATGTATGAGAGAGCGCAAACCTGACAAGAAAAATGTGCATTTTTGCATTTGAACTAAATCATGTTGGTATTATTTGACCTTGCTTTGCAATGCTGCTGCTGCTGCTTGCTGTGCAGGGAAGTATCACCAATTAGCTTGGAATGCTCTGGCACAAGTGGGAAATTAAGAAAGTGCTACAAGAATATAAACCACGCTAACCCAGAGAAAAAGCACAGGTTACTGCTGTATTAAGGAGAGGGAAATGGCGAGGCCCCTGTGCTTGTCAGTAACACAGCAAGTGGACAAATAAGGAAGCAGGAGGGATGCAAACACTTCTCCAGGACCTGTTATTGAGTTTGGCTCAGCAGCAGGAAACTGAGGAATTGGTTCTCATACTTGATAACCTGAAAAATCACATACTGAACATGCCACTATTTTAATGAACCAAATCCAGATCACATTTGCAAGGAAATTACTTACTAAAGCATAGCCTGAACAATAAAATAAATGTATTCTAGCAATACTGACAGAATTCAGAATTTACATGGGCAAGTACACTTGTTCTGTCCTGTCATTACCTTATAATTACATGCAGCAGATTGCTGACATGTCTTGTGCAAGTAAGGCATTATGTAAATACCAGAGTGCAAAGTGCTTTTAAAGGGAATCACCTATTTAAAAACTACTTTCCTGTCTGTTTCATGACTAGATTAGATTAACAGTAACATCTAAGACTACTGAAACCAACTAGTGAAAAACCCATGTTTATATGCATTCCAACCATATTCATAGGTAAACACCCTGTGATGATACAATCTTCATTCTCTGCTTGGGGGAGAGGGAAGAAAGCAAACTTGTATCCTCTTCCTCATTAGAGAGCTCAACACATTCATGAGTAACATGAGCACAGCTTCCAAGTTCAAAGCCAGAGAAAAGGACGAGGAAGGCTCCATAATCTGATCGCTCATTACACAAATGCCAGGTCACCAGCATTTGTGTACTGCATCGTGCTTTGTAAAACTAACACAAAACCACAGCAAATAACTACTACTGGCAAAAATTCATGGCAAGAATTTGCTTACTACGAACTTTGTGCAAATGTTTCCATGAACTAACTGCAATGTGCTGATAAAAGCAAGTCAAGTTCAATTTCTCTTCCAACTAAATCTTATAATAAAAATTGTTTTAGTCTAAATACACTTGAAGAAATTCAGCTCCTCTTAGCAAGGGCAGCATCTCATCAAATTAATAGTTCCAAGTTCATTAGATGCAGTGTATACTTTTGATCTCTTCCATGTGTACTGCTAGTATTCATAAACGTTTACAATCACTTCACATGGAAACATTTTCAATAACTCCCAACAATTTCAGCTAGTCACCCTGGAGTTGAATCTTTGCAACATCATTTTTGAGAAGAGTAAAACAATGTGGTAAGACCTTCACTATAATGAATCACTCAAAAATCTACAGCTCCAAAAGCTCCTGAAGACAAAATACCACCACCACCATTACTTAACAATGCTTTCTTTAACACATTCATTAACCTTCCTCTGATACTTCAGATGTGAGAATTACAACCCCATCTGGCTAAAGACAAAATTCACGAGTAACAGAGCAGGTGCCATGTTTATGTTTTGTTCACTTAATGCACTTTAGGAAATTCTCCTGTTGTACTATGGTTTGGTTTGTTGGGCTTTGGGGGGGTTGCTTTGATGGACGTTTCATTTATTCGCTTGTTTTAAAAAACTTTACCATCAGCCTCCCAGTTTAATATTATTCTTCATTCTTCTCTAATACACTTCTCTTTAAGGATAAGCTCTCTGAAGGCCTTGTTCAGAAAAGCAGTAAAGGGGTGATGGCAGTCTGTGTGGTACTGGGTAGGTAGGATTCTACAGAACATGGCCAGAAGTTCAATGCTTACAGAAAGCAGCAGACCCATTAGGGAACTTTAAAAAGTCTTGACAAAACTGATTATAGTCTGATAATCCCCATACAGACCAGTCTCCAGAAAGATAAAGAGAGGGTTCCTGACAAATTACATAATTTCAAAAGAAAAGAGAGAGAGGCTGCATTTTAATTAACACAGATACAGAGCTATTGCCATAATACAAAATCTCTTGAGCATGCATACTGGGAAGAAAACAGCAAGAAAACCAAACCAAACAAAAATGCCATCACCTCATTTGTTAGCTAGCAACTTGTTTCTATTCTCATTTTAAAGTACCAGCAGAAATCAAAATCAGTAGCTGACACAGAAGGAAACAGTGGGTATCCTGAAAAGAATTAAGTTAGCCTGTTTCAAACCTACACTGATCAAGAAATTCAGGTTCATACTTCTGCCACACAATTAGCTGAAACCTTAAGGTTCAAAGGGCTTGAAAGAAAGGTAATTACAATTATAATAATAAAATCCAAATACAAAAAGCCCAATACAGCATTACACACATATGCTTGCGTTGCACTTTTGAAATTGCTGTAGGTCAATTTAAGTGAGGCAACAGATGAACACATGACCCCAGCTGAGCCTCCTTTTCCAGACCTACACTTCCCCTGCACACAGTAAGGAACAAAGTAGGCCATGGAAAGAACCCAGTAAAGTCCATCTGGGGGCGTGAGGGCAGAAATAGAGCCTGTATTTTCAGCAGACATGTTTCTTGATCAGGTACCACATGGCGCCAGGGCTCACTGCCAGCACAAAGGAGGGAAGAAGTAACAAAAAACCAAACAAGACTGTTTTCTTACAATGGGAATGCCATTTAGTTTTAAAGACTGGATTGCAGGAAGGTGTTCCAAATAAATCTACTTGAAAAGAAACCGAAAAATGATCCATACCCTTACCTTTCCGCGTGTTCTCCGTCACATCTACACCAAACTGGATGATGTCACCTGACATAATTTCACATGGTGGGCTTTCCTCAGATCCTCTACTCAGTCTCTGACTATTAATAAAGGTACCATTACTACTTTTAGTGTCTTGAAGATAGAACTGTAAACAAACAAACAAAAACATCAGTAAGATATTTGGGAAAAGTAAGACAAGAAATACACAAGCAAGCACAAGTAAAATTTTATTTATATAAAATTTATTTCTAGAAGAAAACAAATGTATCAAACTCTAAACACCCTCATCAGGATGCAACACCTTCCCATCATCAAGAAGTATCTGTATTTGATTTTGAGTTCACATATGATTGAATTCTAGCACATACACTATGCAAATAATTGCTACAAAGTGTGCCTGAACTACTGCCTGCAATAGAGGATCACACGTCATTAGCAGCAATACCTTTTGCCACATACATACAACAATTCATATTTTTGAGTTGTCCAACACACAAAAATTCTAACTGCTCATACATTCAAGGTAACAGTATTGCATGACAATCATGCTGCAGGGAAGGCTACTGAAGGAAAACCTCCGGCAAAAGACAGAATTCAGGAATTGCAATGAAAGACCATGGTGAAACTTAAAGAAATCCAACAGGATGCTTTCACTTCTCAGCAATACTAGTTCACATCATTAACTAAATTTCAAGATTTCAAGTACTTTTGTAAACACCCAACTGCAGAATTAATTAAATGTTAATAGAAACTTATTGAATCTGAAACTGCTTTTATGATGCAAGACTTGTAGTCTAAACTCCTGCATCTGAAAAGAGGTTACAAATGAATCACCCATTAGAAGCCCAGAGTGACTGGCTGTGACCTGAGCAGTGACAGCACAAAAGAGGGGACCAGAGCACTACTGACAGCCAGGTGTAAGTACTGGAATGAGTCAATCTCACTACTCACTACAAGATAACAATAGCTGCTACAGGAACCTGCTGGAATGGTAGAAATCACTGGCTTCCTGCACTCAAAGAATCTCAAGTCCCAAAGAAGGCATAAGATTGGGGAAAAAGATGTTGTGTTCAGAGAAATGAATGTATTTCCATCTTTTTCTTATAAAACCAATTGACCTTTCCTTTTTTGCAGCATTCCCTACAAAATTTTCCATGTTTTTAACTGCCTCTATTATTGCAGGCCTCAAAAAAACCCCTGATACATAGCTCAAAACCACAGTCAAGGGGAAAGATGGGTTTTGAATGGAGTGAGAGTAGAGCACCAGGGCTCCTTAGATCTTGTATTGGAAAATGACACAGAGTGCACGAGATGGATCTTATATGGCATAACCCAGTGGCCCTAAGCACACAGCTGGAGTTCCATTGTGTCACTGGACTCACTAATCAAGGGGAAGGCCAGCACAGAAAGCTCATGTAGGTGTTAGAAATGAATTGCAGTATGTGAACAGAATGAAAAGCAGGGTGTGAAAGACTTCCCTCCCCCCAACAGATACGCCTTAGATCTTCAATAGAAGGAAAACAAAACAGTAATCTGTCATAAGCTGATAAAGATGAAGGTAAACATAAATTATGGATAGATCAAGAAATTTTGACTGCATTCACTATATTAATAATCAAACCCACTCTAAATAATCCTCTCCATAGTATTAACTACTATCTATTAACATACTAGTATATCATACAGCTTTTATAAGTTCAATCAAATTAATTAGCTTGTTAATTTAATAGGCTGAAAGTACTGAACCCTCTCATGGTTCAGTGCAGAGGTAATCTTGCTTCCTGTTTGTTTTCAATTAGCTTTCTTCTTCATTTGAAAATTCTTCTGTTATGAAAAAGTGAGTCACAGGCAAGGAGAAACAAACATGCTTCTGCTTATTTGCTCTTCCCCACCCTTTTCTTCTCTGTGCATATCTGCCTTTTATCCCTCCCAAGGTTTTGATTAATCACTGCCCCTTGTAACCGCATTTTTGCAAAATCTGCAAATGGGACTCAGACAAGATAGCACAAGGAAATACAGGACAGTGACCACAGGAAAAGAAGTGCAAGAGAGCATCAGCCATACAAAACTTGTAAAACATCAGCAGACAACATTCAAATGGCAAAAGGATATTTCTAAACAAATGTCTACAGAAAATACACATTACATTTAATATTATGTAACTGATGTCCACTTAAGTGCATACTACTGAATTGTATTACATAAACTTTAGAAAAGTGATGCTCTTCAAGTCTTTTCATCCTGTTTGTAAATATGCTTCTTCCTGTATCTAGTAAAGAAGCAATACCAGCCACATGTTAGTAGCTGATGTCTAAGGAAGGGAAAACACACTGCCTTCAAATCTTGCTGTAAAGGATTCAGTTATCTTTAGTGTAGCCATTCTTCAGGAGCCCACTGAGCCAGCCCCTTTCAGGTAGCAAATTCAAAAGTTACTTCCATGCTGGTTTTCACTAGTCCAAATGATGTTTCTCAAAGGTCAATCTCTCCATCCCTTTTGCATAATTACTAAAGCTATCTTCAGGAAATAAAATCAAGTGGAAGCCCTGAAACAAATGTGTCTACACATTAACTAGCACTTGTGGTAGCACACTGGTTTTTATGTACTATTTAATTATGTGGTAAGCACAGTGGGTCCTCAGATTCCCAAACCAAGACCTTTTACACAGCAGCTGTGTGACACAGCACCTTCTGGGAGCCCAGCACCACTTGTCCTCCCTGCTCCCAGCACATCCAGGCAGCAGTGCCAGCTCACAGAGCAGCAACGCCTCCTGCCCTTCCCAGCTCTCACTGCCGAGCTGCGCCACCACCTCCGCACCTGGACTGGCTCAGGCACTTGTTCAGTCACTGCAAACCAGTTTCGAGCTGACGCAAGGTAAACAAGGAGGTGCTTAAGCTGACAGAAAAAACGGCATCATATACTGGCCTAATTACACTTGCTTTTATAATTCACTCTCCAGAGCGAAGTCCCAGCCCTGTTGTACCTCATATGAACAACAAGTCCAATGTAGAGCAGAGATGGCAGCTAATGCACATTCAAAACAACTCAGCTTTTGAGGACTCTTAAAGCATGAGCACGCTTAATTCAAGGGATAGCTGTATATATTGTGTGAGGGCTGGTTTCCCCTCCTTTCATAAAAAATACAAGGTAACACACAAACTATTCAAGAAACTTATGTTCCATTATCATAATATCTCAACTAAAAAAATCCTAGTCTCTCTTTCTTCTTTAGTAATTTATCGTTTATATGCCCTCCCACCCACAAGCCATTAGTAAGACCAATTAACTGCAGACACCTTACCAGGCTGCTTCCACAAAATTTTTGAAGATTTTATTCTCAAGTCAAACTTGCAGTTCATCAGTAACATAAACTTCTTCAAGTACAGTCCACCTTCCTTAGAAACTATGTTATGGAAGTTTCAAAAAACTACAGATTTTTGTTTCCCTGTTTTGCAAGGAATTATGTATTTATTTCACAAACTTAGTATTTATCGTATTTCAAATTAGTCTTCAGTTTTGCAAATGAAACAAAGGTACCTCCTCTGCTCTGACCTATGGTGCATAAAAATCACATTCCTCCTTCTAGGTCAATGACTCAGAAGAGCATCAACAACCTGCTAAATCAGTTCATGTTTTATTTTCATGCAGTTAGATATCACTATGATTTTTCCCCGATAACAAATTGCTAGTATTTTCAGATTAAAGAAACAGAAGGTTCTTCTGTAGTGATCCCAAACCATAATACATCAAAGCTAAGTACATAAAATATGTTAATTCTAACTGATATTAGGAAGTTGCAAATTGCTATGCTCCATGAGGACAGATTTTAACCAAACTTATGAAATGTAGGTTATCTGTTTTCTTCTAAGTAATAAAACCAACTAACAATAACAAACCCATTCTGTTTAATGATCACTATTGCAACATCTTCCACAACGCAGGCTGAAGAGAGCTCCTTCATTAGCCTGACAAGTGAGAAAGCCATGATGTGTTTTCTTTCCCAAACCATATAGAGGCCTGATACTGGATGAGACACTTCTGTCTCAGAGAAGACAAAATATGGGCTCAGAGATATATACAAAATCTTGAAAGTAGCACACTTCTTCAGTGATTTGATTATCTGGATTTAATTACAGTAGAACTACAGGAAGAAACAACTGACCACCTTTTTCATACTTCTATATTTGCTATTACTATGTACAGCCATCATTTGCCATTTTAATAGCACATTAGTGCTACTCCATCTAACCCAGCTTGAAACTGCAGTTCAGGGCAATTATTCTGAGAACTACAGTGAGGAGAATTGCTGGAAAACTGAGGCAGTTTGTCCACAGAGATGTGAGATTCAGTATGTGAAGACGAACAACTTCTACATCAAAAAATGCAGAAAGAAGAAGAAACCATTACATATATTTAAACCTATTTCAGCCTCTTTCGAAAGCTGAATTAATAATTAAGTAAGTACCAAATTGTAGGCTATTGCCTTTTACACAAAGTCAAAAAGTAATATATTTTATGTATTAAATAAATTTCCACTGCCTAAAAAATGAATGTAGAAACAGAAGCCCAATTTCAGAATCTCCTAGTTTACCATTCTTGTTCCCACCTCTTATTTCCTCTGTGAAAGAAGTATACACAATTCCCATGAGCTTCGGGGTCCTGTTATACCTTTGTGGCTTTAGCTTGAACCAGAAAGATTTATATGATTTTGTCAAATTATGAACTATAACCCCTAAGGAGTTGGCAGTTTCATTTTTGCCATGGTTACCACCACAAAGGGGCAGCAAGGCTATTAGCCAGAGCAGTTAAACCATAAAATGCAGCAGTTAATGATGAAAGATTCTTCCCTGAACTCACGCTAAATAATCATTGAACAATTAATGCAGGCATTATAAATGCACCCCCTGAGTACTAAAGCTAATACCCAAAAGCAGGAAGTAAATAGGGATCTAGAAATTGGAATACTTGCCCTGGAGTGATACTTCACTAAGCAGTACTGCAACTGAGTTCATTTACTCATTGCATGCTGAGAATTCTATCAGGAAACAAAATACACTGTGCACAAGTCCAGCTGTGTAAAGCCAAAGACTTGAAAACAAAATATATACCATGGTCAAACCCACATGGCCAACATTTGCCACACTGTGGCTAGAAATTTTTTTTCTCTCATATTGTTACAAGATAAAAATAATCTTATTTGAAGTCTTCACACTGAGAATTTTCTCATTTTGGGAGCAGCACTCTGCTAGCAGACTACACTGTGCAAACCATACTGAATTCCAGGTCAGTCCTTTGGCTGTAAGATAGAGAAGTTCAAATGCTAAATTACGTCCAGATCCAATTGATCTGAGTTTCTCATTCTGGTCTGCTTAGACAGATCCCAAATTCCTTTCCTCTCACTTGCCTAACTCCACCCATCTATCAAGGAAGTAGAAGTATTTGTCTCCATAAGCAAGAGTAATTCACAGGGTGGGGTACATCAAGCAAAATTGCTTTTCTATTTAGTTTTCCATTTCTTAAACACATAGATCTAATAGCTCTTTGCTTACTAAACCCCAGCTCCTCCAACTCAGAAACAAAACCAGTGCATTAACTTTTGAGTTATTATGAAAACTCGTTTTTAAAATGATTCTAACTACCCCAGGCAAGCACCCCCTATGAAACTAAAAGCAACCAGCTGTGAAGAAAGGGATTTTCCAGTCAGATTGAACAGAGTGAAGGAGTGGCAGTTGGCTTTCCAGGGACTGAAAGTATTGGGTTTCTCAAGTGAAGCAAAACTTGCTAGTAGTTTTCAGTAACTTTTCTAAAAAATAATAAACTTTACCACTTTTTCTATGACTAAAAAAAGAAAAAAAAAAGATAAAAAATTGACATTCTTGGATATAGCATGGGACAAAAAAGTCACTGTGTTTTTAACTCAAAGTGTAAGGCTAATGTAAATCCAGCTACACTGATGAGAAAAGGTTAAAATCTTCAGCTATTCCCAGACAGCCAATGCTATCCTTCCAAACTTGCCAGCAGTTCAAAGGGGTAGAGGGGAAAGGACAGCAGGGAATATGCTCCTCTGCTAACCAAGTTGTTCCTTTGTCTGTTTACACCTTGAAGTTTTGTTGTCTGTACTGCCAGGACAACCCTGCTGGTTACTCATACCTGTTGTCAAGCAAAGTAAACTGTGCCAGTAAAAGCAGCTTTGTGCCAGCATAACTGAGCCTGGGTATAAACACAGCTTGGCCTTTGCAGCCACATTATTTGAGGTGCTATAAAATATTAATCCCTGTGTTCCTTGCCATGTCCTGGTTGTTCAAGTGCTTTGAAGTTCACTATAGGTCCTGTCATTCAGCTTAACTTTCGTGTGAGTGGTCAGCAGACTTTGCCCCAAAAGGGCACAGGGACTATAAAAGGGAAGGGAAGATGGATGGATTTGTGGGGAGGAAGAGGAATCACCTTAGGTAGGCAGAAAGGCAATGCCCAGCACTGAGAGACACCAACAATTCACTGTGCATAAGACGTGTCTGGCTACAGTCCTGAGCTGCTCTAGTGCCTTCCTCTGTAGCAAAATGTCACCTTTCTCAACAGAACAAAGCAAAATGTACCTGTGAACATTTCAGCACAGACTTTTTTGACATATGACTTTGCAATGCTTATTTTAACTGCTGACTTTTACAGATACACTTACACCTATCAGAACTTTAAATTCTGTCATATTAAAATCATTAACAAAAAAAAAAGGCACAAAAAAAGCTATGTTTGCAGACTTAATGCCACCTCCTATGTGTTGTGCCCATTTAAGCACATTTACTTTCTAAATCATTATTCAAACCACACATTTGCTACTAGTTGCAATTCAACTTGCTCATCTAAAGGTGAAAAGCTCAGGACTCAGGGTTACTATAAGTCAATAGCTCTATACTATTCTTCAAGTAGTTACAGATAATCTACTTTACATCCAACAATTTATAAAGAGAATATCAGACACTTATTTTACAATGATTTTTGATTTGTATTAGAAAGTGGTCTTTATTAACAGAAAGGCTACTAAAAATATTAAACAATTCTTTCTAATTAGTTTTACAACTAGCAACATGAATCTTAAAAATATGTAATTTAAATGGTTTGAGCTATTTTTATAAAATATAATTCTCAAGCAGTATTGTTGCATTTTTCGAAGTAATACATATTTAAGAGAATGACAGAAGATGGCTAAAAGTTTCAGGGTAGGACCTCAAATTATATCACAATCCAAGTTCTCTAGTTTAAGACCAAAGCAAAAACCCACACTCACAATTCAAAATCTGCGCATGTATATGAAAATGAGGAGAAAAAAATCCCTACTGCTTGTGTCCAAATCTGAAGTTCTCTGTATTAGGAGACAACTGTCTCAAGCTGAATTAAGAAAATTAAGGAAACCATGACCTACATCATCCTTGCTTTCATGAAATACAAAAATGTAACTGTGGGTTCCTCAGTCCAGGAGAGACACGAAGCCCCTGGAGCAGGCCCAGCAGAGGTGACAAAGATGATGAAGGGACTGCAGCATGTCTCTCATGAGGACAGGCTGAGGGAGCTGGGAGCACCTTGAGAAGGGACCTCACCAAGGTCTGTGAGTATCTGCTGGGAGGTGTCAGAGGATAGAGCTGGGCTCTCATCTGTGCTACCAAGCAATGGGACATGAGGCAATGGGCAGAAACTGATGCCCAGCAAGTTCCACCTGAATATGAGGAAGAACTTCTTTAGCCTGCAGTAACTGCACACTGGAACAGGTTGCCCAGAGAGGCTGTGGAGTCTCCCTCACTGGAGATATTCAGAACTACCTGGACACAATCCTGTGCTGCATGCTCTCAGATGACCCTGCCTGACCAGGGAGACTGGACCACACGGCCCACTGTGGTCCCTTCCAATCCAACTATTCTGTGATTCTGTGAAAATGTAAGTAAGTAAACAAATTGCATTACAATGCTTGAATCCCTCAGTATCAGTCAATGCAGAACTGTATGAACATCACTAACTCACTTGCAGATTGCTTTTATTTAATTTAGTTTTGAAAGGAACTATCAACAGTACAAACAGCTAAAACAAGAAAATATCTGGGAAAAAAACCCATTCACGTTATGGGGATAGCAGTTTATCCAGGGAAAAAGTCCTTCATATAAGATGATAAATATGTCATATATACCAATACTGAAGTAACAGATTAAACTGAAAACAAAGCTTTTATTCCATGATTGTGCACTATGACTGTGCACAACCAATGTGAATGGAAACATTATCACAAAGGATGGCTCCACTTTCTAACCTATTTACCTTCACCCTCCTTCAGCAGTACTGGTAGCATTCAAGCAACACACAAACTATTTTCTAGAAATAAACATTTCAAGCCTAACTTGACAGCTGTGAAAGTAACACCTCCCAGCTATCACGTTCCATAATGGAAAAATGTAGTATAACACCAAGTCAGAGAAGAACAAGTCCTGGACACTCCCTATTATGCTGTAAGGCCTCCTCAAAATTCTGTAGTTAGTACACTCTGGTAGAAGATTTATGATGAAGGATGTGAGCAGCAGCAATCCTAGGCATGATACAAAATATTCATTCTTCTTCTAAATAAAAATTTCTGCAGGAAACACAAAGTGTGGAATGAAGTGACTGCAAAAGGTAGAAGCTGCTCATGTACCGGGGTCCTGATCTATCCCTAGATTATTCAAATAATCCAAAAAGGCATTCACTGTCAAAAGGAGAAGAATGACAAGATAGATACTCACCAAAAACTTCAAGCCACAAAATGCGACACCACCATATAAAAATAGATCCCTCTCTACACATCAGTGTCACTAATTTTGATGCAAAAAGCTATTTTTAAAAAGAAGAGATGTAGAGGAAGAGCTCTAATTTACAAGTAATTTGGTTTATATATAGCCAACTGACTTGCTACAGTGTCACCATAGTTACTAATTACTACTCTTTAGAATGTCTCTTCTACTTAACTTTTGTCCTAACAGTTCACCAAAATTTCTGAGTATCAGACTTCTGCTAAAAGTGCTGCATGGTTTCAGGATAACTTGAAGTATTTTGTATTTATTCTCTTCTCAGCAGAATGAAAGTCTGTCCCTTCACACACATCATGTTTGAAAACTTTTGTACATGAATCACAAAAGAGATGGAGGATATTAACATTTTCAGAAAAGATGCAATTCCATTCTGAATATGAATATAAACAAAGCAAAAAAGTTTCCCACAAGAAAACTACCCAACTCAGTACTAGTTATATATGATATTCTCAAGGAAACTGAATTTTCAGCCTAAATGAAAATTCTCAAGTACTATTTTAATCCCATCCTGAAAATGCTGAGACAATTTTAAGGTGCATCATTGCTTTAACTGCAAAGCTAAAATACATTAACAAGAGAGTACAATCAACAGAAAGCTTCCCAGGAAATGATTACTCACACATCACTCCAAGATGCTCAGATTGACTCATTAGAATACTAAAACAATATAAAGAAGAGATTTATTTTGTCTTACTGCTGTCATAGATGACAATATCTTACATAACACCCAGAGACTTTGAAAGAACTTTTCCTGCTCCATATTAAAACACTGACTTGGGCAACGTACTCATAAAACCAGTAAAAAGTAGATAAAAACAGGTTTCTAGAAGGAGATTGTACTTGCAAAGCAGTTTGCTGCTTGATTTCATTAAAGAAGCTCAGCCTCTCGTTACACAAGACATTTGTACAGCCACATATCAGGTATCACTGCGACACCAGTGATTACTTTGTATAGTTTATCTCAACTTCTATCATCACATCAAACATGGACCTGAGGGAAAACATATGGCCAAGGTGACCTCCTGAGGTTCCATTTAATGCTACTGTGTTCTTTGTATTAATCAATAATGGAAATATAGTGCAACTTAATGCAGCTTTCAAATAAAGAAATAACACACTAATAGGCTGTTACCCAGAAATCCAAGCTTCTTCAGGCTTATTACTTTTAAGTGTAAAATATTGCTGAAATACTCATCAAACCTGATGCCCTTACAGGAATACTTTCCTACAAAACTAGACTGAAAGCTAAACACTATTATTTACTCTAATAAATGTAATTAAAGTTTGGCAACATGGCACACTCAAACTTTGCAGTAAGTAAAGTTAACTTGCTCTCAACATGTACAAATTCCCAAAGACTCTATTTGTAGGACACATGTATCCAGATAAAATAAATAAGCTCCACAAAGAGCAGGTTCTCATACACAATCTTAATTTCTTTTCAAATACATGTTTCACACGTTTCAAAAGGTTTGTAATGTATTATTGCAATTTACTCTTACCTTTAGGAGGCATAACCACCCATAAATATTTTGCACTAGTGAAGAATACTAAGACTACTCAGAAAACAAAAATTTTTATTCTTAAATTCACAATCAAAAAATGGTTAAACTTAATAGTTAACATTCTTTGGCCAACTTAACGAAGCTCAAGACCAAAATAATAAAATATGGTTTTGTCTCTGACTACTGCAAAAGTATGACAAAGAGAGAGGTTTCTCATGTTTGGACAGAGCTTTGCCCTAATTTAAGAGCAGAGCTAAGGCATAAATCTCTCCTGGTCTTTGGATTTTAACTAACCTTATTAGAACCTTGCACAAACAAAAACTAAAATCAGGTTTCTGTAACACCTACTAAAGAAACAAATAAATTGTTTTTATGGCAAAACATTGAAGAATAACCAGAAACTACAAAAAAAGAAGAAAACCGAAAAACAGATTTTTTAAAAGCAATCTTGAAATACTATCAGCATCTATTAGTAAATACTTAGAATGAGAAGTCCAACACCATCATCATCCATTGTTTCTGCTTCCTCAAAAATCTCCAGCTAATGAGGTAACTAAATCACCAGCAAAAAATTGAAAGGGAAGTTTTCCTTAAGAAAATTGCACTACTGAACTTCTATCAGCAAACAATTACATTTTCATTTGCAAGCAAATTGGAGAAAAACCACAACAGAAGCCAAGATTACCAGATACTCCGCCAGAAGAGAAGAACTACTTATACAAAAGCAAAAGGTTCTGAGGCAGCTCCTTCCTTTATCAGGAAACTCCAACTCCCAACGCGACCCGATGTTTCAAGGCAGGTGCAGAACTGCAAAAGCTTCTTAATTGTCTTGCTACTCACTGCTAAGTTGCTGAATTAGTTAATAATTACATCAAAGCTCCTCTGCTCTGGCACAGAAGAATCACTTTTCACATGCTGACTTTACAACTTCTTAGAGAGTAAAGGGAGTTGTTGAAACTATTTCTCATTTCTAGTCCTTCCACACAAGGCACTGTGTTTACCTACTATCATTTATTCCATACTGCTGCTGGTTTATGGCAGAGAAAACTCCCTGTGATCACACATTCAGATAAAGAAAAAAACCTGTATCAAATTTCCCAGATACCTCTAAATGCAATGCAGCAGGGGTTTGGTATTATCTCTGTATATGTAAAAACTCTCAAAATATCCTGAAAAATATAAGTTCCTCCCTGCCTTTTATTAAGAGACATATTCCATCTTAAAGGACTTGTCTAATATCACTACAGCATTTTTATTTTTTTTAAAGAAACATCTGCAGCAGGCCTAGTTAATTCACCTCTCCTTTGCACAAAGCAATGCTGGCTTGCTTTCTGCCATCATCTGCTCCTGAGCTATTAATTCACACAGCACAAATATCACAAGGAAAATAATGTTCAGCACATTGCTAAACTACAGCCAAAATGCCCATGCTGAGGATAAACTTAAAGCTACTGTGATATAAATTCAAAGCAGCCAATAAGGATGCAAAAGTACAAGTCCTAACTGAAGGGAACTGCCTTAGTACAAATGACACCACACCAGTTTTAATCATGTCAAACAAGATATTCTTGTAAGAGGTCCAAACCACAAGTATTACCCAAATAGAGTGTAGTGAGAGTTCACTACACAGCTCCTCATACTGAAAACAACAGGTCACCAGAGCAATATGCTCCGCCTCGCTTTTCCAAAGACTTCTCTGCATCAAGGGCAGACCAAACCTTAAAAAAAATTACTAAATTTAATTTATTTTCATTCTGTGTTTTGAACTTCAGCATTCCATGTAGAGAGCAAATGCAATTAACTGGAAACCAAACACCAAAAGAGAAGGGTGCAGCTCCATCCAAAGATGGAAAATTCATTTTCCAACACAGAGGAGAAATCTGACAATTGGGAGTTTAATATTTGTACCCAAGGCACTGCCAAGCCATACCTCCAACAAAGTGAGAGCAAAAATATCCTGGGAGGAGGCTGTATTTATTTGCAATGCATTCCTGGATCAGGACTTTTAAAGCAAGTAGTAATTAAATACTGGCATTCATGAACAAAGGCTGATTTATTCCAGCGCTCCTCTGAGACCAACAATTACACAATAAAGATTATTTATTTTAAACTTATGAAATCCACATATGGAGATGGGTCAGCCAGCAATGGGAGAGAATGTATGAGCTGATTTTTGATAGGCAATCTTACAGAATATTCATCATTCATGTCTTTACCTGTGTCCTACTGCTGAACAAAAAACAAAAGAAGGGGCAACGTTCTCACAGGTTCATGGCAGAGCCAGGCCAGGAGAGGGATGGGCAGAGGGCAGATAAGGGTTCAAGGATCTGGTAACTGAGGTACCAAACCTGGTGACTCATGATTCACATCTTAGTCAAGGGCAAAAATCTCATGCAAGGCACATTGGATTTACTGATTAGACAGGTTGCTAATATGGCAAAACTTGCCGGGGTACAGCTTCCTACACAGACAGAAGCATTTTGCTGGCTTTTTTCCTAGCTATTTTCTATCAGGGTCATCAAGGATGTTACACTGGTAACACCTGTGCCCGTGAATATGATTCTTTAGACAAGCTAAAAATATAAAACAATACACACACATACAAAACGACCAATAACCCAAATCTTTTAATTTCTTTGTCAACAGAAATGCACCCAGAACACATCAGTGCCCCTGACCAATCTGCCAGTGGGCATTAGGAGCAGGGGAACTGCAAAGTACTGCTGGCAATCTCACATCCTTTCAGCTGAAAGGCCTGAGGGAGTGGTCACCCAGACCTCTGAAAAGTCATTATCAAGCTTTACAAATTTTTGTACTAAATGTGCCATACTTTCCTCTAGAACACAGACAAAAATTTTCAAAATACAAAAAGAATGTCTTTCTAGCATCAGAGGTTCTAGACTGTCAGTCTAAGAAGAAATAGTCCCGATAATTTAATTCTTTAAATCACCAAAAAAAGTTTTCCAAATCCCTTCCCTAAGCACGAAAATGCCTTTTCCGTTCACTATTTAAAGCTGAGTTGCAGCCACTAGAGGGCAAGGCCACGATACATAACACACTGCCCGGGCTGGGTAATGCAAAACCAATGCCACAAAAAGCAGAGCAGAAACTACAGCTGAACACTGCTCACATTATGAAGATTTGGTTGTTCAACTTTTTTTTTTAATACTGAATTTTCCATTAATTATAGGAATGTACCCACATATTCTGTGGGTTGCCTAAACTATTAATTCCATCTTTACAGTCCAAAGCTTCCCAGACAAGCTCCTTCTGCACTTCAACATCCACATTAACAATTCACATACTTCTCAAATTTTAAAATTAGATTTCTCAACTTCAGTCTTCATGATACTGAAATTATACAAATTACAGGAATTTTACCCAGAATCAGCAAGCATAGGTAAAAACCAGAATGCTGTCAGAGGCTTTTCCCATTAAATATAGAAATTGAACTTCCTAATCAATGGTAAAAATTATCTAGCTAGAAATTGGCCATATGCTGCAAGAAACGGAATTAACATGCATTAGACACATTCTGTCTCTAATCAGCATTTAAAAAAAAAATCTGTTCTGAGAACAGTTAAGCTTTTTCTGTACAAAGATCACCCTTTGATGAAATGTATTCTTGATATTTAATATATTAAATTCTTCTACAATTCATTATCTATGCTCTTAGAAGAACAGAAAACAAGGTCCAGAAACTAAACCAAACCAGGAAAATGAGTCATTTACTAAAAGACCAAAACCCCAACTGACAGAAGGACATACACTAGAAGTTCAAAACAAAAATATTTAAAGAATTATTTCAAAATTTATAGCCCAAACAACATGGAAGAAAGCTCAGCAAGCTTGTCATTAAAAATGATAACACTTAATAACAGTGGCACTGCACTGGTACTGTGCATGAGATCAGTCCCATCTACACTGGCCCATCTACTCCATGGAAAAAAAGATCTGTACTGTGTATCACCAAAACAGATGAGCCCTCAAATTAAGTTCCCATAACATTCAAACTGCACTCCCAGTACAAACACAGCCTTCCCACAAAAAACATGTTTGCTGTTAAGTAATAAGCTTTGACATTCCAAGAGGTTTGACATCTAAGCTTAAATTTAATACAGCTGTAGACAAGATTACACTTTGATTAAAGGAAAATCAGCAAGACTTTTACACTACCTATAATTAGTCTACTATTAGTACAAAGTTTTAATAAACTTTAATTAGAATGAGATGCTATCCAAAGCTTGTTTCAAAGGAAAATAGGTTGGGCCACTGGGAATTGGCAGCATTAAGAGCAACACAGTTAAACACAAGTTTAAGAGAAACATGTGTGTCCCTATTTCTTCTTTTAAAATTTTTGGAAAAAGATTTTCTTCTGCAGCCAAGTAGTACACTTGGGTCTTAAGCAAATACTAGGCATATCAAACACAATACATGATGCAGGTTGGTTCAATGTTTCATTGGATTATTACAGCTTTGCACTATTTAATAAAAGAAAAAAATTGAAAAATCCCAAACAAATCTGTGGCACTTCTGTTAGATGAATTTTCAAGTGATTACCAGAAAAAACACTTCACAAGTTTGCCCAACCAGCCTTAAAACAACTAAGATGTTATTGTTCTAACAGAAACAGAACATGAAATTTGTATATAGATCAGCAACAGCTCTCCTGATTGTTTATACACAAATTCATGAGAATTTCCACCGAAATGACAAAACCTAAGAGATATGGGAAGCCAGTAAAGGCAAGGCCCTCTCACACAGAAGTACCCTTCCACATAGCTCTGGTTAGCAGGCAGGAATTTGTCTGTCTAGCACAGGCTTGGACAGAAGTAAGCTAGTCCTTCTCCTACTTATCTCCAAATCACCTCCTGCCTCTGCTGCCACCTGACAGCAGCTCCTGAGGGCCGAGCAAGCAGCTGTATTTTAGACCCTGTCAATGACAGACTGCAGCAGCAAAGTACCGTACACACCACCCCAAGCCTCTGCAGATCTCTTGGCTGCACTGCACTTTCCTTGACTGCACTCACAATTTCCCATCTAGGTTTCCAGGGAAGTGTCAGGAGTCAGCTCCCTGCTTTCTTCTGTCTGTATCTCAAATAGTTTTCATCCCACAAGTTCCCCCATTGACAGCAGGTCTATGCTGGGAGCAGTACCATCTCAGCAATTATGGAACACACCCTGTGCAGGGCACAGCTGCTGTGCTCTTCTCCCTAACACCGCCTCAAGAGTTGCACCACGGGACACCTCCAGCTCTCTCCCTGTTTATATGTTCTGGTTTCTTTTGGAATAGACAAAATACAGACACGTGGTGGAACTGAGTGTGGACCAGTCACCTCCCTGCACGCAACAGCAACACGTGCAAAGCACACAAGGCACTGGAAAAACACCACAGAATATCCTGTACTCCTTCAACATTCAACAAGGTACCTCAAAAACAAAGGGGGGCTAAACTTCTGAGCTTAAAGTATATTATTTAATTCTTAACAACCTCTCATGGTACAAAGTGCATTTTTAGTACATTCACTTGCTTCTCTGTCTCTTAAAAGTAGTTCAATTTAGATAAAATAAACGTATGCTCTTAATAAAGGTGCCTAATTTACCTTGTTAGGTTATACTTTTCACATTAAATTCAAAACTGGACAACTTGAGCAGCTTATCTACCCCCTGACTGCACAAACGGGATGGACCTGCCAACCTCCAGACTCAGCAGCTGAGTGTCTCCAGACTACCATCCACTCACGCAGTGCCAAGCAGAGCCAATGCAAAGCAGGACACACTATCATCAACCACCACCCAGCAGCTCTCTGCCACCTGTTTCTCAACCTCAGTGTTTCTTAACAGGCACATCAGGAACCTTGCTGTTTTCTTCACTTCCCTTTGAAAGGTTTAGCTTGAAATTAAATACCAGAAACAGCAAACTAGTAAACAAAATTGAGCAAACATCAATAGTTCAGAGTAACAAACCAGAGAAAAATCCCAAGAGAACTCACACAGCTACTATTCTAACAGCAAAAAAGGTAGTATTTTAAACCAACTGAAGTTAAATCTTTATTCCTAACTATTCTATGAATACCTAAATATTTTGAATAAACTAATTTTCAGATATAAACTCTTAAAATTTCAGAAAGTCCTTCTGGATTTTATCAGTCACCCATATATACAATAACCAATGCGCAAATTATTAATGCATTTTTTACTTATTATTTTAAGAGAAAATTAAGAATCATTTATAGAAAGTAAGTCAATTGACAGCAATATTCCACAATAAATTACAACAGAAGTATTCTTGCAGTGGACTTTTTGATAGAATACAAAACATTTCTTTCTTTGCCAGTTAGACAAGAATAACTATAAAACTTCAGGTAGGATCAAAAGCACATATATGACAAATATTTCCATGCTGCTATTTCAACCAAAACCACCTAGTGAACTCTAATACGGAATGCTCTCATTAACAACTCACAATTAAAAACGGGTAAAGTGCTCAACAGTAAGTGTCTCAAATATGGCAGAGAGACAGCACACTCCTTGCTAAGAACAGTTTTATATAAGGAGCTGAAACTATTTTTCCTAAAATCTTTCATGGAAGATGACCCATCTTCCAACTACACAACTAGTTCAATAAAAAAAAGAAAAGAAAAAAATCTATCTGCTCTGGAGATACTTTACTTCACTACAAATACATCTCCTTACAACTGCCATTCCTGCACTGCTCATAACAATGGCTCTTTTCAACATGCTAAGAATATTTCAATAGAACCTGAGAGAAGTAAGCATTTTTTAAAAATTAAATATTCAAACAGCATAACACAGAAAATCACCAATAAAAAGCTTTGTTACCTTAAATGATAATTGTAATGTTTCTGATCATTTTTCCATAGCGCAGAACTCTGCTCTTTGGGCACTGTGCCTAATGGTACAAGTACATTTAAAAAGGAGAAGTAGCAATACATGTTTCCTGTTGGTTTTTCTTTTTTTTTTTTTTATAAAAAGGGTAACTTGCAATCTAGAGTGTGCAACTGTGACTTCAATTCCTTCAATTGCTCTTCAGTTTCAATATTCCCTTCTGCATCACTTGATTCACTTGTAACACTGATCCACTTGTCTCTATCCATCCCTGTAGAATTTCCCATGCAGACTCCCTGGTATCTTCAGTGCTCTTCTCACCCGACTGTCTATCCCCAGCATAGCCTCAGTGCTGGTACAAAGTTCACCTCACCAGTTCTCCAAACTGACCACACAGATGTGCTTCCTGTCCTCACAGCACCTGAGCACCATTCTCCATGGCTACCAGCTCAAATCACAGAAAGTGACCTGAGAACTGGTTGTTTGTATTTAGAAAGAATGAGAAAGAGAAGCAGAAAAGTTTCTTCCAGCGTTTCCTCTTTCCCCTGATTTCCCTCTGTCCAGCCCCTAAACTGACTCATGCCTGGCTGCTCCATCACCATATGTACTCAAAGCCTCGTGGACATGAGAGGAAGGCAAGGCACATGAAGCTGGAATTTTACCACTGGGGTTTGCACTTTGCAGGAAGATACAGGAAGAGGAAGGCAGCAGTTGGGATTACTTAGAGACTTGAGTGGGGAGGCATTGTAAAAAATAGGTAACTCTTAAAAATCTGCAATTCTTTTCATCCCAAAGACCAAAGGAAGACAGCACTGACATTACAGAGGACAGACAAGAGAGCTGAAATCTCGTTTTAGTTATTTTAAGAGTGGCTCAGGTGTGAGAATCAACATGTTCAGGATAGGACGAATGATGGATCAGTTATGCAGAAGAGCTCACCGGGCATCTGACAACTGGTTTAGAAATATTCAGTGTACCCATAACCTTTTCTGCCATAGATTTGTTCTTTTTTCTTCAGTTTTGTCAAATACTTTCCTAAGAACAGTATTTTGCAGAACATTTTGTTTTTCACCTTCTCAACCAGAAAAAATAAAGGGAAATTTAATTCCAACCTGAAGTATCATATTTTCTAATGGTAACATACATACATTAAAAATGAAAGGAAGTTACTACCCAGCATTTGACAAAAACACAATACAGAAAGGAACTCCCTGCTACAGAGGCTTTAGGCCTCAAGAGGATCAGCTATTTGAAAGATGAAACACCCTACTCTGATGTTGAGGTTCACTGTGCCTCAAGAGGATCAGCTGTTTGAAACAAGCAACACCCTCCTCTGATGTTGGGGTTCACTGTGCTTTTTTGCTGCCTATTCTTCCATTTCACTATTCCTGTTCAATTAGATTACTGCCCTAATGGTGGCAAGAGCATCATGCTCTAAATGAGTGTTACCACCCACATTTTCAGAAACATGTAGGTTCAGTGACCTTGGATTTTCTAAAATTCATTTTCACTGCACATTGTAAGCTGACAAGATTTTGCTCTGTGCTATTTGCTTTAGTTGTTCTGTCAAAGGTACTAGAAAGCATGGAGGAACACAAATTGATAGTGAAAAAAGTACCTTCTGAATTGGAACAAAATCCTGTAAAAGAGTAGAACTGAAACAGAAAAGCAAGAGTTCTCTCTGAATTGCAGCTCCGAGTTTTGCAGCAAATAACAAAGACTCTATGTTCCACCACAGTTTTCAAAATGCAATTTCTCATTAGCATCGTGGGAAGATGCAAGTCATGCAGGCTTTCTGCTATGGGGCATCTTTAACAGCTCTACCCAAGCAGAAAAAACCTGTTAACACCTTTATAAAGAACAGTCATCCATGCCTATTCTCTAGAACCTAAAGCTCTAATACTTGAAAAAAACTAAACAACTCAAGTTATTTAAATGATAATGTTCTCAAAACTTGTAAGTTTGGCTTCATACACTGCTAGCATGTTAAACAAGTATGTAAATTATCATAATTCAGACATTTAAATGATAATACCCTTACTCTGCCTCAAGTGCAGGCAGGTATCTAAGTGTCTTACAGTGTAACAAGCCACATTTAACTGAATTCACCACTTGTGATTATATAAAATAAATATACAAGACATTCCTGTCATCATAATCCTTCTTCAAGCAAGGTCACAGAGCTCTTTCCAAAGGCTTGTTTATCAAAGCAGATAAACTTTCTTTCTCCTCCCTCTTTTAAGATTCCAGCAAACAACGCTCATACTTCAAAGGCTGCATGAAAAAGGCAAGTATAGCTCCTACTCTTTCAAATGCTCACAAATACAATACATGAGGGAAATAAGGAGTTCACCCCACCAGCCCAAGTCTACACAGCATATGGACAAGCCAAAAGAACCCTGCTAGGATGGCCTCAGACCTGCACACGGACACAACTGATAAAAATGCACTCCTGTTTGAGCAAATGTGGTGTACCTAACACCTCTGTGATTGTGTAGTCATTTATTGCTGGTGTGCTTTTCTTCCACTGAAATGGGACATTTCACCAAGAATTATTAAAAGCATTGACAGAAATTCTTCTGCTTTGGAATATAGTAACAATAACTACTACTATAACTACTATGCTAGTACTTAATGAGCAAAATGAATTAAAAAACACCAAGAAAGGAACAATGATGGGGGGAAAAACCCCAAACAACTGGAAGATGCCCCATCCCTGGAACTGTTCAAGGCCAGGCTGGCTGGCACTCTGAGCACCCTGGTCTAGTGGGAGGTGTCCCTGCCCATGGCAAGGGTGTTGGCATTAGATGATCTTTAAGGTCCCTCCCAGCCCAAACCATTCTGTGACTCTCTGATCAGTAGCAGGTTGGTCCTGTCCATTCACTCTATCATCTCTAGCTTTATGGAAAGGAAACCCCAGAGCAGGAGTTATATGGGTCAAAAATAACAAAAAAGACTGAATTGACCCATTTTTCATATTTGATTCAGTATACTCAGTAAAGTCCTTTTCCATGTCCTAGCAATTATACTGTCACTGCTAATATTAAAAAAAAATAAGTTGGCCCCTTCCTGTGTTCCAAAATATTTGTTTTTCTTGTGACTTTTTCACCACATTTTTTGTAAATTCAAGCAGAACTCTCCAAATGTCATAACTTGTTTTCAGATAGAAGAGACTATACCTAGAAAGCTGATTTGCCTATTTTCTTCTTTTCTATGTCACCACTATCTCACCATTAAATAAAAATACTAAACATAATTTTATATATTAAATATAACCAGTTTTGAAATAAAAATGCATGTTAACTGTGCCTGTAAACACAATTAAACTTCAAGGTTAAAACATTTTCTGTCCATATATGATCACAAATTCACATTTTAAAATCCTTCCACTACAACTGTCCCATGAAAAAGAATATTTGGGACACCTCAGCATGAGTGTAGCAGTTGAAAAAAATTACCTCTTCCAAATGTCTACAAGTATAACCAAGCACTTATTATTTCTTAAATCCTTCTACTATCTGAAAAGTTTTGGTCTGAACAAGACAGAATAGTCTGCACTGAGCTTTGCTCACCTGCATAATAACTGTCTGAAGCAATATTGAAAGCAGAATGGTATGTTAAACCATTCTAGATTTGAGGCATAGCACCAGCAAGCAGATCCAGCCACTGAAATCATGTTGCAAGATTACAGGTACCCTAACATTCGACTCCAAACTCCATCTTCATAAAAGGCTTTAAAGGATATTACAAAGCAATTATTTACAAAACACCAATTATAAACCAAAATGCATACAGCAAGTAAAAACCATAACACACATCAAAGAGATTACAAGTTACAGATCCCAAAATAAAGAGTAATAGTCATGAAGATCCTTTAGTATTAGTTTATAAAACAGAATATCATCTAAAATTTATCCAGCAATACTTATCCTGGGAAGGCTCAACATTAAGCTGCATGGGAAAGGAAGGAAGGAAAATGAGCACACTTACATTTGATAACCAGAGGAGACCAAAAAAACCCCTCTTACCTGCACATCTGCATACAAAATTATTCAACTGCAGGCACATTGACACTGACCTGTGAAGCAGGCAAAATCCCAGGAGAGGGTGACCTAAGGAGGCCCCAGGAATGCAATCTGGATGTCCCAGAGTGGCTCAGAGAAAGGACAGCAGTGTTTTGCTAACCTAACCCTTCCCAAGCCCACTTCTGGAACATGGGGTCAGGGAAGGTCAATCTGCAGCTAAAATGTAGATCTGCATTCAATTGATCAGGAAGCAATATGCTGCCACAAGATGGATGTACAATCTGTGCTGGTCTCAGTCAGGGAGGCAGCATGTGTACAGAGATTCAGGATCAAAACATGCACTTTGAAAGGAAGGCTGTCCTTGTGTGCTGATGCAATGCATTTGTTCAGGTACAAAAACTCCAGAAACATTTTCTTCTCTGTTTATGTGCAAGTTAGAAGCTACCTAAACACAGCACACATACTCTTTTAACTTTCTAATTAAGAGTCATTCATAAATGTAACCAAAGATCAGAATGACGCCATGGGTAAAGAGCATTCAAATAGACTTAGAACATCCACATGCCTTTCTGTGTTATAGGTAACATATTATTAATATAATCAGCAGCCTATCACTTATTCCCTTAATTACATAGGAAGGGCTCTGTTCATAGACCAAATCACTGGCCTTCACTGTAGCTGACAATATTTATATAACTACCAAAGCTCTGCTTAAGTGGCACAACCAGCAGCTTGACCTAACATCGAATAGCTACAGAGATTGCAAAAACAAATATACCCCTTCCATGACAATTTGTATTCCTGGCTCTCTCTTACAAGTGCTGGAATATGCAGTCTACAAAAGGTCCTTAAAGAGGAAGACCAAAAGAAAATAATTTCCCCTTTGAGTTGTTAAAAAGGAAGTAGTGGTTGACAGCTATAAGTGAAAGTGTTGTATTATTTCCACCCTTATGGAATTAGGAACATTCGTATGTCATTCATTTAGTGCTTCTTTTCCTCCAGAAATGCTTTTAAAATTTACCTGACACATTTTGGTAATAATTTTAAGTTACACTACACAAGAAGTACTCCAGGTAAGCATAATACTAAATTTAACTATACATACATACACTGGAAGTTACAAACAACACTTAAGATAACAGCAACACAGGCTAATCTACCAGCTAATACGCCTGCCACTGACCTCAGAAGCTTATTTCCTGTAGGGATTAATTCTGTACACAAAATTCTCTACAAAGTCCACAAGCAACCTCAACTCATTAGACCTGCTGTGGACCAGCAGATGGGACTGGACAATCTCCTGAGGTACACACCAACCTTACTTATCCTCTGCCAGTTCATCCATGTCATGTAGGATTTGCTGCCCTTGTTCACAGTATTGTAACCTCACTCAAAGCAGATACCACCCTATTTAATGACCTAAAGTTCTGGAATCCATACAAACAAAAGGAACTTCATCAAACTTATTCTTTGTCCCTTAAAAGTATGTGTTAATATTGACATAACCTTAAAAATTCCTCTGGCATCCAGCAAGAGGAATCCCTGTAATGATAAGAACACAACAAGGAGTTACCTACAGAGATCACAGACCTGCAAAAATAACCTGGTTGCAGAATGGATTCTTTCACAATCAGATCTAAAAAACAAAGCTTATTTTTTTAAATAACCGAGTTCAAAACATGACGAATTACAAATAATTCATTATCCTGAAAGCTTTCAGATACTTCAAGCACCTGGAAACAGTAGGCAAAAGTGCAAAACCCAGCAATGGCAGCATAAAATCACAAGTAATACTACAGAAACTGATTTGCAATTCTATTGCCCATAAGTTCTGGCATAACTATCACAGCTAACAACTAAAAAAAGGAGACAATGACAGTTAATTGTGCCACGAGTTACTGGGAAAGGTCACCAGGATATTAAAAGGCAAAAAGGCAGGCAGGCTAAATGCTCAGCTTTGCAGAACCAAGAGATCTGGCTTCTAACCTATATAATTAAGCATTACACTTCAAGAAAACCAATTTAAAAAAAAAACAAAAACAAAAAAACCAGAAAGGGAGGCATAATCATTAAACTCTGCTGGAGTGGAGTTAAACAAACAAAAAAACCACTTACAGAACATTGATACTATGGCAAAGATTAAGTTTTAAACAAATCAAGGTTTAAACTTCAGCTCACTCCACTTCCAAAAAAGGAACAACTCTGGAAAAGTTCCATTTAAGAGCAAAAACTTCCGTATCAGATAAGACTAATGACATATGCAGATAGCAGCAGCCAGTACCAAATGTCTTCAAAAGAACTTGCTGTACAAATATCTATCTGGCCCATTATAGAGCTTTTCATTCTGGATTTGAAACATAACATTTCTATTCCTTCCTTTAAAAAGGGTATTACTCAATACATGGTTACATGCAGCCATGACTTTTCCATCTTAAGCTCTTGCATTTATTTTATTTTTATGGAAGAAATACTACAAGTGTAATTATGAGAATATGCAGCACTAGTAAGTTAATTCTTATGTTTCTATTCAATACTATCTTAACACAGGAGCAAAAGATCACCCTTCTGTTCTTATATAGGTTTTATTCATATATGAGACATTGTATGCTTTCTGTATTGAAGACTTTCTGTAAAAAATATTTTCAACACATTTGAATTATCATGTGAAAACTAAAACTAAAGATATTCCTACTGGGGAAAAACTTACTTTAACATAACACAATGCTGTCACTATTTTTTGTATTTATTTACAAGTTCTCAAATTTTACACTATTAGGACATTTGCAATTGAGCCCATGTAACTGTCAATTCTTTCCAATGGTTGGTTAATGTTTTATAACCTAGAAGTTCTATGAATAACATATATTTCCCTTCACTACACACCACAGTTCAACTATCAATACTGTAATGTTCCTTAGCTCTGCAAGGATCTTATAAATTCCTCATGCCCTAAACTACTCTTGACTAATCCCTGAACTTTTTATGTTTATTTTTTACTAAAGTAAAGAAAGGGAAAGAAAAGGTCAAACTCCTGCTAGCATTTTCTGTGTTTTTCCACTCAACTACAGTGCTACTACAGGATTTTGGACTTTCTATTATAAGCCTGCTGGAAGTTCATAATTTATTTATACTTTCTCAAGACTGAAATAAACTCTAAGGCATTGCTCAATCACACACAAGTCTGGTACAACACAACAGGAAAATTGTATCCAATTAATTGTTTGGCTCCAGCACAATGATTTTCCTTTTCAAGGAGGAAACTCTTCTGGGCCTCTGGCAGAGAGATATGTCCTCTTGCAAGATGGGTATAGTCCAACCCATCTCTCTGCCTGATGTCCCCACTCCTAGAGCAGACTGAGAAAACACTTGTCTATATTCAACAAAAATGTGACAATGCTGAGCCTTTGTCCAAAAATTCTGCCACAAGCAGAAACGTTTCTGGAAAGACAGACAAGTTGGGAAAATTAACGCATGGTCACAGCAAGATCTAACAAAATTCAGAGCTCTTGGATAATCCAAACTCTCTGCAGGTGAACATTAACAGGAAGCAAGTATTGATGTGATTCAAAAGAAAATCCAGAGACAACAAATAGTCATATAATTTAGTAGCAATAGAGTGTAAAATTGGTAGCTGTAGGAATGGAGACAGATTTCTTGCTTCCTTTTGACCGTCCTGGTTCCAGAAACACTCATCATTTTCACTTTATGTTATCTATTAAAAGAAATTACAAAATCCAAAATGCAACAAAACAGCTGAGTATGTATCGACACATTTTGCAGAATTCTAGCTAGATCAGACTCAAATCAACACAACCAAAGTAGCACAGTGACACAGACACTCCTCACCCACATGGCCCTTTACAGCATACATAAATTCAATTACTTTCATTAGATAAATAAGCAAATGAGGCTGTAACATTAAGAAAAATGAGAAGATAAAGCCAAATCAAAGTATTTCTCCAGTGCCATGTAAATCCACCTGCAAATGATCACTGGATTACCCTACCAACATATAAAAAAGTAAAAATCAATAACAACTTTATATAATAAAAATGTAGGGAAGCAAGGTTTTGCATTTATAAGCCTGGGACCAGGAGCAAACCCAAACCATCCCATAAGAGATCTAAGGAAAACACATTTATTGGCCTTCATTCCAGCTAAGTAACCTGATTCATTTGAGGTTTGTAAAAATTCATTGCAAATACAAAAGGGATTTTTGTTTGTTTTTAAAGCCTAATCAATGTGTTGGTGTTCCTGGCTCAGGATAGATGCAGCATGACTGCAATGGCTCAGCTCCAAGAATTACAGTATTAACTCTGCAGCAGTGGCTCTAGATGGTATCTCTGCAGGGAAATCCTTGTCAGCATTGCCTTACCTCTACTATAAATGGCTGCCTGCACTCCTACACCAGCTCCCAAAACCATGGGGCTGAACTTGGTCAAAAGCAAGAGCTCCCTACCCCATCCTATCCTCATGATCATATCAGTATAAAATTGGGTGGTTCATTCAGGGTGAAAAGCACTTACATAAAAATATTAACAGGTGTATGTGAGGGCTGCCTGCCATCACCCTCTTACCAGAAGCACCTAAGCACTGGAGTTTCACCTTAGTGCATTACAGCAAATCCCTGGTCAGTCCCCCAGGGCACTTGGAAATATTCAATGTTTTGAAGACAGTGTCTCCACTGCAGACTGTAAGCATACAGCAACATCAAGAGTACTGAAAAATAAAACATCTGCTCATCTCTGGGACCACAATCCTAACAGAAAGTCAAGAAGATATAATAGAGGAAAAAACAAATAACAGACATGGTATCTATCAAAATAAATGCTACTGATAGATGGGAAACTAAACATACCTTACACAGATCAGCAGTAAATAGGCCAGAGTATCACACAGGATTCTCTACTGGAAGCAGCAGGAAAAAAAACTTCCCACCAAAACCCTGCAATTCCAAATACCATTCTTCATATCCCACTTAGTTTTTTAAGACAAATTTACTAAAATACTTCCGAACAAACAGAACATCCAAAGCAAATGTTCTGTGCTTTCCTGAATCATGCCAAGTTCTTGATATCCACAAAACATTTTATGTAATGTTAGTGAGTAACGTATTTCCTCTTTACTAATTTTGTTTGCTTTCTTTCATATCAATTTACTTAACTGCCTAGTACAATACAGCAAAAAAAGACTATCTAATCTCAGCTCCTGTTTGTCAATGTATTTCTTGCATTAGTGGTCCAAAATTAAATGCAGAATGCTAGATAGGGTCCAATAAGCTGCAAGGGGTTCTTCCTTTCCAAGTGCAGCCCCGCGTTTGTCCTGAGGCCCCTGCCTGCCCGTTCAGCAGCACAGCAGGTCTGTGTTGGGGGCAGCCCTGCCCTTGAGCAGATCAACTCAGCCCCACCACAGCAACACTCCCGGGCTTGGGGTCATCCCAAACAGACCAGAGGAAACTGCACTGTGTCCTTCAGATCACGCTAAACTGGCTGTGCCTTTGGGCTTTGGGCTGGCTGCTTTGAGTTGTTGGGGTTTGGTATGATTGGTTGGGTTTGGGTTTTCCTCCTGGATTTTGCGGGGGGGCAGAATCTGTTTTGTATTTGTTTTTTTTTAAGTTCTTTGCAGTACTTTTACCACACGTATTTTAAGTCTAGAAGCCATAATGCACAGCTTTAATGAATTTCATTTACTATTACGGGGACCATGGATTTCAATATACTACTTAGCATTTCCATCACCAAGATATGAATGTGCTCAATTCAATTCATATCCACTCTGATTTAAATGAAAACAATAGCATTATCTACCATTAACACATCAACTTGTGCCTACACTTTTTTTTTCAGTTATTAAAAATGACCAGTTCTTTAGGGTGCTTTTAATCTAAGAAAATACTTCATTTTTCATGGTTTCTCAGAGCCTTTGGTAAACTGTGGCAATGAATTCCCTATAAGAGCTACTTTTAATAGCAGCTCACAACAACGTCAGGGAGTGAATAATTCCAGATTTTGAAAGCCTGGATATCTGTTTGGAAGCTTCAGGTTTCTACTAAAAGCTTCTACATCTGTCAGAAGCATTTCAGCCTGGAAGTCACATACAAATTCTCAAAGGTCTTCCACTTGCTTATTTTTAGAAATGAAAACAAAACCCATAAAAACAAGTTTAAGATTATTTCAGTTACACTATTTTAAAGGGTTTCTTCTCAAATGCAGTGATTTGAGCTGAACACATTTAGATTTTCTGAAGTATAGCCCACTTTTTCTTTTGCTTTGATTCACACTTTTTGGAACACTCCATGTTGAGCATAGCATCTACTTCCTACGTATCTAGTGAGTCACTTTTTCAGGCACCTCTAAAAAAACCCAGATTCATTAACTTGCAATTACTAAAAAAAAAAATAAAACCAAAATGAATTCTAATTATAATATTCTAATGTTATCACTTCATGAAAAATCCACTAGTTAACTAGGAGTTATTATGCTGTATCTACAAACACAGGAAGGAAGAGGCATTGCACCAGTTATCTTCAAAAATATTACTATGTACAGAAAAAGTCTAAGTACAGATAATCCCACCACCATCTCCTTCCACCTTTATCATACACATATTTAGGCTCACATACTATGTTTAAAATATTTTAAAAAGCAAATCCAGCTTTAAGTACATTCTTTTAACTGCTATGTATTGGTGATCTTGAAAACTCACTCTATTTTCAACCTTAATAATGCTGGTGTTACATAGACATTATCTCCCTCGGCTAATAACTTTTTCCATGCATAATTAAAATGCCTTTATACAAAATAAACATTCACATCTTTCAATTGTAAGTAACATGTTATCTTCAGCTTGGTCTACTTATGCAACATATTTCAGCTTATACCTTCCTCTGCCTTAGGAAAAAAATTGTGTATTACTTTCCTTGACATAGCTTACTAATGCTCCCTCTCTTCAGGTTCTACCTCTATTTACAGATAATACTGACAAAATTGTTTACAGACTATATAGTAAACAGGATCACTCACATGATTCACTAAACAAAATAAAACTCCAAGCCCCCATGAAAAAAAGAAAAAAGTAATAAAGTGTAACTGAAAGGCAGCTCAAGAAGCAACAGAGCCTGGACTGAGTGACTGGTAATGCCCGAAACTGGTATTGCCAAAGTCCACAACTTATGAAACTGTAGTCCCAGATCATTAACAAACTATTTTGAAATAGCTGAAGGTTTTTCTCATTATTAAATGAACATTTGAAGGTCTTTCACCTTTCAAAAAATCCAGAATTGATGAATGTCCTATATATAAGATTCTAAGAAATGTTTACAAATACTGTGACAAAGAGAATTTGTGCAGGTTTAAATATAGGTCATTGATAGGATAATGACAATTTCCTAAATGAGATGTGCTTATTAGCAGTTATGTAAACAATGATAATAGATGTTGCTGCACGTATATGTTCTGGCCTGGTTTTCTTTGCACTTTGAAAGCACTACAGAATTTTTTAAAGTAGTTCTTGTGATTCAAGATCAAGCCTTATTTATCAGTATCTTCTAACTACCTTTTCACAACAGCATTTGATACCTGTTATCACTAATGGTGCATTTCCCCCACCCCACCGTCTCAAAATTTACCATTCCAATACTCAACCAGATCAAAAGCCAGTCCATACAGCCAACAAACAAGCACAAAATCTGAAATAGAACATGCAATAGGAGTGGATTCCAGGGCATGATCACAAACCCATTCTTTAGCTGTTTACTATGGCTACAGATGCCCACCTTGGCAATTTTCACCAGACCTCTGTCAAATCTTCACATGACGTTATCTCAAGAACTATCAAATACAATTCTTTTAATTACTACTACTAAGTTGCTATTTTTAAACAGATAAATGAGTAAGCATGCAAATTTTTTACCTATATTAGAGAAGCCAAAGCTAACTGAAATTTAAAAACAAACAAAAATCCTCACAGCTGATGGTTTTTGAAGCTTGTCTATCAATTAGTAGACTTGCTCAACACTCAGTGCTTTCTCAAATTAACCATCTTGAAAATGACAAATCATATTTGTAACCATAATAGAGCACATGGGGGTCTTAAAGTCTTTGTAAGTCATAAGAAATGTTGATAAAAAGCTATGTGCATAATGCTTTCTAATTTAAAAACAGCACAATAAATTGGAACATTTTACTTTGTTGAATCAAACAAGAAAGGTTAAAGACTACACTGAAAGTATTTCAAGCACTTAAGTTTTCTAGAATCCAAGAATGCACATCACATACACAATAGAGCTAAGCAAGATGCTTAGTGAAATGTTTAATACAGATAGCAGTTTGCACAATTACCTGCAGGTAACTTGAAAGCCATAACCCAGCCTTAAGAAATTAAATGCTTGTCTTGTCCCATCATGTCCAAGTATTGCATAATACAGGAAAGTTAACAATGGAAGGTTTAAGAACTTTGACTGCCTTGTACTGCTCCTCATGCTGTGTCATACTACTGAAAAAATCTGCATGAGTTACAGACCATGTTATTCTTAAAATCCAGAGCTACACTGACTGCATTTCATAGAAGAACTTGGTGTGAAGCTAAAAAGCAGCTGACTTAGAACACGTTAAGTTCTAGAGCATTACATCAATAGAGTTCGAAAAAGAATACAGTGCTGAGCAACTGCAGTCTGCCCTTTGTTAATTTTTCGCTGGATATTTAAAATTAACTTGACAGTCATTAAGTAAAACAACTTTACTTGTCCCAGTTCAATCCCTAGTGGACAAAACATGCACTACAGGACCCCTCAATTTTGCTTAACAAGACTGCCAGACTTGAGAGAGGAACAGTTAGAACACAGGATGTATTTTAAAACCATTTTCACTAACAATAAGACTATATCATGAATGCCACCCATTACACTCCTGTTGTCAGTAATAAACCTCCTATGAGAGCCTAACAAAATACTCCACAAAATTTCAAAAGGACAAGTAGGAAGAGTGCCAAACAAGAACAGTATCTTTTTAAAATCAATTTTTCAACGCTCCTCACAATCAATTTTCACACACTGATAAAACAGTAATTTCTCTACATTTGAAAAAAATACTATTACACCACTATATCGATACAACGTGCTTTCACATTCACACCTCGTCTCACCTCAAAATCACCCATTTCCCGTAATAAATAAGACACATGCAAGCCTTTCAACTACCCTTTTCAAATGTTAGTTTCATATACTTTTCATAATATTCAAAGAAATTACCAACTTACCTGGAAAGTTACCACTTTATCACAAATCTCACTCCTGCCCTACGCAACCACATTTATGACAGCAAAACCAGAGTGATCCACAATCTACAGGGACTTGCTAAAACATATGTGCAGTTTCAGTGTTTTCACATGAACATCCTACCTTGCCTGTCTTGTGATCAAACCAGACCAGAGCATGGTTCCTGGAGAGCACCTTGCAGTCAAAGGTGGCATTGTTCTGGGCTGGCCGGCAGCGAGCCACCGAGCGGCCGATCTTGACAGGCTCGTCCAGGTAGACATGACGCTCCTGAAACGGGTGGGAGTTCGGGCGGCAAGTGAAGATGGCCAAGGCTGAAGGCATCGAGGACAGATTGTGGTTGCCACACCAACCAGAGATGAAGAGAGCCTCTTCTGATGCAGACTGTCCTCCGCAATTTTAAAAACACCTCCACAGCAACTTTATATTAAAGCAGGACAAATATTATCATGAGAGGCCTAACAACTCATTGTTTCAGTGTGTAAACTAATTCTGGCAATAATCCAGTGAAAAAGTCCCATTATGTCTTTTAATAATATCAGCAGTGGCCCAAAAAAAGTCTAAAACGTACAACTTTCAATCCATCCTCCTCTGGAAGAATAGGAAAAAGCATCTGATTCCTTCAGAGAGAAGCAAAGGCCCCGTGAAAGAAGGATACAATGTCTTAAATCCAAGTAGATGAGTCATACAAGTACTTTTGTTTGTAACCTCAACTGCCTTCTTCCCCCCCCCTTCCGTAAACAACACTGACCAAAAGTCTGACCAATGCAACATGGAAGCAAGGAAAGGTTTATGGAAGGGGGATGAAGGAGAAAGATTAGCGTCCTCACACACACGGCACAGATCAGGAACTGGAAGGCGAATACAAAGCCCTCGTTCCACAACAGGGACCTAATGGTTCACCCAGCAATCCGCATTTCACCATCTTCGTGCGATAAACCCCAGCAGAATAGGTGGTCCTCGATATAGGATGGAGTGCGAGAGCTACACTGTTTTTCTCCCTTACACCAGATAAAGCTGAACTGCTCTACAGCTTCTGGGAGCCGCTCAGATAAGGAACTTGATAAGGCATGGAGAGGCTCCCAACTCGCCTTCTCCCGGGGACAAACCAGCGCGTGGGCAGGGTTCTCGGGGCCGGCCCTGACAGGTCGCTCCCCGGCGATGGCTCCGGCCGGCGGCGGGGTCGTTGTGCGTCCCTCGGCGGCGGCTCCGCAGGGCCGGGCAGCGGGGGCTGCCCCGGGAAGTGCTCGCCAGGAGCCCCCGGCGCGGGGCGCGGCGGCGGCGGCTCCGCTCAGCCTCTCCGCAGGTGACTGCGCATGAGGCGGGCCCGCTGCGCACCCCCGCGCTCTCCGCCCGCCCAGTGCGGCTCCGCTGCCCCGGCGGCGGGAGAGGCCTGGCGGCCGGGCCCGGGCGCTCCCGCTCGGTCGCTTTGCCGCTCAGGAGGCCACCGGCCGCGGGAAGTTTCCTCCAACCTGCGGGGCCCAAAACAAACCGGGTCAGGCGCCTCCCTCGGCGCGTCCCCCCGCGTCTCCTCGACCCCGCGGGCGGCACGGGACGCGCCCCGCTCCCCCCTTACCTTGCGCGCAGCTGCCGCCATAGCGCCTGGAGCCCTTCCCGGTGTGGCCGCGGCGGCGGGGCCGGGCCGGGGCGGAGCCGGGGGCGGGCAGCGTGCGCACCGGCTGGCCTCGCGCATGCGCCTTGCGCACGGTGAGGCTGCGGCACGGGCGGGTCACGCCCCGCTCCGGGCGCGCGGGAGGGGGCGCGGCTGGGCCGCGAGGGGTGAGGGGACGGGGGTCGGTGCTCATCCGGAGGGGCACGGCTGGGACGTGCTAGCACGGGGCAGGTATCTGAGGTGAGTGAGCCCCGGCCCCGGGCTGTCGCTTTGCCTTCGCTGTTCTCAGCTCTGGGAGGGAGGGCGCGAGCGGGGCCCGTCAGCCCTTAAACATAGTGGGGAGGGAATGGCCCGAAGTTGTGTCAGGGGAGGTTTAGGTTGGATTTTAGGAAAAGGCTTTTCATGCAGAGTGGCAGAGCACTGGAATAGGCTGCCCAGGGAAGTGGTCGTGGCCCCAAGACTGCCAGTTCACAAACCTTTTGCTCTCAGGCACACGGTGGGATTCCCGGGGCACCGTGTGCAGGGCCAGGAGTTGGACTCGATGATCTGATTCCAACTCAGAATATTTTGTGATTCTGTGAAAGGGTGGAGCTCAGAGGAGGAGCTGGGGTGACACGTTCTTAGCAGAGCTTGCATGTGAAACTGCAGGAGTCTCCTGAACACGCTCCTGCTTTCCCTGTACGTGTCCGGTCGTTTTATGATCCAAGTTTAAAGCCTGGGGAGCCGCGGTGTGGTTTGATGCGTCCTGGGGCCGGAGCAATGCTGGCCGTGTTTGCCATGTCTTGTTGCAGGTTGGCAGCTGGAGCCGGGGGACTCCTGGAGCAGTGGCTGTGGGGACAGGACTGAGGTGGGGACACTGCTGTGTCTTCCTTCAGTACACCATGGAGCATCACCCGAGGTCATATTTATGCCTGTTTTCTAGAAACCAAGGAAAGGTCACTTGTCAAGGTCATCTGGTGCTGAACGAGTCTCTCCAGTCCAAATACATTTTTAATTCCGTCATTCCCTGTAAAGCAAACAAGTGGGAATTGTTGATGTAAGATAGATGTTGGGGTCATGCCAGCACTATAATTACCCAGTGACAGGGTGTTAGGATTAGGGATATGGCAGAAAGAGCTGGCAGCTGTGGAGGACAGGAGTGCAGCTGGGCCAGGCGCTTCAGCAGGGGATGAGGGGAAAAGCAGCAGTCAAGGTAAGGCAGTGCAGTGTATGACACAAAGCATGATTGGTATGTTCTTAGTTGTAGCACAGTAAAATCTCAGGGCTGTCTTCATTTTGTTTTCCTATATTTTTGACTGCAGTGTGATTTGGGGAAGGGAGGTTGACTTGTAACAGACTAGTTTTTTTCCAACAATCCAGTGAGAAAACGACAGCAAAACTAGGCTGTAGCATCTGTGTTTGAAACAGAGAAATGAAATCCAAGATTAAAGTCTGATTTTGTGAAGACAAAAACAACGGATAGGTGGAATGTTTAGAAGTGTTTATCCGTAGTTTTAATTCTCCTGACAGGGGAAAAAAAATCTGGCACGTCACTTCATGGCTTTCATCAGCTTATGAGATTGTACTGCTCTGATAAATATAATCATAATTTGCTCTTACTAATTATTTTAATGAGTGGAAATTCTGTGTGGCTGTTGCTTACAGCATACAAGGTGCCATAACTAATCAAAGGGAGAAGGAAAGGTATAAAAAGAAGATGGAGAAAGTGAGAATAAATTTAGGTCCATTAGGAATTACATTTGAGGGAATGAGTTGCAAAAGTAGAAATAATAATTGAGAGCACTTGGGAATTGCAAAGTGTAAAAAGTGGGGACAAAGGGTACTACAGGTGTTGGAATGAAAAGAATGTTCCTGAGAGAATTTTTTATATTTTTGTGTTCATGTTTAATGGAGAAAGGAGACTGGAAGTAAAATTAGAAATGAAAAAGATCCATTACCATCTATAGGGCCTAAGAGAATCAAGTAAAATAATAAACTGAGCAGTGGATACATTTCTCTGATGTTCTAAGTATTTATAATAACATAATAATATAATATAACTGTGTCATTTAAACTGTAAGCCACTGGCATATTATGTTTTCCTGAACCCTTCTTCATTCCCTGGAGAAATCCCACTGGGACAGGCTCACGCAATGGTACGTGCCTTTCCAGTTCTCTTTGGCGCTGCCAAATGGCTCATGTAACAGCTGAGCTGTCCCCCCTGCTCATCCAGGACATGGAGCTGACCCTTCCTTCTCTGCAGGAGTGCCAGCTCTCAGTGGAGCTGCGTGGGTGTAGTTATCCCTCAGGCTTTTCAGCTCCTATTTCAAATTGCCTGATGAGTTCAGAAGTTATCAGGGGCAGAGTCAAAGGCTAAGATGAAAATACAGAAAGCAGTTGCATTCTGAAATGAGGATACAATTGTTGTATGGGTATTTTATGAGGTGTCTGCTGCTTATCAGAAAGTGTCCATCCCATTTCCATCCACTGTGGAAAGCAACATGTGGGTGAGGAGTTGAGTGTGAAGTGCTTGGCTGCTGTGCTGTGCTCGGAGGAGGAGGAGAAAGGGGAGGAGGAGGAGGGAAGTGTCAGCTCCTGCTGCGTTTCTGCAGACGCTGTCACACAGCTGAAGCAGGCAAGCGCCTTGCAGCCATGTTAGGTAAGGGCAGCAGGAGCCAACTGTGTCCCTCCTTTTTCTGGGCAGGAAGTCCATGAAAATGTTTTGATAGCCATCACAGCTGAGGGCAGAAAGAGCCCGTTCCACAGCCATCTTGGATAAGGGAAAGGGAGCTCTTTAGGGGACTGCCACTGTCACATTTATCCCCTAAAGAGCTGGTGTCTGTTTCAGGAGGATGAAATGCAGCTGACATAGTTCATGTGCATACCTGAAAAACATCTAGATTTTGGCTTCTAAAACATTTTGAACCAAGCTGTCAAAAAGTAACGAAATGTTTCAGAGAAGTTTTCTCCGGTGTTAAAAAAATTGGTTCTAATTATCACCCCAGATTTAGTGAAGAGGTTACATATTTTTATTTTAGCGCTATTATTGTTCTTTAATTCCAGACTTATTTTCTGTTTCTGATCTTTTAACTCTCTGACTGGTTATGTAAAGAACAATTGCATTATCTTTTGGCATTAATTTTGAAAGAATAAGCAATTCTACCAGTTCAATCCTCTCTTGTCAGGTAGGTTCTCCATTTATTCAATTTTCTTTCAGATCCTTCCCTGGTCCTATTTCTAGTTTGCATTAAAAAAAGGATACTTGTATCCAGTATACAAATGAGTGTCTTACCAAGATAACATTGACATTAATGTTATATATGTAGTGAGCATATACGCAATGTACTATTCAATTTAGATTATGTAATAAATATGAGTATTTTATACAATGATTTTAAATATGTTATTTATTATGTGCTATATATCCTATCTGTTTATATATACAATGTACATTGCATAGTATGTTGATAACACATGTATTTGGTATATATACATAAGTATAATGTAACATGCATGCCATTAATACATGTTGTGCTAATATATAGCTAATTTTACATGCAGTGTTTTTTCATTTCAAAGTAAATCAGGCAAGTTGAAATATCTGGCCTTTTCACTGCTTTATCATTTTAGCAGACCACAGTCATCGTGTGACCAGCTCTTATTTGCTTTTCTATTAATATATCAATTTAACAGTCAATATTAATATTGACTTTTTGAAATGTTTGATGTTTTCTGTGGCTGTTTGAAAAATAGAAAAGATGCTTTAAAAATAATTATGACTTTTTTGTGTGTGTGTTTATTTGTTTTAACTGAATATATTTATTAGACCAAATATAATTTTCAAATACAAATAAAATACTGCTTTAAACTGAAATCTCGAGGCGGGGGATGGAGTGGAAGATGAGATGAGCAGATGATGTTTATGCAGTTCTTTGGTGTTTCTCTGTGGATGTGAGCAGTCTGCACAGTCACTCCCTGCTGAAGCTGATGGAGCCTGGCCAGCCAGCAGCCAACACAGCATTTGCTGCTACCTGATAGAAACCATCCTGCTGAGAGATCACAGCTGTAGGAGCAAGATAGAGCATGGAAGAAAGCAAGGCAGGCTCAAACATTGAGCAGTTGTGGATCTTTAGAACCCAGCTGTCCCACATAGGCCTTTTCTCATTTTTATTCCAGCAACTGACATCAAGGGCATGCTTTTTCTAGCAGTGTCTCTTGTCCAAACCCTTCCAGATATTAACAGATGGCTGTATTTCTGCAAAACAAGGCAGAGTTCCTGGAGATCCGTAAGGGCATATTCCATATGCAGAGCCCTAGTGTTTTATGAGGCTTTATTGCAAGTTGCAGCAAAATGCTCTCAGTTAGTTGGTTCCCAGCTCTGAAGTCTGTTTTTTGTCCTGCATTGATGCTTCTCGAAGAAGAAACTCAGATGTTTCTAAATGTTACAATACATGCAGAAATATTTTTCTTTCTCAACTGAAGGAGATAATCCCATTTTATCAAAACTAAAATGTATTTAAAATGGCTAAGTGAAAATCTTTCTGAATCACTGTTTATTGGGAATATCTCCAGTAGGTAAGAATTCTTTCTTCTGTACTTCTTTTATCAGGGATCATGTGTCTATTCTCTTAAATTTCTCCTGCCAAAAGATTATTTGTTAAGCATCCAGTAGAATTAATTTACTGTTTAATAAAATGTATCACTCTTCCTAAGTGCTTTATTCTTAATATTTCACATAGATAGACTTACACTTTTTTATTCACATGGAAATATAAGAAGGGGCCCAGCAAAAACTATAAGGACGTGCATGATGATAATAGCTAAAATTTTTGGTTTGCCCATCACAGCAAGAATATAAACAAGGGAAGGCTAATAAGAGGCAGTGACATGAAATCTTTTCTTAAACCAAGTGATAAAAGCTTTTGGCCAGGCCACTTAAATGGAAACAACAAATTAAATTCCACTGAGACTCATTGCACTGAGTTGAACTTGATTAAGCTCAGTCTTAGTCATGTCTTTTTGTCAAGAGAATCTACAGAATTTATGAGTTAACTACTTGAAAAAATCTGTGAGTATTGCATGCTATCACTGTAAAATAGCTGAAGCAGGTGGAGACAGCGAGAACCTTCCCACAGAGCCTGCCCGAGGCTGCACACTGCAGAGCCCCATTCCTATCTCAGCCTGTATCTAACATTCGCTTTGCTACTCGTGCTTTAGATAACTGAAGGCCGCTGTATCTCAAGTTATTACCCTGATAATTTTGTTTGTCATAATTTTGTCTGAGTTATATGTTCGTTCATCTTTTGTCTAGAAAATTACTCCAGTGATCAAAGCATACTTTAATTTCTAGCTGTTTGCTTTTGATAGATAAACAAATGTTGTTAATGGGCCTTAAGGAAACAGTGCATCTAAGGAATCCTACATTTTCTTTTAAGTATGTATAGATGTATTATCTTGGTTTTAATATTTGCAACTCCTGTTCTGGGGAAAAAAATGGCATGTAGTGATTCAGGTAGCAGCTCATCTACACCTACTGCTGCTGAAGCTGTTCTAGTAGCAGTCAACCAACAGTCTAGTGTGAATAATTAAATTAAAAGAGGTCAGGAGTTTTGGGGGAGGTGAATGCATTTTTTTTCTTTTTTTTTTTTCATTCTGTTAAATAAAGTAGCTATTTAGCACTTTTACCTCTACAAAATGTTTCATAATGAAATATAAATAGCTGTTGGACTGTGCTAAAAGACTATTTGAAAGCTCTTACATTATTAAAGAGCTTGGGCTTTGGCTAAGGCAATAAAAGAGGGTTTAAGAGATTTGGATGCTTTTTTTATTATCATCCCAGTGATCCTGTGAGGGTGAAGCTGTGCAGCCATCAGCCAGAGAGGTATTTCCATCTCCCTCCCGTGCCGTGCTCAGCGGTGCATAGCTCACGATGGAGACACGCCTGCTCATTACTCGGCGGCCACGGCGTCCCCAGCAGGTGCTGTCACTGACATGTCAAAGAGCAAAGAAAGCTGACTAATGCGTTGCCTGCAGAGCTGCCCTCGCGAGCACTCTGCTCAGCACCGCTGGGGCGGGCTCCCCGGGGCCGGTGCGGTGCCGCAGCCCCGAGAGAGGAGCTGCTGTCCCCGCCCGACCAGCTCGGCCCGCCCGGTGCCCGCCTGGAGGTGCCGGGCCGGGCCGGGCCGAGCGCACTGCAGTCCTTCCCTGGCGGGCCGCACGGGGGCGCTACCTCCCTACGGCCCCCACTCCCCGCAGGAATGGTTTGGCCTCCCCTCGGTGCCCGCTTGGCCCCTCCCACTCCGAGCGGCTCCGGAGGGAGCGGGCGGGGCGACGCGAGTCACCTGACTCCGCGCGGCGGGGCCGGGGTCGGGGCCGGGGCCATGTCGCGGTGGGAGCGGGCCCCGGATCCGGGGCCGGGCGGTGCCGAGGTGGCTGCGGAGGATGCGGAGCCGGAGAGTCCCGACCAGTGCCTGTCGCTGCTGCCCTGGGACCGCTTCTCAGCCTGGCTGCACTGCGTGTGCGTGGTGGGCTTCGACCTGGAGCTGGGCCAGGCCGTGGAGGTACGTGCGGCGGCGAGCGGGGAGCACCGCTCGCCCTGCGGGCTGCGGCGGGGCCCTGGCGGAATCGGGCGCTTCCTCTGGCCCCGGTGTTGCACAGAGGCGGGGGAAGCTCGGCCGTGCTGGAGGAAGCGTGGTTGTGCGGAGCCCCGCAGCGGCGAGCGGGGCAGCGCCCCGGTGAACCGGCTCGGCTGTCCCGGGTGAGGCTGGTGCAGCTCTACTCATGGTGCTGCTTGTGCTGGCAGTGGCGCTTTTAAATGGTTTGCATCGCGTCCCGAGATTTATATGAAGTACATCGTCGGTTTTCTTTGAGTACGAATAGTGCTGATTTCTATGGCATCTAGGTGTTAAAAATGTGATAATAAGGAGTATGTGAGTGATCTTCATAATTAACAGTTAGCCAGGTCGCTGAGGTGTGCGAGAAGGTTCTCTGCGGGTTTGAAGCATTTTCCTTCAGCACAAGCTGGATGCCGGCCCCTGGCAGTGTCACTGCTGCGGCTGCGACTCCCGGCTGTGCCCTGTGTGCAACAGGCAGGGAGGCTGTGGCACCGCTTTGGGAGGGCAGGGACAGCCGTGGCACCGCTTTGGGAGGGCAGGGACACGGACAGCCGTGGCACCGCTTTGGGAGGGCAGGGACAGCCGTGGCACCGCTTTGGGAGGGCACAGGGAGCTCACAGTGCTGGGAAATGGAAAGAAGAATTATTGTTCGGGTCAGTTTCACATCCTGTTTCGCCCTGTTCACCACGTGACTGCGCAGCAAACTCTTGGTCTGCAGGGAAAGTGTCTTTTTCTTGCCCTTGCCTTAAAGGGTGCCAGTATAAATGCATGGCAGACTGGCTTAAAATTCAAGCAGGCTGTTACAGTATGTAGAATACATAACTGTTGGCCACAAAGAAATGCAGATAAAACCAGGATACTGTGTTAATTATCTGAGTTCTCTTCCTTTGACGTTATAAGGTGGTGTTAACAACAAAGACAAAGGATTCTGTATAACCTGTGACTTGGGCAGCTGTTGTGCTCGGTGGCTGAAGGCAGCACAGCCTCTGTCGTGGCTGAGACTTCTCAGTTGGCAGTCACATTAACTTCACTGGATGCATAAAAGGAGACTTAAATGTCTACAGAACTAAGGCCTGTTTTGTTGGGGTTTTTTTCCCCCAGTATGTAGCTGCAGGAAGAATAATTAGCTTCAATTTATGTAGGAATTCTGGGAAGAAACACCTGCTAGTGAGGAGAATGAGTATGAATTCAAGTCTGTATGCCAGTCTTCTGACTAAATGTAGATAATTCAGCATCATTCAGCTTCTGAAAGTGACATTTAGTGTACAGCTGCTTAGCTGTAAGATAGCAAAGGAAAAGAGACAGTAATGGGTTTACTCCGTGCAGAATGCAGGTGTTCCACTGGTGTCTGCTTTCAGCTTCAGTTGTGCTAATCGTGTCTTACGCAGCTGGACATCATTTGATAGGAGACTGAGAGAAAAAAATGCCCTGGAGATTTTATGGCTGGAGGACAGAAAGGTGCTTAGTCAGAGATCAGCCAGTGAGTATATCTGCTGTTTTCTATAGAGTAGGATAGCGTTGTGTTTCCAGGAAATAAATGTACTTACATTGAGCAGAACAAGATTAAATGAGATAATGGGATGCTAGCTGTATGGTAAGATGAGGACTGCATGAAGCTGCTGTTCCTGCATTGAACTTCTGCTCTTCAACTAGCTCCCATCTTTGGAAGCCCTGAAACCTTTTTAAAACATAGTCCTGGAATTTATGTCAAATTTCCTCTGCTTATAAGCTAGCCAAGCATTTCAGGAGTTTTGGAGTGCATTGTGGGTTGTTTTGAGGACTTTTTTGGTTGAAATTTAGGTGTCTGAGGTTTGTCCTCTTTCCTGTATGTTCAATTCCCACCTGCTTGCATAATCTGATTTTGTACATCCTTTCTTTTCTGAAGTAACTGTGCTTCCGCATCTTAGTTGTGTTGCATCATTTTTGATTTCTGTGTTGTGCAAGCTTACTCCGTGATCTGTTTGGTTTTCTGTTAGTACAAAAAGCCATGAGTTTATTCCTTGAGCTTCACAGTTGCCATTAGGGACTAGTGTTCATCCTCCAGGAGCAGGTAATAATATAGATCATGTTTTGTGGTTGAATTGTGGTTACTCCAGCCTGACTTTTGATTGCAACAGATTTTTTCACACAATGTGTGTTTGCTTTAAATGTAATCATCTACAGCATTTTGCATGTACAAGTTAAATCTAAAAGATGTAATCTTGCTGTTCTTTGAGACCTTTTGCACCAAAAATCTCAACTACTCAGAATATGCACTCTGAATGTACCTTTTTAAATGAATGTGTGTGGTCTCTAACTGGCATCCAAAATACCTTGTAAAGATGGGTGATCAAGAAAGCTTAAAAGCATATGAAGATAAGAACTGAGACATAATATTAATAGCTTACAATTGAAAATGTCCTACAGCTTGGAAGGTGTTTGAGTGTTGTACTGTTAAAATATTTGATGGAGACTTACTGCTTATACCCAGCTTATTTTCAAATAAAATAATACTGGTTTTTTCCTGTAGGTGATATATCCTCCACATTCCAAACTCACAGATAAAGAGGTAAGTCATAGTTGCTATATATCATTTGGTTTTAGCTTAGGAAATATAAATATATTGTATCTCAGGAAATATAACAGCTGTCTTTTCTTTTCCCTACCCTTTAGAAAACCAATATTTGCTATTTGTCTTTTCCAGATTCTAATTCGGGTAAGTGCTTTCTTCTCTCTGTAGTCTGTTGTTGGACTAAACTGTGTTAAAAAAGAATTTGACAGGATGTGTTCTGGGCTTTAGATCAAATACGTATTTATATATCTTAATTAACATTGCAATTCAGAAATGTTGCAGCTAAGGTTAAATATAAAACTGCAACTGTCTGCATTGCAGTAAGGTCTGAGGATTCTTCTCTGGTTTATGTAAGTGTATAAGACCTTCCAGATGACATTTGTGCAGATGTTTTAGAATACTTGGCAGGTAAAGAATGAACATCTTAATCTTGCTCTTTAAACAAAATAATAGCATTGTCTCTGTAGAGAGGAGAGTAGGCATGCAATTTGAAGGATTTAATAAAATAAATGTAAGTATATGGGACCCTCTTCTCATAAAGGACTAAATGTACATTTTCTAAGTTCATAACAGTGAAACTGACTTTTAAATTCAAAAGCATTTAGAAAGAACAGTTGTGAAAGGAAAACCTCAGCTATCTTCTCCATTCTTGCTGTGCCTGTAGCTGTGTGTGATCCTGCTTGTTAAATTATTCTCAAATCTAAACTTCTGCTCTTCTGCTGCCAAGGAGAAATTGGGGCATGTGGCTGATAGGTTGGACCACCTGCAAAAAGAAATTACAGAAGTTCAGACACTTCCTCTCACATTTATTTCTATACAGAAGTCAAAACTCGTGGGACCAGCATTGTGCCTGTAACTGCAGTGACTCTGTGATTTTGGATGCTCTGCAGTATGACAGCTTGGATAGGGAGTGATGCAGATGTGCTTTTAATGTGTGTGAGCTCTCTCTTATGTAATTTTACAAAGTGTTTTGGCTAGTTTTTCTCCTTTGTCTAAATGTCACTAAAATTAAGGTATTTTCTCTGTTCTTGCTATTTTGTATGCAAATAGAAGCAGAGCTTCTTTCTGTTACTGAATTAGGAGTTAACTGTGTCTTCTAATTACTGTCATTGTTAATGGTGATAAGTATCTTTAGTCTTTAAAAGGTATCTTGAAGGTACAAAATCGTGTCTTAGGAGCAAAGGTTGCTTTCTTAAAAATTTTTCGTGTATTTTTTCAAATAAGAGTGTAGTATTCTACTTCAGGTAGAATAGGTATATATGAGGAGGTTTTATTTTCAGCAGGGAAAAATTCCACTTTTTTGCTTTTTATGATGTCCCTATTAAGAATTGTTGGTTCTTGATCATTCTTGGTAGGCTTAAGTTTCAAATGATGTAGAAGGAATAACCTATGTAAAACCTGCCTTCCACAAGGCTGCAAGTGTATCCTGTCAGGATTTATTTTTTCATCATAGGCCTTAGCATAAAAAGAAAAGCTTTATGTAATAGAGCAGTGAAAGAAGTTACTAGCTTGCAGCTAAATTTGAGGTCAGCCCATCCCAGGTTTTCATGGCTCAAAAGGTTAATTCAATTTTTTTCTGTTAATACTACAAAGAGATATTATGTCAGTACTTGTGGCTGGGAATTTAGAGGAGAAAATTGATTTAATGAGCTACTAGATCACAACACTTGTGGTTTTCAGCTGAGTTTTGCAGTACAGTTATTTTTAAAACAATGCTTTACCTTCTCTGCCTGGATAATTGAAAAGAGAATAGACATTCACCAGTCTTCTCTGAAAGAGCTTGTTAAATAAGAAGACATCATATTCTGAATGATATTTGAACATAGTAATGATTAAGGGTAATTTAGGTCTTCTGTGTGTAGGTTTTTATAATAGTTGATGAGGGCTTTTTTCCTTTGGATGAAGGGAAGGAGCTTTGAAAAGTTGAAGCAAATATTTAGTGGCATGTGCTGTGGTTTTTCTTATCATTGCATCCTTGCTGAGCACTTGTCACCTGTTTGAATTCACGGTCCCATCTCACCGTGTTTTGCTACTTTTGGTTTCGTTGTGGTGCATGGAGGGTTTCTGAGTGCAGCTCCAGGGGCTCTGAGGCTCAGCCCTGGGTGCTCTGTGCATGTCACTGTTACTCTGCACAGCCAGGGCATCGGGCTCAGGGGCTGGGCTCTCTGTGCTTGCTGCAGCAGAATGGGTGTGACTGAAAGAGAAGGTGAAATGGAACTTTCAAGTCTGGTGAAACAGTTCAGCAGAGAATTTGTTACATTTTTCTCGAAGAAATTAATTTTGATAGAAATGAAGGAAAGCTTTGCTCCTTGGGGATATTACTGAGAAGTCCTACTCAATTTCACTCAGTTTTCAGCAATTAACTTTGCAGCTTTCAAAATGATGAATCCTAGACCTGCCTGTGGAGTTACAGATGAGCATAATGCACTCCTACAGTGTGACTTCTGTATGAACTGTATGGTGTCAGAAGAAGAGGTAAAGTGCAGCCATGTAGCAGAGCAATGACATGGCTAAGATGATCAAAACTATGCAGGCATGCCAATGAAATGGGGAATGGCAGTAGGAGAAGAGCCATTTGACCTGTTTGAGGACATAATTGTTTTTTTCCTTGTTGCAGACAGTATAATTTACTGTTGGCAAAGATGCCAAATTTACCACTTATAAAATTATAAATATATTAATGTTCACAAGGGCAGTGCAAGATAAATGAACCAAAACTCTGATACCTCTTTGGCTGTAAGCAAGTGCTCATGTTAAACAAGACTCAAACTCAGAATACTGTGTGTCATTTATCTCTTCCCCATGTAGGTTGTCTTGGGGACACACAATTTTGTTTTAGATTCCGACGGTCTCCTGGAAGGAAAGTCTCATTCTGTTGTTTTCTGGACCAATTGGATAGAGATCTACCAGTTTACTTAAAGGTTGGAAATGAGAAAAAATGAAGTTAAATTTCTTTTGGGTAGTGTTAATTTGTGGGTCTTCACCTTTAAATATAATGTTTGAAAAGAAAAATCTCTGAACTAGTTGTCCTGAAAGTCAAAACTCACTTTGTTTGTTGTAGCATATTATTATAATCATAATAAATTTCGTTAACTATTCTTTGTTTTATAAGTATGGTTTTTGGATTACAAGGAATTAAATTGACACCCAGATCTATTTCATTATTGTCTAGAAACCTGTAGATCAAATTGTAAGAACCATTACTGTTGTGGAAATATGAAGTGCTTTATAAGTTAATTTAAACAATTCCAAGCAACTTGGGCTGTCTCAGTTTCCACCCTTCAGTTTTGAAGCTGGAGCAGTTACCTAAAAGGGGTAGTGGCCAAAAGTTGTTGTCATCATGTCCATAGGGAATATTGAGGCCTCTGGGAGCCTGATTCTCAAACTCAATTTAGTTCTGTTTATGTGGCAAATACTTGAATTCTTGTTTGTAGGAAGCATAAAGCTGATGTCTTGTCTTTGAAATGTGACAGCCTACTTCCTTAATATTCCAAGAATCTTTTGTAAAAAGACTGGGTTTTATCTCTTCAAGTCAGAGCTTTAAGATTTTTAACTGCTAAAATCTTTTTAGTGCTACTTTGCAGAATTATAAAAGTTGCTTTATTCCTCAAGAAATTATTTCTGGTTTTGGTTTCACACTGTGTCAGGAGAATATAGATATAAAAATAGTAAACCCAGAAAGCACAGCTGTTTCCCCATGATGATGTTTTCTCTTTGAAGTACTTACTAAAGAAGAGAATGTTAATAAACACAGTAATCCTTCTAGTTTATTGTATCTAATCAGCTTTGGAGCTCACAGGGGAATAGGCTTTTAAACTGTATGTTGAATGCTTCAAAAAGGAGGGCAGTAACAGGTGGTTGTATTGAATTCTTTCCTTTCTTTTGCAGAAAGACTCAGCATATTACTATGGCTATGTGTATTTCAGACAAGTTCGAGACAAATCATTAAAAAGAGGATATTTCCAGAAGGTAATTTCAGTTCTTTTAGGAAAATATTAATTTAGAAATTATTTTTCAGTGACTGCAGAGGAACAGGAAAACTGTCTTGCTCTCTAACTAAATTAGTTGTTAATTTATAGTAAATTGGTCTAATTTTACATCAGCTATGCTGTCAGAAGAGATAGACACAAAACTATGTTTAAAAACAAAAAGTTGGCTAGTTTTGGGAGTTGTTTGTTTGCAGTTTGCCTGTAGTCAGGCGTGTGGTTGGCTTGCATGTGTGAGAGGAGTCCTGCTTGGAGTTGTCTGAGGGTAACAGGTGCAGTAGAACTGAGGGCAAGTGCTGATGTTGACTGAAAATCTGTTTTGTTCCTCTTTATTCCAGTCGCTGGTCCTCATCAGCAAGCTGCCTTATGTCCATCTCTTTCGTACCATGCTTAAGCAAATTGCACCAGAATATTTTGAAAAGAGTGAAGCTTTCCTGGAAGCAGGTAGTGGTCCTACAATGTTGAACTCTTACACTATCACATACTACTTCTGGAGAAATAAACAACACTGTCGTGTTCTAGTTTGTGGTTTTGTCTTCTTGCAGGGTAGAGGGTTGAAATTTTAGCAAACTGGCTTGACTTCTAGATCATTGAACAGAGCTAATTGAATTCTGGATCTTCCCTGGGAGAGTTGGAGGTCCCTCCTGAAACACATCGAGGATTGTGTGTGTTTCAGGACCAGCTGCTGAGCACAAGGAGCTGATGGCAATCCTTACTTTGCACTCTTCACCGCCCAAGTCCTTTTGGGCAGTCTGACAGCTTTTGCTAAGCAGCTGTACAAATGTCATCTTGCTTGAGGTTTGGTTTTTTTTGTGTGTGATTTGTTTGTTTTTTGACCAAATGGAAAAAGTGACAGAGCAGCGCTGGTAACAGGTGCCTCAGCCTCACTGCAGAGCTGAAAGAGCTGGAGAAAGACAAATAGAAAAGTTATTTGCTCTTTGCCTGGAAGAGCTCTGTTTTGTGTACTGTGCCTGCCCCATACAGCTTTCATGGCTTTGTGTTTTCACTGAGAAACAATTTGTGTAAACCATGAAAGAATTGCATTTTTCAATCACCTGTTTTCTTGAGAGGTTGTATTATGAGCAAAATAAGCTCTGCAGAAACGATGAGAATTATGTTTTATATTCATAATGGTTTACAAGAAAATGCTGGAAAACTTTGTAGCCAGCTACAAACCAGCTTTTTCCTTAACTGCTGGTGTTCATTGGTTCTGCAGTGGCCAATATACATAAATGGAGGTGTTCTTTTCAATTTTTTTTAGTATGTACTTTCATGGTTTCTCAGGTAATGTTTCTTCAACTAATTTTAAGTCTTGTTATTGCAAAAATTGGAAGACCAGAGAACACTGTTTTCGTGAAATGAAAATCTTTATAGTTCTAATGGAATAATACATAATGTCCAAAAGGCTGTAAAACTTTAGTGTGATTGAGAGACAAGTAGGACTGCTGTGGATTATTAGCACTAATTTCAAGTTGCAGTGTGCACAAAGGTGACTCTGTGATCATGGTTTATAGCTTGCAGAAACTCTGGTATTTTTCTTTCAGTTTGCAGTGACGTTGATCGTTGGCCACCACCAGTTCCAGGGAAAGTTCTGCAGTTGCCTCTTATGGGTCTCATAATGAAGGTGAGGACTCCTGCACTTGTTCTTCTCTGAGGCTGTTTTCCCCACCTTTCACTGTACAGTTCCTCACTGCCTTGTGCCTTGTTTTCATTGTCCTGTTCTTCCAAACAGGAGTAGATGTTTACAGCACTCAGAGTGAAGGTCTGGCAGATCCTGATTAGGTGCTTTAATTGAGGGGAGGAGGGGAGGATCTTTTATAGTGCTGAGGTTAATATTTAATTTTAGTAGTTACTAAAAAGTGATGTTTCAATACAACTACTAGTTGCAGTGTCTGTATTATCCCTCTGGAATTTGCATTCTAGGAGACTTCATGTTTGATTTGACAAACATAATTAGCACTCAAGTATTGAGAGTTAAATTCAAGTCAAGCAAATTAAATACGTTAATGAAAATCATTCTCATTCCTTAAAGTTGACAAGTAAAAATCTTTTTTGTCCCACACACCAGAAATAATTGCTTGTGCTGTTTATATTTTTAATGGCAGTGAAATATGTCAGAAGAAAGCCATTAAAGAAGTTATATCTAGGGCATAGTGAAGAACTGTTGAGTTTGAACAGTGGTTAAGAACTGGGCCTCTGGGAGTTGTATTAATTTCATAATCCATATGAAGTGCAGTTAAATGAATTTGCTGAAGTTGGAGGTTACAGCCAGAAGTACCTTCTCAGCAGATACTCTCAAGTTTATAGAAAGAAGTGTGCTTTACCAGGGAGAGAAAGAAGTTTCTGAAACTATACTAAATCAGAATTTTAATAGAATGGTTCTGAATGCTGTGTGATGAGGAGTGTCAGATATGTCTTTGGGTATTGCCTGCATTTATCTCATCAATAATTCTTACCCATGAGAACTGAAATTGCATTCCTAAACTGAGTAAAGCCATAATTACTGTCCAGTGATATTGTCCCTAGTTTTTATACTGCTTGGGCAGTTTTAAGTGTTGTGTGTAAATGACATCCATTTCCACTATGATTCAATTTGTAGTACTCAAGACCTACAGATGCAAGCTGTGAGTTCAGAGAAGCCTCACATGTTCAGACTATTTGGATTCTGGCAAGTCTCTCTTGCCTTAGCGTCTTGATGTTTTAGGAGAGAATTTTTTCTAAAAGTAATTCTGTACCATCCTAAACCTCCAAGACCTTATTTCAGATCATTCTTTCCAAAATTTAGAGGTATTTTTATTGAAATTACAGCTACAATTTTGACTCACTTTGCCAATAGTCTCTTTTTAAACTGGAGTATTGTTTTCATATTCTATGAGTCAATTTGCTACTGGAAATTCTGTAGGTGGAAGTTCTGTAGGGAAAATAAGCATCATGCTGTAGTACATCCTCTCAAAGTATTACAGATTTTCTCTAAGTCAGCATTTGAACTGTCTGCTGGATTCAATACAGGGGAAATTAAATCTTTCTTTTTCTTTCCAAGTTGCGGATTCCAACATATCGTGACAAGCCTGGGACAACACCGATAGTACAGAATATGCACCAGGTAGTGATTAGATGCTGATATTGTATATAGCCCCAAACAAAGCCAGAGATCTGCTTTCCTTCTTTAAACTTGTTAGTTAGAAAAGATGGGTAGCAAATCATAATAATCTATGATAATAATGAAATCCACAATCTTTGAAACTTTGAATGGAGTAGTCCAGATTTGGATTCTTCATAGAAAGGATATTCTAACCCAGTTACCCTGAGCAGGGAGAGATATCCAGGTCCTGGAAGAAGACAGTTGGCTGACACAATTACTAACCTGAACATCCTTTTAAAGTTTGGATAGTTTGGGTTTTTTTGAGGATGAATACAGAATTAAAAGTCTTTAGCCATAGAAGATGTTTATAAAACCAATCTCTCTGTGTCTTCATGTGCAGTTGCTCAAAACAGCTTCAGTGTTTTATAGATTTTCTGGACTGAAAGCCACATGCCTGTTAATGGTGGGGGGGTGGAGGGGGTGTCTTGGGAGATGTCTTGCTCATAGAACACAAAGGTAGTTGTGGAGATAATGTGCTATATACTGCAGCAGTACATAAGTAATTAGACTATTTCCTGTCTACTGTCTGTAAGCATTTAAGGGAAACCATTTCATTTAATACCTAGGTGTTCTGATGACTAAAAACCAAGCATTGCGATGTCTTTTAGGCAGATGCTCAGATCTCCATGGCTTTACCGACTGTTCATGAAGTAGATCTTTTCAGGTAGGAGCTTGGACTGATTAATTCCTAGCTGTGAACTCCCATATGGTTTTGATTTATAGCAGTTCCTTAACACATCTCATGGCTTGTAAGCTAACATGTATCAGTGTTGGTTTTAATATTTTTTTCTGTAAAGTTTGCTAAAACACAGTTTCGACAATATACAGGCTGAAATTGCAATAAATAAACAAGTTCATTAAATGCTCCATTTTACAAGAGTATTTTATGTTTTTCAAATTACTAATTAAATATTACCACAAACTTTTTCTTTATGCCTTTATTAACCAGAAGAAATAGTATTTTATGATCTCAAATGTATTAAAATAACTCAATCTGTTTTTAGGTGTTTCTGTCCAGTGTTCTTCCACATTCAGATGCTTTGGGAGCTGGTGCTGCTGGGAGAACCACTTGTTGTGATGGCACCATCACCAGCAGAATCTTCAGAAACTGTGTTGGCCCTTGTTAGGTAAATGTAGTAGAGCTTTCTAACTGTGGCTGAGGGAGTTGGTGTAAGATTCCAGCTGAGTGGACCTTTATTGATCTGTGTGATAAAGCATTACAAATTTTAGATGTGCTTGTGTATTTCATGAAAGTTTGCGCTGAGTACATAAATCAAGCTCATCCTTCTTGTACCTTGCAGCTGTATTTCACCACTGAAGTACTGCAGTGATTTCAGGCCATACTTCACCATCCATGACAGTGAATTCAAAGAATACACAACTCGCACACAAGCCCCGTAAGTAAATCCAACTCTCTGGAGAAGATGTTGCTCAAAGCTACTCATAAATTTGTATTAAAGTACTGTTTAACTATTCTGGATTTCTATAATTAGAGAATTAGGTTTAGACTAGTTTCTTTCTTTTGGTGAGATTGTCATGCAGAGTACAGCAATTAGTTGATTTAAGTTTTTATTCCAGTTAGATAAGACAAAGAAGTTACAAAACAATGCCATAATTAAACCAGGCTTGAGTTTCATAGGATACTTCTCTACAGAATAACTCAAACTGCAAGATGAACCCAAGAAAAGTTCTTGCTTTTCCATAAGGGTTTGTCTGTGCAACACCAACTCCAGAGTAGCTCCTTGGGAAATTCTGCTGTAAGTGTTTTAATTTTTAATTAACTGCTAAACAAAGTGACTTGTAGAATTCAACATCCATATGGCTATTTTGTAAAGCTAAGTCCTAGTTGAGACAATTTAAAAATCAAATATCTCTTCACTAAATTTATTAGGTTATTAATGTAAATAAGTCAGAAATTATTTTTTTAAGAGTGTGAATGTCCAAAACTAGTGATGTTTGAAACTGCTTTAAGGACACATTTTTTCTCCCTTTATTTTTTTTAAATCCTGCTGTTATTTTGAGAGCATGCACCTCCATTATTTCTTAATATATGTTATTTAAATGCAGCTTGATTTTGGAATGGAGTGCATTTGTTAGATTCAGTGATCTTTTAATAGATAAATTTCTTCTAATGTCAGAACAGGCAGAGGTTGTTGATTTGGAATTTTTGTTTGCTTTGTTGTTTTTTTTACCATAGTGTTCCTCTCAATTGGTGTATTGCCAGAGATGGAGCAGTGGAGAAACACATAAACACAGGCAATATGTTTTAGATTGTGTTCCATGGGAATGGTTATGCAGTATGTAATTTACTTTCTAAAAATAATTCCAGGAAGAATTTGGTTAAACTTTAGTAACCCATGTTTTGAAATTCCATCCACTTTTCTGTAGCAAAATAAAAAGGTTGGTCGCTACAGGGATTAGTATTTGAAATAGAGCTGAAATTGCCCTGACTTTCTTATGGAAAACAAAAAGTTGGAAATACTTGAGATAGGTTTTTAAAACCATGGCTCTAAGAAGGTGAAGAATCCAAATGATGCCAAGTCTGTGTATTGTATTATTTTCATAATAGAGGCAAGCAGGGAAACTTATGGGTAGTGTACAGAAAGTGTTAAACTTTGGGATTTCTAAGACCAGTCTAACAAAATGATGATAAACTATTTTAAAGATGGCAGTTTCAGTGAGACTTACTGCTATATTCCTTAGTTGATATTTGACTGAAAAATAGATGGCAACCACTCTATTGAAAAACATGTTCATACCTCATCCTATCAGTGCTATAAATCCCAAATCTTGCAGGCCTGTGCTGCAGCACTGTGCTCTTACTGCCCCTTGTTCCCTGTGTGCCCCAAGCACAGAGCAGGCAGAAAAATCTGGCAGAGTGTGAGCTGGGGCACAGTGCTCTTCAAGTGCTCGTGCTGCATCACTTGATAACTGCTGCTTAAAGCAAGTGGGATATTAAGTGTCTCATTTTCTTAATGACATGCACATTCAAGTACTGAGAGTTTGTTATCATCAAACCTTGAAAAGTAGCAATTTGTCTTTCAAATATGGGTCAGATTCCTGCTCATTAAAAAAAAAAACTAAAAACCAACACATCGCAAAACCGCAATTACAATGTGCTGTTCTCACCATTGCAAATGCGGCAGAATTTAACCAAGTCTAAGCAAATTATGTCATTTTTATTCTATTCAACAATTGCTATTGTTTGTACTTTAAGATACTTGTCTTATTTTCTAAAACATTGAAACTTTGATAAACATTTGTCCTCTTATGTGCAATTTAAAATGTAACTCTTAAATACCAAAGGAAAATAATTTCAAGTTAAGAATTTAAGTTGACCTTTTCTGTTTGTTAAGGCTGAAGCTCTTGCTGTCATATTTTAATCACTGTCATTACTTTTCTAGGCCATCTGTCATTCTAGGGGTGACAAATCCCTTTTTTGCTAAAACACTTCAGCACTGGCCTCACATCATCCGAATTGGAGATATCAAACTTCCAGGTAAAATAAAAATATTTTCTACAATCCTGTGCAAAGGGATCTAACTGTGTGCTTATTTATTTACAAACACATGTAATTATGTTCAATTTATTTAATTTAATGCTAACTAAATTGTCATGGATGTAAATCTGTCAAGTGAAATTAGAATTTTGACTGCTCTATGTCTTTTCAAATTTAGTATCTTAAATGCAAAAGATAGTAATACACATTAGTAATAATGGTTTACCTTTCACAGAATCCTGAATTTGTATCTCTACCAATAAGGTATTAAAATGAGACATAATATGTTACTGATGTTAATTTTAGTGTGAGTAGAATATAAAAAATCAGTCACAGCCAGCCCAGAATATGAGACCCATGTGAAAGCTATGTTTGAATATTACAGTAATCTAAAAAGTTGTTGACAATATTTTGATAATATATTTCTAATCTGGCAATATGCCAGTAATTATTAATTGTTCAGTCTGGATGATTTCCTTACACAATTGCATAGCATTTTTATGTAATGTTTGGATAACATGTCAATTGCTACCACTGTAATTATTGTGTGAAATTCCTGAATGTAGCTGTTTGCTGCTGCAGGTTCACTACACTGTTCTGACAGTGGGAATGCATAAATATGCAATTAAGATAAAACACCATAAAATTAATTTTTGTAGAAGAAGTTAATTTTAACTTCTGAGTACACTGAATTAATTAAGGATTGTGTACTGAGTTCATTATAATTAGGCAAGGTTTTGCTTAACTTTAAACTACCATGTCTCTCTGTGGTCAGAATACCTGTGGGGGCTTAGGGTAGTGTGGAGTGTGGGGAAGAGTTACTTTGCTGCTGTGTAGCTAATGTTTGGAAAGTAGAATCCTAATTAAACTCTGCAAATCCATTTAAACAGGTGGCCTTCAAATCTGATACACAGTTTCAAGTATGAAACCCTAGTTTTGATGTAGCTATGGGAAATGCTTAGTCAGGAAGTTCTAGAGAGGCATCTGTCTGACCTGTCTTTAAAAATTTATATTTTATTTCTTTAGGGACAAAGAAGGGTTCTGATTATGTTTTTTTCGGTTTTTTCCTTCATTTTTCCCCAGCTCTGCAGTTCCAAGAGCAATTTAACTGTTACTGTTTCTAAAGTTGAGCATCCAAATAGATTTATGAGGAAGGTTCTGATGAGGCTGCAAGACTGTGAACAGGGCTTAGGGTCTTCTGGTTGGAGCAGGATAAATTGGGAAAACAAAAGCCCTTAGCCTATGACAAAGGAGACTTAAATTCATTTCCTTACAACACTTAATCCATGGCTGCTATTGTGTTTTCTTCTATACAAATTTCAGTTAAGCCAAGTTACCAAAGATTTGTTCCCAAAAGCATTTACACTAAGGTGAAGAAGGGAAAATGGAATAAAAATATGAAATTAAGAAAATAATTATTCTCTGTTATATATCTATATGTTAACTGGCTGCTTGGATTCAGAAGGTTGGCTGGTTTTGTTTGTGGGGTTTTTTTAGTACTCTTTTTGCTTGTTTGGGTTTTTGTTGGTTTTCAGGTTTGTTTCTTTTTTCTTTTCAACAAGGAACACTTATATGAAATGAAAAGTCTATTTGCTGTTATTCATGTGTTTGCTGGGTGTTTCTGGATATATACTTGGATTCTTGTCAGTGTTTCTAATGTTTCTTACAACATTAGATAGTCTTCAAGTAAGGTGGCTTTATGTGTTTTGACAGGTGAAGTTCCAAAGCAGGTGAAAGTGAAAAAACTGAAGAACCTAAAAACTTTGGACTCCAAACCTGGTAATAATTTCAGGGTTAAATTGCCAGTCTTTTAATTTTAAAAGGTATACCTTGTTTCTCCTGTGGCTATATGCTGCTTTCTTTCCTTTAGGTGTTTATACCTCTTACAAGCCATACTTGAACAAAGATGAAGAAATCGTTAGGCAGTTGCAAAAGGTAATGGCATAGATCACTCTTAATGGCAACTGGTTTGTGTGTTTTGTGTACTGTTGTACAGGGGTTTCATATCAGGCTGCACTTAGTGTAATTGAAATGAAACTGGATTCTGCTTCCTTTGCCCCAGTTCATAACAAAATAGATGTATATACACCCTCATTGTAGAGGGGTTGCTGCCTTATTAGCAGCTCCTATAACTATATGAATGGTGAACCTCAATAAGTTAGCTTAATAATTTAGAGAATTAAAGGTATTTTCTGTTCATCTCTTGAGGTTTTCCATCCTCTGCCACCTCCACTCTGGTCTCTTTGGTCTAAAAGTCTCACACATGAGGTGTGTAAGAATCAGAGTTTCCTGATTTTAACTGATTTGCAAGCACTTCTTTATAGAAACGTTTCTTTCTTTTGAGTTTCTTTACATGAAAATAAAAAAATCAGTAATTGCAAAGACAAGTGTCTGTACAAAAGAACTTGACACAATTGCTTTCCTTCCGTGGCTCAGGGTAGGAAGTGCTGTGTGTGGGCATATGGCAAATGAATACAGATTATAATAAATATTCATAAAAAGTAAACCCACCACAACTACCTACATACTTTGGAGTAACAGACTGACTGTGATTTGTTGTTTTGGGTTTTTTTAAGGGAGTACAACAGAAGCGTCCTACAGAAGCCCAGAGTGTGATACTTCGGCGCTATTTCTTGGAACTGACGGAAAGTTTCATTATTCCTTTAGTGAGTTCTTAGAGTAATGGGGTTTTTACAGAAGCAATAAGGAGTAGTTTTTCTGGAGTTACCCTAAGTCCAGTAGCTCTCCAGTGTAGCCCTGGAATGAAGCCTGGGTCCAGCACAAGGCACAGCTGCCTCCTGCTGTCACACCTGACACTTGGCAGTGGCCCCACTCCCTGTGCCTTGGACACCTCGGGGCTGTGGCCATGCCTGTGCCAGCCTTGCTAGAGCAGAGATGGCCACAGCTCAGAGAGTCCTCTGTGGGTTAATTCTAACTCTAATGTTTGGCGAAGGGACTCAGAAAATCTCTTCCAAACACTTGATACAAAGCATGGTTACTGTTTGGAATCACCCACAATATGGGGTGGACTGTCTGCTTTCTGGGGACTGTTTCCAAAGAAAAGAGAGATTGTTTACCAGTGGCTCAAGTTCAGGATATAGATATTCTATGTGTGCATTTGCCTCCTGTCCTTCTTTGCCTCGTGTCCTTCTTGAACTTTGCTGGCTCAAAGTTCTGGAGTTGGGAAATACAGTCGATATAAGATAAGCTCCTTCTTGTTTTCTCGTGGTAAATACGCACAACCCCACCCTGTACTAACACTGGGAAGAGAAAATGCTGTGGTCACAAGCAATAAGTAAACACACATGTGGACTGTGTGTCTTTAATACTGGTTATGCAAACAACCTTTCCTTTTCCTTTCCCCAGGAACGTTACGTGGCAAGCTTAATGCCTTTGCAGAAATGCATATCACCCTGGAAGGTGAGGAAGTGTAATTTGAATGAGCTGGAAATTGGTAATTAGAGAAATTAAGGTCTACTAATTTTTTTTTCTGTCCATAGAGTCCACCACAGCTGAGGCAGTTTAGCCAAGATGACTTCATGAAGACATTGGAAAAAGCAGGACCACAGCTCACCTCAGGTTTAAAGGGAGATTGGATAGGACTTTACAGGTAATTTCTTTCATCAGCATAAAAAATTGTAAAAATCAAAACAGATCAGTAATATTAATGCTATTTTTTCCTGAAGAAACTTACAATCAGGACTGATTTGAGTAAGACTTTATTTTAGAATATATGCTTTAATAGAAATTGATAGGGCTAAGCATACTTAACTTGCTTAAATCTTTTTTGCTAACATAACAGAAACCTGTAATTTGTGGTTTTATTTCTGGTTCTAGCTCGATTCCTCCTTCCAATCAAACACAAAGATAAAAATTAGGGTGTTTCGAACTGAGCCTTGATCTCTTTTTTACTAAAATTCCCTAATCTTTATTGTGTTTCAGACACATATTCTTTACATTCTTTTCTCAATCCTTGTCTTAATTACTAGAATTAATGTTAATCTGTACTTTAGAATATTACATCTTTTTGAAAGTATATAGAGAAAGAGTTCTAATATCTTACTCAATCTCAAATTACATTTGATGATGTAGAAAACGCTGTTACCACCTTGTACTTAAATATAAAATGTATTTTTCTTTGGTGTTTTACCAGGCATTTTTTGAAATCACCAAACTTTGATGGTTGGTTTAGGAGCCGGCAGAAAGAAATGACCCAGAAGTTAGAGGCCCTTCATTTAGAAGCACTCTGTAATGAGGTTAGAAAAGTGTGTGCTTACAATTATATTTATCATCTTGTAATAAAAATACATTCTCCCACAAGTCATTTTTACTCCTGTTTTCATAGGTTGAACGTGACATTGTTGACAGTTTTGTGAATCCTGATCTAGCAAAACATGATTTAGTTAAACAAGTACGAGCTAGAACTAACACAGCAAGAGAACAATATGAAATACAGTTCACCTGTCATAACTGTCATCCTTTGCAAAACCTACTTTTGGGTTTGTTGTGTGTTTTAAAGTACACACACCCACCCTCAAAAAAAAAGCTTTTTCCTCTTACTTGACAATATTACTGTATTCAGCTTCCATCCTTGGCATTCCTGACAACATATTTTCAGTTACAATACGGTTTGTAGCTTTAAAGGTAAAAATTCAGCTAATTTGACATTCTAATTGACAGCTAATTAGGTATACTTAGTAAATAAGCCTACAACTGATGCATAGTAATGGAGACCTTAGAAGTGAAGTCTGTTTATATATAACAAAATGCCACATAACTATTGTGATGTTGTAAGAGCCATTCCTTAATTAAGAAGCTGAAGTGGGTATCAATATAATTTGAGTTGGAACAACTGATAGAGAAAGGAATTGCCAGAGGAGTAGACATTGTACAGCCAGAGAGGGAATAAGAAGAACAAAAACAAAGGCAACACTACAGCTTTAAAACAAACAAACAAAATTGCTCTATTTCTCAAAAGCCATTTATTTTTATCCCTTGCCTTGTCAATTCCCAAACAATGAAAATGTAGTAAATCCAAACAGATTATTCAAATAGAGCAGACCAAATAATTTGCAGGTCATTTATACAACTTAGACTCTATCCAACTGTATTTGACACTAACTTTATCAGAGAATAGGAAATGTGTTTCAAATTTATTACTGATTCTGCTCCTTTCTTGTTTTTTCTTTTGACCCACAAAATAAATGTTCCTTTGTACATGAACAAATGTATTTCCTAGGTAAGTCGTAGGGGGTAGGGGAGCAGAACTTCCATAAGAAAATTCACTTGATTGTATCTTACTAGTTATCAACTGTGATCTCCTTTAATGCCCTAGAAACAGTAAGCACTGCCCTGAACTACTGTAATACTTCATTGTGCTGGCAGTTCTGATTTGGTAATCATTCACTGCCATTTGGCATTGTAGATGCTCTTTCTCAAACTGAGCCTGTTTGGCAGGATTTTTTTCCCCTTTAATTTATTTGTATTGTGTTTGTGTGAAAGTTTGCTGTTATATAAAGTACAAATAAAGCAGATTTTGTAGTTCACAGTAAAGACAGTGCATGAGTAAAATGAGGTTAGCAAATGGCATAGGAATAAGGAAAATACCTATTCTGAACATTAGGTATAGATTAAGACCTCTTTTGAGAATTACATATGCAACCATAAATAATTCAATGCCTAATTTTTTATTTTAGAACTTGGTTTTCTGGAGTCAGAAGCATACTGAGGTAGAAACGGTGGATCTTGTCTTAAAGTTAAAAAATAAACTGGTAAGTAACTGAATTGAACATTACTTAGCTACATAAAAGCTTTATATAGCTGGTTTTGCAAGTACACAAATGAAAATATTCATCATTATCTAGGTAGTTTAACGATTCAGTCATTCATTCAGGCTTGAAAAACAGAAACAGTCCATTTCAGCCATGCCTGAAATAACAGTTACTTGGCTTCCCAATATCATCTGGCTATGCTGGAAGCATTGTATTGCTGGGTGTTTTTTTAATTACCTGTAACTCTGTGACTGATCTGAATCCCCAGGGAAGAAGAAAACCAATTTTTGTTGTTATTTCTGAAAGTCCAAATCAGTGTTCTCACTGTTGTGTGGTTGCTGGGGAAACCTGCTGTTGTCCAAATTCCTACTCAGTCAGCAAATGAGGAATTCATTTTCCAGATTTTGTAATACATGACTTTGATATTTCTTAAGGTAAACTTGCACTTTTAGTACAAATCTTATTTTCTTTTGCCTTTGCAGTTGCAAGCTGACAGAGAACATCTTCCTGTGAAAACTGACACACTGAAAAAGCTGCAGACACACATCAATGATATTATACTGGCACTGCCAGATGACTTACAGGACATCTTGCTCAAAACTGGCACAACATGATTTCTGCTGGGCTTTTTTGGTGCCAAAAACCAGAAGGCAAGCAGTCTCACAGAAGACAGTGGCTTCCCAAGTTTGGAACACAGCTCTAAACCAGTACATTAACACTACAAATGGACTGTACTAACAGTATAGCCCACTATATAATTCTCACTGTTTTTTCCACTCAATACCAATGCAACTAAAGGGATTTTTATGTCTAATACTGTTTGAAATAAGTGCTCTTAAGAATAATCTGTGGGCATATGAAGCTGGGCCACAGTATAGGACTACAGTGCAGTGCTGGCATTGCAGAATGTTTCCCAATTGGTGCTGCTATACCCAGTCCTTCTCAGGGGTAGGCAATATTGAACCTGTACTGTCCTGTTGATGTAGTATTTGATTATTTTACTTTGTTTTTTACTTTTAGTTTTTAGCTAGTGATAAGTCCAACTGACATAGTAGTGATTTGGCCAGAATGCCTTAAAATTGAGGTATTTTACTGGTAAATCACAGCTTTCAAACTGTTTCAGGAGCAACTGAAATGATCAGATCCATTCTTAACTTTCTGTATTTCTCCTTCTTACTATCTTTCCAAAATGATACTGATTTAGCATCTTTAAAGAAGAGAAGGCAGCTGACAAAAATTTCCTGAAAGGAAATATCTTCCACTCAGTGTCAGTTATCAGGGTGCTCTTACATGCCTTACAGTAATTATATGCTAATTTGTGCTTTTAAACTGCTGACATCCAGGATTTCAACTGGATCACTCATGTAAATGTAAGCATGCAGTATACATCAGAGGAAATGAACACTGTGGTGTTCTAATAGGGATTTTAAAATGGGTAATTTTGGTAGAGTTAGCTGATACACAGTCTGTTTCAGTTGGAGATCATACCAGTCAGCTCCTGTTATCATTTTTAACTTCATTTTGGCTTACCCAGTTGGTAAGGTGTGAGGAGGTGATGAGGCTGGAGGGAGAAAATGTTGGCTTCAGCTGAAAAAAGCCTCTGGACAGGTCAGACTGACAAAAAAAGATTGTAGCATGAAATTACTCTCAGTATGTGCATACAGCAGACATGCAGAAAGACTACCTTCCTCTTGCATATTCAGCAACAAGAATGGGATGTTTTATCTTCTTGAACAAGTTTCAGTGGTATATAAGAACTCAGCTGCTCCAAAGGCAGTGTTGTACTTTGACCAGTTTCAAGTAGAGCAAACATAATGCTATAGTACACACACAGCATCAACTTTTATATGTCAAGTGGATCACAGTTATTAAAAAAAAAACAACTCTGCTTTTAAGTGCTTGGATAGAACTTTTTAAATCTTATGACATAATCCTGCTATAAGAACATGCTTTTGTATAACAAATATTTCATACCATCTTTATAAAAATGTCTTATTTAGATATAAAGTGTCACAACAGTATTTTTATGAAAATAATGTATTTTAATACTGTTTTGTATACAATTACTCATGACCAAAAGTTTAATGTATCTATTATGTTACATAAACTATACCACTTCAGCATTAATTGCTAATTTGCAAAATTTTTTTTTTGCACGCCCTGTGAAAAGCATTTCTAATCCAGAAATTATTAAGTGGCCATTCATACCCTAAATTATCTTAACTATTTAATCTGTAGCACTATGTTGTTTCTTGGAACCATGTAAACTGGTAACAACTATGATAACTAGCACATGACTGCAAATATGTATTTTTTTAAACAAAAATAAAGAGTTTGAGGGTTTTTTTTCCTTTGGAAGTTATGTGACTTAGATGATGGATGTATTTGGTTTGCTTGGTTTTTTCCCCCCTCCCCTGTGTAAGCAAAGCTGTTCAGCTTGAAAAGACATCTGCTTGATGAAGCTGTACCCCTGAGCTGATCAGAAATGTGATGGATGGTGTTGTGGTTTGATTATGCATCATGGTTGGAATGAGACAGAGCTGCAGGATCCTCAGCAAAGCAAAGGGCAGGGCCTGGATTGTAAAGCAGGTGTTTGTTAGATTGTACTCAAAGAACTGAAATAGTGAAAGGTATCTGGGAACAACCCAGATACACTAAGAATAGGTCAGCTTGGAGATTGAGAAAGTAACTACCCTCAAGCACAGGGAAGCTTCACTTTCCTAGCCCAAAAAAGAAGTGTAAATACTGAATGGTCTGAACAGAACATGGGTGAGTATTAGAAACCTACTTAGAATACTTAGATTACGGCTTCCTGATAGTTTTCATGGTTGGTCAGCATCATATTAATAGCTTGGGCACAAATTACATTTAAAGTATGATTGATTTCTTTTATTAAAATACAACTTTCCATCTTAATTTACACCAGGTTTTGGGTTCAAAAGAACATAATTTAGAACTAGAATAAGGTTTTCAACATGATACCTAAGAGCAGTTGTGGATGCCCCATCCCTGGAGGTGTGGGTTGGACAGGGCACTGAGTACCTCATCTAGTGGAAGGCGCTTCTCCGTGGCAGGGAGGTGGAATAAGATGATCCAACCCTTCCAACCCAAACCATTTTATGATTTTATGAGAAGAACAGCCTCAATTATCTGGCTTAGTAGCCAGATGTTAGGATCTGGTTCAGGACTATCGAAATAAAGATAAGTAAGGATGTTTTTCTTTAGCAAAGGCTAAGTCAATCCCTGCTGTTCATAGAACGTTGCCCCTGGCTTGGCTCGGTTTTACTCTGCTCTTACGTGCCCGTGTCTGGCGCTCCCTGCCCGTGAACCGAGAGCGCTTCGGTGCCACCCCCGTGCTGCAGCTGGGGGCCTCTGGGGCGGGTCAGGGCGGAGTCCTGCTGGGCCCGAGATGCCTAAAAATTACTGTAGTAGTGGCGCTATATGTATATATATGTACAATTAATAACAGCCGTTTGTTTCGGTTTGGGTTTCTAAAGTTTGTGGGGAGTTGGTTTTGGTTTTTTCTTTAGTAAATGACCTTGTCATTGGGGTGCATTTGGAGCCTCTCCGAGGATCGGTTTCACCCATCTGTCTCTGCATGCTGGGAGCGGACCCTGTTGCCGTCCCCGCCCGGCGGCTCCGAGCGGAGCGTTACCGGGGCTGCCACCTGTCCGCTGGCCAGGGCGGGGCCGCCGCAACCGGCGTGCTCCGCGCGACCCGGAAGCTGCGTGAGGCTGGCGGGCGCGCCCGCCTACATCCCCCGTGGTGCCCCGCAGCGATGGCAAATGAGCGCGAGTCGCAGAGCTGCGCGGCGCATGCCGGGAGCCGTAGTCCCCGCCGCGCCGCGGCCGTGTGGCGGAGGGCGGTGCCGCGGCCGGGGGATGTGGCGAGCGTGACGTGATCGTGTCCGCGTTGGAGCCGGGGCGGCCGCGGCGAGCGTGACGTGGCAGAGACCGAGCGAGGTCCCCGGTCACAGAGCACCCGCCGCCGCTGCCGGGCTCGCCTCGCGTGCGGAGAGATCCGTGCGCGTACACCGGCCGGGCCGCGCTCCCTCCTGCCCTCCTTCCCTCAGCGCTCCCCCGCCGCCGCCCAGCGCCGCCGGAGCCGCCATGGGCCTCACCATCTCCTCGCTTTTCTCGCGCCTCTTCGGCAAGAAGCAGATGCGCATCCTTATGGGTGAGGGCCACCGCAGAGCCCGGACCGTCTGGGGCCGCGCAGCCGAGTCCCGCCGGAGGGGGGAGGGGAGGCCGCGGGACGGGCCGCGGGTCACGGCGGGGGAATCGCCCTGTCCCGGACTGCGGGGCGCGGACACCGCGCTCTGCCCGTCCCATGGGCTGGGGTGGGGCGCTGGGAGAGCGGCGGGGAGCGGAGGGGGCGAGCATCGGGCTGTATTTGCCCTTCCTTTTCTCCCGCCGTGTGCCCGTTCCCCTCCCTGCCTCGCCCGCCGCTCCCCGGTCCCGCCGGTCCCGGCGAGGCCGAGCCCCGTTCCCGCACCTGGAACAAAGCTGGGATTGCGGCCGGGCAGGGCCGCTGTCCCTGGGCCGGGCGCCCAGCGAGCCCCGCGGCCCGGCCGTGCCCTCCTGCCCCGGCACTGCGGCTCCGCGAGCTGGATGTGACAAAGCCTGGTGTGTGCAACAGCAGGGGCGTGAGGACTGCCGTATAATGGCCGATTTTCGGCAGCTGTAGGGAGCTGTAGTTCTGTATCCTGGCTCTCGTGAAAGGGCGTTTCGGTACAGCCTCCGTGGGCATTAGTTTTGTGCCTCGTGTACGAACCGATAAAACCCTCTAGGCAGCTCTTGCCGTGCTTGCTTAGTTTTACTGTCTCCCCCGATAATGATTTATTTTTAATATCCATTTATTTTAAAATTATCTGTTCTCTTGATACGGACTGTGTAGGAGTTGAAGCCAGTGGCTCTTGAAGATTCTCACTTTCAGATTATAGTTCAAAAGGTCAAAGCCAGCACATACTGCATTGGTATTTCCTCCTCCGCTTCGAGTTCTTCCCTGCCTTCTTCCACCCACCTACCCACCCCTGTAAGCTTTATGTACAAACAGTTATTAGCCTCTAATTTTTTCTCAGATTCTGTTACTAAAGTGGATGGAATTTGGTTCATGGTCGTTGCCTGAAGTAGCTTGTCCTAAGGAACTGAATAAAGTGCTCATTTGGATATAGCCAGCAAGGGGAGCGGGCTCTAACTGTGAAACTTCCTGGCACACACCCATCCTTAGTCCTGCCTGGATATGCACAGCAGACACAGTAGTGCAGCTTTTAAAAATGATCATCTTTCAAGTTCTCCATATATTTTGTGATGGTAAAGTTTGTTATTGCTTACCCAGTAATTTTTATTGTATCTTAACTGTTTGAAATTAGAGACTCTCATCCATTTCAAAATAATCTGAGTCATTTTAGTCTTCAAGACAACTTAGTACATGTGTTGGTCTCAAGGAGGTGATTTGGTTGTCTCCCTAAGAGCCAGACTCTTCGTATGACTCTTAATGAATGAAGTCAAGTCTGCAAGTGAGCTTGATTGTAGGATATAGGATGAGACAGAGTCTGTGGTATTTGTAGTTCTGTTACTTTTCACAAAGTACTGAAAACAGGAAAGTGATGTCATGCAGATCTAAATTGTTTGCAGGGCTCTTCATTGGTAGGAAATCAGGTTGAATTTAGGTTAGAGATGGCTTTGGAAGGTGCATTTTCTAGCAGTTGGTTCAAATGAATTTATTTTTGTATTTATTCAACTTTTTTATTTTCAGGCCTTGTATTAAAATGCCGGGCTGGATCAGGGCACAGGACAGCACTGTATTTGTTAGGTATTATAGGAGAGTAGAACTCAGGGTGTGTTGTGGTGAGAGTCTGTTATAGGACATAAACTGGATGTTTAGAGCAGAATGTTACACTGAATATGAGCTAATTTGTAACACTAAAACTAATCTCTTCATAGCATTCTGCATCATCTATCAGCACTTTGAGCAGAGATGTTTGAATGAATACTGGGATAGAATTAAAACTTTTCCTTAAGGTTATAATGTTCAGTGTATGGTTTGAAAATGGGGCTCTACAAGGTCAGACATTTAAGTTTCCATATGTAGAATACCGATTAAGAAATAATTTTATGGGGTAAAGTAGTTAGGGGAAAAATACTGTGTGAGTTGATACCAACAGACAATTAATTTATAGTTATAACTTCCTTTTCACAGCTTTCCTCTGTTTCTGCAGATTGAAAACTAATTAGAATTAATTTAGCTCCTAAAACAGACTTTGTGTTATTGAGTTCTGCAGAATTTGAGTATTTCTCATCAGGGACCATTACCAACAGCACTCACTTGTTTTTTATGTTCTCAAATTCTGTTTATGATATGAAGTGTATATTGAATGTTATACTGTTACTGAAACTTTGGGGGTTTTTTTAAATGTACTAGTTTAAGTAAGTATTTTTCAAAAATATTAAGTTACTATTTGAAAGAAATGCATGAAAAGAAGATTCACTCATTTTTTTTGTAAATAGGCATAACATGAGGGAAAAGAAAGGACTGTGGGATAGGGCTGAATGTCTGAAAGTCAGATTCAGCAACTGAGGCATTAAGAGTAGAAAGGCTGAGTCCTAACCCTCCATGTACCTGTCTGTGAAACTCTTCAGTGATGGGTTTTTGTCCTTGGGAGAAAAGATACCCATTCATTGTGCACCTTTCAGTATCATAATTGAGTGTTCTGTGTCTTGGTGTAATTGTGCAAGTGTTAACTGATATAGTAACTACTCAGGAGCTTCAAATACAAAGGTAATTATTAAATACATTGGGTGGAAAATGTCAGATTCTTTGGAAATTGTGTCACTGCAACAGATCATAATAATTTAGCTGGTTTTTTGTTTGGGCAGGTGTTGTTTTAGACAACTGTTGGTTTGCATGCTGTTGGCTTTCTGTAGTTTTTATGAAGTTTTGTGCTGTGATAACAGAGGCAGCTTGATATTCAGCCACCAGTGATGAGAGTAGGAAGTTGGTTAATGAAGGATGTGATGTGGTCAGGGATGATGTACCCAGGGACAAGTGAACTAGAAGCTTGAGATTTAGAAAAACAACTGACAGGCTGTGAATAAAACACTCTTCAAGAGGAGTAAAGGGCTTAGAACCACAGCTGCTTTCAGCAGCACCTGAAAGCATTGTAGATATTTTTCTCCAGCTAGAGGAAGAGGATGTTTGATTCAGTTTAAGGTGAATGGTTGCAAGTACAGGTCTGCATTTCCCATTTGTACTTCATTGTAATCTTGGTGCTTTGCAGTACAATTGCTTAACCTTACACCCCTCATTGAGAGTCTTACACCTTGGTCTTGACAATGGTCAGTCAGGCAGTAGAATCAGTGAAAATGTGGAATTGGGAATTTACTTAGTTTGGGGATTTAAGATGTGACTTTTAATCTTGGTGAAGTTTATGTTGTAGGAGTAGCTCATAGGTTTACATTTAGTGTTCCAGTGCAAATGTAAACCTGTTTATTCTTGGATTACTAAAAGCAGTAGTTACACTTCCTACCAGAAGATTAAATGTGATTTAATGCTCTGAAATTTTTTTAAATTACAGATTGGAGTAAGAAATATGAATGGAGGCTATGCTTTTTATGACTTGCTTCTTTAGACTTCATAACATTTGCAGTTTGGTCAAAAGAGGAGAGTTTTGCAAATAGGGTCACAGGGATTTGTGTAAGGTCCTTCCCTCAGTTAAGCTTCTGCCTCAAGTGTGAAATCAGAAGAAGAAAACACGTACCCATAACCCTGTAACTCAGCCTGCCTTGGTGCAAAGTCCAACAGCTTAACCAAGAGCTGTGGGTAAGAGTGGATTTAAGCAAAGTCTGGGCTTTGTGCTTGCACAGGCACTGCAGCCTTCTGCCAGCACCACTGAGGTGCACGAGGGTAGAGTGGGTAACTGGGGCAATATTTTTGTAATATGGCACGTAGTTTAAAATTCTCTACTAGTTTCTAATTTCTTAACTCTGAGTCATGTCTTCAAATAGATCTTGATACCTTGTGTACATTCTTTGGAATGAGATTAACTTTTTTCTTTGTCTTCATCTGTGTTGTTAGTGTAAACCTCAAATACACTCGAGCAGTTTGTATAGACAGTGGTATCTTTCTTACATTGGTAATTTTAACAGATCTTGTCAGTGTTTGTTATATTAATAACAGAGTATTTTTTTTGGTGGGGAGCAATAAGAGAAGAGTTTTGAGTTGTAGTTGTAACTCTAATTGGTTCACTAAATTATCTTATTATTATTTACTGGTAAAAAACCTATCATATCATTTACAGACATTAAATGTACTTAAGAAAGTCTACATGTCCTACAACTGCTTTCTTGAGGTTGAGCTTTATGAAAGTAGTGTTGGGTTTCAAGCACTGTGCTGTTTAAAACATTGGTTTTCAGCATAGGTGCAGTATTTGAGCTTTCTGAAGTCAGCTTAGAGGGTTTTATAAAGTGACCTGACACTTAACTGGTGTGGGGAAAATTGTGGCATTGACAAGTTTCATGGCTTGAAAGTTCTTGTGTAATTTCTGCTGCACTGTGACTTTTTATCACGTTTGTATGTGGTTTTGAAGGAGACCAACACTTAAACAATAGCAAACTCAAACCCCTTACATTTCATTTGGAGCAACTTTAGAGTCAAGGAACTTTGGTTTTGATGGTTGATTTCCACCCCACACCCTTTCTTTCATGCTGTCATGACATTAAGAATTAAAACAACTTTTTTTTTTTTTTTTAGCATGCAGTGACATTACCAAAGAAGCTGCATTGGCATGTTTAATCTTATGCACACTATTAGAATATAGGACAATTATAGATAGGGGTTTTTAAATTAGTTTGCTGCAAGAGCAGTTTGTGTCTTGAGAAAAAGGAGGTTTTTCCAGAGTTTGGTTTCATTCTGAATGAGCAGGTAATTTTGAATCCCCTGTTTTTTGCAATGCTAAGGAAGCAGTTGTATTATTAATAGGCAAGTCACCAAACCACTTAAAACTTAATAGATTGCAGTTGCAGAGTAGGAAGTGAACTCAGAATGCTTAATAATGTGTGTTATCCTTATAAAATGAGGATAGCCTTTGGTTTCTTGCAAAAGCATTAATTAACTCTTTTGATGGGAGATATTTTTGCTTGGGCAAATGTTACTGACAAAAGAGACATTTTGTGCTGTGGTGTTTAGTACCTGCTGTTTCTGGAGGTTCTTGTGTGTTAGGTATTGGGTTCTAATTGAAAGAATTCTATTTTGAGTTACATTTATGTGTTCCAAAATGCTTAACAATAAGCAGTTTCACAAACAGTTTTAGAAGACGACAGTGTATGCTTGCAGTATTGGTGATATGTCTAAAAAATGTCTTTTAGGCTTCATTTTATTTTATTTCTGAAGTGTCCCATATTTACCACATAGCTTACATTGAAAAACAGCAAGCTTAGGTTTTGTTTTAGAAACAGAACAGCAAATTTAAGTGCAGAAGGTCTCGGTAATGACCAACAGTCATTTTAGGAGGAGACTCCTAATGGAAGCATCCTAGTGGATCTCACTGTATGGAAATGATATTCTGATGAATACCTACAGCCCTTGTGGTAGATGTGGAGGGATGACGAGCACTACCTGCTGTTTGTGGTTTTTTCAGTGCTAAAGAAATGTTTTAGCAAAGGGAGGAGAGGCTGGAATAAGGGACAAGAAGTGTCTTTTGTGTGTAGTGCCAGCTTGGGTTGGTCCAGGAGTGCCTGTGAAGCTGAGCTTTGCAAGAGGTTGAGTAAGGGAGGCCTTCCCCAGCTTAGTGAAGTAACAAATGTGTGATCACTTAGAAACTGTGTGCTGCTTGCAGATTGTTGCCAGGCTTTTAAAATCTTCCTGATTTACACAGAAGAAACTTTCAACGTGAATGATAAAGCTTAATTAACACAAATACTAAGGAAGATTACTTGAAACTTGTGAGCCTGTAGGTTGTGAATGGAGGCATCTTATTGAGCTTGTTTTCTTCATGACTTGTTCTCTCTCTGCTGGGTAGAGGAGATGGGGAAGAACATACAGTAGTTTCTCAGAAATGAGTTAACAGTGTTTAAAAGCTGCTCTCAGTAAAAAACCCCTAATTCTCTGCATGTAAAATGGCATGCTTTTAAATTAGCAGGTTGTAGTTCAGTTTGTGAACTAAAGCAAGTTTTCTCTTCCTTCTAGTTGGTTTGGATGCTGCTGGTAAGACAACCATTCTTTACAAACTGAAACTAGGAGAAATTGTCACCACAATTCCCACTATTGGTAAGATCACCATTTCTTGTATCTTTATTCTTGTTATTCTAAACCTGACAGGCCTCTGAAGAATGCAGGGATTTGCTATCTTTGTAGTAGAAAAAGAAACAAGACAAACATGACTGTCTGGTAGTGCCATACCATAACTGTGTCAGACCAAAGAGACATCCAGACCAGAATCCAGCTACTCACCATGGCCAGTAGCAGATGCCCAGGAGGACAGGAACCAAATCAATAGCACCACTTCCCCCAAACACCATGAGTCTCACAGTTTGGCTGAAAGATTTGCTCAGCCACTTGGACTTGGATTTAAGTGATTCGTGTTTTTTCTCCCTTCAATCCATCTTCTTCTTGATTTATCAGTTCAGTATTGATAAGCCATTTTATACATATTTGGGAAAAGTGCACCTTAGGAAGTAGCTATGTTTAACATGGTCAGAATTATGTTTTAACACTAGAATTAACTATTTCTAATTACTGAACTCCTTCATTTTTAGGTTTTAATGTGGAGACGGTAGAATATAAAAACATTTGTTTCACAGTCTGGGATGTTGGTGGTCAAGATAAAATTAGACCTCTTTGGAGGCATTATTTCCAAAACACACAGGTAAGAGTGCTCAGATGGCAATAAAGACCTACTTTGTATAGCCTCAATGTGTTTTGTAGAGTACATATGGGAAGTTGTTTCCTTTCTTTCAGAAAGGCTCTGCACTACTTCCTGCAACTTCTGAGGGTACCCAGATTTTATTCTAGTTGAAGCTAGTTTGTTCCCCTGAAAGTTTCAAACCTAGTTGGGAGTGTAGCCTCTCAATGATCAAGTACTTTAGGATCTACCAGTGTTCTGTAATGTGCCAGAGCAACTGGTTTGTTGTGAGGAACTCTTAAAATATATGTTTTTATGTAAACATAAAATATGTAAAATTATGTAAAACTTAAAATATGTGTTTTTAGTAAGCTGAGCATCTAAAATATGGTAAAAGATCTTGTTACCAGTTGATTGAAAAGTGCTAGCTTCACAATGATGTGACTACCATCAGTTTTTGGGACATTAATGTGATACCTTTGGTTGACAAGTCGTGAGGTAAGTTGCTTATTAGTTTCAGAAAACTTCTGCAGTGAGTTTGTTTTGGGGTTTTTTTTGTTGAATATAGAATTGTTTCCATATTTGTGTGCAGCATGATGCATATGATTGGTGCACAAAAACATATAGAGGTCTGGATTGACAAAAGGGACCTTGCACCACCATACTGTTGTCAATAGAGCAATACTTACTTTCAGTTCCTTATTACTGTCCTGTTACTAAATACTCCTGAAAGATACTTCTCTTTCCTTGAAGAGAATGATAAAAGCAAGGTTTTCAGACTGAACGGTTAAGAGCAAATTGTGTAAGAGCACTTGAATAACAGAGATGCCATTAGAAGTACTGCTTGATACAGACTTTTTTAAACAAATTCAGGCATTACTTTAAGGGTGTGGGCTTTTTCAGGTAAATATGAGATGGTGAAGCACTTGTGATTTTCAATACAGTGAGTGAAAGGGGAGGGGGGGAAGAGTTAGTTTATGTCATTTTGCTGCATTTTTTCCCCCTAACTTTATTTTGAAGTTGAGACTTAGGTAGTTGTTCAGACACACATCATGCATTGTTTAAACAGAAATTTCTGTTAAATTTGTTCCCTTTCTTAGGTAAGCAATCACAACATTCAATTTGAGTATTTTGGTGGTTTAAGAATAGTGCTGCACATTTACACTTTTTTTTCAAATCTGCTTAACTTTCTATAGGGCCTCATTTTTGTGGTAGACAGCAATGACAGAGAGAGAATCCAGGAAGCAGCAGAAGAGCTGCAGAAAATGGTAAATATCAATATCTTCTGAGATACAATTGTTAGACTGACCTGTTCTATTTTTGCATGTTTGTCAGGTTCCCTAAGAGATTTAGGATTTTACAGTTTTAGGGAGTCTGTACAGTGCATATTGTATTCAGCTGGTAATTCTGGGTCACATAGTGCACCAAGTTGTAATTTCCACTCTGTAGAGAACCAATAATGTGTCTGAACCTTTCATTCATGAAACCTTGATAGGAATGCAGCGGGAAAACAATTTTGGAAGAGCAGATTGGTGCTAGAAAATATTTCATCAGTAAGGTGCCCATAAATTTAAACTTTTTAAATTGAAAGGTGACTTCCTTAATTGCAGGAGTTCTGTTGTATACTAGTTAAATTTCATTCAATACTTACTAGTGACTTCAGGAAGAAGAAAGAAAACGTTTACAACCCTTAAATCAGTATTTAGATTTTTTTAGTGTTTGTTGAAGTAACTGCCTTACTTAACTGATGCAATTTAATAACATGCCTGTTTTTTCTGTTAGCTCCAGGAGGATGAGCTGCGAGATGCAGTGCTGCTTCTGTTTGCAAACAAACAGGACCTGCCCAACGCCATGGCAATCAGTGAAATGACAGATAAACTAGGCCTTCAGTCTCTGCGTAACAGAACTGTAAGTGCTCAGCTTTCTCACTGCTCAACTCTTTGCTCCCTCTGTTCTTTATCATAAATGTAAAGTTCCTCTAAGGGAAAGGGTAGTTTTCACCTCTTTCTGTAGAAAGATGCACACACCTGCTGTTAAACTTCATAATGCATAATTCAGGTCCTTGTTCAAAATAAGCGATTTAGAAGTATAATCCAGTGTGTTCAGCTGTTAAAGGCGTTTTATTTCTCACTTTTTTCTGAAAACATACAAACACTTCAGTCTGTCATTGAAATGCAGACATCCAGCATTTCACGAAGTATGTGATGAGATTTCCTGTTTTCTCAGTCCTCTGGGAGAGCAAATGCATTCTGCATTCCCACCTCCAGGAGGAAATTACGTAGCTTCTAAAACATTCGATTTCCTCTGCTCAAGTTTTAGAGGCACAGGTTTGCTTCACATGAACCATCCCCCCTTTTGTAATCCAAGTGCCTGTGTTGGCACACTAAGATCCTGACCATAGAGGCTGTTTCAGAGGTCCATTCATGTAGATAATTCCACGTTCACTTCCCAAAGAGCAGTCTTTCAGAGGCAAGAAGTGGTTTTCAGGATGTCAACCAAATACAAGTTCTGTATTTGTTTCTTGATGCCTTAAGCTATGTTGTAGCCTTTACTAAGCCAGCATTTGAATTTCTGGATAATGTCTGAATCTCCTCTACACTACATGTACTTCTCAAAATTTTTTAAATTCCATTTGTTCAATCTTGATTCTACATACAGCACAAAACAGTCTTTAAAGAACACTGGTATAACACACATACACACAATTCTAACAACACTAAAGAGTGTCACACACTGTCATAACTTAGCTTGCATTTTGTCGGTATTTAAATGGAATTTTTGTGTTCTACATTAACAGTGGTATGTCCAGGCTACCTGTGCTACGCAAGGAACTGGTCTGTATGAGGGACTTGACTGGCTGTCAAATGAACTCTCAAAACGCTAATTCCAACTGGATGACTCTTTCACCAGGGACATGTTTGATATAAGTGGTCTAGGCTTGTTACAACAAAATTAGTTTGCATCTTGGTTATTACAGTATCTGGAACTGATATTTGGGCAGGATATTACAGCGTTTCAACTTGTTTCGTTGCCAATTTATTGTTTACCGAGCTACATGTTGCAAAGGTAGCAATATGCTTGGGTAAAAATCTCCTTAACTTGGAAAAAGTGTATCTTCTGATTTTATTCCCCTTGTTAGCCTAAATGCCTGAATATAGTTATTGTGACATCTTTAAGATCTGTTTTGAATACTCTTTGAGCCCCAATAAATTAATGTTTTAATTTTTTTCTCCCTGCTACTCTTAGTTTACTGATGCCCTGTTTCATTCCTCAGACAGTCTGCTGATTTAAAAATGTAGCATTCCGTATGTATTTATTTCTCTCCCTTGCCAAAAAGATTTCCTAATTCTGCTTGTTCCAAGCCAAGGAAATGGTCTAAAACACTATACAAATCTACTGCACTGAGGAACATTTTATTAATCCTTGGGTTCTGTCAGCCCAACTTGCCTTTGTGTGAATTGGATTTGATGGGTAGAATAGTTCTGTGCTGGTTGCGAAGAGCTCATGTTGAGGTTGTTTTTAATATTCAGCAGATTGTCTTCCTTTATATTGTATCTTTTTTTTATGTTGCATGTTGCTTTTTGGTATCAGCCTGACTATTTTTGCCCAGTGTATAATAGTTCTGCTGAAGTTTTACTGTTTGTTGGTGAACATATCTTCATAAGGAAATTTTGGAAAATTCATCAAACTCAATGGATTCGTTTCTTCATAACCCACTTGGAATTATTCCTAATAAAATGATAAAATGTATAGTTCTGTGTATTCTCTTCTTGATTCCTGAAATAGTTGAATGCAAATTATCATTTATTCTTTCTCCATATAATGAACTTTCCTGCAGCTTGAATATGAGCACCAGTCTCAAATTTTCACTTGTTTGGAGCTGTGTAGAGTGGGACATGGAAGGGAGGCAACCAAGTTGTATACAGTGCAGTAGAGTAGCTGTCATTGGGGCTTACATAATTCTGTAATGTCTTTTGAAGTTGTAAATCTAAAATTCCTTTCAAGATGTCCAGATATGAAAATACTAACAGTTAAAAAATTGTAATAAAACAAATTTGAACTGCCTGAAAAGCATGCATGTCTGTTTCATAGTTTTATCTACCTGTCAAAACCTACATGGGTCCCAGCAGGAGAGTCACACGTTCTGTTGGTGGCTAGCTGGGAATGCAACCTGAGTGCTTTTACAGGGATATAGCAAATAGTATAATAATGCTGATAATCACCCCCCAAAAATCATCTCTACACAACTGCTGCTGGCTGTTTTCATATTTCTGTCCCCTTACACCTTTGTAGTTTAAAAGGCATAAATTAATATGTGTTTTGAGGCTGCTACTAATGGGTAGTTTAGAATCTATTTTTCTGTTGCCTGTCTGCTGTATAGAAGCAAATACTGTTCAACCCTCCCACTACAATGTGCTGTCCTATTGATTGTATGTCTTTAGGAACCCAAAGTATGATTCTGTTGCAGTTTCAGGCTAAGTGCTTCTCATTTTCCACCCAGGTCTGGTTACCCTTGCTACAAGAAATCCCAGTGACAAGGTCTGGTAAACTCAAGCTAGTTTTGGTTCAGAACACCTTCCTGGGCAGCTTCTGCTGTAAATGAGGTTTAAGTTCTTAAGAGGTGCTGTTACTGTGAGCACAGGTAAGCAGGGAGCATCCCAGAGTTTTTGAATACAGTCCTTAAATGTCTTCAATGTTTAATGGAAACCCAGGAGACAGTGTAAGGTGAGAAGGGTTTTGCCTGCACCTTTAATGAATTGCTAATCACTTATTAACCAAAGCTGATATACCCATCCATTTGATCAGTAGCTGCTGATGTGCACATTTCTAGCCATGCAGTTCCTTGATTTAAACCTTAGAAGATACACCTTGTTCAGAAGAGACAGCTTGTCTCTAATACAAGCTGGTTTTTGTTGTCCCAGTACATTAAAATAAACAATGCTTGTTACACAGTTAGAGGTACTCTTTAAATGAAACAGTAGATACTTAAATTAGGCCTATTACCATGAAGGAAACATTCTGCTTGGTAGAGATTTAATTATTTAAATGAGTAACTATTCAGGTTTAGGTGAGCTCTGAGCCACTATTCTTTTCAGTTGCAGCATCTATATACAAAGTTCATATTTCTGAGTCATCATGCTTGGGTTTTTGTATCAGTAGGTGTAATTCTACTATAAAATGAATAATTTCTCAAAGTCAGAAAGTAATGAAGATGTTGAGCCTCATTTAAGAGTGATGGAGTCTGCATGAGGGTTAAGGCTGCAGCTTGCACTGAAATACAGGGAAGACAATGTTGGATATCAGTAACAATGTGTTCTTTAGAGGAAGATGAAATTCTCATGAACACCCAATTTTCTCAAGTCTGTTAAGAGTTTAGATACTAACATGGTTTGTAATTTCCCTATCAGAAGTCATGTACCTGAACTGAGCTGCTGTCCCCGAAGTTCAAAACCTTGAGCAGGAATGAGACTCCTAGAATGTGTTCCTCATTCTCTGTAGTGACAGGGAATCCTGAGTTCCAGTAGCTGGAATGTCTCTTTGTAGACATTACCTTCTATATGCAAACAAATGGCTAAGTTCTGCTGCACTGGGGTGTTAGTCAAGTAATATTTGTGTACAGGAAGCTTTATTTCAGTGTGTCAGATGGCCAGCTTAACTATAGAGAACAAAATACTGAAGAAAGAGTGGGTTTTCTTTTATTTGACCATGGTGACACAATTTATTTCTCGAATATTAAGCACATGCATGATTTTCATTTTTTTAATTGCTTACAAGAATAGCTCAGGTTGTGTAAAACATTGGTTTGGGGTTTGCTAGTAAAGAAAAATCAGAGCCCAGCTTTTAGTCCCTTGTTAGTCTAAGAAATCCTTCTATAAAGGTCTGGACAAAGGTAATTTGAGTGCAATATGATGAAACTTTGCACATCACCTTGTCCAGTACGTCTTTCCCATCCTTGTCAAAAATGGGGATTTAAGAAGCTACACTTCATATGCTGCCATTGGATTTGTGAATAAAGCTGAGCTGCCAAAACTGAAATGTTTAAGGCCTTTCCTCTTACTGGGTAGGAGTTGGAAGACTTGAAACAATTTTCCTTCTATGCCAAGAATATGAGAAACAAGGCAACCACACAATTAATTTGACATGTTGAAAGCTCTGATGCCTTAGCACACTGGGTATTTTTCCCCTTGGTTTTTTCATACCATTTTTCTCCTCTCTTTTCTTCATCCTTCTCTCAATCATATTTGGCATCCTTGCTTGCTTTATCATGATATATATAGGTGCTTTACTTAATGCTTGAATTGTACTTTTCAAAAATAGCAATGATACAAGAGTTGTGCAAGAATTCAAGTACTGTCACAGGAGGATAAGAGACCTCTTTGTCTGGAACAGATATGGTTAGGGGAAAGAACAATAGGAGTTTCAAGTTGCCAGACCAGTCTGAAGGATCTGGCAGAACTTGGTTGATTTTGTACATATCAAATACACAGGTAAACATTTCACAATGCCCAGAGCCTAAAAATGAGCCAAGTGTGCTCTCTTCAGAAGGTCAGTGTTTTGAGTGCCCTTAGTTCTGTAATATTCTTGTGAGTGATGAGTTTGTCCACAGCAGGAGCCACTGTGGAAGAAGAAACAACTCTCTCCTGAGACAACAGACAGGTAGGAGGCAGCACTGTCTCTAAGTTTAATGAATCAGAGATGGGAAATTCAAGTAGAAGGCAAATAGATTTTCCTTTTTCCTTAACAGGTGGTCTGGGAAAGTAGAGTAACAAAAAATCCCATCCACATTTACAAAGATGCAAAGAAAATCCTACCCGGTTTTTTGTTGTGAAGGCCATGGAACTTTCCAATTGCTGGATGAGGAACAAGTACAGGTGGGTTTAGGTTTATGAAATAAAATGGAGACAAGTTGAATGGGACTTTTACAAATGTGGGTTCTGGATGTGATTTAGAGAGGAAGAATTAATTGCTGGGCAAGGTCCAGAGGTGTAGGGAGAGCCAAAATGGGAGTTAAAAATCAAGGTAAGTGCAGTAGGAAGCACCATCTGTTACCTTACACAGATGTAAATAGAGCTTGGGAGCCTGGGGGCTCTGGGCCAAAGGTATACCTAAGGGTTCTTTTCCCCAAAAAACTCAGGTTTTTTGAACTGTGCCTTTCCTAATCTAGACCCTAGTGCTGCATTCTCATTCTTGACATGTGGCAGGTTCCTGACACATTGCTGCTAGTGGCAGTCAGCCCCTGCTCCTGCAGTTTCCTAATTGGAGGATACTGGGTCTGGAGATTCCCCAGCATCAGCTCACAGGACTGACTTTCTCCTAAACATAGTAAAGGATTATCTACCATGTGCAAGGGCCTGTTCCAGTGCTGTGTTTGTCCTCACCACTTGCTTCCTGCAGATTCCAGCTTCCCTTTGCACTCCCTCTCCCTGGTCTGCAGGGAGGCAGAGGCAGCAGCCCAAGTGCCAGCAGAGCAAGCAGGAGGGAGCTGCTGTTTCTGGGAAGGGAGGCAGAGCACCAGGCACGTCTGTTCTCTGAGCAGCTCCATCTTCTGGTTCCAGGGACAAGTTACAAGTTTTAATGTTCTAGGCTAGGAAAATACAAAGTAACCCAGTTGTAATGGATTGGTAATTAACAATGAGGACAAGAATGTTCCGTTGAGTTACAAGGGGAGCTCAGTTGGCCCATGTAAGTAACACAATCTCACTTCCATCACCCTTCACAGCACAGCAATTACTATGGCAAGAGACAGCACCAGCAACCCTCAGAAATATCTCACCTGAAAGTGACTTCCTGGTTTGAGTAGTGTTTAAACAGTTGAGTGAATCCCAGCTACAGAGCACCAGAATGCAGGGGAGGTGAGCAGGTGTGCAGTAGAGTACACAGCTTTTATCAACCCAGGCAGACTTGTTTTGCCATGGAAGACACCAGTAACTAGGAAAAAACCCCAAACTGACAACAGTGACAGACAATTGATAAAGGGAGTTTTATTAGGTGAAAGAGGAAGATCTAGTGAATGGTTTCCAAATACTTTTTGTTTTCCATGGATGAATGATGCAGGGCAAGAACCTTGTTAAATGACTGGCAAGAACCTTGTTAAATGACTGAACCCACTCCAACACATTCTGTGAAGGTATGGATAAAATACACTTCCCTGCATCCTACAAAATAGGGCAAACGAGGCTATTTCTAGAAAGAAAAAACGCATGGAAAAACACTACAAATTCAGGTTGTCTTTGTATGCAAGAGAAAAACAAAATATAACCATTGTGATAAAGGTTTGCAAGTCACTTGTGTTTCTTTGTAAAGATTTAGGCACAGATAACTAATGCACCACATTGTTCTGTATCTCTCCCCACCTGAAAACAGATGATACTGATAAAAAGCTCCCTCCCATCCAAAGCTGGTTGTCCTAAACTCCAGTATCTTATTGTTGATGACTCAAACCAGAAGGAACATATGTTCAAAGTAGATGCTGTTTCTTCATGTAGTCCAATTTCACAAGGTGTTAACATTATACTCATTACCCATGTTATGTGGGCAGACAAATTGCTTCCAAATCAATTACAGCCTTGAATTTAATATGGTTGATTTTTGACAAGGTCTACTCACTGATAATTAAGAACATCATTTCAGAAGTTGGTAGGTACAAGTACATTGTTCATGCAACTTACTAGAAGTTGTGCCACAGGAATGGTAAGTGAACAAGACAATTTATGAACTTAACTTACAGTTGTATTAATCAAAGTGGAGTCAACTAAATCCATTTGCGTTTAGGTTCTGTGTTTATTTCTGAATTAAACAGGGTTCAATTTGTAGGCTGTCTTACAAATCAGATTAAATTCTTTTTAAACAAAATAATTCTTAATTCTTTAAAAACACTAAAAATGTATATGATAATCCAATTCTCAAAACCCTGTCTTCAATGTATTTTTTCCATTAGCATATAGAAAAGGGGGAAATTGTCATGCAAATATTCTGAACAGTGTGACAATACTCAGTAGAGCCATTAAACACATGAACTCTTCATTAATCATTTTGGCTTTCCTTTTAGTAGCCTACAAGTCAGGGTCTAACCTCAGTTGCCCAGCAGTACATTAAATTAAATTTCTTGTTTAAAAACCCCCAAAAGCACCATGCCAGAGCTACTCTATTTCCACTTCAAGTCACAAATTAGTGCTATATGATCAGAAGGATGTGAAACACTTGGCAAAGCCTGGTGGGTTGTTATTTCTTCATGACTTGGCAATGGAATAACTTGTTCCACCTCTAGAGCGTTTCTGTCAATGAAAATGTAGTCCAGACATCCATGAAACCCACCAACATAGTTTGTATAAGCAGGTTCTCCACAAGCACTTAGCAGTTTGAAAGGATGGCTGAGAGACATACTGCACCTTTCTTCCTCCCCATTTGAGACCCAGTCTTCATGATCTTCAGCAATGCCACCGCTGCTGATAAAACTGTAAGCTCCTGAGGAGGGTGTGCTATTAAAATCTCCACAGAATATGACTGGGATCCTGGGATACAAGTCACAGGCTATGTGCTGGATGTGAGACATGGCCACAGCAATCTGGATCAGACGGATGTTCCCTCCTAAGGACATAAAAAAGTATTATTTCAAATAATGCAGAACAGCACTGGAGGTGCTCACTGGGTTGCTCATTTAAGCATATATAGTAGCTCTGAAACAGCAATCCTGAATTTTAGAATAGTTTTCATGAATTAAGAAGCCTTTCAAGTTTGTGACTATATTTTTGAGTAACAATTTCACCTTAAACTTGCCCATGCAAGAACTCTGAAGCTTTAACACCCATATGCAGCAGTTTTCCATTTCATGGCAACCATCCTAATAATATTCCCAAAAATGCACAGAGCCAAAAGAAAACTAACTGAGAACAATCTCTCCTAACAGCTTTTGGAGCCCAATCTGGTTGCCCCTCCTGGCAGTACTCTGGGAGAGCTCCATGTTCAACAGGTCTAGGAAACCATAAGCACACACATAGTTCTATTTTATGGTCTGCTTCTTGGGCGAATTCTGTGTGATGTGGCTTGCCTTGCTTTCAGCTGGATTCTATTGACTCCTAGGCACACTAAAAAAATAAATATATAAACAGACCTAGGAATCTGGCTTGATTCCATCTAGATAAGAAGTGAGGCAGGAAATCCCCAGTTCCAGAAGAAAAGGCTATAGCTGCAAAAGAATGGTGGGAAATCTATTCTCCCAAGAAAGAGCAAGAACCTTTCCAAACCCAGTTATCCTACATGCAGGAATGTGCCAAAATTACCTTTGGGGTGCCAGTATAGGTGGGTATTTGCTACACAAAGCTTCCTGGAAGGATCAGTTGTAGACTGAAGAACTGAAACCTTTAAGAGAGAAAATAGTCTTTGTCAAGTCTTAAATAGAGAGGTTATATATTTTAAAATGCACTAGTCAGTTTATGCCCCTGTGGCAATCCAGTTCCAAGAATCTGATGCTTATAACCAATAAACTCAATTTAGGAGCTGTACTTTTCAATAGTCTTCTATGTAAGATCTGGGTATCAGCCAAAATATTCTCACTACATCATTTAACAAACATTCTTTTGACTCTGTCTGGTTTGACCATATTTTTTCATAAGTTACAGTTCAGGCTGTACCATTCTGAATACTTATGTATTCATTCTCTGCAACAGAACTGGAGCTAAATCTCCATTTTCAGCAAGCAAATGTAGCATTCCATAATTGTTAAACTGAACAAAATTTGAGGTGATTTCAGTTATCAAAGAGGTGATTTCAGTTATCAAAGAAATCCCATTAGTCCTACTCAGTCCATGAGCAGGAAACTTTTACTGGTGTTTCTGCAGCTCCTGACACAGCCTTTTATCTTACACACTTGTACTTGCACAACAGCTCTGTGGGCAGAGCCTCTGGTATCAGGAAGCTCATACACCTGTCCAACCTTATTTGTCTCCCTCCTGTCACTTGCTAAAGAGGCATTATAAAGCATACTCAACTAACTTAAAATTTATTTATAAGATCTAAGTTTTATAAAGAATATTCTGACATATAAGAGTAAGTAATGAAACACTGGCTGCCAATACCACCAGCCAGGAATCACTACCTGGCCCAGAATCTCAACAGCTGTCTTCATTTTAAAGCAAAATAATATTGCCTTTTTTTACCAAATTTTGGTAATTCCATATATGCAGTTCAGTAAGATCTCAATGTTTTATTTTTGTTCCTAAGTGGATCTTCTCCTCTATTCATTACCCCAGCTAATAGAGAACAAAGTTCCATGTTTCAAACTCTTAATCCCTCATCTCCCTTCGACTGCCTGAGGCTCAACGCTGGCCCTGCTGCACCTGGAGACAGTGGGAGGAGAAGAAAGGGGGGAAAAAAAGAAGGGAAAGAGAAGAAAGCATGTCAAAGCTAGTACCTGCAGCACAGAGGACCTCTGCAGCACCTTCTCCTGCACCAGGGGGTACTTGGCCAGCTGCTCACACAGCTCCTTGTGCAGCGGCTCTGAGACCAGGGCTTCGCTGAAAGCGATATCGTGCTGGCTGAGGAGGCTGAACTTGTCCCTGCGATAGAAAGTGGCCAGGCCTTCGTGCTGCTTCTCCTTAATCTTGAACAGCCCCTCCAGTCCAAAAGCATCTAACGCCGGGGCCAAGCTGTCCACGAAGACAGATTTATCCACCTCTTGCAAGCAGATGAGGTCGGCGCTGTACCCCGCCAGCTCCTTCTTGAGCAGGTTCTGGCGGTAGTCGATCTCCAGGGCGTAGGGAGCGCAGTAGGGGTAGAGCACGGTGCGGGAGAACTCCGTCTGCGCGTACGTGTCGGCCAGGATGTTGTAGGAGACGGCGCGGACGGAGCCGTGGCCGCAAACCTTCTTGGTGTAGAGGTGCCGGGTGTCGAAGGTGCAGGCGCCGGGCCCGGCCTCCACGGGGCTGCTGCTTTCCACCTCGAGGGCCGGGCCGTAGCGCTGCTCCCCGTCCCCGGGCGTGCAGCGCAGCTTCAGCCGCAGCCCCACCAGCGCGTTGGACGGCGTGAACACGCGCTCGGCCGCCGCCGTCTCCACCCAGGCCTCCCCAGCCGCCTCCCCGCCGCCCGCGGGGCGCTGCTCGCGGAACCAGCGGAACAGGCAGTGCTGCGGCGCGGCGAACTCGGCGCTCACCTTGGGGCACACGGGGAAGCCGGCGAGGAGCGAGCGCGGCAGGCGGAGCTCGGTGAGCGCGGGCGGGTTGCGCTCCACGCGGTACCGCGCGTCCCCGATGTGCAGCACGGCGCCGTCCTGCCAGGCAGCCGCGTTCGGCACCTCCTCCGCCACCGCCGCGCCGTCGCGGGAGAACAGCCGCACGGCCGGCACGGCCGGCACCGCCGCCTCGCCCTCCGCGCCGCCCTCCGCCCGCGCCTTCTTGCTCTTCTTGCCCGCCTTGCCGTAGCCCTTAGCGGCGTTGGTGGCGATGCGCGCCAGTGCCCGCCCCAGCGGCTCCGCCTGGTCGCGCTGCATGTGCCGAGCACTGCCGTCGGGCAGCACGAACCGCAGGCTCAGCTTGGGCTCGGACGGCACGCAGCGCACCACGGCGCGCTCCATGGCGGCCGGCGGGCGGCCGCCACCGCCGCGCGGGGATGCGGCGGGGGAGCCGCGGAGGCTCCGGAGGGCGGAGCGGAGCCGACGCCACATGGACCCGGCGCCGCTGCGGCTTCCGCGGGGCGCGGCCGGAACCGCGGGGCGGGGCTGTCGCTGCCGTCACCGCGCGCGACGGGGCCGGAGCAACGGGCGGGGCGGGGCTGCAGCTGCCGTCAGCGCGCGGGGCAAGGGGCGGGGCCGCGTGGGAGGCGGGAAGGGGGCGGGCTCGCGCTGCCAGCCGTGAGGCAGCGCCCCCTGCTGGTGCCCCGTGCCCCGCTCCGGGCCATGCTCTCGCTCCCGCGCCCGCAGCCCGCGCCCCGCCGTTAACCGGCCGGCACGGCGTGAGTCTGGCCGACCGGAGAACCAGCGGGTTCTGCTCCCTCAGCAGCGAAACCCCCTCTGCTCGGCGCAGCTTCCTGGCCAACAGATGTTCGAGGCGTGGGCGGGTCTCCCTCATAACGCCCCGATACTAATTGCTTGTTGATAAATCCTTTAACTCAAGAGTTTGGGTTTGTGTTCTGTTCGTGAGAAAACATTTCAAGTCTGGGTTGAGACCTCACGCTGAATAGTGCCCTGGCAGTGAGAGCCACGCCAGGCAGGTGTCCAGGACTTTGGAAAACAGATATAAAATCCCCCCGCCCTGCTCCCTCAGACTGCGTGTGGAGCTCTGCCTACACAGACACAAAATTAGGATTTTAAAGCCTCTTTTGCCAAGTGTGGGCAGGTGGGTAGCAAATATGTAGAGTTCCTTAAAATTTCCATTTATAGTTGTACAAAAAGGAAAAGGTTAGCAACAGCCACCTGATGCTTGAGGGTATTATTATATTTCTAATTTCTCAAGCATTTTTGCTGTGATCTGCTTGGTGCAGGCAGAGCCTGGAGCAGAGGGACTTTCTGACTCGCTCTGTGCAAGACCGGGACGGTCAAGGTAAGGTTTTTCCAAGTTTCTTTTTCTTTTTTTCCTCTCATCACGAGACGCACTGATCTCGGCCAGGGAGAGCCCCGAGCGCCCCTCACGGCCCGGGCCCCGCCCTCGGCTCCGCGGTAACCGCGCTGTTGTCCCGAGCGGGACCGCGGCGCCGGGAGAGGTGAGGGCGGCGGGGCTGAGGGAGCGCCGGGAAAAGGCCGTGTCCCGGCCGGCCTTGGTTGAGTCCTTTGTGTCCTTTGGTGCATCCACCATCCCCGGTTTGGTGCGGTTTTAGGATATACCACTGATTTAGGAGGTAGTTTTGTCTTCCTGCTCCCCTGTGGGAAGCTGTTGAAAAGCAGTGGTGAGTTTCTGCATCGTGTTTCCAGGGGAACCCGACCATCAGTCTTTGGAATAGCCCCGCTCAGACGATTAAGCCGCCATAGAAGAGTGATCTTTTAGTTGAAATTTGTTGGAGTCTTTCTTTCTTCCTTTCTTCCTTTCTCTTTTTTTTTCTCCTTCTTATGACAGGCTCTGTATGTACACACTTTCTCTTGAACTTTGCCATTTTACCATATAAACTGTTGTTCTGTTTTTTGAAACAATTCATACCTAAACTGTGGAGATCCCTGAGGTAACCTCATTTTATGCCTTACATACATTCAACTTAATAGATGCATGTGTTAAACTCCTTTCTGGACAGGATTGTGTTCTAGAATTTTGGTTTTGTTATGGTTTTAGATGGAGCACTCAGATGAAGCAACTTCCAGTAAACGGACTTTGAGAACTTTGTTTCGTCCCCCTGCTTTATCTCCACCAGTCGTATCTGAAGAGTCACCATCACAGAAGAAACTGTTGGCATACCACAAAGGCAAGGAGGAGCAAAAGATCATTAATCAGATACTGTGAGTTTCATGTAATTCAAGACATTGAAATTCAAGTGAAAGAGACATTACACATTTGCTATTTGACAAATAACAGTGTTTGTTTCATATAATTATAGTGAGATTTAGTGATCAAGATGAAAAAATAGGTTGCAGTGATTAAAGTGCTAGCATTGTTTTCGTTGTATTATTTGTAGTTTTTCTGCACTTCTGATGCTGTGGTTTACTTTAGAATTGATCGAGCTCTTGAAGTCTCTTACATTGACATGGATGAAAGAGAGGAGAGAGATGCTGCACCTCCTATCACAGAACTGCCTTCTACTGTGAGAAAGTATTTCTTTATTAAGTATTTTCTATTTAGTTCTTTGTTATGGGGACATTTATTTTCCTTCTTAGAATTTACTTCAAGGTACTTGTTTTGCTCCTCAGTAATTCATAAATGTATTTATATACTCAGGTAATTCAATTGAAATGTATGCCCGTATATCTGTAGAATAAAGTCTTTGTTTAAGAATAATATTTGCTAAATTTTATATTTCCAGTATTTTTTTGTATGTTCTTCATATATAACAATCTTCCATTTCTTTTTATACAGATGGACAATGAAAGACAACTAAGGGTGAGTTCAATTCTTTCATTTGCTTTTTTTGGCGTTGAAGAGTGAATTAAGAGAAGTATGTTATGCAGAATTATTGTTATTAAACAGGAAGAAGTAATCTTGGTGAGGGAAAATTGATTAGAAGCAAAATAGGAATCTTGTCTTGTGGTCCTGTAGAGGAAAAGTATTTTTGTGTTTTAGAAAGAGCATCTATCAATAATAATTTAACCTTAGTTAAAGGTGATTATTTAGGAAAAAAAACCTAGCAGGCTTCAGGATTTTTTTCAGTTGAGGTCATAGATTGTACCTTAGCCTGTACAAAAAGGAGTTTTTGACATCGTTCCCTTAATTTGAAGAACATGCACTAAACTTCAAATTTGTGTATAGCTTTTAAAGTAAGACTTAATCTCTGAGAGCCAGTTGAAACTCAAATTAGTATTGAAATATTTACATTAAGTAGCCTAAGGTAACACCAGTTTTGCCTAGCTGTTGTTAGGCAAACTCATTATGTAGAGATTTTATACAAAAGCTGTCAATCAAAAGCAGAAATACCTATTTCTTTGGCCAACATCCACTCCTCTTATGGAGGATGTTTGTCCACAATTTTTGCCAGATAAATGTTTGTCCAAACAACAATAACCTAAACTTTGAACTATTTTATTGTTGGCCATAAACTTCAGCAGCGGACCGAGGAAAACACCATAGTGACAAGTACAATATTATATATTTAAACATTAAGACAGAGACCATGTTACCAACCACAAAGCAGTTTTTAGGGTATTAGTCAGTGAATACAGAAAAGATTAGATTAAAAACCTCACCTTTATGGAAATTAAGACATTTTGAAATGAAGAAATTATGAATAAAAAGACACTTTTGCCAAGCCTAACACAAAAATACGTACATAGGTAGCTATTAGAGCTCTGAAAATCTTGTCCTTCCAGGCAGAATACTTCTTTTTGAAGAACTGTGTGCAGAGTAATCCCATGGTTCCCATCCAGCAGCAGTGGCTGAGGTCCATGCTTGCCATGGTGCCACAGCCACTTATGGAGGGCAGAGATAGAGAGCTGCTCACTGAAGACCTTTTAAAGGAGGTAGTAAAGGATTATGAAAAAAGCATGCAAAGATGTGTGTGTAAGTACCACAGATTACTCAGCACTTATATTCATGTTAGTATATGTATTATAAACTCCATATTCTCATGCTTAAAATGATTTTTCTGGTTTGGTTCAGCCAGGCAGGATCTTTGTAATCAACTACTGATTTAGCTTTTCCTGCCTTATCAAATGTATGTTGGCCATAATATTTAAGGCAAAATTGCTTATTTTATTTGAACCAATAAAAAGTTAACCAGCTGAAAGTACAGTTCAAGCAAAGACAGCTGCAGAGCTCATGTCAAAAAGGTTGATTGCTGATGAAGTGATTTCATTATGTCTTTAACCCATTTAGTTAATTTGAAGCAAGAATGTATTGCTATTTACTGTTAAAGAAAGGAGAAACTTTTAATGTACTAGTCTTTCTTTCTACCTCTTCAGGAACAGCAGCTTTTTTAAGCTTTTTATTCACAAATGCATTCATGAGTTTTCTGATGGTGCTATTGTTGCAGGAGGAAGCTCACAATAAAAATCTGCAAAGATAATTACTGTTTTCAGATATCACTCATACAGGTCACTTCAATTTTGAAACCTGTAAAAAGAGTCATGAACTGGAATTTTGAAAGTGTTTTTCCTTGAAATCATGTATTAATTTATTTACATTTGTAGTAACTGGAATCTGAAATTGGGCTCAGTTTTGTTAATATTTTAGTGAGTGGCTGGTCTTTTAAAAATGTAGATTAAAAAATAAACAATTTAACATTGGACTAACTTCTTTGTAATGTCATCAGTGGCATAATTATAGTACCTCACTGTAATTATGTAACAGAGTTGCCATACATTCTTGCAATTCTAGAATATATCAACTTGGAAGGGGTCCATAAGGATTAGAGTCCAGCTCCTTGCAGGGCTCTGAGAGCAATGTGCAGGTGCTCCTTGCCCTCTGGCAGGACTGGTGCTGTGACCACCTCCCTGGGGAGCCCGTTGCTGTCACTGACCATCCCCTCAGCAAAGAAACTGCAGAAGTATTCCATTATGTAAGCACAAACCCATCTGAAAACCTTCAGGAACAGGAGCCAGAATTGGAATTAAGGCACCCAAATCTGTATAAAAATTCAGCAGAAGCTGTTGATTTTCAGTCGCCTTTGAGAGAACATGTTTTGCAGACTAGGGTGACACAATTACTTTTTCCTCCTACTATGTGCTTGGTTTAAGGAAGTACAGTGACTATTGAATATGGCCTAATTTTCTTCTAATGTTCATGTATTTTTTTTTTAGTGAGAAGAGCTCTTGTCAAACCAGACATAAAAGAACTTGATAAGTTGGAAGAGGAGGCACCTTTGCCTTCATTACCTCTGTGAGTGGATTCAGTTAGCAAATAACTCACTGGCAAAACACACTGAGGTACATGAGGGACATTCTTGCTGAGCTGTGTGGACAGAGTTATGGTGCAAGATTAATTCTGGAGCCCCTTACTGGGGCATTTTTAAATCTCTGCAGAGGATCTTGCATTTGAACATCTATTATCTGAATGCTCTACAAAGTTTTAGCACTGACAGTGTTTTATTACTGTTCTAGTTACATAGAGCAGCATCTGAAAATACCATGGAGGATAAAGCATGTTTTATCAGACAGAGTATCTGTATGACTTCCACTGCATGGTGGTGAGGACATGTGTGTGGCATTAATTAACTGTTCCATAATCTTTTGAATACTATCTTTTATGTATCAGTACTTTATTCAAGTAGTGCTTGAGCTCTTAATTTTTGTTTTGTTTATTTGTTTTGGTTGCTTTTTAATGCTTTTTCTTTTTTAGAGGCCTGGATTTTTCTAGTACATGGCGTAGCAGTTATATCAAAGCAAAAAACCAAATAAATTCCACCTTACATATTCTTCACCCCACAATGAAAACGCTACTGGATTTTGGTTATACAGCATTCTTTGACTTTCTTGTAGTGGATTTCTCTAGTTGCAGGTAAAGTCTGTTCTGCTGAAATATTGACCCATATAGGTTTTTGAAGCTGGCAAAGATGAGCTTGTTCAGTTCTATTATTTATCATAGAACATTGCTTTGATGCACCATTTTAACATACTATGATTTAAGTTACTGTGTGTTATGACATGACTCTTTTTCTCTCTGTTACTTATTTTATTGTTATTCAAGTTGTTGGTAATATCAGACCTTTTGATTTGTATTTTGCCTTTAATTTTGTAAAGTTCTCCCCATTGTTCACTTATTCTTAATGCTTAATTTCCATAGAAATCTGTTTAAAGTAGGATTTGAAAAATCAACTTCTCGTAGTATTGTCATCTGTACAAAATTCTATGCTAACCTTGAAGATCAGACTTCTTGCTGGTTTTCAGAAGTTGAATTTTCTGTTTAATCTTGGAACTTTAAATTTTCATAGTTTTCAAAAAGATAATTTTCAAAATATTTTTCCACATTATTTTTTCTGGTAATTGTTCTGCAAATCCTGGAGTTTGAGGCAGGCTTTTTCTTTCCTTTTAGTCTACTGAAGCAATGTGTAAATTCCCACTGTGCTTCCTGCTAGAGAAAAACTAGGTTTGTAATACAAAAGTTTGTATTGTTACCTTACTCCATGTTTGGTTTGTTTAAATTTTGTTTATAAAGTTGGCTGTAACTTTCTTTTCTAGATTGAAAGGACCAATTGACTGTAGATCTTTAAAAACTGATGCATCCCTAAGCTGTTCTAAAGCAGAAGACAAGATAATAACTATGTGGTACCAAAGGGTTCTCGGTCTCTTTAGTCAACCAGAATCCCTGGATGGTGTAAACTTGGATCAGCTTGAGTCTTTTTATAACTGTGTGGCTGTGCTTATGTCTAATCAGGTAAATATCTTTCCTCCCATGATAAACTTAATGGGATTAAAACATTACTTGCTTTGTAGAAAAGTAATGGAACAACAGTCTAGTCAAAGGAAAATGCTTTCAAGATATTTTGTTTCTACATGCATGTATTAATAATAGACTTACTTTTGTAGCAAAAATAGATGCATGGACTTTACTGAAATGTTTTCTTGTTCATTAGCTTTTAGCATTTAAGGGTTGGGACTAATAACCACTAGAAAAATTAGAACTGATTTCTAATTAGAATTATTAGAAAAAATAATAGAACTGATTTCTACTTAGAATTATTAGAAAAATTCCCAGTGCTTCAGTTATCCATAAGTCAGGCCAGAAGTGCTAAAATGAATGGAAATCCTGGCTTATTGGATGAGTGGAAAATGGGTTGAGCCCTTTATATGTCAACTAATAGGTGATCTATATTATTACCTAGCTGAAAGAATTACTGCAAAGAACAACAGAAGTTTTTGTGAAACTTTTTGATCTGGAAGACAGAAGACGTCTGCCTATATTTAAGATGGACTTGACTCTTGATGAAAATAGAATGGAGTTTTATCCAAGCTTACAAGACTTAGAGGAAGCAATTCTGTTTGTAGTTGATTGTATAGGACAGACTCTCCAGGTGTGCTTTTGGTTTTTTTCATTATGCAATTGTTAAGATGTTCAGTATGTGAAAATACTTGTGACTTAGGAGTCTGACTACCCTGGCAATGGAATCAGAATGCAACTTTTATTTATTTTCCATAATGATGCTACAGGTCACATCATGAATCTTGATGCCCAGTGGCACTCCAGGCTCTGAAGTAATTTTGTAATTCCTTCTTTATAAAAACTTGGTGCACTTGCTATTGATTGTTTTAGTCTGCTCTTTGGGTCTGCAATTACAATAATAACATCTTTATTATATGTCTGCTGATTTACAATAAATTTTCATTAAAGTTAAGATCTCCAGAGAAACACAAGGAAAATTAGAGTGGATATTGCTTTTCTTTCTAGGAAAAAGAAAATACTCAAATCCCTAAAAACTATTATATACAACATCAATAGATTGATGTCTTGGGAACCTGTCTGTGGTTCCAGGGAAGAGAGCCAGTCTGGGGGCTTTACATATGAACTGAGTATTGGTCTCATGTGGTGGTACTTTCAGAGAAGTGTTTTGGGGTTGGTTTTCTGTATTTGCATATATTAAATAATTTCATTTTATGCAAGGTTGGGTAATTTTTTGTTTTCCTTTACATGTTTCATATTCAACTCTGCTTCAGGAAAAGTCATTCTACATGTGTATAAAGCATGTGAACTTGGTCATGGTTAGGGTCTCATACTTTTGTGATCGTGTCTTCCGCAGATTGCAACTTACTTTTAAAGTATATATATCCTTGTGCTGCTCTTTAAAATTTAAATAATCAACACTTGCACTGCTTTTAGAACTTCCAAACAGTAGATGCTTGGCTAATGGGTAGCACTGAAACTCTGGATGCTGAGCTTCCTGCTCACACCGTCCAATGGGCCAAATCCACTCTGGGAGAATCTATCAGAGACAACTTAGAAGGCCCAAAGCAACATTTTAAAGGCTATGGTAAGTGACAGAAGAGTGTGCAAATAGCTGTGTCACTTCTTTGTAATAAGTTGCTTGCTGTATGGCATATGCATTTTAGTAATATAAATGTGCTGTAATTGAATTGTAGTTGAAAATTATGGCTGGCTCGTAGATGGAACTGCAGAGGAACGGATAAACACATTTATAGCAGAGCAACCCAGTTTTGATGAATACACTACTGTAAGTTTTTATTCTACGCTTTATTTATAATTTTTACTATAAATACAGCAATAATGAGAAGGTAGCAGAGGGTAACAGGTTCTTAGCCTTTAGCTAAAAATATATGGACTACCTACAATTAACTGATTTTTTTCCCTAAAAATTTATGGTAAATAGAAGAAAGCATTACTTCTTTTCTTCAGTATTTAATACTTACTCATGTAGCCAAGTATTTAAACAACAGCTCTGAAGTGTAAAGTCTGATGTTTTTCTGAAGTTCATAGATGAATTTTTCACCCTCAAGAAGGAAATCATGAGTTTGCCAGAGGTGATTTATTTCCCTATGATCTGTTTGAATTGTGAGGATTTAAAGCAAGGTTTGGCTAATTGTGCAAATAACTTCGCAAAAATGCTAATGGACAAAATATTTGCAGATTACAGAGAGGAAAATGAAAGGTAAGTAGAATTTTTCTGCTTGTGAATGTTCTATGTGTTAAATGCATAGTAGAAACATGTAGAAGAAATGCAAATATACCATACTTTCTTTACTGAAGGTTCTTGGCTAACTATTGATCCTATTCAGTTTGCACAGGCTGTTGTATTTCTTCTGCTGTGTTAGTCTCAAAAAAAAGGTAGGAGAACATATTAGTATGGACTTGGGTAATGGAGGAGCTAAAAGATCAAAGATCCAAGAACTTCATTACTGTTCTGGATGTATGTGTGAATTACAGTATTAACTGCACTGTCCAAGTCAGACTCTCTTATTACCTGATGGATACCTCAGCAGGGCTGTTCTCAAGCCATTCTTCCCCATTTGTATTTGTGCTGGGTGTGACTCCATCCTGGGTGCAGAATCTGCCATTTCAACTCATTGCCTTCCATCCCCTTAATCACAGTCAAATGTTTAATTCTGCAAAGTGTCCCATCCTTCAGGGGAGTCAGCAGCACCTCACAGTTGTATGATGAGCAAACTTGCTGATGGTGCATCCAACTCTTGCATCAAAATCAGTGATAAAGATTCAGTTCAGATTGAACTGAACTGGCCTGGAAGTGAATCCTGAGGAACACTGCTGGTAACAGTTGCCAGCCATTTGCTTACAACACTTGGAGCTCTGCACTTCACCAGTTCTTCACCTAGCACACCATGAACACACTCATCCCACACTTGGACAACTTTTCTAGAAGGATTCTGTGAAGGACAGTATCAAAAGCCTTATTAAAACTCAGAATAATTATATCCACCACCTCCCCTTTATCTTCTATATGGGTGACCTTACAGGATATCAATTTAGTCAAACAGGAGGTTAATTTGCAGGTATGGATTAAGTCATGGGGAATCTCTTACTACATTTTTTAGTTAAAATGAACAATTATGGCCAAGTTTTATAGTGATTCCACATTACCAAAGTGAGACAATATTTACTAGGAAAGTGTTTGTGTGTACACTAATGATAGTTTGCTGAAGTTCTTTTAGTAGCAACAGGTTAGTAAAGCATTTATTTCAGAAGAATACCCCAAAATCCAAACAAAGCAAATATTGCAAGTCAGAAACCAGTATTTGTCTAGACTGACTTGGTCATATTTCCCTTCTAGTTTCATAAATAATGGAATTTTGTGAGGGGAGAATACTTAAAGAAGTAATTTGAATTTTTAATTGCATTAAAGCTGAGCTTGAAACCAGTCAAACTAGCATCTTAAAATATTGGAATTTTATGTAAAATAAACCTATAGGATAATCAGTGAATGTGAAGCCATTAAGGAATGTGCATTAAAAGTTCCTGAGTCAACAGAAGAAATGGTAGAAATAATGGAACACATGAAAAAAGTCAAAACCAAAGATTTTCAGGACCTGGTGCGAAGGAGTAAGGTAAAAGACTGTCCTTTAATTCTTGATCCTTTATTAGACATGCTGACCTATACAAATAAAGAATTAATTCCAGAGGGCAGACTTTTTTCTGCCTGTGTGAATAAACTCAGTGTTACTTTGGACAGAAGTGGGAAGTCCAGCTTATTCTTTGCCACATGTATTTGCTTCTTGTTCCCATTCCCATGTGTTCTGCAAGTCTGTGAGGAAATGCAGCTTCTAATAAATCAGTCCATTTATTTTTTGTATTTGGAGACTTACTTCAGGACTGCTTAAAAATCTATTTGTGAAAATGTAATAGACAGAATAAAGAACATTTTATGTGTAAAAACAGTCAACAGACTTTGAACACACAAGAAACAATTTACTCTTTGAGCAGAATATAGGTGATGTTACATTAGGAGTAGTTTGTGAATGTGTGTGTGAATATGTGTCAGATTTTCTGATGGTAATAGGTCTATAAATATGTTTATATCTGCAGAAATTGTATTTTGTATATTTTTAATAACATTAGAATTTCTGCATATAGATTTACAGAACACAGGAGTCATATTTAGAGAAACAAGCTCATGATCAGGGCAAGGATTTGAAAAGTGTTACACATTTATTTTGGATGTTAATATTCAATTGGCTGAAGGAGCTCTGAATTCTGAAAAGTTCATGAAATGTAGATTTTTATTTTCTCTTTATAGATAATATTATCATGCCCTATATTTTAAACAGATCTACCATACCTAAAGTTTTGTGAAATCTCTCTTTGTAGGAGTGCTGTCGGCAAATGAGTTACTTGATAGATGTTTATCCATTTACTGCTGAAGACATTGAACTAAATAAAACAGCCATATTTTGGCCAAAGAAGATTACCCGCATTTTTAAAGAGCATGATACTGTAAGAGCATTTTCTTAGTTTATGGTGTATTTTGGCTTGTTAGACTTCTCACTTTACTTGAGCTATTATTTCCTCAGCAGGCTAAATGTACATACACATATAACATGGACCATACTCATTTAGACATGCATGAATAACATATTTCCTGATTTTTGTAACAAAAGTGGGCTTTTTGTGGTTAAATTTTAAAACTGTCACTGTAACTTAAAAGCTTCAGCACATCTGATTATCCTAATATGCTTGTGGTCAGTACTAGGTAAGATATAGGTAGATGAAAGTTCACTACACTGTACTTGAAATTTAACTGAAAATGTAACTGCCAGGCCCTTAGTAAGACTGAGTGTCTGAAGAGAAAGTCATTTGGTTAAAATGGTATTTTGTTCTGTCAAAAAAAAGAACAGGGGGAACAATGTTTCCTAGCAATAATTAATAGAAAATATGCAGCATCTCATTTTCTCTGTGTGACTGTAGATTAATTTTCTTCCACCACCTGTATTCATCTTGCTTAGCATGCTTTCTCTCTGTCTATGGCACAGTAAATCGAGCCTTTTATTGTTCTCTTGCCTCTGTAGTAATTTAGCATAGATTTAATAATTTCTTCTAAAATTTTTAAAGAATTCATAATTAACATTTTTAAAAATCAGTATCTTTTAAATATTACAAGTAAGGATTTCTCCTTTAATAAGTTTTGTCCAAGGGTATAAATTACGCCTCTGACTGAAAAGATACACAGCTTGAGAGAATGCTACATCCATAAAATACTTTGTTTGCATGATATCCCCATGCAAGCACATTATTCTTTTGATCCCCCCCAAAAAATCAGTAAAATTAATTTTCTACACAGAGAGTCCATGATGCTTGTTCTAACTCCTTTTAATGAAAATGGTACTACAGAGTGAATCTCACTACTTGGCGAGAATCCCTCAGCAGTGGGACCCTGTAGCTGGCTGTAAGTGACTTGCATTGTGCTAGAGGTTGAGGACAAGAAAAGTTTCACACCAAGTTTTCATGAGTCTGTATATTTGCATTGTATACTTTCAGATATGAGTCTGTTCTTATTCTAGTGCAAAATGAAAAGAGTGGTTCCTCCTTTGGTGAAATTCTGTCTGTCACAAATTTTGCATGGCAGTAGGTGTCCTTGTCTTAGGAAATCTCTCTCTTTGTTGATTTTTTTGTTTGGTACCCTAAAACAGAGCCTTGAGTGTGCAGACCCAGTGCTTTCAGGTGGTCTTATGTTCTAGAATTTCTGGCTTTTACAGCCACAGGTACATGTGGGATAACATTGGCTCTCAGCAACTGTAGGTGTCCTTTTTGGCAGTAAAATACTGAATCCCAAAATTAAGAATATCTTTTTTTTTTCCTGTAATGCTTTATTTTCTGTCTCCTGTTTCCTGAAGGAGGCCTTTGAGGCAATCCTAACTGCTATGATTGTTGAGATGAAGCTACCATGCTAGCAAATAGAGGTTGCAAACACTGAAGTGGGACATAGGAAAAAAAATCAGCTGTTGCAAGGTCGATAATTTATCTGTACTGTTAGTTTTGTCTGTTTGCATTAAATGTTTAGATGGTAGTATGTATGTTAATTATTGAAAGAACTTAAAATCACCTTTGTCATGAAAAAAATAAATTCTTTTGTAGCTGATCCAACAGTCTAAAGCTGAACGAGAACAAGAAGTGCAACAGAAATGTGAGAACCTGCATGGTGAATTAGACAAGGTTTATAAATCTGTGTCAGAATTAGAAGAATACTCAGAACTGGATCGCATGCAGCAGGTTTGATTAATAATATAAAATTGGTATAAATGTTTTATGTGTCTAATACCCAGGGATCATAGAAAAATTGTAATGAAAAGTAATCAGTGTAACAAATGTGAACTAAAACATTTATTATCCTCTTGCCACAGATACAAAGCTTAATCCCTCTCCCATTTTTGTTAACCACTGGCATTTATAATTTTATTTAGAGGAAAGTTTGCTATAAAGCTAGAATTAGCTGATAGATACCAATAATAGAAGTTCAGAAAGAGTGTGTGCACCCACGAATATAATTTATTCGTTTTCCCTCATTACCACAAATCAATTAATGCAAAACCAGCACAGTTACCAATTTGATACTTTTTTCCTACAAACCTCAAAACTTAATTGTTATGCTAGTGAAGAGCAGACCACTGGCTCCAAAGTTTCATTAATTTCTAGCAGTATTTTTTAATTTTCAGAGCATGTCTTGTGCTTTAATTGGAGGATATTGCATAGTAAGAAATAGTGGCTTTTTAAAAAACAAAGCACTTCAAAGCACAAAACAGAAATCCTAAGCTAATAAATCCCAGTTACCAATATGATATGCCATGTACATAAAAAACTGTGTGCCTGCCTCCTGGAACAGTAAGTTTAAAAGCCCACACATTTTGAATATACTCTAAAATTCAGTAATGAGAACCAATTTTATTTTTCATAATGTTCATTTGGTTTCTTCACAGTTTATATACTCATCAATAAGCAGAAGTGGTTTTAAATCTTGTTTCCAAAATTTTAATGTGAAAGCGTATATTTTAATATAAGCTGTTCAGAGCACAATTTGGTTATTTCTCAAGACATACTATTATTTGATTTCAGTATGTGACTGAGGTGAGGACTTTACACAAAACAATACAGGACACTGATGAAACAGTAGCTGCTCTTAATAAAGAGGAGATTCTGCTTGGATGGAAACCAAGTGAATTCCCTCTCCTCAACAACTTAAGAGCTGAGATAGAACCATACCAGAAACTCTTCAATCTTATACTGAAATGGCAGCGAACAGAAAGAAGGTAATTCACCAGTAAATGCTGTAAGAGGTAGAGTGAGCAAAATGCTTATCCTGGTCTCATTTATGTCAGATGTAGAATATGGATTTGTTTTCTTGTTAACATGTTTCTAGCAAGCAAAGTAAGAGGGTAATATAACAAATAGATCAGACTTGCTATTTTTAATTCAGCTAGAAAAAAAAGTTGGTTTGTTTTTATTTTTAAAATGTCATCATGGAATCACAGAATCACTGGACTTCCTAAGCTGGAAGGGACCCACAAAGATGATGAAGTCCAAGTCCTGGCATTGCACAGGACAGCCCCAAGAATCACACCATGAATCACACACATGAGCTCAACTAGAGAGCTCATCATCTGCATGTAACCAAAACTGGTTTTAACCTAGCAGCTGTCCAAAATGGTGGGTTCAAATGACTATGTTGCTGCTTAGTGGTTACATTCTACCACAAAACTGTACTCTGTGTTTAAATTAAGGGAGATTGTTTATTATTTCATTTATTCTTTAGAAGATATAATGTGCTATGGCTGAAAGTGTGGGGGGTTTGAAAACACAAGACCTAGTGTATTTTTAAATGTCATATGTCAATCTCTCTCTAGAGTTTAACTTAAATATTTGTCCATTCATGCAGTTACTCAGTTTCAGTATGTGTCTGACTTGAGAGAACTACACAAATACACAGAAGAATGTGGTTGAGCCACTTTTATCTGGGCTTTAGAATTTTGCAAAGAATAACAATAATGTGGAAGAAGAGCTTTGCTTTAATTTAAATAGCTATTCATGTGTTGCAAAACAAAGTGATAATTATTTGTGGGCCACATTTGTTATTCTGTTTTGTAACCTTATTTTTTCTCTCAGATGGATGGATGGGACCTTTTTGGAGCTAGATGGGGAAAGCATGGAGACTGAGATTGATGAATTTTATAGAGAGATGTACAAACTGTTAAGACTCTTCCAACAAAAGCAGAAGAAAGCGGCAACGGAGAAGAAAAAGGCAGCGCGATACACAGGTCTGCTGGGTAATCCAACTCTTACAATGTGTTCCTCAGTTCTGGAGCAGATTAAAGAATTCAAGGTAAGAAAACATGAGAGAGATTAATATCTGATACTGAGGGACAAATGCTAAATTCAGGGCTTAGTACATGTAGATGATGCAGAGTCAGAGATAGAGTGAGGCTGTTCTGAATCCCCATTTCCGGATCGTACTGTCTCATTCATTTTAATAAAATTCGATTTTAAATTTTTTTTAATAGTTTCTGGAATTGCAACGAGAGCACACATATAGGAGAAAAGTCATTTTTGGATGCAGAAAAACATTTAAGGATGTAGTTGGGAATTTTGAAATGGGACTCGTGTTATGTTAATAGAAGCAAAATTTAGCATCACTGAAAAATTATGCTTAATAGTTTTTTTATATTTCTTCTTCAGTAGTTGATATAATTATTTAGAAATTGAATGGAAAACCAAGTGCAGCCATCTGCAGCTTTTGGAAAAGATTTTCATGTCTTCAGCTGCTGTAGCAGAATTTTAAATGCACACAAAAGATGAAAAAATGATGAAATAATGTAAATGACAATATTTACTTATAAATGTTTCTTCTGAATTAGGAGTATATTCCCACTGTGGTTGTCTTTTGTAATCCTGGCATGAGAGAACGTCACTGGAAGCAGATGTCAGACATAGCAGGATATGATGTAACACCAGATGCTGGAACTACCCTGAGAAAAGTGTTGAAGCAGAATCTATCCTCTTACTTGGACCAGTTCACAGCAATAAGTGTAGGGGCAAGCAAGGTAAGCACAGAGGTTTGATAGTGACAAATGTGACATCAGGTCTCTTATTGAATACTTTTGTGACTTGTTAGCATTATTTGTCTCTGCCATTATGCAACAGAGGAGATTTGGTGAGACTTTGGCCCATTATATATTAATAATGAGTGTAAGGATTTGTAGCTCATGTGACATCATCAGCATTTCCCAAGTGTGCTGCTTTCTGTGTGCAAGAAAAGAATATACTGAGGAAAAATAATAACAAATAGTTAATTTGTGCTGTTAGAGCAAAATAGTTTATTCAGCTAGATATGCTTACATATTGAATTAGAGAGTTGGAAAAAAAATAATTCAGTGACTAGACCAAGCTATTTCCTTTTTGAATAGGAATTTTCCTTGGAGAAAGCAATGCATACCATGAAGGAAACCTGGGATTCAATTTCCTTCACCACAAATGTGTATCGTGAGACTGGTATTCATATTCTGTCTTCAGTGGATGATATTCAGGCTCTTCTTGATGATCAGATTATGAAAACTCAGACAATGAGAGGATCAGCTTTCATTAAACCGTTTGAGACTGAAATAAGGGTACAATGAGTACTTTTTCAACCATTTTTATTTGTGAGATAACTGTAGTGCAATAGTATACTGATTGTATTACAACTTTATTGTTTGAATTGTTAACAAAATATTTTCATTGATTTTTCAGTAAGAATCTTTTAAGTCATGAGTCATACTTATCTTATTACTGTTTTGGAATTCTCTCTTCCATTCAGATTCAAGTGTAACCAAGAGAACATGATCATTTTTTCTCATATTTTGCAAAATCACTATTTCCATTAGCCTTGCTTCTTAATAACTGGAAATAATGCTTCTATTATTGCTAATAAGAACATTTATGTATTTATTGAGTTTTGGACTCAAATTTTGAACTACAATGTTTTCCTCAGGGCAAAGGAAGTTCTTGATGGCTGGGAGAGTGTTTTTAAATCAGGCCTGAGAACAATGATGGCAGTGCTTTACACTTGCTTTTGAATTTCAGGGCTAGAGTAGTCTTTGTGGTGCTAACACCATGGCTTTTGACAGGAGAGAAGCTGGTGGAATTGCTTTGCAGTTACCCTTCCTAGTTCGTTGTTGCTTTATGTGGGAAATATTCAGGCTCAAGCAGGCTCAGTGAACATGCTTACACTTTACAGGCAGCCTGCTCCAGTGGTATCTGCCATTGTCCTGACTTGATGGATATCTCCTGTGAGCTGAGGTGGCTTTTCTGGTATTGTGTCCCTGCTGCCATTCAGCTAAAAGAGCCCTTGCTGTGGGGAGATGAAGTAGAATTTATCACTGGTAGCCTCCTGGCTATTGCTTAACAATTAAGTTATTGAAAGTTCATAGCACTAAAGTGATAAATGCAGTTTGGAAAATTAATTTCCAAGTGAGTAAAAATTTCTGAGCTCCTTTGGCCATCTGTATATGTGGAAGAACTTACACTCCTAAATATTTTTCTTTCATTTTGTTTATTGGTAGACTTTTTTTTTTCTCTTTGGGAGCTGGAATACCACAATGTCTACCTTTCCTGAATTTGTTGTCTCGTTATCATAATTTGTCTCATTATTTCTTAGAAATGTCAAGTTAATGTTCTTTAACCATTTATTAAGGAATGGGAAAGCCGCTTGATTAAAATTCAGGAGAATATTGATGACTGGCTCAAAGTGCAGGCCCAGTGGCTGTATTTGGAACCCATTTTTTCTTCTGAGGATATTATGCAACAGATGCCAGAAGAGGGACGGCAGTTTCAGACTGTGGATAGACAGTGGAGAGAGATTATGCAGTTTTGTGCTGAAGACCCAAAGGTAAGGGCAATGTCCATTCCTGACAGGAAGCAGTAACTTCTCTTGCCTTGGTGGGGTGCCACGGTGCCGGATTTCAGCCCGGCCAGCTCCCGACACCGAGAGCACAGCTGGGCTGCCTCACAAAGCTGTCTGATCCGGGCTGCAGCTACAGGGCACGGCAGCTCTACGGCTCAGGGGGGCTGCAGACTGTGCCGAGGGTAGGGACAAGGATTGGGGACAGGGCCTCTGTATGGTTTCCAAAGAAGGCTTTTCCCGGAGGCTCAGTGACAGAAAGGGCAAAGTGGCCTGCATACATCAGATTATAAGGGGGAGGAGGTCCCAGGGGAGGATACAGTCTTTGACCAATTGGGAAAAATTGGGGGTGGAACACAAGGTGGGGAATACAATGAATAAACCAATAGGGGACTGCAGGGGAGGAGAATAATTTAAACAAACCAGTGGGGTTTCGAAGGACACAAGACTTATAGGGAAGTTTCTAGAGAAAGAGGCAGGCTTGGGGAGGGATTGACATTCAAAAGGAGGAGAACAGGGAACAGAGGGGCAGATCTTTGGAGAGATGGACAGCTAGGGCAAAACCAATAACACGGGGGAGAGGAACAATCCATCAATAACAAAATATGCTATAACAGTACAAAATAGGAAAGATTAGAAAACTGACTGCTAGAAATGTATTACAATTTAAAAACACGCAATGCTACAGTGGGGGTGGGAGGGGATGCTTTGTTTTCAGAATATATACAGTGAACTACGATTTCAGTTCCCTAGGCTTTCAAGAATAAAAAGTTATGTTGTTCCTTATTTGAGTAATTTCTGTTTGAAATATTTCATTTATAGCTGACAGTTTGCACATGTAACCTGTTGTTACAGGTTCTTGCTGCTACTTCCTTTGAAGGATTAACAGAGAAGCTTCGGAACTGTAATGAACTTCTTGACAAAATCATGAAAGGGCTTAATGCTTACCTTGAAAAAAAACGTCTCTTCTTTCCCCGGTATGATGAGCTTTGGTTATTTGAAACCCACAGATTCTGAATGGGGCTTTCTTGTTGGGAATAAGATCAGTCTTAAAAATAGCTCGATAATGCAGTTGTATATTTTTTCTAATTTTTTAGCTTCTTTTTCTTGTCTAATGATGAAATGTTGGAGATCCTGTCAGAGACTAAGGATCCTCTTAGAGTTCAGCCTCACTTGAAGAAGTGTTTTGAAGGCATTGCTAAGCTGGACTTCCTTCGCAATTTGGATATTAAAGGAATGTGTAGCTCTGAAGGGGAGCGTGTGACACTGGTTTCAAACATTTCTACTTCTGAAGCTCGAGGTGCAGTGGAGAAGTGGTTAATTCAAGTAGAAGATGTTATGCTGAAGACTGTACGTGATGTAATTGCCAGATCAAGAATGGTATGGAGTTTATGATAATTTAAGAACTGTAGCACCTATCTTTGTTTTGTGGCTGTCTCTTGGCTTTCTAAAATTCTTCCTCAACACAGGAGTTGCTGAAGTCATGTGGCCAGGACCAAGTTAACATGACATGTATTTAATAGGCCAGTGATATACATTAGAGTTTAGTTTGAATAAGATGCAAGTAGTTTTCTTACAATACTGGATACAAATTCTTCTAAAAGTTTCACAGCACTACTATTTTACAGGATGTATCATCCAATGTAATAGTTCAGGTTTCTTATGAATTAGAAATAGAACACTTGTAATATGCTTGCTTCCTCCTAAAAGGAAATCGTTAGACAGAAAATATTTCTTTGTATGAAGTTAACAAGTTGTAAATATTTCTGTAATATGGAAAGATAATTCTAAGAATATTTAAAATTACTGGGTAAAAAATTGTGAACCTAAGGGGAAAAGAGCATTTAAAGCTCCGCTTGGACATTGCAAATAGGAAAATAGTATTCTTCAGCAAGGAATATTAACCTTATAGACTTCTGTATTACATTGCTGTATTTATTCCCAGACACTGTGTTTGTATGATGTATGTAACTCTTTCAGGCTTATCTAGAGACTGAGAGAAAGCGCTGGGTTCTGGAGTGGCCTGGCCAAGTAGTGCTGTGTGTGTCTCAAATGTACTGGACAAGTGAGGTACATGAAGTTCTTCTCCAGGGGCCCAAGGTACTGTGCAATGCATAATTTGGAAAAAATCTTTCTTAGTGTTTCATTTCAGCTGGTGTATTTTGCTTAATCAAACAGCTTTTTACAATTGAAATAAAATTTTAAAAATTTTGAGTGTTTGTGTTTGACATACATGAATTTATGTACAGTGATTTATACCTTTCATTCAAGTACTTAAATATTCTTATTTAGAACAATCATAGTTTAAAATGTAGCTTTGCAACATAAATTAATAACTTTAATTTAACTTAATAAGTGGGTAAGAGAGAATTTTATGAAAAACCATGACAATATAAATAGGAGCTTAATAAGCAACCTCTGTTAAGATATCTAGTCAACATGTAGAAGTCTGGAACACTTGAAACTGTGATATAACTAGTCTCAAATTTACTTTTTGTCTCCTAGGGCTTAAAGGGTTACTATGATACACTTCAGCTTCAACTTAATGATATTGTAGAGCTGGTGAGAGGAAAACTGTCAAAGCAAACAAGGATTACATTGGGTGCCTTGGTTACTCTTGATGTTCATGCTAGAGATGTCATCAAGGAAATGATTGGAAGTGGTAATTATATTTGAAGATGTTTTTCTTAACACACAGTTAATGAAAAATCATTAACCAGTCAGATTTTACTGCCTAAAACAGTACAACACTAAGATGGGTTTATGAGTATTTGGCTACAAACATCAACACTAATAATTTCAAAGCTGTTTTAAATTTAACCATAATAGAAAATCCAGCTATCTACAACATTTTTTATGATTGCTGTCAACTCTGTTTGTCAGGTGTGCAGAATGAAACAGACTTTCAGTGGCTTGCGCAGCTGCGCTATTATTGGCAGAACGAGAACGTTCGCGTGTGCATCATTAACTGCAATGTGAAATACGCCTACGAGTACCTGGGCAACTCGCCCCGCCTGGTGATCACTCCTCTCACTGACAGGTGCTACCGCACCCTGGTACGAGCTCCTCCTGGGACACTGCAAACTGTACTGACTGTGCTCTGCTGCTGCTCACACCAGTCAGTGCAGCCATGCTTTTAGGGCTTAGGGCTCTTGTCACACTCTGCTATTTCTGCTAGAATGAGGTTTGTAATTTCTGCAGAATGTTCAATATGAAAATCACTCAAAACCACAAATCTGGACAGCGCACCAGCCTGACTGAAGCATTAGTGTGTTCTTCTGTCGTGGTTTTGCTTTTTTAAAACACACAGGAAAAAAAGACAATAATTGATTACTGTAAAGATTATGAGAATGCAAAGTGCTTTTCTGATGTTCTGCGGTTGCTAAATTAGATGGAGAAGGATTCACTTGTGATCACACTGTTCCTAAGACTAGTACAAGTCTGGCCACTTTTTAGTACCCCTGCTCTTGGCAGAGGTGTTTATTATTGTACTCTTTTATCCTCAGCTAACCTGACAACTGAAAGTTACCAAAGTCATCTCAGATACCGTTTTTCTCATTATCAGTTACTGCAGTCTCTTTGCTGGAGTATGATTTCAGGTTTTGCTAGGCACACGTGGTGTGGCCGTAGCTGATGCTTGGTATCTGTTTGTCAAAACATCACGGGATGTTGGTGTGAGATTGTGATGCAGCTGGTAGTCTGTTTTGGTTTTAGGCTCACAAGCCTTGAATCAGAGCACAGCAGGTACAAGCATGGCATTCTGGCAAATAGAAGTCTTGTCCTTTGCCCTCCAAGATCAATAAAGTATTCCCAGAACCTGTCAGTCAATACAGATGTGGCCCTGTAACTGGGCCACATCTGTATTGTACTGTGGATTGGACTGTTTGCTTAAAGTCTGCAACTTTTATTTTCTGTCAGATTTCCTCCTACTTCAATGGAGTATAGAAAAGAATATTGAATAGTCAGTGGAAGGCATATACATCAAAGGGGGATGGTGTAGGAAAGAAAAAGAAGAGGAAAAAATATATAAAAGGACAGATGGAGAGAAAAGAGTAGCAACAAGCAGCTGCAACAAATTTAATTTGAAAGGTGTATCTAAACAAGAACTGAAAGATTGGGTATAATAAAGACTGAGTAACCAATCATGGTCTTGATGATTATAAAGCTAAACCCTCTGTTAGCGTCAAAATTAAATTCTCTTGCCTCTTTTTCCCAGCTGTGAGTACATTTCAGATTCTTTTTAATTAGGAAAACCATACCTTTTATCTTAGATAAAATAAGTGCATGAAACTATCAAATGCAATTTAATTTTTCCATTTTCATTCAGAAAAATTTCATACAAATAATTTCCATAAACTATTTCTGTGCTTTAGATTGGAGCCTTTTATTTAAACCTCGGTGGTGCCCCAGAGGGTCCAGCAGGAACAGGTAAAACAGAGACCACCAAAGATTTGGCTAAGGCTCTTGCTGTTCAGTGTGTTGTCTTTAACTGCTCTGATGGCCTTGATTACCTGGCAATGGGAAAGGTAAACAGAAAATAAATATATGTTGTATTTTATTTTTAGCATGAAAATTTCAGGGTCCCTGTTTTGCAGACACAAATAAATGTGGTCCTGTGGTCTGCTGCCCTTGGATGCTATATGCTGTTTTCTACATGTTTCATTTTCTGTGCTTTATGAAAGCCTATTAAGTTTCTAATTAAAACATGAAACAAACAAGAGTTCACGGGGTTGGGATCTTCTGATTTAGCTTGCTTTAGAGTCAAAAACTTTGCTCTTCAGTACATCACTGATCTATGATCTAAAGAGGTTTAAGCATTAGTATTGCAATTGTATTTTTTAATCTATTAAACTTTTTTACATTCCTACATTATATTCTTAGTTTCTTTTGAAACTTTTCTGTTAGCAATGTTATTGATTTCTTTCTTCATTTGCAGTTTTTCAAGGGTTTGGCTTCATCAGGTGCCTGGGCATGTTTTGATGAATTCAATCGCATTGAACTGGAAGTGCTGTCTGTAGTGGCACAGCAGATCCTGTGCATCCAAAGAGCCATACAGATGAAGCTAGAAACATTTAATTTTGAAGGAACTGAACTGAAGCTTAACCCAAACTGTTTTATAGCAATTACTATGAATCCAGGTTATGCAGGACGTTCTGAACTTCCAGATAATCTGAAGGTAAAATAATAAGATGCATCTGTGACCTTTGTGATAGTTTTGTCCAGGTGAGCTGTTTTCATGAAGAGGCTTTGCTAACTGAAAGCAGAGATAGTGCAGCATGAGGAGCACGCCAACTGCAGATTGCTGAAAGAAAGAAAGTGCATTCTCTCACCTGCCATGGACCACATTTCCCTTCCTTTCTGCTGGATGTATCTGTGCAGGGGGCAAATTGCATTCTTGCATTCTTGAGACAGTGCTGAGGGAAAAGTGCTAGAGACACGGTGTCTTTTCTTAATATACTGTATTGTACATTAAGATGGATATTGGTGGTAGCTCGGGTTAAATTCCTAGGGAGTCTTAACTGCAAATATTGATAATACTGTTTTGTGGTGGGATAAATAATGTAAAAGTTCTGCATTGCTTTCCATTCCTAAATTAATTATTTGAAGATATTTCTTTGGGTATGTATTCCAGGTTCTTTTCCGAACGGTAGCCATGATGGTTCCAAACTATGCTCTGATAGCAGAAATTTCCCTCTATTCCTATGGATTTTTGAATGCTAAGTCCCTGTCAGTGAAGATAGTCATGACCTACAGGCTTTGTTCAGAGCAGCTTTCCTCTCAGTATCACTACGACTATGGCATGCGGGCAGTCAAAGCTGTGCTGGTGGCTGCAGGCAATCTAAAGTTAAAATTTCCAACAGAAGATGAAGATATATTGGTGAGTTCCCGAGGGAATATTTGTTTAAGGAGTTTCATAGATATATGCAGTTCTAAGGTCTGAAGGCAGTTCCAGCATATCTTGTCTCATCACTGATCCATGTTTTGTAGTTTGTGAAATTAAGATAATAAAATACATGCTGCATTTTCCTAGGCTGTTCTGATGTTTGCATGGTTGGGCTTCTTATCAAAGACCCCATTTAATGAATTCACGTTTGTTACATACCAGGTTATCTTAATTGCTGAACACCTTATGCTCTGTCTCTTAATAAGAATGGCAAAATGCATATTTGTTTCCTCTAGCTTCTTAGATCAATTAAAGATGTGAATGAGCCCAAATTTTTGTCACATGATATACCTCTGTTCATGGGTATAACCAGTGATTTATTTCCTGGAATCGAGCTTCCTGAGGCAGACTACAATGTAAGTACTCTTCTAATTTTTCCTTGGTAATGGCCATTGTTGACTGTTCTGTGGTGATTTGCTTTGTAATCAGGTGCAATTGATGCCGTGAGGTGTTTCAAGATGAGCAAAATTGCTGAATGTTGTAATGAAAATTTGTAGCAAAAGAAATTCTTTTATCTGTGCTGAATCTAATCCACATCTGAGTTCCCTTACATTCAGAAGAGTTGTGCATTACAGACTGAGAGCTGATTTGCACATTTACCAAGTTTTAGGCTTTCTGTTTTCTTTCCTAATTATTGGACACAATTAAGTGAGATAAAGGTTGGTGCTTGTACTTTGTTGTTAGCAACACGTGAAGCAATCTTTGAAGGAGAATGATTGGAAAGGATGAGTACGTGGAAAAAACAAATTCGATTAACTTTTAAGTTTTCAGTAAATACTACGATCTTGAAAAAAGTGTTTGATTCTGAAGCACACTGCTGGTTTCCTGAGGGTGATATGCCTTCTCCTCAAGATAAAAATTGTAGTTAAATTCTGTTCTAGGACATGAAGTACAGAAGTGGGAATTTTTTTCCTCCAGGAGGTTTGCTATATTCTGACTAATACAATTTTAGTTATTAATTAATTTGAAACCCTTTCTGATGAGCATAAACTCTTCTATTGCAGGACAATAATTTAAATTGTAGCAGGAATAAGATTATGATTTGTTTGGATTTTAGGACTTTCTGGAATGTGCCAATGAATGTTGCACTCAACATAATGTCCAACCTGTACAAACTTTTATGCAGAAAATGATACAGACATATGAAATGATGATTGTTAGACATGGGTAAGGTTCTCATCACTGCACCATCATTTGTAATTCTGACTTACACTGTAGCAGTCATTTGTATGAAGTTATAGAAGGTTTTGAGGGTGGCATAATATTCCTCTTTGTTCCAATCAGCTTTAGAACAGCTGATTACTGATACTGCTTTTGCATGTCCCAAAATTCTTGTGGATGTATGTCTGAGGAATTGTACTCTTCCTGATATCAGAAGCACTTGCCCATGTATAATGATTTTAGGTGCTGATGCCAGTATGGTGAAAACTTAGGACTGTAAAAGCTTATTTCTATTAAAATATTAGTTGTCAGATCTGTGCCATTTTATTCCTAGCTTTTATTACAGAATAGCAACTGGAGGAAATATATACAATATGATATGAGCTATATGATGGTTAATATTCAGCTCATCAATTTATCTTCTCTGTAAGATTGTGCAATCATATTTGCATGTGCAAATAAAGTGAGTTTGTGGAAAAGATGTTTTTTATGTTCAAAGAAAATTTACTTGCTTCACTTTTTGAAAATTAGGTGAAAATTAACTTTAAGCATATGTTTGATACTGTTGGCCTTCATGTGATCTGTGAAAGTCTAAATTGCAAGACAGATTTATTAATAGTAGGAATTTTTTTCCATCTAACAGCTTCATGCTGGTGGGGGAGCCATTTTCTGGGAAGACCAAAGTTCTACATGTGTTGGCAGATACTCTGTCTCTGATGAAAGAACGTGGTTATGGTGAAGAAGAAAAAGTCATTTATAGAACTGTAAATCCAAAATCAATCACTATGGGCCAGCTTTTTGGGCAGTTTGATCTGATATCCCATGAGGTAATGCATATTTAAAAAGTAAGTTTTCTTGTAAATTATATTTCCATTATTATGGATAGTAAACTCTTGAATTCATAATTTTATGATTTTAAACACAGATGAGAACACAATTGTAAATTTTATTTTAACTAATACTTTTGTGGCCTGTTTTTAATTAGGATGTAAAAAATGCAGTACTGTGTGTGTATGCAGTTACATGGGTTTAAACATGCAAAAATAAAAAGCAATACCATTTTGAAGGTCATTGTCCTCTTATAGTTGCATCCATGCTAGGAAATCAAATCAAACATAATTGTATTCATTTTTCTGTCTATTCTTAACCAGTATAATCAAAGTAATGCAAAAACTCTCTAGAAAAATCTATGAACTCATGGGTTCCTAAGTGTGAAACTTAGGTTTGGAGGAGGAGCAATATGAAGCAGTAAATGTGAAATAGTGACTCTGGAGAGAATTAGGGTGATTCTGGGGAGAAGCAGGTGCAAGACAGGGCAAAAGCATTTCTAAGTTTCAGGAAATTGAATTGCTGGTCCTTTTCCTTACAGTATTTTTTCAAGTGGAATTTTTATTTTTTTATATATTTGCTGTTGTTTTAAGACCCTTGGTGAAACCCCAAAGTTAGATGCTGCTCTCTGCAGCACAAGAGGAGACCAGTTAAAAGTGAGGGTTCATGGAAAGCCAAGGGAATGGTTTCTGTGGCTGGCAGTCAGGTTAACTCTGGGTTTTGTCTCACTCCCCATTACCAGTGGACAGACGGGGTCATCGCTACGACCTTCAGGGAATTCGCACTGGCCGAGAGCCCCGAGCGCAAATGGGTCATCTTTGATGGCCCCATCGATACCCTGTGGATAGAGAGCATGAACACGGTCCTGGATGACAACAAAAAGGTAGCAGGCAGTGAAAAATGCCTGAAGAAAATGATGGGATATTCTGAAAATATTCTTCTGTGTATAAAACCACAAATACAAACTGCAGTGCTTGACTTCTGAGAAGAGCAAGTGCAAGATGGTGTTGGTGACAAGTTGTGAGATTTTTCTGTTTTGTGGTTTTTGGTTGGATTTTTTTTGTTTGTTTTGTTTGTTTGTATTGGAATCATAATCACAATATCAATTCATTGCTGAAAGACATGAATTATGTAATGTTTCCTTAATGCCATAGTGTGATTTTCTAACATAAATTTTTGAAATTTAAATGTCAGAAATTATGATTAATTCTATATTATAAACCCCATTAGTTCTAAGACTACATGAGCTTAGACAACCATATTTCAAGACGTTCTCAAGACACAAAGGGTTGCATTTTCAAAATAATAGCTTCTGAAGTCAAAATTGTATCACCACTTTTGTAAATGGGCCCCAGGAATCCCAAAGCAAATAGACAAATTAGACACAACATTTGAACTTTTAAGTTCTGTATGATAATGTGTCAAAATACTCAAACTGGACTCCTACTTTAGGACAAAAGGGTAATGTGTCTCCAGCTGGGATGCTTCGGTATTAGCAATAAGAGCTGAACATATCTTTTGTCCTTCCTTCTTGTCAAATGCAAGACTGATTGTAATGAACCTACTGGTAGGTTACTCTGGAGTACTATGGTTTAAGTGAAGAATTTAGCAAAAACTTGATAAGAATCTATTGATACAAGTAGTTAAACATTTTATGTAGTTGACCTTGCCTTTGATTTTACTTGGTTTTGCCAATTTTCATATAGAACTCCCCTGTGATAGGAAGTGTAATTTAATTCCAATTTTTTAAAATGATTTTGCATGTTATTTTTTATCTTTCAAGCTTTGTTTGATGAGTGGGGAAGTCATCCAAATGTCCCCTCAGATGACTCTAATTTTTGAAACTATGGATCTTTCCCAGGCATCAGTAAGTTTTCTATTTAATGAAAATATAAAAAAAAATTTAGTCTATTCAATGCACAATAAAATGAGTTGACTGTTTTTCCTTAGCCTGCTACAGTCAGTCGTTGTGGCATGATTTATTTGGAACCCTCTCAGCTGGGCTGGAGACCAATTGTTACCTCTTGGCTGAATAAACTGCCTGAACCTCTGAATTCAGAGGAACATCAAGGTCTTCTGCAGGGACTTTTTGATTGGTTGGTACCACCAGCATTAAGAGTCCGTCAGAGACAGTGCAAGGTATTTTTTGTCATTTTTTCCTGCAGTAGTTAGTGGCCATTTCCATTCTGTTACCCTTGGTAGGAGGTGACTGTTCTCTCATGACAAGCACAGTTAGAATGAATATGTGACTCTTGGGACCAGTGTGAAGAGCTAAAATGAGAATGTCAGCTAAGGCTTGAAACCTGATCATAGTTTTCATCTTCTTATTTTAAAAAGTAAAGTATTAAAATAAGTATTTTAAAGTATTTAAAACACTGATTAAAAAGTCTTCCCAAGAGAATTTTGTACATTTTTTTTTCTTTAAAGATCTCATGTTGCTTAAGGAAATACTTTTTTTACGTTTTAGAGGAAATGTGTAGTTCCTTGCAAGCTCAGTGTGACATGCTCAGAATTTTGCTCATGTTTTGCTGTAGCTACTTCTGTGGGTTTTGTTTTGCTTTAGGGTGTTTAATTGCAGTGTTCACATGGTAGCCATGAACATAGTTAACAAGCTAAAGGTCTTGGCATTTCAATGACTGAGGAAGGCAAATGATCTTCTGAGTAAAAGTCAGTGTAAACCTTGCCTTCTAGTGTGTGTTTAAAATTAGCCAGTGATCTAATTGTTTTAGTATTTTATCTCCAAAATATAAATTAACTAAAAGAATGCAAAGTATGACATCCAACCTTTTGAATCTCTTAGGAACTGGTACCCACAAGTGAGATCAATGTTGTAGTAGCTCTCACAAGGATTTTTGAAATGTTGATTTGTCCAGCTGTGGAAGAAGATCCCACCAACAAAAGCATCCGTGCCTGGATTATGGTTGGTTTTTTAACATGGAAAGAAATGTGTATTTGTTTCTCTAATATGCTGGTTTTCAAAACAATTTTATTAATCTAAGTAACTTTAATTTGTGAATAAGAGACATGTGAAACAATTCTACTACCTTCTTTCTCTCTCTGCCCATACTCTGGAGGTACCCAGATGAGATGGAAGTCTTACAAGTGACAAATATGATTAAAAATGTTACTCTTTTTTCCAATTAAATAGGACAGTGCTTTTATTAAATGTACTTTTTAAGTAACCAAGAAGTTAGCTAAATCAAAGAGTCTTCTTTCTCTTAAAGGAAATAAATATTCATGCAACACTGATTGGCATGTTTGTTTGAGCAAAAATTTCTATGTAAGAGGGTTTTCTGACAGTTATATTAGGTGGATCCTCTGTCTGACCTTATGTGATTATTCTTATGAAAAACTGAAGAGAGGAGAATGTGAAAGTAGTTATTTAAAATTAAATTACAAAATTCCTAGATCCTGGTTTGTCATTAGAACTCTTCTCAGGCTTTGTCATCTGACATACTGCTGAAGTCAGTGGCCTTTATTTTTTGTTCTCTCTCTCTTTCTGTCCTTGAGTAAGATTATTTATGTCCTTTGTCTACAGTCAGATTTCTAAATCTCTTTAGGCCAGGGGTATTCAAGAGCAATTGCTTACATTTCCCTGCTTAACAATATTTTTTAGAATTATGTTTGTTAATCAGACTGTACAAGGTTCATGTAATGTGTCAGCTTATGATACAGTTATTAACTTTCTGCCTTTGCAGGGTTGTTTTGCTTTTGCCATAATCTGGTCCATTGGTGGAATTTGTGATGGTGACAGCAGGACAATTTTTGATAATTTCTTGAGGGAAACTTTGTTGGGGGAATCTGAAACAAATCCCATCCCAGAGAATTTGGGAACATGGGAGTGTCCCCTAGAAGAGAAAGGCTTGGTCTATGACTACGTGTATCAGGTAGGATTGGCTTCTGCATGCACTGAATAGATTCTTACAGTCCTAACAGAAGGAAAATGCAGCCAGGTGGGTTTTTTGACTGTACAAAGCCTGTTGGATGTTGCAGAGTGTTGGTTGAATTAAATCCCACAGTACATTTTTCATTTCTTTTTCAAATACCAGTGTACTGACCAATTTTTTAATAAAGTACTAAGATGTACATTTCAGTTATATTTGTAATACTGCCACTGCATATTTCTTCTGTAACCCAAGCTCAGCTGGCAGATTCAAATCTACTTTTGTTTAGAAGGAATAATGTGGACTGTTCAGAAGGAAAGCAGAATATTAAGCCCATAGGTAGTTTGTCTTTTTTAAGCAATTTTTGTTTATAGTGCCTAATAGACTGCTTTCTTTTGGGCTTTTGTTGTGGTTTTCTGTATATGTGGGTTTTTTTGTTTGTTTTCACGGAACAAAGTTTTTAAGAAAACAAAGGAGTCTAAGTTTAGGTATGTACTTTAATTCTTTGTTAGTGAGGTAAAGCAAACTAAATATGTGAACTTTTGAAACATCAAATATTCATTCATTTGTTAAAATCCATTACTTGAATTTTTCAAAAGTGAAGTAGTAGAGAAAACCCTTCATATGTGTAACACCAATCTGTTCTACATCTGTGTTTCTTCCTAGCTCAAAGGCAAAGTGGGTTGGGCTCACTGGAATGAATTCATTGAACAAATTAGTTACAGTGATACAAATGTGAAGATTCAAGATATGATAGTCCCAACGATGGACACAGTTCGCTATACCTATTTGCTAGACCTCTTCATTACCCATGGAAGGTAAGTTGCTTCACTACAAATTTCTGAAGTGAAATTTGATCATAGGTAGAAATACCTCTTATTCTTTCCTTTGAGTTCATTGTTTTTATCAAACCCTCAGTTTACTTGGCCTTTTAAAACAGACATTTACTACAAACAAAAAAAATCTGCCCTAAAAGTCTGATTTTAGTTTTTTTGTGAATCCTTATTACAATCTAAACTTTAGTATTTGCAGTCTGATGATGAGCTTAGGACAGCCCAAAAATTGTTGCACCCTCTTTCTACTTTGGCAATTAAATACATATTTTAGGATTTTTTCTGTGATTAATCCTATGAAAATAATTTATATTAGTCATGGTCAGATCATATAAGAGAATAAAATAAAAACTAGCCTCAGGTTCCAAGGCCGAAAGCTTTATGAAGTTTGAATTAATGAAAGGCCAATCTGGAGAAATTTACCTCCCCTGTGTGTTCATATACTCCAACACCAGTAGAATGAGTGAATGAAAAATGTTTATTTATCCTCCCATTTTCTTGATGATGGAAGCAAACTAAAATTATGAGAGGGTTTAATGAATATCTTAGAACACTTCAGTTTCTTCTTTAGGCAGGTAATGTTTTTGGAGGTAGAAGAAGGAGGGCAAGTTAGTAAAACCTTTGACTTCTAGCTGCTTTTAGTTTACAATGTTAGGTTTCTGCAGTCTTTGTGCTTTATTTCTTTGTGAAGACCACTGCTTCTAGTGGGACCAACAGGGACTGGGAAATCCGTGTATGTCAAGGACAAGTTAATGAACAACTTGGAAAAGGAGCGCTTCTTCCCGTTCTTCATTAATTTTTCAGCTCGGACCAGTGCCAATCAGACTCAGGTTAGTAGAACAGATCATTTTGGTCTCAGGACATTGTGGATGTGAATATGTAATCTGTGCTCTGAGTGTCCTGTTTGCATTGCAGAACATTATTATGGCCAGGCTGGACAAGAGGCGCAAAGGAGTTTTTGGCCCTCCAATGGGAAAAAAGTGCATTATTTTTGTAGATGATATGAATATGCCAGCCTTGGAGAAGTATGGGGCACAGCCTCCTATAGAACTTTTAAGACAGTTCTGTGACCATGGATTTTGGTAATTATTTGAAATACAACTGAAAATTTTTGTTGATGTATTTGCTGTTACTTTTTTATTCCCTTGAATTTTATTTTCAAATCTTTTTGAAGTGGTTTGTAAATGTTAATGTAAATTTAGTTTATATAAAAATGCATTATTTAAAATTGAAGCAACTTTTATTTTACTCTCTAAGGACTTCTCAGTTTAGGAAATTCATGATCAAATTAATTTTGAGTGTTTTAGAATGTTCTAGTGCTGAGCAGCAGAGTTAGTATATGCAAGTAAAATTATTCATTTACACCTTGATTATTTTAACTTTTTTTTTTCCAATATAGTTTCTTGTTCTTTTTCTCTCTTTCCCCTTAGATTGAGTTGGCAGTTTTCTGTACATATCTATATATATGCAGTTATATAAAACTTCTGATTTTATTTCTTATGTTGGTTTCCCCTATTATCCATGTTTCTCATTCATTATTCAGTAAATTTTTTTTAACAAGATCTCAAAAGGTTTTTTCAAATTCACAGTGAAATCAGGTATGATAATAGGCATGAAATAAAAAAAGTTGAAAGTCTTCCCTGCTTTTGAGGTTTTTGGCTTTGCTTATATTGGAAGATAGGAACAGGTGTTTTCCTGAGTCTGGATCATTCTGTGATTCCAAGCACTTCTCAAATACAGCTGCTCTTGTGATTCCAGGCACTGCTCCAATATCTATTGCTCTTGAATAGAGATATACCTTGATATTTTACAGTTTTAATACTCAAAATTTCGTACCAGGTTTTACAGAACGCAGTTTAAACAAATAATCTTTCTTTCCAGCCAGGAAATGATATGTTGAGATTAACTGGTGCACAGTAAAAGGACTAGATGTTTTATTGTATTTTGGGGAGGAGGGGTTGTTTGTTTTTAAAAAGATAAAATACATAGAAATATATATTATATTACATAATGCCTACTATGTTTATATATTTTTAATACTTTTTTAATGCATGCAGGGGGTGGTCTGTCATATAGATGCATCTAAGGTGTAACAAATGTGTTATATCTGTATTTAAGTGTGACATGGCATTTTATTTTGAAGGTATGATTTTAAGGACACCTCTAAAATCACCCTTGTTGATGTCCAGCTGCTGGCTGCTATGGGGCCCCCAGGGGGTGGGAGGAACCCTGTCACCCCTCGGTTCCTGCGGCACTTCAACATCTGCAGCATCAACTCTTTCAGCGATGAGACAATGATCCGCATCTTCTCCACCGTCGTTGCTCTTTACCTAAAGATTAATGAATTTCCTCCTGACTTCTCCACAATTGGAAATCAAATTGTCACTGCCACCTTAGAGGTAAGAGGCCAATACCTTACTGGAAATTTCCTTCAATTTGTTCACTGAAGTTCCTTTGTCTCTACAATTATGTAGTGTGAAAGGGTTTTTTTGAGTAATAACATTTCAGAAGACATTTAGGAATCATGATAACAGTACAGTCAGTGTTACTTTTTGATTTTGTTGCTCTCTATTGTTTTTACCTGAAGGTATATAAGAAAGCCATCAAAAATCTTTTGCCCACACCAACCAAATCTCATTATACCTTCAACCTGCGGGACTTTTCCCGGGTTATCCATGGCTGTTTGCTCATTAAGAAAAGTGCAGTTCAGAACAAACACGTGATGATTCGGCTGTTTGTACACGAGGTGTTCCGTGTCTTCTACGACCGTCTGGTGGAAGATGATGACAGAACCTGGTTGTTCAATCTAGTGAAAGATATTGTGAAAGAGCATTTCAAAGAAGTATTTGATAGAGTTTTTGCACACCTGAAGGAAGGAAGCTCATCTGTGAGTATCATGTTTAACCTGTTGCAAAAGAATTGTTTTTATTGCAAATTTAGGACATGAGAGTTAATTATAGGTTAAATTTTGATTCAAATGCACATGAAAATTTGAGTTGAATTTGGCCAAATGTCTTCATAAGGAGAAAAGTGTAGAAATAAAAAATTTACTGGAGGGTTTAACTGTTGTACATGGGTATTCTTTTTGAAAAATATTATATTTAAAATGTGCTAGTTTTCCTTAAAATAAATTTGTACATCTGCATCCTGTGATTGTTATTAAATTTTAGTATCCAAAATGCTGTGTCAGTGTGTTATATTTTATGCCTTCTTTTTTTTTTTTTTTTGTTTGTTTGTTTGTTTTATATCCTTTGTAGTTGCTTTCATGTATAGAAGAAATAACTTTGTGGTCTTAATTGTCCATTTCATAATATACATCTGTATGAATTTGATGTAATCTGAAGGTCATGATTATGAGACTGTTAGTGGCTATTTGAGCCAATTTTTTTGGAAGAATTATTGGTATTCCAGGAATTCCAAATTATTGGAATCTTCCAATAATTATTGGAAAAATTAAGAATAACTGTATAGCTCAATGCAGGAAGCATAACTTTGAAGAGTGTGCTGTCTGTGAATCAAAATATTTTGGAGTGCTTATTCTTGTGTCTGGGGTATTTGTCTAAATTCTCCTTTGTTTTCTAAAATTACAATAAGAAATATATCCACTAAATATTAAACTTGACTTCATAATTTGCTGAATATTTGTCATAGGTAACAGAAGAAAACATGAGAAGTCTGTGTTTTGGTGACTACATGGATCCAGACCTTGAGGGAGATGAAAGACTTTATGTTGAGATTCCAAGCATTGAGGAGTTCAGTGATGTTGTGGAGCAGTGTCTGGATGAATATAATCAAACCCAGAAAACAAGAATGAACCTTGTTGTTTTCAGGTGTTTATGATCTGTTTTATTAAGAGCTTTAAGCTGTAGTTGATAATTCAGTATATTCAATTTTGTGGGCTGTGGTTTTCTGTATGTCTCCTCTCCTTTTTGCATCCTTTATAGTGTTTGTAGTGTTACACCTTTATGAATGGAAGTATACTGATTTTTTCTTCATGCTTCTCCTTTTTCTACCTGAAAGTAAATAATGAGAAGCTTTTCTCCTAAAGGGCTTTGAATATTTTCCTTAGTTGTTACAGAAAGATTGTGCACTGAATCAGGTAGGTGCTGTACTTCTCCTAGGCCTCTGTCACCAGTGAAGATGGATGTCACTGGACTTTCATTCGCCAAGGACAAGCATCCCACGAGGGAGATGTTCACAATCAAAGCTGTCTGTCTGCTCTGTTGTGCAGCACAGCCATGCACCCAGCTGGTGCTGCAGCTAATCCTGTGAAATTTTAGACTCTGCAGGCCCTTATTGTTACCTTAACTTGTGATCATGCAGAGCTACAACTGAGAGAGATTAGGAGGTCAAACTCCTTCCTCCTCCCTGTTGCTAGAGATTACCACCTCTTCATATTTGCCAGGGTAACCTGACACGTCGATACTTCCTGAAGGTGATGAGGGTTACTTCAAACAGTTCTAGTAGCAGCTTATTTTAGTCTAGGTCATTTTGCCAAGCTGGATTTCTGAGAGCCTGTATGTACAGCTAGGCTCTCAGTTTGAAGAGCTGGCAGCCTCTGATCAAAGGCCACTTCCTGGGTGTAGGAGCAATATTGCAGTGACCTCACTGAACAGCAGCCAGGAGAGCCTGTTGGACTGCAGCCTTGGAGTTGTCTCATGGATAACATCTGAATTTGTTTCTTTTATTTTTCTAACCAATAAAAATAAACAAGAATTTATCTTTTTTGAAATGTTTGAAAGTTTTTTTGAGACTACTTTTAATAGCTGCTCAGCTTGCTTTAATTACCCCGTGCTCTGTGCTTAAGCAGGGGATCTCCTATAGGCCTTGCTTCATGTTCTGAGATAAATCATGCCTGAGTTTTGACAAGGACTCTCAGTAATGTGCAGATACTGCTTCCTATGTCAATTCCACATATCAGTTACAAAACAGTGTATCAGGTAGAGGAAAGGGAGATGTTTGTTGATATAAACCATGTTCCCCCAGTGGTTACTTTAAAAGGATACTGAAATTGCTATTCTTCAAGAAGGTTAAAATTGGTAATACTGCTGTTATTTTGAAGTAGAGAATTAATGGTTTTCATTTCCTTTAACACATTTATCCTTCCAGTACTCCTGTTCTTACCTCTGCATGTTCTTTCTAGCAATTTGCAGTAATTTAGCTACACACTGATATTTGTATAATAGAAGAATCATAAGTTTTACTTTATTTTGTGGTTCAGAATTATAAGTTTTATTTTATTTTGTGGTTCATGCCCACTCTCTTTCTTCCTCTTCCTTTCTACCCCACCACACCCTGCATTCAGAAATTTGTTTTGGAGATGTTAGTCCTTGATTTGTTTCCCAGATTTACGGGTGCACAGGTAGCCCTGTGTTTCTGCTCTTTGGGTAATCAGTGTGTTCCACTGCAGGTACATGCTGGAGCACTTGTCTCGACTGAGCCGCATCCTGAAGCAGTCTGGGGGCCATGCTCTGCTGGTTGGGATGGGGGGAAGCGGGCGGCAGTCTCTGACCCGCCTGGCAGCCTTCATGGCAAGAATGTGCGTTTTTCAACCAGAGATTTCCAAGACCTATGGTACAAATGAGTGGAGAGAAGATCTGAAAGTGAGTATTCATAACCTGTCTACATTTTGACTTAATTTTAAAGAAGAAACAAAAAATTTTGTTTTGGAACCTACAATTTTGTTTTGGAACATACAGTTTTGTTTTGGAATGTACAATTTTTACTGTTTTGCATTTTCAGAGACTTCTGAAGAGTGCAGGTGTTCAAGGCTTGAAAACTGTATTTCTCATCACAGATGCACAAATTAAAGAAGAAAGTTTTTTAGAAGATATTGACAGTGTCCTCAACACAGGAGAGGTTCCCAATATTTTTGCAGCAGATGAAAAACAAGAAATTATAGAGGTATCTTTAGAAACTCTCTTTAATTTCACCTCCCTTTTAATCTACTTGGTCAGTTCAATGTGAAATGTGGCTTTTGGACATTTGCACTTAATTCTGTGACTTCTTTGTGAGGCTTTAGATAAATCAACTTAGTAAACTTATAGAGTAGTTTATGCCAACTGCAAGCTTTAATTCTGACCTACTCTGTTCACAAACACATCAAGTTGTGCATGTAGAGAACTTGCATTGTTCACAAATACCCTGTGGCTGTGGTTATTTTTGTAGTGTATTGTGTAGGACAAGATTGTGCATCATAATGTTTTCATTGATCAGTGAAGTGCAAAGATGTGACATTTTTATTGGAACACATGGCCTACCTTTCTCAATAGACTCCAACTCTCTGGGGCACTAGGGCATTGTTAGACAGAATTTCATAGTGGGCAAAGGTGCTCTGTGACTTCAGGCTCTGAAGTAAGGATGCAATGTACTCAGGCAAATTAAAAAAAAAAATCAGGCTTGGATTTTCACAATAGCAGTCCCAATTTGGGAGGGAGAGACATCAATCTTTGTATACGTCAAGTTGGAAACTTCATGTTGCAAACAATATTTGGAACTGCATGCTGCGCTGTCTCCCTATCTCTGTATGTTTTTACTAAATTAAGTGGGTATGCTTCTAGTAGATTTTCAAAGTGGTTCTTAGTACACACACAAATGTTCTTTGTTACAATATCTGTATCACTTTATAGATGTTACTCCTGGTTTTTCTTGCCCTTAAATTATGGAGCATGTTGATACCTGAATTCATGTATCTTTCAAAGAAGTTAGATTATAATTCTTGTGATCTTTTTCTATTACTATTTCATTCTTACCAGGTATATAGTGGCAATATTAAAATAATATGGCTCTTTTCCAATTTTATAGTTTGTGTGAACATAATCAGAGGGTATATGCTGGAACTTGGTAGCTATCCACAATGTGCCAGCTGGAGCAAAGTTGGTTTTTATTCATTTAAATTTGCTCCCTCCGAAGAATTCTTCTTTTACTCTTTTGTTATGATCTACTCTCTGTTGCTCAGAGCAGCAGATGATCATTTCTGGAACGCATTCAAATACTGAAAGGGTCACAGATAAATAGTGCAATCCTCTTCTCCCACAGTATTTACTACTTGTTCTGGTTTTCTACTTTATTTTGCCTGTTTCATTTCCACTAAAAAGTTTAATTTCCTGGCGATGCTACCATTAATAGGATTGCTATAGGACTTCAGATGTGCTTAATGAGAATTTATGTAAAATTTTTTATGCTATGTATCATTCCTAAGGGTGTTCGTGCAGCAGCTCAGGCTGCTGATAAAGGTGAAGAACTCAGTCCTTTGGCCTTGTATGCACTTTTTGTGAACTTGTGCAAAGAAAATCTCCACATTGTGGTGGCATTCAGCCCAATTGGAGATGCTTTTCGCAATCGTCTGCGACAGTTTCCATCGCTCATCAACTGCTGTACTATTGATTGGTTCCAGGTATGGGAAAATATTTATATTATTTCCTCCAAAATCTGCTTCAGCTCTCAAGCACTCTGTATTTCTAAGTGCCATTAGATTTTCTTTTATCTTCCTTGTAGAAGTACTCCTTGTTTTCCAAAATTTTAAAATTGCATAAGCCTTTTCTGTAATATTTTGGAAGCTCTTTGATGTGTGATCTCAACATTTCTACATTTAAATAAAGTTAAATTTTGTTGCTACATGTTTCTGAAGTATGAATAGTCTTAGTTTGATGATGGATATTTGTAATTTTATTACATAATGTGTATGTTTTAGAGGACTAGAGAAACCATTTCATTGTGACTTTAAAATTATCTTAATTGTGGCTGCCTATTAAGCAGGTCATCTGTTGTAGGAACGACCAGCAAATACAAATCCTGATGTTCATCAGTAGATGTTTTATAGCAGAATAAAACTCAGAGAGATAGTATCAATGTTAGCAGTATTGCTCTCAGTAAAGCACAGTTAGCTCTACAGCTTGGCCCAGCGGATGTCAATTAGTTTTTCTGCCAAAGGACGAATAGACACAGAACTGTTTGGATGGAATGTTACTGTGTACTTTGAGCTAGAAGATCAACCAGGAGCTGCCAGAAGAGATTGCATAGGTGCTGCCTGAGCTAACCAACCCTTTTATCAGTTCATTGTTCTTGAGACACAGCTGGGACTAGTGTGTCTCATTCTGCTGGTTTGGATGGTAAAACTTGGTTTAACATTTGAAGACTGCTAAGAGTTGGATTTTACAAATTCTTCCTTCCTCACTTCTCCCTCAGCCGTGGCCTGAAGATGCCCTTGAACGTGTGGCCAGTAAGTTCCTAGAAACACTTCAGCTCACAGACACTGAGCGCCAGGCAGTTGTGCCCATCTGTAAATACTTTCATACTTCAGTTTTGTCACTCTCTGAAAGGTCAGTCTATGGCTTTTGCAAACAATCATAAAGTATTAGGTGACTGAGTTCAATGCGACTCATTTATATATTAAAAGTTAACACAACTATTTGCCTTAATAAAAATTATATAAAATCACTGAAATTATTAATTTCAATCAAACAGTTACATAACTTTGCTAGTGATAAACTAAAAAATAAATCAAAATTTAAGTTACTCTTTTACTTTTTAAATAGGTTTTTACAAAGTCTGGGACGCCATAATTATGTTACTCCTACTTCTTATCTTGAGCTTATTGCTGCATTTCAGAGACTTCTTACTGAGAAACGAGACAGTGTAATGAAAGCCAAGAAGAAATATGTGAATGGGCTAGATAAACTAGCTTTTGCTGAGTCACAGGTGAGTTACAACAAATATGGAATTGAAATTATGAAATGTTTGTCAACTGCAGGTCTTTTTCTGGAGAAGTCACTCAAAACTGCTACTTCAGATTTTGTTTAGCTCAATCTTCAACAGTAAAACTAACAAATGTATTTTTCCTTTTCTTTCCTGCAATCACAGCTCTTGTGCTAAAGCCATACATCTCTAAGCATATATTGTAAAGTAGCATATGAACAGAGCTGTCATTTCTTTGGTGGTTAACAGGTGACTGTAAGTGATCATAGTTCTTAGAATTAGACATTGTATGTAGGAGATAAAAATAAGTCTTGGGAATATTTTGGTTTGAAACTGAATGTAGCATTAACAATCCATAAATTAGTCATTAGGTAAAATCTAGGTCTTAAAGAAATTGCTGGAAATTGTGCTTGACCCTTCTGGATCCCACCTGATTCTTTTGTATATGCATAGGTTGGTAGGATGAAAATAGAATTAATTGAGCTGCAGCCCAAACTGGAAGAGGCTAAAGTGGAAAATGCAAGCATGATGAAGGTAGAGTTTATTCAAATACAGCTTTGTGGCTTTTAATGTAAGCATGTGTCTTATTTCACTGATGTGTGACTTTCAGAAAGTAGGAGTTGAATTGAGGTTTTTGAGCTCACTCCTTGTTTACAGAGGTTTCCAGTATTTTGACACTGGTTATTTATGGTTATAGCCTTAGGACATAAATAAAATTTCATTCTTTATATAAAATACATTCTCTGGATATACAGTCATTGCCTAAGCTCCTTGCTGAAGGATGTTAGAGGAACTTTCATGCTAAAAGTGATTGAATCAGGTTTCCCAAGTTGATTCACAAACATTGTGAAAACCTGAAGTAGTTTTTCCATGTGACCAGATATGACAAAACAAACAAGAACAGTTTTGCATGGTCTGTCTTTGCATGCACAGGCATTATATGATTGATTTAGAAAAGGATCCTGGGAATTTAGTGGGATTTAGGATCAAAAATCTTGGATTTTTTGAAAATTCCAGTATATGAATATATACACATACTTATTTAGTATGTGACTGTAGCATCACTAAAAGTGCATGATTTAATTGCCATGTTATACACTTGTTTCTGATTCCTAAGTGTTTTTACAGATACAGTGATATCTCTTCTGCCTCTAAGAAAACAGAATGACACTTCCCTAGAACTGCAAAGGGAGTTGGATAAAGGCTTGACTTATCCCTGGAAAGAAAATAAATTTCAATAGTCAGTGTTACAGCCTATGAAGATAAAACTCCCTGTAAAAGCTCATCCATTTTAGTTACAGTGTGATGTGCAAACATGAGGAGCTTCTCCTGAACTTCAAACATATTTTAAATAGCTTTTTTTGAGAGTAATCTGATATCACTTTATCTCCTGTTAAAACTCCGTGATGATGTTGCAATATGCTAAGAAATTATTCCCTTAACATAAATTGAAATGATGTTAACATATTAAAAACTTCAATGGTTCCTTTATATTTTACAGTATTCCATAAGTTCTATAGTAGATAATTTCAGTTTATTTGATCATTCATGGCACAATATAAATAAAGCCCACTCATGGTTTTTCTTTAGATTATAGAAGTAGAATCTGCAGAAGTAGAAGAAAAAAGAAAAATTGTTAAAGTGGATGAAGAAATTGCTACAACAAAAGCTGAAGAAGCTCAGGCACTGAAAAATGAATGTGAGAGTGACCTGGCAGAGGCATTGCCGGTCATGGAGGCTGCAATTGGTGCTCTTGACACTTTGAAGGCAAGCTGATCTAAATTTCAGCATTTGAAAGTGTTATGTAACTCTCTGAAATGAAGTAGGAATTTTGAAGAATAAGAGATGACACAAAAGTGTATCAAAAATATTCTGACCTGAAATTTTTAAAGCACAATTTTATTTAATCATTAGTTTACAGTTTATTAGCATTTATTTAATTTTTTTTCCTCTGCATAGAGGACAGTGATGGATATTGTTAATCATGATGGTAACATTTTATCATCCCTTCTAAAAGTTCTCTGTTATCACTTATGTTCATTGGTAATGGTGTTATAATTCCTCTTTTTCTATCAGTTCATCTACTGAGTGCTGAGAAAGACATAATACTTCATGTATTTTTTATTTTAGCCTTCTGATATAGCAGTTGTCAAAACAATGAAAAATCCTCCCTCTGGTGTCAAACTTGTCATGGCTGCTGTCTGTGTCATAAGAGAAAAAAAACCTGAAAGAATTGCAGATCCTTCAGGATCTGGAGGCAAGGTAAAATGGCAGACAATAGTCTGAAAATAAAATGTAATTCATGTTCTTTCCAACATTTATCCAATAAACAAGATAACCCAAGGTCCATTAAAGTAGGCAAGTACTTATAACCTCCACCCAGGATTTTACTGAAAACTTTCAGAATTCCTTATTTTCCAAATTTTTTAATGTGCCAGATTTAATTTGCTTTACACATTTCTTGAGACTAGATAATACATAACTTCCCTGAAACACTGTTTACTTTTTGACTGAAAGTATGATTGGAAGGAAATGTTTGATCTGACAGACTTTCTGCTTTACTGGCATCTCAAGGAGATACCAGATTATCAGTATTAAATATTCATGGATTTTAATTAAATGAGGTTTGTAATTTTTTGTATGCGTATTTGTTTTAAAGCCTGAAAAACTATTTTCTACTATGTTTTGTAGATTTGGGATTATTGGGGTGTGAGCCAGAAAATGCTTGGCAACATTAATTTCTTAAAGGAATTGAAGGCCTGCTCTGAGACACCCATTCCGGTAAGGCTTTTTCAGTAATTTTTACCAGATACTTTCTTGCAGGGAAAAAAAAAAACAAATGAGCAAATGCTTTTTGGAGACATCATTTGTCCAAATCAATCAGTTTCTTCTGAGCCTGTGTCCTTTTAGCCTCATTTCACATATTCTGTTTTGGGAGTTGTCTGGGGTTTTTCAGTGGTACCAATGGACATTTGATCCATGTCCAGCCTTCCTATGCCTTTTTCTTTATTTGCTAGTTTTACTAGATCAACCATTCAGCATTATAAACTTCTTTTTATAGTTGACTGTCCATTGCTGCCTTTCTTAACATCTTTTTCTAATTGTATTATTTTTGATTAAATGAATGAATGATGACAAAATGAGTAATATTTTGTTAATTATACTGGCAGATATACAATAAATGCAGAAATGTCCTAGCTATATAACCTTTCAAATATGACCTTTTATCCAAGAGTGTGATTCTTGCCCTTTGCTGAATTAATTGGAAATTGAATATGCTTTGTACTTGATAAAATACTCTTTGCCCTTTATAAAACTGATCCCCAACAGTAGGCACAAGCAATTACATTTTGTATTACATTAGGAGAAATGAATTTTTATAGTGTCCCCAAAGTTGTGTATTGAGAAAAAGACAGCAAATAATGGAATTGGTATGTTTTGCACAAGGGGCAGTGTAAATTAAGGCTTCTGTGTGACTGTAATGTGCTTATGGAGCTGCCACATGGAAGATACAGCAAATGCATGATTAGAAAGGGTAAGGATAGGATTAGAATGAAATCAGGAAAAGATTATGTAACATGACAGGAAGATCAAAACAATCAAATGAGCAGTGATTTCTACAACAATTATCATGGAATAGTTCTTTGTTATGTCATTGTGTAGAGAAATGGCAATGAATCAGTTCAGTTTGGAAGTGTCAGCTGTGAGATCTGATGGGCTAAAATGCTTTTGGTCCCCAGGACGCTGTCATGCAGAAGATTCGGACTGAGTACCTGACTAACCCAGAGTTTGATCCACAAGTGGTGGCTAAAGCTTCCTCAGCAGCAGAGGGTTTATGCAAATGGATTAAGGGAATGGAAGTTTTTCACAGGGTATCAAAGGTGTGGTTTTGGTCCTTGCCCCTTGGTGCTATGGAATCTTCCTTTGCTCCGTGTATTCACCCTAAGCATTGTACTTAATAATAAAGTTACACAAATGTACTAAAGCATTTGTGGATTGGTTGTAATTGAATAGGAGATTGAACCCAAAAAAGAACGTTTAAAAGTGGCAGAGGAGTCCTTGGCAGTGACAATGGAGCTGTTGAATCAAAAGAGAGGAGAACTTGCAGAAGTTGAAGGCCGTTTGGCTGCTTTGGAAAAAACCTTTGCTGAAAAGACAGAAGAAAAGGCTCGTTTGGAATTCCAGGTTGATCTGTGTGCTAAAAAACTGGAACGAGCAGAGAAGTTGATTGGAGGCCTTGGTGGAGAGAAAACAAGGTCAGTTTAAAGTTCAAATGTGAGATAAAACAACCACTGTAGAAACGGAACTTGAAATTATGTTCTCTAAGCCTTTAATGCTGTGTTTCTGTCTGAGGACTGTAACACTAAAAAATGTCCTGCACCTTGAAATATTCCTAGTTGTTTGTAGCATAAAAATATGGGCAGCAACACTGGGAGAATTGTAGCAGAAATCTCTTCAAAATGAGAATAGAATACATGAATGGGGTTTTCATATTTTTCACCTATTCTTAGCTAAGATGAACAAAACCAACTTGGTTTTTAACATCAATATCATTAATGTGGAGGTTTCAGTATGACTTTTTTCTGCTTGTCATAGATGGAATCAAGCTGCATGTGATCTTCAAGTGGAATATGATAATCTGACAGGTGATATTCTGATATCAGCTGGTGTAATAGCATATCTGGGAGCTTTTACTGCTGGATTTCGACAAGACTGTACCAAAGATTGGAGCAAACTGTGCAAGGTTAGAAGGTTGTCTTAGAGTTAAATAAATGTTTTGGTTTTTTGAGACAACTGCAAAAGGCTTCAAAAATCCCTTGTAATTTACCTAGTGATAGCTTAGTAAACCTCATGGGTAAAGCAATGGGATCAATTCTGCTGATCCAATATTTTGTGGATTTGAATTTAATTAAATCAGTGAATTTACTCTGCACCTATAATTTACTCCAAAATACCATATTAGAAACAAGAGACCGTCATTGATTTTGTAAGGCTTGATTGTTACTGAAGTAAAATCTCATTGTTTTGTGTATTTTTCCTTTAAATAAAATAAATAAATTTAAAATGCAGTTATGTGTAATGTAAAACATTCCATAACTTACACCATCAAATATTTGCATGTTAATTATATGGTTAATTGTGTGGTTTGCAAAGGGACACTTTCAACACAGGAACCCTAACCCTTACACTTAACCCTAAGCCTAACCCTAATGGCATATGAATGCCATAATTCATAAACCAAATAAATTCATAAATAATTGATAAGTGATTTAGAAACACTTAAAATGCATGAAACAGTAACAAATCAGCACTGGATTACTGTACTGATTTAATGGAAGATTTAATTAGGTATTTCCAACTGTGTATGTATTTCTTAATTTATAACTTTATGTAACAAACCTCCCTCCATGAATGTACCAAAAACTGGACAAATCTTACAAAATTTGATAGGAGAGTACATATTTAGTGGGGAAATGTAGTTAATTATTGAAATTATGGTTTTATTTTCCCCAGGATTTTTCTTTATACATGACCTATTTCAGTCCCTTAAAACAAAATGCACATTGTCATTTTTGGTTGAAGTAGCATTTAATAAAGATATAAAGAAACCCAGAATAAAGAAAAACATTTATTTTGTTGGGTTTTCCCCCCTCTTTTTCAGGAGAAAGAAATCCCTTGTTCTGAGAATTTCTCTTTGAGCAAGAATCTTGGTGACCCAGTAAAAATAAGAGCCTGGAATATTGCTGGTTTGCCCACTGATGTATTTTCTGTAGACAATGGGGTCATCGTTGACAATTCAAGACGTTGGTAGGTGACAAAAAAGTTTAATTTTCAAATCCAAGCAAGTTCCCAGTTAAAAAAAAAAAAAGAATGACAGCGTGTCTTCTGTAGAGCAATATAATTTTAAAAGGAGTGGAATCTTTATAATCCAGGGGGGAGGTAGAACAATAATTTGCAAGAATTCTGTATTCTGGTTATTTTATGAAAATTGTTAAACATTTTTTGCAACTTTTATAGCTATTTCTGCTATTACTTTTAAAATTATTGTAAAACAGTTATGCATCCATTATTCACTGTTATCTTAAAATAACATAATTAAATTTTATCGCTTCTTCTCGACAGTCTAATACAGAAACATGTAAAATAGTTTAAAATTTTGGAAAATGCCTGCAAGCACTGAGAAAACTATCCTGTGTTTTCTAGGCCATTAATGATTGATCCTCAAGGTCAAGCAAATAAATGGATCAAGAATTTTGAGAAGGACAACCGTCTGAATGTTATCAAGATCAGTGACACGGATTATATGAGAACTGTGGAGAACTGCATTCAGTTTGGGACTCCACTGCTGCTAGAAAATGTTGGAGAAGAATTAGACCCATCTCTTGAACCTTTGCTGCTTAAACAGACATTTAAACAAGGTACAGCAGAATTAATTTCGAACCCTGAAGGACAGGACATTAATGTTCAGTTTGTAGTCTCTGGCACCACCTGATGTTTTTCATATTGCTCTCTTCTTGCCTTAATTCTGCCTCTGGTAAGAGAATGGTAATTGCACAAGAGTCTGAAGTTTTATTTTTTAATTAATGTCATTCTTGCCTATCATGAAAATGGTTTTATGTGAAAACCTTTTCCAGATCCCTATAGGAGACTAAAGAAGTTCTGTGAAGGAAACATTGTCAGTGAAATTGTTTTGTTTGTTGATTTTCATGTGTTTTAGTCTGATGATAATATTTGCTAAATTTTGCACAAATATAGCAAATAAAGCTGTCAAGACATTTTGCTTAAGGCATAGTTTTCACTGTACTTAGCAAGTAGCTATGAATTTGGTTTTCAACTTTTCCTCCTGTTGGATGACAGAAAAGTGCACATAAAGAAATTTATATTTTCCCTTCCTTCTTACCTAGTTTGTCTTTTCATGTTCAGAGTTAAAAACAAAAGGAAAGTAAAGCTCAAACACTTTTTTTCTTTGTGCTTTCCTCTTTCAGACAAGTAATTCAATGAAAGAATAGTCTGTAAGAATAGAATATTTGGGAATAATTCCACAGCTCTCTGTTGGCATCTCTAGTTTTTGTATATGCAAATTGGAAGTACTGTAGTGATAGGATTGACTTGATTTCATCTGCTGAGAGGGATAAGTGGCCTCATTGAGGTCTCTGAGAATTTTTATTAATAATTTTTACTTCTCAGGAAATTTGTCATTGGTGAGAAGTTTGCTTTTATTTAATGACAGAAGCATTTTTTTCCTATGAATAATTGGAGTAAATAAGTTTTCTTAATGTTTCTCTTCTTAACTTCAGGAGGTATGGAGTGTATCAGGCTTGGGGACAGCATTATTGAGTATTCCAGTGATTTCAAGTTTTTTATTACCACAAAACTAAGAAATCCACACTATATGCCTGAACTTGCTACAAAAGTTTTATTACTCAATTTTATGATAACACCAGAGGGGCTTGAGGACCAGCTGCTAGGTATTGTTGTAGCAGAAGAGAGGTAAGTCTCTCTCTATGGTAAACAGTCATTAAAGGTTTTTATGGCATAATTCCCAGGAAATGGGAAATTAATTTATTGTATAAAATAATGGATGTTACATGGTATGAATGTTGCTCAGTAACAGCTTTAAATTAAAATTTTATTATTTAAAAAGTTTATTAGGGAAGTGTTAGGGGTAAGTGTCCAGAAGTTAATTAAAATAGCAGATGTGAAATCATTGTTTTTTCATGGCAATTTTCTCCTGAAATATTCCTTGAACGTTAGAAAACTTTGTAAATATTATTTGAATCATTACTGTTATTTTTTCAGTGTGACTGAACTGCCTGACAAAGGTGTAGAACGATGAGGATTTCATTTTAATTTTGTATGAAATAAATGCAAAGTACCTCTGAAACTGATGATGGATCATATCTGAGCCCTCACAGAGGCATGGAGAAATAGTATCTGGTTTGGACAGGCATGTCTGTGTGACTGGGGTAAACTGTTTGCTAACAGAGTGTTCCAGCAGTAAACTGGCTCTGTGTATCACTTGGTGGGTTTTTTTCAGGCAGCAGAGATACAATAAAGGAAAAGTAGGATGCACTGCCATTTTCAAAATGCTCAGATGTTAAAGATTAGACCATCATTTCCAAGTACTTAGTACTGGGTAGAAGTAATGCAAAGAAATCTATACTCACCAGTATAAATAGATGTTAAACACCATAAACCTCCTTAAATTGAAAAGAATATTCATAAATAACTTCCTATAGGAAGAGGGAGTAATTTTCATGGGCATCTTTTGCAGTCAGTGCAAGATGAGCATTGACTGATTTTGGTTTTCTGTGTTTTTCTTCATTAGGCCAGATTTAGAAGAGGAAAGAAATGCTCTCATTGTTCAGTCTGCAGCCAATAAAAAGAATCTACAAGAAATTGAGAAGAAAATTTTAGAAACTTTAGAGTCATCTGAAGGTGATATTCTGGAAGATGAGACTGCCATCCAGGTCTTGGATTCTGCCAAAGTCATGGCTAATGAGATCACAAGGAAACAGCAGGTAAGGAGTACGTATGCTTCCCTCAATAATACTGAGACATTAAATATTAAAATTTGCAGCCAGCAGAAGGTCTCTGATTTGGATGCATAGCACAAAGAGCAAATTCTGTACTTGTGAAATGGAAAGAGAAATAAAATTGGATCTGTTCTAGAATCTTCACTGGGAGATTATTCAGTCTTTAAAATGTTTTAAAGTATGTGTATCTGCAGTGCAGGTAAATAGATCAGGCAGCACTGGGGTAGGGCCAAGTGCTTGTTTTACCTACTGGGGTGGTGCCTTCTGGAGCAGAAAAGTCGCTTTACTCTGGTGTTTCATTGCTGTAAGGAACTATTCCAGAAATGCTATTAAGCAGTAACATTTTGTAGAACATGAAGAGTATTAAGCCTACTAGAAGCTGTTGTTTGTCCCCTGCTGTTGCTGTGCAGATTGCAGAGAAGACAGAGCTGAAGATCGCGGAGTCGCGGGAGGCGTACCGGCCCGTGGCGCAGCACTCGGCCGTGCTCTTCTTCAGCATCGCCGACCTGGCCAACATCGACCCCATGTACCAGTACTCCCTCAGCTGGTTTGTCAGCCTCTACATCAGCTCCATTCACGACAGGTAAAGAGGGGCTCTCTGCAGAAAATAAAGGGATTTCCTTGTCTTCTTATGAATAGTGGAGGAAACTATTCATAAGAAGAGAACAAAACAGTTCTGGAAACAGTTTGCCTCCTTAAATGCAGGATTTTGAAGGAAAATAGGATTTATTAATGAATTATTTACTGTTAAAACAAATTATGAACTATAAGGATGTGATATATTTAAGTATTTTTAAGAATGTAACTTAGTGTGAAGTGAGGTTCTGAAATAGGCTCCATTTTGAAGACTGAGTGCCACCACTTAACTGTGGCAAATTGATTTCAACTTATTATTTTGCTTGGGACTTCTAAAAGTGCTGTAGTCTTTTAAAAAGACAGGGAGTATAGTTGAAATTTTGGGGAAACTGGCACCTAAGTCCCTTGTGGAGTCTGTGGATCTGATATAAATCCTCTGCAACCCTAAATAGATGAGATTTCTTAAGGATTGTATATGTTATTCAATTTGAAGTCTCAGTTTATCACTTCTTTTCTTTTTAGTAATAAATCCAAAGTTTTGAAGAAGCGGCTTCAGTATCTAAATGACCACTTCACCTACAATCTGTACTGCCAAGTCTGTCGTTCACTGTTTGAAACAGACAAGCTGCTCTTCTCGTTTCTGTTGTGCTGTAATCTGCTCATGTAAGCTCATTTTTGTTAAGTCTCTTACTAACAGAAACGAATGATTTTATCGTGGAAGCAGGTATTGGTGAAATGGAATGTTCTTGTGCATGTTGATAGTAATGTCTTTGGAGTAAGGTCATGAATACCTTGGGCTTTCTAAGATGTATAGTGTTAAAAAATGGAAGAGTGTGTGAGTGCATGCATCACCACTACAGGACACATTATGAAAAAAAAAGTGTGCCCATTTGTCAATAGTTTTGTCAATGATAAATCATTCTTTAAAGGATCTGGGCAGTGATGCATACATTTTGACATTATTTATGTCAAAACCAATTTCTGTTATTTAAGAAAACATTTTAGAAAGAAAACTTAGGCAGTAATGTGTAATGCCAACAACTTCTAGGTTTTTGTCTTTGTTTTTCATTTTTTCTCGTCTCTGTTACCCTTTTGCATAACATCATGTGATCTCAGATTCAGTCTTCTCCTTTCCACCAGCTGTTTAGTTTTCCTAATTTTATCTGAATACATTATGAAAGAAATGATATGTTCAAAATTGCATAACCACAATGTGCATACTTAATTAATTGCAGTGTGTACTCATCTGTACATGGATGTTCTTCCTGGGCCAATCTGTAAGGGTACTGTAATTGTAGAATGCATTATTTTCTGCAAAGCCTTTAAAAACCAGGAATAATTGCCCTTTAAAAGAGAAAAGAAATGCAGGTATTAGGAATAAGTTCTTCACTAAAAGTGCTGTCAAGCACGGGAACATGCTGCTCAGGACAGTGGTGGAATCACCATCCCTGGAGGCATTTAAAAGCTGTGTAGATGTGGCACTGAGGGACAGGGGTTAGTGATAGCTTGGCAGTGCTGGGTTAATGGTTGGACTTGGATCTTAAAGGTCTTTTCCAACCTAAACAATTTATTGATTGTAAGATTTACCTCTTGAAACCCTTCCTTTAGTATTGATCAGACATTTTTACCATGCAGTTTTTTAAGAATATAGAATATTGAGATCTAAGCTCTTACTGAAGTCGAAGCATTGCCCCTAAAGGGCAATGAAATGTGATTAATTTAAAACCACTGTTTATATTATGTAAAATTGTATCTCAATTACTGGTTGGATTTTTTATATATATAGGGCTAATCATGAAATAGAACATCAAGAGTTTATGTTCTTACTAACTGGAGGTGTGGGTCTCAAGAATGAGCACAAGAATCCAGATCCATCCTGGCTATCAGATAAGAGCTGGGATGAATTATGTCGTGCCAGTGAATTCCCAGCTATGGAAAGACTGAGGTATGGTAAAATACTGATGTGAATTGGCCTGAATTGGTTTTGACCAATACATATGTAACATGCTGAAAGAAATGTTTGCTATGTTTTCCAAATCTGTGCCAGAATGCAAAGGGGATGAAACCAGCCCCTTTTTTTCATTATCATGTTTGCTTCACTTATTCCTATCAGTCAGATCACTATTTATAACATTATGTAATACAACTATTTTTTCTAAATTATGTGAGGTGTTGCCTAAAGAAATTTTTTTTCTGAAATGTCTTCACGGTAGAGAAACAGTGTTTTAAGGGTTCAGTGAAAGGCAGAGGTGGTAGATGTAGCAGAATTCCACTGCAGTTCTGGGGAAGGAGTTTTTCTGGTAAACTCTCTTCTCCTGAACTTAGCACAATTTCACTGTGGGTTTAAATAGAATTTAACACTAAATTCTGGAGACAACATGGCTATACAATACTTCCATAAATTGACTGAGTGCAAATATTTGGAGCATTTTGATCTGAATGCAGTAACACTACTCTCAGAAGTTCTTGGAGGTTGTGTTTCAGCCCCTTTGGATTTTAAGTAGCAATGTGGATGATGATCCCACCTTTAAATAATCTGAGAGTTGTCCCATTGCCAAGGACATACTCTACATATTGTGTGAAGGAAAATAGAGCTTTTTTCCTACTTGAATTTCCTGGTAATTTTCTTCAGGTAAAGTGTGGTGTTTTCCTGAACTAGTGGAGGCAGAAAATTCACCCAGACCTATGAAGGTGCAAGCTGTGCTGTCTGGAGGAACAGACAGAACTTACTGTCAGCTTGGAACCTTTCAGGTGGAATCTCTCCTCAGCAGCATGATGGGAAGAGATTTCTCACCATCCAGCATGGAGAAGCTCAACTGTAGGATTATTTTCTGACATAAGATATGAAGTGTCTTAAATGACAATACAGTGTAATTTGCCTTTGATAAACATTAAAAAAAAGACTCCAGGTATTTATAGTACTTGTGGTTTTTTTCCTCTAGGAGTCATGTCTCTGAAAATATACGTGAATGGCAAAAAATGTATGATAGCAAAGAGCCTCAAAACTTTCCATTACCAGAAGAGTTGAATAATAAATTTAGTGAAATACAGAAGATGATCGTTCTTCGGTGCTTAAGACCAGACAAGGTAAAATGATCTGTTATGGAGTGTTTGTAGACTGTGCCATGCCTCTTCCAGTAATCAATCTGTTCTTCATTATATTTATTAAGAAAGTAAATGCTGTTCTTATTTTTCAAGTGACCAATGCAAACACCTCAAGCATCAGCTGAAATCTTTCTTTCTGACGTGATTTAATGAATCTTTTGGAGGATTCTCATTGTTCTAGCTCTCTTGAAATATTTTTTCATGCCTAGGCTGTTTCCTGGTGCACTCAATGTACTTGAGGACAGGACATATTAGCCTGAAAAAAATACACAGGTTATCTAATACCATGTGCTTTCATGCAAATGATAATTAAGGCAAAAAGAGATAAAATGTGTTGATCCGAATGACCAAGATGAACTTTCAACAAATTCTGCCTTTGGTGCTCTTAGGAAATTGTATTGCATTTTCTTTAGGAGCTATCAATGTTAGAATTTAAGGCATATTGCAAATACTCCCTTGAATTAATTAAAAATAATGATATTAATATATCCTAAGGGAGAATGTGCTTGTCCTCCACATCAGGAAAAGCCTGACTCAAGGTCTTAATGTTATTTAATATTATTTATACAAGGTATGCTATTCTTTATTTTCTAAAAACATTATTATTCCTCTTGTAAGGAAAAAATAAGGAGGGAGGTGTCAACAAGAGGTGAAACCTGAAACCTTTGCTTTTGGATCACTCTGCAAGACTCGTCTCAAATCTCTGCAAGCCAGAGAGGTGTCTGCAGGCTTGGGCATAAAAGACATTGTCAGATCTGCAGTTAAGTCTATATTAATGGTTTGTATTTGCTTTTTTTTTACCAGATTGGTCCAGCTATAACGACATTTGTTACTGAAAAACTGGGGAAGAAATTTGTAGAGCCACCACCTTTTGATCTAGCAAAAAGTTACTTAGATTCAACTGCTACAGTCCCTTTAATATTTGTGCTATCTCCAGGAGCAGATCCCATGTCTAGTAAGTATACACAGAAAGTAGGGACCTCAAATTCCCCTTCAATACACAGTGAGAATTATTTTCCATTTTCTGCAAGTAGATTTGAGTGCATTGTGTCAGACTGGTAGAATTCTGTGCCACTTCAAAATGCTAATTTGTATGTACATGTAAACAAAATAGTAATAGAAGTTTTTCAATTTTTTTTTCCTGACATAACTTCTTTTTAATATATGAGTGTTAAAATCTTATGCTTCTTTCTGTTCAAGGCCTCCTGAAACTGGCAAATGACAGAGAGATGGTAGGAGATAAGTTTCAGTCCATCTCATTAGGACAAGGGCAAGGACCAATAGCTACAAAAATGATTCAAACAGGAATGGAAGAAGGAACATGGGTTTGTTTACAAAATTGTCATTTAGCTGTCTCCTGGATGCCAATGCTGGAGAAAATATGTGAGGAGCTTGACAGTGAAAAATGTCACCCAGAATTCAGACTTTGGCTTACAAGTTACCCTTCACCAAAGGTATATGCATGGCCCTATAATCTCTGTTTAGGGAAAGGGAAAGTTGATGGCATTTTTAGGGAATCTCTGTATACCTGAATGATAAAAAATTTCTCTGAAATGCAATGAGCCTTTGAAGATATAGTTAAAACAAGAAAGGATATTTAAAAATAATTATAAATATGAGAATATTTATACATTTTGATACTGTGATGTGCAATATTTTGTGTTCTTCTCAATGAAACTGCAATCTGCCAGCATATATGATTAAGAAGGTGGGGTTTTTTTCCCCTCACATAAATTAAAAAAAAATAGTCTTGCATTTTATCTGTGAAGTGTTGAATACCAAGAAAACATTTTAAAATACAGGTTTATTACTTACAGCAGAGCCTTACTTTCTTGATGCCTTGGAGAATTTTTTATAAGCTGTTGACCTTTAAAATGGAATTTCTTGGAGATAGTTGTTAATGTAAAAAACCACAGAATAATAGTATATTGTTAATATAGAATCTATTCTACACTTTCTGAATGCAGCTTTGCTATTTTTTATTTCTAGTTTCCAGTAACCATTCTGCAGAATGGTGTGAAGATGACAAATGAGCCTCCTACTGGTCTCCGGTTAAACCTACTTCAGTCATTTCTTTCTGATCCTATTTCTGATCCTGAATTCTTTGCTGGATGCCCTGGGAAGGAGCTGGTAAATGTGCCTGTCTCTTGAGAAGATTTTGGACTTTGAGGTTTTTTTTATCCACAGATATATTGATTTCTGTCCAGTGAATAATTACAAGCTAAAATTTTTACTGTGGTTGTGAATTTAGGTTTTGCAGTGATAAAGATAATTAGTTAAGAATTACTTCTGCCAGGTAATTTCATGTAGCAATATTTTAAATGGTTTCTTAGGCTTTATTAAATCACTGACATGCTACACACACGTAGTACACAATGTACATGGACTCTGAGCATTGATTAGAAAGGCATGTCTGTTGTTACTGAGATGATAAGGACTGAGGAGACCTTTTCTTGCTACCAAATATTGCAGTGCCCATATATCTTATTGATACCTGGTGAACAACTTAGCTAATCATTACCTGTGAAGGAAGTGAAGAACAGTGGGATCAGAGATATGAATTATCAATATACATACGTGTGACTGCACCTAAGGACTTGCTTTAAAAATACATTTGTATTTTTTGTTTATCTAATGAACCTTAAAAATAAATATCTGGTGCTATTGGAATTCTTATGAAGTCAGTTGCCCTGGACATTAAAGAATATCATGGTACTTGAGGAACTGGCTAAATGTGCTTGCATTTGTGGAACTGTGTGTGCACTTGTTCCCTGGGCAAAAACCACAAGGTACTTAGTGGTACTGGATTTATAGCTGGGTGGAGAGTGGTAATCCAAGGGTGCTCAGTACACATGTTGCAGACCACCATGAACTTGCAGACTAGTTAATAATACATTTTTCTTTTGCTTTTCTCAAAGGTATGGGAGAAACTACTCTTTGGAGTTTGTTTCTTCCATGCTCTTGTTCAGGAGAGAAGGAAGTTTGGGCCCCTTGGTTGGAATATACCCTATGGATTTAATGAGTCTGACTTGAGGATCAGTATCAGACAGCTGCAGGTAAAATCATTGATTACCTCCTGAACTCTGATTTTGCAAAACACAACTGGGAGTCACAAGGAGCAATACACTGAAGTTACCTCAAATGTTCATAGATATTCAGGACTTCAGCTGTGAAGGCAAGGAATGTCAATCATATTACAAATATTTTCAAAATTACAAATGACATAAAAAGTTTAGATTTCTACAGACATATGGAATATAATGAATATATGTGAGTATCATAAAATTTAAATTTGTCACGTACAAGAGCTCACTGTTCTTGAGGTAGCACGTGTCAATGACAGTCACCTTTCAGGGTGGTTAAGTAGGAGGACATTTTTTTACATGTATACTGGTAGTTAACAGAGCTTCAGACTATTTTCCTTCCCCAAAACAAGACAGTGAACACTACTTGACCTTGAACCTTTTCTAGACACACTGTATAAAAGTCAGAAGAATTAAAACTGAATTACAGAAGTTGAGGCTGGAGATTTGAAAAAGTTACTAAGAAGTTAATGAATGAGATTGGAGGAAGATTAAAAGATAAATTAAGTGAAACACATGTTTATTTCTGGTGCAGAAAAGTGTCCATCTACAAAGTTTGAACTGGAGAAACCATCCACTTGTAAATAATTGAAGAATGACTTGGATGACTAAGTAATTTTGATATTCATAAGAGGCTTTTACTCTTAACTCTTCTTGATTTTAAACAATAATTTTTACCTGAAAATAAGATTTCAGAATTTGAGTTCCCAGCACCTAGGAAGGAAACTCCAGAAACTGCAGCTTACAGATGCTATAGTTTCCAGCCTTTTATTCTGTTAGGTCCACTGTTATTTAGCAGATAGTGCAAGTCTCTAGAACTGCTCTTATGTTGCCATCTTATTGCAGGGGTGCCATATTGCTGTCTCCATATCACAAAGATCTCACACCTTCTTGGTGTTTTTCATGGACTACTCCTCAGAGCACTGCCTCTTTCTTCTTCTCACAACAGCCAACTGACTCCAGTTCCCTTCTCACCCAGCCACCCCACTCTTTTATAGCACTCTTCTTCTCATTGGTTACAGCTGTGGCCTGTTAAAGTCAGGCCTGTTCCTAATCTTTGATAATTGGCCCAGCTGCAACTCCTTAGGGGTAAGATTATTTTCTACACTATCTTTATTTTCTTCTATTCTGTCCCCCTACACTGTTATTTCTGTTTCAGTTATTCATCAATGAGTACAGCCACGTTCCCTTTGAAGCTGTCTCTTACCTGACTGGTGAGTGTAACTATGGAGGTCGAGTGACAGATGACTGGGACAGACGTTTGCTGCTGACAATGCTGGATGATTTCTATAACCCAGACATCATCGAGAATCCTCGGTACACCTTTTCTCCCAGTGGCAACTACTATGCTCCACCCAAAGGCACATATGAGGAGTACATTGAGTTTATTAAGGTAAAAATAGCAACACTGTTACACTGATGTGCTAAGAAAGCAATCCTGAAAGGCTTAAAGAGGTAGTTTTGAAGCACAATTAATTGTGTGCTCAGGTTCTTGCCTGCATCCCTGTATGATCTCAAATGTTTTGGAGAGGGAATCACTTAGTAGATAGGGGGATGTGTAGCATAGATTCTTTGGAAATTACTTTCTGTGCAAGAAGTGGTGGCTCTATCAGCAGTAATTCTGTCTGAAATACTTGCTACTAAGGTCCTCACTCACCTGCAGCTGAAGTTTTTTGCTTGGCTTCTTAAAGAAATCTTGGATGAGATTCCTCCTGCTTTATGTCACCCAGACATTTTTTTTCTTTTTTGTCCCAGAATCTTCCCTTTACTCAGCATCCAGAGGTATTTGGCTTGCATGAAAATGTGGATATTGCAAAAGATCTTCAGCAAACTAAGATGCTCTTTGAATCTCTGATTTTAACACAAGGAGGAGGTTCTCAGGGAACTTCTGGGGGTGGTGACAGCACTCTTTATGCAATTGCAGATGATATTCTCAGCAAGGTATTGTATTGTATAAATTACTTCAGTATATCTTTTTACAAAGCAGAAATTCCTTAACTAGAATCTTCACTGTAAAGTAGATTTCATCATGAAAGAAAAGCATTCTGAAAGGAACTTAGTGCAATGTGAAAATAAGAACTTGTGTGGCTGTAACAGACCACAGCTATATTTCAGTTAAAAGAAATTTTATTAATTTTATTAAATAGGCAGAAGACAGTACAAAGAGAGAAAATAGAGCAAAGAGGACTTGAAAGAACAGTTGATTCATTCACATGAACAAATTTAAAACTAATAAATAGAAATATATTAATAAATTTTCATTATATTAAAAATTCTATGTGATTTTTTTAATTAACATTAAAATCCCACAAATTTTTATTTAGATTGAACTACTGAATCCTGTATTGCTAAGATACTAATCAGAAAGTTTAGTGGTTTCTATTGCTCTGCAAATTTTCACATTTGCACACCTTAATGTAAAATCATAGTGATACATGGAATGATTTCCAAATGTGTTGTCATTTACAGCTTCCAAAGGATTTTGACATTGAAAGTTGCCTAATTAAATATCCTGTGAGATATGAAGAAAGTATGAACACTGTGCTGGTGCAAGAAATGGAAAGATTTAACCAGTAAGAATTTTTTATTTTATTAAATTTACCAGAAATCATTCCATTCACAGAAAAATATTTTGTGCAAATCATATTCTGTAAGCCCTGTGGTGTGTGAAAAATTTTTTTTGTTCCATTCTAATTGCCTGCAGTGATACCAGCAATCCAAACACCCTTGCTCCTTGTGGAGAATCAGAGCATAGGACAGATGTAAGGAAAAATAATAGGCAAGATGGCAGGCAAAATGAACTGAAAGAGAAACGAAGGGAGTATGAGGAAGTACTGGGAAAAGAGAATGCAGACAATATATAGATATACTTTTTAAACTTCACTTTCTCTTTCACCATCATTACCTTAATTTTATTTTATTTTCCTCATATTTCTGACCTGTAAGGTAAAGGAATTAGAAACTCTACATGCACAGTTATAGTTTATGAAATGTTTTCTGTAATGGAGATATTTTTGTTTCTTAATTTTTTCATGTGCTTCTGTTTGAATTTTTTCCCCCTTTTTCCAATACTTTTTTCCCCTATGCCTAATTTTCACAATTATTCTTCTAAGACTACAAACCTAGAATTGAATTTATTTTTCTCCTTGGGTCTTCAATCTCTTTTTTGACTTTGTTTCCTAATTTTCTTTCTTATATTCACCTGCCTGTCCATTCCTTCTTTCTGGTCTTTCTGTGTCTTCCTTCTTTTCTATTTTTCTCTTCATGTCTCCTGCTTAATTTTCTTCCAGATGCTCTCTGGCCTTAAGTCTCCAAGTTATCCTTATTGCACACCCTCTTCTTTTGCAATCAAAACTTTTTCCTTCATCTATAATATAGTGGATACATTTGGGGTTCCAAATTTATCCTCTTAAAAAAAAATCAGGATATCAGAGATAACAAAAGAATTTATTACTGTTTGTAGTCTTAAATAAATCTGCACTAATGCCCAAATCCATGACTTTACAGACATGGCTTATTGTGCAGATATCTATATAGATATATCGATTTTAAAAGCTATAAAAATTCTATAGATGCCTCCATAATCCACCTTTACTTTTTTTCCAATGACATAGTCATGTTTAACAAATCATGCAGGATGTGTGAAAATTGTTTGTTTTTTAATTCTAGTTTAATCCGAACTATTCGCGTTACACTAATTAACCTGAAGAAAGCCATTAAAGGACTGGTTGTTATGGATGCTGAGCTGGAGGCTCTGTCTGGCAGTCTCCTTATTGGAAAAGTTCCTGAGAAGTGGGCACAGCATTCATACCCAAGTCTAAAACCATTAGGGAGCTATATTGTTGATCTGCTAGCAAGGCTGAAGTTTTTACAGGTAATGTACAAGTGGCAGTGCTGCCAATTGTTCAATCTAGTTTTCCATATAATTTGTCTTTATTGGGAAAGGAGTGATAGGCTTTGTTTAGATTTTCTGAGTACAATTATGTAGAAAATAGTCAAAGAGTATGGGATTCCTCTCTGGTTGTTCAATGTATTGCTTTCCTCTCTCCAGGATTGGTATGAATTAGGGAAGCCTGCTGTTTTTTGGCTCTCAGGATTCTATTTTACTCAAGCTTTCCTAACTGGAGCCATGCAAAACTATGCCAGGAAGCACAGGATCCCTATTGACCTTCTAGGATATGAATTTGAGGTATGGATAAATTATAAATTAATATTTTATTAATCTGAGCCCTGATGTTGTGGTGAGATGTAGTGAATAAATCCTAACTGGAAGGTTCATTTTGCAACTGACTGCATCTGAAGGCATCTATTTGTTAGGACTGGCAGGCTAAATAACCTCTGTGGAAGAGGTATTCTCAAAGTGATTAAAAGCAATTCTATCACTGGACCCAGAACTCCACTCAAGGAAGCAGCCTAGCCAGTGTATTTTTTCGGTGTAATTAAAGCCTCATTTTGTAACCTACAAGAAAGGTAATTAACAAACCCAGAGAAGTCTGCTGTCTCTACAGATATATATAAAAGTAGCATTGAAAAGGAGGGGTTACTGTATTATTCTCTCTGTTTGGTTTGGTGTGAAAACTGGCATAATAGCTCAAAAAGCAAAGAGCTGTGAGTTTAATGACTGTAACACTTATTTCCTGCAGGTTATTCCTCAGGATACTGCTGATACTGCACCAGAGGACGGTGTTTACATCCATGGATTATTTTTAGACGGAGCTCGCTGGGACAGGACCAAGTCAGTAGCCAAATGTTTTACTGTGGTTCTGGAAACCTGTTTTCAGTGCTCAAGCAAGACTGGTTTAAGTAATTTAAGTGATACTTTTCATATTATTGAAATAACACACCAAATTAAGTACTCTTTCATGCATGGAAATGGGGAAATGAAAACAAACAAGCAAGTAACAACCAAAAAACACCCACCAAACCCCTCAAGCCACAAACAATGACTTTGTTGCTGTCTCTCTCCAGGGGAATATTAACTGAGCAGTATCCCAAAGTGCTCTTTGATGCCATGCCAATCATTTGGATAAAGCCAGGTGAGTGTGATTTCTCTGATGTGTGAGCTATTCAATGAGAAATTGCAACAGTGGTTTCCTTTTTTTACTGAAGATCTCTGAGGAGAACTTTTCACAGATTTACAGAAACTGAGTGTTTTACCTTCAGTGATTTAGCAAGGTTTGCTCAGGTTATTTTTAGCTCTGTAATAGCTGTCTTTCCTACTAGTAAGATAATTTGCACAACTCTTGTTTTCTTTGATTGAGAGGAGTAAATACTTGTTTTTATTTATGTACAAAATCAGGACTTACTACTGCAACTACTGCAACCTAAGTGTTAGCAAATAGGCAGTATTAAAATTTGCCACTTTCTCTGCTTGTGCCTTTTCTTGAGATTGGATGAATTTATTCAGACTTTCATGATTTTTTGCTTTGCACATGTTCCATGCAAGAAATCTGGGCATACAAAGAGTTCCTGCAGAGTTCTGTCCTTGGGTCTTAGATGACTTGAATTGCAGTTAGATTCTCTGGCAATTAGATGGAAATTCTTGTAGAGTTGTGAAAAACTCATGTATAAGCTATGTATTAACTAGGTAACTATTCAGATTTTAATGTGTCTTTGAGTATTAAAAAGCTGGTAGAATCACAGGAGGGCGTCAAGTCCTGAAAATAAATTTTAGCAAAATTAGTTGGATTTAAGAACAAAACAAACCACACAAGAAAACACAAGAAGAAAAATCCAGATAATTTTATTCTGTTGCTCACAAAACAATTTTGCATTTTTAGCTACCTTTACAGATGTTACTGTAAATACTTAACTTTTGCACGTAGATTATGTTTCTACCATTCTGCTGAATGTAATGCATTATTTTGGGGTTTTTTTGAAGCTGTAAAATCAGACATAAAGAAGACCAATGCCTATGTTTGCCCACTCTACAAGACAAGTGAGCGCAAGGGGGTCCTGTCCACCACGGGGCACTCCACAAACTTTGTCATCGCCCTGAGGCTCAGCACAGACCAGCCAGTGCAGCACTGGATCAAGAGAGGCGTGGCCCTGCTGTGCCAGCTGGATGACTGACTGGGGACACTTCAGGCTCCACAACAGCCTCTTCTCTCTGCTGGCTTACAGAGGAAGTGGAACTTAGAGTGGAAAGAACCATCTGGAGGTTTTTGTATTGTGAGAGGGCATGCAAATACTTTCTGACCCTCAAGCTTTTGTGTTAAGTGTGTATTTTATTCTTATAGACCGTCTTTACAATCTGTCAGCTATACAACTAGGATTTTAGCCCTTGGTGATATTATTAAAATGTTTTAGCCCTTGGTGATATTATTAAAATGAACACCTTTTTTGTGCATTAGTTGAATATCACAAAATATGTTTTCATGGGAAATGAAAGTAGTCTGCACTATCTGAGATAAATATTGTAGGTAATAAACTTGACTCTGAACTTTTGTTTTCCTTAAAAATAATTTAAAAACATTACTCAAGCATTCCTTCTACATCTCCTCTAGCAAAGAAATGTTTCCACCTTGCATTCAGATACAGCCATCATCTGTTCTGTGTATGGATCCAGCCAAAAAATACAGTAGGAATAACTGAGCACATAAAAGTCTTACTCCATCCTACCATCACTATTACAACAGGGCATCTGTGTCCCTGCTTATTGGGTGTTGAACCAATGTAAGTCTGTCTTTCTGAAACTGCTTTTCCCTTTAAAAATTCTGTTTTTCAGTTGCTTTTCTATTTATATTAATGTGAATTATGATTAAGTAATCAGGAACATGTAATAATTTTAAGAGGTTTTCTTTGATTATTTGCTTGGTTTTGTTTACTTTTATTGTTTCAAGTTTATTTTTTCTGCTGTCTCACTCTTAAGCCACCTCCTAAGACCACCTTTAGATTGCTCTCCTAGGACAGCACTAAAGGATTTTCTTTTTATGGTGTAATACTTACTGCTATAGGTCTGAAATTCTTATTCCAAAACTCAGAAGAATTTTTACAAGGAAAATGGGCTTTTAATTCCTTCTTTTGTTAGCAGCACTTATCAGGTCAGATTATTAAACATAACTGACGTGTGTGAAAGAAATGTGGAGAAAGTCCCAGAGTATCTTATGACTGGGTATTTATAGTGAGCTATTAATGGACATGGGCTCTGCAGAGATTGTTTACAATCCTGAAAATGTCACTTTCAACTTAATAATCACTTCTTCAAAGGCGGAGATTTTCCCTCTTTCAGAAGGTGAGGAAAGCCAGTATATTTTCTCAATGCATAGGAAAATTAGTAGTACTTTTAGGAAAAAAAGTAGTCTATGTACTCATTGAACCATAGTAAAATCAATTACTAACAGTTTCTTATTGTATATGTTGTTAATATATTTCTATTTTTTGCTATTTATGCAATTACAGAGCAAGGCCTTGCAATCACACTTTAGGTGGAGCAGGTAACAAATTAAATGATGCAGATTTGCTATGAATTACTGCTGCCCAGCTTTAAGATGTTTCTAGAATTATTCCAAGCTTTGTAGTTGGAATGTTCACAACTTCTTAAATTTCCTGTGCTCATTCATTTTGCCAAGTTATTTATTAGCTTTCAGTTTTATTTATTAATTTTATTTTACCTTGCCCTGTTGTTTTGTTTTGGATTGGTTTTTTCAGGCCAGCTTTCTTGAAAGACAGAAGTGGAAGTTTTGATAAGGTAAAACAGATGAGAGGTTTGAGCCTAATGGAATATCTGAAATCTTGAATCTGCCAAGAACAGCATGACTGCTTAATCATATAACAGTGTAGTCATTTATTTTAAACTGTGTTTCATTTCTCCTGATACTGACACAGTGTTTGCTGTTTCTATTATTCCAGATCTAACCTAAAGATTTAACATCTGCTTCTAATTAAAAAGCAGTGTTTCCCTACAGAAGTGATCCATGTGGTGCTGATTTGCCATGAATAATTCTGTGTATATGGTTGATGGTGATTCTGATGAGGAAATCTCTACCCAGCAAGCTATTCAGGAAAGCTTACAAGATTGGCAAAAATTTGAAACAAGTAGCAGTGCAACAGAGGTTGAAAGGTAATAAGTTATTATTCCTATTTTGGGTGTTTTCTTGGCATTACTGTAAACATTTAGTAGACCTTATTTTCCTTTTTTAACTCCCTAAGTTGTATTGTGCTGACCTTGTCCCATGGATACTGGAAAGCACTGGTAACTGACTTGTTTTGAGTTCTCCCTGAAAAAAATGTACCTGTTTCTTGGAAAATATGAAGCATATGAAATTTTCAGGTGATGTTTTACATCAATATGTTAATGAGTATAAGGCTTTGTGAAGAAGATAAGTAGGTGATATAGAAGTAGATTGGTATGGGAGCTTCCCCTCATTTTAGCATTTAATTGTTGGCCTTTGTGTTAAAAATTTAGTATTTACAGTGTCAGGGAAAGACCAACAAAAATAGTGTTTCAATGTGTTAAGCCCTCACAAAACCAATGTAACTTAGAAAAATCTAACATATTGTCTAAATTAGAGTATTTGAAGTAAGGTATAATTATATCCTTATCTTCACATGAATTTTTACTTCTGATTTTATTCTTGTTCTGTTTATGCAGTTTCCAGTATACCAGAAGTAAGGAACATGGGCAGATCATTGCAGCAATTCGGACAGTTAAGTACAAATACACCCCTGGGAATGGCTGAGCAATGCCTACACTGTGGGAGTTTGATCACCTGATTTTACTGTAGCTTTCCTTTGTATAGTCTTGGGAGAAGTAAGGAAACTAAAAACAAGACATCCAAAAGCTAGCTTATTAGATAGGATCATGGAAGTGGGATGGGTTCAAGTGACACTCCTTTCAAAAATTCCAGTGCTTCATCTCCTGAAATTAGAGGAAAACTCCAGGCTTTCATTCATAATGAGCAAGATATACTGGTGGAATAAATGACACTCAGTGTATTAGCTGCCTGCATTTTGTCTTATGATGTGTAATGGGATATATCTATGCTAAAACATCACAGGCCAAGAGGAGGCCTTGAAGAAGTTGGTGAGGTACAGTTCTGCTTTTGAAGAAGCAGATCAGCAAGGCTGGCTTCCTGTGCATGAAGCTGCAGCACAGCTAAATAAGAACATCCTTGAAATAACTTTCAAAGGTACTAAGTCCTTCTAGTTTTCCACCAAAAAGTTTTACAAAGAAAAGTTTGATGAATCATCCAACTTCAAATGTGTTCTGCTTTTCTGTATTTCAGCCTCCTGTGACATTACGTGGGAACAGTCCACTCTAAAAGGGGAAACACCTCTCTTGGTGGCAGTAAGAAATTGTTTTGTGGACAATGTCCACTTTCTCCTGCTCAATGGCTGCAATCCCAATGTTAGAAATGAAGAGGGAGATTCTCCTTTAGTTATAGGTGAATACTGTTTTTAGGGGTGGAGAGGTGAGGGAATGAGGTGAGGATACATTTTAGGTTTTAAGGTGACATATTTGACTTCAATGCCTAAAATATTTTGCTATAAGGAGAAAAAGAAAAATAATCTCAGCATTGAATAGGTCTGTCCCTATGTTTTTCTCAGATGATAATTAGCTTTCTCCATGAAGTGCAGAGTGCCATCCTCTGCTTTCCTTGGCATCATTTCTGTAGTGGTGCCAGGTAGTGAGTCCTTCTGCTTCTTCATGCTGTTACTGCCCTTCATGTCTGCAGGCATAGAACATTCATATTCTCTGCCCATATGGTATCTCCTTCATTGCATCAGCCTTTTTTTTCCTCAAAAACCCATGGTAATTGGTTTTAATTATCCAAAATTATAGCAAACCAACCTGATTTATCTACAGTATGTGGGATGCAAAGCTGTGTTTGTCCCTATTTAGACATTGCTGTCATTAGTCCAAGGATGACAAGTGAAGAAGACAGGCTGACATTCTCAGTTGACTTCTCTTTAATATTTTGTAATTTGGGAATAAGGTCCCATACCTAGAGTAGTCCTAGTATAGTCTCATACCCACATTGTTTGTGTGAATGCCACTTTAATTTGATCATGCACAAGAACTGTAATTCATGGTTTCTAAAGAACTATATTTTGCCAAAATGTTTTTCAAAAGCATTCTTTGTTCATTCCCTTTGCTTCCCTCAGTCTGGGCTATGATGCCTTCATTCTTACTGAATCCTACCCCAAAACAGGAAAGCAGGAAAGTGTCTTCTCATTATCTAAATTCTAAAGGAGCACTCAAGTTTCTTGGATGATCCCATACATTTTTTGTATTGGAAGGGTGGTTTCTTTTTCAAAACTATTGTTAAAGGAGGAGAAAAAGGCTTACCAATCATGTAGGACCCTCAGTCCATCCTTGTAAAATGGCTGCAGTTTTAAGGGCTGTCTGCATAAAAAATGTACTGAACTCCTTTTGAAGTGCACAGCATTAAAATGCACCATCCCCCAAGAAGGGGATGCATGGGCTTTATCTAAGCAGCCATGTAGGTCACAGATAATGGGACATCACAGTTTCTGTCACAAAATGCTGTCACTGGTGTTCAAGCAGCTGTGGCACATGAAGCTGCTCAGCCTAATCTGTCCTGCTGAAGGACTCTCACTACCCTGCACAGCCTGGAAGATCAAAGAGAGAAGGAGGGAAGGGTGTTGCCTAATCATTCCATCCACTGGAGCTAATGTAAATTCCTCTTTTAAGATCCTTCCTGACTTAAGACTTCAGGCTTATTAAGCTAAGAAGGCATATAAAAGAGTCGTTATAAGCTTTGTTTCATATTGCGGTAACTGCTCGTGGAGATTTAACAGAGCTCTTGTGGCAGTTCCTGAGCACCAGGGCCCTGGGTGTGGTCTCCATCTAGTGGCAAGGAAAGCCGTGTTCTGTTCCATTACCAAATGCAACAGAGAAGAAAAAAATCTACAGAGAGAGATTACCACGAAATGATTCATTTGCATACTTAGTGCTGTCCTTGTTGATGAATTAAACCTTTCAGTGTAGGGTGGCATTTCTCTTTGCATAAATAGCATTGCCAGGAACAGTGAGCACTCACATAACAGCAGCCATGGTGCACAGATAGCACTGAGTAACAATCCTGTCTGATGCTTTGCTTGCTGTCCTACAGCAATTAAACTTGATTCCTATGACATCGCCTCCTTGCTGCTGCGATCTGGTGCCAGAGTGAATCTGCGCTGTGTCCATGAGAGAACTGCTCTGCATGAGGCAGCCAGGCTGGGCAGGAAGGACCTGGTACAGCTTCTCCTGGAGGCTGGAGCAGATCCTGACCCCCGCAGTGGGTATGGCCTCACACCTCTAGCACTGGCTGCACAGATGGGGCACACAGAAATTATGGAGCTCTTACTGCTAAAAGGTGAGACTTTATTATATAGGACCTTATAGGAGGAGAAGGCTTCAGATATGCCTTCAAAAACAGCAGCAGAAGTAGCTCACATTACTAGAGAAAATTAAATGTCATCTGCACTGAGTGAAGGCCTGATAAATACCATTTGGTATAATATTAAAATTTGGTATAATATTAATATTTTAGTGAGTACTTATAATTGGTTTTTTAATGCTGTATTATTTTCTCACATAAGAGGTCACCCTAGGGCACACTTGATAAGATATTGTGGGGAATTTTACATGATGGTTCAGCAGCATTTGAACTGGATTGCATGAACTCTTGGATACTGGGTGCTCTCATGTTTACAGTCACATCTGCCTGTTCTTTGTAAAGTAAAGGAATTGAAATGCATTGTTTGTAAACCAAAATCAATTGTTTTGATGAATAAGAACCAAACCTTTTGCTGGTGCAGTTCTAGGAACAATTCTTACTGTGTTCAAAGCAATTTGGACCTTCTTGTTCTAAGGATTACATAAACAGATCTAAAATCAAGGATCCAATATGAAGATTTATGTCCACAGTGGTTCTGTTTTGTGGAGAATATAATTCAAAATACCATATCACTGGGGGGTTGGAGATATTAATTGCAGATGAATATTTACAGTGACTACTGCGAAAATCCTTGCTGCTTCTTCCCAGGTGCAGATGTTCTTTCACAGGCAATGGACTGTGCTTCTATATTGTTTGAAGCAGCAGGAGGAGGAAATCCAGATTCTGTGAATCTTTTACTAGAATATGGGGCTGATGCCAATGTACCAAAGCACTCGGGTCACTTGCCAATCCACAGAGCTGCATATAGAGGACACTTTCTGTGAGTTAATATACTTAAAAATCAAATCATAGTGACACCAGAAATAGTAATTTTACTAATTTTACCTTATTCAAAGCAGGCAGAAAATCTGTAGCTTTGTACAAGGAATTATTTTTGACTGTGTAAATATGTCTGTTCTGTGTCTGAATGTAAGAGATCAGTTAGGATAAAATCTCCATGATTTTAGGATGCACATCTTAATCCCTCTGGTATTTCCCCATTTGTCACAAGTAGTAACACTGTCCAGTCTGATGCTGAGGTTCTTGGAACATTGTCACTCTCTCTGGGTCAATGTCTCATCTCCACCCCTCCAGAGAAATATGAATGGTGAATGTACTAAATAGACAAACAGAGAGTAAGGGTTTTCCCTATTTTACAGAGAGTAAGACTACTGGAAGATATTTATGCTGAAATCACAACAAACAAATGAGAAACAAGCACCTGACTATTCTTAATTTCTGTATTAATATTTTCTGTATATTAGTTGTTATATTTAAACTTAGATGTATATATTACATTATAGATTATATGTATTTGTTTTATAATACATATTCTATTAATTCCCTAACCCCTATAGGTTATGTGCTTTCAACATTCAGGAAAAATTTCTATTGAAAAGGAAACATTAATTCCTACAGCAAGGAATGGGTTGTTCATGAATAATAGTATAATATAATATTATATGTGTAGTAGATGTAAAGTCAGTATCCATTGCTGGCTAACAATTGCAGTGTTAGCAATTCAAGTCAATGCATGCCATGCTACTGATTTGCCGTGGTACATGTATATTAAGACTATTCTAACAGTCATGATGAATTCTGAAGCCCAACAACACAGAGAAATTCAAAGATGAGTTAGGTGAACCAAAATGTTTAAGGATTCTGAGATGCTTCTGATTTTAATTTTTCAGAGCTCTAAAATATTTAGTTCCAGTGACTGATTTTTCTGCCATTAAAGAAAGTGGGATAAGTCCAGTTCACTCAGCAGCAGCAGGAGCACATCCCCAGTGCCTTGAGTTTCTCCTGCAGTCGGGTTTTGATGCCAATTTTATGCTGGCTCAGAGAGTTCGCAAGGGCTACGACGACCACCGGAAATCAGCGCTGTACTTCGCCGTCTCCAACGGGGATATCTGCTCAACGCAGCTGCTGCTCAACGCCGGAGCCCTGACAAACCAAGATCCCATCAACTGCCTCCAAATAGCCTTGAGAATGGGCAACTACGAGTTAATGAATCTGCTGCTCCGCCACGGGGCCAACGTCAACTACTTCTGCCGCGTGAACACCACGCATTTCCCTTCGGCCCTGCAGTACGCCCTCAAGGATGAGGTGATGCTGAGGATGCTGCTGAACTATGGCTACGACGTGCACCGCTGCTTCGACTGCCCCTGGGGCAGCGGGGACCACTCCCAGTACGTGACCGACGGCTGGACCTCCACTGTCATCAAAGACACCATGGTAAGGGTGTCACACGGCGGCGGGTGTGGTCCTACCGCCTTCCTTCCTAAAACTAAATGGAAAGGGGCTTAACGCACTGTCAGAAAAAGAAGTTTTGAAGACAGTTTACACATAAAGAGAGGAACAGACAAGGCTTTAAAATTAACCAGATGTTCTGAAGCCTAGTTTGTGAAGGCAAATGTTGTAAACAGTAATTTTGAATTGTGAAAATATAGCTGATGATATGCTAATGATCAGTAAGGAACTGGCTCTCCAGGGCAGTGTTGTCCATGCTGTGAAAGCAGAGATTTGCAGGCTGGCTCTTGGCATTGTCCTGTACCAGAACACCAAGACTGGAAGGCTGTTGAAAGGATTCCTGGAGCTGGTGGGATAAGCACTGAGCAGAGATTAGCAAACCTAAAGATCCTAATCAGTGTCTTTGTTTCACAGTTTGTAAAGTCCATTTGAATCTTATAAACCCTTCTTTAACCTAAAGATAAGGGGATGATGCATGCACTGGGGGCTGGTGGATCCTCCTATTAAGCACCTGAGACACAAGTCTAAATTCCATTCAAGAGTGGTAGCACTTCTTTTTAAGCACCAAGTCCCCAAATATACAGCTGCTTAAGTTAACTTCTGGATTTAGTACAAAATAACCATCTCTCAAAGTTTTAGATTCTGCTAGTGAGGCTTAAGCAACCTCTAAAACCCTGCTCAAGTAATTGCTCTTGTCCTCAGAGAAAGAAGTAATTTTCTGCAGTATCAAATATGACCCTACTAAATGTTTTGTTCCTATCAGTTCTGTGAAGTGATAACCTTGTCCTGGCTGAAGCACGTGTCTGGGAAAGTCGTGCGAATCATGTTAGATTACGTTGATCATGTTAAGATTTGCTGGAAGCTAGAAGCAGTTCTCAAAGAACAGGAACTCTGGCCAGACATCCATTTCATTTTAAGTAAGTATCTGTTTACGTTTTTAATGAAAAGCTGGTTTGGCACTAGGGCCATTTTCCTTGGTAGCATTAATTTTGCTTCTCCTTTCTAGCAAATCCTCGCTCTCTGAAGCACCTGTGCCGGCTGAAGATCCGGGCGTGCATGGGGCGGCTGCGTCTCCGCTGTCCTGTCTTCATGACCTTCCTTCCACTGCCAAACTGCTTGAAAGATTACATCCTGTACAAGGAATATGACCTTTATGGACAGGAAAACTTCACAGGGATCTACAAGCTCAACTGTGCATAAGTATTTGTCCTGTGCTTTGAAGGGAATTTAATGTGGATAAGACTGTTGTGCTTTTTGCTTTTGGGATTTTCTCTCCTCTGTATATTAAGGAATGCCATGGCTCTCCCCTCATCCCCTGAAGAACATGGTGAGACCCCCAAAATGTAAGTATTGGTGATCCCATTCTAAGGATCTCCTGGCCTATGACCTATCTGCAAGTTATGGCAACAGTATTTTAAATGCCTGGTGTGACAAGTTAAGGAAGTGAACAATACAGGGCTGCAAGCCTTGTGTTATGGCTAAGTTGAAGCTTTTCATATCAGATACCACTACCCTCATTCCAGGGTTAAACTCAGGGCTTAGTTCAAGGTCAGGGATTTGACTAAAATCAGGAAGAGACATAGTTTTCTTTTGTACTTCTTCCCTTCTCTTGCCAAGAAAAAGTTTTTATTTGTGAAGTCCTGAAGAGCAGCTTAAGTAATTCTTCACCCAATAAAGCAATCCCCCATTCTAGGCAATTAAATGAGATTAAGCTTGATAAACCTCTGCTTATCACAGCAGGTCATGTGACATATCAATGTTTCATCAAGGTGGCCCTGCTGAAAGCTGTGTTAGTTCTGCAGCTCCTTCTCAGGTACTGGCATCTCTCATCCACCATGAACTTGGACTATTCTCTCTAGAACTGGGTTCTCCTTACACAGTGCTGTCCAAAGTCATGCTTGCAATTTTTGGAGTTTCTCGCTATAGAGGTGGAGCTTAAACTTTTGGAGCCCTGTCATTTTAGGAAGTCCTACAGAAGTCTTAGCAAGACCTTCAGCATGCCTGTTCCTTCCAAAAATACTGCAACTATCAATTCTTATTTTAGAAAAAAATAGTTCTTTAGTTCTTATTTTAGAAAAAAAGAAGTTCATAAACACATTTGGCATTAGTAGTATTTATTCCTTCATAATCAAGTAAGCATAGATTTTTTTTTCTAGTTATACATGCATCTTTATCACAGAAGTTACAGAATTCAAAAGTCTGCTTTCCCCCAGAAAAATCTACAAACCTTATAAAATACAAATTTAACCTTAATGTGGTTATGGCCCATGGTTTTTTACATGGTGTTTATCCCATAATAAACTAACTCAGCCTGTGAAGATATGTCCAATGCCCCTGGTAGTGGTTGTGCTGGTAGAGCCTCTGCACTCTGCTTGCTCTGCAGAGCCCTCACAGCCCTGTCACTGCCCCACCATGGGCCCTGCCCAGCCAGCTGCCACAGCTCCTGCTCACCTTCAGTCTCTGATTGTTGCAAAAATAGGTTAAGAGCATTCCCAAGTACAACAATGTTCTCTGAGGTTATCTGGCTATTACTATAAAAATTAAGAGAACTGAGCTACACTTGACTACCTGCATGTCAGAACTTATTCAAATGGAAGGGAACACATCCTGTCACCAGTAATGGTACTTCCTGAAAGTCAGCATAATGAAGAATGCAGGAGGCTTTTGCATCAGTACAAGTCTCACCCAGAAAGTTACTATAGTTAAGCTTTTATTTAAAATATAAAATGCTGACTGGAGCCCTGGTACAATAGGGTTACTATCCATGTTTCCAAGATTAAGACACAACAATCAGAGTTGACATAAATATGCCATTGGTTGTTCTTAATACAGCTATTCAGGGAACATGTGCAAGTCAGTCTCAAACACTGCAAAAATCACTTACACTTCACCAGAACAGGACCAATCCAGAACACCATCATAAGAATTTGACCACTCCACTCTATTATAAAAATGACCAGAAAGGTTGTACAAAATCCTCAGCTTGCAATATAAACTTCATTAGGAATACAAGTGCATTCACAATGATACACTGACTTATTCTTGTCATGACAACTTAGATACCACTGTGGCAGGGAAAAAAATGCCAACTTAGTGCTTAATTAAAACAAGAAGCTTGGGGACTAATTACCTTGCAAGAAGAAAGAATATAAAGTATCAGCTTTTGCTGTTACATTAGACAATATCTCTACTAAATTCACTAAGCAGTGGCAGTTTTCTTTCTCTAGGTGAACTATTTCCTAAATAATAAGAGACCATATTGTAGCATAGTTTTCACCATTGGCTAATCTCAAATGCTGTGCATTTAATTAATCAGTATTTACCTTAAGCATAGACAGAATTTACCTTAAACAGTCAGATTTATTTCTTTATATCCATGTATGTCAATTACAGCTTCATAAATAGCATCAGCTGTTTCAGTTTTCAGCTCTGGGTTTACATCCACATAAAGAGGAAATCTGATAGCCCTCTGGAAGGGGAATGTTTCTTAACTCTGAAATATTACTGTGAGACAGTAAATTGTCCTGATACAATTTCAAACTCAAACAGATTAAGGGAGTAAGACTATGACATGCAGCTGACTTTTCACTACCTGATCATATCCAGTTAGATATGTTTCAGTAGTACATGACTTTGACCTTGTCCTCTGGTTTGGACTTGGCCAAATCTAGCAGTGAGCACAGAGGAGTGCCAGCTATCATGTGTAATGCAATAAAATGCATAACCATAAGCACACCTGATATATTTGGATATTCATGCCATTACATACATAAAGAGTGTATGTAGCTTAAAGAGCTGACAGCAAGACTGGCTTGGTCTGCAGTGTGTGGATCTACACAGTGTAATGAGCTTCATATCCTCTTACTTAAGGGATAAAAGTATGGCAGTAATTATGAGGCTGCAATTAGCAACAGTCCTGAACAACTCTGACAATTCAGTACCTACATGAAGTCACTTGAAAATCACGGATTTGAAAGAATATTTTAAGGAGTGGCTGAAGTAATAGCAGATGCACATGAAGCAAACTACAGCTTCAGCCAAAGGTGCTTGAAAGATCAGTTCGTGAATAAAAGGCAGTAGGAAATAATAAACAGGAGGGTTTCTCCTGTAAATTAGTAAAGGAAACCATCTAGCAGTTTAGTTACAATAACCAAATACTCTGGTGGTGAAATTCTACCACAGCAGTTCCCAGCAGACCATGAGGTGTTCCTACTAAAAGTTACATACTCTCATGGAAAATACCAAGCATCATTCTGATTTTTTTTTCAGCAAAGTTGTTTTCTAATGAAGTACTTCTAAACCTTATAGGAAGAGAGGTCATGTATGAAACCTCAGCAGCTGTTTTTGCCTTGAGATAGTTCTAATTACAACCTGTGTGATCCTCCCTAGGCAAAGCTGTCATTCTCACCCCCCTGCTAACTCAATTACCATTCCTGTCTGACTTCCCCAGCTCTGCTGACATGCCCTTGGCTCTTGCAGCTTTCATCATTACCCCAGATGCTTTTATACTTTCTTGCTCATTTTGCACCAGTGAAACTTCCCTAAAGGAGCAAACAACCAACCCCTACATTTCATTCATGCATATAAATCTTGGAGTGGGTAAGATGAGAATCATCCAACATAAGTGAAATGTATTTCACTCCTACTCTGTTTTAGAAAGCTACATTTAATGGTATATATGGAAAGCTCGAAAAGCAAATGGAGTAATTCCAATATTTATTGCTAAATCCAAAAAAATCCCATTTGACAGTAAATTCACCTACCAACTTTATCAGCCTTTCTTCCTCATCTTTGCAGATTTATATCTATATGAGTAATGGTAGCTTTTACAAAAAATTCAGTAATTCCATTTTCTGACATTTCTTCAATAAGGCTAATGCAAAACAGGCTGCACATCAGAAATGCTTTTTCATGAGAGTGCTTGTCTATTATCTGTCCTCCCTCTGGAGCCTGGGCTACTGCAGCTCCAGTGCTTAACACAATTAGTTCTTCTCTGACAAGCTGAGGACTGGATTCTAGACACTAGAGATCACTGATTTCATAGGCTCTCTGTGCTGTTTCCAAACTGCTTCATCCTCAGTAAATACTTGAGAAAGATACAAGTAAGACACAGGAACCTTGAGCTACCCTGTGATATTATTTGATAGAAAACAAATATCAGTAAATAAAAACAAACACAAACAAACATGACCTGGAATAATCTGCAGAGACAAACTGCCTTGCCACTCTCTGTAAGCCTTGATTTAGGCACAAAAAAGGAAAAAAATTCAATTTGGTGCCTCTCTGTACATTTTTGTTGGCAAGAATAAAAATAGTCTCTTAAAAATGGGAGCTGAGATTGGAAGCCTAGATGTGAAATAAAAATGCCACTGTCTTTTACAAGAAGCCTCAGGTTGGTGTGGTCCATGGGGCACTGTGCCAGCTAAATCCAGCCACAGGGCAATACTATGTGACCTAACTGGACAACAGCAAAAGCAGATTTTTCTACAAGTGACTGGCTACTCTGGGGATGAAAAATCACACTGGAAAAGGATCTGGTTACTAACTCAGGAAGAGAACCTGGCAGCTCTCTGTTCCTCAGCCTCCTCACCTCCTTTTTCCAGGCAGAGCCCTTTGGTGGCTGCTCAAGTCCCTGTGGTGTAAAACCTCTGCCCAAGCTTCTGCAGCTCCAGCTGCCTCTGCTCCTGCCCAGGCACTGCTGCCCTTCTCTCCTGTCACAGGAGCTGAGGCCACCAAGTCCTGAACACAAAGTCCCATCTGCAGCACCAAGGGCAGGAGAGGCTTTGGCCAATGCAGGGCACTCGCAGGAGTCAGAAGAGCCCTCTGTGCACCTACAGCCATCCAGCAGACACAACCTGAGATTCCTCACTTACTTATCAGCACTGAACAGCTCCAGCTGGGAAGGGCAGGGCCACCACCAGCTGCTGAGGAGATACTCTGAAAATTGCTTCCATTCCTGAACACCAGAAATGCCCGGCAATGAACTGTAAATCACTCCTAACTGTTATATTATAACTTGGAATATAAGTGTATTCTCTTCTCTCTACATATCCTGTTATTTTCATGCCACTATTAGAGAGCTATCTTCTGTTCCTCTGGATTTTAATATTTATAGTAATTAGTGCAAAAATAAATATTTCTCTTCAAACAAGATTTCTCTTCTGGTTCAAAAGGTGAATGCACATCTAATTCTATACAAAATAAATATTACACAGGGTATGGAATATGGAGTGCAGATTACAAGCTGTAAACAGACATCACTTTGAAAAATGCTTTCCAGAACTGACTCTAGGATGTAGGATTGGTATCATCTCTTACTTCAGAACTGGTAAATTCTGTTTGCAAAATCATAAAAAGACTAAAGAGCCTCAACTCATTTCCAGTAGATGTAGTATTAGCAGCAAGGCATTTACATATGCAGAAGATTTTCATATGATGGAATTCAAGATCTTCCTGCAACTCTAAGCATATTTTATAAAAATGAACTCAAAGGTTTACAGCTTTTTATTCCAAGTACTGGGGAAAAACCAAGAACATGGCACTTGTGCTACAAGGCTATATACATGACTCCTAGCATTTGATGAGGAATGCTTTTCCTCATGCAATAAAGTTCAACTGCATCTCATCAGCTCTTACCTAGGTCTGACAGTATCTTTTTCTCCTGCTGAAATCAAGTTTTTTGGCATTGTATTCACCAAAAAAAGAAAAAAGAAATCAAGACAGTATCATACTGTGCAAAATGAAACAAAAAAGATCCTTCTGTTTAGAACTATTGCACATCTCACTGATGTTAAAGGGGATCCTTCTTTCTAAATCTGAGAACAGGTATGTGCAACAAACTGGGTAAAGCTTAGCACTGTCTTATTTGGACATCCACTTCTGTTTCCAGCAAGGTGTTCTCCCTACTGCAGTGTAAAGAACAAATTTCAGTGTTACTGCTGAAGGCCAATAGGTTTTCAGTTTTGCTTCCAAAGCAGTCAGCTGCACAGAGCTAAGTGGGGAAAACACCCACATTTTTTCCCATACTGCAGAGAAGCCTTGAGAAAACATATGTTTGTAATAAACATGGCAGGATCACCTGCTTCATCTGGCATACAAGAGAAATTAGACTGACAGGAAATAGGAATCACTCAACTGAGAAAGAAAAATCAAGGCATAATAGGGTCTATATATTGTGAAGTCTTTTCTATGACATGACAGACCCTCCACCTACATTTCACCTCTTGTAGAACTTGTGCCATTTCACCAGATATATTAATGATTCCAATTTTAATGAAGCAAGCAACCTTAGGCTTCAGATTCTCTCTTCTTCTTTCCATCTTCTCCTAAATCACTGTCTTCTGACTGGCTGCTGCTAAGGACTACAAACTGTCCTTCTGTGCTGCTCTGGTTGGATCTGCTGGAAGCTGCTATCAACCGGCTCTGCTCCTCCAAGTCCTACATTGAGAAGAGGGGTTGAGAAATCAGAAAAAGAGTATTACCCTTACAGCCATCTGCAATGGACACAGGATACCCTTATTGCAATTTCTAAATGATCTATCAATACTATCAGTGGACAGCTTTGGAAAAAACTGCAAAAGAAAGTAAGTAGAAAAAACCTAATATTAAGAAATAATGACAAAAGGTACCTTCTCAATTTGCTTTTGTTTATTCAGTTCTTTTTGCTGTTTCTCTTTGACTCTATCTATTTCCTTCTGCTTTTCTGAGGCTTTTCGATCCTACAGAGCAAAAATGCAAATAAAGTCAGTAACAACAGCCTGGGATGTTTGGGACACTACTGATTGATATGAGCTTGCTCAAGACTGTGACTTCACTGTTTTGAATATTCTGCTTTTAAAGGACTGGTATGGTTGTTAAAAGTAGCAAAATGAATCCTATATTGAATATTGTTCTACAGTAGATATTGGTCAGTCTTTTCATTTAAATTCTAGGAAAAAAGTCCCTTAAAATATACAACAATATTGCTGCAACTAGAGGCATCTTGCAGAATACAATCTATTACACATATTTAAATATACCCCCTTCCTTCCTTTCCCCAGCATCTTTTGCCCCAAAAAGATTCTTACCAGTTCTGCATGTAAAGCTATCTGTTTGGCCAATCCAACAGAGTCACAAATCTAAACACAAAGCAGATGGAAATAATTAAAAATGCCTTGAAATTTCAGCCAGCATCCCAAATGAAATACAACAGCACATTAAAGCATTTGCAGGCACTTAAAATGACAGGCTTGAATGGATCTAGCACCTTGGAATCCATATTCACAACTGATACAAGTGACAACCATCACCAATACCTTTTCCCCTTCGTTATTTGATTCAAATATGTAGCAGATGGAAGTCTGGTGGCTGTCCACTCTCCCTCCTGAGGTTCTGAGCACAAATCCAAACAGGCGCTTGTTCTCCTGGTGTGTGGCATACAGTACTACATTGGGCAAAGGGAACTGCCAAAAGGATCAGACAGGGAGACTTTAAAACTGATTCCAAAGATTTCCACACGAGGTTTCAATACACTGCACATTAATTAATGCACACCCACAGCACAAGAAGTTACCCAAGCAAATGTAATTATGAAGCACAAACAGATTAGACAGCAAGGACTAAATTATTACAAAGGCAAGCAAATGTCAAAAAACACACTCCATGTAAGAAAAAGGGACTACATTTGCAGCGAGTCAGTCATCTTCCTAAAAGTGGATACACTCCTGTTTGATTTTGTTTTAATCATTCATTATAGTTACATTTGTTACTAGGCTTTCAATATTTAGTTTCATGTGAAGGCACTACTTCTCAAAAACCTTTACTGCAATTAGCTCAGTTCTCCTAGTCATATAAGCAAGAAAAAAAAAAAAACCCATCCCATACCCTCATTGGTTTGTTACAAGAAAACTGTTTTGCATTCTTATTCCTAAAAGAGGTTGGACTTCAAATTATCTTTTTAAGACTCATCAAACAATAAACTTAAAAATTCTGAGAGTCCCTACCACAGCTGCTATGAACTGAAAGGCTGAGTTTTCCTGGAGTTAGATGTGTGCATTTAGTATATGGGACATACTCTCAGTTGATGTACCTCACTTGTAGAAGGTGACAGCTTTGGACCATTGTTGAACTTAAGGTCAAAACATTAAAAACAAAACAGAGAAACCAAACAGCAAACAAACCCTCCTGGACTTCAGAACTAATTTAACTCCATCATTAATCTTCTCTCTTTACTATTTTACCCTCTCAGATCACAGGGAAAAGGGAGTTTCAAAAGCCAATGTGACCTCTTGAAATCACTCCCCTAAACCTGATTTGCAAATGTTTCTACATGTCTGCATTGGTCTCCTAATAGCACTGGAAATTTGGCTGGAAATCTCATGCTATCAGTGATTTTTGCTATGATCTAATAATAATATTTTTTAAGTAAAAGAATTACATTGCTGGATATTTATCTTAAAATGGAAAGTTACTTACTCGTAGTCTTGTAACTTGTGTCTGTGGATCAATTAACCTAAAAATTTGTTTTTAAAGACAAACCAGAAAGTAAATTTTACCAAAGTGAAAGAAGATCATTCTGTAAATAAACATCAGTAGAAGTCAGGAAGCAAACCTACTTTAAACAGTCACAAGTGACTAACAAGTGTGACTCCGTCATCCTGAAGACGTTGTGGATGGCGCGAGCTGCGAGTATCTGACGCATTGTTTCATAAACAACGTCTGGGCTTTCATCACACCTCACTTCCATAGAGCCAAGAAACCTCACAATAAATAACTGATGAAGAATTGAATCTAAGAAAAAAGAAAAGTATTGAAAAAAACAAACTCCATTTTGGGTTTCCCATTCAAAGCCAAAGGTGGATTGCCGTCAAGAAAACTCCAAGCTCGTCCTTACTTGGAAAGAGATTGCTCCTACTTAGCAATGAGAGGTGCAGTTAGTACACAGCACACCACACATCTTTGCATTTGGTTGATGATACAAAAGATGCAATTAATCATTTTTACAGCAGATTTTCAGACAGTAGTTAGATTTAACTTGACTTATCAAATACCTTGCAATGTAATTAAGCATTTTAAAACTGCTGTTAAATTAGAAGAGAGAAGCTAGAGATGAAAACAGAACTATAACTGTCAAAACCTATTTTTATTTTGCATTGAAGTGAAATTTTGTTTTACCTTCTGTTTCAGGTTTTGAGCCTCCAGATTCACCGAAAGGATTTGTGCGTCTATCAAAAAATGAAAACATTAAAGCAGGAGTCAGATTACAGGAACCACTCATGGACAGTGCAGTAGTCTCATGCTGTGTCAAATACCAGCATGTAGTGAGTTCACAAACCTGTCATCTGGAGGAATAATGTATCATGAGCCATAAGGAGAAGCAATTCTATCAGGAGTGAGACATAACTTGCTGTATCTGAGGGCCCACATTATGGGGAAAATACCAGATATTATTGTCCTATTGCTGCCACAGAAGGTTTTGCTCACATTTTATTTTTTTATATATATTTGAATTAAGCCCAAACTAAAACCCTGGTAATGTTTGAAAAGGTATAGTTTTAGAGGAGGAAATTTCACAGAACGGCTTCAGGAAGCACAGCCAAAAACCAGGCCCTTTCAGTACTCCATAAGAGCACCCACTTCTCATCACTGTCAAGGTGTTGAATTACTTACTCAAGAGAAGCCCTGGGTTTGTTTCAAATGCAGCTTTCTCAAAACATCACTGGGATTTTACTCCTAGAGAGTCAAGAGAAATGTGGCTATTTCTGGCTCTCAGAGACAGAATTACTATCAGTTACAGAGAAAAGTGAAAATACTCTAGGCTTCCAAGTCTGCATTTTTCAAAAACAGTAAAGGAATAAGCACAGGAAATAGGGACATTTTATTTAAAATTTGTAGAGGAAATTGCCCATTCTCTTTGGCTGATTGGTAGCTGAAAAGCTATTGGCAAAAGTTCAGTATAGTTCAAATCAGGTTTTTTATGGGATTAATCAAAGTGTTACCTCGATAGTTAGTGTTCTAAAAACAAATTTCAAAACTGAGAAAAAAAAATTGCTCATACTGACTGCCAGTTCATTTTATCAATTATCAGAAATGTTTTAACTAAGAGATGTCTGGTTTAAAGTATTACGTTTTTCTAGACTGAAGCCAAGATGGCATTGCTACAACGTTTAGATAACGTGGACTCAATCAAGACCCATCTCATTAAAGGCTGACCTGGGTAATTACAGTAAAAACAAATTTCTACCAGCATCTTCTATTGCTCAGACTCTTCATGATGTTTAATATGAAACTAGAAGAGTAAATGCAAAATCTCACAGGATCTCTCAAAAGGCAGAAATAAAATTTAAATATATGTCATCAGTATCAGAAACCAAGGGAAGTACTTTTTTAATAACAAACATGTTACCTATCTGTACAAACACTGCAGTTCTTTATTGAAGGCCATGGTTAATTGAAAATACTGAGCTCACCTCTATAATTTCTGCTATGAAAAATATTATTTTCTAGATGAGAATTATAACTGATGACATCACAGAATATTCTGAGTTGGAAGGGACCCCCAAGGATCATTGAGTCCAACTCTGCAGTGGATGGCCCATACAGGGACTGAATCCACAGCCTTGGTGTTACTGGCACCCTGCTCTGACCAACTGAGCTAGACCAGGCTACCACAGAGTTCAGCTAAGCCTAAACTCTCCACTTCCTGCAATACAGTTCAAGTCTATTTTATATCAGTGTATTCTGAAGGATCTAGTTGGCCACCTGCTTATCCTGCTGTACCAACAATTAGAAGAAAACTGTGGAAAAAAGGAAAAAATAGTTTTTTATATATAATTTCAACTCCTACATCAGTGAGATGCAATTCAAAATACAAATATTTTCCTAGAGGCAGGGGGATATAACACATTTTTTTGACAAGAATCACATAAATTAGTTTTCATCTCTTTGGCTGTTTTTTTTTGTTGTTAAGAGCAGCTGGATCTGCAAATACATTTTGTTCATATCTGAATTCTATAGATACAGCTCCAGAAATGCAGTGATGATTTACAGGTCTTTGGTTTTTAGTACATCTCCCACTCAAATATAATAACAAGTAGGAGAAAATGCTTTTATGTTTTGGATGAACTCTTAAGATGATTTTAAGTTGTCTATATGTGGAATTACTCTAGAAGCCTAGACCATTTTCACTCACCTTTCAGCTTAAGAGGAGTCATCGTATGCCATCATCACCTGGAGGTAGGGCTACCAAATTTCTCTTGAGTTTCCAAGAGGAAATAACCCAAGCTGCTGGGCGAGCAAGCAATAGGAAAGGAAAATACTTTGTGAAACCAAAAGTTTAAAATAAATCAATAAATAAAAGCATTGGCTGCTAAAGCAAGAAAAGCTGCTGCAAAATAGAAAACTATACCTTGACTCTAGTGATGTAATTAAGCCTTTTTTTACAATTCCATCTAACAGTTTAACAAATTGTTTTGCTCCACTGTCCACTGCAAAATTTGTGACACCAGTCAGGAAAAAGGCAACGTGTGTACTGGAGCTGCATCTTAAATGTGCTTTTCTTGTTTGTTGGTTTTTGAATTAGTAACATTAACTTTAGGGATTTTTTTTTCCTTCTCTCTACATTTCCTACCTGCCCGATTGCCCTGATGACTTTGCTTGGCCAGGCAGATCTTCACTGACTGGAGATATGATGTCAAACTGGATGGGAGTGTCAGGGGCAACAAGGGAATCCAAGGAAAGTGCTGAGAGAGCTGCTGAGTCAGAGCCCAGGGACCCTGTGCTGCTGGTACGAGCGGCAGGAGGACGAGATTGCCTGCAACAGAACCAGAAAGGCAAAGTCAGGGTATGTCAGTAGTTAGTTAGGAGCTCAGGTTGGTTGATAATGAATTAAACCATAGAGGACACCAATACAATATTGCAGACCTTAGATGTAAAACAAAACAAAAACTAAAAACCTAAAGATCGGGGTATAGCAAACGAATCTATGAACCTAGTCAAATTTAAGTTAAAGTTACTACTTCCATTAGTAATTGCATCAGATTGATTTAACATCAATATATAATCACATATTAAGAATAATAAAATCTGAGGTCTGCTTCCAGGAATTGGACACATGAAGAAAAATCTCATCATGAAATCACACAACAAAACAGATATGATGAAACCAACCAAAGTGTCCACCAGCTGGCATTAGGATTACTTGTGACAATGGATGCACAACAGTGCTTCAGCAGTGAAGGTGTGTTCAGGAAATTTTCCTCTGACCTATCACAGATTTAGTTCTGATCACAAAAGTATTCGTAGGTTTGTCAGGCTTTTTTTTTTTTTTCCCCTGGAACTTTATCCAGGATTTTCTTTTTACATGTGCACCCCAAATGGCCTCTGGTTGCTTCACTTACACAGCTGGCCTCAGGCTCTCATGTCTCTGCTGAAAGGAAGGGGAAGGGGTGACAGCCTCCAGAGCTGACTGGTTAACACGGGCAGCAATCTCCTGCAGAGATGGCAAACAAGAACTGGAAACATTTTTCTCAAAGGAAACTTTCAAATTTTATTTATATGCAACTGGGAGAAGTTGTAAACTCAACCCTTGATGACAATCTTTTCTTCAAATACATAACCTGATGTTAACTTTCTCAATTTAAACAAATTGGCCTTAAAATACTGCCAATATTAATAAAAAGCAGCAATAGAGAAAAGCTCCAATGATAACTCTGGCAAAATAAGCAAATGTAGCCAGGAAAACAAAAAGAAAAATCTCACTTGAGAAATGCAGCACTCAACTGTGAACTAAAACCCATGAAGACACACTTCATATATAGATACATGCTCTGTTATAAAACAGTTTTTATTGGGCCAATTCCCCTAATTAAGTAAGAAAAATCACTATGTAAGTTTTTATCAATATGAATTTAACTCTATAAATATAAATGTTAACATATTACTCATAACTGTAAATTTTAGTAGAGTTACCTCAGGGTTTTCACTTAGATATATCTGCTTAGATATGTTGTTTATGGTGCATATCCACTGAAAAAGAGGAAGAAAAAAGAAAACAAATTAATCTGTTATGTTTTCTAAACAATCTTGATTGAATACCTGCGTTGCCGTTTCAGCACTTTTTCTACTTTCTGTAAATCCAGGGAGACAAATATTCTGCACACCCAGCTTGTCATTAAATTCATTCCCACCTGTATACTGCACCCTACACTTCAAGATTTTACTCACAAAAATTAATTTAGTCATACTAAAACTAAACTAAAGCAAGCTTAAATCACAACTCTAAAAAACTTGAAAAAAACTCATCAGGATTCTCTGTTCTTCTTTATTGTGTGCTGCAGGTGACATTGTTTCCTCACAACATTATAAAAATTCAATTTGGCTTTTGTGGAATTTGCTCATTTCTTGCATCTGCAAGCCAGAATCTGCTTTCCCTCTCTGCTCTGGAAAACCATTTTCCTGTTCCTGGCTTTTCAACTTTTACCTGAAGGAGGAAACTAACAGGAGCACTAAGATAAACAAAGTGTTACTAACAAAGATAATTTATTAATAAGTAGAAACAGAAAAAAAATATGCAGTGTCCAGCCATGGTTAGGAATGTATTCTTTCTGTGCAGCAGAAAATCACTGGGCTCCATGCACACCTCCTATAAGCTTACCTCTTCATAATCTTTTTTACTTTCTGCCTGTAAAATTGAAGACCTGAAAGAGAAGAATGGAAAACACAATTTTTTGTATTTAAAATTCCTCACAAATACAGTCAGTCAAAAATTATCTTTTCATATTTACACTTTGAACAAGTTATCAAAGGCTGAAGACTATTTGTGCTGAAAGCAGTCAACATTTAATTAGGATGGGGAGGAACCTATGCTTTCCTTTCAACAGGAAACAGAAAAGGAACACAATTCTAATTGTGTCCATGTAATACTTAAGTATTCGCAAAATGCAATAATATGTGATTGTCAACTAATTACCATAATCTTATTTTGAAATACTACTCAGCTACATTACAGAGTTTATAAACAAAAATCCAGTTAACACAGTTAAAAGGATATCCCAGATTTTGCTTTTAAATATCCACAGAATATATCAAGTTAACATCTGGCCAAAGGCAGACCATCTTTCTTCTCCTCATCAGTGAGTCCAGTGTTTGTGCAAGAAGCAGCAGTGTCAGAGCACTCACTTTTTGCCATCGAAGGACGTTATCTGAAAGCAGTACCGTCTGTCCTCACAGTCCACAGCCATCACAGAGCAATTGTCTATGTCCATCACGAGTCCCCCAGCCACATCTCCTCTTGCCTGGCTCATCAGATTTCCACCTTGAGTGAAGTAAAACTGTCTCTCCCAACTGGAAGACACCAGCCCTGTCTTACTGAAAGATAAGAACAAGTCCTCAGTTAGCCTCCCTTCTTGCTCAGACACTCTATAATTAGTTGCTGCAATTGTGTTCTAATACAGAAATTAATGCCTCAATCAGTAAGTATTTTGCTTTAGCTGTTGTTGTAAAAGTAATCAACTTATTTTTTTTAATTCCTTGGAGCTTATTATATAAATTACAGTAAAGAAATTTAAATGCTACAACTTATTTTCAATAGCTCTCAAAAACAGCTGTGGGACTTCCTTAGAGGCACAGCTCCCTCCTGTGGACAATGAGCCAATGCTGCATGGAATCCAGAAGCTCCTTCCAAGGGCATTTTGGTTAACAGAGTGTTTTGCCTTATTTAGATCAAAATTACAATGCTTTATTTGTAATTTGAATCCCAAAGCTTTAACAGACACTTCCAGAATAATCCTGATAGATGGAATCTTGTTACTTCCCACTTAGGATGCAGAGGAATTACACTCTCGGGCCTTTTTTTTAAACTGTGACAATTCAGGCAAAATTACACTAAAATCAGGATAATTATGCTTTGCATCTGAATGACATTATGTCAGTGTAACAATGAATTTAATACTAACTAAGTGAAGAAGTCCAAAGAAATAAATAGAATAGCTCTTATGTGACTTATTCAACTAAATATATAAAATCAGCATAGCTAACATCTAAAAAAATTTTCCAGCTTCTTTAGCTTTCCTTTCCCAAAATTAAATACTCTGGAATTTTTAAGTAACAGATTACTCTTACTTTCTTGCATTGAGATAGCCAGCTTTCCTTGTTAGATTCCTATGGGCAGGAAATTTGGTAGGATCAGGATCAGGCAAATACAGTGGATCACTGGCTACTTCCAAGTCCTCTATAGTTTGTTGCATGTTTTCTACTTCACAATCCATCTCCCTGCGAACACTAAGATAAAAAATGTGTTAAAAACAAAGATAATTTATTAATAAGTAAAAAAGAGTAATCTTCATAAAAGCTCAAAATTCAACAAAGCCAACTTACTTCTGTACACTTGTGCCAATATTGGTCAAAAATTCTTCCAGTTGCTCAGTAAGATTTTCTGAACCCATTTTAAAAAAGCTTATCTTTAAAGAAAAAAGGAGGAAAAGGGAGAATTTAGTCATTAATAAAACTACACTTAAAACTAACAGATGAAGTCATAGGAGGCTAAAGTTTCTCAGAGAAATCTGTTTTCATCCCTCATTCCCACCAAAGCCTGTTCCTAAAAGCAGCAGAATGTGTGTTTGAAGGCTGCTACTGGCACTGCAGTGGCATTTGTGTCACAAGGACATGAACAGAGCTGGAGGAAATACAGAAACACACAGGAAACACTCCCAGGGTCTCTCTTTTTTCAGTGCCACCATTCTGCTAACTGTTGTTATGGGGAGTTATATTTGGGGCACATAGGAGAGAAGGTTAGGATTTGTCCTAAACCTGTGAGGATTTGTCCAGGGCCATCCCCAGGGAACTAACAATATGTATTTTTATGTATTTTAAGCACAGGGTACTCCATAGTAGGCCAGAAAATCTGCCACAGCTACACTGAGGTTAGAACAGGAAGCCCTGGGACATGGCCCTGCCCCTCTGTTTCTTAGATTCAGCAAAAAGCTCCACCTAAGCAACAGGTTGCACTTACTTTACTGCACAAAACATGCAGAACTTGGCTCTTAAATACAAGCTGCAAAGTCTCAAAAGAAAGCAAGTGTTCTTGCCTTTGGAAAGCTTTCAGCTTTCAGTGTGCAGGAGCTGATTTCTACTCAGGTCACTGTAGGAGTGCCAAATGCTGGAAAGCTTGACTTGCAAAAACCCCAAAGCTCATGCTTAATAACATACTTCCAAAAATACAAATTAAGTCTGTCCACATAACTTTATCATCATTCTATTTTCTGTTGCACCCATCCTCAAGTAAACCAATCATGAATTTATTAATATTAAGCAAAACCAAAGTATTTTAGCATTCTGGGTCTTCCACAGCCTTGATTGAAAACAGTAGTTTTGTGGCTTTTGATGAGTATCTCATTTCAGAACAGCTGCCATAGGAATGAGTTGAACTGTGTCCATGTTATTTGCTGAGCAGGTTCACTTCTATGTGCACTTGCACGAAAGCTCTAATCAGTTCTTCCATTTACTGGAATCAAGTGCCCAGCAATGAAAATCTAGGCATTACATCAAATCCAGCCATCTGAGTTTTGGGGGAAAATGAACCATTACATTTGTCCCCAGACTTTGCCAAAGACCCTCAGATGGCAGTGAAGATACCCCTGCAGTGAGTGGGCCATGAGCAGTGCTAACTACCAGCACTGTCAGGGCACAGCTGTGGCAGCCCAGAGAAGGGGATGGACGATTCTTTTTCTCCATTTCCTTCCTTGGACTGCTGAAGAGGGCTTGCAATGGATTTCAGTACATCAACCTTCATGAAGGACTTTTATTTCTCCTTTGAGACCTACAGCTTTCAGAATCTGAAATTACCTGAGCTTGCATGTATCCTAGCAAGGGTTCTAGCAGAGAAATCTTCTTTTTGTACTGGAGAGTATTTAATGCACAGAAATAATGCATCATAGTCTGATGCTGTTTTTTCCTTGAAGTATATACATCTTCTGTAACTTCAGCCTTGATCTGAAGAGACACAGACAAAGGGAGGGAAAAAAGCAATGTTTGAGATTGGCATTGATCACAGGCCCTGTGGACAGCTTTATAGCCAGCAGGGAAAAATCCAGTCATGTTCTACCCTCTATCACCAGCTGCTGCATATTTTACTATTCTACTTCTCTAATTTAAACATGAGATATGTGAAAAACAAACACAGCATTCTTTTCTACCTGGAAAGAGTGGTTATTTCTTCACAAAAACAAACTGAATATGACATCACAATACTATTCCTAAAGCACTGTCAGTGTTACAGGACAGGCATGTATTGGAGAAACCTGCTTTTCTGTCTAGACTGCTAAAAGCTATCAAATGTCACACAGAATCTGCCATGCACTGTGTTCCATCATAAATATATATGAAATGAAAATTAATTCTTATCTTCTTTAAAAATCAATATAAAGATTTTGGTTTACAAACCTTTTCATTTTCCTTTCTTTTGGACAACCGACTGTATCTGGTAATGGCAGCATCATGGTCTAAGCAATCAAGAGAGAATTTATGATCATTTTCACAAATTAATGACTTATGAAACAGAGCAGAAAACCTTTTATATCACAGTGTTACACAGACAGCTGAATGCAAAGTTCTGTCATATTAACACCTTTAGGAATAGTTCCTGTCTGTTTATAATCACTTCATAGCAACAAATACTTGGCCTGAAGAAAAATTCTAACCAGATGCAAATGGTGCCAAATTGTGACAAAGTTCCCTAAACATCCACTATTTTTCAAAGAAGAACTGTCCATTAAGTAGAGAAACTTTACATTATGAAAACCTGTATCTAATATTTTTTGCTTCTAAAACAATGATACAGTTTTGACTGAGAGAAGTAGAATATTATTTAAATAATAAGTTCTCAACATGGATATATTAGAGGCAGTTAAAAAAATAACTTCTGAAAATAGGGAAAAGAACTATGAAATTCATTTCAGGTAGGTAATTTTTTTTTATTGATTGGGTCCTGTCTTTAAGAAATGAGCTACCACCTATGCCACCAAAATTACTCTTTTTGTAATTTTGGTGGCATAATCCTACATTATTTAATAATCATACATACACTTAAGGTTTTGTAAAAAAACCCTTTCAATTTGCCTTAATGCTTCAGTACACAGAGCAGAGATTTACAGGTGACCCAGGAAAGTTGAGTGCCTAAGTATCACTCAGAAAAATTACACCTTAATTAGTTACTTTAAGACTACAGGCTTAACTCCACTGGTTAAGGACAAATAATAATCTACAATAACACTGATGTCTTGTAATATTGATAAGATTAAGTACTTTACACTTACCATTGCTTGCAATTTGGAAAACTTCTTTTAGAGTTAATATCTCTAAAAAAACAACACATCACAATTTAAGTAAGTTGTTATTAGTGTAACATTCATGTATTACAGTTTCTCCTGTAACCTTGACCTTAGAGTCATCTCAATGTCACCTTGTACCATACTGAGCTACCAGCACAGGCACTACATGGGCAGGCAAGTCTGCTCCTGCCTGGGGCCTGAGGATCATTTCTGTGCTTACTCTCATGAATAGAAATAACTTACTTTGCTTTTTAAATGGGGAGATGCGTACTTTTGAGAGCTGAAAAATAAGTGGTGTAGTCTATTTAGTGAAACAAGAGCTATGAAGATTAAATGCTGTTTTTATTGTTGCTGCTGTTGGAAAAAAACAGTATTTGGTCAAGTCCTCTACCTTTTAGATCCCTTTCTTTAAACTGGGTAATAGGAAACATCATTGCATCTGCAAGCTGAGTTGAAAGGACTGCATGGCAAGAGCTGAGCTGAAAAAGACAAACGAAGAAAATCTTAGGAAAGCAATGCTGAGACCAAATCAAATCACAGCAGGTGGACATCAATGTCACTCAAAGACGACATGTACAACTCAAACACATTTTTGCATGTTCCTTTTTTTGCAGCTACTTTTTTCTAGGTTCCAGATCTCATAATCATTTTTTTACAGAAAACCTCTCGAGTTTAGTTTTTTTCTGAACTTTTCCAAGCTACTGGTTCATGTCCAAAACCAGCCTCATCCATCCTGACTAGTCTGTTTATTTGTCCAGCTTCCCTCCAGCTACATCACAGCCCATTTTTCACAGATCACAGAGGTAGAACAAAATGTGATCCTCCTCCTAAAATGCTTTTCAAGTGAGGAGAGAGATCACAACAAAAATCCTGATTCAGCTCTTAATGGTGCTCAGTTGTGAGTCCTGTGAGTCAGTATCCAAGAGAGACAGCAGGAGGGTCCTGACCTGTGTCAGTCAGGTACCTGAAATCAGGCAATACAGACACTCTCGTGTACAGAGCTGCTAACAGCCACTGTCTAATGGTTCTGGCTCTATCTCTAGCAGTTAAACTATGTTTTTTTCAGCAGTGTATCCTCATTTTGCTGAATTCATTCTTTATCTTAAGGTTATGTAACTTTAAATAGATGCTGCAATATAGAATTAATTGTTACCTTGTTGACAAATGAATGTCATTTCTGTACCTCCTGGCTTAAAGGAGGAGTTATTAGGCAGTTAAAGTCTGCACCTGACAGCATTAGCAAAGCACATACAAGGCCTTACCTCATCAATCACTTTTGCAAATTGCTGCAGAGTGGAAGTCATGACTTCATCATCTCCCCCAAGTGGAAAACGCTGAGAAGGCAAAAAGAGTTATGTTGTTTGCAGGGCCATTCACAAAACTGGATTAATCATCTCTATGAGTATATCAGGTATTCCATTATTTTAAAATATTACACAGTTAGGATATACTGAAGCAGTTCACCTCATTAGGTGGAAAAGGAGGATAGGGAGCAGCAGCCTCTTAAAAGAAGCAAATTTTTGTTTTTAACATTTTTAACCTCAGAAAAGGGGACCCAGCAGCAAAGCTACCAACAAAGAATCCTTCATAGTACAGGTTACGAGGGAAGAAAGTTATGGATTCCAGAGTTTGTGCTTTCAGAGATGGAATTATGCTCACAGAGCAAATTATGGTTGTAATTTGGAGATTGCAATGCAATCTCTTCTCTTTGGGACTACTGATATTTAAGCACTTAAGGGTAAACAGGTTTATAAATTAAAACCAAAACAGAACTACCCTAAGCAATTCTCAAAAAAACTAATCCAAAAGTAAAATATTTCAAAAGTTATTAATATTCTTCATGGTAAGAGGAACTTCATTCTAGTTTAGTTGGAAGAACTAAAATAAAGGCAATATATTACTTTGGCAACAATTGAAACCACCAACCACAGCAGTTCCTTTTATCTGGACCAAACCTAAATTCATTCTACACTGTGCTCTGGGAGATAAAATACCACAGAAATACACAGGATTTTGAGCACAGTATCTGACCACACACAGACAACATGATTTCTACAGTACCTGTTTCTCATACTCCTTCAGAAGCTTTGAAGTCAGATGAGTTGCTGCACTTAATTCATTCTGATTTAAAAAAAGGGAAACATGAAAACCAATAAAAAGTCAAACAGGTAAAGTATATCTAAATTAAAAATACAGACATAAACTCAAATTTTTAGAAAAACATACAGAAGACATTCTGGCATAAAAGTGGAGTTATTTCGAGATGAGTGAAACATGAATATATTGTGGGTAAAAAATAACCTCCCACTTAGTACATACTATTATGCACACTGAGATCATTTTAGTGTGTGCAACATTTTAGAAACACTTGGGAAATACATTAGAGTTACTTAGAGAACAAAGAATATAATTTCACTTGTCATAAGAAATTCTGTTGCAAAAAGAATCACAAGAATTTAGTCTTAGCACTCCCTAACATACAGAAAAGCAATCATTAATTCTTACTTTATTTCACTTCTACATTTAAAGCATATGGAAGTTAAAGAAAAGCATATAGAAGTTAAAGAAACATGAAATGTGGTTCCAAAGCTTTATAATGCATTCAAGAATTTCATTAACACTACCTGAGCATCATATATTCTGTGCATGGCTTGAAACAATTGATTGATGTAATTGGATATTGCAGCAGCATCTTCTTCAAACACTCCCAGCAAAGAGCGGGTCTGTAACAATCAAACAGCCAAAACACAACCATGACAAGTTAGAAGAGAAGAATTTAAATATCATGGAATTTCAGACTTAAATAGCATTATTTCAGGTTTCATTACTGGAAATTCTATAAACCCTCCAATACTGTTTAAAGGAATGCTAACTGTTGCATGCCAAAGAATCTCACAGATACCTAAGCTCAGCCTTCCTCCTCCTGTCAGCCTCTCTCCAGGTTAATACATTTTCAGAAAGGAAAGGGCCAAGGGAGATGGAAAACTGTTAAATATAGAAACTGTGGGCAACACTGGGCTCACTGTGGTACATCCCTAAGGAGAAGGGTAAAGATTATTGGTATTAAACAGCTTGCCAGGTCTACACATCTCCTCTGCAGTGAGATCCAAATAAAGGCTGTGATAGTCTCATACTGTCCAACCTGAACACAGACATCTGCTGGTTGTGCTTGGACCTATAACTTACCTGTGGGATACCCATCAACTCAGTGATCAAAACGTTGAGGAACTACACCAAAACAAAACAAACAATACAACCTGCATCTGATTGTCCTCAACATACATATTTCTCACCACTGGAAAGGAGTGAAAAGATCTGTCCTTACCCAGCTTGTCAGTCTGTCTGTTCTTTAGCTGGTGTCACCCACAAGCCTGATGACTCCTGTGCCCAACTGCACCGTGTGCATCACTGATGGTGCTTAACAACCTCCACCTCAAAAATCAACCTCTCTTATCACTGGCCACCTATTAGACTAAAACTGGTCTCCATCTAAGCCCAACCACCCAGGCAGTTTTTCCACCCAGGTCACAGTCCATACCTCTCCCTTCTGGCCAGAAGAATGCTGCCAGACCATGTCAGAGTCCTTGCATAAGCCAGGGTGACTGACATGCCCCGCTCTCCCTCCTGCCCAAGGGACTGACTCCACAAGAAGGCAATCAGGTTGCTCAGGTGTAATTTGCCTGTAAGCTTAAATGAGATGCTGACTGCATGCTCTTGCATCCTTTTTGCACTTGGAAGCAAGGTTATTCCTCCTCACCATGAGGATTTTAAATGGCTTCCTTCCACCAAAAATCCCAAAGGGGGAAAAGCAGAGGATGTACCAGTAACTCTGCACAGCCACACTGGCTTTTCTTAAACATTGCTTGGGATGCTTGGCTGTAGAAACAGGAGCAGTGATTGCAAGAGCCACAGAGGAAATACTTTGGCAATGTTTTAGCAAAAGGACCGTGCTTTGTTCCTAGGTTTACACTAACATTAATGTCCAGGCAGAAAATTAAAAGAATCATAAGCACATAATTGTTTTTTTTCCCAAACTATGACTGTTAAATACTTGAAATTGGAAATTCTAGTTTTTAGTCTTCCCTAGGCTGTCTTTAAATTACTGAAGTCTTTAGTCCATCTCCCCTTGAAGTATGAAGGTCTTTTTCAGCTATTTCTAATTTTTAGCTTTTAATGATAATCAAAGAGTACATATTAAACCCATATAAAGTATATTATTTAATAATTCCTTCTGACATAAGATTCTTTTATTTAAGTTGCATTAGATGCCTGGCTGTATCACAATTACTGTCATGCTATATAATGTCTAAAAAGTATTTAAGTATTAAAAAATATAATCGAACAGCATAATCAGCACAAAAATAGCTTTAATGCTGGTTCTAGTTTATAAAACAAGTGGAGAGAGGTGGAGAACTCAAATCTTTGCCAAGTGTGGCAACATGTGTCATCCTAACAGCCTTGACTCTCCCATTAAGGTAGACAAAGACTCAAGAATGCAAAAGAAAAAATTACAGGGTACTATAACCCATGACCTTTAAACCTGAACATAAATAAACCTGAGCTTGTAATTTTAAAGGAGTATTATGTAAGGTTTCTGGAGTATACTAACTCTTTAAAACTGAACATGGAAAAAAAATTATCTTTATGTTTTACTTAAAAAAGTCTGTTATTGATGTTCAACCATCAAAACAACATTACATGATACTGATGGAAAGAAATTAACCTGAAACTGTAAACAAGTTATGGCAGACTTCTGCTTAGCAGAAAATGAGAGCAATTGTTTACTTATGTTTCTAGTAAACTCTGCATCCTTTTCCATTTTCTTTAGGATTCATTCAATTCATGTTTGTGAGCAAGCAAACAGCAAAGGACCAGGGAGGAGCTGCATGAAGAAACCCCTCGTTAGAAGTGAGTGTTTTAAGCCTTCCATGCCATCAGGAGGCCACTGCAGGTGACAGGAGACAGAGCCTGTGCCACCAGTCTCTTGGCTTTTTTGTTGTGCAATGCTTTGGGAATGCAAATCAGTGTGAGCAGAAACTCTCTCTAAACATACACTGAGTGTGTGTGCAATTTATGTCCTAGGTTAATAAGTAAATTGCCCTGTTTGGCAGAGCAAAAGACTATGTAAGCTTGGCCCTTGGTTTAGGCCTGACAAGCACAGTGGTTAGATTTTGATCCTGTGACAACAGGAAATGAATGGGTTTGACATTTTTGAAAAGCCTTTCCTTCCTCAGACACAGAATAAGTTTGAGATGATGTTTATATACCTACAGTCAGTGTCTGAAACACGAACTACAGGCCATGGTGCAGCACTAAACAACCCCCAGGCTGGTGGGCTGTGCAATATTCAGCATGAATGTACCCAAGGCATGGCAACTCCTCCAGACAGAGGCTTCTGCTTTCTTCAAGCAACATTTGCTGCCATTTCCACTGCACTTTCAAAGTAACAGAAATTAACTAATGTAACGAATTGACTAAGCCAACAGAACACCGAGTCCTTACTAGAGGACGTTGACTCCAGAATTCATCTGAAAAATTGACTGAAAGATGTAAATTTCTACCTACAAAAGACAATATTGACAAATCCAATTACTTAAGCATCTCAAACACATCGGGCTGAATCAGTCCTTGCTTGTCTGTGTCACAACTAACTTGACATGGAAAATTCTAGAATTACAATTGCATTCCAATAAGTAACATTTTTTCATGTGCTTCCCAAATGCCCTCAGATGGTCCTAAATTCATGTTACATTTGACATTTCCTGTAAATATGAATAGTTCTGACTTCCTAAGAAAATACCTTCAAGAGATAATTTTTTAAAATCAGTATTATTACATGACTCTCAGAATGGTTTCCTCTTCATGAGATGACAGCAGGTTTGGCCCCTGGACCAGAACCCACATTAGAGGCCAGATCTCATCTCACATTCGGCATTTGACCTATTTGGGGCACTGTCCTTAGGAAATCAATTTTTCCTTTTCTGCATGGCCTTCTTTTGGTTTTTTAAAGTCGTCCTTCCACTTGATACAGAAATGTAAAGTAACTGTCGTTTTAGGGGCTAAATTTCCCTTTTTAACAAGTGAAAGTTTCTCTTCCTATGACCCAGGAATTAAAACTACCAATGCACATGCTATTGCAATATGGGACAAACTGCTCACTATGTAAACCATGCACCAGAACAAGGATTTTAATTCAAAAGGCTGTCATAAAAGAAAATACATTGCAAGCTTTCTCCAACATCTAAGAAATACAGTACAAGGACTTGCTATTGCTGCTGCCAGCAAGAGAAACCAGAACCACTGAATAAAAGCATTTCCTACTTTTGTAAGAAACTGCAGCGCACTACAGAGCATCGCTGACAGAGATCAGGGAGCAGCAATGCACGAGAAGGGTCGGAGCACGGAGAGTCTCGGGGCACCATGTGCTGCCCACCCACGCTCCGCACGGACCACGGCCGCGATAACCTCACCCAGCCCCGCTGCTCACACGGCTCTGGTAAACCTTAACGCGCCTCGGTGAAAAACAAAGGGGAAAATGGTTTGAGAAGGTAACGCGGGTTTTGTGGTCAGGACGTGTCCAATATCGAGCCCGAGTGCGAAGGCGGGGGTGGAGATCAGAGAGCGGTGCCGGTACTGCCCCGCCGGAGATGCCGCAGCACCCAAGCCCGGAGCCCCGGCCCCGCTCCCGGCCCGCGGCACTCCCGGGAGGGCGGCGGGGCCAGCGGGTGACGACGCCGCGGAACCCCGAGCGGGCGTTGGCAGGGCACGACCGGGGCGGAGAGCCCGAGCCGAGACTGTCGGAGCCCGCGGGGCCGTGCGGGCAGCGTCCCCGCCGCGCTGCTGGAGCGTCACCCTCCCTCCCTCCCGCCACCGCCGCGGCTCTCCCGGGCCGGGAACGACAGAGAAGCAGCGCTGGGCCCGCCAGCAGGGGCTGGGCCCGATACGGCCTCCGCCGGACCTGTCTTACCTGCGGGCTGTCCTCCAGCGTCTCCTCGATGGGCAATTTATCGATGCCAGGCATGGCGGCCACCGCGCTGAGCCCCCGCGGCTCCGCTGCCCCCGCGCCGGCCCAGCCGGACCGACCCGCACCGACCCCCGCCCGCTGCGCGCCGGACGTCCCGCCCCCCGCGCGCCCGCCTTCCCCATTGGCGGGCCCGGCTTCCCCATTGGCGCTCCCGTCTTCCCCATTGGCCCGCCCTCCCCTCCCACCCGGCTGCCCATTGGCTGGCGGGCCTGCCCGTTCGCGCGCGGGCGCGGGGGATGAGGAGGTCGCGCGCGGCCCCTCAGGGCCGAGGCTCCGGCGGAGACCCTGGAGCGGCTCCGTGTGGGGAGCGCAGCGGAGGCAGTCGGGGCCCTGCTGAGGTGATTCCCCGGCAGTGCGGTCACGGCTGTCAAGCAAAGTGTCCTCCCAGCCCTGTCTGTGCTCCGGGGATGGTTGTGGTCTCCTCACAGACCATTACCTTGAGGGCCGCTCCACAGCAAGGGGGCGCCGTTGGGTCCCTGCCGTTCTGGAGTATCTTTGGCCCTCTTTTCTGGAGCATCCCTTTTGGCAAGTCTCCTCTTATCCCTGCCATGTGGATGGGCCCCAGGAGGAGGCCAGTTGCTTCTACGGTGCTTACAGTGAAACGACAAGAGGACTTATGCTGAGACAGGAGAGGTTCTGATTAGATATTAAAAATTAGTATCTCCACTTGCTTAGTCTGAATAATTGTGCTGCCATAGGTTGGTGGCAAATTATGTACGCTTAAAGCTACTGTGAGGGCTCACTGAAATCAAAACAGATCATTGGTTCGACTTGTGAACTGGTTCAGCTCTGAAATTACTTAGAATTGTAGAATCCCTAAGGTTGGAAAAGACCTCTGAGATCATGGAGTCCAACCATTAATCCAGGAGCCCGTGTTCACCACTAAACCATGTGCCCAAGTGCCACTTTCTCACATCTGAACACTTCCAGGGATGGTGATTGTCAGGGCCACCCTGCCCATGGAGAAACTTTTCCCAATATCCAACCTAAACATCTCCTGGCACAACTTGAGGCTCTTTCCTCTGGTCCTGTCACTCGTTACCTGGAGAAGAGACTGACCCCCAGCTGGCTACAACGTCCTTGCAGGTAGTTTAAGAGAGCAAGTCTCAGTAGACTTGATGATGGTTTTTAGCTGGGGAAAAAACAAAACAAATCAAAAACCTATTCCTTTGTTGTTTTGCTTTTTGGGGACCAGGTGAACTTAGTCCAAAACCAGATTAGAAAGTGCATGAAGTCATTCAGCAGGGCAAATGATTAATGATTGTGCAGTTTTGCTATGAGACCATTCTTTATGTTATATCAGGTTATGATTTACCATTTAAAGCAGATAAAGGCCAGTACTGGTGTGTTAAATGTAAACAAATATTTTTGAGGTGGCTTTTGTTTTGTTTGTTGGTTTGGGTTTTTTGATGGGTGGTGGGTGGTTTTTTTGTTTTTGGTTTTTTTGCTGTTGTGTTGGTTTGTTTTTCCCTGTAGGGAGTGGTGAAGAAATTTCCAAGTTAATACTGTTCAGTCAATTAATTTGCCAACTCAGCTGGTGACTCACCTGACTGAAGCAAGTCACAGCAGCTCTCCCTTTCCCTGTCAATAAGGATAATAATTCAGGGTTATCTTACAAGGTATTTTAAAGACTAAGTGCTGTATCTGCAGCTATGTGACAGAACATTAACATTGGTTCATGACCAATAAATGCATGTGCTTCCTGGTTTTGAGACAGTTAACTTGTGACCAAGCTTTACAGCAGCAATAAGAAATGACTTTGTTTTGTACTGGAAGATTGTTTTCCCAGTGGAATTCAGGAAGGTGGTCACTTTAAGTGGATTTGGTTTAGTTAGCTTTGTGTGTTCACAGCTGTAAGTGGCATCCAAAAGTTTTACTTGAGCCACAAATTTGACTGCAACAAATGTAATAGGAATGAACTGAAGAATGCCTCTGCATCCTCTCATTGTGGTTTTAGCGTTACACTGTTTTCAGCATTGTAGACCTTTTGTTAGTGTGTGAGGGGTTTTTTTTGTTGTTGTTTGGGCTTTTTGATTTGTGGGGTTGGGTTTTTTGTTTGGTTTGGGTTTTTTTTTGGGGGGGTTGTTGGTTTCTGTTTGTTATGTTTTGTTGTTGTTTTTTCTGCAAAATATCTGCTAAGAAGCCTTAAAAATGTGGGGAACTAACGCTTGGCACTTTGTCAACAGAGAGAAGAGCAGTGAACACATCTTCAGGGGATTCCAGATGTGTGCCCTTATGGAGAGAACATTTTGCCCCTGCTGGAGGGGGAAAGTAGCTGTGTGGATAAGGTAGGCTTTATTTGCAGTGTTTCCCACTTTTTAATACAGTGTTTCTCATACTTTTGCTAGTGACAACCTTGGATTAACCTTGAATTTACCTGCATTCACTTAATCTCCCTGTGTCAAAAGAGCTTTTACTTCAACCAAGAAATAGCTAACTGCTTTTATTTTGTGAAAATTGGTGTTACCATTGGGAGGTATTCTTGCTTTAAAAAAACTTGGAAATTCTGAAGTTGGCTTTGAATATAATACTTGTTATTCGTGTTAAAAACATCTTTGAAAGAGAGCTTTATGCAGCATGACTTCTGAGGTGGTGAGATACTGGGTAAAGAGGTTGTGGGAAAGGTGAATTTTTGGAGTGTGATAAGTAATGAAGAAAGATGATATATATACCATTTATATCCTTTTAAAAAGCTGAAAATGGTGCCCAGGCTCCAGTGGAAGGTGACCCAGCAGTGGGTGAGAAGAGCAAAAGGCAGCAAGAGTCAGAACTGAGACCAAAGCCCCCAAGAGCTCTCGGTGTGGTCTCCCCAGCTGGTGCAAACAGCCAGTGGAGGCTTCCCGTCTCCTAAAGAGATGAACACCACTGTCCCTGGGCAAAAACAGTGCAAAGTCTGAAAGGGTGATTAGTTTCCTGCCTCATCAAGTATGTGGTGCTGTAAGAGGATTGGATTTGCATATCCAAGGAGCAGTGACTTTTCCTATTATTGGTTACTTAGGATTCCCAATGTTTTAATGTTTGCTGTGTTGCTCTAATTACCCCTACCAAGGTATTTAGTTAAAAGTCTGTAGGTAATTTCAAATGGGTTGCAAGGTAGCATTGCTCGGTACTGATGGGCCAAAACAATGAAATAGAGCTTTCAAGAGAGGGCTTAAGGTCCATAAACGGTGACTGGAGCTCATCTTGCAAGTCAGCATTGCAGGTGGATGCATGCTGCCTGAAGATCCAGTGACATGTGTGAGAAGTGTCCTTGGGAAGATCACTTCTGGAATTGCCACTCTTTTAATAGTTTGGTTTGACAACAATCTTACTGCACAACACAAAGTCAGGCCAGAAGGAGGGGTAACTTTTCTACCTGAAATAAAAATATTGTGTTCATGTTTGCCTGTTATTTTTGGACAAATCTTCCTTTTATAGTGTCTCTACAGAAATTCCTCCTTTTCTTTGCCTGAACCAAAAGCTGTTTTTGAGCATGTGATGTAAACTGCTGTGTGACTGACAGATGAGCTGGAATATAAAAATGTTATAGTCTGTATTTTATTATAATGGATGAAATCAGAATTCTGTCAGACTTTATTACAAAGCCTTTATCTCCTTTCTTGCCATTACTCATAACTTTTTTGTGTGATTTTAAGTGTTGGCTCTGTAAGATTTAAATATACTTCTGTTTGCTATAAACCTACAAGGAGGGAGAACATTTGTGAGAAAAAGTTTTACTTGAGCTACAAATTTGACTGCAACAAATGTAATAGTAATGAATTGAAGAATACCTCTGCATCTTTTAAACCTGTAAATTTGAGTGTACTGCTTCTATTACGTGAAGTTCTGCTTTTATGTGGTGAAGAATTATCAGGAAATTTCACATCTGGTATGTTTCAAAAAGGCTGCAACAAAGTTATTTTAATAAGAAAAATGAATGCATGAATTATTTAAAATAGTTGGTGCAACTGTTCCTATTAGCTAATCCAGGCACTTGGAAGGCAATTACACTGAGCTTTGACAACACTGCCAACCCACTGCACAGTGCCTTATGCCAAAAGCTATTGTTGTTTTATTGACCACGTTCACCATTACATATGCATATGAAAAAACAGAGGCATTTTCATCGGGATTACCCTAATAGCATTAAGAGATTATTTTTTAAATTTCCTTGGAAGGAAATTCACTTAAATGAGATTACTTATTACTTGACTGGTTTCCTATCATGCTTCTATGTTTAGGTAAGTGGAGTCCATTAGAGTATAAAGTTTTTTAAAAAACTGATTTTATACATTAATGATTTCAAATAAAAGAGAAGTACTATATTTGTGCACAGCTTCTTTTGAGAAAGTGAAGTCGATGCTCTGGTTAGGAGAGATAACACTTTTTGTCCCCCTTGGTGGCCCCCCTAGTGTCACCATTAGTTGCTAATTACTTGCAAACAAATAAACAATTAACTCCTCGTGCCTCTTGGTGGGAGAGTTTTCATTGACATGCTAAAACTTTCTAATAAAAGATTTTAATTAATGACGTTACAAATCCAACCCCCTTGTCAACATAGCTATAAGGGGGCCTTGTGGAGAAATGCAAGTGCAGTGCCCCTGCTATGCTGGCTGAGGGCGAAGCTATGGCCGCTCCCTCGCTCTGTGCTGCCGCCACGGCGGCCTCTCCGCAGCGCCACAAGGTGCCCGGCTTTGGAGACAGCAAAACCACGCACTGCTCCTTCTCAATTGAGAGTATCTTGGGGCTGGAGCAGAAAAAAGATGGCATTCCAGCTGGGAAACCTCACAGACCCTGGATGGATGCATGCACCAGCTTGGGTAAGTCAGTCTGTTTTGTAACCTCAAGCTTTTACCCCTTAAAAATACTGGCATGTTTCTACTACAAACCAGTAAACTGAAGCTCTCCCTTTCTTGCTCTTTCTAGTTTTAGGTGATGACAGTAATCCCCATCTGCAAATCCCTGTTGTTTGCTATGAAAATCCATTATTTCATGCTAGAAGTGATCCAGTGCAAGAGGAAAACGTTTTGAAATGTGAAAAATATTTTTCAGTCACTGAAAGGCTGTCTTTCAAACGAGAATTGAGCTGGTACCGGGGTAGAAGACCAAGAACTGCATTCACTAGAAACCAGGTAGGGCTTTCCTTAGCATTTAACAAATGAGTAACGATGTAGTTGAGTAAAATGTTGGAAGGAACCTCTAACAGCTGCTAAGTTCAGTGTGATGTACCTCTGCAGAGAGAAATGTAATCAGGAACTGGTGTAAATTAACAGGAATGTTGCTAATTTCAGCAGATCTGTGTTTATGCACGGAATCATTGTGCAAACACTGATCAGATGTCTCCTGTTGAACAAACTAAGCTGTTATTTTATTTATTTTATTTATTTAATGTATTACTGCTATGAACATAGTGTTAACTATTCAACAAGTGTGTTTTAATCTCCTCAGATTGAAGTCTTGGAAAATGTTTTTAAAATGAACTCCTACCCCGGCATTGATATTAGAGAAGAGTTAGCTCGCAAATTAGATTTAGATGAAGACAGGATCCAGGTAATTAAAGATTTATTTGAACTTTTCTGTAATTCCAGCTATATGTACTCTCTGCCTATATACATAAGTGGTTTGACAGCAGTAATGAGAATTTAATACTCTCAATTTAAACCAATGTATATACAAGAAACATGCCTTCAATGATTTGTGAAATGGAAACCATTGAATTCCTTCTGAAATCTAAAGCCTTCCATAGCACTGATGAAGAATTAATCACTATAATATTTCCACAATATCTGCTCTGTTAATCTCTAGTTATTATCTGCAGAACTTGATAATTTCCTTAAAATAATTTTTATGTTTTTCTTGTCACCATATTTGAAAAATAAATTTGAAACAGGTATGGACATAATTTGTAAGACTGCCAGCAGAGCATAGGTGTGTTAAACCAGTGTTTGAACCTATGTCTTTCTCTGGCCAAAAGCAAAATCTATTCAGGAATGTTAATTACTGATTTCTAGGTAATTCAATGTGATAACAAGCATACTGTAAACATAAGAATTTGGGCTTTGCTTTGTTGTTTATCAAGCTTTTAAGTTGCAAGTATTATATTGGGCTTGATGAGAAACTTGATGCTGCAAATAGTTAAGCAGCTGAAGAAATAGCACCATAAGACATGTGTGAATTCCAGATGTTCATGATCTTCCAGGATCTGATACTGTCACTGAATTTAATACCAGTTTTTATATTAATTACAGTGAAGCTAATCTCATTTTCCAGTTAACCTGGGGATATTATTTTCTTTGTCTGTGGTGTTAAAATTACAGGCATCTGCAGATTTTAAATTTATATTGAACTTGCTAACTGCTGTCATCACACAAAATATTGTCATACTGTGTGAATACTTTTAAGTTTCAAATATTATTCTGCTTCCACTGCTGTGTTTCTGAAAAGCATCCCTTCTCTTTCTGTTTTAGATCTGGTTTCAGAACCGCCGTGCAAAGCTGAAAAGATCACACAGAGAATCTCAGTTTCTAATGGTGAAAAATACTTTCACCTCCAGCCTGCTAGAGTAGAAGGAAGGATGGTTTGCTGTTACAGTACTGCTGCAGAAAATGAAGAATTATTCATAACCTGTATTAAGTAATGATATAGTAATTATGATTTTATGCCCAGATTTGAAAGTTTATTATAATTTTCATTCAAATAAACTGTAAATACTTGAAGTTTTATTCTAATCTACTTTTTGTGGGAAAAGTGAACTTTTCCTTAATATACTTGAGTAAGTATTTTCAGAGATTTTGACATATTTTTGCAGTTTAAAACAATTCAAACCCTAGGTTGCACAAGAATTTCAGCTACTATGAATTACTGCGGATGACTTGACAAGCTTTATGGTTTTAGAAGAAGTGTGTTTCAAGTCTGAAATAAACTGTATGCAAAATAGATTTTGCTACAGGAAACGGTTTGTTGCATTGCAGTTTAAATAGCTCATTTATAAAGAATATGATAGTTTTCATAAATAAGATAATTTTTAGAAAAAGGTGTCTCCTATGGAAGGACTAATATTCAACTGACTTCAGTTTTAACCATTGCTCAGTTAAAAGAAGCTGACAATTATAATCTTTTTATGTAATTTTAATTAATTTAGGTTATTTGCCTATTTAATTCTCTAACTTGGTTATCTCCTCTCTTGTCAATATAACTGTTCCAGTTATGGAAATTGCCCTATTATCTTTTAATGACAGAATGTAGCATTTTATGGGATCAGATCAGTGGGGCCAGACCAGATATCCAGATCATTGCCATTAATTTTAGGGTGTTGAATTCATTTTTATCAAACAGTTCATGAAAGTTAATTATCCTCATATTTGATATTGAACCTGAAGTCAAGGAGAGCCATATACCAAAAAAACCCCTCCAGTCTTTCTTCATGGGCACAATGAAGGGAACCATTTTAAGTACAGGTTGATGCTGCTCTTTGTTCAGCAGTGCTCTAAGCACTTGCCTCATGTGCTGGTGACCTTCAGTGAGACTCCAGCCTGTGTTTCTTGCTCAACATAAATTCTGCATTATCTGCTGAACAGACAAAATATTGCTCTTCCTTTCTTCATGCTTGTATCCATAGCTGTTGTCCAATAGGATGAAAGGTAAGTTGACAAAATAGGGTGATAGAAAAAATCATTTTATGTAGTCTCATACTAGGAAAAGCTAAAGGGAGGGATGATCTGACAGTCCTTACTTACTATTTTGAATTAGAGTTTGAGCTACAAGAGATTAAATAAAAACCATTTCTGTATTTTCTGAAAAATATCACTGAAAAACTGCACTACTTTAGAACTGGGTGACAGATATTGGCCCTTCCGTGTTTTTATCTTCATTGGCTCATTGCCTTCACTTTTATGCAGAACCCTAAAAATCTTGAATTGTTTGGCTTTGCTCCTGAAAATCTTATTTTAATATGGAAATAGCAAACTTTTATCTGATATTGAAACATTTTTTTGTACTTTATTGGATTTGGGAAATAACATTCCTAACCAAATTCTGTTGTAATCCTGCATTCCAAAATACTTAAGAGAACCACAAGTAAAGCAATTTAAATTGAGCCAGATCCATTGGGAATGGTTTTTAGAGAAATTGAAATCTCAATTCAGATACCTGCCTGATCTGGTAAAGGCAAAAACAATATTGGGAATGCATTCTTTTATTTTGTTTTTCTTCACACCTCAAAACGTATATTGCCCATAGTTTAACCTTACTGCAGGTAATCTGAAACTATTGTCTACTTTGCTTCTGGAAACAAAGTTTCCAGCAGCAGCAGATTAGACTAATCTGTACAGATTGATTGCTTAAGAACCTTACTCTATTATCTGGCAAATACCTAAATACACCTAAAGTCTGCTATAATGGAACTTGTCTCAAGTGACGGAAGTCTGACAAAACAATTTAAGAGAAGCAGTAGAATAGTAGCAGAATAATAATAGCACCAGCCCTGGTATCCTGCTCTCCATTAGCAAATGTTACCAGCAGGATCTTTAGTGTGAGGTGCTAGGAGTGTCCCACACAGTGCTAAGGGGGAAAGAATTTAAAAGCAGAGTTGCATTATTTGCTTCATTTGGCTTAGCTTGTTCTTCCCAGAGTAAAGGAATCAGCAAGTCAAAAAAGAGCCTCTCACTTTACATTTATACCTGTTTTGGCCAGCATGGGTTTAAATTGTGCCCATCACTTTCTCAAATGCAGCTGGATTTTTTTCCACCTTGAAAAGTGTTAGTCTGGACTTCACAGGGTGTTTGTCTTGTCCTGGCAATATGCAGGGCTGCCTTGGCAAAGGATGTGACAGTTGTGTTTCCTGTGCAGGAACAGCAGTGGGGAGGCCACCCTGCATGCTGGCATCCAGCCCTGCTCTTTCATTCCTTACATTGATTTAGTTTCCATTATTAATTGTTAGATTGATGATCTTTGTCCTTTATTTTAAAGGAGTTACATTATTGGATGGGAAATATAAGGTATTTTATTTTTAAAAATACTTTGGAGCTATAGTGATTGACCTGAATTATTATTTCATGTCCTGTTATTTGGTTAATGGATTCATCTTGAATCAAAATCACATTTTGTTATTTTATATGAGCAATTTATAATATCTTATGTATTTGATAATGAAAGAGTAAAAAGACAAAGTATAATAATCATTATATGAGGGGGAGCTGGAGCTGTTCAACCTCTTGGGGGGCATAGGGATCCCACCTGATTGCTTCAAGAGGGAGCTCTTGTGGTCACAGTGGGCAAACAGGGCTGTTGGTGAGGGAGAGGAAACCAGGGCTGCTGAACAGCCTTCAGTTCTAGATTCCTTTGTGGGGGAATAGTGCCTGGACTTGTGTGGCATGAGGGGAAAGGGCTACACAGAAAACATGGAAACCAGTGTGTCTGTTTTGGGCACCCAAAGGTGATATCGGTGGCCAGCAGCATTTTCAGGAGAATCCCAGGAAGAGTGAAGTGTTGCCTTGCATGGCCCACTGTTACCACTGAAGTTTTGCTTTCTTAGATTAACTAGCAAATGGAAAATTAATCATGTACTTGTTGAGTTTAGAAACAGCAATAAATTGGATTTCTTTTAATACCTGTTTTTTGCAGGACACTCTTTAAGCAAGGAGGCAAGAACATGATAAAAATGCTTAGGAATATGGGCTTGGGTGTAGCTGGGTGTGATTGCCAGTGACTTTCATACCCCTGGGTATGTTTTACATTTGATCTCATGGATGTGCTGTGGGGCTGGTAGTAGAGTGACAGAATAAGCACTGCATTGCTTGTATAAATAATATAAAAGGAAAAAAAGAACAAAAAATCAGTGAAAGGATAGATTTTGCAAGTGTGTTTTGATCCATGTTGTGAATTAGTGTGAAGTTCAGCATCTTGAGCAGAGTGTGTTGTGGAATCACACAGGTGCAGGTAGTGCTTTTGATATTAAATTTCAAGCAGGGTCATCTGGCTTGGGATGTTGTAAGGATGTGTATGTGTGAGCAGTAAAATTGATACAATACCTAGACTGAAAGAGAAGTAAATATTCCTTCTTTCTGCATTTATGTTCTAGGATTTTTTTCTCCTAGCTCCTAAACCAGGTTTTCCTCTGCCACTAGGATGGTTTGAAGGACAGAAGTAGGCAGGTGGTATAAGATAGTCCCCTTCATTAAAAATTATCTATGTCATTAGTCTTGTTATTAATCACTATGACATTTTGGGACTTTGCAATTTTTAAATTGCATGTGTTACAAACTCATTATCTCATGGTGACCTTTTAAAAAATCCATAACCTTGCATCAACTCAATTATTGTACCTTCTTTTCCTCTGATCCTTTCTTGCTCTCTTAGAACTGAATTTTTATTTTACTGGTCCATTACATTTTATTACTTCTAAGGTTTTAAGTGCCTGACCACAATTTCTAGATGCTGGGGCATTCTCTTGTCTGTATAACCAAAATATGTTTTATAAAATTAAAATGAAAAAATATATTTTATTGATAGATTTCCTACTTTTAATTATTAGAATTTTATTGTATGGATCAAAGTAATACTCCAAAATATCTTGGGATTCAGTTTCTATGAATGATGCCATATTAAGGACATTAAGAAGATAGCAGATAAAGTATTCTGCACTAAAAATCGCTGGCTGTTTATTTGGCTTTTCCATATAAATTCAGGCTGTAAAGTCATACATTTTGAAACGGTTTTAATCTGTGTTTGAACCGCCTAGAAAAGTGCTGGGCTGCTCCTGTCCTCTAGAGGCTGGATTTAGCAATGACAGCCCCACTGCTGTGGGATTTAATCCGCACTCTGCAGCGGGGCCGGGGCACGGGATGCCCGCAGGGGATTGACTGATCCTTCCAATTACACAACATTTGTGACCGAATTAATGTTCTGCACACGTACAGGGCCTGATTTTCCAAAGCTCTCAGTGCTCAGTATTGAACAGAACTTAGTGATGGGTGGGTGCTTAATGTTTTTGATGCTCTGAACAGCCAACCTTTTAAAATCTTACCTCTAAATGAATTTAGGCTGCTGTTGGGACTCTGTGTCTGTAAGACTGCCCAGCCTTGTCAGCTTATGGTAGGAGAATATTTTCACATTCCAGAAAGGAATTCTCAGGAAGGGTTTCTTCACAGAAAGGGTTGTTAAACATCAGGGCAGGCTGCCCAGGAAGATGCTGGAATTGCCATCCCTGGACATGCTCAAGAGACCACTGGATGTGGCACTGAGTGCAGTGGTCTGCTTCAGAGTGTGATGGTTGGTCAAAGGTTGGACTCCATCTTAGAGCTCTTTTCTAAGCTAAATGATTCCGTGAAAGCTTTTGACAAAGTATCCTGCAGTTCTAGAATAACTCCACGTATTATGGTGTAAAACTTAGAATGACTTTTGATACAATATCTACAAATATAATTCTTCTGTGATAATAAATACAGTGTTGTCAATGCAAATATTTGCCAGGCAAAAAACTTATTGCCACCAGATTTTCAGTTTTCATTGTTTCATCACATTGGAAGGATAAGAAATTACTTTGTGCTGTATAAATACTGTGCACTTTTTGACTATTCTAATTGCTTTTCAAAGAATTCAGTCAGAGCAAAATATTAAAAAATATTATATTATCCATCTGTCATGATTCAAATATTTGTAGGATTCTCTAACTTCAGAGTAGCATTCCATTGTGTGCTATGGGATGTGTCTATCTGTCAATATTCCTGTAGTTTGCTCTAATTCATTTTGGCAGAGAAAGGAAGTCAGAGGGAAGCATTCTCAGGAGGCATCAGCACTGCCCTTAGAATGCTGAAGCTTCTGTAAAAGTTAAGTTGATTACATGGAAAATCTTTTCTTGGGGGTGTTTTTGTTGAAATTAAAAAAACCGATCCAGTCTTTTCCTCCTTTCCTCTGTAAACATACAATCCTGGGCAGTTAGTTTTATCACAATTTATGGTTTAGGAGGACTGGTGTTTTCAGTGGTTGCTACTATTGTAATCTAATTAGAAAGAAATAATATTAATCTATTGTAGTTTACCATATTAACAGGCTTTAACTTTCCATGGAGTCTTAACAAATCTTGTGCACTGCATTTCAGTCTGTTATTATCTGCATATTTATCTTACTCTTTCCAAAAATCAGCAGCTAACTCAATCCTGATATCCAACTGCTTCAGATTTGTGTTTTAAAATAATATGCCAGACTGTAGAGAAAAAGAACCATGAGTTTGTTTGGTGGAGAGGTAGAGCTGCCAGCAACAATTGTCATTCCTAATAGGGCCCTTGCTCTGTTTTTTTCAGCCCAGTCATGTACAACTGCTGTGCGTTCTTTTGTAAATCTGTTATGGAGTGTTCTAAAATTACACTGGAATATTTTGGGGAATATTTATCATATAAACAACAACAACAAAAAAAGGTAATTTCCATATGCCTCCAGCCTTGGTATTTTCTTTGTTTGTGTATTTCCCCTTGTGGGAGTAGAATGATGTGCTATTGACAAAGGGTTTTCCAATCTTCTTCCACACTGGTTGCACAATAGTCAAACTTTTTTTAATTCTTCCAGTCATGTTTCTATTGTTCTGCAGTGGTATCTGTTACAAGTGTCTCTATGCATTTTAATTGCAAAAAATTTCAGAACATTTTCTTTAGCCTTAATTACCCTTAGCTTTTGGCCCCAAATAACAAATGATGTCATCCCAAAGTGCTTGAGCAAATAGCTCTCCCTCAGTTAAATGGGAAAGGGTTTAAGGCAGGTTATGCTCAGTGAGGGGTCCCTTAGTGTGCTAGGATTAATTTTGCAGACATTGCCACAGGATGCTGTTGAATTGCACAATAGACTATTAAATCAGGTTAGGGTTGTTCTCCCACCCCACCTCCCTCCCCCGTGTTTCCCTGCAGAAGGAAAATGACAGGCTGTCTGGTTGGGAAGCATTGTGCTGCAGTAAGAAAGGGTTGAGAGTAGAATTAAAACTGGAAACTTTTGTAAAGATGTTACTTCATTATAATTTCTGGCATTTATACAAACTGCATTGTGAGGATCTTGGTTTGCATTTTTAATAGCTAGTTGAGATAAAATTTCTATATTGCAGAAATACATTATTTTAAAATTGAACATTACAAATTATTCACTTGTTGTTAAATGATAAAACATAGATAACTTTGGGGATACAGTTGTTGGTTCAGAATAATTTCAGTTCAACAGCGTTTTTATTGAAAAATGACTCATCCATACAATTTTTAATTTTCTTTGCATCATAAATCTACTCTTCTTTAAAAGTGCAGTTTCATATTACCCCTAATCCAGTGTAACAGAAGACTGCTGCTGAAAGATGCAGTCCTGCCCCGCTCCCTCAGAAACAACAGTGGCCACAGGGTGAGCCACTTTGGGGTGCTTTTGGAGAGGGAGGAGTGTGCTTGGTGGCACATCACTAAGTTGAATAATCTTAGAGAACTTCCTTTAGTATATTCATGTGAATAAACAGATACAAAACTAAACAGAAATACAGAAAGCAGACATTTGCCTACAAACATTTTCTGACAGTAGAAAAAGGAGGTGTCTGTGATACAGGGAACTGTGAGGTCTGGCGAGGGGTAACATTATATGAAGATTTGCATCCATGGATCACTGACAAATTGTTAATTTGATGGTGATCAGAAATAATTTTCATATAATAGCTGTTTGGTTTAGTTCAGTCATTTCCTTTTCACCATAACATACTCCTACATCTGATGCTGACTTGAGCCTCTAGGAATATAGGACTTAAACTTCTCTGGTCATTAAGTGCAATTTCCTGTAGAAGAGATTAAGTCAGCCAGAAAGGTCACAAGACCATTCACTCCCTTCTCTCTGAACTCTACAAGCCTCAAAACATCCCCAGATATCTGGAGACAGACTTGAGTTTTTTGAGAAAAATCTCAGACATGACACTGTGACAAAAAAGTGAGCAGGAGAGAAACTCTGTGGGATTCTGGAGAGGCAGCTTAGGCAGCAGGGAGGACTGGATGCTCCATTTCAGGACCTGTTGCAAAACATCTGGATATAGAAATGGCTGGCAGTGTCAAAGTGGAATTCATGCATCCAATTCCATTTTCCCATCGGAGCACAGCAGCAGCTCCTCCGGAAGTGCCACTAAAGGTGTGGCCCAGCAGGAGGCAGCTGGCTGCCAGGACAGCCTGCCGGGAGCTCCTTGCCACTCCTGAGAGAGCAGCACCACTGGAGTGGAGTTCTTCTGGAGGCTCTCACCCACTGGTACTGCCTGGGTGACCTTAGCAAGTGGAGTATGTCTCTACAGAAAGCACAAATTAAAACCAAAGAATGCTACACACAGGGCTCTTTTCCTGTCTTACTGAGGCTCAGAGTCTTTCCTGACTCCAAATCTAATTATTGGTTTAGCCCTGAGCATGTGTACAAGACATAAAAGCAAGCATCTTTATGTCTTGGTGCTTAGTTTCCCCATCTATAAAATGAGACTGGTAAGACAGATTTTTTCTTTGAGAGCTCTGTGTTTCATGAATTTTTGTCACATTTCTCAAGGCATAATGATTTAACTGTTTCCTTGAACAAGATGGGTATTCATAACAATTGATAGATTTGATTCAAATTTCAATTCAATTTTATGGCTTGAGGTTGTTTTCCTATCACTTGATAACCTTTCACTTGAGCCTGGCCAGATCATTTGGAACCATGGCATGCTGTAATACAGAAGATTCCATGGAAACAGAATTTTTGTGACCCCTGACACAGGTGGAAATTCTCATGCCCTTGCTGGGAGTGTCCACATCCATTTCACATTTGTTAGTTTTGTTCCTGAGGTTTGATCCTGGAGGATGGTTCTTCCTCTATTTTGTGCTCCATGCTCATCCCATGGATAAACCATCCCCATGGAAGTGGGACAATTTCATGTAAATGGGTACTTGCAAAAGATCTGATTTTCTATCTTCAGAGATCTGCTGGAGGAAGTTCCAGAAGATCCTCACATTGAGGGATTTCTGTTCTGGGATCTCTTTTAGCACATCGTCTGCTTGGTTCACTGCATCTGATGCTCCTTTCCTAACAGTGGGCAGTGTCTGTCTGAAACAGGAGTTACTGACTTACTGCAGTATTGTGATATTGCAATAGCCATGATTGTCTGACTTAGCTGAATACTCTGCAAGCCTGATGCATCCTTTCTGCCCCAAAGGGAGCTGTTTGAATGATTCCTTTTGCAGTTAAGGTCAGTCTCTCCTGGGAGAGAATTCTGTGCTAGAAATATGAACTATGGATGGAGCATAAGTCCAAGAATGAATTTTCTCTGAGCAATAGAAAGATTTTGTAGGGAGTTTTTAACCATATTACTGGAAATTTTTGGTCCATGAGTTTTCATGTTTTTATGGGAATTGCTGAGTTCTCACTGTCTCCTCCATCTGGGAACAGCTGCTCAGAAAGGAGAAGGAAAAAAACCCCAGGTTTTTAGCTTTAAGCAGGATGGGAGAGTGGCAACCAAAACCAGCTGTAGAATGCAGGATATTGATACCCATGACTTTTGGGTATTATGCATTCTATACTACTCAGAAACAAGAGACTGTTGTAAAAAGGACAAAGGAACCTACAGACAAGCAGAGTCCCCACAGCCACTTTTGCCCTTCCATGAGCTCACAGCAGTTTGGAGACTCCAGTTAGAAACACTAACTGCAGTCATTTGATTCCTGCCTCTCCACTACTGTTTTCCACCAAAGAATTCAGTGGAAATTATTCTAAATGGACCTGAAGCAATGCAATACTTCTGTTCAGCCAGTGCACTCACAGGATAAGCTGGTCATGGTGGCAGCATGGAGGAATTGTTTTTCAGATGTGTCATTTGTTATTAGCTTAGGCTGAAGTGTTGGGAAGGAAATATCAATGCTGGTTTTGTCAGATGGCATCTTTGCTTTGTGCTGCTAGGTTTGAGCTCTCAGTAAATCTGACCAATCATTTTGCTGCTTTTTGGATACTGCCAGTGGAACCAGGGGCAGCTGTGAGTTCTTCAGTTGTTCTGCTAGCAAGGCATTGGCACTATTTGTTGTGTGTCTGTTCTTGTTAAAAACATCATAGGCTAATGCATCAATAGCTCAGATAATGCTAATTTTGTCTTCACTTAAAAATTACAGCTTCTCCAGCAGTCTAGATCTCAGTTAACAGAAAAAGCCAAACATTTCCCCCCATGGTTTAGAAGATTTAATTGCAGATCTATGGCATTATGTTCAACGGGGAATCCTTGCTTGTCATAGGTGGGTATGGGAAGCAGAGGTATTTACTGACCTGTAAATGAGCTGTACATATGTCTTCCTTTCTTGAGCCATGATGCTGTGGTATTTTATGTCCATTCTAATTCATTCAAACATAAAAGAACTAGTTATTTACAGCTTTTATGCAGCCTGACTTGATTAAAAATAAAAATGCTCATATAGTTTTCAAGCCTGCTAGATGACTTCTGAATAATGCAAGGAGGAAGTAAAGCAGGAATACCCAGACAGAAGTGTGTGGTGTACAGTGAGAAAATGTGCTAAACTTCCATTCTGGCCTGGATGTACTTGACCATCAAAAACATCTCATAAAATCAGTGGAATTCCACCTAGAGACTTAATGTTACCTTTTTCAGAATTCCAGCCTGCAGGTGAAATGGAGATCAAAAGTAGGAGCCTTTTTTATCCCAGAGCAGCAAAGAACAATGGTCTAATCTCTAATTTTTGCTAAAAAAATGTTTAATATAAAAAATGTAATTTCTGTTCATGTCACAATGGAGGGCAATAGCCATCCTAAAGTCACAAACCTGTTTTCAAAGGTAACTCTGAGTGCCAGGGCTATGATCCATCAACTTAAACAAAAAGTTTAAGAAAGCTTTATCATATTATTTTCACCACTAGTCACAAAAGATGGAAAACCTATGATAGGTGCAAAACCAATAGTAGTTAAAAATTACCAGCTGGTCGTGTTTCCTTTCAACTGATTGCCTTAGTGGTGGTTTTACATACTATTTTAATCCAAACTCTAATGTCTTTTATAAAATACTGATGGGTTTGTCTGTTCCATTAGGATGACATTTTTGTCCAAGATCAATCATAGCAAACAGAATGTACTAAAATCAAGGTTTTCAAAATAACTGGAGTTAAGTGATATGTAAAAGTGATGTATGACAAGGCCCTGGGCTGTCTCATCTGAAACTGAAGTTAGGGCTACCTTGAGCAGAGGGTTAGGCCTAGTGACCCTTGAGCTCTCTTCCAAGCTTGTGCCTTGGAGGAGCCTTGGGCTGCTCTTCTCTTACATGACTTTGAGGCAAAGGGGAGGAAATTTATGTAATTTACTGATATATTACACCACCTTGCATTTGATATTTATCAGAAATGTGATTTATTTTATTTTAAAGAAAAGTGTTTCCATCAAAGCATGTGAGGTCAGAATTAACTCCAGTTGAAAAAGTTGAAATATTTATTGCCACATATGACTTCCTTTGCATTTTCAGCAATTGAAAATTTTAGGATAGTATGTTCTTCCAGCTTGTCTTCCTTAATTAAAGAGTAGCTGGTGTTTAGCCTGGAGGAGGCTTAGAGGCGACCTTATCACCCTCTACAGCTACCTGAAAGGAGGTTGTACCCTGTGGGGTCTCTTCTCCCGGGCAGTAACAGGACAAGAAGACAGCCTTAAACTCTGCCAGGGGAGGCTGAGGTTGGACACTGGGAGGAATTTCTTCACCGTAAGGGTGATTGGACTTCGGAATGGACTGCTCAGGGAGATGGAAGAGTCACTGTCCCTTGAAAGTGTTTAAGGAAAGATTGGACATGGCACTTGATGATCTCAGAGGTGTTTTCCAACCGAATTGATTCTGTGATCTGTAATGCATGAATTTATATCAAAGATCTGTGACTGGTCTTCCTTGGTACCTCTGTTCCTTGCAATGCAGCGAGTGGATCAGGAATGCGGTACCGCAGCACGGAACGAAGGTGGGATCGGCCCGGTACTGGCTTGGTCCCCTGACTGGCAGGAAGGCAGGAGCAGCCCGCCGGTGTCCGGGGGAACGGGGGGCTCCCCGGGCAGGGCAGGGTGCAAAGCAAAGCACAGCACAGCACAGCACAGCAGCCGGAAGGGGTTCTGCTCCCTCCCATTGTTGCCGTTCGCAAGGGCTGGAGCGGAGCGGAGCGGAGCGGGGCGGGGGCGGCGGGGCCGGGGCTCGGGCGAACCCCCCGCCCCCGGGCCGGGCGCGCATGCACACACAGCCGGAGAGTCAGACACCCAGACAGACGGACAGAGCGGCACGCACCCGGCGGCAGCACCGCCGCCCGCGCCGGGCTCGCTGCGGACCATGGCACCGGGGCTGCAGCTCGGCTCCTTCCTGCTGGCCCTCGCCGCCTGCCTCGGCGCTGCCCGGCTCGCTGCGGGAGCGGCCGGCGGCAGGAGGGGCCCGGCGGCCGATGCGTGCGCGGGGAGGGTGAGTGGAGCAGAGTGGAGCGGAGCGGAGCAGAGCGGAGCTGCCGCTCCCCGCGCAGCAGCCGCGGCGGGCGCGGGGCTCTCTCAAGGCGCGGGGGCTGCGCGGGGTTCCGCGAGGTTCCGCGGGGCTCTGCAGCCCTCCGGGAGTGCGGGAAGGAGGGAGGGAGCACTGCGACACTTCTGCAACAAATAACGCTGCCCCGGGGCTCTGCATCTGGAAGTTAATTGCGGCCGGGAGGGAGGGTGGCATTTCCCGGCCAGGGATATTTATGGGTTTCTCGCCCAGGGCAGAGGCGGCTGGTAGCCGGCGAGTGTGAAGAAGTCACTCAACAGGTCCTTTACTGGCTCCCTGCTTCCCCGAGCCGACCTGGATAAAAGCGATCGCTGCGGCTTTGTTATTTTAATGATTCGAGGCCGGCTTGGGGTCTTAGCTCCCGGCCTGATCATTATACAGAGGATGTAGGAAATTTACGGGAGGGGGAAGAGGGGAGGAAGGTGATAAACGTTTTGTTACTGGTCTTTGCCTTTTGTTCCCCTTTCTGATGTGTTTTGCTGTCAGACTTTTCTCGATTGCTTTTCATATTCTTTTTCTTTTTTAATTTTTTAAAATATACTTTTAGTAACTTTTGAGTTGTGTGTTTTGGTTCGTTCCTTTCCTTTCTCCTGAGGGCTGGTTACAGGTTTAGTTGAAGCGTGGTGATCTGGGAATGCTGGAGGGAACACAACTGACTTTCATTGCTTTTCCTTTTTGTTAGACTGTCACTAAGGATTTTCTTGGGTTCAGATCAGATCCTTTGAGAACGTTGCTGCAACACAGAGTTCAGAAGTTTGTAGGGCATAGTTTAGAAAGGCGAAAGCATTGGGAAATATGTAAAGGGAGAGTGTGAAAAACAAACTTCAAAACCTGATCTAAACCTTTGTGTTGGATGGAGCAGTTACAGGTTTAGACTCCCCTGTTTGGTCTTTTTTAGCAGAATTAGCAATGAAATGTTTTGGCTCGGTACGTCTATTGTGTGTTTCACCAGACATGGGCAGGGTACTCAAGAGGCTCATAACACCTCTGTATATTTGTGTCAAGTTTTCCATCTTCTATTAAGTAAATTATCACTATTACAAGTCATAGTATTTGACTTGTAATACACTTGAATTAATGTATATTGCATAGAAATATGCAAATGCAGTTTGTTCTGGATTTATTTTTTTGCTTACATAATATCAGTGTGTGTGTCAAACAGGAATCTATCACAATTTAATTATTTTAATACAATGATTTTGACTGACTTTTAAATCAGCAAAACTCACATTCTTTCCAATTAGCATAACCCCCCCTTTGTCTTTATTGCTCACAATTAATGTACCATTTTAGCTTTTAAAATATTTGTACCAGTTTTTGGTTCTATTGTATTTTCAGCTTCAAGTTCAGACTTCCCTAGCCAATTTATTAGATACCTTGTCTGATTGTGTGGTTATAATTTTGTGGTCTGATTTTGCAATACCACTCTTGCACATGATTGCCTCCGTACTGCCGGCAGGGCAGCGTTTATTAGAGTAATGACTGCAGGATGGTACCCATTGTCTCAGTTATGTGGTATTTATCTTGGGCTGCATGTAAGTTTTGAGTAGACCTGACATGCTATTAAATGACTGATGGCCCCTCTAACACATTGTCTGCTCTGGAGCAGGGCTGCCTTTGAAGTAGTACCCTGTAGGAAGTAAAGAGACTATTTGCTCTATTAAAATTCCTTGGTATTTCCTCTGTTTAACCACAGGCCACTTCCCCTCTGCCACTCTAAACACTGCAGGGACACTGACTGATTGAAAAGACACAAGCCCTAAGTAATTGTATCCTATTCAAATAGTTATTCTTATTGCAGGTTATTTATAAGTGGTGTCTAATTAATGTATGTTAAGGGCATGAATAAATCTTAACATGTTATATAGAGAAAGTAAAAATGTCTAGTTTGCATTAAATGAAGTGGTTGAATTGAGGTAATTCTCAAGGGCATAAATAATCTAAAAGTATATAATTTAACTTTTAATGGTTGTTCAAGGAGAAATAAAATGTAGCTAGCTGGGTTTGTGTGTGCATTTAGATACATGCACATTGGGTATTTTCTTCTGCTAAAATTGTAAATGTGGGTTGCAGTTCCCTATGGTGAATCTTTTTTTCATCATTTGAGTGTTATTTTTGAGAATCTGTTCTATTTTTCTCCATATATACAGAGGTAATATACATACATGCACAAGTAATGCAGAAGTTTCTTTCACTGTGCAAAATACAGTTTTAAGTATCCTCAATATTTTGTAGCAGTAAAAAACTGACTTAATGAGAGCATATTACTGGACTATGGTTAAAAGAATTTGATGAGGAAGTATTTGTTGGCTTTATTCATAGCTCCTAAAACCGTTAATATCTAACATTTTCAAAACTAAAAACTAAATCACATTCTAGATGTGACTTTCTGTTTGTTTTACAATTTCCATCACAAAGTATATTTATAGCCTGTATTATACATCTTCTCTGGTAACACACTGGCATTTGTCTTGCAAATGTTCAGGACTGTAGAATTTGGATTGACTTTGCTTGGTGCAGGATTCCTTTCATTGATGTTTAATAGGAATTTTGATGTATTCCAACACTTATTTCACATTAGGGTAGACGTTTGCTTAAAGTAGAATAGTGTTGCAAAGTAGTTTTCCATATGGATGATCTTAGGACCTCATATGCATACCTTTATCCAGAATAGAATAGTTCAGAGAAGGCCCTGTTTTAATCTAGAATAAGTGTGTCCACATGGGGAGCTATTCTGGAAATGTAGACCCTGAATTTTTCTCATGCTCTAAACAAGCCACGAGGTGCACAGAGAAGACAGACGTGAGATCTGAGGATGATTTGAATATATTTCAGATTCATATATTCAGTGTTAAACACATGAGCAACTTTACTCTCAAGTTGTTTTGTAGATTCTAATGCAACTACACAGATGAGTATTTGTTTTCATGTTTAATTCCTCTGAAGTTCCTGGCATCAAATCGTGTTAAGTATAAAGCTTAAATTTAATGTGACTGTATGATGAGGAAGAATAAATAACCCAGCATTTTACCAGCCCTCTCCTCCTTGTTAGCAGAGAGTTGTGCCTTCCTTTGCTCTGCTAAGCAAAGCTGCTCAGACAGACTGGAGGGCTCTGTTCCCGTGCATTCTCCCTGAAACTCCCTGTGTCCCCTTCTATGCTCTTTATGTAAGGAACTTTCTATTTCCTTTTCACTTCAGAGCAGAGACACTGAAGATTTCCTACTGTTCCACTATTGGGAGCTCTGCTTGCCTCATTATTCTTTCGGCTCAAGCTGCTGCGTCCCTACATTTATCTCCTCAAGCATACCAAAGCAGACTTCTACTTCTCCACAGTTAGGAATCTACCAGGCACAGAGCTAGGTCATCCAAAAATACTTTTCCCAGCTGAGGATGTGTTTTGGGAACTTTATTTTGGAGGAAAAACACTCTCTAAAATGGTAAGAAATTACCAAATTTTAAATTTCTCCCTTCTATTTAATGTTATTCCCCAACAGTTAAAAAAAATCAGATTTTCTCATGCGGAGTATTTAAAAATTTGAAAAGCTACTAGACAGAAGACAGCCCTAAGATGGAGCATGGTGGAAGGTGTTAATGTTTGCCATCAGGGTGTTTTTTAATCTATAGACAGTTCCAGAGCTGCTTTAAAGCTCTGCAGACCAGATGCCAGCAGTTCCGTATGTGCCATTTTTTGGGAATTTATAGAATCAATAGTTTTCTCTCCCTGGCATCCAGAACAATGTGAGAGCATTTCAGAATTGATGAGATGTGTCGCTTAAAGCTTCCTGTGCTCTGTGATTAGAGACAATGCAACACGTTGAGTGCAAGGCTTTGCAGGCATGGTCAGTCATGCAGGTAGGCATCAGTATCACTTTTGTTTAGTTAGAGTCTGGCTTCAGGGTCCCTCCAGGGTTTGTTTTGGGGTTTTCTTTTGAATTTCATTTATTGAATAATGTAGCAGAGAATGAGACCCCATTCCTACTCTAGTGTCAAAAAGTGTTGATGACAATCTGCCTATTTAAATTATTTTAAAAATGCACAAAGTAGCATAAATATGATCATGTTTAAAGTCACAGATGACTGTTTCCTCAGGAACTGTGAGGCTCTACAGTTTAATGCTGTGTTTTCAGAATGAGCATTCAAATGCATGACCTAGAGGAAAAAATATGGAAACATATGTTTATGTAATTGAAACTAACTCTCAGTATTAACAACAAAATTGTGTATTTCCAACAAAATTGTGTATTTCCTTATGTGTCTGCATGGAACTGGGCAATCTGAATGTGATGATAATTCATCAGCTGTTGACTTAACAGGGTTTCTACAGTTGGAGTCGCTTGGGATTGTTACAGATTTGATTGATTTCCTCTCCAGAATGTGTTCCTTACTTTAGATGCTGAACTCCACTCCCTGCCTTGCTTCCCTCAAAATTTGCTTTTCAGTAAGTACAAGTATAGAAACTGCTGGAGCAGACTTGTTAATTTAAACTCTTGAGACATTTATTTAAGAAGTTCTACTTTAACAGATTAATACTTTATAGTCAATGGGTGAAAGGATGTTAAGCTGTCATGATTAGCTGATGCTAGCTTTTCTTTAGTTAATTACTTGGTAATGTTAATATAACATGGATGTTAGTCACTTAAAACTGCAACATTTAAAGGGTGTTTAATAGGGACCGGCTGTCCAGCAGATCAGTCTGAAGATGATGAAACAAAGCTTTGATGTGAGCTTGCCTGCTTAATTATGCTCAAAGGCTGAATTCTACCCATAAATTTAGCATGTGTTTTTAGAAGCAAACAAGAGGAGTGTGAAGTGTTCCTGCAGAACTGTTAACCTTGAATGCCATTTTTAGTTTTTAAAAGTAAATTTTTTTTCAAGTATATTGCTTTGATTTTATATTTACTCCTACCAGTATAATGAGGTGGATCTGAAATACATTTTTTCTAAAAGTTTAGGTTAGTGCTGATGTTCCTATAGTAGTTTTTATACTGTTTTTATATTTAAAAATGAATATTATGCATTAATACATCAAACCTAGGAAAAACCACATAAAAGTAGTATGAGTGCTTATTTTTATATCCTTATCTCTATATGAATTATAAAAAAGGATTGAATGGAAGTTTAAGTTACAGTAACCTAAAATAATATTAGGTCAGTACATCTGAAGTACTTTAGGTTTTAAGTTATGAAACTTTATAAATTTTGACCCTTAAATAACTTTATTTAAGGGTCAAAATTTAAGTGCAGACTCGAAGAAGGAAGAATCCTGGAAGAAGGATTTTATCTTCTCATGTGTATAGTATTTTGTAGTTGTTTCACTGTCCTCCCCAGCTCTCCTCAAAAGGAGTGGCACATCCTGACACCCATTATTTCTATGTGATTTTATCATAAAACCTTTGACCAGGTATATACTTAGTAGAGTAGTGAATACAGGCACATGCCAGTAATGGATAGGTTCATTGCAATATCCATACAACAGAAACACAGGTATTATCACTCTAGTTAGCCAAAATTCTGCCAGCCAAACCAGGGTATTAATGTGTATTTTAACATGCTTCAACTTGTTTCTCTTAGTAAATTGTACTTCCAGTGTCATGTCCAAAGCAGCATTTATGGATTTTAAAGGTATGTTGTTCTCCTGTCACCTCTCATCTCTGCATGGTAGATTCCAGGAGTGTGAGGAAAGTCAAATGTGCAGGTTGGGATTTGGTCTCCCAAAGTTTGATTTGATTATTAAAACTAATTAAAGCTTGGATTAGAGTTTTATCAGGCATCCGCACATGTTCCAGGAAATGCTGTATTCTCTGAAATTCTCTCACTTGAAGGCTATTACAACATTATGTCACTATTGACTCTGAAGAATTGTTCCAGACATTCTATTTTTATTATTTCTCTTTGGGCTGTGTTTCAGCAAGCCAGTAAATCTGCTTTTGGGGTGCATCAGTCATACTCCAATGAGCCCAAATAAATGTGAGAGGTAGCTTTGTGCTAGGGGACTCCTACATCAGGTGTTGTACCTGAAAGCATCAACTCTGGTGTGTGTGTTCCGTTTGATGGAGGAGAACCACAACTGTGTGTCCGTGACCGCTGTGAGTCAGATCTGTTCCTCTGGGTGCTGTGCCAGCACTGCGGTGGCGGCGCGGAATGAGCCATACGGCGGCCCGGGAGTCTGTCCGACCTGCCCGGGGCTCTGTCCGTCCCTCCTACCCGCTGGTCCGTCCCTGCTGCCCCTGTCGGGGGGTCTGTCTGTCCCTCCTGTCCGGTGGTCTGTCCCTCCTGTCCGGGGGTCTGTCTGTCCCTCCCTGCTGCCCCTTCCCGAGGGTCTGTCCCTCCTGTCCGGGGGTCTGTCCCTCCTGTCCGGGGGTCTGTCTGTCCCTCCCTGCTGCCCCTTCCCGAGGGTCTGTCCCTCCTGTCCGGGGGTCTGTCTGTCCCTCCCTGCTGCCCCTTCCCGGGGGTCTGTCCCTCCTGTCCGGGGGTCTGTCTGTCCCTCCCGCTGCCCCTGCCCGCGCCCATGCCGGGGCCCTGCCGGCTCTCTGGGGCGCTGCTGCTGCTGCTGCTGGACGCTGCCCTCTGTTCCCCCACCCTCTGTGTTCAGAGGGTCTCCCCCGAAGGTTGCACTCGCTCCCCGTGTGCTGTTCCCGGGCTCACAGGAACAATGAGGGGCCGTGCAGGAGCGTGTGGAGTTCAAAGGGCTCCCTCAGTGTGTGTGAGGGCCGGGAGATGCTGTGAACATGACAACAACTGGACAGCATCAATCAGCTCTGGGGCTGCTGGCTGGAGGGCATGACAGGCCTGCAGATCTGCTTGGAGCTGCACATCCTGAGCTTTGGGTTTCCAAATGATTGATTTGGAATGATGTAGCCATATGATCCTTTATCTCACAAAATTGTGTGTAATACCCATTCCTATACCCCCTGCTATATGGCCCTGCTGGATTTTCCTCATGGTTGGTGGGCAGACTTGGATTTTAATTTCTGACCTTGCCTATGTTCTTCACTCTTATATCAGTGGGAGTGACTAGGTATTTCTAATCTTACTTCTGACTACATTCAAATCCAACCAAGCAATCAATGACTTCCCTGACTTTTTTTTGTATACGGCTGTGGGAAAATTCCTGGTTGGCTGGCTATGAATTAATGAAAATCCTTAGAATGCTTCACTAATTATAGCTCCCGTGGCTTTAAAAATGCTATTCCCTTTTTTAATTTGAGAGAGGTCACAGAGGTTTACAGAAACTAAGAAAAGAAAACTTAACATCTGGTTGTGCTCTGTAGATGACTGCTTTTGTGTGAAGAAAAGTTATGGCATCGCCTCAGCATCAAACACATTCAAGGTGATCCTTTCTAAGAACTCTTTGCAGGAGCCCCCTTTGCTCAGACTGTGTTTTCTAATTAACTTTGCTTTGTATTTTCAAATGGAGGATTTTAGTTCTCCAAACTAAATCCCAAACTCATATTGATGCTTAAAGTTCACCTTACCTTTATAGAATGTATTTTCCTAAGTTTTGTAATTATAGCATAATATTTCCATATGTTTCCTAATATTTTCCTTTAAAAGTTATGGAATTGGAAGATGAGGAGGCTGCTGGGTTGAATTCTGGTATTTATGAAAGAAAATTTGTTCTGTGTTTACTTATCTATACTGAAGTCTCAGCTATTTGTATGTAAAATACTGAAGAGTAATCTGATTTGTGAAAGTCCCCTTTTTGAAACTTCTATTTTCTAAGCTAAAAGAGAATTTTTTTTTCCAAATAATGCAGGTTAAAATTATATGTGAAGCTAGTGTAGCTCATAGAAAGCATAATATGAGAATGTTTAGATCCAAACACTTAATGTTTAAATTGTTAAAATTATAAGTTATTAGCTGCTCAGTTAAACATATGTAATTCCAGGTGTGAGTGTTTGGACTCAGAAAGCATAAAAAACCACAACTTTAGAAACAACAGACACATGATCTTTTTATATTAGACAGTGATTTAAGCAAACTCCAAGCATGCCTCCATCATCTGCTTGTAGGAACAGCACCCCAATCTGTTTTCCTTTCAAACATGGAGAACTAAGGGATTTCTTTCTGATTTTATTTGGCTGTTTTGTTTAAAGAGCTAAACCCTACCTATTAAAATCAGTGGCAACACTTTGTTTTGATGGGATTGTCTTCCATACTTGAAGTGGCTTGATGCTGTGGGATTGCTTGGCACTGAGCTGCTGGGGCTGACTCCATGCAAGAGCTGGGTGGTGCCAGCCCCTCCTCTGGGTGGCCCTGGGGATGTCCCTGCCTGGTGACAGAGGTCACAAGCTCCCAGCGCACATCACTTGCCCAGTGGGAGGGTTTGGGTGCTGTCCTCAGCAGGGGCAGAGCTGCACAGAGCCACCCCAGAGTACAGCCAGGGAGCTGAACCGCAGGACTGGGGGGCACAGCTGCTCCACAGCTGGGCAGTGGCTGCTGCTCAGGCTTTGTTCATAATTGCTGTCTTCAGTCTCATGGGTGTATCCTGGAACAACCCATGGAGTGTGTTCTTGTGAAGTGGGGAGTGCGCTGTGAAGTTGGAAATTTGTTTATCCCACAGGAAAAACTTCCTTGATTCCAACCTTAATGATTCTGTGATTTTTTTTCCCCCTCAAATGTACCACAATAACTTTGGTTACAGCTGCCCAGCCAAGGAAGAATTCCATTCTTTTCCTCTGTCTGAGCTATCAAGGTGCCAGTCTGTATCTTGTCTCTCAGCCCTTGTAAAGCCTGCCTGCACTGCTTCCTCTTCCTCCAGCTTCTATGGGAATCAGTTTTATCTTCCTGTCTAGGCTTGTCCCCTGTAGTAGGCAGTGGTAACAAAATGAGGGTGGAAGTTGAAACTGGCAAATTGTGCAATTTTTGCTGAGCATAAAGGGAGCTCTGTCTGGATGAACTTTAAATACGGTGTGGGAAGGGGGTGTTGCTGAATCACAAACCTTTTTGGCAAAGTTTTCAAGCTTGTGCTGGGCTTGGCCTTGAAGTTTGTGAGATATAGGGTGTAAATGGGTGATTTAAGCTTCACCATATAAGTGTGAGCAGACCCTGAAAAGCTTGGAGTGGGATTCTGAAAAAGAATGGAGTGCCCTAACTCCTATAAACTTCAATGGAGTTTATATCTTCTGTGGCTCAGGGGTGTAGATATGTTTTTATATTGGCTCAGCAGTGAAGCTGCTTTGTGGAATTCTCACTCCCAACTGTTTCCTCCCACTTTGGTGTTGGTGTTTGCCTTTCCCTCCCCACCTGCTTTAATGCACCTATTTGTGAGCTGCAATGTAAATCACATTTTTAAAGCAGCTTGAATTGAAAATATCCCTACCTTTGTTTTGTTTTGTTTTGTTTTGTTTGTTTTTTCCCCTTTTCACAACTGGAGTAATTCCAATGACATGGATAAAATGAGGTCCCCATGCATTTATCTGAAGTATATGTTCAGAATTGGTGAACTACAGCATGGAGGCAGAGGAACTGGACAGGGGAGCCAGGAAATCCCCAGGCTATTTTTGTGATTAGGCCCAGTGTTCCATGTAGCTATTCAGATGCTTTTAACATTCCCACCGTTAAGTTGTGTTAATTTAGATACTCTGTTAAAGGTATCTCATCAAAAGAGTTTGAGGTTAGTATAATGAGCATATAAATTATTCAACATTTTTCATAGGAGCGTTTTTAACAGTGAGTTTTTCACAAGCAAGGAGATGATAATGTTTCAGAAATCACTTCAGCATCTGTTGAAATGCAGCCAGCTCCGTGGTGGAATACAGAGCTCAGGGTAAGGCTATCCAGCCCTTCCTGCCAGGAAATGAAGAGCAGGGTATTCATTTGTAACCCAAGGGGGGCACTTCACCAGCCAGCCCACAGTTTGTGAATGGAATTTGGTCAGCTTACTACGAAAATTACAGAACAACCCAGAGGGTCTTATTAACTCTCTCTTTTTCTTACCTTGCTCTAAAGACAGCATCTCTTATTAATGCAGTGTCTGTGAGCAAATTTGTGTAGGGAGTACAGTTGAGGATTATTCCCCATTATAAGGAACTTTCATTTTGTTTACTCTGTCAAAATTTTATCTGAGGTCTTCGGATATTGCTTCACAAATTATGCTCTAGTTATGAAAGAATATCTAGGGGTTTTGCTTTTTCTGTTGTTTACTGCAAAAAGTTGAGCCAAGATACTTTTCAAAGAACCAGTAAAATGATCTATTTCATAGTTACAACTTTGCTTTATTGTTTAATTCTCTGTTTTGAACAGCTTATGGTGGTGGTTTTTAATAATTAGCTTAGTTTACCTTCTGACAGGAGGAATAGGTTAAGTCCGAGAAGAGTTAAAATAAGAAACAAAAAGAAAAAACAAACACCTAACTCAGCCAGACCCTTAACAGGTGAAAAGTTATTTTTCCATGCTTCTTCAGAACATCAAAGGAAACAAAACCTTTATCTTTTATTCATTAGCTAGGAATAATGCAAGTTGGGCTAGCGTAAGTTTCTCCTTATAGCTGCATTTGTAAGAGTAATTCAGTAATGGTGCCATTCACTTTTGGGATTCTTTTTCATTAAGGACCACTGGCCGTGAAATGTCATGCAGAGGTTGGAAAATGGGACATTCAGCTCACTAAAGAATGAGCTGCAACGACAGAAGTTTCTTTTTATTACCTTCTGGCAGTAAATGTAGGAATCAAAGTCCTAAATAAGTGATAGAATAGCATCCAATATTGTCTAACAGTGCTGGTAGCTGTGGATGATGATTGCTCAGTGTAACCACATTGCATTTGGTTTGCATCTTTTATTTATTGTTTATTATGTTTCATTCAACCATTGAAGCTCCATTAGTTTATCTGTGTGCTTGTCTGTGGCAAGCTGAGTTGGATTTCTAGGTGTGATTCCTCCCACTGTGCTTAGGTTTTACTGCAAGAAAAAAATATTTGCTTCCATGTATCTATCTTTCAATTATATCCAAGTAGTATTCCTCTTAAGAGCTATAATTTCTACTGGAAGTGAGACTTGATGATCTTTGGAGCTACTTCTGAATTTACTGCAATAATGTGATTGTATTTTGTGTCTTCCTGTTCAGTGTTTTAGGATTAGCTGCATGTATGTTCAGTTTAATGTTGATAGAAAGGAGTTAAGTGAAAGTTTGTGAGAAATAGAGGTTCAATTTAATTTTTTAATCTGTGTATTTAAATGCTGTCTTCAAACTTCCATTGCATTCTGGCTTCTGAAATAAGATGAATGCTAGAAGGCAACTTGTTCATTGTCATTCTGTAAGGAGACTTCTTAGAAGTGACTACTTCCTGCAAAAAAAATCAGATAGTGTGCATGGATCTTTAAAAATAAAAGGCTAAACAATTAGTATAAATGGTTTTCCAAGCAGTTTTAAATTCAGATGAAATTTTGTCATAATTTGATCAAAGTCACATAACCTGTGGCTCTGTTTTTGTTACACATGCTGATGGTCAGTGGATAACGTTACATTTTTTCAGCATGAAACTGAACACTTCAAATCCCTAAAGCAGGCTCAAATTTATGGTTAATAAAAGAATATATTGTACTGGATGTCATCTGTTATATCACTCTGGGAACAGAAACTGGCAGTGAGTGGACAGGAAATATTTCCATTTCAAATCACTTCAGTCTATGGTCTAGGGTGAAAGTGTCTGATTTCAGGAAAATCACTGTGAATGTCCATGTAATAGAAATATTTCAGAAGAGTATAAGCTTTTTCAAATATGGTTTTTTGCTTTTTAGTATTTTATGAGCAGATACTACTTATTAATATCACATATTTTCTTTATTTCAGTCTTGATCCCTTAACCTTTTTAAGGAATAGCAGAAATGTGTATTCAGGTACCTCTGTGTGCCAAGTAATTGGTTGGGTTTTCAAGAGAGTGGATTCCTATGTGTTGGTTGGATTCTTCCAGCTCAGTGCATTTCTTCAGGTTGTCTCCTCTTCAAATGTAGTATAAAGTGTGAGATCCATGGACTGTAACTTTATTAATGGAAACTTCAAGCAGCAGAAATTTTGGTATGTTTTTCATGTGTTATGTAGTACTTAAATAGCTCTGTTTTTGAAGTATTTAAAGCATTTCAATTAACTGCATTTTAAATGGACATGTTTGTCCAGGGAACATGAAAACCAGCAGAAAAAAATATGCAAATTTTTATCTTTATCATGTATTAACATCCTGAAACACTCAACCCTACATCAAGTAATTTATTCAGGTGTGTATCATTTTTTTCAGCTTTGCAGGAACACAAAATAGGAACCAAGCCTTAATAGGGTGAAGATTTATTACTTAATTTGGGCAGTTTGGAACAGTTTTATTATCTGAGGTGTAGGTTAAAAACTAATTAAGTCTGTATGTAAAAACAGAGCACTTCTGCCTTTTGAAGATAAGGAAGGTTTGATCTAAGGATTCATTGTGGAACCTGTTGGTTACTGTGGGTCTCATGGAAGGACATGAACTGAAACCTGCCTCTTGTGTGCTGTGCTTACTGCAGCAGCTCCTTGCTTGATGTAGGATTCTGAAAGGATTTTTTTATTTCTATGTTTTTATAATTTTTGTGAGATGGGTGAAATGACGGTTTAGGATCCCCTCCTTGCAGGTTCCGCTGACTTGTAAGGACAGTGTGGAATGAGTCTGGATCTTATTGGTGCTGCTTGTGTGGAAACCAGAGGTATTTCTTTAGTGCAGCACAGCAGGGGGATTTTTCCTGAGGCTAAATTGACTTTGTACCTTTCCTGCATCTTGTCAGAGTAGGCCATGACAGAACAGATCCATATGCCAAGCCTGCTTTTGTACCTCAGACATTTGATTTTAATGTTCCTGCAATTTTTCCCACAGTACTATTTCCTATTATTATTTATTAGTGAGTATTGAAATTTTTAATTTCAAAAAATTTGATTTGACTGACAAAATTGCATATTCTCAAGATATAGATTTTCTTTGCCATGGGTTTGTGGGTTTGGTTTTTGGGGTTTTTTTGTTGGGGATTTTTTTGTTTGTTTGTTTTGGTTCTTTAGTCAGATAATTCCATTTTGTCCAGTAATACAAGAACAAAAAGTGTTCCAAGGTTCTAAAAAAAGATTTAGCATGGAAATCTTGCAAGTGGTTAAATAGTAGTTAAGCAAATGGCACCAATGAAGTAATTGAAAGCCCAAGCAGGTTGTGGTACAGGTTGTGTCAGTGCTTTAGCAGATATCACATTTCATGTCAAGTTCTGTATTAATTAGTATGAAAAGGGCAGTTCTGAACTGCCATGTACCACACAGATAGGATGTGTAACCTTTGCTTTGGCCAATTTCCAAAAGCACTTAACATGAAATACTCAGGAAAAAATGGATCTCTTGAAGTGTTCAGCTTGATCAAGTGGATTATAAAGTGGGATATCCAGAGGGTGTGATTGTCAGTAGTGGAAACTGAATGCAATCAGGCTGAAGTTTTAGTACCATTTCAAACCTTAAAGCTCTCTTTCAAATCTTGTATCTAAATTTCCTTTTATAGTAGTTAAACGCTGCAAGGGACTTGATAGCACAGAAGGCCTAAAGACTTTGCCAGTACAGATATATTTAAAACACACACATTGCCCTGATTTTTTTTCCAACAGTAAAATTTAGCCATACGTAATGTTTTTTTAATTCAAGTACTGAAGATAGACAAGCACACAGGAAAATTTGAATGTATTTTGTCTTCTCTTCATGCTTTTTTTTCATTGTGAAAAGCCTCAAGAATCCTGATGGCAGAAACTATGCAGTGTGAAGGAGTGGGTGAATCACGAGGTGAACTTTATTCAAGGTTGGCAGTTCTCAGAAACATTCTCATGAATGTTTCCTCAGAAAACTGTGTTTTGGATGGTTTTATTTTGTTGTGTTCAAATTCCTGGTGTTGATTATTTGGTGGAGCTTTTCCTGCTTGTCTGTAAGTGGGGGAGCTCCAGTTTGCCTGCAGAGACAGGCTGGTATAGATGGAATATTTTACTACTCTTTCTTCCAAGGATTCTTCAGGTGAGCAAGAAGTGTTTGTGCAGCTTTGTGTGTGTTTCTGACACTTCCAAATGGAGATTTTTTTGGCTGCAGACATGATAGCTGTACTCTGTAGAGGGGAACCAGGGGTGTAAAAATTCCCTGGCAGCCAAAGCTTTAAATGTGCAGCCACCAAATGTATCTGCCTGTGCCTCTGAAGTTCAGCCATGTACATCAGAACCCAGCGAGCACTGGACCTTCTAATCCTCTCTGTTCAATGTATTACTGCTTAAGCTTGGAGCAATTTTTATCTTCTCTGGACCTGGACTAGACAGAGGCTTTCAGAAGGAATTATTTCCTAAAAGTGCATAGTTCAGCAGTAAGAATCTCTCTTGGCAGAGATTTTGGGAGGTGGGAGTAAAAAAGTGGAGCAGCAAAAGGACCAAAGCCTGTGTCTATAGCACAGCAGAGGGAAAGGCAGCACAGCTGAGCCTTGAGTCTGCCTGCAGCTTCTCCATTAACTGAGGGCAGAGAAAAAGGGAGGAGCACTTGATTTCTTCCTAGGATCTGCAGGGAAAGGTAATTGGTTTTATTGGCACAGTTGATGTACAAGAACATTCACTTCTAACCCAAAAGTATTTTTAGTCCTTGTGTTTGACATGATGGCCCCTCCATTTTTCTGGCTGGTTTTTTCTGCTCACCCACAGTACAAAAGTCTGCAGCAGTCGTCATGCTGGTGTGTCCTGAGACAACACAGCAACCTGCCCCTCACTTCTGGTGAGCAAAATGTAAAGCATGGCTGTGTATGGAGTGAATGTAGCACTTCTTGTGCCCTCCTGATGGTGAACTTAGTGCCAAAGGCTCCTTTTCATTACCACTTGCTCAGGTGCCTGTCACATTTCAAGTCCTGGCTCCTCATTGCCCAAGGCTTTTTAGCTTCTGTAGCTCACAAGGACGGGAACTTTGGGAGGAGATGCTTGTGTTATTTGAAGGGAAGTTGGTTCTTTTGCTTCATCTCCTGTAAAAACAAGTTTCATGGGAAGTATTAAAAACACTATTGGTGGAATGGTAAATTATTCTTTAAAGGTAGAACGTGGGGGTTTGGCCAGTCAATCATTGGTTATTCCTGGACTAGAACTATACTGCTTATGAATTCAGTTTTAAAATCTCATGGATGAGTGTGTGTTTCTAAACAATTGTGTGTTTCTAAATCCCTAAGAATAGGGGTTTATGTCCAAAATAATTGTGTTATTTCAAAGGGAGGGATTAAGATGGAAGAATCCCAAATCCCATCTACTTTAAAAGTTTTGAGTTCTGTGGCACTTCAGTCAGTGCAGTTATTGCTAAATTACCTAGCCACCACCTCCTCCTGAGCCAAGGCTTTGGTCTATTTATATGTTGGTCCTACAAAACCAATGTACATTAATATTCTTTGCAGTCATGATCTCTTGTGAATATGTAATACTCTCTGTACTGGTGCCTCTGTGTTTCATTCATGTAAGTAAGAACTAAAGTGAGCTTTCTAAGAACAGGCATTTCATATTTTCTGACAACAAACTCTCAAAGAATTTCAGTGACTTTCAAATAGAACAGGAGAAGCACCTAGGAGGAAACATTGTCTGAATACACCAAACAAAATAGATGTGCTATGTCAAATGTTTCACATTCCAGCCTTTATGTGATCTTCTGCTTTAAAGATTTCCTTGAAAGCAGCCGTTTTTACCATTTTCAGAAGTTACAGATTGGATAAACTCACCCTGTACTGCAAATAGAGTATTTGTAGTCTGCTTGCTTTGAGGTTGTTTGCAATGAAGATGTCCAACATTGCAGTAAATTTCAGATTAGAATTTTCTGTAGGTCAAGCACTTATGAGTAAAGCAGTTAATCCACATTTGATGACAGTTTCCCAAGTGATTTTTTTTTGTGTGTATGTGCACTTTGGCATTATACTGAGAAATGAAGAGTGAAAAACCCACCCTGAATTAGTCATAATTGTGAATTGTGTTCTGGCTGAAGCTTAAAACTGAACCTATGAAGTCAGTGCTAGTTACTTTTACAGATTTTCTGTTCCTTTGGATGAAACTGAAATCAAATGAAGAGCTTGTGCTAGGAGTTTCCAGATTGAAAGGTAGGAATTTGGCAGCAAAAAATTGTTAGGGAACTGTTTATGATTTTGGAAATAAGCTCCTTTAGTTGTCTTCCAGGTGCCATTGCATTTGCTCAGCTTCAAAGGCAAAGACTTTCTTTTTGGATCTGTCTCATTTGGAAGTACTTGCTCATTTAGGAGAAGCAGAAAACCTTTATGTGCATAAAATCTTGAAAGATACAATTTGTAACTCTAAAGTATTTTTCTTTGCTTTCTTTTTCCTTGATGTTCTGTCCTCTGCAAGCTACATAATTTCTTAATGTGGTAAGCCAAATGAATGAATGAACATACCCATATATATGATATAATGATTAATATAAATAACATATATCCATTGATCTATCATGCTTCAGTCACTTCTTGAAACATTTTCTTGTTTGTCTTCTGTGTTTCAGCATCTTTGAGACAAAGACTCTGCCTCTCAGCCTGTGGCTCTGTGTGCACAGGAAGTGCACAGCCAATAAAATGAATGAAAATAGATTGTTTAATTGTTTCATGGATGGATTAGTTTAGAAGTGCTTGGGCATAAGCTAAAATTCAGTGCTCTTGCAATTGTTCCAGTAAATGTGAGGAACCCTGTGAGCTTCCTGAGGTTGTGGATGACTTCCTACAGAAGAAAATGCTCTGGGCTTGTGGATTTGACAGTGTCCTGTGCAATGTGTTAGGCAGTAAACATTCCCTACAGGTTTCATTAATTTAATTATTTCAGATATTTGTTATTCTGTTTGTTTTTAGAGCACAAGTCAGTGTTTCTCAAACTAATTTGTCTTGGGTCCCTCTAAAAGCAACTTTTCCATTTGTAGCCCCTTTCCTTCCCAGTCCTAATCACCTCTCCTGCACCTGTCTTGGCATTGCTTTTTCTCCCCCTTCCCCTTCCCAAACACCTCTTTTCTGGGAATTCTCCTGCCAGGGGTCATGTCCCACAGTGAAGAGAACACTGCTTTGGCTACAGACTTTTGGCTTTTGGCCAACTATCTTGAGACCAGCACATTTCAGTATTGTTTGTGGGAAATGGGCTGTATTTGAAAATATTTATTCTGTTAACTTCTGGAGGCTTTTTGGTTGTTTTGAGAAGGCTTTTAATTTACCAAACATAATTTGCACAAGAATGTTGGAAAAAAATAAACTGTGTCAGTGCAAACAATAGAAAACTTCTTAGGCAAACTTTCAAATTGCGTAAGAGAAATCAGAGCTGATGCTGCCCATTCTGTGCCATGCTTTGCTGCATGAAATTCCTGGGTTTGACTCAGAGATTTAAGATTTTCACGGTAGGTGGTGAGCAGTACAGATTGAGCTTGCTTCCCTTGTTGTTGTGCCCCTAATTGCTGCCTGTTCCTTAAAGAAACCAGTTCACATCGTTTCAGGGAACAGCTGCACAGAGCTGTGTGCATCTGAAGAGTTGTGCTGTAAATACTTCTGGCAGTGTTTCTCCTTGCACTGGTTTCTCACTGCTCTGTCAGCCAGAGCAGTGTAAGATAACCTTCCACTGCCCTTTGAAAATAGAAACTAAACCAGGCAGGGATAGGGCATAATGGAAAGTAAATAATAAATAAAATTTTTACTGGTTTGGTTTGGTAGGTTTTCTGTTTTCTTTTGTTCAGATGGGATGTGTTGTGGCTCGTGCTCTTCAGCCAGCATGTTTCACCTCAAAAATCCCCAAAGACCCCATGAAATGAGTATCCATGAATACCTTTCAGGACCACTCCTCCCCTGGTGGGATTTAAGCCAGCAGCTGTTCAATTCAATATTTTTTCTTGATAGGAGGACATTGAGAAAACCATATCTAGTCAAAGTGGCAGAAGGATTGTTCAGACAAAATGTAATTACAAAATGTAGGAAGTCAACCATAAAATCATCATTGGTGGTTGGACTCAGTGATCTAAACCTATTTTCCAGCCTAAATGCTTCTATTATTTTAAGATGTTCCTTCATGCTCACAAGTGATGGTTTCCTTTCCCAGCCAATATATTATTTACAATGGAGTAAAGCAGTGCTTTGCCTTTGGTGTCTCAGGTAGAGTTTGAGGTTCTCTGGAGACACATTCAGCTCCTCTGCAGCTGAACTTGTGTGCAGTGGCTCTGGATGAAGCAGTGAAACACTAAATAGCCACTGTCACAGACATCTTTTATGAAAAATCCTTTCCTTAGCATTTTTCCTGCTGAGAAGCTGAGAGGCCTCAGGAACAAAATGTGAACAATGATTATCTGCTGCTCTGAAATGCAACAGGTGGATATTTGACTGGCCTATGTTGGTTATTTCTAATTAATGGCCAATCACAGTCAGCTGGCTCGGACAGAGGGTCTGAGCCACAAGCCTTTATCATTCTTTCTTATTCTATCCTTAGCTAGCCTTCTGAGGAAATCTTTTCTTCTATTCTTTTAGTATAGTTTTAATGTAATACATATAATAAAATAATAAATCCAGCCTTCTGAAACATAGAGTCAAGTCCTTATCTCTTCCCTCAACCTGAGAGCCCTGTGAACACAGTCACAAGCCACCAGCAAAGAACCAGCCAAAATCTGTGAGCTTCTTGTAAATGATGCTGCTTCTATAAGAACAAACACAAAAGATGCCAACTTAGTAAAAGAAGTTAAAATCAACATAATTAGAAGAGTCTACGTTCTTCTTTAAAATATGAAATAGGCACCAAGAAATAGGCACCAATTAATTCACTTTAATTCACTTAAACTAAAACTTCTTTCTACAGTGTCACTAAGAGGTGTTTTAAAATGCTATTCCCATAATTTGTGCATGCAGTGCAGGAACATATATATATATATATATATATATATATATATTTATTTATTTATTTATATATATATATATAGGTAAATCTGAACAAAATTCCTGGTTGCAGTTGTCAGTCACACCAGGTTTGTAAGAATAACAGCACAAACCCATCCACCAGGGCTTAGAATTCATTCTGCAGTCAGTGGAGTACACACAACTTCTATAGCAAACATCAACATGGATTATGTATTCTGTTATATTCTCTTGAAAGCAATTCAAAATGCAGGCATCTAAATAATACAGATAATTCATTTTACTGATGACTCTAGAAATAGAAAATATTTTTACTTGGTTGAAAGCATCAATAAAGCTTTGAAACAAGAAGAGCAGATGTCAAAAATAAAGCCCTTGTTTTACTGAGCAATGAGTATGATAAACATTGATTATTCATCTTGATGCTAAAGTTCAAAAACAATTGTCCCTTCAGTTTGCCTCATGGGAGTGTGAAATTAGGACCATGTGTGTGTTGATGAACAACATGTGAAAGATGAATCATGATTACTGTTTTGGTCTGCTGCACAAGGCTGTGCTTGAGGGGTAGTGATTTCCTACCTCCTCTGCCAGATTGCTGTAATTAGTGCTAGCTTCTCTCTCTGCTTCCCTGTGTTTGTGTTCAAGTGGCTGCCTGACAGTGCCTAGGCACACACATCAATTGGCCTTCTTGAATCAAAGAGTGTTTGCTCCACAGAAGAATGTTGGAGTATATTTCAATGTTGTTTGTAATAAAGATTCCTTATAGAACTATTCTGAAATCACCCATCCATTTCTATCACCAGTGCTATCTCTGGCATGAATTGCCAGATATGAAAAATAGATGTTTCTTTCAAATAGGAAACACTATGTTCTAGGTTAAAAAGAAGAGGGAAAAGTTATTAAAATCAACCAGAGTTTTCATTTCATTCAACTGTGTTTAATTTATGCCTCTGGCAGCAGATATTAGTTAAATTTAACTTCTCTTGGAGGCACAATTAGTTCCTGTGGTTACAAATTTCATTTTAGCTTTACTTCTGGATATGTAATCCTAACTTTGTTCCTCTCTGGCCCAGTAATGGGTAGAAAGAGTTGTCACGAGTGCATTTCATTACTGAGCTGTTACTATAAATGAGGGCTGGGTATTAGAAAAATCTAAACAAACAAGAATAGAGGTTAATGGTATAGAATAGTCTTTGTCTTTTATTAATATTTGTGCTCTTTCATGTTGAAAGATGGATGTTTAAGTAGAATGAAATGCCTGTACATGCCTTGAACATCCAAATGAGCTATTCATTCTTCAGGAGATGATGTGGATTGGTCTCATTTAGATCTGTGCTGACTTGGGATATCTGGGGATCTTAACCTTAATTATTGAGGCTGTTTATGCAGACTGAGGAGCAGATCCAGTGCTGATCTCTGTGATTTGAGGTGTGTGATGGAAATTGTTCCTGCCTTGCTTGGCCAGTATAGATAGAGGATTTGGATTTTAGCTTATCATGTTTTCTGTGGAGCTCTGTGCTTTGAGCTCACATCATGTGAGGTTTCATGTGGCTAATGCCTCCTCTGCTCCCCCAGCTTTTTGACAAATAAGGTTATTGCTAATTTAATATGTGTGCATTTCAACTTTGATTATCTGTTCAAAGGTCAGTGGTCTAGAGTTCTTCAGGAAAGCTGTTTGCTTTCCTCTGTATTTCTTCTCAGTCCACATGTATAGAAGTATGTAGACCACAGGGATTTTGTAAGAAAAGCTCCAGGACACAAAGACTTGTTTTCTAGTAAAGTTCAGAATAAATTAAATTAAACAAATGGAAATTCAACAAATGTTCTTGGTTAATTAATGATAGAATCACAGAGTGGTTTGGGTTGGTAGGAACCTTCAAGATTATCTAATTCCCACCCCCCTCCCATGGCAGGGACAATTAGCTAAGAATTCAGAGCCCTGAGGCCATAACATTAGTATTTCTAGCTTTCAAGTAGGATGCTCTAAACAAGTTCTCCTAGCTATAAGCCACCTAAATAGCTCAATTACTTTAATTCAAAACCAAGGCAATGCTTCCTGGAAGAATATATTTTTAAACTCACAGCAGTAAGTCCTTGAGGGATGAATACTGCAGTTGAGCATGATGAAATTATCTGAGTAGCTTACATGTTTTAACTTCTAACTAAAATAAAAATTATTTACTTCAATACTTTGGGGTGACCCTAATTCTGTCACTAATTACTGCAGCCTTTTTGTACCTTTTCTACACTTGAGAGAAAATTTTTGCCACTAGTGAGCCTTATGTACTGCATAAGTTCAGCAGAGTTTGGCTTCTGTTATGTCTGTATTTACATCTAAATTATCAGTGCTTGTGGTATATTTATTTATGCTTATACTGTTACATATTTTGTTATGTCACCCTAATCCCAGTAGAAATGCAATTAAAGGAGAAATGTTGCCTCTTTATTTTAATATAGCATATAAAAATCCTATCTAATGAATAAAAACACATGTGCTCATTTTCTGTAGAGTTTAGTGAAATGTATATCTCCCAAAACTTCAGCTCTGGGACAAGAGGAAGACAAGTAACAATTGATTTGATGGTTTATCTCCCTTTATAAAACGTCAGTAGTTACTTTTTTGTGATTTTTTAACTCAAATAAATCATGTCTTTGTTTTGCTGTAAGTGAAATGACATTTAATAAAGATTAGAGAAACAGAAAGTGAGTCAGAAATAGAAAAATTACAACTGAAAAGAAAGACTCCTTCCTGTTTCAGGAAGCTTTTTTGTATAACAACTGGTTCAATGCCAAACTAAATCAAACTTAAACAATTAAAAGCTACCTAAGAAGAAAGTGAGATTACAAATTTAACTTGCAACAGTGCTAACAAAGTCTGAATTGCTTTCATCCTTTAGGAAGTGTTTTAGGGGTTTTTTTAACTTGACAACTCCTACCTTGTTTTCCTTTGCACATGCCTGGGTCTGGCTGTGGAGAGGCACCCAGGGAGTGCTCAGCCATGATCCTGACAGCATCTAATTCCTGCTGCAAACCTTTTATACTGATGAGATTTTGTTTGCATTGTAGCAGGGAACCCAGATACAATTCTATGTAAATGAGTAGTATTTTTTTAAAGCCAATGGTAAATATGATGTATTTTGCCTTTCAGGGACTGATATTGTATCATAAGAATCAGTATTCCAGTTTTCAGCTTGGTGTCTTGTGAGGGAGATGCTACATTTTGTGTTTCAAAACAATTTCAGTGCTTTCTGAAGGGGAAGGTATTGCGTGTCTGAGGGCCACAGTTCTTTTGTCTAAGTAGAGAAGAGCCAGCAGACTCATCAGCCTGGGTTTCTCCCTGGCAGAGCAGTTCTCTGGTTGCTCTTCAGTTGGCTGTATCTGCTTTAACAGTATTAGATGAAAGAAAGGGGTGTCTGAGGTAGCATGAGGGGTTTCTGCAGTGTCGCTCTCTTGGAACGTCTGATGCTCTTTTTCATGGCTGTGAGTGGAAAACAGCTCTTTGGCTGATGTTCTCCTCTCCTCTCTTGCACCCTGTTTCCCTTGGAGAACCTGGCTTGGTTTGTCATTAAACCTTGATTAAAGGTATGGTTTTTGTACATACACAATTCACCTAGATGGTGGAAGTTGAGAATATCACATCATTTTCTCCCAAAAATAAACTTCTCTGATTCCCATCTACTGGGCAGATCATACTACTTCAGCCACAGTTTGATGTCTTCGTGCAAATACTACATTCAGAGTTTCCATATCTTTGTTTTTCCTCTGCAGGGGCTGTCATCAGTCACAAAGAACAATGGACTGCTCAACATCACCTTTAAATATGACAGTAAGTTGAAAATCTGCACTATATTCACAGAAATCAAGGCCTCCATCACAATTGTCAATATATAGCAACATGTGTCTTAAAATGGCTCTAAGAATGGCATAAGCAAAATAATGTCAAAATATTGACATAATTTTAAAATCTAGAAAATTTGTGTCTGCTGGGTCTGGTAGATGTTCTCCTTCTGTGTCTCACTGATAATGAAACTATCTAACAATTTGTAGTAGTTTCTCTTTCAGGTTGGCCTGAAATACATAATTTGCCCAGTATTTGACTGGAACATTATAGAAAATTATTTTATTCTGTGAAAAATATAGTCACTGTACACACAAGGACATAGGAAAGGATTGTTTTGAGCTTTCTGCAGCTTTTCTCTGATGTGTAATTTTGGGTGAAAATGGCATCATGTGTGTCTCGAGGTAGAAAATGTGTTAGTTTGTATTTGTATACAGGTAATATATTAAAAAATAGTCTTTTCAAGGATGAATATTGAATATGAAGATTGAATAGCTTCTTTTCATTTGGTTGAATCAGTGGGAACCTGTCATGAGCTACAGGCCCAGGCCAATGGAGCACTGCTGTCTGCATTTGCTGTGCAGAGAGGTGGTGCAGAACTGCAGCAGCTGTGCTGGGGTGTGCAGCTAAACGGAGATAAAGTCATCTCTGGCATAGTAACAGTGCTAAACAGCTTGGGCAGTGATACTTCAGACCTCTTCAAGCATCTGCTAAATGGCTCCATCTTATTGTTGGGGATTATTTTAGATGTTTCATCATCTTTGCTGTCTAGTTGTCAAAGCAGGACTGCTAACTACATAAAGAATTTATCCTTATGTGGGCAGCCAGTGGCCATCATGTATAAACTCAGCGTACAGACAAGACAAGGTTCTAATTTACATTAAAACAGTGTTTGTTTTAATGCCAGTGCAAGTCATAGGTGTTTTGCTGCCTACCCAAAGAAGTTACCTCAGATGCAGAAAGTAGGTAAAGTTTCATCATTGAGAGCATGCATCAGGAAATCTAACAATAGTGATTTGTTTCATTCTGATAATCCTTTTGCTTCTCTATTTTATGTTAATTTCTGAATTTGCAATCCTTCACTGTGATTTTTTAAAATCTAATTTGATCTTAATACTTAAAATGATCAAAATTTCAGTGTGTCAGATTGTATAAGATGTAAGTGTCACTACAGAAAAAGTTGTTTTTTTTTTTTTTTAATCTACATAACAAAAACTAGGATATGGTACCAGTCAGAACAGGGATCCCCACATTTAGTTAACACAGTGAGTCTGTTTAAATCCCAGTATGTGTCATGTTTTTTCCATTAATTCTGGCACTAGAAACTGTGTTTAACCAATGAGAAGTATTAATTCACAATTCTGCTGGCACATTCTGTGCTTCCTGGACAAAGGAGTTATTTGAGTTCTGCAGGACTAGGAATAGAGTTTGCTGATATGAAGACTAAAGAGCTCACATGGTATGGAAATACGTGTTTACCTTTTATAAGCCAGCACAAAAGAGAAATTGGCTTGCTGGCTCTGGTTTAAAGGGTCTTACTTTGCCACTGAGCAACTCTAGGAAAGTGTTTTATGATGCTAAATTAGTTGGTTAGATTATTTATTCAGGTGAAAAGAAATGTTTGTATTTTTAGTATGTCACTTGTATTCAAGTAAAAGACGTGGTTTCCTAAAAAGTGTGATTTTTCCATGCTGTTTTCTTCCTAAAACTGTTGTTCTTCATAACTGTGAATCAGTAACTTGCAGTAAAACTTCAGGCATTTGTGCTATATTCCATTTTGGCAAATTGTCCTTTGACCATAAAATTGGTAACCAGGATCCAAAATCTTGGGCTTGCTATTAATTAGATCCAGACCTAGCAAAAACCAGTTACTTCAAACTTTCCATTGAAAGAGATCCTCTATTCTCCTAGGAGGAAGTTCATGCTGTCCCTGAGTTCCCTCATAGCAACTGAGCTCTACAAACAGTGGAGTCAGTACCAAGCACCAGCTTTTGTAAAGGGCAGCGTTGTAGTGTTCTATTCTTATGTCTGTGACAGTTATAGAAAAGACCCCTTGCCATGGTTATTCATAATAAAAAGCTATTTTCTAAATCTCCTTTACAGTTAATAATTTTTCTTTCCTTGCCCTTAAGATCACACCTCTGAATTAAATTCAAATTTCCTGTACTGGCGTATCATAGCACTTGATTTTTCATGTTTCCTTTCTACAAGCTCTCTATAGATGAATATATAGCATATAAATGATCTCATTTTTTTTTAAATTAATCATCAGTCAGTAGTATACAACCTACTGATCAATTTCTTCTGCATTTTGTTCGTTTCACTAGTTCAGAAACAGAATGTTTGTTTTTGCACACCCATCTCCATGTATGCTGTGCTCCAGAACTAGTGAATTCCCTGCCTGCTACTTCTCTTCCTGCCACAAAATATGAGCCTAAATACTGTAAAGTTTTAAAAGGAATAAAATTTGGAGTTGTTTTCTTCTTTTAAAAAGAACAAGTTCAACAACAAACTCAGGAATCTTTTGTTTATAGTTTGTTTTCTCGATGAAAGCTAAAGCTGTGGCACCATAATTTTAGGGAATAAACTGTATTTTGTGAGGATAGCAAAATAAATCCAGTCCTGAGTGAAACCAGTGGCAGTTAAGTGGTCCCTAGGGATGTGGTGCAGAACGGAAGGCAGAGAGGAGATGGATGTAAGCAGCAGGTTCGTTGTGGTCAGGATCAAGCAGGATCGTGGTTAAAAGCACTTCTTGAGCACTTCTCAAGTTCTCATGGTTTATTGTTCTCAGATGTGCCTGATCATTGACCAGCATCCTCTTGCTTTGAGCACTGTACATGAACAAAATTAATGTCAGTCTTCATGGTATTTTGAACAGCTACAAGGAAAAGTTGTTCTCTTTTGGGAACCCCAGTACATGTGATGTGGGACAGGTTACACTGGTGGTATAAACTGGTAACACCCTTGGGAGTCCTGTGAACTCTGGGTTGGCAACAGTGAAGGTGGTTGTGTGCATTGATTTGTGAGGTTTTGTGGGGTTTTGGGTCTTGAGACAAAAACTTCATCTACATTTGCAGTGTAGTCCTTGTAGAAAATAATGCACTGGTAATTTACTTTGTTCAGTCTTGAAGACATGTTAGGAAATTTATGTCAGCTAGAATGTTTTTCCTAAAGTGTTCATTTGTCCATATTTTAGACTGCACTCCTTACCTGAGTTCAGTGGGAAGACACATGATTGGAGATGTGCAGAATATCACTATCAGTCAGTTTGCATGCCAGGAGCAGGTGGCTGTGGTGATCCTTTGGACAGCAAATGCCATTGGTAAGTTCTAGAGGGAAAAGGACTCATTGATCATGGGTTTGGTAATAACTTCATGCTCAGAGGTATTAAATCAAATAATTAAATTATGCTTGGAATCATTGATGCAAACTGCCTAAGAAAGGAATTCTTAACACCTTTGCAAAGATCCTTTTTTTTTTTCTCGTTTGCTTCAAAAACACCCTTAAAACTAGGATGTTCTCTGCAGTCATACACTGCTTTTTACTATCCCAGCTTAGTGAATTCCTGCTCTTCAGAACTGTGAAACTATCCCTGGTTTCATTTTCTGCCCTAAGGCTTTGGTACATTTCAGTGGCATTGATTGAGTTTAGTTCCTGATACACTTAAAGGTTCTTTAGGATGCAGATTGTCTTACAGGTGGAAACCATTGTCTAATCACAGCTATACAGACTTCAATGTGTTTCCTTGCCAGGTCTGGTGGTTTGGAGTATTCCTCAATTACTTCAATGTCACTGGAAGTACCTTGTTGCCCACTAGAGCAGTAGTGTCCAAAATTGAGGATGTGCAGAAATCCATTTCCACTGAGAAACTTGTTTCTGGGCTTTAAAAGAACATTTGAAAATGCCACTGAATTCTGCAGGACTGTGCAGTTGAAGGCATTTGGTAATCCTCAGCTCCAGACTGGATGAATCAAACATCCATGAGAAACAAAGCCTGGTGTTCTTCCTTGTGATCACCAGAGGTAAATCCTTTGGAGAGCTTGAGGACAGAACTGCAGTTCAGGAATCTTGGGTAACCTGGGAACTGGGCACTTTCAGGGTCTTTGTGTAAGGACAAATGGTGCTTTTGTTCCATGAATGCTAAGAACTCATTTGGCAACACTTTGTCTTCTACAAAATTATGAAGCATTAATCAAAACACACAAACCTGTGAAAACCAGTGAACCAGAGGAGGTGGTGGAAAATGATACATTAGGAATTTTAGTTTTTGGGCTGACAAGCACAGCATAAACTGAAAATGAGTCCATTTTGATTTATGTAGCAATTAGCTTATAAAAGCTGTGACTGTGTCATTGATAAATATGTGTAATGCTGTTGAAGAGATGCAATCAGCTGGAGCAATGCAAGTTAAAGAGCTGTGCAGTGCCTTTGATACCTGAGCCACAAAACTCCAGTGTCACAGGGTAACACTGGCATTTTCCTGGGATATTCACATCACTGTGACTCAGTTTAGTCATATCATGAAGTAATTCTGTGATGAGAACATTGTAAAGACACTGTGCTAAGTTGCAGTAAAGTAACTTGAACAAAATGGGTGTAGTTCTGGCAGCAGTTATGAATAACTGGAAGTATACATGCACTGGAATAAATTCCATTCCATTTAAGTCAAGTTTTCTGTTAGCCCTTACTGTACTAGAACTAAAGAAGTTGTAACAATTGTTACCATTTTAATCTGGTAGTCTCAGAGATGATAATAAAAGTTATAAAGGACTATTTCTATAATTTGCCAGCAAAATGTTATATTTGATTGTTAAAATGGAAATATGAAGTTGCTATGAAGTATTTCTGAAGGTGAAGAAGGTACTGATAACTAAGATTGCAGTGGTAATTTGGAAGCCCCTGATGAGACATGGGCCCCTCTGTTCCAAGTGTTTTACAAGTATGCAGTGATTGTAGCCTTGGCCAAAGACTGCATTCTAGATAGGCAAGATGGAATATGCAAACTGACATACAGCCACAGGTATTAAATACAAACATATTTCATATGACTGGTAAATTTTATTCTTATGACTGATAAGTTTTATTCTTAAAGATAAATGAAATTTATTCAAATTGCATTAAATACCACACGATGCATTTTGAAATATTAACCTTCTGTTTAAATGCCCTGCTGTTTGTAGGGATTGAATACCTGAAGGGATTTCGAGTAATACTTGAGGAGTTAAAGTCAGAGGGAAGACAATGCCAGCAGATGGTTTTAAAAGATCCAAAGCAGCTCAGCCCCAGTTTTAAACGAACAGTAAGTGCTTTGCTTCAAGAAAAGTTTCAGTGCTGTTTGACTGTGAGTGGTCTTGAAGGTGTTTATCATCCTAGAATGGTTTGGGTCATTAAAGGTCATCCAGTTCTACCCCCTGCCATGGGCAGGGACAGCTCCCACTGTCCCAGGGTGCTCCAAGCCCCATCCAGCCTGGCCTGGACACTTGGAGGGATGGGGCATTCACAGCTTCTCTGGGCAAGCTGTGCCAGGGCCTCTCTTCTTTCACCCTGGAGAATTTCTTCCCAGTATCTAATCTAACCCTTCCCCCTGTCAGTTTGAAGCCATTCCCTCTTGTCCTATTGCTCCATGCCCTTGTAAAAGAGTTGGTTGGTTGCCAAAAGTATTATTGGTGAAATTAATGATAATTGTTGCTTTAGAGACAGATCTTTTTCCTTTTGATAGAAACTTTCCTGAAGCTGGGAACTGCCATTTGGTACATGGAGTACAAATGCACATCTGTAATAGTCTACATCCAACTGTGGATTGAGATTCCTTGTGTCAGTTTGGAATAGAGGAGTAGAGAAAGGATTCTTAATATATTAATTTCAGCCTTTGATTGCAAAATTGTGGGCTTGTTTTGAAAAATACTTTCAGCTATGATTGTTGATTTTAAAATATGTGCAATCTTGTCTTTTTTGTAGGGAATGGAGTCCCAGCCCTTTGTAAACTTGAAGTTTGAAACAGATTACTTTGTAAAGATTGTTCCTTTTCCTTCCATTAAAAATGAAAGTAATTATCACCCATTTTTCTTCAGAACTAGATGTAAGTATTGCACATAATATGGTGTTGCATATACTGTAGTGTTGCATTTTGTATAGTATTGCCTATCATCTCTTCAGTGTGCCACCCCTCCCCTCAATGTTTTGGTTTTCCCAACAAAGAAATGTAGTGGGTGATGATTTTGGGTTAAGTAGTTACTGACACTGTTGTGGAAGGAAGATCTGGGTGTTGAGCAGAAGGAATTTGCATGCCATAGATAAATCTGTGGTGTGTGATCATAAGTGTCAGGTAGGCCTGAGATTATCTCAGGTTTGCCTGGAGCAGGATTGTTCCTGTGGTTCTCAGGTAACTCTTGAAGATGGTTTGCTCCTCTCTGGACATTGTGAAGAAGGGCAGGTTGTTTTTTGCCTTTGAGATTATAATTTAAAACAGCTGTCCAAAGAGAGATGTAGAGAAGGACATCTAAAATTAGATAGCAGCACATCAATTTGAATTTCTGCAATTACTGAGCAATTCTCTTTGGAGGTGGAGAGAAGAAATTTGAATAAGTTCCTCAGTGCTCACACAGCATGGTGAGAAACTGCAAGTACCCTTTGGGGTGAGCTGTTGATATTTGTCCTGCTAAGGGTTTTTTTTCCCTATAAAACTTGCTTAAGGTATTTTCAAGCCTGTCTGTTAACGCTGTACCATTGGTAGTAGTGCTCAGCATACTTTCTTATTCTGAGTAAATACATTTAAGACTAGTTTTAACTTCCTCTCCTGATGTGCCATGCCTGGTGTTATCCCTTTTGTCTCACTAAGAAATGTGATTTTCAAATGAATGGATCTCTGTTTCTCATATAAAGGTGAGAAGGGACTTGAAATCATAACAAAGGAGTTATGTTTGTAAAATGCATTTAGTCCAGGCATATTAGAGTCTGGGAAAGAAGTGAGAGTTCTCAAAATTATGAACTCCCTACTTTGGCCCTTGTTCTTTCTCTGTTCAAATAGCACAGCAGTTTGATACTGTTTAATTAATATTTTTTCTGTATATTTGTAGCATGTGAATTGTTGCTACAGCCAGAAAACCTTGTCTGCAAACCTTGTAAGTAAAATATAATATTTCTATATATTAATCTTTTAAAAAGTGTCTGTACTTGAAGAGTCATTTTGCAATTCATGAATATCTCCTCTGACAGACTGGAAGCCAAGGAATGTGAATGTTACCCAGCAAGGTTTTAACATGCAAGTGTCCTTTGATCATGCACCTCACAACTTTGGGTTTAGGTACTACTTTCTTCACTACAAACTGAAGCATGAAGGACTGTTTAAGCAAAAGACCTGCAGGCAGGTACGTGGCTGAGTTTTGCAGCTCTTAAAAACACACCACCTATTAACATGAGGTGTTCTAAGGTCTTACAGAAAGTTAAAAAACTTAATATAAAATAGTATCAGTTTTAAAATGGTAAAACTATTTGGAGCTGTTTCTGTAGGTAACAATTGTGCTGTGATGGCACTCATCAGTCACAGCCAGGCTTGGGGACTCCACTGGGCCTGGATAACACAAGTCAGTTCTGCAGGCAGACAATTGTATCAGTGAATGGGCAGACTTAGTTCTGCTGGTCTAAGGTGTGTTAATACAAGGGTGCACTGCCTATTTCTAAATCAATGTGAATTCTTTATTATGTTTTCAAAGTATGTGAATTGCTTGCAAAGTATTCTTTCTTTATGTAGGAGCAGAACACAGACACTACAAGTTGTGTTCTTCAGAATGTGTCTCCAGGAGATTATATCATTGAGGTAACATTTCTGTACAACACCTAAGGGAATATGTTAAAGGGAAAACAGAATAAAATTAAAATATTTCAAATCACACTGGTAGAATTGAACTTCAGGTATCCCTACTGAGGTAACTTGGGCAAGTAAATTTTCTAGAATGATGCCTTTTTTGGGCTTACCTAGAAACAGAGGCCAGACAAAGTTGGAAGAATAAAAACAGAGATATTTAATGAAGGTCCTTCTGGTATATTAAGGGCAGATGAAGCTTTGCCCGGGCGCTACACCCAAAATGGATGATGGTCAGGAGTTTTTTCAGACAGATATAAGTTTGGTCCATTTGCATATCAGGGGTTAATCCTCCAATCACAGCTTCAGGTAATGAAGTCAAATTCCCCCAGTTTGCACCCCCCCAATTCACTTTTGTTTATACTTTTCAGGGCCCGAGGCTGTAGGGTGTCCTTGGAACACAGGCCCAGAGGGATTGTTTGTCTAACCAAAATGTGAGGACAGTTAACTAGCACTTTATGTGGAGTTTAGAGTTATGCACTAATGTGGTACAGGATTTGAAAAATACAAAGGCTAGAATCTCAAGGCATCAGAATGCTCTTGACCTTGCCATAGCTTTGCGTCCATGAGTGCACAGCACTTTGTGCCTTAAACTGAAATTGTGGGCCTGCATAATACCTGGACTTTGATTTTTACTTTTTTTAATTGGAATTCTCTTTCTTGGTCAATTTTTATTATACTAGTTTGTGCTGCTCTTTAGTTCTAACTATTTGAACAGTACCTTTCTTCACATTTGGTCATAAAAGCTGTTACAGTTATTTTCATATTGCAGAAAATAAAATTAATCTTTTACTTTTCCAAGCTGGTTGATGACACTAATACAACAAGGAAAACGATGCACTATGCACTAAAACCAGGTATGAATTCTGTTTTTTTAAACAATATACTATATTTACTGTACTAATTTAGATTCAGTTTTAATTATGTTGGAAATAAATCTCTGTTTGACCTTTGTCTGTTTGCCATAATCTAGATTATTGAGATAATTGTGCTGTGCTTCTTTGACCAAATGAAAAAAGAGTAGAGATGCACACTTGAGCATACACACGTGCATCTCTGTACGTTTATATTTAGTGGAGTTTGAATCAATCCATCACTGGAAATCTTTGTGGAAAAGTGGCTTTTGTTGTATATGTGGATATGAGGGATGATAACCTTAACTGCATACAACAGAGAGTGCAATAGTGTGGAAATACTTCAATGAAACTGTGGGAGCAGCCTGAACACATCACCTGTGTCCTTCAGCCCTGGTACCAAACCCAGCAGTCTGGAGAACTTGTCAGGTGAATGCTTCACATGCCTCTGGGTCAGACCTGGTTTTGAGAAGCTAAACAGGGATTTCAGAGTGCAACTGCACCTCAAAACAGCCACGGATGGAGGCAGTGGATAAAATGCACTGAATCCTAATGCACATTGCTCAGGGTGATGTCTGCAGCAAGGCAGTTCTTTCTAAGGGGCAGGTTCAGCACCCTGGAACCAAAACATGTCAGATCTAAATGACCACTGCAAATCTCATCCAAACTATTTGCCACAGGCCTGTTCTCCTGGGGCTGGTGTGAGTTGCAGCTCTTGTTACTGCTGAGAGTCACTCTGATGCTGTGGCAGTGGGGCAACCACCGTAAAACCTAATTTGAAGTGGAGAACATGATATTTGAGCATATTTGATATCCTGTATCTTGGACAATTACCTGATAATAGAGTACTGCAGCAGTTTTGCATTGCCAGTGTGGAGATTTGTTTGGATAATTGTAGTGCAGCTGATTTGCATGTGGCTAATTGTGCTTTCTTTTGCAAGTGCACTCCCCGTGGGCTGGCCCCATCAGAGCCATTGCCATCACAGTGCCCTTGGTTGTCATCTCTGCCTTTGCCACGCTCTTCACCGTGATGTGCCGCAAGAAACAGCAAGGTGGGGGCCTGCACTCAGCGCAGTGCCACTGACAGATACACTTGTGTAACCAAAACAGTCTTCACTGATAGGCTGACTCCAGAAACACCTTTATCTGAAAAGCTTGCTTTTCTATTTCTCTGTCCTTCCTCCCCTCAGCTTTTTGTGTGCTGAAACTTGTAGCAAATTTTTAATCGGTGCTTGATGGAAATTGGTTGCCTAGACAGTATTGTATCACAGATCAAGACTTCACTGTAGAAAGGAGACAACAAAAGCAATATTGGAAAATACTTTTTATTTCGTGTTACTTTTTCTTTGAGAAAGTACCGTGTGACCATGTAGATTACAAACAGATTTGTAAATGGGTATGTTTTAAACATTCCCTTATTTTACTCAGAAATATCTAATTCATATTTATTTTAAATCAGAAGGAAAGTAAAACCATGTGATGCCAATACAATTTACAGTGCTGTCTGGAATCCTATCTACAGCTGCTATTCCAGATTTACTCACTTTCCTGGAAGTTGCCTTTACCTTTCATTCTAAGCCATCTTCTTAAATTTACTATGAGCCCTGCTTGCAGATGTTTTTAGATTCCATTCCTCCTTGCTGACTTCTCTGTATCCAGGAGCTGGCAAGCAACACTTGATACATTTAAATGTTAAAAATACCTTGGCTTTTTATATTGAATTTAAAGCATCATGTGGTTTCATGAATAATGGAAAAAGAGATTACTTCTCCAAACCTCACATATCTGTGTTATCCACCTGAATTTTGGCACTGAGATATACTGCAAGTGCTATATGCCAGCTGGGTTAAATCCTTTTACCTTCTGGTCTTCTGTAGTTATCCCCTTTGCTCACAGCTAGCACAGTTCCAACAAAAAACCCAGACAAATCACTGAGGATTTGTCTACAGAGGGAGTTGTTCCAGAATAGTTATTCCTGTTGAATTGTTCTGAATCGAATCCCTGGATGGATATTTGTATTTTGAAATACTCATACTTTATTCCAAATTAGCTTAATCAGCTGTAGAACTAGATTGAATTAGTCTGGCATAAGGCCAGACTTTTATGCTCCAGCATAAAAGCATCTATGCAAGGAAATAAACACTAATAGCTATTTTGGTTTAAATTAATCATATCTTAATTCAAATTAATGTCAAATTAATGTCCAAATAGGCGTGTGTATATATTCACTAGAGAAATCTTGTAGGATATCCTGAAAGGGTCTGTGGACCTGGAGTTTAATATTCTTACTTGGCTTATGTTGTCGTTTGGGTTTTTTTAACAAGAGACTTTGTTAGACAGGAAACTCTTGAAGATGATACATCTTTTAGGCTTATATTGTTTGAACAGAGATGTGAAGACTGTTGAGATTGAATAAAGGTGAAACAACTTCTTCTATCTATAAAATAAATCTTCCTTGTGTTTTCTGAGTTGGGCAGAAATAACTGCACGTTTAACTTTGAGAGTGTATTCCACATGCAGCTGGATAAATAGAGTGTGTACAACTTTTCTTTTTCAGGATGGAAAGGAGAGGAAAATATTTAGGAAAAAACCCAAACATTACTGTATGCATTAGTAAAAAGCCTACAAATGCAATAAAAACTCAAAACAAAATCAAGCTTTATAGTGTGAATTCTCTTTTCTCTTGCACTTTAGAAAATATATATTCCCATCTGGATGAGGAGAGCTCAGAATCTTCAGCATATGCTGCAGGTCTCCATGTGGAAAGACTTCGACCCCGGCCAAAAGTGTTCATCTGCTATTCCAGCAAAGACTGCCAGAAACACATTAATGTCATCCAGTGCTTTGCTTATTTTCTTCAGGACTTTTGTGGCTGTGAGGTAAACTCAACATTTCATATGTAAACAACTTTTCCTTAATTGAAACAGCACTCCCAAAATGCTGTGCTTGAGAAGTCGGTATTTCAGTCACTCCTTTCCACAGAGATAACTTCTGTTATTTTTCTAAATTTAGGCTGTATGAATTTTCTTTACTTGGGGAAATGAAGAGATCTTATACAGTGTAAAAAAACCAAAACAACCCAAACCAACAGAATAGTGGAAGATCATGATTTCAGTACTTTCATTCAGCTATGTTTAGCTTGCTTTGAATTAAGTGCTTTTTCTGTTCAGTAGGCCTTACATCTTTATAGTCAGCAACCACAAAGAGGTATTGTTACCTACCTGATATACTTTGGTGTTCCTTTAGTGAAATTTAAAAGAAGTTGAATCTATCAAGACTTCTGCTCATAGAGCAAATAGTGCATTATTAGGATTACTGGTTGACAGCATGTACTTACTAATTCATTTTTATTTTTTTATTTCCCTTCTGTTCCATTAATACTGTGAAATCAGCAGCTCTTTTTTTCCCTTGTTTTTGTTTGAATGGTATGAGAGAGACATTTCAATTGCTACTTTGAATGAGCAGGCCTAGAATCTCATACTGCTGTCTGAAATGGAATCAATATGTGACCAGTTTTTCACTTTTCAGCTGGAAAAGGCAGGACAGTTGCTGGACTCTTTGTGCTGCATTTTTCCCCCACCCCCAGGATGTGACTGGGCTGAGCTGGAGCTGGGTTTCATTACAGCAACTCTGCTCTCTGGTGACCAAACACAGAAACACAGCTGAGGCCTCGTGCTTGCTGGGGATGGTCACAGCTTTTTCATCTGCTTAAAATAGTTCAGGATAAACTATTTTATAACTAACTTACTTGAAACCCCTTTTAGAGATGTACAATTGGGTTTATATACATAAAACTTAATCAGATTTTTTTTCCCCTTTTTAGGTGGCTTTAGATTTGTGGGAAGATCTGAAAAGCTGTAAAGAAGATCAGAAGGAGTGGCTTATTAAAAAAATAAATGAGTCACAGTTTATCATCATTGTGTGTTCCAAAGGAATGAAATACTTTGTGGAAAAAAAGAACTGGAAGCACAGAGGAGTAGCCCAAGATGCAGGAAAAGGAGAACCCTTTCTCTTTGCTGTGTTGACTGTGGCAGAGAAGCTTCGTCAGGCCAAGCAGAACTCAGCTGACCTCTGCAAGTTCATTGCAGTTTACTTTGATTACTCCTGTGAGGGAGACATCCCTGCCATTCTGGATCTGAGCACAAAATACAAACTCATGGACAATCTGCCCCAGCTCTATTCACACTTACACTCCAGAGATCTCAGTGTGCAGGATCCAGAGGGGTTTCCTGTTAACATCAGTAAAAGGAATTATTTCAGGAGCAAATCTGGGAGGTCCCTTTATGTTGCTATTTGCAACATGCATCAGTTCATTGATCAGGAACCAGATTGGTTTGAGAAACAATTCATTCCCTTCCCTCCACCTTCTTTACACTACTCAGAGCCTGTCATGGAAAAATTTGATTCAGGCTTGGTTTTAAATGACTTGGTGAATAAACAGGTGATGGATGGTGATTTTTACCTGAAAACAGATCTAAACATTTCAGTGGGGAATTCAGACTCCCACTGTATCATTCAGCACTTAAACCTTGGAGAAGATATAGAAACTCAGGACATTCAAGGTGGTGGCAGCTCTGTCCTTCAGCCATTGCTACATGTTGTTAAAGCTGCAAATCTGAAAGACATGCCTCGAGATTCTGGGATCTATGATTCATCTGTCCCTTCATCTGAATTATCTTTACCTTTAATGGAAGGACTATTGACAGACCAAATGGAAACATCTTCCATTACAGGAAGTGTTTCTTCATCATCAGGTTTAGGTAAGACACAGCAGTGTATCCAAACTCACATTCAGTTATTGTGCATATTTCTGCCATCTCCAAAGAGGTAAGATAATATGTGAGGAGCCATATAAAAGGTTGCAGAGAAAGGTGAACATTGTATAAAGATGGTAAAAATAAACACAAGATTTAAAATATTTAAAAATCTAAAATAAAAATAATATATAAAATAAAAATATAAAAATAAAAAAATAAAAATAGGAAGAGTAACTTTGGAAAAATTATTTTTTTCCTAAACTTACAGTGTGTGGAGGAAATCTTAGCTAGGTAAGATTTCACTAAAATTCTATTAATAAGTCACTGCTCATTAATTGACCTATTCTTGGAGAGACAGCTTCTTCTTCCAGGGACCCCTTGGCAGCTGGGATTTCAGCTGACAGCTGTGTGCTTGTAATCAAGAGGGTGGTATGGTGAAACATTCTCACAGACAGCCATAAATCTAAACCTGGCATCCTGTTTGGCTCCAGCACATACTGGATCCTTTAGGGGTATCCTCTGTACTGTGCTTAACTCAAGTTTCAGAATGACATCAGGCTTTTCACCAGATACAGGGCTGGGGAATGAACAAATGCCTTTCAATGGAGTAATTTAAATGCTTGGAAGACACTCTCCAGAACAGACACCCAGCTCAGATACCTCCAGTTAGAAGGTGTAAATTTTGCCTCAGGCCGTATAAAAAAACTGATCTAACCTTACTAGTTACAGGATGTTGAGCTGGCATCACAACTATCTCAGTGTGGAATGTTCCAGCAATTGTATTGATATGATAAAAGTGCTCTGCTGAGATTTTCCTTTAGCAGCTACAACAGGTGAATATTGTATTTTGATGGTTGTATGCTGTTCTGCTTTCTAGAATCAGTGTTGACAGTGCATTTTCTAGACTTTTCTCTTGGGTAAATGAATTTTTTATTCTTATTTAGATAATTTATAACTAATGTTTGATGCCAGAATTATCTTGGAGGAAGAGAATACAAATGCTGATTTACAGATATGGCACCTATCAGTTAGATAGCCTATGTGACTGAATAGTTAAAATCTGAAAAAAACTTCAGGTAGAAAAAAATACAGATTTACTGTTTTAATTAATTAATTAAGCCACTACTACTCTCTTTTCAGAATTAAAACTATATATTTTTTACTTTCCTACCATCTTCTAACTTAGTCTTTTCTCACATTTGTGGGAAAAAAGTACAGATGATCACTGTAAAGGTTCTGGTGAAAGTAGGATGCTAGTTTAAAATGTACGGCCTCCCTGGAAGAATGCTTTCCCAATGTGCCCCTCCTGATTCAAAGCTGAGCTGTCAGCTGGGTGTCCCAGCTGCAGGAGGCACAGGAAGAAAGAGGCAGTCTTCCCAGTAATTAATTCTCAAGTCACATACCCCCTTGTTAACATGCTCCAGCTGTAGAGGTTAAACGTTAGAGCTCTTGCTGATAGAGTTGGATCTTTGCACTGATGTTCAAATGTCTCAAGAAACCACAATTTCTGCCATTTTCCCATTTACTGTCCTCATCCAGAAGCACCACCCTGACTGACTCTCCCCAAACCTCCCTCACCCAAACCACAGCCCTGATGAGGTACAAGTTACAAAGGAGACAGCACTGCAACTGACTCTAAAAGCATCATCTGCCTTTTACACTGCAGCCCATTAAATTTCTTTTGTGTCCCAGATATACAAAATATTTACAGCCCTAATATTTATATGCATGCTAATGAGAGGAGTAAATAGAAATTTTAGCTTTTATTCTTGTTCTGAGACATAGACACGTCCAAATTATTGCTCTGAATTCACCCTACATTTCAGTTTTTTACTTATTTTACCTGGTACTTGGTCAGAACAGATGTGAATAGCTCTGACATTTAGCATCTCAAAAGATCTTTCCTTTCTTCCTTTAAAGGCCAGTTTGATATAATCTTTTGAATAAAAATCATAAATCCCCTAACTTAGAATCCTTTCTATCTTTCAGTGCAGTTCCTGAGCAGACTACTGGTCTGCAAAGTAAAGAGTCTCAAATATTCATCATATTGGGCATCCTCAACTGAGTTTAAACCAGTTTAATTTTGATGAAGTACCAACAGCTAAACCTTTATTGGGTCCATTCACTAATGAAGTCTTCCCTAAGAAGTCCTGCTTGGGTAGAAAATCAGTGTTGTACCTCTAGATAACATTTTGCTGGGCATGATAGTTCAGCCTCAGGAGTGCAAGACAAGATGGTGCAGAGGCATTTCAGAAGTTTTCTTGGCATTGTTTCTGAAATATTGACTGAGTACAAAATCACTGTTTCAATTAATGAACTTCACTTTTTTTTTCTTTTATAGGGGAAGAAGAACCTCCTGTAATGACTGCTACAAAGTTCTTAGTGCCTGGAATATGTAAAGCAGAACTTCATTGCCACATCCACACTGATGAACTGCAGGCGATTGCTCCTTTATAATACATTACAACATTGTTATGCATTGCCACTTTATCAACAGCCTCTGTTTGTGCTTTAACTACCACACTGTCTCAGCACCAAATCTACTTGAAGGAACAAACTGCCTCTGAAGAAGATCTGTTATTCCATTTTTTGTGGCCAGTAAACTTGAATCTGTTGGTATTTTTATAAAAACTCTTTCATAATTTGAGAAATGTAGCATGGAAAACCAGAAGTGCATACATTTAAAATAATTCCTGTTATAATTTAAATGTCATTATATTACACTGTTTACAGATGCTATAATCAAAATTTACTATTTTTTGCTAGGAATAACTTTGCAACTGGACATAAAATAGCTTGGAACATTAAGCCTTAGTAAATTTTGTAGTCCAGCCTCTAGTCCAGCTGATGTACTTGATGGCAGGAGCGTTGTAGTGAATAAGAACAGGATTTTTTTCTGAAGCAAGATAAAATGCCAAAGGTGACATTCTCCATCAGAAATTCTCCATCAGAAGAAATAATTTTCTTTTCAAAATGTTTGAGCTCTCTTCCTCAGCCTCCTTTTCCCAGATGCTAATGTGTGTCAGTATTTAATTCCAGTGCATGTCTCCCTCCCCTGCATTGATCTCTTGTGCCTCCTCTGCAGTCTGGCTGTGGTGACTCACAGAGAGCCCCATTCTGAGGCTGAGGATCATTCTAGAATACACAAAAACACAGGTCCTCCATGTTCTGAATGATACCATGGAAACAAAGCTTCCTGTTTCTTCCTGAAGGGCTGATATAAAGAATAAAGAGATGGGAGAAGGAAGACCATCCCTTATATTGAAGATATTCTAGGTCTGTTCAGCCAGGAGAGGAGTAAGCTTTATATGGGGGGTTCATCATTTGAGGACAGGTGCTACAAAACCACCTGGGCTAAAACAAGCCAAGACCAGCAGCTAACAGGCAGGAGTACTTTGTTTTGAGCCAAGCAGTGAACAGAAGCCAGTGAGTTATTTTGCAGTTTACACTCCTTATCATCACTTAGTGATTCAGATTGTGTGCTGTCACTAGTGTTATATTAAGGAAAAATGCAAGAACTACCATTGGCCATTTTTATCTGCTGACACAGAGCAGGCATGTCCTGTTTCCTGCAGTGACCAGGTGGGTAAATCTTCATCCAAAATGTCCCTCCTGTTTCCCAGGAGCAACTTTTCTGAAATTAAATGCATCTCTGTAACTGCAATTCCAGGCACTATTACAGGAAGTGTGGGCACAGCAAATACCAAGGGACACCTCACCAATGTGTCTTTGCTCATTCTGGTCACAGAGTCAAATTCTGGCTCATTTAACCTGAATTCACATTCCACTAGCAGGAGGTTGCTTTAAAGAGAATTAAGGGAGAAATCAAATACCTCAAATATTCTCTTAGTTTTAATAGATGAGAATTAGACATTTTTAACTATTACATTTTATTATCCATTTTAATAGCATGAGATAGAACTATTAAGTGATGATTTTGGCTGAGTAGCTGTAAAGCTCACGGGTTGTTTTCTTGGGTTGTTTTTGTTTTGTTTTGGGTTTCTTGTGTCAGTTTATATTTAATCATTGGAATTTCCAAACAAAGGACTCTTGAGATTGTTATCACAGATGGAGTAAGAAAGTGCTGTAACAATTATTTGTGTATAACAATTAATGGCAGAACTCTGACATGCTTTGCAATTGTAATATGGAATTCTGTGATCATTTGGATCAGCATGTGTTGGATCTGGAGGGCCTTGTCCAGTAATGAAATGTTCCTTTTTCTCTCTGCTTTCTGAATTTCAAAGAACACTACCTGGAAAACTTCAAAACTTGCAATATCTAAGTTTAGGTAATTTTACACACATAGTGAATCATCTGTGCCTTTGATATTTTTTTAAGGCTGTGCCTTTAGCCTTATTGAAGGCAAAATTCTTCATGTTTTCCCATTGCTTGAAGGTCACCCTAGGCAGAATCATTTAGAGGTAAATGCTCCTCCATAAATCCAGCTATGAGGGATATCCAGCTATGATTTGGTGCAATTCTTGTTATTTTACCGGAGAAAGGATTTGGATTCAATAAGCCAAGGCAGAAAGGTGACACAACCTGTGTGCTGAAGATCTGCTGTGCATAGAAATCCAAAGCTGCACAACATGAGAGGAGGAGGAGGCAATTTCTTAGCAGTGAGCAGGTAAAGGTAATGCTGCTCCCATCCATGGGAAGTCCCAGCTCACTTACTGTTATTTAATGCTGGGCTAAAGATTGGGAAGATTTCCTTGTTCCATTAAATATAGTGGCTGAATCAGTATTACAAAATGAAATGAAATTAAGTTTTCATTTTAAGCTCTAAGAAAGCTGACTGTTAAAAAGGGATGAAGGCAGTTGCACAAAGAATTGCTTGTCATTAATGAGTTTATTTGTTCAAAATTTGCTGTACAATCTTGCAAAACTTACTTGTTAATTATGAAAAGTCTATGCAAATAACAGTCTCATCTAGGGGTGGGAGGGAAGAAAAATTCCTTTATTCCTTCTTAGCTTAAGGTGGAAGCAGCATATTTTATGTACTCAGAAGAAAGACAATATAATTAAGTGAAAATATAGATTAGGATGGCCCACACCTCAAGTTTACAAAAGCAAGAGAAGTAATACTTTAACTTAGTATAGCTTTTTTATAAGCCACAGTTCCTAAAACAGTTAGATACTGAGATGCTGGAAGGACATAGTACTGAATTGGCAAGTACTATGCTGGGAATAGCAGCAGCAAAAATCCTTGTAAGAATGATTTTTTTAAAGATATGTTAATACACATATTAGAGGTTAGCTTACTACTGTTTTCAAGCATTAGCAAATTCTAAACATCATGGTAATGGTGAAAGGATCCCTTGAATTTCTGCTACACTCAAGTGTGTGGACATTGGATATTTCATAGTGTATTTTCTGGGAGGGTGAAGAAGCATTGGGAAGCTGAAGGCTCAAGATGTGACAGTATGTTCAGTGTGTTCAGCATTCTGAATGGGAGTACAGTTGTTGCCATAATTCATTCCTGTCCATGGATACATCAACTGTTGAAAATAGAATGCACCTGACATTTTCAGAAACAATGTTTTGTTATACTTTAATTTAGAAGTTAAATACCAAAATAAAATATTTTTGTGTCATTTCATTCATTGGGCTTTTCTTATACTATTAAAAAGAAAAGGCTTAAAAATGCAATGGTTTTATCCTGCACACTTTGAGTGCAGTTCCACACAACACACAAGCAGCCAGACCTGCTAGCTGCTGTTCATGCCCTGCAGCTGGGAGGGAAGCAGCTGTTTTGATGGGTCTTTGTCATAGTCAAGCAACTCTCAGAAATGTTAACTTCTAAAACTTCTGTATGGGATGGATGGGGTCAGATTTTATTTTTTAATAAAATTGCATTAATATGATTTTATGTAATTTTTTCCTGGTTATTCTGCGTGCCAGGTGAAACCTATCCACATCCACAAAACTGTAATAACTTGGATTAACTTTGTCAAAGAGGATGTTATAAATACTTAAGATTTATATGTGGGGTTTTTTTCATCCAGCTGATTTCAAAGCACTGTTCCAGTCAGTGAACCCTGCAAACTGTAATTTTAGGGGTAAGCCTTGAAACCACTCTGATTCCTTTTGTTGCTCAGGTAAATGAAGGGGATCTAGTTACATAATGTTGGATATAATGTTGGATATTGTAGATACACAGTTTGTGGTAATTGGCAGTGGGGCTGAGCCCCATCATCCCCAGTGGGCACAGCTGTGAGCAGCAGGTGAGCAGCACTGACAGCAATGAGCCATGGAGTGCCCAGGGGCACTGAGCAACCACCAAAGGGAGCAGAGGGCACACAGGTGCAGTGCATCAGCAGGAGGGGATAAAAGGCTGGGCTGAAGAACAAGGAGGGCAGACCCCTGCAGCCTCCTGAAGTGATGTTCCTCTGCATGGGCAGATGCCTGAAGCCTTCTGATGAGGTGAGGTGTGACTGTGTATGGATGGATGCTTAAAGCCTTCTGAAATTGTGTGGTAATACTCTGTGCATTGTGGCTCTCTCAACTGTCGCATATAATAATTTGTAATATAATAGGCTTCATAGTTATAATAGTAAAAATCCATGCAAGAAGAAGACAACATGTGGAGAAATTTCTTCATTAGGTAATAAAAATACATAAAGTTGTAATGAAGGCTAATTTACAAAAATCAAACTTTTTTCCAGGTTCTCTGGTAGGGTCACAGGCCTTGGCAATAGATGGCAGGTTGAACTAGCATGAGTGAGTGTATGGAATGCTGTCCTGTTGGGTTGCTGATTTAGTTGGAATTCTTAACTATTGAGTTGCTACTGGTGTGCAAAAAAGATCTGCTTGAAAAGAGGCAGTCTTGTTGATTATGAGTCAGGTAAGTTTGTTTTGTGGCAGTCCATCATTTTGGCTTTTTTTCTCCATGGGGGAAGTGTGTGTCTGTGGTTTCATGTAATTCTAAACTCTCTGACCATCTGCTCCCTGTGCAAGTTCTGTGTTAACCCTTTAACTGTAAATCAAGGTCAAATTGCTCACAAAACTTGCTCTGAATTTTTGTAATAGCCAGACAGGTTTATGATGAGATTTTACTCAATCTAAAATACTTGCTATTGATAATCATAATTCATTTTCCTAAGAACACAATATTTCTTCAATATTGCATATCTTAACAGCCATAGAACCCTGGATTATACCAAGGGCTTTGGAAACTGATACAGTCTTTTTTTTTCCATTTTAAGCTAAATTAACCTTTAGAGCTTGTCTTTCATTGGAATATTGACTACTTCAAATAACTGCAAACCAGGAGTTTTTCATTACCTTTGCCAGTACAGTAAAAATACAGATCAAACCTAAAACCAGAAATCACCTTCTTCATGGTTAAAAAAAAAATTATTTCTAACCCAATTACAGAAGCTTAAATTTGTCAAATTGGATTCCTTGTATAGTAAAAGGGAAAATTAAACAGTTGGAAATGGGCTTGTTTATTTTTCACATCTCACATAGTTGCCAAGCTAAACTGTGTTTTTAAGAAAAAATTTCCCAAAAGGATTTTACATTGAGGAAACGAGGAAACCAATATTCCAGGAAGCCAGGAATATTTTCAGGGCAGCAAGCTACTGTCTGGTGAAAATAATTTCTGATGCAAGCTGTAGAACTATAATCACAATATAAAAGTGTTTTTTGGCAACATTCTTCAGGCCTTTCTGGAAGGCAGTGGCCACACCCTTTTTAGTAGTGCTTTATTTCTCAGGTGATTCAACCAATCTCAATGGGTCTGGTTATGAAATCAGATGCTAATGATGGGAGTGGGACATGGATGAGGCAGATTTTTCTGTATAGGTGCACAACTGGTCACATACAGGCCATGAGCAAGTGTTACTGTCTTCATGTTACATGAGAACTGGGTAGGAATTGGGTAAAATATAGGAAATACTTCCCTTGGGAATGGAGGTGGGCTGGTGTCAGCTGAAGGCAGAGCACAGGGCTTCATGTCATGGTCTTGAGCCACAGTGGTGATTCTGTGAGCAGTCAGTGTGTTTGGTTAGAGATGACTGTTGCAGCTTTGGAGTTTTGCAATAATTTCTGTGATGGAACTGCAGGGCACTGGTTGATGTCTCAGAGTGCTGCAGCACCACTGCAGTCATCTCCTGCTGGAGCATGGTGGGAAACAGAGGCACAGTAAGAACTGCAGCAGGAGGAAGAGGTAGATTTGGGGCAGACATGGAACAATGTTCCATTTCCTTCACAACAGCCCACAGAGACCTCTGAGGTGTGAGGCACCTCGGGGCAGACTCTGCAGGAGCCTGTTTCAGCCCCACAGCACTCCTTGGTGCTGTTCCTCTGCAAGTGCCCTGCTTGATGAGAACCTGGTTTGCAAGAATGACTCCTTTATAATGTTGATGAAAATCTAGAGTGATTTAATTGCTGTCAGTTACATCATACTTATTTCAAAATAATTAAAAGTGAGAATAGGATTAGACCTACTTGTCTTTAGCAATGTCTCATAGAGGGGATGCACCCATAAAAGCTGTGAGTCATCAACAGAAAGGAAACTGTCTGCTCTTTACTGTAGCTTTTGCAAACTTGCCAAGGTGTGTTTAGGTGTTAGGAAGGAAGTCACCATCTCTCTGCTGAAGAGTTGGACAATGCTCAGCTACTGAGGGTGGAGTGGGAATACCAGTGACAGTGAATCAGGAAAACAGGGCAGGATTTGTGTTTCTGACCTTCCCTCTCTTTGCTTAGACTGCCTCCAAAGCTGAGAAATACCACTACATTCATTTGAATATTCATGTTTTTAACCTTTAATTGGCTTGCTAAACTTTTTTTTAAAGTATAATAGTCAGATATAATTGTGTTTTTAAGATAATGTTTTGGACTGAAGTAATAATACATTAACAGTTGAGTTTTATATTTTGCATACTAAAGAAAATTCCATGCTTGCTATGATTTTTAAAATGCTGAGCAAACAACAATTACAAATTACATTATATAATATATTATCTTTAAACCCAGGAAATACAAATTAGTAATTACTCAAAAGTGTTTGATCTCCCTGGACAATGCTTTTAGTTGGTGTGTTTGAGCAGATTCTACTTGGTTATATAATTATAAACGTTACATCAATTAATTGTTCTTTCTCTGGAAGAACAATTTCACTTTGACATCCTAAGTAAGTGGAAATTTTGTGGACACATAAAATACTCTGAAAGTTAAAGGTCTCTAAACAGACCATCTCTTCCCATTTCCTGATAATGAGTATCAAATTAAGCTTTAAAACAGGGGTCTGGAACTGCTGCTTTCCATGACAGGCATGGTAAGTCCTGGATGGAAAATGGACCTGCACTTATATCCTGTGCATCTCTGCTTTTGTAACAGGCACTGCCAAAGCAGGGGGTGGGATGCCTGTTTTCCACTTACCTTGGCTGCAGCTATGACAAAGGGTCAATGTTTCAGGAACCCATCAGTGAATAACCTCACACGTTTCTCCCTTCTGCTAATTCTATCAAAGCTGCTGGGAGCCCAGGTTTTGCCCATAACCTGGTGTTTAAAACATAAATCCCTGACTTTGCCATAGGGCAAGAGAAGTACCAAGTCTCCACACACCTGTGTAATCTGTGAATTGCTACTTTAAGAGCAGAAAAAAAAGTCCAGCTGTAAACTATTATGTAAAACAACTATGGCATCTTGATGGCTATTATCCAGTTGAATTGTCCTTAGCTTAAAAATAATTCACCTTACGAACCAGTATCTTTAAATATGATATTAATTCCAGAATGTTTTCATACAGTGTGGAGTTCAGAGATGACTCTAGTATTCCTGTCTGCAGAAATGACATGGAATTTGAGACCTTTACTTAAAGCAAGGTCTGATGTCCATATGTCTCTTCTATACCACATTGCTATCCTCAGCAATTAGAAACAACTGAGAGATGAAATCTCCTCACAAGATGTTGGCTTAGAAAGTAAGGCCAAGCCATAGTTAAGTATTAGTTATTCTGCTGTCAAGTGTTTCTGGTGTCTGGGCTACAAAATGTGATGAGTGCCATTATTATTGTTTTTCCACTGGCTGTTTTATGTTGGCAATGCTACTACTGTGAGAGACCTACCACCTACATGTCTTTTGAATTTCTATTTAAGTGATAGAATTGTTAGTATTTATTATTATTATACTGACTTTGGTCCAAGAAATTAAGATGGTCTTTACCAGGCACAGTACAAACATAGACTAGAAAGAGTTCCTCATCTAAAGTGCTCATCATCTACCTCCATCTTTGCATTGCTATGGTTTTCCAGGTCAATAGGACTTTTGAGTGTACTTCCATACTACTATTTTGTCCAAAACACACGTGGCCTGTTACCACCTGTACATTATTTGTTGCTATTTTCCGCAAGTTTCTAACCTCATGAGACCGGCTCCTGGTCACTTGCTGTTAATATAGTTTGAGACAATCAGCGTGGCGCGATGTCCTTTGCCTTTCTCTGGTCGGTCTGAGTCCTTAGCTGTTCTCAACCCCAGCCTGGCTTCCTTCACCTTCCCAGGGGGGGAGGCCGGGGCAGCGCAGCCCGGAGCCCCGGCAGACGCGGGGGCTGCGGCCGCAGCTGCTGTGGGCCCGAGCAGCCGGGACCAGGCGTGCAGAAGAGACCCGGAGCGGAATGGAAGGACGGGACACACAAGCGAGGAGCAGATGGGAGCCGGGAAAGGATCCGGGCGGGGCCGGCGCGGAGGGGCGGGCGGCGGGGCGAGGCGAGCGCACACACAGAGACCCAGCCCCTGCCTCCGCCTGCCGTGACAGCCGCCCGGAGCCCCCGGACTGCGTCCCGCCCGCTGCCGCCGGCTCCCCGTGCCTGCCCACCCTCCGCAGCCCCTTCTCGCTGCCGCCGGGCCGGGGCGGCAGCTCCGCCAGCCGCATGCCAGGAGCGGGGCAGGAGGGCGCAAGGTGAGTGCTGTCCCTTGGGGCTGGACAGGTGGGCGCTGCCCGGCGGAGCGGGACGGGCTCGGCTCTCCTGGGGCGGCCGGCGGCGGCAGTGGCGGAGCTGAGCGGAGGTCGCTCCGGGAGGACCCGCCGCGCCTTACGGGACTCGGAGCGGTAGCGGCGGGTCGGGAGGGGACTCCCGCCGGCTCCTGCTGGCTGGAACGGGGCCGGTCCTGCTCCAGCTCCTCGCCCCGCTCCGGATGCCCCGGGCAGCGGAGGCCGCAGCTCCGCCCTGCCCCGCTCGGTGCTGGCGCCGCTCGTGCCCCGTGAGGGGCCCTGAGGGGGCGGCTCCGGGGCCGGCGGGCGCTCGACCCGCTCCCTCTTGGGTGCCTCGGTTAGTTCATGCTTTTGAAGAACTTTCAGAGTTTGTTTAGTGGCCAATCTCACAGGAGCGTCGGCTTCCAGGGAAGGGCCGCGGTGCCCGGAGCCGGCCGCCTGCTTTGAGCTCCGCGGTCGCTGTCACGGGCCGGCTGTGCCCCGCTGCTGTTCGCCTCGGCGGGGCCCGCAGCCGGCTCTCGGCCCTTCCCTCCGCCTCGGGCGAGGAGTGGGGGAGACTCGGGCCGAAAGCAAAGTGGAAAAAACAAGCAGGGAGCGTAGTGAGTTTCACTTGCGGAGCGGGGCTCCGCGGCCGCGGCGGGCTGTGAGGAGGCAGCGCGGAGCCGCTCTCTGCGGCGCGCAGGTGAAGGCGCGGGGCGGTTCGTGTGGCTGCGGGGTCAGTGCGCTGCTGCTCCTCAGCGCTGGGCTCGGCAGCGGCCAGGAGCTGGGATTTGCTGCGGAACCATTTATGTCCACGCAAAAAATTAAAAATTTTTCCTTGAATTTCATTTTTAATTAAGTTCTTTTATAGTTCTTATGACTCTATAAACGTTCTTGTGTACCTTTCCCATGTATACCTACATTTATTAATGCAATTTCTAGTTCAATGTTATCCTTTAGTATGTTTTCACAGTTAAAGGGCAGAGGAAATTCCCTCATCATCAAACACTTGCTATGGCATTACTTTGGTTGTATACTTAGTTCTGCAGCAGGTACAGAGGTCTGCTGAGTGCAACAAGTTATGAGATGGATGTTGTATCTGTAAGAATTTGAGTTCAGAATAGGAGAATCCATGGGATTTGGAAATAAATGGAGCTAAGTATTTATTACAGAATAACAGTGCTTGCACACTTGTAGGTGGTAGAGTGTGTGAAACAGAGCTGCTCTGGTGCAGATGAGGTAAGGAAATGCATGGGTGTATCTCTGGCTTGTCATTTAGTGCATCGAATCCTATTTAAATTTTTCATATGTATGATATGATACCTGTTCTCAGTAAATATTTGTTAGACAGTGTCAGTCAATAAAATGTCATTGTTTTGAACAGAGATGCCATTCACTCTCCATGGGAGCGGTGTGTATGGGTTAGCAGCGTGACAGGGCCTTGTGACCCACTGTAACACTCGGTATCATTCCCTGCACATTCTCACAGACCTCTGCTCTGTTTTCAATAGCTCACTTCTTCTCTGCACTGTTTTTGTGTGGACAGTTGTTCTGGCGTGATTCCAGGTTGTGGGAGTTGTATGTGCACATAATTTGGAGGTGTATTATGTGGAGTTGCTTCCAGCAAGTGGCAAGTGAGACCACGTGGCCTTAAACAAAACTGTTTTGTTTTGCTGCTCATGAATTGAAGTGGGTGACACCCGCTTCTGCTCGGGAGTTTATGTGTAACACCTTCATATTGACTCGGGAGCTTTTTTCCTGTGTTAAAAAGCTCCTGAGTGGTTCTTTTTATCCTATCTTAAATATTTTGCTTTAAGTGTTGAAGAAAATTAACCTGACCTCTTAAATTTTGTTTACCCTGGTGTTTTATTTGTATGTTTCAGTGGTTTAGGTTTTTGAACAGTCTCCTTTGATGAAAGAAATTTTCTGGGTTTCTTTTTGGTTTTTTTTTGTTTGTTTGTTTTTTGTGAGAGCATCTGCCTGCTGCTACAAATGTGCTGTAATGAATGCATTTAGAGTCCTTTTGCAGTGCTTTCTGTAGGTGCTGTATTTTATTGAAGACAGCTTACACCCAGTGTACGAATGAGAGCTGCATTTGGAGAAATAATTTGTTAATGTTTAATTGCTGTGAAATGTGGAGGGAAACTGCTGAATGATAGGTTTGTGGAAGACAATTTTGTTTAACTCAACTAGCCTCTTTATGTGTCTTTGCTTTGTTACCAAAGTGTGCCTCTCAATTTGTGGGGATGTGTTGTGGATTCCAGTTGTTCAGGTCATATGAAATGTGGAATTAACAAAAGGCTGAGGTCTTGCATAAGTCTTTAGGAGTGTGTAAATTTACTGTTGTGTAGTATCTAAAAAAAATTGGAAAATAAAGGACTTGGTAAATACACTCCATTAATGTGTGATTAACAGGCACCTCCTGCTTTTCTTGTGACTGTAACAGCTATAAAGTAACTATTCTGAAAGAAGTGTTTATTTAGGATGTGGCTGTGGTGGTCTCCACCCCAGATGTGACCCGGGGGATGTGCAAACACGCACAGACTGTTCTAGTGCCAGCCGGGGCAGAACGTGCCGGGATGTGCTGTCAGGTACCGAAATGGGGGCAATCATTAACCCGCAGGTGCTCGGCACAGCCCGGGATCAGCTGCAAGGCTTCCTGGCCAAAGGATCAGGCTGTTAATACCCGAACACGGGGCTGTGTACATGCATTTACTTTTCGTTTACTTCCTAATCAGGGCTGCTCAGTGGCCCGAGGGGAGGCTGAGGCCTGGCTGGAGGAGGTCTTTGTATGTGTCTTACCCAAACCACTGCTGAGGTATTGTAGTGGTGATTGAAGGTATGGCCATCAGTAAAATGTAACAACTCCTCCAAAAAATTGCTTGAACTGGACAAGAAGTAGAAGTTTACGTTCTTGGCAATGAAAGGGGGTTTTGGCCTTTTGTGTTAAATCGTTATATATGCAATCAGAAATGTAACTAGGAAGGTGCTCCATACTATTGTTCTTAATTTTCCCCTTTCTGTAGAGTTAATTACCCTCACAGTCCTCTAGTTGCCCTCATAGCTCTGCAGGTGTAATCAGTGTGAGGTACAACTTGCATTCGGAAAAGCTTCCTGACTTTTACACTGCTGAAGCTTACATAAACTTGGAAAGTTGGCAAGAATTATCTGGACTTGTGTGGTTTCTGTAGAACAAGAACAGCTGCTCTGCTGGTATCATCTCTCAGACGTTTTAGTTGTTAAAGTGCGGCTTTTTGTAGTTTATTTTAAACACTTCACTGTTTCTCCTAAATTAATTTTCAGTATTATAATGAGGAGAAGAGTATGTCCATTCCACTGTATGTACTGTATCAGGAATCCTACTGGCTCTATTTTAATACAGCAGTGTGCCCATGTAGTGTTCCTTCAGAAGGTTCTGTCAGGACTATCGCCTGTTTCCTGAAGATGACAATCAGCTTTTTGGACAGGGTGTATTTTTGGGCTGACCAACTCCTTCTGCTCATGTATGACCTGTACTTGGGAGAGGTCAAAAAAGGCAGGTGGGAATTGCAGCAGCAGCAGGTTTGTGTGGACATGTGCAGTGATGACGGTGTCCCAGGCCTGCCATCCCCGAGGACAGTGAGGTTCTTAATGAAATACTTGGCTTACAGAAGTAGGTGCTGTCCAAGTTAACATTGGTTGATGCTCCACAGATATAAGTAATTAATAGCCAAGGAAAAAACTCAGTCAAGTGAGTTGATTGTTGTGTGGATGGGTGGTCTTGCAAGCTTTCCCACATAGGCTTGCATTCTGACTGTACTTAGCAATTGTGGGTGAAAAGCTGTAAAAATTCAATTTTAGGGCAATACAATTCTGTCTGCCTTTCAATGTATTGAATAACCAAAAATATAAATGCAAGGCAAACTTGACAAACTTGAATTTTATTGAACTGTGCAATAATCCTGAATAAAATAATTATGATTATTAAGGTGGTAGGCTAAAAGCATCATCATTTTAATTTTAGGCAGAAAATATGATAGCCTTCCAGGCAGATAAAATTTTAACCTGCTGCTGTTTCCTGGTAGTGACGATTCTGATAAAGGGAAAAATGTGGTGGTATTTCTCTTGGTTTTACTTTGTTCTTAATGTATTTTTGTTGAGGGAAGCAGGAATATGCTGAAGAGATGAGAAGAATATGAAGAAAAGGGACAGTGGTTGCATTAACTTTATACTGGGTATGCATGCTCTATCTCATTTTTCTTTTGTTTTTCTGAGTCTGCCTTTACCATGAAAAAGGTTTAATTTCAGTGCTAGTTTCAGAAAATGCATTTTTTTTGTTTAGTAAGTTGTTCCTTAATTGACTTAGCTTTGTATAGCCCTTTTAATATTCTTCACAGAAACAGCAAAAAAGGATACTTCTGGAAGTAGTTTTCCTCTAGATAAAATCTAGATTTAAAAAAAACATAGAAAAAAAATCTTGGTGTTTTATTGTTACAACTTTTGAATAGAAACTTAGTGTTTGCTTTCAAATACAGAAGTTTGAGGAGGATAGAGTTAAATAAATCTCAAATTGCTTGTTGTATGAGTCACTAAATTGAGAACATAAATACTCATATTCTTTGGAAAGGACCTCTCAACATTGTTTTCCTGCTTAGTGTCAACTGCAAAACACAATACAATATGTTTAGCTTAAAAGTAGTTGTATTTGCATTTGAAATCATAGTTTATGATAAAAGTCAGATAACCTTTTGCATGGGAAACTGACCTAAGGCTAGCATTAAGTCTCCAGTGGAAGCTGCATTATCATACTGATGTCTTTTGTTTGCTTGCTTTGCTGAAAAGAAATAAAACCTTGGAGAGGGGTAAAGGGTAGAGCAACGGGCAGTGCTGGAGAAGTCTCCCTGCATGATGATAGAAGGGATGGGTTGTTTTGGTTGCTGCCTGGTGCTGAAGCCAGAGACTTGAAATAGGAACATCTGGATCTTTTAGTCCAGAGAGAAACAGATTTGTTGTAGGACAAGTATGTAATTTAAACATCAATGACAAAAAAATTCTTGATGCCTGTGCGTGTTGAATAGAATATAGTACTTGGTGTTCTCTGTATGCTGCTTAAACAGTAAATTTCATTTTGTGTGTGTATCCTTCTGCATTTTAAACCTTGTCTTTAAAATGCTTTGTTGAAGTCTTTGCAAGTGTTTTACAATGTTCAATTTTGTCCTAATCAGATGAGTGATGTGGTTGCATGTTTTAAGATACAGGAGTACTGAAGCCTTAAATTTTTTTAACTTGGTATGGCAATCAACTACTGTGCCTGAAAGTGACAACTCAGCTCACAAACATTCCCTGCTGTGTCCTGCACTGCTGGAGTTTGGCTTGAAACCACTGGCAGCTCCTGGTAACTGCAGATTGGAGAGTGTGGATGGGTCCTTGCTCCTCTAATCCTGGCGGTGATGGACAGGATTATTTAATATGCTGATGTGCAAGACAGACTAAACCAGCATTCTCCATTATTTCTTGTTCTTTCTTACCATGGTTCTGAAAGCTGAGATGTAACCCTGTCCTCTCTTTGATGCTGGGAAACTTCTCCAGGGCTTTCATTGATGCTAATGTTAGCTGGATTACAATGTTATTGGTTGCCTTCCATTTATTTTGGTATTTTTAAGGGAAAAGAGCTAAGGCTCAGTTGGCCAAAGGACTGGATCTCTTGGTAATGTTGTCTCATGTTGGGCTGTATTTCTCCAGCATGAAGCACTCTCTCATGTCAGTGCTCTGGCTTCAGCCTGGATTGAACTTTTATTTATTTATTTAATAGTTGTCTTTTGCCTTTTAATGTTCTTTGTGCTGAGAATAAGTACAACATTTATGTTCTCTCAAAACTAAATATTGTCTTTTCTATATGCTGGGTGGACTATCTTGCTGTCTATAGCAGCTGTGTGTCTATGAGAGAGGGAGCCAAACTGAACACTTGTTGTGAAGCAGGATCATTCCATTACTTCAAAGCTGCTTCTCTGTCACCTCGAAGAGTTCTGACAGATTCACCAAAATGTGCGGCATTTGTGGTTCTCTGAAGTGCTGCCTCCAAATGTCTTTGTATATGTGCTTCTATAAAGTACCTGTATAAAATTTAACTGCACAACTGTCTAAAGAGGACACAAGGCATATGTTTTTACTAGGATGCCTTCAGAAAAGGAATAAAAACTCTCAAAAATAGGTATTTGGAGAGGTCCTCTAAAACATCCTTCTTTAGAGCATTGGGTGCATTTTTACACTCCAGTAGAGTAAGTAATAACATGCCAGATGTGTTCATTGAGGTCAAAACTTGAAAGAACCATGCTGTGTGTGGAACCAAGTTTATGGTATGCAGCATGGATTGGATTGAAGTGCTCATACAAAGTGGAATTCTCAGCACTGGCTGCTACTTGGAAATATTCAAGAGCTTCTTGAGTTTTCACCTGGTTTCACTGAAGTGTTGCTGTAGTGGCATAAAAATGTTTTGCAGCTCCTATATCTGAGAGTCTTAGGAAAACAATTTGAAGAAAATCCTGTTTTCAGAATTTGTTGTTATGCAGTTAAATAGCGAAGTTTAGTTTCAAGTTCAAATGTGCCCTTTAGCAAACTGTTTGCCTAAGGCGGCAGCTGGCTGGGAGCTGAGTGCTCTCCAGATGGGAGGTGCTCCTGTTTGCTGACTTTGGGTGTGGAAAGGTGGCTTTTCACAAAGCAATGCCGGGGTAAATGTGGTGGTTCACTGGAAACAGCAGATTGCAGGCAGTTGGTGAGATGTCGCACTAAATCTGCTAACAGGTAACCAGCTCTTCAGGCTGTGAGAGCATAGAGACGTTTGCTTCAGAGACCGAGTTTGGGTAGCACATCTTTTTCCTTCCAGTAGATGCTCATTTTTGCCCATTACATAGTGCTGCTACTGCCTTCTTTTTCATTAAAAAGAATAATAGTTTCTGATTGAGACTTCTTAGAGTTCAGAAAAGATTTTTTTTTCCTCATGGTTTCCCTATCAGCTAAGTATAACAAGATACTGTTTCAACAATGCAAAGCATTTTAGTGAGGCTGAGGAACTGTGGGAACATGTTTCATCAGAAGATAGTAATTATTTTTGCTTTAACTGTGGTGAACAGCTGTTGAATGATATGTTATTTTTTAACTACGGCTACTGTGAATATCTTGTCTAGAGATACAAATAGGGTGTGGAGGGAAAGGCAAAAAATCTTTTTAGCCTGAGGATCAAAGTGTATCTACACTTAGTAACACAGGGGGAAGGGGAAAAAAAAGGTGGAGGAGAAAATGGGCTTTGTATAGGGAATCAGTTTTAGCAAGATTGGCTAATACTTACCCCATATGTCCAGATCTAAGTCAGGTTTGAGCCTATGGGGTGTTGTGACTTCAGTACTTCTCTTGAACCTTCTCGTGTTTTTCTGTCCAAGAGGTCCTGCAGTGCTGTTCTGTGCAGCTATTCAGGGCTTCAGTGCTGTGCTACACTACAGCCCTTCCCCCAGCTTTGTCTTTGTCCCCTTAAGGGTAATTGCAGCAGTCCCAAAACTAAATACAAATGAATAAAATATACTTAAATATAACACTCTTGTCAGTATTTGAGCTAGTGGCTTACCACTGCTAGGCTTTTCTCTGCCACTATGTGATGTAAGAATCTGCTCTAAGGCAGGTGCCCTGATTAGGCTTCACAGAGTTAATACTCTAAACAGAATTTAGAGTATAAAACAGAGTTAGTACTTTTAATGGAAACATAGAAGAGATAACATATGCGAACTTTAGGGTTCAGGTTTCCCTCTGGGGACTCGCGTGTTATCAGAACCAGCAAGGATGTTTCTTCAAGTTTCCTCAGTAAGACAGAGAGAGTAGTGATAAACTTAGCTGCTATAAATAAACTCTCTGGCTTTGTTTTGCTGTGTGTTTGTTCTGCACTTGTTTTTGCCCACTTGCTGCTGTTACAGCACAGCCTGGTCTCCAGGACAGCACCTAATCCAAGAGTGTGCCCCTTATGTGGAACAGGCAAGGTTCAGTGTGCAGAGGCTGAGGAACAGCCTGTGTCTGAGCACTCTCTCAAATTAATATTCATTGACTTGTCTTAGCATCTGGCTTCAAGTTATTAGGAGGGAAGATGATGGATTTATTTTCCTCCTTCAAGTTTCATCATGAACCTTGCCTGTGCTGTAGAGTTCAAGTCCAAACAGGAGTCGGATGGTGATACAGAAAGAGGCACCTGTGAACAGTATATTTTTTCCTGAACATTGTTCTTTTGCTTCTTGAGTTGCATTTCATTTTCTAATATGTTTTTGTTACTGCAGGCTGATTTCTGAGGATAGTGGTAGTATTCTGGCTGTGTGCATATATATATTTTTAAACATATACAAAATTTGCCTTTGCTAGTTTTAGCTTTCATTCTGTGTGGTCACTTTGAATATCGATAATATTTTTTAGAGAATATAAGCCTTACAATTTTCACAAAAAAAATTTCAGTTTTATTTTAGACCTACTGAAGCAGTATGTTCATTGGAAATATGTCCATAAAATATTCTTAATGCTTGAAAAAATATATTCCCCTTGTACATATTTAAATTTTTTTTTATTAAAAAAAATTAAGAAAGGGTCTTAAGGGAACTCTGTGGTGCATGAGTAAGGAGGGACTCTACAGGCTGAGAATTTTTCTCTGAAATTACTTTCAAGTAAGAGAAGTAGTGGTAACACTTGGTATCCCTGGCTTTGTCAAGTGTTGACAGATACCAATTTTCTGTTTGCCATTTAGAAACTAAAAAACCATGAGTGTTTTGACAAGGCCATAAAACTTGTCAGTATTGTGAGGATCAGCTGTTTAATTACCTGTTGCTCCTGGTGGAGAGTGAAAAGGACCTGTGCAGACCTGTTGAGAGGAACAGCGTGACACACGTGTGTCCCCAAAGCTTGTCTGAGTCCCTGCAGTCCCACCTGCCAGCTGTGGCTGGGGACAGCTGCTGGTGGCAGTCCCGGGGTGGCCTCCAAACGCTGGCAGTGCCTCCGTGTCCACAGACAGTAACCAGGGAGTGTGGCTGGGAAGAAGCTGATACAGACAAAAGTCACTCGAGGTGCACAGTGTGCTGCTGTTGTTCTCAGGTATCAGCCTGGCAATGTGGGGGGGTTTGACAAGGTGTATTCCTTTCTCTATTACTTTAGGTGGCTTTCTTTTGCAGAGCATCTCAGAACATAAATTAGGTTAATGGCATATTTAATTAATTTTCTGTTAGATTTATGTCAACATTTTCACAACTGTTCATGGAAAGGAATAACTTAATACTTTAAACAGTAACTTTTATCACTTCTGGCCTCTGCTTTTGCTGCAGTTTGAGTGTGGAAGCCTCACTGCAGAGATAGGTATGGACTATTGGCTTGGATGTTTCCAAGGGTGGGGAGGAAAGTGCTGAGCTAGTGCTGCTCTAGTACCAGCTCACTAGAAAATAGTGGAAGTTGTACCTTTTTTTTCTGGAATGGCAACCTTTGTGGTTTTGTAATCTGAATCTTTGACCTTCCAACTCTGAGAGTTAATGGACTCCTTGTAACCGTGCCCTAGACTTTTGATCTTACTGGTACAGGTGCCTGCAAGAGGAGGGAAAACTCTTGCTGCCATAACTTGTGTGATCATTGAAGAATCAGGGCTTTCCCCAGGTTAGGAAATTGCTGCCTCAGAAAGGGGAACTCTGCAGAAGATGCTAAGTATGGACTCTTCCAATATTGCTTTAACATGTTTTTAAGAAAAACTCTTTTATTCCTGTGCTATTATAGACTAGAGAGGAAGGTAATTTTGTTTTCAACATGTCTTGCTCCTTGAGCCACTTTAGAAATAAAGGGTTTTTTGTGTGGATTTGTTTGGTGGGGTTTTTGTGTTACTAATTTTTTTTTTTTAATTTGTGGCATTTTTGTTTGTTTTCTCTTAATTTCTTCTAAAATGATATACTTGAGAATCAAGAGTAAATTTGAGGTCAAGTACTGATCCAAAAAGAGGATGGATGGCTGAGTGTCTGTTCCTGCCCTCACAGAGGGGCTTTGCCAGGGCTGTTTATCCACTCCTGCATGGGCAGACTTTTGAAACTGGATGGGTATTCTCTTCAGAGCATTTAGTTTGTGCAGGTTTGCCTGATCTACCTGCCACTGATGGGATGTGTGCCCTGTACTCAGCTTTTCATGCTGTCCCTGAAATCTGTCAAGTCAGATTTTGACCCAGGTTTCACACAGGTTAAACCAGCTTTTTAATGGTTCTTTGTACCTACTTGAAAAAAGTAAGGGATTATTATCTTGACAAGCACAGCTCATTTTCTGGTTATATACTAGTAGGTTGTAATTCATATACAGTTGAGCCTGATTTCTGTTAAACAGTTAGGTCTTTGCTGATCATAATACAAGCTAGGTGTCAAATCAAGTGAATAAGATGACTGATAGCTAAAAATATCCTCCCCCCCCTTAAAAGAAATTGGGAGTGGGTAGGGAAGGTGTAGGACTCAGAAGTTTCAGGTTAACATTGTGGATCCTGTTACTAAAAAAGATTACTGTTTCATGGTGGAATTAACTTGCATTATGTAGTCTTCATTTGTTCTTGCCATGCAAGTCATTTACTGGAAACTTACTTGACCGTATAGACCTTTTGTAGGTGGTGTAACTTGGGAATTGCTTTTGCAACTGGAATATGTCTGTGCTGTTTTAGGGAAGGACTTCAGCCATGAATGGTTATTTTTTGCAAAGTAGCAAAGTATCATCTTAAGTTATTGAAATATGCTGAAAAGCTTCTGTAAATCTTGCCATGTTAGAAATGGAAGTTTTCTCGCCCGTGTTGTGTGTGTGGGTCATTGCAGAGCAGTGCTGGCTGTGGCTGCTGCTCTGAATGAGCAGAGCTGCCATGGTGCACAGCCCTGCTTACAGGCGTGCTGACATCAACTCTCTTGGCGTGTGTTCAGAAAAGGAAACAGAAGACAATCAGTGTTGCATTTGGCATAAGTAGCAAGTCCATAAAACTGCCAAATCCTTCTCAGTGTATTCATCCAATTAATGACATTGATGTAGGACATTTACTTAAATGAGTAAAATATACTGTATTTGGTTTTTAAAAGTTCTTGTCTTAAAGTTTCCATTTTCTACTTAATTAGTAACCACAGTCTTTACTTAAATAGCATTTTTTTCTTGTTATTGTTCTTTTGTAGAAAAAAAATGAATTCTGAAAGCTCAGCTCTTACCATGAGTAGTCCTGCTGTAATAAACCAGTGTGCCAGAGGAGGAATGGAACAAGAAAAAATTTGGTAAGCATTATAATTTTCTAAGAGGTTAGTAGGCAGCAATATTGGGAGATGTAGTTTGAAAATTAGGTAAAATAATTATTTATAATTATCCAATAATTATACAAATATAACTGATGTAACTGATGTAACAAATGTAACTGATACATTAAGTTTGTGTTATTTAACAGCAGAGAAGAAAAAAGGGGAATTTTTTATTTTGCTTTTGAGGTTTTAGCAGATGACATGATACAGGGTGTCATGGGGGATGGGCTGTGGAAAAACTCCTGCTCATTTCAGCAGTGCAGCAGTTGTGCTCAGGGAATCTTTCACATATGGCAAATGTTTTAATCTCCCAGTGCTGCTGGGGTGCTGGGCCATGCTGGTACCAGGACTTTCACTGCTCTGAGGCTCCTGAGATTCCTGTCCTGGGAGACATTACGAAGCCAATAGTTTCTTCTTTGTGTATAGAGAAAAATTTACTCTGTGCTGGAGGAAAAAAGCAATTGCAATGTTCAAGGGTAAAGGTTAGCAATTGCAATGTTAAAGGTGGAGAAATGCTTACACTTCATAACAAATTTTTTGGTGAAAATTGCCACAGACCCTGCAATTTCTAGCACCTGCTTTGTTTCCATGAAGGGAACAGGGTGTTGAAAAGGCTTTGAGACTATTCCACCTGGGTTAATGAGCTTTTTCTTGAGAGCCTGCTGGTTTTTATTTGCTATTGTTTGCTAAGGATTTTTTACATTATTTATTTACCATGTGTCAAACAACCAGTAAATTCATGACAGGAAGCATGACACCCATATGAACAAAAACCTACCTTATGTTGTTTTTGTTGTCTGAGAAATACTCTTGAAAAGCTAAAGAATTGAAGAAATATTAGCAAATCAATGTTCTGTTTCCTGTTGCATGCTGTTAGGAAATCAAATAATCTTTTTTTTTTTTTTTGCTTTGGTTTTAATATAATATTAAACTAACAGCATAATAATACCTGAAAGTAGTTTCTTTTAAACATTTCTTCTGGAACATTCTCAACAAAATCTTTGGATAAAAGGGCAGGATGAGGAAGAACTGTGGGCTTCCCTCCTAACTCACAAATCTACTGAGGGGGGTGGGAAGTTGACACAAACACTTTTTTCATTTGATGTCTTCTGCTGATTTTTATATCCTGCTTGTGGTATTGAGCTGGGGACAGTTCTGGTTAAGATCTTTATCAGTGATCTGCATGAGGGGATGGAGGGCACTCAGTAAATTTGCAGGTTGCATCCCAAACTGGGTGGGAGTGTTGATCTGCTGAGGGTAGCAGGGCTCTGCAGAGGGATCTGGACAGGCTGGATCCATGGGCCAAGGCCAGTGGTGTGAGGTTCAACAAGGTAAAGATGGATCCTGCCTTTGGGTCACAGCAGCCCCCTGCATCTCCAGCTGGGGACAGAGTGGCTGCCTGGAAAGCTGCCTGGCAGGAAAGCATCTGGGGATGTTGGTTGGCAGCAGCTGAACATGAGCCCAGGTGAGGCCAGGTGGCCAAGAAGGCCAGTGGCATCCTGGCTGTATCAGCAGTAGTGTGGCCAGCAGGACCAGGGCAGTGATTGTCCCCCTGTACTGGGCACTGCTGAGGCCACAGCTCAAATCCTGGGTTCAGTTTTGGGCCCCTCACTACACAAAGACATTGAGGGGCTGGAGTGTGTCCAGAGAAGGGCTGGAGCACAAGTCTGATGAGGAGCAGCTGAGGGAATTGAGATTGTTTAACCTGGAGATAAGGAGGCCCAGGGAGGACTTTATCAATAGCAGAGTGGTGCATGTCTGGTTAGGTTTCTAAAATACTATTTTTTATTCTGGGCTTCTGTGAATACTACAGTTGAATGAACATTATTTTTTTCAGCCTAATAAAGTGCAATGGTGCACTGCCTTGCTGCATTGTTCTTTTATTGCTGTTTATTCATTGTCTGATTCTTGGAACTTATTTACATTCTGATGGTTCTGGAGTTTTTTTTCATGAAAATATGAGTATTGGTAAGGACTGGTGTTAGTCATAGGAAGATTAGAAATGTCTGTTAAAAGTATACAGTGACAGGATAATATATTCAATTAAGTCAAAAGCATCCACAGAGAAAAGCCCTGAGCTGGACCTTATCTAGCATTTAAACATCATTTAGGATGCATATAAAAGGCTTTGATGTTGCACAAGGCCCCCTAGAAACAGAGGGGAGAGTAAATAATTGACTGAACCCCAGTTACCTTGTACAGCCATTTACCAAGTCTGCCATTCTGGTGTATCAGTGCTTTGCATCTGCATAGTTTGGTGTATCTACCTGATGAAAAAATTATTGAATTCTCAAACTTGCAATGCTTCACTTGATTCTGTTGATTTTTTTCCCCTCCCAACATACATAAACAAGATTACAGCAGCAGAAGAATGCTGGTAGTAGCAGAAGTGTGACTGCTGTGAGTGTCTGATAACTGCAGGGTATTGTGGCACAGTTCATGTGCAAACCAAATTAAGCTGCTCTTGATAAGCAGGAAGGTGAAGGAACGTGGTGGATGGTCATAACATCAACAATATCAGCTCTCTGAGCTGGTGTGCAAGAGTGTTGAACAACTGAGGCTTGAGAGCCTTGAAATTGTAGCAGCTCCTGATTTGGCAGATTGTCAGTGTCTTAATGTTGAAAATTGCGAGAAAGGAACTAAAGATTAGGGAGCAAGTGGGAACTGTGTCAATTCATCCAGGCTTTCTGTGAAAGTCGCTGGCTGGCACATTGTTTTTCAAAACAAATGTGCAGGAGAATTGGAAATTTTCCAGGTGTTGTTATTGTGTGTGGATTTTATAACATGCTTCCTCTAGGCTGGATGAAATCTTGCTAGTCACTACTTCATGATGTTACTTAGGATTAAGTCAGGAACTATTTAATCCTTTTAAAACTAATAATTGAAATTTGGGTTCTGGGTGTCTCATGACAGTTTTGGTGCCTTGGCTTTCTATTTCTGTCTCCAAATACTCTGCCATGTTCCTTATGAAGTATGCAATGTTCTGCTATTTCTATAACAGAGTTTTAATCACTTTTAGACAAAATTTCTCTGAAAACTGTCCATGTTATGAATAAATAAATCTATACATCTTAGAACTAACCAAACAAGCACTGTTATATGCGGACTCTAATGCATTCTGACTCTGTACTTATGACTTGGGTTAAACTGAGTTTGAGGACAGAAACATTGTAACATCTTTTTTGTTTTATGCTGTAACAGACAGTTTTTGTTTCAGCTTTCTTTTCTAAGCTGACACTGGTGATTTTGTGGGGAAGGGAAGCTCTTGAAACTTCAGTCCATAGAGTGAATGCTTAGATACTGAATTTAGATATTGCTTAAACTAACTAAACCCAGCTCCATCATGGCATACATTGAAAAAGAACAGCTTACTGTCATATCTAAGTGTGCAGATGTCTGGAAACTCTTTGGTATAGAAAAAGTAATTATTCTGGAGAATTGTATAACCTGTACTTGAATCACTTTTTTTTTTTTTTTAAAAGTTCATCTTTCAATAATGAAATAGAAATAAGAGTCAACTGAGATGAAAACAATACTTGAACTGACATCCCCATGACTGGGTAAAAGCAAGAAGGAAAGCAATGGTGAGCAGCTGAAAATCCTCATCTTCACTCCATGAGGAGCAAAGTAGATACCCATAGATCTTACCTGAATGCCTGTGCCTTTAATCACACAGCCCTTGTTCCTCAGTGAGGATCAGGAGGGAGCAGCTGAGTTGCTGCCTTCTGTACCTCAGACAGACAAGTGCACGGGCCGAGTCGTAGCCTGTGTGGGAAGTCAGGTTTCGTGACAATAAATCATCATGGCTCTGTTGCAGCTTTTGCCAGCTGCCAGTTGATGAAGGAAGAATTATGTGTCTGGAATTACAGTAAGAAGAGAAACAAGTTTCACAACCTTCCCTGTTTCTCTTATATCCTTGTTTAATCAGTAGAAATGCGTCATCCTGAAGGACTCAATTAAACTGGCTCTAGTCAAGTGTGGTTTAACTGCAGATGTTTGATTACAAAAGGCACATGCATGTTCAGGGAATACAAGGTTACAGTGTGTGCAAAAAGGAAGCCCTATAAATTACAGATTAACATTTCAGATAGCTGGGTAAAATTAACCTTATCTGCAAGAGACCTTGAATTAGTTGCTTTCTAGTATGTCTTATTACAAAGAGAGAAAATGCTTTTCTTGGAAAGCCATAAAATATTCAGGACAGTTAGCATAACATATTGTATGTTATCACCAACCACTTTTAATAAAGCAGATAAATATTTACTGTATGTATGTGAAGTCACTTGTCTCTTACCTAACTCTCCCAGTTTATTTAAAGTACTCCTCTGCCCATAAAAGGAGTAGTAGAATTGAAAATTGTTACCAGGAAATCACTTGCCTTGGGCCTTGCAGCCTGGGAGCAGTCCCTTAAAGGAAGTGGATGAAGATCCAGGAGAGTGACGTAGGACATGGAGAGGGTGACTCATGAGGCTCTGTAGCACACCTACAAACAGTGAGAGATGAGAATGTGATGAAATGGTTAAAGTTAAGTGCACTCACCAACTGCTGACTTTGCCTCATGCATACATGAAATGGGCTTTGTAGCTGAAGAAAATATGCCCCAGAGGCAAATACAAGTTTAAACATATGTTCAATCATTATGTCTTGCAAAACTAAGTATGGATTGCATTTCCTCATCCTGGATGGGATCAAAAACCTCTTGATTTTGCCTTGAGAAAGAAAAGCGCTGGGGCTGCTCCCGGCCCAAGCCCACGAGGTGGCAGCCTTGGTTCGGGTGAGGGGCTGTGCCCACTCCCTCTCTGGCTGTTCTCCTTCCCCCTTCCCACCCCTCCCTTGGCTTTTTTCTGGGATCACATAAGGACATAGCAGCCGAGGTTGTTCAAAAAACACCTTACTAAGTTAAGCCTACTGCTTGGTGGGTTTTTGAAGGGGGTTCATTTTTTTTTTTTTTAATTTTGGTGAGAGATCATCACTCACTAGGTTCTTGGATAAAGCTGTAACCTGCATCTTGTACATATGATTGCATTGTCTCTAGGTCATACTGCAAATAATTTTTGTTGGTAGTGTGTCTCTTAAAACATTTGCTGAATACTTGGTTATGACTATTGTGTCCTACCTGCTTTTTTAATGTTACATGTCTCTTTATTATAGCTGTTAGCTGAGGGAGGGAGTTAGAACAAACATTTCTGAAATACCTGATTGGTTCCAGTTGAATGTCAAGAAATTTTTATCCAAGTAAAAGGTAATGACATCTTTAGGCTGCCCTCAATGGTATTTTGTTTATGAATGTGTGTTAGTGCATGGCTGATGACAAAGCTTTTGTACTCTGACAAATAAATTGAGTGCTCACAGGGAGTGTATAGAGGGAGTGAAATATATTTCTGTATTAAAGAGCTGCAGAATGCTTTAAAACTGTAACTTTTACTTACTTTGATGTAGGAAAGGAATGTGAAAGTCTGTCAGTCCATCTGTTTTTTAAAAGTATCTTGTTGTATTCTTCCTTATGGACTATCCTGGTGAAATCGAAAAAAAAAAAAACTTTAATAGAAAATATCACTTTGGACTGTGTGAGTAACTCACTTGAACAGGAATCACTGGTACTGAGAAGCTCAATCTGTATAACTTTAAATAAGGAACCAGGCTTTCACATTTCAATATGTGAAATTTTTTAAGCTTCCTTTCATTTGCCTCTCCCTGCGCCCCCCTCCATGTATTAGAGAGTGCCTGCTATCAGGGTGGTAAACAACACAGGTGATTGGGCTTGGATCACCAATGTTAGTAACTAATACACTATGGAAGGATGCCTCACCATCCCTAACTCAGGGTTTGGTCATTTGTAAGTTGAAATTATGATTGTAGGGGATGAAAACATCTCCTTCAGTGTTGTCTTGCAAATACAAAGTAAATGAGTTTGTGTAGTTTAGAACAAGGATGAAATTTGTCATCTGTCTTAGTTCTTATTCACGCTATAGAGCCTCATTTTCTCATTCAGATATGCAGCATCTTGATGTATTTTCTTTTCCTTCTTTATTATCTTCTGAAAAAAAAACCACAAAAATTGCAGAAATAGTCAAAATTTCTTTTTGAAAAATATGAAACACTTGAACAAGCCAAGTAAAGGAAAACACTGCCTTTCTTCCTTCATAGCTGTCATGGCTTAACCCCTTACTAATGACAATGATAGTGTCACCACAAGTCAGAAATAAAACTCTCTAGCACTGTAATTTCAGTATTAGGAAGAGGCATCACTTTTCTTTGGGTGCCAGATTTTAGGTGAGGGGGATATTTCTGCCTAACCCATTAGGTAACACACTGGTTTAAATCTATGTAGCTTTTACATATTCATTACATTTCCCAAGACTCATACATACGTGCTAAACATTCACATGAATTCTTTTGCATATTCAAATAACTTCTTGGAGCTTATTTACATCAGAGTAGGCATCAGAGGGTCTCTGGTGGTCATTTGGGGAATATTCTATTCCTCAGATCATCTTATTTGGTCAGAGGCCTCCAAAAAAAAAGGTACCTTTTCTTTGAGTGCATCCCAGCGTGATCTGGCTGAGATGCAGCTTCTTATCAGCATTGCTCAGGCCCATGGTCTTTAAGGCTGCAGGAACCACTTGCACATATTAATTCAGGACTCAGCACTGTCCTGCTTTAGCTAGCACTAAAGGAATTCACAGGGCTTAAAAGGCTGTTTGTTACAATGACAGCTTTTCCCAGCACGAGCAGTAACTGCAGTTGAAGGGACGGACAAACAGGCCATGCACAGGGGCTTTGCTCACCGTCACTGGCCTGTGCCCATGCCCATGCAGCCATCGGCCCCTCCAGCTCCCTCTGCCCTGGGCACGGCCTCTTGGCCTGTCCGTGTCCCTGGGGCCAGCTCGGAACAGCTGCCCTGACCAACTCCACCCCTTGTGCAGCTCCTCACTGGCAGAGCAGGGGACAGTGAGTGTGAGTTTCTGCTACTCTCTTTGAAACATCTTCGTTCTCTCTGGGGGTGCATGTATCTATATGAACCACAACTTTTTTTATGTAAAAAACCCCCCAAACCCAGTGATCTACCACTGGTGACCATCTGTTTCCTGTGTGCTTACCCTACTTCTGTTTCTAAAGGTTCTTGGCCTTGGTCATGATTCCTTTTCACTGAGTACACAATCTGTTCTTATAAACAGTCTGTTTTATTTTATACACTTGTTCAGCATGTATTACAGCTGAGTTTCTAGTTAATACTCTAATACTGATAGGAAGACACTTCTTGCCTCCCTCTTCCCAAAAATGTAGTTCTTACATATGTTTAGTTAATTCTCTGGCTGTAGAGGGAGCTGGTGCTAAAGTTTTAAGGAACACAAATGGTATTTCTTTGGGAATATTTACACATTGCAGTATTTGGAAACAGAAGATCAGAAACAAAGGGTGATTTGTAATTTGATCTTTCCTTTGTGGGGGAAGGTAGGCTGGAGGTGAACTGGTTAAATTAACTGCATTTTCCTGTGGGGCCCTGAAAATTTCAATAGCTAAGTGTTGGAAGAGACAATGATTTGAATATATATATCTTTCAAGCTGAATACATTTGGTCACCTGCCAATCTGTGGGATACAGAAGACAGCTTTTCTGTATTAGGTTGTGATTCCATTGACTTAAAACTACACAAGGAACTTCTTCAGCAGCCTCGTTTCTTTTGATGTGGAAAGAGAGAACCTATGTGAATAGGAGTATTAAGGTCATTATGAACAGAAACTTGCTACAAATATGTGACAAAAAACTACCTGCAAATATTTCAGAATATCCTCTTGTGTTGGTTAGTATGAAGAACTCATGTTTTTCTTTCCTGTCTTTCAACTTAATTATTATAAGAAGCATAAATTAAAAATTAACCGAACCTGTTGGCAGGAATAGCGGTGGTTTGTTGTCATCTTCTGTCAGGCTTTGTACTCAGTGGTGAAGGCCAAGAGCTGACTGTGTTTTATGAGCTGTCTGGTTAGTTATGTCTTCATTTTAAAAAATGGATTCTATAGTTGTTTTTAAAACAGTGAATTTAATTACTACTATGCTTCTGAGTGTAGAGAAGATTTTTGTTTCAAAGACTCATTAATTGCTGCAAACTGCACGAAAAAGGAGGAGCTCTCAGTTTTTCTCTCTTGGTGTCTCTCCCCAGCCCCACTCTGTACAGAACACTAAGATAAATGTGACTCTATTTTCAAAGCTATATAATGTGTTTGTATTCCACAGATTAAATGCAAGTTGTATGTGACTAGATAGATTAAAAAAAGAAGACACGTTGCACTCAATTTTTAAAAAACTGATGTGTCTTTGCAATTTCTTTAGATACATTCACATCTGACACTTGATAATGCATTATTTATTACTACACAGAGCTAGATCTGGCAGGTTGTACCTGGGCATGCTTCAGCACATTTCCCTCCCTCTCAAATCTGCTGTTCCCTAACTCAGCGCAGGGAGGGAGTCACGCTGAGTCAACTACAGATCAGGAAGGGATTTGTAGCAAAGTGCAGGCAGGGAAGGTGTTGATGTGCTTTTATTGTATCTGCCCTGGTATATAGCACCTTCTCTGTCCCATCCATCAGATTTCATAAGTTTGGAGATTTTTTCCTTCTCCCGGGTATCCTCCTTTGTCTAAATTAGCAACTGACCCAAAGAGCTCTTTCATTTTCTTCCCCTGTTCTGTGTTGACAAGGGGGCACTACATAACAAAACAGAAAATTGTGGGAAATATCTGATCTCCATACAAATAAAGAAGAAAGCGGAGAGAAAAAAGAGGATTTAGAGGGCTAAATTAGTTTATCATTAACCATTGAAATTTATTTGATAATCTGCTGGTTTATTATTCCTGCAATAACAAAATGGAAATAAATCTTTTCGTTCTCCGTGTGCTGGAGCGGGGGAGCAGCGCTGGGCCCTGTGAGTCGCTGCTGCCTGCGCTGTGCCCCCGAGGGCGCTCCTGGCATGGGACCAGCCCTCCTGGGGCTCTTTCCTTTGGGAAATATGTCATGTTTTAATTCCAGTTCAACTGTAGCCAAGCTTCTCCCACCTACTGGTGTTTGTCTTTTGTTTTGAAGGACTTCATACAATTACAATACTTGGTTTTGTGGTAGTTTTTTAGTGTACCCCAAGGTATTGAAAAGGTCAATTCTTTAGCACCAGAGCCATTTCTGCATTTCCTCTCTGAAGTTTGTATGTGTCTGGTTTTGCTCATAGTTTGTGTGCTGTATGGGTAGGGCTGGACTTTTCTGACCAGCAGTGTCCTTCAGGTCCGTAGGTGTGCTTTGCAGAGCTTTCTCCTGTCAGGTTGAGCAGGTTTCTTTTGCAAGAAGACAGCTGAGGGATGTCCCCTGACTCTGTACACTTTGGAAAAATTGTTTATTCTAATATTGTAGTCATAAACAGAATAGTGATTTCTTATGTTCCTCTACTAATGTGTAATTTCATGTGACTGAAGCAGCTGTCTCTGTCTCCCTGAGGAACACAGGCCATGAATGTTCAGCTCTTTGTTTTTCTCATAAAGGTAGGATAGGATCAAGATTTTCTTACCGTGCTCCTGCCTCAGGCCTGTCAGCAGCTGGCTTCTACCCACAGAAGCACATAATTGTCACAAAGGGCAGGTAGGAAGATTGACCCAAGACTTGAGAACTGGTAAAAACTTGTTTTGGATTCTGAATCTCTGGTGTCCTTATTTATAGGAAATGGTCTTGTGTTAAATCCCATCAAAGTTCCTGAGTATTATTTCCTTGCCAATTTCAAGTCAAACTGTTTTAATTGGTGATTAAAATACTATTTTTTGTCCAGTCAGGAATCTGTGATTCTTTTGCCAAGATACTGGTAGTCTCCAAAAGTGTCTAATCAATCTCCAGGTCACTGTTGATTTGGGATTTTGCATTGGTAGGTGAATAGATGAGGATAGTTTGTAGTCTTGCGAAGCAACAAGCTGTGTTTCCCTGGAGAGAGTGCTGAGCTGTTTTCTCAGCCTAACCCGGGAGTTTAGAGATTGCTCAGGTAAACAACACTGTGGTGCTGCAGAGCAAGATTTGGGATCAGTATGGATGCCGGCTGTCTTGCTTTGTTGCAGACTTAGTCAAGAGGCGATTTTAACAAAACACGTGAATTTCTTTTGTTTACAGTGCTAACTTGTGTAGGAAAACAAGCTGAGTTACTCAAGTGCCTGTATTTATTTGAAAGTGAAATGTCTAAAATTTCAGGTTCTTTACACAGTACTTTGTACATGTTTTGAGATTTCTGTAAGAACAGAAAGGTTTTTGTGTGAACCTCTTGTAAAAATGTAGTTACACCCACTTTATTATGTGTTAATTGTCTATTAGGCTTTGTAATTGGTGTGCAAAGATTGACACTCCTGATACCAGATCATGCTTACAATAAATGTCTGCTATGGTAATTTAATGCCTTAATAGCCTTTTAGCAATCAGTTACATCTCAAATGCACTATAGGGCAATTTCTTTTGTTAACTGAGAGTAGAACTCCATTACAAGTGCTCACAGTAGAACTCCATTACAAGTGTACTGCAACTCTGTTTATATTCCACTAAAGCAAAGATGTAACTGCTTTGATCTGGTTTCCATTTAAAGATAACATAAAAAGACTGTGATGCTTCTTTTCTGCATCTTTTTTCACAATGCAGTTGAGTTTAGTGATCATCTTAAAGCTCCTTGTTTGCATATCAAACACAGTGTTAATGTTTGTCTTTGTGGATAAGATTTAATATTTAATCTTTTTCACTTGCTAGTAATTTTAAATATTTTTCTCTTGAGAAGAGCCACCCCATTTTATGAACTTGGACAAAAAATAATTTCATTTCTCCCCAAGTAGGGTGGTTGATTGATTATGCCAATTTAAAGAAAAAGCTCGTTTTCCCTATTCCATATGTTTACTTGAAGAATGGAAGTTATGACACATTTTGAGTTTAAAGATCCAACTAAGTAACTCCCCAAACTTTTATCTTTCTCAGTAGGACACTGAGGGACATGGCAGCTCGGAGTTCTGAAACCATTTTCTGTGCTTCTCGAGGTATCTCAGCAAGTCAGACTTGCAGAAAGTAGGTGCATGTGTGTGGTTTGAAGAGAGCCTGGTTTCCTCAGGAAATGACATGTGACTCTGCTCTTAGTCTTGCCAGCAACTTTTGATCTCATTGCCTCGTTTCGTGTTTTAGAAGATAGAAGAACTGCCAGAGCAAACGTGCTCCAGTTTAGCAGAAGTGTGTGAAATGTGTGGTTGGGCTGAGAGGTGCCGGTCAGGGCTGGCCTGGCGAGGGAGGCCCCACAGAGCGTGGCCATTGCCGTCCTTGGTGTGAGCAGCAGCACAGGCGCTGCCCTGAGCTGAGCACAGCCCTGGCGTGGCAGGGGCTCACAGAGGTGGGGACACAGCCTGGGGGACACAGCCTGGGGCTGCTGCCTCTGGAAGGACCTTGCTCAGCTGCCCCAGCACGGTCTGCCTGCAGCGGGAGGTGGGGTTCTGCTGTCACCCTGCGTGCTCAGTGCCAAACCTCAGATCTTCGGCTCTGGCTGTGACCATGAGGTCACATCCCACCCCGTGCCTTGTGAGTGCTGCTTCACCTCATTCTGGTGCCACCTTGGTCTCCTGGAAGTAAGAAAGCAGCTTTTATCTTCAGTCTTTACCCTGAACAAAGAGCCATAGTGTAACATGAGAATTGCAAACTCGTCCTTCGTTACTGTGCCACTTCTCCCAAGTGATTGATCTATCAAATGTGCTGCATGTCTCTTCTTTCTGGGTTTGAAGATGTCAGGGTTGGGAGATCTGCCTGGAGGCCTCTTGGATAACATTCTCAGTGCATCCTGCAGCAGCCTGAAATCCTTGATGTGGGACCCTCACTTCAGTTGGAGGGTGGGGAGAGTATCAGCTGAAGTGAGCTCTTTTCACATCAGTTGTTCATAAAACATTGATTTTGATGCATTTGGAAATGAAAAATGCTGTTCTGAAAGCACAGATAGTGTTTTATTAAGCAAGAGATATAGTGTGATTGGAAAAAATCCAACAGCTTGGCTCCAGAAACATACTCGATGTATTCAAAAGGAGTAGGACCACTCACCGAGGCTACCAACAGCACTTCTGGTGTCCATGACCACAAAGGAAACGTTTAATACTTTTGCATCATCATTGATCAAATCAACATCTATTTCATTTCTTCCCTTGTGGTTTGACTCTTATTTCAGCTGCTGTAGTGACTGGGGATATTGTCCTTGTCTTCCAGTACTTTGTGTATAGAGACTGAAAAGCTTGTTCTTTTGTGTTTGTGACTGGGGAGATTTTCAGTTTTTCTAATGAAATATTTCAGTGTTTTCTCTAATGTACCTCGTTGAAACCCAAATACATTAGCTATCAGCAAGAGTAAGAACAAAGATAAATGTGCTCTATTTTAAAGGCATGGCATTAAAAGTTTCAGAGAGTGTCAGGAAAAAAAAAAACCCAGAACATGCTGGAAATAAAGAACAAAACTGTGTGTGCAGATGTGCAAGTGCTACTAATTTCCTCCACTGGTGGCTCATCACTGTTCTGCTTTACAACAAAATGCCATTTTGTGCCTCATTTCATGTGTCAATGCCTGGTTTTGCAGGGATTGTAATCAAGAAGGAAAGGAAAAAGCATAGGGGTGTATGTATCCATAGAAATAAATTTTATTTTTTTAAATGTTCTTGTATATGCATTTTGGAAAAAAACTAGCTCCAGATATCTCCTACTGATAAATGTACTTTTTAAGGAATGTTCTTTGACCTGGGACAAAACATAAACAATTTAAGAGCCATCACTGGTATAATGTTATTTTAAAATAGAGGATTCTGTACTTGCAAGAAAATTATTTTAACAAGGTTTCCTGTATGTTCTTGTGAAATGGTCTTGGGCTGAAATTAATGTAGTTAGTGCATTTATATTGAAGAGAGTAGAAAACCTAACTTGTTGCTGGCAAAAGTAGATCTAAGTGAACATTTTCTGTCCTGAGTGGATATTTTGAATGGAGCTTTAATGGTACCACAGTTTGAACAGGTTAGAGCCCATTGCATTCAGGGTTTCTATAGTAATTACTATGGCAACAGTGATGCAGAAAATGTTCCCACAGGAATCCAGCTGTGAATAATAACTAAGTGAAAACATTTTGCTTTTGCATCTCATGTTAAACATTCCTTCAGTGAAAGTATGGGGGGGGTTGCTTACTTAATAGGAAGTAATTCTCTTGCATAAAACCTCACATATGCTGACAGGTGTGTCTGGTTTCAGAATAGAAACACCTTTTCAATGTATTGCTGAAGTATCAGCCCAGAGATCAATGAAAAGTGTTACAAATGTTAGGTGTAATATTTGTCACTGGCTTTAAATGTTCCATGTTGTAAAGAAACTTCTTCAGCCAAATTTGTGGTATAAAATCTGCTCAGGAACTATAACTTAGTTGTATCTTGAAGAATTATGTAAATAATTTACATATGACAAATACTGTTAATAAACACTGTCTTAGTAGCCTTCTGACCTCACTGTGCAACAAAGGTCAGGATCACACAAGTCACATGGTAGAGGTCAGTGTTTGTTGACTTCAGTGTCTATTTATAAATTTCCTTCAAAAACTCTTCTGCTTTTTTCAGAAATAAATTTTTCAGTGTTAAATGAAATATCCTGAAACTGTTTGTTGTTGCATCTAGCTCTCCTTGTACTAGTAAACTGGCCTTTGTGCATACAATTGCCTTGTTCATATTTATTTCACTTTAGTTCAGAACAAAGGGGGAACCAGTCTGGTGTTTATGATATGAATAAACTTTGAAACTTGAAAGCATTTCAGGGCTTGATTTGGTAGCTTCACTGTCATGGAGTAACACAAAATACTTTTGGTACTCTGGGGATTTGTGGCCACAAAGAAAAGTTCTAATGAGTTTTATGTATAGAAAAAGGGAAACTAAACTAGTAAATGTTTACATTTAAATTATTTTTGAGATCTACAAGAATATGGTAAAGTTGAATATGAATGAAGAGCACTTTGTTAAATATGAGGAGAAAGCAGTTTTTTAAGCCCTGGTGGCTGATAGTTGCTCTTAGAGTTATTTATGCAACTTAATAGGAATTACTGTGCAGATGGAAATGTGATGAAATGGAGGTGAAATCACTATTTATTTGGGCCCCTGTGGTGTACAATCTGCTAGTAATGCAGGTGAAAGTCTTATAAGCAGAAATGTCTTTCTAAGTCTAAAAGCTGCATAGTTTGATCTTGATGGCTTGTATCTATATATCACATGCTGGTATCACAGGCATTACAGATGTTTCAGCTGTGAGTCTCTTAAATACCTTGTTGCATTTATTGTACTTACTGGTCTTGGTAATCTAATTGGTCATAGGTGTTTTCTCCCAGGTTTTGTTGGAAGCTTGTGTTTAAAACAACACTCAAAGGAAAAAGATAAAGTATTGTGATTTGGGATTAAAAAAAATTCTAAGTAAAATATCTAGAAATGGCAAAATATTGAACAACTTAAAGCTTTATCCCTCAGACTTGATAAAATATTGCAACATCCCATGAAAGGTTTTGTTATTGATAACGTGATGAGGACAAGAGGAAATGACCTCAAGCTGCATCAAGGGAGGTTCAGATGAGACATCAGGAAGGATTTCTTCACTGAAAGGGTGGTCAGGCATTGTTCTTTATTTAACTGACAACGTGTGGGAGAATTTCTGTTGTCCATGTTGTAGTCATGCCATCGTAAAATACTTGCTTGTATTCTGAGCAGGGCCCCAGGATGCTGCAGAATTTAATCTTTGGTGAGTTATTGACCTGTATGTGACAAAGTAGCTAAGTGGAATTTGCCATGACAGCCTCCAATCCTTTCGGCGTGCTGGAAGGCAGAACAAATGGAGACAGGAAATTGTGGTATGATTTGACTTTTCAGGAGAGGTAGTTACTGCATGCTGAAGATAAGTCATGGGCATGGCTGCATCCACTGGAAAAGTTCAGTTTCTTAGCTCTGGTGGTGACAGGCCCGTTAGAATCTCAAGATAAGATGTTCTGGTCTGTCTGCATAGAGATTGCAGGAGTGGTTCTTGTCACTCAGTGTGAAACCCTTCAAGCAAGAACAGTCTCGCTCAGTGAACCATTATGCTGAAAGTTAGTCCTCTATAACTGATCACATTTAATAAAAACAGATTGCTTTCCTTGTCTGACTGGCTTAGTGCCATCTCCTTGAGAGCAAGGTGTGAAAGTATCACGCAGCTCTCTTGAAAAGGTGTGTAGGAGTGTTTTACTTTTCAACACAGAAAAGTCTCAAAATTGACTATAATGATCCTATACAACATTTTAGTTAGAAACCTACAATTTTTGCCCTTTCAGGTGAAATGCAAGCTGTAATGCAGAAAAAAATTTGAAGTTACAAATGAAGGATAAGGAACCAGCAGTACAAAAGTTTTAAAATTGTGTACAGGGTTGACTTGCCCCCAGATATTACTGGGTTTAAATACTGTGCCCTCTTTGTTCAGTGCTTCTGATCTCTCTGAATGCCTGTTAGTGAATCACAGCTCCTCAGGAACTCAAGTTTACCTTCAGAAAGAGCCAGATGAGATACATCCAAACAGAAAGGGCTTTCAGAACACACCCATTTCCTTTATAAAGAACACGATGTGGTGGCACTTGAATGGGTTTTGACGGTGTCGGTAGGTTCTCTATGGTAGAGATGGAAATGTTATTTGGTTGGATTTTGAACAGCTAAGAAATCCCTTGTTTGACTTCTCTGTGTGGAAACCTTTTTTTTTTTTCCTGTCTAACCAGCAAGTATTCAGTCTTGCTAACCTCGGTGGATTTCCCAGCTTTAGGTTCTAGTTTGAAAATAAAACGAAGCAGACTTGTTGTTTTTCCTTGAGCATGAGTGTTGTTGGGCTTTTGCCCTGAGGCTTGGCTTTTTCTGACGGTGATGATGAGGGCAGTTAAACCATCAGATCTTGTTTCTCCATGGACCAGAGGATCCTCTGCGGCTGTTGGGTGGAAATGAGCAAAACATTTCTTTAGAATAAGCAGCTGTGCTCCTTGTAAAGAATTCAGTGTGTCTCTGAGATGCACAAGTGGGCTGAGGTAATGACTAAAAATTAACAAGCATTATTGCTGTTTTTTCTTCTGAATATAATTGAAACGATACAGGAATGTTTTTAGGCTGCATAGTCAAAGTAAAGCTGTGAACTATCTTTGTCATCTCAGCCTTTAATAATATTCATGAAAAAGTGATATTTTTCATAGAAACATAAAGATAACAGCTGTACCTTTGTGCAACAGCGGAAAAGTCTGGGTCCTCCTGCTGGCCAGAGCCAGGATTTCTCTCTCAGATGTGACCAGAATTCATGGATATCAAGAGGGATGCTTTGTAGTCCTGTATATTTTGGCATTTATTGCATCAACCTGCAATAATTGGAAATTAAGAAATAATTTGTTATTTCTTTAAAGCTTTAAATCAAGCTTGTTATTCTTCAGAAGGTGAAATGTTACATCATGTGGAATGTCTGAGTTTTAGATTGGAAAGTAGCTGTTCAGTTGGCCTTCAGATTTCTTTTTTTCATCTTTGATAAGGATGTTTTTAATTTTTGCAGGAAATGAATCAAATACAGAAATGAAAAAAATGCATTTTGTAGCTTCTTTGGGTTCTGTTAGAGCTTCTTTATGGTAGGGTGCATAGATTCACAGTGTAAATAAACATGTTCTGCAGAAAGCATGGGAAAAGAGTAGGTGTGTGACAGCTCACTGCTACGTGTACCTGCTTTGGCTCTGCAGCCACATTCACAGGGGCTGTTTTTCTTTCTTAATGCATTTGTGCCAGTTCATGAGAGCAGGACAGTAAAAGATTATGTTCACATTCAGGAAGTCAGCACAGCAGCTGAAAACCAGTCATCTGGTTTTTTCCTTGGTATTTTTGTTTCTCTCAAGACACGAAGTGTTCAGTCTTGCTCTGCTGAGTGGCCTCTCCACCCCCAGTTACCCATTTGTGATGAGTTTGTCTGCAGCATGGGGCCCTGGCAAATCAAACCTGCACCCAGTCTTAGAGTTACTTTGCCTTTAGCAAGAAAAACCCATCAAGTAAACTCTTTGTATGAACTTAAATATTTTCTGAGCCAAATTCTGTTGTGTTAGATTTGTTTTACGCTTCTGGAAAATAAATGGAATTTTCTGCAGTCTCAGTTTGGTGCCAAAATGCACAGGCTTAGTATAAAAGAGAAATAGTGTTTGAGATTACAAGTGGATAATTCAATGTTTTTTATTAAGTAGGTCAAAGCATGAGCTTTTTTCCTGCTTTTAAAATCAGTACCAAAGGTACATTATTATTACCTGTTATTTAAATATCTGAGAAAGTCTGTATTCAAAACTACTGTTCAAAGGTAAAATGTTCTTGCACATCTCAGGCTTCACCAGGTAAACCACTTTGACATTTTTTGTGCGTGGAATTTAGTATCACAACTGTTCCATTGTATTAAAATAAAAATAGATGTGCTTTCTGACCAGTTTTTTAGTGTACATATTTGGTGGGTTGAGCAGATGACATCACAAAGACCAGATCTGAGCAGTAGCTACTATTTATGATTTAACAATATCTTGGTAAAATATTCACAGCCGTAGTATCAACCTTTATTTTTGCAGATTGAAAAGAAATTTTAGTTTGCACAGTTTGTCTCCAACTGGTTTGAGCTTTCCTTTCATTATCTGAGTACTCATGTAGATTTGAAACATGAGCTTTTATCTTTGAACGGATGTAGCAGCGGAGTATTTTAAACAAAACATGCACAGTTTGGATATTCATATCTTAGAAGTACTCTTGTAGTCAGTGATTGTGTGCAGATAGACTGGAAGATCAGATGAAAATGTAAAAGTTGTGTGAGCTTAATATGAACTGCCATAAACTGTTCACTTAACTTATCATGCTTCAAGGCAGATAAAACATTTTGTTAGTAAATGTAATAGAAACTTTTCAACATTCAGTCTGTATTTTAGTTTTTAGATTCCTTTATACACTTTTACCTACCAATTGTCATTATATAACTAACCCACAGCAAAGTAAAGGTTGCAGAAAAAAGCTCCACTGATTTATTCTGAGAGCCATGTTAATTTAGTGTGTAAAAATATTTTTATAATATATGCATTGTGTGTGTGTGATAGAACCTAAACAGAAAGCCCTGTACGTCTTAAGACCAAAAGCATTTTATTCCCTAGGCTGCAAAAGAGTGGTAGAAGCACCTTGGTCAAAGCAAGTGCCAGAGCACAGGGGGTGTTACCGGTGTCAGAAGTTCTTGCAGTAATAAAAGTTTTGTTTGCCAAAAATCTAAATTATTCTTACTGAACTGCAGGATCACTGGGAGCTGGCAGGTAAGCAAGTCAATCATTCCTGGTAAATGTTTCAAAGGGTCTAAGATGGATTTGTGTTGCTAAGGAGTGAAACTGCCATTTCCTGGCTTAGGTTGCCAGTGCTGGAGCTGAAAGGTGAAATGGAGGATATGCAGTTAAAACTCGTGCTGATGAGGAGGAGCAGTTTGTCACACAGAGGGATGAGCTCAATGCTTAGTTTCTCCAGGGCTGCCTCTTCAAGGGACAGACCCCACTTGTACTTTCCTCACAGTGGAGGGACTTGGTTTCAGGTTTTATTCCCAAGGTAAACTTTCCATAGCGAGCCCCAAGCCAAGCTCAGATGGAGGGTTTGGTGAGCCCTCCCTCCCACTGTCTGCAGAGTTCCTTTATATCCCTTTATATCTTTTAGTCTTGCCTTCTTAACACTGTGGTGCCCAGGAGAAAATGTTTTGGTGCCCTTTTAGCTAAATGAAAAGAGATCCATGTGTAAGAAAGGTCACATGTTAGAAATTGCAGCTCTGAGACTCTTGTTCTAAGTAACTTCAGGGAGGAACTCCTCCTCGTTCTTTCTCTGTGATCTCACCAGGATCTAGTCTGTGATAACCCATTTGATGCATTTCAAGAGTGTTATCACAGTGCATTCAGTTATAGGAACCATCTCTGGCTCACCCTTGACATTTGAAAAATCCTTACTATGGTATCTGAATAATTTATTTTAGATTTACGTGCCTCTAAAAGTCAGTTCTGTTCATTGCTTTTAATGCCCATTAATAGCCCCTCTTTTTTTCTTCAAGCTAATGTTTTATTTTGTTCTGTCTACTACCTACTTATGCCAGTGATGATTTTTATTATTTGTCTTGTGAATTATTTTGTTATGAAACTAGGTGCATCTAATACACTATTGGAAACGTATCCTTCCTACCAAAGTCTAATATCCATTGACTGTTGCAAAAATAGAAATGCTTGACAGTTTTGTGTTTAAAATATCAAATAGCTATTTAGTATTTTAATAGTTTTATAACACAAGCTGTTTCTTAATTAGCTCATATCCTGCAGCACTTCAGAAAGGATTTATCCAGTAAACTGAATGATCTGAGGTAACACTAGAAATGTGTTAGTACAAAAAAAAAGAGCAAAACATTAATTTAAAATGTGTTTGAAAAAGCTGCAATGCTTTATTTCTTGTTCAGTACAGTTTTCATTGATGTTGACAGTGGGAAGACCAAGTGATCAAAGTAACTTTAAGATAGTGAAGGACCAAACTGAAAACTTTAAATGAGGTCTTGCTTTTGACAGAACTAATTTTTGTCACTTGAGGTGCATTTGAGAATCAGATGTATGTTACTTCATTTTAATTTGGGGGTGTGTTAGGCTGGAAAATGTTGGTTCAGAATGGTGATTGTAAACAATTTACAAATGTGTTTAATGTAGATCATCCCTAGTTATGGGAACAGTGAGATTTCTGTGACAGTCAGGAAAATGGAGGGGATAGTTCTTCTGCAGTTCTAATATCTCAGTACCTTTGAGATGGGCTGTATGAAGTGCTTGTTTGTAATGGGAAAGGAGACTTGGAGCATTCACTGTGTTCCAGACTTCAAATGCCTCTGATAGAGTAGAAAATAGGGAATGCTTCAGTCTGGTTTTAGAAGAGTGCTGCACATGTTGGGTGGAAAAAATATTTTGTGGAGAATTTTGTTGTACTCCAATATCAGATTGGGTCAGCAAGTCATAGAGGAGCATGCAGTGGCCTCCATATGCTTCTCTCACTTTTTAATTAGCTCCTTTTGGTAAAACTGCATTGTTTGATTGGGCTGCTACATTTAAGGTCCTTTAATAATGCCACAGTAGCAGTAAAAAGAAGAGTTAGCAGACCTTGTGAATGGTGGGGAGATTCATTCTCATCAAAATGAAGTAAGGCTCTTGAGTGATAAGAGGCAGGAGGATACCTATTGTGATACCTATTGCAAAATGCAAATTTGATGTGTTTGCTCTTTATAAAGACTGTCTGGTTTTGTGTAGCCTGCGTTGCTGTCAGTGAATGGCAAAGTTACAGACTGCTGATAACAATCGCTTAGTCATCCTTCTTCTGCTGGATGGACTTCAGTTGAGTGTAGATGGATGATATGACAAATTTATTGCTTATTACAGAGTTCTCAGTTTTTATTACTGAATGATTGGGGGGATAGATAATTTTTAATCAAGTCATTAATTTCCCTTGAAATATTGTCTAAACTGTCAGAAACTGAAGTTGAAATATCTTTTGCTTCCCCTACATTCATCTTCGTTAGCATAGAATTACTGCAATTCTTAACCAAGTTGGAAAACAAAGGCACAGAAAGCATTAAAATATAAGATAAAAATGATGAAATGTAAGTTCAAACATATATTTTTTTTAAAAATTACTACAGAGCACAACTTTACAGAAAGCTCACAGTACTTTCTCAAAAACCTGACTGGTTTCCAGTGCGAGATCATCTGGATAAAAAGGTGCAAAGCACCATTAGGACAATTGATAATTTGTGTAACTTGCTCTTGTTTCTCTCATTCTTCTCTTTTTATAATGCCCTTACTGTTCCAGTGAGGCTTTTAGGTTAGAAATTGAATTTCAAAATATTTTAACTTGGAAAGCTGTAGTGGAGGATTTATTAGTGGGACAACTAAAGTCTGTTGTGTGTGCTGCCTTCTGCTCTTTACCAATGCACTTTAATATCAACATTTTTTTTCTGGTTGGCAGGCTGGTACAGTGAAAAATTAAGAAAATTTACATCTCAACCTTTGATGTTACAAAAATTAATTGTCATGATTATAATTGTTTGTGTTATGCTGGCATCTAAAAATATTTACTGTGATCACAATTCTATGATGTGTTTTAATGAACATGAAAACAAAAACGTTCATACACCAAATGTTTTACACCAAAAAATAGAAGACAGAAAAAAAGGCAGTGGAAACTATTCATATCCTGATTGTATGAAAAAAATATGGTGTGTTGGAGTCCTTCAGGAACTATAAGCAGCAGGAAGAACTTGTGTGTTAGTTCAGTGCTTTAACGTTGTGTTATTGTTGGATGGTGAGATTTGACAAGCAGCCATTTAATTTGCTGGTTTGTAACCAGGTTTTTGTGTTCCTGTTACTATTTGTGGTCATTTCTGTAACCTGTCTAATTGCAAGGTTGGAGTTGCAGCGTGCTCAGCACTTGGGTCCTGCTGCCAAACCATGTGTTGGTCTGGTCAGCTTCAGCAGGTCACTCGAGCTTTGATCTGACTTCATGTGTAAAATCTCAGCAATGTTTGCCTACCTTTGTGAACTAATTGAGGATCTTACTGGTAAAAAGCACCCATTAGGAGAGAAGTGGGCCATGTTATGGTTACTTTTCAGAAATAATTGACCAGTCTTAATTATAGGGTAGGAGAAGGATTTTTGGAAGGAGTAAAAACAGAAGTCAGCTTTAGTTTTTAATGTCAACAAGAGACTGGCTAACTTGCTGTTTAACAGCTTTGTGTAGCTGCACTGTCATGATTAAAGGCTCTGAAGTGTCCCCCTCCAGTCCGGCTGCACCATCTTGCATCAGGTGGCGAAATTGCATCTTCACAGACTGTTTGGATCAGGGCTGTCTCTGCTGAAAATCAGTGTGAGGAATAAGTTGATATCAAACATCAAGTCAGAGCATCTCGGAATGCTTGAAAGGCTGCCATGTCCCTTAGTGCTCAATTTGAATTAAAACATGTAACTGCACTGAAGACAGAAACCTGTCAGAGGTACAGCCAAGGAAGTCTCTCAGTACTTGAAGAGTGTGTTTTTCTTTTTTCCCTCTATTGTCATTCTGTTACTGAGATAGAAAATATGGCAGCTGAAAATGTAAACATGTTTCTTTGTCTCATCTTGCAGGCCGAAACAGCAGCAACAGAATAATTTTTCCTTGTTTTCTTCCACCAAGGGCTGGAATTTCAGAGGGGTAAGTTTCATATTGTTTTGTTCAGGGTATAACATTCCCTTCTGTTGCAGTGGAACTGGGTAGTTAAACCATGATCTGTTAGGACTAAAATCATGGCAAACAATTAGACTGGAACTTTTAGTTTTGTACCCTCCTTAAAAGGTTTTCTAACAATACCAGCTTTTTTATTTTTTTATTTTTTTTTAAATGTGTTTGTATTATTCTGAGGTGTGCAGGACATAATCACACTGTATGTTAACCTACTTTAAATAAAAAAAAATAGAATGTGTTTTCATATCTGAAAATGAATAATGGAAACTGGATGATACTGTTTAATTCTAATATAGATATTTGTAAAGTTATTGCAAGTTTACATATGTGAACTGTGCAGAAGTACAGTTAAATCATAACAAAAATTATGTGGGTCTCTTACAAGGCAGAAGGGAACAGGTTTTATTTGCTTGGCTGAATAAGGAAATGTGGAAGCTTGTGTCTTCCCAATGAAACAGAAAAGATACATGAAAAAGCAATGCAAATGACATTAAAAATCTTTATATTTGCTCATGGTATCAGGAGCTTTAATTCTTGTCCTCTTCAGGTTTCAGAGGTAGCTTATTAGCAGGTTAATTTGTTCAGAGTCAGCCACGTGATCCCCTCTCTGTCCCATATGGCCTGTGAGCCCTTCCACACCATTTGGTGTAAAACTTCATGTGATGGTGGTTTTGTGGCAATGGTGTGTTCACCATGTGTGTAAGTACTGGAGCCTGGGATACAGTCCAGGGGAAGTCACTGCATGTTGTATCCAAGTCATACTAATATTTTGGTTAAAGGAAAGGCTTTTCTGCCTTGCAGACTGCTTAAATATAATGAACACTAAATTACTGTTAATGTGGACTGAGTTGTATTTGGGAGACCTTATAAATTTGTTTACTCTGAGCTTCTTCTAACAAAATAGTTAAGTAGACAGACATTACTTAACTGCTTTGCTGAAAGAGTTAATGGCATTGATGGATTTACTGATGTGTGTTGTTCATAATATGGTCAACTTCATTAAAACAAAACGTATTTTTCACTGAATTTTGCATTCTAATTTGGTGTTTTAAGCAGAGCATCCACTATTGTTTAGTTGAGCTTTTTGTTGTCATTGTTTCTTGTGTGGCACCAGGGTGAAGTTGTCAGTGATACTGAGAAAATAGTTCGTTCACAAGGGCATGGTCAAGAGTGTAGGCAAAATACCAACAATATCTAAGCTGTAGATGAATTATACATTTCAGAGGCAGTATAAAAATAAAATTCACTCGAGTGTTCCCTTCAGTTCTCTCCTAGCTATGCTGTAAAAATAATTGTGGAAGAAGGTTGGTATGAAAATAGTGGGAAGAGTACTGTAGGTATGTGTTAAAGCTGAAGAAACAGTGATCCCAAGTTCAGAGCAGAAGCTCACTGAAGTGAAGACTTAGGGCTGGCTTCACAATGGCAGCATGAGGTCTGTGATGCTGTGTGGTGCAGGTGGAGTGAGCTGTACCCAAAGAATGGAAACTGGGGAGTAAAATCCTTCAGAATCAAGAACCTGAAAGCAGATAGGAATAGTAGTATTAGAGAGCAAACAGGCAACAAGGTAGTGGATCTTCAAGCTGCTTCCTTCGTGTGTAGAAATGAAGATCTGTGGCAGGTAGCTACCACCTTATTTTTAAGGAAACTTGTAAGATAGTGACACAGATGTCAAGTTCTACAGCTGTAATATTTCATACAGTGTGTAGTAGGCAATTGCAGTTAATTGTTAGACATAAATGGCTGCATCAAGGGAAGAACCTGTTTGAGTTGTTCACTTGATCTGATTGGATGCTGAAGCCAAGATAGCTGAGCACTGGTAAAGAGAGAGCTAAGTGTCTGTTGATATTTGCATTGTGTGAGCATTAATTTTATTTTGATGGATGGAAAAAATGTGTTATGAAAAGCCCAGTGGGCAGACTTGAAGCCACATAGGTTTTCATAGAGATGGTGAAAGATAATAGGTTTGCTTTGAGTCTTTTCTCAAACAGGACTAAAATAACTAGGTTAATGTTGACAGTGGAGCAGAGCCACAGCTGAGTGTAACAAACACAACTCTGAAGCTGACTTATTCATGGCTATGTTTTTTTTAACTTCTCTTTCTATTATTACAGACTGTAATACAGGATCATTTCAACAGTCACAAATAATAACAAAGAATAAAGTGATTAGCACAGAATTGCAACATTGTGCTCATCTCCCTGTCCTCGCTCTGCAGGCAGTTCACTCAGTTGCAATGTCTCAGTATCATGCTGATACAAGGAGACGTTAAAGAAACCTGGAAAATACACCAACGTAAACCTCAGAGTAAGATAAGGAAGGGCCGGATGTGACACATTTACCAAAGAAACTCCTCTGCACTTCTCTTTTCCTTACTTAAATTTATCAGAAGAGGCAGATTTCCATCTTGAGCAGCACTTCTGAGTTCCATGGTTAGAGGTCATGTTCAAGTCTCTCAATGGGGATTTTCATGTCAGAATGACATCATGTTTCTGTTGTTTCTAGGTAGTGGTAGCAGCGACTTCCAGAATTTTGGGCAGTGTTTAGATATCAGTGGGGAGAAAGGAGTTAATAATTTTGTTTTAACTGAATAAACCAAATCTGGTTGAAATATGTTATTGAGCAGTGAAATCTTTTTGCTGCAAGCTCCTTGTGCATACACAGAAAGCATCAGGTTAATTTGGGGTTTGAAGAGATTTTTTTAGTCAGGTATCTAGCAAATAGACTATTATAAAGGGAAAGTACTTATAGTGACAACTGTCATTCCAGAGGAAGAAACAAAGACCCTGTGGGGATAAGAATATCCCATACTGGAGGAAAGACTAGAATGTAGGAGGTTAGGTGTTAGAGGTGGTACTTAAAATAGAAAAGGACTGAAGCAAAGGAATATAAAATATAGACTATAGAAAAGGAATAAAAGCAAAATCCTATCTTGGATATAGGATTGGGGAAGGAAAGAGGAGGAATCTGCAACTTGGAAAGAGGGATAGCCAGGGTGGAGAAAGCAAAGACCTGTGAAAGAATTGTGAGAGAGAGTGGAAATGGATAGAGTACAGAAATGGAGGAAAGCTAGGGAGTATAAAAGCAGAGAGATGGACGTATAAAGTGGAGGCAGAAATCTGGAGAGCACTGCAGGTTTATCAGTTCAGCCTTTGGAAGTGCTGACCCTGAGATGATAAGATGATGTCAGTGGGGAGCAAATTGTGCCTGGGACTTAGTAAGGAGAAGAAGCACAAATATCTGAAGGGATAGGGCAGTTCAGAGGCAGGTCAATAATGAATATAAAGAAAACACCAGCACAGATCTATTATTAATTCTATTTTTGCTTTATCTTCTGATTACCATTAACTCTCACTGTCCTTCCCATCTCCATGCCACGCTTCCCTTAAAAACTTGATGCAGATAAGTGGCTTTCCTCTTCATCACTGTTTGGTGCTTGTAAGAGAGAGCAGGTAAGAGAGAGCAGGTCAATGTGCTGCTCTGAGTGTCTGTGGAAATAATGTGTTATGTTGCTGTGTAGAGTGGGAAACAGCTTCAGTTCACAAAGCCTTCCATCAAATGAGGATGATGTGTACAGTCATCCACACACAATTAGATGTGAGGATTAAAGCTTCTGTGGTTTTTTGGGAGTTATGATACAGTCTTGAGTTATATGCTTGTATGCTATTTTCTACCTCACTAAGAGCAGTCAGCTTTATAAACAAGGAAGTTTTGAATTCAAGAAGAATAAGAATCTCTTGAGAGTTTGAGATTTCAGCTGCTTTATCTATCTCCCTTCCTGCTCCCTTAAAAGCACCCACTTTGTTTATGCCAGCAGGATAAACTTCTAGACTCAGATATGCAAATGGAAATCTTCAAATGATTGTTTTTCTTAAAAAAAAAAAAAAAAGTGAATTTGGAGAAGTAGTTGGTACAGTGTTGCTATGATGACATTGGAGTTGGCTATGAAGAAGCTGCCAGTCAATCAAAAGAAAAGCAGTTACCTGATCAGTGAAGAATACTGGGCTGTAGGCAGAACTGAAGAGGATGCTGGTTTTGTCTGCACTTGTCTCTGATGTGCCTCTCCACTGTTCCACTGAGAGAGCATAATTTCCTGCATGCTTTAAGCAAATATCTGAACCATTATGATAGTTTCTTTATTTCCTCCCTGCCACTCACAACAGATTTGGCTGAAGATGTTCAGTGCTGAAAATAAATAGAGAAATCTAACATTTTGTACTTGAAATAGTTAGAGGCATGTGTTTAGTGCACAGTTGCCTAAAGATTGAAGATAATTTATTGCAATGAGGCTTCTTCCTATTTCCTCATTGTTTCCTTTCTAGTTTTTAGAAGCATCTAGCTGAGCTGCAGATGTGGTCACCTGTGAGGAAGGCTGATCTAATTTATGAGAAACTTGTCATAAAAAAGTGTTGAATATGCGGAAAGTCAATTTTAGACATGTAAGTGGTTTCTGTACTAGTTTTACTGCACATTTACTGTGTTTGTGGGGGGACAGGTGTCTGCCATGCCAAATGAGAAGAATTCCACTCTTTTCAGACAGTATTTGGAAAACAGTATATTTTTGTGCAGACTGGCACACTTCAGTTATCCCATTCAGAGTGCATGAATCTCAACAGGATAAAAATTTTTAAGAGAGAAAATAAGTTTTATCCTGGCTTTAAATTGATGAATAATTGGATAAATGATATGATTATTTGCTACCATAGAAAGCACCTCTGTACCTCTCCTGGATTCTGCTTGGTTTTACTTAATTTGTGTCCACTGATAGTTGTTGGCCTAAGCAATGATGTTACCTATAACAGAAATTTATTAGAAGTGATATCACTCAGGCCTTTTTTCATACTTGTTGAAACAATGTTATGCACTACTGTCTCTAAATCAAATGTGCTTAAATACCATAATCTCTTGGTATGTCCAGTATGATTTTAAAACACAAGGTATCACATGCATTAAAAAACACGTGGTTTTTTGTTAGTTCCGTTTGTTTCTGTGCACAATTTAAGCAGCTTCCTCAGAAGGGGATGGTTACTTTGTCATTGACAACATGTTTTATAAGTGGCTATTTTGTGTACTCAGAGCATAGCTGGCAGGGGAATAATTGTACCTGTTGTGACCTAGCAGTCAGTTCCTTCCCGTGCCATAGAGAGGCTCTGAGCAGGGGAGTCCAGCTGGGATCCCTGCTCCCCATGGCTACTCTCTTCCCTTTGCCTTTGCAGAGAGTCCCATGTCTTCTAACTTGCAGCAGGGTAAAGATACATGGATGATTAATCTCTGACCTGTCTCCTCCTCCTTTGTCTTTGAGCAGAAGAATTCCATATTCCTTTTCTGCTTTCCAGCAGATGGTGAATTCCTGTGTGCCACTCACTCCTTTTAGATCTCTTCCTCTTGTCTTCTTACAGTGGGTTCAAGCTCTTCTGTTTCAGAGTTTGTCTCAGCCCTTCTCTTTTACTGCCTGGCTCTGCTCAGACTTGCCTTTAGTGTGCCTCTGTCGAGGAGCTGTTGTGCTGCTGTCCAGCACTGACCTTGTCTGGGCCAGGATAGTACCTGACACCAAAAATAGTAAGAAGCAATTCTGTAAGTCTGTTCTTGAAGTTCTTTCTTGGGGGCAGGGAAACTTGACTTCACACCATTGATTATAAATATCCTCCCATGATACACAGTTTCTGGTTCAGAAGACAGGAGCTTATAAATGGTACCAACTATTCACCCTGGACACATTTTTGTTGGTTAAAGAGTTGGGTTTGGTGTCTCCCTGCTTAACCTATGGGGCGGAGTTTTAAATGGTTTAGCTTGTTATTGGTTTTGGTTTTGAACAAACCACTGGAACTGTTGTTGATTCGTCACAAGACTAATTTCCCTTGGAACAGCAAGGTTTGTATTGGCACACAAGTAGAGATGTTATCAGAAATTCATTGTGTGGCATTTGCGTAACTGGACAGTTCCATCTGCAGTTTCAAAACACGTCAGAATTGTCATATTCTCAATGTATCCACTGAATTCAAGTACAAATTCGGAGTGACCAGTTATAAAATTTGAGGAATTAAAAATTGTATTATTCCAAAGCCATGTGCTGAGTCAGCATGGCTTAATCACCATAACGTGTACCCAGAGTGTGTGATGCAAGATTAGCCATGTCACACTAGAATGTTTTATTTGGAATTCCAGCCAAACATGGTTTGTTGATATGTGGGATTCTTAGGCCTGTAAAAAATGGCCTTATTTCTTTGTAGGGTCAATGGATACTGTAAGTTACAAGGTCCTCTGCATAGAGTAGTGTGGCAACAGGAATGGGCTGGAGCGACAGCTGTGAGTTGTTTATAATTAGTTACAAAGGAGAATGACGCTGACTGGCCTTTAGGCTTCAAAATTCCAATAGTTGGGGACTCAGACAAACCTGTGTATGTTTTATGAAACCTAGGGAGTACTGCACTGCTTAGGAGTTAGTACTGACTTCATTAACTCAATTCAGTAGCTGTTTTATTAAACTTTCACAGCTTTTACATCTGTGAAAGAAGACTCCCAAGAAGTCATCTATGGAGTTAAGTACATAGCCATTAAACTGTCCACCTAGTTTACAGAGATGTGTCCAAGTTGATTACATGGCAGTTATATTTACATTCTATGTTTCTTGGGGCAAGAGTCCTGAGGCCCTTATAGAGCACTTGGCTGAGGCACTCCTGAAAAGACCTCCACAGACTTGGACATCTGCAAGACTTTTCACCCATGACTTTTGTTGTAAAAGGTAGATATTCTGCCTACTAAAGCTCAGTGATTCAATTAATACCTTGAATTTTTTGATAATGAAAATACTGTGATATCTCTCATTTGTAGAGGTTTTGTATAATTTCGTTTTATCTTTTCAAATAATGGATTTTTTTTTAATACTTCATATAGTCATTCTGCTACTGTGTAGGGTTTTGTTTTATGGATCTTTGTCAGTGCTTTGTAACAAGTTTATTTTTGCTCCGGGTGTGGTTTGTTATTTATAGCAGAAATATTCTGTATACGCTATAAACCCTCCATGCCAGCTATTTTGCACATACAAACAATACTGAGCAAGAAGCAGCATGTGATTAAGCAGATAGGTCCAATTGTGATTCTCTTATGCTAAGTTGGATGTTCTGTTATAGAGCAGATTTCCTGTCTTTAATCATAGACTGGGTGTTACCTTGTACTCCTGCTGTCATTTACTGTTCTTTTCTTTGTTCAGCAGCAGATGAACTTGACCCCTGTTCAGTTTAACTCAAACCAAACTCTGCCCATTTCTTTGTCTTTGTTTCCCCCCACTCCACCAGTGGCTGCTCTTTGAGAACACATGATGTGAAATTACTCTTTCCTATGACTTTGTTTCAGAAACCTCTAATGGTTAACTGATGATGCTCTTGTCCAGTCTGAGAAACCAACATTTTAGAAGCAGTTTTGAACTATACATTGGTATTTTATTGATGCTGCACTGTTTCATATTAGTAATTTTATTTTCAGTTGTCTTCTGCAAATGAAGGGCTGCACCCATGGGCTTGAACTGCTGTTGTGTTTGCTTTTGCTAGTGATCTTGCAGGAGAGCGATCACAACCTCTTACAAAGATACATTGTTAATGTGACTTTCCATTTTCACCAAATTGTTTTGGTGGTGTGTAGTCTAATCTCCTAGTGCTTATACTGCAAAACTCACTGGTCATTCTAAGTTGATTGTAAGAGTTTTCAATTAGGTAATGCTTAGGTATTATTATTTGAAACTGTGGATTAAATTTAAAAAAACAAGTAAATAGATGGACTACGCGTTTGGAAAAAGTTTCAAAAGTATATCCAAAGAGAGTTGGGAAATCGTCCATACTGGAGGTTTTATTCTAACATCTTCCTCTCCATTTGCAGTCCCACAGGTTCTAATTTAGTTTGTCAAGTTGTACTTGTGACTGAAAGCTAAACAAAATGCTTTTAAGGACCAGGAGAGAAGGAAAACCTCCTGAAAAGTTCTGAACTTCTGAAACAGCTTATAAACAGTCCTGAAGCTGATGGGAAAAGAAAAGAAAGTTTGAGTTCCTCTCAATTTTGAGGAAGCACTTTGAGGGGTTTTTTGGTTTCTCCATGAGGACTCCCCTTCATTCCAAACACAGAGGGGCTTTCACAACCAGAATTGGTCAAACATCTCAGTTGTAGAATGAATCCGAATTATTTCAATACATAAGAGCAAGATTCTTCTTGAAAGCTGTGTTTAGCATTTACACAGCAGTTAAAAGTGATGGGCATCTTTTAAAATCTGATACAAATGCTTAGTAAGAACAATATGGTGGTACCTTCTATTTATTGCAGCCCGAAAACAAATTTTGTTGTTACAGTAGCAACCAGAAAATAAGGTCTCCGTTTTGTTGGATATCACACAAAGATAGTAATAAACTATTATTTCTCCAAAGAATTTACAATCTAAGCATATGTAAGAACATACTGTAACATTTCTTTCATAATACTAAATTAAATTTTTGAAGTAAATTCCGATCTGTTGAAGCTCCTAAATTTCATTCATGATGACAAATCTTTGTAATTCCTGGGTTCTGTTACGTATTTTGTAACGGGATATCCCATTCCTAATTGGAGATGAATATAATATGTATATATACAGTCCTGATATTTAGTATATATAATGTGATCCTAACATGATTTGAGGTAATGTTCTCAGGATATGTAAAATGCACATTTAAAAATATTTGTTACATTGTTTTTGATGCAAAAGTTGTACACAGGTTGTGTCTGTTTCTTTCTAGATTGTGGCTACTTGTAAAGCTTTTCAGAGAGAGTTAAATTTAGCATTCTTAAAGCACTCATAATGCACGATGAGAAAACAGTTTCAATCTGTCTCTGTGCCAGCAGGCTCCTCACTGAATTTGTGAAACTTAGTTCTTTTCCAAGCACTGTTTGCAGTAATTCACAACTTTAAATATTCGTAGAAGTAGCAGTCATAAGTTTCAACAAACCCTGTGTCCTCCCAGACCCTTCCAAGAATCCAAAGCAGAGCTGTAGCCTTGTGCAAAGGTCATGGAAAGAGGGCACTTGTGCTGATCCTAAGGAGATTAGATTGCATGTCCTGACTGCAAGGATACTGGGAGGAGATGGGAGAGAGCTGCAGTGCTTCCTGAGGGTCCTCAGTTGGGCAGTGGCTGGTGCAGTTTATTGTGGCACTTGCTTCTGGACTACTACAAAAAGAAAAAAAAAATATTCTCAGAAAAAATAAAAATCATTCTTTTCTAAATGTCATTAACACATCATGGTAATCTTTTTCCCATTCTGGGAAGCATTATCTGAACATTCCCCAGATCTTTATCTCTGAGAGAATACATGAGAAACTACAAACTCAGTGGTTTGTACTATGGGAGATGGGATGGGCAAATTCGGATGTCTTGCAGGGAATTTGCTACCAGTGAGTGTCTCTCCTAGCCCTTGGAAAGAGCCAGGTCAAACCTCACAGCACTTGAGATGTGTGTGTTCCCCTTTGTGCAGTAGAAATCCTGGTTGCAGCAGTAGGATAGTGCCCTGGAATAAGGATTTTACATATTTCTTTTCCTATTTGTAATATCTGTAATTTTAAGAACTCTGGAGAAGAAAGCAACAGTGGACCTGCTTAGGGTAGCTTTGCTTGCATTTTGCTGTGTTTTTGACACAGCAGCTGGAAACTGTGTGATGTGTGAATAAAGACTTGTCATGTACTGCTGGTTACAGACATTTGACAGGTTTCAGCCTTATGCCACCACAGTGCTGTGGGTATTTTACAAGTGAGAATACTAAGGCAGAAAACTTTGTAAAACAGTGTTGTCAGATTTGTTTTAATTAAAAAAAAAAAGAAAAAAGAATAGCTGGTGTTCATCCTTTGTTCTTGGAAACTATAGTTACAGCAATATTTAATTCCCTTTATGCAGCTTTGTGGATTTTTTGGCTGTTTATTTGATCCTGTGCTCATGGTGCTGCCTTGTTTCATTTCATGTTTTGTTGGACTAGGCAGAACTGCTGTAACTGCACAGGGACCAAAGGAGCAGCTTTCATGTATTTAAATATTTAGGGTTTCAGTTCTGATTTCTGGAGCTCATTCTTTGGCTGAAGTTGCTGTCTGGAATCCAGACAAGGTATCTTGTATTTCCTTCCTTGGTACTTGTGTGGCTGTCTACAGTATAAGTAAGTTCAAGATGCACTTTCTTTCAGGTGTACGCCCTTGATGCTGCTGTCAACAAAGTGCAGAGTACCTTGGAGGTGATTCTTGTGCAACTACAGGGAAAAAACACAGAATATTTTCTTCCCTCAGACCTTAGAAAGCAGGTTTTGCCATCCCATTAATTTGTGTTGATTGATACAGGCAGGGGGTCAGAAGGCTTTAAATGTTGTTTATTAGATTGATGAGAGAAACCCTGACATAAAGCTGAAATCTCTGCTATCTTCCTTTAGGCTTCTTAAATTCTGATGGATGTTTAGGCAGGTGGTTATAGGCAGCCTAAGGAGTAGTGCAGGTGCAAATAGAAGCCCAACCAGTTCAAGTCTTTGTGTTGTGAAATACAGAAATCCAAGTGTTACCAGGAAATCTGATGGAGAAATGCCTGCCTACCCATCTTCATCTTTGGTGCAATTACAGAGCTATGGATAGCATAACACTTGAAAAAATTGCACTCCTTTATTTGATTCTAGGTCAGGTGTTACCAAATTCTGATAGCAGAGGATTAGGGTTTCCTGTATGGGATAAAAGATTATTTAAGAAATAACTTTAATCTAAATTAATAGAGACTAAATAATACTTGAAGAATATTGTAGGCTTATATACAGAATTTATATGTATTTCCTTGGAGAAGTATACTGTATTCTGCTGGCAGGGTCTGAAAAGAAGGTGGCTAGGTTGGGTTTTTCCTTACTTTTGGGTGGAGGAGACAGCCCAATAGCATTCACCAAGAGTGATGTACTTCAGTAATTTTTAAGTCTTGGCCTAAAATGTCTGCTTTCGGAAAGATCATTCAGTTAGTGTTTTCTGTCTGCAGAGATGCCATGGCTCCTCTTCTCAAAGGAACTGGTTGCTCACTGATATCAGTTTCACCTTTTATCTTCTTCCTCCAAGCTCAGCAGATATTTTTTATTTTGAAGAAAGATTGCACCAGCTCACTAAGGACTTGTTTTCTTTAAAGATGAAGTTTGAATGCTGTTATCTTGCTACCCAAATTATTTTTTTTTTTTACATTCTTGCCCACTGGAAGAATGCAGAATTCTGCTAATAGCAAAACCAGCTCTGTTTTTGTAGATCTGACCAAGTCACAGAAGAATAAACAGGATAGGGGCAGATCAAGAGCGAGGTGTAATTCTTTCTAATTATATTGAATTTCCAGGGATAAAATCAAAGTCTGCACTTATCCTTACACACAAAATTGGGGTGCTTTGTCATTCTTATCTTTGCTCCTTTATTCTAGGCTGATTCTAAAACAATCTGTTCTTAATTTTTACTATTGTGCCTCTGTTAATTTAGAACTTCTCCTAAACACATCCCATAACTTCTCAAATGCTAAAAAAATTTTGTAAAATGAATAATTACAAGTTCTGCCCAGTATCTACCAGCTGTTTTGTGTGCTGAGACATCTGCATTTGGACATAGTTGTCTTCCCTTGAGTTTAAAGCCTGTTGCTGCTGTGTAAGAATTGCACAGGTGGAGGTGGATTGTTTCAGTTGCTGAGGCTCAGAGTTCCCAAACATGTACCTGTTATTTTAGAAACCTGTTAGTGATATCTTTACCTTCACCATACCACTGCTGTTCACTTATTGGCTCTTTGTAAAACACTTTTGTGTGTTTAAAATATTATTATGAACCAGCATGTGAGAGAAACAGCACGACAGAGATAGACACAGCAATGCAGATCAGCTTCTGAGACTTGCAGTGCACTGCATGACAGGAAGCGAGAGCAAACTGAGGCTGCATGGGGAGGAGTTCCTGCCGAAAACTGAGGGACAGACAGAGGGACTCCTTTGTAGCAAAGGCTTTCCACTGTCACACTGGAAATTGAGAAAGCTGCTAAAATCTGAGTACAATACAAAATAACTCATGGTGTGGTGCTGCTTATTTGTGCATCATCAGGTAAGCGTGAATCAGGGTCGTGGGACTTTTCATTGTTTGTGTGTAAGTTGGAATTGCACAGATACTCCTTCCAAGCATGCCAGGATTTAAGACTGGGTATTGATTAAACCAAAATGTTGCTTGGCAGGAATGTTTCCTTGTGTAAGGAAAGAAATTTGTGAAAGGTTGAGGTAACATATTTTGCTATTCCCAATGGGGTGGAGAACGGTTTATTTTTCTCTCTGTATTCATTGTTTGTTGCTGCAGGGTGATGGGTTTAGATATTTTCTTCTGCTTATCTGTCATGTAAACATGTAAACATCTCTGCCTCAGTCTCCTAGCCTGAAAATGTGCATTTTAGCTGATGCTAGGGCTTCAAGAGGAATCTTTATAGCAAGATGCATTATTGTCTCCATTGTCAAAGTGAAAGTGGTGATACATCCTACTTACACTGTACTTACACTGCAGGCTGATTCTGCTCTGTAGCCTGTGGATGTGGTAGCACCTGGAAAACTGGATGCTGTTGTGAACACTGCAGTTTGAAGAGATGTGGACAGTAAAGTAGCAAGGTTGATAATAACTGTAGAAAATAGAGCCTTTGAGGGAGGTTTAAAATATTCAGTGCATCTTGTGTATAGAAAAACAAGATGATATAAGATGTGAGTATACGCTCATCTGAGTGTGTGTAAACAATTGCAAAGTGGGCACTAGTTCTCTGTTTTTGCCAAGTGCAGCATGGGAAGAAATGGGCTTTTTTCATGGCAAGGGAGATTCAGGTTAGATATTTTGTGGATAAATGCTTCCTGATTGTCATGTTCATCAAGAGTAGAACAAAGTATAGAATTAAAATCTGTAATTTCAAACTGCTGTATAAAAACTTTCCTGTCTTACATGTTGCAGTGGTTTGCATTTAGTACTTGTTTGTTCTTAATGATTTGTGTTGAGCTTTGATTTTGGACTGTTCATAGGTGAATAAGAGTAGCCCATTCAGGACACCAGTGAACAGATATGATCTCAGATTTTGCAGCTCCAGCCCCAGTTTACAGCATCCTTTCTTGGAAAACTTAAAAAATCCTCTCATTTAGGAATCCAAGCTATTTCAAAATATTTGTGTATATGTTGACTAAAACTATACTTTGAAGTTCTCAGAAATGTGTGATCAAGGCAGGGGGCTGTAGTGCAAGGCAAGTTAGGGACATGGAAACCTTATGGCTCTACAACACCTGATAGGAAGGTGTAGCCATGTGGGGGTCAGTCTCTTCTCCCAGGTGTAACATGTGACAGGACAAGAGGAATCAGCCTCAAGTTGCAAATGGGAAGTTTAGATTGGATATTAAGGAAAATTTCTTCACTAAAAGCACTGTCAAGCACCGGAATGGGCTGCCTAGGTCAGCAGTGAAATCACCATTCCTGGAGGTGTTTAAAAGCCATGTAGTTGTGGCACTGAGGGAAGTGAGTTAGGGGTAGCTTGGCAGTGCTGAGTTAAAGGTTGGACTTGGTGATCTTAGTGGGATTTTCCAGCCTATGGGATTCTGTGACTTGATGTTCAAGAGCCTGTATGCCCTGCAAGTGCACAAAACCTTTAAGGATAGAGTTAGATCATTAAAACACCCCAACTTTGATTATTCTTGCTTTTACAACCAATCCTATGCTAAACTCCCTCAGCACAAACATACAAGGCCAGGAGCTGCAAATTCATCACCTCAGCTTGCCGAAGACTAAGGAATCCAGGGATGTTTGCGTGCTGACTGGTTGTGTTACTTGGAGACATACAGAACTGGATCTGACAGATCCCAGCTGAAAAGTGTTTGAAAGAAGAACAGAAGCTGAATCTAAATAGTGTATGGACTCTTTCACATTGCATCTTATTTTTAATTTATATACTTGGTGAGTTTAAAATCATTAGAAATTGACTGTGTTCATTAGAAGCCTAATTTATGTAGGAGTGTTCAGATTTTGGCTGAGAAAGGATTCTCATGCAACCAAGACCTCCTGTGCAGAAGAAATAAATGTGACTTATTTAGCTGAATTTGGTCTGGACTTTACAGTAAAGTTTGCAGAAGTGTCAGTGTATTTAACTGTTCTAGATTCCAGTTACTGGTCCTCTCCCCTGTCTTCCAAAAAGGGGAAGGAAGAAGGTTAAATAAAGACAAAGTAAATACCAGTCCTCAAACAAAGCTGTGCTAATCCTTGTCCTTACAGCATCCCGTACATGCACACCCATTTCCTGTTGTTGATGTTAAACACTTTGAATATAACTTTCATTTCATTGTTCACTTCAGTGTTCCTTTTACATTACATTGACCGGAAAATCTCCAATCCATCACAACAAGCAGTGCAGAAGCAGAGCTGCTGGCTGTGCCGAGGGGAGGCTGCCAAGGAGCTGCCATCTTGGCCAGCAGAGATCTGATGGCTCCTGGAAGTGCTTGAAAAGTGTGAAAGTCATCAGTGGCACAGATGACCTCACCTCCATTGCAGTTTTTGCTGTGCTCTAATAGAGCAGAGTCTGTTTTTTCATTTGTTTGTTTTCTTTGGAATATCAGGAACAAGCAAGTCCTGTTCCTAACACTGGTATCCAGGGCTCCTGCCAGCTGAACGTGTGCAGGGTGGGGAGCTGGTCTGTCCACACTGTGGCCAGTCTCAGTGCAGACTGTGCAGTCAGGTCATCTCTGGCCATTTCTCTTTAAAAGCAATAATGTTAAGGATTTTATGTCACTCCTGAGAAAATGAAACCTGGAATGTCTCTGGTATTCCAAACAGGAGAGGGCCCTGAAAATATACATGGAAACCAGTTTTATTATAACACTAAAGAATTTCTGATTGCGAGTTCCTTTTGCCAATATAACATAAAGGACTGTGATACTGAAATGCAGGGTAGCAAGTTCTGGACTTCAAATAGTTTTGTGTTTGAAATCACTATTGTGAGATTTTGGTCTCAAAAAGCATATATGACACATTATTCAGCTAAAAAAGGCACCATGCTCTGGGAAAACTGTTTTAAGATGTTTTTGTCTCCTCGTCCCTCAAACTCTTGTCAGTGGCACAGCCACAGAACAGGGAGATGAACAGGGAGGCTCACAGGTGTTGGCATGAAGGTGGGTGAAGGCTCTGGTGAAGGCCAAGAGTGCTGACCTTTAAAGGTGGTAGAAGATCCATCTCTTTCTGAAAGGGCTTAAACTCTAGAGAATGAAATGTCACTTTATTGTGAAACTGAAATTGGCTGTCTTGTAACCAAGCCCTGCAATCAACAGGAAATGCAGATATTTCTTGTTGGGGATTGCACACTGAGCTGCTTGTGTCATTAATAGGTCACATTCTCCTGCTATACAGACCTTCTAGGTCTGTGCATTATATCAGCCAGGCTCAAGGTCTTTTGTTTTTTGGTTGGTTTTTTTTTTTTTTAATTTGTTTGGGTTGGTTTTGTTTTTGTTTTTTGTTTCTTTTTGTTGTTGTTTTTCGGGTGGGTTTTTTTTGTGTGTGTCTTCTCTGCCTTTATTTCATTTTACATGCTTTAATGCCAGTGCAGCAGGGGTGTGATATGATGGAAAGTGTCTAATCCCATGTGAGGTTTACTCTTTTTTTCATGATCATTCTGGCTTGAAGCTGGGTAGTGCAACACCACTGCTGTCTCTTCTGGTTCTCTTCTGAGCTCTGCTTGGTGGGATTATAGCCCATCACCTGTAGCAGGAAATGTTAAATTAGTGATCATTCAACTAACCTTAATAGAAGGTTATTAATATCTTGCTTAGTAATTAAGCTGGATCCAAGGCATATTTCATTAACTGAGTAATAACACGAGGAAAGAAAAATGCTGGCTTTTAGGCTGGTTTTCCTCTTGTATTAGGAAGACTAAACTGAAATGTTTTAATTTTTCTGTTTGATGGCTGTGTCATCTGTTAAACTTTTGGAAACATTTAAAATTAGCTAGGAGAATTGAAACATTGAAGCATCCAGTTTGTAGTTTTCTCGTTTCACCCTACCTCCCTTTTTGCATTCCTCTTGACATCTGTTTTGTACTATTTGTGCCTCACCACTGGACTCTGTCCTCACTGAGTCCTCCATACTCTGTGGTGTAACTAACTGGGAGCTTGATAATTTTGAGTTATTCGAATGTGATTTGAAACAGATCTTGTAACACAGAAGCAAGAGCAGCTGGAGTTTTTGGAGTCATTAAAAGAATAAATATGTTCCTAGCAAGTGGTACTTTTCAGGGATTTTTGAAGCGAGATCCATGTGTTGGTTGGATGGGTGTGGATGCACTGACAAGCTACAAAGAAAAAAGAATGAGAATTGTAGTGTCTGAATATTCTTTTGAACGTAGCAGCTTCTGGGCATGTTAGAGATTTAAGAATTAGAAGGGTGCTCAGGAGTTCACATCTATATTTGAGTATACACATGTGGATGTTGCTGATAAAAGGTAATTACACATCAAGAGAATTTATAGGCTAAATGGATTTAAAAATAAGTTATATAAAATTTATGATAAAAATGTGACTAGAAATTCACATGGAAGTCAGATTATTGTTGTGATTTGATGTCTTTCTCTAAAGCAATGTGCTCCTGCCTTACTCTGAGCTGCTTCAACACCAGCTGTGATTCCTAGGGTATAGAGCCATCATCAGGCTTTGGGTGGGAAGGTTCCTTGTAGATGTAGAGGGGTTCTCAGCTGGCTCAGGAGATAGTGATTGCTTTCTAAAATTAAAAGAAAAACAATAATGTAATAATGCTGCTTTTCATGCAGACATAATCCACCCTTTGGAGTGTGGCTTAAACCTGGCCTGTGATGTTTGACTTTTTATTAAGTCTTTGATCAGTTTTTTCCCATCCTTCTACATTAATCCCTTTTGATTTTATCTTTGCTCTACCTGATCTCTTCAAATTGTTTGTCTTTGGGTAGTTTTGTCTTTTAATTTAGTCTGATACTGATATTGTCCCTGATAAAAGTGTGCCATAAGCTAGAGAGGAACATAGAGCCCTGAGTAGTGGATCCCTTCCTCCCTTCTTCTCAGCAGTAAAAATGATATCAAACTTTGTTAGCTAAATGGTTTCCCTTTTCTGTATTATTGCAAATGTATGCATATGTATATACACTTGTTATCTGTATGTATACATAAAATATGTATATATTTTTATGTGTGTGTGTGTAGGTGTGTGTATATATGCACTTCTACTTATTAACATTTATTTAAATCATAAATCTGTTATTTAAAAAGTTACTTCCTCCAGTTAACAGTATTGAGGTGTGTTCAGGTGTATGTTGTGGAAAGGCTGTTTTAGAAAATATTTTCATATGAAAACAATCTGAAATACAGGCTAATTGAATAGTTTCTAATTTTTCTTTGTTCTGGACTTTTTGTTTTGGGGACATGGGAAAAGTCTGTTTCATTAGAATGGATTTTGGTATGAAAAAAGGCTTAAAGTTTTTTAGTGTTTGTTTTTGAAATGAGTCTGTCTGACTAAGAAGGTCTAAGGGTATGATGTGCCTATGCAAATACATGATCTTGAACTGTTATTTATTTGGATACCAGTCTGTGTGCAGACCCATTTCTAAGCATCTAGAATGGAGAGATGATTTAACAAAAGTCAGCAGCTCTCCTGAAAAGCATTTCCTTCCTCATCACAGGATGGGTTTTGTCAAGCTATTTTTGTGCATCTTTGCATTTCATCTCCCAGGTGGTAAAGTATAAATCTGTGGTATTGATAATTAAAAGCCTGTGATGGAGACTATGTTAATCCAGCCTTCCTTATAAGAATAAGGAATAATGTCTTATTGCTCTAATTCCATTAATGAAATCAATACTTTAATATATAATTGGATATCTTACCTTCTCATCTCCTGTGAGATAATTATGGAAAGCAACTCTTCCTGCTGTGTTAAGGCCAGGAAGTCGTGTCTGTGTAACTGTGGATGTAGGCACAGCCTTTTGGGAAACACTATCACAAACATTAGGATTCAAAATTATGATAGAAAAAGCTTTTTCAGCCCAGAGGTTTGTGTTCACATGCAGGTGATGCACCTTTGTGGTCAGTAAGAAAACACAGACACATTTCTCATCAGAGCATGTACTTGCTACTGTTTTCATGCAGGTGTGTACCCATTTTTTAAGGCCTCTAAATACTGTGCAAGAGAAAGTTATCAAAGTGTTGCAAGCTTTCCTGTTTTCCCAGCAAAGCAAAAGCATCATAATATTTTTCAATTTAGTCTGGTTCATGTACATACAAATTGCAATGAAGAGATGCTCTGTGGTCCGATGGCATTGGCCCTTTGCTCGTAGCCCAGTGTGGGGTTACCAGGCTGTCCTGTGGTCAGAGTGTCACACACTGCTGCAGGGGACACTCAGGGCAGAGTGTGCTGGGGATGGTGGGGGAGCAGGGCTGGAGTGAGGACTGAGCCTGCCCTGCTGGACCCTGCTGTGCTTCCTCACCAGCCCTGGCCTCTGCCAGAGGCTGCTACACCGGGCTGGGCTTTGGGGACGGCTTGTGTTGCTCCATGTGCCAAGTGAGTTAAAACAGAAAATGGAGAGCAAGAATCAAGGGGTGATTTTGTGGGACAGGCAGATTCAGGGGTCAGTTGCATTGTGCTATGACAGCTGAGACAGGACTTGTAACCCCTTTGGGGAAAAGATCTTCACAAAGAGCAGGGATTAATTTAATGAGCACCTTATGCTCCCTGCACAATATCCACTGCAATCTTTGCTTCTAATCCACTTATTATGGGCAAATAAATTTATCTATGGTCTGCTAGCTCAATTATTGCATTTTTTTTTGCCATGGAGTTCTGCCCCCACTTATACAATGATAATAGCTCTTGAAACTCTCAGAAATATTAAATCATTAATCTTGCTGCAGTGGTTAATATTTAACAATTTCTATTTGAAATGACTGGTGTTGCATAATCACTGAGGCTCACAGAGAACATAATGAGTATAATATTTGCAAACTTCCAGATAACATTTCATATTCAGTAGCTTTTATATGAAGTGTATAGTACTTTTCAGTAAGTAGAAGATCTAAAATAAAGTGAGGAATGATCCTTTGATTAACACAGTGAAGTATGGGGTAGAGCAAGAGATCTATTTTGTGGAGGCTGCCCCAGTCTTAATATGTAATTGCTTTTCCTACACTTTACTTTTATCTTTTTATTGCTTTTGGTCTGTATATCACAGTTGATACTGATTTGTATCAACTCAGGAGTATATTGATGTGTACTATATAACCAAAAAGGTTGCCTTTAAATAAGATATGAGTATTTTAGTTCCTGCTGACTCCACTCCTGCTGTACATTACCTGAATAGCCTTGCCATGGATGCTTGTCCTCATGGCCACTGCTTTGGCCATGGTTCCTGTGTGTTTTGGACCCACAGCACTTAGAGCCCACGCATAGTTGTTGTGTAACCTTCCCTCTGCAGTAAAACCATCTCCTGCCTCATTCAAGTTCACTTTAATCCTGTAGCCTTGCCTATTACTTCATATTATGTAATTTATAGTCTCAGTCCACTTTCCTTAGAGCTGGCCAGTGTTGGAAGTGCCACCTTCTGTGTTAATTTGTAACCATGTGACTGCAGTAAGAATCTCATAGTTGGTTGTTTAACAAAGGAGCTGCCCATTTGCTGTGTGTGGATGCAGTTGCATCCTGTCCATCCATGCACTGAAAGCATCAGTTAGTGTAGACTCAGGTCCACCAGGTCCATGCACAATTTTAATTTATCCTTCTCTTGTACAAAGCTGTATTCCAAATCCAAATGCTTTTCATTTTTACTTAATCTGTGTCCACTGTTTGGAGGGCTGGTACTTTTCAGTTTTATAGTTTCTTTTTGTGAAGTAAAGACTCGGTGTAGACTTAAGTAGAATCAAGACATGACTTCTTGAGTACAAATGAATGATGCATGTGTTTGGGTCCCCAGAATTCTAATTAGGCTTGAAGAACAGTCTGCAACATGTTCTAGTCTGCAACGAGAATCTTAGGAGATGTTACTCTCTGGGCAAAGTACTGATCTGACAGATCTCATCCCTGATTTGTGTTTTTCACAATGAATTCACATTTGCTGGCACTAGAATAGTAATTCAGATTAGTTTATCCTGTGGGGAGAAAAAAAACCTTACAAAAGACTGATAGAGGATAAGTAAACAGCTCAGTTCATAGCTCAGTGTGGTCTGGTCCAGAAATTTCTGTTATAGCCAGTGCTTTAACTTGTTGCTGATAATCCATACTGTAGCAGTAATAGGGGTTGGATTGTGCTTAGTCTGAGGGTGAAGAATGACTTTCATAAAACACCTCTGACTGTGCAATGTGGTGACAGAACTCATGGTCCAGTTTCTGGATAATAATGATGTTAAAACACAGCTGTTTCTGACTTTGAAATTATTGTTTAAAAAAAGTATCAGAAGTTATTTTCTGAAAAAAAGGCAAAATTGTATTTAAATGAGTCAAATATCTGCTGAAAACCAGTGAGTAAACATAAAAGATTTCAACACCAAGGGTTTAGTTTTAAAAGAGTATGAAATCAAAACTTGTGGATTTTGTGATATATATTCCTTATCTTTTCTCATCAAAGAAACAGTTCTCAGAAACCTTATGCTTGACCTTGCAGATTTGAAGTTGTTTCACTGGCTTCACAAGAGCGGGGGGCATGGACACTGGGGATGGGGGAGATGCAATCTTTCTTTTCTTTCTTTTCTTTCTTTTCTTTCTTTTCTTTCTTTTCTTTCTTTTCTTTCTTTTCTTTCTTTTCTTTCTTTTCTTTCTTCTCTTTCTTTTCTTTCTTTTCTTTCTTTTCTTTCTTTTCTTTCTTTTCTTTCTTTTCTTTCTTTTCTTTCTTTTCTTTCTTTTCTTTCTTTTCTTTCTTTTCTTTCTTTTCTTTCTTTTCTTTCTTTTCTTTCTTTTCTTTCTTTTCTTTCTTTTCTTTCTTTTCTTCCTTTTCTTTCTTTTCTTCCTTTTCTTTTCTTCCTTCCTTTCCTTCCTTTCCTTCCTTTCCTTCCTTTCCTTCCTTTCCTTCCTTTCCTTCCTTTCCTTCCTTTCCTTCCTTTCCTTCCTTTCCTTCCTTTCCTTCCTTTCCTTCCTTTCCTTCCTTTCCTTCCTTTCCTTCCTTTCCTTCCTTTCCTTCCTTTCCTTCCTTTCCTTCCTTTCCTTCCTTTCCTTCCTTTCCTTCCTTTCCTTCCTTTCCTTCCTTTCCTTCCTTTCCTTCCTTTCCTTCCTTTCCTTCCTTTCCTTCCTTTCCTTCCTTTCTTTCGCAATACCTTCATTGTGTGCAGCTTCTACCTTTTAGCTGAGCTTTGGAGATCCCATAAGCTATGAACTCTGTATGGCATCTGTCTGGGGTTTTTGGTCTCTAAATTGCTCATCTTTGACTTCTGTAGACTGGAAACTAAATCCCAGCTATAATTCTGTGTTACTGCTTATCTCTGGTTGACACTGGAAGACAACACAGCTGGATAAATAAGAGCCATGCATGTATTCTGTGACTTCTCTTGTTTCCTGAAGCTTCCTGGCCTGGTAGACAATGCAGAGCTCTGTTAAATGGCATTTCACACTTATTTGAAGTGCATGAAGATTAATCTTGTGGTGAACCTGTGAAATTACACAAGGGAGGGCTTGCCATTTGCAAACCCAAAACCTGAATATGGAGCAGAATGCAATCACTGACTGGAGAGTGAAACCCTAACATACACTCATGTGATTCCTGCAGCACATTTCACCTTTTATATTGACTGTCTGTGGATAGGGCTTGATCGCTGAAGGTAGCCCTTGAAAATCTTATGTTTAGGCTTTCAGCACAAAATATGAATTTCTCTTCCTAACAGTCTTATTAGTTACAAAAGTTCAAGTGCCAAAGTACAGTTTCCAACATGGAATAATTATTTATGCTTTTAGTTAGAAGTAAATTTCTTAATTGAAGTGAACTTATCTGAGCAGAAAAGGAACAGCATTTAATTCACTATGTGCTAATAGGTAGCTTTTCAACTCGTGAAAAGAGAGTTTATATTCGCATACATGGTGATTATAATGATAATGAGAGTAAGTTAAATATATATATACATATATTTATGTGTATGACATCATGATGTATACTTGTCTTGGGATCAAGCCAAAGGCAGTTGCTACTGTTCATCAAACCTGAGCTTTCTTTTTATTTTGCTTTATAGAAAAAACGGAAACAGAGCACTCAAGATGAAGATACAATCAGTATCTGCAGCCTGGATTCAAGTGTGAGTAATTTAATTTTCTCTTTTGCTCTGCCTCTCTACCCCCTGAAACTAAAATATGGCTGTTAGGAGTACTCTGAAATAAGCCTGTTCCATCTTCTCAGCTGTGCTGTTTTCATACACAGCATGAATAACTTCTTCTGCTTGTTATGAAAAAAGTTTGTTATATTACCTCTCTCATTTTCTGTATTAAACCTTTAAAAGAAAAATGATGTCATAATGACAGTTTATTGTAAAGCATTGAATCTCTTATTAGTAAATAATTAACATGTTAAAAAGGCTTTGTGAATGCAGGATTCAAATATAGACCTTTTATACTATGGGTGAATAGTGAAATTGAATGGGTGAATGAGAAATTCCATTTCAGTTGTCAGTGGTGGTTAATGCAAGCTGTAAGAACCAAACTCTTTCTGTTGATGATGGTGTGTGTTGAATCAAAGTATTAATGAGGGTAATTATGCAGTAAACAGTAATGTGTGTTGTTTTTCCTGTAAACTTGTGACATAAAGGTACACTTGAAGATATAGTTTCAAATCCATGGAACTGATATAGAGGTAGGAAAATTTGCCATTCCTTCTGTTCAGCGTTTTCATCAATATTTGCAGTGTTCTGTTTAGAGCCAGCTATTGAACCAGTTTTCCTTTTCTGTAGACCTCTCACATAGTACAGACAGAAAAAGAAATGGAAAAAATAGAGACTCAACAGTGCTTTAGTACTGTGGTTTCTTTAATGATCAGATGTTAATTTTGGTTTGAAGTATACCTGTTCTTTGAAGCATTAATTACATTTAAGGGCTCACCTTGCCTGGATGGCTGCAGATAAACACAAAGACTTGCAGGCAGTTCAAGTGAGCTGGGTAGAATCCAGCACTATTCTGGAAATCATAAACCCACAGTAGCCTGACCTTGTCTGTGAGCTAATGCTTCAATGTTAGTTCATCCCATCAGACCTGACATTGGGCCCAACTTCAAATGTTATTCCTTTAAAGGAGTTTGAAAGAAATTGTTATTCTTCAGGGAAAATTGGAAATTGTTGACTATTTATTTTTATTTTGGACAAATTGATAATTTTAGATGCTTAACTCTAAAAATGGAAAATGCTGGGTTTTACTATTATGTTTCTGGGAAAAGTGTGTATTTTATTCATGGGTGATTAGGACAATTAGGTAAAATTTCCTTGTGTAGAATCTGTTACACTGCTGTAGAAATACTTGGATAAATATAGCTTCTCCTTTGGCTAATAGCTAAAGATTTCAATTCTGCTTGAAGGGGACAATTTCTGCTAATAGAATTCCTGGAGGAGGGTGATCTAATGTGATCTTAGCTCTGAGTTTGCTCCATGGAAATACAGACAGAGCACTGAGCAGAGTGAGGTTTGTGGTTTTCTGATGAGCAATAGATACAGCAATAATAGTAGCTATGGTCCTTCATTTGCAGTTATTAAATACCACTTAAAATTTATAAAATATTATTTTCTTGGTATTGCTTTTCTGTGTAACCATTATTATTGCCAAAACAAACATGAATCTGAGAAGAGATAAAGTAATTCACTAAATGTTGATCTGCAAGACAATGAGTAATAAGAAAATAACTAATAATTGAATTTGGACTTTAATTAAAAGATTTGTAAATCCCTACTTTAGAGGGATCTTGTCAATAAAATGTGTGAAGAGCTGTTAAGAAAACTCTTCCCACTGTCATCAGGCCAGAATTTCACGGTTTCAATGTAAATGCATGCTGGAGTCTGTGTTAGAAAATAGGGGTGAGAAATGAATGGGTGAAGAAGTTTGAATCTTTCCTTACAGTGCTTCAGAATCACTCAGGTCACGAGGGTGGGGAATATCCCATGAGGATATAAAGGGTATGCGTTGCATCTTGAAGAATGATCAGTTTATTTAAATGTACAATTTATGTAAACATTAGTTGATTTATCTTTTTCTGCTTGAGATAACTTCAAGCTGGTCACCCCTTTTTTCTGTTCCCAGGAAGTGCTGATTGATTTGTGCTGTACAGGCTATATTGTCTCTTGTGTTTCTGAGCTTACTTTGCCCTGAACTCTTGCCCATTGCAGTTCTGCAGGTTCCTGTTCAGCATCTTGCTGAGGTGGAAGGTATCACACTGCACCAGCATGTGGCTGTGCCCTCCCCTCTGACAGCATTTGCTGTTAGGGCCAGTTTGCCTCTTAACTTAAGGAGACTTAAACTGTCAAGATGACTGACTTGGAGAGAGTAGGTGCCTTTGGTTAAGAAATGAGCCTGGCATGTGAATTTAGAACAACACCCTCAGGTTTTTAACTTCAGGTAATGGTTCAAGTGTGCCCATCAAAACCAGGTGCTGTTGACATTAAAACAAGTTGGGCAGGAAGAGTTCACATTTTCTCATGACTTGTGTTCCTGCCCATTAGATTATCATCCCCCCAAGTAAAGAAGGACTATCACCTTTGTGAGCCTCCTAGACACAGCAAATGAACTTTTATTTTTCCTTTCACATCATATTTTTCTATGATTAATGATAAAGACAGTGCTGAGAATGCAGCTAGACTGAATACCAAATGTATCGTGATTTTGGAAAACATTGGAGGGGTCTTCTAATTGCACTGTGGAATGCTGTGGCACCTAAGGGATGGCTAGGATCTGGCAGTCCATGGCTGAATACTTAGCTGTGGAAGCATTTTGTTCTCTGTGTGTGCTTAAATGTTATTTATATTGAGTAGAGATGTGTCTTTTTGTGTTGTGGGTTTTCATTTTAGGGAGCCATAGCTTACATTATAGGTAATTCAAGATTTCTGTTATGAGGCAGAGAGTTGGCTGTCTTTTGTCCTCATGTTTGTGATGGCAAATTTCAAAAAGAAGGAAAATGTCAAAAAGAATCAGTTCATACCTCACAGAAACCAGCTGTGGTGGTGTTATGCAAGGTCACTTTTCCTTTCTCTGTTGCCTCATGTACAGAGTAACTAATTCCCAAAAATGGAGAGGGGGCTGAAGAAAGGGGTGAGAAGAAGTGTCTAGAATAATTAAAAGTTTGGAACAGTTTCTGTTTAAAAAACAGTCAAATATACTGGAATTTATATAAACTGAAATCAAATATCCTGGGAACAAATTGGCATGTGATTAGTTCCATGAGAAATGGTCTGTGTAAGGTTATTTCTTCTCTTGGGACTACGGGCACAAAATAAAGCTGTTTGTAGGTTCTTAGCAAAGCAAAAGTGATGCCATTTCACCTACCACACAGTGGCACAATTCTGGTGCAGGGTGTTGTGGATACCAGAGGTTTTGCAGGAGTTCAAAAAACAAATAGGGTAAATTCATGGAAGAAAAAACTGCCAAGAGCTGTTAGACTGAGTGAAGCCATCCATCTGAGGAAGCCCTTGAAGCTGCATATTTCTGAGTCTGGGAGAGCAGACTGTGTGTCTGTCACCAGGTGTTTACTCTGCTTTCACATGCACAGCTTTTTTTCACTATTGCTGGGGAAATGGTGCTGGCCTGAGATCATCCTTAGCCTGTCATGGCCTTTCTCAGGAGACTTTGCTTAGCCCAATGCAATACCTTCCTTTCTTCCAAGCAATGACACTTTTGAAATTACTTAATGAGGGCTCTATGCTTAATTGGAATCTTTGGATTATAGTGTGATGTAAATAATTAAATGTTCAGGTTCTTTTGTCTAGCAACTCTCTTATGCCCTGAAAAAATGTAGCCTGAAAAGATCTGCCAAATTGTTTCTATTTTCAGTGAATGCATTTATTTTCCAGGCCTAAGAATATGAAAATTTGAATGCATGTGTTCCCTATTACACATTCAGATTTTCAGTGGGATAATGATAGATGATTGAATTTTTACAAATAATAAATTGGTAATTTTTTATTAAAGATTGTATGTATATAACAAATCAGTATATTAGGCTCTCCTGTGCAGCACACTGTCTGGTTTGCATGACTCCTGGTCTGCTCAGGTCTCCAGCTCCCTGAGCTGCTGATGTGAAAAGCTGGTGGTGCATTCACTCTGTGCTGGTTTCACAGCATCACCTCAGGGATGGACCTCGTTTTTGTGCTTGGCAGTGGAAAGATCTGGCCATCCTTACTGACTGACATTGCAGTTTGTGTAAATGTATCTGGTGGCCACCTTTGTTCAGGAGAGAGTGGGGATGGCAAAGAAAGAGGCTATTAACTATTTAATGACTTCATTACTTCATACCTTGGAAAGCAACATCCATATAGGTCTCCTGTCAATTACATCATGTGTCTACAGTCCTTTTACAAAAATAGATCTAAAATTTTTTTTTCTATGACTGACCATTGCCAGACATACCTGTCTTTTCCAAGGGAATAAGTCATACTGACATAATTTCCTTTCACAGGAAACACTGCTTGGAGCTTTGCTGACTCAGGACAAGGACTGGTAACCTAAGCATGTTAAATGATCTTTGTATTTGTTTAGTGATCTGGACTGGCATTGATGCTTCAGGAGTTGATAAACTGGCTTATTAAACTGACTGGTTGGACTTGGCTCATTTTATTGCCAGCTTAAATAAGTGGATTTGCAAATCTCCTCAATGTCAAATAGTGTGTGATAACTTGTGACAGATGTGGCCAGCAGACTGTGAGGGCTGAGTGCATGAATGGACAAGGCCATAACAGTCAGGAGTTTATTTAAAGGGAGGTGTGCCCAAAGCCATATCTGACATGGCTTTGTCCATGTTGGCCTCCACTGGGAGGCTTAACTCAGTCAATGGACTTGAGTCTGTCCAGTTAACTCAGCCAGTGATGTTTCATGCTTGTGCTCTTAGAATGGTGATAGCTTCTTGATTTGTGTATGCATAATGATTTACAGACATTATGTAATTAACCTGGCTTACATAAACTTCAGATTTTATTGCTTTCTCTTTAAAGGCTGGGGAATCGGGGCATGTAAACTGAGACAGCTTTAATGATCAGAGAGGGCAAAGTATTTTTTTGTATTTAAAACACCTCAATGAGCCCTGCTCTATATTCCTCTTGTTGCAGACGTTCTCTCCTTAGTTAAATTCTGAGCAGCTTCTGGATTATTTCTGTCTGTGCTTTTGCTCCTTGTTGCTGCTGTGACTTTTGTTCTTTCCTCATAACCCGGCTTTGAAACGTGGTTCTTCATTCAGTGCAACCTTGTCCTGAGCCTGGTGCAGCCCTGCAGGGCTGTGCTCCTTACTCAGGCACAGGCAGCTGGTTCTTTCTTGTATTCCATAGCTATTAAATAGAGTTAATACATCCCACTGAGCAAAGTGGTGGTGAACACTGTTATCTGGAGATTATTGCCCAGAGCACTCAGCAAGGTACTTAACAGCACTGCATTTTTAATGGCTGTTGTAAGGGGGTAACTGCATAGCTGAAATCTTGTAGTGGTGATGATATTGTGTGCCTCATATGTCTGAGCTCTGTAAAATCATAAGTAACTCAGGAGATTTCCAGAACAAAAAGCTGGGAAAACCTATTACAAAAACTGGGCTTTTCAGAATAAAATTATACTTGAGCAAAATTCAATCCAGAAAAAGAATGAGGACAATGGTGTGCAGTTCTCCTCTGCAATTGATTGTGTGCAGATTTGTTGTAAACTCATGAAAGTTGCTGTTGTTGTTATTTTGAGAAGGAACATACAACAAATACATGATGAACTAGACATGTAAAGGTAAAATTTCAGAAGAGCTATTTATTTTTGTTCTCTATGGAACAGTTATCATTTCTGAAAATTAAGCTCTGCCAAATAGTCGCTTATCACTGAGCGAACTGGAAATGTCTTATTTCTACTTGCAAGTTATTAAAATTTGTCCCAGTATAAAATACAAACGAAAATGTATCCAGACTTCAGCTACATTTGCATACACTAGACCAGAGTTCATTAATTTTGATTGCTTTTAGTGCAAAGTGATCATTTATTATGTATTTAATAGTCGATACAGCTGAAACATTATTTGACCTAATTAAACTTAATTATAAATTCAATTATATTTGATTGCTAAGGTATGGCAAGCTAGCTTTATAAGCTTAGAGAGGATTACTTCCACATCAGCTTATCAGAGTCAAGATAATGAAAATATATATTGTATCTGGGTCTTTTATTTCTCTAAACTGTGGTCTGTTGCATGTTCGTAGTATAAAAGGTCTTCAGCTTGCCCAGTAAGATGTATACAATATGTTGGAATTATTCATAACCTTTGAATATTGCTATGCAGCAGGGTGGTCAGTGCTTATGTGGATTCAGACTTCATTATACAGTGACTACTCTTAATCCATTATTAATCCCTCATATCATTGTCATAGACTGCACCCTCAGCTGCTGGCATTATTTGGAGTAATGTTCTGTATCTTAAGGCTCTGTTTTGTTATTCTCTTGCTATTTCTCATTAGAGAAGGCCCACAATGCTCTATTGGAAAAATGTGTAAATTGCTGGTCAGGCGGCATTTTTCCCCCTCTGCATTCTAGGATGATCTCGGAGTTCCTGTGTAGTTATACAATTACTCTTTATTTATGTGAACAATTTCTCAGAATTTGGTTAATAGTTCCATTACATCTCAAGGATTATTTTGGTGAAGACAACAAATATGTGATGAACATCTTCAGTGCGAATCTGCCAGTACCAATATGCCAAACCTTTGGAAACACACACCAAACATTCTTGAAACATACTTGGGAATTGAGTAAGAAAATGTATCTCTTGTATGTTTTCACCCTGTTTCTAGAAATTAAAGCTGGTCTATAGATACCTTAAATGAAGTATGATCATTAAAACTAACTTTTTTAATGGTTTAACTCAAAATATAGCACTATCTTATTGTGACTTGCTGGCATGTATTTGTCTGCTCCTATTTAAATTAATGTGCAAGGCTTTATTTGATACAACATCATCAATTTGTTGTATGTACAGTTTCGTTTCTTAGAAATTCTTTATTTATACAGTTCTTGGTATTTTGCAGTCTCTGAGGGGGAAGTGAAGCCATAGAAAGGTTTTGTTGGGGGACTTGGTGGGGAAGTTTTGTTGGGGAACTTGTTGGTTCCTAGAGAATTATTTTTCTTCAATTTTTTTTTTCCTGATGAGGCATGTTCAGTTTTACTGTTCTGAAATTGAAATGTGTATCACTGTGGAGCAAGAAAAATGTGATAAAAACCCAAACCTGATGATTTTCAGACACTGCAAAGCTATCCTTTATACTTTGGCCATGGGGTATAATTGTTGATCAAATCTTAGATTATGATAAAGTCTTGGGAACTGTGGAAGGCTTCTGATAAAAATCTGGAAACAGGTTATACCAATTCTTAGGTGGGGTGCCAATTTTTTCTTCCCTTGGCTATACTGATAAAAGAGAAGAAAAGGAGCTAAGGTTTCATCAAAAACATCCACTCAGTCTGTGGACTTAGCTCTCAATAGCAGCAAATTACCTCAGTGAGAAATAATGAATGGAAGATAACTTTATCTTCAGAAATATGAAGATTTTGTAATTCTTGTAGTATTTGCAAGTAACACAGTTTATCCTTCTGATTCAGTCAAAAGTGGTGCATATAAGTCTGTGTTCTGTTTCAAAGAATTGTTTTGTATAGCAATAACAGTGTAATTTATGATATTTTACATAACAGAAAATGGCAACTGAAGTTTGAATTCAGTTTAAATTACTTTTGGGTTACAGAGACAGGCTTGACATTTGCTTATTTTCCACATGGCAAATTTGGGAGCATTTGTGAACTGAAATTAGCCAGATGTTATTGGCAGCTATGAAGTTGGAAATGTATTAAGCAATGTGTGTAGTGGTTGGTTTGATGAAAGCTTGCAGGGCAGGTTTTCATAATGAAATTCAATCAAGTAATGAGTTACAGTAATTTGGTTTATTTAGAGGTCAAAATAAACCCTGATATTAGTTCTATAGAGATAAATAACATATAATGCCATGCATTTTCTAAAATTAAGTTTTATACATCATTATTGGTAACTGTATTTTATATTGAATTTATAATATGGACTGTGCAGACATAATTTGTAAAAAAAATGATGGCACCACGTAAGCCATGTGCTGTGTGTGGCTGGAGCCAAAGAGTTGAGGTTTTTCAAGTTATGTTAAACTTTTGACTGAAGCAGTCTGCCTATATTCTATGGAAGAAGGAAAGGATGGCCCATTCATCCTCAAATTCATCCACTGGGAGTGCTTGATATAGTCCAGTGCTTACTGAATTCTGGAGTGGAAGCCAAGTCAGGATTCACTGAATTAGCATGGCTGTATAGTACAAGTCCCTACAGTTTTGCAATGCCAGCTACATTTTGGCTGTGCCTCTAGAAGTGACCAACCATGACAGGAAATAAAGTTGGTACAGAAGGACATAAATACACCAGGATGCCTCTCTACATCATAGCATTAGGACAGCCCTTGTAAGGGCATTGTCCCATCCATCTCCTGGTGGTTGAATTAGATGATAATGGAATTATTCATTACAGATAGTTTTGCATGGTCTTTTTTTAGAAGCCTCTGCTACTCCTGCAGGCAATCCAGCTTAGAGCTTCTCTGTCTATTGTTAACAAGGTTTCCCAGTCACAAACCAGTTGAAGGCACTATCTTACACCACATGTAAGCATTCAGATCAGTATAAAATCCCCTGAACAGTAGGGGCAGGGGATCCTATATGGTACTTTTTACTGTAGCCAGGGCCTACAGATAACCATTTCTTTCAGATGATGCTTTTTCCTTAGGTAGGTCAGAGGAGGTGTTTTTGTTTCAGCTAATTTGAAGCTAAAGTAATTTTATCAATATGTTGAGGTGATTTTCATTAAATAATAGATAACATCTGCTTCCATCTTTTGAAGAAACTTCTTATACTAGGCTTGTGTTTTTTTAAAACAAGCTGCATCTTAGCAGGAAAGTCATTATCAAATAACTTCTTCAGCAAGAGCTTAGCAACAAGGAAAACAAAGAAAAGCTTACTGTTAAACATTTTCTAGTAGGTACTTCCTAATTTTAGCTGGTGAAAGTAGTTTTTTTTTAAAAGGAGATAAGAAGTTTCACTCATATTTGTGGTTACATGATCTATTTGGCTTGTTTTTATTCCCTCACAAGCATTAAGTTTTCTGTGTACCCTTCAGTGGCTCATTGGACTTCTCTCTTGATCAGATCCTTATCTGAAAAATGCAACAAATGTGTGTTTGTTTTCCTGACCTGCTTTGAGACCAAAGCACAGAAATTCCTGGGGGAGTGTTCTGCAGTGCCAGTGCTGTGCCTGCAATGGGAAGGGCACATCCCAATGCCCCGCTCCAGTGCAGGGCAGTGTAGGGACACCTAAGCAACTGAATCTTACAACAGACAAGTGTAACAGGATTTGTCATAAAAGTTTCATACCTTTCTCTGGGGTAATCTTAGAATGCTGTGGTAATGCCACAATAATCCTAGAAAATGATGTCTGCATAGCAGTGATTTTTCAATTCATCTTGTAGCCTTTAGGTCCTCTTATCTCTTAGGGAAATTTTTATTGTTTTTTCTATCATTCTGTTATCACTGTAACTCTGTAATCAGGACAGCTGAAGGGTGTCTGCTTACAGCTGCTGGCTCTGTTGTGCACCTCCACCCTGTGCCCTTTCCATGCTTTCCCCACAAGGGGAAAGCCCTCAGCAAGTAGAAGCTTAAGTGTTTCTAAATGCTGCTAGAGCATTTTACAAAAAAACATAATGTTATTTTTTCCAAGAGTATGAATGTGTTTGTCAACAGTATATTAGCATGTCGCCTCTGCTGCTGATGAACAAAACTGCAAAAAAAAGAGAACTAAAACTTGCAGAGTAATACTCTTGGTGGTTTAGATACACCCACTAACATACAGAAGACTGAACAATAGAATTTTGTGAAGTCATCCCACCTGGATGAGGACAGAACATCTCTAGTAGTAACTTATGAGACATTTACACTTATTCAAACTTCTTCATTTAAATGACTACAAAAATGAATCAGCAAAAAATGAAAAAAATTTGCTGTAAACCTGCAAGGTTCATTCACACAGTTCTGCATTTGCAGGATAAAATGTAAATTGGCTGCTGTAGTAGAGGATTTTTGATTTACTTCCACTATATTCTCTTCTGTCTGATCTGTGATATCAGCCATTAGTTGGATTAAAAGGTCCATTTTTAAATTGATCTGTAATTCTTAAGGCAATGTTTATTACAATCTAGCTGATATTTTCACCACTGTTCTCGAAGAAACCAATACTGAAAGGATTTGACTTTGTCTTGGGCAATGTTCAGACTTTCATCTACTATTTTTGTACGTAAAATACATTATTTAAACTGTATATATTTGCTTTGTACTTCTGGTAGAGGTTGCCCTTTGAGGTTTGTTTGCCTCTAAGAGCTTAATCCCTTAATGGAGGAGGGATACACTTGATTTATCTCAGTCAACTGGCTTCTTTAGTGAACATTTGATAGAATTGGAAACAAAACCCCAGTCTTTTAAAGCTCTCCTTCCTGGAATGCAGGCAGTTTAGCTGCCAGAGGTATTCCTTTGCATTGCTTAGAATTTTATGCCAGGTTTTTCTAAAGATGTTTAGATAGTGATGAATGCATTCATCTGCATAGAATTGTCAAAGGTGCTGAAGCATTTAATTTCCAAATCTTACTGTAGGTAACTTAATATATTTAAATATCTGTTACTGTGTGCTTAATGGTTCTACTCAATTTTAACTCACTGTGAGAATGAAATTGACTTTTGATTTGATTTTCTAAAAATGTAATTCAGAGGACAGCAACAGTCCACTCATCTGGCTATTCTTTAGCATGTTGATTAAAAACACTTAATGAGTTTTTGTGTATTTCCTCTTAAAACTTATAATTGAGATCTTTCCTTTCCAAATTACCTTACTGTACTGAATCATGTTTGTAAAGAAATGTAAATTTGTCATCCTTGTCTTTAAAACAAACTTGATCTTAATATCTTCAGGGCACTTACTTGGTGAGGCATCGACAGCCTGAGCGACTTATCTACTTGATAAAGTAAAACAAAGCATTATAGTGCTGTTGTGAATATTAGGTTTGTCCTGTATCAGCTGCCTCTTACTGAAATAAATTTTCTATTTATGACCATTTAGTTTTACAGTCCTGCAGAGAAACAACTGATTATTAAAGGTTTCAATGATCCATTTTACATAACGCAAGAATGTGTTCCTGCTGGTACAGCTGGTGGCTGTGTAGGGACCCTGGTAATTACAGAGAGTGCCTAGAGGACTGCTGGAATTACTGCTGGAATTACAGTTCACCTGCTTAAGGCCCAAGTTCTGATTCTGTGGTTTTCCTTTTCAGTGTTTGAGGTGAGTTCTTCACTGAAATGTAAAAACTGGTTATGTGTTTTTGGGCCTTTAAGGAATCCTCCATCTTTCAAGAGGTCTCACTGGCTTTGTTGTAGCTTTCAATTATGAGACAGGCAGTGGCAGGGTAGGATAGTTGAGGCTTAAATATATAAGCTTGGTCAAGATCTTTTGTGTTCTTGTCAGAACAGTTACTCTCCTGCAAAGGTTAGTGAAGACCTTTCAAAATAAATTAAACTAATTGTACACTTCCAGAACTTCAATAATGAACAAAACAAATGCAAGCCCTTAGCTGGAGGGGGAGAAGCTGGCAGTAAATTCCTTCTTCCTGTGAAATTAATGAAATTACTTCCAGAAACTATTGATTTCATCTAAGGAGTAGGAACCCAGATTGTGTGAAAATATTAACATAGTTTGAATAGGCATAGGGTCTTATTTATTGCTTATAGATATCGATGTATCAGATGTTTCATCTTCTAAATCAGATATTTTTTGTCTAATTTCCATCTATTGTTGGATCCAGAGGTGGTCAGGGATGTGTATGTTATAGAATGGGAACAGGATGAGACTTTGAAAGAGGCAAACTGTGTCCAGTGGGTTTGTCATGAGAGCAAAAGCATTCTTGGAGATACTACACAAGTTTTTCTAATACTATTTACTAATTAACCATAATTAAAGTTCTGAAAGTATTTATAGGTAGTACAGAGTAGTTGGATGAAGTGTTTCTTACCTCTTTTATGGAAGCTCTGTAGTTGCTTCTTAATTAAGACAAATGAGTCAACTTTGAGGCATAAAGCTGAGAGTTGTAAAAGCATTGTTGTGTTGGGATATGTTGTTTACATTATGTTATTCATGGTATGCATTGTGTTGTTTCTGGGAGATTCTTTGTTTTATATTCTGGTGCTTCTTGCTTACAGCATGTTTGCTGTGCTTCTTTTGTGGCTTTTTTTTCTTTTGTACCATCACTTAGAATAGCATACTGACTTCCTGCACTCTGTATGAAATGTGCTCTGAATTCAAGCAGTTTGAGTGTTTTGATGTTTGAAGACATTTTTGCTTTTTTAACCTCTTGTCTGAATAAGCAACTTTTTATGCCCTTTTTGCTCACATGAAGTTTTTAACACTTATGATAATGATAATGAACTTGCTGCCCATATCTATGTGGAATTGGCCAAGGAAGTGATGTGGAGGCTGGGTTTGACATTGCCTGAAGTTGTTTGTGGTTACAGAACATATTTCTCATGAACTTCATCTATCACTTACATGTTCTCTGGCTTGGTTTTGTGGTTGTGAAATGCTGATGAGCTTATTTTTCCTTAGTGGTACTAAGAAAATTTATTCATTAAACCTAAAGGAATATGGAAATGTTACTGAAATGGAAACTACTATTCTTGTATTCATTTATGATGTAATTGAGCTTGGTCTGGGTGCAGAATTCCAGGACCTGCTGTGGTTGAGACAGTCTTGATGCAGGATGCATAGCTGTGGAGTAAGCAAAGTAAAAGCAGTGCCAGGAAGTACTTTGGTACAAATTTGTTAAAATCAGTTTACTGCATGAAGTCAATGCAATGGTCTTCTGTCATCAAGTAAGAAGGAAAAGAAAAACCCCAAACCCCAAAATGATAAGAGCCCTTAGAGCACAGCTAAATGTACTGATCTCTGAGAATACTTTCTAGCCAGCACCTGTATTAAATTCTCACTTGAACTATTCTGCACACAGGCTTTCCAAATGTCATTTACAGAAGTTCCAAAATACACTACCTCATCGGAGACAGCTAGTATTTGTTGCCCATTTGTTGCCTTTTTCATCATTCCTCTACCTTGTATTTTTAAATTCAGTGATTTTTCTAAGAGGAATCTTGGGCCATGGGTAGGATTAGGTGCCTGACTGGCAGCTTTTGCCTAACTCCTCAGGCAGTTAAGATAGTTTTTCCCCTGGCAGGGAGACTTTTTCTTTCCTGTGTCTAGGGATATGACATGGCACGATATGAATGAATGTTCTCTCCCATCAAATGAGATGCCTTTTTCCCAAAGTGATTTCTTCAGCACCAACAGTAGAGCTATACTCTGATTCTTACTGTTGTCATCTTTTAGTGGTTTTTATTTACATTAGCAGAAAACATACATAATGTCAACATATTAATAATTTTCCATCCATTACTTAAGCAACAATGTATCTCTTGCTGGATATATTTTCTCACATTTGTCACTTCTTAGTGCTCTTTAAAAATAACTTCCTCTTTGTGGTGTTCACTAAAGTAGGCTAAAAAACCCTCTACTAGTGAGAGATACAGATCAGGACATCTTATAAAGTAATTCTCAACATTAAACAGACCACAAAGTTGTAGATATGTAAGTGCTGGATGGATTTACTGGTAAAGCTCTCATCTTATAGTCTCCTTTTATTGGCCTTAGTTTAAGAAGCAAAGAATTGGTGCACTCAGCAGCATTCAGTTTTTTTTCTTGTAACCTGATGTGTGAGGTCATTCCAAAAAGTAAACCTATATGTAAGTGGGAAAGGGAGAGTTGATAAAGCCTTTATGAAACAGTTGCTATGGTATATGTAGGTACAGCTACACTGGTAATGAAGCTATGACAGATTTCATTTTGCTTTGCATCACCTTCTACTTCTTAGAAGTAACTCCAGAAAAATGAGTTGAAATTTCCCATTACGTAAAGAAAAAGGAAATGGAAGGAGGAACAAATTGTTAGTGGTAACATTAATATCTTTTGTCTGTTAAAGGATCATCAGAAAAGCTAAAATGTTATAGCTCTCCCATGTGGAAGCTTCTATATGGAAAAAGTAGGTCTTATCCTTGGGGATTGCAACAGGTAATGAAGGAACCCTTTATTGTTCTCAGATTGCTGTCCTTTCCTGCTGTGGAAGCAGGTTGAGCCAGCCAAGCTTGCAGTTGTGAGTTTGGAATGGCATCACCTGAAAATAGCTTAAATGGCTTCTTTCTCCTTTATAGGATTAATAATGACTTGAATTGATGCTCACGTACAGCAAAACTGAATCAACAGCAACTCTGTGCAGCTGCAAATGGGTGCAAGTTACCCTGTGAGCAGCAGTCACTGGCACTCCTAGGTTCTGGTAGGTATGATGTAATGTAGCTGTAAGGTTACAAAAGTCACTTGTGCTGGTTTGTTTAGGCAGATCATTTGTGAATAAATCAGCTGATGCTTTGCAATACTCAGTCAGGGCAGTTAAAGCAGAACCCAAAAATAAGCATGTAAAATCTGCTGTTACTTAACAACAAAAATAAATGGAAGGAAATGCTCCAAAAATAACTGGGGATTTTTTTTTCTCTATACCCCTCCAAAGATTGTTCTTTAAAATACAGAAGTTAAATATCTGGCCTCATCTATGGGAAAGTGGCTTGTGCTGAGCACTAGAAGCTGATCAAGAAGAGAGGTTACAGCAATGACATTCCTGTCATGAGTCGACGAATCCATGGAGTTGACACATTCCTGACCCTGGCTTTCCAGCTGAATTGGTAGTTGAAATGCTGATACAGTGAACTGAGAGGTTCCAGCTGAGACTACTTGGAGAAGCCACATGAATCATATGGCTTTAGACAGAATATTTAAAATAATTCTGAGACAAAAAAGACTAAAAATGGAAAAGACTATTGTTTATTAGGTAAGATAACTATTCTCACTGCTTGTTCAGGTAAAGCTTAGCAGCAGACTAGACCCAGATGGTACCAGTGGCTGCCAGAGGCACCCTCATGTCTCTGTTAATTGGCATTTGCCTTTCCTCTTTTACCTCTCCATGTTCTGTAGCAATAAAAGAGTATTAAAGCAAGCAGCAGTGGTTTTTGATACTCCTTGCCATGCTTAATTGTGTGCTGCACTCAAGTGCGTGCTGGTTCCACTTCATTAATTAATTCCAGGCTGCCAATTACAGGAGGCAGCTGAAATACAAACCTCTTGTCTGTGCTGACACCTCCCCTCCCCCTGTCAGGTGTGACAGCTAAAGCCCTGCGTGACTCAGTTCAACAGGAAGAAGAAATACTGCGAGATTTAATTAAGAAAAGGTGTCTTTGAAGTTCCTTCCCCATCCCCCTCATCCTCTGGTTATTTCCTGATATATTTTTGGGGCCAGCTTTAGCAAGTTTAGGAAGGAACAGGTTTGGAAAACAGAAGCATACTTCCTGAAAAGAACCATTAGAAACTTCCAGCCAGTTTCACAAACAAGACATAATCCTCACCCTAGAAGAACTGAACACAGTAGGAAAGAAGCTGTGGTCTTAGGTAGTGGAATTCATTCACATATGGAAAAATATTTAACAAAATTGTCATATAAGAATCTTGAAAACTGTGATCAAAGTGTTATCTCTTGGAAATATATCTTTAGTATTCTTGCCCTTTTTTTGGTAACATTTTCATACTGAGATGGATAGCAAGTCATAGTGAAGGCTGCTCATCTCCTTAACACCAGAGATAGGATCAGGTTAAAGATTTCCCTCTTTCTACTTTCTCTTTTTGCAAGGAGTATCTTTGTTTGTAGTAATTTGTTAATTGGGTTTATCTCTGCTACTATGACTTTTGAAAATTTTTAATATCTCACTCAAAGCTTCTTTCTCATGATCTGGGTACAAATGTAAAAATTGACTAACAGGATTTTTGATTGCCTTGGACCTTGCAGAGAATGGGGGAATATTACAATTCTAATAGAAATTTTGGGTCAGAAGCTGATTGATTTTGAGATTTTTGCTGATCAAATGCTGCAGGTGTTGAGAAAGAATGTGAGGGCAAGGCAATGATTAAAAAAATCCAAACCTGTACCCCTTGAGCTACCCTCCTTGAGCTATTGTGTATTGGGGAAAAAATATCTGAATCCAACCTCTATTGTAGATACACTGTAGGTATGTAAATGTATAACTCAGGACAGAAGAAGAGGTGCTAGTTGGGTAGGTAGCAATGGTAAAACAAGTGCAAAGCATTAGACTGTGCCTTCCATAAGATCTGTTGCCAGTTATTGTATCTTTCCCATATGTGCAAGTAATATCAGACTAGTGATTTAGTTTCATACAGATCAGGGAGGCTGCTCATGTTCAAAAAGGTCTTTGTAGCTTCTTATTTCAGCTGTTTGGCTTATTCATGTGATGTGGTTAATATATCCTGCAATGACACATTTAATGCACATCTGCTGTTAGATAGCACGTACTGAAACAAATGGCACTTCCTGAACTAACAAAATAGATGGATTCTTACTGTGGCAAAACTGCAATCATTTGGATAGCTATCCTTTAGTTTAATAAAAATACCAGATCTACAGGAAGCAATTAGGAACAGAAGCAGGTAGTCTCTAAGTGTTTGTACAAAAACAAACCCACCAAATTCCAGGGAACAGTATGTAATAACATACCTGTGTTTCTACTGCAGATATGAGGTGCATTCCAATCTTTATTGTACAGCTATGCTTTTATGAAGCTGTCCTTTCAGCCTTTCAGTTTGGATTCATCAGTGCAAGGGCTGGACATTTCATAGGACTTAACCCTTTTTTCTTGTGGATTATCATTGCAACTCCCTTGAACACCCAGCGTGTGCTCTCTCTTCCTGGGTCCTGTTTTGCTTTAGGGAGGAATGGAGTAGTGAATGCAAGGGGAGCTGGCAGACCACGCCGAGAACACCTGTGCCATGTGTGGCAATGTGCTTCAAGTACAACCCAAGGATTAACATTTTTCCTTCTGCTTTATTGCAACATGTTCACATGCCAGCAGTCTGCTCACTTTTTTGTCCCACTTGTTTGCTACTTGGTTTAGAATAAGATAAGTACAGAGGCAGTGAAATGTTATCATGTTTCTAATGGATAATTATTAATCAAAATGAAAGTGCAGAGTTCTGCTGCCTGGATAAACATAGGCTTTACTCCTTTTGTGCATTTTAGTTTCCTTTTCCTCTTTCAACTTTTATAGGTGACAAAATATTTTTGCTTCAATCAAAATTAGCAGTTCTGGATGGTTACAAGTTTGTTTTCTGTTTTTATTACGGAAAGCAGTTCTTTGTTCAAGTGCTTGCAAGCCCATTTCCTACAGCTAATTTAGTTACCAAGCAGTGTTATGTAACCTGTTCTCTTCTGGAGCAGCCTAGAACTCGTACATAAACTCGGGGTTTGACAGCTGAGGAGTGAAATAAGATTCCTTAGGAGGGATTTTTCAAAAAAATCCAAGATCACTTGCATGTCTACTTAAAATGCTGCTTGTGTGCAGGGATGAAGATCACGTTAAGGACTCTGAGAATGTTAAGTAAATGAAGGTCATGTTAAGTTAAAGGACTGTCTCTGGGAATTTCATGCTGGGCAGTGTAGTGTGTAGGTTGGTGGTGGGGTATTCATGGTACAGAGCCTTCAACACTAAATTTGTTCTACCCATCAATTAAGGAACATATTGCCTCTCATAATACAAGAATTCATTTAATGTGACAATGCTTTCTCTTCTAAAATTTTTTTGCTGTGTTCTTGAATGGCATCAATATCACCTGAGAAGTATGGACCTTTTATACACCCTGTATCTAATTTTCTATATTATTTACCATTTTCCTAGGTAATCGCTTTGATCTGTGCTCCTCTTTGCATTGCTCTAATGAATTCTATTGTGTATCAAAAAGAAACTACAAAGGCTTTTGAAAGGATAGATAAATAATTTATCCCAATCCCACAAACCTGCCATTCAGGTTGTTCACTTCTGTTCCTGTCTGGTCTAGAATAAGAGCCTTCATTCTCAACTTCATTTTTATTTATTTACTTTTTTAATCTGTGTGCTTTTCTCCTGCTATACATCCCCTTGTTATCAGAAGAATCTTGCCCAAAAGTTACATGTTGGTCAGAACAAACTTGTCAGCTGTTAATGTTCCATAGCCCTGAGGGCAGTGCCTTGCTTTAGAAGTACATGGCTTCTCTATTCCCCCACTATACTCTGTTTAACATGCATTCTTAAAACAAAGTCATTTTAGGGCTATGGTTGATATTTAAGTCTCCTCATGTTGTTCTACTGTCATTTATATTAACACTTCACTGCTTCCTAGTGTAGGAAATTTATTAAGAGTTCATGGTTTTGTGGGGATTTGAAGACACCATATTTGATGTCCATGTAATTTAACACCAATCCCAATTATATAATAAAATCAGAATGTTTGCTAAAACATCATGCTTTTGTGTTCAGTCAATTGCTATATTTCCAAGATTATTGGATACAAGAAGTATGTTCTGATGCAGTTGTGAATTTTCTTAGCTTTTAAAGTAGTAAACAATATTTTCTCTGTGATGGTTCGAATTACTTTGAGACATTTTTCCAACTATTGACTCTCTCTGCTGTCTTGGGAACTAAATTAACTGTGATCATTAGTCACCTGTCCAAAATTCATAGTTGAACACTTGTTGTGTGTTGTGGTTGGAGATTTGGTAATGACCCCATAAAAGCAGGATGAACTTGATCAGTGTCAGAGAGCAGTTTGTGGTTAACAGCTTGACCAGAGAGGAGACTTCAGAAATTACAGCTGGCTTTCTTAAATCAGGAGAGTATTCAAGAAAACTGTTTCTAGTTTATATTTCTGTGGCAATTAAAACTTGTTATAGTAACTTCTGTACCATGGGATGGAATTACATCATTCTATTAACACTTGGGAACACAGTTATTTTGTAACTTTAAATAAAACCTTTTTTATTCCCGGCAATGGTTTCTCCATTCCCTAATCCTTGATAAAGGGATATGAACAAAGGAGTTCTGTCTCAGAGTAAGTTGTTGTTGTCTGTTTGAAGATGTTATGTCCCATTTCAGCTGTCTTTTGAAGATTAGTCACATCATGACTTCATGCCACACCATCTTTAAGGATACAGGTCAGCAGTGCCGTTGTACTGGGAGTAGAGTAGCTCTATCAGTTGTTGAAGCATTACCAGTTTTTGCAAGGACATTTCTTTTTGAAGTTATAACGTGGTTTTCCTGCCTGCTCTTAGGGGGAGGATGTGGGCAACAGAAAGATGATTTAGTTTGTGTTCATTTTAGTCTGATGTGTTTGTACAGTAGGTCACTGCATAGGGGAATTGAACAAAATTTCTGAAGATATTAATGGACCACTGCAGTGGAATACTGAAATTTGCATAATCACTGTAACAATCTGGATTGCAAGGCATTGAGTGATCCAAGGAACTAGTTAAGGACCAAATGTGGAGGTTTTCTGCACAGGGTGGTCAGTCAGTATTGCAGTGGGAAAAAAAGACCTCTCAGGTTCAAGGCCGCTTCACTGCAGTGGATTTATCAGACTCTTGTTTCTGTTTGTAGTCTCAGAGTTTTGCTTCACTTTCACCACTCTTTCCCATGGATGTCTTGTGATCTGTGTCAAACAATTTTTATTTGCTTACCTTTGGGGCTAGAAACACTGCTGGCACATCCTTGGCTGTGGTCTGGAAAAGGGTACATGAATTGTAATTTTCATGCTGCTGATTTAATTTCCTAAAGTTGTTAGATTTCATAAGGCCCATTACCTCTAAACTTCTAGAGTTGCATGGTGATCTTAATTGGCAAAATTTAATTTTTCTGAATACCGTTTGCAATTAATGTATTGTGGTGGGCTGTGCTGGGTTAACAGCTGGATGTGATGATCTTAAAGGTCTTTTCCAACCTTAATTCAGGAGAATTAAGGAGAACATTAAATCAGTCTCAAGATTTGTGTTCTGAATGTTCATTCAGGAGGTACAAATGTTCTAATTTTAAGATAGTCAAATTGGCAAAAATGACCAACTAGATGAGTAATAGTGCACAGTTGTTATGGAAATTAGTAGGTGGGTTTGTTTTTAAAAATAAATAAATAAGGCTTCTGATCCAAGTCTCTCATCCAAAGAATGAAATTATGACAATATTCTTTGGGTATGACTTCATGAAGCAAGCTGAGCTAATGGTTTAGAGCTACTAGGAGGAGAAAAGCCAACCTTTTCCCTGTCCTGTCCTGATTTGTACCTGAAAGCTTTTTTACCATTCATCTGCAGTAAGTTCTGGTGCTTTTCTCATGCCACAGTAACTTGTTCAGCTCACCAAACCAGCAGGCAAGAGATCTGGCAAAAGAAAGTGGTTTTGGGTTTCTAGACTGCTGACTTAGCTGTGTGTGGAAATGAATGTTAGAGTCGTAATAAGGTGGCTGGGGAGGACTGCACAGAGAGAGGGTACAGTGCCAGTGGAAGAGCAGGAGGAGAGGGAGGAAGAGGAATTTGGGTAGAGAGGGAAGTGAGGTTTACACTTGCACAAGTGGCAAATTGCCAATTCACCTCAGCCATCCTGTAAAATCCTATTCTGTGTCAGCCCTTGGGACTGTGAGTGCAGCACAGTAAGCTGTGTCAAGCTGAACACAAAGAAATGTGTAATAAGGATTGAAGTTTGTATGGTTAGGTAAAGAGGTGAATAGGAAAAGACAACACAAAAGACCCAGGTCATATCCTTTTTTGCTAGTTTTATTTCTGACTTGAAAAGGATTTCTGTAGCTGCAAGCTCTTCTTTTGTTGTTTGTTTGGTTGGTTTTTTTTAGGGGTTTTGTTTACTTATTTTTGTTTGAGGTTTTTTGTAGGCTTTGGTTTGGATTTAGATTTTTTTTCATCCCCCAGTTATGTGATTTGCCTAATAAACCCTAGAAACCCCAAATTTTGCTTTGCATATTGCACTTGGAGGGGATGGTTGGAAGGTCAAACCAAGTGGCGTTTGGCCAGTATTTTGAGATCAGTTATAGAGAGGGGAAATTCCTGTTGCTTCTGAATAGAAGAACAGAATTTTCTTCTTCCTCTTATCTGGGCATACATACATATATAAGCAAAACATACATGCATACATACAGCCGAAAATTACAAAATACTATCCACTCTGAGGACTAATTTTATGGAGTTACTCATGTAATATAAATGTTTTTGTAATAAAATTTAATCAAAACAAAAAATAGACCACTACTGTGATGTCTTGCTGAACATTTTGTATTAGGGATAATGATTTCTCATAAAGAAGTTTGTTACTTAATTTTCCAGTCAGCATAAATACTCTAGAGAGAAATTCCTGCTCCCCCACTGTCTGTAACTTAAACAAAAGTATTTTAATTACATTTAATCTCATTTGAACATCATACAAATATTTCCAGTAATTTCCTCTCCCTAGAATGACTTTCAATGCAAAATGCAGGAAAGGATGCTCCGCTTAGGGTGATCAATTCACCCTGTACAGAATTTGAGCAGCTGTTTAAAGTCACATGGATAAATCAGCCCTATCCTCCTCCTTTCTGCTGTCCCCAGGGAAGTGTACTCAGACAAACTCAACCAACTTCTTTGTAAGTGTGACTCGTGGAGGATCATTTTGGCCAACTCACCACACCCTGTGATTCCCTCCTCAGGGACCACCAGTGCTGTGCACCGCTGGGTGTGGGTGTGGGGTGGAGAAGTGTGAACCCTTCCCAGTGTCTCCAGGCCAGCCAGCCCTAGCACTGAGCTGCAGGCCAGTCACCTAAATGGTTTTTGTGTATGAATCTGAGGCAGATTTCAAAATGAGCTGTTATTTATCCCCAGAGAAGCTCGTGAAAGGAGTGCTTCTGCCTCAGTGTGAAAGTGATTGTTAGAAGGCATCCTTTAACTGTACAATATTTCCTGTGGTAATCAAAAGTTACATGAATTTAGCAAAATAAAACCAAATCAAAACAACTTGGCAGGTTGTTTGATCTGTTTCTCTTCCAGTGCAGAATTGTTGTACCAGTGACATTTGTATGGAGAAGCCCTGTGTGAGTTTGAAAGCCTGCAGCCTGAACTGGGTGTGTGTTTATACAGCAAACCATTTGTGGTGGTTGGTGTGAGAACCATGGCTGACCATCACTTTGACATGAGTGTACTTCAGGGTAGGGCTGGTGTTTTGAAACAGCCATCATTCATAGTGGGAGACAAGGGAGACTCCTGCTACTGACTGAAAAGCTGGGGAATAGTTCAGGGCATCTTGGCTGCAAATCCCAAAGCACAGCCCATGATAACAGTGAGGAAACATAACTTCCTCCTTCTCATGGTACTCCACACGTGGCACCAATAATGAACATGTGAAAGGTCTTCAAATGGAGAACAAGACAGAATAGGAATGTGGGGTTCAGTTTGGTGATGTCACATGTTCCACAGAGTTTCATTGAAATGTGTTTCATTTTTCTGCACTGATCTTTACATGATTAGGACTCTGGAAAAATTACAGGTGTGGTTTTTGAGAGCACATTTTTAATGATAATCACTTAGTGTCTAATATTTGATTGGAATTTCTCAGCACCGAAGTGTTTAATCAAGCAGTGTCTTCCTAATATTTATTACCTAGTAAATTGGAACTTGTTACCATGTGAACATTCTGTATTTGCAATGAGGAAATTGCAGTTTCTTCAACAGCTGGGTAACTGCCTGATAAATGCTCTTTTTTTAGCAGTTTATATAATTTATGGCTTCTCATTCAACACTGTCAGTGATTCTGCATTGCATCTTCTGAGAAGATTCAAATTCTTCAAGTTTGATTAAAAAGACTGCTTGAAAAGTTTTTGGATTGTTTGAATGTGGTTTCAGTGGTGGTTGTTAGTTTGTTTTTCCGAAAGGAAAGACTGCTAATGATTGGAGCATGTTGGAGAGAGGTTTTGGAGATACTCAGTATGTGCAGCATTAGCCTGGCTGACTTTCCCTGGTCATTTCAGAATAGGAGGAATTGTAGCTTTGCTTTAATATCCCTAGCAGTGAATAGCATCTCTCCTAAGCAGTGGCCTCTGGTTTATTGGTTGGTTTGTTTGTTGTGAAACCACATACATGGAATCACAGAATGGTTTGATTTAGAAGGGACCTTAAAGATCCTCTCATTCCAACCCCCTGCAATGGTCAGGGGTGCTGTCCACTAGGCCAGGGTGGTGGGAGCCCCATCCAACCTGGCCTTGGACACTTCCAGGGATGGGGCACCCACCACTTCTCTGGGAACCTGTGCCAGGGTCTCACCACCCTCACAGTGACAAGTTTTTTCCCCAATATTTAATCTAAATCTACCTCCTTTCAATTTAAATGAAAGGAAGGGTGCATAGGTTATGAGAGATACTTCATAAACTGCAAGCTACTGTTTTTTTTTTTTCCTTGAAATGTGTATGAAATATTTCTGCTTAATTTAAGGCTTTTGTAAAGTTTGAACCTGAGCACATCTCAAAGGGCTTTGCTGTGCTGACAAATGTTTTTGCAAGAGTTACTTCTGTGTTAAGTTTTGAATCTGTGAGGGAGTGAACTAAAGGCATAGGTGTGAACCATGACCACAGAACAGCTCTGTCAGTGAACTTCAGACCTCAACCAGGTCAGCAGTGCTAGGGCCCTTTGAGCTGGGCTTTCCAGACTTACCAAGTACCTTCCTTACTTCTCCCTGACAGGTAAGTCAGCTCTTTGTTGGCCTAAATAGGTTTTACAACCCTCCTACACCTCCTCCACTGAACTAAACCCACGAAAAATGTGTTCCAGAAATGGCAAAACTGATGCACTGGCCTGCTCTGCAATCTAGTTCCTACCATCATTTTATCTGAAATACTAGTTGATTTTTTTGAAAGTACCTTACAATTCAGATTCACAATTTTTATAGTGTTAGTGTAGACTTGTAGTCTAACTATAATTTTAGGAAAGAGTGGACTCACTGGTTCCACACCTAGTGGAATCACTGAAACCTTTGTTTCTCCTGCTGTACAGCTGGAGTTCTCTAGGGAGTCTTTCAGCCAGAGGTTTATGAGCTGATGTTTGGCTCTGCCTGGGCCCATGTGCACATGCACAGTGCAGTGATGTTGATGGGCAGCCACTGTGCAATCTAAATTCATGCAGAAATGAAATATAAATCACACTAAGTTTGTAAGATCTTTCAGAAGGGACTCCAAGTGTTTGATACACAGTTCAGAGGGGATTCAATACCATGACTAAACTGTAATCACAATTCATTGTTTATAAATGCACATGGCATTCTACAGACATTCATCTCTCTGAGAGTTGTTTGCATTTGTTATTCCATCAGATAATATTATACTTACAAAGTTCAGTGCCATTCATCAAAGAACTTTGGGTCCAAATTTCATTTCTAAAACTGTATTTACACTTTTCTGGTGGAGTAAACAAATGTCCATGGAGTCTAATGCATCCTACTTTCATTGAAGTCTGTCTTGTAGGTACAAGTTGCTCTGAAACTTACTGACATGAAGGTCCTGCCTATTGACAATCATATTCCTCTTAGAATTATTTTTTCTTGTGTTTCTTCAGAATACTTAGTCAAGCTGAAATGCACTGGCCTGATTAATGGAGAAATGACAGGATCCCTTTCTTGGCATATTTTTTGTGTATAAACTCAAGTTCATTAATTCAATCTCCAAACCAGTACACTCTTGTCCAGTGTGAAGTGCTGTTCATGCCACGAAGCATGTTACAGGATTATATTGCTTTGAGAACATGCCCTGAAGGTATTTTGTCTAAATGATTTAAGTGAAGCTGATTTTTGAAATGGTGTTAACATACACCTTCATAAACAAACATACACAGATGGTATTTGAAATCAAGGCTTCTTGGGTTTAGATGGTTACACAGCAGCTGCAGTGTTCTCATGGAGCTTCTTGACCATTTTTTACAATTTGTATGTAGTGGTATTTTAATGTGATTGAAATGTGAGGATAAACTACCCAACATTGTAGTGCTCAGAGCTGTGTCCTCTGAACATCACATGGAGGAAGACTTGCAGAAGTGAGTGTGCATTCATGTGACTGAAGTAACTGTTCATAGCTTCAGAGATCCTGAGCTAAGACTTGTATGTAGTCTTCAAATAAAATGCTACATTATTTTTCTCTTTTTTTTTAAGTAACATGATGGCTGCAACTCCAAATATCCAGTGACAGTGAGAAGTAGATGCTTAGACAAGAGTCCAAAACAGAAATAGCCAGTCATGGTATTCCCAAAATATTGCCCCAACGGTCAAGAAGTTGTGTCTGAGAATGTTTCTTAGGAGCAGCATCTTGTGACAGATACTTCCACTGTGTATAATACAAAAGTTGTATATAATATGAAGAATTAGCTCCTTGTTCTTTGCTCTGAATCTGCCACTGTCTGATTTAATCTGACGCACCATTTTTTTCCCTGTTGTTGAACACAGTGAAAAATAATTCCATATTTGCTTCCTCTGTCAGCTGTGGTTTGTAGGTCTTTATTGCATCTGCTCTAATCTCTCTCATTTCTGTACGTCCTATCTGCTTAACCATTATCTGCATGAAAGCTGTTCTGTGCCTCTTGTCAGCACTTTCACTTTCAGTCAACCTTATCTTGCCCTACTGTGATGCAGATGAGGAGGCACAGAACATCCAAATGTTCCAATGTCACATCTTGTTCTAGAATCATTGCACATCTAGAAGTACTGATAACTGTTCTAGTGATTTTGCAGGAATTTCAGGGTTGGGAAGCTAGTGGAGGTTGTGTTTTAAGGACAGACTACCATTAAATAGAGATGTGCATGACAGGCACAGGAGAGCATCTCTGATTGTACTGCAGCTACTCCTCCAAAGGCCTGGGAGGATTAGTGTGAGAGCTTATTATATATGTTTGGGATGTGGGTGAAGTCAAAGGAAAGTGTCCAAGTCAGGACTAGATTTGCTATTTGACTAATCTTATTCTAAAGTCATCGTTATCTGATTAACAGCCTTTAGAAAGGCTATTTAGAAACAGCCTTTTGTAAAGCTACATCCATTATATGATCTCCCTTTAAAATCAGTTATTTTCAAGGTCTGTGAAGTTATTCTTGTTTGGGCTGCTTCCATGTGGCTGAAAATATTCTTCCCTCCTCCCCCATCCAGCTTCCTACTCAATTTCCTTTTCCTTGTCCCTGTATTATAGTCTGTGTCAGACTGATCCTGTGTTGCAAACAGGGCCCCTAATGCTTCCTATGTCTTTTCAGGAAATTTTCAGTACCTTTGTTTTAAGGTAACCATCGAACAGAATTTGCCTGGCTGCACAGACACTGAAATGCCCTGTGAGATACCTTAGTCAGAAGTGGTTTTCCACTTTTTCAGCTCGGTACAATGAGAGATGCAGGCAGGGGAGCAATTTGGCTGAACAAGAGGAACAAAAGTGGAACTTTTAAAACACAAGAAACAAACTCCAGCTTGCCAGACAGGAAAAAAGCAGCAATATGGCTAGGAGGGGAAAAAAAGAAAAGCATACTGAGGAGGGAGTAAAAGCAATGCTCTGTGTTGTGGCGCCGTGACATCCTCAGTGACATGGTGCAGGTTCCGCTGGGATCAGCGGGAGCACAGCGCACTGAATGTGGGTGCCAGTGCCGGGTGTAGGGCTGGAGCCCGGGCTGGACTGGGGTCTGTGCCATGGGGGAGCGCTGTCAGTTCTGCCCTCCTGCCCTGCCCTCCTGCCCTGCCTCCTGTGGGTCACTCGGCTGCCAGAGCCGCTCTCGCAGCCATCCTGCGGGCAGCGCCCGCTCCGTGTGTCCTGTCCCCGTGCGCTCTCAGTGCTGCGGCGGCCGGAACGGGGAGCGGAAGGCACAGCGAGGCCCAAAGCGCTCGTTCCGCGGCAGCGACAGCGGGCGGGCCCCGAGGGCGTGCGTGAGGGGCCCGGCCCCGCCCCTGGGCCCGCCCGGGCCGGCGCTGGCGCTGCCGCAGCTCGCAGTGTGCGGCGGGCCGGCCGCGGGGACGCGCTCCGGGCCGCGGGCCGGGGCGCAGCTCAGCCACAGCGCTGCCGGGGGCCGGGCACGGCCGGCGCCTCCCGCCCGCCGCTCGCACCGAGCCGGCAGCGAGCCCCGGGAGCGCCGCTCCCGCAGCCACCATGGTGGCCAAGGATTATCCCTGCTACTTGTCCGCCAAGAGGGCGAATTTCGCCCTGGGAGCGCAGACGGTGACCAGCCCGGCTAAAGAGACCGAGGTACTGCTGACACGGTTGCAACTTTATTTTTCTTTATTGTGTGACCTGCATTGCGCTGGGGGACACTAACGGGGTTTGAGAACAGGCTGCAGTGTATGGATACCTGTTTTGCTTAGGCATCCTTTACTGCTTTCTCTAGGTATTTACCTTTCTTTTGGAATAAAGCCAGAAACAGAATCTAGATTTTTTTTTTTTTTTGTCATCTGTCACTTTAGGAAAATTCATCTTTAAAATATCTGATTGAGATGTACCTGTTTTACATAAGTAGCTTAAAGAGACTTAGTTGTAATTTATTCCAGGACTAAGCATTACTTAAAATTGTTAAACTTATGTAGGACCTGGAAGGGAATCAGTAAAATGGTGTCTTTAAAGCATTAACTTTAAGACACCATTTACATTAACTGTCTTTTCCTCATCACAATAAACAAAAAAATAATCTGATGTACAGTTAACTGAAAATCCTGTCCTATCAGCAGATTGACTGCTGTATTGCTTAAAAAGCATGGAAGCCTTTCAAGTGACATTCAAAATCTTATTCACTAACTCAAATTCAGCAATGTTCACGAAAAACTTAAATATTTGATACTTTAGGTTAACGTTGGTTTGTGTTTAGAAAAAAAACAGTGACATTAAGGATTGTGACTGCTCTGGAGGAAGGCAGAACATCTATCTGAAAGGTTTTATTACTTAAATATATAGTTTCTTTATTAATTTTGTTTGCTGAGTAACTTGAAGACAGCTTATTAAGTTAGGTTCATTTAAACATCTCCATCAAAGATTAATTACCTCCCCACTTGATTAGGTCTAAAGTAAAAGTAACATAAGCCCAGTGACCTTATTTAATCATGATGTTCAGCTGAGAACTGAGATGATGCTGCACTGTTGCTTTCCAGTGTACTTTTACATAGAGAGACTAAATTATTGAGCTTAAGGGAAGTGGAATTCTTTCAGCTCTGTGTTTTTGAAAAATTAACACCCTAAGTGTGTGTGTGTGTGTATGCATCTATGGAAAACACAAGCTGTTAGGTGTACTAAATGTTCTTCTCAAAGGTACTCATTATATTAATGATAATATTAAAGAAACATGATTTTAGCCTTTACTGCATGAAGGGATTTTTTGTGAATTAATAGAACTATCAGATCTGAAGAGCTGGATTGTTGCTGTTACAGTTAGGAAGCTGGATTATAATCAAATTCCAAAGAAAAAGACTCAGTGAAAGCTGAGAGCATGAGGAAGTATTGAGTAACAGATGTGATCAATCAAAATTACAACGTGAAAATAGCTTGTGTTTTATACGAACAAGAAAATGCACCCTTCTGCTTTCGAGCTGTTTTCTGAGAGTAGGATGGGATTCCAGCATTCTGAAAAAGAAACTTTTAAATATCCTGTAAGACCACCCACCTCTCCAAAACATTGATTAAGAAAGCAGAAATAAAAGCTACTCTTTGGGAAAGGCATTATAAGGACTGGTGTATGCAACCTGTTTCTTTGAAATCTGTACGGGGAAAAAATCCTTCAGCTCTAACATGAAGCTGTTCTTTCAGCTTTTAGCGTTTACAAGGGGAATTAAAGCTGTTGGGCGCCTTCTACCACAGCTGGGTGTTACTGCAGCAGGGCGCTCCTGTCTCCGGGCTGGGCGTTTCTGCCTTTGCAAACGCCAATTGCCTTCTAGTTATTAACATGGGAAGTTGGTTGGTTTTTTTAATAACTCAAATTGTGCATAAACGTTGGTATATTTGGATTAGAACAGATTTTCTGCTATGTAGATGCTTTGAGGAACAAAGCAGAAAAGAGAAGTGAGGATTTCTGCTTCCGGCTCTTTCTTTCAGCTATGCCAGCTCCCTTGGCATAAACTCCATGGAAAGTTGCACAGTCACAAAACGATGACAAAGGAAATTTCCAAAATATATGTAAACACTAAAGTCTGCATTCTGATAAAAAACTGTTGTTCTGTTCCAAGTCATCATAGTTCTTTTTAAGTGCAGTTTAAGGACAGCAAAACACTGCAGTACCTAGTACCTGAGTTAACATGGCAAACACTATAAGGTCTTTACTTGAACCATTACATGCCCCACATAAAATCCTGTAGTACAACTCTAGGGATGAACAGTACAGAGGTGTTGGGTTCTTCCCAACTTTTTTATAGTTCAAAAATAGAAACATTAGTAACATTTGAAACTTGCTTACTGTAGTTATAAAAAGCCCCACACCTTTCCCGATGACAAACGCTATTTTCCATTTTTCCCCTTCTAAAGCCACCACCCAGGCTGGGTGGGCAGCAGGTGAGAAGGAGCATTCACAGCCACAGATTGAGGTTTAAAGGTCTCAATGTGAGGTCATGGCAAGGAACTCCCGAATTCCTCAGAGTAAGGGTGTCCTGTTCTGCCATACAGGATCCAACACAGGATTTAGGCTCTGAAAACTACAAAGGGGGCAGACAACTCCTCTGTGTGTCCAGTATGTTGTATATCTGCTTACAGCCCTTGCAGTGCAGGACTCAGACCTCGGGGCCAGGGCTGTTTGCAGCCCGTCTTCTGTTGTCTCCTGCCATCCTCCCAGCACGGGTGCAGGAGCTCTGGGCTGCCTGCTGCTTGGGATGGTGCTTATTTGGGATGGTGTTTATTTGGGGGTGGGGAATGTGAAGGGAAACCCAGCAGCCTCTAGGCCATGGCACATCATTAACAGGGAACCAGGTGTGGAGCCAGAGGGAGAGAGGCCAGAAGATGATGAGATAAACTCCAAGTCATGAATTTTCTTTGATCTTCCTAAATGTATGTATTTCATGTTAATGAAATACTAGTAAGTTGCAGTTTTGACATATTTCAGGTAAGTTCATGTGCAGTGTAGCTGGAAACATGTCAGACCCCTGCACTTAGAATTGCTGATCTGTTCTGCTTAATGGCAGTGTGAAACAAACAGCTTGTCTTTATTTTTCCATTCAGTAAATCACTGTATGATATCTGCTGGTTAATTGGCAGTCCAGGTTAATATCCAGTCAGTTCCAGAATGGAAAAGGTCTTTCTTAGATTGCCTGTACAAGCAGCTTGTAATGAGAGGAAATGCAGAATTTAATCAACTCTACATTAGTTGTCTGGGTTTTTCAGGGTTTCTGTTGCTTGTGTTAATTCACCTCAGTGTGAGGTTTTTCTGTTAATTTGCCTTCATTTCCTAACTCCTGATAGAGGTATTGATTTCTGGATATTGCAGACAAATGATCAGTGAAGATTGCTGGATGCAGCTTGTGCTTATGCTGCTGACACTTGAGTGCTTCTGCCCTGTCTGTGGCAAATGGAATCTGCCCTAAGGGTGGTGACCAGGGAGGGCAGCCTGTGTGCAGCCAGGAGCCAATCCTTCATTAACACATGCTAGGATAGCATCCTGCAAACTTCACTGTTGTCTTTGACCAGGAATATTTCATCACTTCCCTAAATGGTTGTTGATTGTACCCCAGCTATCATTTCAGGTTCTCTTCTTTGTAAAGCTGTGATTAAAACAAAATGTCTCTGGATTTTCCTTTGTTTGCTCGCTGATTTTAAGGAGACTGACAGAGGAAGAACAACAAACCTCTTCCTGCTACCATCAGGGAGTGCAGGTGGTGCGTGGGAGCTTATGGATTTCAAGGAAAATTGTATCACCAGTGCACACACTTAATTGTATGATCAAGTTGCCTTTGTGTCAATTCACTAAAATTGCTTATTAAATTCTCCTTGAGATGCTGGCAGTTTTAGTAGAGGGATGCCCCAGGTTTTAGTATGGACTCAGGTGGGTGATTTCGTTACCATTGTACAACACTGATCTATACTTAGATCTGCTTTAGAGTCACCTACTTTGTTTTTCTTTACCATACACCTCAGTTCTAGAAGAAGCACTGTTCTATAATTTTCCAATCAGAATCTTTCTAAGATACTATGAAGCAAAGGGAAATTCTCTGCTGTTTCAGTATAAAACCCCAGTCTTTTTAGTGCCAAAATTAATTGAGAATGTTGTTCTGGTTTTAGACTTTCTTCGCTCTGAAGGTACATAAAGCTTGAGATGCTTGGTTTAATTTAGTTTTAGATTTAAGTGTTTGCTGTGTTAAGGATTGTTGTAACATAGGTTGTTTTTTCTATTTTAACCTTTTTTGTTTTGTTTTGTTTTTTATCCTGCTGAAGGTTAAATACTGATAACATCCTGTGGAACAGAGCTTGAATGTGGTTTTTTTTTATTAAACTCCAAGTTTCAGGGGCATTTATTAGAGCTGTTTAATCTGAGGCCAATTTAACTAGTAGCAGACTAACAAAAATAATATTGTTGGGCTTCCTGCCATGACAAATGTTGACTTACCCTTATAAAGTTGACTAAAAACTAATAACCTTTAAAGTATGGAAACCTTTAAGGCGTATGGAAATATAGCCAGTTACTTGAAATCTGAAACAGAATGGTTCTGTTTGAGTTTCCTGGCACTGCTTGTGAATTAGGTATGAAACAAAGGTTACTGTACTGTTTCAATTTATAGTGTCTTCTATTTATTACACTCTTAACACTCTTGAGACTAATTTAAGTTAAAACATTTTTCCCTAATGAATGCTCCCATAGCACAGAATGAATAGCTTGGATGTCTGTTTGTCCTGATTCACATCAAAAATGGAAAAAAGTTAACCAGCATTATTTTTATAAAATGTTAAGCAAGGTAGCCACCTTAAATCCAAAATTACTGCTGTAAATGTCTCAGAACTTGCTGAACTCCAGTAAGTTGAGGTTCTAAGAGGCATTGGCAATTTCAGCCACTTTGTGTGTGGGTTCAGTTGGCCTCTGAAGGTTAAAGGTAAACAGGATAAATTCTACTATTCTAAAATGCTAAGTTTCTGTACCAGTTTTCACATAGCACTTATTTTCTGTGCTGGGTAAAAACCTTTGTAAGTTCCTTTTGCTGAGTTTGGTTTTAAATACAATCAGAAAAATCAACACAATGTCCTGGTCACAGTAGTGCAGCAGACACAAGAATAATGGCCCCTCAGGGAAACATTTTCCCTTGTTCGTGGGATTCAGCACCAGCCCTCCAACACGGAGACCACTGTTGAAGCTGCTGATAAGAGATGGGAGTCAGGTGGAAAAACAATCACAGCAGCAGTGAACATAATTGGCTCTTCACTGGCAGGAAATCAGTGGCTAAGCCCTTGAGGAGCACAGAGTGGAAGAATTTTGAAGTGAGGTACTGGAGCAAGTGAAGACCTTTTATATGGCACCTAGGCTGCTATTCAGCATGTGTTATCCAGGTCATTGGTTCTGATGTTCTTAGGGCAATATGGAGGGAATCTGGCCTCATTCTTTTTGTTTCCTTTCTTTCTGTTTGTTAGGAAATGAAAAGCAGTCTTTTGCTGGAGTAATTTATCCACCAAAGAGTGATAATTAGGCTCTGTGTGGCCTTGAATGATAATGTATCAAAAACTGATACAGTTAAATGGGTTTAACTCACTCTGCTTTGAACTTAGGGAATATATTCCATTCTTTACATATACTAGTAAAAGAGGTTTTTTTAATTTTGCTGATGAAGAGCACCAAAGTATTACCTTCTTCCCCTAAACAGCCTTCTAGAAGATTTCATATCTGTGTACTGTGTCCTTGGATACAATATAACCAATTATTAGGTGCCAGTTTCACTAATGAAGAAGCAGAAACAGCATGAGCTTAGCTGTCAGTGCATTTCAGCTAATGTAAGTGCCTAGTTCTTCACAGGACCTTCTGCTTTTACACACTTCCATGGCTGTTGGAATGGTCAGCTTGCCCTTGGAGCTCGTGCTGTGTGCTGAGATTCAGGCTTTTAAATAGCAATCTGTTTGGGTCTGTGCATCAGCCCCAAAAGCTACCTGTTTGTCAGGATGTCATCATTTTGAAATTACCGTATGACAGTTTAGAAAGCAAGATGTTACTCAGTTCTGCAAGGCAAAAAGACTTAAATTTTACTGAAAAGGGAGCTGGCAGCTGTTAGTCTGCTAGTCTGCTCAGTGTGCCTTCCCAGCAGTGCTCTGGTTGGAGCTGAATGCTGCATTTTCCTGCTGTCCCACAGCAGAAGGGTCTTTTTTGAGAGTTATACATTAAAAGATCGAGCTTTCCTTGCTTACTCAGTAGTCTAAACCATCGGCTTAGAGTTTAATATATAGAAGATACTGGAGATATAATTGTACCTATAAATAAAAAGTAAATTAGAATGAAGAAGTAATTGGAAGCATTGTGTCCTTCATGCCTAATTCATAGCACCTTTGAAACTTCTTGTTTGATAGCTTCCTATCTTAAATTGGTGATAATCACTGATTATGCTATGGTGATTAGTCTTTCTTCCTACTAATTCTTCAGAAAAGTATATTATATTAGAAAAATGTACAAAGGACATAATAGGTGTTTGAAATGTCCATTGTCTGGTTTTCAGAGCTGTCTATATTTTGGACATGGATTTGCTCCTTTTATGAGTTTGTTCACAGTTTCAAGTTCTTTCTGAGGCTGCATGTATTCATGGTATTTGCAGCTAAATTTTTTTTTTTGTCTCTGAATTCAAATGTTCCTGAAGTCATCTTGAGTTCAAATATACAGCTCCCTCCAAAAGCCATCTGCTCATTGTTCTAGCCTAGTCAGGTATTAATTTGACTTCACTTGACTGTTCAGCCTTTGAAGTTCCTGCACTCATGTTTCCCTCAGCTTTATTTAGGCTTATATCAAATTTAAAGCCCTGTCAGATTAATGTTACTTATTCACATATACCAGCTCCACGTTTTGGAAACTCTGCCAAACTGTAGTCTGGGTCTTTTTTTTAAACTTACTTCCCGTATTGCTTTGGCAAGCCTTCCTAACTCTGAAAATACAGTCCAACATGCAGTAATTTCAAAACTCTGCAAGAAGAGGTTTTTTAAAAATACCAATCATAATGGCTTTAAAAGGTTAGGCAGCACATTGTAACTCCTCAATTTTTTTGTCATAACTTGGCCTGCTTCCCAGTCTGGACAGGTGATGGTTGTTGCAGTGGATCCAGCCCCTAAATCCTCTCTCTTGATCCCCCCTGTAAGTTCCCAGAGCTGTGAGGGGGAGGCAGGAGGAGAGGACCAGGGATGCCTTTGGCAGCTCTGAGGACAGCCTGGAGTCTGGGGTTCATTCCACCAGTGCAGTGTGTCCTCATGGAGCCTCCTCTTGCTGGCCAGACACTGCTCAAGATTCATTCCCCAAAGGGTTTTATGGCTGTGGGACTTGTGGTTTACTGGAAAATTGGAGAGTCTTCAGAGACAAATTAGTGTAAAAATGAACATGTTGGACTAATGTGCAAGTGCAGATTCTGGTCAGTATCTCTGGGTAAAGCAGGACAGTTCATGCAGTGCCCTCTTTCCATTTGCGTTGTTGGCTGTGATGAACAGAACTTGGTGAAAAAACCACCCACCTGTTCAGAACTTGCCCTTGGCTGTGGAAGTTTTCCCTCTCTGGACTGGCCTCAGTAGTTTGTTCAGCTTCTCTGCAGTGCTGGTTTGGAGAGGTGACCCAGCTTGGGAATGAGGGTGCTGATGAGAGGGGAGGCAGAATGGATGTAGACAGTACAGCAGAAATCCTGGGATCACATGTGCAGCAGTTTCAGCATTACTGTCTGGCAGTGTTAGAATTGCTCTGGTAGTGCTGTATTTTCATTGCAATCGAAGCCTTATTTGTACAAACTTCATTTTTCTACAGTAGAAAGGGTGACACAATGCTGATGGCTTTTGGGAGACTTCTCTGAATAAAATGACACCTGGAACACTAAGATTTGATTTTTCACTTCCAGCTCAGTATCTTCACCTACCACACAGTTTCTAGTGAAGGGGAAAATCATGTTGTAAGTATTCAGAAAAGCTTTCCTCATATTTAAGAACCTAGGATTAACAAGATTTTCTTTTAGAACTCATTGGTAAAGGTGTAAAGTCTCAGGCTTCTGAAGTTATCTGTAATAGTGTTATTTGAGAGAATCCTGTAATAATGCTGATTTCTTTACATAAAATTGAATTCTCAGTTTGAACTGCACATTTAGCTGTTCTGATTCTGGTCAGAATTTTCCATGTGAAATCAGAGCACGATAGATGGCATGAGGAATTCAAGGTGGGGTGCTGGCACAGAAGGGCGGGACTGCAGTTACCCGAGCTGCCTTTGCCTGCTGGGGGAGCGGCTGGCCTCTAGTGGCTCACAGCAAGAGGTTCCACAAGATCTAAATGGTGTTTGATGGTGGCTGGAACTCTGCTTGGAGTTCATCTTTAAAATCAGTTTCTTTTTCAGTGAGGTTTTGCATCATGAACATTAGTAAATATTATACTGCTTTAGCACTTTTCTCCTTGAAATGGATGAGGGCAATGGATACCAGAAGGGATACAGCATAAAGAAGGAATAATAATTTCTATTAATCCTAATCCTCCTCTCCCTATCTCCTGGGAAGTCCCTACAATGTTCATTTCCAGGTTTTGCAGCAGGGCTGGGGTGCTGAGTGCCCGTGCTGCTGAGGCAGAGCTGCTGGCACAGGCTGTGCTGCTGGCACTGCCCTGGGCTCTGTGGCCCTGCACTGCAGCACCTTCCTGACCAGCTGGCCCTGCCAGGGGCTCTGCTCTGGGCACCAGCACTCACAACGGGCACAAACAGCTCCTGCTTGTGCCACCAGTTAGAGGAGAATTGCACTGGAATCTCAAAGGTTTTCTCTGTTTTGGGGAGGGGGTGGGATGCTGGGGCTGAGAGGTGTGTGAGTATATAAGCATGCGAGTGCTGCAGTGACGTAACAATGCTCCTGAAACCTGCCTCAAAGACATGCCTGCTGAAAAGGAAGGGTTGTGAATAACAGTGCAGTGATGAAGATCAGGATTTAACTTGCTTTAGACTGCTACACTTCTTTAATGCCAGGTGTCATGTGTGATGGAATACATTATTTTTGCTAGAGGGTTAAACACTTTGTCGCTCATCTCAGCTGGTTTTTATGGATTTCCAGGTCTGCCTGCTGAGAAGTAAATTAAATATGTGGCTGCTTCTCACCTTTCCTCTGTTGCTGCACTAATGGAAGAGAATTTTTCTTGCCAGTAATACAGATGGTGGCATCGCTGCTGAGGTTTATTGTTTGGTATCAAGAAGGATGACAAATCTGCATTATTTCCAGAAGGATTTATATTTCTTTATATTAAGAAAAGGATAATAGGCATGCTTCATTTTCTCAAAGCTATGTCCAGACAACTGGAGGCAGAGCAAACCTACACAAACTTTATAAGCATGGCTGAAAAAGAAAGATGAACTGCATTAGGATGTCCTTGAAATATGGTGTTGGATGGGGTTTTTAACTTCACTTGGAAGGTTTGGCTCTTTTTCTGTTGCCTTTTGCATGTGCTGTTCAAGATCCATTAAATGTCAGATGGAGGTTAGAAAGTCAAGGGTAACTGTTCTATTTTTATGTATTTATAATCACTTTTTTCTGTGTTACGATTTCTGGTTTTTGGGGTTTTTTTAAATATATATCTGCAGGACAATTGGCATATTATTTTGGTTATACATTACTTTGGGTGCTCTTGTGCTGTTAAAATATATATGAGAAGGACAACATTGAATTGAGTGCTTTATGGTAGATTTTGTTGATTTTCCTTTCTATTGTATGCAAAAAATAGGTGTATGTAAGCATGTTATTAATGTGTTTGTCTGTATATGTGAGTATTTTCATAAGAACATGCATTCAGAGACAGTAAGAGTTAAAGATTTCTGTCTAAATTATATATTCTGGAAGAAAATACATTTAACTGAATAGAGTCACATGCTGACAGTGCCAGAAGCAAAGGCACACACAGAATTGTTTCTATTTGAAAGCATTCCTTTCAGTGAGAAGATTATCATAACGTGCATTAGCTGCAGAGCACTGCTGAATTTTTTTCTGCTAAGAATGAGTAAAAACAATCAAATTATTTTCTGTTTCTTTGCCTCCCTTCCCCGTTCCTGGCCATGGCAGCTTCTCCATCATTACCTTTTTCAGCAGTTTCCAGGACCTGTATGTACCAGCCAAGAGCAATCTGTCACTGTCAGCATTTGAAACTGCTTTTGTTTATTTACTGCCCTAATGATAGACCAGGTTTGCAAACACTCTTGCTACAAATGCTTTCTTAGGAAAATCAGCAGAACTGTTAGCAATCTTTACCTGATTGTGCTCACACTCTGCTGACTTTTTTTCCTTTCCTTCCTCGTCCTTGTGCTGCAGGAGCCCAGTAACAAACGGCTCAAGCCCCTTTCCAGAGTCACATCCCTGGCCAGCCTCATCCCCCCTGTGCGAGCCACTCCGCTGAAGCGCTTCAGCCAGACCCTGCAGGTAAGGGCAGCACCTCCTGCTGCTGCTGCTGCTGCTGCTGCTCCCCCTCAGCTGCAGCTCCTGTGCTCCCCCTCAGCTGCAGCTGCCTTCCTGCAGCAGGGATGCACACGGGCACCCACTGCAATGTGCCAAACAGGCTTAGGCGCCTCGTCACCACAAGGTCACTCAGCTTAGAACTCTCAAGTGTCACCTCAAAAAAAACACTTCTCTGTTTAATGGTTTTCCCTTACCAGGAAGAAAACTATTGCACCTGTAGCATCTAAAAATAGTTTACTAAAGGATTACAGTTGCTTTTAAAATTTAATGATGAGAATATTCCGTAATGCTTTTTCTTAATGTTGATTGGTTTCTTTGAAAGTGTTATTTTTAGTATAGCTGGTCAGGTAGGACTGCTAAATTTCCTCCTGTAGAGTGAACAGTGACCTTAGCTAAACAAAAGAGTTAGTGAATAATTGGAAATTTCCACGTCATTTTCTGAAGGTGATGGTGAAAATTAATAAAAGGCTAACAAATTTTAAATGCTGTTTCTATGTTACAGATTAGGAATGTAATATTATACATACTTGGAGACTAATGAAACTTTAGTTCATTAGTCAAACTTCAAACTTTAGTTCATAAAGCCTTCAGACCTAGAGATGGCAAAGTATTGGGGTGCTCAACTCCTAATTGCAGTGACAGCTGGGAGCTGCAGCACTGCTCTGGGTCTGGCCCAGAAAGCCACTGTTTCCTCTTTAAAAGAGTTTATGTAGGAAGGTATGTCAAAGATCTAAAGATAATTATTTAACAAGCCTAATTTCTTCAAGAGGAACTGTAAAAGGAACTTGAATGCGTTAGAAATGTTCCTTAATCAAAATTACCTAAATTAGAGCTTTACTGAAATTACCTGTTAAGAAGGAAAGAAATAAAACATCAGAGTCTATTGAGAAATAAAAAGTAATGGGAAAGAACTCAGTTTTTCTGTAGTTGTAATTACCTAGAAAATTGATATTACAGGATTTTCTGACATTGGTTTTCCCATCTTTGGTTCCTGTGATGTTGAAAGTGCAGATTTCTGCACGGGGCTGGAGGCTCAGCCAAATGGCTGCCCCTGCCTGGCCCGGCGCAGGTGAGGTCTGCGTGACTGGAGCAGAGCTCCCTAATCCCCTGGGCTCTGTGAATCTCCTGCACAGTCTGCCAGTCTGCCTCCAGGGGAAACTGGCTCAGAGCTGGAAGGGCCACATCAGTTCCAGTTGTGAGGAGTGTGGAAAAGGATTTAATTTTTGGCCAAGCTGCTGCTGAGCAGGGTGCTTCCCTTTCCACAGCCTTAGGCAGCTGTTGGCCTCATTTACGTACCTGTGCTATTGTTCTGCAATGAAAGCCTCTGGGAGAGCACAATGCAGTGCCCAGAACAATATTGTATTTAATAAAGTTGTTTCTGACTAACCAAAACAATCCTTTCATGTATGCAATAGCAGCTTCCCAAAATGAGAACTATATTAATGTGTTTCAGGGTATACTTTGTCAAAAATAGGAGGGAAAATAACAGCTTTGTTGCAAGTCTTACTGTTGCAAGCATTTCTGTTTTGCTCTGTTCATACTGCCCATAAGAATATATTTTAATTAGCAGATGAAACAGTGGTATTATTTATACCATCCCCTCTCACTATGTGCTTGAAGGAGCTGTGATGAGAAATGAGCTTCTATGTTCTCCAGATCCTGCTGGTGATGTCCCAGCTGTAAATTGATGTCTTATCTGATTTTCTCAATAGCTACAGAGCAGGGACAATATATAGCAGGTGCTATAGAGCACCTGGCCTTGTGCTCAGGTGTCCCACTTGGAATTACTTAGAAACATTCTGGGAAGTACATATAGCTATTTCACTTAATTATGTTTTGACATAGCTGTCACTGTGTCTTGGGAACAGTATAGGTCTCTTTTCATCATGTGATCTCCTGTAAAAAAGAAAACAAAATTGATTTTTCTTACTGAGTGAACTTTTATGTATTTTCATTGTTATTTCAGTCCAAACCCATGTTTCTTCTTGAATTGCTGTTAGATGTTCTGTGTCTGTAAAATGAAGAAAACTTCTGTCATCACCACAATATGCAGAACAAACAACTTCTTCCCCTGGAAGAAAACAGAACAAAGTCAACAAAACATCCATCTAAAAAGACCACTCCAACAGCATCAGTAAAATGAGTTAGAAAATTCTGAGATTCCTTTATGTCATTTCAAACAAACCTTCTTAGATATTATTCTAAATGGAAGAAACATGCAAGAGGAAAAAAACCAAAACACCTATTGTGTATAATTTTCCTTACCTCTGTACATGTGACTTCCCATTGACATTAATGGACTTTCAGCACGAGGAAAAAATTTTCAGTCTGGGATTTGTGTAGTTTTTTAAAGATATGTTCTTGGCTACTTTTTATATTTTGCATATTTTATTGATTATAGAAGTATTTGATTTTTTTGGTGTGTACTTCATTTTATTCCCATTTTCCACTTATTTTCAATACTTTTTTCATAAGGATTCCAAGTAAAAAATATTTGAAGTCTTTCAGGTTTTCTTTCTGGGCCTTCATTTTGTTTTGTTTTGTTTATTTGTTTGGTTTGTTTGTTATTGACTCTTTGTAGTCATTCTGGTGCTGTCGTGTAGGGCAGTGTACAGCAGCTGACCAATGAAATGCTGTCAGCTTCATCTCTGCCAGCCACACTCTGTCTGTGCAGCTGCAGCATCCCTGATGCCAAGCAGGTATTCTTACTTGTTAACCCACCTGGGAATCCAGTTTATTAGCTGCATTTCCAGTTTCCATCAAGCTACACCAATGATTGTGATGATCTGCCTGGTCTTATTCACAGCTGTGCTGTTTGGCTTAAAGCAGAAAATAGGATCAGAAAAAGAACTCCAGCTGATGCTGAAGAAAGAAATTGAAGTCTGGCTGGCTTCCTCTGCAACTTCCATTTTAATCAGTGTGTCTTGAATTTAAGTAGGGAGTCCAAATTACTTTTTTCTGTCTTAGGACACTAAAAATTTCTAAAAATCCTCAAGAAGAAAATTGGTTTTAATATCAGTTCTGAATGCCACAGCTTTGATAAGTAGTCGCTTTTGCCCAGTATATGAAGTTGTTTGCTTTACTGCAGCTCTAATTAAGGGTTCTTAATTGCATTGATTAACATTGGTAACATATAGACTCTTTAAGAAACAGTCTTATAACAGCCAGGGAAATCTGTTGCCACAAGAGAAATATGGTAAACAAAATGAGGTGTTGTGGATGGATTTTTCCCCAGCTCCTTTAGTTTTTGGAATTATATGAAAATTTTAATCATCTAACAAGGCCATAATTTTTAAACAGTGTGTGGCACATGTTTTTTAAGGAAGCCAGAAACTTCCTTATAGGAAAAGATTTTAAAAAATCTGGAGATGTAGAAATGCTCTTTTGACATTCCTGCAGTTCCTTCATGGGTTTCTATCACATGACTGATTGTTTTGGTTTTTTTAAATTTTTCCTTCTTGACAAGTGCAAATCAAAGATAGTATGAGAGTATCTACAAACTTGTTTTTAGAATTTTTTGGTAGAACTTCAGTTTAGGGCTGTATTCCACTAATAAATGACTTCAGTTTCTGTGTCCCTTATTAAGCAAGGTACACTTTGTATGGTTCATGAAAAGGATGATGGATGAGAGGAATCAATTAAATACATACTCATTGTGTCTAGGGAGCAAGGATGCTAAGCAAACAAACAAGCAGGATTTTGGGGAATTTCGTTTCATTTTGAGTCTTTTAGCCTCTTTGTGCCCCTTCTGCCCAATGAGGACAATTTAGGGCTGTGGAGAATTGAATGGAGTGTTCTCCTTCAGCAGGGAGGAACATTCTGTCAGTGCATGTGAAAGGTCACTTTTCCCAAAATACTGCTGAATTTGAGTTTGCTCCATGATTCCTCATTATAACAAGTCAAATTAAGCATGTAATTTCATATGTGTTTCTGTACTTCTTAACCCTTGAAGGAAGACTAGCACCTGACTTGGAAAGTTTTGGATGGGGGAGTGTGTGTGGTTATTGTTCAGGTCTTTGTCAATTCCAAGTACAACAGAATGGCTTCTGTTAAAGAACAGGCTTTTTATTTATATCATGTCTTCTGATATGGTAAAAACATAGTATTTATAGGCTCTGTTTGCATTTCATGGGCTCTTATCTTAAGAAAAGAATTTAAAATATTGTCCTTTGTATATGCTGCTTTCAACTTGGAAATTGAGAGAATTTATTCTGTTTTAAATATTCTTACCCAAGGCAATTGAAAGATGATTTTGTTATGCAAGGTAGGTTTTAAATAACAATAACAATGTAGAGCATTTCAACTATGTGAGATAGTTTAAGCATTTCAGAGGTATGACCTCAAAAAGAAGCCTTGCATTTTAATGAAGCAAAAAACCCCAACCTTTTCAAAATAGAATAGTAAGAGCATAAAGTATCCATCCTTAGCCTGGAATCCTTCTAAGAGTTTACAGGCAATTAGAACTCTTAAGTCTCCCTTAAAATTGAAATTGGCTTTTTTGAAGTTTAGGACCAGACCACATAGTAGATACAGAGGTGCTGGTACACAGTGGTAGAGTGTCTAATATTTGCATTAATTCTAAGTTTTTGGTGAAGCAGAAGTGAAATTCCTGTCTGTTCACTGAATTGAAACTCTGTATTTGATCAGTTCTGTTAGTTTAGTGTGCTGCACCATTCTGCACTGTGCCTGTAGTACACTCTTGGTGCCTGTTGTATGGGAATGCATTGCAGAAGTTTTGTAGATGTTGAGGACAGGACACGGACAGAATTCACTGCAGGAATGGAGGCCCTGCCCTTTCACGAGAATGTATTGAAATAATTTCTCTTGAGTTCCTGGTACTAAGTGTTGCTATGAAGTTCAAAGGAAAAACAGATCAGAGAACATTTGTTTGTTGTACTGAACCTTAGAAAGGAGCAGAGTGAGGGTGTGAGCTGAAGCTGTGTGACACAAGCCCCCTTGTCTCTCCGCAGCGCTCCATCAGCTTCCGCAGCGAGAGCCGCCCCGAGCTGTTCAGCCCGCGGCCGTGGTCCCGCAATGGGCCCCCTGCCAACACCAAGAGGAGGGACAGCAAACTCTGGAGCGAGACCTTCGATGTCTGTGTCAATCATGTGCTTACATCCAAGGAAATCAAGAGGCAAGAGGTACAGATATAGATATGGATGTGTTTTATTAACCATAAATTTCATGTTCAAAAGTTGCCTTTAAAGTGTAGAGTTGGGAATGCTCCCAGGCATTGGGGCAGCACTTGAAGAAGTTCAAATGTGTCACCACCTGCTCCAGAAGCAGAATTCCACCTCTAGTCTTTATGATGACCCAAGCTGTGTTAGATTAATGTATTCTTTGTGCAATCCAGCTCATTGCATTTCCTTAACAAACCAAAGGCACTGAGATGTCTCGTGGCTGGCTGCATGTGTGTACATGTTCTGTCTGACACTTGCTCTAGTCATGGTGGATATTTTGGTGTTTCATTTTGTCATCCAGTTAATGTGAGGTGAGCATGCTGTGCCAGGAACAGGTGTTCATCAGGTGATGCAGGCACACAAACATGCACCATCATTTCCCTTTTGGGAAAGGCTGTCCTTGAGGAAGGCTCCAGTGCTAGACAGATGACACACTGATCAAAAGATGTGTCTTCTAAAGCAAAACAAAAGCATGCCAGGGGTTTTAATGTGTCAGACAAGACAAAGTCTGAATAGTCCATATTATAGTCAAGGCAGACCTCCTTCAGAATCAAGGTATTGTTATTTTCTAAAGAAATTTCTAGCTGTATCAACAAAGCTTGTAACAATCTCCCTGAAAGTATTTCGAGGACTGAGTCATAAATCAAACAACAATAGTGTCAAGCATTTCTTGTGCAAATTTTAACATTGTACAGGAATTCATAGGAAATAAATTTGTAATTGAGAACTTCAAAGGCAGCTTACTGAAAGCTTAACTGTAGAAACTGTTTGCACAGTGTATAGCAGTCACTGCTGTGTGGGGGCAAAGCCAGGATTCTGGGTACAACCCAAATAAGTGAGCTGTGTCCCTGCAGGTTCAGCAGGAGGGTTCTGCTCTGTGTTTGATCCCATCTTGTGCTTTGCTGGGACAGCTGACCTGCTGCCCATGAGCTGCACTAGGGCAAACCTGGCAGGAATGGGGTTCCTGAGCCCCAGAAATCTGCTCCAGCTGGGGATGGCCTTCCATGATTTATACTGGTTGAAAGCTTTGACTGTAAAGCAAGGAATTCTAGCCCAAAATGTCCTTAACTCTTCCTGTACCCCAGTTTAAGGAGGTAAAAAGTTAATAACAATGGGGCTTTGATAAACCAGTGAATTAGGGTGGTGTTATTTTTAATCTGCCAGCTTTAAAGTCTGAAATGTGCTTTAAGAGGAGTAACTAACATCAGCCAACAGTTATCTAGAGCTCAGCCTTTGTAACAAAAAAAATGAACTGGTACCAAAATAAAAGTGCTCAGTACCATGAAATGCTTTAAGAAAGATCTGTCTCCTACTTGGCAGAATCCCCTGTAACTTCTGCCACTGCTTGTGCTAAAATGGAACACAACAAACTCCTATATGCAAGCAATTGTATAAGTGGCAAAGTCAAAACACCACAAAAATGAAGGTAGTTTCCTCCATCTGGGAACACATCCCTTTGGAAAAAAATCTTTGTCTATTTGAAATAAGTTTTTAATGAACATTCTGGTATAACTGTTTTAAAAACAATGCACTTAATTCTGTAGTTATGGAATAAGGCCTTACTTTATTTCTGTAGATTTAGCAGAGAAATGCTGTTACATGGTGTTAAGACAGCTGTTCAAAATATAACATCAACCCAGGAAGTGGAGCATAGATTAAATAAAGATACTTTCTAATATTTGTGTCTGTTTTTACAGGCTATCTTTGAACTTTCCCAGGGAGAAGAAGACCTGATAGAAGATCTGAAGTTGGCAAAAAAGGTCTGTTTAAAAAACAAAACCAAAAACCAAACCACAACAAAGAATACTAATTGGTTCATAACACATTTAAAACAATCTTTGTTTTTTATAATTGCTAAGACAGTAAAAGAGGAAAAAATCCAAAACGTATTTCAGTCTTCCCATTCTTTCTGAAACACTTAAGTGTGCTGCCTTTTTTTTTTAGTAGGAAATTGATAATTTAATATATGGTTATGAAACTTACAGACACCACTAAATTCTATAATGAATTTTGCAACCAACAAACCGCAAATGTTTGTTTTTCTTTTCAGGCTTATCATGACCCAATGCTTAAGCTTTCCATAATGACTGAGCAAGAGCTGAACCAAATTTTTGGAACACTGGACTCTCTAATTCCTCTGCATGAAGGTAAAACTCTAATAGGCTTTGGCTGCATAATTACAGCAGATACATTTAAAGTCAGGTTTATTAAAGTGAGGCTTCTCTTCTTTTGTTCTATTCACTCTCAGATCTTCTTAGGCGACTTCAAGAAGTCAGGAAACCCGATGGATCAACAGATCATGTTGGCCACATCCTTGTGGGTTGGGTAAGGCAGAGTTTATAACTAATTTTGGGACTTAAGTAATGTAGTTTTTCTCAGACAATTTCCTTTCTATAACATGTCAAAAAGATATTCTCAAAATACTTTTAAAAGTTAAGGCAACTATTTAGGGAGACATTAGAATATTTTCTCTTTTCAGGGATTTTCCATGAAAAGATTTAGACTGGGATATTGGTTTTAAAGGTTTTGCTGTTCCAGAGTTGAGCACTATTTAATATACTTTAAATAAAAATCAAGAGTCAGACTAGAGTTTTTCTTATGTAGGTCCTTTGAGAATCTGCTCCTGTTTCTGTTCTGGTTTCCTTGGAAAGTCAAACAGGGATACAAGAGAGATGTTGCTGCCTCATAAAAGATAAAGTAGATAGGTTCATGTTCACTAGCATCCAACAGCATAAATACTGAAAATAACTTTTGTTAGTTTTGTTGATAAAATTGTTCATTGTTATCAGAAAGAGTTATTTTTGGTTTTAGATATGTGAGAAGTATGCTTTTAAGTAAATGTAAGTAATGAAATTTAGCAGGGGAAAAAAGGCTCGAAATTTTAAGGAATTAAGTAATGATATTTAGCAGCTCTATGTGAAAGTGTGACCTATAGGCAACAAGGGAAGCATTATATAATATATATAATGCAAATAGTTAATGATAAATAATTTGTAAATGTCAAAATAATCTTTGCATTATGTAATTTAAAATATATTTTCTGATGTGTGTTGAACATCAGTGAACTTCTCTTGATTCAAATATATTCAATTATAATTTCCTTTCTTAAAAGATTTTGCGGTTTTGGGTGTTAATACAGCAATAATGCTCTAATCAACAGTCAAGGGTTTTTTTCAGATTTTTATATATATATACGGTTTTGTCATCTTAGTTTGGTCAAGGTTCCTGTGGGCAATGTAGAAGCTTGATTGTAGAAATTTGCTGATCTGAAAAAGGCCAGGTTTGGGAGTACTCATTCCTAGACTTTTACCTCCATTCATAATTAGAGCCAGGCTTCTGTGTTCTATTTTTCTGTGCACTAAATAGTGTTCAGTGTTAAGTAATTTATCTTTTTAATATTTTTCAATAGTAACAGATCTGTAGGAATCTGTAGGATCTGAGTGGATATCTGTGGATTTATCTGTGGATAAATCTCCAGCTAAAGGAGTCTCAGCAGGAATTCTGATGTCCTGAATCACCTGAACATTTCAGTGCAGGAAATTGTGCTTTTGTTCAGCTACAGAATAATTTATTCTTTCCTCAGCTGCCATGCCTGAACTCCTATGACAGCTACTGCAGCAATCAAGTAGCAGCCAAAGCTTTATTGGACCACAAGAAGCAAGACCACAGAGTGCAGGATTTCCTGCAGCGCTGCTTGGAGTCTCCCTTCAGCCGCAAACTGGACCTGTGGAACTTCCTTGACATCCCCAGAAGCCGTTTGGTGAAATACCCTCTGCTGCTCAGAGAAATTTTAAGACACACACCAAATGATCATCCAGATCAACAGCATCTGGAAGAAGCTGTGAGTTACTGTTGGGTTTGGGGTTTTTTTAGGAGATTATAGCAGTTCTAGCTTATTAGTGAATTAAGAGAAACTATATAAAATATAAAAAACCACAAATGTTTAAATGAACAGCTGAATATTGGATGTTTTATTAAAATTCATGTGTTTTCATTGTGTTTCTGCAGATAAATATAATTCAGGGCATTGTGGCTGAAATCAACATAAAGACTGGTGAATCTGAATGCCAGTATTACAAAGAGAGACTTATTTATCTTGAAGAAGGCCAGAGGGATTCATTGATTGATAATTCACGTGCTGTGTGTTGTCATGGGGAACTGAAGAACAACAGGGGAGTGGTAAGGAGCTATTTTGTCATAAATAACTTTAAAAGATATCTAAGATGTCTATAAAGTACACACAAAATGTACCAACAGACATTACATTTGTCAAAGGCTGTGGTTATTCAAAATGCTTTACTTGATTCTTCGTTGAGATCAAGGTTAATTTATTGACTAGAGAAATTTGGTACTTTGAATTCCAGTTTCTGGATACTGCACTACAGGGATACTGCACTACTGATAAGTTTCACAATCTGAGCTTTCAGTTAAAAAGGGGGAAAGATTATAATAGTAGAAGAGAACTCAGTCTTTCCTAGCTTTTTTCCCCTCAATGTTAAATAGAACTTTTGAATGGACAAACAATGAAAAATGATCTTTTCTATTTACTGACACGAATGGAAGTATGACACCTATGGAAGTAGATAAAACTTTGGGGAAATTTGTTTTAGAAAGTAACAAAGTAAGGAGTGCATTTTTTCAGCTCTGGAACTGCTTCTATGGAGCATGGTTCTGCATACAGTGGAAGGGTCCTGTTTCACCCCACAGCTGAGAGGGAAAGGTGGAACAGGTGCTGTTTCCTGGCTCACCTGATGAAGGTCAGGCAGGTAGCTCAGTACCAAACTACCAGGAAGAAACTGGCAATTTTCATCTTTCTGGCAAACTTTACTCCTTCCATTTGGTTTAATGACGTTTCAAGAAAGGAATAACTGTACTACCTGTGCATCTTTGAACAGAAGCTGCACGTGTTCCTGTTTGAGGAGGTGCTGGTGATCACTCGCGCCGTGACCCACAACGAGCAGCTGTGCTACCAGCTGTACCGGCAGCCCATGCCCGTGCGGGAGCTGCTGCTGGAGGACCTGCAGGACGGAGAGGTGCGCCTGGGCGGCTCCCTGCGCGGGGCCTTCAGCAACAACGAGAGAAGTACGCAACAGCTGCCTCGGCTTGCTCTTGTGGGCTCAGCACAACTGGGAGATACCAGCCAATGGGACATGGGAATAGTCTCTCTAAAATTAATGTTATCCCCATCCAACATATTGAATTTTGTTTCAGACTAGTTTATTACGTTCTAAGTTGTTTCTTTTCAATTCTTCCTCAAAGCTCCCTATGTTGATAATAGAATTTCTCCACACGCCTGCTCCTGTACTGAATTGAGAAGGGGAGAACATACAGACTGTAGGGGCAAAACTGCAAAGTTTTGTGGTTTTGCAAACTTTGCAAGGTGAAGTTATAAGCAAGTATATTTTGAAATCTTGAGCTGTTTTGCCTTTCCTTGTACTGGAGACACTGTTTGCTATTCAATAACTCTTGAAGCTGGCAGATACTGTAGTACTCAGGGTCAAGACTGCAGCTATTCATGTTTATGTCCTTCCAGTTAAGTACATTATAGAAGACACTTTTTCTATTACAAGGGTCCTTTAAATTTCATCTGGTCAAAACTTCAAGGGGTTTTTGTATGTATCCACTCTATTAGCAAAGTGAAAGGAAGAGATGAGGCAGTCTTTGGCTGGCAGAAGGACGCTGCATTCAGTTAAGGTTCTGGAAAGGAGAGGAGAAGGAAGGTGGGAGGAAAGGCATTAAAGTGTGGGAGAAGCCTTAATCTTGCTGATTGACTTTAAGCTTTATGGATAGCTCATGCATGACAGAACCAAAATTATTTAATCCAGTAATATGAAGTTACTAGAAGTAACTAGTTGTAGTGTTCTGTGGTCTTCTCCCAGAAACAAGAAGATACCCAGACTCTTTTCTTGGTCTCATATGGTCTTGTCTGACCTTAAAGCAAAAATTGTGCAGATTTTGTTACTTAAATATACTCTTTGATTATAAAATCCATTCAGCCAAATCATTCAGGGTTTGATATATATTGTTTCTTTCAGTCAAAAACTTCTTTCGAGTCAGCTTCAAAAATGGATCCCAAAGCCAGACTCACTCTCTCCAAGCCAATGACTCCTTCAACAAGCAGCAGTGGCTGAACTGCATCCGGCAGGCCAAGGAGAAGTTGGCGGCGGGCACGGCGGAGGCGCGGGTCCCTGGGTGCCCCCGGGCAGAGGCCCCGGAGCGCATGGAGCAGTCGGACTGCGAGTCTGACTGCAGCATGGACACCAGCGAGCTCGGCGCCGACTGCGAGCGCATGGAGCAGACGAACTCCTGGGACAGCCAAAAGCAAATAGAAACCAATGTTTGACAAAAACTTACAGCTCCTGGAAGAGAGGCTGTCTCTTACCTGTACAGTATTTGCATTCCATTCGTGGAACCGATCGGAGAAGCACTTTTAGAATGTTTTTTGTGACAATGTCAATGCAGTTCTTGTATTTGTACCTGTGAGTGTCGTACTGTAACTGCCCATCTGTATAAGCTGGAATCTCTTGCAACTCGTGTCCTGTGATTATATTCCATAAACACCCAAAGTGGATGAAAGAGGTACTTGACCAGTTATTCTCAATGTCCTGCTGTAAACAGAATCTCTAAACTACTGTTTATATATGCATTACATAAACAACCTTTCCCTAATTTTTAAGTACTTTATTTGCCCTTTAAAGGGGGCAACTGAAGATGTGGACTTAATATGGAATTTCAAGATAATAAGTTTTCTTAAAGGTATGGAAAGAAAAAGTAGTTTCTTGGAACAAAAACTATCTTGCAATAAGCTATCCAAACTCCTGTGATATTAAATCAGCAAGAACTACAAACAGCGGGCCATGAAACCAGGGACTCTTTAGGAATTTATTTTTCAAAATGAAGCACTGTCCTAAGATCCAGCAGCCAAACTTACTAAAATCTGGACATTTCAAATGGTCAGCCTAGTAAGATGGTTTATTTTTCAAAGAATGTAATGCTAAAAATAATAAACTGAAAAAACCACAACCAAACCTTTACAGCCAGCACTGAATTAAATGAAATGCTGAGAATACTGGATGTTTGTAAATAAGCTGGTAATTTGCTTTCAGTGCCACATATATACATACATATATATATATATATATATATATATATATATATATATATATCTATCTTATCCCAAACAGAATAAGAATGGAAAGGAGCTTTGCTTGTGAATAGGCCCTCTTCAGCATTTTGCACTCCACTGACCTCCACTGTTGGTTTTAAGCACCACTAATGTTAAAACATTTAATTTTCTGTAAATATCTGTTTACAATTACATGTAGTTGGTTTTTAAAACTAAGTGATGATTTTATACAAATGATGTTCTACATATATACCCTGTGGGATTATGTAGAGAGAGTTTAAACAAAAAGGGAATTTTTTGTCCTTTAGGATGTATTACATCCTTTTTACTTTCCTCAAGTTTTGTTTTAAAAGTTTTTGTTGCATTTCATTTCATACTGTAATTGGAAATGTAACTGTGTTTTCTGGTGGCTGATTTAACCTACTCATTATGATGAGAAGCAGATGAGTCACTTAAATGCAGTCTAAAACACGTAGTGATCATCCTGTGATTTTTCAGGAATCCCTGGGTAGTATTTTATTTCTTACTGTAAGAAATAATGCCAGTGCTGTATGGCAAGCTATGAAAATGATATATTACAAATTTTAAATGATTCTTGGTATTACACAAGATAACCTGTGCAAAGTACTTGTAACAACAAAAGTAGAAAATAAGTTATTGCCAAAAATATTTTTCTTGTGTTCTACAAGTTTACATAAAATTTACTAGTTAACTTACATATATATATACTGATGTGCATTACAGAAATCAGTGTGACAAGATGATAAACAATATAAAACAAGGTATTTTTATTTTTTAAAAAATGGCATTTTTACCCTATAGAACATATTTCTGTATTTATAGTTTTTAAAAAAAAAGCAATTTTCTTTTCTGTTTCAGGCTTTGTAATTTATTTCAACTGCTTCATTTTTAGAGCTGAATGAGTGAAGATGAAAGGAAAAATGTGCAAAAGGAAAGGCATAGGGAAGTTGTTAAGCAAAAATGTTGAAAAAGAACAAAAAGCATGTAAGGTGTTCAGGTAGAGAAGAAAGAAGGAATGTGTGTTTTGACTTTTTTTATTAATGGCCTTAAACTTTTCTGGAAGCATTTCAAATAAATTACATTAAACCATTTTGATTTTTTTTTTTTGTTTGGTTGGTTGTGGAAGAAGACTACAAAAAGATTTCAGTGGTACATGCAGTGAGGCTTTAATGTAATTGACCAAAGTTTGTATTTTGTTTCTGATAAAGTGATACATATTTGGATCTAATTTGCTAAATGCACAGCAGTAACAGAAACAAGTCACTACGCTCAATTCACCACATTCCCCAAGGTTCTCTTTGGCATAATTAATTTAGTAAGTAGGTGGAACAAAAATGTACTGTCCTGTCATCAGTTGCTCTCTCATAATTCCTTGTGGGTCACAATTAATAATTGAAATTATTAATTTTGGGCTATTCCAACCAGCCATGGAATCTCAGAAGATTAGTTTACATTTGTTTACTATAATTTAGCCACCCACTCACTGTTCAGCATTCTGGAGTGTTGTGGTTGTGCTTTGTAGTTGACCTGCACTTAGCTACTGATTGATCTAATCCTAATGATGTTGGATTTTTCTCTTCAAATCATCCTAAGGATTAAGCTTTCCAGTTTAAGAATACTGTTATCATGCTGGATTTCGTAAGCTTGTTTTAGTTCTAGCACTTTTAAAATGCCACTGCTTTTGAAAGGATGACTTAGATTGTGGCAGCAGAATGGTGGTGGAGGGATGGGCTTGGACAATAAAATGTACCAAAAAGAATGGGTAAGGTGTAAAATTATGAGTGTGAAGTAGAGAGGAAGAATCATATACATAAATATGTTCAAGTGATTGTCACAGTAATTCTGGTGTCCAGAGGGGAGGCTGAGGTTGCAGCAGTGAAGAGGCAGTGAGTGAAAAGCCTGAGGTGTCAAGTGCTTCCAGGATCACCACGAGGAGATGGCAAAATGAGGAGAGGGACACAGACACCTCTAAACCTGAGGCACGAGCACTCTGCATCTCCCACTCGGGGAAAAGGGTGAGTGATGAGCTGTCCTGCTCTCAAGAGCAGGATGTCAGTGGTCTGAGGGGGCAGATCCATCCTTTTGTGGCAAATCTGTTTGCTCTTCTGCTCCTCATGAGGAGAGTCAGTGTAGCTGTAGCTTATGAAAGACCTGATGGACCAGAGGCAATAAAGGTAAAAGCAGAAATTGTTTTGACTGAGAAGGAAAGGTAAGCAAAGGGAATGGCCTTGGGACTGTGAACTGCGTGGGTCCTCTGAGACTGCAACACAAAACTGAACTGTGGTCTTTGTTTCCCTAGATTTGCTCTGCAGCACTGGAAAGAACAAAGCCAGGATGACAACGGGAACACCAAGGTCTCTAATGAGACACCAGGAACTGTAAGTTTGAGATCTGTGAAGCTCAGTGCCAAGAACAGTTGCTAGAATCTGGGTAAGGATAGGACCAAAATTGCAGAGTATGTTATAAATGAGAAGCTTGACTAGGCCAATATTCCAGCAGCAATCAATTTATTAATTAATATGGTAAAGTATGAGCAATACAGCTCTGGGTACAGTGGGGGAAGTTTTCCCTCCAACTGCACACCCGTAGTTGAGGCTTACAGGTATTTATAGCAGTACTCATCAGCTTTCTCAGCAGTTTCTATTCCTAATTTTTACTCATCAGCAGTTTCTATTCCAAATTTTTACGTCACAATTCTATACACTATTGTGATTTAGTTTTTCTCAGGATGTATCCCAGAAAAGGAGTATCCCCAGATGGTGGTGGCCCGGTTTCCGAAAGAAGGAAGAAATTTCCCAGCTGGTGAGGTCCAGATTCCAGATGTGGATCCACCTTTTGATTGCAAGGACTATAAATCTCATAACAGTGATGTCCAGCTTCCCTTGGTTGAAACTATTAATCCTTAAGTTGGTGTTCATCTTCCTTTCTCAAGCTGCTTTTCACTGTTTTGTTAAGGTGTGAGATAAGCACATTTCCTTTTTATTTATTCTAAAGCTAGAGTCTCAAAGATCCTTACTACAAGCAATATTCTAAAATTATACTTCAAAAGGTTATTATTGCAAAACTCTTTAAGGCTTAACTACAAGCAGAAAGTTCCTGTCAAAAAGCAAAAAAGCAACATCCTTAAAGCTTTAATTCAAATGCTCCTAAATTAACTTAAGACTTATAAAGGTTAATTGGGAACAAAGGATAGGTTCAAAGGCCTTCTTCCATGCTTTACTTTCCTCAGTTATTAGTAGAATTCATCTTTATAACTGTCCCATATTACAATTACAAATACACACGTTGCCTGTATGTACCTGACAGGAAACACAGCTTTGTATTTCACAGCTACAAGAAGTTTTTCTCCTGTTTAGCATGACCCACGTGAACCAGAGCTTCTGCCTTTAGAATGCTTCTGTGATAGTGGGAACCAGGGCACTTGAAGTTTCACAGAATTTCCAGAATTTGAAAGCTGTATCAGAACTTTCAGAAAGCAGTTTAATGGATTGCACTTTTTGATAAAAATGAGATTTTATGGTGACGCTGCCTGGCACTTAAGACAAATCTTGATTCCCAGGATCTAACAGAGTCTGAAACCAAGTTCCACACACATGGAAGATGATTTGTTTCCTTTTAAAAGGGAGTTTCAGATACAGAATGGGCAGCTCTTCCATGTTTAATGCTTATTAATGAATACTGATTTTAAAATATTGTAATGTGTTCTACAGGTTGGTGCTGCCATCTCTTGGAAATAGTGTAGTTTCACAGCTGATTTGATTACAGGAAATTTAAAGTATTTTAAGATATTACATATATTAATAATAAAATGAAAATATTACAAAAATACAAGTAGATATTCTCAGTCTTTTATCTGAGGATCACATATTTATCAGGAAAAAAAGAGTACTAAGTGAATTTCTGCTACTAATTCCTGGTTTTACATAGCCAGGTCAACTACTACCCCATTTTGTCTCATTTTTTAATATCATATCATATTTTCTCCATGGCTGGTAAGTTATACTAAAGCTCTTTCCAAGTGTGAAAATTTGGGGTTCTTTTTTGAGTTTTCCAAAGATTCTTCTCTTTGCATGGTCTAGGAAGAAAGATTAATTATGCAGTTCTTCTATTCTTGATCTCCTGGCACCTGAAATTTAGTTGGCACAAAATTAGCTCTTAAGCTTTTGGAGAAATTAGATGTGTTTTGCATCATTACAGTAGTAAGGGAAAGTAAAGTAGTAATTTGTGGTTATTTAAATTGTAATTAGATACTCAGATTGATTAATTAAAAATTTCTAATTTAGTTTTCAAATTCTTAAATTTACATTCATAAAAGGATACTGAAGTAAATGTCTGGAGGAAGCACCCAAGTTTGCTCCTTGAGCATGCAACCCTCCCTTCTGTCTTACTTTGTGGCTCTTAATCTGATCTAAATCTCTATTACTAATGTGTTAAAATCTGATTTCAGAATCAAAGGGATCTTTGTACTGGGGTGGAAAACCACTTGGTGCAAGCCCTGGAGTCACGGTGGAATGCTTGGCAAGTATCAAAAACCACAGAAACCAGAAACTAGAGAGAGGATAAGGTGACAGATTTTATAACCTCTTTTTTCACTTCAGAATATTTAAGTAACCTCTTCCTATGGTGGTTTTTGCTGCTTTGTGAACTGGGATTCTTTGCACCTGTTTGATATCTGTTGGGATTTAAGATGCACAGTGTGGAGCAGTGATCTGGAATTGCTGGAGCATTTATCAATTAGTACTGGGTAATTTTTGTGATGATCATCACAAAAATTAACTTAGGTTAATTAATACTGAAAATTAATTCTGTACAACTGCAAAGACATATCTTGTAAAAGCAAGTGATGAGGAAAACTCTGTGTGCTGCTTGGTAAATAAGCAAGACTTCAGAGATTGTATGGTCCAAACACCAATCAACTGAACTGCTTGTGTACTGAAGACATGCACAGTCTGAAAGTGATTTTAACAGCTCTGCCAATTCAAAATTGATAAAGCAATTTGACATGATTTGAGATATATAATGGATCAACACAGCCTTAAATTGGACCAGATTGGTATTTCCATTTTTTTTCTTGTATATGGAAATTCTATTTAAACAATGTAAAACACAGCAAAATAATTTCAATAATATATCAGCACATCTGTAATATTCTCTTCACCAGCACTGAATCCTCACAGAGAGGTAGGACATCAGATTCTCAGGGAGACAATCCTAATTTATCCATAGGATGAACACTGCATTTGTGGCGTTCATTACCTCTAGATAATGGAACATTATGTTTGTGCAGTTAGATAAATACTGGGTGTTATGTTTCTGTAATTTATGCAAATTATAGTTACAGATACTAATTACCCTGTTTAAACTTGCTGGGTCCCCAAATACTTCTAAGAACTAATAATTATTAGCTTATCTTCTTTTAACACCCTGGAGGCTACCACTAGCACCAGGCCATTTGTGTGCTGATGGGTTATTTATATTTTTGGATCTTCAGCTTATCTAAAAAGAGATTAATAAAAGGGCCAGGTTAAATTACCTGTTCCTTGTATACCCTGCAAGCATGAAAAGTTCCTATTTTTAAGGTCAGTGTCTGCTTTCAAGGTGACAAATGAATAGCTACAGTTATGGGGATTGAAGGTAATTGCTATAAGTAGCTAATGAATATATGCGTCTGTTCAACAACTACAGCACTAGTATACTTTTAACAAAGAAAACAAATTATAGGCTTCTAATGTTATGCTAATTACTTGTAAAACTAAAATCTGGTATTTGCATTTCCTAGGCACTGCAAGAATGGTTATTTTCAGCAGGCAGTGTTCACTGCATTGCATTCCTGGCAGCTGCCAAAGACAGGTCTTTGCTTTGGCTTTTGCATTTTCACATCCCTCTTGCACTGCAAGTTGTGAGCTTTACAGGGAAAGAAATGTTAACCTTCTGGCCTCCAATATAGGTTATTCAGTGCTGTTCTCAGTATGCACCCATGAAAGAACACTGCTAAAGTAAATTAAGATTTTTTTGCCTGCCCTTCATAACCATGAATGCATTTTTATTCTTCAAAGGTGAAACGTCACCTTGTCCAGTGTCTTGGAAAAAACCTTTGAATCTGAGAGTAAGAGGTATGCGCTGGCACTCAGTGTGGCGAACTTGTTAAAGTTAGGAGTTGGCAGAGAAGGCAGTGCCAGTCCTGGGGCCGGAGCGTTCCTGGGCCCGAAATGCCGGGGGGGATTCGTGCCCAAGGGCGGGTTCGCTGTGGGGAGAGCCCGTTCCGAGCGCCATGCCCCGGCTGCAGGGCAGAAGCCTTGTGCGGGCTGCGGCCTTCTCGGGAGAGCGGCGTCCCCTCAGGGCAGCACTCCGGCACCGGCGGGAGGGCGGCGGTGCCCCGGGGCGGGAGCAGCGGGTCCCGAGCGGTGCCGGTTGTCGGGAGCAGCGGGTCCCGAGCGGTGCCGGTTGTCGGGAGCAGCGGGTCCCGAGCGGTGCCCCGGGGCGGGAGCAGCGGGTCCCGAGCGGTGCCGGTTGTCGGGAGCAGCGGGTCCCGAGCGGTGCCCCGGGGCGGGAGCAGCGGGTCCCGAGCGGTGCCCCGGGGCGGGAGCAGCGCGCTCCCAACGGGCCCGTCCCGCCCCATCGGGTGGGCACTGCCCGCCCTCCGGCCGCGCCCCTACTTATAACGTGTGCCGCGAGCGGATTGGCTGGGCCGGGCTGGCCGCAGACCCGCCCCCCCTTCCGCCGCCATGTTGTGTGGTGGGGCGGGGGCGGCCCGCGGGCTGCCGTGAGGCGGGCGGAGGGCGAGTCGGGGCGGCGCGGGCGCTGCTGGCGCTGGGCAGGGGCGCTGTGCTGGGAAGAAGAGAAGGCGCGGGCTGCCGGGCTCGCTTCTGCGGAGGGAATGGCGGATGCCGTGATCCGCAGTGGCGGCGAGATGGAGCCGGAGCAGCATCAGCCGATGGAGAAGACCAGCGCGGGCGTCCTCGGAGTGGAGAGTAACAGAACAGGAGCCGCTGAGGACACCGCACAAAATGGCGGACGCTCTGAGAGCGCTGGGGAGGCGCTGCTGGTGGCTGCTGTTGCTGCAGAGGACAAGGTCCCCACAAACCTCAGCATCAGCAGCAGCAGCCAGCGCAGGAGCAGCATCTCGACGGCAAATGAACAGCAGCAGCCGCCCAGCGGTGTGCTCGGGGGGCCGCCCCCTCTCCCTAAGCCCTCAGAAGACCAGCAGCCTGTTAGGAAGAACTTTCAGATCCCCAGGAAGAGCAGAGAAAAGAAAGGTTGTTCCTTCCCTTCCCCTCCCTTTTCTACCTCGCTCCCCTCTCCATCCGATTCATCAGGCAGCTCTCGGACACCTCACACGGCTGCATGCAGACAAACCCCGCGCTGTGGAGGAGGCTCTGCTGGCTCGCACTCGCGAGGCTGCTGAGGAGCCGATTTTAGTGTCAGGATGTTCCATTCTTTTCCTACCCCTCCTCTTTTCTTTCTCACTTTTATTTTGTCACAAGGATGAAACAAAACCAAAACCAAAGCTCGGCTTGAATTTCAGACCTCTCCTTTAAAAGGAGGAGAAGCTGGATGCGATCAGGGTGGGCTTGAGTTGATCTCGGCTCTGCTTCTGGAGGTGCATTGTGGAGAAGATGTTTCTTTGGGATGCCGACCTCAGCGAAGATGGTTCGCTTTTCTCTTCCCCGACCTCCTCCCTGCAGGAGAAGGGTGTAATCCTGGTTAGGATAGACGAAACAAACCCAGCAGAGTTGTCCTTCTTCATTGATGATACGCAGAAGACTGTTCTTATCTGGTGAAAGTTCTTTGCCGGGAGAAAGGGAGCATCCCACGTTCTCGTGCCTCGCTTTGGAAGCGTTCTGCTTCCAAGTGTCCAGGGTTTGGGTTTTTTTGTTTCTGAGTAACTCTTCCTCTAAAAGCCTGTGGTATTTCTTGCTTTTCACAAGACTCCACTGGTTTCTTCTTAACTTTGTTTTTGTTAAGTGGAGTTGAAGATATGTCTGATTTCCTCCCTGAAATTTATCTTAGTTCTTGCCCTTTTGCAATATGGAGTCAGTAACTTAGTACATATTACAAAAATACTTGTTTGAATAGGCTTCTTGTTCTTCAGGAAGAGGGTAACATCTTAACTTCTTGAAATGCTTTCTTCTGTAAGGAAGAGATGAAGGTAGGTTTATTTCCTTATCCAGTCTTTTCTCTCCAGTAATAGACTAATTCCTTTTGGCAGTAATGACCCCTTTTGCTTCCTGGTCTTTCCCATTGCCACCCCACTCTGGGCTGATACAAGTCTGGCAGAGATTCATTGTAAAAAGAACTGGGTTGATTTGGAGAAAAAAGTCTTATAATTCATCTGACAGAAAAATACCTGGATGTAACTTGGTGCCTCATGAACAGTCGAAGTTTCTTGTGTGCCCCACCCAAATGTGGTTACACCCAAGTGTGGTTTAGATGTGTTTCAGAAATGTTTGTACTTAACCAACGCTATTTGAAGTTCCACTTTAGCATTTGGTTCCAATGTGAATGAAAACCTGCAAAATACCTTCTTAGGTCATCTGATTCATCATTTGCCTATGCTGAGCCATCTGCAGTGTGCAAAAAGTTTTGGATTGTGTAGTTCAAACCTCAGGCTTCTGTGGCCTCTAAGGTAGAAGAGGAAGCCATTCTTATCTTACTTCAAAAACTGACTTGCTAATGTCAAGGTCATTTGAGCCATTCTCACCTTTTTTCCTTTCAGCCTGCAGAAAGGCTCTCAGGTATTTTGATCATTCTGATGACTTGGAGCTTCCGAAGCTCTCAGAGCAGAACCTGCTCCATTCAGCCCGCGGTGCTTGCGGATTTACAGCTGTGAGTGTTGTTCTCACGGCATGGATTGCCGAACTGCAGTTTGAGGACAGCTAAATTGCTATTGGGATTTGTATTGTCATTTGAAAAATGATGCAATTCAGTCAGTTCTGCAACTGCACTGGAAATCAGCACTGGATCATCTGATGCCATAGGTAGTGGCTCTTGCAGCATCCTTATTGTTAGTGCTTAAATACATCTTGTTAAATTGCAAAATAATCTGAATGACACCAGTTCCTCTCGAGAGAGAGCTGTCTTGGCTTGGTTCTAAAGCCCAGCATGGAGCAATACATATGGAAGCTTCCTCCATCGTTCCTTGCCTTGCAATTGTTCTGCTTTTTAAGCCACCATGTCTTTCCTGGACATGCCATCCTGAGACACAGCTGCTGCCGTGATTGTCGAGGCTTAGCTGCTATGTACAGGAGCACCTTGTCCGAGGTGTTTGAGTTTATTTGGAGGTGGGTTTTTTGGTGGATTTTTAAGTATTTTTAAACACCAAAATGTGTTTCAGGAACAATTTTTGGTAGTGAAGAAATTAAAAATTGAATCTGGAAAGCACAAATGTAAGAGAAAATTTAAGCTTTAGCTTCTAAAATGTAAGAGAAATATCCTGAAAAATTAGGCTTTAGCTGCTTATTTATTTTCTTCAGAATTTGTCTTCCCTCTTGGACACTTAGGTAGGGACTGAAAGTCAACAGAAATCCTTTGTAATCTGAAGGAAAGATACTCTTAACAACTGTGATCAGTTTGCACAGAGAATTCTTCTGATTTTCTCATGCTTTTTGCTGGCATAGGAATTCGGGAAACAAATGAAAGAGAATTGGCTGCAACGTTATTTTTTTAAGGTGTGCCTGTATTTGTCTTCCTCCTTAGAAGTTCCTTGGAGGTTTGTTTTCTTGGTACATGGAGTTTAGCAATGGTGTTATGCTCTCTTGAGCAGCTTATCTGTCATTTGTCTTCAGGCCTTTCCTGGCTCTTCCAATTCAGTTGTCTGATCTTCACAGATTTCCAAGTTTGCTTGAAACTTGAGAGGTCCTTGATAGGATTAGGAAAGCAAATTTTAAGGATAAATCAGTGTAAGAGCACTTTTAACTTGCTGAACGATATGAGTGATCTCCTTACCAAATGATAATTCCACCAATGATGCTGACATTGCAGCCTTTAAGAGGTTGCTTGTTGGTTAAAGTTGGAGTTTCTTTCTGTCAAAGTAGCAAATAACTGCTGTTTCTCAGGCTGAGGGGGGAAAGGTCTTGCTTTTACCCATGAAACTCTGCAATACTTGCCTGAAGGTCTAGGTTGTCCCTTTTCTAATTCATCGTTTTGCCTTGTCTTCTGTCTTCTCGTTTTTCCTTTCTTTGGTAGAGATGTGCTCTGCTGTTGGCTTCACGATATTTCTGGGTGGAGAACTCTCAGCCCCTGAACTTGGTAACTATTTAGGCCTATTGAGAGCACAAGACATTTTGGGCTGAAAAAATCCTAAAGGTAAAAACGTCACAGTTCATTAACACCACAGATTTTTTGTTTTAGTCTTAAAAAATGAAGACTGAAAGAAATTGAGACTTAAAAGGGTGCTTCTCAATGGAGCTTTTGTAGCAGGAGCACTTGTGTGTGAGGAATGCTAGCATTCTGCCAGCTTAGCTGATCAGAAAAATCATTCATTTATTTATCTTCCCTTCAAACTTGGTTCAGGATTGCTCAAAGAGGATGGCTCTGTCTTCACATTCTGACTTAAAGCAACCAAACCCAGCAACTCCAGTCTCAGCTTTCTGAAGTTGAAACATCAGACAGCTGTGAAAGAAAAGTAGAGCCTCTCAGGCGTGACATGCATCCAAACATCCAGTCCAGTCCCTGTCCCCTGACTAGTACTTATAGCTAAACTCAATTTCCACCTAAAAATAATTACATTTGTTCCAGTGCCTTGGATAGAAGCTGAACAAGCCCAGAATTTATTTACTTATGTTTAGCTGTGCTGAACAAGCCAGCAAACCCCAGAACAATTGACTTGTATTATAAGGATGCTGCAGGTTAGTCCTTACTTTAATTAGTGTTTAATTAACCCAGGGCAGTAAAGGTGCAGTGTACCCCCACCAGCTGTGTACAGCAAGCCTGGAAGATGTGTGTGTGCTCATGGCTGCTCTTTGAAGTGATGGAGGACTGGGATGAGCTCAGCAATTCCATGGTTTGCCCAGGGGCACAGGCCTTGGTGGCTGCTCTACAAGGTCTAGTTTAGTTTTATTTATTCTCAGTTTTATTTTAGCTTTTTCTTGTTTCTGCACTCCTTCCTTGAAGTAAGGTACAGGCCCTGCTATGGTGACATTAACGTTTCAGACCATCACTGTCCTTGAACACCTCAGCTCAAGTGGGGAACTGAAAAGTATTGCCTGGCTACTCACCTCCCTGGGGTGGTGTTTCATGTTTTGATTGAGAACATGGAGTCTGCAGTGCCTCAAGTTCTGGAAGAAAAAACTGCAACAATCTTTATAACTTTTTTTTTTTCCTGTTTTCCATAATTGAATGATTAGGTAGGGTTTTTCCATACATGTGTTGAGCACTGAGTGTATACTAGTTTATGCAGATTCTCCTTACCAGGAGAATAGAGTGACTTGCTGGTTTAGGGCAAGTCTGTCTCAGCTTGCTCCCCAGAGCCTTCCACAGAGCAGAAGATGCTTAAACACAAAGAACAGCATGGTTGATGATATTTGTGTGAATGACAGGATCTTAATTAATGTAATAATGTGCCTCTTCCTAGAGTTGCATCTGGGAAAGTAGGTGAGACATTATGTCTGCCTTGGGGTGGCTCTTTCTAGCTCACCCTGCAGTGCTTTCCACTTGTTTGGGCTCCAGAGGAAGAGAGAGGCTCATTTTTACTGAGCTTGTGTCCTGGGGGAAGGAGGGAGAAGGGCTAAGGTGCAGTAAACACTGGTAGGAAAACAGGAAATTCAGTCAAGCAGCTGGCCCAGATAACCTTCTGCCTTAACTGCTGGTTTTGAGGAGCTGGCAGTGTGTGAGCCCAGATCTGTCTGCCAGGGAGTTGGTGTTGTAGTGTCCAAGGGATCCAAGGGGCTGGGGTGGAACAGGGGGTGCTTTCCCAGGGGTGTGTACCTGCAGCACGCTTCTGTTTTCTATTCTCTTTTCTATCTCTTTTCTATTCTGTTCATAAGCATTTATCTCTTCAGTACAAGAGAATTCTATTCACTCTCAGTTCTGTCTCCTCCCATTTTGCTGTCAGCTTTTGAAGAATGAAGGTGTGGTTACTGAAAAGGATGTTACATAAGTATGGTTTCTAAATCACTTTCAGAATTTCCGCTCTTAAAAAAATCACTTTCTCATTGTTGGTGTTGGAATCCTTGCTTGATTGCAGTTTGCAGATGTGGTGTTGCCTTCTAAAGTGTGCAGCTTTTACTAAATAACAGTTTGGTTTTCATTAGGAACATTTGTTTTATATTGAGGCTTATGCAGTAAATCTTTTCTGCAAATGAGGGAAAGATTGCTGCCTAAATTATACTGCCCTATTACTAAATGAAATTGGAGGATATACTCTGAAGATAGAATTAAATTTAATTTGTTGTTAGAGTAATGGTAGGTTGCTTTTTTGTTGTTTTTGTCTTTGTTTTGTTGGGGTTTTTTTTTGGTGAGATTAGTACTATTGTTGTTCCTAACTGTTGTAACTACAGTAAAAATTGTGCACTTCTGGTGGGGGTTTTAGAAGTTACTCTGAGGATAAAAACCACTTCTTGTGTAGTGCTAGTTGAGTTCCCCCAGAGATGTTATTTTCCTGGCCACTGCTCTCACAATCTGCACTGCCATCCTCTGCTGGCTCCCCCGGGGTTGCTCCTCTGATCACTTTGTCACCTTGGCACCCAAACACTGATAAGAAGCTCAGGGGTACGACTGCTGCCCTGTGGGAACTCGGGTAAAGGTTTTCCCAGGAGGGAATTTGTACAGCAGCACATGGAGGGCTTTCCTTTTAAAGCAGGTGTAGTAAGGGATAACATCATCAACCATGAACACAGGCAGTGGGGTCCTGGTATTTTTAGTAATAGGAGCTTCTTTGTCTTCTTTAAATAGGATTGGATTTCTTCATATTTAGCTTAATTGCCATAAGCAAACAAACACAAAACCTCATAATAGTTCTGAAGTGGGGCCGAGCTATGAAACTCTTGTTGAGGTTTTTATTAGGACAATTTGTTCCTGCTTCTTAATTAAAGGAGTTAATTAGTAAATTGCAGTTCTGAAAGTTTAATTACAGTGTTTTGCAGTACATATTAGATGTTTTTCAAGGAGTAAATTCAGACTTGAAGTGCTTCCCTTACAAACTTCTGAGAACTAGTAGCTGTTCAAGAGCAATATTAAAAAAACACAATTGTGATTTTTAAAAGATGCTATCATTCTAGGAAATTTTAACACAAACTTTTTAAAATCTCTATTTGCCAAGTGTTCTAGGTGTTTTGTGTTTGAAATTGAATCACAAACCATTTATTTTCATGCATTAACTGTCAGTGAACTGGAAACTTTTGGATGTTTTCACATGTATATTGGCACTCATTATTTTATTTCTTCTCTTTTATAGCACTCTTTCAACCAGTACTTCCAGAGTCTCGAGAATTTGAGGAGATTATAAACATTCTGCATCATTCCTACTTGGATCCGAATTCAGTGTCCAATTTCAAATACAAGAGAGCCAGCTTAGTTCATAGTGAACTGTTGGAAAAGGAGGTGAGTATGTTTGTGGCTTCTGCTTCTCAATAAGGTACCAGTCAAATGCCAGTGCTTCTCAATCTAGAGCCAGAGACCTGGGCATTATTTTCAGATATGCAGTTGGTCTTAAATTGCAAACTTGCATCCCTAGAAATGAAAGCAGCTATTTTTCAGGCAAGTTTATTACTGCATAGTTTTCAACTTTTGCCTGCCAGGTACTCCAAGAAGACTAAAAGAAAAACTGTATTTGTCACCAGTGTCTGTGTGTTTTTAGCTTTCAGAAATTTTCTTAATTTTTATTAAGGTATTTTAATAACCCAGAAATTTGTTTTAATGTCTTCTTTACAGGGCTCATGTTTCCTGTGAAAATTAAGATTAAAATATGTGTCTGACAGAAGTTTCCATAATCTCTGTAGTTTTGTTGTTTTCCAAGAAGTACTTTAACTAAAGTGGATTACTGGTCTAGTAATTGGAGCACCTTGGTTGAAGCCCCTCTGTTGTGCCTTATGTGCTGTCTCTTAAATCCAGCCTTAGCTTGTTCTCATCACTCTCAAATGAAGTTTTCATTCCCAGTGCCAAAGCTTCACATATGAAGCAATTGAAGAATATATAATTTGTTTGCTGTGATTATCATCTTGAAGTTATGAAGTAAACTGAAGCTTTTTCTGCTATTACATTAATTATTCATGGTTACAGCTGAGAAATATTGGTAAAAACCACCTCAGCAGCAGTGAGGTGCATCTGCAAAAATATTTGCACAGTGTAAGAGATCTGTCTCCTAAAAAGAGAAAAAGTCTTATTTCTGGAGTTTCAAAGATGTTGTGGGAGGCATTGGGCTGGATAGTTCTAGCCAGTTGTGCTACTGGATCAAACTGAACTGTTACTGCACAGGTTTGTTTGAGGAGTGTCTCTTAAAAAAACAAATACTTGGGCAGATTAAGCCAGTTGGATTTCCCACAGGTATCATGTTCTCGAAATCTAATTATAGCTTCCAGTGATTTCATTTGGGTTATCTTTTGATTATTTTTGTACACTTGGATCTGCTAGGGCATTAAAACACTGACACTTGAGTGTGGCAGCAGCAGTGTGTGTGTGCCTGTGCTCAGAGCTCTGTGTGTGAACAGTTCACAGAAAAACGCCGGGAGCTGAAGCGGGACGGGCGCCCCGAGGAGCAGCTCTCGGAGAGCCACGCCTTCCTCATGGTGGATCGCTGCCAGGTGAGCCCTGAGCCCGCAGGGGAAATGCTTTCTTAGCACTTGGGAGCTTCTGGGGCTTTGGGTTTTTTCACAATGGTTTTATTGACACAATCTTAAAGTTACTTCTGCAAAATTCCGCACTGGAAGGTGTAGAAGGATGGGAAAGGGTTTTGTCACCATTTAAATCCTCTATTCCCTGCTATTTAAGGTACTCCATTTACGTGACTGTATCTTCTCTGGTTTAGGCTCTGTTTTATAAATAGAAGGATAGATTTTCTGGATGACATGTGAGTTTTTATTTGGTTTTTGTTTGGGTTTTTTTTAGTTGAGAAATATTTTGTGCTTTCATTGCATTTGGGTTTTGGTGTTTTTTTCTTCTTTTTTTGGATCAACAAGGTAACCTGTAATATTAGAAAATGGACATTGTCTTCTCTGTCTCTTCTTTGATCATATACTTTTAATCAAAGTGATGGAAAGGTGATTTCTGTGCTTTGTCTGCTATTATAGAGTTGGGATTTCGTAAGCATGAGGTCATTTGACAGGTATACTTCTGTTTTAAATATTAAAATTTTCTGTATTAAAGGCAAGTAATATAAAGAGTGTTGAAGGTACAGGGAGAGTGTGATTTTTTAAGATACAGGTGAGTCTATGTAGCTGTTCCATATCAGAGTTCAACTTACACAGTTGAATAGTTTTATAGAGAATTCAGACTAGTCTTGCCTCTGTTTGTAAGGGTTGGGGTTTTGTTTAAATCTCAGTTTATATTCTGTAATTTATATTCTGTAATTGTCATTTATCGCTGTTTGTTCTGTTCATATCCTGGCTTTCCTTACAGACTTGCTTAAAAACCTCTGTTCTCTTTAGATCCAGAGCATATGTGAAAAGGGGCTGCAGGTTGGCCACTCCAAAATCACAATTCTCGGCAGCCCTTCCAGGGGTAATTATCTTTTGATTAGAGTGCTGGTTATTCAGTAGCAGTTGGCAGATAATGTGATGCAGTTGTGTCAACTTTCAGTCTTTTTTGTATCACTAACTGCAGCATTATCACAGCAAGATGTTTTTAACAAAGGAAACAGACCTCAGAACATTATTTCATAGCTCTGTTTTTGAGTAGTTCAGTGAAATTCCTTTTCCAAAGGGAACACCTAATTCTCATTTGGCTTTAAGTCAAACCAGTATCCCATGTCTTTCCAGGGGGCCCAAAGAGCTCATGCAGTGTGTGGCTGCCTGCCTCTGTGTCTGTGTGTAGGTGTGTGCATTCAGAGATACCTCATGGACACAGTAGCTCAGCTCAGTTTTGGTGTAGATAGAACTAAAATTCTTGAATGCACAAATCCAAGAAGAGCGTAGATAAATTGGAGACTTAGAAGAGTCACAAGATGTTAAAGTGTCTGGAGAGTGCATGACAGTAAGTTCCTTTTGCAAAGCTTTTCAAATAGAAAATTAGGAACTAATTTTGTCATCCTGTGTGAGAGGAACATGGTACAGAGGTATCATGAATATTGAAAGCAGACAATATGAAAGAATATACAAGTGAATATTGAAAGCAGAAGTAGGTGAGAGGTGGAGAACAAGGCTTTATGAGCATGTGATTTTTTACTGTTTAGCTGGTAAAGGGTCTGGAGCAATTTGCTCAAGCAATTAAATACAGACTTGGAATGAGAGGAACATAAAGCAAATGGATGTTTTTTAGAGTATCTGAATTCAGTTACAGTTCTTTGGTCTGAGGTAGTCAGCCAGACCAGCAGATGACAGTGTGTTTGAGGCTGTAAAATCTATGAAATAACGAAGTACAGAAAAGCACAAAATTATTTTACCTTTGCACTTGAGTGTCAATTGTATCTTTATTCTTTTGTGTGCATTGAGCTTTAATCCCATGTAAGGCTTTTTAAATCTCTAATAATGTTTTAACATTCAGCATAATGTATTTTGGTTTCTTTTTATACTCTTGTCAGGTGTATATATCTCCAAGTATGCTGATTTATTGCAGCCTAATCCTCTAGAATCTGGAGCAACTGGAGATGTGATTGTTTTTAAAATAATAAAGGTAATTTTATCTTGCTATTCTTGAAGGATTACTTTGCTTACTGGTAACACACAAGTGGTTTTAACCTAACTTTTAATTTGTGCAGTCATCTGTGTATAGAGAAACTAGACCTCTACTAGATTTAAAATCCAGTATTGATATTAAGCTTAAATAAATCATAATAAATTGTTATAGAAGGCAGAGGTATGTTGGCTTTTTTTGAAAGTATGAAAATAACGTACTTCCAGAAGTAGCTTTCTTAATGGCTTGTTTTATTTTCTCTTACTTTGTTTGGTACTTGAAGCAATTTGTCAGCTTCCAGGACAAAGTTCCTGCTGACAATTCTTCTGTTTTATTACAGGGAAAAATGAAAAGCATATGTGACTACAGTGGTACGAAAGCAGTGGACTCAGCTGTGAGGAGTATGTTGGATCCCACCCCAAACCACGAGTGTCACATTTCAAAGAATGCAGCTAAAGTCAACTCCTTGCTGGCTTACCGAGCCTACGAGCTCACCCAGGTACAGCTGAGCCTGTGCCACCTTCCTCCACAAAACCTTCCTAAAGAGAACTTCTGAGCAATGGAGAGAAAATGACAGGAGTTAGAACAGCCCCTGAGCTTCCCTGTGCAGCTGCAGCTGGGTGTGTGCAGCAGTCCACAGGTGCTGCATTAGAAATCTCTTACTGCCACAATCTGTTGCAGTCAGATTATTTCACCTAGTCTGCAGATTTCAGGATCCTTGCTTGAAAGCATTCTCTTCAGTATTAACTTCGTTTGTCTTCTGTAAATCAGTGAAATAGATGGCTAAAAAATTCATGTATTTTTTCATTTCTCATTGCAAATTCGCCTAAATTAACATTTTATATTGGTGATTGAGCTAAGGATAGACTCTAGAACTCATTGCAATATTTACTTTCCTCTGAAGTTTTTGGTTTTTATTAGTTAATACCTTCACTCACCAAAAATACTTTCAAGTAAATGTTGCATTTCAAGAATGTTTTATTCTTGATTCACTCCTGTAGGTACTGTCCCTAAGTGGTTAATAAAGGAAGGAGAAGATAAAAAAAAAATCTTAATTTATTGTATTCTCTAGTACATATGAAAGGAGAATTTAAAAACTTCTTTATTTTAAATGCCAGCATTTAAAGAAATGAATGATTGCTCCAGGCTTCTGATTTAACATTGTCCCTTCTTTTTCCCAGTACTACTTCTATGAATATGGCTTTGATGAGATCAGGCCAAGACCAAGACATGTTTGTCCTTTTGCTGTTGTTTCATTTACTTATAAAGATGACGTGGTACAAGGACCAAAATTTGTGCCCCCATCAAGGTAAGCTAGGAAATGAGTTGTGGAAAATCTGCATGTAGCAGGAAGAATTCATAGCTCCTGGCAGTAGCTTAGAATTGATTTAAATGAACAGTGCTGAAGTGAATGAATGTGTCACAGGGACTTAGTATAATTGAAGCCATTTATTATATTGAACAATAGTTTTTGAGAAATAAAAGAATTAAAAGACGCTTAAAAGTATATCAAGGGAATCGCAGAAGTTAATAAATAACCTAAAATACACTATTAGGAAGAACTTTGATCAGATATTTAGATAAGTTAATAAATAGCCTAAAATACACTGTTAGGGAGCCCTAACTTTGATCAGATATCTAGATAAGTTAATACATAATCCAAAAAAACACTCACAGAAGAAACTTTGGAATTAGAATATTTGAAGAGAAAAGCAGAAATGGAAGCCAATAAGTTAAAGTGACCTGCCAAGCCGTTAGAATCAAGCCAAGTACAACAGTAACTTCTGCCAAGCCATGGAAAGACATGCCAAGAATAACAGGAAACTGCCCAAATTAGGAAAAGCTTAAAATTTAACTAAGGAAGACCAAGAATTCCCGGAAGACTCCGCCTGTACTCCTGCCTACCTATGAATATGCATGTAATCCTTCTTCAAAATTGTATAAAAACCTGCTTTTGCGGTACATAATTCAGAAATCCATTTAGCGATTTCTCCAACGCGTTGCCAAGAAATACCTCCTGCCTATAGACCTCAAATCCAGTCTCTGGGCAGCTTATTCTCGCCTTTTGGGGCAAAATTCGGCATCATAATAAATACTTATTATACTAAATTTATTATACTTAGTATAACAAATACTTCTAATGCAAAGCAAGAGGTGCCAAAATGGGTTTTATGCAGCAGGGTGGCCCCTGTGGGAAGCAGTTTTGCTGCTCTTCCCACCTGCTTGCCTTTTGCCTGGGTGAAATCCACAAATACTGAGGGGTTTTACCTAAGTGAGGAAATTTGTGGACATAAAAGCATTCACAGCATTATCTTGCTTGGTACTCTAAAATAATATTCTGTATATTTTGTCTCTGAACCCTTCACTGGTGTCTGCTGGTGGAGAGAATATGTAGATGGCCAGTTGATCACAGATCCACTGTGATACCTGTGCTGGCAGGAAGATGTCCAGCTGTGGGGACTGTGCTATGAAATGCTAAAAGCAGTTATCAAGGTACCTAAATTAGTACAAGATGCTGCAGCAGTGATAGATTGAGATTAGAGTGGGAATTACCAGTCTTCCTATTTTGTTAGACTGATAAACTATTCTTAATGTAAAATTCAGTGGTCAGAATTCTCTCTTCCATCCTAGTCATTCTGTCTCTCTTCTTTTGTTTAGAGCAAACACCTTGCATGCAGATAGAAGTACAGGTAAGAATGAATTCCAGTTTTTGGTTTTATGATACAGACTGGGAAGGTTTTGATGATTTTCCCCCTGTAGTTTTATGTTTGACCAGTTTAGTTATGCTGAGTGTATACCTGAATTTTATCCTGCACCATGCTGGTTGCTGATACTGGATGATCAAACAGACACCTTAATGTGTATCTTCTTTTATATCAGTGTGAACCACAAGTGAACAAAATCAACAGTCTTTTTTCCCTTCTCTCCTACTTAGAGTGTAGTAGGAACTGATCTTCAGTTCCTGAATCTCCTGTTCAGTGGCACTTCAAATAATATTCTTTGTCATGCTTTGTTTTGAACCTCATTCAAGCAAAGTTAGTGTGTATGAAAGTGGTTGACAGTTAAGGTAAGGAAAGAGGATATAATTCCTCAGAAATTAGCATCAAGGGTGTGCTTATACTGACAAGTGTGGGTAACAAACCAACCTCCTTTGCTCTGCTCAGAGCAGATCAAAACATGACAGGGTTGATAACATCCTTTCTGTTGCCTTTTAACATTATTGTCTGGTGTTAGTATGAAAATTTCCCTATACTGATTTTGGAGATTCAGCAGCCTCTTTTTTCAGTCACAGAGTGGTTTCACTTAGGCTTCCTTTCTCCATCTTAATTTAGAGAAACCTAATGTTACATTGTGGAGGGGACAGCTTTGGAATAAAGGCAAACTTGTGTGCCACGTTTCCCTAAAATCAGCAGCACGACCTTTCCTTCCATGCAAGCTGTGAGTATTGCCATTTAGACAGTAAGTTTAAAATACTGCTCTATTAACACTCTTTTGAGTAGAAACTGCTGAGTTTTGGATATATTCAGATGCAAATCTGAAATACTGATTAAGTGCCTTAAATACATCAAACAAGAGTCGAGTCATGTATGTCCAGAATTTTCTTGAGCTCAGGCACACAACTGTCAGCATCTCTGCTCTTTAGTTCTGTTGTTTGTGGATTTGTTGGGTTTTTTTCCATTCAAGTGACACACACTCCTCTGCAGGAATAAACACCCCTGGCTCATGAGATAGTCCAAAGAAATTGTTCTTAAGGGCGTGTATTTACTGGTTCTTACTTTATCAGGAAGCATAGGAATATAGAAAGTAAAAAAAGAGGTCTTTATTTTTTTTTTATCTCCACCCACCCTTCTTCTCCAGTTCTGAGAAGCTTGAGGTTGAAAAAGTTGTAAGCATTGATCATTTGAAGCAAAAAATTTCACCAGCATTGTTCTTGAAAGAAACTTACCAAGAAAGAAAAGAAGGTAAATTGTTCTCATTTAATTTCTTTAAATTCAGAATTTTCAAGTTTTCTGAATTAGAATTTTGGTTCTTTTTTCCTTACACTCTCTTTCTCCCCTGTATCCTGTCAGTGTGGAAGAATGGCATGTACTCTAGCCTGTATGAAGTTGTGGAGAAGTCCCGTTCTGGGAGCCACTTCGAGGGGTTACTTCAAAAACTAGAGAAAGAGAAACTTGTGAGTGCAACAGATTTGACTATTCCTATTTTTTAAAATAATTTTACTAGTTAGTAGTTTCAGGCATACTACAAGATCCACAGTCTCACTGGAATTCCTTAGCTGGCATACTCTTAAGTATCAGGGCACTTCTCTGCCCAAGACAGAATTGTCTTACAGTCAAGAAGAGTATTCATGGTGAGCAAATGTCTTTGAAGCAGTTTGCTCTTTTTGCTTGAAAACAGGTCCTTGTGAAACCACTTGTGGACAGAGGATTTCTTATTCTTCTTTCTCCTTGGCAGATGATGTCCCCTTATGGTAAGCATACTCCGGGTTTATGTTAGAGTTGGGTTTGTTGTTTTGGCTCTTTTAGGGGGGTGGGTTTTTGCATACTAGATTGACTTTGGGTGGTCCTCTCCTTTTTACCTGTTTGTTTTGTTTTTTTTTTGTGTTCTAGACCACCAGACTGGACGGTCCCGTGTGCTTCATGCATTGTTTCTGTTTCCAGAGTCTAGAGGTGTCATTAACTCAGGTTTGCTCACTGCTGTGTGCAGGTTTATTTAAACAGAGGTGATATTCTGTTGAAGATCTTGTAGTCAGTCAGTGTGAACTAAGAGTAACAGTTTGCATTGGTTACGGTCATGGTTTTAGTGTTTAGAAATACTTGTTTGTTCACAAAAGCAAATGTTGCATGTTGTAGGTTCACTTCTTCATATTTGAGAAGGTAAAACTTGTTGAAATTTCTTGATAGAGCATCCCTGGCTTCTGAATTACTTATTCGTGGTCATTCCAAACTGTGTTTCACCCAGCATGTATTAACATAGAATATTGCTGACTAGTCATCATTTATTTGTAGCTTCGTGGTTTGATTTTAATTGTGGATTCCCTTTTCTCCTTTTGGCAGCACAAAAAAATGGTCCATATGGAACACAGAAAAATTCACCTTCCATGGTTTTGCACAAGAAAAAGGAAATCATTCCAGAATTCACCAAGTTGGTTCAGTCTCTGCATTTTGCTTTGTACCAGGCCCGTAAACACAACAGTGAAGATTGTAATGCTCTTGTGGACAAGTACATTCATGACTACTTCAGAAAACTCTACCATGGCCCTGGAAGAGGCAGAGAATTTATAGTTCGTGAGTACTCAACACAGCTGGATGACAAAAGGTTTCTGTACCCTGCCCCGAGGTACAAAGGTGACATTGGCATGCGCTTGCAGAGCTACCTGTTCAATTGTGAGGCCTATCAGCTCCCCGTCTCCAGAGCCAGGGAGCTGCTGGATAGAAACCGGAGACCCCAGCGCTTCAGCCCCAGCTCAGATTATGAAGCCACTGCTGCCAAAAGAAGAGTGTCTCGTGCTGGAGATGATGATACTGAAAGACTCAAGGATCTCATTAACTTGATCCAGTGTAGAAAGAAAAATGTAGGTGGAGATTCTGATTTTGAAGACCCCAGAATTAGGAGTGGTCTGAAAAGAAAGCTGGAAGAACAATCTGGAAATTTGCAGAAATACCTAAAAATGAGTGACTCTTCAGAGAATATTTGTCAATGCGAAGGTAAGAAAGTCTTTGTTTAGAGTTCTTCTTTAAACATTGTTATTCAGAGCATATTTAATACTTAATCATCACAGATTATCTTTTTGCATGCTGTGGTAGTTTAATGCACGATGGTTCATTGGCCTGAGATCTGTTACTTTATCTAATAGAGAACTTTATCTAATAGAGATAAAGTTTGTTTTTTGCAGGTTTCCACTTTTTAGGAGATAAGTTAAGGGGAATTTTCCTGGAAGTTGCTTTTGTTTAGCCTCTTTGGAAAGAAAGCAGACTTCTAAAGAGTTTACTTGCCTGGGGAGCTGTCCAAAGACTCTCTAATACAGAACACTTAGCAGACTTGATATTGTCTTTTGTGGAGTTTGACTTTGCTGTAATTCTTTGTGTCCACTACCCTATTTCATACCTAAGAAGTTTTGATGGAAGGGAAGAAGCATAGTTCAGTTTTGAAATAGCCATTTGAAATAATGTGTGTTGTGGGACAAAGGAAACAACCTAATAAGATTAAATAATTCTCTACATGAAATTATCTACATCCAAACCTGAGGCAAGTATCACAGATACCTTCTGACTTAAGGTCTGCCAGAAAAAACCCTTTGATTTCTGTTTCCCTGACCATTTTCTCAAGGCAACTATAGAAGCCTCCTGCAAAAGGGGGAAATGGGAACGGGGTGACACAAAGAAGAGGGGATTTCCATCAAGCACCAGTCACTCTGGTCTGTGTGAATCACTGGAAGATGAACTGATCTTAGCTGCCCTTAGTTGTCCTCTTGAGGGGACAGAAGATACTCACTGCCATGTAGGGATGAAGGAGGCAAAGGGTGGACTTTATGGCTGGGATTCCTGCTTGGTGAATTCTGTGAACCTTCAAAGGTCTTTTGAGATTGACTAATGATGTAGAATATGTGATGAAAGCATGTCTACATTTTTGTTAAAATAAGTGTGTGTACATACAAACTGATGCTAAAGATTGAGACTGTGGGTACGTGGCAGATGTTTGTGGGGAGATCTGGTTTTGTTTTTATTTTAAGACTGAGCAATGGATTCCTTTTCCCCTCCTCACCCTCTCCTAAGGTGGCAGAACCTTGGATTCCCCACAGTTTGTGTTCCCAATGAATCCTGAGCACGGTGGCCACGAGGGTGACTTCAGGCCGGACGTGTCGGACGCTGCGGCCGACCCGGAGGGGCTGGTGCGGGCGGTGCTGGAGACGCTGGGCCCTGCCAGCCACTGGGAGCCGGCGCTGCTGCAGGCTGTCACCCAGGCCTTGGGCTTGGCCGCCGAGGACGCTGAGGAGGCTGTGAGACAAAAGTACGAGTATGAATCCATTGCAGCTCAGGACAGAGAGGGTCAGGAGCTTCCTAACGCTGCTCAGGCCGACAGTGTTCCCTTCAAGGACCCGCAGAGCCCGGCCGTGCTGGAAACGGACGTGCAATGCTTGGCCTACCCCGTGGATGTCAGTCTGCAGCTCCCACCCAACGAAGCACCCCTTGAGCACACACTACATTTACCAGTAAGTGAAACTGCCAAGATGCTGACAGTGAAAGTACTGTTTTCATAAATATGAGACTGAATGAAAAAAACATTGTTTTTTTACAGAGGCAAACACAGATAGGTACTAATTCTTCTGTGAAGCTTTTCTGTTTGGTAGGAACATAGGTGGAAATTTTCTCCACTCTTAAGTGTGTGTTCACGGTTCATTATTCTTTTTGTTATAAAAAAGGAGCAGAGTTGAAGAATTCTGAGCATTTCACTGCATGCTCAGCTCTCTTTGAGTGACTTGTTGGTGCAGTGCTGTATATGAGTTCCCTTGTGCTTAGGGATCACAGTACCCTAGCTTAGCCTACAAGAGTGATGGTTCCATGATCTCTGTTACTGGTACTTCCACACAAAGTCCAGTTCCTAAGTCACAGAGCAGCAATGACTTTGTCCCACGTGTCATCTCTGTGCTGTTTTGCTTCTACCCATCTGGGATGTGAGATGAAATTGGCTTTTTTAAGGGCCCAATACTAGTTGTAGGCAGTGCCTCGGCAAATTTATTATTTAAATTTAAATTATTTAAACTGTATTATTTAAAGTGCCTCCTGGCTTTAGTCAGGTATCAAGACAACAGCCTGGAAAGAGTGAGGGAGCAGCCAGTTGTCCCCTCCCTTCCCCTTGGGCACCCCCAGCTTCCATGCAGTAAGAGCAGTGCTCAGGACTGCATTAGTAATGAGAGACCACAGAAGTACCTCGTGGAAATGTTTCCAGCTTTAGACTGGATTAGATTGATAGCAGAATTGCCAGTGAACTCACTTCTTCCTGTCAACTGCTCAGAATGTAAAAACTTAATAGTGGGCAAAACCAAAAGAAGTTGTTTTGAGATGAGCATTTTGTTGCTTGTTTTTTAGGATGCAGGCACTGGGAGTACCTTTGAAGGCTGCAGTCCCTGTCCTAGTGCACCTATAGAACATGGCTATCTCAGGCAACCTCCCTGCTCAAATAATGTAGGGGAAGTTGGAATGCACTGGAAACTTATCCCAATTACAGGTAAGATGGATTTTAACTCCTCTGTTCCTACAACTAGTGAATGAAAACATATTCTAAAGGTTTGTGCCTGGATTCATACATCCATTCTTGGATCACATGTTGGTACACAAGCACATCTATAGCCTGTGCAGTTGTTTCTTATATTTGATTAATACAGAAATCTGGATGAAAACAGATACTGGTGGAGAATATTGGTTTGGCCTCATATTAACACAAATTAGAAATGTGAATGCTTTAAAAACAAACACAACTATAGTTTTGAATATGGATGGTGAAGAAGCTGAGCTGGGGTTATGAGGGTCTTTCAGCACTCCTTGCAGCACCACTGAAGCTGTGTCAGTAATCAGTCAGACTGATATCCTCCCCTTTCCAGAAAAAAAACTTGTTTTCACTGTTGCAAGATCTGGTGCAGCTTGCAGTCCAACTCCACCAGGTCATTTGTGTCTAAGCTTTTTAAAAGTGAGCATTTTAACCTAGTAGCAAATGAAAATGCTTGAATAATATGTTGCCCTGCTTGATTTCTAATTTAATTTTTAATTTGTAATGAAGGTATATCCTATTGTGCTACATTATCTCTGGGAAAACTACTTGTATTCTGCTTTTTCAGCAGACTTGGACTGTGCTGTTTGACTGTCTTAGGAGCTGTTAAATGTACTGTGCTTCTGTACCTCAGCAGACTGTAACACTTGAGTATTGGGGTTGAAGTTGGTTGGTGGGGTAGGCATAACAGTAATGCTGTTACGGGATTTGGAGGTTTTGGTGTATCAGCTGTGTGTCACTCTCACACATGAGATGATGGTGATGATGAACTCTTCTTCTGTAGGTCTGAAGTCACCAGAAGAGCCACTGGAATATTTGCCACCAATGGATGCACTTCCTAATGACCCCCGGGTAAATAGACAGAGAAATTCTGATTATCAATTGCCATGCTCTCCATTTGCAGACACACAGAAGGGGACAGCAGAAGATGGACATTACACAGGACAAGTGGAGAAACTTGAAGATCAGTATGAACTAACAGATCAACCTTTTACAGCTAAGCATTCCATTAGTGCAGTAATAGAGACAACACTGTTAGAAGAATATAAGCTCTTTGCAAGAAAGATTAAAGAAATTTTGCAGCAAAAAAACATTCCTTATGTCAGTGACATGTCCACACCAGTCCTTTCTGCCCAGGAGAGGATGATGAGACTTTCTGAACACATCTGTTTGCAGGCATCAGAGATTTCTGTCCAAGAATACGTAGAGAGCCTGATTAAGAAGCTGGACAGTGTCATTTTGGCTTCTTCCTGCGTGAAGCAGGCTGCCCCAGTGTATTCTAGTCCTGAAGCCCTGGAGGTGGTGGTGGGCAGCGCTGCCCCTGGCGCTCCGGCCGCGGGCAGGGACAGCGGCACAGCGCTCCCCGAGCCGCCCTGCGATCACCCGGGGGAGCAGCCCCCAGCAGGCCTGGCCCTGGCCCAGGACACCGCGAGCCATGGCAGTGCTAAAGCAGAGGAACAGACCTCTGCTGCTGCTGATCTCAGGGAACCACCTGAAAAGACTCACAAGTCTCCTAACAACTTAATAAACATTTCAACTCAACCAGATTTTTCTGATTTGATAAGCAAGTTAAAGCCTGAATTATTTACCGGTTTCGTCCAAATAATGGAAAATGTACAGAAAAACAGAATCCAATTTTATATTCATGAAGAGGAAGAAAGTGTTCTCTGCAGAGAAATCAAGGTAAAGCTGTTTCAGTTCAACCTCTCTCTACTGTCAGAACAGAGTGTCTTTCAAATCCACTTGTATGAAACTGGACACACTTTGACTGTGACAGTGAGTTGTGAAAATAGGCTGTCCTGTCCCATTTCCTCACTGAGCTTTGGTGGTAGTCTTGCTTATATTTAGCTTTTACGTAAGTCTTTTTCTTTGAGCTGGAAAACAGAACAGGCTGCAGGTTGGTCCTTTCTGAAGATCCTGCCGGGGGTGGGCTTACAGAAAAAAGGTGATAAGTGAAGAAATGTGATAGCTACCATTTTAGAAGGAATGTATGAAAAGTCACTCTGTGTGCTTTTGGGTTTTTTCCTCTTCCCCTCTTATAGTAGAGAGAACTTTGAGAAATCACTATGCTTCTGTGACTTAAATGTGTAAGATGAAAGTTGTAAACTTCTAGCCTTCCTTGAACACTGGGGCAGTTTGATACTGTCAGTTGGTTGTCTGTGTGTGATTTGATAAGAATGACTGAGTTGCTGAAACAGCTGCTCTGTGTTGCTGCATCCTTCTGATTAATTTATGGGAGGGATAAAGCAGCCAGTCCCTCTGGGATTCACTGAAGTGGAAAACCTTTTTGCTGTGGGTGTCATCTGGGCATTGTTTCTACCAGACTACCTGTTGACTTTTTCCTTGTCTGCTCTCTCTGTGGTGGCAGGAATATCTTAGAAAGTTAGGGAACACAGAGTGCCATCCAGAGGAGTTCCTTAAAAGAGGAGATAATTCAGAGAAACTGTTGATCATTATCCAAAATGAAGACATTGCCAATCTCATCCATAAGGTATGTCCCACGTAAGGAACTGTGAGCTACAGAAACCTGTTGGCAATAGTGAGAGGAGCTCATTTGGAGCAAGGCTGCTTTCTTCTAACAGCACAGCATTCAACAGTACCCTGTGTTTAGCTGCTGTTTGAAGAAACAAAATGGTTGTAGTAAAAATGGTCTTGTCCAACATTTACTCATATCTTCTTCCACCACCATGCACAGGCTAATGCATAGTTATTGTTAGTAGTTGTAAAACTGTGCAGAGGCCTGAGTAGTTCTGGTTCTGTGATGCTCTAACAGGAGGTGAAGGCAGCTTTCAGATGACCTGAGTTATTCCTGCCAGCTTAAGACCCTGTGCTGGACAGAAAGTAAAATTACTCCAAGTGCTCAACGTCCATTTACCATATTCCTGTAATGCTCCTGAGAGAGCACCTCCCTAGGCAAGAGAAGGAACAGCAATTTTTTGAAAATGTGTTTTAATGTTTGGTGCCTGGCATTAGTAGATAGCAGAGTTCTGTAATTCCTTGTTCTGTGTGACCTGTGCTTACACCTCTGATTTCAAATGTTTTTCAACAGATCCCTGGCCTGGTGACTCTGAAGAGGTTCTCCTGTGTCAGCTTTGCAGGGGTTGACAGTTTGAATGATGTGAAAAATCGCACTTACCATGACCTGTTTGTGTCTGGGGGTTTTGTTGTGTCGGATGAATCTGTCCTTAACCCAGAGTCCATCACTACAGGTAGGTGTGATCCTTGTGGAAGCTTTAGAACTAAAACCCTGACATTTCAGTATGTGAGAGGTCCCGTACTCACCACAATAAAGGATCAGGTCTGCCAATTTTTGTGATTTCTTTGAGAACTTCAGCTATTCCAGTCTCTTTCTCAGCCCAGTGGCGTTGTTGAACAACACATGAACAGGGAGATTTTGACTTCTGGTTGCATTTCCTTGTGTAGTTATGTCTGTGGAGCCTTTTATTCCTTACTACTCCATCCACAAACATGCTGTATATACTTTTTCTTCATTTGAAATTGAATAGTTAATGAAGTTACAATTTTTTGAAATATTTTAGCAAGGCAGATTGTGTATGCTGAGGTCAGCTTTTAAATACCACTGCTGGGCACCTGAGGTACAGAAAGGCAGTTCAGTTTTATGATACTGCTGTTGGCCAGTCTGCATGGAATAAAACTTTGAAGTGAGTGCTGTTTGTAATTGTGTGAATGTACTGTGATGAAAACAGGAAACAGCTTTTTGTATACACTGAAGCAGTATTTTCAGTCTACATACCACAGAATTTAACTTTTATTTAATATCTCTACAACAGATAAACTAAAACAGTTCCTGACATTTCTGGAGGATCTCAATACCCCAGATGGGAAATGGCAATGGAAAGTCCACTGCAAAATACAAAAGAAATTGAAAGAGCTGGGGAGGTAAGTAACGTTCTATAATAGCAGCTGTTCAAATGCTTCAGCTTTCATTATGCCATCCAAAACACTTAAATAGAACTTATTTTTGTCTGTTGCTATTTAGACTGACCATAAATTGTTTCTAACAGTGAGCTTTCCCCCCACTGCAGGATGAATGCCAATGCCCTGAACCTGCTCACCCTTCTGAACACCTACCAAAAGAAGAACTTGGTTGAGATTCTGTCTTACCATAACTGTGACTCTCAAACTCGAAATGCTCCAGAACTTGAGTGTCTCATCAGGCTTCAAGCTCAAAACATACAGCAGAGACATGTTGTCTTCCTAACAGGTAAACCCCACATTTGTGAACACCTCTCCCCCTTTTTTGATAACAGGTGCTAAATATTAATACAAACTCCTCTTTTATGTATTTAGAAAAGAATCTCAAGACGCTGTCGAGTTACGTTGACAATGGCATCGTGGTTGCTGCTGTTGATGACTTCATGCGTAACTTTCAAAGTCTTGTGGGGTTTCACAACTCTGATACTGAGCAGAACAACCTTGCTGCTGGCAGTGCTGGCCAAAGCCAATCAGGTGAGGTCAAACACACTTAAACTTTCCTTCCTGAAGTGCATGTGTGGGGTAGAGGTGCTGGGACAGTGTGCCTTGACTCTGCTCAACAGCCACTGCAGCTGGCAAGGAAAACCCAACTCTCAAAGTGTTTGAAATGGTGGGGGAAGAGCAGTGGGGATGGAGACCTTCAACACAGAAGTACAGGCTAACGTGGTATTTGAGGCACTAGACAGGGCATCTGTTTTCAGGATAAACTTGTCACTACTGCTTTATCTACTTAGAGTAGATAAACTGTACTGAGATGTCAGTAATTGTACTCCTTTAATTGTCTGATCAAATACTCACCTGCTGTGTAACTTTAGATGCTGTTTTGACATTGTCCCCTTTGGAGCTGGGAGCTGGGATTTCCCAGCACTAAGTATGAGCACGGTGTGCAGAAGCTTTTAGCACCAAGTAACTGGACACTCCCACAGAGGGTTAAGTGTGTGTGTTGAGTAAGTGAACCCGAGTGGCAGAAGACCAAGACCTAAAGTGCTGTTGGACTGGCAGACCTGAAGTGTAACACTGTGAGTAGTGTATGGCCTTTTTAACCAAAGTTTATATTTCAATAGAATAGAACTTTCTCTCTCTTTTAATGTAGTTCTTGTAGAAAAGGATGAGAAGGATGAGGAGGACATGTCTCTGGATTCAGGGGATGAATTGTCAGAAATAGAAATCTGCAGTGGTGCCTCTAAGTATGATACTCATGTGGAAGCTTTGCAGACAGAGGCCAAGGGCCCACATGGAGTAGATGCTAAAGCAAGCTGCTTATCAGTTACAGAGTTACCTCCTGAAGCACAAACTGGCCTGGGGGAAAAGACTTACAAAACTGACTTGGAAGAGAAGCAGCCAATTACTCCAGTTTCTACAACATGCTCTGCTGAAGGAGAAAAACACAATGCAGTTGAACAAACTCCTTTCAGTAACTTCCAGGTTTATAGCAGACAATTAAACATGTTCCATCAATTCAGCCACTTCAGTGTCCTCACTCATCAGACTTTTCTGGGAACAACATACCCAATTTCTCCTGCAAATCAAAACCAGGAAGGGAGCAATTATTTTCTATCTGCCTACAATCAGAGCATGGATACAGAAAAGTCATTATCACCTGGTGGCTGGGATAGCTGCTGTGATTCTTCCAGGCCATATTCAGAACAGAAATGAACTCTTAAGTCTCTTTTTCTAAGTTGCTGTGGACTTCTCTGTTTCTAAAACGTTGGATTAATGATATCTATTTTATTCTGGAACAAAATGTTTCTTGTTCTTGTTATATCAGATGTTTTCATGTTCTATTTAAATCCCTGATGGCCCGTCCCTGTTGGAACCATCTGAAAATTTAAATAAATACATATATTTTTTAACGTTTACTGTACTTGAATTATCTTGTTTGTTAGCACTTTTAAGTTTCTACATTTGTATTTGACCTGTTACCTAAGCTTCAGTTTGAGGTCTGTTTAATGTAAAGCTGAATGTTTGCCTAAAATATGTGAGTCTTTTTTTCTTAACCACGAGAGTATCCAAGTCATGTTTCTTTACGTAAATATTAAAATTAACGTATTTATTTGACATGGACACAAATTTTGTACAATGTTTTTACATAGCTCTAAGGTAGTGTACTTATTTTCATGACTACATACTGGATTTTGGCTAAATACCTCAATTAGAGTAACCAATGGTGCAGTTCCATTACAAAAAAAGAAATAAACTCTTAATGCACAAGGGACTTGCTAACAGATTGCTTTGTCTGTGGTTTTTACATTGTTTGCAAAGTGCTTGAGGAACTCCCAAGCTTGGTTTCATGCCCAGCAATTATCTGTGTGCCTCACTTGGTGCTCTTTGCCATTGCAGCACCAGCAGTGTCCTCCCAGCTTTTATCTGGCCACTGTGATTACTGTAATGAGAGAAGGACAAACCTTCATGTAATGACTGTGGGAATTCAGTTTGCAGCAGAAAAACCTCAATCCTCTCCCACTTCAGCTTAATGATTGCTGGGGCTTTCAGGCTTTGTTTTTAAAATTTGGTTTTGTTTGTTTTGTGAACGAGCACTGGGGTAAGTCCAGTTTTGTCTGTTAAATTTCACATCTGCTGCGTTTCCAGCCTTTTCCCCCCAGCGATTCTCTCCCTTTGTTCTGCCCCAGGCTTGCAGAGGCAGCAGCTGTGGAGTGGCTGCATTGCTCACTTACCTGGGACTCCTGGCTTTTAATGCTCATCCTCAGGTTGCCCAAAGTCCTGTGTTTGGGGGACTTCCTGCTTGTAATTTGATTTTAGTGCTTTTCTCTGGGATGTGCTGTTTGGTACCAGGTGAGTGTTTGAAACTACAGAACTCTAAATCCACAAAATTAATTGGGACAAAATTATTGGTTAAAAAGGGCAGTTCTTAAAAAACAAGCAAAACCCATAGACTTTTGCCTGAAGTTGATTCTTCCCCTCTATAGAGAGTGGATTGATTTATTCAAGTTAAGAACCGGTACCAGACTAGTGTAAAGCTTCTCACCCTCCCCCAAGCATGGCAAGTAATTTTTCTGAAAAAAGAACTCCCTTTTATCAATGAATTGTACCAGATTGTGTAATGAACACAGAATCTGGGAGTACTTGAGTTGATATTCACAGTATAATGCTGAAAGGTGGCTTAGTATTGAAATACAGGCGGTTTTGTATAGCTAAAAATACCAACAGATATAACTAAAGCCATTCAGAATACATCTTCATCTTTTTATTTATCAAAATTCACACATTGAGTTCTACAAAAGCCCATGCAACAGTTTACTTCCATGGTTTTGGTGGTTTATATTAAATTGACACTTGTATTCAAGTAGCATGAAAACCATTCTAAAGAGACAAACCATGATGAGTCTAAATTATCTTCAATATAAAAGGTAACATGACCCCGTAGTCTATCAAAATTCTCATAATTTAATTTTCATAAAAAAGCTAGAGGTGGTTTGTAATTAATTACAGTAGCAAAGTGCTGTGCATTTCCACTTTAAGGATTCAGAACATTCATATGCACCTCTCAAAACGGTGGCATGAAGTTCTCTTGAGCTACAATGGGAATCAGAGTGTTCTCCAACTCCTTCTGCTTCTGCAGGAGGCCCTGAAACAAATACAAATGTGAATGTTCTGTCCTCTCACACAGCCTGAAGCAATGTAGCATCATTGTTTCACAGTTAAAAACAATTTCCTTGTTAAGGCCCAATGTTTTTTAAGTACCCAACTTCAGAAAAAACAGTGAAGCCTCAGGGAAGAGGGACCTTCTACAGCAGCCTTGGATGTGTGACTGGAGTGGAAGCCAGGCCAGTTTCCAGGGATGACCATACAGAGGAAGAAAGGGACTTTTCCATGGTATGAAATGCAACTTTCTCATCCCTTGTGCACTGTCTCTGCATTTGCAGTATTGTAGTGAATTCCTGAATGAAGCAGAACCCAAAACCCTGATGGCACTGGCTTTTAGCCTAAACACAAACAATTCCCTTCAGGGCCACTGGAACCAGACCAGTGTCTGACATTTCAGGAGACTCAGAAAACTGTCAGAAGGTTCCTGCTGTGTCAATGGTTCTGGTAAGTACTGATGATAGAGAAAACCTGTCACAAAAAAACTCCTGGAAATGTATCCCTGTCTATCAAGTCATACATGATAGAACTATGACAAGTATGTGAATAAATTAAATTTTTTTTACTGTAATTAACAGGATCATATATATTGATACATCTGGCCCCTTATCAAATAATCTGATACCATAGAAGTTTGTTTTTTAAAAATGAAAAGGTAATTATTTTTCTCAGGAGTTACAAGGCCTTTCTCAAAGATAAGAGTTACAGGCTGCTGGCACAGCTCACTCCAGACCTAATGCAAGGCAGCAGCTCCTACAGCAATTCAGGCACAGATTCCTGGTGGCACCAAAGGAAAGTCAGCAAAGCAGCCTGCAAGACTTCACTTTGGCTTCTTCTAAGGCAGCAGCTGCCTGGCTGCCTACTTTCAATCACTTGATGAATTGCTTTCTAATTAATCAACAGGATCTGCTTATTTCTATTAATGGGTCAGTGTTTTCAGTCTCTGTGTCAATAATTAGTATTTTTGCAGAGCATTTTTTTGCATTTAGAAGCATGTTACAAAACCAAGTTGTAAAATAAACTGCCCTAAATAGACCAAGAGTGGAGGAACAAGTACCCCTGAAAGCTGGCAGCTGAGTGTGTGTCACAAGGGTTGCTCAGGTACTGGACAGGGGCTCAGCAATGGGAAATGCCTCCCCAGAGAGCCGTGGGGTGTGTCCCCACCCAGCCATTGTCACCTGCAGCCCTTGGCGGTGCTCTGGGTACTACTGACCTGAGGATGAGTCCTCTTTCTTAAACTTGGTTCCCTTCTTTTTTACAAATAATTCACTTTGCTCAGCTTATCCACTGACTTTTATCCACTTCCTCAGTGAGGAAAGAGAGTCTGTTCCTAGCTCCTACAGCTGCTGTGACCTGAGACACAGGAAGAGATTTGCTGTCTTGTAGCAAATGCAGTGACAGACTCACCCTCCCTCCTCTTCCCTGGGTCAGCCACTCCCCCTGGGCTCTGACTGCACCAGCCCAGCGTGGAGTTCAAAGACTAAAGACTGGTTGAAATTATGTGATTATGTGAATTCCCCCAAACAAAGCAATGCCTAAATATGTTGTAAATATAGGTAGGTATGTATGTACTCTGAAACTATCAATCCACTCTATATATATGTATATATAAATGCAGAAGAGCAAGACTAGACAATCTTCTGAAACAGAAAACTCAGCTTTTTGTATTTCAGACGAAATCCTGCACCATTCATACTTTCTCAGTGAAATAACTGAAGCAAAACAGGTGTCATCTGTACATCAGGAGGAGTGCAATACTTTGGTATACAAGGTATACTGCAATGGAACAGCTCATGTCTTAAATGCCTTCTGCAGCTGCCAGGGTATTTAACAAGGAACTCCACGTGTTTCAAATGAACTCTCTTGCAGAACCAAGATCTACTGAAAGACTAACCTGTTACTTTTTAGCCACTGCAAAATTGACTGTAAGTTCACGTGGCTTCTCTGAGTTGCCAACTTTAACCTGTTTACATAACCAGGGTTTTTGTAGCCTCAGCAAGCACAGGGATCAAGCTGTACCTTGAATCTGGCTTCACTCTTCAACAAAATGGCACTGGTAAGTGAAGTGAAATACAGAACATGGACTTGCCTCAGCAAGGTGAGGGGCTGAGGGGTTACTGCAAACTGTGACTGTGTCCCAAGAGGGATCTACCCTGTGCTAGGGGTGATAACTGCAACTGCTTCCCAAACAAGGACCTAGCCCTGACCAGCTGAAAGTGATTGTAATGAGTTCATGTCTTAGTTTGTTCATCAGGTTGCTAAAAAGACTATAAAAAGGAGAAAAGCCAATAATAGAAAATCCGCAAGGATAGATGTAACCAGCTAAAGATGAATATAATGGGCTAATATATTGCAAAATAACTGTCATGAGGCCTAAACCACAAACTGTCAGAAGCTTATATGGTGAAAGGCTAACTAAGCAATGTGTAACTATGTAGCTATGTGCCTATATATGGTAAAGGCTATTGTAAGACCTCGAGGAAGAGGACGGGAGCCTTCGTCCAGGCGACCACCAGCAGGCAGAGTAAGACCCCCTAGCAACTATCACACAGAGAACACCTGAAGGACCCCCAACAACAACAACAACAGATAAAAGGGGACTGAACTGCCGGGGGTGTGGGCCGAGGGCGGAGCGGTGACTCCCGGCCACACCCAGCGCTCCCGGCTGGGTGCAAGGCTTTTGTTGGCTGCACCCAGCGCTGTGATTTGCCTGTTATCACTTGCTCTATCAATTGACAAATTACATTTCATTTGGACTCACTTGTCGGTGATTGGTTCCTCACCGCAACTGGTAACAGTGATAACCAGTGGAAAACTCCCAAAGTGGCAGCAGAAAACTGAAGATGCAAAGTCATAGGTTCTGCTAGAGCAGATATGGAACTAGAGTGTAATCAGTGAAATAGGTAGAGGTGGCCCATAAGTCTGAAGCCATTTATTATATTGAACAATAGTTTTTGATAAAAGACACTTAAAAGTATATCAAGGGAATCGCAGAAGTTAATAAATAACCTAAAATACACTATTAGGAAGAACTTTGATCAGATATTTAGATAAGTTAATAAATAGCCTAAAATACACTGTTAGGGAGCCCTAACTTTGATCAGATATCTAGATAAGTTAATACATAATCCAAAAAAACACTCACAGAAGAAACTTTGGAATTAGAATATTTGAAGAGAAAGGCAGAAATGGAAGCCAATAAGTTAAAGTGACCTGCCAAGCCGTTAGAATCAAGCCAAGTACAACAGTAACTTCTGCCAAGCCATGGAAAGACATGCCAAGAATAACAGGAAACTGCCCAAATTAGGAAAAGCTTAAAATTTAACTAAGGAAGACCAAGAATTCCCGGAAGACTCCGCCTGTACTCCTGCCTACCTATGAATATGCATGTAATAATGATGTAATCCTTCTTCAAAATTGTACAAAAACCTGCTTTTGCGGTACATAATTCAGAAATCCATTTAGCGATTTCTCCAACGCGTTGCCAAGAAATACCTCCTGCCTATAGACCTCAAATCCAGTCTCTGGGCAGCTTATTCTCGCCTTTTGGGGCAAAATTCGGCATCAGTCTAACATGAAGATCTCTGTGTAGTAAAGGAAGATGTAGTTATTTGTATTAGATTGGAATGGTGTGTTGTATTTGTAAGCTGAAGATAAGAAAACCACAAGTTATGTAAGGCCCCAGCCCCCCAGATCTGGGACTCCAAGATAAGTAAGTGGCAGGGATTGGTGTCAGATTTCTATAAAAGCTGGTGTGAAATGGGCAATGTTGGGATGTGCAGATGGGTGTGCTGACCCCTCATGCCCCTGGCACCAGTAAAGGTGTCTTTACTTTGCAGTCCCTGCTGTGGAGTAGATTCCTTTGGATCAGAAGCCAAAATGCTTCAAAGCTGTAGATATTTAACAAGGATGTTAATGAGCAGTGGGGAAGACCAGATCCAGTGAAACCAATGTAGAAGCTGTTAGAAACTGGAAGCCTTTCAGTGTTCTTGGGTCACAGCTTTTCTTACTGACATGGGGAGAGTCATGAGCCTTTTTTTGCACAAGGAGTTTACCTACTGCTGAAGCACTGTGGGTATGTTATAAATGGCTCTGTAGTAGTTGGCTTTTGCTACAATTTATTTGCTTTAATTATTAAATTGTAATTGTTTGCAAATAATTATTGAAAGTTTTAAACTGCTTTTTAATGATTTTAAATGATTTGTAATCATTTGTGGCCAGTGTAACAGGGAAAGCAAGGCATTCACAAGATGTAAGTGGGCTTGTGAAAGATGCATTTTAAGATATGCTGGCTATTGCAAAATGTACATCTAAGATAGCATAAAGTGGAGAGCAAAGACCCTGAAAGGAAAACTACCAAGCCTAAAAGTGGCATCCAAAGACCACCCTAGACTGCTGACATCTGCAACTACTGAATTGTGCAAACACTGCAAAAATCTGAAGCAAGATTGTAGACAATGAGCTCAAAATAAATTTGCAGGCATTTGAGGAAGTAATGCAACTGTAACAGTATAAAAGACTGTGAGCTGAGGAAGTGGGTGTGCCACTAGCTTTGCCATGCACCCAGGCATGTAACTTTTGCTTTATAATTGTCCCTTATTATCGTTTATTGAAACTCTTAAAAATTAAAGAGTGGGATTTGTTTCTCACAGTGTACATGGCAGTGCTTCTGTCTTTCTAAAGCACAAGAGGTAATCAATAGCCTCAACTACTGTTAATTTTGTTGTGCTTCATTGTCAGATTTTCTTCCCTTTGATTATTCATGAAATTTTCCTCTCTGAAGGCAGAGAAAAATCCTGTTGCTAGCAATAAGGTACATTTAGTTTGGACCCATTCAAAAGCAAAGGAAGATACTGGTATATGTTTATTTTCAGGTTCTTCACAATGAAAAGGCAAGCCTGAAGTAAATAGTTTTTTATCTTGCAGGTCTGTCAGGCCACTTGGAAGCATAGAAGAGAATTGCTCATGTGCATGTCCAGACCTGTGGCTTCAGAGGCCGTGGCCACACCTTGCTGCCAACAGGTGCAGTATCCAATGCACTCAGGCTCTGATAACCATTGCCAGTGCCTGACTACAGAGAGAGCAATGCACACCAACACACACAGCCTTAGCTCAGGAGCTCCTGTGTCTGCGCCTTCAAGCTCACTTTCATTTGCTTGTCAGAAAACCTGGCTGGTTGACAAATATTGAGTTTGCTTTTTACATGTTAACAAGTAGCAGCAGTCTTGGAAGGATTTTTTAAGTGTTCATACTTCCAGTTACAAATTCAGTATTTTTCCAGGCCTGACATGAGACCACCCCACCAACCCCACGGTTCTGTCCTGACCTGGAAACAGCAGAGGGGAAACCTCATTAACAAGGTTCTAGTGTTGTGTTAAAACTCTGTTCTTCTGAAACTGATACATTCTGTATAAACAACCCTAACCATAGAAACCTGGACACCAAACAAAGTAATTTCTCTTGGTTTCAAGTTTGCTCAGGCACTTCACTGTTTCATAGCTGATTTAAGGACTAAGGGGTCCATATTTTCTCTCTAAGGACTGTCCAAAGATGGAAGCAACAGGTGAAAAACAAAATTAGTAAAATGGAACAAAAGTAGAGGACAGGGCCCAAAATATAAATCAAATGATGGAAATAGAATTAAAGATAACGATGTGATGATTTTTACTTCAGTATACACACACATACACGCACAGTTAGCCAATAAATTTCTGCTTACCTGTCGTAATTTTGACAATCCTTTGAGAATTTCTTGTTGTCTCTCTCTGATTGTAACGGCATCAGGATTCAGAAGAGGATCTCTAACATGATCTGAGCTAAAAATCTGTTGTGGCATTTGGTAAGAATCTAAAAGTAAATATATATCAAATCAGTTAATAAAACACTTTATTAATTTTCTTTTAATTTTGAAGCAGCAGATTTTGAAAGTTTATGAAAATCAGGGGTTGGTTGCTATTGAGATTATAATATCTATTTTGAAATCCAACAACACTTAGATTCCTAAACTCCAATCTCGATACAGTAAGGAAGAAAGTGCAGTCATACTTCATGAAAGGTAAACAAACAAAAAATCAGTAACATATTTGTTGCTTTGCTGATTTATTGCTTTGATGCTTTAATATATTACTATCTTATGTTATGTTAATTTTGGCTTACATTATACTAGCTTGGTGGGCATGTGTAACCCAAAGGTGAATTAAAGGACATCGAGGAAGAGGAGAGGCCTTCATCAGTGATGGTCCCCAAAGAGTGGTGCGACCACCAAGAGTGGTGGAGCATGTGCAGTAAAGGTGGTGATGAGGGTGGAGGTAGAAGGGTGATGAATCGAAAATGGGAGGAGATGGCATTGACACAGGGCATAAAGGGGGGGAGTCTTCACTTGGCGAGCTCCTCCATGAGGTGGCGGGGTCCAAGGACCCTGCACTCCCTACCCCGCCTGGTTATTTTTGCTTATGCGCTATTATTGGAGCCAAATTATCCCTTATTTTAACCAAATTATATTGTCAATATTTCAAGTGTATCCGATTTCATATACTTTAAGCTATTCAATTGAAATTGCTGCTATCTTTAATATTGTTTGGTTTTTTTTGATGATGGGATAATTGGGCAAATATAGCGAATATGATTTGGTTGCAGAGCCTTTCTGTGCGCTGCTGTGACACAGAGAGGTTCCTGCACAGTGCAGTAAAAAGCAGCAGCACTGCAGGTGAGGTTTCTGCTCTCCCGGCTGCTGTCATACCGTGGGTGTGGTGAGTCGAGGGCCGGCTGGGCGGTGCCTCCGGGGGCAGGCAGAAAACCTCCCGGGTGCGCACGTAGGGCACGAAGCGCGCCCAGGGCGGGCTGGGGGCGGCGGGGCTGCTCCGCTGCGAGGCTGCCCGCGCGTCCAGCTCTCTGCCCCCCAGCTGCTCCATCACCGCGACAGGAGGAGCCTGCATCTGCCTTTGCTGTACTTGGAGTAATCGGTTCCTAACTGCTGGAACGGGCGGTGATTCCGATCTGTGTGGAACAACTGAAGTTAGAAAAAAGCTCAAACAATACTTCAGTAATGTGACTTTCTCAAATAACAGAGACTATAAGAATCTTTGAAGGACAAGATTTTTGTTTATTTATTCTGCTTTTATACCTGCAATCTGTATGGTCTTGTGTATCTTTAATAGTAGACAATTAGATGTATCTAAATTCTTTTAAAAAAATCAGGAAAGAAAAGCACATGCATTTCAGTAATGATGCAAAGTATTGACGTACCTTTCTTCATTCAAGTGATTCTTATGAAATTTTTCTTCCTAGGAGAAAACCAAAAAAGTCAAAAATAAAACCAAAAAATCTCTGTGGTTTTTATATTAAAAGCTTTGATTTTTCAGAGAAAGTTTGTTCTGAAATTCCAAAAGGACTTGTTTGACCTGGGTTCAGGAGAAAGGTATTTATCAAAGATTTACATTTAAGAGACTTGTAGTGCCCATGAAGTAAATCAACAAATTACAGGAGGACTTGCTCCAATTTTCTGAATTTCAAAGCTCTAAGCACTATCAAAAATACTATGTCTATTCTCCTGTCCTTGGAACATAGGAATTTATAAATCTGAAAGGTTCAATCCAAGATTATTAAGGGAAAGGTCCAGAATTCTGTTATTTGAATGTGTGAGAGAGTGAGGTGTTTATGCATACAGAGTGGACAAGTTATGGATATAGAGAGAGGGCAAGAGAGAAGCTAAAAATATATTTGATAGTATTTTCTTCAAAAGACTTTTTTTGATAGTATTTTCTTCAAAAGACTTTTTTCCAGCCACAAGCTCTACTGATCTAACACTTACTGCAAATGGAGAATGACTCCACTAAGAAGGATGCATTTCTGTGGCAGTGGAGTACATCCTCAGTAATCCATATTCTTTGCAGAAATAAAACATTGTTTTCCTGAGCAGGTGCTGCTGTAGCTCACCTGTCAGCACAACACAATGACTGGACAAAAAGGAGCAAGTCAGTGATGTCACTGTGTCCTGCACACTGCTTGCATTTAACCTCTGTTTACATCATGAATCAGTGTTAGTCAGCAAATGAAAAGGAATCAACTTTGGCAGACTGAAATGCCAGTAAAAACTCAGTCACAAAATCTGAGTCTGTTCTTCTGCTCCTGATGAACAACAGAGTGCTGACCGAAGGATGAGCAATAGGAGAATTTCACTGCTCCAGTTACATAACTGAACTCCCACCCAGGTAAAACTGTGGGGAACAAGAGTTTTTAAAACACATCATTGCTCTCAAAGGGCAGACAGTGACCCACCTTTCTGCCTCTGTGGCCCTTCCTCTTCCCAGCTGTTTCTTCCCGGGGTGAGGCAGAGCTGGCTGAGTGCCCTCCCCTTCTCGCACTCAGCCGCCCGGGGCTGTTCCTTTCCAGCAGCTGCAGCAGCTCCATTTGCCGGCGCACCTTGTTCTCCTCCCTCTGTTTCTGCAGAGCTTTGGGGTACCTTTCTGAGGCTGGAATGTATCTTTTCCCAGGCTTGTTTATGTTCCAGTCAGGTCTTTTGCTGTATTTTTCCGAAGATTTAATGTGCCTTTCTTTTCTTGCATACTGCTCATATAGATCACTGTAAATACCACCAGTCCCTTTTCCTGGAAGTTTATTTTTATCCATATAATGCATTTCCTCCTGGTATTTTTTGCTGTTAGACATTTCTTTATATTCTATGGAAATATCAGGCGATTCACAACATGCAGGTCTTTGCTCAGCTGACTCTGTGTATGCTGAAGTATTAAAGCAATCTAAAAAAGAAATAATTGTATTTTAACTCCAAGTCTGAGCTATTCAAATTACTTGATTGACTTTTGTATATGTATCAATCTACCACTACTTATTTTATTTAAAAAATGGTTGCTACAGTTTTATAATGCTTTTTTATTCTTTTTTTCTGTGGAAGACAGATAGAAGTAGAAGTAAACTGAAGTAGAAGTAAACTCAGTGAGGAAGGGATAAAACACAGAAGACTGGATAACCAAATCAAGTTACCTTAAAATTTTGGACCTATGTGGCTTGTGACCCTAAGTTGACACAGCATTGCAGACTATGGGATTTGTCACCAGTGTAAAGGGTTAATTTCTCAAGTTAATTTCTCATCAAAAGGAGAAGCCGATGAAAAACCACAAGATAAATATAACGGGCTAATATGTTGCAAAATGTCACAAGGCTTAAACCACAATATGTCACAAGCTAATATGCTGAAAAGCTGAATGTGCAATACGTAACTACATGCAGCCACACTCCTATATATGGCAAAGGCTATTGCAGGGTCATCAAAACGCTGAGAGAGAGGACGGGAGCCTTCCTCCAAACGACCACCCAAAGGCAGAAAAACCCCCTAGCACCTATGGGCGCAGACACAGAGAACACGGGAAAATGCACAGCCATGGTGGATCAGAGAGGCTGAACCGCCGGGCGGGCGCGAGCCGCTGGTGCACTGGAGACTGCCCGCTGCACCCAGCGCTGTGATTCGCCCGTTATTGCCTGCTCTGTAATTAATAAATGACAGCTCATTGGGACTCGCTTGTCGGTGATTGGCTCCTCACCACAAATTCTAACAACCGGTAAGTAACAACCATCCAGAAATGTCTTTTATTTTAAATAATGATAAATAGAGGAATAAAGTAGTACACTGTGACAGACTAACATGACTGTGTCAGTGCAAGTATTTCTTTCTAGCTTTATTCCCTGGGAGTGTCAATGATGTGGCTCAGTTTGCCAAACAAGCCCCCCCTGCCAGTGTGGAGGTGCCAGAGTAAGCGAGCTGTGGGCTCTGTACCTGTCTGCACCGCCGTGTCCTTCCGAGGGGAGCCCTGCAGCTCAGGGGGGCTCTCCACACCTGCAGGGAAATCAGGACTTTGTGCTGAAATGCCAGAATTACAGTTGTCAAACTCTGTATCACCTGAAAAGGGGTAGAGTTGTTCCATTTAGTAACCTGTGTTCAATTTAAACTATGCTACAGAATTATCAGGCTGTTGTGGTTTAGAGCTCAGTGCAATACTGAGAACTGTGGTCCAAATGCCAATGCTCTCCCTTTTCCACTGGAAATCTGACAGCACACAGGTCTGAATATTCCTGTGCATTCCTGCCAATAGCTCTGCATTTCTTCCTTTATGCAATATTGCATTTGAAACTTACTAAAACACAATATTCTCCATAGGAGTTAACACTTAGATTTGTTTGAAAGGTAAATAAATTGTAATGAAATTTGGTTTGTGACCCAAATTCAGACAGGGAAACAAAAACCAAAAAAAAACTACCCCAATCTCAGAAACAATTTGCTTTTAACCACCAAAGGAACAGGGAAACTGAGTGTGAGATTTATACTTGCCACCACCAAGACTGTTCTGAAGTTCTGAAATGTCATGTGCCTTCTGAGCCAAGGCTGGAATGTGCTGGTCTTGTTTTGATCCCTGGGCTAATTCCTGAGCTTTCTCCATTGTCTGATAAAGCTCTTTGGCTTTAAGAGTTGCGAGTTCCTTTCATAAAAAAAGAAATAAGATAAATATGTGATTATTTGAGAATAAAATCAATTGGATTATTTAATGACCATATAATCCTCAAGGTTTATATGTATTTTTATTTGGAGAAAGTATTTTTCTCAAAACTAAAACTAGTTAAGTACAGTATGTAACCTATAATTTCTGTGATTATAAGTTCAGAACCTCTGCTGTACTAACGAAAGATCTTCAGTCTTAGCATTAAAAAATGAGCATTTATTTCCCTTCTAATAAATTCCTCTTTTTCTAGATGCCATCTGATGTCAGCCATCTGTGACTTCCTGTAACATGTGCTTTAATGAAATGAAAGGAGCCCAAATAAAAGTAATAAACCCCATCTTATGCCTACTTGCACAGGAAGGAGACAGTAAAAGCTCCCCAGCAAATGTCAGGGGGTTACAGTTCCCTGACTCAGTGGGTTCAAGGTGCAGGAGGAGACTGGGCCAAGGAAAATCTCATTTCCCAACTGTTATTAGCAGCTGATCCCACTCCCTCCTGCATTTGCAGTTGGAAAGAACTGGTGCTGTCACACCAAAGGAGATGAGCAATTACAGAGGATGACTTTCCCATGTTGAACCAGTCTGTTCAAGCATCTACAGGCAGATGCCACACAATTCCTTCCAGAAAATGCAGAGGAATCAGCAATCCACATTTCTGCAGGCTCTGGAGAAGAATGTTTCTGGAATCACCTTGTCTTATGACACCATGGAATCTGCTACTGTTCCAAAGAGGAAGCAAACAGTAATAGCTCTGCTGTTCCAAAAGGAAGAATGAAACATCAGACCAAGTGTTTAACCTTCCACAGGGGTTAAAGGAGAGATAGAAATGCAAAATCTGTATTTACCAAAGGTAAAAACCTACCTTTGGTTAATATGAAAGCACTGTGTAAAGCTCAGCAACAACTATGCAGGGGAAAGATGGAGAACCTGAATGACTTTTAAATTGCCTTTTCCAGACTATATCCTAAGAAGTCTTTAATTCAGACTGAAAGCACATTCACTTGGATTAACTTCATGGTACTGAAGCACCTTAAAAGCATCAAGTTACCAATAACAAGGACTGGACCACATACTTTGAGGTATTTTTTAATTTTAAATTTGCATTTTAAAATGGATGTTTCTGCACTATTTACAACTACATTTCTGGTTTTGCCAGTTCTTATAATTTCTCTTCTGAAAAGGCCCTTGTTCAAAAAAAGAATCTGGCCTTATTCTTGTGGGGCGTTGTATATTTATTAAGAAACTCTACATTTTGGATAGTTTTCATTTTCAAAATGATGAGCAAAATTTTGCAAGTGAGGAACAAGAACTGTTTTCCTCAAAATTCAGTGTTATCACTGACTATCTGCACTAAAATAATCCAAGGCCCACCTCCTTTTGTTTTTGTTTCAGCATTTCTTCTTCAAACTGTTTCTGCAGTTGTGCTTTTTCTCGTGCCAGGCGCAGCTCTTCCTGTTGCTCTTCCCATTTTCTCTGCTCTTCCTCCAGTTGTTTCTGCTTCCGTTTTTCTTCCACCTGAGCCATTATTGCTTTCTGGCAGGATCAGGAAAAAAAAGGACAAAGTAAAAGATACAACATTAACATATTGCAAGGTATTTATGAATGTATTTTTGTATATGCGTAGGATTGGATTTGTGACGAGTGAAAAGAAAAACCTGGAGATATTTTATTTCAAACACTCCTGGTTTTGTTTCTGGAAAACCACCAGCCCAATTGAGCAGTCTGAAATACTCAGATAGAAAAAAGGAGCTTTTTATGTTTTAGAAAATACTTTTTTTTTCTTGTAAAGAGATGAAGGTCTGATTTTCACCTTATCGGTTAAAAAGCTCCTGGTAATCCAGGAGTTTGATCCATCAGAATAATGGTGTGATCAGAACAGTCTCTACATTTATATTGAGACTTTTTCACACCGTGCTAGAGACACACTTTATTAGGGTGCCACAGAGGTTAGGTAAATGTTAGTGAAGTAGATAAAAAACTAAAGGTTCATGGAGTGGGAATCTGTAAATATCAGATTTCTCCTCCCTATAACAGTGAAGACTGAAGAAAAATGCACACAAACCTGCTAGAGCTCTGAGGACTGAACTGTACCTTTTTTTGAGGCAGGAATTCAGTAACAGAAGTGCAATAATCTTGTACAAATATTGAAAGAGAATTGTAGAGTCTGACTGAAGGAAATACTGCCAAACAATGCACATGTCATCTGAAGTGTAAAAGTCAAGTGCCTCCCCAGGTTCTGGTATTAAATCTCATGCTTTATTCATGAGACATTACCTTTCATCCTCTCTGTTATTAACAAGTGTGAGGCTTTAACACCCGAGTGTACCTGGTGTTCCAACTGCTTCTGCCGCCTCCTGTCCCTCTCCTCAATCTGTGCAGGGTCCAGCAGCGCCGTCATGGAACGCAGGAAACTGAACAGAGGGACATGTCAGTGGTTCTGATCATGGCAAAATAATCCTTAAGCCTTCCTTAATTAGAATCAGTTAGGTTGCATTTTCATATTGAGGTTATTCTGTTAATTATAAGTTAATATATAAACTAATTCATAGATTAGGAAGTCCTTTTCATTAAGGAACAACATAAGGTTATTTGCAGTAATTTTCATTAGTAAACATTGGCAGCACTTGTGTCTTTCAACAGTGAAACAACAGGTATTTGAAACAAAAACAAAAGTCAAATGAATGTAAAGGATTTTATTTTTTTCTGGGGAGGTACCAGAATAAATGTACTGGCTGGGAAAATAATAACCCTTACAAAGCTCACTCACCTGACTCTCTGACTTTGTTCCAAAGCACCATTTTTAGCAGCTTTCTCTGCAGTTCCCATCTGTAAGGGCAAGAGGTTGCCTAAAGCTGCAGGGGACAAAGGGTGAATGAAAGCAGTCGGGTCCTTGGGGTCTGGTGACAAGGAAAGACTTTCAGGTTTTCTGTGCATTCCATTTAAGGGGTGTTGTGCATTAGCATTGAAGTGCTTCTTAAAAGAATCAAAATGCATTTCCCATCTGTCATGCTCTTCTGCCTAAATAAGTATCAAGCAGCAACAACAAAAAAAGAAAAGAAAAAAAAGAGAAAGCTTTCAGTTACACTGTGTCTATAAAGTGTAAAGTGTGGTTAATAAAACAGACAATACACATTTTGTACACCAGGAACATTTGAAAAGCTAAAATGCAGAGAGAAGTTAATTCCTTAAGTGAGAAGACAATTAAAATTCAAGTCAAATCACAGATTATAATGCTGATCCATACCTGTGATAGTATAGGGATAAAATGTTTCTAAAATCATGGGCTGTTCAGGGGAGTTGGAAAGAAAGGTTGGGCTTGGTAGGCCCTGGGAAAATGTTAAATGAGGCTTTACTGGATCATGTGAAACTGCACCTGTACAATCATTTAATGACTATGATAAATGATACGATTGTTGCATGATAAATGATTGTTAAATGTGATGACTGTTTGGTAATTGGATATAATTATTGTTTAAGTGTAACAGGAATCGTGAGACACAATATTTGGGGGGTTTGATGGAAATTACAAGAATCCATGCTTGGATGAAATTAATGTATACAATAGAACAATATAAGTTTAATAATTAATATGTAGTTATATAATGATCAGGGTATAAAAATGTGCTCATCCCAAACCCATGCTGGAGTCAGATTTGTGTCTGTACCCCTGACACCCAGAGCTCTTCAATAAAAGCACCTGCATGTAATCATTCTGTGATTATGTGTTCCTGAACACTAACACCTGGTCAGCACAAACATATTACTACTGCATTTTCATGGAAAAAAGGAAAGGGTGACGCCCTGGTGCCTGCAGCCCTCCTTCCACAGCACACCTACCCAATTAACAAGGCAGCTAATGAAGGAACATATCCCAGCTGTTTTCTCTTCACAGTTAAAAACTCGGTTTACAAAGGAAGCCTGATCCCCTCAGCAACTTGGGAAAAGACAAGAATTGTGCTGTGTGCAGGTTTGTAACCACCCTGGCAGCAAGGCTGGCTATGGGGAGCAAAGAAAGGTAAGGCTATTTTCTTTCATACTCTCTGGAAAAGTGCTTACTTTTAAACTTTTTTATAGCTGCATGACTGTGTATTTAAAAAAAATATTTCTAGGAACAGGATTTTGCTGTCACTGTGACACATTGTACTCAGTTTATCTTTTCTCACCTCCTGTAGTCTGCACAAATTTTCTTTTTCCCAAGTGTTTAGCCATGATCTCTACACCACCTTGCAAACCCAAGTGCTTCTATGCATGGTGGAAAAGAGAAAGAAACTACTACTGTTTGAAAAAATAGAACTTGTAAATTTTTATTTTGCCTCTCTAGTTAGGCTTGACTTGGCCTTGGGGAAAGGAATTTTTTGGACATTTTTAGGAGATGTGGCTTTACTGTAAAGGAGATGGGCTGAACATAGCATCAGATAGGAGTAGCTCAAAGATACCCAGAAAGATAAAAGGCCATCAAGGGAACATCAACAAAACATTAGTGGCCATCTAAAAAACATTTACTCTCAGATGCTGCCTTTGGTAGAATTGGAGACATCTGGTAAGAATGAAAATCTAATTAATACCAGAGGCAAGCAGGTTAGGATCCAGTGGGAAACTGAATATTGGGGTTTGCTCAGCTCTAGCCGAATTAACTTAAAAACAGTGTGTCTCTATGGGTTTTGACTGTATAAAGTTTGGGGAAAATCCTGCAAAAACGTGTGTTTGGAACGTTTTCCTTGGCACATCCTGGCCAGAAAATAAACTAATGCCTGATTCTCTCTCACTTCAAATATAGTGAAAGAAGGTTTTATTTTCTCCTTGATTGTCGGTGATGCTGCCACTGTCTCCATCCCTGTAGCAAGCCCTCTAACACACCAGACACTGAAACAGTGACCAGCCACTGGCTCAATGTTCAGTAAGTGTATCCTTATGGTGAAAACCTAGACATGCTGCACAAAATTTCATCTTTTTTGCCACTTCACTAATTTAATTTTTCATTTCTTAAAACAAACATAGAGAAAGACTTCTCTAAAGCACAGGTACCTTTGATAAATTAAGTTTTTCTTCTAATTTTCGTAGTTTAGCTTCTTCCCTCTGCTTGTCCAACTCTTCAAGCCACTTCTTCTGTTGCTCATGTTTCAGAGCACTAAAAGGTCGCTCCTGTGGCACAGCTTCCTGAAATAAGATAACTGCTAGTTCTTCTACCAAAAATTAAGTATCTTCTCTAGCCACATAATGAGGACTTGGCAGAAAGCTCTGCCTTCAGCGGGTGAGCAAAACTGAGCCTTTCTCTAGCACAATAAAAGGATGTAACTTTGTAACTGTAGCAAGTACCTGACTACTAATAGAAAGATGAATTCTGAATATTACTCTAACTTGAACTCCAGAAAACCCTACTTATTTGTATCATGAACAGAAATTCCTTTTTCTTCCTCTGGTTCACTGCTCAGTCTGTGTTCCAGGCAAATTCAGCACCACAATCTAATTAGCAGTGATCTGTCTGAAATTAAGGAGCTGCCATCTTCATTTTTCTGTTTCTGCTTAAGGGATCTCTGTACTATTTAATAAGCTCCAATGGCACTGAAAATTTCCAATGCCATCTAACAAAACCTCTCTTCAATCACTGCCTACAAGCCATAATTTAAGACCTACTTCTTGAACCTTCTGCCATCAATATAATTTATTTTATATCGGTTCCCACTTCTCTGTTTCTTCTGCACATACTTAAAAATTAATTAATACTGCATGTCACACCTCTAGTATTGTTCTTCACATCAGCCTGGAAGGAAGTGCTGTCTTCAAAGCATTGATATTTTGGTAAACATTCATTCAGACAAAGTTATTTATACACAGCAAAAAGGTCTAAGGAAATCTTCTGTTCTAAAGGAACTTATTGAGACAAACATTTGCTGTTAATAAATATGTAAAAATACCCTGCATACATTAAAGATCTTACCCTGAAAGGCAATGCTGCACAACTGCCAGCTGGGAAGTCAGAAGGACTGGACTCAGAAGTCTGCCCAGCTGGAGCTCTTGGAACATTCAGTGCAACTCCATCAGCCTCTGTGGCTAAAGCAGCTGTACAGGCAGAGCTCTCCTCAGTGCCATGGATTGAGTCAGCTGCAAGTACTGTCTGCAAACAAAGGGACCATTTTAAGACTTTAGTTCACCTTTTTTGTTTGTTAACAAAATTATACTTCTAGAAGCTGCTGTTAATTAAAACCTCAGCCCAAATTTGTAACTAAGCATTATTTATCCATTATTTATCAATTATGTAGATTGAAACAAATTCTTATAGGACAGAGTGAAAACTTTGCTAGGAATGCTGAATGTGCCACAAAAAAAGTGCAAGTTGCTTTTGCTGAAAGAAATGATAGCAGATACAACCCTAACTTCTGTTCAAGACCAATAATTTTCACTGGAGAAGTCTCTTGAGAGTATAATGCATTTATCTAACACACTGGTTTCAGAATCACACCTTTTTAAAAAGCTAGATGTCATACTGGCTATGCTAATTATGTAAGTAAGCAAATATATGTGAGAGCTCATGAACAATGTATGTAACTATATAGCCAGGAATCAAATTTGAGACTATTCCCCCAAAAAGAACAAGAAAAGATTTATACTTCTTAGTTAGGAATCTAAAGGGACAGGAAAGGGTTGTTCCTGCTATAAAGATCTTAAGCTGAAAAGTTATGACCTGGAGCAACAAGTAAGTGTGGACCAGGGAGCTGCAGCAATTCATGCCCTGAGAAGGCTTAAAGCAGCACCAATATTGGATTCTAGAGAATTTGTACAGAAATGAAATCTTGTATGAATTAGGAGTTACACTGTTCTGCAACAGGGCTGTGGAAACTGTGCTCTTTTGTTTATAGACAGTCTTACCTGGTCTGGGTCAGGTGTTTCCACTTTAGGGGTTTTCTTACTGCCAAGTTTTGCCCAGAAATAACCCACTTCTCCCTCCAAAGTTTCTTTCAGCTTCTTCTTCAGCGCTACCTGTTCATCTTAAACGAACAGAAACAAACTCTTACTAGAGTTCCTACTGCAAACATTTAACAGCTAAAAAAAATAAAAAAGCAATGCATGTCTTCCCTGTCACTTGGACTGTGAAATGGACACAAGAGTCTGGCCAATCCCTCAGGACCTTGCTCCTAAGAGCACAGTGGGCATCTGCCCAGCGATGCAGAGGTGAGTGGGGAGTGTCTCTGGGGAGATAGAAAACACTGGAGTAACAATTTCCCAGGGAAAACCAACAAATAACCAAGTATATGAACTCTCTGTTTTGTTACACCAGTCTTGAGCTACTGTAGTATTATTAAAATCAACAGAGCCATAATGGAAGCTACTGACAATGCAGAATTAAACCTTGAAACCAAGTGGTCTAAATCCAATTTCAAACCAAAACAAAGCACTTGTCCATGTGACTCATAAAAAGCTTAATTTGTCAGAGAGAGTTTACTACTGTATTTAGCAGTTTTTGTTTCCTCTGGAGAGTTCCCTTGATTGGTGATGGGGCTGGACTGGAAACTCTCTCAAGTTCAAATTGCAATTTCATACACTCAGTCATGCTTGTAGATGCTGTTCCCATTAAAAACCAAATGAATTTTTTAATGATAATGGCTGTCAATTACTTTTTGTCAGAATGTGACAAAACTGCTAGCATGTAGCACCTAAAATACAAAGCATAACAATATATTTGAGATAATATTTAATTGGCAAAGAAGTGTTTCTTGCAAGAATTTATAATCTTTGGATAAACTTTTGAAATTCAAGAATCTTAACCTGTCTTGGAGCCTTATTTACTTTTCAATTTATAGCAACTGTACTGATCTAGGTAAATTTAAAAGGGCATAAGGAATACCAAATTTCTTGGTAGCTGAGTGTAATAAAAGATATATCAAAAATGTATTTTATACATCATAAATACCTAATTCCTTCTTCCATTGGGCCTTTTTAAGTTCCAATAAGGCTTTCTCCCCTTCTCTTTCACCCAAGGTACTAAACAAGTCAGCAGGTTTCCATGAATCCTTTCTAGAGAAAAGGAAGGAGGGGGAAGATTTTTATCTAGAAACCTGATCTGTTAAAATTTTAGAGGTAACTTTTTAATTAGTATTTATAAAAGATATTTGTTATTAAGAACATATGATATGAACCTTTATTGGAGACACAGCTTTTGTACACAGTAACACAAATGTACCTACATAACATTCTGTCCTGGCTGTGGACGTGCTTCTTGTTTCCTGCCTGAATCAGAGTTTGCTTCATCTGGGACTGGGGACACTTCACAATCTTTCTGGAGTGGTGCTGTAACATTTTCCTCTGATGCCTCATTAGTAGCTGTGGCAGAACATAAATATATAAAAATGTATATTTAGCCACTAAACTTGCTTCAGCTTTGAGTAAATACTCTGAGAGCAGCAAAAGCTTGCAGATTCCCCACAATTTAACAAAAGTGGTTTCAGCCCTGCTTATATAGTTAAGGCAAGTACCTTCACAGGGTACTTTTAAAATGCTGGATGTAGTAATCACTTATTCTTGGAAAGGGCTCAGAGTTTGGGACTCTAATTAAAGTGCAGGATGTCTTATTCTTGGTGCCAAAGCTGACCCCCTGCACACATCCACCAACAGGAGGAAGGATGCAATAAAGGAGGATGAGCAACAGTTCTTACACTTCTGAGTGTAAGAACTGGGGAGGGGAAAAGAAAAATGCTATTCACCACTAATAGTCCAGTTAGGCTAAGAGACACAAATCCAACTCTGGCCACAGGAAAATGGCAGAACTGCTCTTGAGACACAGAGGGGAAGGCCTGAACTCTTCACAAGCCAGAAGGGCCCTTCTCCTTGGGCAGTGGTACAGTGCAGTTCTGTGGTTTTTTCCCCACTGTAAAATGGTTTTTATTTTGCATGGAACAGTGACAATGTTTCTTGCTGGTCTGCTCTTCAGAATACTGGCAATCTAACAAACAACCTTTTTTACTGAAAATGCTTGGCTCTCACAGTAACAATGTCACATTCATAATGGCAAATGGTATTTTGTCTGAGACCATCCAACCTAAGTGTAACATCTCTACAATGTGCAAATAACCTGAAATTATCAACTCCAAGTTAAGCTTTCCCATTTTGCTCTGTTTCCATGGAACAAATGCATCCAATGGCTGGTATCTTACCCATTTCCTCTTGCTTTTCATTATTAGTCTCAGAGATGCTTCTTCCTTCTTTAACAATCATCAAGATCTGTTGAAGCTGTGCTTGTGTTAAACACACCAAACTTTTTAAGTCTTCAGCTGATACATGTGGGGCGTGAGGTTTGTGTTTAGTTTTTTTCACAATACTAGCATCCTCTGAATCAGGATATCTGTTTGTCTTATCTCTTTGGAAAATTGAAGAGTAACTTTTAGTTGTGGCTTCATGTGAGGAGTGTTTATTGACTTGCAGTTTTTCACCTTTTGTCATTGATAAGCTTGATTCACTCCTTGGCTTTGTTAAATTTTCCTGCTGGATACAAGCATTTTGTGTTGGCCTCAAGATGAGTCCGGTGTGCTTTATTCTCAATGCCTGTTTAGGTGCTCTGGCTTTATTACCCATCTGTTAAAGCAAAAAGATTTCACCATCTATTAAATAAGGAAAAAAAATGTATTTGTAACAAATGAAAACAAGACTGAAGCAAGAAAATAAGTGTCATCTTTCTTTTCTGTTCCATCAGTAGTAACTCTGTATGAGCTAATGAAACATCTTCTCAAGTATTAGGAAAACTTTGGAAGAGGACACAGCACCTGAATTTGAGTATTTCAAAACAACTGTATGAATAATAACTTTATGTAGCATGACATTTAAAAGAATTAACAAGAATTATTTCTACTTTGGTGTTTCTGAATGGGAACAGGTGTTTCCTGGCTCCACATAGGTACCTATTTTCATCACACAGCCAGCAGTATTTCAGTCCTCATTCTGCCACTCTGAACTAACTTTTATTCTTTCCAAGGTCCTTGGTGCAAACTTGTAATTATTTCCTGTCTATTGGGACCTTTTCCTGCTTTTTATCTTTCCCAAACCCACTCCACTGCAGTTTACTCAGAGACAGCCTGTATGATCAAACTTGAAATTAAACACACTTCAGATCTCTATTTTATCAGAATCCCTTTAAGGTCTCTGCAAGTTCTGATTTAGATGATTCCCTCTGCTGCTCTAACTTCTTGGCCAAGGAAACTAATGCATTTTGAAAGGTAAAAATAGTCACAAAACTTTGAATTCATCCTTTTGAACAGCTATTATAAACCTGAGAAATAACAAAATATCTCAAGTTAAAAGAGACTCATAAGGACATTTCTCTTATATTTCTCTTTCATAAATATAATTGTTTCCAAGTATTTATACAGTTCAATTTCTCTAAGTTTCTGTTAACAAATAGTGAATTTGTGTGTTCTAAAAATTTTACACTTACCTTCATAGCAGGCTTTGATTTATCTTTTGGGAAACAAACACAAACATATGAAAGTATTTAATAACAACTTGTCCCTGAAAAACAATCTTGAGAAATTAGTAAAACATTATATTCATCTGATTTTTGTAAATCAGGGGGAAAGTACTTTTCCTGTACCATCTGCCCTGACTATGCAGAACAGTTAGGAAAAGTAGACTTGTACAGAAATGTATGTCTGGCAAATCACAAAGCTGGAATTTATTGCAGAGACATATGTATGACAAATCACAGAAATAGAATTTATTAACACTTATACTGGAAAATAATTATTTCAGATGGTAGTAGTGAGATTTGGGCCTAAATAAACTGCTTATTGAAATTTAAAAATGTTTACCACAAATACTGAAGCTGCTTTAAGAACGTGATTGTAATGATGTCATGCTGTGTAAATTAAGGTGTTATTAAGCCTCTTTTATCCTGGCAAGTAACCTGCTATAAAGTTACAGAAATTACCATCAAGTTATGCCAGTTGATACACAATAGCACTTAACTTGTTATTTTAGTGCCAAGCTAAGCAGTGGAGACTGTCTGCCAGCTGTTCCCTGGTGCACAGACTACTCAGAATTCATCATCAACCTACTGTTGAGAATCGAGCTGGTGAGAGAGAGGACTTATAAATAACAATGCACAAACATGCTTCCTAATCTCAAAAATATTTCAGGAAAGCTGCGCTTTATGTCTCTTGGATATTAGGTTTAACTTCAAGAAGCTTTAAAGATTAAATTAAAAAAATACCAGAAGAAGCTAAAATTAGCCTAGGCTTTCCATCCAGCACTTCAGTTTCGAGTTTCAGTCCATCACTGCAAAACGAGAGAGAGAGGAATCTGAAATATGAAGTAATCTGATAATGGTAAGATTTGAACATTCATAACAAGAACAATTATTGTTGTTCCAGATGGTCCTTCACATCCCAAGCTTTGAGAAGTTACTTAAAACAAAGAAATCAACATATCTTGAAGAAGGTGTAGTTCTATTGATACTGAAAACACTACAACTTTGCTTGCTGCAAAGTAGATCTTTAACACTAAAGGTGCCACTCTATATCGTTACACAGAGCAATACGCCTCAAGAATTTAATAATCCAACAATATAAATCACAAATCGCTAACCAAGCCTCCCGGAAGGCCAGTGCTGATCACAAAGCGGGGCTGTATTCTGGAAAGAGCCTTTGGTTGTGCTTCCGTGCACAACAATTCACCTTCACAAGTGGAACAAGCGCTGTTAGAAGCGTTTGGGAGCAGCGAAAAACGTGGCACTGTCCAATCCCAACTGCCTTCCTTTACTCCGTGCGCTGGGACAATCCAACGTGACGATAAGCGCTCCAAATACCGCTTTATCCTCACATTGCATTACAAAACGTTAACAATGAGAAAACCGAGCGCAGTTCGAGCTCGCACGCAGCTTTGTGAGGGGCACCTCAGAACGGGGCACTGCGGTGAGCGGGGCCCGGCCCGCTCTGTGCCGGGAGTGTGGAACGCTACAACGCGGAACGCGGTCCCGGGCATCGCACCCCGCACCGCTCCCGGAGCCCGTCCCGAGGCCCTCCCACGGGAAGGGTCGCTGGCCCCAGCTCTGTCCCGCAGATCGCTCCTGCTCCCTCGGCCGCGCGGCACTGCGCGCCCCGGCGCGGAACCGATGCGTTCCGCCGGGCCGGGCCCGCCACTCCCCAAACAGCCGCGTCCCGCGGGGACCGCGTCCCGTCCCGCCCGGCCCTGCCCGGCCCCGCTCTCTCCTTACCCCAGGTTCATGGCGCTGCCCGGCGGCCGCGGAGCTCCGCGGAGCCCCGAGCATCGCCCGCCCTCAGCTCCGCGCCCCGCTGAAGGAGCCGCGCGCCGATTGGCTGCCCGCGGGGTGCCTCCACCAATGGGCACCCGCAGCACTGCGGGGCGGTGCGGCCGGGAGCGCTGGGAGATGGAGTCCCGCACAGCCCGGGCCCCGGAGCGCCGGGGACGGGTCCGATGGAGTCCCACACACCCCCAGGGAGCGCCGGGGACGGGTCCGATGGAGTCCCACACACCCCCAGGGAGCGCCGGGGACGGGTCCGATGGAGTCCCACACACCCCCAGGGAGCGCCGGGGACGGGTCCGATGGAGTCCCGCACAGCCCCGGGGAGCGCCGGGGATGAGTCCTGCACCTGCCCCATCTCGGGGGATGGGGTCTCGCAGCCCGGCCGAGGGTGCGAAGCAATTGCCGGGCGATTATCCCCGGCCTCGAGCAGCTGCGGAGGACGGAGGGAAAGCAGGGGAACGAGGGGCGGGCGGGGGGAGACAGGAGATCGGTGTGGGGAGAGTCCGAGCCGGCCGCTGCCTCCGGAACGGCCGCGCTGCGCGGGAGGGCGGCGGCTGCTCGCTCGCATTTTCTTTTCATTTCATTTCATTTCATTTCATTTCATTTCATTTCATTTCATTTCAATTATTTTCTTTATTGATTTATTTTCTGGAATGGTTTGGGCAAAGCGGACAAGGTAGGAGAGGGGCGAGAGGGTGAAGGTGGAGGCTGAGGGCGGCACGGCGCTCTCGGGTGTCCCGGCACTGCGGGGGGAGCGGCGGCTGCACGGTCCCGTCCGGAGAGGAGAGAGCGGCAGGGAAGGGAGAGCCGGGACAGTGCCCGGGGGACACTGCCATGGGGACACTGCCCGGGGGGACACTGCCCGGGGCCGGAGCGGAGGCCAGGGAGCTCCCAGCGGAGCCGTGTCCCGGTAGGAGCCCTCCCGTCCCGTCGCTGCCGTGTCCCGGGGCGGTTTCTGCGTCCCGCTGCTGCCGAGCCGTAGATTGAGCACTGCCGTTGTGTGGGTACACCTTCTGGAATAATGGGACCCGTCAATCTGCAAATTAAGTGAATCTGCGTTTTGCAAAGGAGGATTTGGTTGTGTTAAAGAATATAGTCAGATTCAATAAAATGCTTCGGAGCCCGTTGAGTTATTTTACTATTCAAGATGGCATTTAGGCTTATGCTTAAGGCCAAATGCTTACTGAATTCTGTTATTTCAAAGGAGGTTAAGACCTCAAGATCTGTCTGGAATAGTGTTGCTTCTGAAAATCTAAATGTGGTTGGCAAGACCTTTGTCTTGCCAAAGGTACCAGAGATAAAGAGAGACATCCTCTGGTGCGTTCTCCAGCTGATGTAAAAGAAGTGCTGCCCTTGTGAGGTTGCAGAGGAAACTAAGCAATAATAGAGAAATAGACAGTTGAGGTGGAGTTTATTGTGTGCACAAAATCTCTGAACTGCTTTGCTTGTATTTCTGTAAAATTATAATTTATCAGACAAAATTACTACATTTTTTTCCCCTCCAAATATTGCTTTGCAGCTTATTGTTTGGTACTTTCTATACATCAGCTAAGAAATCTTTGAAACTTTCATTTAGGGACTAGGATAAGGGAAGGAAAGAAAAGAAAGCCTGGAGTTTTTCATAATAGTGCACTGCTTATGAAGTCCTGTGAAGCACAGAATATACAAGATGGGTGATAAAAGCAGTAAGATTTCATCCCCTGCTCCACAATAGATTCCCTAAATTAATAGATTTCCATTATACTTGCAGAATTTTAAATAATATAGCCAACCAGACCTGGCTCCTGCTTTTTGTCAGAAACAGCAGGTGGCAATGTAATTTCAAGCATCTTTTCAAAACTTTCTCATAGAGAAAATCATTCTCTAAGGACTTTAAAACAAGTTTCACAGTCCATTTATATTTCTTTTTATTTTAATATTTTGTTAATTATTAGTTTTGCTAGGCAAGTGATATGTTCTTTCAAAAAACTAATAGTAGTTGACTGGTGGTTTCAGAACTTGGGTAAAAAACAGTTGTGTTCTTTGTAGACAAATCAAGACTATCTACAACACTTGTCCTGCATATATAGGACTGGAGCTTTCAAAACTGACAAGTCTTTCAGGTATTTGATAAAATACTATGCAAAATAAAATTATTTAGGCAAATAAGCAGATTGTAAATTGTGTAAAAGAACTTCCTACACGGTAAAAAAAATTATTGATTCCATACTGCACACTTGGCTTTATGTATGAGGGCCAGATAACTTTTTTGCTTTCAGACTGCCTCGGGAATGTCCTGTGTTATTCCCACATTAAGAGGCCAAAGTCTAAAAATATCCAAAGTCCCTTAACAGAGCTGCAGTTTCACAACCAGCATTCCTAAGTCTTTGATTTATCTTTCCAGAAGACTGAGTAAAAATACTTTCAGGCTACATGCATCTCTCTAAGGCTCATGAAACACTATACAAGCACTTCAATCACTCATTAATTAAACTTTTGAATAGCTCACGTAAGCCAGGTAAGAGGATGAGATTTCAGTGGGAGGTAGGTGTTATGAAAGCCCCATCAGGTGTCTGTCTTGATCTCCAGACACATAAATACCATTAATATCTGGTTGTAATTGACTTAAGAGAACAAGTCACATTGATTTTTCAATCACTTCTTCATGAGAATCCCACTCAGAATGGTTGTATCTCTTTTCTAGGTGGATAAATGGATTGGCACAATGATTAAATTCAGCACAGTCAGTGATGCCTTGTGGAAGCTGGAACAATGGGACTTTGGCTTGGAATTCAGTTTGCAAGTGTATTTGCAATGCAAATACAGCTGAGAGGGTCCCCCAAGAATACATTTCTTTGGGGCTTGCATATGGAATGTAGCCAGATTTGTATTTGGCATTGTTGCTGCATGAGCAAGTGTTTTTTAAATAGTTGAATATTGCTAGTGTGGTTCGAGTCCATTAATTTCTGGTTTTTAACTTACTTTTGGAGGAAGTGATACCCAAACCTTATCAGAATAATATAAGTTTCATAGAAAGTGTATCCTTATACCCTACAATATCAGAAATCAGATTTCAGGGCAGAAATCATTATCCTTCCTCTTAATACTTGTATGTAGTTTCTGTACCCAGCCATTGCAGCAAAGGAAATCAGGAGTGTCCTCAAAGTTTCAAATTCATATGTAGCTTTCAGGGCTTCTGGAGTTAAATGGGAAACCTAAACAGTTTCGGCCTTGCTTCCAATACATTTTAGATAATGCAAATGGAAGTTTTTAGACTTGTTTCCTTGATTGCTTCCTGCAAAAGCAACACGATGAAGAGTAACTATCAACTGAATGCAATCAAATGCTAGCATGAGATGGTGTTAATCTTTAGCCAGCAGGCACTTGATGATTAATGGAATGAACGTGTGATCTGTGTGCCAAATAAACTGAGTGTTGAAATTTAAAAAAAAAAAAATCTTTCTTTAAAGAAAATAATTTGCTTTTTGATACTGCAGTTGATACAGGACTGCGTGTTCTGATTCTAAACTATAATTCCAAACAGGGGCTTATGTGATGTCCATAAATTAGTCTTTATATCTGATATCATTACTACATACTGAGAAGTTTATGAACACTAGAATATTTCTAAAATATATTTCTCTGTAGCAGAGGAATTCAGTTTCTGAAACCTGCCTTTGTAGCCAAGAAATGTGCCGGCCATCCATACCATACTTGTGTTCTCAGTGTGGGGTTTTGCATATTTCCTTCCTTCATACAGATGGACTTAAATGATAACTGTGCTTGAGATTGTGTACATGGGCATTGTGTTTGCATAACTTGGTCTGTGGAGTATTAATACTTTTATATTCTCAAATATGCACAGTTTAGATCACCAGGAAACACATAAGGAATATAAAGAAAGTATGTTCTAGCTGCATCATTAAACTGGGAGGAGAGACTTGGGAGTAAACAACCCAAATTTATGTAAATTGAAACCTGCAGCAATCTTTTCCTTCCATAATATGGAAACCATGGGTTTGATTGGGCTTCAGTCAGATGGATGGATGGTAAAAATGGCTGTTGTTCCAATAGAGTTGTACCATATCAGAACAAGAAATCTTAATTTCCACTTGAGATAAAACCTTCAATTGGCTGCTTGGGCTCTATAGCATTTGCCATAAGTATTTGTGAAGTATTTTGTGTATTTGGATATCTCATGCACACCTAAGAATGGTAACCTTTGCACTCACATTTGTAGGAATTATTCAGAGATGACATAAACTGGATCTTTCCCAAAAAGGTTACTCACTTTTTAAAGCAAGCCTGCTTCAAAAGGACAGGTGTGGTGGCTGCAGATCTGTTTGTGCACAGTGCTTTCAAATTGCACATAGCCATAGTTCTCCTCGCAGCCAGTTCCTGTACTGTTTCTTCACATGGAAATTTTAACTGAAAAAAAAATCTGAAATCCACCACAAAAATTCTTTCAACGTTTTTGTGACTAAAAAGGATTTCTATGTAGAGTTATGATAGAAGTTGTATCAAGTGTAGAAGCAGAACTTATGGTAAGGCAAAAGGCTATCAAGGAAAGAATGTATTGCAGTCTGAGTTAAGAACCTGAGGGGCTGCAGATTTTTACCACGTTTTCTTTCTGCATTCTTACTAGCAAAGAAACAAAACCTCATGGTCCTTTACTGTAATACAGAGTGACTCTCAAAACATGAAGTTGTCATGTTCCTTACACATATATTTCTCAACAGGTGTTGGGAAAGAATAAATTTTGCACCAAAATAGCAGTATTTTTGGGTAATGAGAGATTAGAGTGCTATTTATATAGTGCTAATATGTAGTGTCAACTTTGGATTTTTAAAAAAATTAAATTACGAATTATCAGTTTATTAAGTGGGGATGGACAAGTGTTCCTTTGGAACAATGTATCATTTTTTTCTACCCCTAAAAACATATTTTGATGTAGTTTATAATTAAACACTATAAAAGCAAGGATTACCACTTAACATTTCATTTTTGTCAGGAAAGCATCTCCTGCAAAATACTTACAAATTAGTCTCTTCTGCAGTCTTGACTGAAATGCATTATGCAGAAATCTGACAACTGCTCAGTACAATTTGCAAGCTGCAGAGAATTCAAAATAGTCTTTGATGTCTAGGCAGAAATTCATTGTACAGCAGGGAGTTTAGGTTGGTTCTCTGCATTTTATCAGCCCATGTTGTGTTTAATTAAGACATGGCAAGCGTCTCAGGATTAGCCTTTGACAGCTCAGAGTTTTTGCTCCAGGTCACTAAGCCTGTTTTATTTTTTCCCTCTCCCATTTTCCACCTTCATAAAATTCCAACAGGCTGTCAAATCTTCTACTACTTTTCCTGAAGGAGCCTTATTTTGGATAGAGACATCAAATTGGCCCTGGTGAGTTCTTCAGCTTCATGCATAGTAACTGGCCCATGTGAGCTGATGGGATTTTATTTCATAAAAGCATTTAATGTTATAAAATTAATATCTCACAGCAGGTATAAAATAAATGTCCAATATGAGGACTAAAGAAACTGTCCTCACAAGAAATCAGTCAGTATGGATTGGAACATACACCAATGAAAGCTAAGTGAGAAACAAGAACCTTAGCAAGAACAGCAGAAAATAACCAAATAATTGAACTAGTAATGATGTTTGTTTTTGTTATCAAATATTAATGGTTTTCATGAAACCAGGAAAAACTGGTAGTAAATCAAATACTAATAAAGTAAAACTGTTTTATAGTTTAAAAATTAAGAATATTGTCTTAAAGAGACCAGAGGAGAAAAGAGGGAAAAACTTAAGTCCTCTACATATAAAAAATGGGTCAAGCCACTGAATTTTTCTGAGCAAGCACTTGATCAAATCTTATACCTTCCCTCTCCTTTATTCTGCTTTTGTATACATACACTTTTAAAGTGCAACTTACCTTAAAATGTCCATAAATTAAAAACTCCCAAGATATAAACAACTATATCCATTCAATAGGAAATGTTCATCAGAGCTTGGACAAATCATTATGCAGAGGATATTCTAGGAGAAAGCACTGAAGCAATCAAACTTGAACCAGCTGCAGAAATAAAAAAGAAAATTATAGCTTTGGCAAATGAATGCTAGTAATTATATTTCCATCACTTCGTATTATATTGTTTGTCTTCTTGGGATAAGATTGAACTTATTCAGTCTGAACCATTCTGATTGTTAGAACTTGGGCAAAGGGACTGTTCAAAAGAAGCCCTGAGGGAAAGTAAAACCATGTGTTCACACTGTAATGGATCATATCTGAAAAGTGAAAGGTGTGTTCTGAGCTCCTGGGGCTTCTTCTGTTCCATTTCTAAAGCCAGATTTTCCGGGGATTTTAGGGTGGACTCAGCACTGAGTTGCAGAGCTCCCTCTACTTGGGAAGTGAGGGTGGGTATAAAGGGGCTTATTTTTGTGCAGGAAATAAATGGAGCCCTGACAGTATGTAAAACAAATATTTTTTCTTCAAAAATGGACGTTTACATGCTGATTGGGGGGTAACTACAGAAATGCTGTGCATGTTAAAGTGGGTCAGTGAAGATGTAGTAAGTACAAATATTATGCTTTATTGTAACATGACTTAGGAAAATAATTAATGTACCCTTGTGATGTTTAGGGAATATGGGACTATTTTGTGTACTTAAAAGTTTTGTTGAGATCATCAATCTAGATTAAAGTTTATTTGTCTGATAAAGGTAGGGAAACACATCCATGGGCCACAGGCAAAAATGAGCCTGTGGAGATCTTTGACTGCCTAAATCATGCATGTAAAAGATAACAGTAATTGCAGATTCAGCTCTGAGTAGAAGAAATAATTGCAGAAATTGATTTGTTTAAAAACCATCAACTACACTGAATCCTCCTGCCTGTTAAATTTAACAATAGAAAACAGCTTTTAGAATTGGAAATATTTTGCTTTTATGCTTATGCCTTGTTTTTAACCTGTCCAAACCTTAGGTATAGCTGAAACAGAAAATGCAGCATAATAGAGATTTAACAAAAAACGAAAGAATGACCTATGCTAATGTAATGCTTTCTGTCATCTTTTGTATGAGTGTCCCATTTTGTCAAGTTTTCTAAGCAAAGCTCTTTAACTGTAACTTGCTTCTTAAACCAAGTTAGGCTTGATCTTGGATATATTTCAAAATAATTTAAATAAATCTCAACAAATGCTACTTGCTGAGTATTATAATTTTCATTAGTGCTTTAGAATTTCTGAGCATGTAAATTAATTTAGTTGTAGTCCTTATCAGTCTTTGAAGAGAATGTTAATTATATCTGGCAATAATTGTTTTGCAGAAAATTGGGAAATCAGCCTGGATCTCTTTGACAGTTTGTGATTCAATCCCACTTCATGAGTAAGCTCTGCCAACTGTTTTGTTTTTACAATGAAAGCTTTATATATGTGGGGGCGTGTATACACATGCATACATATATTAAATATATATAAATATATGGAGTTCTTATAAGCATACTTACCCAAAAATGTAAGTATTTACTGTATTTCTTTTCTGCTCATTCTGAAAGCTTCACACTGTTGAATTAGATAAGCTTGAATAGAAAGAGATTGGGACACCAGTAATTCAGGATATTCTTTTTGAATAGGCAAAGGAGCTTTATTAAGAAAAGGAGATAAAACTGTTGTGCCATGGCTTTCAAAAATGTTCTGTGCTTTTGCAAAACAATTATTTCCAGATATAACTGACATTCTCTTCAAAGAAAAAACACTTATCTGGCTACTACAGGACGAGCCTGAATGTGGTGATGACAAGTGTGACATGGAACCATCGTGTTCTTGCTGCAGCTCAGGTCAGGCTGGAGTTCCTTCTGCAGGGAGTTCCTTTTCTGTCCTGCTGTAAGCAAGTGCACATCTGATAGTGCTGCTGTATTATATTCTGGAACAAATGAAATCTGCCAGCCATTATTCCAGTATATACAAGAAATTGCTTCATACTTGGACAAATCTTTATGGGTTATTAAAAAGTTACCAGTTTCTAAAAGGTAGTTCTGTAGTGCTGTGTCATTTCTGGGTTTTTAACTGAGTATGCTTTCATAACATGGGTAATTCAGAAGTGTACATTATTGGATCATAATCATAAGAATGACCTGAATTCTGTCTCTTTCATGTACACCAAGTTGAAAATAACTGGGGTCTAAAAGGATTATTGCCAGACCAATGAATGTTTCAGAAAAGGAATCTGTATCTGGAAAGGTGCACGTGTAGAGGCTGCACACTGACACAGTAATGACCATTTATGTTTCTAACAGTCATTACAAATATTTTCCCTGGGATTTTGGATGATTATTCTTAGCCAATTGTATGTCTGTGAGTGCTTTTTGACTTATATTTTGGGAGTTAAATTACAGAGCTAGATATACTGTGTGCTGCTGCTATCCTGTCAGAAGTGCCCAAATGGAATTTCCAAAGATAGCCCTGAAACTGCCCTATGGCCAGGAGCTCAAACACTCTGCTTGCTCTTCCTGGATAATTGGGGTGTAACCTCTTCCCTCCCTACTTCACTTTTCCTTTTGCAAAAGAGACCAGCATTAATAAAGAATTTGATAAGGTTTTTCTTCAAATATGTTGGATTGTACTCTAAATGGCATCTCCCTTTCATAGCATGTACACTGCTCTTGTTTCCAGTAACACAGAAAAATGCAGTTTCATCTCATCTCTATGGCTACGTGGCATTATGCAATGTGACTTTTGAAAAATTGTAATTTAATTTTTTTCCAGGTAAATGAATTCTTTTGTTCAGTCTCAGGGAGAAGTAAAATACTGAAAATAATAGTATGAGAAAGGCTACATGGCTCTTCATGTGTATGATGTATAATATTTCATAAATGATTTAAATAATTGGCAGGAGTGAAGCTTTGCATAAAAGCTCCTCTGGAAGGGATTCCTTATACAGAACTTGCTGTATACATATCACATATCATATACATATACATACCATATGTATACATATACATATCATATACATAGCTGCAGTATAGGAGGGGTGATTGAATGATCTCTCCCTTTCTCTGTGTGTGTATATATTTATATATACACAGAGAGAGAGAGGGACCTGTTAGATAGAAGGGACCTGTTGCCTGTGTGTTTTTCACTTCCATCTCTTTCCTTAAAAAAAGGAGTTACTGTGTTTTCTCATGCTAAGGAAATCAACAACATAGAACACTTGAGATCTTTCTGAATGACCTTTCTATACCTGTGAAGTTTGAATAAGCCAAATAACACCACCATGGGATTAAACTAAATTTTAAGGCCACTTGGGAGATCATAAAATGCTTACACATTTAACTCTTGGTTTGGTGAATAAAAAGATGATGTCTGTGACAACTAGAAATTTATGTCATGCAAAATTTTAAAAAAGGGAGAAAAATAGGGGCAGTGGGACTGTTGAGTGCCTAAAGAGCTGAAGCTGCTGAGCAGTTTGTGAGAACTGATTTATGAGAGTTCCAAGCTCAAAATGCAGGTGCTTCAGAAACAGCTATTTCTGTCTTCCTAATAAGTATGATACAGCAATGAAGACTCTCTCTTCCCTCCTTCCATCTGTGTTCTACAGCCATCTGTCATACCTTATCCCTGTTTAGATTGAAAGTGTTCCTGATTTATGCTGTGTTTGTATTTACAAACTAAACAACCAACAGGCTGCATGTGACAGAAGCTGTGGGACCCATGGATTTCACTTGGCAGGAATGCCCCTGTTACAAGAGGCCATTTTTGTTCTTGGAGTTGTTAAATTCTGGTCTCTAATGCTTGTCACAAAATAACTAAGAAAAAGCACAGTTGCACTCTACTGTCCTTAGGACACACCACCTCTGAATAATAACATATTGTCCAAAGGATGTCTGGAAACAACTGAGTGACCAGAATGGTAACACTTCCTAAAATATAACTCAGGCTTATCAATAAATAGATATTTTTTTCCTCTGATGACAAAGCCAAATGTCTGTTATTGTATATAACATATAGATGCTCTGTAGCCTTTGATGAATCTTTAATTTGACACAAATGGAATTTTTAACTAAAATTACACAAGCATTTATTTTAGATTTAAAAATGCTATTTGATCTACTATAAATTTATCCAGTCAAGTGTGTGTCAGCACTTTAAAGATAATAATGTTCCTTTTTCCTAGAGAGATATGTATTTAATATAAACAATAATTTAGATATATGCTTACTCAAATTATGACCAACAAACAAGTTGAAACTGCAAATGAATAACTTGGTTAAGATAAAAGTAGCTCAGAAGTATTCTTACTGTGTTCCTATGAAATATGATTGCATCAGGAGAGCAGCAGAGGGAACAGCATATAAAAATGAAAATAATGTTTCAACAATTTATGGGGTTTTTGATAGCTTTCCTTCAAAATCAGACCATGAAAAGACCATGTCTGCTGAAAAGGGGGCATATAATGTTGAGAGATTGAGTAAAACAAATGAATCTTTAGTTTATGTTTTTGCAATAAAAAATAGCACTGATAGTGCTAGAATAGTGCTAGGAAACAATCTGGATTTTGAGTATAAGAACTGTGCAAACTCAGGGATACTGGTCCACCTTGGGTTCTACAGTAAGAAGAAAATTTTAGTCTCAGGGATAACACTGTATCCTAAATTCCATCAAAACCTCATTTCCAGAGGTCATTGCTGTAGGCAGGCATCATCATCCCTGTACTGGAGGTGCCGACCATTGCTGCACCTGTGCTAATAAAAAGTACTTCATCAGTAACTCAGTAACTTCCACTAATTCTTCTGGTATCTAGTCCATAATCACAGCCATAATTCCATTGCAACGTGGAGTTTTTTTCTTCTACAAATAAAAATTCTAATGATTGCAGTACTTTATTCTGATCTTTCCCCCACCTCTCTTATTCATATCTTCCTTAGGCTTTTTTGCTCTACTTATGTCTTAGTCATTTCTACACCTCTGAAAGCGTTCTACACTCCCAGCTGCTCTGGCAAAGCATCTCTAAGATCCACGCTAATTACATGGGTGGGTTTGGTGACCACAGCTTAAATTTCAAATGGCAATATGCAGATCTTGAATATTTTCTGTTCTATATCAGAACTGCATGATTTTGGAACACCTCAGTTTGAGCTTCAGCAGCGTACAGGATTTGTCTTTTAATAACTCAGTGTAGGAGAACTGCAGTACCCCAACCGTCTGCTTTTTGCTGAACTCTCTGAAGCAGCCAGTTTTGTCTTGCAGACGTGGCTGCTGCACATGCTGAGTGCTGATTGCAAGTATTATCTTAAGAGAATCACTTCTCAGTATTTAGGAACATGACTCTTCTTTCAAAGGCATGCTTTTGGGCTTTTATACCCCTGCTGGCTTCGTCTCACCAGGAGCTACCTGTCAGACACCATCCTTTAGTTCCACAGCTGCCTTTGCTGCTGGGTTGTGTTTATCAAAAAAAAACGAGGAGGAAGAAGAGGACTGTAAAAAAACCAACAATCTGCAGCTTCTTAAGAAGCAAAGAAAGTAACCTGGCAAGAAAAAGAAAACCTGTGCTATAGTGCAAGCAGGGTCTGAGAAGGGCCTGAAACCAAGACTCAGAGCCTTTGGGCAGCCTAATCTGCTTTACAGAGAGCTCGTGAAAATTGAATGCAGGTAGGAGCCCTGCACGAAAAAGTGTAATCAGAATATTTCTGCCAGGTATTTTTCCTTGCCTACCAACCTTCTGTGTTAGCAGGTATGACAGGAAAGTTCAGTAATGGGTGTGCTGGGCAGGAACTGTGCAAGGTCTTGGAGATCTGGGGGGTTTATGTGCTCACAACCTGAACTCACCTTACACTCCTGAGTACCTGCTGCTGTACCAAACTAAATCCTTCATAAGCCTGATCTTCTTTCTTCACTTGTGTTCCTTATAATACATTGTGAATCACCATAATCTCTGCTCTGTAATGATACCACAGAAGTGCTATTTCACTCAATTAATATAACTGTAAACTATTATAAATTAAATAACTGTTAACGTACAAAATATGTAGTTTTCTCTAGTTATGCTCCCATGTTCCCAACTTTTCTTCTCATTAAAAAACACAAACTACTTTACATTACCTTTTATTTCTAAATTAACCCTTCTGTCTGTCAAGCACAGGCCATGGAAATGTTTAGGATCCTAAAATTGCAGCTGAACCTTAACACCAAAACCATGAATCCAATTAACTGCATAAAAGAAGCAGAACAAAATATTTCCAGTGAGATAAGGTTTGTGCAGAGAGGCAATATGTTTTCTTAGACCAATTGCTGTAGCTGCAAAATATTTCTACTAATTTTCAAATGTAGTCCTCTTCATGGCTGCATGGTCAAGGTATTAAAAGAGATTTAATGCAGGAAATAAAAATATATATTTGAAAATTGAAAATACATTTAAATAAGGAGTAGAGCAATTTAAGTAAGTGTAAATAAGATGCAGAGAAATGTTATTTAAAATACTGTTGCTGTTACTTCTGCCTCCTGTTTTATCCCAAGGTCTCTTAGGTTCCTAATTCATGTTAAAGATGGTCATATACAGCTCTCCCACAGCAGTAGCATCACAGTCTGCTCAGGGATCAAGAAATCATGCTCTGTATTGTAGTCTGATCTTTCATGGTTTATAAAAATCTTTTTAACTGAGCTATACTCAAGTGATTAATGCATTTATCCTTCCCTTCACAGGCTGCTGCTGTAAAACATGGTTTGCCTGTCTCTCTTTGCTACACATATTTGCTTTCCGATTGCCCTGAAGATTTCAGAATAAATTCAGTACTGCATGGCAAAATACTGCTTTCCCCAACATGAAAATCTTTTTGTTTATGGTCAATAGTTCACTTGTATATAGGTGTCTGACATCCTGAAGGAGCAAAAAATGGAAATAAGCTGTATTTGTGAGGTTTTCCATTGCTTTTCTCTTACCTTCTCTGTGGCTGATAAATGTAGTGAAATTTTGCATTGCATTGCTTCCTCTAGCTTGTAATTTAACAAAAAGTTTTACCAATACTTCTATTTGGTTCTATTGCCTGGCTTTTTCTGGGAGTTCTAAATCTGCTTCTCATCATTTCTCTATTGCTTCAGCATAGATTATGGTTTTCTTCTGTTTTTTTTCACATCTGTCAAAAGAATCCTCAATACCAATGCATTGACAGGAGCATCTATATTTCTTCGCCCTTACAGGTGAGTGAAGGATAGAGTAACAATTGTTTATAGGCTTCATTTTTCTTCCTGTGATTTCAGAGTGTATAATTTTTCAGCTGATTCAAGTAAGTTTTCTTCCCAAGATTATGTCTAAATGGACAGAAAAATTATGGGGAGATGAAAGTTGCTATGGTATATTTAATCCATATCCAGAACTGGTTGGAAACAACCCCCCCAGATTATTATTTATTTCTATCAAGCTAAAAGTTTGACACTTTCCTGTGGTGTTTTTGTTTGTTTGTCATTTTTCAATTGGACTCTCCCAATAAAGTCAACTAAACAGTGAGAAAGTTCACAAAAATGGACAAACCAAATTAGTAATAATCATACATGGATTTTTTTTTCTTCTCTAAGCACTACTTGATAAAGTGGTAACAAAAAAAGAAATCCTTGAATTTGCAAGAATTTTATTATGAGAGCCACCTTCTCCCCCATGGCACAGTTACACCTCAGGCACAGTCATGCTCACGATCTGCACACCCTGAGTCTTGCAGCCCACAAGAAATAGAAGTGCCAGACTGGCAGGGAGGAATTCCTGTACTTTAGCAGCCATTTCATACTCAGTTGTAGGGAAATGTTATATAATTTCAAGCTGACAATTAAAAGTGTTTCTCTCTTTTTATTTTAACTTGTGAGTCTTCTCATTTCTTTTCTATATAGCTTAATAAAGAAATAAAAAGTATTCAGTTTACTTAATGTCAACCTCATTATTGGTATGCACGTAAATTCTTCTGTTAAAATATGTGATTGTGTTTCTATCACTGAAGTCACCGATTGCTCTTACTTAGAAAAATAATCAGCAAACTTTATGAGTGGAATAGGATGTAAAAGTGGGATTGGAGCAATGAAGAAAGCAGAAACTCTCAGGGGAGGAATGCAAAAAAGGCGCTGCCAAGTTGAATCCTGGATCTAAAGCCTCCCCTAAGGAAAGTGCTTCATCTGCAATCATCAGTACTGAATAGGCTTTCTTTAAAGGCACATTGCATGTTCTGAGGGGAACTTATTCATTAAATGCTTTTGTAGTCAGACAATCATCCAGAGAGAAGGAACTTCACCTACAGTTACATCTCTGCTAGTAAATTAAACAGGTTCAGGAAACACTTCTTGGCACAGAAACTGAACTCTTGAATTGTTAGAAAAAACATGTTTTGGACTGGACAAACTCCCTCCAGCCCAGTTCTCAGGCATGTTTTGGAAACTGGGATAAGTTTGTGCGTATCCTCAACTGGAATTCTTCATGGGAATATGCTATTTTGGGAGTTGAGAGAGTCCAGAGGCACAAGTCAAGATAATGCTAAGCCATTTCTTCTTTATACTAGGGAGTTGTTCTACAAAGATTTAATGACATGTGCTTGCATCCATATGGTTTACAGGGCTGGTTATAAGTGATAAAATAAATGAGAAAAAGACCATCATCTATTTTAGTTCTAGAATTGGTACAATAGGGGGACATAACCTCTTGAAGTCAGATCCTCAAGTAGTGGGCAAGTTTTGCTCAAATGTGGGAGAAGTCCTGATATTTCACAAAGTCAGGCTAGTAGATGATTGACATAGAAATACTGATTAAAGGATGTTTTAAAGCCTTTATTTTAAAGTCTATATTTAATCTTTCTTCCATTTTAAAGTTTATATTTTCTATTATTTCTTCAATTTTAAAGACCAGAACTTAAATGAAGTAGTCAGAATTGTTTGTGCTATTTCTTATTCTGCGTCACAGCACTGACAATCTCAATGACAAAATGGATATCCAATGATTATGAGATCCTGTTGTGAGTAAAATGGGACAACAAAGTTAAAGTAACTTCAGTGAAGATAATGGAGTATGTGACAACTGTCTGGTTACTGAAATGTCTAGCCTTGTCTAAGCTTAGGTTGTACATGAAACAAAAACTACATTAGTAAAGGTAGAAATCTAATATTCTTGTGTTCTCTAGATTGGTTTTTTTTTTTTGCATAGTACCACAAAAGTTTGGGATGAGCCACAGAAGGGGGAAAAGTGCTTTCTTCTTAAAGGCTCTGTGACTTTGTAGTGAAGAAGATTTCAAGATTGAGACAACCTGAACCTTTGTATCACAGATTTTTTTTTTTTACTGTGGAATTTGTGGAGGTTTTTTCATGTTTGCATGCAGAGTATTAATGTATGTGTAAAAACACCTATAAAACCATGTTGTAAATTGTTTAAGTTAATATATAAAATAAATCCAACTTAATTCCCCATAAATGTACTTTGTGTAATCCTATGAAGTATTATAAAGTGGATATAATGTGTTACCCTCTCAAAAGTCTAGAAATTGTCTCGGTGTGTCTATATAGAGTAACAGATGGAACACTATCAAGTCACCTTATTATAAATGTAACAGTAGTGTGAAGCTCACACCTGCTATGTAATGTCAGTTATTAGCTAATAATGAACCTTTGTGGGAGCTGGAGTAGCCATCCATGGTCAGGTGTTTTGTATTTCTGATTATTCAGTTGGATACTCAACAGAATCCACAAGGAGCACAAAAGAGGGAAGCAGCTGTAGACTCAGTGTCACTCTCAAAGCAGCCATACAGGGCTACTGGTTTTATTATTTTCACATTATTCCTGAATTTGGTTATTTAATAGGGCCAAGCTCACTGTAGAAATTTCCTTCCATTGGGGACTGCTGTGGTGGACAGAATTTAGCTCCCCCTGCTCAGGTAGTTTTGTTCTGCCCTCCCACCATGTGCATGTGATTAAGGCAGTGCCTCAGGCTTCAGTACTCAGCTGTTTAAAATTGGAGGAGATTGTGCTGCCAATAAAAGGTTCCCTCACTGACTAACTGCCCTGTAGTTCTGCTGGGAAAACGTGATGGGCAGGGGTGAATTGTCCTCCAATCCCAGTGTTTGTACGTGCCAGGTTTGCTGTAGAGGTTGAGATCACAAGTAGGGAAGGAGATGTGTTTTCTACAGCTTGAGAACTGAGAGGAGAGCCTCAGCTGCCTTCAGATGAAGTGCCTCATGCTGACATTTGTAAGTAAAGTTTTGGTATCTAGATTTACTTTTCAGGAGTGAGGTTGGCATTTGAAAGCTTAATTCTTACTGAAGACTTAGTTGGATATTAGCTCTGAAATGATTTAAAAACCCAAACCAGCACCTGAGAGTTTGCTAGTCAGTGCTCATTTAGCAGCTGTTCTTTGTAACAGACACTGTGCATTCATGTGTACAATGGTGGGAGCAGTAATACTGGGTTTCCAACCAGGGAAATAAAGGACCATTGATGAAATTTAAAATGTTAAACCTAATTCAAGATGTTTAAGCTGTCTTTGCTACATACTGTTAGAAATTCCTGGAGTTTGAGTTTTCCTAAGAATTATTTTTAACTCTCTGAAATATTTTGTAGAGTTAGTGCAAAAGCCTATTAATAGCCCTGTTTTGAGATGTGGAAGCTGGAGATCTTCTGTGGATGGGTATTTTTACTATTAAATTATTTTTATATTTTTGTTCTGTTTCTAGCTATGATGTTAATAGTATCTGCCAGAGTAGCTCTATTTCTATCCTGAATAAATATAGGCTGTGTAGTACACAATAAACTGCTAACTTATGTAGTTACAAATGAGTATATTTTCCTTGTTTGTTTTTGCATTATAATACATTATAATGAATTCCTCAATGGCCTCTTGTGTGTTCAGGTATATTCAAGTAACACTTTTTTATCCTTTGGAAAACACGTGAGCATGTCAATAATAAATAAATTATACTGATAATCTTTAAAACCACAATAGCAGTCTTCGGTGGTATGTCATGAGGAAAGCAAAACAGAAGCTTAACACGTAGTGGAAGCTATTGTAGTTTGGTTTGACAGGTATCTGTAGGTGAGTATAGAAACTGATAAAGAGGAAAGAACAGTTTATGAACTGTTAATGACTGATGAATGCACCATCTCTGTGGACCTGACTAATAGGGCCTCCTTCTGAAATCAACAGGAAATTGAATTTTATTTCAATTACTTTGTTTGTTTGGAGCTTTTTGTTTCTTTCGGGTCAAGTGCTTACTTGAAATCTGATCACCACATCATGGTAAAGGCAATTTTTTTTTGTTTTTTTAGTTCTGTAAATTTCAGTGTAAATCAAGTTAGGGAAGCACAGAGGAATTGGGTGGGGCCAGGTTCAATGACTAAAGCTGAAATACATTTTCCTGAGTTTTTAAAGCACACACCTGGGGTTGCTTGCTAGGAATTATGCAGCAGGGACCAAGCTTCTATTTGTATTTCTGTTTTTAAAGAAATTAAGCACTAAATAACACCCATCTTCACCAAAACATGAATGGGAGCTAGCTGCTGCTAAAGTCTTAGTACCACAGGTGAGGAGAAAGAATTGGGAAGGATGAAGGGATGCACAGGAATTGAAGAGAGTAACTAGCATTACATTATATGTTGTGTGTATATATAATAACATTTTATATTATATACATTATGTATTATATATATGTTGTGTATATATATAATAATGTCTACATTATATGCTATTTTGAGTTATTTATACTTTGAATAAGTAAACAGAATAGTTGTAATGTTTTATACTCTTCTGCTTCCAAAATCAGTATAGCATAGATGAAGGAAAATAAGAGATTTGAAAAATCTGTATTTCATATTTACTTTACTCAGTTAGGGCCTTAATGTGGGCTAATTGAAATTAAAAAAAACCAAAATAACAAACCACTATTAATTTCCGTGGGGTTTCCATAGCTCCTGATATGAAAGCAGAAAGAACTGCGAATATACTGCATTTTTAAGGTAGAAAACAAATAAACTGAAGTCTGCTAGCCAAAAATCTATTTGAAGATGGAAACTGTTGACAAGTGCAAACATTAGACACTGCATCACATGGCACCTTATAATATAAATAGTGGTTTAAGTTTTACAACAGACTGCTTTCCTCTAACAGTTGGTTGAAAGATATTTCTAGTAGTTAATGGGAACCTCTTACAATAAAAAAAAGAAAAAAATGTGGTAGCTTACTTATATGATCTGGCTTTTTTTGTGCTTAATGGCACCCACCTGCATCATGGCACTGAGGGCAACACAGATGGTCCTGTGATTAGACTGAAATGAGAACTTTCATCAGCTGCAAAGAATTCAGCCTTAAGGACACAATTGTTATTATCCTACCCTTTGGATTTGGACTCTAGCATGGTCTTGAACATAAGGAATGAATATTATTGAAGGGTTTGGATTATGTGACCCTGAGGTTCTTTGCATGGATGTTGTTTCTACTAATACAATAAGTAGATTAGCTGTAAAATTCTGATTACTTTTCCCCTCCTTCTCTTGAACTGCACATTTTTCTAACAAGTCTTTTTGAGTACAATTTGGCAAAATATTTTTTTCACACAAAGTTCTCCAATGGTCTTATCCATGGTGGGTATGTTCTGTTCTTTGGCACTGGCACCCTCCTGCAGAGGGTCTGCAGCTCTGGGATGGGCTGTGATGAACTCTGCAATAAAGTTTATTCAGTGACAGCAAGCTTGATTCATTGCAGTGTTGTTGCAGCCTTATGGCAGCTCTGTCTTCCCACAGTGATTATTCCTTGGAAAGAAGATTCTTAGGCTACTGGTCCCCTGTCAGGACACTACTGGCTTTTGCTGGCAATCACAAGGCCCTCAGTCTTTGCCAGTGAATGAGTCACAAAAAAGATAAGGCAGGACCTGATGTTCCTTGTCTTTTCATATAGACAGGAATGGTGTGACATGTTGTTTAAAAAACTGTCAGCAGCTGACACCTCTTAGAACAAAAGTCCTGTCCTCATTAACAATACTGAGACAGAATTGGATTTAGCGATATTGAGACAGGTCTAGAAGAGGTTCTTATTTCACACTGAATCCAAATTAAGGGCTAAGTTAAAAATGGGCACTTCTTGTGCTCTGAAGCATTCAGTGTAGTGACCCACATTTTGTAGTGCTTGTCTGTTTTCCTACAGATAGTCTTGCTAACTCTTGAGGAATACTTTGCTTTTCAGATCAAGTGAAATTATTTGTATACAAAATCATGTCCCTTCTTGTCAATTTCTTCAGGAACAGATTTTCTCTGTCCATATTTTTCATGGTTTTGAAACTACTTGAACAGAAATATCTTCAAATAAGTATGCAGGTTTAAAAGCAATTGAAGTCAGCATTTTAATCATGGTTATTCCATTACTTTGAACTCAGAAAAAGTATTTGCCCTCTATTGCAATTATAGCTAAAATAGGTGGGTACTGTAAGATTGTCTCCCTTTCTTAGGGAAATAGAAACCTGCTATGCTCCTGCTGGGAATGACATTCTAGCATCTCCAAATAAATACCTATGACAGCCAATTATTTCAGCTGGCTTTGGATAATTCAGATACTGCAATAAAGTGTTACACTAATTTTAAATACAATTGGTTGAAATCAATTTGATTTGACATAGTTTTAAACAGTAATTCCAAAAAAGTTGTTGTTCTCAATGCTGTTTAATAGTGGTATTTATAGATGCCTATGTGGGCAAGAGAGAAATAAAATAGAGATTATATTAAAACAACTACAAATCTGAAATTGTTCTTAAAAATCATTGTTATGGCAATGAGATCAGGAGGAGACTGATAAAATGTGTTTGTGAAATTTTGTGTAGGGTAAGGTATGAAGGTGCATTGATGCTGAAGACCAAAGGTGATCACTTATAATTGTATGCAAATCGATTAAACTAACAAGAATTGAGAAGAGGGAAGAATAGAAAAGGAACAAACCCTCTGTTCTTAGGATGCCAGTGATGTTTAGAGAAGTTTCTTTCACTCCTGTTAATAAAAAGCAATAAAATTTCAGGAATAATTTGTAATGCAGTTTGCAGTTTTCTTATGGAAAAGGCTTTCAGGCTTTGTGTAGCAGCTAATCCTGTGGTTTTTCCCCCCCTGCATACTGTTTTTCGAAAAAAACTCACAAATAAATAGAGATGTCGTCTTAATTTCTTTGACACTTAAGCCCAAACACAGATTGAGATTTCTGTGTTTGTTCTGTTTCTGTAAATACACGCATATAGCAATGGCTTTTTAGACATCATGCTCTGAAGCACCTGCCTTTGAACATTTCTGGCCTTCAGTGAACAGGGGCGAGAAAGCAATCTATCCTCTGCAGTTTTACGCAGACCTAGGTGTATTTTTAGGCTGTTTCCCAATGAGTAAGGCGCTCGCAGCCGATGGCTGGGTGGGGACTGGAACCCGCGGGCTGCCGGTGAATGGCCAGAGCCAGATGCTCGCAGGCATCACGGGCTGCGGTGCGTGTGCTGCTGCTGCTGCCCCCGGCGGCTCCGCGCCGCGCCGCTGGAGCCCCGGCTCCTCGGGAATGCTGGGAATGTTGAGTCAGGGACTGGCAACCCAGACAGCCGGGCTCGCAGCTGACTGAGGGAGACTCGCTGAGGGACGGAAAGACGAGGGACAGGGGCACACGAGCCTCCCCCGACCGCAGCAGGTTCCTTCTCGGCAGCCCCTCGCAGGTATTCCGCGGCTCCGGCTCGCCGTGCTGCCTCCCTCCTCCGCGCAAATGGGATGCCAGCTAAACGTGATGTTGTAAAATCCATGTGAGGACGAAAGGCAGATGCAATGATTTGAAAGGTGAGAAGCTTGAACAAGAATATGGCTGGGATGCATGACTGTAAATTTTCTGTGATTGAGGAAATGCTGGATATTGCTTTTCACAACTGTCTGGTAGCTGAATCTGGAGATGAATTTGCAGAATAGGCTTTTTATATTGCTTTGGAAATACATCGTAATAAATGGGACCAAGTGCACATCTTATTCTGGTAACAGAGTGCCTCTCCCTACAGAATCGTCAACCAGAAGCCTCTCTTGCAATTTCTATTAAAAGCAGCCATAGGACTCTATTTTGTAATATGTTTTTTAAATTTTTTTTTGTGCCTAGTGTTTAAAAATATTATTCTTTTTGTTAAAGTTTTCTAGAACAGAATTGATGGGTGTTTGAAATTCCTAGCTTTATACCTAAATAATGGATAATGTTTGGTGTTTTAAAAACCGTGTCAGGAAAAAAGGTGGGAGATTTCTGTTCCTTTCTAGTGGCTGGCAAATGGAAACAGATGCTAACAGGGTATTATTTTTCAGTTATATAATTAATGAATACTTACAGGGGTCCCTCATTTATGATGCTGGGGTTTATTTTTTTTTTTTAAGAAAAGCTCATTTTAGGCTGGACAAGTGATGAATGCGATGATGTCCACGCCTATGTTCACCAAAGATACATAGATATTTTCCTGGGAGCACTACGGTAGTAATTTGATGAAGAAGGATTTTTTTTTTTTATTAGTGTGTGATTGATTTCTAGGCGGCTACCTGCTAAGCCTTGTGATGGATGGATGGATGGGAATCTATTCCCTTAGCGGCGAATTGCTCTTCCCGTGGTGATGGACACGCGGGCCGACCACTGGCATTGGCAGACACGAGCTCGTTGCACACGAGCGCGGCCAATAAGTGCAGCCAAGGGGGTGGGCAAATCCTACTTGCCAGGGTTAGTTTTCTGGTCGGCTTTCTAAATCAGTGGTTTCACTTGGCTGTTGTCGTTCGGGATTTGTTTTTATTCCCATCCCTGGCCCTCCAGCCCCACGTGCGTGTCCAGGGCGGCCGCCTCGAACGCGGCCCCTTCCCGGCAGCCGCCCGGGCGCAGGCCCCGCTCCGCTCCCCCTCCTCGGAGGGCGGGGAAGGGAGGGAGGTTCCTCTCCATCAAGTCGCTTCGGCCCTGGCATTTGGTTTTCCCCGTCGCCAAGCCGAGGACGGAGCGGATTCCCCGTGTCAGCCCCGCCGCCCTGCCCTGAGGGGAGATGCTGGGGATGCGCTGCCGCCCTCCTCCCTTCCTCCGTTCCTCCCTCCCCCGGGAATCGCAGAGCTCCACAGCCTGGATGGGGGCGCAGAGCCCTCCTGCGGCTCTTCCCCAGCTCAGGGCGGGAGAACATCGGGCACTGCCCGGCCAGCCTCCTGCTCGGCAGCGGGGCTGAGGGAGCCCGGCCGCCTGCCCGGCCCGGCTCCGCGCAGCGGCCGTGTCAGAGCTGCCCGTCCCCACCGGGACCCCAAACCAATCCCTCTGCCGGGGGGATTTCCTCGGACTGTCCCCCTGGAAGGGCGGGGGATGGCGAACGCTCCCACAGCTCAGGTGAAGCAAACACCAGCCATAAAACCCCTCAGCCGCAGTCCCCTCACGGTCCCTGTGCTGGAGCAGTGCATTTCCCCTTAGTTCCTTTCCCCTAGCAGAAGGAGGAAAAGGGTCCTTTTTTTTTTTTTTTTTTAAGGGTCTGTTCCTGCACACAGAGTGTATAATGGTATATCCAGGTCCCTTAAGAAATATGTTTCTGTGGGAAAAGATTTCTTAGTTTCTTGATGGAAGAAACTTGCAGTCCAAGCCTTGGCTTCGTGGGTGACTGTGTTAAGGGCTGGGTGTGAAAGTGCCTCCACATCTCCTCAGTGCCTTAAAAGAAGCATTTTTACTGGTGTTATTTTTGTTTTAAAGCTCTGTGTAAAATGGTTTTCAAAGGCATCAATGTGAGTTAGCATTTTCACTTTTCTTAGAGGAATGTGGGAGGAAGGAGAGACTTTCTGTCCAGCGAGTGAGGGGAACGTAATTTCTTCTGTAGGCTCATTGAGATAAGGGCAGTCCAGCTCAGGTTGGAACTACACCTCTGAACTATGGAGAAAAACCCCATGCTGTGTTTATGAGCATGCCCAGGGTGGGGTAGATCTTAAAATTAAAAATTGAGAAATTTCTTGGTTAATGTGTGGGTGCCTTATTATACTCAGTATCCTTGCTCTTGTGGTTTGCCAGCATTTGGACAAGACCCATCTCGTGACCTCTTATCCTGTGGATGCTTCTTCAACTCCTCCTAATCTACTGCTAGTCAAATTCTGGTGGATGGTGGTGTGAGATCCAGCATCCATGCCAGTCCCTCCTGCTGTTCCTTGCCTGCTCTGAAGGCTGTAGAAAGGTGTGGGCCTTATCCTTAGCAGCCAAATACCAAAAGAACACATGCAACCATTTTAGAATGTCAAATATATGTGATACTTAGAGAGTTATTTATTCAGCATGTGTTTTTGTGTAAGCATGCTCAAGGTGATATTTTTCCTTTTGCTTTAGAAAGATGATTGTTACTGACCTTTGAAGGATGACTAAGAAAAAAGAGTGGGTTGTTCACCCCTCAAAGAGAGTGAGGCCACCAGCCTGTGTATTGCTTCCAAAGACCACATATGTTCCCCCACCTGTATCTCTTAGGGTGTTTATTATATTTTTATCCACTATGATGCATTTGTTATCATCGGTTTAATTTAGTTTTTAATGCCTGGGAGATATATATATGTGTAGAGGATCTTAGATCCACCTAGGACATATTACTCTGATACTGATTTTTTTTTTTTATTATTATGTGACCTTTCTTATCTGTGATATTTTATTTGTTTGGTTTAGGATTGTGTTAAAATTTTTTTGTGATTTAAGTCTTAGTTTTTGAATGATCTCATATGTATTTAGGAATTATGAGCTTGCCTCAATTTACTTATATTTTGCAGCGCTAACACTGGCTTTTATTTTCTGTTAAGTGCTGGCAAAAGGGTAGGAGCTATTTGAAAGTAAAATGACTTTGTAATTTCTTTTTCAGGGTCATAGTTAAAACTAAATTCTGAAAATGAACTCTGTAGTGCTGCTTCTTCTAAGTGATACTTTGACACTAAGAAAATACAAAGGCATATCAGCAAACATCATTTAAATGTTGTTCTGGAGTATTTTGGTTTTATTCCATTTTTAAAGATGTAAAGTAGTTTATAGAAAGAAGCCATCTCTTCCAGTCTTTCTGAAATCAAGTGAAATTGACTTCTGTTGGTTTGTTACTGCTTGTATGCAAGATGGACACAAACCCCCAACCTGTTTCCTTGGCAAGCAGCAGTTGACTGCTTGTAGAGGTCCAAGGACTTTTCTAAGCATGGATATCTGATGTTTGTATGTCAAAATGTGGGTGTCTGATGAATTAGCATTGTGGAATTTAAATTTTGTTGTTGCTTTCTTGGCAGTTGATTTTAGGGATTTTTATGATTAATTTAGTGATGGTGGCTTTTAGATTCCCAGCTTTGAAATATCTTAAGTAGCCAGGATTTGTTTTGGAGTAATGGCAACTACTAGGAACCACATCTCCTTTCAGGGACAGTCTGTCAGGTGCTGAGCTCTGCCAAAGAGAGAGGAGGAGCAAAGATGTTTCAGCACTTCTCTGGATAAGGTTCCATTACTGCTGCAGCATTTCTATTTACAGAAACTTGGAATTCTTTCGTGATATTAGAAATTTAGACTTTGCAATAGGCAAGTGATGTGCCGTTCCTTTACTTGAAAATGAGAATAATGAGGGAGATGTGTAGAGTTGGAATTTCTGTGCTTTCAGGAAAGCAGACAAATGTGTCTAAGAGTTTGAGGTGTATGTCAGTTGGAAGTTGTGATTGGATGTGTGGGAGTCTTTAACATTTTGGATGTTTAGCAAAGCCAGAGCATTTCTGTGAATTTTAAGATTAGGTTTTTGAAAGGTGATATTTGCTTTCTGACTATCTTAAAAACTCATTCTAGGACAATCTTGCAGACTGGCATTCGCTGGAAATGTTTCAGGCTAGTTACCACGTGACTAATGATCAATGTACTTACTTGGTTAGAATATCCCACTTGCAGCAAATACTGTTTGTGGTTTTTTTTTTTAAATACTTCCCCCTGTTTGTCCTGCTCATTATCCTATTCCTCTAACTGAATTCACAGTGCAGATGTAGAATCTAGCAGCTAAATTCTACAAAAATTGAAAATTGGGAGATTTTCAAAGTGATTTAACACTAAACTCTCATTGTGTGAGAAATTACATGGGACATTGAAGTAAAAGGATTGGAAATGGTGTGTGTATATATAAATATATAGGTATATGTGGGAATGATGTGCTGTAGTTTCAGGAAGTACTGTGGAGCTGGGGTGGAAGGCACTGGAGAAAGCCTTGTCTATAGTGATGGCTTAGTTGGATATAATGTGCAATTTATTTTGAAGAAAGTGAAAGAAATGTAACAAATCTCTGCCATTTCTGCATTTTGCACAGAGCATTGGTAACGTGTGGGGCAGTTTCCCTCCAAGTGAACAAATCAGATCACTTGGGATGCTGACTAATGGGCCATAACCTTCTCCATACATTGAGAGGTTTACAGAGCACATCTTGGTCCCTTCATTCCAATGCCTCACGGATGTTTAGTGTGTCTGTGCATGTGGTTACACTGTTTGGGATGTTTGGATTGTTTCATTGCAGGACTTGGAGGCCATAGTAATGGAATTCTCAGGAAATGATTTTTCTTTGTCAAATATGAGTTGAGTCCTGTTAGAAATTTTGCTGCTGCCTCTTCAGTTTTCAGTGTTGTCATCTAAACACTTTTCATGGTTGGTAAAATTAATTTACTGGTAATCTGCTCAGATATATATTTCATTATCTCTTGGCACATGCAGTGTCTGAATTATTTAATTAATTTATAAAACAGCACAGGTCTGTGTTCTTTCTGTGATGGTGAGGTTTTTGACTTAAACAGCTTTCTGCAGTGCATTCTTTTCCTCAAAATATATTGCTGAAATGCAGTTCTTACCACTTATGTTCTTTGAACAATTCAGATTAGTGGACAAATATGACCTAGTAAATAAAGCAGAGTTCCTTTTGTTTACCTATGTCCAATAATAGTGGAAGAAATGGGTACTCTCAGGGGCTTCTCTGGAAGACAGTTTGCTGTGTACAGCAAGTTTATTTTTGATGGCTGAGTCTTGGCAGTCATGATGTACCTCAGCTTTCATTTATAGACCTCATTTGAAATCTGCTCAAGCCATTTGTTTTTCCTTAAGGTAACAGTTACAATAACGTCTGTCATCAACTTCAAATGTTAAGGCAGATGCCTGTGAGGACGTAAAAATTGCACTTTTGAACTGGTGTGGTTGTGCTTAGCTGAGTGTGAGCCCAAAGTGGGCAGATTGGGCTGTGCTGTGAAATTATGAGCCAGCCACCAAGTGCTTGGGGAACTCTTCCACTCTTTTGGCAAATAAATAAATAAAAAGGCAATTCCTGAAGTGCAAGGTCTTCTAATGGTTCCATGATGCTGATTCTATGATGAATTGGAAGCTAATCTGCTAAATCACTTGCATTGCTTACAGAGCCTGTAAGTTCCTTGGACAGCTTTGATCTGATGTGGCTGAAGCCCAGCCAGTTTTTCTTTGGCACGGTCCTGAAACGTGCATGCTCTTGTGTCTGGGCAAAGACAACAGAGGAGCAATGTTCTACAGGTTTTTACATTGTGATGGTTTCAAAGCAAGCTGAATGCACCAATATGCTTCTTGTTTTGCAGTTTGAGTAGGCATCTTGCTATTCTAGAATCAAATAAATGTCAACTGCAGAATGGGTATTTAGGCTTGCTAAATATCCCAGTATTTAAGTATTCTAAGAAACTGCTGGAGGCTGCATAGGTAGTCTTAATTGCTGATCCTGTGACTATTTTGTTGCCTTTTTACAGAGAATGGAAGCTTTGTAGCAAAAAAGGAAAAATATAGCTTTATCTTGCAGATGTGTAAGCGTGTGTTTAGTAACATGCATGGGAGTAGCCATATTGAATTAAATTGAAAGTGCTCCATTGTGTGGGAGTATCTCTGTTGGTTTCTAAACCATTAGGAATTATGTCATACTTTTAAGATGCATTTATAATTGTAAATGACAGACTATTGTAAAGCATACTTAATTTGGAAATAGACAAATTTATAGGTCAAACTATAAACTCGGTCAGTTTCCTTTTTACACTATTTTCACTTAAGTTATTTTCTAAAAGGAATGTAGTCTTCAATATGCATTTAATATATATATTACCAGCAGAAGAGCCTTTTGTTTCAGAATTCGTGTAAATGCTGACAGTATAGCAATGACAGAACAAGTCTGGTCTTTCAGACTTTTCCTGGAAAACTTTTAGGTTTTCTTAAATCATGCTTATTTTTAAGCTCTACCTTCTCAAAGGATAATTCAGTCTATAACTGTGTTTCTGTAGATTATTTATCATTCAAGTTAGGTGAATGCTGGCAAAAGCAAAGCATAACTGTGCTAATAATTAGGCATAACTTTCAGGTAATCCTGAAGAATGTTGTGTACTTCTACATTCTATTATTTTTTTCCCCAAAGGAGACTATTTTAGTAAAAACTCAAAACGCATGATTGTTGTTGTTGTTTTTCTTTAATAGTTATTAAATGAAACGTACTGTTTGCCTGATTTACCAAGTGCCTTAGAATAATCCTCCACAAAATACTGGAGCTTATAAATGCAGGCTTGCATTGATAAATGAGAATTCTTATTGAGAAGGGAATAAAAGGCAAGTGAATAACAATTGCAGGATGGAAGGCATGATGAATACAGACTAGGGTGCAGAATTTAGCATACAAGACACCTGCATACCTGCAAGGATTGAAATGTTAGGAAATATTTATCTGGAAAACCAAAAGCTTGCCAGGTCTTCAGGAATATCTGTGTGTCCTGGGAAGGTCATTATGGTGCAGGGAAGCTGAGAACCAAAAAACTGAGCAGGGACAAGCAGTGTTTTGGAATTTGGGTTTCTGTCCCTTTTTGCTTGTGATTCACACCACCCACCCTCCCACCCGTCAATAAAAAAATAGAATCCCCATGTTCAGAGCTGCAGAGAGCAGATGGGCAGCAAAACAATGACATAGTGAGTGTGGGACTGGGAGCTGCAGTCAGTTACAGCTGAGGTGCTTTACCCTGCACCTCTGGAACTCTTCACACCCCTCTCGGTGCTTTGTAGTGTAAACCAAGGGTAACCCTAAATATCCCTGCACCTGGGGAGTGGCTGTTGAGTCAGAAGGGACTGGAGAGTGAGAAAGGCTCAGCACTGGCAGGTAACTTTTACAGACTGTACGTGGTTGTGTTTGCCCAGACTTGGCAGATTGGCTGCCCTATAGCTTTTTATAAAGATACAGGGTGTTCTCTGGCATAACAATTAAAATTAGATGTAATGGTTCTGCCTCTGCTTGGCTGTAGGAGCCCTTTTTTTAAAGTTCCATTTTGAGGTCTTTTATATTTTACACGACATCAGAAAAATAAAATGAAACAAATTTCAAATTTCTCACCTTCCTTAGGTGTCTTAGAAACCCCAGGATACTTGTCACATGCAAGACAGTAGGAAATAATTGTTTTAATGGAAGTGTTAGAGGTAAAACATTAAGAATGGGAGTTTGAGCAACAGAGACCTGACTTAAAAGTTATAAAATAATGGAGGTGTCAACTGGTGGAGTTTAAATATTATTTATATTATTTAAAGCCTACTTCTAACTATTACAATGTTTTATAACAATTATGTCTCAAACATTGTAATAGAGTAAATAGAGTAAAATTCTTTGAAAGAAATAATCTTTCTTGAACACTGGGCTTGTTTTAAACCCATGAAACTTGTATAAAAGAGTTAAAAATTAATTGTTGACCCTTCACTTAAGTATATTTGAGAGTAATATAATTGACAATCCTGATAATGGTGTCAGAATTCCTTGCTTTTCAAGATCTTTAATATGGCATTTTGAGCAAATATTTCAATTGGTGGAGTTTTGTGATTGCATGACAAGTATTCATTGCTGTCACTGCACCTGATGGCTTTAGAATGCCTGACAACTTTATTTTCCATATATGTCATTAGGTGCATATTAAGCAGCCCCTCCTACCTTTGCCTTCATATTTTCCTCTGTGGGAAAGGGAGAGGAAAGGCAGGCAGACCTGATGGGACCTGCTCCCATGAGGTGGCACATGCCAGTTTATCCATGTAGCTCTGATGGGAGCTCAGGGGCATGAGCAGCTCACAAGATTAAAACAGGCTTTGGAACCAACTTTATTTACAACTACATATGTGTAATTTTTACAGCAAGCTACTAGAGAGGGGATAAATTAATGTCTGTTAACAAGTAAAAAGAAATGTAGTGTGCAGACTGGAGTAAAACTTAAATTTACATAAGAAATGCAGATTCAGGAACCTAAATGAAAATGTTGCTTTTGAAGTTGTCATATATGCTTTGTTTTTCAAACTTGTAAGGAATAGTAGAGTAGCAGAAAGAAATGGATTATTTTCTTTTTGGATTAAAAAAAGGTGAGGGAGAAGAAGTTATTTGGTCAGCCTGGTAAGTAGGAAAAGAAAGTACTTTTCCTTTTAATAGAAACAATGCTGGTCTTGTAATAACACCATATAAAGAGCACTGTATTATCTTTTTTTCCTTTATTTTATTAAAAGAAGGCATGCCAGGCTGCCCGCTCAGATTAATGAAGCAAGGCAGGTTCCTCTACAACAGATTTGGGTTCTCTGTATCTAGTTTATATCAGCTTGCTGCATTTTTTTTCTTTCACATCAGCTGTGATAGTAAAAACACCTGAAGAAAAGAATATTCTCTGCTGTGAGAATGTATTGTGCCACTATGAAAGCAGTAGAAAACATATGTAAGCCAAAAGAAAGTTCTGGAAATATTTCTGACTCTTAGTCACTACTTTTAATACACATGTGCTCCTGGTCTTCTGTGTATGGAGAGGCTGTGTTTTAAATGAGAGTATTTAAAAGATGTTATCAAAATAAATCATTGTTTGCTAGGACATGTTTTTATGGAACAGACTTTTTTCTGTCAATCTCCTTCTGTTTGTGGTGCCTCAAAGTGCAGTCCTGGCAGAGAAAATACAAGCATTGTGTTCTACATCACCTCTTTTTTTTTTTTTTCTTTCCTATTTTGCTTCTTTTGGTTTATATGTGGGGAATTGTATAGTACTAAACAGTTTTAGACAGTGTGGAATCAGATTGATAATTTCTGCACTTAACTGTCACCATGTATTGTTTGGGGAGGTAAACTCTACAGAAGAGGTTTCCTTGAAGCTTTTGGTATTTTAGAAATGTTTGAGCTCTTGGCTCAACGTTAATATTGGCAAGTAGTTGTGCAAAGCTATTAAGTATTTGGCTGATACCCAAACTTCCTGCTGACTAGGTGATTCAGGCCACAGGAGGGGACACTAAAAGCCTAAATCATCCCTCAGCATGTAAGTGTGTAACCAATGAAAATCAGAGCTTATGGAGTACTGTGTATACAGTATTGCAAGCAAACTCTGTAATTATGTTAAATGCAGAAGGAAGGATTTGGAAACTAAATTGAGTGAGATCTTCTAGTAGCATCCATATCAGAATCCTGTGCTCCAGGTTTCTCAAAAAATAGAAAGCTTTAAGACAAATCAAGTGAGTTGTCAGACTTGTGCCATGTGGGAAACAGGAGCCTGTGATGTTGCTGTGTGCAGAGTGCAGGAGATCAGGTGGGGCGGGAATGTGGAGAAGGAGGCAAGCTGCAGCTGAAACAGGTGTTGGGGGCACTTAGGCATGAATGGTATCAGGTCCGCTGAGGTTTTCAAGGATGATGAGAGCATGGGGCAAAGTGGCTAGTGCCTGCCTTCCTGCCCCCAGCTGAGAATGCATGCTTAATTTTCTGTATCCTAAAAGGATCCACATAAAATATAGTTTTGTTTGCAATGCAGAACAATAAACTCATTATAATGGTTAATTTTACATGATGTACATTAAAGGCATTTCTGTAAACTAAGAAAATACTGAGCCAAGCAGGTGAGCATCTGGGTTTTTGTCTAGTAGTAAGCTAATTTGGATTTTAAAACTCAACTCTTATAGGGAAATGTGTGTAGTGGGTCTGCAGTCTGTCCCTACCAGACTGGATGGAGCTGGGTGACTTTTTTTTCTCAGAGAAGGTTTTAGGGGGATATGACCTTTGTGACTCCTTTGTCCTGGCTACTGCAACACCTACAGCTTTAGTAAAGAATTATTACTTGAGAGTATTAGTATTCCTTCCTCCCTGTCCAATTAAAATAGTAATATAAAATAAAATTGCCTTTCAAAATAGAACTGTCTATATCTCACCTGTCCACTCTAAGTTCAACTGGGATGGCTCTGTCAGCTGGTTCTGTGGGAAGATGGGATCTCTCCTCTCTCTTTTTCTCCAGGCAGTAGAGGGTGATCTGTGTGGCAATTGTTGAGGCTGGTATTGCTTCTTCATGTCTCCAATTCCTGATGTGTTGAGACACACAGTAAATCTTCCTGAAGCTAGGAAGGCTCCATGTAGAAACAGTAAAGAGCAGAAAATGATGTAGGTGCTTTTTCTTTCCTCTTTCATAAAGCAATGGTGTCTGGCTTCTACTGTGTCTGAGTATCACAGTGATAAAGGAAGGCTCCAATTTTATCCTTAAGAAGTACACATGTTGAAAAAAGCATTTTTGTGTGCTTGCCTTTTTCTGAGGTGTTTGCAGGAAGCCAGTCTGTATAATTCAGGTTGTAGAAGGTAACAAACTAAAAATGTTCTTAGGGTTTCTCCATTTTTATTTGCAAAGTCAGGGTTTTCAGCTTTTGGTCTGTGAGCTGTCCTTAATAGCCTGTTAAAGTAAGAAAATCAAGCATATCATCAGTGTGTTTGTGTTCACAACACAGAGGTCTCTGTTTTGATTAGAATACTTCTAGGGAAAAAAAAAAAGAAATTGAAAATGCTGTGGAGGGAATAACAGTGGTTGGTGGTGTTTTGCTTCTCTTTTCCTGTTGCTTTCAGGATTTTCCCAAGCTTATGGAAGTTACAATGTTCAGTTAGCATTGGAACATTGTTGAAGAAGTTCAGTGAGAAGTTAGCCTCACTTTGGATAAGGAATGAGGATTCTTTTTTCAGTAGAGCTCACTGGTAAGCACTGGAGTGCTAAGCAAGATAAGTGTCCTGTGATATAAGAGCTTCCAAAAATTCACACAAGTTGAGAGAAGACCACAACTAATAAGCTCTAAAAGGCAAAACAAATACCTAAAAATACCTATCAGAGACATAAACAGAAGGCTAAGTAAGTTAAATGACTCTGAGCAAAAAATGTACTGATTTATCACACTGAAAAGGAAAAACAGTATGGACATGATAGAAGATAAAATATTCTGTACCTCTGCTTCTGAGGATGAACAAATTTATACCCAACCCCACCACCTGGCCATGTATCATATCTGCTGTATCTAAAAATATTTTATTGTGCGCAGTTTAAGTTGACACTGGCATTTCCTGCTAGCAGTGTTGTTTTTTCACCAGACTTGAATGTATTTTTTTTCTGGAGTGTTTGTTTTGTTTGTGTTTTTTTATTGAGTGAGCAAGAGGGTGGGGTCAATTCTGTCAATTCTGAAGATTTGTTGTTGCTTTTGCTCAGCATCTGCCAGGAGCAGTGGAAGGAAAGTGATCTTCAGTTCTGGTCTCATGGGAGATTTGTCTATGAAGGAGCTATGGAACTGTTTTAGGCAACTAGAAAGATACAGGGATGGATTTCTCAGAGGATTGATGAGTTACTTGGCCAGAGGATGACTGGCACTTGAGAATTAGAGGAAATTTTTTTTTTAATTGGTCAGTATTTTGAAGTTGAGACAGCAGAAAAGCTGCGCAGGTTCTTGTGGTGGAACAAGCTGTGGGTCATCTCTTGAATGCTGCATGACAGCTGAAAAGAGGGGCAGATTTGGACAGTGGTGTTAAAATGCTAAAAATTGAAAAAGTAAATCAAAAAGATTCCTTTATATCGGTGTGACTTGGGAATGAATTCTGGAGGCTTTAAGAGAGTAGTTCTTTATGCCAATAATCAATATTTTTCTTTAGATAAATTTCATATTGTCAGTCATTTAAGTGACAAGGAAAGGTATGGTATATTATTGGGCCCATGTTCTTCATTCCAGCTTAGTTTAGCAAGCTTTAACTCAGAGTTTTCTAGCAAGAAAGAAATGAGGATTTTTATTTTGATTGAAATTAGTTTGCAAATGCATTTTTAACTAATCATCCTAAATATAAAATGTATAGCAGATTTTTTTTGTAGTTATTACTCTGGGAAGTTGTTTTTTCTTATATATGGTGATTACTTTTAAGTTTATTTTCCAAAATGAAAATTTAATTTTAATATTAAAACTTAATTTGATAATTTCTTTTTCAGGTCTCTCTTGGGAGGAAAACCAGATTTTGCCTACTGGAAGAATGCGGTGAAACTGCCAGTATTTTTAGCCGGAATTCTTAATTTAACATTCAACTTCAGTGTTACTAGTTTCTTACTAAATAGTACCTCAAAGTAGAAGAAAAATGTATGGAAGCGCGAGAACAATCAGCAACTTGGAAGGAAGTCCCTCCCGGTCCCCCCGCCTGCCGAGGTCCCCCCGCCTGGGCCACAGGAGAACCAGCAGCGGGGGAGGCGGGGGGGCAGGGAAGACCTTGTCCATGGAGAACATCCAGTCCCTTAACGCAGCCTATGCAACATCCGGACCAATGTACCTGAGTGACCACGAGGGTGTAGCTTCCACTACTTTCCCAAAGGGCACCATGACTCTTGGAAGGGCTACAAATCGAGCTGTGTATGGTGGCCGAGTCACAGCCATGGGGAGCAGCCCCAATATCGCTTCTGCTGGACTCTCACACACAGATGTCCTTTCCTACGCCGACCAGCACGGAGGGCTGACCGCATCCTCACACCACCACCACCACCAGGTTCCTTCTATGCTGAGACAGGTTAGGGATAGCACCATGTTAGATCTGCAGGCTCAGCTTAAGGATCTACAGAGGGAGAATGACCTTCTCAGAAAAGAACTTGACATTAAGGACAGCAAGCTGGGGTCCTCTATGAACAGCATCAAAACTTTCTGGAGTCCTGAGCTAAAGAAAGAGAGAGTATTGAGGAAAGAAGAAGCAGCCAGAATGTCAGTTCTTAAAGAACAGATGAGAGTTTCCCATGAAGAAAATCAGGTAAGTAAAATTATGTAAGTTTCTTTGTGTTGATTTACAACCAAGCACTTGATGTTTTGCTGTTGGTACTGTATCCAGTGCTGGCACAAGTTTGATATTTTCCACAAGAATTTTATGCCTTGGTATATTTGCTTCTGACTGCTAAACTGCAGGGAAGAATAATAAGAATCCAAATGCAGATTATAATTTCCTTTGTGCAGCATCCCTTCACATTTTAGATGGATAAAATAATTGTTACCCTTTCTCTTATGTTTGAAACTCTCTCTAGGGTTTTTTTGCAACTGTCTAAATGTTGTCTTGGCAACATTTTCTGAAGAGGTAAATGAGCCCTTTTTGAAAAAGTGTAAATAAATATCCAGAGGCATATTTTGTTTAAGCTGTGCAGGGAGTTAACAGTTTTAAAGTTAAAAGAAGATAAATCCTCATATTCAGCTTTCTGTACTTCTGCATTACAGAATGAAGTGAAGTTTTCAGTAAAATTTCAGAGACCTGCATTGTAGTAAATGAGTATCTTGTAAATATGTATTTCAAATACTTCTATTTGCATTGTTACATTCTTTTCCTGAAGTTATAGAAAGATTCAAATATTTTAGTCTGGATAGATAAATCTGTGAAGTCAAAATTTGAGACTTTGCTGTATCAAATATACAGCTACATATACAAAGCTATACAAAACAGCAGCACAAAATAGATAAAAAAATTATCCTTCCTTTCTCCACACACTTTTTGGCTTCTGGTCTTATTTTAAAGCTGCTCCTTTTTAGACCATCTGTTAACTTTCTCCAGACAAAAACACAGTCCTGTGTTTCTCTCACTTCCAGATTCCAACTCTAAACTTCTATGCTGGCAGGCAGCAACAACTGAGATTTTTAATTTACTTCCAAGTTTGTGATGAATTAGAGCTTCTCAGCAAACTTTCCACCTTTAGGCGTGTCGTGAACCTAAATATCTACAGAGCTGGCAAGTCTGTTACCAGTTACTTCAGTGGGAAACTGGCTGAGTTGTCATCTGGAATTCAGTGCAATGAATTAATTTATTACTATCTTGTATAACTTTTGTATCCAGACTGATGATAGTAGTTGCTGATTATTTATTTATAGCAGATGCGCTAGGATGCTGCTAGAACCAATATTAACAAAAAAGATGCATGGTGGAGGTTCTGTTTCTCAAAAACTAGGTTGGTTAGATACTTTAATTGTGGTAGTTAGTGTCACCTTAAAGGGAGAATTATTCTAATAGACTCTGATTTGTTTCTTATGGAAATGTCACATTAATATCTTATACTGACTTCTGGAATTTGAATCTGGTGTTTGGAGACTTTGTCACATACCAATGACAATTCTGTTTTGGGTTTTCCCCCTGAAATCTAGTTTTGCTTATCTTGAGGGAAAGTAAACTAGTAACTCAGTTGTGAGTTCATTCATGTTGTATCTGACAAACTCTTATTTTCTTGTAACAGCAAGCCTGACAAAAGCCATGTATTTTGCTCTATGTGTACATTTAACATGAATCCTCCCTCTGTAATACACAGAGATTGGGTAGCTCTATTCCATTGCGGAGTGTCCAGACATTCACAGAAGAGGCCAGGTACACAGTGGTATCCCCAGCATGTGCTTCTTGTGATCCAGCTGCTGTTTCTTTGTGCTTAATAACTCTGTGGACTTTAAATTCAACCAGTTTCTTCTGGGCCTGTTGAAAATGCCAGTGTCCACAGGCTCTTACAGCCTAACATACCTGTGAGGAACCACTGGTTTCATTTGGTTTTTCACTAGACTTTGGCTGCTTTTGCAAGGATTTCCTGCTCCTTGTACTGAAAGATGCAATAAATAATTGATGTCTGGTGCCAGTCTCAGTGCCACTTAGGACTTTACAGTGCCATCCTCACATCCCTCCCTCAGCTCTTTTCCAGACAGCAGCATCTTACCATGTGTGATAATTCCTTGTGAAACTGTAACATGATGTTTTTCAGACCTGTTAAATATTTGGGATTTTTTTTTTGAGGCAAGGGAACCAAAACATCTTAAGTGTTTGATAAGGTGTAAAATGAGTGGTGTTGATGTTGTAGTGTTTGCCCTTTTATTCTGTATTTCTCTCACAGAAATTCCCAACAATTAGTTTGCTCTTTCCAGTTTTGGATCCCTTTATTTTTGCTGCTACTGAGTACTAAGCTAATATCTTAATGGAAATATTTATCATAGCTGAAAAAAGCCTCACCATTCATTCTAACCAGTTTAGATCCCAGCTTGTTATGCTTAAAGGTAGGATTATTTTCACTTGTGTGCCACTTTTATCTCCCTGAATTTCATCTGCCAGCCTCTGACTATTTGCTTAGTCTTATAAAATTCTTCTTTGCATTTGGCTTTTGTCTTTACTGCCCTGAATACCCAAACACCATGAGGGAAATTAGTCATCTTACTGATCACCCTGTTCTTTGGGCTGCTCAGGAAGTGTCAGTCAGCACAAAGCCCAGCCACAGGTTCCAGCAGAACTCCAGGGACCTTCTCTTGGTTTTAGGAGTCAACCATGTGTTTCTGCTATTTCCTCTCTTGCAATCAAATATTTGGGTATAAAAGTACCCATGCTCTTATGCTTACTTTTCTTGTAAGCATTTGGAGAGCAGCCTTTCTGAAGGAATGGCTTGGAAGCCCAAGCTGGCTGTGTCAGCTTGTTTGTCACTCTTATTCAGGAGGCTATTGATTCTTGCAAACAACTGATTTAAATCAGAATCATGAAAAAAGCTGTAGTTTTAAAGAACAAAAAAGGTGATGTGCTCTATCACATCTATCCTAGAAGTGATCAGTCTGTCCTTGTGTGTCTGAGGTTTCCTGGCTTATAAAACTTGCTTAAAAAAGAAGTTGTTTCACACTGAAACACTGCAAAGTGTTTTCACATTGGCTGTCCATGATGGAAGTGACCCTGCCTGGATTTCTGGGTCTCCTAACAAAGTTTGGGAGCTCCCAGGAGACTGGAGAAGGGCAAATCTGCCTGCCAAAAAAGAAGCGAAATGAGAAAATGAGTAAAATGTTTCATATTTTTATAGTGGTTTCTGAAAAAATATTGCAAAACTCAATTATTTCAAAGCTGTATTTTAAAAAATCATCAGCTATTTCTAAATATAGAGAGGGAAAATAAAAAAAAATACAGTAACACCCACAATGGATTTATCAAAAATTATGTCAAAGACATCTGATTTTTCTTGGATGACAGGAAAACACCCTTATTCATAATGGAAAAACAGTAGCAACATATTGATGTTAAGGAAACTTTGTCTCAAAAGCTTTCCCTTTAGTGAGTTGGTGGGAAGCACATGACAGGAAATTGCTGCTACATGGAGGAGTATTTGATTGGAAGCCTATGTCCAAGGGTAATTATCAGTGATTCATGGTGAAATTGGAAAGGTTTCCAGAAGGATCTGGTAGGGATCTGTCACGTGCTTGAGGCTTTCATCAGTGTCCTAAAGGATGGATGTGTTATGCATCCAAATAATGGCAAGATGGGGAAGGCTTAAAACCATCCTGGAAAGTAGAATTATAAATGAAAATAAATTTGCCAAATAAATGAATTAGTTTGAAATGGTAGGATCTGTTTCAACAGGAAAATTGCTAAAATTAAACTTTTGGAAGCAGAAGGGGATCCATGAGGAAGTTTATGGACAGTAACTTGGACATTGCTGTTTTTCTTTTGAAAATTGTTATATTTCTGAAAGTGTATGCTTTCAGCACCTGTATTTGATATCACAGCCCATATTTAGTTGGCTTTTGTTCTTCACGTTCTTTGTGATATTTTCTCACAGCATAACGAATTATTTTATATATGTGTATACATATTTTATACATAGGGGCAGGAAGTACTCTACATGTTTTTAACTATTTTAAGTAATTCTTCATCTTGGAGTCATCCATTTACAACGTCCCAAACAGAGATTTTGCCTTTTTCCCCTAGGTAGGTAGTTATTCTCTCTAATCTGGCTTGATGAGACACTTCTAATTGTGTGCAATGTACAGGAGAGTTAGTGTGGAAGGTTTCAGTGGACAACAGAAGGCCATGAGGTGGGAAGTGCTGGGAAGACACAAGACCTTATTCAGCAATATTAATTTCCAAGGTTGTTGCCTGCCAAGAGGGAAAACTAATTTATTGCTTTGGATTAGCTGCTTCTAATAAAATACATGAATGTTTATCAGTTTATATGCTGCTTTTATGGCATTGCAAAAACTGAATCAATGTGATTTTTTAAAATGCATATTAAGTCCTGTTGCACAAAATAAGCCACTTTTGCTTACTTAAAAATGTAATTATTTAATACGTAGTTAATACAAAATGGACACTGTGTGCCATGAACAGTGGCTCATTTACAGGCATGGCATGGTTGTATTGGAAATAAATGGGTGAGCGTGATCCTTTTTTCCCTTAAAAAAAACCAAACAGGTAATTTTAATTGACTTAATGTGTTCTTTGAGAACACATTACGGATTTTGATCTTTTGAAGTTTAGTTCCTATCCTGATACTGCAGGAATTTACTTGTGATTAATGAGATGGAGAGAAGATAAAAAGGATAGTGAGCAGTTCCTCTGAGGTTTATGGTTCTGAATAAAAAATTCTCTTGAAATAGTTTTTCCAAGTAACTTTTGTCCATCTGTAGCAATGTGAATAACTCAGATGCTGCAATTAGCAGAATAGAGATGATAAAATAATCAGTACAGAAGGGAATGTGTATTCATGAATTTACAACTGTGAGTTGCTACTCAATGTTATTTCACAACGTGCTCTTCATTTTCGCTTTGATTCATGACAAGAATCTAAAAAGAACAATAAAAGAAAATGCACTGACAAATATTCTGAAATGGCATTTCCCTTCTCTGTACTAATTGAAATTTGTTCCTAATAAAATACTGATTAGGCTAAGGTATACATTAAACATTTTTTTTTTAGATATTTTGTTTATACCCTTTGAAATTCTTGTAGGTTCACTGTAGTGGAATATGCAGGCACTTGCCAGCATTTGAGTATTTAGTGTGAGTTCATAGATGGGCATTGCCTTCCTTAATGGGTCCAAGTGTGCATTTGATTACTGGTTGGAAAGGACCTTTCATTGTTTGTTAATACCAGCTGTGGTCAGAGGAGGATTTTTTGGGTATAAATATTTTTCAGCCCATCTTATTCTGTAAATGTCTAAAACAGCAGGGATTTTGAAGCTTATTGTGAATATTAATGAAGTACATGGTTACACAACTGAAAGCTAGGAATCTGAGGAATGGAAATGTTGTGCTTACGGTTTACTGTACTACCTGAGGTATGTTTTCATATTAATAATCTTAAAAAGGAATTGGCTATATTTTTACTAAATGAGACTTTCAAGAAAACACTTCCAACATCGAATTTTAATATAGTATTTACAACCAGTGAAAGCTTCTTAAGGTGTTTTAGGGTAATTCTGTAAAGCTGGTAGGTTAATCACACCCATTCACCTTGTTTTCTGTTTTTCACTGTACTGTTGTATTCTGCTTTCTTCTGCTTTTTAAAAAATATTTGTCTTGAGCTGCATGCATACTTGTTGATTTTAACTTTATTTTGCATGTTTCCACTGTTTTCTTCATTTAAACTCATGTACATTGATGGCAATTTAGGTAAGTGCAAAATATTCTTCTTTACTTTGTTTATTAAATGCAGCAAAGTGCTTAAGCATTTAACCACATGGAATAGATCAAATGGTCATAATCTGAATAGCAAAGTAGAATGAAATCAGTGGATTTCATCTTATATTCAAAATAATCATGTCTGTGAAATGGGAGGAGGCTGAAGCAGCAGGAGTGTTCTGCTGAGGAGGGGTGGTGTGTAATGGATGAGGAACAGTGAATAAGCTGGGCCTCAAGGGTGTGTGTTGCCTTCTGTTGTTGTTACTGATGAGGAGCAAAGGCTCTTGGCTCTGGCGGGAGTAGAATTTCATAAGGAGGGGGCCATGATACTACAGATAACCAAGGAAATTTTGGTGGAGTAATAACCTGAAAGTGCTTGAGGGTGAATGAGGGAATTTAGTTAATTTTTAACCTTTTGAGACCCTCTGTCTCAAAAAGTTTGGTAAGTATTGAGCTAGAAAAATGAATGTGACTCTGTAACCTGAAGCTTTTTGGTGCTATTCTGGTTTAGATAGTAGTATTCATGTATTCATTAAAAAGTAGGAACTGATAGTTTAAGCTGTATGAAAACTGTATCACATGTTAGCGGTAAATTGGAAAGGATAGTAATAGTAAGTTACACCCTTTTGGGCATTTTTGAGGTATAAAGAGATCTGAGGAAAGTAGTTTTTGGTTTTGTTCTGTTGTCCCCAGTATTTCAAAAAAGATAAGGACCATGAATTGTAGTCTTTATGATGCACTCTGTGTAGCTGTCAACTGAAAGAGTACTGTTTTATTTAGAACAAAAGGGACTTTATTCATCATGTTGGAAACTAAAAGTTACTGAATATTGCAAAATACCTACTAAATTCAGGATATGGGTCATTCTCAGTTATCCAGTGTCAAAGTTCTAGCATGAAATTTCATTTGCATCTTGAAGTCTTAGAATGAGTGTCAAATAAGGCGTGTCACTGAGTGTTCTTCATAAAAAAGAATAGACAAGACCAGTAACATTCTGAGAAGATGGATTGACTCTATAGCAGACAGGTCTTTGAAATGAAAGGTGGTTGGAACTGTGTGGGGCTCTGGGACTTGAAACTGTGATCTCACCAGCTTTGAGCATGTCACTTCCTAAACTGGTATTTGATGGTTCACTCCAAAGCACTTCGGAACCTGCTACTGTTTGTTGTGGATTTTTTGTCCTGTCATGGTGGTGATCATCTTAAAACTAAAGTATCACATGAGGAGTTTTCTGAAAGGCTATAGGTTTATTATTTGTTGTTGAAGATGATATTTCAGCTGAATTTAGTAATTTCATCCCGTTAAAATTCCCTTGCAACATCAGATGGGTACTGCATTCTCTGTTCCCCAATCTGATGCACTTTGTTGTTGAGTGGTGATTGTTGGGTTGCTGTGTGGGTAAAACCCTGTAACAGAAGCCAGGATTATGACAGGGTCTCAGAAATGACCACTTCAGAAGAAGCATAGATTTTTCTAGTAGAATATTAGTTGGGATAAAACTACCTTAAAGTTACCCTTTAGGCTTGCAGCTCTGCTTGAAGGTGTTCCTTCAGCACCTACTGCTAAGCCACACCTGCTGGTTTTTGCCCCCTCCTGTCTTAAATTAGGCAAGTCCAGCTTCAATTCTATCCTGGTAGGTAATTTATGCTGTCAGAATGACTCAAGGAAGTTAGAAGAGAAGTAATTTTATATAAGCCATTTTGAATTTTGTTAGAATTGGGTGGTGTTGGATACATCACATTAACCATAAATGGGTTCATATTGCAAGAATTTGTTTGGAAAGCAAGTTTTACAAAACATAAATGAAGTCTCCTGGAGATGTTAATTAAACCTTTAATCTCATCAATTATACAGTTTCTCACAGGTATCATAGATAATACATCAAATGTTATCCTTGGTGAATTTCTTTTCCACTGATTGTGATGGAGCCAGTAGTTCATGGACTATTTTTAAAAAAACATATTTTTATTTCTCTGTTAGGTTCTCTAAAATGGCTTCCTTCCTTGAGGTCTTAGACTTAATCTGAAAAAAATGCTGGAAATATTTTTTCAGAATTTTTTCCATCATCTAAAGTGGAAGACAGAAAAGGAAAGAAGTACTGAAAAAAAGAGTAATTTCTTTCTCATTTTGCATTTTTAGTCTTTATTAGTAAAATTAGTCTTTATTAGTAAAATTTCAGATGTTTTCCTTTCTTTTGGTCCTTCATCTTGTATTTTTTGCCAGTTGTCCCCAAATCATCTAACAGGCAATTGATAATGCCACACTCAATTAGCCTGCAGTATGGAACTCTTCCTCAGGGCTGTTTCTGAGAAACACAACCCTTTTGGCTGTGCTGCAGTGTGTTATATTTATTTATTTTATATATGCATATAATTTAAAGATAAACTTGCTTGACACTTCCTAACCTTCCTCTTTTCTGTTATATTCCTGAATTCATAAGATGCATTTCAGATTGTTGTCAGGGTAAGGGCAATGTGTGAGGGTGCCTTAACCTGTTGGTCATTGATTCATTTTCTTCAGAGTTTTTGCATGTCTGGGAGTTCTGCTTGGTTAATGCCATGCAGGGTCAGATTTGGGCTGTTTGTCATTTCCTCTGTTGAAGGTGTCTGGCATTCCTGACTATGGAACTGTGTATTCCCTGGTGCTAGTGAGTCACTTGTTAAAGCTGTCAGCTGCAAGATAATATTTGTTACTTGAATTTATTGCTGCAGTATCTGTCAGCTGAGGTAGTAAAGAAACCAGGATTCAGGAACCCTTGGCATATTTTATAAAGGATAACTTCGGTTCAAGTTGGATTGCTCATGGCAGGAGCAAATAAATCTTTTGAATCTACTAATTTTAGAATATCCCCGTGGGATAGGGAAAATATTTACTTGCTGAATTTCCTTAAGCATCTGCCACAGGATAGTTGTTGCTATTACTCTTGGTGTTGGAAGATGACAAAAAAGCTAACAAAACACATGTTAAAACAAAGCAGTAGATTTTGTGTAAATACTCTTTGTGCCCCGAAGAAAAAGGAATAAATGATGGATTTGCCAAAAGGAAAATCCTGAGGCAAATCAATGTGAATATTTCAGTGATAGAGATGCAGAGAATGCTAAGGTCTTGTAAGGTCTGGATTCCATTCTCATCTATAATTGAATGAGAGGGTGGGGCCCCATCACAGACATTGCTGTGGAAGAAAAGCCAAGGTCAGTAGGAAAAGCATAACACACGTTGGGGTGTGGCTTCAGAGAAGCAGCAAACCCTAAAACAAGGCCTGCTTTTGGAACTCACTCAAGTTCCCATTTAATTGACTACAGCATTAATTGTGTATAGTCCAAGTCTCACTGCAAAAGCCTGCATTTAAATTGAGAGAATCACAGAAAGCGGCAGGGAGCTGTGCTTTGAACATTAGATCTTTTCTCTGTGTTTTGATTTAAACTGTGTAAATAGACGTAGCTTTTGCAATTTGTAGGTAGAAAGGCTGAAAGAATAGTCCTGTTAGTGTGAACTTTTTCTTGTGTGTGGCATGAACTTCCAGCTACCTGGTTACTGGTGAAGCATAATAATGGTCTTAACTAAATCAGTCAAGAAATGCAATCATATTTGGATACTCCGGAAGGTGGAGATGAACTAGTGGGTTATATTTAAATCCTGATAAACCAAAGCATAAATGTGTCAATCCAAACTTGAAGAATCACTGTTTGCAATCAACATATCTGTAATAAAAGCCTGCTGTTCTATTGATGTGTATATGTAATTATGCACGTGTGTAGATTAAGAAATTATAACTTGTGATAATCAGACTATTTTGCATTCAATGTCACTAAATTTCTTACCTGAGTGACAGAAACTAAACTGTACCTTGGGGGAAATAAAAATTGCCAATTACCCTTTATTTGGAAGCCAAAATTCTTTCCACATCATCCTGAAAATGTACCTTTTTGTCAGCACAGCTCTCTGGGCTATGGAGTATGTGCTACCTATTGAAAAATCACTGAGGTTTATAGTGAGTTTGATGTGAACATGAATACATTTAGGTATGGATTATATTGTTTTATCTGTTTTAATAGATATTGTGAAAATCCAAAATAAACCTTCAACCTTTAATATTTCTGATAATTAACACTGTAATGAAAATTACATTATACCACTGGAATGATAATACAATACTCTGGAAATCTGAAGTTCTTCCTAAAAATTTGTTTTCAGAAGAACAATGGGTTGGATGCTGGTGTAAGTTTTGCTAGCAAGAGTGATTTGGCATGTTTTTTCTTCACTGGTTAACAACCACTGCTTCCTGTGTCACCTTCTATAGATAAATATACTAAAATAACAATAATATAAAACTAAAATAGATTTTTAGTATATTTATTTTTCTGTTTATAACATAACTTGTACGTTCTTAGTTTGGTTGAAATAAGGGAATGAATGAGCTGCATAATTGTGTATGAATGCTCTGGTACTTTCCTTACACTTGAAAGATATTTTTGTCTTCAGATTCCCTGGTGCAGTAAAGGAAGGGAGGAGAGAGCTAAGGAGTAGAAAACACAGAATTTGCTGAAGAAGGCAAAACCAGGCATTCTTCATCCTGTTCAGGCAACTCATCCCCTGAAGAGGGAGAACTGTCAGGCTGAGAGTTTGAGCAATTAGATGAGGACACTGGTGATAGACTTTTCCACCTGAGTGCGCTGCGCTGTCCTGGCCGCAGGACTGCGGAATTAACAAGCAGCGCCATTCAGGTGAACTCCAAGGAAAAATATTTCTGTGTAACATTTTAGAGAAGAGATTTTTTTTTTCTTAAAGACATATATAGATGTAACAATAAAACATGAATTGAAGGCACCAGTGATCCTGTGTTAAATAGGGCAAGGCCATTATCCAGTTTAGGTCTTGTGTAAAGCATTGCCTCACTGTGCCTTGATGGCTAAACATAGAATCAAGTATTAGAGGAAAGGTTATGCAGATTTACAAAAAAATTATATTATCTTGAGGAATATATTTTTCCTAGTTGTTTCATCTAGAGGGTCTCCTGTTTTTGTGTCACAGTGGTCTCAGAAGAAAATGGTAACTTGATCCAGTTGGAAACTTTATTTGAAAACCCAATTTTGTTCCCAAGTTTTTCTAGGTGTTCATTTCCCACCTGTGTCCAGTTGATTAGTTACCAAATATGTGAGGTAGAATCTACTCTCTATTTAATAGTCCAAAAGCTTAGTTTGAGATAATTTGGAGATAAAATAGATGAAAAAATTAGTGCTATTAACTAATTGAAATATTAATGTAAATATTTTATGGCAAATTTTGTTACAGTGTTGCATTATTAATATTTGAGGTATTTTAACATATCTTAGTTAAAAGCCACTCGAAAAAGTAGAGTAGTTTGAGTATAGGAAGACACCTTTGCTTCTGACTGAATTGGTCCCAACTTCTACAATTATTTTTTGCAGGTGCCTTTCTTCCCTCTACTTCTCCCTCACTTTATTTCTGTGCCAACCAGCAATTGCTCATGTTCTTCTGCTGTTTTTCCTAAGTCAGTGTCACATTTGGGGTACTGCAGGTGTTTCACACTTGCATTGCTGCTTCATGACACTGTTGGACACTGCTGATATTGTGAGTGCAGTGACCAACACAATTTACCATTGAGTTACTCTCTCTTTGGCAGGTCAGTAGTGTGTTTTAGCTCTAATAGTGTGTTTGGTTTTTGCCCTGGACACTTTATTTTCAAATGTCCATAAATATATTTTTTTAAATTCTATCTTTATATGATCTGAAGGGTTGTGCTTTATTTTTTTTCAGTGTCTTAATTAAGATCAATCTTTTCCTACTACTGTGGAAATACGTTTTTTTTGTTTTTTTTCCTAATCCTGCCTTAATAGTGTCTGCAACAAACTTCACCCTTCAAGACCTACTTTCATCATACATTTTTTTTGTAGAATTAAGTAATCATCTGTTTTTAATAATAATCTTAACAGATAAGGAATTCTAAAATGTGCAGAAACAAACAGATTTTACTGCAAAAACTACAGTAAATCTATTTTGCTATGAATTTCCTTTCATTTTATTGATTACCTCATTTTTGCCAGATGGTAGAAAATTCAGGAAAACACATAATGAGCCTTGCTGCTGTTTTTGTTTTTAATTCAGCTGGCAAAAGGCTACCGGCAGGATTATGTGTGATTAAGAAGAGTGAGTCAATTTGTATAAACTCCTTATTTATACCATTTACACATCTTGCACGTTCAGTATTATCTCCCTCTCCTCTGTTGTGCTGTTCAGCTTTGGCTATGCATTTTCTTTGACTCCTAAAGTCTGCTGTCTTGAGGTAGTAATTCTCTAGGACAGTGTGGCTACTCACCTCCTTTTCCCAAACTCCAAAGTAACTCTTTCCTCTTCAGCAGTGCTTTGTGTTGTGTGATCATTAAAAGCAGGCATCACCCTGATGTAGCAGGCATCACCCACATGTGAGAGGATGAAAAGCTCCGATGTGAGGAGGCAGGAAGGAAGGCAATGTTCCTGTTGCCCAGGGTTTGTCCTTCCCTTTTCCCATGTTGCCTGCCCAGCAGTGAGGCCATGGAGGGAAGAGCTGTGCTGCAGGACCTGCACTTGAACCGAAACTCGCTGTCACTGGGGAGCATGCATGTGCACACAGGGGAAGAGTTTGTAGATATTGCTAAACCTTTATAATGACAACCATCAAATGGGTTCATCCTGCTCTCTTCACAGTTCAGGGAAGAGCAACATCCTTATAGTCTGCAACAAGTTCTTCTGAGTGAATTTACGTTCTCTAATAAATGAATATGGGAAAATAGATAATATCAGTTCAAGCTGTTGAACTTGCCACTTACAGTGTGAATTTACAGATGTATACAGATGATTCAAGTACTCAATCAAACATCAGGTTTTTGGATTAAAAAAACTTAAAATTTGCAGTTCTTAAGCTCTGGATGAAGGAAAAAAATTTGGTGCAAATTCTGGAAAGAATAGGCCACTCTTAAAACTGTTAAAAAAGCAAGACCCCACCAACAGTCCAAAAGAGAACTGTTACATAAAATAACCATGGCTCGAAATGTTCCTTTATTTAAAGCACTAAGAAGTGCAGTTGTGAAAAGACTCCAAGCAGAATGATCAGATGGACTTTGGTATTATAAAATTATTCTGGAACTGTGAAACCTAATGCTTTAGCTGTGAAGCAAGGAAGCCCAAACAGAACAGGTAAAGAAGTAGTTTCTTTTTCAGATTTAGAAGTGATTCTGTCTTTGGGGGTGAACTGCATTTCCTACAGCTCTTATAGGAGAATAGGGAAGGTGAATATTCTCATGTCACCTGCACAGGCAGGGAATGAACTTCAGATCAATACCTTTGCAGTTGTTGGATTCCTAAAACCAGTGCAGACCAATATAAAATTAAAGAGAACTTCATAGTTTAGGATGGTTAACTTAACTAATAGGTTGTTGTATAAAGTCACTTGCTTTTGCTTTCCTGTTAAATGTTAGAAGTTGATTGTTTTTGGGCCAGTATGAGTCACAATTCCTGCTACTCTGTAGTTAAAGCATGGGATAAATTACAAGTTCAGGTTGTTTCAGAGAGGAAATTTCCTGTAATATCAAGTATAGATGAAGCTTTATTTCAAATAAAATGTTACTATTTTTTGCATTTCAAGAAATTATGCTGAAATATTTACTTCTAGGAACACATGTAAAATAGCTGAAAGAAGAAAGGCAGGAGAACCCAGCAGTAGCTTTGACAATTTGCATTGTAATGCTCAACAAATGTAGTAACACTTTTCATAGCTTGCCAGGGTAGGGAACTGTACACACTTCTGCACTTGACAATTCCAGGCTGCCAGATAAGAATCTGAAGGAAAACAGAGCAAATTGTGATAAATGCTCGAAAGAATAAATATACATGTGCACATTTGCTGTACTGGTATTTTTAAATTCTGTCTGTGCATAAGCTACACTGTTGAACTTTACATTTTAAATTGATTATTCTTGAATATGAAGTAACTCTCCTGATATGTCTCTGTTGTTAAGATGTTACAGCTTTTTCTTTTAATGCCTTTCCATTTTCTGATGTTTATCTTTTCTTTTTTCTTGTGGATTCTTTTGCTTCAGCAGTTTACTCTTTTAATCTAACTGTCTAGTATCTAAGTAATGAGATAAGTGAATCTGAACACAGTCTCATGAATTTGGTAGAGCTATTCTATTTTGGTTTACAATATCCTTTAAGCTGGGCAAAACCTGAATGACACAGCAAACCAAGAGGCCTTAGCAACATTTCCTGTTGAAAGTGGAGTGTTCAATTCTTTGTACAGAATCTTTAAAACAATTCAGCTGTGCTGTACTGAGTATTTAAGGAACAAATGCTTTAGAAGTGTCTGTATTTGAGAAGTAAATTGTGGAGGTTTAATTTCAGAAACAAAAACCCCTGTACAGCAGCTGGAGGAGTTCATGCTCTGTCCTGTCTGTGCATCTGGGAATACTCACTGGATAAATATGTTCTTTTTTGGATTTAGCCTCTTGGATCTAGTCTAAAACTTGATGTTCAGAAACCCTATTGGCAAAGATTTCATAGCGTCCAAGCATGTGATTTTAATTCCTGCATTGCTTTTGAATATGGATCTCTGCCATCAAATAACTTAATTTGCCTTCGTCAATCACGAAAAAGTATTTTTATACTCCAGTGACTGAGGCTTTGATTTTTCTGGTGTGAAATATCACAGCAGCTTTCCATCAGCTCAGACTGGTTCTCACTATTTTACTTGCGTGGTCCCTTGCTGTGCTGTATGGGATTTCATGATTGAACCTTACCAAAACTGAACCCAAATCTGGCCTTTAAGACCACTGTAAGTTTTATGAAATAAATATTCTCATTAATCTTTTGCTAATATTATTCTATATTGAAATTTATCTCTTTATAGTAATTGATTACTAAAATATAAACTGGGAGGCTTCATATCAGTAGGACATCAGAACAGTGATTATGCCTAAAGGGATACAGGAAAGGTTTTCTTTTCGGTCTGTCAGATTCCTTACTGTGAATTTAATTTGCCTTTTTTTTTTCCACTTGTAATTGATGATCTGGAATCTGCAGAGTAATATTCTAAATGGAGACTATCTTTTCTATGCTCTTGGTATACCTTGACTAACTTTTCAGGTATTCCTGAGCATAAGTAGCTTTTCCTTTGATAATAGAATTATTGTGAACAAAAAAAATGCACAAATGTCTGGAATAGATGCTGGCACCTAGCACGTTGTGTGTCTAGCATATGGGATGCCTTTTCACTGCCCTTGCAGCATCTCTGTGACTTTTCATAGTGAGCCCCTGTTCTGTAAGCTGAACTATGAATATGTTTAAGACTGAGTGACGTTATTTGCAATGAAGTGGACCAATGTAATGAGATATTTCTTCTGACACTTCTCAGAGTACCATAGAAGTATGAAAGGACTTTACAGAAGTCCATTTATTGAAATCCAGTTTTACATTGACTCTTACATCTCTGTAGTGTTCTTTGCTTCCATTAGATGGTTGGCAGCCTTTGGCAATTCCAGCATCCTTCTTTGTGAGACTAAAAATATCTTGACACACAAAAGTCCTTTCAAGACTGACTGCCTTTCCTGTACTGGGAAACTAGCAGTCTCAGGGGCTTGGGTTTTTTTTTTTTTTTTTTTGATTCCCCCCGCCTTGTGTGGCATATCTCTTTTATTCCATAAACTGTTATGAGATGGAAGAACTTTTATTGAAACGTCCAAGATTTTCCAATTTTGTGCAAGAGTGCTTAGTAGTATTTTTTAAAAGTTGTGTATTTTTCCTGGTAACTTTGAATTAATGAACTAGAGCCAAATCTTAAGACTTAAAAATTAGGACAGTTAGTATTTTCTGGCTGTTAATATAACAGAGAAGGATTAGGAACTTTGTTAGTATACCTTCCTAACAGTGCACACAGGAATAGAGCTTTACACACAATAAGAATAAACTAACATAAAAAATATTAAACAACAGGAGAAACAGAAATTGTCTGTATTTACATACAGTACATCCATCAATAGCATAACTGGAAAACGTAGAACTCTTTTTGAAGCACAACCAAAATGTTTTTTACAAAAAACTCACCAACCACTTGTAGGGAGAACAGAAAAGAGGAATTTCTTGGCCTGCTTCATGGAAGAGGCTGAAATACTAAAGTATTCAAGCAAGTTTTTGAGGGTTTTTTGTGCTTGTTTTTTTTTTGATTTGTTTTCCTTTTTTTTTTTGTTTCTGTTTTGTCAGTGGAGCAATGGGATAATAAGGCATTAGAAGGGAGGAAAAATATAGCTGACATACAGAAACAGCCAGAACTGCACTTGTGGGGTTTGGTATGAACTCAGAAACATCTTCCTTATGTCTTAGGTGTTGCCTTTAGTGCCACATGTACAGGCTGTTTTTTTCCTGTGTTATCAGATTTTACCAAATCAGTAGTCAGCTGAAATTGCTAAAATCATGTTGTATGGATTCCTTAAGGTGGATTAGGTAGGAAGCACTGCAGCATGTGGGTGAAATCCTGGTTACAGGTGGGGGTAGCACCACATCTCAGGACTAGAGCAGGGAGAGCCTGTTGGGGAGGGGGGGAGGTTAAGGAAAGAAAGTTGATCCTAAATGCCCAGTTTGTTCCTTCAGAGGGATGCCAGGAAAGAATTGTTATCTTGATTAATGCCAACCTCAGGTGTACTGGAGATACAGGCAAGCTCTAGGCTCACCTCAGGGGAGTATTAATTAGCACCAGCACACCTACTGTTCTGTCTTGAGAACTTAATTGCTTTAGCCCAGATGAGAACAGTGATTCATAAAACAGAATTTAATGACTGTATTAGAAAAATGGTTGTGAATAAGAACATAAATTAATCCCTAGAGTAATTCCTTCTATAGCATGAAATAGGGAATGTTTCTGCAAATTTAGCTTTTATATCTTGCATACTAATCTTTCTTTTTACAAAGTATTAATTCTGTTTGATTTATTTTTTAACGTGTACAAAACTGACTTTTTCCAACATATTAGAGTAATGCTAGAACATTCATTTGAATGTTTCATTAGGTGGAGAAAGAAGTGTGTATTTGATGGGTCAAATCCCTTGGTCTGAACCATTTTTTCTTGGGTGAGGTCATGTCTACCACTAAGAAATTTTATCACCTGAACATTTGTCACCTCCCAGCTGCCAGCTCTGCTGCGCTGTGAGCACCTGGGTGCTTGGCTGGTGCCTCTGGTAGCTCAGACACTGTGGTGGCCAAGGCTGTGCTGGAGGGTGAGCAGCCCTGGAGCAGCAGCTGAGTGTCAGCTCAGGGCTTGTGTCATCTGTGGAGCTGGCTTCACTGGGAGGGCTGGATTTTGTCTGCTTCGTTTTGACATCCTCTGGGTATTGTGGAGCCATGGCAAAAAGAAGGCGGTAGCTTACCAAAAAAAATTGGCAGGATATGACCCATCTAAAATAAAAGTCTTTACTGATCATTTTAAGGTTGCCTTAATTTAAAAATGTTCATAACATGATTGCAGGGATGTTTAGTTTGAAAAATTTAAATGAGAAATGAAAGAGTTTCATTAGGTATGCTGTGTTATATTTTAGCTGCATGCCTATAATTGAATTTACTCTGCCCTGAGACTGTTTATATCCTCCTTACTGTGCACTGACGTTGGTGGCATAAATACATATATGGTTAAGGAATAACATGTCTGTCAGCACTGAATGAATATATGGTGAGAGATGAGGGCTATGGAATAAAAATATTGGTGGAACTATAAATACATGGTAATAAAAATGAGAGTGAATTGAAAAATTGTAAATGTGTTTTTTTGTAGTTTCTTTTTGGTAAATGCTGCTGCTTGTACTTTATTAAGGAAAAACCCCAAATCTAATAGCAGATAGGAGGGGAACTTCTGGGTACATCAGGAATGGGAACATAGTCTTGACACTTGAAGGAAACAGGTATGTACAAGGACCCTGTTCTTTCCTTCATTTTCCTTCCTTGAATTGGAGTGAATGTTACCCAAACAATGCCACTTTTGAGATAAGCAATGTATTTTCATCTATCTTCTCTTGAGATAGAGAAGAATGTTCTTTTTAAAGTTTGTGCAAGCCTGTACTTAATGCTTTGAAGGAAGGTTGTGAAAAATGCCTGGGGAAATTGGGAGCAGATCTCACTAAATTTAGCTATTGAATTCATGCTGTGAAATTCTTTTAAGGTCTTGCAAAATCCCATCCTAAAGTAAAACATAAGGTTTGAACAAGTGATGCAATACACACCCTATAGCCTTACACTGCTGTATCTCCAGGACTGCCAAGTAACCAGGATGAAGAAAGTTGGTAATTAATTGTATTTTGTACATTACTAATCCCCTGTTTACTTGCTATTAAAATACTGAGAAAGTATGACCTAGCTCTTTTTATGAGTGAAAAATAAAACTTTCTGAAGTACTCTCTGTAAAAATCCAGCTTTTTTTTTAGTTTTTCTTTCTACAGCTTTCTTTAAATATTCTACTGTACACTTTCTGCTGGAATCCTGAATCATCCTGTAGAAAAAAATCCACAGGACTTTGTATTTTCTGATTAGATATTTATAAACACATATCTTTATGCATAAAGGACTTTCCATACAGCTAGGAAGCATATTGATATTGTTATATTGGTGTGTGGGAATATAATAATATTTCAGTTTAGTGTAGTGCTAATGGCATATCTGGAAAGCTTTTTTTTGTCAACAGTCCAATTCATAAAAGAATCTACTGAAAGCCATATGTTCTTTTGAAATATGATAGATGATCTCATGTCAGCGTTATCAGTTGGATCAATGAATGTCTAAAAACCCTTTCCCTCCAGTAAATAATGCTGTATTTGCTCAACATGTGCCTGAAACACCTTTCTTGATGAGAATAATTTGCCTTTTTTTTAATATAGACATGTCAACTTTTTATTAAGGTGCAGTTATTTTGGTGGTTATGCGTAAAGAACAGGGAACAGCAAGAGGCCCTCAGGTTAGAGCTGGAATAATTTATTAATTTATGGTATTTACAGCATACTGTAAAGTGTGTAATAAGAGGAAACTATTCAGACTCTTTAATGGTGAAGCGGCTGGAGAGTTAAAAGCTCCTTTAGCTTCTACTTCACTGTTTATGACCTAATTCATAGATTCATCTTTCCCTGTGACAAAATTGAAATGGAACCTTTTCAAATTCTGGTGCCAATTTTCAATGTGCCAAATGCAACTACCTCCAGTCCTTTGCTTTCCAGCAAAATTACCATCTGCTTCCCAAAGAAATGGGGAGGCTTGAAGTCCTGCAATTGAAGTTGGCATTTCAGCAGCAGTGCTGTATTATTTTTATTGCATGTTTATTTGTTTAACAAAGTGGCATTCAGGTTTGCCAATCAGTGTCCCATTGTGAAGTGTGACTTCAAGCCCATAGGAATAGACAGATGCAAAGAAGTATTTAGATTTTCTTGGACAGACTGGAGGCAAATTTTTGACAAATTAAGGTTTTTTTTGGTTATATTTATTGCTGCATTTTTAATGCAATGCCAGCACCATCAACTTCCAATATTAGAAACACAAAAGATTGCTACTTTTACTTTCTCTCTATATTTTCCCCATATCTTCTCTTTTTTGAGACACAGGCTATTCAATATGTATGCATGTGTAAAAAATTCTCTCTGTGATGTTGTGCTCCAAGTTACCTTGACTATTTGCATCTCACCTTCCCTGCTGTGCTTTCATTGCCCCTTTCTGGGTCCAATTTTTCTACAGATTACACATTCTTTGCTGCCAGTTTTATTATTTCTCAGCTTCACTCTAACAGCTCACCCTATGGATAATATCTCTTTTCATCCTCTCTTTTCCCCCTTGTTCCTTTTGCTGGCTCATGCCATGTTCCAATGGTTTCAGTTCCTCACCATTCTTTTCTCAGTGCTCTCTCACAGCTCTTGTCCTGCTTTTTGCCTCACAGATGTTTCCACATGGCTGTTGTGCCTGAGGTTGCCTATTCACTTGGAGAATATGTCTTTGTACAGATTTGAGCAAGTATTAGGGTTTGCTTAAATGAGTTTTAACTATTATTTCTGCTGGTACCATCTCCTTTCCATTGCCACCACTTCATCTGTGAATTGCAGTGTAGGAGTGTTTGCAAAACCAAACTTATGGAAGTGAAGGAATGTAAAGTGTTTGATAATGACTCCTGGTTTCTCTTGTCTTAGTTTTGGTTCTGCTATCTTTATATTCCACTCTGCATTTGTAGGAGGAGGGGAGGAGGGAAGGAGGGAGGAATATCATGTCCCTGGAGTGACAGTAGAGGTGGGCTGTGTTTCATATGCAGCTTAAAAATAATTATTATGAGCCAACAGAAGCCTGTGTTACTGAATGTTGAGAGAAACAGCATGACAGCAGAAAGACAAAATATGAAACAGATGTACCATATGTTACTGTGCACTTGTTTTCTATAATAAAACCATGAGGCATGCAAGAATAAATGTATACTAAAAAAAAGTATATTTGATTTATTTTTTCAAGGGTTGGGGAAAGCCCCAAATTTATATTTGATTCATTCAGAAGAACTACCTTTAGCATAGTTTACTGTATTATAATCATTGACAGTGGGGTTTTTTTGCACTTTTTTCTGTGTGCTTTTTTGGCAATTGGGAAGACCTGAAATGGGCCTCAGATGCCCTCAAAAGCTGGTATAAATATTATTTTTGCAAGAGGGAGCAGACTTTTAGGTGAAGAATTTATCAAATGTACTGTATCCCACACTAATACCTTCCCTAGGTGTTCTTGGGGATATAATGGAGTTTAGAAGGTCTATATGGCTTTTATGTACTGGAAAGTGGACAGATGTGCTGAGATTTCCCTGCTGTTTCTGGCAGCCTCCAATTATTTTACCATAGCAAAGGGTAGAAAATGGATGTGTGTTACTTTTAAGGTTTACATGTAGGAATGACTTGAATTACAGTGTATATTTATTGGTATTTTGTCACCTCCTACCTGGAATTAAAAAAAAAAAAAGTGGTTTGGTAATTATTGCAAACTGATCCACTGGTGAGAAATGAAGGCACTGTGGATTTCTGTGGCAGTTTCTAAGGTGTCTGAGTTTGTCTGAAAATAAGAATCTTTTGTGAAGTCTTCAGGACATTTTCTACCTGTCCACAGCTTTCCCTCTACAGCCCCAAAGATCCTAGAAAGCTCCACAGAAAAGAGAATTGAGTTTTGAGTTATTCCATAGAGTTTAGCCCTCTGTGTATTAGAAATTGTAAATATATTAAATATATTAAATAGCAGATTAGAAACATGTTAAATAATGTCATCAGCATAATGATTTTTCTTGTTCTGTCTTAATTTTATGATCTGTGTCACAGTAATTTGTGAAGCACCCACATTATTTTTATGCATGAGTCAAATAACTTGTGCAATATGTGCCTTCCAGTTTCCTATATGCAAGACATTGCACTTCTGTAATTTTTACTGAAATAATATTGAAAGAGCTTCATTTACTGTTCATATTGTAGCTTCAGGTGAATATGCCAGTCTGCAGAGTGATCTTGAAGTTCCTTCAGTGTTTAACTTGATGAAGAGAACTTTGCTGTGAAATGATAAGAGAAATAATCTGAAACGTGTGCAAAGTACCTGTTAATAATTATACCACTATACCTCTAGGAATTTCTTGAATAACTAAGTTAAATTTTGTGAAATCTTGTGTTTTAATAAGGGCACAAAATCTTATTCACATGGGCAAAACTTGATACCCATCAATGATCTGTCTGTATTCTTTATGGTGTTTGCAATATAGTTTTTCTGTATAAGTTGGTTCTATGCTAAAAGCAACGATTCAACTTTAGATTTTTTGAACATATCAAGTTTGCATTATAATATTATTGTAGATGTTCTGTAGTACCTTTAGATCAGAGAGAATTTTATAGAAAGCAAGTAAAAGGGAGCTCATCTCTTTTGTTAAGAGCATTTACCAAAGAGTGGAGTTAAAGGCTCTGCATTGAATAGAGTAAAATGCTATTTTCTGATATGTATGTTTTAATGGGTAAAAATGAGGCCATTATAGAAAACCCCTTAGGAGCTATCCCCTTAGGAGTACCAAGAGGTCCTTAATTTGTTATCTGAAGTGGTCTGAATTTTGATGTGCTTAAAAGATTTCCATTATATGTGCTTTTTTATACATGCACACATTCCACGATGTAGCTGCTGTGCTGATTGACACAATAAAATAGAAAATACAAAACCTCGAGCTTTATAATAATGATTTAATTTCTTATATTGCATCTGGACCAGTTTTTGAGAACAGCTGAGACTTCTGCTTTGATCCTTGATTTATTTTTTGGGCTCTTGTGCTTTTTGATCTGTATTGGGAGAATAAATACTTTTATAGCCAGGGGTAAAACTTTGTGATGGCTTCTCTTGTGTGCTAGTTCCTATTATCACCTAAGAGTGAGTTGGGCCTATGCTTTCCCAGTTCATCTCAGGTTACTGATATTTCAGTTGTTCCAGTTATTTAAACTGTTAAATGCTAGGTTAGCAACTGAGACCCATTATCTAGGAAGGTTTTGGGGTTTTTTTCCCTTTTTCCTTTTTTTTTTTTTGATTTGTTAGACATTGATTAAATAATTCAATTACAATCTTTTCTGTAAAATACAGCACTCAGCTTGTGTTTGAACTGCATTCATACTCTACCTCTCCCTGGAAGTTTAAAAGATGAATTACCTATGTGGACCTTTGTATTCCAAACCCCTCCCTTAATAACAGCAGGGTGCTCACATCATAAATAATGACATCATCCAGGCAAATACATCAGTCTGTGTTCCAGACATTCTTTCATCCTGGTTCTCTCACCAAGGGAATCTGTCTCCAAATCAAGGGGAGAAGTGCCAGAAGGGCACCTCCATCTGGAGCCATGCCCACAGTGAACTTAAGTTAATTGCTGGCAAACCTAGAGCAAACACTCCTGTTCACAGGCAGGTTGTGGTAACTCACTTCACAAAAGCTGTTTAAACACTGTAGGATGTTGATCTCTCAACAGGATAGATCAAATTCTATGAAATACAGGCATAATATATAATCCACTTTAATTACAGGATATTTTAGGAGACAGTGCATTTGTGTTTAGTAAAGGCAGCATTTTATTAGGGATAACAGAAGTGTTGAGGTTTACCATCTGATCAGGACTAGTCTGACCTTTATAGACAAAGCTTCCTTTAAGTGGGTGCCATTAAGTTTGGAAAGCTTTCAAAATCCAAGGCACCAGATATAAAGCACTAGAAATGGTTCCATTTTACCATATAAATTTGAATTATGAAAATGTGAGTTCAGAGGGATGAAGACTATCAAAAAGGTTGTGAAGTTTAAAATCAAAATCTAAAAGTGCTTCCTTTTCCTGTAACTTATTTCGATGTTTCTTTTGTATGTCATGAAAATTTTGATTTTACTGCTTCTCAGAGTAAGAGCCAGGAAAACCATCAATATGCCAAGAAGTCATAATTAGCTGAAGCTATTGCAAATACTTCTGTTATTTTTGCTGAAATGAAATTTGAATTCTGGCTAGTGGAAGTATGCTACATTTGGGTATTATTTATAATTGTCTACAGTGCATAGATTTATTTATTGAATGGTTTTATCAGATGCTTGAATTGAATCAGGCTGCAGGACCAAAAAATGTATCTGTACATCAGTAATAACAGCCTGCTGGTATTTTGTCTCATACAATTGAATTTAATACAATAAAAACTATGAGCATACTTTCTTTTGTAGGTAGGCATGTAGTTATCAATCTTTTGTTGTTGGGTTAACTTCCAGCACAGTTTCATTTTGAAGAAACTTGGAAAAGGAGATTTAGTATAGAAGAGTATACAAATGAAGTTGCACAATAAGTCTGAGTAGAGGTGCTTGATTATTAGGATTTATTCTGAAATTCTTGGTTAGGCTTAGCACATTTAGCTAAAGAGAGGTGTTACACCAGGTCCTTGGGGTCTTGTCAGGTTACCCAAGGAAGAAATTACTGAACTCTTTGCTCTGAACTTACAAAGACTCTAGCATTTCCATTCTGGATATTATTAGGGAAAGAGGTGATAAAAGATTCTACAGAACAAAGTAATAATGTAAGTCTATTTCATTACAAGGGCAATTAAATGTTTAATTTCCTTTGTTTTCTGAAGTGCCTGGAGCCATTTTCCCTTCTATTTAGTGACAGTTAAAAATAAATGATCCAGCTGGCTGAAAGCTTTTCACTTGGCAGGTAAACAGTATTACTCTCCAAGGAGGTCAGGATATTTTGCATTTCATCATTCCTGGAATTTGTTTTTTATGGTCCAGCTTGATTAAGCCTCCTGTGGCACTGGAAGAAAAAGAGCACACCTCTTAAACCAAGAAAATTGCTACTGAGTAATTGAAGTTTAGGACAATACAAATTTAATTTATATTTGCTCCCTTTTTAATACTATTTTTTGCTAAACAAAATACAGAATCATCACAGAACAGTTACTTAGAAATATGCATTGATTATTTTATTATTTAATTGGCAGTTATCTGGCTTGTGGTTTAAGCCCAGCTGGCACCTGAGCCCCACACGCTCATTCCCCTGGGAGAGCATTGGAAGGGTGAAAGTGAGATACAAATAAAAAAGAAATAAAGAGGAGAAACACCTAAAGCAGTTTAAACTCATAGATAGCAAAGCATTGCAAGCTAGATAGGCCCCTCCAAGCACTTTGCCCTGAGGGTTATTTTCCTTTGAACTTGGAGAGAACCAGTAGAGCCCTACAGTGATTACAGCATGTCCTGTTATCCTTTCTGGGGGAATTTTTTGACCAGTGGATTATGTGGGTATCTCCCTCCATTTTTGTCTGAAAAGACCTGAGGAAGAACAGCAAGTTCTCCCCATGCAAGCACAAGGAATCAGCACAGATTACTCTGTAACATCTTGGCAGCTTCTGTGATCTGGTGAACTGCGAGATGAAAAGGAATAGGGCTAATCCCAATACATGTTTACATTTGACTGCAACTAAAAAGCTTTTTGTATATAAATGTGCATACAAGTAAAAAATGTGGGGTTTGGAATGGACAGTCTTTATCTTTTAAAGTAATCAATAATTAAAAAAAGTGCTTGAGATATTTTAGATTCTGGTTTGTCGATAAATATTTATGATGAAAGGAGGAAAATGGAATGGTTACTCAATTATCATATCCAGATACTTGATTCTTATTGAATATGGATAACACTCAGGATTTCTATAGCCTCTGTGCATCAAAGGAAAAAAAATCCTCTAATCCTCTCTAAAAAGTATAGTATGTTTTACTAAGGTTTTTGGCTGTAGAAATGGAAGTGTGCTATTTTAAGGTACACTCTCCTATAAAAGCTTTTGTGCTCCAAGTTTCAGAGTACAAGTGGCCTAGACTTCTTTCTCTTAATAGATAAAAGTCAATATCTGGGACTGAACTTGTGTTTCCAATACAACTGAGAATATGGAAGAGAGGGTCAAAGTAACAGATGAATCATGGAGCTGATCAGGGTTATTTCAGTAAAAGACAGCTGGGAGAGGTAAAAAAGCCCCCAGTGAGTACCTTTGACATGGCTCGAACAGACTGAATGTGCTGTGTTTTTTGTTAGAAGTGATAGCAAGTGGTTCATTATTCACCTGAATTTTGAATTAGGACTAAAGTTATATTAAATAAAAAGTATGAAATAGGCCTTTGAGCTAAGGCTGTCTGATTGACTCTTGCAAACATCAGTGAGATCAGTATGTCCTGTTTGTGAGCACAATTGCAGTTTTAATGCCGTAGGCTTTCTTTTCATCTTTGGGGTTTTTTTTAATAGAATAAGATAAGTGATAATATAGAGGAATTGAAGCAGGAAGAGAAGGAAAAAAGTTGTGGAATTCATATCCTGTGTTGTCTGAGATAATGGTTTGACTTGACAAAAGGTGAGTGTTCCATTGACCACCTGTTTGCTTCTCTCATCGTGTAACATCTTTGTATGAAATACAAAAAATGATCATAAGAAAAAAATAAAGCCTGTAATGCAGTTTTTACTGCCACCATTCTGGCAAGTGTTCTCGTTAGGGATAAAAGGTAGTGTAATTCCTTTGAAGTTCCATTTTATTCTCATTTCTAGGATTTCTAATCTCTTTCATGAACTCCACGATCACAGTTTTTGATGTCTAGTCCTCTTCTCCTCCGTGTCTTTGAACCCAGTCAGGCTGTTATGCTTTTTGTACCTCTGCCTCATTGGTGACAGTTCCACACCCCTGAGTGTGGCATCATTCCTTAGAGAAAAGGCTTTAATTATTTTTCTTCTTGTGTAGAAATAATTTTTAATAAATGCGCCTGGGGTAGCTTCCTGTTGTTGTTAGCAACTATATCTTCCCCCTGTAGAGTGAATTTGAAGTAAGTAAATTATCCTGTGATCATCAATCCACTTATTTCACCAGCAAATTGATCTACAGGCTGCAAGTAAGAATGTCTGCTCTGGAGCCCTGACGAGTGTTGTGTTTAATGCTAATTTCTCTGTGCATCTCTAATAAAATGTCTCTTGATTGGAGTGATGCTAATGTTTAATTAACAGACTCTTCTGTTTGACATATTTTGAATGTAGGGTTATACACAAGCTTGGCTTCTTGGGCTAATAGATTTGACTGTAGAGATGTTAGATAATACAGAATAAAATATGATTTCCCCCCCTTTTCAGTTGAAAAAATGAATGCAGTTTTCTTCATAAGTATAATTGCATTTAGTAGCTTAAGATGCAGGCTTCTAAATTAATTTATAATAACTGATATAAGTTCTCATTTCTGGTGGATTGTATCCTGTATAAGAACTTCCTTCGCACGGGGCTTTCTCATTTGCTGAGTAGCATACAGGTTTGATCTAGAGAATTCTGGGACAGATTTTACACCTGAAGGAGCATCTTGCAGTACTGTTTACTTCAGAGGTGTGATGTAAGTGCATTTGCTTCTTTATAGATTGAGTGAGAAGGCAAACTGGAAATTCTGGGAGCTGCAGCATGTAAAATAGTAGCGAGCAATTCCCCTGCAACTAATCCTTTGCTGCTACAAATGATCTCATCTGTACAGCATTAGATTATTTCAGATCAGGATCTCTTCCAATTCTTAGTGCTTAGATGGCCCTGAATTAGAGAACAATAATTCAATATTTTATTACCTCTGGAAGCAGTGCAGTTGTTTGAAATATCATCAATATTAATTTTTCTGTGCAATTAATGTGCATAAAACTGTTCAAAAAAGTGGAATATACTGTTTGTTACTAAGAATGTGGTGTGAAAATAACATTTTGTAGAGTGATGATTCTCTTGTTTGTTAGAGGAAGAATCTCAGGTGGAGGGGTTGGAATCAGCTCTTCTGGATTTGATGCAAGAATACTAAGGACTGGTGACAGTAATAGCTGGGCTGAGAGAAGGCATTATGAAGAGTAGTTTGAAATGTGGGAAAACCAAGTAACAATTGCAAAGATCATATTGCTTGTCACACTCATCCTTCAGTGGTAGTGCTCTCACTGCCATATAGGCTCTCAGGCTTGGAGGCAGAGCACTTGTATTTTCCAACACCTTTGCTCTTAAGGATCAACAAATAGTGACCAGAGCAGGAATGCAATGATGCTTTGTTTCCCTTAGTCCTTATATACAAATGCTTATCCATAACCTTTACATTGAAATTAATTTTCCTTTGATTATCTGACTTTTTAATATTGTTCTTCAGTTTACCAGATTATTATTTAAGTAACCTGTGCTGTAAGAAGTGTGATTTTTGCTAGAACTCTCCTAAAATTCTAGGATGGAATCTGAATGGTGTCCACCAGTGGAATTATTTACCTTACAATAACTAGGTGAGATAAGAACATGAATCAAGTGCAGCGTACTGACCCTAGGTAGTCTGCCTTCTGAGAGATTAAGTGCAGCAATGTGTGATTATGAGTTTGCTAGTTGATCTTAAGGCTTTCATGAAAGTCAGGATACAAATTCTAATCAATGTGGTGAAACAGAGCTGAGAAAATACTGAAATGCTTTCCTTGAGAATCCCCTCTAGGAACAGCTGTCTCACTAAATTATTGTCAGTGCAGTCTTTGGGCACCTGTACAGCAGAAACAGCAAAACTTGTACATCTTTGCAACAGCAGAAAGTAAGCATAATAAAGGATCATATACAAGTCAAATATAAGATGTGCCTGAGCATGAGTGGAAAAGTAGAAAGATATAACATGATCTAACTTTTTACAAAGAAAAGAGCCTACATGTTTTACTCAGTTATTGACAGAAACGGATATTAGCTGAGCAGGATGCATGGAGTGTTTGGATGACAAGAGGAGTATTGATTCTATACTCTCACTTCCTTTTATACAGAATAGAACAAATCCTCTCTGGTCATACAGTGCAAAAACTGGGGATTAAGGCAGGCTATGTTGAAGGGGATATTCATTCTGGTCACAAATCTGTACTTAAATTGCAATGAGTTTACATTATATAGCCAACAGATGTGTAAGCATGTGATGTGCAGAAAAAATGCCTGGCAGTTACAATTAAATAAACATTTTGTATTTCAAGGTGGCTCTAAAATCCCTTACCCACTCCTGGATCTTTTGGTGTCTTATCCCTAAGGTGGGTGGTGGAGAGAAAATCAATAGTAGTGGTGTGCTTGTGGAACTTAGCATGGTTTTTTGTGTGAATGTAGTGCTTGGAGCACAGAGCTGATCATCAAATTGCTTTATCTGTTGTTACCTTAAAAATTGTTTTCTTTTGCATTTGGTTGAAAAGTAGTTGCAGAGATTTAATAACACCTTTCTTTCTTTCTTAATACCTGTAAAATTGAATGTTCTTACAAGCATGCTTACTTAAAGCAGTGTGAAAAATGAGGACAAAACCAATAAACTATTGGAGGAAAAGTAGATAGTGCTAACAATTGAAAATTCATCACTATGGAATGCATTTGGCCTGAAATGACCCAGTACCTGTATATTTAATTGAAGTTGGCAACAAAGGGCCCCCTGAAGGCTTCTGGACACTTCAGGAATTTGAACACCACTAAAAATTAGCCCAGCATATGGGTACACTACTATTTCAGTAATTAAGGTTATGCAATGCACCTGGGGTGAAAAGGATGAGGGATAAAAAACAATCAAGTAGTTGAAAATGGAATATTGACTGCATGTGAGTACAAGGTTGTATCTGACTGTTGGTGCTTGCAGTGCCCAGAGAGCTGGGAGTCAGCACTGCCCAAGCTGTGGGGTGTCACCAGGGCAGGGAAATCAGAACTACATCAGAAATGTTGGTTCTGTATCAGAACTTGGAACAAAGAGCCAAGAGTTGAACAAGGAGTTCAGCTTGATTTCTTGATAAGTGCTGACTGTAAGTCAATGTATACACTGAATGTGTGTGTGTATATATATATTTATATATATGTGTATATATGTATTTATACATGCATGTGGTATGTGTCTGTGTGCCTCCCACTACAGCTATTGAATTATGAGGGGAAAATTACAATCTCTTCTAAAATATCTGATTTAGGCTGCTATTTTTTCCTATCCTGTAATTTCTAATCCTTAAATAGTCTTATTTATCCTATGAACGTGGCCGTATTCTATTTTTCTATGTTGTGTACATGGCCGTGGGTTTTTGCCCTTGCGTTTCGGCGCTCCGTCAGGATTTTCTGCGGCTGGGGATTTAGTGCCACCTTGTGGGAACACTCCGGAGCTGCAGATTTTTTATGGGCTTGTCCTGGATTCCTTTAGGCCATGAACAGACTCCTATGAAATGTGACAAGAATAAATCCAGATTTAACAAAGTTCACTGCAAAACCCAAGTTCTCCCAACTTGTGAAAGCGTATATTTGTTAGCTGCAGGTATCTTTTTGAGCCCTGATCATTTCTTTCCTGCATATCTGCATTTCTTTAGTAAACCAGGATGAAATGTCTTCCCAGATGGTCATCCCTGCTTTGTGATGCATCATTTGTCACTGTTGGATCTAACAACTGTTTTGAGTGGAGCCACTGAAATCCCTGTATCGATTTTTTTTTCATTTTTCTTTTGCTGTATCAGAACACATAGTTCTAAGGCTCCTTTTCAGATTGTTTCAATGGGAAATGATTATGTATTATGGTTAATCAACTCACAGTACTATTCCTAGTAGTGAAAAAGAATTGAAAGCTGAAGAGTGCTCTTTTATGTATTTTGCTGATTAAAATAGACCAGGGGGAGGTTGAAATTGGAACTTGTATTCCTGGCTTACTAAAAGCTGTGCTTGAAATTGTCATGTGAATAATTTGTATTCATATGATTTTTGTAGTGGCTGCATTTGAGAATATATAGTTAGAAAGTTCCAAAATGGAAAGGTGGCAAGGGTAGGGAGGTCAGCACAAATAATAAAATGTCCCATTCCCACAACTTTCAGTGTTGCTCTGCATTTGCCTCTTCTGTCAATGGAGACTTCCTGTATAGAAACTTCAAGCCCCCAGTTCACATGTGAATTAAACATCAAGGTTTGCAATACAGTGCTGAGGTTTTGTCTGCTCTTCTAACTTTCCTCTTCTGTGTCTTTCAAAATAGTGTAAAATAATCACCAAAATTACCACTGGACAGACTGGCAGGCTCTCAGTCTGTTGGAGTTCCCTGTATTGCTTCTTAGATATGATATATAGAATGTGAACTTTTACAGTGTGTCAGGTATTAAAGTCCTCTGAGAAACAAGCCCATACTGCGTATTATGTGAATACTTGTTTTCATTTTCTGACATGACTCAGTGTTTTGTGGCTTGCTGTTTACTGACTGTAGGAACCTTTTCTGTTCTGTAATGACTTTATAATTGGAAGCACTATTTGGACACCTCTTTAGTTTTCCTTTATCTGCATTTCTCTTTGGTAGCTTCAGCAGAACCTGCACTTTGTCCTCAAAAATCTCCTTCCTCAGATTTTATTTCTTTAATAAAAGGAGTGGGATGTTTCATTAGAGGCAGACTAAAAAATAGGAAAATAGAGCCCAGTTTGTTTTTTTTTTTTTAATCTGGGAAAAGGATTCATTTTATTCCTTTTTTTTCCAAGGTAATAGTGAGTTCTCTGCCAGAAGGAGAAACTCTGTAGCAAAAGTTTAAGCAGATAAAGGGAGGATCTGAAGATCAAATACCACAACTTTTTCAGTGTTTGAAATGTGACCTTGTTTGCTCTCAATGCTCTCCTTTTGTAAGCAATTTCTTGACTTGGTGCCTGAAAAAAATTCCTTTAATGTACGCCGACCACAGTTCTTGAGAAATAAGAAAGTAATAGGCCTGTTTAGCATCCAAGGTTTTTGCTATGCTATTATTTTGACTGAATCAGCAGGCTGCACAGTACATTCTACTGTCCAAAAATAAAGAAGAAAGTACTTGCCAAATATTTTTGTTGATTATCAGGGCTTTTTTTAAAGCTGGCAAGTAGTAACAACAAATTCTTAACTTTCTGTTCTTCATTAACTGCAATTTGCATGATGGTTCACACTTAACTGGTGTTAAAGAATATAATCCCATGGATATGAAAGTAAGAAGACAAATATTCCCAGGTTTTTGGGCAGGTGCATTTCAGTTGTACGTGACCATGGAAGTAGGAATAGAGCTCAGTTCCCTGTGACAAATGCAGATCTTAATTCACACACAATCCTGCCTCTAAATTAAATGTGTGCATTTGTTTTAATTTCTTGGCCCACTCTGATCATCACTAAGCCTAATTTCTCCCCAGGCCCCAAACCAGCAGTGAGGAATGCTGATCCTATGGCATTTTACTACTGTTTAAAAAAACTCCAAGTAATTATGTAGTCCCTGGAGTTTTCTGAGAGCAAAAATTGCTCTCCAAAAAATCAGTAATCTATTCTGGAATCTGACAGGGCAGTGCTCAGTCTGTTCCTGGTCCACTGGGGACATAGGTGATTTCACTTTCAGGGGAGCTCTGCATTTTTTTTTTCTTTAAAACCCTGATCATACCCCCAAAACAAAAACATGCTCTTAGCTTCTCCCAACATTTGATTAATCAGTTCCTGTGTTGATAACAAATATGTAACCAATTTTATGGAGTGAAAATGAACTAAAGAGCTATAGCTTGGTGAGGCTGAGACAAATAATATTTTACCAGTTTTTAGTTACCTGTTTGTGACTTGCTGACTTAATCTGGATATGGTCGTTTCTGTACTGGGCATTGAAAACATAATATCCCACTGATTATAATAAAAGAGTAATAGAATACTATTTGATAAAAAGCTTGACATTGAACATCTTTATGCTGGGAAAAAAAATCTGCTTTGTGTGTGGAGACTTGAACTTGGAGATCAGCGAGATTTTGTTTTTTATTTCCTCCAATTATTATTATTTTTTGAAGTAAAACAGAAACAAAATTTCACTGTATAATAAATACACAGTGCAATGTTTTGTTAGTGAACAGTACTTATTCAGTTATAAGAATTGTTTCCACAATGTTTTGAGAGCTTTGTGTATGTCGGCAAATATCTTGTCTAAATTGAACACATTGAAAACCCTTGATAATGTACTGTTTCCTTCTGAAAGCTTGTGATTATTACTTTAGGGGTATATTTATTGTGTTAAATCTTTCTTCACTGGAAAGCTTTAACAGCAGAGAAGGCCATCTCAAAAACAAAGGCTTCCAGAAGGTACCAGACAGTACATCAGCAGAATTGAAACCTTACTGTTCCTCTAGATAAAAGGCAGAGGAGATAACTGGAAGTCTATTTCGTGAGAAATAGAGAACTGGGAATGATATGCTCCTGTACTTTTTTTTTTCCCCTCTTGTATCTATTTGTTGTCAGTGGGGTTTGTGGGTGAGATCAATGGGGGAGTTGAATTTTCTTTTTTGTTTGGAGAAGGCCTTGAGTGTTTTCTCACTTTGCTAGACTTGAGCTCTGGTGATGGGAAACTCAGACCATGTTTCTGTTCAGTGATTGCAGTTACTCCTGGGATTAGCTGTAGGACAGGAATTCTGCTCATCTTCGGTAAACAATTGGCAGACAGAATACAAATCACAAGCATTGATTATGTAGAGCCAAGGCCATGAGGGACATTTTGTGTGGGGAGGGTAGAGGCTTATCATCCCAAATGGTTTAAAAGCTTCCTTGGGGAACCTTAAGTGCTTCAATCCTGAAAAAAGGAGAAACTTTTTATGCAGGCAATAAAAGAGTTTCAGAGGAACTGGAGGTGGTGAGGGGATGGAGGATTTCTCACAGTGCATAGTTACTTTATCTGTCGAGAATAATTTTAAAACATGAATGTCTAAGATTTATCTTTGAGTATGCAGGACTTCTAAATCCTGCATTGTTCTTAGCTGTGTAGTTAATGTTCAGACAGAACTACTGGGAAAAAAATAATAATCTGCTGTTCTTAAACTGACATCGATTTCCAGGCCTTGTTAAAAAGTATTTTATATTTTCCCCTGTAAATTGTAAATATACTATTTAATGACTCTGGCACTACTAACACTATTTCTTGAAAGGGAAGAGGTGAAAAAAAGGAGGTCAGTGTTGTCATAGCAGCATAATTGTACTACTTAAAAGTTGTCATGGTAAGGATCACCTAAATACAAACCCCTGCATTTTGCTATGATACTGATGACAAAGGTTTAATTAAACCTCTTTTCAATAACTAAAGAAATGGGTTCCCCCCCCCCAACATATATCTTTGCAGATTATTCCTCTCAAGTCTGTTTGACTTGTTACATTTCTAAAAGTCTCTTCCTCTTGACCTTCTGGTTCTTGTGATTACAGGCTACAAGATTTGGCACACCAACATCTGTCAGCCCACAGCAAAAAAGGGAATTAGGAAAGAAATTTACAGGTTGTTCCTTAAAAAATAGGTGCAAAGCTCCTCTGAATTTGCAGTACTAAAGCTTTTTAGCCTGTATGGGGATGCATTTTTGTTCAGTGACCTCAAGTCTTCAGGCAATACTTGTTTTTTTGCCAAAATACTTATGTGAGATGACCTGGAGAAGCTGACTGAATAGTAGTGAAGTCTGATACTTCAGATTAAATATGCCAGCACTGCCCTGTCAGATTCCAGAATAGATTACTGATCTATTGGAGGGCAGTTTTTGCTCTCAGAGAACTCTAGGGACTACATAATTTTTTGAAGGTGTTTTAAAACAGTAGTGGAAAGCCATAGGATCAGCATTCCTCACTGCTGGTTTGGGGCCTGAGGAGAAAATTACATTTAGTGATGATCAGAGTGGGCCAAGAAATTAAAACAAAATGTACTTAATGAGAGTATTTACTTTAGAGGCAGGATTGTGTGTGAATTAAGATCTGCATTTGTCACAGGGAACTGAGCTCTATTCCATGGAAAAAAAAAGATGTAAATGTATATGACCAGATTGCTTATTTAACTTGCAAAGCCCAGGATGAGGGGCAATCTTAAGGGAATGATAGAGCACCTTGTTGGGCCCTTGATTATTAATGGAGGAGGAAAAGGAGGAAAGGTTTGAACAAGAAGCTGATGGAGGGGGTGTTCTTTATTAGTGTTTGTTCTCTGGAGCAATTGTACTGAAACCCTACTGGCCAGGAAGTGCCTGGGTATGGGCTGCTCATGGAACATGGAGAGTGAATCTTGTGTTTTCTTTTGCTTCTGTGCATGGCCTTTGCTTTTGTTTTATTAAACTGCCTTTACCTTGACCCATGAGGTTATTTCATCTTCTTCCCCTCCTGCTCCCACTCCTGCTGAGGAGGGGAGTGATAGGGTGGCTTGATGGAGTCCTGGCCTCCTGCCAAGCTCAGCCCACCACATCTGTGTCAAGAAATGCAGATTTAAATGTATGTGACAAGATTGCTTACCAAACTTGCAAAGCACACTTGTAAGGGCAAGCTTTATAGAACTTGACAAGACACCAAATTTAAAGGCATAAAGAAAGAAAAAGTAAGGAAAGTCAGACAAGAATTCTCTCTTTTCAAATGTGTGGTTATATCAGCAAACAGTGTTATGCAAAAGCTCTCTCACATCTCACGCTCAGAAATTTTAATGCTGAAGATTCATCGTGTGTGGTCAGAATCTCTTGCTATTCCTCCCAAATTAGATTTGTCTTCTCCTTCCAACTCTTTCTGTCAGTCCTGTTTTACTCAGGCAAAATTCTAGTCAACGGATTTTCAGTGGGTTTTTTTGGAGACCAGATTTATGAATTGTAATAGGCAGATGAGGAAATGCATGAGAGAATTAATTTCTTAATTTATGGTAATGAAGCAAATGTCTCCAATTCCCCTTCTTTTTTTCTTTAAAGAAGAAAATTAGGATTTGCATGTTTTTCTTTAAAAATACTTAGTTACAAATATTTGCAAGTGTAATGCTTGTACTTATTTCAGTAGCACAAGTAAATTTAATGTACAAATTGATTTAGATGCAGTTCATAAGAAGGCTTTCAGTAGTCTGTTTCCTCTTAATGATAGAGCCTCATACTGTGGAGAAATAAAATAGAACAGTAATAGATTATGGAATTAATAAGGAAGCATGATTTTAGAGAATGAGAGTATGGCTGACAGGATAATTTGCTGTTATATTTGTTGAGGTCTATTCTTCAGGTATAGCTGTAGCTTTCTATAGCATACAATTACACAGGATGATTTTTTTGCAAAGTCTTCCGTATAATTTTATATTTGCCACTGCCAAGAGACCAGACTGTGTCAGCTGATTCAGCCCTGCCAGTTCTCTGTTAACTGGGGTGGGAAAGAAACAGGAGAATCAGGAGCTAAAATCCAGTGGACTGGGTTCTTGAACGTGTTCTTGGCTTTTGGTGGCCCTGTGATGGTGCAAAGCTTGAGAAGCTGTGTGCTTCTGTAGGTGGACCAGCAATGTGAAATCAGCAAGTCTCCTTGTGACTTCATTCCCCTCTGCTGTTCACCACATCTGTGGCTTTAGGATGCTCTGGAAGTGTTTATATGGCCCAGGTCACACTGAGGCAGGCGAGTTCTCAGCAGGCAATTCTTTTGGGTGTAGTTAGTTGGCATAGACTAGAGGATCTTCCTTGTGTAGAACATGAATTGAAGTCTGGGAAGAGCTGTTAGTTAATCTTCCTTTTATAGTTTTATTTCAGTTTATGGGGCAATTCACAGTTCTATGGATCGCTTCTTGGAGCTGGGCTGTAAAGAAGGATTGAAAAAGTTCTGAGACAACTATTTATATATTGTCAAGAAATTGGCATGGAAATATTTCTGGTCAACTGGTCCATTTTTAATAGAAATTATAAAAAATGCGATAGATTTTACATGTTTTTTAAAAAAAATCCTGTAAAGTTCTGTGTCTGTAATGACAACCATGTGACAGATATTCACAGCACTCCTACATTCCTTTCCCTGCAGCTAATTATACAATTTCTTTCCACCCTCACACCATTTGTTCTTTCCTTTCCTTAGCAAGCTGCAGATACAAAAATCTGTGCCAGCAGAAGTCTAAATCTGGTCCACCATGTTCTAAGTCTTGAAGGTGTACAAAAATGGATTCTTCTATGTCAAAGTAGCAGTAGTCTGCCACAGTTGAGGCTGTTAGTTTTAAGGTAATTACAGAGAAGCAGCCAGAACTACTGTCATGCTTAGTGATGAACGTGGGCCTGGGTGGAGCCTAAGGAGAGCATGCACAGGCTGCTGGGGGCAGAAAAGGATCTTTTCTCATTTATCTTAACCAGAATTGTTGCTTGAGTTCTGATTTCTAATTATTTTTGTGTCGATCCAACAATTTTTGGTATTTAGAGCTTACATTCAGAAGGTTTGTGTGTTATCAATGTCAAGTTTATTTTCATTTGTGGGTTAGAACATGGTATTTTAGAATGTTTTCTTTTGCTTAGCTAGATTTCTATAGACATATTAACATTTTATATATAGGAACTACTTGACTTTGGAAAAACATTCGTTTGTAAATAGGTTGTAGCATGAAGTAATAAATATTGTCTGATTTAACATTAGGTGGATGCATCTTAAATCATTATTCAGATCAGGGAAATAACTTTGACTATTTCTGGGGTGCTGGTAGTTACTGAATATTGCTGTTGCTTAGATGTAGCCTGGTAGTTCAGGGAAGGTTCTTGGTCAGGTGTGAGAAGTAGGACAGTGAAATAACTTTAGAAGCCAGAAGGTGTAGTCAGTCTTGGGGTCACAAACAGTTGGCACATTAGTAGATTCAAAGTGGGGAAGTTTTTACTTCTAAAGGATTTTAAAGTTTACTGGAGTTTTTAAGCTTATTATAGCTAGTTAAAAAGATGGTGAGATTAAGAAAAGATGAGTTGCCATTAAATAAAAGCAGGGCTGTAAATGAGTGGCTTACATGTGTATGTTCTCAACTGAGTGTGTGCCTAGTAAGATGCAGATACTAAGAGAATTAAGATCTGTACATAGATTAAAGTAGTGCTTATTTAATGATAGAAGAGATTCAAAGTGTCTTACTGAATTCTACCACTGGCAATACTTCTTTTCCATTTGAAATAACTGATAAAAGACATTATTTCAAAAGGTTGTTTTCTTAAGGTGATTTCAAAAGGTTGGTTTCTCAAGGTTTAGAATTTTTCATTTAGTTTAAATCATTGCTAAAACACGGCAGATTTACATGTACTTGTGTAAAACATGAAGGTAGTATCAAATGAAATGTTTTGTTGTTAGATTGGTGTCTGTGTTGTTGCTGTTTTGGTTTTTTTTTGGTGTGGTTTCTGTTGCTGTTCTGTTTTTTAGAATGTGGAGTTGCAGAACATCAATTAAACCTAAAAGATCTGATGACATGCATTTAAGTCCCCTAATTCCTTCAGTTAAATGTCTTTTAGTGCAGACTGTCAGCCTGTGCAGGATTTCATATTTCTAAAAGCTCAGTATGCTGTGTAAGCAATGAGTGGAGGGAAAAAATAAGAATAAAAACAAATTCAGATGAGGATATAATCTGAAATGAGCATCATAAGCCATAGCAATTTAGGCTAATTATCTGTACTCCAACCCTAACATGGGAAAAATCCATTTTGATTTTGATCTGCGTTGAGTAAGGGAGTGCAAGACGCACCTCTGGAACAGAGACAGATCCCTGTACTCAGATGTAATATAATATTTTAGGACAAGTTAGTGTTCTGAAAAACCTAAAAGTGTAAAAGAACAGCAATGTCCAATAGGAATGTTGTAATTTATCATGGGACTGATTATTTCAATTATGCTTTTCTTTGTCACCTCTATTGAATGAAGTCTGTCTATAAGTTTATATGTTTGAGTACTGTGAATTTGTTGTTGCCTTTCTGTATAACTCAATAAAATTATTTTTTTCTGTTGAAGATACTTTTTGTTGAATTCAGTTCTTTCTGTTGAAACTCCTTTGCTTGCATCTGACCTTTATTTATGTTGATTTTGCTTCATTTTTTTGTTTACCATGCTGTTCAGTTTTTGGATGCCAGAAGAACAAAGGTTTGTCCACTACTTGCAGTAAATTTATTTTTCAAAATTCAGTATCGCTTATTGTGGGTTTTTTTTGTTTGCTTTTTAGAGATACAGTAATCCTGTTTACTAAACTTTTCATAGCTTTAGCTTCCAAAATGAAAAAATGAAACTGACTGGCCCCAACTCAGCCCCTCCCCAAAGTCCCCTTTAATTGTAGTGAGGGCTTTGATTGACTTTATGAACAGCAGTACTGTTGAGCACCCTGAAGAGCAGATTTATCTTTAGTCTATGAGGTAATTTAGAAAACATGGAATACTGAGTCTTTGAGCTTTGTAGGTACATTGATTGTTCTAATGGATGTGTCACTGCCTAGTGTTTGCATTTGTTGCTATTAATTTTATCTGTAGCTGGCATTATTTTGTGTCTGTGTATGTTGTCTTCTCTTTTCTTTCTAGAAGCACTTGAAAGCTATCATTACAAATATTGTCACCTGCATTTGATATTATATAAGATCGTTTGGTATACTTTCATTACTAATTCTAATGACTTTTTGTAAAAGCATACAAGATAACTTGAATCAAATACTAATCCTACAATCAGATCCTAAGCTAATTTTTTCTCTTTTGTCTTTATTGCAGCATCTGCAAATGACAATCCAGGCACTTCAAGATGAGCTTAGAACCCAGAGAGACCTTAACCATCTTCTCCAGCAAGAAAGTGGGAACCGAGGGGCTGAGCATTTTACCATTGAGCTCACGGAGGAGAATTTTCGAAGACTTCAGGCAGAGCATGATAGACAAGCTAAAGAGCTCTTCCTGTTGAGAAAAACTCTAGAAGAAATGGAGCTTAGGATTGAAACACAAAAGCAAACACTAAATGCCAGAGATGAATCAATAAAAAAGCTTCTAGAGATGTTGCAAAGTAAAGGTTTGCCTTCTAAAGGAATGGAAGATGACAATGAGAGAACTCGAAGGATGGCAGAGGCTGAATCTCAGGTTAATCATTTAGAAGTGATTTTAGATCAAAAGGAGAAGGAAAACATGCATCTTAGAGAGGTAATTAAAAACTCATTTATTTATTCAAAGTACATATTTTTGTTAAAAATAGTCATGGAACTTGTTACAGTTTTAGAAATATAATTAGAATATTTAAGTGGTTTCTTTTTGTGCTCTAATTTTTGGATGAAAAGGATAGCATGCATTTGTTTTACATCTGTAATAAGTACTCAGTAGGACTGTATGATATTTGAAAGCAAGAATAAGAAAGTATGGAAGAGAAGTAGGTATATTTGGGCTTATTGTTTCTGAAATGTTGCTTTGCAAAGTTTCTTTATCCTTTCATTTTGATGAAGTGATATCTGGCAAGTGAAGACTAGACCTACTGAAGAGGGAAGTGACACCTGCTGCTGCTCTAACTAAGGAGTCATGAGTGCATGCTATCTTTGTCTTGGGTTTTTATGCCTCTAGTGTTTGAAAAGAGTGTTTTAAAATACTTTTCCTTCCATATAAGCAAAGGCTTCTGCCTATGTGTATTTCTACTGTATTTTCATGTGGGGGTACTCCAACTTTTTACATAAATATACTGTAATGTCACAAAAACACTGTGCTGCTGACTGTGCTCTACTTTGAGAAAACCTAAATTTGATCCCAAGCCCACCTGCACCAGCTGCCTACATCACTAAATGCATTTTTGGGGCTGGATTTGGGATGATTGGATTAGTACAATTGAAAGAAAATCTGGCCTGGTGTCAAGCCCATCTGCCCCTTTAGATTCCAGCAGTGTTCCCATGTGCCTCTGTCAGGCAAACAAGGCAGGCCCAGTCTTCCTCACCAAGACCCTGCTAAGGAGGGTGAAAATTTGCAGGGAGGTTGTGGACAACTACACACAGCAAGGGAAGTCAGGATAAACATTTCTGTTCACTGAGAAACTCAGCAGCAGTGTGGCCACTGACACCACCAGTTTGCCTGACGGCTCAAACACAAATGAAATTAGTGCAAGAGCTTAAGAATTAAGCTTGAGATTAAGAACAGCTATTTACATCTAGAGACTGTTGGCGCAAAATATTTTCTTTGCTGTGGACAAATTATTTTATGTTTAGCTGGTGTTCCTCTCTAACCTAGAATATGCATTGAGGACTCTAGTTTCTGCTGCCCATTTGAAGCTTAGAAAGTGGAAAATGTCATGATATCCTTCAGTAAAGTTTTCTTGTGGAGATGTGGATCCTGAATCTTTTCACAGGCAGAATTTTAATTAAAATGATGTAATGCATTAATGGATTCTGAAAGGAATTGCATAAGGAGCTAATGATACTGAATTTGTGATGAGGAAGGGTTGTGGAATAAGTTCTATAAACTAGCAGACAAGTTTCTGGATTTAGGTCTGCATACACTGTTTTCAAAGACAGGTGATTGTGTGATTTTATTTCATCTGTTGTATCAGTTCCAATTAAGTTTGTGAGCCCTAATTTGGCTATATATGGGACATGAGGAAATTTGAAGAATGTTTCTAATGAAAATGGTTATCAAGGACAGTGAGAAGTAGAACTAAATTGAGCTCAAAAAATAGATGAAATGTAAGCCTCCAAGTAAAGTCCAATTGGCATCCAGTTTACTGATTAGTCCAAGACATGCTGAGAGGAGATATTAGGGCTACCTATAGACTGTGCATGTTTCTCCTGTATTTATACTGAATTGATTTGATGTTCCCCGCAGTTGTTCTCAGGGGCAGGGAAAAGTGTTGTTTCTCCCTCAGTTTATATGAGATTATAGAGGTTGTCTTTTGTCTGGAGTGCTGCAAGTGTAAAATGGGATTTACTGCTCATGACATGCTGATATACCTTGGTAAGTGATCAAAGTTTAAAATTTTACTGCATTTGTTGCTTGGAATCTGTCCCAGCCAGATTGGCAGGAACTGTCTAATGTTTTGGACATTTTGGCTCACGATTTCATTGTTCTTATAAGAATTCAAGGCTTTGGGTGCAGTCTCTTTCTCTCCAGCTCTCTTTCTGTTGCACATAGTATTTATAGGTTTTATTTTTATTTATTTTTAAGTTTCTGCATATTTGAAGTTGTAGGGGGCTTGGAAGTATGATGTGCAGACTGTAGGAACTCTTTAGAAACAAAATGTTTTAGTAGGTGCCTGTTTGTTTATCCAGGACTCTGGATTTTATTGTTCTGCTTCTTGGAAAATGTACTGAGGTTCAAATTTTTTCTTTTGCTTTCTTGTTATGGAAAGTTGTCTGCATGCTTTGAAGTAACATCAGACATTATGTCTAGTTTAAAAGTATTACATATTTGTTAAAATTCCAAATAGATCAACCTTTGATCTTTATGTGTAACTTGGTAAATCCTTGTTCTGCAGTGCTCATTTGAATTTCTCTCTCTGCTTTTAGTCTTCACGCTGTACAATACAGGTTCTCAGTATGATAAAACAGAGGTTACTAGGTTGAATCTTCTGCAGCAGCCTCCCCAGTGGATTAATATTTTTTTTCCATAACTGGTGTTTGTAGTTTTTCATCCTGTGTAAATCACCTGGCAGTTATTGAACATTTGTTTTTCCTCCTGGAAATGCTTTAGAAATAAGCTAGAACTTACATACATTCTTAATGACTTTTGTTCATGAATTATTTAGAATTCGCTCAAATTGTGTTAATCTTTCTATACCCTTAACAAAATATCTGTCATTTTAGAACATATTCTAAAATATTCTGCTTTCTTTATTTTTACAGGTTGGAGTATAGCTCAAGTGTTGAGTGTATTTCTGAGCAACTAGTATTGGGCCAAATGTAATGTTCTGTTTGATGAAATCATGGATGGCTGTTTCTTCTTTTTGATTAGTTTTGCTCTTTTATTTCTGCTGCTGCACTTGAAATTGTCTGTGCCAGGGGAGATACAGGATACCCTTTCCCCTTCATGGAAAGGGTTGCTAAATGCTGGAATGGACAACCTGGGGAAGTGATGGGGTCACCATCCTGAAGGTATTCAAGAAATGACTGGGTTTGACACTCAGTGCCTTGGTCTGATTGACAAGGTGGAGTTTTTCCAGGAGTTTAGACTTGATGGTCTTGGATGTCTTTTCCAACCTTAATGACTTGGTGATTCTGTGAAACAAGGATGATAAAATTCTGTGTAGCATCACATGAAGTTATTCAACAAATAGGGTTTGTTTGTGTCAGTTTACCTTTACAATGATAGATTCTGCTGTAGTTTCCAGCAGAAAGAGTGCTGTCTGTGCAAAAAAGTTAACATGGTGCAAATGAAGTTGAATGTGGAAAAAATTAACTGAAGACAGCTGATTTTATACAGCCTCAACATTACATTGAAATGTAAATGTAGATATGGACTTCTCAGAAGCCCTTTGCTGCTGGTATTTAATTTAAAATTACTTTCGATCTGAATTTTTCAGTTCATGAAATCTAATTGTGTACCAACCTCGCTAGAAGAAGGTCAAGTCTTACATGTTGAGCTTTTGACTATGGTTTTCCCCTAATGCAACCATAATTTTCTCTCTTAGGCTGTTCATTTCTTAGTGCTTTAAAACAGTGCAAAGCTGGAATTTCTTCTTTTCATTAATTCTGTTCATCTTTTAGATGATTCAACATGCTGGTGTAGAAAGCTGTTAATAATCACTGGTGGATGATGTTTTGACTAAACCAGAGAATTAAACTATCATGTTGTGAGAGAAACTGAAGCAAGTGGTCTTGAAACATTGGGAATTAAGGACAGCCTCTTGAACACACCTGTATTTCAAATGAATGTCAGTTCTCTCTCCTTGACCTGCACCTCCTGAGCACTGATCCTACAAGGAATTGAATAGTAAGGGAGATGTTCTTTGTTACTCCACAGCTGATTTTGTCTAGCTGGTAACTTTTTCACTTAACTAGGTAGAGAGAAATAACTTCTTGTAATCTGTCAGACTCTACCACCTTGTCAATTATTAATTTTCTGGCAATTTCACACAAGAATGCACATTATCAGAAATAAATATCCTACTGTTCTGATTGGCTGGTTATCCAAGAATCGTGCAGAAATTTCTTGGTTTTAAGCCATTGATTTCTTCTTGCCCTTCCCCCACCCACCCTCCCGAGTAGCCTCAGCAGAATTTGATAATTATAGCTGCCTTCAAAGATCTGGAAGTTCTCCAGGCTTTAGATGGTATTTCTTAGAGAAAGTAGAGGCGAGAGTAATGGAATTGGCTGGTGTGCTAGAGGCGGAGAAATAACTCCAGAAAATAAAACAATTTTTTTTGCCCTCATTTGCTTTCATATTCTTTTAGGAGATGCAGGCTAACTGTGAGGTGTTGACTTGGTGGCCCTCAAAGATTGTACCTTTCTGCAGTGTGCAATCCATGCATTTTTAAACTTTGTTTCACAAAAGCAAACTTGTGATGACAGTTTCACTCAAGCTTTGTGTTTGAGGGCCTTAGCAGTGGCAAATGTGAGGTTCATTATAGAGCAGGAGAAGGAGAACAAAGCTGAAGTTGGAATCCTGCTCTTTTACAGGAATAGCAAAGAATGTCAATGTCGGCAAGGTTCACTAAAATTTTGGGAAATGAGCTGTGTAAAAAATAGGGTTAGATTTCTTTCCTCTATCAAAGAATTTAAAATCTAGGCAATAAGCTTTCACAGGGATAGCAGGATTCCCAGCTTGGAGAGAGTTATAGCAAAGGTTTCCTTAGGTCCTGATTCACAAAGCAAGAGAGAAGAAATGTAGCTCTGAGAAACAGTGTGAGCATGTGTTGCTGCTGCACTTTGGGAGATGGAGCCTCTTAAGAGAGTGTTGAGCTCCATTTCATGCTTTCTGAGGATTTCTGCCCAGATTGCACTTGGTTTTCCATCACTGTTAGACTGAATCCTATGCCTTTAACCAACTAAATTCACCCAAGTATTTTTGTTAGCGTTTTTCAAAGGTAGATGAACTTTATTCTTGTTTTCTGAAAAAAAAAAAATTGCTTTTGCTATGATAAGAAAATTAATGTATCCTGTGTGGAACATAGATCTACTTTGCAAGTAGATTTAAGGAAAAGGATGCTCTTGGTTTGTTAGTGATTGAAAACCTGTCTTGAAGCCATAACGTCATACTATGACTTTCTTCATGTTCAGAATGAAATATCATAAAGATCACTAAATATACATTCTTGTCAGAAAACACAAGATGCCTGCCTTAAAGTTCTTAAATTGGTTATCACATGTCTCTTCTAGAATTTTAAATAAACATTTATTTCTCTATAACTTTGGGAGAACTGTAGGTAATATGGGGATTTTATCATGTGGAAATCTAGCACAGATGTTTGGTATTACTTTTTTTTAAACATAGTGACCACACATTATTTACCCTAAGTACCATTAAGTATTTTTTTATTATTGCTATTAAAAACTTGCCTAAGGCAAAGTCCCACTAAGTCTCTAGTGAAGTCAAATGTTAAAATTCCAGCAAGTATTTTATTATATATACATACACGTATATTACACATGCCCTCTCTGTACAACATACAATTTCACTAAAACAAATTCTGAGATCATATAGGATTTTATATACACTTTTTAACTCTTATCTTGCATGTATTCTTAAAATAATGTTGTTGCTCATGGTTTAAAGTTACAGATTTTTTGTATTTAGTAGAAAAGAAGAACAACACATCTTTATAATAATTTAAAGTGTACTTCTAAACTTTCAAGGGGCTTTTTAAAACTTTGCTCTATCTTTGAACTCAGCTTGGTCAAATAATGAAGGCTGCTGATAGGATTTGAACTGCCATCATGAATTAGTTATTGCATGTTTTTAAAGTTATTAATGGAGCAAAGTTCCTTCTTCCACTGTGAATAGAACAGATGCCTTGCAGACTTTTGGTGTTTACTGTAAATGTCTTACACTGGAGCCAGTAGTAATTTACTAAGGAAATGCTTTATCGACACCAAACATTTCTTCCCTGAAGTTGGTTACACAGATTAACCACCATTCTAGACTGAGCTTTTTTATTAGGTTCATTAGTACCTCTTTCCTTTTATTTCTCCTGCCTCAACTCAAAATATTAATCTTATTTGCTCTAAAGACAATTGCTTTTTATCAAAATATCAATAGTAATGTGTGTTTTTAAGGTGACCCCTTAAATATACAGAAGGACTCTGCAGTGTTGGCAGTTGCTGGAGACATGAGAAAATAGACAGAACCTGATTATGCTCTAGAGAACAGTTGTTACTTCTAACATAGCCCATTCAGATTTTGCTATGCCCTGTGATATTCTTGCCAGGGTGCTTGGTTGCAATAGTTTTTATAAGTCCATGAAGGATTGGAAAGCTTTGTTAATTTAGAAATCACTTTCTTAAAAACAGGATTGACCTCCATGACACCATCACCAGTAGTTTGGAATCTCATATATGAGAAAGCTGTCAGTTTGCAACTCCATGTCTCATCCTAACAAGTAAAAAAAATATTTTTTGGAAGGGGGAAAAACCAGATTCATAACTAAGCTGGATTTCTGTGCCTTTCTATGTGTGGAGGTGATCAGTATTGATCCTGCTAGCATTCCTGGAAAGTGCATCCTTTAGAAGGCAATCTGGAGACTGGCTTAAATTGCTGTGATTCAAGTGTTGTCCCCAGACATAAAATACTGTCTTTGCAAGGCTCTTTGCACAGTTCACACATTTACTACTTCCTGGTTGCATGTTAAGCTTTTGGAGACAAGCCACAATGAAATAGAGAAAAATGATCAATTTTGGTTCCTTTCATACTCCCTGTTCTGTAAATGTACTGCTACTCATTTCTGTGCCAATAACTTCATTTTTCTAAAATGTAATTAACTTCCTCTAGCTCCATCTTCCTTTTTTGTATGAATGACTATAGCTCATGAAGGTGACTCAGCTCTGAGATGTTAATGTATTTTCTCAGAATCAGAACTGAATTTCCAGGGAAGGGGAGAGTTGGCCACCCTCAAATTCCAGTGTACACTTCTCTGATTTAGACCCTCTCTGTTAGCTGAGTTGAAATTCCTTTGTCTTAGGAAACACTCAGCCTTTTACCTGGACTGGAATTCCCTGTATTGTCACACAGCTGGAGTTGCAGAAAACTGCAACAGGCCAATCTCCTGCCAGAGTCTATTTCTGTATATATACATATATATGTATGAGCACATTTTTCTCTTGCAAGGATGCAAAGACTCAAAAGAAGAAAATGTTTTCTCATCTTTAAAAGCAACCTCCTCCCTCTTCTACCCCCTAGTCTGCTAAAAAATAAGTTTTTCATTTGCTAAATTTTTTCCTTGTACAAGTCTTAAACTCTGTGTAAGAAAATGAATTTTGCCTTGGTATGTGCTGGCTTATTTTAGTAATGGAAGTGGAAGTTTTATTGTAGGTAATAGAACACAGCTAATAATGTAAACCCTTTGTAAAGTTTCACCTAAAACTCCGCTTAATGAAGGAAAAGTATAATGTTAGATTAAACTGTTTAACAAAAGAATATTTCTGATTTAGTGAATAGATGATCATATCCTAATTTTATTGATGTAGTTATTGGCTTGTGAGGCAATCCTCATAATAGGAAAATTTTTTTGGTTGTTAACAGTTTGAGGCATTCCAACGTGATTATAATGCTCTCAATATATTTATGCACAAAATAAAATTTCATAATGGCTATTAATATATTTCCTCTCCCTATAAATATTTGGCTAAAATAATGCTCTGAAAGATATATCCACCAAAAATGTGGATATGTTTGAAAGCACTGAGGACAAAATTCTGTTTATTTATTTATTAATTTGGAGTCAGATGAGGTCAGTGGGATTGACTGATTTAAGGGGAATAGGATTAGATTTGAGAGAATAAATGAATCCAGACTTGGTTACTGGTAGGCTGCACTGTTGGAAGGGAATAGTTTGCTGTAGCTTGTCTGTAGGTGGAGTTAATGTCTTCACCTGCTTGGTTTATTTCCATATATCAGCACATTGTCTTCTCCCTGAAGCATAACCTTTTAAAAAACAAAACAACCCACATGTTTTAGAGCCATTTATGTCTAATGAGTGTATTTAGGTTAGTTACTGGCTCTGTATGTTCTTCATTGCCCTGCTTTTTATGGAATTCACTTGAATGTGTTCTTTCTAAATATACAATTTGTGTTCTTTCCTAGAGACCTGTGATAATGCAAGATTTTTTTATGTAGTCCAAGTTCCACTGATATTAATTAAAAAAAAAAGAAAAATAACATAATAATTGTTAGAGTGATGCTCAGTCAGCTGATGGCTGTACTTGGTAACTGCAAACAGGTTCTTAGTGGTGTTCCACTGGCTGCTGTGTGCTCCATTAACAAAGTTCTTATCCTGCCATTGCTCTGCAGTGTTGTCTTGTTCCTAATTGCATTCAGACCAGTACTTTTTGGGAAAAAATTCTAAATGGGGCTAATAAAGGGCCATTTATTAAAGGCAATGAGCTTCACACACCTTTCTCCTTTATGTATGCATGTGGAGAATGCTTTATTTTCATTTGCTAATAGATAATTAACATCTAGTTATCTATTTTTTATAGTCACACTGCTTTAATTGATTTTGACTCTTACACATTTAGTTCCCTGAATATTAATTTATTCATAAAAGTACATAGGCCTTAGATTTTAGATTTATAACAACGAATACATGCTAAAATATGTGGTTTTATTTTCTTTTGCTCATTGACTCAAAACTAAACATTGGAAAAATATTTCTCTAATGCATAATCTTTAGAAGAACTTTGGAAATTTCTCAGTTCATGAGATCCTTTCAGCAAGTTCCTGCAAATACTGACTTAATTAAATTTCTACTTTTTCATTATCTGCTGAATTTTTGCAAGCTTTATTAACTAGAGCAGTAGTCTTAAGATGCTGAGCAAGAAACAGTGCATTGGTTACTAGGTATTTGAAAGTATGGGGAAAAAATATGAGGCTCTAAATAATTCTTAAAAATCAAGCAGTAGCTAACTTGAAGATTTGCATCCTTCACATAGAGCATGAAGGCACTAGATGGCTCTCTTGAACGAGGTTTGTGTTTCAGCCTTGTTTTCACAGACAATCTCACCCTATTTGTTATTTTTCATTGCTCATTTTAGAGTGGGAGCCAATGCAAAGGCAATTCCACACAGATTTTACTTGAGTCTGTGATCTGAATGCAGTTTAAAAACAGCTAAGTCTGAGATCCAAAGCAAGGAGACAGAAAGCTGCACTATCCTTTTCAACAGAAAATCAGGAATGCAGTCTGAAGAGATTGGTGGAATTTGGTCCCACTGTGTTAGTCAAGGAATTTACGTTGATTTACAAAATTTAAAGAGCAAACTAAGGGGTCATTTTCCTCTTTGAATGGGTTGGAGTCTCACCACATCTGCTCTGATACTGCAACACATCTGAAAGCACATTGGGGAACCAGCAGGGCTCATTTCAGGTGCTAGCAAGTTTTGAGCAGTGCTGAATTAAACCACAGCCTCTCTCAGCTTGGGGCACCTGTGAGATGCTGGGCACTCCCATGGCTCCAGCATTCCTTGTTTCAATATCTGGAGGAAGAAGCTGCTATTCAAAAGAGCAGTGTTTTCATGGAGAAAGCACATTTCTCTGCCACATCTTAAGAATCATGGGCAATGTCATTGCTGAGGAAATTTTCTGTCCCCAGCTAAAACTAATTAAGTTTGCTGCTATTTGCTATTTCATAAGTGATTGTGCAGGTGCCAAATAGATGAGAACACCCAATATACTATCTGCTTAATTGTCTTTGCTGTCATCTATTAAAGATCTGTTTTGATGAAGAGTTAGAGTATTCTTGGGGAGTTACCATTCTGATAATTCCATAAGATGTAGCATTCATTCTCTCTCTCTGTTTAAAAAAATATTTAAAACTTTAAAAAAATTTTTTGTACCTCAAATGAAAGATGCTTGTGCAGGTTTTCATAGCTTGAGCTACATAATGATGAACAAATATGTGCTAGACAATTTTTCTGGTTTTGTAGTGCCTTTATACATACATGCCACAAATAATTTTTTTTCCTTGTAGAACTTTCTCACAAAGGAAGTAGAATCTAAATTCTGTTTAAAAATGTACCATTGTAGCACAGGAGGAACGATTTTTATTGCAGGTGGATTCTTATCCCAACAAAAATGTTGGTCTGTTTCAGAGCCTCAGTGGACTGAACACCTGCACGCTTCAGTCAGAGCAATCAGTTTGTTCTCACTTGTTCCTGATCTGCCTGGAGAGAGTAATTTTCACTCTCAACTTGCAGATGGCATATTTTCACATAGGAGGACATGTGGCAGAGAAAAGATTTTCTGCTGATAACAAGTTTCAGAAACCATTATCAAAATAATGTTACCTTTCAGCCTCTCAACAGTATTGTGAGTGTTTACAGAGGTCTTGGCAGTGCTTCCTCCCCATCTGCACCATTAAGGCACAGCATGATTGGCCAGAAAAAGGAATTCTTACCAAGAGATTGGGAACAGACAAGCATAGGCCCCAAGGAAAAAAAAAGTTCATTTTTAACACCAACTCAGATAATAGAATTTATCAAAACAATAGTGGGCTTCAGGATGGTAAGATGGAGCTTCTGGAAGGATTCCAAACTAGGGCTACTTTGATCATTTGTTTCTGCTGTGTCCTTCAGCAGGAGGGGTTTATTGCCTCTATCACATGTATCTGGAAGCCAGGTGCCACATCCAAAATTTTTATTTAATTTATTAACCATTTTTTCCTGAATGGCTTGCTTTCCAGCAGTGTAAAAAAATAATGGTTTAAACATCCAGAAAACCTGAGTGTTTTTTGTGTCTGATAGAAAAAATAGCATTAGAAATTTTCATAAAGGCTTCCCTTTTATTTCTTTGGAAATAAACAAATGATGAGTGCATTATTAGCAGGCTAAATGTTCCCAGTATATGAATTTATGGTTGTTGAACTTCATAAGCATCTTTTATTCAGTTTTGTGGGGCTTTAGGTCTAATGTCAAATGTGTTTGAATATTGCCTATGATCCTTTCCTTCTAGAATCATTGAGCAGAATGACAGAGATGAACTCCATAAGGGAGGCAAAGTGTAGGCTGTAAAATTACAAATGCTGCCGAGCAGGGTTTGGAACTGGTATGTGCGTTGTGATATTGTGATATTTGTGAAATGCTTACTAGTTATTTACAAAATGCTGACACTTTGAGCAGAAACTCTCCTGGGAAGAGGAGCAAAAGAGCTGGCTTAACATATTTAGCTTGCCAGCTGTAAGAGTTATGCACTTTTTTTGGATAGATACTTACTACAGGAAAGTAAAATTTAGGCAATTTCCAGCATGAATGAATTTATGAAGCAAGCTTGTTTTGTCGGATTGAAATAGGTTTTATACATGATTTGAACAATTGCATTTGCCATTATGACAGCTAAATTTATTTGACTGTGTTTTGCCCAGCTCACAATTATGTATTGCAGACTTGGCAGTCATTGGTGCTCCTGGTCTTTCCCTGGACTGCTGCAACTTGAGGTTGCAGCAACTCACAGCTTTATGAAAGAGCTGCAAGAATTCTCTTTCCATGAGAACGTCCTCCCCTTCTTTTTCAGAGCTGAGTTAAATATTCCAGATCTAATGTTTTAAGGTTTTGTCTACCATCCCTTTTCCATTTCACTTTGAAGGAGGAATTCAGTAATAACAGTATCAGCCAGTATCAGGCTGAAACAATTGAGCCTTTTCCGTGAAACTTTGGGCTTGCTTTGGTGTTTACTGTGTCTCATCATCGGGTGATTGTGATGAAGCCATACTCAGAATTTTTGCCCAAGGCAAGTTTCAGAATTAAACATTGAATCAGGTTACATGCTAACCGGTATTTCTTTTGAGGCGCATTGAAATAATGAGAAAACTACTTGGTACTCTAAGATATCAGAAAAGCATTTTTGTTTGAAGGTTTGGAGCCCTTCTTCCCTGAACTGTTAGTCCCAAGGACAGCTTAAAAATGTTACTGTCTCTGTGAATACCTTCTGAATTGCTGTTAACTGCCTGTCTCTGAATATATTCAGAAATTTTCTTTCCTGAAGTGTTACATAGTGCTTGGGGTTCACTGAGAGGGAAACACCAGGACAAGCAACTTGGTAGAAGTAAAGTTTACCAGTTTGTCTGTCCTCTGGATTTCTTTGGGATGTTTTGACCCTTTCTGTATTCAACTTCACACCCTCCTCCACTCTCATCTGTACCTGGGGCCCAAAGATCAGCAGCAGTCATGCCTTGTTCTTCCCTCTCTCATGCTGGGCGTGTAGCCCTGGTGCAGGTGCAGAGTAAGGTGCAGCTGTTTCCCAGCTCTGTTCCAGGTGTGTGCAGCACAGCAGTGACTTTGTGTGGCTGCCTGGCTCTCGCACCTGCCTGCTGCACAGCTTGGACTTCACTTATTTCCCAACCTCCTGCTAAAGCAATTGTTTGGGAATGGCAGCTGCATCTAGATAAATACAAACAGCATACACAAAATCCGTGTCAATGTACACACTCTGAATCTTGCTTTTCCGAGTGCATTTCCTGGCTGCAGGAATACAGTATTCCATGTAAGTAATATACCATATATAGCATCTTAGATCAAGGGATCTTTGTGGTATTAATGGATCTGTAGAAATGTTTTGGGGGATGATTTATATTAGTTCTCTTGCATGATATGAGAACTAGGTGAAATGTCTCATGAAAAAGATGGATTCTGAAGACAGACAAATGTTCTTTTAAAGATCTTTTGGACAAGTATTTTATTTTTTCTCCAGTGTAAATTCAACCTTGCTTACTGCATCCTTAAGTGTTCTAATAATTCTGAGATAGTGATAATACCAATGCTTCTGTCATGAACGTTTCCAAATGCAAAAGTAACTTTTTTTTAGTGTCACAATGAAGTTTATATAAATGTTGGAAAGAAGAAAATGGTGAGGTTTTGAGTGTAGGAATGTAATTCACTATAGAACACCTTTTTTGTTTTCAGAAATAAAATTGAACTGTCTATATTTTGCACTAATTCTGTCTTTTGCATGCCTTCAGAGCTCTGGTTGTCTAAATTGTACCTTCCAACATTAAAGATTTGAAGCACTATACATCATGCTTCTTGGTGTTAAAATAAATTTTAAAAAATGACACTTCCTGTGAAGGAGAGGCAGTGCATACAGTGAGCATGTTGTAACTGTGGAGTCTTACAGAATACCTGGCAATTATAGAGATGTACTTCAGAAAATAGTTTTTCCAATGCTTTCTTGAGTGAACAGCCTATCAAAAGCTTGCTAGGAAAAGGAAATATATTTAAAAGTACTCATTGTATTCTCAGCTGTGTTAAACCAGTATATTAAGAGTGGATTTATGCACTCTGGTACCTGAACAAAGTAATTTGTATTGGGATTGTTCAATGTGATGACAGAACTGGAAGTCATTATTACATTACACTTGTATTTCTTGTTGCTGGCAAGTTCCTGAAGGACATGAGGTTTTAGATGTTGTCACACTGAGACAGAGTCTCACCTAACCTGGAAACCAGCAAGATAAAAAAGCAGGAAATGACCTGTAAAGAACAAAGTTCTTTGGGATTTTTCAGGGACTGGTTGGGGATTTCTTGAAAAGGAACTGAGGTAATGATTGATCATGGAGGAAGGAGGGAAAATAATGAGGTGTTGTTAATTTTTCATAATTGTCAACACTACAGGTGATAACTGGAAGCAATATATTGCTTTGTCTTGAAAGCACATGTCAAAAGCTATTTTAGATGTCATTGTACCATAACAGCTGAGCCAAAATATAGTGTGCTTATATATGAATCTGTTAATCTTTCCTAATTTAATGCACTGAGAAATCAAATCTAACTTTTTTGTTTGTTTTCTCGGTTGGGGTTAAATGAGCAAGCAATTCTTTGACTTTTTAGTGAAAGCCTGTCATGCTTAAAGTGTTAAGATAAAATAGCACTGAATTAAAAGATGGTGTTAAACTAGTTTTTTTTAGTAGCTCATGGACTGTTACAGTATGGGCTGTGATTTATTTATTTATTTTTTAGTAGGCCGTCTGTTCATTGCTAAATAGCAAGAAAATAGGAAAGGCAAAAATATCAGAAAGTAACTGAGAAAAGTCTTATACTGCAGCTTGGTGGGTGGCATGTGAAAAATACAATTTCTTCGCTGACTTTTAGACTGTGTGTACATTATCATAGCAGCAGCAGAATAGTAGAATAGAATATTTTGGAGCTAAGGAATTTAGTACTAAGGATATTTTGGGGGATTTATATTAGGTGGGTTTTTTTAATCTCTGCCCTTTTTGATACAAAGATCAAAACTAAAAGTCTGTGATATGTTTAAGACATATTGTGTTAGAGATAATGATGATTTTACAGAACTGTTTCTACAGGCCATTAGGCTGTAGTGTTGCTCTTTGATAACTCCTATTACCACAATGCATTGTTTAGTTCATGCACACCATGTTTAGGCAATAAACAAAAATCCAGAGCATGTGGAAAGTTCATTTTCTAGAGGTTTTGGAAAAATCTAATTATATGAGATAATGTGTTATGGTGATGCAAAAACTTCAGTATAAAATACATTCACATGTAACCTGAGCAGTGCCCAGACTGCTTTCTGTTAAATGTTCTCTGTTGGAAATTACTGGCATTAAAATCTCAGCTTTTTTTTTTTTTTCTGATGAAGGCAAATCCTTTGAACAACTGTTTTTATGAATTTGCTTAAAGTCTTGACAAAATCTAATTTCATAACATAGAATATTTAAGATGTTTTGTTTTCATGTAATATCACCAGAGAAGTGGTCTGAGCAGTAGCAGTGAGATTTACCTGTTCCAGATTTTGCTTGGCTTCTTTGAATAGGTTCTGCTGGTATTTTAGGATACTTGGAACTTAATAGGATATGATCTTAATTTCTTTATGGCTGAAGGACACTGAGCAAAAATTGAGAAATAAATTTTAGAAAATAAAGACTGCTCAAGATCTTTTCAGGGCCTGGACCTTTGAAGCCCAGTGAGTTTTATATGTGTTCATGTGAAAATACAGAATTTGTGCTTAAAAGATGTGGAAACTCTTAAAATCTGCAAAAACAAAGGGGGGAGTTTTCTTTGTGATACTTTAATATACCGTGAAACTTCTAGTCCTCAAACTCTAATTAAATGGTAAATGCTTTTTCCATAGTACCTTGGGATTTTTCAGAATTACTGGAAAGAAGACTCAGTAGCTTTGCAGCAGTTTGACAGAAGCTCTGTATTCATGGCAATCTCGTGTTTCCCAGGTGGATATTTGAGGATGTCCAGCCCTGGTGAAGATAGTCAGTACAAGTGTACTGAGCTACTTGAGAATGGAAGGACAGAACACACTCTAAATGTCTTCATTAAACTGAGTCCCAAGAGAAAGACAAAGAATGTTCTGTAATTCAGATATATTTCAATTTTCAGCAATTTGTTTCTTAGTGCTGGCAGTATTAGAGACATTCTAAACACATGCAGAAAGGAAGTGATGGACGCCTGCAGTTCCTTCCACTGTTGCAAGGACGTTTTCATGTAAATATTTTCTTCTGAGTACCTATACCTAAAAATTACAATTAAATCTTTGAGCCTTACTTTTAAAATATCCCACCTTCCAGCCATGAGACTATTCAGACTGTTTGGTTTTGATTTGGGTATCTCAGATTCTGAAGTCACAGGTCTTTAAAGAGTAAGGGAAGTGCATGAGGTTCATTGCAGAAGTTGTGTTATCTAGAAAACAATTTACTCTCTCTCCAGCTATTGCTGCTGTGTCTCAGTAGTTCTTGCTGTGTTCTTTAGGCCTTACCCTGAGGCAAATTCTCTTCTCATTTAGGCTTGGAAGTTCTGGTCTACTGTCACCTCAAATTTAATGACCTTATAGAGATAATCTAATAATAGAAGTACAGAGTCCACTTTTTCTTACCTGGTATTTGCCAATAAAGTAAACTTTGACAATTCAGATGAGTATAGGTAAATAGTGACTAACAGCCAAATATGGATATAAACATCTGTATTTAGATGTTGGCAATTGAGCATGACCATGTTTAAACACTGTGACTAGAATATTTGGTTTGCAAGTATTGGAGACCCATATGACTATCAGGAAGTCATTACCTCATGAGTAAAGCTGTTGAGTGATCTAAGGTAAAAATAATTAATATGAGTCTTAATTATTGAAAAAAACCAATGCATCCCAAACCAATATAACAGTCAACCCTCTGAGAAATGCATAAGCAAAACATCCATGTGTGAAAAATTCTTTAATTTTAACCTCTGAAGTATTGTTTATTGTGAATAAACAGATTACTTGTTTACAACCCGTTAAGTTGTGATAATTGAGTTGAATTTTCAAGAACTGTTTTTAAAAGCTATTCTAACAGACATTTGGTAACATTAATATGCTCAAGAAAAGAGAGAAATATATTGAAATTTAGTTCCTCTTCCTATAGATAGGTAAGAGAACCCACAGGTGACATTTTGGACCATATTCAGGTCTGGTTCCTGAGCCAGAAAACGCTCGTTAACTTGACCATTTCTCATTTTGTGAACCAGTCATTGAGTAATTCAGAAGAACCCCATAAAATGGTACTTATCCTGTGTATGGGGATTGTCCTGTATGCATACATTTGCAGATGAGGAGAACATCAGGGTGTAGCAGAAGAACTAAAGGGGGGCCCTCAGAGTGGCCTATTCTTCCCGGTGAACCACAGAAGTCCTACCAGCCTTTCTGTGGTAAGTTTGCTCCAGTGAATGAATTATTGTCAGTCACACTCATATTTATGTTTGTGATCACACAAATAACAGTTTGTGCATGTATCTGGGAATATTTTTCTTTTCTAATATTTCAATTAAATTTGCTTTATCATTATATTTTATTTTCTCTGTTTACTTTTTTTGTTCTAAGGGGTTGGATAATGATAGGAGCTACAGATCAATTTAGGGTTCTTTTTCCCTTTTCTTGTCTTCCAGATTCTTAACATCTTGTAGGAAATGCATTGCATATGAGGAAGGTCAGAAAAAGGAATTGATGATCCCAACTTGAAAGACTAAATGGAGACAGGTAATGATGCAGTTCCTTGCCTTGTAATTCTGGCCATTTGAGATGAGGCCTATATAGTAGCTGCTTCTTAGCATGCTACATGATAGATATTAATGAAGTACAGAATCACAATCATTTTACCTAATTGCTCTGTAAAATAAAATAAATTCAACTATCACTGTACCATTCTTTCTCTTAGGTCACCCTGTGATGAGCTCGCCCTCACAGTGCCATCGTTTTCCTCAGAGAAAACATGAAAAATGAGAGGATTAGAAGAAGCCTGTGAAAAGAAGGATTAGATTGCACTCATTTTTTCTACAAAAATGTCCTTATGTTGTAAACTGTTCTAAAGAAAATGCTGTCATCCAAATGCAATAAGAAAACTTTCAATAAAAGTATATAAAACGTAGTTATTTTAAAGTATGTTTATTAAAATTGAAAAGAAACGTTGCTGTTAGGTTTTTCATAGAATAATACACTTCCAAAGCTGTGTTTACAGAGATAAGGAGTGTGGAGGACTTGAGCAGTGAAAGAGACAAGTGCAAGTAAGATCTAACGTAGAATGATGCTTTATTGTTGACATGTTTGCTGCTAAATGAAAATGCTACATCCATTTCATTTTTATTGCCTCTAAAATACAGTAAGATCCTCATATTCATGGTTATACTTAACAGATTTGCACATGATTTAGTCTGCCATGACTTTGCTGCAGTGATGTCACTGACTAGAATTACACTTGTGCTGATGTAAATAAGGCAAGAGTCAAACCATTGGTTCACAGAGACCTGCTGAGAGCCAGAGTTCAGCCCTGAAATTCAGCCTTCTGAAAAAAGGCACAGAGCAATATCCAGATAGAAAATGAATAATGCCTGTAAAGGGAGCCTTTGGCATGCTGAGGTACTGACTGTGGACCTGTTCCTGAAGATATTGCTGGTAGGTAGGAGTTGATGCCAAGAATTTTTGACATTTGTGGGATAGGTCCATCAATTGGCAGGATATGTGAAGAAGTGATTTTGAAAATGGAGGCTGTGTGGTAAGATATAGGGGCCTAAAAATCTGCCTGACTCTATTGTGAGAGTCCATAGAGAGCTGTAAATAACCAGATAGTATTTAACCAAGAAGTAATGCAGTAAGTAAACTATGGAATAAATTGTTTCTGTAATATGTCAACAGAGTTATGTAGTTGGCAATTTTCCACCAGCTAATTTTTTTCTCTACGTTTCTGTTCTTATTCTGCACAGTTTTTCTCTTCTTTTTACAGTTTAACCTGCCTCTTATAGTTTTTAACCCTTAAATTATCTGGAACTCTTTGTTTTGAATTATCTTGAGCCAAAATGTCTTTTTTATAAGCTTTTTTATCTGATGCCAGTAGAGCTTGGGTAATGGTTATTATCAGCTTACTGCTATATTTAAATTAAGGAAAATCTGCCAATTTATAGACTTACTGGGTAATTTAGCAGATTTTTTTGTCGTTTAGTGACAATTTGTTAGATTGGTACTTGTTGAGAACTTCTAAATGTAGCTTAAGCAGTGAATTGAGACTGTGGAATGTGTACGAATGGCATTTCTATCTAGACTGAAAATTTGGCATGTTCAGTGAGTCCTGTGTGCTTAAACCAGTGTCAGATTCAAACTCCCTAGTGATTTACAGAAGGCCTAGATCAAATTCCTCACAGGGATGTTTGGGAAGGCATAGAAAACAAACTGCCACATTTGAAAGAATTGTTAGGACTGACCTTGTCTAAGGCTATAAAAAATTTCAGAAAGAAATATGAAATAAATGTGAAATCAAACATTTCAGGTGTTACTGAGGTTAAGAGTTGTTGCTCTGTAGTGTGCAGGGTGAGTGGAAAGAAAAGAATAGTCAGTATGAGTTACAGAATCTCTAAAGAGAAGTGTCAGCATTTACAGATGCCTAACTCCTAACAGAAGTATCAGAAAAAAAGTGTAAAATTGATAGATGGGTGAACCATAAATATATTTAAGTGAGGGCTAATAGCTCATTGCAGCCTCAATGCACTGAAATTTTCTGTTAACTTGATAATCACCAAGTTAACAGCATTAACATTTATGTTCTAATAACTAGGTTTAAGACTAAATGATGAAAGAAAATTATTTCATCCCTAAAATATAGTAGTCTTTAAGGTGGAGACTTGGCAAGGAACTGTTGAATGAAATTTTGTACTTTTACTTATTTAGCATTTTTTGCTCAGCTATTTCAGAACTACATTATTAATATGTCTGTGAAGTGTTTTTTGAAATGTATGTAAAAGTCAGGAAAAGGTTGGTTCTCCTTTGTTATGCATATCACAATCCATGTGTCTGCACACAGACTAAATGAGTTTTAGGTCATAGAATATTCTGAAAAGAATTCATTTGGTATACACTTACCTGCAAGTTTTCATTATGCTAATTTTGTCAACAGTATATAGACTGTGAAGTCTTAGTGCATTTATTAAGTGCTAAATAGAGATCAAGATTTTTTTAGATTGGCTTTTCTCATTATGGCTAAGGATTCTTTAGCAACATTCTTTTCAAAGAGAACTGCTCTTTAGAAGTGAAACTCTACAAATCAAATCTCCATAGTAACACTAGATTCTTCTGCCAACCCGTGCTGTTGCAAATTTCCTTGTCAAACTAAAGATAGTTTTACAGTTGTACACAACCATTCTTTTTCATGTAGTTAGAATGGAGAAGTAAACCAACAGTTTTATTGGTCATTTTGCTTATATTATTGCATATCCGTTCTCATTTCTGTTGCTAGTATTTTATGTTTTTGTCATTTGTGGGGGGCAAAAAGTGTTCTGAAGTGTAATTTTAGCTTGTAGTTGTACTAGCGAACATCTTTAGTGTAAGAGAAACCTTGAAGAAATGGCTTATTGACTGCAATGACTTTAACAAGAGTCTTTTAGCATGTTGAGAATTCTGTTGCTATTCCACGTATCTCTGCTTACCAATGAGACTTTGGCCTGTTGTGGGGATCACAAGCTAATTGAATCAAAATGGAATCAAAATAATTTCTCTAGTTCAGAAGTATTTTCAAAAATAATGAGTTAGACTTGTTCATCCAGCTGGTATAAATAAAAGGAATCTATTGCCATAAGTACTCCCCTGAGAAGCAGTGCAGTGTATCCCTGTGCTGCTCAGAGCTGAAGGGGAGCCCTGTGTGTGCTTTCCTGATCCTGGAAGGAGGCACCACTGTGGATTCCTAAAACTGTGGATCCTGATTCCTTCTGGCACATAAGGTGTCCCATGAGTTGTCTTTCCCTGTCTTGATGAGGAAACAGTTCTTGAGTGGGACTGCTGGGGTTGTGCAATCGTCAGGCTGGGTGGATGGGGTAGCTCTGCATGAAACACTGAACATGTGTTCTGACCTTCCTTCCCACCTTAAAATGAGAAGTAGCTATAATGGATGATCAAAATGCTGTTGGAATAACTTGGTGACGGGATGTGTCTGCTTAAGGGTGGGAAATGTCTGTATTTTTACACATAAAATGAATGTGCTTTTGGTCTTTTGATTAGTGGTCAGTTGCAAGTTTTTAATGAAAATGGTAGAGGTGTTTAGCCTGGCATAACTCTTCAGTGAGCAGAAAGGAAGAGGCTGTGGGCTGACTTAATTATTCTGGTTTCCCACATGGTGTGGGAAGTTTGCTACTTTGAGGATTAAAAATGACCATTTTGTGAAATAGCAACTGATGCTGTGATATCTATACTTGACATTGTATGAAATGTATACAGGTATGTAAAGGTCTGTGTAGATGTCTATTTAATAATGCTGCTGATCAATATGTGCTAATCCTGCAAGGGAGGAGGAATTAATATATAGACTTTTTTATTCTAGAAGTTCAACACCACTTAAGTTGAAACTTTCGGCTGCTGTAACCCCTCTGCTTTTTATATATTCTTCAGTTTATGAACCAGAACTTGAAAGGGTTGATGGTGTCTTGTCTATGCATCCCATACTTGCTTTAGACTGAGTTAAATTAAGCTCTAATTTCAATGCACCAGGCAAAGAAGAACTAATAAAAAAGAGAAAGCTCCTTCTTGAGTATGAATTGAGGTCCCTGCAGTACCTCTGGGCTGGTCATGAGCATTACATTGTCCTATGCTCCACATAAAAGAGAGAATGTGTACTTCAGAAGGACAGTCTGGCTAAGAGAAGAAAACATTGAACCATCTTCTTTATAAAGTTATCCTGAAACAACGTATTACTCTGAAAAGCCTTGAGCTGACTCTGCCTCTGTTTTTAAACAAATATGACAAAAGATATTTATAATAGCAGTAATTCCACGTTTTTGAGTTAAAGAAGATCTAGAAATCAGATAATACATAGCATGTAATTTTTTTCTCTCAGTATATTAAGGCAGTTTTATTTGTACCTGCTGTATTCAGGCCTTCTGTAATAGTGACTTCAAAAGTTATCAAAACAAACCAAATGCCATACCTATACTGAGGTAAGTTTTGTGCCTAACAAAAGATGTAAAACATGGAAAGCATAGATAACAGTGGTTTGTTATTGCTGCCACTTCTGTTTGGAACATGGCGGATTTTTTTAAAAACATGTAATCATGCCTTCTGTATAGAATTTAGTATACTATGTCAACGTGCAGATTTTTTCTATTTGCCAGTTTTCCAGTCTTAACTATGCAAGCATCATTACATGGACTCACAAAGTTTTGAAAATTCTCCTTTAGGGTCTGTTTTTAATCACAACAAAATAGCAGTAATTTTGGTCAAGATTCTTTTCATTTACATCTCTGGAAAAAACTGAAACATTTGCATATATTTATAGTATCTCTGCATTCAGCATTTATTTTGAGTACTGATGCACAGGGAAGTAGTTTTTAAACTGTCCCTCAGCCCCTGGTCTATAGGTATTCATGGCAGCATATAGATACAGGAAAGGTCAAGTCTGAACTGTGTGAGGAAGTGGTGTCTTGCTCCTTGTGTTGCCCTGAGGTAAGGAAAAGGAATAAAATAAAGAATTTCTTTTCCCATTCTTAAAAGGTATCTGTGATATGAAGTGTTGTTGTTCCTAAGAGACAACAGCAGACACTTTTCACTTTGGCATAATTTAAAAACAGATAAGGAACTCTTGTATCTTTTATGCAGTGATAAAATAGTTTTTTTTTTCTGATCATATTTTCAGTTCATGTGTGGGTTTTTCTTTTTCTGTTCTGATAAAAATGGAAAAGGAAATTTGAACAGATGGATTTGAGTTACCAAGCAACACTTAGTTTCCCAGGCAATGGAAAAAGAGTCAGAGCAGGTGCTAAGTGGATTTTATTCATTTTTTTTTTAATTTATTATTGTGAGCTGATGTATGAGCTTCACTTTAAGAGATTCTTGAAAAACTTCATAGAATATAAATAAATATTCAGTAAACTCCTTGGGCAGGTTGTTTCCTATATGACTTGAACAGTTCTTTTCTGTAGAAAACAGTTCTTGTGGTAGAGCACAGTTTGTGCAGCAAGGCTGTTGTAGAGAACATTGGTGTTGTTTCCTTCACTCCAATATTCTCATATACAATTAACTCTATTTTTCTGATTTTAATGTGTTCCTGTAATTTCAGAGTGAAATAAGTGTTCTGCATTCTCAAATGTTTAGACATTACCCCCACTTCTTCCCTCTTGAGAAAGACTGACTTGGTTGGCAAATCTCAACTGATAGGCAGAGCTGTATTGAATTGGTGGGTGCCTTAAATTCAGTTTCTGGCAGATCCAAAAATAGGATTTTTTTAAAAAAAAGTCAATGCAAGCTAATTTCTTCCTTTCTTTTTTTAGTGAGATTGTAGTGTGGTGAGTTCTTTTGACAAGCATAACATTTTAGCTTTAGGTTAAAAAGCGTGCTATTTACAAGTTTTGGTTTTTTTTAAACCAAACCAAAATGCCCACCCACCAAAGCACTCAAATTGTGTGAAAAATTATCTGTGTCTTATTTCTTTAGGGTACTGCTCTCATGTCCTTCTCAGCTCTACATTTGCATAAACTAACAGCTGTGCAGAACACTTGGGAATATAAGGATGACATTTCCCTGAACATCTAGGGGAGATAATGTTGTTAACTGAGAGCTTTGACATTCTGTTACATGATGATATGATAACTGTAATCTTTGTTAGAAAATAATATCTTAAGTTTTCATCCACCGCTATCTCCACTTCTGTTCTGCAGCACTGCTCTCCATGCTCTCGCTCATCACCCAGCCTGTTCTGATACTGGCATTGCCCCCACCCAGGTGCAGGACCTGGCCCTTGAGGGTTCCCAGGAGCACATTCCTGCAGCCTGTCCTGCCCCTCTCACCCATCCCTTCCCAACCAACACTGCTCAGCTGGTGCCATCTGTGAGCTTGCTGAGGCTGTGCTCAATGCCATTGATCCAGGTATTGGATAGTATTTATCTCAATATGGGCCCTTGGATGCCACAAATATTGTCACAAAACTTAATTTGCATTTTTAAAAAACTTGATATACCACAGAGCCAATGAACTTACACATTTGAAGTCTTATTAACTCTGATGTTTGCTGGCTTTGCTGATTAAGTTTAAATACTAAATAGCCTAAGCCAGCAGTAATTTTAAATGCATGTAAGTAAAACCCACCCATATTTAGAAAAGCACTTCCTGGAGAATTAGCGAACTGAAAATCAAACCCATCAGTTATTTTAGCTAGTGATTTCACCAAGGCCACATGAAGGGCAAAGAGGCATGAATACATAGGCTAGAAAAGGTAATAATAAAAGAGTATATCCATTAATAAGTTTGGACATTAGTAGATAGAACTATGCTTTTCAAAATTAAAAAATCCCAGGCTAATAAATTTGAAGTATTAGTGCAACATGGGGGTGGGCCAGCACTCCCCTGGGTTGGCTCAGGCTGTTTACAGTGATTGATGTTTGCTCAATGTGAGGTTTATAAAAGGATTTCTACCAGAAAAGTGAACACATGTTTGAAGTTCTGTGCATACTAACACCAGCTAACACATTCTGCAGTAACCTTAAGAACTCTGTGCAGCAAGTGTGTGAAATATGTAGTATTTCTGGCTTTGAGTTGTTGAGTGTGAGCCTGGTTTTGGCAGGGCTATTTTGCTGCCATTTGAAAACTAAGTTCTTAATTTAATAATTTAAATTGGTTTTGCATCTGCAGTCAGGCTGAAGAGGAGCACTGGTGCAGAGCAGAAAATAAACAAGTTTTACTGGGTATGTGCATAGGTTGGAAGGTGGGGAAAGCACTTAACAGGATATCACCCTTTGTCTTTTTGTTTTTCTAGGACAGAACTCTTAGCTTTCAGCTTGTTTAAGGAAGCTATCAGGAGGTTAGCTGTGTGAGTATGGAAAGAACTGTTGGAAAACTGCTTTCCTCTATTTAGATGAAGTGGCTGTAGAAATACCACAAGCACTGTGTGTTGGCACTGCTGGTAACATCCTATCTCACAGTACTGTCCATGTTTAGATGGCTTTGGTTTTTTATTATTTATGAAGAGTGGAGCTGGCACACAGCAATGTCTCTGCTGTGTGTTCTGGATCTTGGGATTGTATTTAGTAATTTTGCTGTGACTTTACCCTTTGAAGCATTGCCTGTATGCTTTTGATGGCAGGAGCAAGGGAAGTCTATTCTTAGTTACACCCTAAGGTGGAATTCCATTATTACTCCATGGTTAGTGTTACACTTATTCTAAAACTGATGGGATATTGCTTTCTTTTTCAGCCTTATTAAAAAGTTCTTTGTGTGCTCAAGCTTCTAAATGGGAGGGAAGTACTGGAAATAAGTCTTTAAAATAATGGATTTGTTGGATAAGGATTTTTTAAACTCTATGGATTACACAAAGGATTTGTAACAAGGATTTTGCATTTTAAGAATTTGAAGATGTGATTTTAATACAAGATAGTATTCTAAAAAAAGATCCCCACACCCAAAACCAAATACCTAAAAATCCTGGTTTATAACTCCCAACAATGTTTCATTTATGTGTCTTACTGCAAATTAAGTGACTCTTTTTAGTGCACCTGAGTTACTAGTAAATGACTATTTAAACATCTAGCTTTTAAAGAAAAAGCATATTTTCCCATGCAGTTTAAAAGCTTCATATGCACTGAAAAGAGAAAAATTTTTAGCCAAGATGTTTCTAGAGTATATTTGCTTTGCAGAAGCATATGCAGCAGTTGGAATATCTGTTTACTGATTCTAATGGACTACACCTGAAAACAAATATATGGCCTTCCTTTACTGCAGACACTGAAGCATTTCGGTATGCATTCTTAAAGAAAATGGTGAAAAGGGAGAAAATTGTTTATTGTCAAAGTTTCTTTTTCTGAAAATATGTGTAAAGCAATAACTCTTCCCTTTTTCTAAAATTGGGGAAGTAATTTTGTTAAGAGGACAAGAGATTAATGATACTCTGCAAAACAGAAATGATCCCCTAGGAGTTTTATTCTTTCTACAATGAAAAGAAATAAATTTTCAAGAATTCTGGTAAAAGTGGGGTTTCAGTAGCTCCTTTCAGAAAACACTCTATGTGCTTTCAATTACAAACTAAATCATCCCACATGCATTTCAAGCTCCATATACAAACCTTGTTTTCACTTGCAACTTTTTGTATGTGGTCTCTTGCCAGAGGACAAACTTCCAGTATGACAATGCATGTGGTTGCTTAAGGTGTTTTTGACATACAGGTCAAAGAAAAGCTGAGTTTTTTAAATCTTGGATTATTTTTCCTCATAGTCTGTCCTTAGGTATGGTAGTAAAACTTCCTAAGCCCATCTTATATGCATGAGTTCAAGAATAAATGGAAGTCTGATCATTGCAAAGAAATACTTTGGCTCGTGATTCAATATGGTGGTTTTCAACTGGTCTAAAAACTCCTCCTTTCTCCCTCATACTCTTCTTTACATCTCCAATTTTTTAAATGTACGCCAGGTATTGTGCTAGACTCATTGTTCAAGAGTAGTACTGAGGCCACTGAGATTATTGCTGGATTTGTCTGTCATGATGTACTACTGACCTTTGTTTTATACTTTCGTGGTCGTCCCTGATTAATGCAATTTCTTTCATATTCATCAAAATTCATATCTGTTTATTTAAAAAGAAAAATGGAGAGAGAATTAGGCATGCATCTGAGTATTTTGCTTAACTCTGAGAACTTAACAAATTTTAATGCCCCTAATTTACAAAGAAAATCTCTGCAGAACTTTTGTAGCTATCAGCACTTCACATTTCCTCTAAATTTTCCTTTCATGTTCTTATATATATATTTTTCATTTATATATATATATATATATTTCATTTCTTCAAGCTTTGTTGGAATTTGAGAAAACTTCTTTAACAGGTTCTCCCAGAGTTCAAATACCTATAATGGTGAATTTTTAAAAGAGAATTAATGGTAACATGATTTTTAGAATACTTTCCAATAAAAGGGCTCCTTTTTCCTGCACACTGGAGACAGACATGGGAATTTTGTGTAGTCAGTTTATGGTTTCCAGAAAGACAAAGAGTTTGATCAGGATTTCTTAAATCTATTTTAATTTTAATTAGTGTGAGGCTGTTTTGGCTGGGGGTAGTTGTGCAGAGTTAGAAAACAGCAGAAAAATCTGTATGTTAAGAAGGAATCAATTTCTCTATGTTCCATTTTTCTAGTATTCTTGTTAAATTGAATTTGATCTGTGTTTCTAATGGTATTTTTGGCTAAAGAAACACGACTGTTTAGACACTTTTGGTAAGTGCTGTGCTTTTACCTAAATAATTGCTTGAAATATTGAAATACTGCTGATCTAAATTTTCAAGTTCAGACAAGCTGATTCTGGAGAAGAACTACCAAGGCTTTCTTTTCCAGAGGAATGGAACCAGTGTGCTTGGAGGTGTTTGAGAGAACTAGCAGCTCTTATGCCATTGTCTGCTGTGATTTGCAGATTTGTACATTTTGTCTGTGAAGGCAAAAAGCTGCATTTGCTGACGCGATGGTTGCTCATGCCAGTTTTTATACTGCCTTCTTTAATAATTTTTCTTTCTTCTTCTAATGCAGACACAGTTTCACACCATCTCTAAATTGCATATTTTTCTGGTTTTTAGATTTCTTTTCTAGCACTTTGTGTCATTTTTTAGGCAGTTTTGTATAAATAAATGTAGAACCTTGAGCTACATTGACAGTGTTGGTACCATTGAATGAGAACAACACAGTCAGTGATGTCTTGGGAACGTTAATAAAATACTTCAGAAACAGAGTAAAAAAAGATCAGTTTGCAGCACCTTGACTTTCCTGCAGCCAAGGGATGAAGTGTCTTTTAATATAAGTGGGATAAAACCACAGTTTTATTTGGGTAATTAGTATAAGGTTCAGATTATGCTAGGTAGTGGGGATTTTCAGCACCAGTGATTTATGACAAAATCTTGCAATATCTTCTTACCAAATTCTGTATAAAAGGGTAGAATTCATATTCCACCAGTATTTTAAGATTATAATCTTTCTCCCCTTTGGATTTTTTTTTTTTTGTGTGTTTAAGTTGGTGTTAAGATTGTGTGCTAAAGTTACTTCTGAGGCCTATACGAGATGCTAACCTAATATTGTGGAAGGAGAAAGCAATGACCAAGTTTGGATTGAAGCTCATTTTAGTTTAAAAGCAAAGACTATTAAAGCAAATTTAATGTGAAGGAGATCTGAGTACTTGCTAGTTTTGTGTGGGTGCATTAATCACCTTGACAACTAAGCATCATCAGGAAATACAAGGTGTGGGCATTTGGTAACGCATTAGTTATAATTAATTATAATTAATTTGCATGTGCAAAGTGGTTACTCAGAATCAGGTGTCATATAGAGGGGTATAAAGAAAATCTAGTTTTATAAATGATTGCATCTCTGAGCTATTTTTAGTATAGGCTTTGATTGTTGCAGAGATGATGACACAAGAATTTTTTCATGGATATAAGAATCAAGAGTTCCTGTCAATACAGTTTAGGTTAAAATAAACTATCCCTAGTAAGTTTTTGATTTTTTCCCCCCAAAATTTTCTTATTTGTCTCCCTGGGCTTTTTATTAAAAGAATTGAAAACAAGAAATGGACATCATTCCAGAAATGATGTAATGGATAAAAACCTGGCTTCCTTAGGCTATGAGGACTTTCTGAAATCTCTAGAATATCTCTTGCTTAGCTGTTCAGGCAAATTTGAAAGCCTCCAGATGACCTCAGACAGTAAAACAATCAGGGTAAGGTATCATGCACATAAAGTGTATCCTTAAATTAGTACCCAAAAGTATATCCCTGAATCAGGCACCCCAAATGAAAAAACACATACATAGAACAACGTAAATTCAAGAACTGAGCCTTGTGGGAGTCTCCAAACATTTGAATCTGATTGGAAGAAAACCCACACAAAAAAATAAAGTGGGAGTCATTTTCTGATCTTCTCCAGAATCCTAAAGTCTGCTTCATTTTACCATCAGGGATAGAGAAGAAAAGCTTTTAAGTCAGCCAGCATCAGATTGATTCATAAAGCAAACAGGAAAAGCATTATGAGGCAAGGCTTCATGCTATGATAGACATCTCGGAGTACGCATCTTTGGCAGTCTATACATCTCTGGCTAAGGGGGTGGAAACTCTGGTTTGTCTCCCTGGGCAATGTGTGGAATCCTGTTTATATTCCAGCTCAGTTTATATGGCCCTGGGGAGCAAAGTCTGGTCTTAGAATTAGCTGTAATTTTTGCTGATCTGATAGTGGTATGACTGGCCAACTATTCTTTTGTGTAACTGTATGACAAATTCATTACGTACTCTTATTTTTTAAAACATTTGTGCAGTGAAGGTACTTATTTTATCTAAGAAAAACAGCTGGTGGTGATTGAGTGATTCCTTGCATAGGTGATTTGCAAAGATTTCTTTCTTTTTATAATACGGAGAGTTGCATTTAAATTACAAAAACCACAAGGAAAAAGGTCCAATCAGATATACTATTTCATAAATGCAGAAAGAATTTCATTAATTCCAAAGCATTTGAAAAATGCATAGAATCAAAATTATAAGTTGACTGTTATCTGTTAAAGGTAGTTTAAATATATGTATATGTACCTGCAGTATATTTAATGTAATAAAAAACTGTTCAGACTTAGTGTTGAGTATACTAATATGTCTCTTGCAGTTATTTTACTACATTAAGCTGCACATTTTTAAATATATTTTATAAAGATGCTTATTAGCAGTAGACTTCAGTTTAATAACAGACAGTAATTAGTCTTTGAGAGCAGTTTCTCACAGTTACGGATAACCCATATGTTTGTTGCCACACAGAAGAAGAAACTGATTGATAGTTTGTGATACAAAAAATGACTTTTAAACTTGTGGGTTATAAGGGAGGCAAGACCTTGTCTCCTTGGCCTCAAGCATAAACATCTTTTTCATGGCTACAAGGTTAGTTCAGGAGTCTGTGAAGCACTGAAAGAGAAAGAACTAGGACATAAAGACATCATGGATGGCACTCTGTCCTTTAAAGCAGAAGGACTCCAAAGGAGCAGAAATGGGACAATATCTGTCCTGTTTCAGGTTTTTTTATTAATAAACTTCTCAGATAGTTTATGGGAAGGGAATAAGCATCACCAAATTCTCAAATGAAAGTGTTTTGTCACACCTTGACTACATTTTTTCCAGGTAGTTATGGGAGATTTTTATCAGGATATGTCATACCAAGATGCAACTCTGGTTTCATGAGACTGAGTGCTGCTGTCTTCATACTCTTGTGGGTTTTTGTTAAGTTATTGTTTTTATAAAGACCAGTATGGATTGGTACTGTTAACTTTGTCCTAACTAATGCAATCCATTTTTCTTTTGCTTGTGGATTAAGATGCATAAAAACGAGTATGAAAATGTGAAAACTGAAATGTTAATGCTATTGTAGCGTGTGCTGCGTCAGCCCACTACATAATTATTATCCTTAAAATGTCAAATTTGAATATAATGGGTTTAAATTGCTTATTTCAGACAATAGAGGAAAAATTAGGAAGAAACTGCAGTAAAAAAATTTAACACTTACCAGTGTTTGAAGTAGTAACAGAATTAAATAAAGTTTTGTTGTTTAAGCAGCAGCAGCATTGTATCTGGACTAAGAAATTCCTTGCTGGGTTGTCACGCCTGCCGTTAATTATTGATAAGGGGTTTCAGAAATAGCGCATGTGCTGTCAGAGTTGGCTGTAACACAAGACAGGGAGTGCAGTGGTGGCAGAGGGGATACAGCCAGGGCAGCACCTGTAGCACTTGGAGTTACCTGCTTCTTGCCATCAGGCTTTTATTTTGTTGCAATGAGTTCATGTGGGCGGTTAAAATAATGGAAAGATGAGTCGTCAAGCTTATTTCTATCGTGTCCCTCCACAGGAACTGCACAGAAGAACCCAACTTCAGCCTGAGCCAGCAAAGACGAAGGCTCTGCAAACAGTCATCGAGATGAAGGTATGGTCTTTGCATCTTTCCCTGTATGTAATTTCTGCAGCATGAACTCATGTACTGGGTATGGCTGGGATGGAGTTAATTTTCCCCATAGCAACCTGTCTGGTCCTGTGTTTTGAATTTCAGACTGAGAGCAGTGTTGATAGCATGGTGATGTTTTAGCTGTTGTCCAACAGGGCTTACACAAAGAGTCAAAGCTTTCCCAGTTTCTCACTCTGCTCTCACCCTGCAAGCAGGGAGAGGCTGGGAAGGGAGCACAGTGAGGACAGCTGACCCAAATTCACCACAGGGATAATCCATACTGTCATGTCATGCTCAGCCTCCACACACTGAAGGGAGGACCTTCAGAGTCAGGCATTTGTGTTCCCAAATAACTCCTGTGCCTGATGAGCTCTACTGAAAACAGTCAGGCATCTTCCTGCCCATAGGAAGCAGTGCATGAATTCCATGTGTTGCTTTGCTTGCATGCACGGCTTTGCCTTACATATTACACCAGCTTTATCTCAAACAATGAGTTTTCCCACTTCTGCTCTCTGGTTCTCTCACCCATCCCACTGAAGGGGAGTGAACAAGCAGCTGTAACAGCTGCCTAGCAAGTGTTGATTTATGACTTTTACTCGTTAGTTACTGAATGCTTTCTTTACCATGTCAATTAATTTTGTTATGTAGCTAGGAATAATTAGTACTTATTTCTCCTGGTCTGTTTTCTAAAAAAAAATTTAAAAACTCAAGTGTAGCACTGCTGAAAAATGAGAACAGAATATTGCTTTTTAAAAAGACTAGGGGGTGTGTGTAGGAAATCCAAAGTACATGGAATAAAATGGCTAATGTAAAATGTTTTCCTCCTCAAACCTTTAAACTAGTTCTTCTGTTGGTTGTTATTCGGCCATAATTTTCCTGCCAACCTAAGGGAAATATTAGTTGCATCAGCAGGTATGACAAAATTTGATGAAACAGCTCTCTTAGTCCTGGCTATAGTTTATTCTTTTTGTTACATAATATTACTAAAGTGTTGTGGGTTTCCCCTCCACAATAACAAGGAATAAAAATAGTAATTTAAAAAGTGAAAACTGATATTTTGGCATAATTCTGTGAGTCTGGTTTGTTCATCTTTAAGAGAAATACCATGAGACTTGAGATAATTTGTGAGCTGGCAATGCTGCCTGAAATTCATTAATGATGGTCTTTCATTTCATTCTTAAAAGGAAGTGCAAATTAAAGGCCTCATTTTACCAGTGACTTCTGTTGTGAGCAAATGAGTTCAGCATGTCTGAACATTGTGGTAAACACACAGTTAAAACAACAGCAGGACTTTATCAATACAGTATCTATCTTTCAATAGGTAATAATTAGTTTGGATTATATGGGTAACAAAGAAGATATATTGATTACAGAATTTGATTTTTGGATGTATATTTGCTTTGGACATTAGTTCAGAAGTCTTTGTATGAAATCTATGTTTTTGCAGTAACTCACTACCCTAAGTAAATGGGAAAGTAAGATACTGGCTGAGAAACTTGGTTTTACTATTAATATTCAGAATTATAAATTTAAAAGTTCTCGGATACAAAAGCAATGTGTTAGAATAATGTATAATCTTTCATGTGGGTTATATAACAATGTGAAGGACATGTTGAAGTTAATTTTCAGTTCCTCTTCCTGTACCAAAAGTGTGAAAAGATCAGGGATGGGGGGTACAGGACACATGTGATGGCTGTCGCTGCTCCTGACTGTGTCTGTCCCTGAGGACACTGAAGGGTTTTCTGTTTGACTCCCAGGAGAGGTGGGTGTGCTGCAATGTTCCACTTTTTAAAAATCAGATCTTAATAGGGAGAGCTTTCATTTATTGTGAGACTGCAATCCTGTTTCTGGAGTTCTGATGCAAAGCTGCTCTTTGCCTCTGAGGCACGCAGTTTTTTCTGTCCCTATGAATACATGCCCCTTTGGGGTTGCCTCTGTCTAAAATAGGCCTAATATTGAAAAGAAAAAGGGACAAATGTAAGATGTTGAAATCCACATGATTAAACAGCAGTTTTCATTACAAGTTCCAGATTTGGAATGTTTTCAAGTAAATTTAAATTGTCTTAATCCAGACAGCATTTGTTTTGAAAAAATGTGGAACATTTGTTTTGAATGATCAAGCGTTGAAGGAATTGTTTCCCTACAATGTTGAGGGTAGAAGGAGGGAGAGGATTAGCTGTAATGTGGCAGTCTCAGGCCATCCACTCCCCCATGCAGAGACTCCAAGCAGTTTATATTTCTCTTCACCACACCCAGCCCCTTCCAGCCCCTCACCACTTATTTGTCTGAGTGCCTTCCATGGCTCCCCCAGGCTCTGCCAGGTTACAACTGTCCCTCCTTCATAAATCCCTCTGTTCTCTCTGTGGTTTTCTTCTGTCCCTTGCCACTGCTGAATTCTTTCTGTCCCTTTTCTCAGTCTGTATTCCCTTTCATCCAATCAAGGATACCCATTTCTCCTACCTATCCTCTCTTGTGTTTATTTGACTCCAACATCTTCTGTCCTACGTGTCCTGTCCTGTCATCACCTTCATTTCTCTCTAAAGCTCTGCAAGTAGTTGCTTCTTCTTACAGCAATTGCATTTTCTGCATAACTGCTATCTTGTTCACCAGTGTTTATCTCCTATATATTCATGCAAAATAAAAAAAGGCAAACAAAAAAAAGATGGTAAATTCACATCCTATGCCCTGACCTTAAAAAAGGATAAATTTAGACTGGACATATGAAGAAACAGAATTTTATGATGTAGTGGGGCCCTGGCACAGGTTGCCCAGAGAAGCTGTGGATGTCCTTTCCCTGAAGGTGTTCCTGACCAGGCTGGATGGGGCTTGGAGCAGCTTGGGATCGTGGAAGGTGTCCTTGCCCATGGCAGGGGGTTGGATTAGATGACACCTTTAAATGCTGCTTCCAACCCAGCCATTTCGTGTTGCTAAGATCTAATTCTATCATCACTATCATCATGTGATAGTACTTGAGAGAGAAAATCAGAAATTGCCTACAAATATTGCCTAGAACTCACCTTAAGGATAGGATATTGAAAAATATGTGGAGTCTAGCAACTATAAAGTCTTTATAAATGTAATCTGTAAAGTAAATGAACGTATTTGTGGTGTACCTTACTTGCAGAAAGAGCCATCTTTATGTATTGATCCAGCTGTGATATTTCAGGTATGGGTTTGGTTCTAGAGAAGTGTGTGTGTGTGTTTGCAGTGCAACATACTCTATTGTTAAGATTGCATGAACTTTCACTTCCCTTATCTTCAAAGATAAACCTGAATATTCTCTGCATTAAATTTACAAGGTAGAAATTCATACAGTAAGGGTAATTGTGTATGGTCTGTTGGCAGTCCATGCACATAAGTGTGTTTAAATTCAAGCTTTATTAAACATGAAGTTTCAAATATTTCCTTCTGATTGCTTGTTGAATTCCCTACAAGCAAAATTTTGCAGACATAATTTACATTTATCAAGTATCTCAAATGATGAGCAGTAGCATTTCATTACTTTTCCTTTCAGAATAAGAGAACCTGGAATGCTGTATTATATAGTGTTGGACTTGATGATCTTTGTGGGTCCCTTCCAACTCAGAATATTCTGTGGTTCTGTGGTTATTTACAAATGTTTTCCCTTTTCCTGCCCCTCAGTTTTCAGGAAATGTTCTATAGGAGTCTTGTAAGCACTGATATCATTCTTGAAACAGCATTGTGGAAACTCACTTGTTAGACTTCTTCCATTGTGAAATACTGTTTTCTTCAGCATCAGGACACATACTAATTTTTTTCACATTCCAAAAGAGGTGGGCTTCTGCTAGGTCCAGCCAGCAGAAACCTGAATAGCCCTAACCTCTCACAGAATATCTGCAACACTATTCTAATACAGGAGATAAGGAAGAAGTATTGGTTACTGCTGGAAGGAGGGGATAGATCAGGGTGAGTGCCCTGATCTGTCACAAATCCTGCTACAGAATCTTATGTCTTTTAACAGATGTAGAGGGCCTGACTGAAAAAAATCAGAACAAATACTGTATTGTTTTAGAACTTAGATGATGTTATTAGTACCATTTAATACTAAGCTGCTTCCTTAATATTGCAAAGGAATCTTTGTTGTGATTCAGGACAGACCTATGAAGTTTTTTAGCATGTTGCTGGTGGGGATAAATCTTAGAGGTTGGAAGGAAATATTGCATCTGTTCCCATTTCAGTTCCTGAAAGCTCTGCCCAACAAGACTGATTGAAAGTTTTCCAGTTGAAATTTTCTGTGGGAAAATGCTGATTCAGCTGAATCAGGAGGTTTCATGGGAATGTGTCAGAACTTTTGACAAATGCAAAGCTCCCTAACTTTCTGTGCATGCTGTATGCCAGCCCAGCTCCCTTGTGGCAGTACCACTGGGGGTTCTGGGCTCTCTGTTTTATCTTTGACCTATGAGGTTTTTCACTTTCCAGCAGTTGTCCAACCTCTAAGGTTTCCTGGGCAAGCCAGCATGCAGTAGGGAACAGTACCTTTGAGTTTCACAAAACTTGTGAAATTTCTGGCTTCTGTTTCAATAAAAAGCTAATGTAGAATTTAGTGACAATTTTTCAAGACACAGGAAAATAGCTTTTGCACATTTCTAATCACAGCATGCAAAGATATATTAAAAATAAACTTTTCCTCAGTGATTTCAATTTTATGATGAAGCAGAAGTACAGAAAATGCTTCCAAAAGTTACTTTAGATATTTCTCATAAAGCTTAAATGTTATTCTGTGATGTATAAACCTTCTAAAGAGTGTAGTAGGCTGTGCTAAAATTGTTTCTGCCATATTATATTTGCAAACACTTAAAATACAAAGGCAGTACAAAAAAGCAGACTCTTATAAACTTAGCTGGGCAGATTTGATGAAGACTATTCCCAGATGTCATGTCACAGCAGGTCATGTAAGTATTAATATATTTCATTGCAAAATCATTTCAAAGTGTAGTGAAGCTTAGGTTTTGCTTTTATCTTCAAAAATAGGATGAAAATATTTCTGAAATGAAGTCTAATGGAGCAGGCTGAATTTGTTTATAGTATCTGTGTGATCTACAATTATTTTTGTGTTGTGTTTAAGTCTGGAGAGTTTTTAAAGAGTTCTGTATCTTTTCCTGCAGTATTTTTCTTTTTGTGCAACTTCTTTAAATGATAAGATTCAATGAGAATTCTTCCCTTTTTTCATTCTATATCTATACTTCCTGTTTTAGAATTGAAATTAATTTTAAAATTAATTTTTGTTGGAATAAGAAAATAATAATAAAAACTTCTCTCAGTTTGAGATTTATTGTTGACTATAAAGATAAAAGCAAAAATGCTAGAGGAATGACAGTGGGCTATCTAAATGACATTGCTTAGTCCTTAGCTATCATTCTATATGGATTTATAAGAGTGGTCTTCAAAAATAATCTGAGATTCTTTTTCACTTCAGTACCAAAAGTTCAGATGCTTTTTGGTACTTCATCCAGACTCCTCTGTATCTTAAAGGGCTATGTGTGCCTAGCTTTGGTAGGAAGGAAGTTATTGCCAGAGTTGGGGTTTTTGCTTGTTTTTAGGCAATCTAAAGAAAGCAACAGAAACAAAGCTGCAGTGATTTGAGCTTAGTTTGTCCCTGTTAAAGGGTCAATTCCATTTGTATTTTTTCCCAAATTAGCTTTCTTACTTAATAACCTGGTCTTAGTGAATCAAGTTGGTTTTAGTGTGAGTTTTTAAAAAAATTTAAATTTTAATTTAATTTCATTTTTTTATTTAATATTGATCTCAATGGTACAAGAACTTCATCCAATCTGTAATATTTTATGGGTGGTTGATCCTTTATGTTGTTGAACAGATTTCCTAACAAGTTAATTCTGCACTGTTCTTTCAAACAGAAATTTGTGAGAAGTTTGTGAATCACTTTTGTTCATCTTTCTAACTCTCACAAAAGGGACTTAGCCAATTCCCAAATGACTGGAAATAACAAAAAATTATCACTGTTTTCCAGCGTGCTGCTGGCACACATGGCAGCTGTTGGCTGAGATGTAGAAATTTTTCGTGGTTGTGGTTTTGTTTATCTTGGGGCTCACAATAAAAAGTGCTAAATCCCCTCTTAGTGGTGTGGCTGGATTAGTCAAGGAAAAATATCTGAGGACACAACCTTTTGAGAGCAGGCAGAGCTCCAGAGAGACAGAGACCCTGAGCCTCAGGCTGAGCCACACAATGGCTCTGCCTTTGTGAGACGTGGGCTGGGCTCTCCAGGCTCACCTTGGTGTTTGAGGGCTTGGAAGAGTCGCCAGGCCTAGGTGGTTACTAATGATAACAAGGTTTCTTATCATACATGTGCAGAAAAATAGGGCATCTGCCATTCTCCCTTCATCTCTGTGTAGGAATTAAATGGAATTTTCACCAGAATGTATTCTCTACAGCCTGTGCAACTATGGTGAAAGAGATCTGGTCTGAATTCTGCATTTCTTTAAGCTAAAACTGATAGAATTATTTCTGGTTTATGTGGATTCTCTATTTGTACCATCTATTTTTGCTGTCTCATTATTTGATACTCACTCAAGTACAGATATGCTTCTGTTACTCTTTAATATATGTCTCATATAATTTTCAATACTTTCTTTTTTTGTAACTTAGGATACAAAAATAGCTTCACTTGAGCGCAATATAAGAGATCTTGAAGATGAAATACAGATGTTAAAGACAAATGGAGTTCTGAATACAGAGGACAGAGAAGAAGAAATCAAACAAATAGAAGTTTACAAGAGTCACTCAAAGTTCATGAAAAATAAGGTAGGGTCTATTTATAAAAGACATTAAGACTGTTTAAATAATGGAAAGAAAAGTTTTAACGTGACCATTTCCAATGCAAGAAGCTGCATGTCTCCTTTTGGTAAATCTCCACTGTGTAATAATCAGTAGATGTGAAGGAGTGAAACATTTTGGATAAACGAAAATTATTTGTTTTTAGATTTTGATGTCATTTTGCAGTAAGGACTTCTGTTTCATAGGTGATAACAAATTGTACTCTGCTTATATTTTCAAGACTAGCAATTTAATGACTCCAAATTACTGCACATAGACTATTAGGAGCTGACCACAGGCAGGTAGTAAATATGAAGTGATGTGACACATTTCCTGGTTTCAAACTCACAAAATGTTATTGCTTGTTCATTGTTTGGGGGGTTTTGCTACAGAAGATATGAAAGTGTTAGTGCCCATGTGGAATTAATCCAGATTTATTAAGAAAAAATAATGATCAACATATCTATTCTGTTGGACAAAAGCAGCTCTTAAGCTATTGAAAAGTAACTAAAGTTCCTAAAGTAGCATTGTCATCAGGAAAATTATTTTGTTAACCTAAAGATCATTAATTTCAAAGCAATTCACTTTTAGTGACTTACAGCAAAACTCCCAATGCATGTCAGCAAACCTGTTGATATAAAAATAAGGTACAAAGCCTAGAACCTTAACACTCTCCTGATGTTTTTGTGAGGAAAAGCTTCAGTATACTTCTGTAGCACAGAAAGCAGATGAATGAGAAGAGTATTAAATATGCATTGTTTTGTCACAGCCTTCTGATCTTTGATAAATGCCACATTCTGATGAAACTTTGTCTGTTTTCTTTCACTAGTCTTTTTCTTCCACTTAAAATTAAGATTTACAGCAGATGATGTTATTTTTATCACTCATCTGAGAACATTTCAAGGTGGAAAAGTATTTGTGGAGCTGTCAGCAAACAGATCTTGCTGTACCTGATCTGTTGAACCTGAGATCCTTGATAAATTCTGATAAACAGGATTGATGGCAAAGAACAGTACAAAACTCTTCTGAGGGGCTTGAAGCTCTTAATCGTTTTAATTTATTCTCGAAGTATAACTTGAATCTGTTTTCAGTCTGTTATTGATTTAAATAAATGGGAAGGTGTTAGATGAAGGCAAATATTGAACATTTTTTTACATGAGTGGCAGAGAATGTTTGGAAGTGTTTCTTTTCTTAACTATTTTTAGTAATATTCACTCCTTCCAAATGTATAGGCTTTAATTGTGACTTGCAGTTAAATAAAAATTGTAAAAATGAGGAAGAAAACTTGCTCAGATTTCTTTTTCTTGCCTGCTTGATAAGGCCTCTCTCTCCTTGCTCAGTTTTTGAAGGGAGAAAACTTGTCATTACTCACATAATACAGAAGTTGTTAAAACGGGTCTTAAAGTTTATATGACCAAGAGAACTGCACCTTCAAATATCTTAATTGAGAATATAAATAAAACATATAGGATGATATGTACTTTTAATAATCTGCTCTGGAAGACCTTCTTCCCTTACTAGGGTTCATCCTTTGGCTGTCAGCTGCATATTTAAATGAACACAGATGCTTTTGTCTTTTTTTTTTTTTCAGGTGTGAGTTTGCACTTGGCATTTAAGTAGTCCTTTGAGTATTAGAACTCTTATGCTATCCATGGGTTATGAAAATCCAGTGGATTAGTGCAATTTCAGGAAATTACCAGTAAGAAGAGGTTTAAGTATTGACAAAGCAGTAATAAGGTGCTCTGTGATTCATGTCTGCATGTAAGAGCTTTCCATACTGGATGAAGGAAGCATGCAAGTTCTGGAGATCCTCGAGGAAAAAAACCAACAAAACAGGGAAAGAACCACAGAATTTTATTTTTGTGTGGGTAGGCCTGGAAATTTAACAACCAGTTTAAAACCAGACCTTTCTCATCATAACCTGTAGAATCTACTGATAGACTTTTAGGGTCTGCTGTATGCAGGCACATGATTTGCATTGCTACTCCTTTTCTTAAATCCTTCACTTCAAAAAGCAGTTGTCATTTGTTGCATCAGAACAAATCCTATGATGTGTTAATCAGCATAGTTTCATTTATGGAAGTATTTATTTAAATATTTAACCCATTGATTTTAATGTGGAAAAAATCCTAAGTAAAGCTTGGATTTTTTCCTCTTTGTTTTCTGGTTACTCTGCATAATGTCACATAAGAATTTGGTGTGAAAAAAATAACAGAAGAACACCCATAATGGTTTTCTGGAAATGGAAAATTAATGGGTTCTAAAGAACTGAAATTACAGGAGGTGACAGAATCGTAAATTGAGAAGGAAGAAAAAGGAATGAGGGTTTCAGGAAAGGAGGTGAAGCAAGATCATATTGGGCAATGTTGAAAAAGTGGTGACAGGCAAATTACACACATGAAATATGTGAGATAGTGGGAAGGTCAGGGTCAGAGGACAAACTTGGAGTTTTTTGGTGCTACAGCACTTACGTCCAGACTTGTAAGTTATCTTCTTTTTAGTCCTTATAAAGTATAAATATGTTTTGTTGTATTATATGAGATCATGAGGTTTCATTGAATCATGACAGTTGGTCTTCCACATCACTTCAGATACAGCAAAAATGTTGGTATATCTGCTGGAGGCAACAATCTATTTCATGTCCTGTTTAATTAGTTTTTTTTACACGCTGAGGTACTGCAGAACTTTAAAAAAGTGAATATACCCATGCCTAAAATTTCTTAATATAAGTTTTATAGGTTTTTATTATAACTCTTTATTTTTGTGGCAATTTTTAAAATGGAGATCTTAGTACATTTCCACCATGATAATTTATTTTTAAAAGACATCAGCATATTTATTCAAAATCTCTGTGCATTTGGTTTGTGTTTTAACTCTTAATATTTTTTTGAGAGCTGTAACACATTTTTAAACTCCTGACAATTTGTAGATCTTGTAGCCAGAACTTTACACTAAACAGATTCTGTTTCTAAAACACAAAGAACATACCTGCAATGAAAACAAAGCCTTTTAAATTTTTTTTTTATTATTTCTCAGGGTGTGGGTTGTGTCATGGAGAGAAGGGGAAGAGTTTCTAGAAGAGATTAAGCATCTGTGATGTTCACATGCATCTCATATAAAGCCTGTGATGTAATTCAGATTGGCTGCAGATCCATGCTTTGTATCTTGCAGACAGATTTTCCCATTGTTCATTTTCTATCCATTTGCTCTTGGTTGCCATACTTGCTTACATGCTCTGGCAAGGGATGGAGGAAGGTGGTTTGCTTTCCAGAGAAAGCTTTCTCTAGCAGCTTTTAATTGCATTCTTTTCTCATGTCTGGTTTTTGTATGCTTCTTTATTTTTATTTTGATATTTTCAGACTTTAAGGTGATATTTTTTTTTATTTTTAGTGCCAGGGTAGATTATTGATGCTATACAGTAGCTCATGGGTGACTATATGAACACCTTAGGCAATGATGCAAACATATTATAAAAAGATTCATAAAAAGAAATAAGGAATAAATATATTAAGACATGCATACGGACTGTAGTTGGAAGAATCACTGCTTTTGAATTTAATTTTTTAAATATGCACTTGCAATGTAAAACAAAATGGAAACATTTTGATCAGCAGTGGCTATTTCCAGTGCCATAGAATGCTGAATTTATGAAATGTTTTAGTATGTGGATCTTTGGAATGTGGTTGAGTAGGATCAACCTGTGTATCTGTGGATATTCTTTTTTTTTTTCCCTGGGGATTTTTGAATCATCTTCTATCTACCACTTCTAGATTTCTTGCATCCCAAGTGTCTGTTGGGACATGGAAAAGAGCTCTTCATATAAAGGAAGTGATTTCTCTGAGTTATGCAGATGCACTGAGGCATTTTATTTCAAATAATGCTCATGAGGTGATGCATCTGGATTCAGCTGGTGACCAGTGTTATACCACAGGAATTTAGGAGCAGTTATGTGCCACCTAATTCACCATCCTTTCATTCTGTATGTAGTCCAGTGCTTTGCTCTGATTCATATATTCTAAATCCACCACAATTTTGTGTTATTTGGCTATTCTTCCTATTTATCATTGTGGAAAGAGGAGAGTAATCATAATTCCATGACATTTACTGATGAACCTTAAATTCACTTAAATTCAGAAGCCCTGTCTTAGTATTGTGTTTCTGCTGTTTCCTCTGGGATAAGCTTTTATAATCTTGGAGCCCTTTCATTGTGTGGAATTTTGTATAATGTTTTCCCCAGACTTCTCTTAAGTTAGTCTTCTTGGCTTGGCTTTTCTACTACCTGAGAATTCCATGTGAACTGCCAGGGAGAAAAATAGGAGGTGGAGATGGTGGGCAGCAACAAATTTGCATGAAGAGGAGTAAGGTTAAAAGTCCACTTTTCTGTTTTCCTCTCCTAAGATGCTGGTTTTTCTTTATCAGACTCCTAAAAAATTCCTGATTCATTCTGGCCAATGATAAGTCAGGGGAATCATGCTGTTGGAAGACCTGAATTTATGCTTTTATGAACACTTTTTTTCCTGTGCATTTTTGCTGTCCTGCCAGACTTGCCTCACATGGGATAAATGCCTTTGAACTTAAGTGAGATCCGTGGTGAATTTATAGGCTAAATAATCTTTAAGATTTTCCTTTTAACTTCTGCAACAACAGTGCATTCATTCTTAGACAGAGTACGTTAAATTGCAAGAAACACAATTGAAGGTGTGAGTGTAAAAAGTCTGAACCTTAATTCTCTTCCAGGTGTCTGATTTGTCATATCATGGTCATTCACACCTTTCAGATTTCCAGTGCAGCTGTGAATTGGAGACAAAATTAATGACCCAATTCTTTTCCCCCCACTGCAGATTGATCAACTGAAACAAGAACTCTCAAAGAAAGAATCAGAACTTCTTGCCTTACAAACTAAGCTTGAAACCCTTAGCAATCAGAATTCAGATTGCAAGCAACACATTGAAGTGCTTAAAGAGTCCCTTACTGCCAAAGAACAGAGAGCTGCCATACTTCAGACAGAGGTATTGTATTTCCTAATCATGAAATGCAATAGATATAGTGAGTTCATGGCCAGTATCAAGGTTTTGATGTGTTTGATTCAAGTCTGTGTGGCAGGAAAGTTGTTAAAGAATAATGAATAATCTAAAACAATTTAAATGCCAATGTATTTGGTGTATATATAATTTTGGTAGTACACCAGCTCTCATTCTAGTACTTTTTAAAAGTGCTTATGATTGCCTTTTAAGAAAATGTTTGTGTCTAATTCTCATTGGCTTCAGTGGGAGGAGGTGGACCTTCATGACTTGATTGCTGTGATACGATGACCTGATTCCTCATCTGAGTTTCTCTTTTGGTTGCTCTGGTTGATGCTCCCTTACTTCTTTGTATTTCTGTTCTGAAGGATGAAGCCATTGAAGTATTTTTAAGGGATCTGTTGAAAGGTGCATATTATTAATCTCTGGTTATTTTTTTCAAGTGCAGTCAACATTTATTTTAAACTATGAGTAATTTAAAACAGACCAGCGTATTAATTATTTATATATCTACAAAATCAGAACATAAAAATATAGATAAAAAATGGAATACCCATTTGAGATGGTTGTCACATTTAAGGGAATATGTAAATCCAGTGTTTAATAAGTTCATTAACTGTTTTCCTGGTGTTTTAAAAAAACTTCATAGGCTTGGAGCACACAATACTGATTAGATTGATTGCTATTAAAACTTCATTATTTTGTGTTTGTTTTTTCAGGAAATAAATACCTGTTTGTTTAGTTGGAATTTAGTCATACAGAGCAAATAGTTTCTATTCAGAGAAGTATATTATTTAAGGTAGGATTTTATAGAATGTTTCAAGTGTCTTGGTAGCAAAACTCTAGGAAGAAAAATGGCTTAAACTCGTCCTTCTTGTGGAAACAGGAAGTAAATATTTCTAAGATTCTGAAATTTCTGATTATCCCTTTTTGAGGATGAAATTTGGCATTTCCAGCTTGTGTTTTATGGGCTATCATATGTGTATAATGCAAAGTAATCATAACAAAACAAGGATAAAGAAGCCAGCAATTTAGATGAGCCCAATCTAGCATTTGAGTAGCAAAAATTGAGTATTTTCAATCCTGGGCTGTGCAAATCTGTTTTGCAAGGCTTGTATGACCTGTCATACTGCTGAGGATGGTGATGAATTCCATTGGTTCTCCACTGATTGGAATTCCTAATCCCTTACCACACTGGTTTGCATTCAGTCTATTGCAATCTGGCTGGCTGATGGGCAGTGGTACAAAAATGAATTACAGTATTTTTGATGAGGGCTGCTGGGATTCTGCAATCCTGGTGGAGAAACAATTGGCTTCTGACAGGAATCTAATTCCTCTTCTCAGTTTCTGCACAAGGCTGATGAGCTTGAACCTTCTACATGATCAGGCCTAGACTGTGCTGTGGTAGCAATCCAACAGTGCTTCTAGACACAGCAGGTCTGGGTCTCTGGGTTTTGGTTGCTTAGAGCAACTGTATCATCCATCTTCAGGCCTTAGGTCTTATCCAAAGGGAGGGCAATTGCTTCCAGCAGCAGATGGGAAAGCAGCTGCAGGGAGATGCTGGGCAAATGGCAGCCCTCCAGCAGGTGGAAGTCATTAGGGAAGAAATTTTGTGTTGTACAAACTATTGTTGGTCCTTCCCAGATGAGGAAAGCTAATAACATTTTTGCCTGAATTAAGCCACACACCTTTATTTCTACGTGTCTACACTGTCTATTTGTAGAACAGTTTTTGTACAATCTTGTGTCCTTAAACATATTCATAACTTGCCTTGAAGTGCTTCTTTCTGGAGGTGAAAGTAACCACCAAAAGGCAGTTCTAATCCAGTGCTGAGTAAGGTGTTCAGAGTTGCAGTGTCAACTTCCTGCCTAAATAGGATTACTTCGTAATCACCTTGCTGTAATTAAATTAGCATAGTAAATCCTGTAATAAAAGAAACCCTCCACAGGCTCTCAGTTATTTCGTAAGAAGCCTTTTATTATTATTTAGCTTAATGGTAGTCTGCAGGTTATCTTAACGTTTTGCTGAAGCAGCTGTGTATGATGCAAGGGGATGTGATTCACAGAATCATGTCATAGTTGAAGGGAAGGGATCTCTGGAGCTCATCTGGTCCAACCCCCCTGCTTGAGCAGGGCCACCTAGAGCCAGCTGTCCAGGACCATATACAGATGTCTCTTGAATATCTCAAGGCATGAGACTCTACAACCTCTTTGGGCCACATGGGTCAGTGTGAATGTTTCCAATGTTCATAGGGAAACCCCTGGGTTTCAGCTTGTGCCCATTGCATCTTGTCCTCTCACTGGGCACCATTGAAGTCTGGCTCCATCTTTACAGCCTTCCTTCAGATATTTATACACCGTGATAAGATGCCCCATTCACTTTTCTAGGCTAAACAGCTCAGCTCTCTCAGGCTTTGTGATATGAGAGATACTCCAATGCTTTAGTAAAGCCCTTAATTAATCCTTTAGTTTCTTTATGGCCTTTCACTGGGCTGTCTTCAGTATGCCCAGAGCTGGACATGATATCTCAGGTGTGGCCTGAGACTCCTGACTGATAGAGGAGAAGGATCACCTCTATAAACCCCTAATGAGCCCAGGATGCTGTTAGTGTGTCCCTGCAGGGCCACATTGCTGGTGTTCACCATCGTGGCCATCAGGACCCCAAGGCCCTTTTCTGCAAAGCTGCTTTCCAGCTGAGTGGACTCCAGCACGTGCAGGTGCTTGGTGTTGTTTGTCTCCTGGTTCAGGACTTTACCTTTCCTTTCCCTGAACTCCATGAGGTTCATGTCAGCACATTTCTCCAGCTTGTCAAAATCCCTCTGAACTGCAGCATGACCCTTTGGTGTATCAGTTGCCCTTTCCACATTTTTTCCACCAGCACACTTGCTAAGGCTGCACCCTACCCCGTTGCCCAGCTCATGAATGAAGCCATGGAACAGGACTCGATGCAGTATTAACCCCTGGGATGCAGTGCTGGTTCTGCTGGAGTGTCCTGATTCCACTTGATATCCAGCCCTCCACCTACCCACATGGTTCTTACAAGCCAGGTGTGGTAGGACATGAAGCTTAGAAGTAACATGTTGTTGTAACAGTTTTTTTGTAGTTCATGTATCCCTGGAAGTTCATTGGTTTCACTCTATTTGTTGGCAAATTCTGCCAGTGTTTGTTAGTCAGTAGAATGGATTTTTTTTGGGGTATAATTTCATGTTTGGAATTTTAATGATATCTTAGCAAATTTAGTTCAGAAAAATTTTACTACTTTAAAGTGTAGTTTAAGTTTGAGCTCTAGCTTGTGCAGTTGGTTTCAACAGTAAGAAATGAAGTGTAAGCAGAGTTATGATGATCTTCATCCTGAAGAATACTGACTATTATTGAGGCATGACTAGCAGGTTTAGTTGGTTGACATGTGTTGTACCAGATCATCAGAAATGAGAGGACACTTGAATTTTTTTGATGAGTTTTTGATCAGGTTTCAGGTGCAATGGCACTTTGTGACATAATGTGGAAGAAGTTAAAACCATTGGTAAACAAGCCTAGAATCTAAACACAATGTTCTTTTTGAGCAGTGTTTCTGTTGTCCCAGTGATGTCAGTGTTTTGTTTTGATTTCAATATGTTTAGTTGACTTACAAAGCTATCACTTGAAGTTTTTTTTGACAGCTGAAACAAAAAGAAATAAACCCTGTACAGCAGTAACTATCACGGTGGCCAGAGTTGGGAGGTCTGAAAATGGTTTGCTGCCAGTAGGAAAAATGTTTGGAAGCAGTCCTTAGAAGGTTCACCACCTCTGCTATATGCATTTCATTTTGTTCCATTTTAAAGGTCATATATGATAATAGTGCCAAACTATGCAAAATTTTCCTACCCTAATGTATATACCCTTTGTTTTGATTATCTCTTTATTAATGATGTGAAAACCCTGAGGTCAGATGAAAATGAGCCAATGTAAGGCTAGTCCAGCCACAGAAAACTGAAAATGTCACTGTGCTCCACAGAGAACTGTGAAAGGGAAGAATACGACACTTGATGAGGTTTTTCCCTGCTGTGTGAAAAAGCTGTCAAACGATGTTAATTTTTAAATGAAGCCTTATAGTGTTACTGCAGAAGGAAAGAAGTTAAAGAGTGAATAATCCTTTTCAATTATTTAAAAAGATTAAACATGGCCATTTGTATACTTTAAGAAGTAGTAGACAGTACAGTTTGATTCTTTTTTGCAGTGACTGGTGCTTAACTACTACACTTACCATTAGGAAAAAAACTTATTGATGCAAATAAATTCAACTCAGCTGGGTAGCTCAGTGGAGAAAAACATTCATTTCATAAGCATTTCTGACACGAACATACTTTAGCACTTAGTGGATCATTGCTTTAGATAACACACCTGCAAACTGGCAGGTGTGCTGTTTGAAGGTTAATGAACTGTGAAATAAGTAAATGTCTACAAAGAAGTTTTGTGAATTGTAAGCATAGTCCTGTCAATGGAGGAAATGGATTAGAAAAATAGGTAAAGTCTGTACTGTAACTGAATAACTGATGTGTTCAGCATACATATATTAATATAGAAAGCCTAATAAAAATGAAGGGTGATTATAGTAGTTATTTATTGCAATCTGCTTTTTTTGTTTAAACAAATTTGTTCATAAAGAAGGGTTGTGAAATTATTGACTTCTTGGCAGTTCTTAGTTTGCATAAAGAGCAAATAAAAGCAGACAGCACAAAATACTTGGAACAAGACTAAAAAAGCTTTATTTTTCTTTCTATTACAATGTTGATATTTGATATTTCTTGAAATGTAAATCTGCTTTTAATTTTACAACAATAATGGTATAAGTACGGTTATTTCACTCTCACATTTTTGTTTTTCTCAGAGTTTTACTTTGAAATTGTGTTTTTCTATTGTTTTGTGATTTTTCTTGTTTCAAATCAGGCTGGGCCAGATCTTTCAGTGTGGTCTCTTTGCTGTGCTGCCAGGGCATTGTTCTGGTGGATGTGCTGTGCGTGCAAAGGGAGGGTCACCCGTGGCACGAAGCGCTGTTCTGGACACCAGGCTACCCTGTGCTCTCTGTCACTCTGCAGCTGTCCACTGCTCTCTTGACAAAGGGTTCCACATTTCAAGTGCAGCTTTGTCTCAGGTGGAATGTGCCAGACATTTCAGTTGCTGTGCTGCAGACACATTTTGTACGCCCTATGACTGTTCAGAGAGGAGTGTAGTGGCAGAGCAGTAAATTCAGAGTTAAGCTGAAAGAACACACAGGTTAGCAAAATGCTGTATCTAAACAGAAGTAAACTGTGAAGGAATATGGGAGGCTTTTCATTTTTGTTTTTTCCTTTGGTGTCAATCTGCTTATTGGATTCTGATTTCAAGACTGTTCAGAGGCACATCAAATGGCCTGGTCTGATTTCTAGATCCCTGTGCTTTGAGTTGGATGTTGCACTTGTGACCTCCTGAGACCCATTCCAGTGGCTTTATGGTTCACAAATTAAGCTCTCACAAATACCTGATACATCTTATACACACAACCCCATCCCCCTTGACTGAATCCATTCTTCATTATTGTTTTGAATATTCTTTCTTTGTTATGGGAACACCATTATTTTAATTTCAAAGAAATTGAAACAGAATTTTTGTTTCTGTTGTGTGAAGGTGGCTGAAAGAGTAGAGAGTTCCATTTGCAGGGCCTGTAGAAAGTAGTGCCCAGAGGCAGGAGAACAAAGTTAAAGAGAAAATGGGCAAGTAGAAAGAATGGACTGTGTATTTGGTGTGTAAAGAATTCATGCAACTCATTTGGCACAAATAGTTTGATGAATGTTAGATTTATCTTGGGGTCAAAAGACTTCTCATTTTCATCTATTTTATTGAATTAAAGAGAAAATTAAAGTGTAGTTCCCTCCTGCCCACACCCCAGTTCTTAGTTTTATAGTTTTATGTTTTTTTTCTTGTTGCCATTGAAAACAATATTCAGTTAGACGACTTTATGGGGCTTTTATAACTGAGCAAAATTTACTCTGATAAGATAAGTCACTAGTGGATGGAAATGATTAGAAAAATATTAGTACTCTTAGCTAGTAATCTAAATGCTTTGCTCTAACTGGAGATATTTGAAGAGGAACTTGGGTAGGATTGCTTCAAAAATGATTCTTTGCATAGCCTAACTATTGCTTCAGTTGTGATTGATCTAAAGGGGCCTAGTTATGATCCTGGTGTAGTGGCACCATATACAAGAAATGCAAAGAAAAATACACTTCAAAACAGCGTTGAAATTTCACCAGTGGATGCAGACCCAAGGGGAACACAGAAATGTTGTAATTAGCAGAATAACTGGTAGATATAACAGCAACCAGTCTGAAACAGTTAATGATTTGCACTTATTTCTGTAGTGATGAAGTGAATGGAGAAGTTATTGAAGTAATTTTGCATAATTTTTGAGTCTTCTGTCTAGGAGACGACTGGGGAGAAAAGGCTACAACCACTTACACTTCTTAAATTTGTGATTTCATTTTTCAGAATGTCCTCTTCCTAACACAGGTAACAGTCCTTAACTCACAATTGCTCTTAACCCAAACACTCAAAGTGTAGAAGGTGCAAAGATGGATTCTCAGCCTTCTTCTGTCTTTGCAGAGGAAAAAAAAATAAAACATGCTAAGAGCAGAAGTATAGTTTAAAATAGGAATATGGTCCATTTGGAATGAAAAAGCTTCTGCAGCTGTGGTCATCCAGAAATCTTTAGATATGCTTATACTGACAGTAGACCTCATATGGTTTTTTGATTATTTTCTTGGTAGGATTCTGAATAATATTTTCCTTTTTGGCTATGGGATGTGGGTTGTTTGTTTTCTTCCTTTTCCCCTTGTTTAACTTTTAAAAGGAAAGAATTTTCTAGTTCTTGGTATCACAGTGTACAATAAAAGTAAAAGGATCTGAGCTTCTGAAAGATTAGGGGTTTCAGAAGTAACCTGCTAATATTTAGAGAAGTGTTCATATAAGATCAGCTCAGACAAAGAGAACTTCTACACTTCATGTCCCAAGTGATAACATGATATAATTACATAATATTTTACATTTCTCCAGTACTTTCCGCACTTAAAATCAAGTAATGCAGTCTGTGAAAATTTTTGAAAGATTTGTCATTGTTGTATGTAAAAAGTATTTGCAAGGAAGCAAGAGGACATTTTTGTCAAGCATTAAGAATAAATCTAAAGAAGAAAAAGAGGCATTCTACTAAATCAGTAGGAAATAAGTGAAAAAAGAGCATGAAATTGTGGAGGGGGGGTTGTAGAAGATGCTGTTACGTAAGAGCACTGGACAGGAACATCTGTGCTCATGTACAGAGCTGCTTAAACATTGTCTGAATCAGTAGAGTTCTGCTAACACAATTTGTGTTAGAAATGTGTCTAAGTATTGTGAAACTAAGACCTAACAAGGTAAAATCTGGGGTTTACAGGTCAAGTATTTAGAGTTTTGAAAATGTTGGTACTTGCGTCAAGTTGGATTGAGAAGTAGATGGAGATCAGAAGATGGAATAAAATGGATAAGGATGCTTTGATTTGTGTTATTGTAGTGTTCATCTGGCTGCCTGCTTTAACATAAGAAGTCAGACTGTATTTGTAGAGGCAAATCTTAATTCTGACATTTTAAAATGTGTGGTGTTGGTCCCTCCTCCCCCCCAACTGAGTAACAACTTTCCTTTAAAAAATGTTGATTTTGTAGACATTCATAAAGGGCTTGTGAACCAGTATTTCCTTTGCTCAATCCCCTTTTTTCTGCCTTTCAGTGGAGGTAAGTTTGATACAAGCAAGGTGCACGTCAGATGCTGTTAGCAGGGCTGGCTGGAAATAGGCTGGAGCAATTCTGCAAGTATTGCTTTATGAGGACTCATTTCATTCTCGTGTCCTTTTACTTTTATTTTTCAAATTCTTCCTCAGGTCAAACAAGCATAACAGCTGTTTCTTATCTATAAAGACTGCTTTCTTCCAGCTGCCCTGTGCTGTGAGATCAGGCATAAGATCAGTACAGGATGGTAAAGACTGAGGAGTGTGTAAATAAAAACAGTTCAGGCTCACATTCACTGCATGCCTGTTTTCCCCTTTCAACCGTTCAAACTGTTGAAGTTCCAAGAAAATACTTAAAATACTTTCCATTAGTTAATTACTTTTATGCTGTATCACTTACTCATTATTCTGAACGTTGTTGGAACAACACTAGTTTGGATTCTGGAAAAGATTATAGAGAGAGAGATTATAAATAGAGAGTTTTTCTATAATTCCTAATTGAAATTAAAATCCCTATCTATTATATCTGCCTATTTCTATAGATTCCTCATCTTTTGCATAAATAATATTTTTCTGTTTTCAAAATATAGGTACTCTTTGTGGTTGAAATGAAAGCATTTTTGTAGCCAGGCCAGAGAAAATTACTTTCTATTCCAAAATATATAGTGTTTTTCAGTAGTAAATTTGGAGGAATGTTGTCATTGAAATACTCTGCATGGAGGACAAAAATTTTGCCTTAAAACTTAGGAGAAATAATAAAATAGGAAAATTGTCAGTAGCAATTACTACCAAGAGCAATAGGATTTGCTAAGATTCTTTTTTCTTTATTTTCTACGAGTGTTCATGATGCCTGTGTGCCATATCCAGTGTAACAGAAGTAATTCTTTGGTCAGGGGCTTGCATGGAAGATGGATTACTGCTGGAAAGATTCATACTGGAGGCTCATCTTTCACCTTTAAATTTAGATAAATAGCAAAATCATGTACAAATAAGCAGAGTCCTTACTGGGCAAGGTAGGAAACTGTAGAGAAAGATGTGCTCAGGTATATTTGAGCTCCAGAGTGCACTTCACTGATCTTTTACATCTTTTGGAACTCTAAAACATAACATAGTGCACAGTTAAAGGACTCCCTGTTACACTGAATTTCAAACAGAATATGTATTTTTGCGCCATGGTTCCACATTCTTTTCTGTCTTTGAATATCTATAGCTAAATTTCTCTGCATTATGTCAGGAGCAGTAAAGTTCCTGAGATGAGAATGTGTGGGAATAAAAGATGAAAATCTTAATTCTCCTCAATACCTAATCAGTTCCACATTATTTTAGTTACAATAAAATAATCTTTTCTTTTTCTATTGATTTAATTTTTTAGTCAAGTTTAAATTTTGTTTTACTCTTTCTGCCAAAAGAATTCCATTTTCTTGCTTAATAAGCACAGGTAATTACTAAGATACTGCATTTTGGAGCTGTTTAATCTTTCTCCATATGTGATATAAGAGAAAATTGGTTTCCACTTACTAAATAATATGTTTATTTTTGTTTTAGGCCAGTTTTATCTTCCCTTGACTCAGGTGCTGGTTGACCTTTCAATAGAAGCCTTGGTTTGGTTCCTTGTTAATTTTGAAATGTTGCCAGAATTTGGGGAGGAGGGGAAGACACATTCCCTTTATTTTATCCCATTTTAGCATTTTATGCATGATTTCATAACATTGTGGTAAATACAATAGTACATATTTAATACAGCTTGGAGGTTCACGTTTGCAACAGACTGGAAACAATTGACAGTACTTTTCTTAAGCATAACCAAAAACATAATGAAATTTATCCAGCCAAGTGTCAGGCCACAAATAAAGAGAGGCACATCTGTGGTCAACCTGCCCTCCATTCCCAGGAAAAGTGCCATTGGACCAAATAAACTCATTTTAAATCAGGCAGGAAATCTTTGCCAGACCTGACCTAGACCAGTGTGCATTGGTGGCTCATGGCTGTGCCCAGCCCTGCAGCTGAGTTGGCTTCTGAGCCAAACACGAGTCCAGGCCTCTCTGCACTGAGGTGCCAGTGGCCTCTGTTACCTTTTTCTCTTCCAGAGGGATTCTGTGTGCCAGCAGTCTGGCAGCAGGATCCATTCTACTTTGTGTCATCTTGTCATAAAGTTTGAAGTGTGCTGTCACATACCTAGTGAGAGGATAAGCTTAAATTATGTATGCTTTTCCTGGATAAAGAATGCTTTCAGGAATTGTTAAAAATAGAGGAGAATATTTTGTTACCATGCATTTTTATAAATGAACAGTTTTGTATAATCAAAATCAGCACTTGTACTTCTCTAATTATGCAGCTGAATGAAAATGAATGACACAGGGAGGTGGGAGCAGGCACAAATGTCTGGGAGGAGCAGGGAGACCCTCTCTGAGAATCAGGTTTAGGGTTTAGAAAGACAAAGCCCATCTGGACTTGAATGTAACAGGAGATAGAAAGGACAACAAAGGTTTCTACAGGCACAGCAATAGCAGAAGACTAAGGAAAATATGGGGTCACTCATAGGAGGACAGATCTGATCCTAAAGGAGATGGAGACAGTCCAGATACTGAGTGCTTTGTTCACCTTGATCACTACTGGAAAAACCAACCTTCAGCAACCCCAGGTCTCTGAAACCACTACAGAATTCCAGTGCCAGGTAAACTTATCCTTGATGAAGAGGATCAGCTCAGGGGATATTTAAAGAACCCAGACACACACAAGTCCCTTGGCCCTGCTGGAATGCACCTGCAAGGGCTGGTGGCATTGTGTCAGTTATCCTTGCAAAGTGGTGGGAACTGGGAGAGGTTTCTGAGAATTGGGAGAAAGCCAATGTCTTACAAAAGGCAAGAAGGAGGATGCAGGGAACTCCATTGATTATATTGATCCCTGGAAAGGTCATAATGAAGAAGGAATAATCCTGGAGGCCATTTCCAGATACATGACAGACAAGAAGGTGATTTGTAGTAACTGGTGTGGATTTATGAATTTCTGGTAATTTTTCCCTAAGAAAAGCTGTATTTTTGATGGGTTGCTGATAGTTTGATTTGAAATCTGTTTTCCTGCAAGTAGAAGCCTTGAGAGATCATCTTTGTTCAACTTCATTGTGTAAAGGATGCTAAAAGCTCAGATATGCAATAAATTCTCACCACTTACCTTATGAACAAAACTACAGGATAGCTGGAATTCTGGGACCTTCTAACTCTCTCTTCTGTGTGCATTTCATACTCAATCCACCCACTTGCTGTGTGCCCATGGGGGAATCCTCAGGGAGGACTGGGCTCTGGGTGCTTCACAGGGTGATGTCAGGCCTGCTTAGAGGTTGTCTAGCCCAAGCTTCTGATCTAAGTACGTTTTAGTTACTGCAGGTTTCTCAGGATGGCATCCAGCCAAGTTTTGGATACCTTAGGGATGGATTTTCCATAACCTATTTAGATATCTGCTTCAGTAGTTGAACCAAGCTTGTGGTAAAAAAAATAACAAAGACCAAACCAAAAATGTCAAGGTGGAATTTCCATGTTCCACTTGTCTCATCCCTGCCTAGTGCTCCCTTGAGAAGAGTCTGGCCCTGCCTTCTCGTGCCCTTCCACGAGTAAGAATTGAAGACAGCACTGAGATCTTGCTGTGGCTTTTTTGTCAGGGTGCACAGACTGGTGCTCAGCCTCTGCAGGTACATTCTGTGTGTCAGTTCCCAACCATCCAGGTGGGACCTTCAGCTGGAGATACACCAAGTCTAAGCTGGGCTCTGAGTGTGTTCCAGAGGCTGGCTCCACATCCCCAAGGCATGTGCTGCCTGTTCAGTTAGCTGGCTTTGTTTCCTAATGGCTTAGCTATTGTTGTGAAGCATTTTGTCTTCTGATGCATAACCAAAAGAAGCATTTCTAGAACATGTGTTTGGAGTGGCAGTGTGTTATTGATTTCAGTAGTTATTATTAGTCATACATAAGTCCAAAAACTATTATCCACTTTCTGTTCTAAGATAAACAGTTTGATGAAAAGCTTATCTTAGTATTTGACGTGGTATTTAACAGTTCAGTGTATTAAAAAACCCCCGACATAGTAGTCTGTCAATAAAAAAAGAACCTTTCCTAACCAACAAAAAACCTTTTCACAACTGTAGGACAAATATAATTGGGAAATTTTCTTTCTCCACAAAGATAGATGTAGTTTTATATGATTTGAAGATGAGGGTTTGTTTTTCAAGCCCTGTCTTGGTCAGTTGCAGGATTACTGGTAGATTAATTTTCTTGAGGTTGTTGTATTTTCCTTGTTTGCTTCTGTTGGAACAGTGAGCAAATGGTTTTTGTGAGCAGCTTCTCAAAAAGAACATGCAAAGAAGTTGTGGCAGCAGTTTATGTCAATCTGATAGCACCTGCTGTCACCTGGTTTCACCTCTTTGTGGAGGAGAAAGAGATCCCGGGCAAGCTGATGTGATTCTCTGCTTCCATCTCCAGATACTGCCAGAACCCCATAATCATCTCCAAGGGAACAGGAATAAGGACATGGCATACTCCTCTATTGCATTATTTTTGAGCTGGCTGAGAAGTGTCTGCAGTCACTTGCACATGGGGGTTGGCCAAATGGATAAGAATCAAACACAGATTTCAGATCTGTAATGTTGGATTTTGCCCATCTAGGAAAGAGTTCTTGCATGGTTGTTATAGTTTCATAGGTTTAAAATGTAGTGGCAATAGTGCAAAATTTAAAAATATAAACTATCATCATTTAAAATGTCAAATGCAGCAGCTGAGAGGGAACTCAGGATGGCAGCTGTGATGTGCCATATTGATAAATCAAAAACTAAATTCAAAACATATGATCTCAGTAATGTGATCCAGATTACGTATTAGAGGGTAACAGTTGTGCATTCTCAGTGGTAGAAGTTTACTTTGCCTTTGACCCAGTGCCTTGATGTGCACTAAAGGTACAGTGGTGCTGCAGTGGGATGGGTCATATTTGTGCTCAAGTGGTTCTAACAATCTAAGTTTATATTCAAATGAAACATAGATGTTTGATTTGTAGTGTAAAACTATAAATATGCTTATTCCATAAGAATTATATTTTCTTTTCTTTTTGCATAAGATGCAGAGGGGACTTTAAGGTATCAAAATTTGGGTGTGGGGGAGGTACTTGCTGTGGTAAAGTCTTTGAGTGAGTGTGAGAGCATTTTTACACAAGTGATGAGAACCTCCTGGACATGATTGACTTAAATTAGCTTGATTGGTTTTTATCAATTGCAGCTGCACTATTTAGCATAAAAATGCAAAACATCCAAAAATCATTTGCCTTGCAGTGTAGTAGAAAGATGGTTTTAGTTAGCCTTTAAGATGTCTCAAATGTTTATTCTACACAGATTCTCTGAGAATCCAGAATATATCCAGTTACAGAGAATTAGTAAAGATATTGTAAATGTTGAGAAAATTAATTAAGGAAAATATGCTGCTTTATGAATTGCATATTTAGGATTTTGTTTTTCTTTTCCTTTAACTGTGTTAGTAAGTTAAACACTTCAAAGTAAGTTAAACACTTCAAAGATATTTGTTGTAGTGTCATAATCAGGTACCTGCCATTAAAAGCTAAAAGAGAAAGACTGGAAATTTTTTGTGATGTACAATTTTCTGACTTGCTCTCTCAACCAGTGTCATGCTTGAGAGAAATCCTGAATTAATTTCTTTCTAAATAAGACAGTAAAGTTATAGGCCAGTGTTGAGGGTTGCCACCCAGTGTTGAAAACTTGACCAGGGCAAGGCTGCTGCTGTTATTTAAAGGCTGTATTCTGTACAGTGAAATTTGATGTATGAGGTACATTTTCCTTTTTCTAGAACTGTACCTGCAAACTCACGGTCCTGCCTTTGTTTCAAAATTTCCTCTTTTTCAGTGGCCTAATGATTTTTATAGCATGTGACCTCCAGGCTAATTAAGAGTATTTTTGTGTTCCTTTCATGCTTAATGTTGTTTAACTCACAGGAGAAATATGAATATAAAAACTAGCATAATTTACTATTATTAATTGTAACTAGCAGTTGTGCTGAAAAAGAAGCCTTATTCATATCTAAAATAGTAGATTATGTTAAAGAGTGGGATTACCTGAAGTCAATCTTTTGTACTCTTTTAAATGTTTTTGATACAGGAGGCCTGTTAAGGTCAAGGCATTTTATTATTCCTAGGTTCATTTAGTCTTACATGTTCCTAGGATAATGATGCCAATTTAGATCTTTAGACAGGTACTTGGAATTAAGATGTAGAAAATGGAAAACCATCCAGTTAAGAGCATACTTAATGGTATAATTTCAGTTGCTGAAGAAATTAAATATTTATACATATGTGTATATAAAATTTAAAAATTTGTATGTATATGTAAATAAATCACAAGAAAGTGTGGAGACTGCTTTATTTTATCCCTGTGCTATCAATTTCATACTTGGTTGACATACAAAATAACATCTATATATAATTCACTAAATAATTTTTTCAGTCCTCTGTTAGGTCTTGCAGACCAGTACAGAGATGAATGAGGGTAGAAGGTTGTGTTTCTTCTTGCATAAATAATACAAAGGTTTAGAAAGGTTCAGTTACAGAGGCACTTAATTGCATCTGCACAAGTTTACAGCCAGCCTGGTGAGGTATTACTGCGGGTATAACACATGCAGGAAGAACAAAGGCTGACTTTGCTGTCCTGAATTTAATTTTCAGGAATGATAGGCATAAACCCCCCTGTTTTTTATAGAAGTAGAAATCAAAGAGGCTAATACACCGATGTATTCAAAGATATGCTTTTGTAATGCAATGTTAAGTAGATGTAAATTTAATAAATTCATTAGATTTTACATAGTTGCTGTTATTTGCCAGCCAACTGCTCTTCACTTCTTAGAAAATATCCTTACTAAAGGGGTACTTGGACACTAAATTCTTGAAGACAATTTGGCAGCTGCAGAAAAAAGTATTAGGACTTCTTTCACATGTCTTTTATAACTTACTGGTTTGAAAGGTGAGGGTTTTCTGGGGGTTTGGTTTTGGTTTTGTTTTTTTGCTTTGTTTCCACTTGAGAGATGGTATCGTGATACTCTTATATGTTGATAAATACAATTAACTTTGCATAGTGCAGTGCAGGATCCAATGTAGTTAACATATGCTAAACTTTACATTAAGATTCCTTTTGTGTCCTGGCATTGTCTTGTTTCTTGAAATGTATCTTTGTTTTCTCAGTCTTTTGAGGAGATTGAAAAAAGGAGCAGAATTTCACCCATGTGCAGAATTATCCACGTCTGGGAAAAAGATTACTTTCAGAATGCTTTCCAGGAAAAGAAAAACAGATGAGGAATAGTACTTTATTTATTTATTTACTTTTAGAATTTTCTTAAAGGGCAGATTTATAAGGCTCCATGTTAATGTCAGCTGTCAGAGATTGGGGAATGAATTTTCATACTCAGGTTTCATTCCTGTGACTAGTAAATCTGATTTCATGTAGCCTCTCCTTCTGTGTTAAATTATTTATACCCTGATTTTTTTAGCAGTAAGATTTTTATACATGAATATGCATATACATGAATATATATGTGTTCACATATGTACTATTTATATATAGTCCATATTTATATATGGACTTCTTTTTAGTCCATATATAAATATGGACTAAAAAGAATAAACTTAAAATGTATCTACTATATACACAAAAAAGAATGTTAGGAATGATTAAAGAGTCTTTTTTAAATGAGTTTTTCTTCCATGTTTTCTGCAACACATTCGGAAAATAATTTCCACCATTGTTTGTGTCTTTATACTTAAGGATAACTTTTGTTGAAAGGGTTGAAATCCTAGAAGATTCAATCCTAGAAGTATTTCAAAGACACGCTTTCAAGTCCAGAAGCTTTCAACAGGAGTATTTTGAACATAATCAATTGAAAAAGCAGGAATTCTGGTGATATTTTTGGAACAAAATCCAAAGTTTGCAACTTCATTGTTAACATAGGATTTAGAACTGAATTTTACCACTCCCATTCCCAGACAGGATAGCAAGCTTGAACAAATTGTAAAAATCCATTTATGTCTAAAGCAAAACCATATTCTGATTATTCCCCTTTGGATTTGCTATAAAAGATTATTTCTCTGGTGTCAGAAAAAACCTTTTCAGTTTTAGAGAACCAATGTGCATCCATTTTGGTTATGAATTTAGCTAAATTAGGCTAAAGCAGTATCTTTTTTTGATAAGACTACTAACCTTTAAACAACAGATATACATAATGCCTAATTTAGCTGAATGTTAGGAGGGCTTTCCATGCTCTACCATGTTCAGGTGTTTAAAGTGGGACATGTTTCAGTCCAAGAGTGGTAGAAGTGGTGAAATATTGGCTAACAGAGGAGCAGTGGAGACAGCAGTGAGAGGGAAGACCAGGCTGGCAAAAATCTTGGTGAAACATCTCAAGATCTGATACTGCAGTGAGGCTTATTTCATATTGCCATTGCTCAGCTTGCCAGAATTTGGAGGCACACACCTGAGATTGGGGTCCCTGGTGATGATCCTGAGTTCTGAAGTGAGAAAAATGGATGAGCTAGGGTAGTACAAAATGCAGGATTATGCCCCTCTGGACAAAAAAACCCAGAACTTTTTAGTATAAAGGTTCAGGTAACGTAACAATAGTGTGTTAGAGGATTCTGTTAGTCACCAATAAAATGTGGCTGTAGAAAATCTGATACTAAAATATATCAGGAGAGAGATTTGTTACAGAAATTGGGGAATATTTTTATGTACTCTCTGATATCTCATCTGAAATGCAGTCATCCGGCTTCAAGAAAGATGAATTCCAGATAGCAGAGAGGAAGAGGAAGGTTAGGGGGATGATCAGGAAAATAAATAACCTTCTTATGATGCTAAAAAGGCTCGAATCTATAATTGCATTGTGGTTTCATTTGCAGGAATCATTGCAGCCAATTCATTTTGCTTATCACTGTTGTGAACTGGTGACATTCTTCTTTCTTTCAGCTATGATATATTGGCTAAGGAATAGTAATTTCCAGTTCAAGGATGAACAAGTTTTTAAACAACTTTGATTGTTTACATGAGGTAATCTGACTGGACTCTAAAACACTTTAAAAAAAATCTTATTTTTTACCAAGGTAGAATTGTCAGTTTATGCTCAGCATCTTGTAACTTAAATGTTATATGACAGTTTAGTGTTATTTAGATGTCATACTCTGGTATTTCAACAATTTGAGTTGGTTTTGTGCACAAAAATATGTAGAGGTTCCTTTCTCCTTTCCCCTTAAAAATGTAATCTGTTTATCTTTTTATTAGAGTTTTGTTCATGTTTTCCTCACATTTGCTTTTTTGAGGAAACGAAGTGAAGGAAATGTTTCATTCTGAAAGAAAATATTTGAAATGTCCATTTTTAATTTTTTTTTTTGCTCAGTTGAACTTTTGCTTTGAGCTTTTGAATATGGGAAACTTCACAGGCTACCTGAGTAGGAATACACTGCACTTTCTAGGGGCATTGATGAGATTTTTTGCATAATCTTTATAATAATACTAACAGAAGTTGGTCTGCTCTGTGTATGCTGCACATCATATTGCAGGTTCCCTTCCAACCTGCTATTATAAATTATAATAGCAGTTCTTTATTGTTTATCAGAAATCTTAAAAATACTTGACAAGTTTCTGTGGGACAATTGTCATTATAGGACTATGGGTGTTTCCTTGGGAATTTTTGGAAGAGATCTTGCTCCTAAAGGTTTTTCCAGAAATTGCTCAAGTTTCCTCTTGTCCTGGCTCTACACTCCATCAAACTATTTATTTTTTGTGCCTTTGTGGCATGGTGCTCCTCTGGCTTCTTGCATAAAAACACTTTTCAAATGTGTTAACAAAATGTTGTTTTCTTGCAGCTAAATAGTTCCCTCACTTCCCCACTGATTGTTTCTGTTTCCTCATTATGATATAAAATAATAGTTTTATTTCTTCAGCATATTCTTCCTTGAATCAAGTAGATAAAAAAAGCCTCTGCAGGACTTAGAGGGTCTTGGAAATTACTTGAGAGAGCTGTGGGTGGAAGATTTTGTTGTGAAGAGCCAGACTTGGCCTGTGTTCAGCTCAGTTGAGGACACTTTATTCATTTAGTCCCCATATCTTGGCTCTCACTCTTGGTTCTTGGAAGTTGCATGGCTCTTTCTCTGAAAGTGGTTTTTGGGAGTTATTTCACTGCTGATTCTTTTCCTGAAAGCATCCCTTACATATCTGACAGTGTAAGACCATTGCTGTGATAGGGATTGTTTTCATATCTGACTTCACATGGCTTGTTTAGTGTCAAGGCTGTGAGGAAAGCAGCACTTATCAGTTTTGCTTTATCTTGCTCATGCAGATGCTATTCTGTCCTGAGGAACTTAGTCCCAGATGGAATATAATTGTGGTAAACTAGTAAACCTATAGCTTCCAGATGAACAATAAATAAATGCAAGATCAGATCTTGTCATGTCTCTGACTTTCTGCTAGATGATCTGGCAGACTGGATTCAGTAAAAATATTTGGCAAGGTAATCTCTGTTAGAAAGTTAGGCAGCCTGCAACTGAAACTTGTCTGATTTAATTACTGCATATCTTTTTATTTTAATTTACCATTTAACCTCTATTGATATCACTGTATTTATGAAAAGACTGAAATTGTTATTTTTATTTCCCTAGTTCTAATCTCATGCACTGTTTTGCAGTATTGTTTGGGTCCTATTACTTGCCTTAAACTGTTCAAACATTTAAAATATGAGGTGAAGGTCTATATTTCCTGTGATTATTGAAGTTCTTTAGAGTAAAATGCCTTCTCCAGTTCTACCTAAAATACCTAAAAAATGTTACTGCAAAGGTGAGGTAAGTAAGGAGTTACTAGTTTGGAATCTCAAACAGTCCTTTCAGTCTTTTGACAGAAGCCTCTCATGATCTAAGTAGCCTTTCCTTGTCTGGAATTCTTATCACAAGCCAGCACAATCTCTGGAAACTAGTTTGGAATTCTGTTTTCAGCATAAAGAAGGAAATATTTTTGCAGTGTCTAGGATGGCCAGAACAGTTGCACTTTTGTTTTAGTAGGAGAACAGTCTCCTTTTTGGTTGAGGTGCTTCATATTAAAAAAATATCAAGCCTTGCCATTTTAATAAATAAATTAATAGATGTGATAGATTATTTCACAGAGCAATTACTTAAAGGGCTCAGAATATCCCTGAATTTCATCCTGCTCACATATGCAGGGGAAATAAGCAGGAGGGCTGCCTTGCTTTGCCTTGCATGGCTCAAAAGCCAGAGCCAGTGGGAAAGTTCTGAGTTCTAGAAGGGCCCAGAGGACTGAAGGTTTGGCTCATGTCCATGAGGATGTCTCATGGAAGGAAGCAGACCTGTAAATCTGCCTGGTACTCAAGGTCCTTATCAAACCAGCTGATGTTTCCTGCTGTCCAGGAGATTATGGAGCCTGGCCTCTTGAGAGAGAGAGAGAGGACTTCACTCTCAGCTGTTGTATTTGGGAACTTTTAGAAGTGAATTTTTAATTGGAGGGATTACAAGTATTTGAGTCTTATTCCCTCTTGTGAAAAATGCAGCAGTTTTCAAAGAAATGGCTGTAACCTGGTTTCTGGGAGAATGTGAGCAGGAGAGATACAAGAGTCAAAATGTCATATTTAATGGAGAAAATGCTGTGTTGTATTCAAAATAAGCAATATATGTTTAGTGTATTATTTTAGCCTTCCCTCTGTTTGCCATATTCTTATGAATAAATGAAAATAGTGCCCAAGTTGTTTTATGTCACTCTGTGAGCTGGCTGTAGATTCTGGAAGATAAGTCTGTAGTTGAGCTGATTCCAGCTGGACCTGCTGCTGTGGGAATGTCTGATATTCCAGTAGCTGACACAACCAGGTGCTCCAGTTTCAGAACAGGGTGCATCAGGAGATTCTCCTCTGTGAGATGTGTCACTCAAAAGATGTGAAATTGAGAGAGAGGTTGAGGACACATCCCTAGAAGCCACAGCACAGGCTCTGTAGATCAGCTGGAGAGAGGTTTTACCTACAGGCACCTCCTTTATTCTGAGTAGGTTACAAACATAAATGTACTTTTTGAAAATCACACATTCATTGCTGTGTCAACTATTTTTAATTACTGAATCCTAGGAAAAAAAGTTAAACAGAAAAGCGGTTCAACTAAAAACTCTATTTTTACCATATTTCCAATTAATGGATATTTACTGATGATTCTTTCATGGAATTCTACACTTTTTTTTTTTCAGGAAGCAGTTAAACACATTGGCTTGACTTTAAAAAAGAACACCATGGCTTTCTAATTAACTTCCTATTAACCTGTTACAGTACAATAAAATTTGAATGTTACTGAAGACAGAAATTTTGAAAGTTAAAAGCTTCCAAGATTGGTAGTTTTGTAAATTGATTTTAAGTATTTTGAATTTATAACTATCATTATGTTGCTGAATAACATTGAATCTGGAATGACTGACTTCCTTTTGCAGTAATTCAAAGGTATTATGATAGCTATAGTTTTATAGTGAGCATAAAAACCAGTGAGGTAAATTCAATGAGGTAAGGTTAGTACTGGAAGTTTTATTAACAAAAACTGTAAGTATTAGCACATGAGTTACAGTTCCCATGTGTTTTCCAAAATTTGCTGGAACTAAACTGAATACTAAATTCTGAACTTTGGACTTGTTGCTTTAAAGCACTTAATTTTAGTGGGAAGAATAAGCAAGATATAAATTAGAATAAACCAGCTGCTAGGCAGCTGGCTGCATTGATAAGGTGCGGGGGTCAGAATTCCTTGTGGCATATGATGCTCCACAAGGACAAGCTTCCTACTGCCTGAAGGAGCCATTAATATGTTGTTTACAGTCTCTGGTTCAGCTGAAACCTTTCCTGGTGTGGTCTGACCCATCAGTTTACCAATTTTCTCTTTTAAAGAGCAGCATAATCTGGACTGCTGGATAAGAAGAATGTAAGAAAAAATAAAGATTGATTAGTACAGCTGCCAAAACTGTTGAGGATGGAGGCTGGGAAGTTTATGAAAATTGTTGGTGTCATCTTCAAGGATTGAGTAAAGTGGTTTTGAGGTGTTCTCCTGCCCTTGTACTGAAGGAGCTTGTGACAGGGATTCTGTCAGGGAAATGGCAGGAGTTTGTTCTCCTGATGGGAGCAGCTAACCCTGGCCTGTGTTAGCAAAACATCTCTGTTGCTCACTGTTTCCCTGGACTACAAAATCCTCCCTTTGTGTCAGTTCTTAAATACTGAAGTTGTAGAAATAAAACAGTAAACTAGATTATGCTTTAAAGAACATAAAGCCTGTAAACTATCAGCTGAGTTAAAATGTGAACTAGAGCAACTTAGAGCAGTAGAGGGGTGAGAATGTTGTTTGAGATAATGCCTGAAAGTGGAATTTTCTTCTGTGAAGTGAAAAAGCTAGCAAGCCTACTAGAGTTTCAATTTGGAACAGAGTGTAAAGGATATTAACTGTACAAAATTCAGGTGTCTGCAGCTTCAAAATGTTCTGCCTTTTCTGACTTGAATTTTACATACATCAGATGTTTTTAATAGAAATGAATGTATGGCTTGCCAGGTACAGCTGTTGCTTTGAAAAAGATAATCTTTATCACATCAGACTAAGAAATGAGGGACAAATATGATGAAGAGGTAGTTTTCATTATGTTTTATTATTTCAGAATAGGGGTTTTTTTAATGGCTCTGGAGGGTACAATTGGGATACATGATATCCTTTCTATACTTGTAGTTCAGTTCTCATATTTGCAAAAGGACCCATGTGAGAGTGTGCTGTCTGTACTAATAATTCAGTAGATCTGTATGGAAAATCAGAGTGACAGCTCTTTTATTCTTGGTTTAAATTGGTTTTCATACTAACAGCTTAGAACTTCCCCAAGATATATGTGGGTGCATAAACACAGGCACTAAGATCTTTAATAGAAATTCAGGTTTTGTTATTAACTGAAGATTTCCTCAAAAGATGGCTGCATAATATACTAAAAGAGCAAATAATAGCCCAGAAAATGCCTATAGGGCTGTGGAGCCTTTAGTGATGATGAGGAAGGGGGAGAAGGATGGTGCAGAAGGGGAGGAGCAGGATTCTTGGGCACAGTGTTGAATATTGGCTGCAGTGTGTGCAGGAACAGGGCTGGCTCAGGAGGGGATTAACACTGGGTTGCAGTTTTTCTCATTACCCCTGCTGTGGTACTGCAGCACCCTTAGGACTTCAGCAGGACCTTCAGGTTTAGTTTAAAAAAATACAGGCAAACATTTGCTTTAAATGTATCTATTTAGGATGGCAAAGTAAATAATTCTTCACAGTGAAACACAGTAGTGCTGCTTCATGTTTTACTTCCTCATAGAGCTCCTTAGCACTAAACCACTTTAATAAATGATATATATAATATGGCATCTAAGTTAAACAGTTAACAGTAAGGAACTTCAAGGAATAGACATCACTGCTGAAGCTGGTCATGAGTGGCGGGTGATGACAGGAAGATTAATAAAGTTTGACTTTAAATTTGGCAATTTTTGCCACTTACATGAACTCTTTTTTTCCAAAAGTATAACCCAATTCTAAAGTTTTTACAGTGTGTTGTATATTTCCTGAGCAAGTGACAGAGTTTATTGTATTAAATAGTAGAAATAAGTAGCTGCTGAGGAAAAAGAAGCTAGACAAAATTAAAAAGTAGTTTACTTGGAGAGAGGTCTTTAAAATACTTAATGTGTTAGCTATCAGATCTGGTTTTGCTTTATTTTTCTTGAATGTTATGGTGTTTTTCAGACTGCCAAGTTTTACTAGTAAATATACTGCAAGAGCTTGGAAAAAATAAGTGAAGTACTCTTAAAATTAGATAGTGTTGAGTGAAAAGCCAAAGAGAGAGGTTTTGTGTACCAGAAATCCTTATCCTTTCAAATATATATATATATACATATATATATATATCTGTTGCTGTAAAATGACCCGAATTTAATTTCCTTTCAAATCATATTTTAGATGCTTTACCTGGAAAAGAGGCAGTAACAAAATGGCAGACATTCCTCATGGTGTGCTACATGCTCCATCTAGAGTACTTCATTGTTGTGTTATTTTTGGGAGATGTGATTTCACAGTACCATTTCAGGGAAGAGACAATTTCTTACATTGGCAAATTGACCCTGGCCAAAAATGAAGTAGTATATTTTGCTTCTGGTTGTCCACAAGATGAGGACCTGACTTAACAGCATTTTGATTTTCTGCCATCTGGAGGTTCTTATTTGACTTATGAGATGATGTCATACACGCTTCGTGCTGAACAGATAGGGAAAGGTCGCCTGCAGTTCAGGCTGAGGTAGTTTTGTTTCCTATTGGGAGAAATGTAAAAGTCTCGGTTTGTGGTTGCTAGAGGCAAAAAGACAATTTTAGGGAAGGAGAAAATGACTGGCATAACTGATGTTCTCCTAAACCTCCACATGGCACTCCTGTGAATAGAAAATCAATCTGCACACCCAAGACCACCCACAGTATGAGTTGTCTGTTCCCTCTCCCAGGCTGGCTCTGGTCAGGGTTCTGCCTCCACTTTCAGAATGGCTCCTTGCTGTGAATGTTAGTTTGGGGATGATAGACTTATTCCATCAAAATACTTCATTGTGCAGGTGGGTTTTTGAATTAAAGGGCTCTGCTGTATCAGTCTCAAGGTGAGGAGCTGTAAGAAACTACATATGTGTTTGACAGATTTTTTTCTGCCACCCCAGGCTGTGGTGGACATACTGTGCTCTTTCCTTCCCAACTCTTGCACTGTCCTTGTGTGAATTGGTGTTGAAAGGATTAAGACTCTTTGGCTGTTTCTCAGTGCAATTGAAGCTGCACATTGGTTATGCTTTAAAGACTTTATTTGAAGCTAAAGCAGGATTTGAGTCTGAGAAGCTGGAGTGGACAGGAACTCTGCTCCTGTTTCTCACACAGGTTGTCACTGGGCATTCAGAGCCATTTGCTCATCCTCTGCACCCTCCTTGTGTGATCCCAAGTTTTATTGCCTAAAATCCCCCCCATTCCTCAGTTGAATTTAGAGAGCCTTGCTCACATGGTATGTGGGAAGAAATTTGTGAAGAAGAGTGAGAACTGTCTCCTTGGCCCTTGGGGCTGGGTCTGGATGGGCAGAGCATAAAGGATTATTGACTGAGACACTGCTGGGTTCAGCCAAGCAGGACTAGCTGCAAGAGACCTGTGGAAGCTGCTGAGTTATCCCAGCCACGGGGGAATGGTGTCAGAGCTCTGTTTGTCTGGGGATCCAATCACCTCCAGCTCCCTTGACTTGAAGCTTTAGACTCCTGCCTGGTGGCAGCTGGGAAATGAGCCTGGCAGTGGCTGATGGGGAGAGCTGCTTTTGGAGAGCTGCTCCGAGGTCCTGACGAGCTCCTCAGATGCAGCTGGAAGGCCCAGCGAAGGTTTCTGTGATTTGACTTCAGGGATTGCTTTCAGCTGTGAAGCAAAGAAGTGATTAAGTATAAAGAAGATGTGGTAATGAGATTCAGATGAGGTCTTTTATGTTTATAGAAAGAGGTCTGAAAGCTTACTGCTACTATTATTTCTTGTTTTCTAATTGAAAAAGTCATCTTTGAATCCCTCACTGCATGCTGCTTACAAACTGAGAGATCCTGTTACTGTAATATTGTAAAAATGTCTTAAAAATAAAATAAATCTAGTGGAATATAAATCTTTTTTCCAGTGTATAGAAAGGCAATGAGCCATTTTAAAAGCAGGAAGAACATGCATTTTGAGATCCAATAGATCATCTAAATTGGTCCCAAACCAAGTTTTAAAGTGGCATTGAAAATACTTTTGCTTTGAATAAATTTAATGTTACAAAACTCAGAATATACATAAATATAGATTTGATGATTGTTTAGCACTTTGATAGTATTCTGATTAACTAGAGAACAAATTGCTTAATAGAGGAGACCCTTTCTGACTGTTCCATCTGCAGAACTAAAAATGCTAAGCTTTCATTTATGCCCTTTCAGTTTCTTCCATCTAGTTTTTTTATTATGAATTAACCTTATGCATTTCTAGGAAATACAACTTTAAACTCTTGTTCTTTATTTTCTAAAATTTGTATGTTTGAAATTTGGATTAGTGAATCAAATATTTCTCACTTGCCTGACTGCCTGCAGTTGTCTTGTAGATGGAGAATTATTTTAAATTGCCACATCATACATTTTCAATCCAAAGCTTGACTTCTCAGTGGTGAGTCTTGCAGCCAAAGAAAGCCTGTGAGTCCACTTAATGTGAACACCTCATGGTCCAGAGGTGCAGAAAAAGCCTCTGTTCAAGGAAACTCTGTAACAATAAATGACTGCACTCCCTTTATCTTAGTTCTCTACTTCCCATGATGTTTATTAGCACTGACTGAATTTCATGGATATGTGTTTTCTTGTATTATTTTATTTGCAAATCAGCTTTCAATAATATGAAACTCACAGTGAAACAAAAAGTCTTGGTTTTCATAAACTTCATATATGATGAAATCTGTTCTTTTCTCTCAAATATTCCCCACCCCCCAGTATTTTATGCTGAGAGCTGCTCAGCAATTCATTTGTAGCTGCTTTTCTGAACCAGAATATGTAAACAGTGGAAGTGTTCCTGAAGGCACCAATACATAGCCAGTGTGATTCTTGTAGTAATGATGGTTAAAGCCAAACATATTCTCTTTCTTTAATGAGTTGAGATCTCTGCTATTTTATTACTGTTTGAATTGCATTAAGAGAATAACAAATTTGCATCCTTGAATATTTGCACAGCAAGAAATGAGAAAATCAAGGTTTCTTACACATTCTGGGCTGTTGGAATTCCTTTGTGTCGTAGATGCATGGTTTGTGGTAATTGGGGTGGGGCTGTGGCTGAGCCTCATCATCCCCAATGGGCACAGCTGTGAGCAGCGGGTGAGCAGCACTGAAGCAATGAGCCATGGAGTGCCCAGGGGCACTGAGCAACCACCAAAGGGAGCAGGGGGCACACAGGTGCAGGGCATCAACAGGAGGGGATAAAAGGCTGGGCTGAAGATGCTTGAAGCTTTCTTTGGTGTTGGTTGTGCCTCCACCATCTTCCTGACAAGTCTGGGTTTTGGTTTTTCTTCTTTTTAGTATTTTAACAAAACCTCACCAGTGATCTATGCAGAGCATTTTGCTTAGGAAAATCCTTGAATATCCCTTATTTTGTTTGATGGGGATTTGTGATTACTGTAGAGAAGTAGTCAGACCTGTTTGGTAAGAGACTTTTGAAATAAACACTGGAGAAAAGTGTAACAAGTAAAACAATGTCTTAGAGTTCAGTTTGGAAAATTACATAGAAGAGAAATAAAACATTTCTTAAGTGTGAATAAAAGAGTATTAGAAAAAAATATGCTAATGATTTCTATTGAACCCTAAATATGTTTGATTTACTTACTGTAGGTTGATGCCTTGCGGTTACGGTTAGAAGAAAAAGAAACCTTTCTGAATAAAAAAACAAAACAACTTCAAGACCTCACAGAAGAGAAGGGAACCCTTGCTGGAGAAATTCGAGATATGAAAGACATGTTGGAAGTAAAAGAAAGAAAAATTAATGTCCTTCAGAAAAAGGTAAGATCACTGATGAAAGGATAAGTTGTACAACTTTTGAGGTACATTTAAAGGAAATACTCCAGTTTCTTAAAGTGTATTACTATTAATATATTAAAAAAGATGCAGAGAGTCTGTAATAGTAAAATTTTCTAATAGAAAATATCTTGCTTTTATCTGTGGGTATATTTTTAATAGTATTATATAATATATATTATATCAGAAAAATATTAGATGCTACAGTTGTCACAAAATTGTTGGCGTTAAAGAAAAGTACTAAAAATCCTGATAAAACTTCTTATCCCTCAACATAAGGGATTCCAGTATCCTTATGAACACTGATTACTTCTCTTTCCAAATAATCTAAATAAAATGTGTGGGCCTGCTAAAGGATCAGGATACTGTGTTTTTAGTCTGAAGGACTTTCTTTTCTGGGTGGAGAGGAAGAGAATGGAAAAGGAACCTAAATTAAGTCAGTTATCTGCTTTCCTAATGGACTAAAGACATTAAGAAAGGCGGCTCTTCCAAACAGCCAAATTATCTTAATTCTAATTTTCCACAAATTTAACTAACTGCATTTACTCTCTTTGGAAGTGGGATTCAATCCATTGTAGTTTTCACCTGGGGGAGTGGGGAGGGAATTTCCTGTAGAGGCAGCTCTACAAGGGTTCTGCAGACAGCAGTAGAGTGTTCATTTCCAGATCCTTTTTCTCACACTCACTAAAACATTTATGCTACCAGGTGTGTACTGTTTGTGTCCTGTGTGTCACTGTTTACCATCTAGAGATGCACTTGTGACCATACAGAGAAATGGAGAAAAAGTTTCTGGCATCATCTATATTTTACTCTTCTCCCCTCCTTTTACAGCCACTCAAAGAATGTCTACTCCTCCTTTCTCTATTATTATGTAGGTGGTTCATGTTACTGTGGTTTTCCTCCAGGATTCATACAGGTTCACATGGTCTAGTTGTGCTTCTGTCTGCAGTTGCTTAAGTACCAAATTTAAAAAGCCAGGTTCTTATTTTCCAGAAGCTGAGAGGGCTGCTCTTTTTTTTACTGGGAAGTAAGGCCTATCAAAGCTGGAATATAAGTATACTCATCCACTTTAATCCTATTTCTGAATATTTGCCTTGTTAGCAGTGCTGATCGTGTAAAAGAAAGCAAGCAAACTTCAGGGCTTTTATGCTGAATGCCAACTAGTTTTGGACATTTCTCGAGCATTCTGAAGAATGGAATGCATCTTTTCTTATTGTTTGCATTCTAAAAAAATCCCAAACCCCTGAACAAACCAACAATTTACAATTTCTCTTGTACTTACATCTTGAGGAAATGGTTCAGTAAGAGGAATGTGTATTCAGTGATGAAATTTTTGTGATGAGTAGCTGTCACAGAGCTATCAGCACTATCTGTCATGGCTTTGTCCTCAGAAATCTGCAGAAAAACACTTTTCCTGTTTTTAAGAAATCATGGCCATTTTATTAGGGTGTGCAGATGGTTTTGCCTCTTTTGCACTTGCTTCTTAATGGACATAATCATTCTCAAACTGCTCTCTCTCCCCTCACTAGATCATGGAATAAAATATGCCATGGCCTCATGAGCTTTATTATACAAAGAGATAAATCCTGCTAATGGCTGGGTGGAAAATTGGAGCTAGTACTGAACTGATCTTTTTAAAACTGGAAGTAGCACTTCCAGTAGGATTTTCTGTCTTGGAGGTTTTTATTTCCTTTCATTAGGGGACTTGTGAAGTTTAGTTTTTCTGCTGTAGGCTGAAAACTGGGTTCACTTAGAGAAGGATGAATCTTGACGATTATTTTTTAAAGAAGCAAAAAGTATTACGTTTATAGCACAAAAGTTATGTGTAGATTTGCTTCTCTGAAGCATTCTTTATAACCACATTCTTCTAATGTGTAGATGCTGAAAAATACTAATGCCAGATTTTCATAATACCATTATTTTATTTATAGGAGGAGTATGTTGTATTTGGAAAATACGTTTTTAAAATTACCCTTAGGTCACATTTTCAGCTTGTGTTTCTCTTCCAGTATTCACTCACAGATCATTTGACTAAAGAGAAATTTGATTGAAATATTGTCCTGCTCTGCTCACCCCTCATTTGAGTAAATCTAGAGCATGATGCTTTAAATGATGCTTTCAGAGTTTACTTTTCATGTGCCTGGTGTACAGTTCTGAAGTAGAAAATACTGTATGTCACCAATGCAAACTCAGGCTTTTACATTCACCTGGAAAAAAAAAAAAAAAAGAGGAAAACAATCTCCTTGTCTGGCTAAGCCAAGTGTTCAGCTTCATTTTGGCAGTGCTTGTTAGATCATGGCTTCTCTTGTTTAGGGTCCTTGTCCTTGGCAGCAGATGAAATCTCATCTCTGGCTCACAATACTTGTATGCAGAAGGGAAGGTGTTCTGGGTAATTTTTTTTTTTCAAGAAGGTTTCTGGGCACTGGTGCCTTTAAGTTGTAGATGACTTTACCCTCAGCAGATGAAGTTGTGTCCCAGGCATTCATACCTTGGACAGTCCACGTGTTCTGGCAAAGGGAGCACAGGCAGATGGGTCATGTGTTAGTTCAGAAGTATGTTGGACTGTGTATAGTACTAATTCCTAGTACTATAATATTTGTTATTGCCGTATTTTTGAACAGGCCCTTTTCAGGGGTTTTCAGAGAGTGTAGCAGTGGATGCTGTGCTTTAAGAAAAAGATTGTCCAAAATACCTGTTTTCTTTCCAGTTTTGACAATATGCCTTTCTAATTGCAAGCATAACTAAGATAGAAAATGATTTAATCTATCCTAATTATACTTATTTTATCCTTTATTTTAATCTAATGATAATTTTATCTTCTACTCCTTTCTGGATTGCACATGACTTTTGCTTTCCTCCAGTTTTTGCTCATTGTGTGAACTTTTGGTCCCATCTTGCAGTATTGATTTCACTTTGGGATGGCTGCCAGACATGTCTGTGTTGAGCATTTAGAAACTTGTTCTCATTGTGCACATACATGTGGAGAATTCGGGAAGTGGAAAGCAGGATGGGCCATTTCAGTGATGCTCAGGAGGTGGAACAATGACTGGGCCTCACAGTGGATTGCCCTATGTTTACATACCCTCCCTCATCCAGGACTGCTCTGGTTCTGCTCACTCTCCTGAAAGCCCCTCTGAAGATGAAGGAAGTGCTTCTAGTTCTTCTGTGGTTCTGTCTGGACATCAGATTCTGACTGTAATATTTTAATGCTTGCCTCCATTTTCTTCTTTCTACTCAGGACCAAATTTTATACCCTTGTATTTTTGTTTACTTTTGATATGAGACTTGTGAATAACCAGTTGTGTTCCTGCCTTCAGTCGTTGATGCAAGATAGATGGCTACATCTCTCTGCACTCAGCCTGAAGTACCTCACTCAGCCTAAAATAACATTTGTTTTAATGGTTGTATTCAAGTAACTGAAGAAGGAAGAATTTGTGTATAGTGCCTAAAAATAATTCTGTCAGTAATAACCTGTAAGTGAGTAGGAAGGAATATGTAACTTGGAAACATGCAATTTCTAATCTGTGTTCCTTCTCTTATATGAATTATCTGCTGGATGGAAAAAAAATTACAAAGGAGATAAAACCAAACACTGAAAAACTCGCTTTGGAAAGGGGAGCAGCTCCTTCTCTTTTCTGGATAGCTGTCACACTGGGAGGGAAGGACAGGTTCTGTTGAGTGCTCCCTACCAAAGGCAGGGAAGAATCAAACCCAAAACAGCTGTGGTGAGGCCCATGGGAAGCCACAGAAATGAACACAGGGTAACATGATGCAGAAAAATTGATGGGCTAGATAAGGATCTGATGGTCCATTGTCCTTCTGTGCAGAGATTTGGGTGTTATTTTTGACCAAATTGAAAAACTGCTGCACTATTCAGTATAATTTGCAGGCTTAAGGGAGGCCCAGTACTGGAGCAGCATGTGTTTAGAGGATTTGGATCAAGGTAGATTGGCATGGAGTAATAATAAACTTATGTCAATGTCAGAGGTGCAATATTACTTAATATTTCTTTCTTTTAGAACCTTTGGCACCACTGTTCCATTTTAGTGCCAGTAAAGTTGGGTATGCTGTTTTAATAGCCTTGTTTAACCTGGCAAAGCTAGTCTTACACCTCATATCTGTCAGTTTAGCATGCAGAGGGGCAGACCTCAGAAATCTTTATGTATTTCTTACCAGAACGTTCCAGTTCTATGAATGTGGCCGAGTTGTAGGCTGGAGGGCAAAAGTGCTGAGCTGGATGACGTCCCTCTGCTCCCAAATTTCACCTTTGGTACAGTAGGGAGAAGTGGAGTGTTTTGTCCTCTAGGAATCTACAGATTCTTGAAAAACTCCAGTTACATACTCTGAAGTAGGAGTCTCAGTGATGAAAACAGTAGCTGTTGAGACAACAGCAGTGTACAGGATGTAGACCTGGATCGTATTAGGACAACAGCTTGTGGAAATTCTTTTGTGAGGACTATCATAAAAGAACACCAGCTAAAGGGGGCTAATATAATACTCTGCCTTGACTTGCTACATAACTTTTCATGTAAAATGTTACAGTTTCCATCTTTAATAGTTTAATCTTTGTGATTGATGAAGTGCTACATGACTAAGGGCCTTAACCTACCAGCTAATTAGCACTTGTAGGAAATGTCATAAAGTCTTAGTTCTCATGTAATAATTGCAATCTGTACCTGGAGTGGCTGGACCATGCATTTGAGGTGATATTGTCCAGTTTGTGTTAAACTGTTTTGCACAATTAATTGGATGCATTGCTGTTGGCTGTCTTCTTAAAAAAAGGAAATGTACATGTGGTCAGGTTAGGAGTGATTAGTGTAAACAAAGGAGTCCTGCTCTTGGGCTGAGAAATTTGCACCAGTATTATTGCTTGATGCAGGCTACAAGTAGAATGAGCAAGCCAATAGAAGATGCCTTTGGAATTTTTTTTTTCACAGCTTAATCAGCTGGGAGCATGTTTGCATATTTCCAGGAAGGGGTCAGGGCATGACAAAGGACATTTTTAATTGGCTATGTCAAATTCTATCAAAACACTGTAAATAGGCTGTTATGTGAGCTGGCATTTTGCAATCACAGATCAGAGATCTATTGTAATTCTGGAGTCAGATGATAAATTCTGAATGAGTTGTTCTGCAAATTGGAGCAATATTCTGACATAGAATTAGGTGTTGGAAAAAATATAATTAGGAAGTCTTTCTGGTGTGGCATAAAAGTTTTGATGTTGCAAAACTGCTATGGTGAGTATTAACTTTGTAATATTTAAGAATTGAATCTTTAATAGTATATGTCCATTTTAAGAGTACAGTGTTTAGTGTACTGAGGATAAAAAAATCGTACTTTGCTGGCTGCTAAGGCTTGTAGTTTTGCCAAATCATGGTATGTTTTTCAGAACAGTCTGAAAGTGAAATTGAAATAAGTATAGTCAATTGTTCATCCAGGGTGGTGGTGTTACTGATCCAAATACATTATCAGAAAAATGTGTCCTCAAGGATTCTGCACAATCAAATGCAACTTTGGGCCTGTTGGGTAACCACAAATCCCCTTTAAGCCTAACCAGAGCAACTGTTGGGATGCTTTCAACGTGTGAACAGACACTGAGAACAATGTCATTAAGATCAGAAGCAGGGATCATTTTCATTTTTCTTTAGCTTAATTTTCCATTCTTTGTAACACATTATGGTACTAAATTTTTACAGTTTATAAAAGATCACTAGAAATATGTGACCCAATATACATTCACTTAGTGAAGCCAGCCTGAATTTTCATCCAGTCTAAAACCATAGTTATGAGTCTAGGTCCTTGAACATTGAAATTCAGGATCGTTATAAACTTTTCCAGCCTTTGCTTGAACGGATTGTCCTTTCCAATGAATTTGGGACCCACTGAGGTTAGAAGTCCAGAATTTTGTTGTCCTCCCCTTCTCTGTGCTCCATGACCTACTTGCTGCTGTTCTTTTTCAAGCCTACACTTTAAAAGGAGAAGAGATGCATTACACACTTCTGCTTACTGGCCTATTTGAAAATAAGCACTTACCTCTGTAGGAGAAAATCACAAATTGCTCAAACAGAGTTTCATGAGTTAGGAAATTTAAAAACTTTAATGTGATGCCAGTTCTGTAAGCAGGGCAATTTTTGAGTATCAGGTGTATTGTAAGTCTCAAGTAAGTCTCAAGACTCTCAAGTAAGAAGAAATACTGACTGCAATTGTCTACACTACAATAATAAGTTATTGTAGATCAAGTTATGCTATCTGGTTTGGAGAGGATTCCTCAGATGATGAAGAGAATGGGATTGTTGAACCCTCAGGTTGTTCATAGCAGACACAAGTGCTCCTACACACAGTGTGACATCTGCAAAGTGGGACTGAGCCTAATGAGACACTTACATAAGGGTTTCACACTGCTGGTGTGACACTAGTGCTGCTGGGAGGGAAGGAAGCTGCCCTTCAGCTCTTAAATGTCAATACTAATTAACAAAGTTATCTTTAAATATGATATTAAGTTTTATTCATGCTGAGAAAACAGCCAACTCACGTGCTGGGAATTTTAAGCTGTGTGAAGAGTAATATTTTCTATTTAATAGAGTTGGGGAAAATTTCTTTTGAAGTGTGAAAGAGCTCAATTATGTGTAGTGTGACTGGGCAAAAGGGAAGGGGAAGTTGTCATGTTTTGGAGGTTCAGTAGACCATAAAAGAATTATTTAGGGAAATTGATGGCTACCTATATATCTGAAAAAGAATCAGGGAGAATCAGAATTGGTTAGGAGAAAAATATTTTTCTTGGAAGAAATGAAATTTCTCTCCAAAAAAATGTAATAGAAGTATACTAATTTGAATTAAAAATTATAAGAGAAAGTTTTATAAGTGTAATAGAATAATTTTACATGGAGGTATCCTGCTGTCATGACTCACTTAGAAGTTTTAGCTGCTGACTGAGAGTGTATTCATGTAATTCCCTGCTCTTGGAACTGCATCTTTGAGTGGCAGCCTGGCTATTTCCCCACTGTCTCAACATGACAGACTCAGCTGGTTTTGTACCTGCCAGCAGTTTAGCACTGAATCTTTGACAACTCATTGAAATGACACAAAATCAGATCCCCCAAGAAGCAGTGAGTGGAACAAAGTATTGCACAAGCCCAAAAGGCTTGTATGTCTTATTACATGCTGATGTTTTTCTTGGAAGCTTTCAAGGTCCGTGCTCCAGGTGAGTGATTTATGGCAGGGAGGAAGGAGGTTGGGTGGCTTCTCACCTTCAGTGACTGACAGAGACATTGATGAGGGGGATTCACAGGGATAGGCAAATCTCAAATCATAATTTTATGAAATGTTCCTTAGGAAAATCAATGAATCAGCTTGTTAATTATATGCAGTATTATGAGAAGACAGTTTTAAATCTGAAGTGACTCAGAAATGATACATTTTATGTATGATTTCATCTGAGATTTATTTATAGTCTGATGTGTGAAATATTCAGCAATACAGTGACTGAATAACATTAATCAGGATAAACCATTCTTGCCTCATCCTGAAATAAATAGATCCCACTGCCCTTGTTCACCTACTTGCTGGGGTAGGCAGTTACACTTGATCTTATATCTGGGAGTGAAAAAGAAACATTTCCTACTAAACATAAAAAGCAGAGTTATGCATTAGCAGTTGGGTTTTAGCATTTTTGTAGTATATTAAAACTCTACTCTTCTGTTGGCATGGAATCAACCACCCTAATTTACACATTGCTAGAGCTCCTTGATGTTGGCAGTTGTGCTTTGCTGGTGGTATTCCATTGCTGTTCCCCTGACTGAGCACTCTGGGACTAGAGATACTAATATCTCAGTAAACTGGGTATTTAATCACGTTTGGAGAAGCATCACCCTTCACCTTTGAGTGGAGCTGTTACTGGCTTTATGAAATCATGAAGTTCAAAGACTCAGGAGTATGCATGCAGATAAGTTTAATGGTAACAATAAATGAGAATTGTTATCTTCATACTTCTCCCTTTATATTATTGTTACCAGATGTGGCTGGAGCTAGTGGTGCCAATTTGGTCAGATTGCTTTGATAATTTTCTTGTTGCCAAGCAGTATGTATTTCTTGGTGGGAGAATCTGCAGTGGTATGTTTGAATATGAGTAGAATAAGTCCAGCTTTAGAATGGAATCTGAATCTAATTCACTTCCTTCTAACACACTTGACCTTAATTTTTAACGCCCAGCCAGGCACAGTGCTGAGATCAAAGTGAAACAAAGAGGAGAGAGTAAAGCAATTCTTGGGAAGTAAAAAATAAAAATGGCATAACATTGGGTAATCTTTCATATATGACAGAAATATTTGCCTTATTTACCGTTCACTTAAGAATAAATCTGCAGTAAATTTGCTAAAGGTAATTATGCCAGAAACCCCCCTTCACAGGGAGAAAAATCAGGCCCACTACATTTATTGCCTAAGAGATACCTTAATTTGACAGCAGAAATCTGCATCAATGTCCCCAGAAAGGCACAGAGTCGTTTATTGCTCTGTGCTTGACCCCATGCCAAAGTGACTGTACACCATGGGAACCTCTGCATGCTCCTCTCTGTGGAGCCTTCTGCTGATCTTGAGGGGGAGAAGCTGCTAAAAGTCCACAGGAATCTGTCAAGTTTTCATCTTAAAGCTTGTTGACAGGATAAGGAGGGTGTTAAAGCATAATTTAAATTTGAGTGAAGTACCTGCTGTGTCCTATCCTGAATTCTTCATTCATGGTTAAGTCTGAATATTTTGTTGTGGCTGTCATGGGAACCATAAATAGTTGATTTCAATGTTTATTTAATATAAATCCATGACTTTTGAGATTCTTTGCATGTTGGGAGGATAGTAAACAGTTGATCAAATGCGAAGAACTTCAAAGTACAGAATTAGAATATAGTAATAGAAAACAGGAGTTTGTTAATTTAGTTGCAAAAGAGGTCACCCCTGTAAATGATCCTTGGGAGCTTGTCTTGTTGTGTTAGAATTACAATAATTAGATTTACAGTAATTTCTTCCATGACATTTTGTGTTCATCAGTTCTCATTGTTTGCTCACTTTAACTGTTACTGATTTCTATGCATGTCCATTTATGAAATGTAATATAATTCATCCTCTGTCTTGAAATTTTTGGGTTGCAACACTTTCCATGAATCCTTATAAATCCTCTCCTTGGGGGAGGGGGAAGAAGATACCTCCATGGACAGGGAGCACTTTGCTGTCTCTGTTCTCTAGCATTGAACTTGTAGCATCATTCAATCCAGACTGTCAGTGGTATCTGATATCTGAATGGGAGACACTGAAAATGGAGCTGCTATCAGACTATTGCAGCTTCCATGGTTTTTTTTTTTTCTTTGCTAAGTGATGCTCAAGTTTTTTGGAGAATTTTACAGTTAAAATTATGTGCACGTTCTTGAAGAGAAAGCCTGACAAAAATGGATTGGTAATAATTCTCTTGCTTGCAGAAGTAAAGAGATAGTCAATCTGTGTAATATATTGATACAGCCTGTAATACATTGATTTAGACATCATCTCTAAAGAACTTCGAAGTCCTTCTTCTCAACTTGAAGCTCCTCACTCGCCCCTCTTGTGAGGGTTTTATCCAGTGTCAAACCCCACCATGCAGAGGGGTACATGGCTCACAGAGTGAACATGAAGCTCCGTGGGAGAGAGCTGCATCTGACAGCTGCTGAAACTTCTCGTTGTCCAGCAAAGAAACATAAATCAGAGGAAAAATAAAAGACATATTTTGGTATAGGATGTCAGTGTCACTGACATTGCAGCAGCAGGTTACCTTCAAATGCATCTTCAGGATTTTCCTGTAGTTGCAAAAGGGACAGTGAGTGTTCATAGACCCTTTCATCAAAGCTTTTACAATAAATTAAAAAAAATGGGAGGAAGCAAAATGGATAAGGATGAATAAATTGATTTACAAATTGTAGGCATCAAAGTCCTAATGAAAACTGATTCAGAGAGAAAAGTATTTCTATCATAGGTTAAATTTATAAAAAGTTTCCTTTATTTTTGTGTAGTTGATGGTATTAGAGTGAGGCTAAGTTTCACATACCAACCTGCTGGTTTGAGGCAATACAAGATAAAGGAAATTCAATCATTTTACTTTTTAAAAGACATTTTTCATACCAAAAGCAAACTATCTTAAACACAAAACCATATCAGATTACAGATTACTTCCTATTCAGACATTTCCATAAAAGCATTGCTGTCTTACCTTTTCTGCTCTAGAGAAACTAAACTGTTCAGCAGATGTTGATTAAAGACATCCAAGTTGATGCGTTTAACATTTCAGTTTAAGTTTAGTGGTGCTTTGATAGTTTATATGTCTAAAGACTGTGCCTGGCCTGCAGTAACTAATGGTGAAACTCAATCTGTGCATTGTCTTTGGTGCAGCTATAGTGAGAATATTAAATTACATCTCATAGTAACAAGAATCTGAGTTCTCTGATGAACCTTTTGAACACTTCAACTCTTAATGGGTCTAAACCTATGTACATTGACCATATGTTAATTTAGAATGATTTAGAAAAGGCATCTCTAAATAAGGGGGCAGGGATCTGTTATCCTTCTGCAAAAGCTTTCCTTTCATGTAAATGTATTCCACCATCTCTTATATGTGAATATAGATGGTTTCTGTAACCAAGGAGCTAAAAGGAAACTTTCCAATTGGAAGAATATTATTATTTCTGATTAATTGCTGCCTAACCACTTCAGCTTTGCTGCTCTGGGGTTTTTTCCTACTTTTTACCACTGGTACTTCAGGAAACTCATATAAAATGATACCATGTGAAACTGGATTCTCCATTACAATGTTTTAAATGTGATTTTGAAGGCCAGGGTGTTCTTATAGTAGAAATAAACATAGCTGTATTAAATTCCTATATCCATTATTTATACTAGTGAGGGGACAGGGCTGTTATTTTTACTTTCAATGTAAATTTTTTTGCTATTACAAATTTAAAAAAAAATTGTTAATCTAAAATTAATTTCAATTTTTAGGGCATCCCTCCTCCCTTTTCAACCTTTCTGCCCCTTTATGTCTTAATTTGAGAATAAAGTAGTCTAAAGTTTAATACTTTTCGTCTGTTGATGATGTATTATATTATTAAGTCCAATATTTTATAAGAAAACTGGAAAATAGAGAATATGGGAAACCTCAAGAAAATTTGTAAGCGCGTGGAAAGAGATACGTAATTAAGGACTAAATAGGATTGAGCAGTTTTAAAGGACCATAATTGCAATGTTTTTCCCTTCAGGTGTAAAATATCTGTTATTTACAGATATAAGTTCTATGCAATTAATTTATTGTTTCAAATCAGGAGCAGTATGCATATCTGAAAGCTTCTCAATTAATGTAATATCCTGGGATTTCTCTGAAACAATCAAGTACAACTAACATGATCTGTTGAGTGAATTATCTGTCTGTACTTTTGAAGTCTTTGTACCAAATATGTTTAATATTGTCACATAGTTCTGTGTGAAAGGGATGTTGTAAGACTGTTCATATAAGGAGATGAAATTATGGTTATAATGTAATTAAAGGCCAGATCTTCTGACAGAATTAGTTGTAGCATGTTGGGATTAGGCATTTGCTATTTTTGGAATTGTGTGTGATTTGAGTTACACTGTCCTTTGCCTTTGGAACAGTGTGATGATGTTTGAATGTGCATTTATTTTGCTTTTGTCTAGACTCTTGTATCTTTTATAGCTTTGCATTGGAATCAAAACTACAGGAGTTGTTTAAATGGGAAATGTATTGAGTTTCAAATTCAAACCTTACAAAGCATGTTAAATATCTCTTTAAACTTTCCAGGAAAGGAAATAAAAGTATTCTTTTCTTTCACTCAGGCTGGTGATTTAAAGAGTAACCTTAAGCCATCAATAGAAATATACAGTGGTGTTAGTAAAAATAAAACAGATATTTTTAAAGTATTACAGTGCACATGTGCATAAACTGAAATATGAAAAATAGGCAAGAAAAACTGGGATACTGCAAATTATGATAGTTTAAATTTGGTGTCGATTCCTTAACTGGATTGCTAACATCAAGTATATGTATTTTAGTGGAGCAGTGACTTTCTAGATTTGAAATATTTTATTATAAATCATAATTCTGGATTGAATAGGAAAAAATAATATAAGAGAGGAAGAATACAAGTGAAAAAAATACTTAAGGTAATAAAAAAATTATTGGAGTTGATTGAAGAGTGATCAAAAAGAAGAAAAGCCACTGCAGTTGAGAGGGATTTATTTGGAGTGAGAATGACTTTTATCTCATATATAACTTTATTCAGCATTTTCATTTAGAAAATATTCTTCACTGTTTCAGTTAGGGGAGAAAAAAAAATCCCAAACATCTTTGAAAGCAGATGAAGAAAAGGAGATGATGACTAGCCAAAAAGAAATTGGAGTGTTAATGCCAAGAGGCTGAAAGCAATGATTAATACAGTTTTGAAAAGTATTTCAGATGGGATGTGGTAGTGAAAATTGCCAATATTCTGTCTGCAGAAATAATGGCTAGTGGAGCAAAAGATAACTGCTCTCTAAATGGCTTTTGTGTCATCCTACCTGAAAAACCATGTGTGATTTCAGACATCTTGTGGTCAAAAGAAGGATGGAAATATGGAAGTGTCAGACAAGAAGAATGGTCAAAACCTGTTGGGTTTGGGTATCTGTCTAAAGTCAGTAGAGCTTAGTTTTTTATTTCAACATTCTGAAGGTATAAATATCACAAATGAGGATAAATTATTTTGGACAGTGTAAATCTTAGAAAATGAGTAGCATGAAATCAGATTGACAAGGTCATCTATTAAGTGATTGGATAGCCTTCAAATGGGAAAGGAAATTCAATTATCATAGGTTTTTCATTGTGGGTAACATAGGCAGTCCTGGAAAGGATCTTAGGGTATTACAGTATGTTCCACTGCCCACAAGCAGGATTTGAAGGAGATTCTTATGGTGAATGAAAACAATTTTTTCTCTAGGGATTAAGTCAGACTTCGAGTCTTTCCACATCACAACCTGCTCAACCTTTTCACTTTGAAATGAAGCAGTTTGTAAGGTTTCTGCCTGTTATTCAGGACTCAAGGTTATGGCTCTTTTCTGTAATGGAAATCTTTTTTTCTGGATGTCTCTCTGTTTTCCTATCTTAATAATTTTCTTAAAGATGAAATGACTAAAGTCATTATAAAATGACTATATTGCTCTTTAATAACTGTATTTATTTTAATAACACGTTATAAGGTGAAATAATTTAAATTAAAAGAAAGGTAATATGCTTTTTAGTGTTTTCCTTGTAATACTTTGGATATCCAAAAGAAATCTGCTTTCAGAACAGACTGATCATCTATTTCCCAACTTATGTTCTTCCTTTTCTATTACATCTATTTCCCTTTATATATTTCTGTATTGTAAAGCACAGCACACACCACACACCTTTTGTTACTCCCTGTTCTTGTCCAGCCTTTTGATTTCTCTGTGTTCATTGCTCTGGAAAAGTTCCCAAGCTACTGTTGAACTGGCTTCTGCTCTCTTTCTGCAGCCTCTTGAGGTGCCTATTCTTACTCTATTTCTTTTGTAGCTTTCCTTTTCAGTGTTCCCTGTTGCCCAACACTTGTCTGTACAACTTGTCAGATGTCTCTGCCTTCTCACCATCTGTTAACTTTTATATGATATGTGCTGTAACTTTTCAATCTGGACAGAGGCCCCCGAGTCTTCCCAGTTGATACAGACATAGCAGGAATGACAAGATACACACTGAAAATCACATTCAACTTCAGTGATCTGTATTCAAAATACAAATAGTAGGAATGACAAGATACACCAGAAAATCACTTTCAACTTCAATGATCTGTACTAAAAGTATAGAATACCGAAGCAGCTTTCTGTTTTTCCTCCATGTGAATTTACATTACAGTCTATTAAGGTAGATGTACTTCTCTCACTGGCATATGACATAGTGTAATAGTTTTTCATACAAAATAGTCTTTAAAAATTTTGGTGTAAGCCAACGTAGCCTATTTTATAGGGATATACACCAAATAGTACAAAACTGGCCATGAGTAGAATATCACCAGATGTTTTCAAGCAGCAGGAGGGTAGTATTTTTCATGGTTAACTTTGACTAGTAGTCAGGTGCTCTCAGTGTGCAAATTGGGCTAGACTTCAAAAAATTTCAGTAATCAGCTTGTAACTCATAAAATACTGTGAGATGTAGGTACCCAACCATCCCAGCTTGAAAATCTGGCCCTCATATATGCAGACAGACTTTACAAGAAGCATTAGCTTAAGAATGAATGTCTGCATTCTCTTGTCATAAATGGAATTATGTGTTAGTTTATTTTGTATTTCTTTATATACTATCTGGAAAATACCTATTGCATTCTAAATTACATCACAGTAAATACATACAATGAGAGCAAAAGCTTTTCAATGGATGCCTCACAAGATTGTGAGTCCTGCTTAGAAGAGTCCAAGAGTCAAGCTGTTTTGTTCAGAGTATTTATTGGCCCCTGAGGAGAAGGAGACAGAGACTGAGTATTTCCAGATACACAAGTGGATATTATCAGCCCAGGCTTCTTTTGGCTAGCTTCCTGGGGAAGGTTAATTTTAGCGTTAAGTTCCAGCTCTTTCTCAGCTTGAGTCTGGCAACAGAAGCCAAGCTCTGAGTCCAGGAGCTCCTTTCTGTGTGACAGCCTTCTCCTCTCTTGGCTGGTTTGCCCACTGACCTGCTTTTATAGCCCTGTAAAAGTATCAGCTGACTTGAGGGCAGAGCTCTTCCCTAAGCAGCCCTGGGGGAGTTTTCTTCTGCTGTCTGTATGAAAATTCAGCACACACCTCTTTTTTCTTAATGCTTGTTGATTCCTCTGAATCCTTCCTGTACCTGTACTTTGAATCCTGTATTATGGAAGGATCTAGAGTCTTACAGTAAGTAAAAGTGGATAAATTATTTCCTTCAGTGACTACACAATAAAACAAACATACATGCTTGTTTTGGAAGAAGAATAGGAAAAGATAGGTACCACTTTTGATCTCCAATTTTAGTTGCATTTGCTTCTATTTATTGATGCAATAGGATGCTCTCAGTTTCCATGTGTACATGAGACAGTAGATTGATGTTTCCAATTATGAAATAAAGGCAAATTTTTAAAAGTCACACATAATAGGTACTGACCAAAGAATATTACTGCATATTCCAGTAAATGATATACATTTTTCCCTACTGATCCACAGGTCATAGATTCTTTTCCTTCTTTTCATATATTCTTTTTCCTCTCTCTGAAATTATTTGGTGTATGTATTTTCTATTTAGGTAAATAACACAAGAATATAAAGCTAAAAAGTATTATTGAACCATGATTACTGCTGTAATCTGGAGCAAGTAAAATGCTGCTGTATTACTTCAATTTGGAAAGTATAAATTTGCAAGGTAGTAATAGGAAGGCACTTTGGAAATATTTTAAATTGAGAACATATTACTAATAGGCAGCTATCAGGAAGAAATGTTATTCTTTTGAGACATAACCAAGCACTTTCGTGGATATTGGATCTGTTTGTGGAATCCAAGAGTATTTTATCATGTCATTATAAGATTAACAAGTTTTTTTCCAGTTACAGGCAAAAGATCAGTACAAATCTTACACTTTAATGAACATATTCAGCTGCGAGCAGCAACCGCCTATTTTATAATAGTTTAAGTAGTTTTGTATTATGGGACAATTTTTTAACATAAAATTTATTTCAATTTTTGGAATCTCAAAGTATCTGATACTTTGCTTTTGAAGGAATATTCCTAGTTAATGCTTGTCCATCTACTTAAAATGAAGAACAAGTGAAAGTTACTGGCACTGGTTGAGGAAGCACTTTTGGGGCAGTCTCTTTCAAGCCCAAAGGCATTCTGCAGTGTCAAACTGTTGAAGCAGAAATTCTCCTTCAGTGGGGCTCATTTTATTATTGGAAGTTCTACTTAAACAAAGAATTGCATTTAGGTAGTATCATGACTCTAAGGAAAATTTCCCCTCTCACTCCATAGGCTGAAACTCTAAATAGCAGCTGTAGAGCATGTTAATTTTCAAATATTGTGCCTGATATGATATTCAATAACTGTACCATTAATAACTTTTTACCATTTGGTAAAAAAATTTGCTAAAAATCAATCTCTATATTGTCTACTATTACTACTCAGACAGTAATATTCTTACAGTCATGGTAAAGTATTTTCATTTTTTTTTCGTTGTTTCATCACAAATTAATCATGAACGCATTCACAGACACCAGAAGGAGATGTTGGGATGTCTGTAGACATCTGTTTTGCTGAGTCATTACCAAAGTTGGTTTCATGTTCTGGGACATCCTGAGATGTTTCTGAAAAGGACCATATGAGCCAGAACATTTACCATGAGTCTTACTAATAAAAATAAATTATGTGTAAGTAGCCATTTAGTTTTATGTTTGAACTATGCCTGTTTTTTCTGTTTTGATTAATAGTTACATTACTTTTGTCTTTAGCTTCTGCCTTATAGACAGAGATAGCAAAAGTCTGAAAATGAATACTAAGTTTTAAAGTAGTCATAGATAGTGCTCATGTCAGATGAGTGCTGCTTATTAAATCCCTTTTTCTTGTTTAAAGTAGATTGTAACAGTACTTGGAAAATTGTTTAGTAGGATTTAATTTCCTAAAATACAAAGATTTTTTTGTAATTAATGGAAATGATACATACAAAAGTTCTGTCTTCTCTCCTAGGTTTCAATTTTAAATTTATATAAAACTAAACTTCTGTTATTGATTTACTTCACTGGAATTGACATAGTCTGTGCTTCAATATGAAACAAATCTTGAAGACTTCTGCCTATAGAAATTTAGAATAGAGCAAAATGAACTTTTGGAGTAAAAAACCCCATTGTTACAAAGTACTTGTTGTCTGAGATATTTAAACTCAAATAGAGAGAAGAGAGGGAAATACTTGCTGCTTTATGGTTTCATTAGCTGGGACCAAGAAGTCTTAGATAATGTCTCTCTTCCAGGTTCTTAAATTCTCTTATACTTTAATGATTATCTCTGAAGGCAAATTGTTACAGCATGGAACATTTTCTTTGATTGTATAATTTTCTTGCAAGTTCCATAGTGCAGAACCTTAGTTTTGACAATGAAAGGAGTTTTCTTTTGTGAACTTGGGTTACTGGAGACTTGTAAAGCCTGTCTGGGGGTGAGATTTAATTTAATCCCTTGAGTATTTAATAAGCATTCCTGAGACTGTCGCCAAAAGGTGACAAGATTAGCACTTGAGGTTTATTGACAGGATGCCTCATAGGAAAGACATTTATCTGTAAGGGTATTGTTTTAAAAGAAGGAATAAAGTCTGGGTTAAGCCCTGGGAATATACACACTTTCTGAAGTGCAGAAAGAATAGAGTACTTTCTTTTCATCCTGGCACAGGGAATAGCAGTTTACAGGGGTAAGAAATAGATGTTGACAAAACTTCACAGTAACTAGTTTCCTATGGGAAAAAATAAGAACTTGAGGATTAAGATGGTCTTGAAGACTTTGCCACAAACTGAATTCAGGCATGCTCAGAAGTCATTATTCAGTAATAGAATTGTATTCTTACATAAATGCTTGTACCCAAATAGATTCGTGTGTTGGAGAATGACATAGGTTACCAGAGGGTTTGTTGTTTCTGGATTTAAAAATCTCAGGAAAAACTAAATCATATCTTGTGCTCCAAGATTTTAGCATGTGAGACCTCTCAATCTGTTTGTCTCCTGTAATCTTGTTGAGAGAACTCTGTGATTAACTGGTCACAAAGTCTTGTCTGCATCAGTAGGTCTTGGCTAATCCTGTGCCCATCCCAAAGAACAAATACTCTGTGGTACTGATTCTGCTTTAGCATACCCCAGTGTGGTCCTGTTCCCATCAAAGTATTTCCTTCAGGTTTATATAGCACAAATAGAAGAATAATTAGATCCTTGCCTCTTATTTTATCTATGGAGTATGTATTGAGTGACTTATTTTAAAGCAGTTGTGATTCAATGGGGATGTTTTTAATTTGCTGCCTGTTCTCTTTTACCTCTGAGGAAAGAATTTTGTAAATACTGAATAATTTTAGAACATGTTTTCCTGGTTAAGGGTTGGCTCATATTTTCAATTAGTTTTAAGAGGAAGGAAATCGTGTAAATGCTGTGGAATTCAGATAAGCACTGTGCATAGGAAATAAGTACTTTAATTTAGGGTGCCTAGAATTGGTAGGTCAAGCTGATGATAGTAAAGGAGCAGATCTTAACTTTGTTTCAAAGACCATGTAATCAATATTCACTCTCCTGTTTTATTTCCCTTTTACTTGAGAATTTGTTTTGGTGAAGCTGAAATGTGCAATTGCTTAAGTATTCCACTGGGTGTCATGAGGCAGTTGTTGGAATCATTAATACTTGGATGAAGTAAAGAAAGAAACATAGTGTGCAGTCCTCTGAATGCCAGTTAATGTAATTTTAGATGTGACTAATACACATGCCATAAAATAAAAAGTTCTTAACTCATTAACACGTGTATCATGTTTCTGTATCTGTATAAAATATACACACGGAGAAAAATATTGCAAGAGGTCATTCACAAGAGTAAGCTATTCCATGTCAGGTCTTCCCAAAAAGACCTTTCTATATATTCCTTAGTATTTTATAGTTTACACAGCAAGTGGAATCTTTGGCTCATAGCAGTAATCTGATATACCAAGTGATGTATATATTAAAAAAAAAAGAAAAAGAAAAAAAGGTACAAGACTTGTATTTGACATACTATAAAGAATTTCTAATTGAATTGTGCTCCTTCAAATTTACTTTCAAATTTTGTTTTAATTTTTATTTAAATTCTTTTAAAATTTAATTTTTTGGAAACACACTTTATGCAGTGCACACAGCTGTACTGTGGATTTTATGACTTGTTAATTGTAGATATATATGATGTCAAAACTTCAGGATTTTTTCTCCCACACTTGTATAATGTATTAGGAGAATTTTTTTACCTAGGTGTGCCCCAAATTAAAGTGTATTTGATTATGGTGATATGTTCTTGCATATGGAGATCAAATTTTTATTGACGTAACTGTTGATTTCTGCAGAGCTGCACATGCATTGAATTCAACTTCAGGTTTGTAAAGAAATCTTTAAAGTAACTGTAAAAGCTTCTGCTTCTCTTAAAATCTGAGTTGCTTTAAAGGGAAAGATATTGGCTATGTGAAAAAAAAATCATTATAAAATGAACTGGAAAACTGAATTCGTTTCAGTAGCAAGAGAACGTGATCCAAACTGAAAAAATCACTGATGAAAGTAAGAGTTTAAATATCTGTTGACAGTAATAATTTGTCTTATGTTGACAATGTATTTAAAACCAGTTTTGAGCAAATGATACTTCATGGATTTTGTCATATTTTCTTATATTATCTCAAGTGGCATACTAAAATAACAGACCAGTTAATTTTCTTGTTACTATTTATTTGTATGAAGTCTTAAGTAACAAATCTTGGGTTTGTGCCAGTTGGTGCATAATAATGAGTGGCACTGAGGGTGCAGGATGGAGGGAGGGGAATTCTTCCAACAGACAATTAATGAAATTTTACACATCTGACACAACACACACCACACACACCCCCCTGCATTCTGCCCAGAGGACACAGTGCCTTACAGCCACAGAAGGGGATTGCCATCACAATAAGCAGCTGAGTGCTTTTATTCACATTTGCTTCCTAAGTCCACATTGCTTTGTGGACAACTTCTTGTGCAAAACCCTTGTGGTTTAACTCTTCCTGAATTAACCACTATAAATCATGACAGTGTGCTTGTAGGTACTTGAGCAATATGTTCAAATACTTTCTAGATGAGGAACCAGTTTTATTTAAAGAAATTAAATATCCAAAATAGAGTGACATACTTGAAATATTCATGGAGGTGAAGAAAGTGAATGGAAGTGGTGCCCCTTGAGATTTTTTTGTTTGGTTGTTTGTGGGTTTGGCCTTTTTAAAAATAAACATCCTCATGTCTGCCCAGCTTAGTTTTACTTACAGCAAGGCATCATGGAAGAAGAGATTTTTAGATAGGCAGGTTATAATCTTTCTTCCTCATTTTAAGGCTCACTCAAATTGGTTTGCCTCACCCTTTTTTTGTCCTTCTTATTGAACTAGAATAATCTAAAGGGGTAATTCCAGACATACTTTGAATTACTGAGATAATGCACTACCTTAGAGTGATTAATATCAGAAAATATTTAAATAATAAAATACCTGACTGCAGTGAGATTTTCCCTTTATTTTGTTTGAAAATTATACTGCTTCAGCAAAAGAAAACAAAATAGAGATGACTGAAGTTTAAAACTGTTGATGATATTAGCAGTTACACACCTGGCAGTATAATGGGGCATGTGTATCATATGTGTGATGTGTATGCACTCAGCATTGGAACATTATGACAAGGTCAATGATTAGTGTAATGTTTTTTTTTACAGATTGAAAATCTACAGGAGCAACTTAGGGACAAAGACAAACAACTAACTAATCTAAAAGACAGAGTGAAGTCGCTGCAGACGGATTCCAGTAATACAGACACAGCACTGGCAACCTTAGAGGAAGCCCTATCAGAAAAGGTAAAGTTTTCTCTTGAAAACCTTTGTGTGCTGTTCTTGTGGTGAAGTGTGTGCAGAAAATGTGCTTCTAAGTTGGCCTGACAGCTCTCCCAAAGGCTGGGGGCCTTGTCAGGGAAGCAGGTGGCCCTGTTGTGGTAGGATGAGCAGGAATGACTGTCAGGGGATGAACTGACACAGAACTTGGAGGGGAACTAGTGATGTCCTTTGAATGCTTATGGAGAAAATGGCCCAGGACATGGGAAGATTTTGCCTTTGTCGATGAGGTGAGTGGTTATTCCCTGAAAGAACTGAAAGGCACTGGACACCTGACTTTAAGAAGGTAGACTTTTAGGCATTTTTCTGTCTTTGTGATCTTGACTATCCTGTTATTTTTCCCATTAACAGTTGGCTGTACCAACTGTTACCTTGGCTTGCCCTGAGCACTATTGGCTTCCTACACTTCATTTTTAAGGGAAATTGCTTCATTAAAAAAAAATATTGAGCATTCCTTTTTTTTTTCTTTTACGAGCTCTATGCCTTTATTTTGAAAATACCTAGGAGAAGGGATAAATCTGGACTGTTTAAATGAGTGGCAACATTCCTACCAGTTTCAGTGAGGTCAAGTTTTTTCTTTCAGTTTACTTTGAATACGAGGTAATGCAAGTGAATTTATATGCCAAAAAATTAGTACAAATTCCCACATTTTTCTGCTCACAGATCTTAATATATACTAGTTAAATGTGAACAGTAAAGTAATATGTGCCATTCTGCAGTGTGTAATCCTATGAAGGTATTTATGACTGAATATGACTTGAAAATGCTGCAGTTGTGTTGGCACTGACACATACAATGTTAATGTCAGATTTTTTTTATTTCTTGTGTGTTTAATTGATTTTCTTGCATTTGCTTGGTCAACAACAGTGAAAAAAGTTCTTATTGGTATTGATTCATGTGGATAAGCATTTATTTATACAAAAAAATTATACATTTCTGTAACCTTTCACTGCTAATCTCAACACAGTGTTCACCAATTTCACAGCATGTTAATAAAAAGTGACAGAAAGTACTTTTTAATCTGTTTTCTCTCTTGTAAACTATATTTTCTGGATTATTCACTTTCCCAAAATGCCCATAGAGGCAGCTGAGGATTTTTTAAAACAGTCCTTTGGGAAGCAGAGTGACTTGCATAGAGTAGGAGACTTGCATAGGAGTAGGGGGCAAGCACCACTGCCGAGTTAGGATTCAGATTAGCTTTGAACCATGGGGTGCTTGGTCTGAGAGCATGAGCCACAATGAGGAGAAAGTTTCCAAGGTAAATGCATCTCTCTGTAGGATTTTGATTGCTGTATAGGGAAATCACCCTCAATTTCTTTTCCATTGAGAGTCCCTTGAAGGCCACACTTGGAAGGGCAGATTTTTAGAAGTCAAGGGTGATTTCTGGGATGAAGTTACACACTGAAAGAAGCCAGTTGCCATCCTCTAGAAATTCCAAATGGACAATTACACCTGGCTTTCTTCTGTCTTCTGGCAGCTAAATACTTTTACAGTGTCTGTTTACACATGTGCCTCATTCCTTTCTGTGTCCAGCTTCCCTATTCCTCCTGACTGCTCTCAGTAACTTTCTTATGCAGCAGCATTCTTCAGACCTACAGGCTTTATCAAGAGTTATTAAATATTTCCATTGGGAGTACTGGTAGAAATCTGGAATAGAGGTTTGTCCAAGTGGGACAAAACAGGAACCCTTAGTGAGTTGTTTATTAGCAACTGCATCAGTAGAAGTGCTTTTATTAATTCAGCATGTAATGCTGTCAAGAAAGGATGATGCTTTCATTTAAGAATACTTGGTTTGCATGCTTTTTCTTTCTAGAAATTGTATCAGACCTACTTTTCAACTATATAATTTTGTGTTTGTACTCTGAGATTAGGCTGGTTTTTTTGCATTAAATTAATTCTTTGTTCATTCAATAGTTTTTAGAATTTTAATTAAAAATAATGAATAAAATACTTCAGGACTGTCATGAGAAGATCTTTTGAAATAGAAATAAAATGTATTCATACAAGTTTAGCTAACCACAATTTACTGGAATCTGATTGAGTTGCTTTTCTTAGCATCTACAGGAAGAAAAAAATAAATTAAAACATGATCATATGATATTAATGAATTATAAAGCCATTTTTAAAGTCCAAAACCTCAAATGTTTTCCTGCAGTTTTCTTGAAAATACACAGATTAAGATTTTGGCTCTGAATTAGAAAGTGTGTCTCCTTATTCTTTATGGAAATAGATATTTCCAAGTATCTGTCTCTTGATTTTCTTTCGTATTTAGTGATTAGGTATCTTGTAACACTAAATGAGAAATTAATGTAGATATAATAAAACAATGTTAAGTTTTCTCTCTTTTAATCTTATAAATTTTCTGATGATATTGCTGGTGTGATTTTTCCTCTTGTTCTGAATCAGAAACAAATCAACTTCAGTTGCATTTGAGTTCATTTCGGAACTAAGCTGCAAAACATATTCATTCAAGTATTTATCCCTAATTTCAGAGCTTCTGAGCACTGAGAATTTGTAACAGCAATAATAAGGATTATATTGCAATTAAAAAAGAAAGGTTTGAAAATCAGACTCAAAAGTGCTATCAGCTGCCTTGATGTTATAACAAGAAACTTTTCAAAGAATATCTCAGCTCTTGGACTGGCCCAAAGCAGCTCAAGAGGTTGCTTTCATGAAGCTGATATTTATAAAGTTGGTCCTACTGTAGCAGCATACAGCAGATAAGCAATGGAGTATGTCTGATAATGGAGCTATATGCTGGGGCAATTCAGTTCCTGCTTCTGTGATAAAGTGCAAATAGATTAGACCTGTGAGGTCCCAGATTAGTGCATAAGGAAAGCTGCCCAATGCAAACAAGACTGAAACAAGAACACATTGTTGGGATTTCTGCAAGTTAGCTGTTAATCAAGCAAAACATGGTTTATTAGGGCCTTTTAACACATTTTTGACATTTGGCCTTATGCAGCTGACAGATAAATTAGTCTTCTTTTGTGATTGACTGAGAAAAAAATACACTGTTCATTAAAAAGATGAAATAGTGTTATGTTTAATTTCTTGTAGATGAAAAAATCATTTGGGTAAATAAATCTTCAAGAAGGAATTGGTAAAAAATCAATTCTGAATATAACCAGGTGGAATCTGAATGTTTATGATTATTAAATAATTCTAATTTATGGAGGTTGGCATCTTTAATATTAATATTCAAAATATTAAGAATTTACATTGTTATTTGGGATAAACCTGAAGTTATTTAGTGTCATAAGTTTAGATTGGAAAGATGTTAAAGATCATCACCTAGTTCCAACCCCCTTGCCGTGGGCAGGGACACCTTCCATTAAACCAGGTTGTTGCAGCCCTCAGATCTTCCTGGGCTCCTCAGGAGCCTCTCCAGCACGTCTGTGTCCTTGTGTGGGGGCCCCAGAGCTGGAGCAGTTCTCCCCCAGGTGGGTGTCAGCAGGGCAGGAGTGCAGAGTCACCTCCCCTGACCTGCTGGCCACGCTGCTTTGGATGCAGCCCAGGAATACAGGTGGTGCTCTGGGCTCTGAGTGCTCATGGCTGAGTCATGTTGAGTTTTCTGTCACTGTACACAGCCAAGTCCTCCTCTGGGCTGCTCTGTCTGTGATCTGCCCAGCCTGGGATTACCCTGAGCCAAGTGCAGGACCTAAATGATATGACTTCTATGCCCCCCGACTGCCACCACCCAATGATCCCAGTGGTTCTCCTGATACTCTGCTTAAGACCTGCTCCCAATTGGAATGCAGTGCTAGTGGTTGTTTCATTGTACCCTAAGTATTTTTCTCTGATTGGTACTTGCATCCTCCAAGTATTGATGAAATGTAATTTTCTAGAACATAATCAGAACTTAACGAAGCCATACGACTGTGTTTGCTTTTTCCATTTTGCCCTTTGAATTAATCACCCAATCAATGACTGGTGATTGTCAGCAAATCTTGAAATAGTTATTGGAGATCAGCAAAATATGCAGAAACATGGCTGAGTTTTAATGCCTGTAGGATTACTGTTAACTAGACAGAGGAAAATCTTCCTTTGCAGTTCTTAATTCGTATCAGGGTACTTTTTCTGTGTCTTGGACAACTGTTTTTTTGACATCTCAAAATATGATATGTGTAAACTGTAAGTTGCTGATAGCAAATGGCTGATTAGATCTGGAACTTTGACATCTTATTGCAAGCACTGTGGAGTAATAACAAAATTGAAATTGAGTAAACTGGTCATGGCCTCTGAGGAAACTATTCATGGCTTGTTTTAAACTTATTTTCAAGACTTCAATCAATTATGAATACAGCTAATGCATTATTGAAGTGAATATCTTTCCACCTCTATCACAAAACTAAACATACTTGTATCAGTATACCTCTTTAATGAAGTTCCTGTACTGTGTTACTCTTATCAAATATTTAAAAACTTGATCTTATGATTTTGAAATCTAGAGAAGTCTTGCATTGACTTTAATACCATTAACTCAATCATCCTCTGCTTCTGCAGTTTTTTTTTAAGAAGTGCTACATAATGCAAACAAACTTAATGCTGTGATTTATTAAAATTATTTCCAACTTTTCTGTTTTGCAATTCTTTCCCTTGTTAGGAAAGAATAATAGAGCGTCTGAAGGAGCAAAGGGATCGAGATGACAGAGAAAGACTTGAAGAAATTGAATCTTATAAAAAAGAAAACAAGGACCTGAAGGAGAAGGTTAATGCTTTACAAGCTGAACTGACAGAAAAAGAGGTCAGTCTTAAAAACTCTGCTCTTCTATCCATGTCATTATGATGAAAGAAAGTGCATAGGATTACTCTTGAGTCGTGTCAAGTACTGAAATTCTGCCACTTCAGTGTTCAGCTTCAGAATTGCTGTTTTCTTAAGCATTTTTCACAGTCCACATTTGTACATAAAATATTGCTTCAGTTTTTACATAGTTGTGCATTGTTATTGTCCTTTACCTAAGCTTCCACTAGGCTCAAATATTCAATTTCTGCTCCTGTTTTTGTTTGTCAGTTAGAGAAATAGTTTTCAGTGTGTTTGTACCTCCAGAATATGACATGAGCTCGTCTGTACTATGAATGTTTGTGTTTCACTGCATGCCAGCTCCTGTGGTTCCAGTTGTATGCACAAAATGGTGTCTTTTGCTATCAATGCTTATCTTTGAGTCAGTTCTTTTTGGGGGAGGGGGAACAGGATCCAAGTGATTGCTAAGTTGGCAATGAGTTAGTGTCCTGGTGACTAGGAATTAACTTTTTACTCTTGGTCGTTTTCCAGTCTAGTTTAATCGATCTCAAAGAACATGCATCTTCATTGGCATCAGCAGGGCTGAAAAGAGACTCCAAACTTAAGTCTTTAGAAATAGCCATAGAACAAAAGAAAGAAGAGTGTAGTAAGTTGGAAGCACAGTTGAAAAAGGTAAGTTCCGTCTTAAACAAACAATGAGCAAAACAAAAATCAGCATCCCATACCTTCATTTTGAAATGATGAGCTTATTTACTCTTCTGGAGTAAATCTAGAATCTACCCATCTTATGCTGTTTGCTGATGCTTGCATCAAGTACTGCTTTTTCTCAAGAGGTTTGTACCAAAGCCACTGGTTTGTACCAAAGCCACTCAGAAATTGTCCTCAGTAGCTCTGTGAGGGAATTCTGAGAAGCTGCAACAAAATAGATGAACTGAGAGCAGGGCATTGGAGGGAAAAGGGCAGAAAGGAATTATCAAACCAGGAATTTATGTGTGTGAATTAACACCACTTTTAGAAGTAAACTGAAATGTTTGCAGGGTGAGAAAAAAAATTAAAAGCTTGTCTAAGAAATGCTGGAATTCCTATTTAAAATTCAGCTAAAATCAGCTTCTAAAATGAAAACTCTAGCTAGGTTTTATTTTGATGTATTTTTGGCTTTGTTGGTGAACACATGTTTGTGATAATTAAGCAAAATATTCAAAAGTTTATATCAGCTGGCAATTCAGTATTTCTCTTCAGCAAGAAGTGAAAGCAAGCATTTAAAGGAAAATGTACAAACCCTGTATTTTATTACATGGTTTTACTTAAGTTGCTGCAATAAACTAGATTTTGCTTAAATGATTTGCAAGTGTTTTGATACCATTGTTTCTTTGGCCTTTCTCTGTGCTGTAGTAATGTCTGCTCTCATTGTTCTCATTACGTATTTGATGGGGTCAGGCATTACGTTTGCCTTCTGCAATTCATGACTAAGTGTACATCAAGTGTTGTTTTCCTTTTTTTTTTAATACTGATATAGTTTTTCATTTTCTGGTAATTAATATTTTTTCTGTGAATGTTATCACTGTTAGCATAATATTCTGACACTCTTTTTACCCAGGTTGAGTAGTATCCTGCTCAGATTAAGCATTGTTTCAATAGCCTGACCTGTGAAGAAGGTATTGCAAATTATTAAGGATACCAGTGTGTAAACCTTATACTTGTGTTCTGTCTTAATTCAGAATAAATATGTGCAATTAGGTGCCTGCATTAGATCTTTAGTTGAGAGGAAGGGAAGCTTTTTTCAATAAACATATGCAAATGGAAACACAAATAATTTAAATGTCTGATACCTTAAAAATGCTATTGATGGTAGAATTAAAATCTCCAAAAAAAGGTTTATCTGGGAAGTAATTTAGTTTGCTTTAGTTTGTTAGAAAAAATGTTTGTTTACTTTGCACTCCACTTCAACAGATACCTCATTACAATCTGAAATGTATTTTTTTCTTCATTTAAAAAATATAGTTAAAAGAGCCCTGGAAGCACAGATCACTTAACTAACCCTCATCAAAATCCTCTTGAAGGACTTGAAATCCTAAGTGAATTGTTTATGACTGCATATTTAAGCACATCATACAGTAATGGAAAAACAAGCACTTAGAAAAGTCAGAGAGTGTCTGGGGTGTCTTTTGTATAAAAAGGGAACATGTTTCCTAAATACAAACAATTATTGAATGAAAGTTGAAAACATAATAGTTTTATTATATCATAAATGTAGCATAAAGCCCCAATGGAAATTCACCCACCATTTGTAGGAGACCAGGTATTTCCACAATAAAATGCAGTTACAACCTTCTTTCTGGGCATGCTTAATTGAACAGAAACAGTGACTGTTAATGACAGTAGACTCCAAACAGTCATTTTCAATTCACATTTTCTTTAATGAAATACTTTATGTTCAAACCTGTAAATACTCTGCGTTAAAAGTAATTGGTCCCCAGAAAAATACCTGCACCGTGTTCTCACTCCTCAGGAAAGTGAGTGAAACAGAAACCTGGGTCACTCTTGCACATGTCTGGCTCAGAGGAGGAGGGGACAGCAGCAGGGTCATAAATGAGCCCACGTGTCCCATGAGTGTGCTCACGTGTGAGCATCAACCTCGGCAGGAGCAGAGGCATCTGGCACAGTTCGCTTCTCTCTTTCCAAACCCACTCCAAGCGGCTGTCTCCCTGAAAAAATTCCCTGTAGCTTACACAGTACTCCTCTCTAAAAATATCATGGAAGAGGTACTTTGTTATGCTGCTGTAAAATCATTATAGTTCAATGTTGATTTATAAGTTTTAACAAATTAAAGTAAGAAATATGAAGATAGTACCCTGTGCACGCTTGCTGGGAGTTAGTCTTGCATGAGCACTAATGGTGGTAAGTGCTATGTCTGAAGGAAAATGTGCACAAGGGGCAAGTCCAAACTAAAATTGTAAATAAAAAACACCAAAGCAAATTCTGGCGTTTCTCCTCCCCAGCTTTTTTTGCTTTCTGGGGTTTTTTTGGAGACAATAGGATTCATTTATTGATAATAAAGATGGATTTTATTGGATCTGATTAGATCCAAATATTTTTTAGTACTACATAACTGGATTTTTTACATTTCGGCAAGAAGAAATATGCTGATTCGAAACCCATGATTTCGCACAGTAGGCACATTTAAAAAATAATGAAGAGGATATTTGTACCAAGTAATTATTCATGTGACTGCTAGATTTGGGTTTTAAAATTAATGTTTTAAATTATAGACATGCTTATTGTACATTTTTTGATGAATATTATGGATTGAAATACATGAAAAATTTTAAAAGAAATAATTCTAAATACCAGAGAATGGTCAATGCGTTTTTCCCAAAATTCCGTAGATTTTTGTTGACTTAGTTTGTATTGCTACTTGTGAAAGAACAGCAGGAGAATTACCTAAGAGGTAGCAAAGTGTTTTATATATATGTATGTATATATAATCTTTATTATCCACTCCAGAATTTCCTCCTTTTGTTGTTTTTTATGATCCTAAATTTACTTGCTTACTGACATATTTGCAGTTGCTAAAGTACTATTTGCTAAGCTGTACTGTTTGGAAGTCATTCTGCATAGAAAATTCAGTATTGTATTAAACAAAAGGAAAGTAATAAATTTAATGATACTATTTAATTAATCTTTTATTATTACTGTCTTTGAAGCTTTGGTGATAAATTGCAGCCTCAGCCAAAAGCACTTCTCGTGATTCATTGCTTGAGACCAGCACTTAATGTATCATCAAAAGTGGACACCTCTCTTTATTTCATGGGTTATTTAACTTGAGAAAGGGAAAGTAACACAAACCTTAAGTTTCTTACTCCAGCTATTCTTTTTTAGGAGCCAAAGTCAACATTTATGTTTCCCCAGTGCCTCTCACTTTCACCAAGGAATGTTTAGAATCTTAAATTTCTACCTTTTTTTTTCTTTTTTTTTTTAATGACATGTTCTTCTGTGCAAATGCACTGGTTTTGTTGAGCTAATGCTGTTTTCCTGGATCTTTCCTTCTTTTCCTGTCTGTGCTTCACTCCCTACCAACTTTGCAATGTAGCAAGCTGAGCAGTTGTTCAATCAGATGTACAATCCAGTAAGTTCACGTTTAAAATGCCCGCTGTAACATATGGAAGCATGAGGATCCATTCCCTTACTGTGTTGTGCTCTTCCTCTGTGGAGCTTTGCAGAACACTCCTGGTGCTCACTCTGCTGTATCCATTATATCCAAAAAATGAACTTTGTGGACTTGAAGGCCTGTTTAAGAATCTGAAATGTATTAAATAGGTACATACTGTGTTTCTGAGAAAACAAACGTCCTTTAGGTCCTCAACTTCTCCATTAGAAAATGCATGCAGAAATTTTTTTCCTTTTGCTTTGCTTTTTAATTCCTCCTTGTACAGTACTTTATTTGATCCTTCAAACTTACATAACTCCTAATTTATTCAGTTTATCTTCAGTGACTGAGTTAATTAGATGAATAGTAATATCTAGGAAATGACTGGCAGTATTTTCAAAAGTCCATATGACTAAAATAGATGAGTTCTGCTCATGAAAGAGTGTATACATTTAGCATACACACATTAGGAACATGGAAACTTTGTATTTAAGTGAAGAAAATACTGAAATATAAAATGATAAATGCAAAAGGCAGTCTTTGGAAAAGCACAGCATTGCTTTGGCTTGTTTAGCATTAATATTCTCACAAATGCCTGCTTAATTGCACAATATCTCTTTTAACTTGACTCCTTCAATTTGAGGAAGAGCAGCAACAAACCTTTTCTCTAGAGAGAGGAGTTTCAATCTTTTTGGCTGAGATTGTTACATTTAATGTGCTGTGAGCATCACAGGACAGAAAAATGATGTAACTGTAAGAGCAATTTAAAAGCTATGGTTTACATAGTAATCCTAGTCAGAATTACTATGTAATTTGGATAGTGTATATATAGAAGAAGTGGGTTTGTAGCTGAAGTAATGTGATACTGCACATTAGAGGAGCTATTGCCATCACTGGAGTCAGGGGGAGCTTTGCCATGGGTGTCCATGGACCAGGATTCCAGCTTTGGAATCTATTATGGTTAGGTTTTGTAGCTCCAGCCATGTCACGCATATGTCATGACTTGTGTATGGGAAAAGAGATTCCCACAAAATCTGCTCTATTTACTTTTGAAGTTATTGGTTACCTTGTTAAGAATTTAGTCGTAAATTGTAGCACAGTAGCATAAAACCTGATATTATCACCTCTAACCTCCAGCACCGTGCTGGAGAAAGAGCTTGTCCCTTTCAATGATAAACCCCTTTTTTTCTGTATCATCTTGGGTCACTTTTGTGGTAGTTATGTTTCTATTCATGTCATTTGCACTGCTCCTGTGCTTGTCTTTTCAGACTGGAGTCTTTTTACTGTTGGTTTTTAGCTTGGTTTGCATAAATACTGGCCAGTCATTAGATCAATATTAGTGATTCTGCTGTATACAATTAATTTGTTACTTTCTAATCTGTTTGTGTGCAGTATTCCAAAGTCAGTCCTTAACTGTTTTTTCTGCCTTTATGTGGTTAATTTTCAAAAGGACAGCCTGTTGGAAGTTGCAAAGCAATGGATGCAAGATCCTTTTCCTTTGGCACCAGGCAGCAATCGTACTATACCCACAAGATGATTTTTTAAAAATAAACTTCGCTTGCTCACTTTCTTTCTTCTCCTCATATATGAGAATAAGTTGTAAATAGAATTGGACATACATTTCTTCATGCTTTAAAGGTGAACTTTTTGAAATACCCAATGAGATTTTGTGCAAAATTAATTATAAGAAATTACATTATTGCCTTTGTGCTGTCATTTAAATATCATGCTGTATTGAGTTTGGAGTTCAGGTGAACCTTTTTCTGAATATTAAAGACTACATTTTCCAAGATCTTCTATAAGAGAAATGTCAGATTAAAATTTAAACTATTTGCAGAATACACTATAAATTACTTAGAGCCGTCCCTAAAGTTAAATGAAAACCTCCTGAGTTTTAAGGAGACAAGAAAATTTGTGTGACAGCAATCTTTTTTCCCCCATCTTTTCTTGGAAGTAATAAAATTTGAAGGATCTTACAAAGTAATAAATATCTTGCATGTAAATTCTGCTGTTCCTTTTCTTTTTTTTTTTTGATTTTAAGTACCCACTTGATTTCTGTGTATGTTTGTGTCTGAAGCTTTAAAAATGAAATACTTATCTATCCCTCCATTTCTGTTATGCAGAATAATACATGCATGACTGTAGCATAAGACTCTAATAGCCTAAATAATTCATGTTGCATGTCTGTGCCACACTGTTATGATATTTCTGTAGGAAATTTGTGGTTTACATAAGGAAATGTTACTTTTCTTCTAAACCATTTACAGTGCTTATGAAGCAAAGATGAGAATGTAAAAATTTGTGACATTCTAATGGTCGAGTGATATGCTATTTTTACTCAGTTGTAAAAATAACATACAAAATCACAGTCATAATATTGGGAGAAAAAGCATCATAAAGTGAGCGGATTAGTTTGCAGTTAACCTAATCTGTACACAAAAGGGTTATAATTTGCAGATACAATTTAAGAAAGCTGAAAAATACACATGGACCAGTCCCTCCTACCATAAAAGCCCCATAGAAACAGAAAATGTGTTTTCCAAGGTAAGAGAGAGCTTAAGGAGTAAACAGGGGACAGAAATTCAGCAGAAAAAGGAGAGTACAGCAGAAATAGGCAGAGACTTTCTGATTCATGCAGCTTCTGTCTAGAACTAGATCCAACAGTGCAGTCTACAGCCTAAAAAAAGCCAAAGAAATCTGCCCTGTCCTGGCAGGAGCAGGCTCAATATCAACTGAGCTGCCTTTTAACTCCTTTGGGCCTACTGTTTGACCTCAAGAGTCAAGTTCCAGCTGTCAACAAATCACCCCTGATCTGTACACAACAAATTCGGAAAGGTGCTTAGTTCAGATCCAAACACATCTTTCAAAGCCGTAAAATAAAATGGGGCCTTATAAGTAATTCTGTGCCTTTGTCTTGGCCATGTCAGATGGATTGTGTTTTGCTCTTTTTTAGTATCAGCAGCTTTGTTTACAATGTGAAGAGTCCCTTAAAGGGAATTGCAGGTTAAAATACCACCTGCAGAGAGCCCTTTGTGAAAATTTGGTTTTTTGTTCTTGCTCTCCCTTTTTAACTGACTTTACTTCTTCATTTCGGCAATACCCTTGTAGAAATCTGGTTCCTGAAAATATTCCAAAAAAAATTCTCTAGGTGCTTTGAAAAGTAGAGGCAATTGGATCAGTTGGTGGTTTGCAATACCGGCTTTATTTTTTTTTAGATTATTTTTTAAGACCAACCTTGTAGTAACTTGATGCTTACATTGATTTATGTATGACATTGGTTGGATGCTTAATCACATTTAATCATATCTTCAGAGTTCCAGTTCATGTTGGGGAGATGCAGTGACCCAGTTTGTGCTGCAGAACTTTCCAAAAACAAATCCCACAAATATGGAATGGCATGAGTACCACAGAAAACAAGAACTGAAAATACTTTTTCACCTTAATGTTGATTTCCTTAGCATGCTGTTGAGCCAAGATTTAAAGGGCTAAACTGAGGAATATATTTATTATTTTATGTGGTGATTTGTTTATCATCTGTGCAGTTGGTAATTTTTTCAGAGCTGCTGTGTGTCAGGAATACCCATGGCAGTAGAACATTTGGCACCTCTGCGTTGGTGATGCTATTATGTTCTTGCCCAATTATGCATTTTCCTTGTAGAAAGTGCAGTGTGGCAATGAAACATAAAAAGGAGACAGGTTTCTCTCCCTCATCTGCATTGCTTCTTGCTCTGGGGTAAGCGAAGGGTAGAGGTACATGGGGAAAATGTTTGGGCTGAAGCTGAGACTTTATGCTAAAGTGAAGACTGGTTAGAGGAAGGAGGGTGGGTATTTCTCCTCTCTATGAAATGATGGAAGAAAGGTTGGTATATAATGAATTTTGTGCCAAACTAAAGGGAAAGGACAGAAAGGTGGCAGGGAGTTGCATGAAAGAGCAACAGCCTTTAGAGAGGAGCTGTGAAATTCTGGATTTACCCTTGGGAGAGGAGGAGAAATCTGAAGAATAGGGAACAATATGCCTTTTGCATATTTTTTAGTATCTTGAAGGCGGGAATTGCGTTATGTTTCTTTTTCTACAGTGAATTCACCTATGGAATTAAATTATTCCTTGCAAAATTACTGTATAATATTGTAATAGGGTTGATGGACGATCAGAGTGTTTTCTCTGATAATTGGTCTTGAGTCTGAGTATTACATTGACTTCAAAAATTACAAAGCTAGTTGAAAGTAAATATCTTGATACAATTAACATGTGGTATAAAAGAAATCCAAGTTTATTATTAAGGAAGATTATGAGCCTGAAAAGGAATCTGTTGCTGACATCTCACTCAAACGGTAAAATCAAGATACTCCTTGAATGTTACCTTGAAACAAGTTATGGGTTTTAAAAGTCCTATGGAATGGAATTCAGGACTGGAGCATGTACCAAAACAGAGATTTTGAAGAGCAAGGTCAGTAGGTTTATTAGGCTCCTCATGTCATTCCCTTGGCTTCTTTTGGTGATGAAATATTTCTTCTGAATAAAAAACCTCCAAATAGGATAAATAACACTTCAAATCTACTATCTTTTTCTTATTATCCTCATGCTTAAATGATATGTTACATGCAAACCTCCTAAGTTTTTTCCCTACTAATTTCAATTTTTTGTTATATTTATAGTAAACTCAGACTTGTTCTTTATTTATACAGAAAATTTTAACCATTGCAAAGAATATGGACCTTCTAGTATCTGTAGTTTATATTAGTTCTTTCCCAAACATGCATGCTTCATTTTGATCTGCATTTCTTTCATTGCTTGCTTGCATTGTCCATTCCCTGAAATTAAGAAGGATAAGTAAGTCCATGTCTTCTCTGCGTATTAAGATAGTTGGAGGACCTTCAGTTCTAAATACCACGAATTTCTGTAAAAAATCCTGTATGTTACCTGAATTTTCTATGTTTAATGTGCACTGCCTTAAACTACTTCTTTTTTCCTTGCCTGCTCTTTCAAGATGCCAATTAGGAATAATGGGAAGCAAGGGGTAGGCTAAGCATTGCAGTGCATCGTTGTTTCCATCTGTCTGTGATTATTGCAGCCAAGTTGAAAGCACTCGGTGCCAGGTCGTGCTCCCATTGACGTTAATTGGGTTTTTGCCATTAGGTTTGATGGGAGCTGGCCTGGGCTCTGCACTGTTGTTGTTTTCATTGCTCTCTCTTGTCTGTGGAACTCCCACCCATCCATGCATGTGTTTGCCAGGTTTGTGCTGTTTTCACCAATAGGCTTGTTCCTCTGATGTTTCAGGTTAAGTATTAATGGTAGGCTAAAAAGGATTATTGGGTAAGATGTCTGCTGAAATCAGCTTCTTTAGTTTATTGGTTTCTCTTTTAAAATCACCTCTGCATTAAAAACAATTTCTTTCCTTTAAATTCTTTGTGTCAAACTGCATTTGAGACATCTGGTGATACAGATATATACAATATGTATATATATGTATCTGTGTTTGTATACTGATACATGGACAAAGTGTGTGTGTTTCTGTATAGGGAAAGAGGACATGATTTTTTAAGAAATTGCCTATATATTCAAAACACACTGAACTTAATGTGAGTTTAATGAATCACAAGGTGAGTTTTTGTTAAATTTGGAAAAACACCTTTAAAGTGGGGTCACTTTAATATGTAAAAACCCCCTTAAATCCCCTCCTCTTTCAGGATGATAGAGTTTGACTATGTAGGTATTTTTATTTATTTTTATAATGCATCAGACAGGAATACCCATAATCCTTTTTAATGTAAACTTGAGTTCCGAGACTGAAGAAGTAAAGCTTTTAAAGCTATTTAAGTTATTGTCACCCTTATCTTTTTGAAATATTGATTCTGAAGGCTCATGAAGCTGAAGAGGAGGCACGGATGAATCCAGAATTTGCAGACAGAATGAAACAGCTTGACAAGGAGGCCTCGTACTATAGAGAAGAATGTGGCAAAGCTCAGGCTGAGGTTGACAGACTTCTAGAAATACTCAAGGAAGTAGAGAATGAGAAGAATGACAAAGATAAGAAAATTGCTGAGTTAGAAAGGTAATTTTTGTATTGTCTTACATTGAGTAGCATTTTTGCTTACTTGATCTTCATTTCAGAAGCAGAGGTTACAAGCGGAGTATGTTTTTTAAGTGTATATTGGTAATGCTTTATAAAAGAACAAAAAAGGGCTACTTAAGAACTGCATCTCCTGTTGGCTGACTTTGGAAAAATTTAAGGTTTCTGTTTTTTAATACTCTTCATAAAACAAGAGTATATAGGAAAGGTCACATGCAATTTACAGGCACAACAACCCCCCAGAAAAACGTATTGGGGAACAATCCTGTCTTTTTAGTAACTTGTGAATCAGACCTGCCCTCACATGTTTCTTCAAGTGTGAACATCATCAGTCATTCTCAGAGATCTGAAAAGTATTGGTAAGTATTTCTAAGCCATCTCATGAATATTTAATAATAGCTGTAACTGTTTCTTGGTGTTCCCATAGTCTTTGTTTGCTTCAAAAGAATATTTTCTGATCTTGACCAGATAGTGATTGTCTTGTGTCTGGAAAGGTTCTTGAGGCTTTCCATAATGGAGAGAGGAGGGTTTTGGGATTTGTCTTATAACCTTTGTAATTAAATAGATCTTGGAACCTTCTTACACAAGGAACTAAGGGGTCCAGAGATACTGGTACAGCGTTGTCAGCATACAATGTTCCTATTGTCTGAGAATCTGTAGTGGGTGAGAATTTTCTATTTTTGTATTCATTTCCTTTTCAAATTTATTATACTCTTAGCAGTGAAGTTTTGGAGCACTAATTTCTAGTCTGTTATTTCTGATGAGGATGTCAACCCTGAAATAACTTCTAAGAAAGTAATGGTGTGGTACTGCTGAGTGAACACAGACTTTTGAAGAGAACGTGCTGTACTTAGAATGTGATGGAGTGGTTAAACTTTGCTATGGACCTTTAGCATATATTTGACATTTCCTCAAACTTCAGATGCAAGGGCATCTCTGGGGTCCTGTAGGAAAATAAATGTGACATTAAAATGCATTTATTCATTCATAGCTTGCTGGGATCCACGTTCACTGCTATGCCAACATCTTTACACTGCAAGATAATTGCAACAAGATAAATTGTCAAAATATATCAACATAAATTTCTGAGGAAGTGATAATCTAGACTATTGCAAGCTGTGGTATCCTCACAATATTTGTTATATTCACACAGGAATTCTTCAACATAATGTGGTGTGCTTGTATAAATAAGCTTGAAAAGTAAAAATGCTTGTAATAAAGTTATCATTTAAAAATTCAAACAAAAATTGAAACAAGGAGATGAATATTAACGTTCTACTAGTCAGAAAGTATTGACACACGAAGTGTCAAATACTCAGGGGTAGAAATATCTGCTTTGAGATATGGGCAGTTAATTTTATAAGTGTGTGCTACTTGGCAGATGAACATTATTAATAATTATGAAGAAGTTTTCATGTGAATGGTAATTATTTTGGTTTTAATGTGATTTTCTTGGCTCAGAAACTATCACACTCCTGAGCGTCATCACTTCAGATTAATATTATTACTTATATGAAATCACGTTGGTCTGTTTCTTTAATTACTCTCCCTATATTAACTTTTTATTTTACAGTTTCTTATTACTACACAGGAGAAACTACACCTTCTATAGTTAAGCTATTTGAAAATTGTACTAAAAGTTATTACAATTTATCTGTTTATAGTTAAAAATGTTTAAAATCAAATGCAAGATATTACATTTAATGTATAATGTGCTTTTGTTAAATTTAACTTGCTGTTTTTCTTTGGTTTTCTTGATGAATGAAATGTGGTTCAGGCTTTTTTGGTTTTTATTTTTGTGAGTTTTTTTTTTAATTAATGTAAATGAAACTGGATAAGGTAGTGATCAGCTCAAGTTTTAATGCCAAGAGCCTCACCAAGGAGAGGGAGCTGCAGCTGAAACAGAACTGTCAGGATTGAAGGAGTGTATTGTTTAAAGCTTTTATTGATGGTGTTAGAATGAGAAGTATGTTTATGAAATGTGATAGACAGTTTGAATCACAAAATGAAGTGAAATACAGTGGCATAAAATGCATGTTTGTGAAGTCAGGACCAGTAAAGTTGCCTGATCTAAACTAAGGATAATCCTTGATACAGGAAAAGAAAGATTGAGTGAATTTTCTTATGGCTGTGTCATTATGAGCCAGCTAAATAATGAAGCAGAGATCTAAATAATGAGGAGTGAATCCTGATATGTCAGAATAAATATCTGCAGTAAGGATAGGAAGGTATTAATGTCACCAGGGGCTGGCAAGGCTCTGTGTGGAGCTCTGCTGTGTACTTCTCATCAGTCATACGCCTGGAAGTTGAGTTAAAACTGGCAGCAGGTGCAGAGAGGGCTGGTAAGAAGGAATGAAGTGCTCATGACACGGGAGGAGTCTAAGCAACAGTGGTTTGTTTCTCTGGCAAAACAGAGCTCTATAGGGATGCTTGTTCTGTGCAAATATGGGAAGGGGTGAGCACTGCGGGGAAAGCAGTGTGATTTCAGTAAAAGAGCATTGGCACATGATATGATATAAATTATCCATTGGTAAATTTAGACTGAAAAGAGAAAGTAAATGACGCCAACGTGGTGAAGATCGCAAAATCTTGGATCCATGATTCTCCAGTGGTATGAGAGATGCTTGGTCATTTGCTAGGCTAAGTGTAGCTTCTCAGCAAAGATTGCAACAATATAAAAGTCCATTTAAAAATATTATACTATGAGACAAACCTATTTGTTCTTAAACAAGAAGTTTTTTGTTTCTGTTGTCTACTTCTAATATGCAGTGGGTATATAGCACTATAGCTGTGTATTCAAGCTCTTGGGGTATTCAGACTAAAATTAATTAATTAATTCTGAATTAATTTCGATCTGAATTCTCATGAAGGTAAGTCTACACAGCAGTGACACATCATTGCACAAGAGACAAAACATCAGCATGTGGAATAATTGCATTTTTAAAAATCTACTTTTATGGCTGTTGAGTATGATCCTTTTCTTAAAATCACAAAATACTGTGTGTTGGGGACAGATTTAAGGATTAGTCTAGCTGTGTGGGGATTATTTTAGCCTTACTTTTTTGAAAAGGGTGTGTTAGGTATTTTTTAACAAATAAAGCAGTCAAAAATCAGAGTATTTTCAGTTCTGAAATATTAATTCTCTACTTCATACTGAATTAAAAATTTGCTGTCAGCATTGGAAGGGGATGCATTTCTGGGGTGGCTTGGGGTGTCAAATCTTCATCTTTGATTATTAGCTACAGTGCTTTGTGAACTTAATATCTTTGAACAAGTTGCCAAATGGTTTAGCTGCTTTGACTGCCATGGGAAGAGTTGATGAATGAGGGTCACCAGCCTATGACAGTTCACATGAAAGACTTTGTGGAATATGACAAGATGTTTGTGGGGCAGCAAGTGCTACCAATATTCATCCAATTTATTTGTTCTATTTGGTGTGTGTATGAATTTGGAATTTGGATTATTATAAATATGGATGTCTTTCTGCTGTCCACCAAGGGCAAGATACCCTTTTGATTTAAAATTTATTTTCTTCAGTGCACAGGAGGGATGTAGCTCTGCAGAAATTTCATTTTAGTTCCTGCTTTTCCTTCCCTTCCCTTTCCTTTTCTTTTTTTTTTTCTTTTTAATAATCTGCTAATATAACATCTGCTTGTTATATTTTTAAAGAACTAATGTGTTCCTCCCTTTATTCTCTTTTGCTGTCTTCCTCCCTATCTGTTTTTCTCCAAACTGCTGCTTTCATCCCTACTCCAACCAGCTTGACTTCCAGGTCAGTATTTTCTGCTCTCCTACTTAATGCTCCTTCCACAATGAAGGTTTTCATTGATGCTTCATTTATTTGGTTGTTTTGGTTCCACATTATTAACTTATGTTTGTATTTTGTTGTTTTTATTCTGCTCGTCCCTATTGTGAAGTTTTTGGTCGTTTCATTTGTAGACCAGAAACTTTCCCGTAAATGAATCTTTTTCTTGAATGCCTATAAGAAAAAATGGTTATTGACAACATATTCAATTCATATGTTGTTTTGTGTGAAGATTTTTCTTTTGGTTTTGCATATGTTATCTTTTTTTAGAGAGTTTAACACGGGGAATAATTTTTGGTAGACAGCCCAACCCAGCAGGTAATGAACAGTGACAATTGTATACAGAGAGGTTTATACCAAAGATCAGAGACTTATTCTTAATACTTTGTCATTGCCCCTTTTACTGCTCATGAACAGAATATGAGGAGTTGCAGTGGTTCAGGAACTTGAGCTGTTTTTGCTGGCCAGATTCAGGACCAGCACATAACTGTAAAGGAGTTGTCTGTATGTGTTTTTAGGCTGTGTTTGGATGTAACCTCATGTAGTTAGGTCTGTGTTTTGAATTCTTCCAGGTTGTAAATTAGTTTAGCTGGCATTTGTCTCTGCACACTGCTTCTGAGTAAACTTTTCAAGTATTCCATGCCTTGTGGTACTTGTTGGAAGCAAAAATGTATCTGTTAGGCATTTTTTTCTCTTAGTAGGCCTTGGTGTTAATTTTCTTTCTCATGTTTATGGGTGGTTGTAAATTGTAAGTTGGCCAAGTCTTAAAACATCTTTTTGATGTTTTCGCTTGGGATAGTCAAGACCAAGCACAATTCACAGTTCAGACATGTCAGAGAAGTCTCTGATAGGAATGTCTTCAAATTGCACAGCTAAAGATGGCTCATTGCAAAAAGATGACAAGACTTTTTTTCCCTCCTGATGTTCTTCAGTGCATGTCACAATCACAAGTTACTTTCCAGCTGAAAAGTTTTGTTTCTGAAATTTGGGGCTCATTGATTGCTGTAAAGAATTGGATGAATGCTCAATTTACTGTCTATCTACTTCAAGTATATTTTTATGTGCCTGAGGGGACAATTGTTACACCCAGATTGTGAAAATACTTCAACAATTAAGTTTCAGAACCTTTCTTTCTTCCAGAAGTTAAATAAATACATTTATTATGGAGTTGGCCATGATGAAATTATTGTCTGAATGTGACCACTTTGCATTTCTATCAGAGCATATTCAACATTGATTGAAAATCTCTTTAGCTTAAGAGAGCCTAAAGAAAGGTATTATGCTATGTGGTTGTCATTATGGTTGATTTCACTGGAATTCAATGATTGGTATGTGGAAACATTTGTTCAGCAGTTGGAGGTGCAATTTCTGTTATGTTTTATTGACCTAAAAAGCCAACTGACCTTGTTGAAGCAAACTGTCTGCATAACCCTGCCAGCTTCCATCCCTAGAGTCCCAGATAAGTTGTAGAGTATGATTAGAATTTATTGTGGGTATTCAGTGAAGTGTTAAGTTTTCTCAACTTGAATCTTCATTAAGGTCAAAACTTAATTTAAGAAACAGATCTATTAATTTCCATAATTTCTGCTGATCAGTATGTTCTTAGCTGTCATTTTAGTCATCCATACTCCTAGGAGGTTTTTATGGTTAGGAAAATGCTGCATTGGTTTTAAAATGTGGTAGGCTATTGATACTGATGAAAAACAAGAAAATCAAATATATTGGCATAATGCCCTCATGTGCACCTGCCTGTACAAGATAAAAATATTCTGAGTATAACCATCAGTACAGTGACATCCCCACACCTTTTGGTTACAACAGGTTATATACTCCCCAAACTTTCCTTCCTGCAGATAAGCAGGAGATGGATATTTTTTCCATGTGAATTGTACTGACCAGTGCTAGAAAGTTTCCCACCAGCTCTAATGTTGGACTTCCTAATTGTTTCCATGGGAGGCCAGAGCTCAGTGAGATGTGCAAGGGAAGGTTCAATGGAGTTTTAAATTTAACCTACAAGCCATCCACAGTTTTGTCAAATGTCAGTTTGATGGTTCCAAGGGCAGAGTGATATGTTGTTCAAAGATAATGTCCCCGGAGAAATGGAGATAGTGTACTACTGCAAACTGAGAGAATCTGTGATGTACATTACTCTTCTGAGAGACTGGTTATTCTGAGTGAGAAACACAGTTGTCATGTTGGATAACAGACAGATTGCTGACATGTCATTCTCTTTTAGGCTGTTTGCTACATATGCAGAACTAATGTTTTAGCTTTAGTTTAATGTTTTGAAAGGGATGACATTTTGAGATAAGACTATATAGATTTAGCTGATTTTATGTGTGGTTTTAAACTTCTGGAAATTTCATTTTTTAAGAAATAGTAAAATAGAAAGTTTATTTCTTTGGTATTTTAATTTAAGGGAAGAAAGGGAAATATTTTATTACAAAATTAGCTGAAATCATAAAGATGAACAGTAAAGATACAAACAATGCCCTGGGACAAGATGATGCACTGTTGTTCAATTTCATCCCACTCACTACTGAACTTGTTAGCCTTGTTCTGGACTTTTCCTTTCAGTTTGCTGAAAGCCATGAAAAGGTCAAATTAGAAAGGAATTATTTAAATAAGCAAGGATATTTTGTAATTTGATTTGCTTTTTTTGAGATTTGATTTGGAGGGTAAATACTCCATAAAGTAAATGGTTATGCAGAATGAAGTGGATATGAGGAGGAAAGAGCTCTACCTCACTGAAGGAAAAATACCAACTTTGGGTTTGGGTGCATGTGACATCACAACTCTATGCTGGGAAAGAGAGAACAGGAGGAGCTGTTACTCTTCCCTTGCATGATTACTGATTTAAGACATCAATATTTCCTATGCTTCTCCAGACCTGCTGCCTCTATTAGTTTTCCTCAGAGGCAAGATCCAGAGGGCAGATTTCTCTACCACTTTAACCTGTGCATGAAGTAGCCCCAGAGCACTCCCTGAGGGTATTGGTGACTGCTGGGCTCCATGCTGTCAGGATTCCCTGTGCACCGTGGAGGGTGTGTGGTGAAGCATCTTTGTGACATAGCACAGCTTGCCCTTAAAAAGCTGTTACTGAAAAGAGACAGGGGTACTAAATTTAGGAATTGGGCTGTTGGTGGAACCACTCCTTCCACTCATATTGTTTGCTTTCCCAGTGCAGGAGCAACATGCCTGGGCAGTGTGGTGGTGCTCTGATCTGAATTTATAATAAGGGGAAGTTTGTATGTCTAAACAAGACTCATACAAGGGGTACCTGATTTATTTGGAGGTCTGAAGAAGTTACTACAAAAGCATGGAAAGCTTGATTTATGCATTGGATGATAATGGCTGGATTGATCCTGAGAACTTCTAGGGTGAGCCAGGAGTTGCAGTCAAAAGATTTGATCCAGAAGGAAATTGCAGTGAAACGTGGAGTGCTGCAGAGGAGGTGTGATCCTGATGGCTGTCAGGCTGGGCTGGACATGCTGTGGAGCAGTTGGATGCAGAGAAAAACTGGAAAGAGTCAGGAACTGGGCTGGACATGCTGTGGAGCAGTTGGATGCAGAGAAAAACTGGAAAGAGTCAGGAACTGCTTTTTCGGGTTTTATTTGTTTGTTTGTGTGGAGATACTTTGTTAGTTTGGTAATTTGAAGAAAAAAGCTTTTCTGGACTACAGCTGGGAAAGACCTGATGGACCAGTAGCAGGGCTGCAACTTCTTGGTTGCAAATTTCAGGCAACAAATTATTTCCAGTAACTGGTTACAGTTATTGCTAATGGTCTCAATTAATAAAATAGCTGAGCAAGCAATTGCCATATTAAATCAGATCAAATATCCTTCTCATCTAGCGTGCTGTCATCAGCAGTGCTTTTTGGTTTTTTTTAAAGAAGAACATCAGAAGAAAATGCACGACAATCCTGGGTGTAGGAGAGAGATGTGTGACAGATGAGTCTTCTGGTACGAATTTCACACATGTTCATGTAAAGTGTCATCCAGCAGGAATGTGCTGAGGAAGACAGCAGTGCTGGGTCGGAGTTTCCGTGGTTGCAGTGCAGATCTGCCTTGAAACAGAGTGACATGAACCATAGTTTGGAACAGGGTTTTAGTGTGTCTCTTTCATTCATGCGTTATCCTCACGTGGATATTTCCAGCATCTCTCCAGGGCTTTGGAGGGAACTGTGTCAGACTAAACACTTCTTAAATAAAGATTTTGGAAAACTTCCCAGAGTGTGTGTTAGGTAGACCCTTCCTCCCACATTTTTGCCTGTGAGGTGAGAAATGTTTCAGTGACTTCTGTGATGCTTGCTTGATTTCTACCAGGCAGAGTTCTCGGTTGTCCCAGGACAATAATGGTTTGTGGTGCATTTGGGGGTAAAACAATTGTCTCACTGAAAAATTGTCATGATATGAGTAGTAAGAAACCTGAAGCCAGCCTTCAGGCAATTGAAATGATGAGATTTAAAAGTGGGGGGAGTGTAAGGGGATGGGAAGAAGGTTTTTTGGGTTTTTTTTGAGACCTACAGGTCTCTGCGGGCTACAAGCCTGCTCCTTTGGATGGAACTGAAATAGCTATGTAACCTGTCTGTAACAGGAGCTGGGAATGTAATGAACACATTGAATATACTAAAATTCACTTATCTTAGCTCCTAATTCTGGTCATGATGCATTCAACTGGAGAATTAGGGATAAAGGAATTAATTTTTTTTTGAGATATTTTTAAATTATTTTAATATTACTTGGTTTAGGTGATTTTTTTGTCCCATGTTTGTGTTGGTCATTTTGTTTCCAGTTCTTTCTATCAAAGAGTTGTAGGAGAACACAGAGGGGTACCTGCCAGTTCTGATGAGCAGACGAACTGTGATGTGGAGTTTGTCATTGTCCCAGCATCAGGTGAATGGCAGAAAGAAGAGCAAGCATCCTTCTGCAGTCAGAGATAATATTAATTTCTTGTGATAGTATTTTCTCAGGCATGTGGAAAATAGTGGCCTTTATTGCCTAAAGTCAGTTTGGCCAAGGTTAACCAGAGAGAATTACCTGCCTCCAAATTCTCATGTTCAAAAGGCACCAAAATTTTACTCAGTTTTCATAATCTTCTTTTCTATGGGAAAGTCTTAATGTCCAGTTAGCCTTCCTGGCAGCAGGGGAGATCCAGGCACAGGCTGATAACATTTTTCTGTCTCTCCAGGGGGCATCGACTTGAGCTTGCTTTCTCATCCCAAATGATAAAAGATCTGCTAAGGAAGCTGAGCTACTTCCCTTTATGTCACTGTAGAATAGATTTTTTTTAGTTGCAGGATCAAATAGCACAATTTTAAAAATGAAATTTTGTGGGGTTATAGATTATGTTGTCACACAGGTTAGGAGTTTAAGCAATTGTAAAGGGAGTTGAAGTCTTGCTCCTGCTCCTTTGCAGTGGGAAAGAGAGAGGGAGAGAGGGGAAGATGTAGTTCTTTTAAGGAGAAAAAGAAAAGAGAAGGGAATAAGGTCTGCTAGGTTTTTTGCTTTGGAGTTATGAGGGCAAGAAAGGCAATGCTGAGAGAGGATATACAGGATTTTTTTTATAGGATGGCAGTAGGTTAATCAGATATGCAAAGAAAGGAATTCCTTGAGATTTGGGATGAAGTATTCCTCCAAAGTGACAACAGACATGTAAAAAATTCTTAATTTTGCTTGTTTCCTTTTGAGTGTGTTTAACAAAACCAAGGAATACTTATTTATTTATTACTTCTCCCTTAAGAAGTTTCCATTCAAAACACTTTACTCCCCCGTGCCGATGTAGTGATCTGTATTAACCTTTCAGCTTTTTAAATGAGTATTTTAGGAGTATTTCTGATTTTAATGTTTAAATTTGATGGAGAAATTAATTTCTTAATGGTTGGGATAGTTGCTTTTGTTTATTCATTTAAGGTATTTAATTTGCTATCAGTGTGATAATTGTATTAGTTACCAAAAAAAACCTAAGATTTTAAAAGATGTCTTGGACACTAATAATTCTTTAGGTTATATGAGATTGATTAAAAAAAAAACATGAAAGTTTTAAATGCAAATGACAGCACAGAGTTAGTTTTAGAACTGCTTAGTTTTTTATTAGCATATTATAAAAATTACTTATTATGTCTAGCTTATAAACTCAATTCAGCAGTCAAGCATGAGGGCTTTCTTTTAGAAAGAATTGCTTTTGTTTGAGATTTGTTTTCTTTGTTATATCAAAAATTCACGCTGTCACAGGTAGAGATTTTCTTGTCCTGATAATATCTATTTTCTTCAGAAAAATCCATCTCTGGGCTGTAAGTGAATAAACAGTGTCCTTATTTGTGTCAGGAATGCATCTGCCAGTGCCCCTCTTAACACACCTCTTGTGGTGATTTTGGTCTCTCAAGTCCAACCCAGCTTTGTTTCTCAGGTTTAGAGATAGATAGTAGCAAATGCATTTGTATTCCATGGAAATGCTAGAAACAATACTAAAGTTGCTTATATCTTAATAAAATTCTAGCTTTTGGATTTCAGTGAAATTAGACCTGAATTTTGAAGCTTTACCCTTATGCTGGTTTAGTCATGACTCAGTGAAGCGCCTGCCTAGACTCATTCTTAAGACAGTGAGAACTGAACTGCCAGGAATATTTCTACTGAGTCTTACTGAAGTAATGTAATTTGGAATGGGCATTCACGTGGTTGGGATTTACAGGATCAGGTCTTCTGCATGACTAGCTGCTGAGACCCAGAGTGCCCAGTAACATGTTAAGATTTGTTTCATTGATCGCATTCATGATTCTTTGTAAAAGTGTGGACTATTTATAAAGGAGAAAGAGATAATTTCAGGTAATAATGATGGTAATATTCTACCCAGTGCCTGCTGAGCACATTGGGTGATGTTTGTTGAATTAAAATAAGTGTACTATATTGAATTTTAAAACACATTTTGGACAATTTCTTATTTTATATAGATTAATTGTTTTGACTAAATTGTATTTCATAAAATAGATCTGCTTGGTTTGGAGTTGATTTTTTTTTTGGATGTTTCCCTGAAAACATTCATTGCACTCTGATTTTTTAATCTTTTATTTGCTGAGGAGCACAGCTTCCTAACACACTGGAGAATATTTTGATTGACTTGCAGACAGCTGGTCCCATTGCAATGCTGTTTAAAGTGATTAAAATTATTGCAGAGACATATTCCTTTAGAAAATGTTACAGATTTTGCTCTTGGGAGTATTTTGCATGTCTGCATTTTTTGGATGCTTTGAAGGAAAAAAACCTTTATGAAATAGAGTAGAGGCTATACTAACATGTAACACTTATTTTTGGCTGACATTAGCAGCTTTGTGGCCAAGGTACCCAGGTGGCTAATTAAAGCAGGGAGTTTAATGAAATAGTGTGATTTTCTATAGCTATCAGAGATGAAAGCATTGGAGGTTAGACAACACACACTACTGTAAAATAAAATCTGAATGCTACTCACAAATATGCAGAAGCTTAGTGTTTAATATTTGTCTTAAAAAGTTGAATTGAAGGAATTAAATGTCCTGTAGTTAGACTGTGAGATCAATTTGTGTGCTACTCCAGAAGAAGAAAAAGCCCCAAGCATGGTTAAGTGTAGTCATTACAGTTCTATTCATACCAGCAGGAACTCAGTAGTGCTCCTGTTTTGCTGTTTAACTTCCTGCTGGCCCAGGGTCTGGGTCTCCATGGCACTGATGTCTGTTTGCTCCAGAGGCATTTCAGTTAAAAGATTAAAGAGAATGAAAAGTGCATTTGAGGTAAGGGCATCTTGCTGTTTGCTCAGGAAGATTGATGGGCTCTAAGTCCTTTGGATTGGATGTCATAAGAGATAAAGCTCAAGGGCTCTTTGAGGATGTTTTGTCTTCTCCTGTCGTGCTTGGATGTGTGATACACTGAGTGTATCTAAATATTTAACAGTCATAGAGGATGGTTCTTCAGCAGCAGAGAAGTCAGACCTGCTGCAGTCTGTTGACTCCAGCACTGCCATTCTGAGGCCACTTTGCTCAAAAAATTGTTGGATGCTAAGAAAAACAGAGATGTTGGCGTTGGTGTCATTTAGATACCTGATTTTAAATCTAGTGCCCAGTTGAAGTGAAAGTTGATTACTGTGGAGCATTCTGTGTATTAAAAAAGATTATAAAAATTATCCCAAGTCAGAAAGATTCAGGAAGAGGCTGATTTTTATGGGATCTCATATCTAAGGAGAATGAATATTCAGTTAAGAACAATGTTAATGTAGGTATTCTAGATTTGGAATGTTAATCAATGGCAATCTAGGTAATCTAATGTTAATCTAGGTAATCTAATTCAGTTAAACTAGGTATAACAAATTAATAAACTTAATGAGTAGTAAGGTCGCATCTAAAAGAGTTATATTACTTTATATTATATTTTTCTTTTCTTTAGGAGTGAGACAATGTCTAATGTACTAAAAAAATAAGATTTTTTTTAGAATTTTTTCTTTTTCCTGGTGTTCATCTCTTATTTATTAACTGCCAGTATTATGGGTATCTTTTATTTATATGGCATGGGGTGTTTGCTGGATACTGCATATCCTCATATCTCTGATGCTGAATTATCAAAAGAGTCAGGAGATGCCTAGAATATCATCCTTTGATTTATAATTCTGGAACAGAACAGAATTTCCTTTTTAAATTTTTTTTTCAAATTATTTTACACTATTCAAGGTATGTTTATATTCTAGCTCTGTTTTCAAGATAGTTTAGTTTCACTCTGAATTATTTTCTGTTCCTAAGCTGCTAGATATTCTATAACAGTTGCTGACTGGCTTTAAACATAGGAACACAAACAAATGTATATTTGTTATCTGAAAAACTGTCATCAGTCCTACTTTTTAATGTTTGGCCAAGATTAAGCATCTGTGCAGAGAGTTAGTCATCTCTGCTGCTTTTTAAGTCTGCTTTGTTTCTTAAATGTTTATGAGCTCAGAACATCATTTCTTTAAGCCAAGTGTAGTGTTGGCACTATTTCAGTGTGCTGTGGGCTTGAGTGCTTCAGAACTGGTTTGTAGCCTGGCTTTCCAGTTCTGTGAAGTTTGTAAAATCACAAATGCAGCAGAATGGTGGATTTTAACTAGCTTGGGATGACTAATGTCTGGCTCAGAGGTTAAAGAATTAAACTAAAAGAGAATAGATAAATAATAATAATAAAATTAACACTAAAAGAGAGTAGATGCCCAATCTCAAAATGAAGTATAACAATGTGGACAATGAGAGAGCTGTGCATTTCATCTTCCTGCACTGAGGCAATTACACTATCAGAAAATGCTCCATAAGCAGAAAATTATTAACTTGTGATGGTGGGAGGAATTCTACTGAGCAGACCCATGAAATGTACACTTCAGATTTATAAGACCTGTCTTTAGCAGTAGTCTTTATTTTATTTTGTCTAATGAATTTTGTGGTCTTAGAGCTTTAAATTCAAGCAGTGTAGCAGAACAAATGAAATGAATTCCATATGATAAAGAGTAATGTAGACATAACTGGGCATATCAGCATTGTTACTAGTAAGCTATGTGAATATTTTATCATATGTCCTCTATGGTCATGGCGTCTATTTTATGCTGATTGGGTACTGTTCCCAAATATTTTTCTATTTCTCATGCATACTTTTCACTTATCCAAATCTTCTACTTTATTCAAAAGCATTTTAGAAACAGTAGAGCCACATGGAAACATACCAGAGCAAGCAAGTCAAAAATTCTACTGAACCAATGATTGTATTTGATATTTGCTATAAAAGAACAACAAAAAAAAAAAAGCTGGTGGGAAATATGGTTTTGTACTTATTCTCTGCATTGAACTCCCCCAGTACTTTTAATGTAGGCCTGAAGAGAAATCCTCAGCTGGGCTTTTTAACAGTAGCATTTTCTGTTCATTTCCATAGGTATGTAGCCAGTTGTGGCATAAAGAGAGTCTACCACAGAGCTTTCTTTTATTTCCCTCTCTTCAAGATTTTGCCTATCACAGGCACCAGATGTTTTTCCTTTGCAGCTTTACCATGTTCTGCTTTTCAGTGTGGTATTAGAGAAGCTGAAATGGGAAGTTGTGTGAGGCATGGGTGATGAAAGAAACAGCTAGCCTTGGCATAAAATTGAACTGCTCATAGAGATTAAATGCAAATGAATTTATCATTTACTCAACATGATTGGAAACCAATTTATGTTTTAACAGCACAAAGCCATATTACACCACCAAAATTTCTGCCAAATGCATTTATAGATGAAGTTGTGGAAGTGGTTTTTTTTCCAATATTCATTTTGGTTTTATGCTGAGCAAGTCTGTGCTTAGAATTATGAGACAGAAGACTCATGGCAGGGAACTGATTTTCACTTGGAGCTGCAAGCAAATTACCTATATTTGAACTAGTTGTCCACAATTTTTTTTTCCTGGGAAAGTTTATGGTCCTTTTTTTTTAGTTATAATTGATTGATTTTCTCTAATGTGCTATACTTGAAACTTTTACATGCAGTGTCTTTTAAGAATTTTTAATACCATGACACGTTTATTGATTGCAAATTAATTGTTAATTTTTGATCATTAATAAATAGTGAAAAAACCACTGGTAGAACAAAGAAACCAGTGATAGAAGGAAATATTGAATGACCCAGTTTCTATAGCGTAATAAAATCCGTGCAAGAAATGTATTCTATAACTTTTTTCACTGCTTCTGATGTGGAGGCAAAGGAGGGATTTTCAGTGATCCTTTTGGGCATTGAATAATATTCTCTTCATTTGCCACAATAGGATTAGTGAGTAGATCTCATTAGGAATTTGCACGTGACTTTTATTTTTTATAGATAAAAGGGAGCAAATTCCTTCATGTTAAAGAAGGCCTGGAAAATAATATCTAGGAATTCAAGGAGGTAGGAAGTATTACTGCAAGGATATGTTTTCATTACCAATTACAAAATCAATTACAAAATTAGTTTGCCTTTCTTAAAAAAGTGTATGCTAAGTCTCAGAAATGCTTCTGGTAACTTAATGAATAAAATCTACAATAAAAGATAATTAAAATTGAAACAATTATTTTTTATTAATACAATCTTAACAAAAGAGAACATGTAAGGGTGGCAAAGATTGTTTAATTTCCTTAGGAATGACTCATAAATTGGTTTGTTGATTATCGTTTTTAAAAATAAGTCCCATTATAAAAATGATAGAAAGGTTTTTGTCATGTACAAAGCTATTTGTAAAGGCATCCTTTATTCTTCATGGCATATTTATGACCTGACCTACTCCATCACACTTTAATCCACCTAAACACTGTATTTGTAGTCCAAGTTTAAAAAAATATAATTTCACAACATACACTAGTCATCACCTTCACCTTCTGCTTCCTTTGAAATGAATACTTGAAGAACCTATTAAAATTGTTTCTGAATGCAGGGTGTGTAAGGACTGTTGGATAACCTCCCTCTTTCAACAATTTTTCTGCATAGAGCTCAGAACACCTATGTGTTTTTGCAAGGAAATTATAAAAAAGGGGAAATCTTGTCAGCCCAAATAATTGCTCTACCACTCTATAATTGAAAGCTGTTTTGATATGCCATCTTGAAAACAAGACGAAGTTTTATTGTTACAACTGATGCTTGGAAAACTTGTGTCTGTTGAAGAATTGATGTCCTGTGTTGTAGTCACAAAATGAATCTCTATTGCAAAAGAAGTGGTTGCAGTCATTAACACTAATGGGTGTGTGTGTGCAATTCTTAGACATATGAAGGACCAAAACAAGAAGGTTGCCAATCTGAAGCACAATCAGCAATTGGAGAAAAAGAAGAATGCACAGTTGTTGGAAGAAGTTCGTAGGCGAGAGGACAATATGACTGACAACTCTCAACATTTACAAGTGAGTTTATTGTTCAATTTTTTTTAAAGCTATCTAAGAAAATACGCTTCTGTTCCAGTGTGTGTGTTCCAGAGTGTGTAATGAATCTGTTCCCACAAAGAGCTGATGGTTCCTTCCTTCTCTACCAGAGGATGCACTGCTCACCTCAGTTGTATCCATGAAATATTTACTGTTTAGGGTAAGGAAAGAACCAATAGAATTTGAGGACCTCTGCACAGTTGCTACATCAGCAACTGTTCTTTCTTACAGTTAGAAAGAAAAGTTTCAAGTATATAGCTTCTATGTTTCAGATAGACTTTGAGCCTTATATCTGGAGAATTTCTACAGTTTGTAAGTTACTGAGTTTGGTGGTTGAGAAATAAATGTTCTTCAACTGATCTGTTTAAGTGATCCATTACATACCAGGGAACTTGTATTCAAGGCCACAAATTTGATGCTTGACTTAAGAAGTATTCTCTGAGATCTGAGTGTGAAAAACCACGAAGAGAAGTGCTGATTTCTGTTGACAACATCAATGTCTCCATGCCCAGTGTTTATAAGCAATTTACAGTGCAAAATATCAATTTTGCCTTGATCTGGTTAATATAATGTGTTTCTGGAAAATTTCCAGTGGATGGAATTTGACCCTCTCATGCTTCATATGGTTGTATTTCTCATGTGTTCCTATATGCAAAATGGAAAAATTAACACCACATCTCTCTTTAGGCTTGTGTTGGTGAAGCTTTATGTCAGAATCAAGTTCAGGAAATGATACATTATTTATGCATCTGTGCAGTGCTATGTTTACTTTACAGCCTTGGTCATTACATACTGATTGCATCACCATGCATTCCAGTGCACAGGATAGAGCAATAAAAGCTTGTGAAGGGTTGGGTCTGCCAATATGATATATCAAAATTAAATTTCAGTGTTGAGCAGCTACTTGTAATTATAGTGGTTCAGTAAAGAGAATAAATTAAGCTTATTTTTCAGTATTTTGGAAATCTATTTCAGTGGGGTGATGACTGGAGAATAGAAGCCATTCTCAGGATCCTTAATGCTATACTTGAAGGTTTCTACTCGTGAGATGAGATTGGGTCTAGCAAATGGAGGTGATGTGGCTGAATGGCTTGAATTTAGAAAGAAAATACCTGTTTGGAACAGTTCTTCTGTTCCATTCACTTCCTGTAAAGCATCTATACACTAGGAACAGCTTCTGAAAACCAGTTAACCAAGAAGATTTATTTCTGGTTGCTATGTCTTAAAATGTCAATATTTTAAAATTATGTCCTTCAGCATAATACTTTCAGTAATATATGTATTAGGTTATATATTACATTCTCTGTAGCTGCAAGAACAGCAGGAAAAAAGGAGCCTTGGTTGTCTGTGCTGCTGGATTTCTGGTAGGGATAATCCTGCCTTCTCTGCCATACAGGCCATCAGCTGCTGTTATCAGTTTGCTGCTACAAACAGTTGTATTTTCTCAAAGATTTCCAATTTCCTTGGCTTATTTCTTCTCAAGCATTTCTTTAACTGAAATGGTTAAGTGCTGAAGAGTGCATGGAAGCTTGAGTTTCCCTGGGATTGTAAGATTTTGCAAGGTTTTGCTGCTCTACAAAAAAAAATGTAGTGAGTCTTGCAAATAAAGTAAATGCTGTGACATTGAATAATCAAGTCACAGTGCAGGTGACATGACTTATGTACACTTATTCTGCTGATAGGAAAGTATTTTCACTGCTACAGTTTATTTGTTTTATATGTGTAAGGTAATTACAAATGCTAGGTGAGAGCATCAAGTCTTATATGAATCTGATAAGTAGGTGATTGGCTTGTTGAAAAGCCAAACAAATTCTTATGCTTCAACCACTTAGCCTTGGTATAGAAAGGAAATTTTTTTCATGATTTAAGAAAACCTTTCCTCCTTCATGGAGCTTGCTTGTGTAAAAAAGTAACAGCAGTGATCTAAGGATTTAAATGAGGCAGCATTTTTGGGGAGACAAATGCTGTGACATATACTTTGACAAAAAATTTTAGGAGTACTATGCATCTGCTAATTAAAAACAGTTTAATTAACATCTTAATAAACCATAGGGACCGGACCACCTTTTCTTACTGCTCTTAATAACTTCTGCTGCTTTAGTGGAAACACTCTGCATTTATATGCATTTATAACACAAAGTGCTTGTGTCTACAGTGTACTTGTTACATTTGTGAATGATGTATTGAGCTGTTAGGGGAAAAGTGTATCCTAAAATTCTCTGGCCTGATGTAATGACTGTATTTGTTGGCTAGCTGTGATAAGCTGGCTGTTGGCTGGCTGTGATAAGCTCAGCTGAGAATTGAAGAGCAGTCAGACTGGTCAAATTACATTTACTGCAGCCAAGTCTCAGTCCCTTTTGCAGAAGTAGTGGAAAAGATGAAATGAGAGGGTGAGCAGGGTTGTCCATGGACCATCCAGGGGCTGCCCAGGGCAAACTGAGGTGATCGCGTGTCCCCTTTCTGTGCAGCTCCCACAGGGGCTGGAGCTGTACCCATCCAGCTGTTTCTGATGGCTGTGCTGAGGTTCAGGAGGCTGGAGCTTCTTGGAAGCTTCAATGGTGTGTGCTCGTTCCCGAGGCTTGTAGCACCATGTGTAACCATTGGTGACACTGTCAGCAACCTTGTCAGGTAAAAGCCCCTCAGAGCTGGTTCATGTGCCAGTGTCAGTGCTTGCAGGGCAAGTTTGAGTCTCTGTGGCCCCATCTCACAGCACTCCACATCACTTGCTGTGATGGAGAGTGCTCTGGGATGCCTGGGGAGGGAATTCACTTTCGTCTGCCTCAGCTATCACCTGTAATTGTGAGTGATGCTTCAGGTGTGGTTTTGAGGGGCTCTTTGGATCACTGTAAAATTGGAAACATCAGGAGGCCAGATTAATTCTTGGGAATGAAGAATAGTTATGAGGTTTTCTGTTTTTTTCCTAACACAAATCAAGGGCAGACCTGTGCAAATCTTGCCAGACATGATGGTCATATATTACACAAAGCATCACAGCAGGAGAGCTAGACCTTGAACACTTTATCATGAATTTCTTTGAAAATGGTGTATCTAACATGCCTTAATTTTTCTCTCTTTTTTTGGTCTGTCTAAAAAATGATAAGCCTTTTTGAGAAACACTGAGCTAAGAAATATACAGATACCATGTTGTAGATTTGAGCATAATTCTTCAAGTCTCTACAGGATCTTGAAACCTTAGAGATGTGAGACTTGTTTATTCCCTGAGATTAATTTTTTCTTGATTCTTGTGTGGAACATGTTTCTTCCAGTAACACTGGTACCTCAGCAGGATTGGGAAAGGAAACATTTGCATAACATTGAGAACTTAAATGCATTTGGTTTTGATTCTGATTTTCAAATCTGCTGTAATAACAACAATAAAGTCTTGTTGTTTCTCTAGAGTAAGCAATAAGGGTGCAATAAGAATATTCCCATGTGTCTCATAGCCTCAAAGGGAATTGAATATACACTGTTGTCTAATTATGCTTTTCATATATGTAATATATCAATAAGTGATCTAAGTCTGGAAACACTTCTTTGTGGAAATTTTATGCAAACTTTCCAATACATATGTGTCACAAAAAAAGGTGCAGGGATGAACCTGAAAAGAAGTTTAATAATTTTAATACCCTATTCTGCCCTGATCTGCAGCTTCTGGGTGTTTCCCCCCTTTCTTCCAGTTCATCTGCTGGAAAAGTTCTTGCCTCTCCTTATGTTTTAAATGTTTGGCTAATTTGTCACAATTCTCTTTGAGGTAGCTTGGGTTTTTTTTTGGCTGGAAATCCGCATGGGGAAAAGAGATATTTCACTACCAGAATTGTTTTTGAGTGAGACAATGTGTAGTTCTCATTGATTTCAAATATCATATACAGGCAGCTTGATCAATGGTTTATGCCTGCAGTACTGTAGAACAGATTGTGTACACATGTACATTTTCCAGGTGTAAATACCTCACTTTTTAAGCAGAGTTCAGCTTGTCAGTCATGCTTTTTCATGGGATGTAGTGAGGCAAGGCAAGCATTCCAGTTTTCCAATAGCTCTGTACTGGCTGGAAATTTAGTCTTAGGTAATGAATAAAACATGATCAGGAGGAAGTCCTGTCAAAAGAGATAAAAAAACTGGCTAGTTAATATTACTGCTTTCTGATTCTTGCCATGTGAATATCTATGATGTCTAAATCACTGAAAATAGCTCCCAAGAGGTTTCACAGCTAGTCAGCATGAATCCTTAACCCTGGATTTGTTTCTTTATTTGTCACTGTGTGCTTTACCATATAATCCTCAGTTCCATAACAGCTATAAAAATACAAAATTTACCCAAGACATTGCACAATGCTGTATGTAATTTCTGTGTCATATAAAACAGCATGGCCTAAACAAGGGGTATATCTGACTTTACTATGAATTTGCTATGACTTCTCTTAATGCAGTGTATTTCCTACTGCATTGTCTCAAAAGCTTTGATACTGTAATATAAATAAAAAGAGGAAGCTAGGGAGTGAGATGAAGCCTTGCAAACAAAAATGAGCAGAGCAGTGTAATCAGTTCAGCGACGGAGGAAGCAGTCCTGACTGCTATGCAGACAGGCATTAGCGTATGGAGCTGACACAAGGCAGGAGAGAATTCATTGCATAAACACACAGCTTTGTATTACTACCACTGAAATTCATATGCAGTGACAAAACACAACCTTTTAAGAGGTTAAAATCACGAGCTATTGTATTAGAAGTAAATTCTAATTTAAGCATCTGTCTTAAGGTGGACCGATACCTTTCTGGACAGCTTTAATAATTCTCAGTGTTTCATAATTCTCAGGGTTCTGTATGTTTCTGTCTTTAAAAGGCTGGTAATTTTTGTGGGGGGCAGATGGAGATAAGATAGGGATTTTACCTGTTTACATCACTCCTGTGATTTCCATGATGTCCATGTGTGAATTGTAAGTTGTGGTCTAGCTCTGATGTGTAGAATTGCAGAATTGCTGGGTACCTCTCATTCTGTTGTGGGCAGAGGATGAGGGGAAGAAGGTGAGTCAGTATATTATGCCTGTTTTCTCTAACTTATCTACATATTTCTCTTCATTTTAAAGCCTTAAAACTAGCATGTAGTATTGTATGCTCTTATTGTATATATGTTTTCAACTACAGTTTCTTTGGGGACTGTAACATTTTGTATTTGAGTGGTTAAGCTGAAGTTTAGTCAATTCGTAGGAAAATTAGTGCTCATGTATGTATCAGCTTCACCCTTACAAAGGAAGAGTTTTGTACTAGAAAACAGGGAGAACTCAGCCAAGTGCACAATTGTGAGCAGTAGTGATGTGTTCATGGGTACTTCAGCATTCTCTGCCTCTTTAATTGTAGGTGGATTTTGCCAAGGTAGAGTGTAGTAGAAACTACAAGTTCAAAGATGTCAAGCCTTCAGCAAAATATATAGCATATTATGAACTTCACACAATTCAGGGAACCTTTTTTTTTTCCTAGTAAATATATAGGAAAAAGGCAGGAATTGCATTTTCTTGAAGTGGTTGTTTTCGTGGAGCTGAACATACGTATTTAATAGACATTTAACAAAAGTCTTTTCTGTACTCATTGATAATGAATCTATAAAAGCCCCACAAGTGTAGTAGTGGAGATAGGCAATAGGAAAAAAGTGAGTAAAGCTGTGATGCTGTAGTACAATGTATTAAAAAATTATTACCAGATTAGAAATGTATGCTTAGAAATCTCAGGATAATCCACTCAAACACATGTAAGACTATTGAAGACACAGCTAGCGTACTTATCTTTAGATTTCCAACATAATATAAATATAAATTCAGATTTGTAAACACGGATGGACATTTAGGAATTTTCCTTCCTTGGCCTGTGGAAGTTCCTTATGCTGTGGATAAATTCCATATGTGTTGCTGAAACGTGTGTTGAACTTCAGCCAGTAGTTTAAGATTATGTTGAAGAAAATATTTCTAAAAGGCTTCAGATGAAGAATGATACTTGAGAATGTACAGAGGGCAGGAAGGTTGATTGGTAGGTCTGAGGATCAATACCAGAAGTGGGTTTTTTGGGGGGATTTACTTTGACATTTGTGTTCATTGTGCAGTATAATCCTCAGAAGCCAAAACCACTCCTGTTATAAAATGTCCCTGTAGACAATAAGTGAAAATCTCACTTGCAGGCCAATTTCTACTAGAATCAGAGCCTCTTAACTTTTTTTTCCCTTTATCATAATTGGTGAGTTGTCAGAAGTGGTGGGTTGACAGAAATCCTGCAGTGTTCTGTACTGTGTTGATCTAACCACATATAATATGAAAAAAAATGTAGTGGGCAAAGCATTATCAGCAAAACTGTTCTATGCAGTTGTCATATCCTTTCTTTTGACAAGTGTATTCCATTATATGAGTAAGTATAAAAGAACATAATTTTTATTCTTAGAAATACCACAATCTATTAATTTTGGGGTTTTATGCAAGCACACAGTATAATAGAATATTATGTATATTTTTTAATACATTTTTTGCATTATTACAAAGACTTGTAATCTTTGTAAAAAGAGAGGGCATCTCATATCAGTCTGAATACTGACTTTTCATTTTTCTCAGTTTCTACAGTTAAGTCAGAAACTTAATGTTTTTCAGTATTGTCTATGTAATGTTAATTTCCTGGCTTTAGTTACCCAGGAATAAAACCTGGACTTCTTGATTTGCAGTTACTTAGAAACTTGCAACTATTGACAAGTACTTTATGTTTAAATTAAATCAGTTATTTCTACTATGTGCTTTAATATGTTTTGTTAGTTGAAAAGGGCATATATGGCAAGGCACTGGAAGGGAATGTTGTTGTTGGAAAAAACAAAACTGCAACAATAGGAAACAGAAAAAATTTAACGTGATACGACTTTCTTTTCTCCCTCTCAATTTGTAATAACTCACACATGCAGGACTCCTGTGGTCTCCAGGGGGCAATTGCATTCACATGCATCAAAAGAAATAGTTCAGTTAAACCAACTCTCCCTACCCAGCAATAATTACCACAGGTTTACACTGAGATATAGTTGCAAAAGGTTAGTCAGTAGGGCATCTGCAAATCAAGTTATATGTCAACTCTACATCAATAACCTCATTATATTAGATGTTAGTATTTCAGCACATGACTGTCCAATATAACATTCCACATATAGCTCATTTTTAGCTTTTACATTGAGTTACAGCTCATCTAATATGTTACTAAATTATGTATTTAAACACTCTATATGACATAAATTATAATCAATGACAAAAGCAATGATTTAGATTGAAATTCTACAAAGTGAAATTGCAATAAAATGTCTGACCCTATTTGTGTAGCTGCTTTCAATATAAGATGAATATAGGATGTTTAACCCTGTAATATAAGAGAAGTGTAATGGCAATTAGTATTAGCACAGATTTTCCAATTTAGGCATTGTTTAAAAATGCTACCTATGGATTTATAGAGAAAGCTGTTTTCCTGTATATAAAGAACCAAAAAAGGTAAATATGTTCTAAAAGTACAACCAATTACCTAACTTCTGTGCAAATTCCCTCCACATACTTCCTTATATTTGTAGCTTACCACAAGCTATAACATTTTTGCTGAAAGCTTGATAGGCGGGATGAAAATATAAAAAGGTTTTCAAAAACCTTCTTGTGGTCTGCATTAAGCTCAGATTTCTACCTAGTTCCATAATTTGGTTTTGAATTTACCTGCTTAGTAACCAGTGCAAGCTGCTGCTGTTTGTCACTCTCCATGGATAATTTTGAAGTCTGGTATTTGGTCAGCAACAAAAGTTCTGCTTGAGTAACTCTAAGTAGAACTATTTTGGCTGGTTGTTTATAAGCCAGATATTTATATTTATCTCTCATTATAAGTATTCTGTAATACCCTTATACATTATTACTTACAGACTCTCTTTACAGACTGGAAAGAGAAGGAAGGCAAAACACCTTCATATACAGTCTTGTCCTACCTTGGAAATTATTATTATTTATTGTAACCCCCTCTTTTCTCTGAGAAGCTTTTTTGTGAGAGATGAAAAATCTCTCTTTCAGTAGAAAAATCCAGGGCCAAATATCATTGTGAGGTAAAAACAAAAAGAGAAAAAAAATATTGGTGTTAAATTAAGAACTTCCAAACTTGACAAAAAAAGCTTTATTAATGGATCTTAGAGCATCTTGAAGAATAGACTTGTCAGTAGTATATTGAATGAAACTGAGGCATAAGAAACAAAGGTTGTGTGCAAAGTGTCCGAGATGGGTGATGGAACAATTAAGGAGCGCAGACTTTGTCTGTCCAATATTCCCTTTACTTGTCTGAACTGTTGACTCAGAATATTTTACTCATGATACTAAAAATGTTACTAATGAATTGTTCCTGATTGAGGTACTTAGTGCAGGTGAAGTTAATATAGTTTTTAGTCCAGTGAGAGATCAAAAGTTTGTGTTTAGGACATGAAAGACAAGGAAAACCACATACCATATTAGTTACTTTGCAATTTAGTAGTCTCTTGATTCTCAGAGGATGGTGAATAACAGCTGCACATGAAGAAATAGAAGAGTACTGATACTTGCAGTTTAGAGGCAGATTTTTTTTTAAGCAGAATTGTCAAGATAATCAGATAATTCAACAACAAACACTGCAGTTCAGTGTATTAAATTTTATAGAAGGTTTTTCTTTCAAGTTACAACTAGGGTCCTTAACAAGCATTTCTTTGATCCATTACTTCTGTTTATATTTTTCCATTTATCCCTTTCCTTGGGAAAGTCTCTTCAGTTTTCTGCATCTGACAAAGATTCCTACAAACACCTTGGATAAAGCTTGACAGATTTGGGATTGTTGAATACTAATCTTTTCACTAAATAAATGTTTTAATAAAATTAGAGCTTTTTTCATACGACACCTTTAAAAATTATAAATAGGGAAAAAATGAACTTATTTTAAAGTATTAGTCCAAGGTAGATGAGCTATAAAAATGTTACTTTGGATCTGAAAAGTCACAACTATGTACAGAATACAGATTTTTTCATATTCCCTTTTAAAAAAGTATATTTTGAGTTATTCTTTGTATTTCTATGACATTTTAGTGACATGAATAAGAAATGCTTTTTCTAATTCATTTGTTCTTTAGTGGAGTAAAGTTTTATTGAGCAGTATTATTTGGCATTAGGTACTTACGTTTCTTTTCACAGTTGCATATTGGCATAATGAAAGAAGCATTTTACACCTCCTCTTTAACTGTCACATACCTTTGTCATATTGAGAACTACCACAATTTAGCCATCTAGAAGTTCCTTCAGAGATAAAAGCCAGGTGTTTGTGATCCCCTCCTCCTCTTTGTTTTTTTAGACTTCAAAGGGACATTATAACAATGTGAATAGTGTGTCACATGAGTGCTATAGTCTCTTCATTTTCAAGAAAGAATTTTGTGTGTTCCTGCATATGGGGTGAATTCCTGGCTCTACTAAAGTTAATGCAATTTTTGCCACTGCCTTGTCAGACAAAGATTTCTAACATGAAGAAAAAATAATTAAAAAACCCTGTACAGACAAAAAATAAACTTAAAAGGTCATTGAGAAAGCAGATCTCAAGTAAAAATGGAAACAGTCCATTGTCATTCATCATTTGCATCTGATCTGTTGATGGGAATTGTAATTTGTGAGAAAGTCCTTCAGCTGTAAGGCTTGTCAAAATTGGCTTTTCTGTCTGGGTGTTCTTTTATAAGAACATTTGGCTGCCAAATCCAAGCAAATATAATTATTTCTCTTAATACAGACATTAGAAAAGATTGCTCAGAGGTTGCTGTCTGGCTCTTGTGCTTTCAACATAGGCTTTGATCTTTTATACACGATGGCTTTGTTAACCTTTTTCTTATGAAACTGATAAACACTAAAATAATTAGTGTCATAAGCAGGATAACTAGCAACTTGAACTCCTCTTTGGTCTCTTTTTTTCTCAGTTTGAAGTAAGTGCACCACAAGAATACTAGAAATCTATCATATAAAACATCACCTAGTAGATTCCTGCATTGAAACCTTTGCTGTGAAGACATTAAATGGATACCTGGATGAAGGTATCCTAAATCCAGTCTGGTGGATATGAATGATAACCTATGCTTAGCTGGCTAACATAACCTAACTTGTGTATTGTCTGGTGGGCAGTGACAGGATGTGAGGGAATGGCCAGGGAAGGTTTAAGTTGGATATTAGAAAACAGTTCTTGGCTGGGAGCTGAGCAGGCTCCCCAGGGCACTGGTCACAGCCCCAAGGCTGTCAGAGTTCATGAGGTGTTTGGGCAATACTTATGGGTCCCTTCCAACTCAGCATATTTGGGATTGTGTGATTCTGTAATTGAAATGTTTATGAAGTACCTGTTAAATTAAAACCCAAATTATCCAGTGGACAGTCAAGTAATGTATCTTGCATCCTGAAAATGTGTCTTAAAAGGGAAAGTTTCATGTAATTGTTGTCCTGGATAATTTCACAAATTGTAATTCTCCTCTACTTTGTGCTGTGGTACTTTGAGGAGCCAGGACATGATAAGAGACATGTGAAGATTTTTGAAGAACATAAATTCAGTGACCATTTTTTCATTTGTTCTCTATGTTATGGATAAAGCAAGTATAAACCTCTGTTATCTAGCAAGGTTCTGAAGGTCCTGGTGTGTCTGATAGAGTTTGTGTTCTGTTTCGTCTTCTGTTTTCTTAATTTTTCCCCCTCAAATTTATTGTTCCCCAAACTAGTTCTCGAGTATAAAACAGGTGGCCAGATGTTTCAAGTAGTGATTGAAAGCCAGTAAATCAGGCAGAATGTAACTATAGCATTTGTGCTTTAAAGGAAAGTGTAATCACTAATAAACTCAGTGAGCAAGTAAATGTTTTTTGAAATTTTAGGATGCTGAAATATAGCTTGGTATTTGCATGAAAAGTTGAGATATTTAATGCTGAATACATATTCATCTAATATGTATTCCCAAGGGAGAAAAACAACCCTTTTCCACTACCTTTTTTTAATGTAATTGAACAAAATCTAGTCATAATATGAATATGTCAGCTATACTATGAATCCAGAAGGAATTTTACAAATTATGTAGACTACTGTTGATGTAAAAGTGTGTGTGTGTTTCTGGAAAGTATCTCTATTTCACAGGATTAATATTTGAAATATGAACCAATGGAAGTCTGCTTAAGAGAACATGCATTTTCTGAGACTTTTAGTCTCAGTCACATTTAGCATCCATATTGCTGTTACATGTCAAAAAGTGTTTAAAAAAGACAGTCAAAGGAATAAAATCTTTACAGGCATCATGAAGGCTATTTAAAGAAAATTATATTGGCTCAGAGGAAATGGATACCACCTATCATAAACTGCTTTAATAAGACCAAACGGAAACCAGCACAATTAAACAGCAGGATAAAGGAAGCTATCAAAAAAAGAAAACAAAACCAACTTTCTCAAAACTGAAATTTTTCTAGTTGAAAAAAACAGAATCATAAAACCTGGCAAGTAAAAAAAGCCCAAATAGGCTGACCATGAAATGCATGAAGAACAATAAGGAATAAGTAATGAAATGCACTCAACCTGGTCATTTTCAAATATGTCAGAAGGCAGAAGCCAGCCAGAGAATCTCTAGAGCCAAAGATAATCAAGGCATATAAAGAGTGCTTTCAGAAAATGGGGTCATGAGGTCAAAAAAATGAAAGATATTTCTCGTTCTTTTGTTCAGATAAAAAAAAACTTGGTAGGTTCTGCTTCTAGAGCTTCTTTTTACAGGTGAAGTATTGGAAGATCTATCTCAGAGTGAGGTGACAGCAGAAGATGCTGCACAACAATTACTAAAATTAACAATGCTGTCATCATAGGATCTGAGGATAATTCAGGTTCAAAGGTGTACCTCCAAGTTCAAACTCTTATTAAATGTAGGGTAAGCTTGCAGTCAGGCCAAGTTCCTTTCAATACCAAGCAGTTTTCATGCTAACCTCGAAATTTAAAGGTGAAATATGGGGATTTCTAACTCGCCTAAGAACTGGACTAATGTGACATCTCTTTCTAAAAAGAGTTCCATATTAGTTTTGGAAAACTACCTCCACATATGATATCCTTATTGGAAAAATCAAGAAAAATTGTTTTTTAAAAAGTAGAATTAGTGGGCATTTGACCAACTAATTTACCTATATAATATGTTGCTAGAGAAGCCCAGTGGTTTTCCAAAAAAATTAAGTCATTCCTCCTCATAAGTTTGCAAGTCATTAGGTTTTTCAGAAGTCCCATAGGAATAGAAATTGAGACTTTGTCATGTTTTTAAAATGTCTGGAAAAGAATGAATAGTTTAAAGAAATAAAGCATCATTGACTTGAAGACCAAGGATCGCTTCTTTAGTTGTACTTCCTTGCAAACTCAGGGCACTGGATCGTATCTAAAAAACAAACCCCATAAGAGAAAGTTAAAAATGACAACTGTTATAGAATAAGAAAGACAATATGATACGAAGCTATGTAATCATGTTACTAAATGCAGTACTGATGGCTAAAATTTTAAATGTCACTGGGAAAAGTTTAGTGAAAAAGGTTTTCTTAAGAAAAGAACATTTTGGCAAACTCAGGCTGATTTATGATGGTAGGAGGAATTCTGTGGGTTTGCATGGTTTTGACCTTAAACCTGCAAAAATATGTTGGATTTGGCAATGTTTCACTTGGAGTTTTGGCTTTCTTCAAGCCCAGAAGTCAAAGAAACATTTGGGATGTGAACCAATGCCAAAGAAAAGGTTTGGATGAACCATACATTCCATAACAGCCAAGTTTCACACGACTCTGATTTTCCTTTTTCCCTTTTCTTTGTTTCTTTACACTTTTTTCTAGAGCTGCTTTTCTGTTTCCGAGTCTCAATGGATAGGAATCTCTGTATCCAGTAAAAGCCTTTTTACAGCCCATGTATAAGGAGATGAGAAGGGAGAACTCAGAAGGTTTTGTCTCTCATTTTTGTATTACAGCAGAATTTGAACAAAAATATTACACCTGAAATGATAACATGTCCTCATATCCATTTGGGAATATTTTTTAGTGGAAGTGATAATGTTAGATACTTAGCCTTCCTTGTGTGTGTTTCAGATTACAAAATGACATAATTAAGACATCCAAAACACTAAAGGGTTTAAGAAAAGGATATAGTTTTGTTTCTTTTTATCACTTATTAACAAGTATCTCTTAAATCTGGTCATGTAAATACCACTTTCCATGAAGACAGACACGCCTGTGCAGTAAATGGTGCCTGTTCTGCATCTCATTTGGAACTCGTGAAGCTGTGGGATACGATACGTTGAAGCTGCTGATCTGAGAAGTGTCTCAAATCCATAGTCTTTATATGCACATCAGACACTACACATATGGTAAATGATAAACATACCATATGGGATTTGGGAAGTTAAGACTATCGAATTCCTATCCCGTTATTTTTTTTTACATTGTATGGTCGAATCAAAACCATATTATTCTTCACATTATTAAGGGGTTATGTTTGTGGCCCCATTTATAAGGTTACAAAACTGATCATGCTTTAAGCTTTTCTTTGGCCTAGAAATTTTCCTGGTTACACTCAGGTTGTCATTTAAAAAAAAGAAAAGAAAGGGGGTGGGTAGTGTTTGTGAAGCTTGCAGAGTCCGGCCAATTTTTGAATTACACTTTTGAAAAGTTCACATGTAACCTTAGCCAAATATTACAGCTCAAAACAGCTGAGCTTAGGTTGACTTTGAAAACTTAGTTTTCCAGAATTTTATTGTGTGTATTGTGAAGGTGTTATCTGGGAAAAATAGTTTCAGACCTGACAGTGTGGTGACTATATGTGCACTTTCATGATAGTTTCATTTTTTGTCTTGGCTTTTTGACTGGAACAAGTTATTATCCTCAGCTGAACTATCAAATGTTTATCTAAAAAAATATAAATTTTATACATCTTTCACTTAGTTTCAGATGGCAAAATATTTTCATCTTTAAAGAAAGAAGATTGAAAATAGTTATTCTATTGAAGAGTTTCACAAAACTGTATTTTGTCGAAGAAACGTGAATTTACATTAGGTTTGTAATTAATCTTGGAACTCTAATTCTTAAGCAACAATTTACCTTCAATTCATTAAACAGAAATTGGAAAAGCAGCTTTACCATAGTAGAATATGGCAATAGGAAAATATTACCTCTGTGGGTAAGAGGGGAGGAACTAGAAAACAAAGCTTCTTGAAAAGTGTGTCAGGAATCGCAGGGAGGGAGAAAGAGATTTTGTTCCTCTTAATGCTGCCTAATCAGCCTTGTGCTACTTGGAAAGCAGGAACTGTGTCCTGATTGCATCAGAGTGCAGCTACTTTTGTGTTGTCTTCCCATGATAAGTCAATACCTGAAACAGGTTAGGGGTAGAGACTCTTTCATGCTAAATGTCTGTGGTTGAAAACTGTATTTACTGCAGATTTCCCCCACTTGTTTTGTTGTTTTCTTTTATTTTGGGGGTGTGTACAGGATGGCTCAGTAGGTTTCTGTTATAACTACGAATAAAAAAGCTGGAATTATGTTCCCTTTGTCTCTCTCTCTCTTTTATTTTCTAGAATAATTTTTCATTGTGAGTTGTGTGCAATTTGTAAGCAACAAGAATAGGGCTGGGTAAAGCTTGTTACTTGTGGTATGTATAGTTATTTCTTTCCATGAAGATGTTACAGATTCTTCTAGAAGGTGTAATGTTGATGCTGAGGAATGTGTGTAAAAAATTGCATTCCCCCTTATTTTATGTTGTTTACAGCATCCTTTTCTCCATGGACAGGCAGCAGAGAGAAGGTTCTGTCTGCGTGTGGCCTTTATGTAGATTCATAAACATGCGAAAAGCTTCTGCACTCTTGTACTGACACTTTGGGTGTTTGAACAGTTTTTGGTCCTGTTAATAGACATTTCATCAGTGAGGGCACTCCCTGAAAACTGCCCAGGAAAAAAAGAGTCAGACATGTCACACTGTAGCTTTGGGGGAAGTGGCATAAAAGTTTCTGGGGAGATGGAATACTAGAAATACATGGGGGCGATACGAAATATCAGGCTACCAACATAGAGAATTCTCCAATTATTTATTTTCTAACTTATTGTAAACAACGAAAATGTCTGTTTGGGAAGTAATAGTTAGGGCACCAAGTACAAACCTGCGGGTTTTGATGGTGGGCTGAATTCTGTGCAGTGTACTTAGCTAAGAAAGTCAGCAGCTGAATAGAAGGAGCAGAAGTGACATTATGAATTCCCATTTCATATACCATGACCTGATCTCATCAGTTGAGCTGGGACTGAAGAACATTGTGTATAAGCTATACTTTTTCTCATTGTACTTATTAGTAAAAGTTACAATAGTATGTTAGAAAGGAGATGTTTGTCTGTGGGGTGGGTGAGACTGTATACCAGACCTGACTGGATTCCTTAATCTTAAAACCTTTGGACCAAAAAATTATATGCATGAGAGCCACATGACTTACACCTTGGAATATCAAAAGTGGGGAGGTAGAAGATGGGCTCTTGGTTTTGTTTACCAATTAGGAAATTACTCCGTCTCTAGGGGTTCTCTGAATGAATCTGCTTTATCCATGGAACAGGCATGTAGTTAAATCTCATCATTTTAACTGGTTCTTTTCCTTGCCAGCCAGGGATTCAGATTATCCAGCTGTGTTCCTACTGCAAAGTACTGTTATCAGTTGTGTAATGAAACCCGGTCACAGGAACTTTATTTGACCTATCCACTATAGATGTGGCTCAAGAGTCAAAGTCAGGAGGCCTGTTTCACATACAGCCAAAATCTGCCTTAGGTTAAAAAAAATAAGCATGTATAAATCTTTTAAAGACAGTCAACTCAAACAAGGAAACTCTTATAACTAAAGAATTAAACATCTCCTGCTCTCAATGAGCACACATTCGGACCTGAACCTTAACTGAGCTATGTTTGAACCTGTTGCAATTTTCCTTTTAAAATGAAACACACTGATTTCACACAACACACTGATTTCATTGGTCCTTTATTATGCAAAATAGAAACATCTAGGAAATATGTTAACATGAAAAATTATCTGGTGACAAAAGAAGCAGCAATAAAACTGATCTAGAAGGAATGGTACTCTTATACAGCATTTTGGGGGAATCTGCATCAAAATAATTGTTGAGAATTTTTCATAACATGTAAGAAAGGTAAAATTAACTTTTTAAATGAAATTCAGGAAAATGATTGTTTATAGAATGACCCCAAGACTGAAAAGATGTTCCATTTCTTTCTGCAGGACCCTAAAATTGATACTGGTTGAAGGCAGGGGAATTATCAGGCAAAAGCTATAAATGTGGAAAGGAATTGGACTATGTAGGGAAGGTGTTCTTAGGCTGCAAAGGTGAAATGGAGGCACATGGTACTGCCCTGTCCCAGAACTTCTGGAGGTGTTCAGTGCCCAGGTAATGCCTAAGTAAGGAGGATTTGCTTTAACTGCTTCGTGAGTACATTGAGTTTGTTGCTCAATTACTTCAGACTTAGGTAGTAGAAGATTAATATAATAAATGTAAGACCCCTGTTTTATAACTTTGAGCATACTACCAGTTAGCACTATACTTTCTAAAACACTATGGAAATACGTACAAAAATGTTTTAGAAAATCTGTGACTGCAGGAAAAACCTAAAAATGTTATGCTTGAATAATTTTCAGAGTCTGTGAAAGAACTTCAGTTTTCATAGAGCTTTTAAATTTTTTTATTTAAACTTTTAAATCTGAACAAAAGGCCTTACATTTTGAACATCAAGAAGAATTGATGTAATTTTCTGTTTTTCTCCCCCACCCCCCCAACCATATCCTGAACATGAAAAAAACTGCATTATGTAAATCAGCAATTGCTTGTAAAATCCCAGAATAAACTCTAGACATCAAGGCCCATAATCAATCCAGCTGGTGTCTGACTTTCCAAGGAAGGAATCCAAAATGGCAGCTCAAATGACTCTGTTTCATGAGTCATCTGAGCTGTGGTACAGAGTCTTTTGGAGAAAAATGGTTTCCTGAGATTTTCATACAATCATTACACTTCAGTAAGTCATAGTGTATGTAATGATATGGTATATATACATTTTAAATTCCAGTGTTGTCAGGGAAAAATGTGCATTGCATTAGTGTAACATACTGTGATTTACAGTAGGGCACTTCTATCCACATTACTGAATACCAGAGGGCCAAGAGGATCTGTCGGGTCTTATCTATCTGCTCACAGCTGTATTTAAGCAACTAATACACGTTTCTATAAACAACTTGATTTATAGACAAAGTTGGCCACTGAGAGGTGAAGTTTTCCTGAAGGGTAGGAGACATGTCATTCTTCAGGTTAGTGGGGAGATCACCAATGTCCAGCTCCTGTTGTGCCTGTTGGTGTTCAGTACCAACCACTTTATTCTCCATACTTGTGAGTCCTTTTAAATGTATGATATATTCTGTCCTTTCCTAATTTTTTTTCATGAAACTAAAGTACTTTTTGTACTTTTATTCTAGTTACTATCATTAACTCTTTGATATACTTTCTTGATTTTTAGGTAGAAACATAAAGAGATTTGACTTATTTTTCTGTTTTGGAAACTTAGTTGATTAAGATCTGTAATGGTCTTGCCAAAAGTGTTTTCTTCACTCCATGCAAAAATTGAGTGAAGATTTTCTTCACGATATGAATATTTTTGTATTTCTCTAAGCACTTTTTACCCAGGGTGGTTTTGGGTTAGTTTGTGGGTTTTTTATTTATATATTTTTAAACCCGATTCCATATAAGGTCATACATTATATTACTAAGGCTCTGAGGCTAAATAAGTGTAACCTGTGTCACAAACTTGAGTGGTTTTAGGTGTTTCCCCAGAATGACTCTTAGACTCCAAGCCATGCACAGCAGTAATTTTAATGAACATCTGCATTTTTGTGATTAGTCCCCACTGCTTGGAAACTCGTTCTGTAATTTTGCATAACAGCTACCCCTGGGGGTATTAGATAAATATGCCTTCCTGATGAACTGGGAATGTGTTGGTTGGAGCACTGATTTCAAAGAACCAATCATCAGCATAAAAGTGGATCAGATAAGAGATACATCTGCTTAATTATTTTGTCCTGGTCAGCAGAAAAAAAAAAAAATCCATGAATTGGTGCATAAGAAAAAGTAAGATTAGGTAGAGTGTTTTTTCCTCAGTATCCTGTTTCAGGTTTACCAGTGGGTAGCTCTAGGGACCTTTTGAGCTGGAAATAGCACATACATTGCCATGGTTAGAAGCCAAAGGACTTAGGATCAGTAAAGCATTTAAAACTTTTGGGCACTTATTTTGGAGCTGAGAATCACCCCAGATCCTTGAGTTGTAACAATGTAAAATGTCATATTAAGAGTTCTGCCTTTTATGTGGTTTTTAAGCCTGTTGCCTAGTGATGTCCTTAGGTGCCCATAATTCTTCAGTTGTGAGAAACAGTGAACAATAGTTCCCAGTTCACCTTTTCCATAGCATTTTATAGTCTCTTGCTTCTTTTTTCAGTAGTGCATTTTCCAAGGTGAAAAGTCCTGCTTGAAAGTCTGCCTTTCCCCATTGCAGATGGCTTTGTCTTTCTTAACTGGGAGAGGAGATTCTTCTAAGATTAGTTTTGGCAGGTCTGGAATGTTTTGTCTAATGATTCTTTTGTGTATTTCATGCTAGGAAATAAGATAAACAGGCTTTGTATACATTTTAAATTGAAATTTCATAGAAAACAAGTCCAGAAGGGATGAGACAGTATCTTTTAGTGCATCCATAGTACTGAGTATGTTATACCACTGTTGTTTCTGAGATGTTTGTCTTGGTTTTAGTGACATATATAGTAACTTTGTTTATTATTCTTACTCCACAGGTATGAAAAAGGATTCTCTATTATCTTACATTAGTCTCTTTCTGTAATTTCAAGCAGTTATTTCTTGCTTTATCCACACTGGATGTAATAAATTGACTCCCCTCATCCTTTGTGATGGCCTGTAAGTGCAAATGCATATCCTGTTCCTTAGTTTTCTCTTCTTGAAGTTGATAGACCCTAATTCTTTCAGTCTTACCATAGAGGTTTTGTTTTCTAGTTTTCTTATTATCCTTGTTGCTTTTCTTTGTAGTCTTTCCAGTTTGTTCACATCTTTGCGTGGATAAAATTTGATCCAGTTCTCCTGCTGAGATCTTGTCAGTGCCAAAGAAAACAGAAAGATTATTACTAAATAGACATCTCTCCATAGTGTGTGTTTTGCAACAACATGACACTGTTGACTTGCCACCTTAGTGTCTCTTGATCCTTTTCTTTAGTAGAAAATGACAAATTCTTAATCAGTTATTCCTCTTCCTGGATTTGTGGAATTGATCAATTCTGCTGAAGTGAATGACCTTGCTTTTTTCCCTATTAAATAGCAGATTTTTTTCTCCTGTTTAGTTCTATCTTTAAGATCCCTTTGGTTTTTTTTCTCATTGCAACTTTGTAGTCTTAGGATATTCAGTTCCTAAATAACCCCAAATATTATGGTCCTGCAGAATTCCATTTTATTTAACATCTTTCTCTTTTAACAGTGAACTGTTGATGACTCACCACAACTTCCAAACAAGTTTGGCATCCATGTTATGTGGTTTTCATTTGGCTTATATTTTTCTTTAGTTCGGTTATATGAATATCTTGAAATTTTTTACCACATGTAACTGCTATTCCTGTTCTTCAATTAAATCAATATCTCTGTCATATGAAAAAAATTAATTTGATATGGCTGCGTGGGAACTCCATATTCATTCTTCTAGGTGTCTGAAAGCAGTCTGAAGCAGATGACTTGTTCCTGTGAGTCTCAGAATCAAAACTGACTTATCCATAATTCTCCAGTCTTACTTTTTTTTGTTTTAATCAAAATTATATTTTCCTTTCCCTGGTGTTTTGGTATCACAATTGTTCTCCAAAACTTCTCAAAAGCACTTTTGTTTTCAACAGCTCTGAGATTATGTCAGTCATTTCTACTCCTAGGGCAAAATTGCTTATATCTAGCTAGTATGAAAACATCCCAGTGTTAATTGTACTATTGGATCAGTGCTGTCCTTGGCTAAAGAATGATGTAAAAGAGCCTTTTGGTGGTCTTGGCATAATCATTTAATAAATTTACAGATGTGCCAAAGAGAGTAAATCTAATAGAGGTAAGCCTCACTCTTTCAGTATAGCTTTAGTAATTTTGTTTGTGAGTTTATTCACAAAATTCTTTTAAAAGTTTTCAAATAAAAGGGATAACACTGTCTCATCTAGTAAAAAATACTTGGACATGAAAAGGGAATAGGATAGTGGAGAATCCATTTCATAATTATGATAGTTAATGATCCCAGTGGAGTTTGATATCTACCAGCATCCAGTAACTTTTGCACAGACAGGTGGTAAAAGATGGGGGAAATATAGTTGTAGCCTCAGGCAGATACTCAGCTCATGCAGCTGTTTCATGCATTCTGGCAACATGACTCAGTTAAAATCAAATAAGATTCCTTATGCCAATATTTCTTACCTGCATATGAAACCAGTTGTCTTTCATTTTGCAAAAACATGATAATTCAAAGAGCATTAAAAAATGTACTGTTTCTCACACAGAATTTATATCTTGCAGCTGCACACTAATCCAAGTGAAATGGAGTAGAGTTTCACTTTATCAGCCAATCATAACTTTAAACTGTTTTTACAATTCATCGTACAGTTTTTAAAGCCAGATTTAAGTCTGTATATGAAAAATAGTCTACTTGATGTATGAAACCATAGATTAGTCAATATGTATTTAAAAAGTACTTCAGTAATAGCAGAAGAATGACTTCAGAGGAATTTACGGACTAAACTCTGAATTATACATGTGGAATGTGAGTGTTATGCCATCAGTACATTTAGGACTACATGTGAGAGGAGTAGCTGAAAAATACAGTTAATTACCTAAAATAATAGGTGATCCTGGTATTCTTTTACAGCTGTCATATCAAGACTATATCAGAGAATATAATATCAGAGAATCAGAGAATATAATATCAGAGAATCATAATATCATTTAGGTTGGAAAAGACCTCTATATCCAGCACTGCCAAGGCCATCACTGACCCATGCCCCCACAGCTATATGGTTTTAAACCCTTCAGGGAGGGTGACTCCACCACTGCACTGGGCAGCCCATCCCAGTGCTTGACAGTGCTTTTGGTGAAGAATTTCTTCCTAATATCCAGTCGAAACCTCTCCTGGTTTCCTCTTGTCCTGTCACTTGTTAACTCAAAGGAGAGACCAACCTACCTCACTACAATCTTCTTTCAGGTGTTGTAGAGTGAAAAGGTCCCCTTTTGCCTTCTTTTCTCCAGTCTAAGCACCCCCAGCTCCCTCAGCTGCTCCTCATCAGACTTGTGCTCCAGCCCTTCCCCAGCTCCCTCGCCCTTCTCTGGACACACTCCAGCCCCTCAATGTCTTTGTGTAGTGAGGGGCCCAAAACTGAACCCAGGATTTGAGCTGTGGCCTCAGCAGTGCCCAGTACAGGGGGACAATCACTGCCCTGGTCCTGCTGGCCACACTACTGCTGACACAGCCAGGATGCCACTGGCCTTCTTGGCCACCTGGCCTCACCTGGGCTCATGTTCAGCTGCTGTTGACCAAAACCCCCAGGTCCTTTTCCACTGAGCAGCTTTCCAGTCACTCTGTCCCCAAGCCTGGAGTGCTGTGTGGGGCTGTTATGACCCAAGTGCAGGACCCATCCTTTTACCTTGTTGAACCTCACACCACTGGCCTTGGCCCATGGATCCAGCCTGTCCAGATCCCTCTGCAGAGCCCTGCTACCCTCAGCAGATCAACACTCCACCCAGCTTGCAGCCATCTGTGAATGTACTGAGGCTGCCCTGGATGCCCTCACCGTGTTCAGTGATGGAACTGGCACATATGGAGCCCTGGAGCAAGCCACTTGTGCCTCTGATCCCTTAACCAGCCATCTCAAGGCCCTGGCTTCTACTATGCCCCTTTATTTCTGAGAGAAGTTATGCACTAGATATTAGGCAAAGTAGATGTGTTGTGTCTGAGTATTGCTGAACCTGTTCATTATTTCCTTAGGATCACTGAAGAACATGAACAATCAACTAAATTTCTGCTTGTGACTACAAGTGCCATGTTAATATGCCCAGACATTGTCTTTGTTCTCACATGACGCTGCTGAGAATTGAATTACAGCTCAAAAAAAAAAAAAAAAAAAAGCTACGTCATGATTCCTATGACTTCTTTAATTCCCTCTTGGGGTCTATAAGAATTAAAGAAATATTAATTCCTTATATTAGGAAATAAGGGGGAAAATCACCATAATGCACATAGTCACCGCTCCTCCTCACGCACCCATGGTTGTGGCTAAGAGTCTATGGCATAGATGATATATCCAGAGAAATGTTTGATACTTCATCTTCTCTGTCTGAAAGTGTCAGGATACTTTTAAGATACTGATTTGACCTTATTTTCCTTGGGTCCAGTTTGTGTTTTAATAGGAATAAAATAAAGAAAAATTTTGTCTTTCTCACCCATATTATTTTAACATACTTTTGGTTTTTCTTCAGCAATCTTTTTATTCTATGCAGGCTCAGATAAATTTGTTTTAATATGTGAAAAGTGTTTTTCCTCCTCTTAGAGTTTTATGGTGCTTAGTCATGTGGTTGTACAATGAAAATTACGGCACTGACTGCATGTGTGACCTCCATTTACACAACACATTTAAATATGCTCAGACATCGGTACATGACAAACTCTAAGTATGACTTAGAAAAGACAGCTTCCAGGAATAAAAAACTATTCAAGTTTTACACCTGCTCCATCCTTTAAAATTCTTTTTACTGTAATGTCTGATACATTTTTTAATTGATGCTATTTTTTGCTGCTAGCAAGCTGTTAAACCTATTGCTATTAAGCTTTTTTAGGTATGAAAAACATCTTTCCTATTTCAACTTTGTTTTTTTATAAGTAACTTCCTGCTACAAGAATATTTTGTGGAAAAAAGTCAAGGGTACCTAAATACCTTAAACAGGTTTTACAAGTTAACAATTCTGCTGTAATTAGTCTTCAGGCTACCTCTGGCTCCATGGATTTAAAGCTATCAGAGTTTACTGTTTTGTGAAAAATATGTTTTACTTTGTTTGGACATGCTTGTCATAAGTTTCTCAGTATATCATTATGCTTTAAAACCTCCCACTGGCAGCGTCTGGAAGGAAAAAATATAGTGTAAACTATAGAAGACCTAATGGCAGCTTCCTGCCAACGTTCATTCTTGAGTCAACAACGCTCGTTTTTGCTTTTGTGAAAATATGTCACAATCTAGACTTTCATATAAGTTGGCTATTTTTTTAGCAGCCTAGTAGAGCATATATCCCTATCTTCTACTTTCCCATATTTTTTCTCCTTTTCGTTCTGTGGTATCTGTGTTTCTGGTCATGCCACCAGTGAGTGCACACATAAATTATACACTTAAAAACACTCATCACTAGAAAATTTATTGCTTCTAATATCTTTCTCATGAACAGTTGTGTTTATTTCTGAGTTGACTTCTCTGGTAAAGACAGCAATGCGTTTAGCTTTGGTTCAGTTCTTTGTTTTTTCAAGACTTTCATTTTAGATATTACAGTGTATATGGGACCATGTGGGCTTTTAACCATAAGCTTGTGCTGGGAGTAGGAAAATGGTTTTAGTTTATAATTACAATGAAAAATAATAGTAAAAATAAGTGTGAAGTAAAAATAATAGTGAATTGCTGTCCTTATTAACCCTACTACTTCTGTCCTGCTGAAGCAATGGGCAGTGAGAAGAATATATCCTCCCGACAGAGCATCTAATTGTCATTTTTTTCTTTTTGAAAAATGGAGATGCTATTTGGGGAAGGCAGGGGGCAGGGAGGAAGGTTGCTTTTAGATAAGGAACTTGAATCTTCTTTCCTATGTTTAGGAAACTAATGTTATTTGGTTTGGGAAGTCTTTTATCTTCTGGGCCTCCCTTTGGCAGCTAAATTACTAAATCTGCTTAATTAAAGTGAAGGAGAGACATACAAAAAATACTGTCTTTGAAAAGTAGATGCTCTTATTTTTTCTTTCTTCAAAAAACAAACCAAAGCAAACTTCTTTAAGCATTCTTTGCCAGTAGTTTGGCTTTTTGACTCTGAAATAGTAGCTGATTTGTAGTATTAGAATAACATAGTAAGTCAATAGCATTATTATTTCTATTATCTCATGTTAATTTGCATTTATAGCACTGAGGGTTGCTCTTTGGTGATGGCTAATTTTCCCTGCTCTTGAGTTGGAATGTTGTGTAACATTACATCAAGTACCAGGACAGATTAAACTATATTCATAATGCAGTACAGTAGGAGAGCACTTATTCAAACAACTTGTATCACACCCCATTTATCCGGGGAACTCAGGGTTTGTATTATGAGGAGTCACTGTTGGACAGGAAGACATGAACAGCAGGGAAGTTTGGATAACCAGGATCATACTGTGATTATTTAGGCTTTTTGTTGACCAAATCTGTTATATGTAGAAAGGCTATATATCTTTTTTGTTCATTTATAGAGACCCTCTGTAAGATTATGCTATGAATTTGCAGAACAGATGTTGTATTATAAACTGTAACTTTTGATCTTGTCATGAACAGTAGATTTTAGATAAGTGGCACCAGTGCAGAAAAAGACCCCAGACTGAAAAAGCCAACTTAAAACAAGAGAATTGCCTATCTTTACTTTTGAAAAATAATTTTATTTTCTCATTGTAAACAGTGTTTCTTAAAAGGAAAAAGAAGTAAACGCTTAAGATTTAAGTGTCAAGCTCTTTTCCTAGATAAGAAAATATTCAAAGTATATCTTATATGTTTGCAACATTATTTTTCTTAGTATCCCTTATACCAATCAAGATCAAGAAAAATCCAAAATCTTTCACTAAAATAACCCTGCAGTTGTCTAAACTGTGTTGCCTAAAGGAATGAGAATTATTGAAAGCTCCTATAGCTCTTTCTCTGTGGAGATTTTGCTTAGTAGGTGTTTCCTGTGGAATTCATTTTAGAGAGGGGAAAGAATTTAGATGTCATTTATGTGCATATGTGTGTGCTCACTGAAGTGATTTTGAAGCTCTTGTGCATGCACCAAGAAACTGGAGAAATTAGATATTTGGAAATGGAAATTGGTGGTCTTCCAGCCAATATTGGATCTAAAAGTGCTAAATCCTTTAATAAATAAACCTTGATTCAGACAGGAATGTCTTGGCTTGATCTTAAAGGTGATATTATGAAGGCCTTCTAGCTGTTGACTAGCCTGAAAGATAATTATCTGCACATTCCAATCTTGTTCTGCCATCAGCAGTATCTGAGGCCTAAATGGAACAAATGTTATTTCCACTAGAAATATATTGTATTTAGACTATCCTCATTCCCAAAAAATTTAAAAATATTTGTGCCTGATTGGAAATACAAAGAATAAAATAAATAACTATATGACCTGCATCTAATAGTCCTGTGTGCTTAATTTCAGCCATTGTAGGCAGTTTTCTAACTGAAAGTGTATGTTGTGAGCACACAGTTATGTTATTTGGGTTACTGCTTTTGTTGGGCTGTAGATGAAAGAATAACCTTTTCTTTGCTGAACAGTTTGGAGACAATATTTTTTCAAACACATCAGTGCAATGTAAATTTAGTTTACTGTAGCAGGTACTGGGGCAAATTTGAGGGATTGAATAGCCCATCTGAAATGGAATATATGCAGTGTCAGGCATCTTGAAATGGATGGAAAGGCTTCTCTGCCTTTAAAAACTGACATCTTAGTTCATACTGCATAGCTACTTATTTAATACATTATAAATCTAAGAATCTTTTGGGTTTGTATTTGAAGTTCTGCTTGCACAAGTGAAATATGAATGTGATTCCTTTAAGGACTGCTGGGTATAGCAGAGCCTTCTGTAATAAAGTTTTTCTGTGGGACAAAGGTCTGTACAAAGTTGGAAAAGAAAAGAAGCATTAGTTTATAAATACAGTTTAAATTTGTTTGTTTGCAAATGCACTCTAATGTAGTTAGAATGTATCCTCACTTGTGGGATTGTGTACTCCATGGATAAAGACTCTAGATCTTAAAAAATCCTTCAAATGCACAACTTGATGTGTATGTAGTCATCTCTGTTCTCCAAAACCAAGCCTGCCTTTGGAAGAGAAGGATATAAAAATAGTAAAAGATATGTCCTGATGAGAGTTATTATACAGCATATGTGTAGTGAAAAGTGAGTAGTTTAGAGGAAAGGCCAGGCAGATCCAAAATAAAGCTCTCATCAAGGCCAGTTTAATCCTCCCATCTGTAAATTTTGCAAGTCCTGTCACTTAGCTTGCAGTCTGAATATTTTGCCTCAAAACAAAGTGAATAATATCAACTTGTAGATCTGCGTGTTTTCTGTTTAAACTCTCCTGAATTTTGCTTCATGTGGGAAGAGACTTGAGAGACTTAAAAGGAAAACAAAACTTAGATAAGGAATAAGAGGCAGTTTATGTTAGCTAAAGATTCTGTGACTACTTTTCCTTTTTACATCTGGTGAGAAATACTATTCTCATCAAAGTTTGTTTAATATATTTTGCCTAAAAAATACATAGCTGTATAAAACTTACATTTTTATATAAGCCTTACTTATAAAGCCCATTAATTTGGTGTCTAAATAATGCCCATACAAGAGGAGTTACAATAGTAAAACCTTTAGTAAATTCCACAGAAGAATTATTATGGTTCAGGCCAAGGCTTTAGAATACAATTTCTCTTGGGTTTCTTCTTATTAACTGAATCATAATTTATTTCTACAGAAAATTTATTCATAAGGAATTCCTGCATCTTATAAGATTGCCTTTCATAAGGCTTCCCTTTCTAATGTATTGTAAAGTGCAATTTAGGAAGCACAAATGTTCAACCTACATACTGATAACTGCTCCTCTTCACTATTTACTCTAGCACATTGCAAAAAATGCTTGTAATCACTGAGGAAAGCTGCCTTGCCCAAGGTTTAGAGCATATAACCCAGGCTGAGCAATAACTGCTTCATAAGATGTGGGAAATCAATGAACTTCCATAGGGAAGATCTGTAGGCACACAGTTTGTGGTAATTGGCAGTGGGGCTGAGCCCCATCATCCCCAATGGGCACAGCTGTGAGCAGCAGGTGAGCAGCACTGACAGCAATGAGCCATGGAGTGCCCAGGGGCACTGCCCAACCACCAAAGGGAGCAGAGGGCACACAGGTGCAGGGCATCAACAGGAGGGGATAAAAGGCTGGGCTGAAGAACAAGAAGGGCAGACCCTTCCCTTGCAGCCTCCTGAAGTGATGTTCCTCTGCATGGGCAGATGCCTGAAGCCTTCTGATGAGGTGAGGTGTGACTGTGTATGGGTGGGTGTTTAAAGCCTTCTGAAATTGTGTGGTAATACTCTGTGTATTGTGGCTCTCTCGACTGCAGCACCTGCTGTGACAAAGATCTGTTAGAATATTTCAACTTTCAGAGAATGAAGTACCATTTCCTGCTGCCTCTTTCTGGTATTTTCTTGTACCTGGTAGATCCTATGGAAGAGCCCAGTAATAAGGTGAAGAGTGATGTAAATATTATAATCTTCCACTCCCCTTTTACAGTCTAGCAAAACAAAATCTATCACTCAGTGGAAGTGTATTTGGCTGGTATATCATTAGCTAGGAGACAAAAGCCACTTAGTTTTTACAACATTGAGTTGCAGTATTGCATTTTTATGCTTGTTCCAAATTCTCACAAGCTTATGTGGCAGAATTGAAATATTTGTTTTCTTTGTAGATGAGACAAAGTTTTAAGTGGTAGTTATTTTTCTTCACTGGGGTATACTCACTGAAATTTGTTTTGATTTAGTAATAGACAGTGTGGCTTGGAAAAGTGCAGGTTCTATAATTCAGCATCTTTGTTTTCCCCAAAAATGTGAACTACTGCTCAGTTTTCCCAAAGAGATGGAGATGAACTTTCCAGTAGCTAACCTGGTGTAAAACCATTGTTCTGAAATCTTTTATTTCCTTTTCCTTCCAATAGTTCTTATTCAGTTTTGGAAGGATGGCATTTCTTGGGCTATCTTCCCACACTTGTCAGTGTTCTCTCCCCCACCTGATTTTCTTCTCCCACCTCTGTAATCAGAGCAAACCATTCTTACAGAGTTTCTATTCTGTGTGATGCGTGTGTGCAGAATTGTGCCCAGTTGGTCTCTCTGCACCTTTGCAGCACTCGTGTGGCTGTGCAGTTGTGTGTAAGGACCTGAGCAGTTGCTGCACAGTTTCCTCCTGAGCTGGTGTGGCTGCAGTGCTGTGGAGGCACCGAAGGGCTCTGTTCCTGCCCGTGGCTTTTGCCAATTGCTGGCATTGCTGCTTCCAGAGGCAGCTGAGCCTGTGCCACCACCTCCCATCCGGCTCCCTTCTCACACAAGTTCTGTTTCCTGGGGCTGTTGTTGAATTCAGCTCAGCATCCTGCCCCTGGAGCCCTGCTTCTCCCACCCGCAGGGAATTTTTCTCTCCCATGTTGGTTGAGGGAGGCACTGTGGTCTGGCACTGATGTACCCTGAGAGATTATTCCTGTGCAGTAGCTGTGGAGAGAGTTTCATGGACAGGGAGCTACAGTTTGAGCAAGATTTCTCTTTAGTGCTCTGAAAAATTGACATGCTGATTGTGAACTGCCTTCATGGAGGAATTCCTGTTGACAAATTCTGGGTTGATATTTTTGCTCCATCGTGATCATTCCTGTCTTATCATGTGTTAATAATGGAGTCCAGTTGTCAGACATTTTGTTGTCCACTCAGGCCTCCCTGACTGTCCCATGGGCTGCCCTACCCTGCACAGCCTCACAAGCACTTCAGTTCTGTTTCTATTGACTGGTCTCTTCCTGAAGTGACTCTCTAAAGCTGTTTTTAATTGCTTAATTTTTAGTTATTATATTACCCTATGAGTAAACTTGTGTTGCTTGTGTTCTTTCTGTATCTGAAAAAATTAAATTAGTCAACTGTTTGTAGTTCTGCTCCATGTGTTCTCCAGTACTTTCCCCATTGCTCTGAATAAATTTGAGTCAGGTTATAACTATCAATTGATATACCAAGTATTAAATTTTTTCTTATTAAGAATTACCTGTAACTGGGTGTGCCAGAGCTAAAACTTGGCTCTTTCATGACAGACGTACTTGACTTATCCTAAAGTTATTGATGTAGTTGATATTGCACTATAAACAATAGGAGATAATTTTAGTTTTTAAGGAGATAGCGTGTCCATGCCACTGACTTCTTTATGTATGCCAAGCCAATAAAGTATTACATAAATAATTTTATAGCAAAAATGCCCTAGGATTAAGTAAACAGGGCAATATTATCTGCCTTAAGAGAAGACCACAGATATGTCTTTCTTGGGCATTCAGTAGTCACAGGAACTTTTAAAGATGGCATGAAATTCTTGCTGTAGAAGCTATATGTTCCAATCAGTTACCTGAATCTTTATATTGTTCTCTGTTAATATTATTTATTAATTTTTCTTGTGTCAGACCTTGTTAGGAAATTGTTTTTTCTGAGATTCCTCACATAAAATTATTCAAGTATTTTCATACAATAATATTTTCACTTTAATAAGTTTTATTTGCTATTTCACAATATGTAAGCGTGATTCAGGGTTTTGGAAAATCTCTTACTTACATAAACTACATGTTTGCAGTAAGACTTTACACACAGCGTGTGAACCCTGCTGTGTTTGGATACATTCTAAGGAAGCATTTCTAACTTTAATAATATACTGGGATCATGGATTAAAAGCAGTGGGGAAACAGCTTTTGTGCACTGTAACCTAACAAGTGTGCTACGAATCAACTTTCTTGGCAAGAAAACTCCCAATTTGCCCTCTCTCCCAGAAGTTGACCTGGTGGATGAAATAGTAGATGTGTGCATGATTCTAGGCATGCCTTCTCCAAAGATCAACATTTGTACACACTTTAGTCACTTTTATACGCAGTGCTATTGACATTAACCAGGGAGGCCGCTCTGACAGCGCTGGGCTCTAACACCAGCTAGAGAGTTGCTCTGCTCTGCTTGCATGGTTTATCTGAAAGGACTCAACACCAAAATCACACAGCCTAATTGTTTTCAGCCCATAAGGGTTCTCTTCCAGATACAATATCCTGCAGGACAATTGAGTGTCCTACTGAAATCAGCATATGTTCAATAGCCAACTTGATTTACTTTACTTTTATTCTTCTGAAAACATTAGATTGAGCTCTGTAATTTATCAATACATTATATCGAATTTGCTTTCACTTGCACAGCTCTAAAACAGTTTTCATGCTACCTTTGTTATTAGGTTTGGTCAGTATCAAGTAAGTGTAAGAGCAGAGCTAAGGCTACCAGCTGATTAAAAAGATCTTGGACTTCCTTGGATGAAGCTCAGTGGAAAAAGGGAGAAAATTAACAAGGCATATCAGTGAAATAACTAATTTTCGAAGTAAAAGCAAAAATGAAAAGATGCTTTTTTTCCTTCTCTTTAAGAATGGACTTGCAGAGTTTCTCAGGTGCTTGGTCTTGTTTCCATCACGGTGCGTGTCTGGGTGAATGAGTTGAAGGGGGCCAAGTGTGAATTAGAACTAGGCCTTGTCAGCATGAAATTTGCCTTGGAAAAACTTTTTTTGACTGATTCTTACATATAGCCATGAAATATCAGTATCTAATGTTATTTACTTCATCATAAATAAAAGTGTTTTGCTGTTGATGAAGGAGCTTCTGTTTGGGACAAAACATTCCCATTGCATCTGAGAGTAGTAGTCTGTTCTCTTGCCCATCCTGTTCAGCTTTCCTAGAGGTCACATTCACATTTTTTCAGTGGGTTGTTCTACAGTGTACTTTAGCTGAATACTGTAACTGGGGGCCAGTTATGTTTCACAAGATGAAGTGTTTAAATAGATGAGAGTATTCCTGGGACAGCAGGGGAAGCATCCTTTTTCTTTGTACTTGAGAATAGCTTTTGTTTTCATCTGTCTGAGAGCATGACCCTAGAGCACAGAGGTTGCCATTATTTAGATCATAATTTTGTTTGATTTAATAAAAAAAAGTGTTGCTTTTAGTTGTTTGTTTGGTTTGGTTTAGCATTTTGAACTGGTTCAAAAATTCACTCTATTTAAGTGATTATGACCAGTATTTTCCAAAATTATTTCATTATGTTTTTCAGTTATAGGTGAAATCACCATATTAATTGGGAAACCAAATCACAGATAATGAATCAAAGAATGATGTTGTGGTTCTATATTTTTTGAATTACTGAGGCTTAGAATAAGATGATTGATGTTCTAACTGCCAGTACCAGAAAAATAAACCACTTTTATACAGTTCCCAAAACTTTCTTTCAAAATCTTAAATTAACTTAATAAAGGCCACAGCAGTAGTAATCCTTTCACTTAAGATATCTATTTATTTTGAGCTGTGGGAAGCCACTGCATTTCAGAATAATTCTGTGTAGAGATGGATGTATGTCTCTGTCATAACTCTGTGCTTGTATGAATTAACAGGGCTGGTAACCACCATGTGACAGCCGGCAAGGTAATAGGAAAGTAAAGAATCTTCTCTCCCTACCTGTGGTCCCTGCAGGTCTGGAAGGGAAATATGTGCCCTCTCTATGCTGTGTGTCTTCTTTATCTGATTGAAACAAAAACCTTGTGTGTTCTTAACATAGCTTTTAGCAGGAGGATTAAAATACTTGAAATCCTACTTTTGGTAATGAAGTAATCTCAGTGAGGTTTTTCATGTCAAATTCTGCAGCATAGCATCCCATTTGAGAATTGTGCTGTTGTGTTCCTAAGGACATGGCCCTGCCCTGGGGACTGCTGCTGCAGTGCTTCTGGTGCTTGGTGTTGAACTGCCACTGCATTGCTGGCTGATGTCACTGGGCCCTATGTGTCTAGTCTTTTATGAGTTGGAAAACCAACCTGGTATTTATAAATACTGCTTAATATTCTGTCAAATCCCTCACTTATTATGTTTATTTTAAAGCTTTTATGTATTCTACGGTATGGTTTCTTTTCTCTTCTCTGACAATTTCCAAAGTTGTGAGACACAGCATGTGTCTAATTTCTTTGTTTGGCAAGGCTCAGGAGCATCAGCCTCCATAACTGTCCTGGTTTTGTTAGACCTGTTTCCTGGTCTAACAACGTTAAGCACTGTGATGGAAGTCAGACGTGAGGAATTTGTCTATGGATGACAAATGGGATGGGAAGAGAGTAGAGGGGAGGGTGACAAAGAGTTTATTTCCATGTCTTGCAAAGCTCAGGATGACACTTTGCTATGTCTGTTTGCTTTTGTGAAAAACACCTTTGTAATGAAACTGTTGAGGCAGTTGCCCACTGGAGAAATTTGTATTAGAAACAGGAAGGAACAAGGTATTTACAAACCATCCTGCAGGACAGCACTGGCAGTTTTAAAAGCAGTAGGTCTCATGGCTGGTGCTGGCCCTCCTGGAGGTGTATAATTGAATTAGCCATGAGATAAAGTAGCTCCCTGCATGGCCAGCAGCTGCTGGCACAGCATCCTGGCACTCACCTTCACTGTGTGAGGCACAGGCAGTGTGTTCATGGCAAAGGCTGAGAGTCAAAAGAGCTGGTAGGTGGATATTTGGTGTGTACAAACTCCAGCTTTCATCTTTTTTCCCTCATCTCTGTGAATGTGTTTTCTATGCCCTCTTAGGCCAGTGACAGAATAAAACTGTAGGAAAGCCACAAAGAGAAAGTTTGAGGATTATAGTCTTTCCCTTTTTACAATCTCATGCTTAATCTAAGGGGAAAACCCCCAAATATAATTTTTATTAAATTAATCTTCACAGAGCTGGAGATAACTGAAATTTATATAGTGTGTAACTTGGTGTAGAGAAAAAAAGGCATTTCCTTAGGAAATGGAAAAAACCCCCTTTCAAAACAACTGGATGGATTCTTTCATTGAATGACTTATTATCAAAATGCATCCAGCTTTATTGAATGAATATAATTGTTTGTTAAACTTTTAAAAAAATGTAATGGTTAATATTTTAATATTAAAGTAAAAGAATCTCTAAATAGATGGATTTCTTAATTTCCTTTTACTATGGAAAATTCATAAATGATCTGTGTGCTAAAACAAGATTAGGTTTTAAAATAAAATAGGTATGAAATTCTTGTGTAGCTACTGATACTTGAAAAAGTCAGGGAAATCCAAAACTGTTTTGTATTTACCACCAATATTGTTGCCAAAATGAAGTGCCAACCCTTTCAAGGTAGTAGTGCTAACCATGCTAACCTTGACTGCTGGAATGTTGCCAGCTCTTCGTCATCCTGCAGAAATATATTATACTTGAACTGAGAAAACATGCAATTGTCCCTCCCCCTCTTCATTCCCACAAACTGGAGCAGTATTATGTTAGCCTGAGCTGTACTGAGCCGAATCCAATCTGGAATTAAGAATGCTCCAGGGCATTTTTAATAAACTGTCATTCATTTGAACTCTAACCTCCTTTAATTTGCAGAATCTGGTAGCGCAGATGTATTCTTCAGCCACATTCATTTTTTTTCTTTTCTTATCTTGGTGTGAAACACTGCTGATAGCACTTAAAAATGTGAAGCTGCAGAACAAGTAGAAAGTGTTCACTGAAAGAGACTCAAAACTAAGAAACAATTCCTGTAGTTTAGTTTGCTGGGTTTCTGCCATTCTGAAATGCAAACTTAATTCTAGCGCAGATTTTAATAAAATCCTCAGAGTGCTGAGGTCTGTTAAGCTCTTTCTGAAAGTATGAAAAAAAAAAGGGCTTTTATTACAAAATGCAAAGGATAAAATGAGACCATTGTCTTGCAAAAGGGAAGAAAACCCAGCTAATAACATATTCAGGGCATAGAATATTCCTGAGCTAAATGCATGAGCTGAGGTTCTCACCATAAACTCTTTCAAAACTTGGATTCCTGGGAATTCAAAACATGCAGAGTTTGTGATTGGGAGCATTTACACTGAGGGATAGGGCTGGGAAAAGAGAGCAGCTTCCAGGTGGGAACTGCCCTCAGTGCCTCTGCCCCTGCCAGGTGGTGCTGCTGGGCTGGAGCAGGGATTGCTTGAAACCAAAATTTTCATCTATAATACTGCCTTCAGTGGTTAAAGTTAATTTTCCATTGTAACACATCTGCTGCAGCTATATAATTAGTGTGGTAAGATGATTGTTTGTGCAACTTACACATTTACATTTGATAGGAGTTGATTTAAAAAAAAATAAATCAGTTTCTTGTGCACATGCCTGTCAGTTGAATTTGGCTGTAGGTGTTGGTAGGACAGTTAACTAGGAAATCGTGCAGCCACAAACTTGGGTCATATTTGAAAAATGAAGGAAGAACTAGCTGGCAAATACTGTGTTGAAAGTGTAAATGCAAATAAAACTTTCAAGTCAACACATGTTAATGATTTGTGGTTTGAAAAAGTTTTCAGATTTAAGTTTTGAAGGTTTTTTTCCCTTTTGTTTCAAACTTTGATCTCTTTTGTCTGGCAATGTAAGAGTATGCTACTAATAGACATTAACAAATCCACAGCTTTGCTTTCCACGAGTCTTTAATTCTCTTAAATGTTTTGAAATGTAAATTATATAATATATGTGATATGAAGTTGGGTGAAGATTCAGTCAATCATCAGGTTGGGTACCAAATTGAGAACATCCAAAGGGAGCCCAATGATACTAAAAATACAGAAGTTCAAGAATTCTACTTTACTTTCTCAGTTGCCCAACAAATCTGCAAGTGGGGAATGTCTTAGTGTTTAAAGATACTGTCTCAAAGCTGGATTCTGTGTGGCTTAATGACTTTCCTGTTCTGATTCTTACTACAGTTTCCATTAAGCTCTGTTGTCTGGAATTAAGTGATAGAGTGGATGCTCAGCAGAAACTAGATGCAGTTTTTAAAAGATACAAGGAAAAGCCTAAGAAATAAGCCCGAAAACAGTTAGAAATATCCTATGTTTTAGTGGTTGAGTCTTGTCATTGTTGTAGACGGCATGGGTTTATGTTCTTGCACTAAGGCAGAATATAAAGTACCTGGTGTTATATTAGAAATTGAATCTGTTTTTAAAGAAATATGATCTCTTTCCTTCTGGCCTGTTAATTCTTTTTTTCATGGGATTTAAGTGCAATTCCAACTTTTTTATTTCTTTATTTTCCTCAAGTATATGTTCTCTTTGCTGCTTCTAAGAACATTCACTAGACAGTCATTTTACAAGGTATCTCAAGTCATCATCTTTCTTTCTTCAATGGAATCTTGCATCTGCAGAGACTCCTGAGTTGCACTCCTTGCTATTTCATTGATATCACCATTACACTGCTTTTACTTTCTGAGTGGAAGGTTGAACATGAGTAGTTTCAATACTGTTGGTAATTCTGATCTGCATTCATATCAGACACGTTCTAGTATTTAATTGATCTGATTAGAGTGTTTGTAGAGGTGGTGTGGAAGGAGTAATCAGTGTGTCATTAGCAAATGGGCTGTGAGTCCTCATTATAATTCATGACAACTCTATTATTTATTTGTATTATTTATTGAACTTTTTATATAGAAGCCCATCTATATTGGAATTGAAACAAAAATGGCTTAGAAGAACTGATTGCCTGCTAGGAGGCTTTAGAGAACAACAGTTAAGCATGAGCTTGGGAGAAGTAGCCACACTGATTATATGAGCACTGTGGAATTTGGTCAGACTTCTCAAGTCACGGCAAAATTGAACTCCTTTCAATGCTTTGCATAACATGGATGAATGGAATATATCCTCTTTCCCATTTTATTTCATTTAAAGGTTCTTCCTGAAGTGTTTTCTAGTTTATAAAATAATTATTTTTAGACAAAGGAGGTGAGAAAGAACATACAGGAAATAGGACATTCATTAGTCAAGTTGCTATATCTCACTAAAAAAACCCCATATTTCACTTTATGTAAACTGTATCATTTGAAGAGGGGAAATCCCACTGTCATACTGATTACTGGAGGCCATTCATGGAAAATGCTTCACCCCACAAATAAAGCTTCTGCTGCCAGACAGGTGTCATTATATTGTCTCCATTCTTTAAGTTTCCCCATGACATTTCTCCACACTAAGGACAAAATGGGATCACCATAACTTTCCTACACTTCATGCTTCAGAGCTTCTCACAGTTATCAGGAGGAAAATAACTTGGTTGCTATTCGAGCAGTTACAGAGCTTTAAAGTTCAGGATGATAGAATACTTTGATTAGAAGGGACCACTAGAGGCAATGCACTATAAACCTGTACTCAAAGCAGAAATAACTTCAAAGTTGGATCAGATTCTCTAGGCTTCATTCAATCAAAATCTTAAAATGCTGAAAGACTGGCAACCTGTTTTGCAAAGGTGTGCATTCTTCATGAAAAATGTTGGGTTTTCATTAACACTTTTATATCAAAACATGCATCTATAGCTGCATTTAAAATTTCTGAAATAACTTCTATGATGAGTTACCACTGCCCTGAATTTAAATAATAAAAATGGTGCAGGACATAGTTATAAATTGTATCTGTATGTGGAAGTGGCCCAGGTTAAATAAGTTTCTGGTTTTAGCTCTATTTTGTATAAATATTGTTTATTGCTTATGGATTCATGGAAACTTTGAGGGGTTTTCTTTTGGTTTTGAAACACTACTGTCAGTTTTTAAAACAGTTATGATAGAAAGTGATTTGAGCAGCCATTTACAGAAAATAATTCCTTTACTGTGTTTTTCCCCTCCCTGTATTTATATTAATTTAATATTTTCTTGTTGTAAAGAATATGGAGTTGAAAATGTCCTCTCTCTCAGGTAGAAGAGCTGATGAATGCACTGGAGAAGACCAGACAAGAATTAGATTCTACCAAAGCCCGTCTTGCCTCAACACAGCAGTCTTTGGCTGAAAAAGAAGCACATCTGGCTAACCTGAGAATAGAGCGAAGGAAACAGCTTGAAGAAATTCTAGAAATGAAGTGAGTACCTTGATTTCTCTAATTTCTAGGAAAAAAAAAAAGAAAATAACTGCTTTTGCCATAGGAGAAAGTTTTGATGAGTTTCTTTTGGTGTTCTGTTTTTTCTCTGCATATATTTAAGTCTCAATCTAAGGACTTCTAATAGTTTTAAGACACTTAAATTCCTTTGAAAGCAGAGGAGTGCAAAAGTCTTCATTTTAGAAGTACACAACATTTTTTGTAAGTTGTCCTTTGTTGTGTGCAAGTAAAAGTATCAGTACTATGTAACTTCTGTGAGAAACTGAAAATCTAGTGCCCCATCTCTCAGTGGGAGAGCAGTGCTGGAATCTCTGCCAGTGCCACATGCAAGGAAAGGAAGTTATTGACTTGCTGTTGATGGTGCAAAGCTTATTGCTTTGAATTGGTTAAAAACACCCCCAAACTAACAAAGAGTTTTTGCATACACTACCACTGTGTATGTGTTCAGAATGAAAAAGGAAGATAGACATATAATTTAAATCTAACTTCTCCCATGCAAAGAAAAGTAAGTGTCTATAATTATGGGGCATTAAAGCTCTGAAATGATCTTTAAAACTGGCAAAAAGGGTGAACCTGCTATGACTTGGCTAGGCTGATAATTATGTGGTTAACATTCAACAAAGAAAAATCACAGTTGTAATTTTGAACAGTTTTTTTGAGGGAGGAAGCCATATATAACTTCAGGTCAATTTTTACAGTTATCCTTGATTTTAGAGGAAGGGAAATAATCAGAAAAAATGATTTTCATAATGTTATTGTAAATAAGGCAAAGTCGAAATGGAGTCACTTAGTCAGCAGGGTTTTATAAAAGTGTATTTTAAGAATGTCTGCCAGGTAATACAGGTGCAGAAATGCTGTAATGGAAGCACAAATGTTTCCAGAGATATCTAAAGAATTTCTGGTTTTGACTTTAATCAGGTCTACATCCGTACAAAAAATGGAATCACATATTAGAATTAGAATACTATGAGACATTATATTTTCTAATGGATAAATTTTAAAAGTTTTTTTAAAATATTAAGTTGCCCCATCATAACTCAGATGCTCAGTGCCAGTTATTTATTTTCTGTATAGTGCTTTGGTCTGTTTTTTTTTGCCCTAATCGTAAGATTTTTCTTTAAATCACAATTAACAATTGCTGATCAAAATAGAGGAAAAATCTCTGATTCTGTTAATGTAAATTTTTAAATTTGGTACGCAAAGCCTCACAGAACAATCTGGAAAATGAGATTGGCAGAAACTGGTGAGGTAGAACTCATTTTGACAAAAGCTGTTTTATTTTATGACTGAAGGGCTGGGTGAGTGGTATTAGAAGTGAAAGACTCAGCAGCAAAGATCCTAGTTTTTTTAAGGTAACTTATTAATTGGAAGCATTGACCATAATTTCTATTTATTGTTTAAAAAATTCAGTTTTGACTGATTGCAGTTTTTGGCTATGAGTTTCCAGTTAAATAGGCATGAAGTGTGTGTTTAAGAGCATTCACGATGATTTCCTATGCTTATGTTATGTTCAAGTTCCAACCATAACTCTGCATTCTAGGCCCATCTGGCTGTCATTGTCAAGATCCATCTTAATTTACTGGCCACAATCAGTTGTCAGTTTTAGAAAACTTCTTCAAATTTTTGTCATTTTTTGTTCCCAAATAAATTTGATTATTTATGGAAGTTTAGAATAAAAATGGGGAATAGCCTAGTCTTGTTTATATCTGGTTGGTTTTTATGAACTGGAAACAACTTAAGTACCCATTAAATGAAAGGTAGTTTGATAAATCAATTCTTTCTTAACTTGATGCCAATTTGTGAAAAAAAACCTAAGTTTTTTTTTATTTTAAATTTTACTTTAAAGAATTTGAAAGTATAAGTTGTAAGAAGGAGTTGCAGTTGCATGTTAATTTCCAAATCTTTTTTTTTTAAATGTCTATTAAAAATATTACTATATTAGTTCTGGAGGAAATATTTTTGCTATGGTCATATTATTTTAGCAGTGCACACATAACTCATAGTGACATTAATGGAAGTTATGCATACATGTTAACAGTAAAATGCAGCATGTGTTCAAATCCATCATTTTGTCTAATTGTCTTGTTGCTTTGTGCTCTTTCTATGTCTGAGCATAAAGCAAAAATGAATGCACTTTTTATTTTTTAGTAAATGATACTTCAAAAAAATCTCTGTTACATAGTGTGACAATATCCATGGTAATGTTTTTTTAAGAAATGTATTTATCATCCATAGAAATATTTCAGTTGGCCTGAGCTTTAAATATGGTAGTTAGAAATATATCCTAAGACTGCTTTTTCCAGACATTGTTTTTGTTTTCTGAGAGTCCACAAGTAGGAGCACAACCTCCTGAGAACTTCACAAGGCTTGCCTAGAAAAGCTTGTTCATTTTGTAACATGAAGAGCTTGAGGGTAGGAGAAGTTTCAGTGCTATGATGTGGTGAAGGTTTGTCAGATGTTTCAGAAATGCCATATTTGTGGAGCATACTTTCATGACCACAGTGCTTTCATACAGATCTCCTTTCCTGTGTGGTGGTTCCTTCCAAAACTCATAAACCTGCTTGTAACAAAATTAGGTAGCTGTATAGATAGATAAATGAGTATTTACATAATATTAAAATTGCCTTATATATAAATGTATGTGAAATAAATGCCTGCCCTCATGGAAAGTGGGTTTTGCTCCATGGGACAGATCATCTTTTTAGAAATGGTTGAACTTATTTTCCCTTTGGAAGATATAAAGTTTGACCTGGAGAGCCAAAAGTCATAAAAGAAAGTCTAATGACATGTGGTGGAAAAGATATAAAAATGATTGTCACTCTTTTTGTAAGTTCAAGTTTTAAACTATATGCATTTTTTCTTCAACTGCAACCTCTAAAGTTAAAAAGAAAATACAAAACTCTAACACCCAAGCTCCCCCCTTTGTTATCAAAATTCAGTGTTTTCTTGGTTGAAAATCTTTAAGTTAACTTTCTGTGATGTTTACTCTATTTATTGTTTAAGTACAAGGTTAGAAAATATTTCCTTGTGGTTTTGCATTAATTTGATGATCTTTCAGTGACTTTGTTACATGTGGCAAACACTGCACTCGGTGAGTGGCCGTGTGATTAATCCCCCAAAAGACAGAACTTCATGTTTTGACCTGAAGATCTGACAAGTCTTAATTTTTGAGATTTAGTTGTTAATTACTGAGTATTTCCTCTGTTAACTCAGCATACTCACTGCTCTGAAACTTTCAGAATTCTTGCCAAGAGTTTGAAACGCAATTTCCTTGCCTTAAATAGAGTTCATGCCATCACCTGTGGGTATTGCTAAATCAGTTTTGTTGGAATTGACTTTGCCCTGAAATTCACTACAAATTTCCAGAAGAAAATGTATTTTCCCTTATGTGAAATAAATTGGATGGTTAGTAATGAAGCATTAAAGAGCTCCTAAGAAAAACCCAGCTACTAGTTATTTTATTCAGTAACAAAAACAGAACATTACTGTGCTGTCCAAAAAATATACTTTAAATTAGATTTTGCAGTAAACTTTCTTACAGTGACAGTATAAAATTAAACATCCTTCCTTTAAGTATGGTCACCATTTCTTTCACTGAAAATAATAGAAGGAAATTGCTTATCTTTGGTTTTCAATAGATTTACTCATTTAAAAGCACCTGTGTATAGTCAGGGATGTAATAGTTGCGGGAAGAAGGGGATTAAATGGTTTTTCCACCAAGCATTCAGTCCCAGCAGCTGAGCACAAGTGCTGAACACACAGTGCCCTTTGCCTGCTGGGTCAGTGGTTCAGCTGCTCTGCCAGAGAAGGAGAGGACACTTGGATTTGCCACTAGATGCCAGTCTTGGGTGCAGGACCATGGTTTGGGTAGGAGCAGCTGCACGGGGTGAGGAGGAAGCTTGTCCTGCTTGGGGGAGAATGTGCTTTGTCCCCTTGTCTGTCACCAGGTCCGACTGGTGCCCTCCTGCCTTGTAGAGCAAGAGCTTCAGGCATGGAAAAGCACACAAATGGCTTCAAGTGGACTTTTCAGGGTATTGCAGGGATGAAGAGGGTCTTTGAAGGGATTCTGGAAGTCAGGGGTCACAGCCTAAGGGGAAGACTGTGTAAAATGTAAAACTAAAAAGTCAGAATTTGTACAGAAGTCAAAATGCTTTATGAAGTACTTGTGGCAGAAGTATAACAAAGTTTACCATCCATCTGGTTCTCTGCAGACATACCCCTTTTTTCCATCTATAAATTTTACTGGAGTAGAAGTTGAGGATTTCACATCTGTGTAGCAGCTCAGCAGGAGTTTCAGCTCTGACAAGAGCCCTTGAATGTCCAGAGAATCTATCTAGATGTGTTTCCAGCACCTGGACGAATCAGCTCATGTCCCTGCCTTACATTATCCAATTACTATTTCCATCCATCACCGTCTGAAACTGACACCTGGGGAGGGAACTCAACATGTTTGCCTTTATTTATGTCCTAATTGCTCAACCCTAAGAGGTTCTGACACCCACAGGAGCATGGTTTCTTCCTCATTGCTGTGGGTACAGCAATAGTGAAATGGCCTTCTGAAATCTCTGTGTGAGTAGTAAATCCAGTGCATCTGGAATGTTTCAGAGTAATTATGTATGCAATTCACCTGTTCAGGGCAAGCACAGGCCAGAGGCATGACACTCATTGACAGGGAAATCCCTGATGAAATTGCATGGACTCTACTTGCATGTAGTCCTTAAGTTAATTTCCTTTTTTTTTGGTTCTTCCATACAACATGAAAGAGGAGCAAAGGAATATAGCAAGGTAGGAGAAATTGGCAAAGTGATTTTGTGTTGGAGCTGCTCTTTGAAATGTGTGGAAGTCACTTCTTTAAACCACTTTAAAGGATGGCTTCCCTACAGACCTGCCTGCTTTCTCTGTTACAGCCAGGCAGAACATTCCCCTGCACCCATCTTTCCAAAAGAAAAGCAGAAAGGAAGATAATCAGTTCTTTTCCCTACACTAGAACCTGAGGCATTTCACTAAAAGATGTGGGCAGAGTTGCTTAGTTTATGGTTGTTTTGAAATGCTGGTATATTCTAAAAACAGCCAGTGCACACCTTGGGAATAATTCCAGGCTGAATGAGCAGCAGTGGCTACAGAACATTAAATGAGTCTTTTTGAAGCTCAAGCAAACACAACAAGGTGCAGATTTCTTATATCATTAATAAAGTATTATTTTGGAAGAAGAATTTTTTTCCTTCTTTTCCAGCTGTATTTCAGCTTATATATAGTGAAGGATATCTCTGATAAATTCTTTAACGTGAATTCTTTAACATATCTTTACTCAGTAGGTTAGATAACAGAATGTGTATAAATAGCTGTAAAAAATAATGTTCAGGAAGAAATGTACTTTTAAAAATAATTTTATTAGAAAGATTATTTTGACTTGTTGCAGCTGTGGTAATGTATACTATAAACATGTTCAGATAGCAAGTTGACTGTCTCAAAAATTGTGCCATTTCAAATGCAGAACACTAGGCTGTTTTTTAGTAACCTGTGGACTGCTTCAATTTAATTGTAGGATTCATGCTGAGAGTGTAGAGAGTCATATCCCAAGTTAAATACAAACAAACCAGCAGGATGTTGATACAACTGTGACTTCCATAGGAAGTAGTTAGAATGGTAATGTGGTCTCCTAACTTGGGTGGAAAGTCTCTTGTGACTGTTTTTGCCCCACAGACCTGTAACACAGCATGCCTTGACTAACATTTCTGACACCAACTTGCAAACACCATAAAGATTAGAGAAGGCCAAATGAAGGCTTTGTTCTCTGGAACAGAAGCTTTCTTGACTAAAATGAAAAGATGTTTTTCTTTTGTAAACAACGAAGGGGCTCTAAGCAGTAAAATGTTTCTCTCTGTGAGAATAGAATGAGTGAGCTGTTAACTTGTCAGTGCTTCTGTTAAAGACATCTGAGTGTCACCAAGTTCCTACTTATGTTCCTATGTTCAGATTAAGGGATAGTACACTTTGATTTTATTCTATACGATTCAAAATGTTAGAAATTTCATCAGCATGGGAAACAAATTTATTTTCTTAATTTTATTCTTTTTAAGGTCATAATTTACTTTCAAAATAGGTTGTCACCTGCTATTGAAGGTTAGTAAGATCAGTTTAGGATTTCTACAAACTCTAGTATGAGATGCTATGTTTTGTCTACTTTTATATCAATATTCAAATAAAGGAAGTTGGATCCTTTCCCATTGTTTCTTGTCCCATTTAGACAATGGGAGAGGGCAGTAGCAACATTTTCCGTGTTTCCAGGGAGACAATGTCTTCCTCTCTTTTATGGAAAGGTGGCAGTGCTTAGGACACAGAGGCATTGTCTGAGGGAAAACCAGGAGTTCAGACATATTCCAGACAGTGCATATTATGGCTTTAATGATTAAGCATGCTCTTCTGAGCTAGACAACAAGTCTGGCTTGTTTTCTTCATTTCATAAGGATTTTGTCTCTAGTTGTACAAGTGATCTTCTGGGTTCCTTTGATCCAGATGATTTGAGGCACCTGCCAGGCAGAAAGAGAATTTGGCAGTCATTCCCAATCTATATCCTAGGAGTGCACTTTGTTTTCCAGTTTTGTTGTCATTGTTCTTTACCCATTCTGGTACCTTGCTTCAATAGAAAATTAGCAGTCAGTGCTCCAGCAAACATTTTATATTGGAAATTCTACAATACTTATCCAATTTTCCAAAATAAGTATTTTACAATACTTTTCCTTTGGTTTAGTGCTTTCCACAGGACCTGAATGGTAAAGGGAGCACAGGGATCCTGCAGCTGCTTTATGAGGGAGGTACTTAAAAGACTTTTAAGTCTGGGGAGGGTAAAGCAGGGGGAGGATATGTTTGAAGTTTGAAGACTCAGAAAGGAAGGCATAAACTCAGTGTAGAGTTTAGCCAGATCTCCCAGCATGAGGAGTATCAGGCACTTGCTGAAGTGAATCAGTGATTGATTTGAAGGGGAGAAGTTCTGCTTTGTGGAGTGGTTGCTTGGTGACCTTCTGGAACTTGCTTCCACAGAGACATCAGCTGATCCCAAAAGGGGTTAGACAAATTCATAGACAAGAGCTGGCTCTTTATGGACTTCTTTATACTCTTTGGTTGTTGTTCTTGACCTGTGTTCCTAAAATTTATTTTCTATCGGCAGTATCAGCTCTTTCCTCCCACATTGCTCACTTCCACTGAAACACACACGGTGATAAGAATATTTTGAACCCCTTTTAATTTTAACTTTTAAGAATGGATTATATTGAGGCCACTAATAGAATATGGAAAAATCAATGGCCACACTTTGAATGGCTTTTTGCATCTTCTGTTGCCGTATAGTGGATAAGTGGATTTACAAGATGATGTAAGTGACAAAATGATTGGTTTAAAGCGCAGGTTATAAGTGAGATATGACAGTTTCATGACATTCTCTAGTGATTCTCTTAGTGATTAGAAGACAGCCAGGATTAACAGTGTTTCAGGTTTACAGGTGTTTCAAACTGCTTGAAGGATGTGGAGATGCAGAGTATTCTAGCCTTCTGTAATGTGAATGAAAATGTGAAGAAACAATTGCAGTTGAAAATCATTGCCTTTTCTTCTCCCATTATTTTTCCTTTAAAATCAATCTCTTTAAAATACTTTTTTTTATGTTTAAGTATGTTAGGGGTTAAAGTTTTCTAAAGAAGCTTGTTATTTTTATCTGAATTTAAATTACTGAGCAGTTTAGCAATCTTCTAGATAAAGAAGATAAAGTGAATATGCTATCTACTAAGTATTAAACACTTTTTGTCTGGTTTGTATTGCATAATTTCTTTATTTGCAATGCTAGAAAGTATAAGGAATAGAAAAAATGGTACCCTGTAATTAGTGATCTTGACAAAGCTATGTATTCTATGTTTTAAACTGGCCTAAAAAATACTTTTCCTAGGTAAAACAATAATAATGGTAAAAATTATTAGATAGGATGGTATTTGTTTGGAAGTTCAGCCAGCATGGGAATGTAGAGGCCTCCACCTCTGATAATACACTCAAAAGAGCAAATGGCTCAAAAGTCAGAAAGGAAGGAGTAGGAGGCTGAAAGTAAAAAAAAAAAAAGCAAGAAGAAGTTAGGCTTCTGTTTCATGGATTTTTTAAAGCTGACTGAATTACGCCCTTGTCTACTGAAACCCTCTTAGTGTAATTCCTGTTGGCCTCCGTGACACCTAGGGCAGCACTGATCAACTGCAGGCTCCCATAGTCCTAACCTCGGCCAGCTCAGTGTGATTCTAGCAGATGTTTCTGCATTTTAAACCTCAAAATATGATGGGTCAGGGTTTTGGTGGTTTTTTTTTTCTCTTTTTCAAGTGGCAAATCTTGCATGCTTGAGATGCAGGCCATGCAATTCTATGATAGGAATTATGAGCTGAAGGTGTCCCCAGTGGGATAATGCTGAACTTAATGTAAACTCAGATCTTTGAAGATGGAGAAGCAAAGAAATATTAAAGGTTTGGATCATTTAAACTAAACTGGTGGATTATTCTTTAATATTGTATAAAAATGCAAAATAGATAATGTGCTTAGAAATGCCTGTTTTCTGTTAGAAGGAAAAGGTCTTATAAGGTCAGGAGAGAACAGAGTCAGAAGCAATCAGGAGCAGTTTTCCTATTAGCAGAAGGGAAAGGTTTGATTAGCTTCCTCTGCCTTCTCATTACTCCTAAGGTGCTGTGGAGTAAATCCACTGCTCCCTTCTTCCTGTGCTTCCTCAGTCCTCCCCATGCCCCCCGCAAATCAAGTACTTCTCTCTGTGCTGTGGAAAACCATCTAAATTCCCATTCCTCAGTTCCCTCTAGTTGTGTTCTCTTGTGTAGTAAGGTGCAAGGTGTGCATGAAGTTTTGTGCTCTCTTGTCCAAGAGGGTTCACTGATAGTTCTTCTCTTGTGCTTTTTAAGGTGTGAGCTCACAGGGCAGCCCTTCTGCCTGCAAGGCCATTAGTAACTTTTACTCTTTTATTTAACATATATAGTGACACCTGTAAGAATGTATCCTCCTAGAGGTCTGTACCTCTGTCTTGAAATGAGTAAAAAATTTGCCTTTTGGAGGAGGAGACACACTTGTGGTGGTGGTGTTTGTGCCCTCCCTCTGGACTGTATCTAGATTACTGATTGTGACTCTGACAAGACTGATCCATCCCCTTTATCAATACAGGGCCAGGTATTATGGGTTCCCATCCATCAGTAATAAACAAGATAATAATAAAAGCATGCATGACGTTATGACTGTCAACGCTATCTGAACAATGTGAATATAGAAACATTGCAGCAAAAAGAGAATTTTTCAAATATAGTTGGTAAAATATGACATAGCACACAAAAATATGCTAAAGCACTACCTTTTCAAGGAGCAGCACCTCTCCTTTCAGTGCTGTGTTGCTGTTTAGCAGAGACTAACAGATCATGAATTATGTGATGACAGTAAAAATCAGGATGAGCTCATCTCAATTTTCTCTGATTGTGAACAAGCTAAGTCCACGCTGTTATGCAGTGTATCAAGGTATCTCAGCAAAGAAAACCCCTGTTTAAGAGAGTACATTATGTAAGTCTGTGCTAAGTCCTGTAGTCAAGCTGTTTTGTTCAGCATAAACATCACCTTAAAAGGATGCCTTGGCTTGCTTCCTTGGGGTCAAGTGGCTTCCACTGAATAGACAAACTTTTCAGTGAAACAAAAGCTGGGTGACAGTACAAACATACACAGAATATCTTTAGTGAGAGATTTTATGGTTATTGGTAAATAGAAATGTTGCTTTTGTAGAGGAGCTTGCATAATTTTAGTAGGAGTACTATGCTTATTGTGTTACATTTTAGTACTAAAAGTTTTATTGGGGGATGCAAATGAAAGGTTTGATATATTTTTTTCCCCTCAAATAATGATTTTCTCAAAATCCATCTAGTTTCAGTTTTGTAAATGTTCAGATACTGAAGAGGAAATGATGAATTATTGGCTTAGATTAGAAATGTAAAATACTTTTTTGTGGTTAAATTCTTCCCAGTTTCTAACCACTCCTACCTCAAACATGTAGTTTATCATTGTTGCATTCAGCTCTGACCAAAATTAGGCTACATAGGACTCTGATGATGACCATATTGCTAAAATCATTCTAGTTATGATGGATTATTCTTCTCTCCTTCCCAAAAAACTTAGTTTGAAAACCAGCTTCCATGATTCTCATCTTCTAGGTGGGAGGGTGAAATGTAGATTGGTCTAAATGTGTTACTTTGTTATTTTGGTTTCCAACCTCCTTGCCTTTATTATGGTTAGGGAATAGAGATAGTTACTGAGTCTAAAATGCCAAAGGAAGGGGTTTTTTTGTGAGGGGACTTTGTGGTAGTTGTGGTCACCTGTCTGCATGTTATGGTAACCTGTGTCCCAGAGGCTGGTGAAGCACAGTTGATAGGGAGAGCTTTTAAACTAAAAGGAGCTTTTACCCCCATTCTAAAAGTCCCAAAATAGAGAATACTGTAATTTTGTTAACTTGTGAATTTTTTTTTTTTATGAGCTGGACAACTTCATCCATCTCTTCCATGCCTACCTTGAGAAGTTTCCCGTGTGGTCAGTAAATAAAAGTTAAGCAGTTGATGTCTATGAGGTTTAAAGGAGCTGGTGTTGGGACTAGTGTGAATTCAGTAGCAAAAAGCAGGGATTATTGTCTAACACCTAAAGAGTAGCAGCCCAAGAAGTAGGGTGGATCATCATCTAACATCCAGCAACCTGATACCCTCTTAGCAGAGTGGAAAGTGCTCTGACATTCAGGAGCTTAAAGGAAAAGACTTGGAACCTAATGAAAAATATTGAAACTTGCAGCAGGCATGAAACAAACCTGATTGCTTTCCAGTTTTGTTTTGGGTGCCCATTACTCTTTATGCCCACCTGGATTATTTTGTCAACAACTGACAACTGCTGAAATGAAACCAGTGTTCCTGTTCTTGAGTCTGTGCATCCCACCCAGGTACCCACTGCTCGCTTATAAAAGTACTAAAGGATCCAGTCAGGAAGGAAATTTACCTACAGGATTTTCACAATTCTGTTAAGAAATAGAATTTAAAATTTTTTCTCGCAGAATAATCTCCCTTCAACACTTCAATACTGTAATGTTTTGTTTAGTCTAATGTAGGTTTTTGGTAATATCTAGTCTAAAAATGAATCTAATTAACAGATGACTTTAGGAAATCCCTCCTGCAATTTAGCAACTAAATTAATAGGGGATATCAGTGTCTGACAACCAAGTTCCACTTAAGGTTAATGTAGCTATTACCTCATTAGTACAAGTTTCCACTTTTCAAATAAAACCTTTATTGATTTAAATATGTATTTAACGAAGGACTAGATGAACTTATGTGAAATTTGCTTTGTGAAATTATGCTGCCTTTATTGATACTGACTAGCTTTATAAATGTTTATCCTAATTATGTTTTATTGTGATTAAAAAAGATTGCAGATACTCTGCCATTTTTGTAAAGTGAGTTGTTGGAGCGTTTTTTGTTCAAGAGGAGGGTAGGGTATGGAGAATAGTCCAGCTCCAGAGAGGAGGCCCCTCACAGGCCATATGAATCCACTTACATGTAAATTGCTTGTCTGTATGAATTAAGGTGAAGGTTATGAAAGAACTGCATTTCTGTGTTTATTGTAGGATTTTTGACAGTCTCTTTCCTCTTTCAAGTAAATTTGGCTTAAGTCCACAGTCAGTACAGTTTTAAGTAAACTCCTCTTTTGTTACATTAACAAGGTTATAACATCACTGAGGCAGATTTCCAGCTGCATGAATTGAGGCCTGAGCATGCAGAGTAAGGGGATAATTAAAACCTTAGGGTGAGTGAGTTAAACTCCCAGCTAAAATTGGATAAAAGGCTAATTGTCCATAGCAACATAGTGAGTGTTTCTAAATATCTGTGAAATAAAGATAAATATTCGTGGCCTTTTAATTCCTTTTTAAATGCTCAGATTCAGATTATAATTTGGGGCATAACAAAAATCAAGGGAAAGTAAATAGAAGGCCAAAGAATTATTTTCCAGGTATTGTTTTATTTTAGTTATTAATTGAAAAACAGTATCCTTTTGAAGACTTCAAAAAGTCAGTGAAATTCTGACTTTCTTTACAGTTCAGGAAGCATTTTTTGTGTAGGAAGTATGAGCCTCACTGTGTGATACTGTATATCAGAATGGACTGGTCGGTGCTTTGTCAAAATTTGTCATATCTCTCTTTCCTTCCTCCTTTTTTTCATTATTGAGAGTGGAGTTACATACCTTTGGTGACCCTCAAGAAGATGACATAGAGTCAGGCAAGATGATACATTACCACAAAGTTAAAAAAACAGAATGGGTTGTAATGGCAGCTTGTACTGAACTAAATGAATTGTGAAGGCCCATTTGTTATTCATTAGGAGAAGCAGAGCAGATACTGTTCTGCCTTCATAGGGAGCCTTTAAACTTAAGGTCATTTTACACTAGTACCCTTGTGGCATGGACAGCATTTAATACATTTTTAACAGCTTTTACATTTCCATGGTTTGCAGCAGTGCTTGTTGAATCATTTCTCTAATGAAGGTGTTTTAAAATAGTTTAGAGTTACTTTGGGGGAAAAACAGGGAAAAAAAGAAATAATTGGGTTGATGAAGTGACTTTATATACTAAAGAGCTAAGCAGGCAGAACATATTGCTGTGAAGTAATGCATGCTGATTCCCCCTGCTGCAGAAGTGCAGCCCTGGGGAGCTGTGCTTTTTGTTGTTGTTTTTGTTTGGAGAGGGCTGTTTTTTTAAATGTAAGAAGAATTAAAGTTGTTTTTTTTCACAGTAGTCATTCCTCTGGGGAAGGAAGGTCTGACGATAAAAATTTAGACATATTTTTGAGCTATTTCTGAGTTGCTCAGGAGTTTGATGGAGAACATGCAACATTTTGGCATTTTTGGGAAAGTGTGCACAATATCTATCGTAACCCTTGATGTGGGCATCTAAGGAACCCATCATAAAATGAATGTGAAGGGTAGAATTTCACTGATCAAAATAAATGTTGATTATTTCATTGCCTCTCAAATGGTTCAGTGGTGCTATGGAAAGTCAAAGCAGAAAGATAGGTACCAATATCGAGTACTCTGAGAATAATTTTTTCAAAAGCACTGAAGGGAGTAATCAGCAGTAATGTCACAACCTCACATTTTACTTTAGGTGATAGCCTTTCATATTTACTGACTTCAAATTATGTGGTGGATTTAGCTGTCAAGAGCCAAATTACAGTGACTTTATTTCTGTTCAATGTATTAGAACACAAATGGTGTACTGAATTTCAAGAATTGTACACAAATAAGCTTAAGAAAATGCTAACTTAAATATAAGATGATTTGCAGGTGATTTCACTGCAGTATTTAAATTGATTTTACTGTTTTGTGAGGATAAATTCTGACAAAGTGCATGTGGATCACAATCAGCATGTGAGAAAGAAAAATTACTTATTCTTTTGGAGTTAGAACTGGGTTTTTTTCCTGAGATTTTGAACAAAACCTATTTTAACATTGAAAGTCTATCCATCTTTAGAAAATAGCAAGCTTTATAATTAGAAATGCAACCATGATTGCTTTTATTTAAGAAAAGTTGCAGCAGTATTACTGACTTTTCCTCTAAGAGAAATATTTGTCTTCTTTTACCTTTTTACTAGCTCCACACAATCGTTGGTGGTTTGTGAATTAAAGCTGTTTTAATGAAAACTGCTTTAATCTCTCTGAGGTTTTACAACTTCTTTACACATTTGAAAATACAGACTGGCAATATATGTCCATTAAACATGTCAAGAGTAGTTTGGTTTGGTCAGAAAATGAACCCCATCACTTCTGTTATTCTAGATTTCTGAAAATGTAGTGGAGGGACTGTTATCATCCTGTGTCCATGTGATACCCTAGAAAGGCATAGTGCCACTACTTGAATTTGCAAAAGTATGTAGGGATATATAAAGAATTCTGTGAAGGCCAGGCATGCTTACCCTAGGAATTCAAAACTGGACTATGATATGAATTCCATTTAATTTTTATTTCAAGCTAAATACATGTAATTAATGTAGTCATACAGCATTGCCTGAAACTGTTTATTTTTCATTTATTATCATGATTTTAACTTATTTGTCAGAAATGTAATATAAAGAACATCCCTGTAAAAGGAGAGTTCCAGTATGAACTACCTGTGACACTTTGATGTTGTCCCTTTAGCACAGAGCTGTCTCCTAAGTTGAGGAGTTTACCAGAAGCTCCCAGTTCTGGAGTTACTTCTGGTGCAATCCTGACTCAAACCCCTCTTGGGTTGCCATTGCTTGGGCATCTTTTAACATCTTCACATGGATTCTGTAGCAGCTGTGATCAATGAAACACAAGCCAAAATATTTCCTGTGTGCCTCCAGAATGTTCTCTGCATCCTCTGTCAGTAGGATAGTTCCTGTGACAGCTGTGCCAACTGGGGCTTTCCTAGAAAATTACAGATGTTTGTTCTTCCACTGGAAAGTGATACTTTATCACATGTTTTGACTCAGCAGAAGGTAGAGTTTGAACAGGTTAAAAAGCCCAATAAACCAAAGCAAATGAAGCAATAATGGTCTCTTGAACACTTGCACACGTCACACAGTTCACAGTAATCGCTATTGAATCAAGTGGAGACACTAGGAGGAGAAAAAATATTTTCTAGAAAGATTGTTCATATTAACATCCTGTTGTAGTGAATCTGTTGAGACCTTCAGAATTAAATTAATATTCACTAAAATAAGACACTTGCAACAGTCTACACTAAATTTGTCTCAGCTGATCTGCAGTTACCTTTGAGTTTGCCTTCTATAAGTAGTGTAAGAAGAGTTTCCTTGTGGAAGTGTTCAGTGACCCACTAAATTTTTAGCTTGTTTTAAATAGTGTGACTGTATGTATGTGTGCATCCTTGACTGAAATTTGATTATAAAAGTTGTCCTCCCCAGTCTCTGGAAAGGCATGTATAAACCCCAGACACAGGTGATAGCCAGGCCAACTTTTATAAGAAACAGCTTTTTTCCTACCCTGCATTTTTTAGAAGAAGAAGGTTTTGAGATAATAGAAGTGTACCTATGGTGGCTTATTTTCTTTGATCCTGTGTGAGTCAGCCCTATGAGTGATCCAGTGCATCCGGGCAGAATGACAGTTTTACCTCTTGTTCAGAATAAAGTGGCTCCTTTTGCTGTGGCACAGAAGAGCTGTGGTGTGGTAGGATTTGTGGGAATCTGCTAATGGTTAGAGCTTTCCAGTGTGCCTGCTTCTACCTAGGATAGATGAATTTAGGTCTGCGCAAATAATCAAATTTGACCGAGTAGTTATTAGGTATTACAAAAATATATTGAAAAAACATATTGAAAGGTTAGATACATGGTAATCCACAGGCAAAATCTAGCAGTGGTTGTGGGTTTTTTCTGTGTTATTCTGTTATCATAAAGCAAGCAGGGAGTTGTTTTAAAGAAAGTGTAAGGAAAATAGCCTGATTTGAAAGACTCAGTATGGTGGTAAATCTGCTAAGACTATGAGAGGAAGAAAATTTCTTCATTTATATTCCTTCAGGTGACTAAACCTCAAACTGGTAAGAACAGTGGCAGATTAATTGACTACCAGGTAAAAGATTCATGTTGAGGGCAAATATCTTGCCTCATGAAGGAATGAACTAATTTCTGTACCAAGTGATTCTTTTGACACTAACCATTGTGGTTGGAGCATGTTTTGTAGATGAGAAACACCATAAATTCTTCTATGTAGAATTTACATGAAAACAACATAAATGCATACAGAGACTATTTAATGTGTTCTAATCCCAGTGCTGCAGCAGCACTTGTTTCTGAATCAGTTGAACCACAAAGCAATCAGCTTGGGGTCTCCAAAAACAAAGCAGGCATTGGTAACAGAGAGTGTGTTATCAGTCCTGTGTTTGTACAGGCAAGCTCAAGGTGAAGAAGAGCAGGTTCCAGAGTTCTGCTTGCCAAATCTATGGAAACCCTGGAGAAAACTATAGTTCCCTAAGTTAAGGAAGGAGTATTGGGGCAAGAGCTGAACTCCAATGAACTGCATAGTAATGTACTGTTTATTCTTTCTGAAACATTAATGAACTACACTTTGTAAGCAGGTGGCAGTAACAGTCAAAATCAGTTGTTGAAGTGAAAGTGAAGAAAAGGAAGCTAAAAGCATTAACAAATTAAGATGTATAAGAGGGGAAAGCTTTGGCAAAACAAAAGGAAGCACACTCCAGTGAGGAAAAAAGTGTTTGTCTCAAATCTGGAGCAAGCTAGTTTTTCCTCCATTGGAAAGTAGGGGAATGGCCTAGGTAATTTCAATGCTCTGAAAGGTTTAAGCTGTGTGACCTTCAGAGATTTTGAAAGTGTGGCTGGCTCCCTCAGAGTCAGAGCTGGGACAGTCTGATGGTAGCAAAGCATGTTTTCTTAGGAAAATAATAGAGGTACCAGCTGTTGTTAGGAGCCATCATGTCAGTAACATGTAATGAATAAACATGGTTGTTAACTGTTACCTTAAAATTCCTGGTATCAGAGATTATTTTTTTTAGGTTTCATTTTCCACTAGTGGAAATGAGGGATCTGATCTTCAGCTAATTTATAACTAGAATTTAGATTTTGCAATGCAGCAAATCAGGCTGACAGATTTCAGTGGGGAAAAGCTCCTGGTTAAATGAAGTGAGTTGCAAGAAGCAATAGTCATGACACAGTTGGGCAGAGACAGATGTGCAGATGAATAACTGAAATTAATGGCAGGCACCTTTAGGGGGCTGGTTAATCTGCCAGGAGAGAGTCTGTCTCTTTTCTACCCACTAGTACATCAGCTCATAAAAAATACAAATGAGCCCAATAGCAGCAAGAGCCTTAAGATCTGCTTCCTCATTAGTGAAACTTCAGAGAAGCATTTCCTATAGCTCTGTATCTTTTTCTGCCTTTTAAGCAAAGTTGTTAGTCAGAAGTATGAAGACTGAGTTCTTGTGGCAGGGGAAGAGAGAGTAGTGGAATTAATCAATAAAAAGAAGAGTTTATCTTGAATTATTTTGGTAAACAGTATATTTAAGTGTTTTAATGATGAAAAAGATATTAATAGATTTGATAAATGGTTTTTGTATACTGGATATGGACTGTCTTGTATGGTAAACCATATTTTTATTGTAGCCCATTAAGAGCATTATTAGTAGATAATGTGATATTCTGGTCATTCTGAGCTATTAGGGTAGCAAATTCTCCTGTTATGCACAGCTAGGGCCAACCTAAGGAGTGGTGATCCAGGGATGTCTTTTCCTGACAGCATGGAAAAGTTCATGAACTGTAAGTTGTGTGTTTAATGTTGAAAGAAAAACAAAGTTGCCAGTTGGGGTGGGAGGAAATGCCCTTTCCAGAGGCTGAAAATAGAAAAAAGGGTAGAGAAGGCTGAGGAAAAAAAATCCACCAGTATTCAGGTTTAGAATGATTCCTTTTCCTGTAGTTGTGGAAAAAAAAAGTGTGATGGACAAGTAGAAAGAAGAGGTCACTGGTCAAGAGGTACATTAGGGGTTGTTCAATTGTAGTGATAACTGGAACTGATAAAGTTAGCTAAGGGGGTTTCTAGCACTGAAAAACCCCAGAGGATGTAAACAACTTTGTTCCCTCTGTCTTCCTTCTGAAATTGCCCAGTGAAAGCTAGAGTTTGCTCCAAGCACTCTCTCACAATTTATCTTTTCTTTGACCTTTTGTTTGCATATGCTCCCTAATATATAGCAATTACCTCAAAGTTATTTGTAGTCATCATTTGGGATCATGAGGCTGGTTATGTGAACTGCTTTTTTTGAAAAGCTAGAATAAAAATTGTTCCAGGCAAAACAACCAAAAAGCAGAATTGTAAAACTGGTTGCACATGTGTTTAGTGTAGTGAAATTTATGCCTGACTCTTTCCCTAATGCTACATAATAGATCATGATGATCTTATTTCTGTACAATGTAATCTTCTGTGTGTCTGGGTTATCTGACTGTTGCACTCTTGTTCAAATTGATTTGGGTGCTTCTTTCTCTCCTTTTCTCCTCTGCCTCATAAAGACTACTCCTGTGGACTTACATATTTCTGTATTTCTTTTAATGACCTAGTTTATGCTTATCAGCAGCTCTTATAGAGGTTTTCTTGTACTTTGCTAGATAGACACATTGCCCCTTCCCAAGTTCTTTGGTTGTGTATTTATCCACAGCCATGTTTAGAGGAAAGGACCTCCAGGCATCAAAGATCCAGATGACAACAACAATAGAAAGCAATGATGCACGTTTGAAGTTATTACAGTGATGTACTGACTTGTGAACCTGTATGATTCACTTTTGAATTTTGTTAACTCAGTTTTACAAGATCTCTGTCAATTTTTCCATACTCGTCTACATCTATAAAACACATACATGCACACACATACATTTTGTGTTTGTCAGTGATGTGAAAGACCCCTTAACCCCCTTCTGCTCTCTAATAGGTTCAGGAATTACTGCTTTTAAAAGCACTTATTGACCTGATGGAGTCAGGAAAATCACATACTTCTCAAATGCAAGGTTTTCTATGTCAGGAATATTATTCATTAGCACAATTGTTCATTTATCTAAATTTATCCTTAGCCTGTGCTTAAGTACTTCCTATAGGTCTGTAATTACCAGCTGACATGCCAGTTCCATGCAGATAGAGTGTCAAGAGATTCTAAAGCTTCTTTGCTCCCTCTAGGGAGCCTCAGAGACCAAGAAACATATTAGCCAATTGGAACAAAAGTGGTTCTATAATTTCACAAACTTTACAGCATCTATGGAATTACTGAAATTATTCCTATTTAAGGACAAAAGCATTTGTGTTTCCTTACCTGCCTTTTCTGCACAACAAAGATGTTGGCTGCCAGTTTCATACAGAGTTTGTTTATGTTTGACACAGTAGGGATGGGCCTGCACTTTCTCAATCATCTGCTGTATTTGCATAACCTTGCAGAGTTAATGGCTGCCATTCTGACAAATTAAGCTGGTTTCCTGTGTCTTTAATGGATTAAGTCCTCTTGGACAAGTTATACTTTATTTTAATCCATGAATAGTGTTTTCTAAGTGTTGTAAATAATACATTTATTACTTGTTTAATTCTATTGTCTTTTGACTTGTGTGCTAAAAATATGTATATGAAGAATGTTAAACAAATATGGAGCAAAACAAGTTATATATCTATAAATATAGAATTAATGATTATCAATGCTTAATAGAAGAAAAAAATTGAGTTATGTTTTAATCACTGTCAAATATTTGAAAACATTTTGGTTGTGAGGGTATTCATACTTTTTAAACTTTGATTTCATTAGAGTAGAATCTTAGTTCCTGATTCCTGAAAATTACATAATTTGCACTGTGTGCTCCAAGTGTAGCAGGAACATTGCAGCACATGGTTCATATGATGGAGTTCCCTGACAGCTGCAATTTACATTGGAGGTGTCAATATGGGTGAGCAGGTAGAGGCAAAATATCAGAAGGGAACACATGCTAATGTTATAAATTGCTAAAAATGTCATGTTTTGCAGGTAAGGTTGTGTTTAAAAATAGCAATCTGTGGGAATTGAGCAGCACTGAATCTGAGGCAGCATCACCTACCTATTTATAGAGCATATTTTTATAGTTCACCAATGATCTATAATAGACGTATTCTTGAAGCATCCTGGTATGGTAGAGGGGTAGTGCTTCTGCAGTTTTTACACTACAGATAACTGGAGGTATAAAGCTTCTTCTTTTTAATGTAAATTAAACTTTTTATTGGAGTTTTTTTCAGTGAGAGCATTAGGCAATGCACTAATTGCAAATTGCTTCAGGCTGTGCATTTCCTACTTTGCTGCCTGTGCATTTCTTCAGAAATACACCTCAGTGTTGGGAAAGCAAATCTGCATCTGTGTTCATCACACATTTGTTTAGATAAATGAGATTTTCTCAACTCCATTAAATAGGTGATAAGATACTTGGATTAGAGCTGCCTTGTGACCCAAGTGTTGTATTTAGCCCCACAGTAGAGCTGAGTGCAGAGGAATTGAATTGTTCCTGGCTACCAGACCTTCATTCAGTTCATTAGACCACACATACACTGCACTGATTTTTATTTTTTTTTTTTGGTAACATGTCATATCTCTGGCAGTGTTCCTAAATGCTCTGTGTTTTGCATGCACAGGCTCATAAGCTAACTCTTCTGTGTAAGCAAATCTGAAAATGCTGTTTCTTCCATATAAGTCCTGAGCATGAGATCTCTCTGTGGACTACAGAGTTAAACAATGCTATTTGTGAGATATGACATAACAACAAAATATTAAACAGGAGCTTAATTCTCCCCATCCTCCTTGGGACCATGACAGTAGCTCTCCTACTGGGAAATACAATGATCTACTATTAAAATGACAGCCCCACCTAGGGAGACAACAGCCCAATTCAAAGGACAGAGCCAAAAGCGCCTCCACTACCACCAGCAGCAATTGGGATCAGCTGGTGCACTAACAATTTAAACATCTGGTGGCAGGGCTTTCTCACTGGAGGTCTGTTGCCTGTGGAATTCTCTTACACAGACACATACATGGCTTAACAAAGCCAAAGTTTTTTTATCCTCAGGGTATGATGTCAGGCGATTTCCTTTCCCAGGCAGCAGCATTTGCTGATGGTTCCACTGGCATGCAGTGCTGCATCACAAGAGTTGTCCTGGAGGGGTACAGCCAGTCTTGCCAGAGGATGAGGAGGGATACAGCCAGTCTTGCCAGCTCCCCACAACTAACAGAGCCCTTGAGGGAGTGTAGTGTCAGAATTTCTCTTATTTTTCCATGGGAATTTGTCATTTTTGCACGTTATCTCAGTTTTGCATAGGAGCTGTACACTGCTGAGACCTAGGAAGTCAGGATGTATGTGCTCTCCTGTTCTGCATTCTAGAGCTTATGTTCAACTGCCCAATTTCTCAGGGTGCTTCTTTAATTAATCTCCCAAAAATGGGAAGACTTCATTTTTGTTCTGCAGGTATGGTTCTGCAATGCTTTTCCCCATCTGTACCACACCCGTATAATATGTCTGTGTTAAAGATAACATTTCAAAAACGCTTGAGGTTACTGTAAAAAAATAACCAAGCTACTACAAGCAACCAGTTGCAGCAGCAAAGAGAAGACTGAATTTATCTTGCAGCTATGGCCTGTTGTCAAACCTCATGGAGGAGGGGTTACTGTTCTCCTAGGTTGTCTCTGGAAACTTTTTTCCTAAAAAGTTGAGTGTTTCTTTTAGGACCAGGTGAAATCTGCAATAGCCATCATTTATTTGCTACTATTATACATATTTCAATTCATGAGCTCCTAAATCAAACATAACATGACTTATTTCACGTCATGGTTTATTTCAGGGTGTTAGGAAATTAAGACCACACAGAGGAACCAGTACTCAACACTCAATGTGAATGAAGAAAACTGTGATGGAGGAATTAATACATATCCATAGGATTATGATGTAGCATGACAGAGGAGTGTAACACAGTACTAAGTGCTGTAATGTAGATACAAAGCAGGACAATTCCTCCTTGCTGCCCCCAAATCTTCTACTTTGCTAAGTAAACATAAGAAAGAAGTTTAGCTAGAGAAGATAAAATATGTGTATTCGCCTTTGAGTGGTTTTCCACCACCTTTTAGCTGCTTATCTACATGATGAAAATTCATTGTGAAGCCTGTGATAAGGAGATGCTGCTACTCTTAAAATGCCTGTAAAACTTTATGTGCAACTGTAGTCTAGAATAGTGCATTGCATTGGTTTTCACTGTGAAAATGCAAAAGGAAAATCTTAAGTGAGGAAAATTAGAAATGTCTTCTGTGCTATTTTAACCAGCCGTGGTTTGAAGACCGTGGTAGAAAGTACATGCAAGTAACTTTTCTTATCTCTCTCAACTGGTTATGAATGGGAGTGACAGAGGCCAGGTCACCAATACACTTAAATACAACACCCTTGAAATGATGACTAATTGAGATATATTAATTTCAGAAAGTCAGTTTAAAAATAATGCCTTTTTTTAGGTAGTTATGTAGTGTTTTCTTTCTTTAAATACTTTTATGTACTTCATGTAGCTAAGTTTGCACACATTCATCTTAGTGTAACTGCTAGTTTATATAGAAATAAATAAGCTTTTATATGTTAGCATAAAGGGAAATATATTTAACAAAACTGCAGAATATGTGTTGTTGGTGTTTGTGGAAGAAAAATACTTGAAAAACAAAAGTGTATACACTTCATTTAGATTTTTTAAAATTTGTTTTACTTTTAGACTGGCCATTATTATTATTTTTTATTCTCTTTTGCCTTTTTCTTTGAACTCAATTCTGTACTTTTGAACAAAAAGAAACCAGTGCAGGGTGGGGTAAAATTCAAGATGGTTGTGCATGTAGTGTATGGAAGAAGGACGTTTATTTCTTTATGTGAAAAAACCATGTTGATTGTTTTGGGTATTTGAGATAATACTGTGTTTATTTCTGAAATAAAAGATGTCCAGGCTTTAAAAAGGGGATAGAAATTTGTTTTATGAGCTTCCACTAAAAACCCTTACTGAATACATGCAAGTTAAAAAAATGCAAATAGCAGAATCCAAAGTATTCCTCAAGTCATATTAGCAAACTTAACTAATACCCACTCTTATATAAAATAAACACCAAGCTTCACCACCTTCCCTCAGGCATAGTTAAGAAGTATTGGAATGTTGTTCCAAAATGGCACGTGTCTTTGCAGTTCTAATATCATCATTATCCAATAGATGCTATCCCACAAGTGGGAAAACAAAAATGTGTTCCAGAGCCTTTTCTGCTGTCTACATGTGTGGTAAAAAATTTCCATGCACCACATGTCTCTTCACTATATCTATATGGTGTCTGCCAAAATAAATATTTTATTCCATTTATTTGCAGTTGGTATTGCACAGGTCCTTCTAAGATTAAACAGTCAAAGGTCAAATAAGTTGAGATGAGCTGTAGTTTTAAAATAGTTGTGCCACTCATAATTGTGTGTATAGAGGTTTTTAGATATATACACATATACATCCATACATTATAGATACACAGACATATTTGATTAAAAGCTGAGGATGTTTGCTCAGCAGAGAAGCAAAACCATCATTATCTGATTGTACATGGAAGCCAGTGGCTGCTAATCAAACCCGGGGCTGCATCTGGTTAAACATACTTGGCATGGACTTGTTACAATTAGAGGTTTTGCCATGTCAAGGGAATCTTTCACTCAAAGCAGCGACCCATATTGTACTGAACAAACACATGAGTTTTTAATTGAGAACAATAGCTTAACAAACCACTTCCCAGGGCCACTGAAAGAAAAAAATGTGCCTGTGGCAATTCTGGCACTGAATTGTGTTTATTTGAATCCATTTATTCCAAGCCAGGGTTCAATATACCAAGCAAATAAAAAAAAAAATTTGAGTCAACATGGAAAACAGAGTTAAAGGGAGAAAAATATAATATGCTGAAATACAATGCTGATCTGTAATTGAAATACTTGTGATTTAGCAGATCTGTGTGTATACACTTGTGCCCTCTACTCTCATAACTTTTAAACTTGAAGATCTGCACTTAAATGATTTTGTTTTGTATGTGTATGAATTTCACAATGTATATAGCTGTGATGTAGTATGTATTTACATTATAAAGTGAGCACTGAATATGGCTTCTGTTATATAGAATTTATGCTACATCTGTATTTCACAAAACAACTTGGTATAAATTATTGTATATTTAGAAATAGCTGGGAATGGTAACAAGAGCATAATAAACAGTGAAGAACAAAATGCTTTGCTTGGGGGGGTTAGGTGTTATATACACTAGCCAGTGCCCCAAATTTTTAACCAGTACATGTGGTATTCTAAATTCAATAATATCTAAAGTGTGAGTACATTTCTAATGTTATTAGTTAGCCCAAGGTAAAAGACTAAAAAAGAACAGCAAAAACTTGACACAGTATTTATGATACTGGAATAAAGATTAGAATATTTTTGTTCTGTTCTCTACTTTTCTACAACTTTCTCAAGATTTTGAAGTCTCAGTTTAATAACAATTTTTCAACCCGAGGTTTTCAGTAGAAAAATATTATCATCTGCTGATTGTATGCAGCTGTAGGTAAAGTTGGGTACTCAAAAAAGGAGGCAACTAGATTAGTAGAGACTTTTAAAGGTTCTAATCTTGATTTTTAAGGTTTGTCATCTTGACAGTTGGAGTCAAAGCATTATTTTCTCTCCACTCTGCCATCCTGTTGGTTAAGTTTGACTCCTGACTGGAACAAACCAACTTCATACCAGGGACACAAAGGTAAAAGGAAAAGTCAGGGAGGAGAGTGAAGGGGAGAAAGGTAGCTTGGACTGGAAAAGGTGTGTGCTGTAGTCACTGTGGACATAACTCAGTTAATCTCATTAAATTTCATTACTTTTAGTATTATTATGTAACTTCTGTGTTAGGGTCGTTTAGATGGTTCTGCTGATGTTTACGTTGGACTCTACTGCAAATAGAATTGCTTAAGCTTTGTGTTGGGTGATTGGCAATGAAAGGTCCTTGAACTAGGGACTGTGGGTACTTTGTCCTGTGGGCATATGGCACCTCAGCAACATGGAAATAGTAACCTAAGAACTAAATTACTTGATTGGATGTTGAAAATTCACTATTCTTATGTTCTTCTATGTTATGTTGATAACCCTGAAGCGTAATTCATTCAAGTAATACAAAGTTTGTGCAATCCTGCTGCTTGCAGGCTGTCACAGTAAGTCACTGCAGCTTAGAATTTTCTTACTGATTTCCTGAAGTCTTATTTCATCACTGGAATCTCCTCCTGGCCATAGCATAGTTTTTTTCATTACTGTTTCTTTATGCATTTGTCCCAGAATAAATTCCAACTTGTTGACAGCGCAGCCTTGTACTAACAGAGGAGTAGAACTGAAATATTATTATGATAAAACTGCCAAAATGGAGTAGAGGGACACACTGACTGGTGTTTTTTCTTAGAGATGGCTTATCTTATCCATGTTGGGGTTTGTTTATTTTTAATGTAGCTTGTTTTTAAGTTAGTCTGAAAATGCAGTAGTCAATGGATTTCATTTTTAACTTTGTACTGTAATCTCAGTGGGTGGAGTAAAAATGCTGGTAAATTTTCATGATTGATTTAAGCATCCTGTGTGTCTTAGCTTCCATTCATACACCCTGTTCTGGCAGCAGCTGAATCTGGTTATGGAGTTGCCTCCTCGAGTTCAGCACTGCATGCTCATACACTGCTAGTGGTGGTGATCCTTTGTCCTTATAATTGCTTTCTATCCTAGTTCTGTCAAAATGATCAAAGTTATGTTAAATTCTTTAATAATGAATGATTTTCCTAAACCAGATAGTTTTGATAGAAACAAATTTACAGTTAAACTTGTTGTTTTGCTGTGAAATCTGAGGAGGTGGAGATGTTCCCCCAACATGATACTTATGGGAAGTTGTGCAGTTAAGGTTTAGAAAAATGGAGCACTTCCATGGAGCAGTTCCATTTTGTAAGATCTTCAGTGCTGTGTCAAGTGAAGCTACCGGTGAAAGTTGGCAGAAAATAGGGATTTGTTGCAATATGTGGGTCTGCCTGTGCTCATGTGAATGTTTGAAATGAAGTTATGGTTGGAGTTACAAAACCATGAGCTGATAAACCGCTGCATTTGCTGATTATTTATTTATACTGACTGCTCTGCCAATACAAAATGTGGGCAACCATCAGTAGCACAGATGGACTCATCCTTTCCTCCTGCATACAGAAGAGTGTTAGAGGATGGTTAGGGTTTTGAATAGATTAGCAGGATGAAGGAGGAACACACTAGGAAGGGGAGCAATTGGTAATTTTTAGATGATTATTTATTTGCATGAATACTTTAAGCCAGAGTAGTTTTCCCTGGGCCCTGGGATATGACTTCCTCATTTACCATAACCAACTGTCTGTCTTGTTTCTTTTGGCATGATGACAAAAGGCTCATGTTTTTTCAAATAGCACCTCCTTGCTCCATCCACATTCTCCTAACTCACTGACATGCAATAAATATGGAAGCACCTCCCTCTAGTTTCCTAATGGCAGCTTTGTCAATGAAAGTTAGTGCAAGCCTAAGTGAGCCAGGGTGCTTTGAATTGATTCTTCATGTGTCAGTGTCTATCAGTCTGTGTAGCTGAGAAAAAAATTATATAACTTTTCTAGCCAATTACAAGGAAAATTTTCTTCTTTCAAATGATAATTGGTTCATAGGCTACTGGACACTTTTGGCAGCATTAAGCATGTAAGCCATTCAAATGCTAAGGATGAGGAGTTCAAAGCATCAATAAAAAACTTAGCACCCTTGAAAACTGCAGTTTGGAAATTAATTTTACTTTTTAGACAGGATGGTATCTCTAGCTATCTCTAGCAATATTACAGTGCATGTCAATTGATAATGGTGAAATGTGTGGAAAAATTTCATTGTAGTCTCGTTACTTCAGTATGCACAGATGAGCTTTTCCTTGGGCTGTTGAGAGCGGGTCATTCATCACATCTTCTAATGGAAGTCATATGTTGTGGAAATGTACTTTAGCTATTCCTATCTGGGAGAAATAAATATACATTGAAAGGTGCAGTTATCATTTGGAGATAAGAGAATATAAAGGAGCTTTCAGTCATTCTGGAAAGAGTCATAGGCTTTGCTCTAGTTCTGAAAATAAATTCTGTAGAGTCCTTCCAGCTGCATTAATTAAAATTCATCAGAACTTGGTAAAGGAAGAACTGAAGAAGGAAGATTCATGGTGATACATAGGCATTAGAATCACTGACATGTTTTTTATGTAGTCATTTAAAGGTATATCATAAAAAGGGCAGTAGACTTCATACTAGAAAAGCAAGAAGAGTTAATGTATCTGCATGCATGTAATGCGCAATATTGAATCACATTTTATTTTAAAAGAGATTTCAATCCTGCTATGGTGGAGTCCACTGTATTCCTTGTGTTAAGAAAACATTAAAACCCCCCAACTGAACAAACAGTTTTAGTTACTACAGATATTTTAATAGAACTGTTCTACTGTAAATAGAATGTTTGATAGGAGAAAAAACATAAGTGACTTTTATTGAAGGCCATGTAAAGGTAATTATTTAATCTTGGTAAAAATCTTAAATATATATTAATGGATGTTCTAAATTAATTTTATATTTCTTGTCTTCTTGTGAACTGTATTATTTTTTAAATGAGAGTTTTCTTTAAGATGAGAAAAATATATTCATACTTCATTTAGCAGTATGTTGTACACTGTACAGTTAGATGACCTAGAATGTGAGACTTAATGGAACATTGCTGGAGGTTATGGTTAAACTCACTTTTATTATAGCCATTTTATACACTGTTAGGATGATTTAATTAGCTAATAAGCAAAGGAAGTTATTTCAACCCTCATCTGTTAAGAGGTTGAAAGAATCAGATGGTCCATATGGCTGCATTTAAGCTTCCTGTTGTGTTTTTTTTTTTCACAGTTCAGATATCTTTGTATTAATCTGGGGGATCAAATAAGCCAGACATGCCTTAACTGGCACCAACAACAAAGACAAATGCCTTGTAGCTGTGAGACCTCATGAAAGCCAGACTTTGGTCTCTTTGACCTTTTTAATACCATTTACACGTGTACAGAGTCTATTAGTGACATTTTTCCTAATGTGGAATTACTCACCTTTGAGCTTAGTATAAACTGAGAACTAAAGATTAGATATTTCATATGACACAAAGTAGATTATGATAATAACACAGGTTTTATTGAATGCATGATGCTTAGAGAATATTTAAGGAAATAAACTATTGTAGAATATGCATTGTTCCTGTTTCTTTTGGAATTTTATTTCACTTAAGATAATCACTAAAAATAACTTACTATAATGGATAAATAGCTCTATAAAGCAATCTTCCATTAAGGAAATGACTCATTACATGTAATTTGCAAGTATAAGAAGAGACTGAGGTCTATCCTATAACAATACAAATAGTGGGTCTACCACAAAATCTGAATTCCAGCACATTTAGTAGTCTAAATAATCACCATTCAGCTAAGTAATGAGTTACTAAAAAAATATGGAAGTGATATGCCTGTAGATTTGCTACACAAAGAGGAAGTTGGCTACCTTGACGTCTGTTCCCTGGAAGAACAAACAGTCTTTCAGTTACTTTATAGCTTGGCACACTACTAAAATTCAGTTGTCTAACATTTTGGATAAATATTTATGAAGGGAGCCCTGTGCAGTTTCATTGCGAATTAAGAAATATTGGCAGTTCAACTGATGTAAATCTACAGAGGACCAGAGACATTTCTTTTGATCTCTGTCTTCCTAAGACCCTGTAAAAATGACCAGAACCTGATAGCACAGTCTCATCTCATAGAGGCTGATGTGCTGAAGAAGTCCTGCAGGACATGGTTTTGCTGAAGGGCAGTCACAGATACACATCTATACTTTGCATTTATTCCATAAAGCCTTGGAATTGTTTTGTGGGAATATATTTCTTCTAAGAAATTAATTTATTCTTTGGAAAGTTTTGATAAACCATGAAATCTCAGCATAGCACTGTGGCCAGCAGGTTTTTTACTGTCCCCTTATAATATTTTAAAATACTTTAGAAAATTTAATAAAGATCTGTATTTTGCCTTTCATAGCCATGTATCCATAAAACAGGAGCAGTAAGTTCTGCTGCAGTATGATCTACAGCTGTTCTTTAAAACCTGTGTAAGCTAGTAGAGAAGTCTGTGTTTACCTGTGTTTGGTAGTTGAGAAATCAACATTTCTTTGTTCTGACAGTCTCTGTCTGACTTGAGAAACTTCAGTGTTTGCAGTGTATCTTGTAGTTACATTAGGAACACAGGCAGAAAAAGTCAAGCTGCATGAGTCCCACTCAAGTGGGAATAAAGTAATGCCCTGAGTTCTCTGTTACAATTTTGTATGTGAAAGGCATATCCTGTTACATCTATTGAACATTGTGCAGACAAATTTTGTTATCCAATCCTTGCCCATTGTCTCATTTATTAAGTTGTACTTTTGTGAGCAAAACCATGGGAATCCTTGCTTGCCCTGTTGAAGTGTGCTGACTGACATGTCTTAGTGATCTCCTGGGTAATCCTTAATCGTAGCATTGCAATAATACAGGATGGAGGTCAAATGGAGTGATGACCTGCAATTTTTCAGCAGCAGAAGGCTAATACAAGCTTGCAGTAATGGAAAATGAGTCGTAAAGTGCAAGCAAATTCAGCAAAAGGCAGGAATCAAAGTTCTTTTGTAGAAGTGTCAGTGTGTGACCACATTTTACTAATCAAATAAACTTTCATATTTATATCTATAGAATTGTTTTGCAGTTTGTCCAGTGATGGGAGGAAGGGGTTTATTTCTTCTCAAAACAAGCAAGAATTTTTTTGTTCCACTCCTTCAGTCATTGTAGCAGAAAGAATGGTAGTGCTTACGTTCTCAAAGAAGTGTACTGATTTAATTTTAATTTATAGTTTCTGGTTGAATCCACATGTTTCATCTGCCTGGAAAATGCTCTAACCTGGTGTCTGGCAGTCAGTCACTCTTGATACATTTGCAATAATAATTTGGAAAGAGAAAGAAATATCACTCTGTTTATGGGACACCTGGATTCCAATCCTTGTACCAGTGAATTTAAAGAAAAACCCCAAACCATTTAACTTTAATCTTTCAGTTACTCTAATTGTTTTATTTTCATGAAAAATATTATTTTGCTTTCTTTGGATTGATTTGCGGTCAGTTTTTGTCCCAGTTTCTTTCTACTGGACTAAGATGCTGGGAAAACAGGGATACTCAGGTTCTGAGTTTAGTTGCTGCTACAAGGTGTTGCCTCTAATCAGGTCACAAGTGGCATTTGAGTGCATTGCTTTTATAATTTTGTGGTTTTGTAACTGAACTGCACTTTTGTGTTGAGCTCTGCCTTTAACTTAAAAGAGAATTTAGTCTACTGCTGGAAACCTCTCTGTTTTAGGAGTCTGCATGTGTGCACAAACCTGCAGCCCCAAATTGATGAGGACAGGCTGGATTTCCTGGGTTCTTTTCTAAACTTTTAATTGAGGAAAAAGCATACTGTGCTCAATAATAGCGATGTCCCTCGCAGTTCAACATGAAGCCTTAGCTGCCATTTTAAGAATATCAGCAGATGTTCAGGGTTGACATATGTATGGTTTGGGTCTGTGGTGTGTTGTGTGTTTGTGGGGGGAAGCATGAGGTTGTAATTAAGGTTTTACATTGTGCTGTGTGGAAAGATTAATGTGTTTGTCTGTAATGTGTTTCTTCATCACTGGGGGACAGGGGAAGTTCTTAATAATGATGACAAGCCTGTCACTGAAAATATGCCATTTGGGCACTGGCATGAAATTAAGTATTGTTCCATAATTTGTCATATCCTGGGTTTGCCTTGTGAGTGATGCATTTATTAATCTTTTTTTTTTCTTTTAACATGGAATTTTTATTAAGAAATATGACACTAAAGGAGAGGAAGACTAGTACTTCTTTCAATTTCAGCTTTTTAAACTGAAGTTTAGAATGGAATATTAACTTTAAGTGTGCATGAATAAGTAGCATCCTTTTTGAGATGCTTGATTAGAAACTGCTCCCTATATCCTGAATCTCAGATGTTAAAAATGGAAAAAGCCAGGAAAATATTTCTTTTATAAATCCTTTAATTTAGTTCATAAAAGGTACTTTACAACATGTGTTTATCATCCTAAGCAGCTGTACTTGACTTTATGCTCATGGGCAGAACTCTGAAAAGCAGGCTGGAAGAAATATAGAAACATGCAAAGTATTTCATGACTAAATTGAAATACCACTGCTGTTCAATTTAAATGGCTGGAACACCTGAAGTAGTTCTATCACACAATAATTAATTGAGGAGGCAAGAATTGTATAAAAAATTTACCTAATGAATTTTTGTAAGTTTTATGACTAAAAATATTTAAGTTTATTTAGGAAGTGGAGTAAATTTTGGGAAAAAGGTAGCTAGGGGACCATGTCCCTGTCCGTGGCAGGGTAGTAGCAAGGTGTTTAAGGTCTCTTCCAGTCCAAACCATTCTCTAGCTCTTTGCTAAGTCTGTGGTTTTAGAATGTTAGAAAATGAGAAGCAAAAGATTAGGATGAGTAAATTCTTGGTGATTTGTATGGAAAATGGAAGTACTAATTATATAGCTGAACCAGGGAGGAAATACTGGAGAGAAAACAAGGTTAGTACAGAGATGCTGGAAGACAATTAGGAGAGTCAGTACTAAAGAGCAGCACTGTTTTGATATAAGTGCTTATTTTAATGTAAAATGTTTTAAAACCATTTTATTTCACCTCAGGGACACTTTGTAAGTAACAATCATGTCTTTTCCCATCAGTGCTCTGGACTCATGGAGTGGCATTTTACCAGTTAAATACTCATGCAAGTTGTTTCACTGCAGGGTCTTAACATAGTTCACAGCTCTGGGTCACCAATAAAGAATCATATGTGAGGTCACTGTTTCTCATGTGATCCTATTGTTATGATCTAAAAATAGTGTCATTTCAGTTCCTTTTAAATGTGTGGCCTATGAAGATAGAGGAATTGTCACAACTGGCAGCAAATTCTTCGTCCCACAAAGCATTCGTGGTGCAAGTACCTGAACTGAGCTGAACCCTGAATGTTGGCTGGACAGCAGAAGGTTGAACTGCTCAGGAGCCACAGCCCCTGGCTTAGATTTGGAGATGAGTGTGAAATAGACATTGCAGTCTTCAACCATCCTCGTCCCTCTCATTGGATTCCCACATCCTACTGTTCCTTTGTAGGCTCCTAACACCTTGGTAGCCTCCTTGCACTCTGCATGATGTATTCATATTGTGCCCTCTGGAGATGAATGGGTCTTTTTTTATAAAGATGTTTGTATTTCAGCTGGCAGTGCCCAGCAGGATGGATGCCTGGGAAAGCCAATGATAAGGGAAAAAGTCTTTGCAAACAATCGTAGTGGAATGACATAAAGCGATGTATGTAGGAATGTGGCAGTGAGAGCAGGGCACAAATAATTCAGCAATAAATTTCTGTGTTTAATTATACACAGATTCAGACCACATTTTTTTCTTCCCAGGCATGCCTATCCATGGGAGAGATAACATTGTAGAGGCTTAAAAAAAAGAGGACGTTTCTCATGAGTTTTGCTGAATTAGTGAGTGAACAGTGCTTTAACACACCAGACCTCTCTCTGAGTAAGAAATATTGCAATAAGTTATAAACTTAGTTCAGCTCTGAATTATGCATTGTGTACTTAGGCTATGCTAGACCTGTAGTATGTTTATCTGTTGACTTCCACTAAGATTTAAGGTCTATTTTGACTTAATAACTTGCTTTATTTTGTTTGACATATATTTTATGGCTTCCATGTGCATGGATACATAAGATACACAATCGTGGGTGAGGGTCTTGAGAGAAAGTACAGCACTTTAAGTGCTAATAATAGTGGTTGTTGCATAAAAACACATTCCTGTTTTTTTTCTGATGTTTTGTCATCCCTTGACGGGTGTAGAAACCTTAATAAATGGTAAGAAGCAGAAAATAAAGCTGTCCATAATGCTTTTATTGTATTTTGCTTGGCAAGTTCAAAACATAAAAAAACCCCATAAATAAATAAAATTTAAAAATATATCTCCTATTCCCCTGGCACACAACTATTGTGTTCAGTGAAAAAATCATTCTACAGAATGTACTGATGATTGACATCCTATTCTACACCTCAGTTTTTCTTTCTGTTACTAAAAAAGATTAGTGAACAACTATATAAGCATATGGAGTTGTCTTAATTTAAGATATGATTTATGATCCCATGCAGATTAAATTGTACTTATTTGGAAATTGTAAGAATACATACGTTTTAGAAAGCAAAAAGTTTTCAGCAGATTGATCTTTGTTGTTAAATAGAGAAAGATTAAAGCTAAACTACTGTGTCTAGAAATTCTTATACATTATTTTTGTCTTTTATTTTTCCACATTTGGCTTCCTTTAACTTCATGGTTTATAAAGGAAGTCAAGGGCAAAATGCTGTTTTTATGGACCCCTCATGTTTCAAAGCAGAGCTGAAGCTAATCATTGCTTTCTTTGAGATGTATATAAGAAGATTAAATTAAAAAAAAAATGGACTTCTAGTGGAGGAAGTATAATCCTCAGGGTTTGTTAAAGTTTTAACTGAGGTGACAGGGCAATCCTTGTCCTTTTGTCAAAGATGATAGAGGAATAAACAACAAGAAAGAAAATTCCAGAAACAAGTTCAAAACGAGGAAGCAATCTGTCCAAAGACAGCTTCCAATTCAGTGGAGCTCATAGGGGGAATTGGGAAACTTGTATTGTCTTGCCTTGGTTCTGCTTTTCTGACATGTGCCCCTCTAGAAATGCTGGTAAAAAGCACTGGTGAGATTCTGTGTAGGGAATCTGATTTTAGTGTTATTGTGGGCATCCTTGGGCTGTTTGATGCATTTGAGAATTTGGCTGCTTTCCTGTCCTCCACCACAGATGAGCAGCTGTGAGTGTGGAACTGTGGGGGAGGACTGGAGGTGTGCTTGTCCACCTGGTTCCTTTCTGAGAAGTCCATGGCCATCAAGAGACAGACCTTGAAAACAGTGCTGTGCCTTTTGGGACCATCCATCCAAGGTCCATTGAATGCTATCAAGTAAATATCATAAAATGTTTTAGTCTGCAGAATAAATTTCATTCTGTACAGAAAGGGCCTTCTGCTGTGGGGTTGAAATGTTGCTAATATGGAACAACAAAAAGGGCCTGTAAGTAGGTGGTTCTGTAGGGTGGGGGTTTTTGAATTAAGGTAGTTGACATAATAATGAATAATTCAGACCAATCTTCTCCTGAGAAACTTTGCTTTATGCAGTCTGGTGTGGAAGATGGATGTGAGTGATTTTTGCAAATGCTGACTCAATTTTAATGGAAAGCTGTTAGAAAGGTTAACAGGAATGCAGTGTCAGAAACACCCTGATTAACTGAGGATGATCTTCCTGTTCTACAGAGCAGTGTGAGTTTGAATCCTAGGAATTCTAGAAACTGCAGCAGTACATCAGCATCTGAAGCAATTAACCTTGTCAGGTCTTGTTAGCTGGGGTGCAGCTCTGAGCCAGTGGAGCTGGAGTCCTCATATTTGGAGTTATTTAATTTCTGCTGTGTCAGGGCTGCACACAAGCTGTTTGAGCCAGCAAACCTCATGTGAGGCAAGACAGATCCCACTGCTGTTCTTGCCTTTGCCTAATTTTTCACCTGCATTACCTGTGGATATTGATTGACAGAATCAATTTCACCTTTATATTGCTGTGTTTATCATATTGCCTGACACTATAGCTTTTGAAAGGCTAAGGAAAGAGCATATCTGGTGAATACACTATTAAAACACCACTATTTGTGGAGATTTTGCAACGGAAATATCATTTATCTTCCTTTGCAGTCATTTCAAGATCAAGCTGAGGGCAATGTTCCGGGGCAATGTAATGTGATTATACTTTCCTTGGGAGCTGGACAATATATCCTTTCTTAAAAATGATTATATATTGATGACTGAAAAGGAAAACTTGACAAACTGCAGTGAAAATAACATCCCCCTTGAGAAAGTTTGTTTAGTAAAATTATGGCATCCCAGTATAAATTCACTATTGCACTTTTTCCAAATTTTTTGATCCCTGGGGAAAAAAAATAGTGATCAAAATAAATCTGAAATATTGAATGTAGAAATTCTTCCTTACCTGATGTTAAAACCACTGCTTTTATGATTTCAAGATTTTGTCCAATATTTTATTGTGGCTTCTTTTTCATGTACAAAATTAACTTTGAACTGTTGTTTCTCCAACAAACAAAATCAAGTTATACTATATGTATTCATGTAGAAAAGATTCTGTTAATGCACTCCTGAGTAAAGATCAGTTAATTTTTCTATTCTCCCTTCGTGTTACATTCCTCTAAAAAAAGAAGTGAGAGAAGAAAGTGCTTAAGAAATAGTTGTAAGTAAATACCTTTGGGTTTTCTTTTAAAATTTTAATGGAATGAAATTATGATCCACCCCTTCCAATCTTTAAGTATTGCTTGATTTTTAGGTTGCAAATCCTTTCCCTGATTTTTGTCATGTACACTTGTAACCACTGCCAGAATCAAAGCTTCTGGATGTTCCCAAATGAGAGCTCAAAACTTCATTATTAATGCAGAAAATTATGTTTAATATGTCTCTGAGAAGAAAAGCACAGTTCAGAGTTGTTTCATGAAGCTACTAGAGGAAGCTTTGAAATCTCTGTTGAAGATGATGTTGTAAAAATTGAAACTGCTCAAACACAGACCCACCATATATAGCTTTTTAGGAGGAAAGGCCTTTTCCTACGTGAACAGGGACATTATTTATTGACAATATATGTCTGCACAGTGAGGGATAATAAATTTACATGGAAAAGCAGCCACAAAATAATTTTACTATTACAGTTGGTGTCCTGGGCCAGATTAATCCCTGTTTTTTTTTCTGGTAGATCAGTAGAATGGCACTAGGGATTCATTTATCGCTTATAAAAACACCCATTCCTCAGCTGTAACTCCCAAAGCCATCACCATCCCTTGTATCAGAATATAGCCAAATGCTGTGGATCTATGTACATGTATGCTGATTTTACATGCCTTTTGGCAGAAGTTACCATAACTTACCATTGCTCATTCCAGGTGGTGTAAAAAATCAAACACTTAAGCTAGAACTGCAAACAGAGAAGAACTTGCACTTGGATATTTTTGCATCCCTTGATATCTGAATGCCTTACATTGCAATCAGTCCTTCTTTGTAGGGGTTTGTGAAAGCCGGATTTTCTAAGCTCCCCAAGTATGATAAAGTTGTTGCAGTTGCATAATGTTTAGTGCTAAGGTCTGATATTTCTGGTCTTGCTATATGAGGAGCAAACACTGACTTCTAATGGGCTGAAGCTGTCTGAATCACAGAACCACATGTAAGCATGAAAAGATTGCAGTCTAAATTACTCAGACTCTTTGTGCAACTTTTAACTCAGGATATTTTGAATATAGGGGGAGGACTAAAGATGTGTTTCTTTAGGAAAAAAATGCTTTAGGTGGCATAATATCTCTATTTTATATACATATATCCCCCAGGTGTGCTTACATTTAAGTGTCATAACAACATCAGTGTAGGTAACTCGTGATGTTCCTAATGCATTTCTTATTTGGTAGATTAAAATTGATGTAGAAGTAGATAAGCAGATTTGAACAATTGTGTATATATCTACACAATTAAGAAACAGATCTCCAGTATTTTCTCAAATGAGAGGGTCAGTGATAGAAATCTTTTTCATGGCATGATCTAGAAGTATGATGAGCAGTAGCTTCTGTGATTCATGCCTGGGGTCACCTGTAGTAAGCAAGTTCCTATAGGAGATCTATCCCTAGATATAAAAGAGAGCTCCATGAAGTAGGTAGCCTTCTTTTCTTTCCTTTGGAACAGAAGTGTCTTCATTATTCAAACTCTCAGCAATGTTTGGTAGAAAAGGTGCAAACAAGGTGTAGCAGTGTGTTGAAAGCCCATGAGTTTCCAGCTCCCCTGATGGTGAAGATTTGAGATGTAAGTAGCAACTTCTGTTTGCCATGGATTGGTTACTACTTACCAGGGTATATTTTTCAGAAATTCTGTTGAGTTTCTATCTATACCTTTAAATATTTATTTACAATTTTTTTCCTTAAAAAAATTAAGTATTTTTTCCAATTTTTTTCTTTCAGTAACTTTACCCAAGTGATTTGTAGAACCTAGAACAGAGGCAAAAGGCACATCATTATCTCATGCCTAGTCTGTAACTGTACTGGGCTGTTAGTACTGGGCATGTTAGTTCCGGACTAGTCAGTACTAGACACGAAAATGTGAAGCTGTGTCTGGAGAGATTGTTAAGAGTGCTGTGAGCAGGTAAGGACATCAAAGGTGTATGACAATATTCAGTCCTTGTGTCCACAGGCACATAGCAGCTCTATTATATTGTGCATGTTATGTTAGCAGTTCATCTTTCTCGGAGAACCCTGCTTGCAGTAACAAAGATTCATTACCTCCTCTCCAGCATTCCATGTCTGCACGGCAAGAGGTGCTGAATTATCTTCCTGTTTTCATCATCTACCTTCAAAAGTGCCTAATGCATTGCCTGTTGACAGTAATTGTAGCCTAGATTTCTTTTGCATATGTTGGCAGGGATATAAGAACATAGAAGTATAAAACCATATAATCTTATATAATGTCAAATTATTCACACAGCATTCACTTATGCAGCAATATTGGAGATGAGAGATATTAGGCAGATTTTTATGGAATTATTTTTATAATTGCAACATGGAGAGTGTATTAATTTTTAAAATTTTCACTGGTATCAGTACAAAATTTCCTTGCGTTGTGTTAAGATATTAATAATGAAACTGCCTTAAGAGTTAGTTCATGTGGGATCATTTCAAGATACATATGTTAATGAGAGTAGTCTATCCCACAGTCAGCTTGGAGGAGTTTATTGAAATTCAAAATACTTACAGGCCAGTTAGTCAAATTTGTGTCCCAAAAGTGGTGAGCTACAGCTAAATGTTTCCTCTTACTACTGTGCATTAAAATTATTTCTCAAATTTATGCCACAGTTTTTTATTACTTATAATAGTGAGGAATTTATAAATAACAGGACACTGAATATTTTTGAAAGCAGTTTTTCCTGAGAGGAAAAGACAGAACAAACGACTATCAGAATTCTAGATCTTTTAAATTAAGAAACAACCACCCTCTAATATTTAATTGTGAGAAAATTAAGATAGACAACAAGTTTTTTGCTAGTTCATGTAATTTTTGTTTTGTTTTGGTCTTTTTTTTTTTTGTTCCCTGTCTGTGTTTTGCAAAGTTCAGCAGTCGAGCATGACTTAAAAAACAGTGAAGTTCCCTTAGGGACACTTTGGGGATTAGAGACATATTGTAGTAGAAAATGTAAACATGATAGAGCAAAGAGCGAGGTCATGCAGAGCACTGTCTGTTAGCAGAAGATCTTAAAATTGATTCACTGCTTCTCTGTAAATTCTCTCTGCAGAGAAATACTGATCTCTGACACATAGACTGGGTGATCATTCTTGCAGGAAGGTTTTGCATAAAGTGCAGTTGCTTAAGGAGACTGGAAAGATGACACTTTCAAATAATCAGTTGTGTTGTTCCAGTCTAGAATTAATGGTCTTAGTGTAAAGCTTGCTAGACTTAAAAACTATTGAAATAAAGGGAATTACTGTAACCTAAAGAAGTTTCTAAATGTGCTAGGATTGTAGATTTGTATTGGTCTTTAAAGAAGGACGTAAAGTGAAGCCCAGGTGAGGACCAGTGCAGTGTAACTGGTCTAAGGTACCAATAAATCCCAAACTCCTTGAAATCAACTTTTGGCCACAACATCAAAAGGTGACTTTTTTTAAATATAAAATTGGTTTTCTTTAGGTGTATTGCCTTTTAGAGCAGTCAGGCATCACCAGTGTTAAGTGTGTGTGTTCATCACCTCTTACAAACACTACCACCATGATTTTAGTTTGGAACAATATTTCTCTTCCTGTCTGCTCATATTTTTGAAAGTGATAGTGATCCTTTCTCCTGGGGGCAGCACAGACAAGTGACTGACTCTTGTATGGGTCTGAATCAACATCCACTATGGAAAAGGCAGAAGTGCCATGTCTACCTGCCAGTGTTGACGTTTGCCAATGGAAGTAGGGAGGATTACAAAGGATTTTCATTTTCTAAGGTATCCTTTCCTTTACCTGCTGCTTCATTCCATTTTTTGACCACTAAGCTTTTAAAAAGAACAGGTTTATTCTTTTAAAGAGTCTGGTAATTTTTTTTTTTTGGAGATATACTTTTTAGTCAGGGAGCAGAATAGAGATATCAGGATGCTAAGAGAGTTGATAGTTGTTCTTATCTGAGGATTAAATAAGATTCTGAGGAATACGAAGACTGTTGAAGAATATTTGTGACCCTTTACCAACTCCTACAACCACAAATGGATGGGATTTAAGGGAGGATCTTACAAGTAGCAATCTTGCTGTTCCTGACTAGCATAGCACTTAAGCACTTCCTCAGCTGAAGCATGTGGGTAGTTCTCCTGAATCCACATCTGATTTGCTCGTGAGAAAGCATGCCCTGACGTGCTTTAGTGAACAGGAGCAGATCACTCTGTGGCTTTCAAGTAGTCAATAAAAAAATTCTCAAAGGTATTCTGTAGACTTGAAGTAGAATCCCTAATGGTGAGTCCAGGATTTTGCCCTCATCTTTGTACCCCCTGGCTGAATGAACTCTGAGTCACTTGTTCCTGTTCAGACTTCTGTATGTGTGTATCTCTTTTACAGTGTTTCTCACTTTCCTTATAAACTGTGTCTTCAGGAATTTGAAACATTTCTTTTGCTCTGTTGTAACTCAGTGCCAGTGTATGGAAAATTTTCATTGTTTGTTTAACAGTGGGTATGGGAGGGACTTCACTTTTGGGGTGTAGAGAAAACCATGTTTAATCAGTGTATTTCAAATATATTACACAAGGAAATAACCATAACCCAGAAAATCTAGAATAGGGAAGTGATGGAAATTCTGCATAGAGGTTGAAATTCTGGATAGGAAAATTACTTTGGCAGCTTTGATTGTGGTGATTAACCCCTGATCAGTGCAGTCAGTTTTATAGTTCTCAGGTTTTAGATGGACCTCTTAATTCTGTTTCAGTTGTGTGATGTTAAATTTCTTTCTTAGATTTACTGATTTTAAAATATTCATTTGAAGTAGAAAAGTTGTTAGTGTAACTTTTGTGATAAAGATTGCATTTTATCTAATGCACTTTTGCTTATCACAGTTGTTCTCTACTATTAAAGTAGAATATGCAAATATATACTTTGTTAATGCATTATGAATTCATAGCACAGAATCAATAGATTTGAAAAAAGGTTCTGTATATAAAGCAAACCTGAAGATTTAATAAGCTTTGGAGGTGAACAGCTATTTTTAGTACATTTGGCTAAATGTAGATGTTTTGCTCAATAAAGGGTAAGAGTAAAGAGGGTACTGCCATCTTACATGCGTGAGATCAGTAAAATGGAACGTTTGTTTTGGTTGATTTTGCATTGCAGGTTAATTAGCTGCACACAGACTGTGCCAGTACAATTTTAATAGCATGATCAGCTTTGAAAAAGAAAAAAAGCTGGGTTCTTGATGTCATTGGGGAAAGAATCTGGAGAACACCAGTATAAGTGGGAAAGAAAATGCCTGATGTTCTTTTCCATTTATCCTGATCTTCCTTTTCCCCTGTTATCTAAGCCCTGTTTGTCTGAGACATGTACCTGGTCCCATTGGTATTAAGCAAAATGAATTGTTTTCCTTTTCACTGCTTGCTTAAGTAACAGGACTGGGTGTCTTCTGAACTCACTTTTGCTCTGTGCTTCAGTCTCCTTCTCTTGTAAGTCATTCCATATGTTTATTGTACGTGTCAAATTGTTCAAACTGTTATTTCTAGATTGTTTTATTTAAGATTTATTTTTGAACTGGCAAATACAAATTTAGTGAGCCTGCCTCTGTGTGGACCAGTGTTGACACCCTGTGGCTAACTAGATTAAATCACAGAGGAGTGTTTAGTAGGGGTTTCCTGAGGGACATCTCCCAGGCTTTGGCCCCTGCTCGAGTGCAGTAGTCTCATGACTGAGCTGTGCACTGACTGCACAGCAGGGTTCTGCTCTCGTTTACTTCAGGGAATATGTGCAAACAGTCCAATCATATACTGAATAACTACTGAATTTTACGGCTGATTTTCTTTATCCTGATTTGGTATCTTTGAACTGTTCTATGCCAAGGGAAAAGCTGAATGCCAAGAGTGCAAAAGCATTATGGGATGTGTGTCTTTCAAACAGTCATAACGTCAGTGTTCTACTCATTGACCATTCCAAACATTCTGTTACAAAAATCTGTAAGACTTTTTTATTGCTGTTGTGAACATGGCCTTTCTCTGGAAATTGTTGCTATGTAATTTATTTTATATCTGAATGTCTGTCTTTACACTAAATGCTTCAGCCCTAAAGCAGCAAATTCAGAGCAGCACCACCACATGCAGAGGCTTTAATGGACTGGGTGTAAGGTGTGCTTTAAGCACTGATAAAAATATGGATTTTTAATAACATACATTTGACTTTTACTATGGATTTAAGACACCATGTGAAAATATAAGGCCTTGATGTTATTTTTTGTTATTTAGCTGTGTAATGATGGCTTAAAAAATTACATACCACTCAAAGTACTTTTTTATCATTTTTTAAGGAAATGCAATAAGTGAAGCCAAGGAATAAAGAAAACCTCAGAATAATTTCAAAACTTTTGAAGTCAAAGGCTGAATTTTTGCCAGTAGTTAGCGTGTTCATTGAGCAGTCGTGACTAGGAAATCAGGCACTCAGGTGAAGTGATGGTCCTCACAGTATAACCTCATGGACTGGTTCACATCAAGATGTGCAGTTTTTTCCCTCCTTTCTTTGTCCCTATTACTCTTTTCCCTGCTGCCTCCAGGCCCTCACACTTCCATTGGCAGGGCACTCACAGCAGGTCTCTGAAGCTGCCCAGCACGAAGGAAGGGACAGAGGGAATCTTCCAAGGGAGCAGTGCCAAGCCATTTAAGACCTCGTGGATCAAAACCAGAACTTTCAGTTTCACCCAGATGTTAACAGAAGCCAGTGCAGGTCACAGAGTATTGGTGTAAGGATCTTTTTCTAAAATACATGATTTTCTACATAGATTGCTGCTTCTGCACTTGCTCAGCCCTCCCCTTGCATCAGCCCTGGAGCGGCCTCATGTTGAGCCCATCACAGGAATTAGCCCAAGAGGGCACTTCAGACTAAATTCTTACCTGACTTCACACTTTCTACAGTGCCAACCATCCCAGGGTATATGGTATCTAAATCAGAACAGTTAGGATATTAGTTGTTGAGCTGGCACCATTGTGAGCTGCTTGTTTTCTATAACTACTAACTAGACACCTTCCCCTCTTCCTTAAATAAACTGTATGTCAGCCTTTTGGGGACATTGTACCCACTGATGCCATATGACTTGTGTTATCCACTAAGAATAATCACTAGATCTGTTAAAGCTTCTGTGATTTCAATTTTTTTTTATGATTTAAAGAAGTACCAAGAAAAATCTACTTTGGGTTAACTGAGGAGTTGTGTGGCAGTGTGCTTTTGGAAAATAGCAAGTTGAGCCTTTATTCCTCCCTGTCTCTCCATGGGTCTTTTTGATATGGTCTTTTTGATATTTCTCGTTTCATTTTAACCCTTAATGCTGGGCAGAAAGCTGCCCCCCTGTAGTGTTCCATGGGTCCCTGCCACCCCCAAAAGATTCTTCCTCTTTAAACAACACCACAGTCCAAAAGGCTCTGTCACTTCAAATTTATGCTACCCATGCCGCTTTTGCTGTACTCAAGATTTTTCTTAAGGTTTTGAGGGAGAACAGGTCTGCCTTGTGAGCTTTCCACCCTATCTCCCTTTAACCTCTCAAATCTCTTTGCCTCGTTTCAAGTTTCATTACTTATACTTTGACCAGCTTTACTTGTTGCCAGTTTTAGACTTTCACATTCCAGTTATTATATTCTCTTGGGAATAAAAGCTTGTGTGCTATAAATTTACTTTTCTTTTACAAGAAACAGAATATAGTTCTTTGGAAGTTAATCTATTGTCCCCATTCATCTGATAACCTTTGGGCTGTTTTTTTCTTTGAGAAAGTGAGTGAAAACATATTTTAGTGTTCTTATAACAAAGTAGTTTAGTTGAAGAAACCAAAGTATATGGATTTACTGTATTTTGATATAGTTTTACTTTATTTTGATATAGTCTTACAAGAAAGGATCTGAAAGACATAGCATTTAGAAATTTTTACACAGTGGACAACAAATTTAACTAAAACACAATGTGGATTCTCTTTTAATTTTTTTCCATTTACCATGGGAAAATGCATTTCTTTTAAAGTCTTTTATTCTTCATAATCCTCCATAAAACTTGAAAATGTCAGTCATCTAGATAATTGAAAACTCATAATAAATATAATAGTTATATAGTTGTTAAATTAACTACTGAATACATTTAAAGACAAAAGTTCACAGCAAAAAATAAGTTTTTTTCCTTCTAATTATGCATTAAGGAAAAAAAATACGTTTTACAGTTAGTGAGGTTAAAATATTCTCTTCTGTTTAGTCTTTCATCTTGAGTTTTGAGAAGATGAACTACCATGTTTATCATACTTATTTTGACCTTAACCTTTTTTTAATGAAAGAGACTTAAAATGTCCCAGCTGGCATGTCTCCCACTGTTGTGGAAAAAAAAAAAAGAAAAAAGAAGAAAGAAAACTTTGAGTAGCTCTTCCTGTGCAGTAGTTGTAGCAGGCTGAATAAAACCATATAATGTATTAAGCAGAGAGTCAGTAATCTGTTACTTGGAGATGGAATTTGAGACATGTCTTGCCCCCAGTTTGTTATGAAACCCATAAAGAAACACTGCAGAGAAAAAAAAAGCATAAAACATATTAGTAAGTACACAAAACCATCCAAATATGCTTTATTTTTATAATCTTGCATCAATAAATACAATCCCAACAATCATCATAGCATGTTTATAATTTTAGTGTAAGGTAGTTTGACTCAGTGCAAGGTTTATGTACTGGATCAATAAGTTTGAACTAGGACATTCCCTCTGTTTTTAGTGAAATTTGCAAAATGTGTACCAGCTGGAGATCTGATTCAAGGAACATTATGGAAACCTCTGTACATTGCCTACAAAAGCAATAACAGGTTTTTAACCAAAATTACAAGTGAGAATTAGCTCTGGGAATGTGTTCTTGTATGAGGTTCAAAAGGGCATCACTTCACATACATCAGAAAATTCTGTATTGGTGCAAAAGTAATGAAATACAAAGATTATCTTTCTTTTTTTAATTAGTTTATGATTTTTTTCACATGTGTGTCTTGCATCAGATTTGCAGGAGATGAGGTGTAGTTATCTTGCTGTCTATATCAGATGTCTGTTAGTGAATATTGGCTGAGAGAGCTTGTGAATGGAGAATACCTTGTTCCAGATCACTGCCAGGCACATGTGGAACCAGTGTAAGGCTTCCCAAACAACAGCAGCATTTGGTCAGGGTGAAAGATGAGAAATAATTCAGTGCCTTGGGTCTTATTCTAGTGATGAGCATTCTGTGCTAGTACTCAGAACCTGAAACATATCCTTTTACTTTTTGGCAGTTCCTGCAATTCTAGAAGAGTAAATTACACTTTTTCCTTTGGAACAGAGGGAGAATCAAGCTGACATACACTGTAGCTTATGAATAAGGTTTAGGAGTAAAAGTTTTAGTAACTCTTTATAGGAGTTCTTCCCCTAAAAGCTGTTAGTAGCTACACACTTTAGCTTCATGTAAAACTTGTCTATGTTGCTGATTATGTTATATGCAGAATGAGAATTTTATCTAGATAAAAAGTTCTCTTAGCGTACTAGAAAGAGTGTCCTTCCTGACTGCATTCAAATTATCCATGCTTTATGGGTGTTACTGCTAATTAGTGCAGTATCAAGTTCTTGAAAGCCACACATCAGGAAATGGATGCCCTTGTGCACTGATGGAACTTGTTGGTGTAACAGGGACTTTACTCCATGTGCTCAAAATCTGTGGGAAGTTCCTCTGGATTATTTGAGGTATTATTAGCAGTATTTCAGCTGTTCAGCTCTAGTGCCTCAGCTTTTCTGACTTTTCATTCTTAATATAGGAGAAGGTGAACAATTTTTTTTTAAACAGGGTTTGAATTTCTATGTCACCCTTGAAGTTGGGTGCAGTTGTGGCAGAGCCCTGGAAGGAGCTGTGACTTTGGTCACATAACTATCTAAAAAGTACTTGAAAGTTGTCAGTGTCCTGGTAACTTGAAAAAAACACCTTCAATGAATATTAAAGAAATATAGCATATTTAAACATTAGGTGTTCATTATCATTTTAGTGGATATCCTAATTTGTTTTTAATCTTTGTGATGCTATTGTGTGAGGAATAGGTAGTGGTAAAGTGATGTTTAAAATCTTGATTATGGTGGCATTGTGTAACAGTCACTTTTCAACACAGTTATACTGTTTCAATTTGCAAATTTTACATACTAAAAAAAAATCAGTTCAGCAAGCTGCAAACTTTTAAAGACTTTAAATCTGCCAAATTATAGCCACTTATTTTTGCCTGACATATTTTCAGCTTAGACCCACATAGGAGCTGCCAAACTTGTTTCTTTTCATTACCTGTTCTATGTCTGGCTCGAAGTTTAGATTTTAGAAAATGGAAAAAAGCTGTTTGTGAAATCACAAGGCTCTTGAGCTCTTAGTTTCCTCTTAGTATCAACGTTTATTTATTTAGGTTTGGGCTGGGTTTCAAAAGATTGAAATTGGAAACAGAGAAGGTGACTCTGAATACCATTTATCTGTATGTAAGCGAACATTCAATGTACATTTAATTTAAAAAATTGCTGTTTCCTACGAGAGGGAGATATTTTTCACATTGTTAAAACATTTTTAGAGGTCACTAGGTGGTCATGTCACCAGCAGGGAGTTTTTGTTTGGCAGGCTGCATTAGCAGTTAGTAACAAATGCCTCCCATGATTCTGCGTTCAAAAGGAGTTGCTTTGCAAGTAACAAATACTTACAACCTGAGAACTGAAGTATAAAAAGTAGTGACAGGGGAAAATGTTTGGAAATGTAAAACAGCATCTTTAGTGGCCAAATTGGAGTGTTTAGGGAGTTGAAGATTACATATCTACTTTATACTTGAGCTTGGAGTTTACAGAAGCAATAATATTTTCACTACTGCAGTTGTAAGTCTCATCATTTCTAAGGAACTGTAAATTTGCAGCTTACACAAGTCCTTGGTTTGGGCTGTAATTAACTCTTTCAATATAATTGTCATCAGAGCCTACACACTCATTTTAAATTTATGTGGATTTGCATATTTTATAATGCCTATAAATATTATTACTTAATCTTCCTCAGATTCAAAATTTTTAGAAAATTAAAAAGAAATCAAACTGAGTAACACCAAGTTTATACAGAAAGTTTGGCCTAATCTACACTGGGAGAGAACAGCAGCCATGTTTCAGAAATTCTTTGTAATCTCTGTTGTTTTTCTGGATTGAGATATGGTGTGTAAACATTTGCTAGTGGGACTACAGTGGAAATGGTATTTGGAAAGTAAAACTACTGAGAGGTTCACTGAAAACACCTGTTTGTTCTATGTGTAATACATTTAATTTTTAAACAAATATCATTAGTAGCTGGGACAGCTAAGGATTTCTTCCTTTAAATATAGGGTTCACTTTTTCCTGATGAATATAATAGAGATGTTCTGGTTATTCAAGTGTATCATTTAGGCCCATGTCATCCCACCATGCAAAAGAAATCAGGGAAAGACTCTGAAATAACATAATGCCCATGGTGATGCTAATCTGAAGCAGCTGCTTGACTTAGGGCTGCTTTGATTCACAGTTAAGCTCTGACCCTGGCACCTCTGCTGTTGTATTGCCAAAATCTCCACTGTCCCTAGGCTTTATGCACTCGGATGTCCTCCATAGGCTGGCTGTGTTTTTCATTTAAACTGACCTTGTCCAGAGTGAGAACCTCTTGGTAGGAGAGGATCTGTTGGTGGACACACTGCTAATTCCCAGTTTCACATGAGGGGCACCTTCTATGGAGAGTCTGCAAGGGAAGGACAAAGCCAGAACTGGGATGAATTGGACACATGTGGGCATTTCCTTGGCACCTGGCAATTCATGTTTTCTTAAAACAGAGCTTTGGACTCCTCCAAGAGCATCTCTTGTTGATGGACAGTGCTGAAAGTCTGTGAATGGAGATTCTCTGAAGGATGGCAGGAGGAGATCTGCAAGTAATCCCATAAATTCACCTTTACATTTAAATTCCACAGGAAGGAAACTCTAGAATATATGAGATAGGAGAGAGTTGCTGTGCCCTCTGATCCTGTGACCTTGTTAAAACCAGGCCTCCAGTCTGGATGAGCTGAAGAATAATGTGCCCCAGCTGTGCAGGCTGCATGGAGCATGGGGAACCAGGAATCTTTGACAAAAAAAGGTGCTTGGAAAGGCACTTTAGGCCAATTGATACCACATGGTGACCTTATGAGGACTAGAGTCCTTGGGGTCCCTTTTCAGAGTTAGACTTGGACCAAATCTAGCAGCTGGATGTTTTTACTCTGGAGGGTTGCTGTGGTTTAGTAAGCTATACTATTGCTTGTCTGTATTGAATAGGAAAAAACCCCATGCCTGGAATTCTCAATATCTCTATTTTATTATACTCAGAAGACACGTTCTGCTAATTTTTTCTGGGGATTCCTGGCAGGAGCAACATGAAACTTAATCCTTACTTCAAGTTCTGCAGTACTAGAGTAGCTTGTGCATTACTGAACATTAGGGTTCATGAAGGTGCAGGAGAGCATTTTCACAGGTCCATGGGCCACTGATAGATCAAGCAAGGAGCAAAGGACTTGTGTTTCTCATGTATGAGTGGGTTTGAGTGTTACCTGTTGCTCTAAAACCTGCCAGCAAGCTCTCCTGTTCCGTTTCAGTGTGGACGTTCTGCTCAGGTGAGCTGGTCTGGCTCCTGAGAGAGATGATTTTGTTCATTATTGGGATACAATCACACATACCTGGAGGCAGTGACTTTGTGCTGGACACTGACACAGCCTATGACGAATGAGATTTGCTTAAAATATTTTCTTGATTAGGATTTTCTGAACTGTGGTCTTACCTGATTGGAATAAACAACAATAAACTCAGTCCAAGAGTTTTATAGCCCTTTGTAGATTTCTCACCATTCAGTTTCTGTGCAAAAAGGATCTGTGGGATATATTGAATATTTTTCAATAACTTAATTTTTCTTTAATCAATTAGGCTGAAGTTACAGGTTTTTTTAAAGAATATGTAGGCACATATTTTGCTATGTACATTATGAAACGATTTCAGATTGGTGGGTTTGTAATTGTATATTAAAGAACAGTAGATCACCTTGAAGGTGACAATTGAATATTGATCTGTGAGTCATTAAATGTTGGGAAATGCTCTTTTTTGTTTTGGTAGCTTCTCTCCTCTCCTGCAGCAGCTGGGGTTTCAGTGCTGGAATATGTTAATTTAAGGTGATTTGTATTAGATCGATCTTAAGAAAATGAATGCCACATTTTTTTAACTTTTATCAAGATCTTTAGCAAATTGCCAGTGAGGGGCATAGTCATTGTCAGTAATCATTTTTTTGTGGACTTGGAAATAGTTCCTGAGTCTGTTCTGTTACTTGAAAAGCTAAGGCCTCTCTCCACAATCAAAACATATGCTTGTGTTCTTGGAGGAATTTAAGGTATTTCTGGAAAGGATTTGGGGAGACAGTTGTGGTTCTGTCCATCTCTCAGTTCAAGACTTGATCATTTTTAAATACACTCTTAAACTCTGGGTATTGTTTTCAGCAGATTTTGATCGTGCTCTGATATATTCATTTTACTGCATTACGACTGCTGGTTTAGTTACCAGATAATGACACAAACTTAATGATGAGGCTCTACAGAGAGTAAACTGCTCTGATAAGTTCTGCCAGGTAGGTTTTAGTTTTATGCAGTTTGTCCACCAATTGTCTGTATATCAGCTGGCTGGAGCTGGGGCTGTTGGGGTGCATGGGGCAGAGATTCCAAGCCAGCCACGTTCCTGGCCAAGGGACAGTGCTGGCACAGCTGCAGGGAGCAGAGGAGCTGTTGGGACCGAGATGAAGTGGAAGAGGCAGCAGGACCTGCTAAGACAGAAGAGAGGTGGGTGCAGCAGGGGCTGTGAACAGGCAGGGCATCGTTGGATCACTCAGTGGGACATTGCTCCTTAAGAGATTTTCAGATGCAAAGGGTTGGCAACTAGTGACATTGCTTACAGGCAAATAGAAAGAACTAAAAAATTATTCTCTATTTAGTACTCCAGATCCATCAAAAATTTCACTGGCTAACACCAGCATTTGATTATAACCAGTAAGAGTTATTCTACCTGTTGAAAAAATAGCTATTGAGGAAATACCTATTAGCAGTTCCTCCTTTTATTATATTCTGCATGTCTCTTATTCACTGTAGTGATTACAGAGAAATAAAAATAATTTTCTGTATTATATGAGTGTCTGAAACAGTGTTTTCTTAGAACACATATTTGGAGGTATTGTCAAGACACGTGAAGCTGTGTTCCCATACACTTTGCTGATTTGCTTTTCACTTAGGTAGTCAGCACTGATGTGATGAGTTCCTTGCTCAGCTCTCTTGCTTCAAGCTACTCTGCTTCCTGTGAATGTGAACTGAATATGTCAGCCTTTATAAACATCATATGGACTCTGTTCCTCCCAAACAATTGTAGCTGTTAGTAATTGTTCATTACAGAGTAACTTCCACTAATGTTCAGAAGCAGGGAAGTAATTTGGGGAGAAACATACTTTGTTCCTTTGTACTCTGTATATTACCAATCTCTGCCTTAAGGATAAGCTGAAGTCAACTGTAGAACCATGGGCAGTGTTCAAAAGGTAGCTTTAAAATGAATAGAAGAAACAAACCAACTAGGTTTTTGCCAAGTTTTTAATACTTGAATATAGTTTAAATGTTTTAAATATTTTTATTTTACATAGTGTTTCCTAGATTTAAAAATACCTCAGTTCTTTGTTAACTAGAACTTTGTTTTCTGTTGTTAAATCACAGGGTTTTGTAATGAATACAATAATAACCTGAATGCTTTCCTCTTTTTTTTTTTTTTTGGAATCCTGATGTAAATTTTTGGTTTTTTGGTTAATTTTCCAGTCCAGAAAGGATAATGCTGCATTCTCTCTTTCATTGTCTTTTTGGCAAGTTTTTATGTTACTTTCTTATTTGGGGAAGAATTGTTGGAGCCAGCTAGCATGGTTCTCATATGCTTTAAAGTAATGTCTAGAATATTTCACATCATTTTATATTCTGAGAGTATGCATTTTCTGTTGTAGTGGAGTGCACATTCAGCAGCAGAGGTACCTGCAGAATTGAGTTGTAGTGACTAAGGAGAATCCCTCTGGTGCAGCAGGAAAAAAATCCTACACCTACCATTGTACCTAGGCTTTGATTTGGTTACTTCTGGCTGCTTTGAGCAGCTGAGGTGCCATTATTTCCTCCCACCTGTACTGAATCTGGGCTCATTGCAGAAATTAACAGCTGCTGTTTTATTTCTCATGGCAATGGCACTTCTATTAGCATTCCTCCTTCTAGTGACAGCTCATCTGAAAATGGATCACATTATTTGTGTGAGTCACAAGGCCACCCGGATAGCAATTTCAGCCTGCATTTTCCATAGCAACTGCTTCTTAGGCTGATTCTGCCACAATTCTTTCCAGATGTGCTGTTGATTCAGGTAATGTTCAAAATCCTGCTCAGAAATATATATTTTTTTTGGTCATGGATTCTAGAGCTTATCCATGGTTGCAGTAAGTGCGAATTTGTACATAGTTAAAAAAAAAAAATAATCATGGGCATACAGAGCTTCCAGAACATGTCCTCTATTTGATTCTAAAGAGGGTTTTTTGGGTTTCTTTTTTTTTTAATTGCTGAATTTGGTTTTCTTTTCAAAAGCACTATTGATTTTTGTTAGATGGACAGTCCATGTCTTACGTTTTGGAAGGAATTCCTAGATTTTTGTACCATAGCCACTGTAGAAATTCGGCATTTTTTATTAATTCAAATGTTCTTGCAAACATACCTCTTGTAGGACTATCCCTGGGGAACCTGATTTTGCTATCTGACCTGTGTTTGGTAGCTGCTTCTGGAACAGTCTCAATACCCTCCCAGGAAGATTCGCCTTGGTTATTTTAACATATAAAGAGAATACCCCAAGTAGACCAGCCAGTTTCTGACACATACCTGGCTGATAGCTTGAGAAGGAAGTGTTCTAACAATGGAGAGAGATGATAGATAAAATGTTGACAAGAAAAAACCACCAGTTTGATTGACCAACCAACAAACATTGAGCCATATAGTTTTTTAATTCTAGTTCACTGATTTTAATAATTTCAAAGGTATAATCTAGGACTGATTTTCAGTAACTAGTGTAGTTTATGGATTAAGTGATTTTATTATCCATTTTTGTAGTAGAATTTGAACCAACTTGATCTTAGCACAAAAGCAAAGCCTTTTTTCCTGGAATAAAGGTCCTTCAGGTTAAGAAGTTTTGCTAAAGACTGTCAGAAATGTTACTGAAATCAACAGGGACTTCATGTGTTAGTTTAGTAAGAAGTTTTTTATGAAGAATAAACATCCTACAATTCTTTATGGAACTTAAGATATCTCAGTTCTGTTATTTCTACTGTGCTGACTCCTTAATGCCATTCCCACATCCATCCTGTGGCTCTAAACCTGATCAGACATGGTTTATACCTCTTTAGTCTGCTTTGAGAAAGCCAGCACAGAGTGTCTTCACTGTGAGCCAGGGTGGGTTGTTTTAGGGCTCCAAGACTCTACATATGCATTTTCTAAAATATCTCCTTAGTCAGAAACAGATTTTCAAACAGTTAACCCACCAAAGAAGATCAATGAGGAAACTTCTTTATGCAAAGTTGAATCATGTGAGGTCTTCATGCTTCTGGCAATGCTTGTGAACAGCTCCATTAGCAGGGAAGTCATATAATTAAATAACATCATGTGGTATCCTATCTCTTTCATTCTCAATCTTTTAAGATACTAATTAGAGAAATATTTGTCTGCTGTTGCCTAATTTCCTCTCTCCTTATAAATAAAATATCTTGTTCCTAATCTAGGCTTTCATTGTCTTTACTAATACTTTTCTATTTTATAGTTATTCATTTCATATGCTGTATTTTGGGTGTGCAGTGTTTTATTAAAAATTAAATTTGGGGTTTTTTTCCACTGAGATAAAGTAATGGGGCAGGGTTTGAATAAATATTCTCTGATACAACCTTTTTAGGCAGTTAGGTCTTTAGACATTGTGCACCTAAAGAAATTGTGGCCTACTAGTTAGAGAAGAAATAAAAATAACTTATCTTCTTTATCCAGTTGTTTACTTTTTTTAATATTAGCTCCAATAATTATTGGTGTTAATACCTGTTTTCTGTGGCTTGTTCCAGTAGTTTTAGATATAATGTAATTGTCAGAAATGATATGTTAAAGTTTCTTCTGTGCCCAGCAATACCTTATCAACCAGGCAAGTTTAACAGAAACATAATTTTACAAAATAAAAATGTTGAGTTGTAATAATTGGTAGAATTTTCTGTATCAATCAAATTAAGCTATGTAACTTTTAACACACATACTTGTAGAAATAAGTGATGGAGGTCATCATGTTAATAAAGGTTATGATGTTTCCGACTTTACAGATCTAAATTTAAATAGTTAAAATAGGAAAATATCAGCCTTCTTGGGGGGTGTGTGTCAGGTGTGTTTGTTCAAGCATCTGAGGGGTTTCTTGGTTTCAGGTTCACATACAGAGTGCACTGTGACATATATTTGTGTGTGAGTGGTGGGATTTACATGGCGCTGGTTTACATTGGTCTGATGCCCTGTTTAGTGAGTGAGCATTTCAGCTGTGCCCTGAGATCAGTTATCAAATATGAATCAGGCACTGCCAAAAGAGTGCATTCTGTTAGTTCTCTAGGTCCCCAGGCAGTTTTATTTATCAAAATTGCCTTCTAATGCACTGTAAAACTCAAGGCATTAGTTCTAATATATTCATACTGATTTCTATATTTTGTTCCAAAATGGAGCCAGTTTGTGACATATTTTCAAGTTCAATGTGATCTACATTGGATTTTGTGAGTTTTATGTTTGTTGTTCATAGGGCAGTTCTTTGTAGAATTGTGAAAATTAGAAAGAAGACCTTAAGAAGGAAGACTTCTTTTAAAACCAAATTAATATTTTTGTTTAATTTCCAGTGGAAAGGAAGGAAATGGAGTTTTGTGTATTTTGCATTTGTATGGATAACTTTCTTGATCAACATTTATTAAAAGCTGAAAAAAGCCCCACTGATTCTTTAATATAGCCATCTACTTTGTAACAAATGGTTATTTGGAATGTGTTTTCAACTCAATATTAAGGACAGATTACAATTAAAAAACAAAGGTTGTTTTTTTTTAATATCACATTTCTGCATCACAGTTTTATATGTCTTTGACTCAAATATTTTGAATTCTCTGCAAATTCATTAAAACCATAATAGCTGTTAATAGTAACATTTTTCCCTGCTTAAACCTTTATTTGGCAGTTCAAAAACATTACCAAGAACTATATTCTAAAGATCAAACCATTCCTCCTCCAAAGCACTTTTATCTTTGTCTTCTATAAACAAAAAAAGCAGTGTTGAAGGATGAGGGGGCTGACAATGACAGATTACCTGTAGCTTTGTTTTCCTGTTTAACTTAGGTGGACCCTGTGCAGTGCCATGTTGTGCTGTAACACAATCCCATGTGCTCAGACCCCATTGCTCTTCCCTGCAATCCCCATTTTTGCATTTCTTTGGGCTGTGGCACAGAGCAGGCAGAGGGATTTCATCCAAGTGTTGGTGTCATTCCTGCGGAGAATCAAACAAAGCCAAATGAGCAGCAGGAGTCAGTTCCAGTAAAAAGCTGCAGAACGCAGGAATAATTGTCATCTCATTTCTTCTGCTATGCTTTACAGGACTGTGAATTATTTTTTTCCTCTGTATTTCTCACACAATCTGAAGGTTGTTACATCTGCTTCTGTGTGAGCTACCTGTTTGAATGAATTGATAATGCAGTAGTTAAGGAAGCATGGTCTGTGAAACTCTGATGTAATTGCTTTCACAATGTCTTTTCTAGGCCATCTGTTTAACTTATCTGTTCTTTACTTATCTGTTTTACTTATCATTTCTAAAATGTAAGTTATGGAGGCATCAGGAGTACAGTGTTATAGGGCTTGAAAAAGTTCCAAGAATTTAAAGGGCAGTTGAGTGCCCAACTTCTTTTTTGAAAACTAGTCCCAAAAGATGGGCATGAAGTTCCTTCTTTGCCTTTTAAAATCTGGATTAGTTTTGTTTTCTTAACAAAGGACCTATATGCACATTTCAAGTTGCCGTTAAGGAGGAGAAAAGTGATAATAATTTGAAATTGCCAATTTAAAGGCAATGTGGGAGATGTAAGTAGAGGTATGATTATGGGAGTAATGAACTGTGGCTCTGGGGATGTAGAATGGAGGAGAAGGACAGATGGATAAGGAAGCTGCTTTGTCAACAAACTCCTTGAGGTTATTCAGAATGAGGTAATCTTTTTGCTTTTTTCCTTTTACTCTGAAATTTCATATTAGGAACAGATGAATCTTCCCTTTTCTTCCTGATTTTAGTCTAATCTACATCTAATATAAGATGAATACAGGCGTCATATGGAGGCTATTTGTTGTCCATCTCACATAGTGTAAGCACTGATACTTATTGCTCACACCTGCTTCCAGCAGAAGACTTGATCAGATGGAAAATTCAAGATTTGATACTTGGATCATGTGAGGAAGTGTTTGGTGGGTTGGAGTGTGGAATGGGTATGTAAGAGCAGGTCCCCCATTTTCTGTCCCACATTTAATGGAGTAGCCCTTTCTTGGTGTGTTTGGGCTGTGGAGCATCAATAGTTGTCTGTGTTTGCTGTTAAGGGAGCCAGGACAACCCAAAATGCAATTTCATGCTGTCTTTGTCTTCTGAAAGTATTTCAAAGGGGTTTGTTCTTTGAATACAGTGCAAGATAATTGTTCATTTAAAAGGAGTAATCCATAAATGTGCTTTTGTCAAGCAACTGGAGAGATAAATTTTCTGTCAGAAAAAGCTTTAAAATACCAATAATATTGTGAAGTTTATTTTCTAAGATGCATGCACATCCATAATGGATTAACAGCATGTTTTAACAAACCATTTATTTGCTTTGGGAGTGACAGAGAGAAGCTGTTTCAAACAGGATCTCTCATCACCGTCTATCTCTAGTCACCTCCTACTGAACTTAAGGTTGAATACCGGGGGTCACAAGGGAAAGAAAACAATAATTAAAGTGAAAAAGTTGATTGAACTGGGTTTTTTTTTTGTCCTTCAGCATGATTAGCATGTAAGAAGCTGGCTGAGTATTGTACTGTATATCATTAGTTCAAACATTTCTGACTTGATTTAGCTTTAATAGTGAGTTTTTAAATTGCATTTCTGTATTTTGTGGAGAACAGCTTAAGTAGTAAAGGCAGTAAAAGTTCTCATTAGAAGGTCTCATTTCTATAAATCTTAATCTTGGAATTCTGCTAGATTACAGTTGGACTGTTTCTAAGAACTCACCCCACCTCCCAAAAAGTTGTCATGGGTTCTTTTATTAAAGCTCAAAAAATTATTCTTAGACTAACAGAGGTGGGGAGTAAGGCAGGAGTGTTTACAGAACTCACTTCTAAATTGACTGTGATAAGTGGCAATGCAATGTATTATGATTAGAGGTTTCTGGGAGACTCTTTAAGAAGGTTAACTGCAAGGCAGCTCTCAAAAGAAAGCATTTATCTTAGTGGTCATCCTTCAGTGTTTTATACTACTGAGATTTTTTTGTGGGTGGTTAGAACCATTTTTTTGTGTTTTATTAGCTGTATCTTGAATACCTCCTACTAGCTGAATGACAGTTTAGGGTTATTAAATCTGTTCTTAGTACATTTTTTTATCCTTAGTTAATCTTGACTAAATATATGCTAGTGAGCAACCCTTTTTTCTCCGTTGTTGCCCATATTTGTTAAAAAAATTAGTCCATTTGACATTTGTTTAGACTGAAGTTTGATAAAATACTGTATACAATATACTTTTTCAGTTTGGCATTCAACAGAGACTTTCATGGATTTATTTCTTCTTGCATTATCTTATCTTCCCTTCTACTATACTAAGACTTCCTTTTCATATTAAGTAATTTTTTCACTCCAGGACAGATGCTTCACAAATGCAAACTCTGTATGTGTATTGCTAGAGATCCCTAAGATTGCATTTTTCAGGTGTTACATAACATTTATAATTGAGTTACTTTGCTATCACCTGCTTTCTCTAATCCTAAGTAAGGTATTTTTTTAAATTCAGATTTTTCTTTGACACTACTTCCAGTGACTTTACTAAAAGATTTATATTATTTTATACTTTCTGTTTGTTTGAAATCTATCTCTATTATCAGACTAATAATTGATCATTCCTCCAAGGAAAGGACTCTTTGTATTTGACTGTCACTGAGGAATGACCATTATTGTTACACCTTGGCTAGATATTGGGAGGAAAAAATTTGCTGCTTTCTTCTGCAATTTATGGACATTTCTTCTTGTTCTGTGTGCCATGAATATAGAAAAAAGTATTTCTATTTCAATTTGACATAGCATTTTAGGTTCTCATTACTATGTTGTCACTCAAAGGCTATTTATTGTAGTTTTTCCTGGTGTTTTCTCATCAGTCATTTCTCTGCCTTTTCCCACATTTTTCAGAGTACTGGATTCAGTATTTCAGCAAAGACCTTTTCTGTAGATGAAAAGACTCACTTCTGCCTTACAATCTATTTTTGTTTTTACTTCTTAATATACTTGCCTTATTCACAACAGATCACCAATACGGAGTTTCTCCTTACTCTTCTAGACAGCATCTTTGGTTTGTAAAGACCAATTTTATTCCTGTCTTCATGGCACATGAAAATCCCCCCATTCTGAAGCCTCATTGAAATGTGACAAATAGATTTCCTAGTCCATTACTCATTAGTTAATGGAAACATTATACAAACTGGAATTTCGGATAGAACACAACTTGTGTAAATTCCTGACCATCAGAGTGATAGTGTTTCTTTCTTCTGTTCTTTTGTATTGTATATGAAGTGACATTAGGTATAATCAGATTTTTGTGCAAATTTCCTTGGTACCTCTTAGTGGAAGCTCTTGGACTGTCAGCCCAGAGCCCCTAGCTGTGAGTGTGCTTATTTAGACTGTTGTATTCACTGACTCTGGGTAAAGGAGACTTGGCCTGAGGTTGCTGTGGGTTGTTGCAGTCTGCCTTTGCCAGGGAGGAGAATTTCATTTCATTAGTTTTGCTTTTCCAGGGAAAAGTTTTCCATCCTCTTCTTGCAATATTATAGTGGAAGATAGAAGTTGGGAATCCTAGGAGTTACTTTATGCAGGTGAAAGAAAATTGCACAGAATAGTTACCAATGTGGAGCATTTGCTGTTAGGTTTAATATATCTTTTTTAATTTGAGGGTTTACTTTTACTGTGAAAAGTTAGACTCTTTGTTTTGTGGATTTTTTGGTGTTAAAAATACTAGCCTGTTATTTGTATAACAGATTAGTTTGCCAAAAAGAGAGAGGAAAAACTACTAATAACAAAAGGGATTACTCTTTATAAATATTACTGTTAAAGAATGTCATTTAATCCACTGCTCTTATAAATTATTTTAAAATGTATTTTACTGCTATAATTTATTAAACAATAAGGAGACATTTTGGCTGCAAATAGTGATAACATCTTTGTAGAACTGTGTTTGGATAGTCATTTTTTTCCTGACACAGTAGATAATTAGGAATTATAAATTATGCTTACACTCTTAGGCATGTTAGCTGAGAGTGTATCAGAATGTATGTTGTTCTTGGTGCCAAATCACATCCTGATTTTCAAAAATTCTAGCACTGAAACTCATGATGAGTTTCATTTTCTAGCAGCAAAGTAGAAGTGCATGACTTACCTGAGATTTAGGTAAAGACCTTGCCACCAGTTTACATTTTTGAATGAAGTTACATTGTGTTTGGAGGTGAGAAAATCATTATTGTCAGCCACTTTGCTGGCATCTTAACCTTGTTCCTAGTGGCCAGATAATCTCATTTCAAGTGTTTGCTGCAAAAACAGTGAAGTTAATTTTTTAGAAAGGTCACTGAATAGCTAAAATAAATTGCTTCTGCCCATGAGGTTTTGTTCTTCCATTAGAAACTTGAAGTATGATGACAGCATAACAACTTTCAGAGATGTGGGTGAACTAGAGTGCAATATGTAATCAATAGGATATGATAACATAGACATCCTGATCTGTTCTGAGAGGCAGCTTCATAAGTCCTTGGATCTCTTCACTTCCAGGGCCTCAGAAGTGTGGGCAAGATCTTTTTCCACCTCTGTCTTCCAGGGACTTAGTGGGGGCTGGATCCTAGGCCATGCAGGAGTAAAGGAGGACATGGCTTTCCTCAGGTGCTCTGTCACAACCTGCATCTTTATTTTGTGCTCTGAAGAATAATAATAATGAAATATTTGGGCTTCTCTGTCTTCCCTCTGAACAGAAGTAGTTAATTAACAAGAATTAAAGCAACTGACCTTTCATTTGGTAGGATAGACCAGCTATGCCAACCTCTTGTTAACCCGGATGCCTGCTCAAATGCCACTTATATTTGAGGCTATTGCTGTTGAGATTATCCATGATAATAAACATGGATAATCTGCTGCCACATCCAGGAATGTGTCAGTGCAGACAGGTGTTGTGCCCACCCTTGGCAGGCCATGTGAGCCAGCCCCAGTCTGGGAGCCATCAGCACTTTGTGTGGCACTGTGCCCTAGATGAAACATCTTTTCTCTTCTGATAGCTGAGGCTTTGCAGCTTCTCAACAGAGGCTGGCAAATATTTGGTAATAATAATAATAATAATAATAATAATAATAATAATAATAATTTGGGTGGCTCCAAGAATGCTGGCAGTGTGAGTTTGCTTTTGCTGTGTTCATCATTCCATGTGGCTGGGGAAGCACGTCCCCAGAAATCCCCACCCTTGTGTCGCGCACTCGTCTCCTCCCAGCTCCACTTAAATTAACTACAAAGATTTAAAAAATATGTTGGCAATAATTTTAGGGGGGGAAGTTTAAACATATATGGGCTGTGGGTTTGATTCAAATCTTGGAGTGTCTCAGTGGACCACTTGTGGTGTCATTTGACAGCAGCTATTTCACATGACTATGAACCATCATTTCCTGGAAGTGCTTGATATGAGTCATTATTTCCTGGAATAAAGTGTTTGGTTACATATTTTCCCAAGCATTTTCCCAAGATAGGAAAATCCCCATCAGCTGAGAAAATACATGCTAGGGTCTGCAAAATTTTGTGGGTTTGGGGCTGCAGAATCCATAGTGCATATTTTTTAAAGCATGTTGACTGGCTCTCCTCTCCCATGAAAGCTTTCACCTCATCTGTTACTTTAAAGTGGAGTGGAGAATGTTGCACAGCTGAGCAGTTAAGGTCACAAGAATGTGTGATCATTTTGGCTGGCAGTACAGAAAATATGGATGTGGCTGAATCCTATTATCAGATGTTGAAATGATAGCAAATAATTCAGTAATTCTTACTCTTCTTCTTCCTCACTAGTCAGATTTCTGTTTTTACTGCCAATTTAGAGGCAGTGACATGATCTAAATTTCAAAGAAGTAAAATTTCAGTATAGCTTCATGTCCTTTTCAACCTTTAATTTAATCCTTTTATTCAATTTTTGGCTTTTTACAGTTGTAATATATGTGGAAAAAAAATATCATTAAAAACCTCATGGGTGACAAGTATTTACTGTGGAATTTGCTGTTAGAGGGCAGACATTATATTGGGGTTGGCTGGCATGGAGTTAACCTATACAACTTAACAATGAACCTAAATATATTCTGAAACCTTGGAAATTCTAAGATGTAGGTTTCTTTAACACACTCACAATGAAAATAGGTAGGTTTGTGATGGTAGCATTAATGTTTAATTGAGATGTTGTAACTGGAACATTGTTACACTTCTAACTAACTTTTCTTAGTAATTTTATGACAGCATGCTCTCAGAAAACTCGCTCTCAGAGGAGTGAACCTTATTTAATTTGGAGGAACATATTCTATGCCTCTATGCAATATGCTGTTCCTTTTCTTTGGCTTTAAAGTCACAGGATACCTTTATTTCTGCAGGGAACTTGTGTTGTCCTGCCTGACATCTGTGGGGAAGGTGAGGCCCTGGCACAGGGTGCTCAGAGCAGCTGTGGCTGCCCTTGGATCCTTGGCAGTGTCCAAGGCCAGGTTGAACTTTGGGGCTTGGGGCACCCTGGGCCAGTGGAAGGTGTCCCTGCCATGGCAGGGGTGGCACTGGGTGGGCTTTAAGGTCCTTCCCAAACCATTCCATGATTTTATAATAAAGTACTTGCTTTCTACAAGTTCAGAGGAAATGAATAGAGTAGCAAAGCACCTTTTCTTTCTATTTTGATGCATTAAAAATCTAATATTTTAATGAAAATGTTATGGAATAGGTACTTGAGCACAACACATAAACAAACTGAGAGTCTTTTATAAATTACTACACAGCAATTTTTATGCATTATTATGAGATTTATAGAAAAGCAATGTACCTATATTTCATTTCAAATTAGCATTATGGATATGCAGCGCTCGGATACATATTTTTTGTGTGATATTGATTATTTAAAATAATTAATAACTATAATTTAAATTAAGACTGTTGGAGTCTTACAGCATTCTCTTTTAAACATCATTTAACTGGGATTTGAATGAACAAGACAGAATAATAAATGAGACTATTAAAGTGTATGAATAAAATGCAACTGTTTATCTAAAATTGATCCGTGTCGCATAACTTTGCCTTAAATAAATGGGTTGTTTTTCTTTGACTCCATCAGAAATATTGTCCTATAAATATTTATATTAATGCATTAGGAACTTTGAAATAAAAGTGAAATAACTTTCTTGACATTTTTGCTGGCAAGCAAAGGACTGTGAGAATTCCAAACTTTTAGCTCACCTTGACTGTATGAAGTTCATGAGCCGTATTCTTACATTTATTAGCAGTTGGAGCCTAAGGTTAATTTATGATTCATTTATCCATGTTTATTTTTTAATGATTGATCTTATATAGTTCTGGGAAAAGGCACAGGCCATAACATATTCTTTTCTAAAAGCTATTAGGTATTATGTGCTCTTTTTTGGCTGATAAGTGATAGTCTGTCACTGAATACATTGCAGAAGGTGAATATATTTCTTTTATTTATGAAATTAAAGGACAGATTATGGCCGTGCCAGAGCATGAGCATTTTAGGGTATAAGACACTGCAAGATCTGTGCTTTCAACTGCATGTTGTAAAAAATTGCCTCTGTCTTATCTCCTCACAAATTATTTGTGATGTACCCCTGTGAGTGTCTGTGTTATCCCGTATTTGAGTGCTATAAGATTCTGTTTGCTCTCTAAAACTGAGAGGTCAAGATTACAAAGGAAATTATTTCTCATGAACAATCAGATCAAAACCCTAGAATTTTACTTTTAGAAATATATTTTTGTGTTGACACAGCAAATAATAATAAATCCATAGGAAAACATATAAGTAATATGAGGAAGGCATCCAGAGATTCCTGCACTGAGAACCCTAGAGTACCAAGTTAACAGGATAATAAAAAAATTGGTTTTATCTCTATCACTTTGCTTTCTTTTATTCAATCTCTATGATCTGCATAAGTCAAAAGAGATTTGTGTAAGGTATTCTAGAATTCATGAAAGTGAATTACAAAAAAAAAAAAAAAATCAAAGATTTTTAAAAGCAAGACATTTCACAGAACTATTGCCAGATATCATATTGTAGTAAAATAGACTGAGATAAATGGTCGATGAAGCAAATAATGGGAAGTCTTTAAAGAGAAATTTTTGGCTAATTAGTTTATTTCATTATTTGGTTAGATGTGACAGTGTTTGCTATTTAAAGTGTTCAGAAGGTAGATGATTGTTCTCCTAGTGATTGAAAGAAGCATCTCACATAGTGTGGTATAGCAGTTTATGTTCTGTTTTAAATGAGAATGTAACAATTTTAATTTTATTTATTTTATCAGACAGGAAGCTTTGCTTGCTGCAATTAGTGAAAAAGATGCAAATATTGCCTTGCTTGAGCTGTCTGCTTCAAAGAAAAAGAAGACTCAAGATGAAGTAATGGCTCTAAAACGAGAGAAGGACAGATTAGTACATCAGTTAAAACAGCAGGTGGGGAGACTTTACTTTTCATACTTTCATGGCCACAGAAAACTGGCACTATTTTCATTTGTACTGTTTTATGCTGATGTCCTTTTGGAAGTGTTCAAGCCAGGTCTGACCTGTGTCAGCAGTTGCACAAGGTAGGATGTGCTCCATTTAAGTGTTTATTGCTTCTCTGGAGTTAAGAATTAGCTGCACATTTACTTGGCTCACATTATATGCAGCCAATGCATTTTGTTTTCCCTCTTCATACAGTTTCCAACCTTCTTAATTCTGTGAAAGAGGACAGCAGATGCTCTTTGCCTAAAGGAAGATCTGTCCATTCTCTTGACTCATTTTAACCTACTCTTGTTCAGTTATTTGCTTATCTGTTGTAAAATAATTGTCTTTTCAGAAGGATTCGGGCTTTCTGAGAGGTTATCTAGAAATTGTGATTATCCATAAAATAATTCTCAAATGGGTAAACATCACTGTGTCTCCAATACTCTAAGTAATTTGAAGTTTAAATAAAAGCACTTAGTTAAAAAACCCTCTAGAAACAGATATTATCACATATGTTCTGGCCATGATGCAACTGTCACCAGGTCAGTCGGCTGCTCAGGATACTTTTCATCAAAATCTGTATGATAAATAAGCAGGTATGCTTCGTGCTTTTTATCACATCATCCTACTGTGCTGCACCAGAGCAGATGATGTTGAGTTCCAAATAATTTTGGGGATTTTTGTTTTGGTTTGCTTTGGAAAAGAGAGGGTGCTTATTTTCTTTTTTAGACATCTCCCTTTTTTACCTTCATCTTAGGTTACTGAAGACTAAATGAATACACCCCTTTGCCATGTTCCATGATACCTTTAAATATCAAGGATTTTTAAAAAATGTTCATCAGAGATCTAGGCCACTGTTTTGTTGTTGTGCTTGTTTTGTTTTTGCTGTTGTACCTTTAAGCTATTGCTGGAAAGTGTTCAAAACATTGATAGGTTTCTTCAGACACAGAGAAGGAAGAGGATTGCTAGAGAAGCATTGTGTTGGAGAACTTCAGTTAGAATTGTAACCAAATACTTCAAATACCTCCATTATTTATAGCGATAAAGATCTTCAGTAAAGCTATTTAACTAGATTAAATTGATGCCAAAATAATCTCCCTGTTATCTCAGACACCACAAAAAAAGAATCACCAGGAACAGGAATGTGGTTTAACTAGGTCACCCCTTTATTACACTTAAGAATTATCTGATAATAGCGGTTGTAGACTTCACTCATACTTCTTTAATCCCTCTGGGGAGAGCCCCTGCCTACCCCAGAGGTTTCTCATGTGCATCCAGCACAAAGGCTTGCTCTGACTGTGCTGGGCAGGGGCAGATTGCCCTGTGTGCTTCAGTTCCTCTCTTTCCTTGGGAGATGCTCCCTCTCGAGCTGTTCCTGATTCTCAAGAGCCGCAGTCAATGTTCAGCTGCAGCACTGCTTGTTTTCTTCTGCTCTTATTTGTCCCATCCTCCATTTCCACAGCTGTTACACTGCTGAAAGAGAGAATTCAAAAAAGCCCAACTTCTCCAGCCTAATGTGATCATCAAAGGAGAAATATTTATAAATATTAGAAGATGAATCAGTAAATAATGCTAAACATTAACATAAAGCCCCAAATTCATCCCTATTCTATATTGTAAGAGGAATTTTTGCTTTGAGAGGCAAAATAACATGCTGGTCCATGATAAAAAAAAAATAAAATCTGTATTCCTCTCATATATATCCACATTTTCTGGCCTTTGTGAATGTCAAATACATTGTAAACCCCTATTAAGACATTGATTTTAAAATAATTTGTCACAATTTTTCCCACTGCAAAATAAAAACAGGCATCTTAGAGAAATGAAATATTCTGCCTTTGTCAGGAAATGGGAATATTTATGATTTATTTTAATAAAGCTACAGATGGGCATATCATATTTTAAAGATTAAAATGTTATTTATATGAATGAGTTGAACCATTTTTTTATGGCTTGTGACTGTGTGAGTTTAAGTAAAAGTTCTGTTATTTTTAAGCTGGAAGAAGAGAATTGTTTTGATGTCAAAACCTAGATAACCTAGAAAAATTATTTGTATCACAGTGTATTCAGCTGTAAAATTAGTTGTAATAATTCTGACCTCTGTGTTGCAAACACATATTCTCACAAGAAACAAACATTTAATTGTAATGATTTAAATACAATTTAGCAGCTGCAATCTGTCAGTTAAATATTTATTGTTTACTGCTTAAATAATTGGGAAACATAGTAATACACTCCCAGCAAAACAAAACCACTGGAATTCCTTTGATTCATACACCAAATGCTATATTTTGAGAGCTGTAGAACTTTGTAGTAGGCTTTAAATAAACCTTTCAGTAATACAGTATTAAACAAAATTACCATGTGGGCTTGGCTGAGTGATTACATAATGTGCATAATCACCCTGGCCAAGATTCCTTTTGAGAATTCTGAGAAGGTATTTTTAGATAAATTTGTACAGTGATGCAATCCTTCATGAAATAATTAGCTAAAAAGTCAATTTTTAGAACATCTCAAGAGATTTTGGGAAGAGCAGAAGACACTGGTATGTTACTGATTCATCCTGAACATGGATACTGAGAGAAAATGTCCCAGTTGTCTCTTTTCACTTGTAGGATATAGTGCCAAAAATGTAAGTGCAGTTGGCCAAAATGCAAGGTCTTCTAACTCCTTGAGAGCATTTTATTTTTCTTCTCAAAACATGAAATTAGAAACCTTTCCAGTTCTTTCAGGGCTGCAGGTGTACAGAATACTCTGGCCAGAGGCAAAGCTGGTGTTTGGCAGAGTTTTTTAGTTCACTGCTCTATATTTCATCACATCAGCATATTGCTAACGCAGCAAAAAGGGTGAGAAACCATCAAGGAATTTAAAAAATGTGTGTAATCACACTTCCTCAGCAAACTAACAGCTAGCAATATTTTCTCTTGCATGTAATACACAGAATTAATTCTTACTAATTACCTTGTAAATATTTAAAAAATCTTTCAGCAGCAAAGAGTAAAGTGGAATTTAGGCAGCATGTTGCATTACATATACTGTTCCAGTTAAATACTTCAGCAACCTTGCTACTCTCATATTATGGTGGTGACATCAAGCATTCAAGAACAACAAAATACCCCAAGTTGCATTTTCCCTAATAGATAAATTCAGCTTAATTGCACTGTGTATTTTATGATATTGAAAGGGTTTATTTTACTGTATGAGAAAAAGAATATTACTAGAAGTTGTTGCGATTGTGATTATTCTGGCAGCCCAAAATATTTTTCTGCAGCACTTTGAATTAATTAACTATTTAATTGCATTTAAGCTCTCCATATGTCCAACAAGCGTGGGAGCAGAAAAGTCATGCAGTTTTTTCACAGTGTTACTACAGACAGGGTTATCTGCAGCACTTGTGAGCAGCAGCAACTCTAGGGTTGGTTCCTAAGCACTGTTGCTTCAGTTTCTGATGCTATACTAATTTAATTTTCTGATTGCCTTGAATTTCGAAGGTGTGACTATTACAGGACCACATAATTTTATTATTCCTCTTGTTATTGCTGTTGTTATTGCATTGCTGCTGTTCTTTACACAGATCTGCTTCAGACAGACATTTATTGTGCAGTTGAATTGTGCAGCATTACTGCACAGCGAGTAGAATCCATGTTAGGAAGCCATTCACATGGCTACTGCAGACATCATTGATCACTCTGCTGCTTTTTTACCTCTTCAGTTTATGTTGTTTACCATTAGTCATAATATTGGTCTTGTTTCAAGCTTTAAGCACCTAGTTGTGAACAAAAGAGAAGTCTGAGGACCCTCAAGTTATAGTTTTATTTTTGTTGCACTTATGGTACATAGGTTCTTTGTTTATTTTGGACAGGTAAGAATAGATGTCCCAATAATTTTATAATCAGCCTGGTTATTTTTTTTCCTTAAAAGTTCTCAGAAAATGTAGTACAACAGCTTTTACTCTCTGATTTTAAATGTGGCTATTCAGATCCCATTTATGTCAATACAAAGCATTCAGTGGCCATACTGTCCTAAAAACCTTTTTTTGTTTATACTTTTCTATTAATTAGAAATATCTAAAGTAATATTTCTGCATGTCTTAAGGTTGGGTTTATTCTCCTAATTTTTAACCTGATTTTTGAGTCTGTGTTTTGCACATGGGTCATGACAGTCATTGCAAGTGGATTGAATCTCAGTTTTGCCCCGTGGAGATTCCTGTGGGGGTGGAAGTGCAGAGTCCACTTTTCCCTGCAGCTTAATACAGGAGGGGCACAGGGTAGGCAAGGCAATGTGTGAGTGGAGCTAAAAGCATTTGCCTGAACAACTTAGTTGAAAAAATACTGAATATCTTGGCAGCACTCTCATAACACTTTTCACATATTCTCAGCAAGACTTGACAATTTATATTATAAAATTTGATGGACTTGGGTCATAGCTGGATATGGTATCACTTTTTCCTCCTTATGCTCTCAGGAATCCAAAGTCTCTTGCATGGTATTTTTACCCAAACCTGTTCAATGAGAGTGGCTTCTTTTGCCTTTAGCAGTCAGCTTCTGAAAGCACCACAGGCTTGGTACATGAGCCCTTTCCTCCTTTAAAATTTGTTTCTATTTGTTCTCTCTTCAGAGTTTTTTGATTCTTGAAGGATCTGTGTCACAACCTAAGCCTTTTTTCACTGGTGATAATCTGGTCTTGAACTTATCCTACAATTTTATTCAGACAAATGCTTTAACTTCACTGAGCCTGAAAAATCTTAAATGGAAAAAGTAGGTAATGCAGATATAAAATAATATATATATATTAACACTGGAACTTTTGTAATTCTGGATCTGGCTTGCTTGGTAGGTGAAAATGGTTATTAAGTACCTCAAATAAGAATAGTGAATATCTCTGTTATAACAGTCTGAACTCCCAAGCCAAAAGGATTTTTCTCCATGTGACATGTTTTAAACAAATCCTTATGTTCTACTGTAATGTACCCCATGATAGTAAGACTAAATATAGTTTAACACTTGATCTCAAATGCAGTGCTAAGTAGCCAGCTATTAGCTATTAAAAAAAAAGTAAAAAAACTGTAAAAACTGGGTGTCAGATATTTCTGATGCTGTAATTGTGGATAAAACTGGTAATTCTTACAATCCAGCATCAAAAAGAAATTAGCTATATGTAAGGTGTCTCTATTAAGCATATCAAGACAGTGATGTGATGCTATCACCATTTCAGTTCATACTGAAATATACAACCTATGTATTGAAATGTATGTTTTATTTAGCATTTTTTGTTACATACAATGGAATGAATGCAGCAATTTCAACTTAAGCTATATTTTCTATATGATACAAATGGGAGTCCTGGACTTGGTATTGAAATTGTAAAAATTACAGCTGAAAGTCACTAATCAGACATTAGAGATGATGAAAAATGACCAGCGCTACTAACTAGAGATTTGCAGTTTCTAAGGTCTTATTTAGCTGCTGAAGTTTCTGATTCATGTCTGGTTTTAAATAATTATTATGGGGAAGCATCTTTGTAATGAGTTATTTCCTGTTGTAAAAAGGGAAAAAGAGAACCTTCCCTCTTCCGTTGCTTGTCTGTTTTTAGTAGGACCTGGCCTGAGATGTCCTCAGGCTGCTACAGTTTCAGAGCTTTAATTATGCTTTTTAACCCACTTCTTTGTGTCTATGTTCTTACATACTTCTATGTAATTACCCAGGTTAGTAGTAGGACTCAGACAAATACCTTTAGCATGACTTGAGCCTATACATTACTGAGTATGCTGTATTATTACAAGATATTTCCTGCGCTTCAAGCCATACTTTTAATTCTCAGCGCTTTAAAAGACTTCAAAACCACAAATTCTAAATGCACAAAAAAATTCAGACAGTCCATGTTCTATTCAGCATAGCTTTGTTTAATCACAAGTGTCAGAAAAGTTGAAATTTGGCCTCAGTACTTTAGATAAGTGTCTGCTTGGCACTTGGAAGTGCTGCCTGTCTCTGTCTGCCAAGTGTCCAATATCCCAGCTGGTGTTTGGGAGGCTGTTGTCCTTCAGCTTGTGAAGAGGGAGGCTTACTCTGAGCTTTAGCTTCTTTCAGGGTAAGTCAGTGACATTTTGTCATCTTGCAAAGCAGCAGGTGTAATGGTTGTTCATACTAGTTGAATAGTGCTCTAATTAAAAAAAGAACTGAAGTGTCTCTAAAGCTTCTGTGTTCATGTTCAACACTAAAGTACCAGACCTGAGTCTCTGAAAAGATTTACACAGAAGTTGCTTTACACTGCTGCAGAAGAGTCTGAGTATTAATTTATCCAGCAATTGATTTTGTATTTTCCCTGGGTGGAATTTTGGATATAATGAAAACTTGGAAAATAGTCAGTACCTTTTCTTAATCCCTATTTTCTGTCCTGTGAGGGCAGACAGGGCCTGAACATCAACTGCTCTGGGTTACATGTTACAGATTATAAGAATTCTAAGTCTTAAATGTAAAACCATCATGTGAGTTAAGTAAATATAGATGTGAAGAAGAAAAATATGTGTACTTTCTTAGCACGGAAACTTGACTGTGTTCCTTACATTGTATGGAACAGTCTTATTCTTAATGAAGTAAAACCTAAAAAGAGTTAAATGCAGAGTAGCCAAGCTTTTCTGCAGTGTGCTATCATGCACACTCTGAGCCTGCATGCATCCTGTCTTTCACACTTTCCAAGACAAGTCATACACTCTAACAGGAAAAGAAAAACATGCTTATTAGCCCATTTGGAATTTTAACAGGGAAAAATTTGTGTTCTTCAATGGAGGCAGGAAACAAAGCAGCAAACCCATGTTAAAATGTAGTTAAGAGTAAGAATATAAGAACAGATTACATTACAGAGATGTTATAAAAAGCAAATGCATAATTAAAGCACTCAGTAAAACATAACACTGCCCCATGGTGATGCATTCCAACACCCATACGGTTATGATTATCATACTTATTTAGCATTTGCAGTTGCTGGTTTGTTAACATACTGCAGTGTTTTTGTTATCTTTCACTTACTGATGAGTGCTTGCAAACCTAAGAGTCTTAACATCATTTTTTTCCACTGGAGTTTTCTTGGTGTCTAAAACCTCCCTGCATAAGCAACAAAGAATCCTGAATTGAATAATATTGTATATTTATACTCATTGAAGACGAGAGTATAATTTATTTTGGAAATAATTAGCATGATGTTGTTAGTATTACACTGTTAAAAGTGGCCTGAATAATTAGCATAAAGTAATACAATTTCTGGAAGTCTATTAAGTCCACTTCTTCCATGCAGCTCTAATACTGGCAAAAGATCCTTCAGAGCAATAACAGGTTAACAGATCCTCTGGCTTGTGGAAAAAGGACCCTTCTGTCAAAACCATACTTGGTGGGTGTGTTTTAACAATTTGTCTCATTTCATTGTGTGCATTCAAGAAAAGTGCTGCCCTTAAAAATGAAGCAGTCTCAAGGTTTGGCTTTCTAGCAATAGCCTTGGAATTTTCTTTTCTTCTACAGCTGGATAGTGAGTGAAACAGTGCCCCAAAGTATGTCAAAAGCTTAAACTGAAACATTGCAAAGGAATCTCTGCTAAGTATCTTCTCTAGATGGCAAATTAATCTCACTCTTCGGCTTCTTTTCACATCAGTTGTGCAGGATGCAGGTATCTCTATCGGCTTGAACTGCTACAAGCAGGTGGAACAATGACAGTGAAGTTGAAGATGATTTTTAGAGGCTCCAAGGTTGGAACTTGAACTTGTTATTTTTGATTTCAGAAAAATATTTAGTTACGATGAGACAACAGAAGTGGAATAAAGGAAAACTTGCTGAAGATGGTTTTTAAAAAAAGTAAAAAAGGATTAGTGAACTTTATTAAGTTCTGAAAATACAGGCTTTACATGGCATTTTAGTTTTCTTTGTAAGAAATTCTTGTGATGACTCTTGTTATCAAAAGTCACTATAAGGGTTACTTACAAGCACAGGATTCTGTGGTGCTTTCTCAAATACCTTTTGTTGCTACTTTCCAAGACTGTCTTCCTCTGTGGTAATCTACATTGTTTTATTGTAATATTTTATTTTTTTAAATAAGGAAATTCACCATATTTATAAAGTCAAGATTTTATGTAAACTTTTATAGTCACTTAAAAGATTGTGAGTGACAAGTGTAATTTCTTGAACTTTAGGGGTGTGTGAGGGCAAGTATACCATTTGCTGTCCAAAATTTAATGAATTGTAACTTGCCACATAACAAATCCAATATAAATTGTATTCCATGGCAGTTTGTGATTTCTGAGTTGTGCAGCAGTAGAAATGGTAAGAAATTCTTCCCTTGTATTCAGATGACAGCAATTTTCAAAGAATGTGCAAAAATAGTGTTCTAATGTGAAAACTGATTTTATTTGGAATGCATAAAGCCAGAGCTGGCTTAATTAGCAAACATTTTGTTAATTGTCTGTTAATGAAACTCAGGTTTGAAGCACTAGATTCATACAGGAAAACCAACTGCAGTTGCACATGCTTTCATTAAATCTAGATTCTTTCAAATAATTCCTTCCTGCAGCTTCTGGATAAACTTGGTGAACCCTGTAGTCTGGAGAATGCAAGTTTTTAAGATCATTGCCATTTTCTATTTTCTAAAATATTGTCTCAGAGAAAAAAAGCTTGGATAAAATCACCTGTTATTAAAAATTATGAAGACTAGAACTAAATGCCTGCATCATAAAGTTTTCAGAGTTTTTTTGTGGAATTATTAGAATGGAATTAGAATGTGGAATTATTGTCAAACAGTGGGATTGCAAGAGAGAGTTTCTGTGTAATTGAAGACAACAAGACGCCATTGCAGGATCAAAACTAGAATGTGGGTCTCTAGATTTTAAATTTTGTGCTTTAAGAATTAGACCCCAGGATAGCTCCAGGACAGCCTGCAGGCCTTTTATCTGCCTCCTTCTCATATAGGGAAGAATCCTACCTTATTGAAAGTGAATATTCTGGAAATATTTCAAATTCCATTAAATGAAGAAAGACTGAGAAGAAAATCCAAAGGAAAGTAATAGCTATTGAATTGTATTACACCTATATCCCAGAGCAACAAATCTTACTTTTTTTCCTCATTTGAACCTCATTCATGAGAGTTTTGTTGTTAACTTGATCCAGATGACAGATGAAAGCATAGTTCCCTATTGCCACCTTGCTAAAATATTTTGTAAAAGACAGTTTTAATATTACAGTTTTACAGTTACAGATTGCTGTTAAGCTATTTAGTCTGTTACCAGTCAATCAAAGACTTTCATTTCACTTTGGTATATCCTTCCTTAAACTCAACAGACTTTTAGGAGGACAAGAAATATCTGTCAGTTTTCTTGCAGTGCTAGGTCATAAATTCTTTGGTAAGTGGGTTAAAATTCAGTTCCACATACCATTCATGACCTTGACAGCTTAGCAAATAGTGATATTGAATGATCAAAGACAACTGTTTCAAGCCCTAAGGGTTAATATACCTGTGCAAGTAGATCTAAGCTGCTTTTAATTCCTTGATCATTCCTTTATTTCAAAATGGACACAGTATTTTTTGAATCTAGTCAATAAATTAAGGGCAAAAAAAATCTGAGGACACTGTTTAGGCTAGAACTAATAAGGCCATACACGGTCTTTAGGAGATAGAGTTAATTAATTGTTGCATTTTACAAATTCATGTCTTTCTTTTCTAGTATAAATCCAAATTAAAACATCTTCCTTCTCAGGTGTGGGCCTGTTGTTCTCTAGACATATTCAAAAAGAACTGTTGGCTGAGCTGTGGCTATGTAAATTTTTTGAAGCCCCATTTTCAGGTTTGAGAGGAGAATGTGAATACAAGTTTGACCTGTGCAATATAACAATTTCAGATAAAGTGCAGAGTAACAAGTGGTGCACATTAGATATTACACAGTTTAAATGCATGTGTGAGCACCACTCTAATTTTCATTTATTGTGTATTTCAAAATTCAATTTCTTGATCATCCCGAAATGTCAGTATTGAGTAATCTGTGCTTTCTAAAAAAAAATGTAAGAAAAGGTCTTGGCTGTCCTTGAATAGGAACTTTTCAGGCACGCTGAAGATGTTGCAGGAAGTGATGGCATTGCCAGGTCACTGTGTGGTATTTTCCCTCTCAGGCAGCCCTGGAGCAGTCCCTGAATGTGCTGCTCTGGCACCCAGACCATGAGGATTTTCCTCTGACTGATAAACCAGTGTCCCAACACGTACATACCTTGCTGTGTGCCTGGATGTAGTTGTAGGGGTGTGAAGCCCTGGGGTCCTGAACAAATTCCAATGTGGTTAATTAATTCCTTCCTCAAATAAAAATATAGTTGGCATTTCAAAGCCTGCTAAATATCAAAAGCTGGCAAAGGGAGAAAACAGAAGTGATGTTACACATTTTTGTTTAGAAGGATGTGAAAAGGATTGTGTTGTTCCTCAGGATAGCTTTACTTTGTTTCTTCTCCAGAAATCCTCCTGCTTGTCCTCCTCAAAAATCTTGCTTTTAGAAGTTTGAAATCATAAGGTGTTTGTACTTGTTAAGCCAAAGCTAGGCATACCTGGAAAATACAGGAATTTTCAGTGTGGAAGTGCAGCACTAGGACTAGCTAAAGCAAAGACAAATATAACATTAAAATTGTGTCTGCTATCAGTTGAAGAGCTAACAAATAAAAACAAAAAGCTTTTAAAAGTATTCTTTTGCCAGGTAAGTTGCATCATTTTAAGAAATTGATGGCAGTTACAAGTCATGATGAAGTTTAGATGGTTTGATGGTTACTTGAATGGAAAAGAAATTCTCATTTCATATTTCTTGTATATTTTGCTCCCAGAAAGGCACACTAAAGGAAGGCTACTAGAGCATTAACATTTCTTTGTGTACATTTTACTGCAATCTGGCATGCAAAAGGAAGAAACATAAGAAGTAGTTTATTTATATTTCAGCACCAAATTAGAAAGATGACATCATTCATTTACAGTTCTTATCCCATGACACGCCTAATCCCCAACACCTCATTACAAAGGACACTTTTAGGATTGCATATCTCATCTTGTTTAACTTTTGCATTCTTTATGGAATACAGTTGAAAGGTAGGAAATTTAAGGCTGTTCATTGATAAGAAAATAAACTAATAAAATTTTAGGAGCTTCCCCAAAGAGGCAGGATATGACAGTGTTTATAGTAAGTGGTTTATTATTTGTCTATTGATTCTCCATCTTTTCCACTCTTTTGTTCAAAAGCCCTTCCTCTTTGAATCTAAAGACAGACAACCATGATGATTCATACTGAGATGATCTTTTTATCAAAATTAGTACAAAGTCACAACTGAAATTCATTCAGTTGTTTGCTTCCATCTTTCTATTTTGGTGGGAGAAAAAATATTTCCAGTTGTGCAGGTTCTTCTCACTCTATACTGAGAAAATTCTCTTACAGTGCTATGGAGATGCTCAGAAAGTCACAGTGCACATCTGACCTCTAATGTTTTCTCTCTTTTTTTTGTTGTGAATACCTTGAGGATTTGGTTGGGTTAGTTGGTTGTTTCTACTGAAACTGATTACAGCTCTCCTTCTGTAAATCAGTTTTCTCTGATCCTCTATTGAACATCATGTGAAGTGCTTGAGAAACATTGTGACAACTGAAAAAAATTAATTGCTGAAAAGGTACATCAGGACTTCCTGGGATTCTGTGGCTGTTGTCCTGGCATTAGACTGTGTTATACTTGAAATATTATGTAATATGAATATTTAGTTTGCTTGTTTTTTTTTCAAATCCCTTTTCAGCTTCAGCAAAAAACATTTAAGTTGGGGAATTTAATAGCAGTCTCTGGGTTTTACATGAAAATATACTTGCCAGTGAAATTTTCCAAACAGACACTTTCATATAGAATTGTTGTTGAAGGAAAATCAAATTACAGCAGTCCTGGAAGTAAATTTACTACATCCTAGCTATGGGACATGACATCTCATGGGCACTTGGCATTGGAAGGCAGTTAGACCAGTTAATATGGGAACATACTGAACAAATGAGTTGTGTTCAAATTCATCTGCTTATGTTGGTCCTTTGGAACTCATTAATCTGGACACAGTCCTGGGAAATGTGTTTAGCTCCCATCCTCAATGGGGTTACCATGAATCCTGCTGCTTTGGAGCAAAACATCAAGGTAGCTAAGACTGCTATCTTTCATTCAGTCATCTGTGTGGTATTGATTGTATATGCCTCTAACTGATTATTTTAATTTTGGAAGAGATCTTTGGGAGTTGACACCATTTTTTTCTGGGTTTTTTTAGTGCAAAATTAATTAAAACTTGATTGCAGTTTAACAGGTTTGCCTGAGAGAGTCTTCACTCCTGGTACCACAAAAAAATAATGACTGTATCTTTTGGTGTCAGACTATTGGTAGTAAGATATTTTTGGTGTTATGAACAAGGTTTGAATTATTCAAGTCTATGTATTTCATGGTATGGAATAATTGTAATAGTGATAAGGAGCAGCATTGTATCTTGTTATCCCATGGTGACATAGATTTTATTATCTGTACACAGCTGTAGCTGAAGTGTTGATCTCTTTTTCAAGATCTATATCTTAAACTTACTTCCATTCAGTAATGTGTCAAGTTCCATAATCACTTATTTCTCTTAGTGCCTGTGTCTCTATCACTTTGTTTTCAGATTCGTTTTACTTATTGTTTTGCAGGGTGATCCTGCTGTACAATTAGAAACAAATTACCCAAAACTGAACTATTAGAGCCATTCATGGTTGTTGCTGACATGCCTTGGTAGCCAACTGTAAATGTTTGAAGTACACTTAATATTCCTTTCAGTGAGATTTAAGAAGTCAATTGCTAAGACATAATGTTAGACTGGAAAAATAGGAAAGAGCTCTAAAATAATACATTTAGAAAAGCTGAATGCCTTTTGCCCTTCAAACACATCATCTGTCATCATTTACTTTTCGGACTTCATGTCATTCTATGGATGTGAAAGCTGAAACAGAGGATGTGTTCACATACTTGATTTCTCTATTTCTCTTTCCTTTTCTGTGAGCCAGCAGTCTGGTTTTCTATTCTTAGATCCTTCAGCTAAAAAAAAAACTCCTGAAAAACCCTCAGAGCCAAGAGATTCCTAAAACGCTGTCGGAATAATACATTCCAACATGCAATAAAATTGTCTTGCTTTACATTTTAAACAGACACAAAACAGAATGAAGCTGATGGCAGATAACTATGATGATGACCATCACCACTACCACCACCATCACCACCACCACCACCATCGGTCTCCTGGGAGGACACAACACAACCACAGACCCTCTCCAGATCAGGTTGGTCACCTCTTTCTTCACCCTCAGTTTTATAACTTTGTTATTTTGCTATTTCAGAATAAAATAAATTTTCGAAAGATCTAATAAGCAACGATGCGTTCTTTGAACTGAAGCTAATAGCCCTGGTATTTATTTCCATCCTGAAATAGTTTAAAATTTTGGCTTTTTGTCTGGAGCCTTATTTTTCTGGAGTAGAAAAACAGTCTGTAGAAACAAGTAACTCATTTTCAGATGAAGGAGCCTGAGGAAAAATTTAACATTGCTTTTATATGAAAAATGATTTTTTGATACTAAACTAGGTTATAAGTTCATAATGTCTGGGTAGAAATAAAAGGGAAAAACAGGGATGAAAATATAATGGGGATGTATAATAGACTACTTAATTGGGAGAAGGAGGCTAAGAGGCAAATTACACTTTTTTTACACAGTGACCAATGGAATTGTGTTAGTCAGGAGCAGGTAAGAATGAGAAAACACGATTTCTTGGATACTAACGCAAATTAAAAAAACCCAAACCACAAACTATAAATGTGAACAACATAATACATAATCCTTTGAATTCTTGGAACATGTTAAGAACAACTTTTTCTGTCAGAAAGAGGAGAAGGGAATTAAGGACTTGCTGTCTTGGTTTGGTTCTGTTTCTGATTAACAGAGATAAGTTGGCTGAGTTTATAAAAAAAGGAAAAATTGTATGGAAATATCTGTAAAATAAAAAAAAAATTGGCTTTATGCAAGGAACGGAAGGAAAAAAAAGCCAAAATGAAGGTAAGAGATGTGAAAAAACAGGTAATAACCACCACAGTGTTACTGAAACCCAGACACTGTTTTCAACTTATTTAAGAAGCCTGAACCTGTGAAAGAAATCTGAGGCACAAGACAATGTAAGAGGGCTAACATTTAGTCAAGTGCTTTTCAATGCATGGTAACAGCTTATTCAGGGAGGAGAACGGATAAGAAGCATAATGAAAGTCAATATCAAAATATATTCAAGAACATTGAGATGTTATATGAATAGTGGAAATAGGTGCATGATTAAAGACAGAGCACATAAAATTGCAGCTAATTTACTAGTATTTATTAGTACTTGTACTCAGCTTTTTTCCTAGGTGATAGTTTTGGGCCATTTTCTAAAGAAGAATGCAGGTCTAGCATACCCATCCTATCTGGTCTGCTTGAATTTGCCAAGGAAAATTAAGTCAAGCAAATCCAATTTCCTTTGATAGGGTAACTGCTTTTGTGGTTAAAGCAGAAAGTGGTAGCTCTTAATTCATCTGGTGTTTTACACTGGGCCACCAGATATTTTTAATATGCAAATAAATACATAATTTTGTAATGTAATGACTAACTAATGTAAAATGAATTGCAACAATAAAAGCTTTAATTAAAAATATATTTATTTAATTTAAATAATTATGAGATTGCCATGAGATGGGTGTGCAACCAATAGACAAATTTTCCATTGCTTATTTTCAGACAGGAGGGCCAGTTACAGCAGGGTTCCGAAGAGGTCTGTTCTTTATCTGATTCTGATGAGTAGAGATTATTTCAGTGGTGAAATAGAAATGCTATAAATATTGTTGATCATGCATAAAGGTGTAAGAAGCTCCAAGCACAGCAGGAGCAGTCAAACTGCTCAATAAGCTGCTCCAATCTTGATAACCTGGAGAGAGTCTAGAATAAGAAATTTGAAGTTTGGTAAAGGCAAGTCTGTTTACAGGGGAGAAGTCACATATTCTATTGAGGTAATTGCATGGAAAAAGGAATCTAAATTGCTCAGTGGAATACCATTGCAATGAAGTTGGATCTAATTCTAGGATAGATATGATACTGAAGAAGAAGCAGGAAGCAATTATTCTGTTCCTTGGAGCACTGGTCAGAGCTCATCTGAAAAGCTGTTTACAGTTTTGATCTCCATGCTTTAGGAAACATAGACAAAGTAGAAAGGGACAGAAGGAGAGCAGCAAGAGTGATAGAAGTTTTAGAGAACATGACCTGTGGGGAAGGCTTAAAGAACATGGTTTGTTTAGTCTAGAAAGTACCAAAGGGGAGACATAAGTCTTCTAATACATAAAATGTTGTTGTAAAAAAGACGATGATCAATTATATTCCAGTGCCCAATGGAGAAAGGCTAGGAGCAGTAAATTTAATTTTGCCAGGAATAACTAGGTTAGTTTTTAAAAAGAAAACTTTTTCACTGTGAGTCTAATGAATCTGTAAGTGGAAACAAAATGTGGACATTCTTTCATATACATGTAATGGAAGGTCCTTTCTTGGAGGTTTCTAAGAACAGGTTAGATGAATAGAGCTTTGTTTCAGCTTGTGTTGGACTCAGAATAGGTGTTCTCCTGAAGTGCTGTCATCCCAAAATTTCCACACACTGTGAACAATGGATTAGCCCAGCATATGTTTACTTGTTAAGAAAGCAAATAGGAGATTCATAGCAAAATCCTTGCTGAAATAACCTTTGGGAACAGCACAGTCAAGGGTAATAATGAGTGAACTCTAGACATTGCTTTATCTTACATTTTTCAATCATGGATAATAATTTTTTCTTTAATTTTTGTGTTGTTATTTACCCCTCTTTACAGCATTCATTTGTGCAGCAATTTGATTGCTGTGTGCCATAGAAACCTGCATTTCCCATTCAACATTACACACAGATTGGGTATGTGACTGTAACCCAACATGTGGTTTAAAAGCACAGAATAAAGTGGGAAAATAATAAGCCTGCAAATCATCAGAGGGAATTTTTAGTTTTTTAAGGAGATGAAGAAGCTGTGCATGTTGTAGCATAAATATTCTTTAGTTTGGTGAATGCTAGGGAGGGATTTTGAAAGTTTTCTCCTGACTTCTTGAGAGGCAGAGACAGTTGAACAGTGTTAATTTGAAACATTTTTAATTTCTGTAGATAATACTGGATTTTCTAATCCACATGCCACATTTATATAGAGAAATGCATGCTATTTTATGTCTGTAAAGTATGTACCTGGGCAGTGGAGTACATTTTTGCAACAAAGAATCAGACATTTCTGTACCCTTTGTAAAGAGAAAGGTGTACCAGAGGTTCTTGGAAGACCTTGGAAGATGCACATCCTGTTTGAAATAGGCATAATATTTATGAGAAGCTTTCCTCTTCAGGCAGTGAGATTTTTTTAATGATTATGTTTTTGTTTTAACTCTTACCTGATTTCCTATTCTGCTGTGGGCAGCATGTAGCAGAATGACTCCAATCTTAGTGAAGAGCAGGATGTCTGACTTCTCTTGAAGGAACTAGTTGAGCACCTTTTTTTAGATACAATGGATGTGTTTTGGTCTTCTGGCTGCTGCTAGGGAACAAAGACAAATTTCCAGACACTTTTAGCCTTTATGCCCTCTTTTTTGCTCTCTAGGGAGAGGCATAGATGGGTGACCTTTTTTTGCCATCCTTGTCCAGACCTAACTCTGGTCCAGTTGTAAGGAAACTTCATAAAGAGTAGGAAGACTCTCTCATCTGCCCATAGACATGGTTTTTTACAGTTGGTCATGGTGTGATCTCTGGTTATTTTTGTACGTCTGATTTTTATTTGACATAAATAAATTTCAGGAGATTGAGTGCTGCCATGTCAGTAACATATATTAACAATTTTTTACTAGTCTTTAAAAAAAACAGGGAAAAAAAGATAATTCTGCAGCTTTGCACAAAAACTTAAATTTATTCTTTTCAGTTTTGGCTTGAGAGTTGGCAATCTTTCTTAATTTCCACCTGGAAACATTTTGGCAGTCAGTGTGTATCCTGAAGTGCGGGGGTAATACTCCTAGAATGAAAATGAGCTGAATAAGCATTTTGCTCTACCTTCAGTTTCCAAGGAGTTGTAGTATGTAGTCCCTTGTAGAGTGCATTACAGTAATCTACTCTGGATTGTTGCATCCACGAGTTGTCTGGAACAAAAAGCCCCCATGGCTGAATAAATTTGAACTTCCAGATTTAACAGCTATCTTGCCCCACAGCACAGATTCCCCCAAACCCAGTTGTCCAGCTCTCTGCCTCTTGTATTCTCACCTCTACATCCTTACTGTTTTTCCTTAAAACTCTTTTGTCTTGGCCTCAGTTGCCCACATCATCTTTCAGTTTTTCCCTTTATGGAAAATGTTTTTGTGTCACACCAGTGACTGTGTGCTCTTGAAGCAAATTGCTGTTGTTGGAAGTTGTTAGGAACCAGCACATTTGTATTCCCTGCCACAGCTGCCTCACTGGGCAGCCCTCCTTCTGTCAGTTGTGTCCTTTCAGTATGGGAGCAGGCCTGTGAGTTACCAGCCAGCAGAGAATTCTGCCCTGCTAGCCACCATTCTGGTCAGTTTGTGACCTCTCCTTCCCTTTGGTTTTCTAATCTCAGGAGCCTCTCAGTCTCCCCCTGTCTGTTCCCTATTCTGAGTTTGAGGCTCTAGTCACCCATCTTCACTTACTGTTCATTTCTCTGGGCATTTTTCACTCTCTGTTCAAAGTCCTTACAGTCCTCAACTTGTATGACCAATCTCTAACTCCAGGATAGTCTCCACATAATGAACAGCAATCTTTGCTTATCACCCAGGACTTCTTTAACTTCATGAGAGCATTAAGATGTGGTGGAGGGTTCTGAGAGCATTAAGATGTGGTTGAGGGTTCTAAGATTCTGCTTATGGACTACTTAGTAAAAAACTTTAATTGATTATGAAATGAAAAGTGGCATTTCTACAGGAAAAAAGAAGTGTAGGTAATCTGACACGAGTATGCCTCAGATTAAGTTAGTCTGATGGCATTCTTAATAGGAAATCAGGCTATTAGAGAGGTCATAGGGAAGAACTTGATTCTTGCTATTAGAGAGGTCATAGGGAAGAACTTGATCCTGCATTACCACAGTGCAAGACTGGAGGTATAATATCTGAATAATTTTCATACTTTAGATTTTATTGCCAATCCTGATGATTATAACAACTGTCAAATCTTCTTACTTCCCATAGTACTGGAGATTTTTAAAGAAATACAATGTACAGTGTTCTTAATCTCCTAAGAGTTTTCTGAATACCTGAGCTGTAGTGGATTCAAAGCTGAATGCTTTACTCTGTGGTCACCAGGGCTACAAATATACTTTGATTTTTGTTTTATGAAAGATTATGTGCTCATAGAAAATAATCAGATTTTTAGAAAAATGTGAATATCACAGGGCGTGCTTTAGGAATTGGATGCTTTCCAAAAAGTTGGCCCTATTCTTAGAAGCTATAATTGAGGATGGAATGTCACATGGTGCCTAAGCATGTAAAAAGATGTCCTTTTACATCTTTTAATCCTGTCTGACTACACGGAGATTTTTTTTCCTACTTAAAACATTTCTGATGGCTCTTCTGCAAGATTTAGTGTTTAGAAGTAATTTGTTACAAACTCACCAACAAGTTTTCTGTTCCTCTGAGATCTCAGCAAGGAGGCCTAAAAGGTAGTTCAAGGTTTCTTCACTATCCTCCTATCTAAAGGAAAAGTCCTCCTTATCAGGACAGAGAATAGGGCAGGGTGCATCTCTGGAGCTTCCCTTCTTCCAGTCACAAGGCCAGCTGTTCCAGAATGAGCCTGTAGCTGTCTTACTATTAAATGTGCCTCATTTTAAACAGGCTTTTTAAAAGTATGCTGGTAAACTCCAGCATACTCCAGCATTCTTTTCTGCATTTGAGAAAAGAAATCACATGCAGTGATGTGTGAAACTTGACAACAAACTGACTGTCGCCAAGTAGGTGTGTGCCACTAAAAACTAACTTTTTGAAGAAGACCATGTGCTCTGAAAAAAAAGTGTTTATTGATTTGTAAAGTGGTGACTGGTCTTGGCAACAGGTCTTTATTCATGAGCTGGAACTGCTAAATATCCTTGGAGTTGCTGAAAGACGATATGTGAAAAACTCCAAACAGGTCAGATGGGATTTTGTTTGAGGTGGATGACTTGGAAATCAGAACCACAGGACAGTCAAACAACGATTATTATTTTAGTGTCTGGATCCTGATCTACAAATCACTGTATTGATCCATATGTAATTTTAGGGGAAGGGAGAGCATGTTGCTTTGTGTATTTTGGCAGTCCTGGTCGTTAGCATAATGCCTTGTATTCTGTGGCCACCCTGGAGAATTGCCAACCTCAAACTCCTGAACAGGCCTCAGGAATATCAAAACTGAGATTTTTCCTTTAAAAAAAATCAACACAAAACCAAACAACAAAACCTAACAGCCATAAAAACATAAAACAAAACAGAGTAGTTCAGCTAATGCAAATAACCATGATTATTTGAAAAGCATAAAATTCTTCAAATTTCTTTAGACTATGAGTAGAAATGTCAGTCAGAGCAGATGTTTAGTACCTGGAAAAATGAAATCTCTTGTTTGAGATTTTTCTGCATCATAGAAACTTTGTCTTTTAGTTGTTCAGGAAAAAAGAAGAAAAGAGAAAAGCAGGAGAAAACCAATGACATTGTCCTGCGTAAAAGGAGTGATATGATATAGCTGCCTAATGCACTAAGTTGGAATGACTGCCTTCCTCCCTGACCCAGATTTTGTTTAATATTCTGTGTGTTTCTTTATCCTGTATGTTTACACATTGTTTTTAGGCAGGTGTGAGCTTGCTCTTGTCTGTTCCCCAAATGGATGTGAACTTGTTCTGCTGGTGCCTCAAGCTGCAGGGCAGCACGCAATTGCATTAGCACCGAGTTGAGCCTGCACTAAGCTCATCGGAGTCACATGGATTTATTTAATTTAGGAATTTGGGCAGGGCAAGGTTTGCTTGTCAGTACATTCAGTATAAACAATCTCAGACATATCCACTGTAAATAACTAGTATTGTGCTGAATTAGTGTTTTGAGAACTCAGAAGTGCAGTGCAAATTAGTCAGATAAATGCTTTCAGATTTTTAATCTTTCATCTAATTTTTCATCTTTGCTGCACATATTATTCTTCTGGAACAAAGAACTTGTGATTCATATCACACATTGTTCAGACTTGTTGAACTGAATGCAGTAAAATCCTATTTGTATCATGATCACCTTGAAAACACCAATTTTCCAATTAAGTTGCATGCAGTTTTCATAGCGATATTGTTTATTATAAGCAGCTACTGAATGACAAATCTCCTGTAATGAGGAAGTAACTTCTGTCTAAGCATTTCCCAAAACTTGAGTTTTATCAAGTGCTTATATCAGGAGATATAGAAAATTTTGCCTGACATCTATCTAGGTATTTCTGTCCACTTTGTCCTAAGAAGAAAACTGAAATAGCTTTCCACAGAGGCTTGCCCACATTTTGAGGTTTGGCTTCAAACCTAAGGGTCAGTGTGAGTTACATTGTACTTGTGATGGAAGAAAAGAAAGAGCCTTGAAATTTGGAAGAGTATCTCTGAATCTGAATTTGTCTTTCAGAATACTCTGATTCTTGGTTTTGATTTGCTGCCATTTTGCAGTTAAAAACATTGTGAGCTACTCAAGAGTTCTCACTTGAAAATAAAAGCCAATGGAAATTTGGAATATTTATAAATGCTTTTGTTATTCCTGCCTCTTAATTGCAATTATACTGTAGCCAGGCTGCTTTTTAAATATCTTTTAATGATATTAAATTTTTAATTTACAAAAAGACCATCTAAACTGGAGTTTTATTAAAAACAAGAAGTAGGAAATAGGTTTTGCTGTCTTTGATACTTTGGGAGATGTATTTTGCACATTGAAAAGTTATACCTCTCCTTTGCTTACAGAAATTAATTTATTTTATATTTTGAGGTTTAATGAATGTGATATAAATGTATACACACTGAACAGTGTGTATATTTATATATATCTATATTTATATGTTAGCTTTCCAGTCTTTTCCACATATGGAAGAATTTTTTGAGATCATGTTTAGCTATAGAAATCTCTCCCCTTCATTTCCCCTGAATGTGTGTGTTATAATATACAACACTTATATAGAGGTTTACATTTATCTTACATTTCTTAGCAGAAAAATTATCTGCCACCATCATAGTCTAAAATAGGTCTGTAGACCAACTGAGAGAGCCAAAAATGCATTTCTGAGAGACAGTAACTTGATAACAAAAGTTGCATATCTGGCACTGGTTACTTAAGTGAGATAACATGTCACAGGCTTTCACTAAAAAGGGGACCATAAATTTTTGCATTGCAAATCTGATTTCACGGACCAGTTCTTGTAAGAAGCATTGAGTTTCCGCTTCATCTAGTGATAAAACTTCAGAATGCATGAGTATCTGCTGAAACATCTTATTCATGTGAACACTGGTCTGGGTGCTGTAAAGTAAATGGTCAGAAACAACATTTCACTTTCCCCCATGGCTGTATTTGTGATTGATTTTAACCCAACTATATACAAATAGAACAAATGGTGAGATGGGATTTAAGGCCATTTTCATAACTGGGTGATGCATGGTCACTTGTGACCCCTTCTGTTATGGATAACTTTGAAAATAGACCTCTGACATAAATACATATTGCTGAAGCAATTTTTAAGATTTATTCATCTTTTTGAATATACAAATGAAACATAAAATAAAGACCTTTTAAAGCTCTATGCCCCAAACACTTTAATGAATCCACTGTTAGTCTTTCCACTTTTTAGCTAAAGGCTCAGTTCTTCAAATCATTCATGCACAAAACTCTTCTGTAGTCAATTGTTCTGTGCATGGAGAGTTCATGTGATTAGTCCTCAGCTATGTTTGCTCCCAGAAACTGAGCAGCAGATGAAAGTCTCTCTAAGCTCTAAAAGATTCTAATTTTTAGACTAAGTTCTTGATTTGAAAGAAATGCCATTGCATAGCAGGTAGATTTCTTTGTAAAAAGGGGAAATTAATATTTGTAAATGTGAGTATTTGCTGTAAGTAGGACAATTTCACAGTTCAGAGCCAGCAGTTACATGTTTAATGACCCATTAGAGGCCGTAGATAATAAGGAGAGCAGTGTAAATCAGTCATCAGAAAGTTAGTTGCAGAGATGAGCAGGTTATTGCTAGATTTATTTAACCCAAGTTAAGACATTAAGTCTTAGCATGCAGAACATGAAAGGGAAATGTGATGAGCCTTGTCAGGAAGGGTCTCCTATTGTGGGAAGAGAGCCAGAAAAGCTTAACTCATCAAGTTTTTAATGTTGCCTGTATTGCAAAAGCTAGAAGGAGATCAGGACTTTTTTTTTCTTTAACAATAAGTTTTATAAAGATACTTGCATGCCACAGGAGTGCAAGGGATTGTGCTCTAAACACATATTTTCGTGAGGTGGCCACATTGAAATGCAGTCTTTTGCTGTCTTTGAGTGCACCTACCTTAGGGTTTTAGCTCTCATCAAGAATGCAGATTCAAATCAAATCCTCCTGGTCATTCCCATTTCTTGCATATGGTTCATATCTAGATGTGGTGTTGGATTGGGCACCCCAAGTTCCTGTTTGATTCAACTTAAATGAAACATACATTTCAGGAGGTCCTCCAACACTGTGAAATTGCTAAAGGGGACAGTTCTGGGCACGATTAATTCAGAATACCCCCCAAGACAGGTGTATTGTACAGAGGTGACTCTCAGGACCATTGTAGTAGCTGTAGATTTGTTGTTGTTGGAACACAAATATTACCTCCTGCAGCTACTCCATGTTCACCAGTGAGCAAGAATTTGCTACATGCAGAATGTCAATGACTGGGCTGACAATTTCTGGCATCTGATTATTAAAATTTTGTTGCTAGACCTAATTGTGCAGACCATAATTAGAGTTCTCCTTTGTTCTTTCTGCTGTGTGAGGTTATCTGAAGGCCACTGTCTCCAATTTACTGCTGACCCTGATGAGCCTTAGAGATTGGATGGCTAAGAAATCTGCCTGCAAAGCTTGCATTGAGATATACTCCAGTAGCAAAACAGAAAATGTCTCTGTACATTTCTACATCTGTTTGTAATGTTTTCCAAGCACTGTTTTTTAGCTTCCTCATTTTGATACTTTGAAGCCATATTTGAGGTTTCGTGGCAATTGGGTCAGAGCAGTAAATCACTTTTTGTTATAGCAGATACTTGTTTTTAAGATAGTAGGCAATTATAGTAAACAGCAGCACAGAAATTTAAAAAAAGGTATGAAATAAAATCAATGATTTGTAAAAAGCCTCATTGGTATTTGAGATTATTCCACTTTACTATAAATACAGGTCCAAATTAGTTACTGGGATGTCTGTCCTAAAAATACAAGGCATTCAATATTTTAAACACTTGGAATTGTTAACAATTTTATGACAAGTGTGTATACTAATTTCTCAAGTCAAATGGTATCTCTCAAATTTTGGGTGTTTTCCTGTTTCACTTGTCAGTAACTGAGATTTTGCTTTGCAGTTTTTGTCATTGAATTGCTATTCTTGACCTTATAAACCAATGAAAGATCCAAGTTTAAAAAGTAGTTAATGTACACAAACATTAATGAAAAATTGCTTGATTGCAGTTTATTGTTTGAAAGAGCCATAGATTAATGATTCCATAGGATACACACACTGATAGGAAAAACTAAGCTTACTTCTGGAATCCTCTGTTCCAATATTAATAAATGATAAGGCATTACTGCAGCTTTTATTTTGCTTCACTGTGTGTCAAGAATGCAGAAATAAGTAGGGAATTTTATTTTCTGTTTGCAGTGAGGCACCAAACCTTAGCTTCTTGATACAATACTTTATTCATGGAACCTGTCAAAATTACAGTCCTGATTCTTATGTGCTTTTTATCCAGTGTTTTTGGGTACTTGTTCCTATCCATACAGAAAAATTTGTAACTGTAAGTTAGGATTTATACCAGTTGAGACTGGTTTTGAGGTTGTTCTTAGTATTAAAAGCTTAAAATACAGTGATGTTACTGTTTGGTGTTTTTTTTGATTTTTAAAATTATTTTTATTCCGTTTCATGTCAAAACAGAACACTGTGCTTAATTTTATGAAATTGCTAATCAAAAAATTGGAAAATATGTATTAAATTTTTATATACATGATAAGATGGATCATGGAACACATTTTCATTGAAACAGATGTGAGGAAAAAATGATGGAAGAGGATTTTTATTAATTGTAGCTGTTGAAGGTTAAGTGGACTGTGATCATAATGTGGACTACTCAATAATTTCTTCATCAAGTCTATAATTTAAAAATTGGTTTGAATGTAATTAACCGTATCTTTTAGAAAGTGTCTAAGACTTGATATGAAATCTTCAAATCATCCAGAAATGATAAATTACTGAAAAATATGTCCTGTATTTGCAGTTTAACTACATTCTCTAAATCTCTATCTAGATGGTCTTTACTAGAGAAAAGATCTGTCTCCTTTTCTCTGTGTTACTTAATAATGATCAGAAAATCTTTTAATTTTTTCTGAGGAATCATTTAGGTCGAGTCTCCTGTTTCTCACTGCCAAGTTTATTTTTCAATAATTTTCTAGCTGTTTCCTGAGCTGTTTACAGTCTTTCAAATATTCACAAGAGTGTGACATGAGGACCAGATGTGAAATTCTCTTAATGGTCTTGTGCTACTGTCTAGAGATGTAGCAAAAGTTCTGGGTTTTCTTTCTCTGCCTGTATTTGTCTTGGTAAATCCAAAATTGTACCACGTGTTCATTTCAACCATGACCTGTAAAGACCTTTTTGATGTCCTTGATTTCAGAAACAGTTCCCTTTCTTCTAAGCCTGCCCTATATGTTTTCCAATTATGATAGTGGATTCATGATTTCAGGCATATGTGTCTATGTCTGATAACATTTATTCAGATAATTCCACATCTGTTCACTTTTCCAAGAAGACTGTCAGGCTTTTCTTTCAGATCATGGGAATATGGAGCAAGTTTGGGATGAGAAAGATATCTATGGGTTCCCTTCCTTCTCCAGCAAACCTTCATTCAGTACAGAGCTAATTGTTCTGACACTGTGTCATGTGGCACATAATCAAATGCCTTAAAGAAATCTCAGCATATTATTTCAAAGCACTTACCTTATAAAAAAGAGCCCCTCTGTAACTGGTAAAGATAGAAAGTTATATTTTGACAGGACTGGTGCTCAATAAAACCATGTTGATTGACATTAACTGAGCTCCAGCTTTTAATTTATTGCTTTTTGTATATCGGGATCAGTGTCAGACTATATTTGTCTTTAATTTCCCATAAAACTCTTTACAAATATTTGACAATATTTGATTTTTCAACTCTTCTAGAATTCTGCCAAAAGGAGATGGCGCAAATAATTGAAGTAAAAATGAATGTCTGCCTGTTTGAAGAATTGCAATACTCTGAACAGCAAACCAGCTGTGTGTAGTTAGGGGAGGAGTCACTTGCAAACCCGTTGTCTTGTCCATTTTGTTGATTTCTTGCTGTTTTTAAGGATATCACCAAAGATTAACCTAATGCATTATGTTAGTGAAATAGGATCAAACTACTCAGTGGAAAAGAAATCCTTCATTCTTTCTTCAACCTTTACTCTGGCAAAAATTCTTGTCAGCTTGGAAGTCAGTTCAATTAGCATTAGTGGGCCGGACCAGGAGTGGCTCCTGCAGAATCCAGAGGAAATAACTTGTGTTTTCAGAGGCAAACTCAGCTCACTGGAAGCTTTACAGAACCCGTGCCTTTGTTTCAAAAATAAATAAAGATATTCAGGCCTTACTCTGCCTTTGCTATGTGGTGTATTTGTGCAGACATTATAACTCAGATGTGTTCCAAGTTAACTGTAAAAAATTTACCCACATTTCTTCTGTGTTAAATGATAGCTAAGTTTATAGTGGACTGTCAGATTTCTTTACTTAATTCAGCAACATGCAAGACATCTATCTTAACATCTGGTTTTTAATAACAGTTGACATCTGGGAGCTCTTTTTTATTCCAAGAATGGGTTAGGAACAGTAGTGATACTGGCAGTGTATACTTTCAGGCTAAAATTCCTGTCCATTTCAATCATAATTAATTACCATTCATTTTATTAGATTTTTGGATTTAATTAAGTGCCAGCAATATGTTACAGAAGCTAACTTTCAAGGTTTTGAATGGTTTTTTTTAATGTTTCTAAGATATTAATGGTTGGATTTTAAGGATAGTAAAATAAGATTTTATTTGATTTTGAAATCCTGAGTTAAATTAAAAACATTGTGCTGTGCACCTCTAAGTTCTAGCAGCTGAGTGTCACATCATTGGGCACAGTAGAACTGTATTTAGAGATAGCTGTGCACGAGCACATCTGTGTGTGTGTGTAGATAAAGAGTCATTGCAAAATTGCCATCTTAGTGTATCTGGGGAACAACATTTCAATCTCCTGGTTTAGTTCATGTTTATTTTTTAGATTTTATTAAAATTTATTTTATTCTTAAATTCAAGTTTATAGTAAATGTGAAGAAAGACTTTTTGCTTTCAACTTATCTACCGTAAATTAATCCCCTTTAAAAACAAACTAAGAATTTGTTTTGAATTTTTGTATTTGTCATTAATGTTATTTATCCCTAAAACTCAAAATGAATAAACCTAATGGTTCAAAACTGGAAAAAAGGGGAAGAACTATTTAATAGCATCCAAAAATGTGCAGTGTTTAACATGTGTTGAAAAGATAAATTTAATTGATAGCATTTTAGAAAAGTGTACTTTTACTTTGCTAATGATAAATTTTTTTGTTATTCAGCAGTTTTGTATCTTTTAACAAAATGTAAGACAATTTGATTAAATTATTTGCTTACCTAAAGTTTTGACCTTTTCATTGCTCTCAATGTTGGCTTGAATTGCGTGCAATTAAAAAATAGATAATCTTTTAATATTTAATCTTATAATCATCTTCCTACACACTGTTTTAATGGGGAGGAAAAAATTTTACATCACTGTTGTTGTTTTTTGGTTGCTATAGATGCAGATTCTTGTATATGTAATACAAGCTTGTTCATGTGTGTTCACTGGCTTTCACTAGAAAAAAAATCATGTTGTTAAAAGCCAAGAAAATTGTATTTCATATGCACCAAAGTAACTAACCTTTCTTTCTTTCTTTCTTTCTTTCATTCCAATGCCATCACCTTCTCTGTGCATCTCCTCATGTCTGGCACACAGGATGATGAGGAGGGTATATGGGCATAGCCGTTCCTATAAACCAAAGTTCCAGTTTTGTTTTGAGGGGTGAGAAACTCTCTTTTCTCTCTTTGTTATGTTGCAGTCTAATTGTTGTGTTTTCTTTTACACTGCATGGAGCTGTGTGTTGCTTGACAAGTGTGTTTGTGAATGCTGTAAGGATGTTTTCTCACATGCAGTGAAAAATGAGAAACTGTGTCTTATGGTTCAATGGTTCTGGTTTTTTCATAAATTATTGTGGCTAAAGGTGTAGGTGGGTACAGAACTTTACAAGGCATGTATTTGTATCTGTCTAAACAAATTCCTTTTTTTCAGTAGGTAAGTTCTTTAAACTTGTATTAATTTGCTGTGCCATTTCTAAAATCCCTGTAAGAGCACTGTAATATCTTTGCAGAATGTGTATGAAAGTTTGATACTTAAGAAGTTTTGCCACAGATGAAGCATGCAGTTTTACTAGAATAGAATTTATGATATGCATGGGAAAACATGAGACTACCTCTTCAGCTGAAATGTTTTAGTGAAACTTTAAAACAAGCAGCAGATATTTAGTAAGGGAAGTATAATCTCTCTGTGCAATACATGCTCTTTGCCTGAAATATTATCCTAGAATAACATCCATACAATAATTTCCTTGTGATATTCCAGAGTACAAAGTGCAGCTTGAATTGCTTGTCTCCCAAATGATGTTCAAATTGTATTATTATGGTGTGTCAGGTATTGGTTGATGCATATCCACTTGTTTGGGGCTTGCCTTTGAAGCTGTGGGTAATTTGTAGCTCAAAATCACCGTGGTCTCAACATTGCTGAAGACACCAGGCTTTGGTGGATTGCTTGTAGAAAATGTTACTCACTACTTCTTACAGGAACAATTTTATTTATTTCAATGGGACTGTTCAGAGGAGTAAAATCTACTCACATAAGCAAAGATTAATGTTTTATTAAAGCTTCCACACATTACATTGCCTTTGGCATTTTACCATTCTGCCTCTTGCACTCTGCTGATTTTCATAACAAGTAGTATGGCTGAGGGAAATCAAATCTCTCAGTCAACTGAATGTATATTAAAACACAACATTAATAAAATTAAATTGGGTGTATATCCATCTTATTTAGAAAGGCTTCTATGTATTTTTTTTGTTACTGCAGACATCTATCAAAAGCTAATTGTGAACATGAAGAAAACTAGAGAATGAACACGAGGAATATATTTTATGTTGGAGAAGAAAATAGAATAGAAACAATTTAATTTTAAATGTATTTGAGCTGAAAGAATGTGGGTTTCTAGAAAAAAATCTTCACCTTACTATTTTGTACTTTGTATATTTGTCATAATTTTTAGTTATACAGTTTAAATTATTTAAACTGTGACTGCATTTCCATTGCAACATGGAACATGTTTTTTGCCCTTTTAGAGACTCAAACCACATTTGATTTGGTTTAAGAAAACCTGTGTATAAAGAATACAATGATTTTGAAAGTTGGCTGACAAGAGACTGAGGGAATATTTATTTAGCATCTATTAGAGCACTGAAAAATAGATTATATGCTTTTGAATTGTAGTTGATTTTTCTTCAAGAGGATTTTTTTCCCCTACCAAAACCATAAGTGCCTGATATACCAAAACATTTAGCTTCTGATCTTGTTTTGTTCCAAGACTAATGGTTATGATTGATTTATGCAATCAAAGCTTTTCTGGAGGCCCTGAGGTGGGACTCTGCCTCAGTAAAGATAATGCAGGCTGGGCCTCTAATTATGTTTAAAACATAGTTAGTTTTTAAAAAAGTGCAGTACCTTTTAACTTGAGGATGAGCAAGTGCTGTAAGGTTGTAGAGAGCTGGCAAAGTGTTCAGGGAAATCTCCCTGGCCAGCCCATTTAGCAGCCAATGCAGCTGCAGTGCTCAAGTCTTGTTAGAAACAGGATCTCTTCCCCTCTCCTCACCCTTACAGAGGAAAAAAAAAAGAAAGAAAATCACGAGGTGATGATAAGTTTTAAGAATTAAGCCTATATAGCAATCTGTCATGGGTAACTGAAGCCATGTGACCCTCAGAAAATGTTTTGTGGTGCAGGTAGAACACAAGTGCTTGTTTTCCCTTTCCAGCTCCAACCACTGAAGTGCAGCAGACACTGGAAAACCAGTTCAGGCTTTGCCACAAGCTGGCCATGTGTGAGAGAGAGCTCAGCACAAAACCTGTTTGTACAGTACTTTGTTTGTACAGTACTGTAGACTGTGTTCTGTGTCAGATGTGAAGTAGATCGGATGTTTGGACAAATTTATTGTCTGTGACATCCTCAGGGTTCCCTTCACACGTGAAACAGGGAGTGACTGAAGCCTGTGCCTGGCAGCAGCTGATAGCTAATGCTTTTGGAAATAGGATCATACAGCTAGACTGCTAAATTTGGTTTTAGGAGCAGCCCATAAAGTCTGTAAATTTAAAATTTAGCCTTGGTAGACACTGTGTAGGCATTCTTCACAAGGCATCAGTGCCATTCGGTAAAAAGCTCCTTCAAAACAGAAATTGTCTGCAACGTGGATGAGTGAATATTGCTCAGGCAAATAGTCACTGTTCACTTCAAACTGTTGGATGTGTTTCATGTGCTTCAGGGAGAAGGAGGAGAAGACTGTTATCAAACAAATGTGGTGCCTAGATTGGTCTTTGCTGAGATGTGGTGAACAGTTCTCTTGCAAGATGTGCTTGCTAAAACTAGCAGTACAAAGCAGAACAGAATTTGGTCATGTTGCTATATAAGGATGTGTTTAAAGGCATTAACTATTAGCTATTGTTCTGCTTTTTTTTTCATTATTTCAAGTTAGGACTTTTGTAAATAATTTATTTTTCTTTTTGTTTGGCTTGTTTTGGAAAAAAACATGCTAGCTTTGAAATGTGCATCAGTAGCATGCAAGGCAAGGGAAAAATAAGGAGGAAGACTGTTTGCAGTGTTCATTTTAATTTTCTCATTGATTGTGTGAATACCAGCTCTATGCTTAATTAGATAAATGGGTGTTGCTACATTGACTGGAGCTGAAGGGCATTTTGGATTTGTGAATTTTTAGGCATGACTGTTGTTTTACTGTAACTTAGTTTTTACTAAACAAAAGGAGGAACCTCCCAAGCAATTGTTTGTTTTCCAAACCATAGACAGATTTGTGACTAGTCTTTATTCCTGTTCAAGTACTTTTGTTCTTAATGAAAGACATTTATAGCTTTTCTTTTTATTGGGACATTTTATATTAGTTAAAAAGTTACCTTTCTTTTATTCTTAAAGATTTCAATACTACTGCTGGTATTTTTAGATATTAATTCTCACTGCTGGAGACAGAGGGTTTTCATTACAAGTGGGGATTTGTTTAGGTGTATGGATTTGGTTATTTTTTACTGATTATATACTGGCAATATGTCAATCACTTGACATGAGAGTTAAGACTGGAAGTTGAAACCCTGGGCCTATTGGAGTTAATGAAAGCCTTGTTATTTGTATTATTTTCTTTTAGTACTGTTCAGTTTTTACTCAGAGCAGTTTCTTCCTTTTGATTGTTCTATTCATAGCACACATATACAGAGTATTCATTGCACCTGTGCATATACACAAATGTATTCTCAAAATTATTTGTATGAACTAGATGTTCTTTGACAGGCATTTATCTAATCTTAAGCATTGTATTTATGAAGCACCAAATCACCCTCATGTGTAACTGCAGAAATGAATGATATAAATTCAATAGGTTTTTTTGTCTCTTCCTTGTATTTTAGCTGTGTGAGTCAGGCCATTCTGCCTGAACTTTGGCCTCAGCTTTTTCACTGCAGGTGCAGAAGGTGTACAAAAAAGAGAAAATGTAGCTGATGAACTGAACTTTAAAGCTTTTGATGTAGTCAGTCTGATGACAAGAATCATGGGGCCTACCATCATCATCAGTCGTGCTCTTTTATAATCTTCCACAGTAAAAATAAATAACATACTAGAGCAGCTTTAAACACTTTAGAAAGTGAGAAAAGGCTGTATGTGTTTTCACAGCTTTCATCTTTGTTTTGAAATGCTATAGTTGCTGTAAAATGGAATGGTTAATTACTGATTTCATACAAGTAATAAAATCATCTGGCTGTTATTTAAAATCTGAAGCTGTTGACATCTTGAAAAAAGTAGCAAAAATCTGCTTTAAAGATATGATTTCAGTGATGAATTGCATTGTGTTGGATTTCACATCTACAAATTATCATGAAAATGTGTGAAATTACTGTTCTTTTATTGGTCTTGAAAACAGTTTCAAAGGTTGTTAGGTGAATATTAGGGTATGTGAATGTGGGACTGCCTGCAGATCATTCTGATTGGAAGGTTCTGGTTTGTTTGGAAGCAAAAGTACCTCCTGATCTAATCAAAGGTCATATGGCATAAACTTTTGTATGTAAGATTTTACAATTGAACACTAAAAGATGAAAAAAAAAATTGAGTAAACAAGATTTGTATAAATTGTTCTAGGAAGTTTATGAAAAAATACAAGAGAAAATGTTCATCAAAGGATGGAAAATTTATACCTAATTAAAATCTTCTAATATCTATTTTTAATATTCTCTTAGTTACAATACTGTAATGCCACCTTAAAAACAAGAAAAAAAGTAAGAAAACCTCCCTGTGCTGTCCTACTTAACATGAATGAAATACCAGTTGTCATTGCATTTGTCTCTTGGTTTTCTCAAGGAAGAGCTCTGCGAGGTGCTGACTGCTGTCGGAGATAGCCAGTCCCCCCAGCCACAAGGCTGGGGCCAGTTTGGAGTCACATCCACACTCTCTGTTGTGCTTTCTGCTCCCCTGGCACTGGCTCTGTATGGGAGCAGGTTTTCAGATCATACACCTTCAATAATGGAGCACGTCTTCAGGGAGTGGTGGCTGGAGCTCAGGCTGAGCTGAGGGTGGTGTAGGCGCAAAGAAACAAATGAAAGGATTTGGCTGTTCCAGCAGGAATCCTTGCAGACTCCTGTCCTTTTTCTGACAGAGTAAAGGCATTGGGCAAGGTAGGATTGTCTTGAGTATGAGCCTCAAATCAGTGGCTGAAGCATGATAATTTATAAATAATTCTACAACAGAGAGTAAAAACACAGAAAGATATGGAAAATACTGGTTTGTGTGATTTAATTAAGTTCAGTATTTGCATCTTTGGATTGTTTTGACAATATTAAGCTATTTGTATAATTTTGCTCCAGTAGTAAATACCAATGTGATGAATTCGAAATAGCTAAGAAATGCCTGTTAATATTTCTGATTTCACTATACTGTCCCACTCTAATTAGTCATCTGTTTTGGCATCAATGTTCTCATTTGTTCAAAAAAATCTCTTGGGCTAATTGCTCATTTCCAGTGGTGATGGAATGTCCCTGCATGTCAGAAATGGCAGAACCTTGCTGTTTCATTTTGTTCCTGTTTTGAGCTTTACTTTACAGACAATTAACCAGTGAAAATATATATAGATCTGTTTTCCAGAGGAGCTGTGATGATTTCACTGGTTCCCTCCTGGAGCCTTTCAGCACATCTGGCTGGCCAGGCCATGAGCTGTTGTTCAGCTTGGCTCTGAGTTCTACCAAAGCCAGCCAAGCTAGCTACACAGTTTATGTACTAGCTTTACTTTGAACCAGAACTTTTTTTACTAAAATGAGCAAGCTACTCACTTGAACAGTGTTCCTGAAGGGTTTGAAGAGGTCATAGTTCCCTAGGGGAGAGGGATGAGAAGCTGGATTCTTCCACAGCACACCTGAATGAATGAGGAGCTCTGTCCCCAGCCTAAGCCATGCAGCTGTGCCAGCTGAGGACATTATTGATTATTGCCGCCCTCCATTATCCACTTGCTGCTCTTCTTCTGCTGGGATTGTAACTCCCCAGATCCATCAGCAGAAGGAATCAATCCCTTATCAATCCCTTATCAACTTGAAGCCAGGTTAGCATCAGTAGTGGTGAGTGGCCATTCACCAGGCCAGCCTGGCTGCCCTCTCCTGGTGTGGATAAGGGAGCAGAGGAGCAGTGATAACATCCAGCTGATGCTGGGGCACAGCAGCCACTGGCACTAACATCTTCAAGTGGAAAAGCTTAGTCTGGAAGGGAATTATATCCATCAGTTAAAAACAAAAGGACCCTTCTGGAAATCACTTTATCTTCAAAGGCTATAGCACCAATTTAGGTAATCAGGTTATTAAAATAATAGAAATTTATCCAGTGCAGTTTTCTTGTTTAACTAATCAGAATCAGAAACTCTTTGTTCATTTTGCAGATAGACATATTTCTACCAGATGCAAGCATGGAGATCAGTAATAAATGATATTTTCCATGGAGCTGTAATTTTGGAGAGTAAATCTGTGTCATGTTTTAGGAAAGCAAGTTCTTCTAAATTTTTTTTGGTTGGGATTTTTTGATAGATCTTGCAACAAGCTTTTTCTGAGCCAATTATATTAATAATACGATAAATTTTGTCACACGTGGTTCTAGGACCTTGAAATTAGATGATAAATCTCAAACAAATCTGGAAGCTTATAAATGGCTACTGTTCCCAACGTGGCTGAGGCCTCAGTCTGAGTTTGCTGGGGCCATCAAAGCAGCACAGTTGCATTCTTTGTGTTGTGTCTTCCATCTGCTGCACTGGCCTGCTTGTGAACTTCTCATGAGCATTCATTTTAGCTCCAAGAATATGGTGAGGGTCGAATGTAAACGCTGAGGTAAGTTTTTAATGATTCAGGGATTCTGTTAGGATGATTTTGATTATAGCAGTTAGAGGTTTTAGGTCTGACTTTGTTTCTACAGGCCAATAGGAATTTATACCTGAGTAAGTAATAACAGATCCCAACATTCTGATTGAACTCTGTTCAAGCCTTTTGCATTGGAAGTGCTCTAAGATTGCCTTTATGCTTGTTTTTTTTTAAGTAATTGAGTATTATATCCTTACTTACATTAATTGCAGGGCAAAAAAATGATAAAGGTTTCTTACCTTCAAAATTATAAAGGTTTTTATCAAGTTTCTAAATTCCCTTGTGTGCTTTACTCTATGTTGCAGCTGTAGTTAGATTTAATGAAAGCATCCTTATTTAACTTACCCACAGTCATACTATGTTGAGATTGACAAAATTGTTGAGAAATTTATGTAGATCCTGCAGCACTCATTTGTAATATATTTATGAATGATAGGACTTTTTAAAAAAAACTTGTAAAACTGCTTGAAGTTTGCTAGCTGCTTTTCTTTGCCAGATTTCTTTACCAAACCACATTCAGCTTTTAATCCATCTATTACACAACTCATCTTCTAAGAGATCTTATTCTCCATTTGTCAATTTGCCTAATTTCTAAAGTTGGTGGCAGAAACTTTAATAAGAAACTGTTGTATTGTTAACTGTTGAAATGAGCTATTTTACTGTTTCAGTTTTGCAAATCTCTTTACCTTGAGGCTTATAATCTATTTCCATTGAGTAATTAATAGGTGGAAGCATATTTAGAACTGGAATGACTCTTCATTTTTAGGAAAATGAATAATCCTCAAAAATATCTGCTAGTAGTAGTAGTTCTTTGAATTGAACCTGTCAACCAAAAAAGCCTGCAACTGATTCCAAGTGAGAAAAGAGCTCAGAGTACTGATTCCTTTTTTTTTTTAAATTTATCTCTTTTACTTAGTAAGTTTCTAATGTTTAATTAGAAGAAGTGAAGACAACTTGTTAAAAACTGCAGTGTCTTAGGATACTTTTTCTTTTGGTTTCGTGGGGAAGAGAGGTCTTAGTATGAAAACTGCTGAATTTGCATATGAATCCTTCACAGATAGTCTTATTGCTTGAAGGAAGTTTGAAAAGTTTTATCTGGAAGTGATTCTTCAAGAGAAAAATACCCTGTCTTTCCCTCTTAAAAGCAGTGTAGCTCCAAAATATACTTTAAACAAACAGAGTGAGAAAACCTTGCCTTAGTTACAGAAAAAGGTACAGTACAGAGAAAAACCCATGAGCTCTCTGGCTATATTTGACTGCTGTTAGCACCAAGACCAAAGGAGTACTGTCAGCTGTGCTTTTACCAATGTGCTCTGTTTTTCCTTGAGGATTGATAGGTTTAAATGTACTGATTCTCTCCTTGAGTCTGTCAAACTTTGATCTGATGCTGAAGTGTTCAAAAGCTCATGCGTTGCAGGGTTTCAGCGAACTTGATCTTACAGATTTAACTTCAATATTGTTTCCATTTTGAAGTCTGTCATACGGGTGTACCACAAAGAGTGTTTGGTTTTAGCCCTGATGCCTTGAGTGGTGGTATGCAGCCAGTAACAGAATACTTGGAATAAAGAAAAATCCTGAAATTAATCCCTCCAGCTATGGGCCAGTTGAGAGCGAGAGAGACAGGATGTAAAGCAAAACCAGTATGTCTCCTTTGATCAAAGGACAGATTCCCCACCACCACCCAGCAGGTGATTAACACGTAAGTATATTCTCCCCCAACTGGGTGGAGGGACAAAGCTGAGTGTCTGCTTAGCACCCATAAAGCAAACTTCAGTTAATAACTGATGTTAGAAATATTTCAAATGCTGTCTTTGTACATTCAGTTTCATGGTTTTATGTGATCTGCTGCATGTAAGTGCAACTAAATTGTCTTAGAATAGGAACTTCTCTAAAGGAAGAATTGCTAAGCACCTTATGAAACTGCATTTTGATTTTCAGAAAAAAAAAGCTCTTTACACATGGAAGTGGTTATATATTTTTCATGTGTGTATGCTTTCTATATTTAGAAAAATTCATCAATAGTCAACTGCACCATGAATTTGGGGTATGGTGCAACAGCCCTGCAGGGTGTGGTGGTACATGGTTTTACACATAAAAGCTGCTCAGAAACAGACTTGACCAGCTGGAAGATCTGAAAGCCACAGACTGTTTTTACTTCAAAAGTAATGACAGTGGGTGTTTCAATTTTCTTTTTTTTTTTTCTGAAACTATAATACTGGGTTTAGAAATCTTTATTTTCTCATGGTTTCATCATATTTTATTTATTAAGTGCTGAATACATGTTTGGTGAAGAGGAAGAATATAGCACGTGAAGCTTCCACTGTCCTGGAGGATTTACGACACAGCAGCACATTGGTGTCAGTAAACTCTGTCATTGTCCTATGACTTTTTGAGGGCAAGATTTCACACCAGAATTGTTGGAGAGAATGTCAGCTATGCTGTTCTCATTTTTATGATTTTGATTCTCTTTGCAGTATAAATCAGAATGCAGTGACCAAAATCTAAATATAACACACCTTTGCTGTATTCTACTCCAGGTATGATATAAAAATCTGATCAATGAGTCGTTTTAATAAGTGGCTGCACTTGGATTGCCTGATGGACTATCATCTTAGGACAAAATGTATTAATAATTAATTGTAGTATAGATATTTTTTATATGAAAGAAAATCAAAGCATCTGTCTCACCAAGCAAGATCTACCACATATCATCATTCAGAGACCACTCAGCTAATTACGAAGCCCAGTATTTTTTTTTCATAGTTTTATCATGTGAGATCAAATATAGGTACACATATGATACAGACAATTTTTACTGGGATCCTGCAAACACTAATTATTTATCCTGTTGCCCAAGAACTCTTACGTTCTTTTAATGCCATGATGGAATTTTTTTGAAATGGACAGAGATCCATTGCCAGATTCTAAACCAACATGGAATATATAAATCTAAAATCAAAAGAAGACGCAAATATTAAAAAAAATCAAATGTGAATATGGTATTCTAGAAAATAATCCAAAATCTATGAAAGCTGCGCTGGTTTTTGGCTTTGTTGCAAGACTGCACTGTGGTTGGTCCAAATTGTTTGCATTGCTATTGGTATTATAATGCAACTTTAGCAAGCCTTTAGCAAGAAAAATATTGTTTATCAGCCAATCACTTTTCCTTAGATCAAAAGCAATAGCTGGAATTTAAAACCGCCAAATCTGCAGGAGAGGTGTTTGACGAAATAATCCAATTTAGTAAGATGGAAGAACATTGGTTTAAAATGTTATTTACATATTGTTTTTCTATATTCTTCCCAGAAGTGGTGGGTAGAGTGTGCAGAATTTGCAAGAACAGGTTACTCTCTTGTCAAGTATTTCCAACACTGATGGTCAGGTTCCAGCAGTGTGATTTTTAAATGCTGACAGATAAAGGTAAAAACATGTGCTGAGCATCAGAACAACTTATTCTGTGTCTTTGGGGGCTTTTTTTTAATAGTAGAAAAACTGCTTTCTTCTTCAGAGCCCAGTTTTATGTTGCTTCATGATTTTAGCTCAAGACTCCCTACTTTGTGACACACTGCTCAAAGCCATGTCACGATACAGTTGTGACAAAGCATCACCCATCTCCTGAGGCAGCCTGGCTGCCAGTCACAGGTCGGCTCTGTCCTGAATATCCCGGGGCTGAATTCTTGTTTGCATTTCCTTTACAGAGAGCCCGAGGTTGTTATTACACCTGCTGGTGTTCAGTGTCACTGACCTCTCACCTAAAGCACCATCAGGTGCTCTCTGGCATCCAGCCCATTTCAATTAGCTTCATTTGTCATGTACTCCTATCTGCCAGCAAGCAAACTGCAAAAAGAGGTCAAAGTAGGGATTTTTCAAATGTAAATGTTTCCTGCAAGCTGCTGTCGAAACTTAGACATGTCATTCAAGATGCATGTCACTGCTTGCCCACTCGCTCAGGGAACTAATTGTCTTTTACAAGAGCTTGCTTTTCTCAGTGTCTTTGCAAGTGTTGTCTGGGTTGTTGCATGCATATTCCTATTGCCAAGTATTGTTGCAGGCAATAAATAAATCACAATATTTAGAACATGTTTCACCCAGATGCTGCTTTGAAATACTGAATGAAAATGGGGAGGGGGGAAAAAGTTTTAAACCACAAACAGGAAGGATCCGAGTATCTTGTTACAACTGGTGCTTTTTTTATATGGGATGTGTTCAAATTTATTTTACAATATGATATTGAATCTGCATTTTAATTTTAAAAAATTTTGTCCCCCTTTATGGTTTGCGGTTTTTTGCTTGTTTTGGGTGTTTGATTTTTTGGCTTATTTTGCTAATTTAGCTCCTAGGGTGACCATATGAGTAACATAGTAAGATGTAGTTTCTGGTAGTAGATGATCTTTTAAAACTTAGTGGTAATTAATGTCCTGAAAAATTGTGTGGATTCTGCAAAATTATTAAATGTTTCAATGCCTATGACAAGAGTACAGCTTGTGTAAGGTGGTGGACATTAAATGAAAATTACTGCAGGAAGACACTGCTATTCCCAGGAACTGAAAGGAAGAATGATGAGGTGACAGAAATATTCTTCCTGCCTTATAGAATAATAATTTCTTTTTGGTTTTGCCATTCTTATAAAGGAACTGAAACTTCATCAAAAAACTGTACAGTTGTACTTGGATCAGATTTAGCAATTTTGGCTAAATAATATCCTGGCTTTCTTCTGCTGCTTTTTCATTCCCACTGCCAGTAGTGAGGAGGAAAGATTTGGCTTGGTGAGATGGGAGCGAGAAGGAAGAGATGGGTTGTGAAGTTGGGCATGGGCTTAGTGGGAGTGCAGATTGAGGAAAAGAGCCCTCTCCAAAGCTGTGATTGTTGTGTGTGATTAATGGCAGAGCTGCAGCCCCGGGTGTGTTTTCAGCAGGGGGAGGCAGGAAGGAGCTGGAGGACTGGGTTAGCTTTAGCATGAGGGCAGGGCGTAGTTTGTTTTGGCAGGATTGAACTTCTGAGATGGAGTGAAAAGGTGAATGGCAAAACAGGTTATTTGGGTTATGTCCAATGAGAGGGGTAGGTAAACTGTGCTAAGAGCATTAGGGGTAGAATTAGGATACAAGGGGAACAGCAAAGGACTGAGAGAAAAATAGTCATAATTTCTTTCAACTCTTCAAGCTGTTCTTTGGTGGATTTTCTCCATCATTCTTTTGAATTCCTTTTGTTTCCATTTTCTCCTATTTTCCTTTTCTTATGTTTTTTCCCTCTTGTCTTTGGCTAATCTCACTTGACAGTACAATTTATTTACTGTGGCTTTGCTACAGTTCTTAATCTGCATTCTTACCCCAGATCCAGCTTGTTTGCTCCAAATTAAAATCATGGCTACTGCAACCTTTGGTATTAGGGAAATATATGTTATTATATATTTGGTATTAGGGAAATAACTCAAGGAAATATATGTAAAATAGATCATCTACCTTTTGCTTCTGCTTCCTTATTTCATAATTTAACTTTTCAAATTTTTGTTTTAATTAATTTGGTTAGATTCCCTAAATAGTCAAATTACTGCCGTTTGTAATTTACTTTTGCAGGTATGTAGAATGAACAGCACACAGCTGAAAGCTAAAGGCAGGAAAGGAGAAGGAGGTGAGGTCTAGAACACAAAGGAGGAGGAGGAGGTTTTCCTTCTGCCTTTGATTTTGGCTGTACTGTGCTCAGGCAGCTTTTGTTTTGGTGATTACTTCAGGCTATGAATATGAAAGCCCCTTTAGAAAACTGACTTTCAGAATAGAAAACTGTTGTTTTATTCATTGCTTAAGGTAATAACTAACACATATAAACTGTCTGCTACTCTAGGTGAGTCACTCTCCACAGAAGCTTTAATACAAAATAAACTGCCTGGGATTTAGTATGGATGGAGATGTAGCATACACAACATCTTGCCAGCCCAAAGACAAATCTTCTGAAAGGCTCTTCCAGCTGAGTTAGACAATTTAGACTGTATTACTACAGTAAAGCATTTGGGCAGTAAGAAATAATTTAACTCACTGTGCCAATTATGACTATCTTCAATCACATACACAACAGAGCATATAAAAAAATAGCTGAAGATCAGGTCAAGTTTTAAGTCAAAAAACCCACAACAAACTATTGAATTAATAATATTGTAACTGATATTATTTGTTTCAGATGATTTTATTTGCTCTTGTGAGCTACCAATAACACATGAGCAGTTAGAAGTGTTCTTCTTTCATTGTGGCTTTTTGTCAATTCTTGCAAAAGCTCTACTCCCTTTAGGAAAGTTTAAAAAATTGTTCTTGTGTTCTCCACATCTAACTGAAACTATACTGTAAAAAACATCTTAACTGATTTTTCTTGTCAGATGTCTAAACTCAATAAGATAGCCAGGCTGCATTTTCGTTTTGAATTTGTTTTTTTTTAAGAATTGTCCATTAATGGATGGAGAATTCTGACATATATAATGGATTTAAAAACACACATGTACAATACAGTTAGATATAGAACATAAAATATAACATATAATGAGATTAGAGATTCACTTTTATTACTTAATGAGTTTTTTAATTAAACCCAACTTTTGAGGTTAATAATACCCTGTCTCCTATTTTCCACTTGTTAGAATAAAGTTTGAAAGGTCTTCACAGAATTTAGCATATTCTAAATAATTTTCAGGAGCTAAGAATAATCAGGAATGGTGTAGGAAGTTGTATAGAAAGTAAAGTAAATTACTTTTCCCTCAGTGTGGATGGAGCATCATTGACACTCTGCTTTTCATTTCTGAGAGCCAGGGCTTTGTCTGCTGGACTCTTCACTCTCCAGAGACAGTCAAGGGCTGCTGCTTGGCAGCCTTTCCAGTCCACTCCAAAGGCAGTTGAGCCATAGGAATCCATCTCACCGTTCTCCCTCCAAACAATGCATCCTAATTTCTGTTTGACTCTTTTCCTGTAGCACACGAAGAAGAGATTTTAGAAAGAATCTGTGAATACAGAGTGCACAGTATAAATTTACTCCTATGAAATCAGGAATGACTCAAAACTTTGGGTGTGTGGTAGAGAAAGAATTTTGGATCCTTATTGCCAATTTCCAAGGCAACTGCTGCAATGAGTCCTGAACACTTGTTCTCACTTTAGCAATTTCTGGCAGAGTTGTTATATTGTATAGGACAGCTTGTATGATATCCAAGCAGGACAAAAATTTGGAAACAATGGAAGAATTTGGCACTTACTAATCTGTAGGGTGTGCACATAGTTGAAATAACTTTACAATGTGAAATCTCTGTGCTTGGAGTCAATAATCAAAAGCTTTACAGGTTTAGCAGAAAGAATTCCATTTTAAAACAAAATTAACATGTCATAAAAAAATCTCAATGTGAAACTGGAGTGCAGTATGATGTAGTGCACCAAGGCCTCCATGTCCAAATCCTTTTTCCCCCCTTTTCTGAACAAAGGCCAGTACACACATGCAGATTGAAATAAGGAATCAAATGTATGTTAAGCATCAATACGTTTGGTGAACATAATTTTATATCTGTATTTAAAAATATTGATTTCCTTAAATTGCTATAGATGTACATTTACATTTATTATAATGCTGTTTTTACAAACTGTCATTGACCTCAGATGAAGGGATCTCATGCTTATGTAAAAACCTATATACTCTTTTAATAGCTGCTTTTTTGCCATTTGACATCTACTAAATTTCCCTTTTCTTCTGATTTTCTCAGAATTGTGCACTATTTGCATTACTGTGGTGAAAGAGCTGTATCATGGTAAAGAACATGACCAAAATGCCCATGCACCATCAAAGAATTCCCCATGCTAAAAACTGTGAGTGGGTTTGATTCACCAGATTTAAGCTGCCTTTATGTCCAGGCAGAAATCAGCTCTACCAGATTCCAGATCAGGTCTGTAGTGTTTTCCCAAGGGTTTGCCACTTAGTAAAAAGGCAGCTTGTTGAGCAGAAGTCTTAAAAGTATAAACTCAGCTATTTTGGTTTTGTGGTTAGAACAGTGCTGTTTATTGAGTTTCCAGGTAGGAATCTGGTAGGTTATCTAGCACTCAATAAATTACAATATGGCCATTGAGCTAAAAAAACCCCAAGATACCTGCAGTGTCATCACTGGAAATTAATCAACTGGTCAATCTGCTTATTTAAAACAATATTTCAAAAATTACAAGGTGCCCCCTGGCATGACTTCCTGGTTCTATAAGGATATATTTGCATTTGATTCCTATTTACAACAACTTCAAAGAAAACATTAATTGCCTGGATGTGTGTGCTATGTTTTGTTGGTTTATCTTATGTTTGCAAGCACACTATAAGCCCAAATTGTACATATATTGTACCAATTAGATTAGCAATTTCCTAATTATTTTATTTTCTGAAAGCTTGAAAATTTGACATGCACTGAAAAATAAATATATCAACATTTGAGATTGAAAGAATGCATGTCATGGCTCTTTCTTTAGTGATTAAGATACATTTTTAATGGACTATTTTATTATCCTAACATATTCAAGGAAGTCCAGATCTAAATTCCTTTGGCCAGTTGGCTTGACTCTTCTCTCAGGGACTGAGCAGTGATGCCAAATTTTTTTTTTATCCATCCTTATTTACACAGAGTGACTGGAAGCTTTCAGAGTCAATCATTCCAATCACTCATACCTGAGCCGAACCCACATGAATGCAAATCCATCTGGCATTTACCCATCCCATTAAATTTGCATTTTGAGCTGTATGGGTTGCATGTTTCTTGCAGGCGCCGTCAAATGGTGTTTATTATTTCGTGAGACCCGCTTGACCAGTAGCATCCTCTGTGAGGCAGGGAAAGAAGGAAGGGCTTGTAAAGGCCACAGTGAGGAGCAGAGCCCCAGCTCAGGTTCCCCAGGGCTCAGGCAGTGCATGTGTGTGCTGGGGAGGTGCTGCTCAATGTCCCTTTAGCTGCTGGGTGGCTGGTGAGGCAGAGCACGCCAGCCTTCCCTCCCAAAGGATCCAGTTGTTCACATTGGCAGGAAGTTTTCCTTACCAAAGTGGTTAGCAACTGGCAAGGTGAGCACATCCAGCTCTGAGGTGTTCCTCACACACATTTCTTCGTGGGAATTTCTTGTGTTAACAAAGGTACAGTATGCAGCGTGCTTAATATGCTGTTTTATTTATCAAGGCAAAGAAACAACTGTATGAGGAAGGTCAATATACAGTAAAAGTTATTTTAGGTTGAAGGTCGATATGGTGGTGCTTGTGGTTTGTTGTTTAAATCTTTAGAGATTTTATGTATTCGCAGTTATTTCCTGGAAGTTATAGGAATGATGTGAAATCCTAGAAGGATTTTCACTTTTCATTTTCCCTATCTTCCTTTGAGAGGAGAATGTTACTCAGCCTCCTAAAATTAATTCATTCCTTAGTTGTAAATTTTATAAACTTTTTGAGGACTTTTTAATTTTGCATTTATTAAGGAAGATGTGGGACTGTGTTGTAAAAAGTACACAGATCTCGTTCATATAAGAACTGAATAAAATTAGATCAATTGAAGTGTTATGTTTATGAAACTTTCACTTTCTTCTTGTCTGCACGAAATAAAAACCTACAGATGACCCTTGTTAAAGGTAGTAAGTCCAAGGAATTCCCTCCCTTCTCCAGGACATGATGTCTCAATGCACTGTCCTACCATTAAATTGATCTCTTTTCACTACTGCATTTGTTGTAGAATGTTATTTTTACTGAAGCTACTAGGGTTTAAATCTTTTCTTAAGGAGATGTTTCTCCAAATTATTCACTGAACAGTAGAATTAATCTCTACACCTATTAAAAAGTCCCCAAACTCATCAAACTGTTATCAGTCAAAACAAACAAAAAACCTCGAAATAGCAGTTTAATAGTTTATTTAAAAAATAACTTTTTGCTAATATGATTGTCAACGTTAAGACACACCATGCTTTGTCCTAAAGGTTTTTGCTGGGGCTCTGATGGATTTAGTAGTTTGTGATCATTCTGACAGGCTGGCTGCTGACAGACCATCCCTGTGGTTATCTGGAGATCAAGGTGCAGCAGCTGGAGAGCAAGGTCTTGGATCTGAGTCCTTCTGGAAAGGGGAGAACAGGGCTTTGAAAGAATGTTCCAGTTCCTCCATCCTTTCACCTCAGTCACAAGCTTTGCTGTGTGTGAAGTTTAAGGGCAGATGAGTTATTTCCACAAAGGCTCCTGTGTTAGCAGGTTTTAGGGCTGGCTCCATGTTCTGTTATCACTGTTTTCTCAGGAGGATGACAGCAGCTGTTCTTTGATTGAAACATGAAGAAAGATGTGTTGAAGTCAGATAAGCATCACTGCTAAAGCAGCTTTACCTCCCAATTTGCTGGTCTTTGTAAAATGGCTGCTAATAAGGGATGCTGAAACTGAGCTTTGTACTTGGTTTAAATTAAAATCTTGTAAGTCATGTAAACCTCAAGAAATTTTTCTTCACTTAGCTCTGCTTGAGACAAAATACACCCATGTCATTGTGAAATAAAAGGCATGGAATATGGGGACCTCATCTGACCCTTGGTAGTAATTCTATAGGATTTTTTCTTGTCATTCCTTAGGATTATGATTTGCCTTTTGGATGATTTATTGGTCTTTATTTTTATATTTGAAGTGATTTGTGGTTGGCCAGAAGTAGCCTCTTTTAACTTCATTTCCAAAGCTGCACTTGTAGGACCACATTCAGCAGCAGATTAATTCTCAAATACCTTGGTTCAGTTTTCACAGTTGCTGCCAAGGAGCCCTTCTTTCACAGACCATTTTGTACTTTGTGATACTTGTAATTAACAATTACTTACAGCAAGTTTGCCTCTGTATTCTGCACAATGGGCAGTAAGCTTTGCTGATAGGAAATACTAATGAAGATATGGAACAAGAAAATTTACAGGAAACTTTGTCTCTTAATTTTGAATGCTCTGAAGTAGAGTGGCCAATAATCTCTTGGTGATATGTCCCCAAAGTGCTCTGGCAGATACTGAGGATTTTTAGGATATAAGTAGGACTGAAGAAATGGTTAGAACTGTTTTTTTCAGATCTCATTTGATTTTTGGTTGTGTGCAATGGTGTACAGCATTCTTTTAAATATGGAGTACTGCTTTTAGTGTCTGCTTAAATCCACTGGATGTCATTTAAATTGCATTAAGAATAAATGGGTCTGGTAAGGTGTATTTCCACACAATACATTAGGTGAAAAACTAATCTCCCAGCTTTTTAATGACTTCAGAAAATATGTATCATTGCCAAATTTTCTTGCCATGGAATTGAACCAGTAAATTTTTCAATTCATCTCTAGATGAGGTTTTACTGCATTAGAAATTTTGTTTCAGCTTTAATTCAACACATGTGAAAACATTTTCAAAATAACAAAACTTAATAATCAGTTGCAGTCAAAGTTAAAAAAAAAACAACAAACTTGTTTTCAGTAGGGTTTAGTTTCTCTCCATGATGATCTGTTTCTAATCTTTGTATTGCAATTAAAATAAGAAATATATAATTTTTTGGTATTTTAAATTTGCAGTGCACTCAAGAATGTGAGTAGCCGCACAGAGTAAACAAGAAATCTGAAGCAAGCATTCTACACTAGGCTCTTCCTTCTGCTCCTTTCTGGGGCTCCCAGAGCCTGTTATCATTAAACAACTTTAAATTATGCAGAGGCTTTAAGGGGAATGAAAAGATGGAGTGAACTGGAGTCCCCATAGTGGGAAAATCCTGAGTTGTTTGGTGAAATACTGTGTGAGGTCATTACAGGAAAGCAAAGAATTTGCAATGAATTTGGATGAAATAAAAAAAAAAGCTTTATTTTAAATCCTTTACAATTTTAATGAGACTGTAGTTCATTTTTGAGAAGCACCAGTGTCACTTCCAACCAATTAGCCCCATGAAAAGCAATTAGAACAATGAGGTTTTAGACTCTTTTTTCCCTCCTACATTGTTTTTAAGGAGACTGACTCTAAAGTATTTAGGCATAGCTGCCCTCACTGTATCCATTATCACTCTTCTTTTCTCTTTTGTATTAGTGAATGTAAACCAAGACATTTTTAGCCTCCCTGGTTTTCATTCAGTTTTTCAAACAAAGTGGTAGTGACTAAACAGCTCTATCAGCCTCTCAAGGAGGCCAATTTAAGCATTGGCAACTTGCCATAAACATAAAAATACTATTTATTTATTTATTTACTAGGTGGGGGGCTAAGATGGAGCAAGTGTCCCTTTTAGTTTTCTTAAACAAAAAATTAAATTTGAATGAGTTTGAATCTTCTTCAATAATAAATAATTCTCTTTCAAATTTCAATATTAAATAATACCAATAATTACAAATATTGAAAGGAGATTGCTAGGCTGAGTACCTAAATCCATTGTATGGTGGAAAGAAGGTATCAAGTTTTTTAATTACTATTTTTCTATCCAAGTAAGTAAAAAATCCCATTACATTTTTTGCATATTTTAGTGTAAAAAGCAATTCATATTATTATTGGTAGCATTCATACCTTATTTTAAGAAATATCTGTTTGATTTTCTATTTCCGAAGCTGAGTCAGTGTTAGAATTTAAGGTTGAAATGTGATTTTGAAATTTTGTGTATGTAACTTTGCACCCAGTTTAGGCCCATGCCCCTGCTTTGCTCCTAGGTGTGACCCTGGTCTTGAAAGGCTCAGTTTTCAAGTCCTTGTTGCATTTATGGCTGGGCAGCATTTTCTGGTGGGACTTCACTTCATGGGGATAAAGTAATCCATCTCAATTTCTGAAAACAGTTTGCAAAAATTCCCACCTGATTTCTGAATGCAGCCCATCAACTGCATACTTGGATTGACACCTGGTAATCATTTTGTCATACTGTGAATTAAAAAACTGACACCTCAGTTGGTCTCTGGTTTTTATTTTCCAAACTGTAAATAATGGTGCTTTTTAAAAAGAATTATTCTCAGTAGCACTGATATCATATTCATTTGCTTTCCTTCTATTTGCTTTTTCCCTGGTCAAAAATATTTGCATCTTAAACTGTGAAAATAAAAGTCCAGGGAATCAAAAAGGCATATGTTCATTCTAGGAGGATCATCTATGATGTTCATTTTTTAGCATAATTTTTAAGCAGTATGGTGCTTCCTTTGAAACACAAATCAGGGATTTTTGATGATTTAACAAAGTGCACAGTATGGAGGAGTGACTGATAAAAAACTTAGAAGCAGATGTGTGTCAGAATACAAGAAACCTTATGTATCATGGATAAGTTATAACAGGCATCCTTAGAGGAAAGTGATACACTGTTGATTTTAGGGTTTAGAAAAAGCATCCTGCTGGATTTTATTTAGGAGTTGATACAGCTGCACAGCCTGCAGACTGTGGACTGGTCCCCATTCTGTTGGAATAAGTGAGACATCTTTAAGTATTACCTGGACCCCGCTTTCCCAGGTCGGCTCTGCCATGGGGATCTGCACTATGCCCATAGACTCAATCTTAATGAAATTGAGCTGATATTTCAGTGTATTTCTTGGAGCAAGGAAAGATGCTTACTGTGTGCTTTGTTGTGCTGCCTAAAATAATGACCAGAAAAAAATTACCTCAAGGTGGAGTGAGTGACAACAATTTGTTCTTCTAGCAAGTCACTGATTTCTGTCTTCTTACTGGAATGAAATTTATGTAATTCTCAAGGTTAGTGCTCACAAACTACGATTCCATAAGAAAAGCAGAATTTAATGAAGGATTTCAAGGATTTCATGCTTTATGGAGACAAAACTTTGTGACAAGTTGTCCTGAGATGTTTGTCAGGTTGCAAAGCTGTGCTGCTTCTGATGGCCAAACATTCAGGTGTAGGTTAATACCTTAATAAAGCAAGGTATTACCTTATGTTGCATGGGTGTGCCTTTGGCTCAGAGAGGAAGCTGGGGATGGTATTTTGTGCTGGAAGAAGGCATAGATAGTTTTGGGCGGGAAATTTTTTCTGGGGGATTTGAGCTCCATGCTTATATACCTACAGCAGCCCATGCCTTGATAGGGAATTTCCAAATTGCATTCTAGGGGACACTACTTCTGTAGTGTGCTGACTCCAAGAGTCACAGATAAAAGGAAAAGTTTGATGCTTCCTAGTGAGTCAAAAAAATGCTGCCTTTATGGGTTCAGTGATGGTAAAACAGCACCAGGATTGTGCAGTGCTGTAAAGGATGCGTGAGATGAGAGACAGCCTGGTTACTGCTGCTCTGGTCTGACCATGGAGAGTTCAAGCCAGCTCCTTTTTATGCCAATATGTTGCTTTACTCATTGTGAAATCATGATGATAACCCTGCTTCTGACAAAATAATATGTTAGGTTGTTTGCTCTCATACTGAGTATGTAACCATTTTCAGTTTTTCAGGAAGGTATTGCTCCTCAGGGTCAAATCTAACTAAGGTAGTCATTTTCTTGATATTCTGCTTCACTTAGAAGTCTCCATTGTATTTTTTGCTGGAGTCAGTATGTTTTAATATTTTTTTTCCTTACCTATTCAATCACATTGATAGTTTTATTTAACTTTTGTTGATTTTACCCAAAATGAGGTGTGGCTTGTGTCTTGGTTCATATATACTTGGTTTGAAGGGTGGGTGGATACCTGTCTGGATGACAGATGTTACAAAGATAAACTGCTGTCATGTGCCCTAATATTGTTTCTGAAGATGATTAATCAAATGATTAGCAGAACTGTCAGAATTGGCTTATATTTAGTTCCTCTAGAAAGCCTTTTTTAGCCACTGACTTGTCTTTCTTTAACTGGTAACCTCTCCTATTCCTGTGGGGAGACAAAGTAGAGATCTCTGCTTCCCAGGAGGTAATTTTTGAGGGTAGTTTTTGAGGCATAACTTCTTTACCTTTAAAGAAGAGTAATGAGAAAAATGTCAGTGCAAAGGATTTCCTAAAGTAAAATTTGATAAAAAATTATTACAGAAGAACTTATGAAATAAAATTTTTTGATACATTGACCTGTAGAAGTATTTTCTTGGAAATACTTGCTTTTTAATGATTAAAGATATGGTTGGCTATTTGGTTAGTTTGTGCTGTTTCATGTGGAACTTTAACTGGCCTGCCTTAAAATAATTCCTGATCTGAAGTTTGTCTTGGAAATATAATGTTTTCTGTATTAATGTCAATAATTAGTTGGACATATGATAAGTGTTAGTTCACAAAGGTGACTGTTGTATTTTCAGATATGTGTTTGTTAGTTTAAAAGAAAAAGTAGTCACAATTTAAAGACAATGGAGCTTTTGATGTCTTGTTTTAGTGGTTAAACCTTACATACTTGTTCTGGAGGAAGGATATGAATGGAAGTAGATTTTTAGAGACAAAACTAAACAGAAATTTGTGAGCAAAATTGGATTTTTTATTTACTTTTTACAATGCGTTTTGTTTCTGAGTTTCATACAGTCGTGAAAACGTGAAAGGTTTAACTGAGAGTCGTAGAGAAGCTTTGGAAAATGAATGAATTCCTCTTCCTTCTAATGACAGATTATAAAGGTGGTTTAATCTTACACTGTGAGTGAGTGTTCTCCTGGCAGGTTCTCATGTGGACAGATTAGGCATCCATCTGAGACACTGTTATCATATTGATTCCTTCCCTTGGAAGAATGCAGGCTTTTACTCATGGCAGAGATGATTCCAAGGGGCTTGCTGAGATTACATCTTGCATGGGAGTTTTAGCTGGGATTAGGTTACATGGGAGTGACAGTTTTGAGCAGGCATGGTTCAGGTGGTGCTGCAGGAAAGGAGGAGCTCTGCTCAAGGGGGAAAGCTGACTACACTCAGGTAGAAAGCAGCTCCAGGGAATTCCTCAGATTATGTTCTTGAACAGTGCATGTGTGCATAGAGAGTAATATCAGAAAATTGCAGCTGATTTATGTTCTCAGAGAATAGGCAGTTGTGTATAAACCACCCCCATGTCCTAGTGCTTCAAAACCAAGTGGCATCTCAGGTCACTTTTAACAGCATGTTCTTTGATGGGCAAAGGGCAAATGTTTCCTGAGCCAGACTTGATTCATGTCTGTAGTGCTGTGGCACTCACTCCTATTCAGACAGATTTCATGGATAAATCAAAATCTTATGTAAAACTCAGAAATGAATATTTTTGTATAAATTTTCCACTATATGTTAGCATAAATAGATTTTTACTTAAGATGACATTCCTGCTTGAAGCAGTGCTGACTTTGGAGTTAGATTAGGCTTGTTTGGACTGAGATATTTTACCAAGAACTCGGAGTATATGGTGAATTAAATTTATAGACACATATAGACAGGTAGTACAGAAGTGGGAATACTTTATGCATTTTTCTATCTGCCTATTCCAGCAAAGGTGAAGCAAAGTTTCAGAAGTTATAATAAAGTACCAGATGTAGCTGAAAGGTCTTTGCTGGCATCACAAGTTAAATTTAAATGAGTCTTCTCAGCAGGAGAACTTGGGGCTTGTATCAAAGAGACTTTAGTTCATCAGCAGTCAGTCAGGAACAGGGAATTTAAGAATCACTCTTACCTGTATATCTTGCATATCTACAGATCATTAAATGCCCTTTTTCTATGTGACATTGAGCTGCTGTGAAGGGAATTTTGCTCAGAACTTCCTGGTGACGCCACAAGTGCTAATACACTTTGGGATGTGAATTTATTAGAGAAGTCAGAAGAACCCCATGAATGAACCTCTTTTCTCTATTTGCAAACCCTGAATTTTGTCTTCTCTCCTTGATTTTTCCCTTTAGATTTCTAATAACACTGTACTGGCCAACTCTGTAGTACTACTTAGTGTCTGCTAAGATCTCAGATCACAGATGATAGTAACTAATTCAGTGTCATCCAGCTATAAGGCTGTTATTAGGCTGTAGCAATTTTGCAGTAATTATCAACTGGAATCTGTTACCTAAGGAAGAGCTTTACATTCCTTTATCAATAGCCTGCCTTGTCCATTTTCTTACCTTCATACCACAGAAATCAAAGGAACTTGCAAGGTTCTTTAATATTTTATAGGAGTGTAAGACATTCCAATTAATCTTAGCTTGTTATTTTATAGCCATGTGATATAAATAACCAAAAAATACCTCTAAAAAAGCGGAAATTATGCATGAGAAAGGAGAGACAGAATAGTATATGGGAAGTACAAACTGGTCTAAGTGTACTGGTGCTTCTGTGGAGGATGCTCCTGCCCTTTCCTTGACTCCTGGGTCCTTTTGCCATTATTAGTACTCATGCTCAGCCTGCAGATCTGGCTGAACATAACCCTTACCAAAAAAATTAAAAAGATTGCTGTGTTGAATCAATGAGTTTATCCAGCTCACCAGCTGCAAAAAGTACATTGAAGCCAAAAAAGGTCAATGATGAGAACTGCAGTCTGTGCATGGGAGGCTCAGGGAGAGGGGGCATAGGAAGGCAGGGTGTCCACTTGTGCAGAAGAGCAGATAAACTGAAGGCAATTATAAAACTGTGTCCACTGGCATCCAGTGAAATATTCAGAGTTACTGCATGTTGGTGCTGGTTTAGGAAGATGCTGCTAAAACAAACAAAACATAGTCCAAGGAGTTTGGATTTCTAATGTGTTCAACCAGTCAGGAGGGTTTTGTTTCCTGTAAACAGTCCACTAACATTAGGTCTTTGGATTTTACCTACATAACCCATTCTTTAAAGGTCAAATACAAATTTACCCTGTCATGTCTTTACTGATTCAGCATAACAAAAATGGCTTTTTCCCATCATTGCCAGCTGTAAATCATTCAGACTAGTCTCTCTTTGGATAGATTTCAGTTGTCATTTCTTATATATAGCACTTGAAAAATTATTTCTAACCAGAAGTTGAACTTCAGTAACAAAGTGCCTATTCATTAGACATGATATTTCCTGGATATCAGAAGGGTATCTGCAATAGCCTTTTATCAAAGAAAAGATAAGATTCCTCCTTTCCCTGTGACTGAGCCAACCCCAGCAAGGAGCAAAAAGGGGAGTTCTGTAAGAGAGTTTTGTATCCTGTTCCAGGTAGTTAAGTCAATTGCTTTTCAGTTGGCATTAATAAAACATTTCTTTCAGTGGTAGATTAATCCCTGGCAACAGATGTCTTTACGTAGAAATGCATTCAATATTTTAAAGTTTAAATGTATTAAAGATGCTTACACTTGAACTAGGATTGGATTTAAGTATCCATTATTTTAAACACAGAGGAAGTTTTTTGATTTCACAATCATAAATATGTACAGACTTTTCAGGGAAAACTGAGCAACACAATGAGTGAAGTGTCAAAGTAGAGGGAAATAGAATTAGTTCTACATAATGGGCCATTCCAATTGTAGAAAAGAGGATTTGAAACTTAAACAAGCTAAAAATATATAAATGAGTGACAGCCATTGGTCTGCTCTAATTTACATTCCAAAAGGTGACCTACAGTTTAAAGCCTTGGTCCTGCAGAACTCAATACAAACAATAGAGCTTACAGCAAACTCCCTAGCTTGCCATGACAGTCCCCTAACATGGAAGAGAAAAAGACATCTGAGATGATGAAAACTCACAAGTGCTTCATTACAACACTGAATTTTATAGGTCTTCCAAATAACAAAAAATGTTTTAGGAAAAAACGCAGTTTACACAGATTTCTTTATTTACTGATTCTTTTATCTTAATGTGACAGAATTTAGTCTGATGTTAGAGGTTTAAAAATAGTCTTGAGAATTGCAGTTAAATTGTTTTGCTTAGATGTGTGAAACCAACACTCAGCTCATGGTATTTGGCAAGTCTGTAGGCATGAATTTTGCATGAGATTATCACATGTGTTCTTACAAGAGATGACCAAATGGTTGTTGTGGTTTTCTTTTCAAGTGGTTTGATTTAGTCATTGTTTACTTACTAATGAATCTTTCCCCAGTGCTTGTATTAAATTGTATTTATGTATATTGCATGTATGAATAACTGTTTTTAGCAGGGAGTGTCTGTAAGGAATGCAACAGAGACAGAATTTTTGTAGAGGAAAAAAAAATCACAACAGAGAAGGTCAGCAGAATGCAGTGACCTCCATCCCCAGCCCAGCACTGGCAGGAGCAGGAGGAGGCAGGTTCTGTCCAGCAGGGCACAGTGGCCAGCAGGGGCAGGGGAGGGCTCACATGTGGCTCTTGTGCCTGGCTGTGGGTTGCAGTGTGTGCCCAGCCATAGCAGAGGCACTCAAAAGGCACAAAGCATCTTCTGTGCCTTCAGTCCCACCATGTATTTTCCCATTCTTTCTTTGCTGTTTGAGCTCTTTAAGGATTCTGTAAAATTTTCAAGGTAAAAATCAATCCATACCTACCTTGCAAATACTTCTTTGTGAATGGGTTGTAGTTAAGTCTGGATAGAGTCTTATCTGTGTTGACTTAAATCTCATTTTTTATCCTTAAGATGTCCCTCATGACAGTTTATATTTCTAGACACCATGTACATCCACCTCCAATCAGTGTGTAAATAACACTCTTCATTGCCTCTAAATGTAGTAACAGTGCAAGGATGTCTTAAGTAGCATAAGTGGGTTTAATCATAATATTGGGGGATAGCAGAGGAAGAACTCTCAGAAACGTGTTATAGTGCAGATGTAGGGACAGTGTTCACTTACATTTTCTTTCACATTTCTATTTGCAAAGTGCAGTCAGCACAAATTCTACTTCACTGTGGTTGGGAGATCAAAATTTAAATGCTGCTTCATTTTCTTTTTCTCCCCCTTGATTTTCCACCGTGTCTTGTAAAATATTCATCCCTACTGTAATTACACTGAAGTTTATTTCTTACACTATTTTGTTATTTGGATGAGAAAGCCTGCAAATTTGAGTTAGTCTGCTATAGCTGCTTCATCACAGAATCATAGGATGGTTTGGGTTGGAAGGAACCCTCAAAGGCCTTGTCATTCCTTGTCCCTCTGCCATGGGCAGGGATGTCATCTCCCCTCCACCTACCTCCTTCCCTTCAGTTGCATGTGCTCATTTTCCAAGCTTCTGGATTCCTCTTGGGGGGGTCATTTCAGTAAAAATATAACCTTACATATTATTTCATATTGTTTTATAGTTGTTACTTCTTATGTTTGGTTTCTTGTGCTACTCCCTAGACATTAATTCTTTTGTTACTAATATCACTTGCCTTTCATTAATTTGATTTCACCACTGACAGACAGGTAGAAAAAATAAATAAATGGAAAGGAGGATCACTTCTAGGATAGGTCAAATTTTAGGCCTCGGTCTTAAAAAAAAACAAACCCACAACAAAACAACAAAACCACCTCCCTATAATTCTGTGAAGACATTACAGTCTAACAAGTTAACAGTGTAAATGTTTATTTAACAAATAGTTTTTTAAAAACTTGTCACTGACCCAGTATGATAAATAACCAAGGCTGGATTAATTTAAAAACTGGATCCAGCCATAAGCCACAGGTCATAAGAAGTTTATGTGAAGAATGCAAAGCCGTAGTCTCAGGCACTTGCACTGTGGAGCTTACAAGCTGCAGGATCTTGCTCTTACAAAGTTTTGACTGGATTTTGTTATATACACAACTGGGGAGTGCTCCAGAAGCATTAACATCAGCACTTTAGTTGGGATTGTGTTGCATGTGCCAAAATGTCTTCCTGTTTCCAACATTTTTAATTTTAGTTTGGCAGTGGGAAGACATACAGGGCCCATGGTATCGCTGTCACTGGCCAGAGGAGATGAAATCAGGAGAAAGAAGTGGTTAGCCTTCCACTAATGTTTGAATTAAAACTGGTCTGATTAAGTTAAGTTTAAAATGACTGTTCTAAACCAAGAACTTGTTCTGTAGTACAGGGTGAGTCTGTGTCTGCTGGGAACGTCCCTGGAATGTGCCTTGGAAGGAATGGAATGAAATGTTCTCTGTCTCCTGGAGGGCTGCTGAAATGGGCCCTATCTTGGACCACTTAGACCAGTGAGCTTTAGAAAACCTGCCTGCAGTTGTTCTTTAAAGACAAAGTGCACTGGGTTTGTGTATCTCAATCCAAGTTCACGAGCACAAAATCTCTACTGAGAAGTCCCTCGTCTGCTCTGACTCCCAGCCATGATAGGTTGTGCAGTGTGTGGGTGAATAAGGCAGATCCATTCTGTGCACAAATAGGGTGATGTGTGCTCTTCAATGCAAACATGCAGTTGCATTCTAAAGGGAATGCAAACTTTATTTTTTTCTGTGATAATGCCTACTAAGTCCTTACATATTATATATTGTTTTTCTCACAGTCGTGCTTGATGGGGAATTTGGAAGTCAGGATGCTAGGAAAATTAATTCTTTCAAATCCTCTCTTAAAGAGCAAATTGAAGAAGACTATCTGCCCCTTTTCCCTCCACTCCCAAAAGCAATTTATTTATGGGAAAACAAACACGTTACTGTTCCACTGTGGACTGTATCACCACTTGATGTTTTATGTGCCTCAATTGTTGTGTTTTCAGATTGCAAGCCCCAAGGGGCAGGGACCATGTCTTCTTTTGTTTGCACAGCCCTGAGCCTACTGTCAGCACTCCATAAATAAGAAGTAATTATAGTGTAATGCACCCATGTATTTTGAAAGCTTGGATCTGCTCCTGTTGAAATCCAAGGAAATTTTTCCCCTCTTACTTCAGGGACAAAGGATAACATACTGTATTAACTAGAGGATTTTTTTTTTTACATTGAGGGAGAGTGTTTATGTGAGGAAAATAGACTCAAAAACTATAATGCATCCTTTTGATTATGTTAAATGCATATATAGGAGCTGTTGTGAATTACAAATACTGTTTCAAAAGATGATAACCAGTTTTCCAGTGCTAACGACTTAGCTTATTAATGCGACAGTAAAATAAGAAATGGAACTGCTCCCAACTATGGAAAATTGTAATTAGAATGGAAAATTCCATCATTCTACTCAGTAGACACAAAAGTTTTTCTGAGTGCAAGGAGTGCAGAGAATACTAGAACAAGAATGAGAAACCTGTTTTGAGCTACCATGTAATCTGAAAGGCACACCATTTTTTTTAATATATGTGAAACATACTTTAATGCTGAGACCTTGTGTGTTAAGGTTCTGCCTGAAGTGAAGTTTTACGGCCAATTTATAAGGTCTTGCAAACAGGAGTTTACAGTGGAAACAGTGACTCTTACCTTAATTGTAGCAACGTCAATAGCATTGCTGTAATGAGCATCTGGCTGCATTCCATCTGTTGACCACACCAATGGGTTTTGTGCATCATAAAAGAAGTGTTTCCCCTCCATATTTGATTTTCCACATGTCAATCCCTCCTACATGCCCCAGTCCTCTCAGTTTATTGGGATCCCAGCACGTGAGCCATGTGAGTGGGAGATGGGGGTTTCTCCCACGACAGACACAGCCCAGCCCAGCAGGCTCTTGCTTTTTCAGCTGCCTGAGCTGCCCCTGTCACTTCCCCACTGCCATCAATGTCCCACTGCATGAACTTGGCTGTCAGTTTCCTGCAGCACATCAGGTTATGGGTTTGGAGAGGAGAAGCAGCACCGTGCAGTAAATGCTTGAGCCCTTGCAGCCGGAGAGCATGAGACAAGGTCAAAAGAATGAATTTCATGTTTAGCACATAAGACTTGGCAGAGACTGTTACTGGGATGTGCTTGGAGGCTGCTTACATGTGCATTTGTCCAAGCTGTGTTTTTAAAAATGTTACAAAAATCAAACTGTGTAATTTTAAATTGATACTTTTAAGTCACCTCATTACTTCTTTAATCAAAATAATAATTGAATACATGTCCCTACTAAATTAGGTAACTAATTTGGAATAAAATATATTTCATATGAAATACAATTAAGATATTTTTGTATGAAAGTCCAGATGTGCATGTAAGGTTTCACAGCAGTACAAGCAGCTGCTTTTCTTCTTCAAAGGTATTTTCTCCTGTTACTACAACTTTAAGAGGTGATCTCTTCCGATATCAATGGCTCTTCCATCTCCCTCAAAGTGAGATGCTATGAATATCCAATCTGTTTAATGCAATGACTCACTTTTAGCTTATTCATGTTTGGGGCCTGATGCACTCTAGTCTGGGAACAGAGACAGTTTATAGTGACCTGCCTCTCTTACAGACCCATATCTGTATTCTAATATACACAACTTGGCTTCCTGAGTGCAGGAGAAAGAAAGTAGAAGTGCTGTATGTGTTTGGTGTCCTCTCCTGGTTTTGTCAGCATTTATTCCCCATAGTTTAGCAGATTACACCATCATTTTCTCTCTCATATTTCTTCAAGGTGAGGGGAAGCTCTGTACAAATCTGAAAACTCACCACCATGTCTCCCTTTAAATCCCTAATAATTATCCTTAAAGGCTATTCGCTTCTGTCTGACTAAAGAGAGTCAAGTGATGAGCAAAGCTGATAAATATTCAGATCAGGGCTGTATCTCCTATTTATATCACCTTTTTTGTTTCTTTGTAATTTTATCTGAAGTTGTAAAAATGCGGACAAAAGGGGCTGAAGTCCTTGAATGGATAATAGGTACAATTGTAATGGAAATTACTAATTCTGAATGTTATGATCTGTGGGATTTTGAATTTTCACTTTCAGTAAATCAAAGGGCATCACAAATCAGGAGATGTGCACTCAGGGAAGTTTATTGAAAGTAATTCTATAAAATAGCAGTTCTTGCCCATTGTTGTGCAGATCCTTTTGTGGGGGGGAGAGAGGGTAGGGGAAATTTTACCCCACAATATCTTAGGACTGTGACAGTCTTTGGAGAGCTGGGAAAGCTAATCCTCACCCTTAGAACCATTGCATTCTCCTGCTCTGAAGCAGATGATTTCCCACCTTCCTTAAAACGTTTTAATTATGACTTCTGGCTGCATGAGGCAAATAGAAGCTTCATCTGAATATCCCTTCCAGAAGCCATGATTACCCAATAGACTTCACCTTTTTTGTTTTCTTGATTTTTTTGTATGCATGTGTAGAAATAGTAGTATTTCTAAAAGTGTAATTTGCTAGGAGTCACTTAGTTTTGCTGTTTAGGCCTTTTGTCTCTGAGGGATAGTTTTTTCACTTGTTCATTGTAGTTTGTATATTGTAGGCACCCTAAATGTTTGCTCACAACAAAAGATAAGTCAGTTCTTATCTAATAAACCATAGAAGGACTACTAATTTTTGAAATGTCAGAGGAATACTATAATCATAGCTGTCCTTTTTACAGGTAGGTGAATAATTCCTCTCAGTGCAAAACATGGACTCAGGAAAGGGCTTTTGAAACAAGAGGCTGAGCTTGGTCAGTTGAGATTCCCAATTTAATGAGGCCTTGGCTTTGCTGTGTGCCCTGTAGGTAAATCCTGTGCAGTCCTAGCAGAGCTGTAAATGTGTAGATTAGATTATGTTGCTTAGTCCTGGATCATTTTGTGCCTCCTCTAAGTGATGTCTCCCACATCACTTAGGAGTGAATTTAGGAGTGAATTTAGAATTAAAAAGTGGAATTGATTTTTTTTTTCCAATTTGTATATGCCTGCCTCACAACTGCTGACAATAACACTGAAAATACAGAGGACTAACCAAGCAAGTACAAGGCCTTGGGAAAGTTAGTTCATGAAAGGGTTCCACAGATCTTGGCTGATGATTTTCTTTGTAAACCAATCTGTGATTGTTGCTTTTGTTTTCACCCTATATTTAGAAGTAATAATAAAAAAGATATTCCAGTGATCAAAAGCAGAATAAGAAAAGAGGGCATATATCTAATGTGCATCATATTGACTTTAAAGATGCTTCATGTGTTTAGAGAGAATTAAAAAAACATGGTATTGCTGTGTATAGTGGCTTTCATTTCCCCTGTTCTAAGCACTTCCATGGTATCCTATCTGTCATATTTGTGTTCTTACATACCTCAGTCAAGTATTGTTGTTTGCTGCCTGAAGGTCTCAGACACACCAGTTCAAAGTTGGCTTATTTATTTATTTATTTGCTTATTTTCCTTGATGTGTTCAGAGTAGATAAGTATCCAAAGAATCAAAGACTTGGATGCTTATTTTCATAGCCAATGGTTTTGGAATCTTTGAGGATATATCTCTTGGAACAACAATAAAGAAATTTAATTTTATTGGAGCCAAAACATTTTTCAAATGTTGGTAATTAAACTGAGTCCACAAAAAGGCTGGGATATTAATAACAAGGGTGGATATTTCAATATTAGGAGAGATGGCAGATTGCAAGATTCATGTTTAGGTATGTGGTTCAAAACTACCATAGTTATACCTTTAACCTACAAACTGTCATATTTTAAATTATAAGCCCTACATAACCAGGGCATGCCAGTGGCCTTTTTGTTCTTTGCTGCACTATAACAGAGGAAGCTACAGGGGCAGGAGGGGGCAGGGGGCTTTTTCCAGTGATATTTGGCAAAGTGAGAGCAGGAACAGAGAATGTGGAAATCAGAAATACACTCACGCAGGAAGCAGAATTTAAAGGAGTCTGATGAGTGAAGGAAGAGTAGAAATCAGACAAAACTATCAGTCATGTCTGTAGAAGAAAATAGGGGATGAAATGCTCAGAAGCACTGTCATGACATTCATGGACTGAAAATTTAGATTGCCACTTAGGATGACTGGAAAACTGCAGTGGAGCTGATTGCAGCATGTATTTCACACACACACAAAATTATTGCGGCAGATAAGAGAGAAATCTGCAACAGGAAAGAATCGAGCATCAAACAATTGTAGTGGATTCTGAAACTTTCACTTAAGATACACTGTTCCAGCTAAAAATTCTGTGTCTGTTGAAGGAATCACTGGAAGACATGTGATGCATGATGACATGGAGGTTCTTTATCGGTGCTTTTCTCATGGCTTTAGCCATGAGGGTAATTACACAGAGGCACAGGACCTGGAGAAGTGTTAATTTTGCTATAAGAACAGTGGATTGAGCTTGCTCGCCACCCACGCACTGCTGTCCTCCAGGATCAAGACTTTCCTCTGGAAGCTCATGCACAAACACATACTCAATACTTAGTTTTTATATGCCTGTTCATAGTTTTTAATACCCAGTATAAGGGAGATGTGATCAATTCTACACTTGTGGTTAGTTCTAATTTCAGTTAGAATCAGCAGGTGATATGAAAATGTTCATAACACCATGTTTAGTTGACTGATGCAGTCCCTTTTTCATCTTAAAAATTATAAACCTGAGAGCAAAACAAACTCTGTGTGTGTGAAACAGGAGCAAGAGCAGAGGAGTGAGGAGGAAACTGCATTGCCCAGCTGCAGCTTTGCAGTGGGAGGTGGAGAAGGTCTGGCCTCGTGCCTCCCAAAGGAGAAGGAGCAGTGGTGGAAGGCCCCATTCTGATCTGATCTCAGCTCCTTGGTGTGTAGGATAAGGGACCTGCACAGGCATGACTGTGAAGAAGGTGACTGAAGTGCAGCCTTCTCTTCTCCAGGTAGACCTCTGCACTAGTTTGGGAGCATAACTTCTATCCCAGAATTAAAAAATAGTTGAATGCATTCCTAGTCAGTAGGAGATCAGTTTGTGGAATGAAGGGGCTTTGGTGGTGTAATATTTCAGCTGGTCCCCACCAGAGCTGAGGAGGTAATTATCACTGTTACTGTTTGCCAGGGTGACAACAGAGGGGGTCCAAAATGCTTTTTCTGTCTGATAATGTGCTTAACTAGCTTTCAATGAAGTTGCACATCATGGTTCATCGCCCTTGAATTTTTTTGAGGACCCTAAGTTACTGGTTTAGTGACTAGCAGCAATGTATCAGTGCAGATCAGCAGCAGATAATTTAGTCTGATCTTGTTTGATTTTATGGGTCTCCTAAAAACTTTGTTTCCACATACCAACAGCTTAACAGACAGACATATGATTTCAAGCTGCTAAACTTCAAGGCTTGTTGTAGATGGGGCAAGAATGCATGGTGGAAGAAAAAAAAAGGTGGAATTAATGCTGGGAAAGAATTATCTGGCTTATACTCTGGTGCCTTTCATTTTCAGACACACTGAATATTATACATTTCTGCATCTGTTTGTGGTACAAAAAAACCAGAAATGAGATGACTAAATTTTAATAAATAAAAATGTTTTCATGTGTATGTGGTTCTCCAAGGTCCTCTAAAAAGAAAAGAGAAAGTTCTTTACAATCTAAATATAACTCAATATCTACAGTGATTCTCAAAGTTGTTACTATTTAAAAGTAACCTTTTTAGAAATAAGGACATATCTTTCAAATACTTAATAAATACAGAATATCAGTGGACTTAGCTGGGCTTTCAGACTCTGTTGATCTCAAGGTGTAACCAAATGGGTTAAAATGTAGCTTGGACTTTTTACCTTGGAAGTGAGAAAACCCAAGGCTTTTGTGGTTTTGCTTCATTCATAGAGTTAGAAAAACTCTTGTGCCTAAGCAATTTACAAAAAATGGAGTCCAAGGAAGATGAAATATATTTGTATTTTTGTGAGTTGTCTTTGTCCTAAGAGATTAGATTATACTCTTATTGAGTTCAACAGACATTGTGCGCAACCATTTTTTTGTTAGCAAATAAACCTGATTTTTAAATATCTTGTATTTTAATCTTAAAATCACATGTTGAAAAATGACAACTATTTATATTTCAAATGTCTCTAATTCCTGCCACTTCTTCTACTTAGTTGTTTTTCTCTTATAGTAAGAATTCACATTCAATATAGTAAATAATAGCATTACTTTAATTTTAGGCAGGATTAATTTGAATCAAATTTAATGGTGGGGGTGTGTGTAGAAGGAGCCAAACTACTGTAACAGAGATCTGTCTGGTATTAACTAGGGATTGCAGGGTCTCACTTTTATGTGCCTAAGAGCCTGATGTATTTATGGAGTGTAGGATAGTGGGTCGTTTCCTTCGAGTTTTTTTACAGTTTGACAAGGTATTACTGGTAGGAGCAGGTATTTCCTAGATGCAGAGTAGGAAATGCTGCTAATACAGTTAATAACCCACCTAACAGAGGGAAAAAAATGAAAAGGAAATGCTTTAAGGGCCCTCGTGGTCCACTGTAGTATTAAACACATGGCAGCCCATGGCCTCCAAATAAAATGTTACAATTTGGGTGTGATGTCACTGGTCAATTATTTGAGTGTGGCAGTGATAGTGATAGCACACCTATGAAAACTGGAATTCCTCCAGCTGGCTTTGAGGGTGTCATGTCCAATCCATCAGTGTCAGCTGAGAGTCAACCATTACCTTTTCCATCAAACCATAAAAGCAAGTTTTACCTTCTCTGCTAAGTGTGAGGGTGTTGTTCAAGCAGCCCATTCTTTTTAAGTGTTATGGGGATAGTTTATGCATTATGTTCCTCTGTGAGGACTTTGATTGCTTCTTCAATCAGAATCAGTATCTGGTGTTAATTGCTGCTATTAATTTGTTCTCTTTTCAATAAATTTAAACTTCATATAATAAATTGTAAGGAAGAGCAATTATATTTCAATTTTTAAAGTGAATTATGAAGACCTGTACATAAGTTATCTGGTATTTATTTATTGATTTATTTGTATTGTCCTGGTCTGTGACAAATTGTGTCCCTAATTTCACCATGGACACTAATCTAGTAGAAGATATTAGAAGAAAAAACATTGTTATGATAGATTTAGATGTATTTAATGAGCTGCCAATACTGTAGCTTGAAGGTGCTATTTTTGTTTTTCTTTTACTGAATAGAAGGATGCAATAATTTTTTATTTCTATCATTATTAAGAAGAAGAATATCAAAATTGTATAAATACATGGCAATTTAAATCAATATGTGAAAAATATATAAAAACCCTAATAATCAATACAATTTGTTAATAGGAATTTTAACTATATTTATTGTTCTGCTGAGTTTTAGAAGAGTTTTTCTGCTACTTTGACATCATTACTAAACAAGATTTTCCACATCTTTTTTATTTTATAATTGCAGCACTTCAGAATTTCCTTTCTGACAGCAGAAAGAAAGAAATTAAATAAGTCATTACAGTAAAGCAGTAGTACGAAGTTTATTTGTCTGCATTATATATTCCCAGTTTACAGTCCTGCCTAGTTATCCTTTCTTCTTTTAAAGGTTGTCTGACCTTTCCCATAAAGAAATCCTTTCTTTTAGCTGATAATTTTATAAAATTACTTGGGACACTTGCCAAGTGAGGTATCTGTCTGAAGAGTTTATGCTCTACACAAATGGTTCCAGGTGCTGAACTGGAAAGTCTCAGCTATTTCCAACACAGAGAATAAAGGAAAAAAAACCCAAAAAACAAAAAAGACCCCAACAGACTTGTAAATAATGCTTGTTTTAAAGGATTTATTGATCCAGTTGCTTCAACACCTGCCCTGAGTGTTAGCACTTGCATGGTATTAATTTCATGGATATATTTTCTGTTGTCCAAGAAAATGTTTGTTAAATTTGATTACTAGAGAAGAATTGGGCTTTCTGTGAGATTCTTAGGGAATTCATCTGCATATGAAAGAAAGGATAATTCAGCTTTGAGGTGAGCTAGAGCTGAGGTACCTGTGCAAACAGGTGGGAATAATGGTTGGGCCTTCAGGAGACAAGGAGGAAGCTGCTAAACTTTGCAGGAGAGGGTGGGGAGATGGAATTGGAGGAAAAAAATGATTGAAGATGGAGGGAACATTGGAACTGACAGAGCAAAATCCCTAATGGTAGAAACTGAAGGGTCTGGAGAGATGAGGACAAGTGCAAGTGGACCAAAGAGTGGACATTGTGAGTCAGATAAATGGATGCAATAATGTCACAGTAAGGATGCCCTAGAAAAGCCTGAATGAATAAATTTATGTGTTTGACATTTGTTTCTGAGCAACATTCAGTTAACCACTTTGAAGAAACCATGGATCAAACATCTTGGCTAGTTGGCCATAGGCCTGATGTTTCTTCTGTGTACTGATTGAGGCAGGAGTCCTGGGGAAAAACAAAATATGCAGAATTAATGGCTGTATCATAACTAATATCTAATAAGGTTCAAAATTCAAACTGAAGAGATTATCTCAGTTCTGGAAATTTTTTACATTTTGCTTGTTCCAAGTCATAAGCTGATAATGCAGTTATACCATAGCAGTTTTTCTTGTGTGGGGAGAACATATGAAGTAGATTGTATGCAAGATGGAAAAATGTGATGATTGCCTAGGCTTTAATTGTATTATGCAGTTAACATTAGGTAGGTAGTAGAAAGGAAGATCAACTTTTCAACATCTTTTTAATTGTTAAAATATTTACTTGTTCATCCCTGCAAGAGGTTAAATATACAACAAGAGATCTGCTAATTAACAAAAGCTGTAATGTGTTTCATCTTCAGTATGTATCTCTGTATCAGTCAGCTTCTAATATTTTTAATAATTATTTAGTAATCAGTTGCACTGTTCTGCTAAGACAGTTTCCTTCAGTGAGCTGCATGGCCTGACAGCTTTTTCTACAGAACCTAAATGTGTCAACATTGGCAAACTGTTCTGTCACTTTTTTTTTTAAATCTACAGCATAAAATCTTGAACTCAGAAAAGCAAAGTAAATAAAACAAATAGGCTAAAAGAGACAGCTGTGTGCTTTTGTGAAGAGAAACAGTAACAGGGGATAAATCAGAAAGCTGAGGATGACGTGCTGCAAATAAACCTTAGTGCATATGACAGTTCTCTGTTTAGGATTTTCTCATAAAGGTTCAAGGTATAAAAACTTAAAGATGGAATAGAGTACTGCCAGAATATCTGACTTTTCCTGTAGACAACTTTTTGAGGCGATGGAAGTATTTAGTTTATCTAAATATGTAGAATTTATTGTCCAAGAAGACAAGGTCCATGCATGAGCAATGTTTACAAAACAGTGGATGTCAGACTCCACAATGGGGTTTTTATTTGACAGAATCTGGTCAGTAAGGTGGTGCATAGAGTAAACATGATGGAATGGAAGGGAATTCAAGAATCCTTTTTGTGAGTCTGGTGCAGAAGTCTGAAATCTGTAGTAACCAGGAACCACAGCTTCTCTTCTGGAAAGTTAGAGAGTATCTGGTTATTCAGAAAACTGATGCCAAGGTGCTTGCACTTGCTTTGGGAAATCTGTGTATTCCCAGAAATATTAATTTCATGTCATCAGTGCAGTGTCGTGCACTAAAAGAGGTATAAAGTGTAATACACTGCAAGCTATTTCATAAATCTGCAAGTTATGTTTGTAGGGTTGTTTTTGTGGTTTATTGTTTTTGTTTTTTTTCTGAATAAGGAGATGAGCATTTATCCTTATGTAAGAAACCAAAGGTTTATCTTAAGCAGGAGCTATAATTCTGGAGTTAAAATCAGGAAATGTGTCTCTCTGAATTTCAGCAGAGGTTGAGAAAACCTTCAGCAATGTTTTCCTTTTCCCATTACTGTTGTCACAGGCTGTGTAGGACCTGTTTTAAAGCTAAGTACATCTGTCTAAATCTTCTATTGTTAAAGCCTGCAGTTCTTCTTGCCATATGATTATTTTCAAACTTCTCTGCACAGATTAGATGCTGCTTAAACACTGTGTGCAGCACCAACTGGAAATGTTATTAAGTACAGTCAGTAAGGGGGAAAAACATCAGTGATGGTGACTTTGAATTCAGTTGAAATAATTAATTACTGATTTTTTAAACTGGATTTTAAAAAAAAATCTATGCTTCCAAGGGTTTTTTTTCTATTAATTTTGTAAGTATTTATGAGGAGTTAAACATAAAGATATGTTTAAATAAGGCTTTTAGTCCAGGAATAGAAGAAGTAATGCCACCTAAAAAAGCTTCAAAGTCAGTCTGTCAGGTTCTTTATGGCAATGAAGCTCTCACATTATCTTTTTAATGTTGAAATCAGTTCAAGTCAGTGAAATTTCTTTAATGAACTTTGGGGCACATCTTCAAAGAAACCTGCAATTGAGCCTGTGGAAAGGCCAATGCCTTTGAACTGTGGAAAAGAAGTTTATCCTAGATTAGCTTGATCTTTTAGTTTACTCTGCCTTCTAATCTAGTAAGAAAGATCTAAGCTTTAAGAATACCCCTGAACTGCAGTGACAACCTAAAAGCAGTGTATTGTTAGGGAGAAATTCATTGCTTCCCTTAGGTATTGGCATTTTAAATTTGTAAGGATAGCAAAGTTGTTTATTTTGTACTGTGAACATGACCACTCTGGGTCTCCCTGAGCACTACATTTTCTTTATTTGTTAGGAGATATTTCTTTGTTTCTTTGTTTTATTTCTTTCACTTGTTACTACTTTATGAATTAAAAATTTAACTTCATTTTTGTTTTCATTCTCCCTCTAACATTTCAGTGTACTTCCATCCAGTTCAGTCTTTCATCACTCAAATGTGGAACAATGTACCTTCAAATTTGAAAGAAATAACAAAATCTGGAACAAATTACAAAGTGATGGAGAAGGGAAATGCAGAGCTGTATGGAAATAAGTGCATTAATGCATAAGCTCTGATGCACATGAGTCTGTTTTGAAGGACACTTCATTTTAGTTTGAACTTCTGCTTTTAAATTTTACTGTAATCTGATACAACATTTGCTTGGGTGAGTTCTTGAGGAACTTTCAGTGTTAACAGTATTCTTTTGGATAGAAATTCCATTGGATTTTGGATTTTGTACTCTTTTCAGGTTACAATAAGAAAAACATGGAAGAGATTTTTAATAGAGAAAACCAACACTCGGTGGTTTGCAGCTGGCAATCACAATGCCTCTGCTGCTGCTTTTACTTTATTAAGTGGAACAGGTCAATTCACTATCAGAGCTGACTGTGTTCCATCTCTGGTAAAAGTCAAAACACAGGTCTAGCAAAAAATTAAATGACCACTAGTTTCTTCTTTTCTATCTTTCTGTGAAATGTCTTTTTAGCAACTGTCTCATTTTGTGGAATCAAGGGGCACAAGGATGGTCATCACTCAGCTGGCAAAGGAAAATGCACCTTTTGTCTATAGCACTGATTTCCATAAGTGATGTTATTCAATGTCTACTTTTAATTATGGGTTAATAAGCACTTACACCATGAAGAAATGCAGAAAGGCAGAGTTAGGTAGAAAATCTTGTTCAGATGTAACAAATCATATTTATAAAACTGGATTTTTGAAAAGGAAAGTATTGAAGGGAATAATATAAAATGTATTTGAGGGAACAGGGAAGAATTGAAAATTATATGTTTATCCAGCTTATAAATTATGCTATATTTTCCTGTATTTTATTTTTTAAAGTTAATTCCTTGACCTTTTAAGGACAATGGGATTTTCACCACTGGCTTGATTGGTACTATTTCACCCTTCATCTGTGAGAAGCAGTTTCTGCTTTTTATTACTATTTCAAAATGGTGTCCTTCCTTTTCTCCTCTCACTCCAGTTTCCTAAGGATTTATAATCTTTTGCATCAAAAGGAAATGTTTTTGCTGGTACACACTGTATAGTTGAAATCAAGAACCAGGCAAAAAGCTGGCTGACCTAATGGGCTGATTCCAGCAGAGCAGACGTTTTGAATCTGGACTTCTTAGTTATTGAGGGTACAGGATTTTGAATGCTTTTATCCTTTTATTGGTGAATGCACTAAAGTGCATGCAGACAGAGAATGTTAAAGTGGCAGTCAGATAAACTTGTTAAAGCAGTGGGAGTTTTTCCTTTCTTTCTACGTGACTTTATCATCACAGTGGAGTTAAAAGGCAATTAGCCCTTCAGCTCTTTTCTGGCCACTTTATTGGCATTTTACACACAACTCTTGAATAGACAGTGCCATATTAAAAATTCCAGTGAAGCTGGCCTGGGGATAACAGACTCTAAATTTCTGGTTAATGTAGGTTTCCTTGAGAGGAACTATTGCCAAAAAGCTTGGGTGAAATTATCTAAAAACAGTACCTATGCTGCTTGTACTCATAGTTGATGGAAAATTGTAGTAGTCTTGCTACATGCTGTGTTACATTTCCAGGGAAATATTTTTATAAAGAGTGTTTGATGAAAAGGTTTATTCCTTAGTAATAACTGGCTACCCACTGTGTTACTTTAGGCAATGAACATGGTGAGTAGAATAAGACATTTTCATCATCCCAACAACAATCGTTCTTGCTTTGCATTTCTGTAATTTTTGTCTGAGGTCATTAAAACACTTCACAAACATGGATTACTTATTTCTTCCAGTATATGAGAAGGTGGGAAATAGATTATTATGTCAAAGTTTTGACCAAATGTAGTCCAAAGTTGTTTTGGTTTCGTTTTTTGTTTTGTTTTTTTCTGTTTGGATTTTTCTTTGTTGTTATTTTGGAGGGGGGTTGGTTGGTTTAGAATTGTAAGTAAACATTGGGGATTTTTTTCTCATTTCAGGGTCAATAGAAAATCAAACATGTCTTTTGCAGTTCTTGCACCCCAAAGTATTAAGAACCAAAACCTGACTGTAATATTGTTCATGACTGAGGAGAATGAAGTACAAACACAAGACATATAAGCTCACTACTGGAGAGTAAATTGGATTTTTCATAGCATTTCAGTTTTAATCTCATCTTGCCAAAGAAAATAGAAAGTTTTTGATAGACGTGACTGAGACTATTATTGCACCTTAATGATGCATTCATTGCTTCTATGAATAAATTTATTTAGTTAAATTTTGTAGCTGATTTTAATTTACTGATGTTAGATCATGAGAAATCCATTGATTGAGAGCCAGAGGGTAAAAGCAAATTTTAACCTGACCAAATGCATTGCTCCAATCTGCACTGGGGAATCAGCAAAAAGGCTCCTTAGAAGTCCAGCTGTTTTGTGGGTCAGATCTCTTTCAAAGTAGGAAAGGAAAACTGGTAGATTTAAAGAATCAGAATTGCTGTTTTCACTATATTTTGGTTTGCATGGCAGCTCCAGAGGGCACTCAGATTTTGTTCAGAGAGCAAGTGATGGATTTATGCTGCTGTGTGCCTTAACAATAAACAAAGCAATTTAAAATGCCTTCATTTGCTCAGGTCTATATAAGTTAGAATTTCTTTCAGTGCACAACACTGATTTAAGGTGCTCCCCAATAGCAGGAGGTCTATTTTAAATGGTGTGTACATGTATTTCAACTCTGTTAAAAACTCAAGCTTTGCTTCTGATACTCACAAGCCATCATGAAAGTTGTCTGTAACTTTCATCTTTTAATGTAGCAAAAACATATTGGAAGACAATGGTTTAATTAAATGGATATTCATGTGTAAATTGAAAACCTGGAAGTTGGCAAGTGCCAGATTTAAAGTAGCTCATATAATTATTTTTTTAGGTGTCCTTTTGGTTACATGTTGCAGCACTTTTCAGTTGCTCAGCCATTTACTGCCTTTTCTGTAGCACTCACTGCTGGTCCATGCTTGCTCCCCATTGCTGGCTCCATTCTTGAGCTGCATTTTCACTGGGACAGTAAATGTGGGACAGACAAGCAGTTATGGTATTGGGCAACTTAGCCCTACCCATGCTCTTTCTTCAGATTCCTTATGTGCTAAAAAATTGTGTAGACCAAAAAATGGGTATGGTGTGGACTCCTATTTAATTCAGTCAGGCCCTGTCTGAGACGCAGAGAGCACCCTCAGCAACTTCAGGGTGATAAAAACTCTGCCATGGTGACAGGAAGAGTGTCTGGTCATCAGAAGCAGAACAAGAGCTGAAGCAGAAGTGGTTCTGAGCTTTAGGCCATCTCTGACGGTTTTCTGACCTGCCAGGAAAAAAGCAATTTTTTCACATCTACAAAGTGAGGAAAATAAAAAATACAATTTTATTTTATAGAGATGTGCCAAATATAGCATCTTGAAGTCTATGCAACTGTTTTAAAAATGAAAAGGGCTATAAAAACTGAAGAACTTTACACTAGCAAGCCTAATACATCAGAGCAAATGACCAAGACATCTGCAACAAAGACTTTTGAACCTGTGCCCAGTGTCTGTGCACTGTCTTTTCCCACACAGATAATAATGCTCTCCTCCTATCACAAAGAAGAAAGTGGCTTGTTAGTGCTCTAGAGAGATCCAGATATGGTGATGAGCAGCACAGGCAAGCCCAGGAAGCAAGCAGCACTAGAGCTCCAGGGAGATGCTTAGCAAAAGCAGCATTTTAAAAACTTTGGTAGTGCTGAAAGCAGCTGCACTGTGTGAGGAACATTTGTCCTGTGGACAGAGTGACACAGACCCTGGAGTGAAAAATAACCTGTGATCATTAGTTAGAAATAGCCATAATTTACAGACACCAGGGGGCAGAATTAAGGTTGCAAGGACACCCATAAACCTGGCATTCCCAAGCAGAGGGCTATTTAAGTTCAAACTCAAGCACACTTTTAAATTTAAATATTTGAATGGTGTAGAATTTGTTGCAAACAACATTGTGTTTATGGAAACAAAAACATTTAAATGCAGTTGGAAGAGAAGTGTGATTGTTCATTTCTTACAAATGTGACTTTAACTAAAAGCTAATTTTAATTAGTTACAGCTAATGTTCAACACTTTATTGTTTGGGCATAAATTAGTCTAGCTTTCTGAAGGAAAAACATTAAACAAATCCTTTCTTGAAGGTTAGGCCTCTTTTTCTTACTTTCTGAACTGCAGAAAACACAGTAGATAACTGCAGCTTTTTATTTCCAACCTGACCTTCCACGTTCTGAAACTAATTTGCCATACTGCTCCTCAAAGTCTGCTAAAGGACTTCCTTTAGCAGAATAATGTGGTTCTTATTAAGCACATCCTAAAAGACCCAGGAGGATTGCATGCAAAGAAAATAAGACGGAAACACAGATGAATTTCCATCCTCCAGTCAGATATATGATATTGATGACCAGGATGCATATGAAGGATATTGTAAAGAAGACAAAGAAAAAGAATTAAAGCAAATGTCTGACAAATTGGCTGTCTTCAGATGCAAGGATGACAAGTGGTCTGTGCAGCTCAGTGGAGGACACGGAGGCATCAAGCCAAATTGTTATGTAGTCAACAAGTCTCTTTGAATCACATGGTTGTGTGTAACCTCTCTTTTAAATAAGGCCTCAATTTAAATTACATCATCATGAAAGACTTAAAAGCCGTGAAGTTCTATGTGAAAGCTGATCGTTTTGCTTAACTCCAAATGTTGTTCTTCACAGTTATGAATTTTATATTTTTCCAGGAATAATGGGATATTCTGTTAAAGTGGAACTTCTTTCAAATATTATTTCCCTAATTTTTAAGTGGATGCACCAAATACAAATAATTGTGAAAACAGGAGCTTTAACTTCAAATCAGTTTCTTCCTTAATTTCTTTTTCTCTGAGGTGACAAAATAATTTCATGCTAGCATAATTTGATGGCAAAATGCACTGAAATAGCTTCAATGTGCCATAATCTCTATAACTTGTGATGTTCTCATTTCAATGTAGCTAAATGTAGATTTCAGAGGTTTTACAAGGTTAATGAGGAATCTTTACCCTCTATATGCAACTCAGTGCAGGTGTAATTTAGTGAATTGGCTCCAGAATTATCACTGCTTTTTCATTTCATTCTTCAACAAGATGCAGAATTTGGGTAATCAGAATTGTAATATGATTTTCCTGTTAATCTGTTTTAAATCTGATATTTTCACCATGACTAATCCATGAAATTTGTCAACTTTGTCTGTGATTTACACAGGCTCTATTTATAAAGAGAAATTGTTTGAGTCCTAAGGCATGGAATATTATTTCCCAGCATGCTTTTAGTGACTTTTTACTAACAAGTATAAACAAAATGTGGTCATTGACTATATTATTATTTCAAGATCAGGAGGTAAAACATGAGGAATGTTGAAGAGTATGTTCCCTGTAGCAGTGTATATTAGTCTTAAGCCATTAAGAAGAAAATAGCCTATCATATCAGAGTTGGTAAGAATGGTTGTGATCATAAAGTTTACCTAAAATAATTGGATAACTTGCTTGTAGATTAAAAACATATGTGATTCTTGTATGTCTTTATGCTGAGGCTTTAGAATTAATTGCTGTCAGCATAAACCAGACCAAACAAAAATAGATTTGCATCAATTCTTTGTAATGGGGGAAAAAGAAAGGCTTGAATGACAGTGAAGATAATTCTGTTTTGTATCTGGGGGGAAATGGCTACACAATGTTCACATACAGGAGTGCAATTCACTATATATGGGAAAGAATAAAGGTCCTTTATGTAAATGTAATAACAGGCAAGTAATACCTTCAAAGGAAAGAAAAACAATCTCTTGGATACAGAAAGTTTGTCTGCTCCAGCTGTCCTCTCTCACTTGTTGAAGGGAGACATTTGGGGAAAGGCCAAAACACAGATATTCACAAAGTTTTTAGCTCAGCACCATGTCTTAATCAGCTTTTACTGAGCTGCCCTGCTCCATGCCGAGCAGGTTTGGATGTGCAGCACACCCTGCGTGTAACAAAGTCCCCCTGCCTGTGGTGATGGGAACAGGATGGCTCTGGGCTTCAGTTACAGCACAACTGCAGCTGAGGGAGAGGGAGGAGCAGCATCACCTCCTCTTCCAGCTGAGCAGCAGCTGCTGAATGCCACGGCTGACTCCAGGTCATTTCAAACTCCTGATTGCATGGTTTTATGAAAGATGTGCAGAAATCATGCACCTTGAGATCACAGATGGCCAGCCTGGTACAAGATCCACAGACTGGAGCCCGGGAGCACAAGCTTGGCCTGCCCTGCAGTCTGATCTTTCTCCAGCAGAAATGACCATAGATTGTTCCCATGTCCACCAAGTTAGCAAAATACAGACATGCTCTGTCATGGTCCCTGGGGTATGAAATGCCCCCTTTGTGGTCAGATCACAGGAGAGCTCTGGCCACGTGGAGAAAGTTCAGTGTCCTCAGGTGTTGTCTGCCAATGCCGTGGTGGCCTTATGTGATTCCTCAAGCCATGGCAGGGCAGCTCTGTGTCCTTGTGCTCCTGGTTGGCTTCTCTCTGTCCTGCTTCCTTAAACACTCATGTAGCTCCTGTTCTCAAAGGCCCGACTGCCTCTTAATCTGATTTCTGAATGACAACAGTCAACTGCACCATGTAGAAATTCTTATTTCGCAATGTCCTAAGAGTCTAGGGGAAGTTTGGTGTCTGCTCCAGGCTGGAATCTGACCTCAGATTTACAATTGATTTCAGACTTGCAAAAGTATTTAGCCCAAAAGGATATTTTGTGGAGGACAGAGAAGAATTTGGGGCAGACAGATTAATGTTTTATGTGTGATGTTTTGCACCTCCCTTGCGCAAAAGCAATTGAATAAATTTTCTTTTTATTGCTCATAGCATAAAATGGAAAATAAGTGGTATCTCAGCCTTTTAGAATATATTTTAAAAATAGTAGAAGTGAAAAATAGATGTTTAAAGTATGATTTAATATAATACCATAACATTTAGAAACCAAAATGATTTATTGGTCATCTTACTTTAGTATATCAATGTCTCCTTATAAATGCCACTGTTCCCTTCAGAGACTTGAAACGTGTCTAACACTACTGATATATGCAATTTATAGATAACCAATGAGCTACATGGATTCTGTTATTCTTTCTGGGTATCCTAGATATTTGGAGCTAATGTTTTCATGTGTATTATCCTAATGCACACAGAATTGCTTGGGACACATTTGCAGCTGCATCAACCTGTGAAAGCTCTTTGTTTAATCCATTTACTGAATAATTGAGCAAAGACCCCTATATTTTCTACATTTAGGCTCTTAAAATTATTGTCTTTATGTTATAAAGAATTCTGGTCTATGTGGTTAACATGACATGTTTGTACAAGAAAAAAATGCTCTCCTGTGTAAATTAGGTCTACAGAATTTGCTTAAATATTTGTTGCTTATGAAAGTTCTACAGCAAGGCCTTTTCCTCAGGCATACATTTATCAGCTGAAATCTTGATTGTTTTGCCTGTATTATGTCACTCACGTCTGGCAAGAACAGCATCCTGCTGTTTGTGAAGCTGACCTCCTGCTGCTGCTTAGCCACTTGTAGGATTCTATCCCAATTCCTCTAATCCACTCTGTTTCAATAGCACCATATTTGGGCTCCTTCAAAGATTCTTTTGCTGCTGTGTTTGGGATGCTCTGTGAGCTGAATTAGAATTTTAATGTTCCGTTCAAAACAGAAGGAACCTTTTTGTTAAATGCGAATATAAGGAATAATCTCCTCCAGTCCCTTGGACAGAATTTCTACACATGCACTGTATTATTTTTCTTCAAACTTTTGTCCAGAAGTTTGGGGCACTATTTCAATATATTGGTTTACTTTGTGTAAATCAGATCCAATTTGAGGTTTAATGTTGCAATAAGGCCTGCTACCATCTTAAATTGTTTCTTTCCTGTTGTAACTCCTCATTCAGAGTTCAGTGCTCCTTGTTTCCATTATGTCAAGGGTTTACTGAAATCTTTTCAAGCTCCTTGTGCAAGTCAGGCCTAATTAAAGCAGAGAACTGAAAGGACTCCAAAAATGGTGTTAGAAACGACACCAAAGCACAAAGTGCACTTTAGGTATTTTTGCCATACTTTCAAGAAGTCAGGAAAGATTTTCATGTGTTTTTTCCAGTAGCTATTTTCTGATCCCCACATGAAACAAGGCTTAGAGAAAACAACTTAAAGCATGATTGTATATGTATGTATGTATGTATGCATATATATATATATATATATATATAGGGGATGTGTATATATATATATATATAGGGAGTATTTATATATATGTGGTCTGTCCCTTTACTTCACACCTAAGCTTATTAACTCTGCTGGATCTATTTGTGGTCAATATAGCAACTGGAAAAAGCAGGATAGCAGAACATGATCCTTTTTAATGTTGAGCTCCTGGGCTTGTACTTGCTTTAAGAATTATTCTTTAGAGAATGGAATTTACTTTACTGAAGAATAAACATGTGGTTAAATGATAATGCTAATTTTATTCTTTGAACAAGTTCTTTGGACACAATGTAATATTACATGAGTCTCTCTTGTACAATTTGAAAACCTTCAGCACAGTATATAGAGATTACCTAAGTGTTTAAAGAGAAAAAAAGATATTATCGAGGTGAAACATATTTCAACAATTTCATAAATTGTCTCTCACTTGTACCAAACTTCCCTCTCTGGAAAATTCATTTTAGAGCATGTACCATGTTTGCTTCAGCTGTAGCTTTTAATGCTAAATTTTAGTTCCCTCTCAGCTGGATCATCATCATCAGAAGGCACCTGGTGCCAAGACCTGCTGAGAAACCCTGTGAATGGAGTCAGGGATGTGGATGGAAACTGGAGAAGACAACAGCTACAGCAGTTTGATATAACGATAAACTTTACAGCTCAAAATGGAACAGAGAAGATAATGAAGAAAACAGGGGAAAGAAAGAGACTTCAGAAAGAGGTGGTGAAACAGGGATACAGGCAATGGGAGGAAGCAGAGGAAAAGAAGTGGGACAAAGCAAACATATTACTTGGTCTCCTTTCCTGCATTTGGCAAATAATGTGCATTTATGATTTGTTCACAAATGTGTTAACATTTCTAATGATAGCAACACGGAAGAAAGGTGTTTAACAGCTTTATCAAGGGATTTAATCTGTGGAATCCAAAATGAAGAGGTTTGTAAGTGATCCCTCCAAGCAGTATCAGTGCAAGGACCTGCGGTTCTGCTGCTCCTTCTCTGTTTGTACTTTAAAATTAATTGAAAGCCTCATTGTTTTGTTTAAACTGTGAAAGCTTCCAAGGTCAATGAGTGAGGTAATTGACCTGCCTGTTGTAGGACAAAAATATGTATGTTAAATTGCATAATTAGTTTTAATTATATAATTATGGTGTTTAATATGGGGGGGGTCAAAGGTTACTATTACATTTAGAAGTCATGGCAAGAAACACAAAAATAAGCAACATAGTTTAATTCTGTGTTTCTTTGGGTTTTAGAAAAGGGGTCCACTGTGATCTATCTTTGACCTTGGATATTTGATGATTATAGTAAATAATATACTGCTGTTACCCTTTTTGGGATCATAGAGACACCTTTGTAAATGACTAAGTAACTTTACCAAAGACTTCATTTAGGTTCAGAGTACACAAAAGTTAATCAACAGTGGGAACTCAACTGACAGCAATTTAATCTGATTGGGTAAGGTAATTACATGATTACCAGGAGTGTTTATATATGGACAAGGATATTTTTATTGGAAAAAATCCTAATTGCTTTCTTACTGAGAAGAGAAAAAACCAAACAAATTTGTTGTTGCAGGTTAAGAGGACATCCTTCGTTCCTTGAAATAGCTCCTTTTCATATTTTAGTGACAAAATGAACACATAGTTCCTTACAAATTTGCACTGGGATTATATTAGGAGTTCCTCTGTTTCTGAACTTGAAATAATGCCATCAATATCTTGTTTCATTTAAGCAGCTCGTTGCTTATACATCAATTGTGTGACAGCCTAAAGATGTCATGATGCTTGTAATTAATTATCTCTTTTACTGTGTGTAAATACAGGTTGGTTTCACCAAATGTAAACCTAAAGATCCATTATACTAATGGATATTTCTGGGAAGGAGGGCAGTATTTGTTTTTCCATGATGGTAAAAAAAAAAAAAAAAAAAGGCACCATGTAAAAGATAGGTAGATAAAAGATGGTGTTCCTAAATGCTGGAAGAAAAGGTATCATTCAAATTCTCTGAATGGTCCTTTAGAAAATGCTCTTTCATTCTATTGACATAGAAGGGAGTGTTGGGAGATGTCTCTTCATTAACAAAACATTAACTTCTGTGCTTACCTCCTGAAGAGCACTGCAGAGTAGAATCCCAGTTGGCTGATAAATACTGGCTTGCCCCAAAACCTGATTAAGGAATGGGCTGGGCCTGGCCCTGGCACTTTGTAGGGTTGTGTCTAAATCTAGATGCCAAATATATATATATTGACACTTATAAGAGTAACTTTGTATCACACTGGTAACTTTTGGACATATTCTGCCAGTGGAAATGGGATACAATCCTTTCAAGACTGACTTCTAAGGAATTGAAAAGTTTATGAACTAAATGTTAAATAGGAAATAAATGGATTTTTGAAATTAAATATATAATTATGGAAAGATGTTCTGTGATATATTCCATGTTATAAAAATTACATGTTCTCCCTTTTGCTAATTTTTCCCTTATAAGTGCTTTAGAAAATATTACAATTTTGAATTGTTTTTCTAAACCAGATGATCCAGTCACTGTTGGAGGCACATAGCCACGGCACAATCTCATGCTGTACATTGATCACCTGTCCAACCTTTGCCTAGAGTGTGATCCCCAGTTCCTTCAAGAGATCCATCTTTACCTGTCTATAAAGAAGAAGAGGAGGAGGGAGACATCTGGGATATTCAAGTATCAAAGTTTAACACCAGAGCAGGTCGAATCTTGATTTATATTATTCTCTAAATGTGTTGCTGGTTTTGACTTGGGTATTTGGCTGGATATTTTTTCAGTGATTGTATAGTATGGGTGGAAGTTGCTCCAGTGTTCAAGTGTTTTTGTTTGGACTGCTCACTCGCTGAAACTGCACATGCATTTTTCATAGTTCTGTGGTGTGAAATTGAACCCAAAGTCACTCTGCTGTTGAGAAGTTGGCTAATACTGAGCATGCCTGGAGTCTGTACCTCTCCCTTGAACATGTGCTGACCACAGAGACTGAAATGTGGCAGCTTCTTTAAAGCTGTTCAGTGTACTCTAGCTGGACCGTTCTGTGTTTAGCACACAACCAAATCCAGGTCCCCAGCCGGCGCGATCGTGTTCATTCACTTGTTAAACTTTCTTCTTACTCTTCCTCCTCCCTTTGTGGGAGAACTTGGATATCCCCAAAAAGCCAAGGTTTCACTTACTGTCCTAAGGACTGCCCCTTCAGGAGTGTAGCGCAGCCCACACACAAACCTGGAACATGTCCAACTTGTTCTCTGAGCAGAATGTGAACCCCTGACCTCCTGGGCCTCCGGCAAGAGTGCTGCCTACTGAGCCACCAATACCCAGGCCATCAATAAGTTTTAAATGCCAGTTGCAGACTTCACAGAGATAATGACTTCAGTGTGTAAAGGTTTTGTTGTGGAGGCTGCAGTCTCACACATGGCGTGACAGAGTAAATATGCTAAAACCATAGAGAGCCCTTGCATAACTTGCCTTGATATAACAGTTTTTGTAATATGTTTCAAGGCATGGAATATTATTTAAAGGGACCCTGTTATGTAGGCTTAGGCCCAAAATGAAGCTATTATGAAAAGAATGTTTAGCAAAACCAGAAATATGTCCATGAAATTGTTGGAGTGGGAATTTCAGGGTAACCTTGCTTGGATTTAAAGTCGCCTGCATGACATTGCACTGTTGTTCTAGGGAATGAGAACCAGCAAATGAAAATACTGTTAAGTGAGAATCAGAAACTGAGCAGAATAAAGATGTTAGAAGGCTATTACTATTTTTATAACTTCTTAAAAATCTTACCTCATCCTGAGAAAGATGAGATGAAAAAATAACTTCCAATTTAGTGGTTCAAAGCAGCATTATTGACACAGGTAAAACCATGTATTTGCATTTTTAATAGTATTTTTAACCTGATCACAAATAAGTTCTTGTTTGTATTTTAAGTATTATAAAGGAAAGTGAATATGAAATAAGCTTTCAGATTTTGGCACATTTCAGTTTTATTGATGTTTCCTATTTAAAATTTATCATTAAGAGCATACAAGAGATATGTTGATGTTTGCAAACAAAGTGTTATTTATAGACTTGGATCAGGAAGGAAAACATGGCCAGATATGAGCTAAGACTTAGATTGTTGAAAGGCTGTTAGATAAATTGCATGAACCTTCTACAGAGCACAGGCCAGGAGCCCAGGACTCCTTTTCCCAGCTGAGTGCCCAAATCACTAGGCTACAGACTCTTGCTCCCTCTTGTGTTCTTTCTCCAGCCCAATGAATCTTGAATTATTTTCTGTACAATGAGAGAGCTTCAGTGGTAGAACTTTGATATCTCCCTCTCCTTGTCCCAGCATTTTCTGCAGCCTGTAGCCAGCTGATTGATCTGAAATTGAGCAGAATTGTCCATCCTGCTAAAGGACATTGCTGGGTCTTGAGGTGGGGAAGGAATGGGACCAGGGGATTTGGCTTCTGGGATGAGCAGAGCTGCTGCCAGGCTGGGAATGACTGGTGCTCATGTGCTGTTTTGGAAAGAAATAGCACCTGAAGCATTTTGTAGGGAGCCCACCTGGTTGGTGTTTATTAGTCTGGCTTTGAGAGTGCCTGGTAGGTCAAACTCAGATCAGCTGTGCAGCTCCCCACAAGACTGGGCACAAGCTGAGCCATGAGATGATGCACCCTGGCTGAGCAGGTAAACTCTGGCCTGAAACAGAGATGCAGCTTCTGGGTCTGGCCTGTGTTACCAACAAAACCTTTATGGCCATCAGAAACATCTCCAGGATGGGGTAGGAGCATCTCCAGGTAGGAACATCTCCAGGATCATCATTTTGGCTACACATGTCTAAATTCTCCTCATTGAATTCCAACATTTTTGGGCTTTTAATTAGTTTAATTTAACAGCTCTTTTGAATGTAGAACTGAGAGATTTTATGAACCTGTTTTTCAAACAAAAGTTAAGTTTTAAAGAATGTGTTATAATTAGGCAAGATGACAAGAAGAATTTGTGGTTCAGAAGTGCATCAACAGTTGTGAGCCAGAGACAAACAGTGTGTTTGTCTTAAAAAGCTTAAAAAGTGAAATTGCTTTGAAGACATTAATGCTGTTCAGGCAGTGCTGTAGAGCAGTGTGTATTAGATCTGAACTTAGGAATAGCCAACTAAGTTGACTGCATTGCAGTTATGAAACAAAAGTTTGTCAAAATTACTGACTTAATTCCTAGGCTCTTTTTTTGTCCCATATGTATGTTTTTATTAAATCCTGCAGTGCGGGCCCTTATTCATGCAAATGTGTTTATCTGCCTCAGTGGAATTATTCTGGTGAATAAGTCAATGTCTAAGATCAACTAGGATGAGTCTGGTTTTCTTTTTAATAGGAATGCTAATTTTGAAAATTACATCTGTGCGTTATTTTTACTCTGAAGATCTACAGATACTATAAAATTGGAACTGTAGATTTCCTTGGCAGTTTCTCTATGGCTGTTTCTACCTGTTTAAAACTCTGGAGAAATAATGTGATTCATTACACATTACTTTCCTGGTAGTAGATGTATCATGTAGTTTAGGATCCAAACGTGATCTATTTCTGCTTTGTAATATTATTACAAAGAGGGGTGGTGGAGGTGGGAATAGGAACTTATATTCATGACAGGTGGTTGGTTTTAAAGACAAGTCTTTTTCTGCTGTGCTAGTGTCTATTTTCATTGCAAGGGAACTTTTTATGTAGTAGGAGAACACTGAAGTAGGAAGGATGCAGTCTGTACCCAGTTGTTCATGGTTTAGCTGCAGTTCCTTTGGCAGCATTTCTGGTTCCACACACAGGACTTTCACTGTCCCATAATCTGGCTTTAGCAGGGCTACCATTTGCTCAGTGTAACATTAATGTCTCTCCTTTCCCAGTGAACAGAAGTTAATTTGATAAAGACTGTAATCATACTAATGATTCTGTGTGCATTGGTGCAGGGAACTGCTTAGCATGGTGTTGAGTTAATTGCTTTAAAGTGGTGTGAGTTGGTGTGTTAAAGGGGGTCTTTAGGTACTGCTTTATGAATTTGGGATAAATAGCTAAAAAACACACTGCAGTAACCCACATGATGACAGAGAAAGGTAGAGAGGACTGGATGAAAGCCAGAATGGGAGAACTGAGAAGGAGCGGGGAGGAAAAAACATTGCCACAGAATTCATGGAGTGGTAAACTTGGGAGATGAGTAGAGGTCTTCAAAAATGAATAAATTTTTGTATAACTATGGATAAACTATATTACATGACTTTGGTTGATTTCAATCACTGTAATTTGGGAAGCCCTGTATAAGGCAGCTACAATAACTGAAAGTTGTAATCAGTAAGCATCTTGATGGAGGCAATAGTCAAATGCAAGATCAGCTGTAGAAGAACAAGCTAAGAAAAACAGACTTATAGTTCCAATCACATGAAAATTGCTATTTCATTTGGGAACAGCGTCCTTCTAAGATTATAGATTGGAAGGGTAAAAGTAAATCACTGTAAATATGACTCATATGTTAGTGAAAGCCCACATTAAAGACCTTATCCTCCCAGCTATAAAAATAGTCAACTTTGTTCTGAGTTAGGTAAAAAGAAAAGTAGTGTGAATGCTGTTGTGTTTTCCCTTGATCAATTTTACATGAAAACATTTTAAATTTTTGTTACATATTTTGGTTTTGTTTTTTTTTTTTTAATGGGAGAGGTTGATTTGTGTATACTAGTAGCGATGATTCCTCAGCCTTAAATCACTTGATATGTGAGGAAAAGATCTCATGGCATGGTCTTGCTATCCTCTTTTTAGTGTTGCCACAAAGGAAAAAGATTGTGTACAAATGTCTGAAATTTTTTGCATCTGCTCTTGGAAATACTAAAGCTAATAGGGATTTTTCCAAGTTAACAGAGTTTTTGATAGAAATTGCTTCTTTATCAAACCTAAAACCTTTCTCATGTCAAGGGTAGTTTAAAAAAATTCCTTTAGAAAGCTTTAATTTCAAATAGCAAATAAATAATTTATTGGAAATTGAACTGCTCAAAAAGAAACCTTGAGAGAAATCTGCATTACAATGCCCAGAGCCTAATAGTTAGGGCATTATCCTTTAAGACATGCGACTTTGGTTCAATTTCCTTTTCTGAATCCAGCTGAATAGAGACTTAAATCCAGCTGAATATCTAATGCATCCAAGGCAACTGTCTTTACTACTGGACTATTGTCTGTAATAGGTTGGGTATCTCTGCTTTTGTGAAAATTGTGAAAGGATTTGTCCTAATACTAACAAGACCTTTCTGGAATCTTCAGAATTCTTATAGGCTGGTAAAGAACCTTTGTGCTTAGCTTTATTCATAACCCCCAGGCTCTGAAGAAATGCCTGTAATAATCATTATTTTATATGTTCATACCAGGCAACATTTGTTAATCTGGACTCTAAACTAAATCTCAGACTCCATATAGAACTGTCTTTCCATGCCTCTGGTTATTCCTGTCAGCTGTCTTGGGTTTTTCTGGTTTTCCTATATCCATTCTTTTAACAGTTCAACCAAATCTGCCTGAAAGTAGCACTTGGGTTAGAACAATGAATTTAACACCATTTTTCAATATAGCCTTTTGTATTCTTTGCACATTCAACTTTATTATGGTAAGCTAACTCTGTGATCACTGCTGAAGATACTTCTGGTTGAAATATCCACTTAATGAAAGAAAAAAAAAATTCCAAAACATGTTGGAAGTAATTTGATGATGGCTAGGACATTGTTTTGGAGCCTGCAGTGGTGAGGGATTCCATGAAACCAGAGGAATCAGGGCTGTTTGGTGGCCTGTCAGAGTGTAGGTATTCTTCTGAGATTACCAAAAGGGATCAGTTACCTTGGTAATGTGTCCACCAATATTTATTGTGTCTATTTCTTTACACAGGCTAGCAAACATTCATCATGTGGAAGTGTTGGTCATGATCAACTTGAGCTGAATTTAAATTGATGACCTAAAGGTTAAAGTCTCTGTATCCCATTACCTCTGCCTTGGTCTGCCCAGTCTTCCTACAACTGGGTTTAACACCACTTTTAGTCTTTGGAGGAAGAGCACTCTTTAGAAGTGCTGATCTGACAAACACTATGGATGTCCTGTTAGAAAAAACCCAAACCAAAGCAATCTGACTTTTTCAGCTTGTCAATACTTTCTGAAGAAAATTCTGAACAAGTATTCAGATGCTGGACTAATAACTTCTAATAAAGTTAGATAGCTTTAATCTAGTCATATGGGAACATAATGCAGTGTAGCAGCCCAGTGAAACATGAAACTATGAGAACAGCTGAATAAATTTAAACACATTTTTGAACATTCTAACCTTTGTCATAAAAATCTGATAATGTAGAAGGAAAGCTAAAGCTTGCTTTTGGTTTTGTTATTTTGTACAGTAGTTGAGAAGACAACATTTCTTGTGGCTGCTGACTTGAAAGCAGTGACAATTTCTAGCACTACTTTTTGCCCCATATGAAGTTTATTCTTTCTCACTCATTAAGGAATGAATCTGGTTTCTGTTTTATTCAATACTGTATATACATCTCACCCATAAATATTTAAACTGAGTAAATATAGAATCTTAAACATGGAATATGCTTTCATTCTAAACTGGTGGCTGTGGGGGAAGGTAAAAATATTTTATTCAAAGATCAGCGGTTCCTTTGGATGAAGGGGGAAAAAAAAAAGTGTTTTGTGCTTGCTGTAGGGCAGCGAACTTTTTACCAGATTATACCTTTATTGTTATAAAGTTCAGACTATAAAGGATCTGTAGGAAAGGGTTTGCAGATACTTACTTCAAAAACACATGGCTAGTATTCAGCCCCTATATCTGGGGCTAATTTAATTCTTCTTCTCCATTCAAAGCGCCTCTCTCCTGTCTACAAATGCAGAACAGATTCCCGGGTAATTTTCTTTCTTGGAAGTACCGTCATTTTATTCCTAACTGGAAATAGCATGAAATGGAAATACATTTATGACTCTACTTAAAAACAAACACCAAAGAAAATAAAAGCAGGGATAATATGAAAGATAGTTCCATAACAAATTGAGGCAGAAAAATGCAGAAATTTGAAGCATATTGAAAAAAACCCACATTTTCACTGGGAAGATTTCCTTTAGCAAACTGATTTTTGGGAATGGTGTAATGTGGCGTACCTAGAGTAGTTAATAAATTTTGGCCAAACTGGTGATGCCAATTCATGGTTTTAATTTGATCCAGCAAGCAAAGTCCAATACATGTCTAGGTATGCAGCAGGCCTAGATCCTATTCTAAAGATACAATGAAGAGTGTTGCAAAATAAGAGTTTTATTAGACTGAATACAATGAACAGTGAATATTTGTGCTTTGTCTGTTATGACTGTGTCACTCCTACGTGCATTACCCACTCTTCTTTCATGTACATTGTACAGTCAGAAGTGCTGAGCGATATCAAGGTTACATCCTGAGTCCTGCTGAGGTTTTCTTGAAAAAGGTCATGCTCTTTGTTATGTTTTGGAGTCTGAGGTTCAAGCTGTTGCTTGTGTAGATGGCAAAGGGGTTGGACCAGACTCTTCCATAAAGTCTGAATCCTTTTGTAGGTAATATCTTGTTGAAATGTAAAATAAGCTTTGATTATAAAAGGTCACAAAGAAAGTTATGAATGTAGGACTTTGTGTTTACAAAGCAAAATCAGATCAAGCCCCAAAACGAGCCCTGAAATGTAAAGTAGATAATATTTTATTATGCATTATGAATATGTAATAGCTGATCAACATGAATCTCCTTTGGTGATTTTGATGAGGTGAAATAATTGATTTGAAAGGGGAGAAAAAAATCCACTCATTAATTTATTTTTATGTGTGGACCAAGTGCCTCAACTGCACAAGTAGGAAAGATTGTTTTACTAAATTTAATTTTGGTTCTAATTTTTCTTTAGTGTTTTTTTTTTTCATGTGTAACAGAAACAGGAGGTAGACCAGTATTTTCAAGAAGATTCACTGCCTCTGGTTGACCTTTTTATGTTAAACCTATGTTTATAGAGAACAAAGGCAAGAGTTTTTTTGATTTCTAAAAGAAAAATTGGGATATGTTAGTTTTGCCTACTGTAATTAACATAATAAAGACTTTTTTTGATGTAGATTTTTTTTAAAAAGCTTGGTTTGGAGCTGCCCTGTCAAGGTCTGCTGGTTGAAGTGTTACAGTAATGAATCCTCAATTCAAGGATGATTTCTTAGGAGTGTGGCTTTGTTCTCCTGTGCAGACAGACAGATACAGGGAGGACAAAACCTTTTTTTTTTGATCTTAGATCAATACTGTCATGAACATGCAAATCCTTGTGTATGTTACCAGAGCTCCCATAGAAGCGCCATTCACATGTTGGGTTTTTTCTCCCACTTTGATTATCTGTACTGGCCCACAAATTCAGTCTGTGTTGGCACAGAGCCCTGGAAAATCAAGGCAGACAGAAACTGTCCTGTCATGTGTGTCTGTGCTTTTATTTTCCAACTCTTCAAACTGTCCTTCTGCTGAAATTCTCCACTTCAGCTTTGTGGTTACTTTAAGTACTTCATTTTACTAAATTTGTTAAGTGAATCTAGACTTCTAAGCTCCAAGTACCATTTTCACATGAACATAAACTTTTTTTTCCTCTTTGTGGGCATCTTAACTCTGCTGAGCAGAATGAAGTACAGTCCCTTTCTCTGTAGTTGTAATGTACTTCATCAGTTTCCAAAAGACAATAACTTGCTTTATTCCCATTTTATAAGGATTAATTATACTCAGAAAAAGCTCTCAAATAGCAAACAGAAAAGGAAACCAGATGTTGCAGAGTTATTTAACCAGTGTTATTTGCAGACAAATATTTAAGCTATGTGATTTAATTTTTTGTGGGACCTTTAGAAGCTGGCTAGTGAGTGAATAAAACATCCACAGTGTATGTGAAAACAAATTTTACCTGATAGTATCATTTTTTCACCTTACTATTACAGGTAAATACTTTTTCAGTTCTTGGCAAGAAATTTGCAAAAGTATTTGATTAGAACAGGAACAATCCCCAAGGCATATTGTGTATAGAGTCATAATTTATAAATAGGCTTTTGTTGCATAAAGCACAGTTGTGCATTTCCAACAGTTTCAGTTTTCTGCGCACTATTGAAATGGAGTAGTGATAAACCTTTGTGCAAATTTGTTTTTCTTAGAGATGCAGAATCAAATAATGAATCTTTTGAACAAGCAAGTGAATTCATCATCTGAACACAAATATTTATCTGTGTTTCAATGAGACCAAGCTTCACTTCTGGAAATGGTGTTTTGCAAAACAGATGAGGGCAATTCCTCTTATAGCAAGGGTTCCCCTTATAGCAAGGGTTTCTCTAGGCAGTTAAATGCAAATTTAAAAAGTGGCATATGTTCCTAAAATTGATCTGTTTTAGCTAATTTTCATGTTGCTTAGTACCTCTAAGATGTGTAAGACATTGTTCTGAAATATAGAAGCTTCCTGTTCCAGACTTTATAGGAAAGTCTAGAGAACGAGAATATCACTTTCTATTTTCTTTTTCATCATTTCTACACTCTTGAAATCCAAGTAATCATGAGCTGTGCTATCTCTCCCAAATTTGTCTTCTAGTTTTCCTCTTGAGTACCGAGAGCTTTTTGCCTGCCAACCCCTCCCTCCAAGGCAATCAGCCTCATGTCATTAAGAGAAATTTTCTAAATGAAAAGTGTTCCAATATTCCAGTTACTAATATCTCAACACTTGCATGGACATGGCTCATATTCAACTTTGTCTTCCTAATTCAAGGAAGCACCTTATCCTTATTTTCCCAGATTTGCCCTTTTAAAATTTTGTATTCAGGATTTCAGTGTCTCTTTTCTTAGAGCCTCTAGTGACTCTGCATTCTCTTAGCTCCTTTCCCTCTTTTCCAGCTGCAATATTCCTTCCAGGGTTTCAGGCTCATTTGGTTTCTTTTCAATCCAGCCTCTTTTCCCTTCTTTCCTCATTAGTAACTGCAGGCTCTTCAAACCCTCTTTTTCCAAACTTAAAACCTCACTTTCCCAGATTACATCATTTCTCCTGCCTCTTCAGCCTTTTCCTACCGATCTCCAGTGGCCACAACTTCTGCCACAGTTGTGTTACAGAAACTTCCACTGTTCTCTTCTGACCTTACAGTTTCCTGTTATTTGGTCTGTGAAAGCTTGATGGACTTTGCACTGAACATAATCAGAAGAAAAAAAAGTATGCCGTTTCTGTCATCAGAAATGATAATAATCTGTTCCTATTTTTAAAATACCATTTCCTGTTTATGGAAACCCATTATTGCTGACAGGTTATTGCAAAGAGGCATCATTCTTTAATATCCATCAATTTTTAAGGAGTTTCTGCTTTTTTTTTTTACTCTATGCAAGATTGTTTGCTTTATGTAACTCTTTCCCTTGTCTAAATGTAATTTTTAGGATGCGATGATAAATGTTTAATGGTTCTTGTGAAACTCTTACATTGTCAGTCACAAAGTTTAGTGAAACACCAATGTTTTCATTTGATCCCAGCACTGAGGAATGTCCAGCTTTCATCACAACAGAGTTGTTTAGTTCTGTAGAAGTCTAAATACTCTGCCCTTGGGAGATACCTCACTGTCACCTGCTCCTAAATTGAAAATTAATCAGCCAAAGCTTGCGGGGGAGGGTTTTAAGAATCTTTCTTTTTCTTTAACAGACATATTTGGTATGGGAAAAAATCCCTTAAATGTGAAATAAATCAAAGCCTGAGAAGCTATTAAAAACCCTTTAGTTTAAATATATCCAGTTCTAGATAACCAAAAAAGTGTTCCATCCTGCCCTCATTCTTTCTTTCTCTATTCAAGATGGGTAGATTTTTAGACAAACAGTTCTATTGGCTACATCATGAGCTTCTAATCACTAACACTTCTATTGATGAATAAAATGTAGTGCTAGATAAATTTATTTAGAACACATTCTCAGTAAAAATATTTAGAAATGTTTAGCTTGAACAAGAGGTACAACCATCAAAGTCAGTAAGTTAATGTCATTCACCATAAAATATTATCAAAGAGCTGAATATTTCTCATCTTTCCTAAACAATTAACAGTATCAGTTTAACTCATGATGTCAGAAAACCTTTAAAAGTGTATAGTGCAAATACAGCCTTGATTTACTTGTGCATAAATAAGAACTGTTGTCATATTCACCAAGGTGCATTTGGCTTATGCCTAAAGAAGAACTTTTTTTAATAATGCCCTGTTTATCTTTAAGAAACATAAGATGTAGGGCCAAATCAGATTTTGCTTGAAAGGAATGAAGGAATGCATAAATAAATCTATTAGTACCTAGTTGAAAAATATTGTTTTGAATTCTGTAGTATTTTTTTTAATAATGGTCGAGCAGGTAAACTCTTCCAGAAGATATGGCTCCATAGAATGAAAAAGGAGCATGAGGCAAATGTTACAGGATTAGAAAAAAAATTGCAGAGAACAAGAGACAAAGAAGGAAAGAGATGCTGAAGTGTTTTAAATGTATTTTCCTAGTCCTTATAGAACCAAGACACCCCAAAATAAAAACCCTACAGAAAGCTGAAGTATATTGTAACTCTGAAATCTTAATCTATACATCTTAAACCAGAAATTATCTTGGAATATTCTGCCTATGGAATAACAAGTGTTTGTCATCTGGGCTCAGAGTTTTCCCTTGGTACAAAACTCTTATTTTTCTGTCTTCCTAATCTGATATCCATTTGACTGGAGAACATTTATCTTTTTAGAAAATACCTGTAACAATTTTTCTGCTTCTTTTCTTCCCCCAATTTTTTTTCACTTCTGAAACTATAAGTACTTCATTGCTTAGACATTGTTTCTAAAACAAGAGGAAATTCTGTTAATAGATGCTGCCCTGCTGGCACAAGGCTGTGCATTATTGGTGGCCTTTTTATGCAGCATCAGGCATCTAAATCTTGGGTGTCTCTTCCTGATACTAGAAAAATGCCAGTTAGAGAGGTGATGATTGGGGAAGACCTAATTAACAGAGGTCTCATCATGGAACTAAGATAGATATACTATAGATTTATCTTTTTGCCTTCCCTCCCCTTCAGATTGCAGACACAGATATAAAACTTAAATTGTCACAAGGTGCAAAGTGATTTACAGAGGGATTGTGTGTCCAGGCTAAGAATATCCATGGATTTGATAGCCACAGCAGAAGATAATACTCTGTAATTCTGGACAGAACTGAAGGGAATTCTTATGTGCCTAGTTAACAGAGCTGCTAGGAATTCATGTCTTCTCACATGAGGTATAAGTAAAAAATCCTATTTATGGGATTTTTACCTTAGTCTTTATCAAGTATTTGCTACAGGGGCTCAGCAATGAGAAAGTAGCAGAAAAATATGTCTAATTTATCCCATGTTCAAAGTACTGGCCAGATAATGAGAAAAGAAGTGTAATTTGATATTGTCTTTATATATAATGAATTTATAAAATGGAGAAGAGTGAGGAAAATAATTAATGCTAAAATGTATGTGATATCTATTCCTGTGAGTACGGTGGACTTTGCTTACAAAACTAGAAGGTCTCAGATGATTTTGTGCTAGCTTGCTTTTTAAATAAAATAATTGTCTGCTCAGCCCACCTACGGACCAAGAGGTCATTGCATTTTACGGGATACAAAAAAATGTTTTTATCTGTGGTGTTGGTAGTGTAAAGTCACGGGTATGCAAAGAAGGCCTGTGTGTTAGCATGTGCAGGGAGCAGGGCTGCTGTGTTTGTGTGTGTACACAAACATGTTCATTTGTGTACACATGCCAATTCAGCAAGCTTAGACAACACCATGCAAAGAGCTGTCAGAACTCGTTTCCAGGTTCCAATCCTGCTTACAGCCTCTGGGCATTATTTTAATGTAAATAACAAATGGGGGGGAAAGGAGAGGGCCAAGATTTCCACTATGGTTCCTTACTGAGGGAATTTTTCACACTGCTTTATAAAATGGTAAAGTCATTCCCATGATGGACAGCATTGGACAGGACATGGCTGATGTGTCAGCTTCCAGTTTGAGAACTGTTGTTTGATTGAATTGGGCTTTCTAGAAGTCTAATCCAAAGCTTGCCCTCTAGTGATTTTTGTCAGATATTCATATTTCCTAGTGTTTAATATCTTTTTTCCCTCGTTTATTTTTACTGTATTTTTTTAGGGTTTTTTTTTCCCAGTTTTTGCTTTCTGTTATTTATGCCAGTCAGAACTTCTCAATATGAGAACTTATCCTCATATTGAGAGATTTACTGTTCCTGTAGAGAATTTAGAATCATTTTACACATATACACCCATATAGGAATTTCTCTGATCACTGAAGCCTTACATCTTCCCGACAACTCCTCACTACCCAACATACAAAATCAATGTGTAATTTCAGGCAACGTTTTCAGTAATGAGTCTTTATTCAATACAGAATGTACAGAAATGTTTCATCAGTCAGACTTAAGCCTTTTCACTTGCATACCTTAAATAAAATAGTTAATAAAAAGTGAATCTTGCTGATACCTGAAAGAAGGTCCATTTTATATGGCCTTCTTCCCCACTGTTCATGAGATTTGATAAAAGCCTCTTATAAGATTCCAAGTATTTCACATCTTTTAATAAAGAAATATGAATGGAAATTTAAAGGGCTCTCTAGAGTAACTGTTTCATCAATTAATTAGAACTTCTCACCAATGAAAAACTTGATATATAATTGTTACTTAATGTTCATAAATGTATTTGGTACAAAATGCCTATGCATGAAATGCATTTATATTTATTTAGCATTGAGTCTACATTTAGATTACATTAATTTTAAGATTCAGGAGTTATACAGAGTATAGTAATTGTTTTTTCTTTCAACCAGAAAAAAAAAATAAATTGAAGGTGGCTGAAGTTGCTGAATTCCTGTTACACTTAATTATTTATTAAATCCATTCCCAACATGACTTAAGAATATACTAGTTAAAAAATAAAATACAGCATTTGGCAACTTTAAATTTGGATAAGACCAGGAATGATTTATTGTAGCACTGAAACAATGCCAATCACAGAGCCATCTAAATCCTTCCCTGCTTTTGTGTCCTTCACAAGGGAAGCACTTATTATCTGTTTTCAATTTCTAGTCTGCATTCCTGCTCTATACCCTCAGTTTGGATATGGAAGGTCTGGAAATATCCAATGGCAAATCTGAAGTTTCTTGAAGCTTACAGATTGATTTTTTAATTCCTCATAAATCAGTTAGTAATTATTAATATTACAGCATGAAACTGAGCATTAAGAGAATATCTAAATTATAAAATACAGGAAATTAACTGGTACATGAGTTGCATTCTTTCTTTCAGGGTAGAAGGGCATGGCATGACTATCAAAGCTCAGTCATGTATGACCCCATGAGCACTGTGCCAAAGGCATGACCAGCTCTGCTGTGCTGTGGGGATGGAGCTGCTGGACAGGTAGCTGTGAGTAAAGGATGTTCCTTCAAAAGCTTTTAACTCAGCACCACCTCAGGATATGAAGTTAGTAACAAAACAACTGCACAAGCATTCTTGGATGCTAAAATTAAACTGATAAATTTGCAGTGACAGCTATCTGTGATGAAGGGATCTGCCATTAGTGGAGTTTTTCTGTAGTGATCATCTGTATACCTATAGCATCTGACTGGAGAATAAAGCTCCATGCTTAAAATCCACTTGGCATTTTTTATGAAAGTAAAAAAAAAAGCTCTATTTTGGTTTAGGAAATACTGTGAAACAGCAAAATTGTTAGTTTTGCCTAACTTTTTGGTAAACTGAATAGTTTTACAGCAAAAATCTGTGACCAGCGTTAGTTTTGTCATCACCAATCCATGCAGCAAAGATAGAACAATCCCTGTATGAACATAGAGCAAGTTTCTTTTGAAGAAAAATTACTGCTGTGTATATGACATAAGTAATTGCCAGAAAAATTACTGAATTCCTAGTGTTCTAGCTTGGATAGGAGTGTGATTTCTTTTATCTGTATGATTAAGCTTTCATTTTAATGGTTATGAAATTCTCTGAAGCAGGAACCATGTCCATTCTTATAAATTCTTTGTATTATTACCAGGCAATTTTCAGATGTCAGCTCTATTTCCCAGTCCCTGTGTGAAAGTATGGTCACAAACTCTACTGTTTTGGGCAGAATTTTGGGGGCACAGAGGGCTGTGTTCAGTGTAAGTAAGTTTTTGTTTCCACTGAACACTGAAAGTTCTTTCCTTGAGCAGTATTGAACTGCTGAGTGCTGATCAGAGGGTCACGTTCATCTCCTGTGTCCTGGAAGTTGTCCAGCTTCCGAACAGACACTCATAAATTCAGGGAGTCTGTTCTAATTCTGAGAGCAGCTGGAAACTGCAGTAGCAGATGAGAGCTTGGACTGGCTTATGGGGAAATAAGGTATGCAAAGGACAAACACATTAGTTTGAGATTACCTTAGTTAACCAAGTAAGGAAATGTTCCTTGCTCAGTTAGGATTGTCTACAGCGATGAGGGATTTTCCACAGTGTGAAAAGTGTGACTGTTTTGGCTAGTGGGTTCAGCCAGTGTTAATATCTGGATTTGGGTTGCTTGGGTTTTTTTCTTGGTTAGGAGTTTCTTCTGTTGCAAAGGTAATTAGCAATTAATTTAATTGAAATAACAAGTGTAGTAAATGACTACAGAATTGTTAACAAAACTATTTTAGCAGGTGCTTATATCTAGATTATGGACCATACAGATGTATTCTTTTCCTAATTGATGTATAAAGCAGATGGATGGATGAATAGAGATGGGGTTTTATTTTAAAATTTCCCTATTCTTGAATGATAAATCAATGCTGCATTTGGAAAGGGTTATTTGAGCACTTTGAGGGAGAATTACTTTCAACTCTTGTTCCTTATTGTCCTGGATCAATGTGGTCTGTATTTTACAAATCTTTCTTTATTGGTGGTCATTACAAACTATTTTCACTTTCTTCTTGTTATGATATGTAACAAATTAGGAAAGTAAGTGCCTTAGGCTAGATGGAAATCTGTAATAAGTCATCATACATACATCATAAATGCTGTGATCGTGGTTCAGAAACCCTGTGGAAATTCTGGCCTGAAGTATTTTGGGAAATGTTTCCAAAATCTGCTGTGCTCTTTTCTTCTTCCAGATTAGTGGTTTCTCTCAGAATTCAAGTTAACTTTCTGATTCTTTTTCCCAGTTCTTTGCTAAACTACTGATGTACTTCAAAATTCACTGTGCATGAAAGCAAAGCTTTTATAAATTATTTGTGTAAAAACATAACAACTAAGCCATGAGATTACAAATGCCATAGTGCCATTCCTGTTTCCAAAAGCAGTTACCCATAAAAAAGGTGTATGGTACCAGTGTCAGAGACCCTCATGTGAGGTGCAAACTGCAGAGTGCAGGGAAGCAGGGCTGCAGGGCTCCAGCTTTTCTGGGAGCCCAGGAGGTGCCAGCTCTGGGTGATCACTCTTGGTCACTTCTCTGCTGTCCCCTGAGTGCTGGGAGCTGCCACTCCCTGGGCTCTGGCTGTGCAGGTGACAGCCCCTCTCTCCATCTCTGTTTCCCAGCATCATCAGCCCTGCTGAAGTGCAGGGTTCTTTCAGGCTGCTGTGCTCAGGAGTGTTGGGATCTCTAGCTGGTCAGAGTGACCCCAAGAAAAGTTGGAAAGTCCCTTTTCCCAGCCTGGTGCTTGAAGAAGGAGTCAGAGCTCTTTGTTTCTTGATCTCAAGGTTGTTTAGTGTATCTTATCTATAAAATTCTTTCTCCTGTCCTGCCCAGGTCTGCCCAGCAGGACAGACAGAGGCACTCTGCCTGCCCCCGGGGTGGTGTTATGTCTTTATACTAAAAACTACGTGTACAATGGTTACAGTTACTTTCCAATACCTATCACCTATGTTAGACAGTGAGCTTCTACTCTAAACCAATCCAAAGGTGCCAACATCACAGCAGAAGTTGGAGGCCGAGAAGAAGAAGGAGAAAGGCTGGACAGGCCCAGATCCCTCCATCTTGCCTCCTAAACCCCCACACCAGAAACCCTAAAATCTACTTTTCCACCCCGTGATAACTTCACTATTATTCTACCTAAACTGTTGTGGCCTGCTGATCTTCTTCTAAGGTTGGTAACTTGCTCCACGGGTCATAATCAAACCCACGAGCATTTTGGGCTCTGTGCTTGGGGTCTCTGAGACCCCTGGCAGGGGTCTTGGCTGCTCAGGACAGCCAGAGGGATGTCCTGGGTCCTGACACGGGAGGAGCTGCACAGTTGCTGGAGCTGCCTTTTGCCCATGGAGCAGCAGCAGGAAAATGCAGGTTCCCCTTTCCCTGGCAGCTCCCCTGAGTGCAAGGCAGGGCTGTGTCCCACGGGAGTGTCAGAAAAGCAACACCAGTGCAGCCATGGAAAGCTAATCATCAGGTTGGCCTGTGCTTCTGAGAGATTGCTTTGTAAGCTGTGTGACATCTTGCTGTGGGTGTTAGAATACTTGTGACATTCTGTAAGCCAAGAGTTCTGTGTGGGTGACACCATGACTAAAATGTTGTACCTCAGCACTGCCCCTGATTGCCTGCACAAGTGCCTCTGTGTGTGTGTGGCTTTCAGACTCTTGTGGAAAAGTGCCTGGGCACAGAGATAAGAGAGAAATCTGCTTCTTTTTCCTAGGACTCGGTATTTGTTGCTAGTTTGGGCCTCAGTGTCTTCTAGTGTATAAAAATTATCTTTACATGGAGATAATTAGGAACATTTTTGTTGAAAAAATTGAAATTTGTTTCCAAAGAAAAGTTTTGAAGGATGCTATACAGTGTGCAAATTCAGGTCAGACTTGGTGAACAGATGTGCACTTTCTCTGAAAAAGGGAGTTTTTTGAAAAGTTTTAAACATTTGTTTTGTTCTATAGATGAGGCAAGTTAAGATAAATTCATAGACAAGCACAGCAGGTTTTTTTACCAGAGTGTTAAACCTTGTGTGCACAAACCAGCATATACTTTTGCATTTTTTTCTCTTATAATATGTCTAACTTTACTGCATGTTTGTATGAATTTACATACATTTCATATACATATGGTCTGTCATTTAATTCTCCGCTGCGTCATTACACAAGAATGCCAAAGCTGATTCTAATTGTTCAGCAAACTAAAGGAATTTAGGGAGGTTGCCCAGAAATTCAACGTTTCTTAAATAAAATACATATGTATTTTAAACCTTTTAACAGACACGTTCTGTGCCATACCCCCTTTACTAATATTAAAATAAGGCTTATCAGCACAAGCTGCATAAGGTTGTGCTGCTGGAGCCAAATCCTGGGATCAGCATCCAGGCCACGAGCCTGCAATCAGTTACACTTATGTTGAACTTCATGCACATTTGTCATTCTTTTGAAATCATCAGGATTATTCACCTCCATAAGACAAGTATGTGTGGAACCGATTCTGTGAGCAGACCCTCCATTTTTATTGGCTTTGTTATGAATCTCAGAGCAGGAAGGAAAAAAAAAAACAAAACCAACAATCTGCATTAGGAGCAGAGAATTTAGCTCCTAGGGATCAGACTGGAGACAAAACTGTGGCACTCAGGCTGCTGGTGTCAGTGAAGGAGAAAGGGATCACACAGCCGACACGCATGGCCAGTGGTGGGAGGTGTGTTCTGGGGATAAAGGAGATTATGAGAACAGGAGCTGAAAGTTACTCCATTGCTTCTTCCCTGGCTGAGCTGAACCTTTTGAGCTCCTGTGAAAAATCACAAGCACATCACGAAATCGTAGGAATGGCAGGAAAACAGTAGAAGTGTAGAAGGAAGGATTATAAAGGTTTGGGGTTTTTTTAGTTTTTAAGTTCATAACATCTGTATCTAGTAAATATTTTGATCCCTGAGTTTCCCAAGCAGTTTAATTGAACCTGCAGAAGGATGTTTTTTGGCTCATCCTAAATGATAACATTAATACAATGTAGGAAACATTTTATCTTCCCTAGACACTTATTTTTTTACATCACTTCTGGAATTGCTGTATGCATTTTCAGAGTCATGTGCAGTAGTTATAGAATCTTTTGTTATCTGCCAATATTTAGCAATAAAATTTTAAATGCTTGTGCAAGTATGATATTAATGATCTAATTTCCTTTGATCCTTGAGGAATTTTCATTTGCATATTTGGGATTGAGTCTTTTCATAATAACATGCAAGCCCTCCCTTCACTGCCCAAATGAAAGTCCAATAGCAGCTCTGAGGAGGTTGGACAGGCTAAATGAAGTCTTGTAGCATTGGATGAACATAACTGCTGCAGGTAATTAATGCTTTTCATTTTGAAGAATGAGTTCAAGCACTTGAGGGAAGTTGGAACAATATTTTATGTTTTATTCCAACTAGTAATGTAGAAAGGAAATGAAATAAGACTAATTTTATTTTCCATTTTTGCTGTCTCTCCTCTCTCTCTGCTCTTTCTCTTGCTGAAAAACTATTGTCATTTATGTCATTAAAACACAGAATTATTGCCCCCAGACTTTCAGTGAACCACAGCTGTTGACCTTTTTTGTCAAAAGCTTTGAATACAAAGCTACATTGGGAACATTTGTAGCCTGTGGACCATGACAGTACTGTAGACTTCTCTCCTGTCCTAACAGAAGAGAGTGCCAGAGGGTGTGCTCACATAGTGACTACATTATTTTCTGGCAATTGTGGTAAAGATTTCCTTGCTTTGGGTTTTTCTGCCTCCTCTCAAGTGTACAGTCATCCTTCAAACTTATTATACCACCTTCTGAATGCTGTGGCTTTGTCCCTTAGGCTACATAATCCATTGTGTAAAATGTTTACCAGTCCTGTACAGATATTAAATTAAGCATTGCAGCTTAATATGAAGTGTATAGATACTTGAAGCTGGATTTAAAAGACATCTTGATTTCCTTCCTGTGTAACAGTATATTACATTGAATGGGAAAAAGAGTTAAAAATTAACCTTTTATAGTACAAAGAGTGCTAATTTTCGGTGAAGACCTATGAATAGTAAAGTAAAAATAGTGAATACTAAGCATGTGAAAAATTCAAGATGTCTTCACTGAAATATGCCATAAACTATTTTATTTTTCTGGCTGAATAAAATAAGCACTTGTAAGCAGTGCACACCAGCTGCTGCATCTGTAGGGAAACCAAGTACTTTCCCACAGTACATGCTGTATATTTCATTCTTGCAGCATTTTATTTTGACAGGTAATCTTCATTCTTCTGCGTATGGAGACAAAATCTGGAGGATAAGTAAAAAGTAAAGGCAATATTCAGTGTGTTTCACAGTTTCTGTGAATTTAGGTAGAGCCATATTTTTATTGACAAATATGAGTACATGTAAAGCTCATAAATACATAGTCTACAGGTAGCATGAAATGTCAAGTTTGGACTTAATTTCTTCCTTTTCTGTGCAGCTGATATTAGTCTTTCTCTTATGAGTGTATGAGGGAAGCAGAAAGGGTGGTAGTGGAAGGGAATTCTGCTTTTTTTCTTAGGCTAATTTTCTCAGTGAAACTTGATCTGTCTTAGTTACATTTATGAGACTTTGTGAACAGAGAAGGAGCAATGTGATGTGAATGCAAAGATCATGCATTTTCAATGCAATTCATTAGATTTCACTGCAACTTATATACAAAAAAAAAAAACCCAAACCAAATCCTTTCATAACTGAGGTTTCTAAGCATTACCATAATTGTAAGCATACACTTATTCTAAATAGTCTTCCCTTAGAGAATAAACAGGTACATTTTTTTTGAATCCACAGTCAAGTCCACTTAGAGGTGCAAGGAACAGAAATTGTACTTGCAATTCAACTGGTATTTTGAAATTATTCTGGCAGAAAAGAGGCTGCCTTTCAGAAAACTGTTTTCTATACACTTCCCCCTCCCATCCCCCCTTTTCTATAATGGGACAATACACTTCTTTCAGCTGAGCCTCCAAGTTCTTGAATATCCTGAAAATCAAAAATCGGGATTAATGCTGGAAATGTATGCACATATCCCAGAAAGTTTAACCTGTGACCCTCAGGCTTTTGGTCACCCCATATCCCAGGAAACAATGCTGGGCACATCAGGCCACAGTGGTTAAATAGGAATGTAGGCTCCTCTGCCTTAGGTAAAAGCAAAGAACTGCAGCAATGTCCAAAAGACTTTGTAGCAAAAAGGGTGAAGAGCAGCAACAGGCACTGAAGAAATGTTTTAAAGCCATTTCATCCAATAACCTCTTCTAAATTTACAGCAATTTTACTAGAAGACCTGAGTGTTTGAAATGTCTACAGCTATTTATAATTCTGTTCTACTCTTATACAGGAGTATAGTAGTTAAGAAGGTAAATGACATCAAATTCCTCAAGGGTGTGTGATAGGGTGTGGATCTCTGGCTGAGGATGCACTTCAAAGCCCAGGGATGAAGGAGGGCTCCTCAGTGCTGAAGACTGTGATGGGAAAAGGGAGTAGGAGCATCAGGACATTGGCTCCTGACACTAATTCTGAATACAGCACTTATGTAGGAATTAACTGGCAGTTTTTCTCCCCATGTGATATTCTTGGAAAACAAAAAACAATAATGAAAACAAATTATTTATTTGTCATATATAAATTAGATTCATAGGCTGCAACATTTTTAAATTCTTGACAAAATTGAAATCAGTATATACATGTATTACCAAAATAAAATACAAGGATGACAGATTCATAATATGAGCAAAAGAACATTTTTTGAGCATATTAGATGCAAAAACATTGGAAACTATTCATGTGATTTAATTGTAATCTTTTGCCAAAAACATTAACGCATCAGCTTTGAAGAGCAATTGGTATAAAGAATATCCTCAAAGAGGAGCATTTCCACATGCCTAGGCTTTTTTTGCCCTCATTAAACTTTATTCTGAGTTGAATATTTCCTGTCTATAGCATAAGGATTATTCTTGTTCTGCAAACATCTTAACCTATTAGTTTTGTCACATTATGTTCTCTGATGCCTTTTCCAGATGTAAATCAGTTAAGGACAATCAAAGGGAATGTTTAAGCCCTTTAATGTTTTCAGGTTTGCCTTTCTTCTTTGTTTAACCAGACAGGTTGGGAACTCATTCTGGTCAGCCTGTTCATCAGGTGAAACGGGCACATTTTTAAGCATTAATTGCTTTCAGGCTGAATAGGAATATGTACAATATGTACAGGGCAGCTGAAGTTCAACACAACCATGAATTAAGGACTGATGAATGCTAAGAATGGAAGGAACCTTGGGCAGTGCTGTCATCTACATTACCTTTAGTCCCAGCTTTGACTGAAGGACTCACTTAAGGAAATCCTGGTAGTTTAGTATCATCTTTATGCATTTCTGTGTGACCCTGGCTTGCAGTCTTTCTCTGCAACTCTGAATTGATACTTTTTGAGTTAGCATTAGCTGTATGTGCATCACAATGAATCCCTGGTCATTAGATGCTCAAACTGGATAAATCAAGGCTTGATGTTTTTATCAATTTGTATCATAATCAAATGAACTGGTGCCATTGTCTATGAACTGGATTTATTTCCCCATGAACTCAAGATCAACCAGATCCTTAGAAGTCAAGATGATGTCACAAAATGGAAGATATATGAAAAATAAAGTCTAGACTTACTATCTCTCTCTCTTCCCTCTCTCTCCCCTCAACATCCTCTTTTCCCTGCCCACATTATCTCATGAACTTTGCTTCTCACCATAAATTTGTCTGATACTGACATTTCCAAGATAGTAAGTCTAGACTTCTGGAAACTCTGGAGACAAATGAAAAAGTCATTGAGGTGGTTCTTAAGTGTCTTGGGCAGTGTTCCCAAGGCACCTTTGACAATCTGTTACTTTCCCATTTCCACTCTAGAGTTAGAGGTCTTCTCCATTAGCTTCTGCCCGAAGCTGACCCTATGGACCAGCCAAAGCCTATGAAAGGCATTTTTTGGGTGTGTGATCCAGCAGGGCATTCCTTAACTTCTCATGGCCTCTATAGTCACAGCTCTTAAGGATTCCACTGCTGGGGAATAATCCTGGCCACACAAAGGCTGGTAAAGGCCATTGGCTGGTTTTGCCTGCCATTGATCAGTCACTAGCAGCAGGTGTTAGACACTCTCTGCACATGAGGCACAACCTCTGCTGTGCAAGCAACTTTACCTGTTGTTATCTGGGGGACCTGAATTTGATGGGTTTGGACACTCTTGTGCAGCCAGAATAAATGCTTTAGCTGGTACTTAGCAGGATTTTATTTGGGTTTTAGTTTACTTGTTCTATAAAAGCTTGTAAAGTGCTGACAAAAGCCAAAGGAGCAGAATTGCACGAGGGGAAATCTATTTTGGTAAGACAGGAGCCCAAGGGCCGCAAGAAGGAGTCAGGCTGCCTGCAGACACACAATGTGCAAGCTCATTAAAAATATCTCCCTTGTTAATGCCTTGTTAATGTCTTTTATCACTTTCTGCTAATGAGCCTTGGACAGATAGAGCTTTGAGGGATATATTTTTTTAAAAGAAGAGTTTTGTCTGACAGTTAGTGGGTTTGAAAGTTATAGCAGAGGATCTCAAAGCCTTGGCTAGGTTCCCCTTTTTTCATAGATATTATATTGCTTTGTGATTAAATAACGTCTAGAGATGAATATTCCAAGAGGTCAATTCTTCCAGGTATCAGATGTTTTCTGCCAACTAAAGAATTTAATTTTTGGGACATGAAGAAACACTGCACACCACAGGTCTCTAAGTGTGGCAAATATCACATTTCCTTTGCTGAGCTGGAATTGATTATATAAATAAGAGTTAATGTAATAACTCTTTGGATGTATATTTCCATCTATTCTGAAAACTGCTAATTGCCAATGACTATGTATTTAGAAGTATAAAATTAGGTAATATAATGATTTCTTCTTTTCAAAACCTACTAGCTCAAATGATTTAACAAAGTTTTCAAATCTATTGTGCTTTTTTCCCAATATGTGTCCACTATTTGTTGCCTATGTTACACAGAGTAGACATGAGTATATTTGTAGAGATGTTTCAGAGGTGTGTTTGAGTGTCTGTAATGTAGTCTCTGGTGCAGATTTGGTTCAGAAGTGCCTGACTGTGCTCAGCCTGCTGGCAGTAACATCAGTAGCACCAGCAAAGCCCTGCTCACCTACATTTCCCTGATGTTAGATGTGTTTTTCCTTCTAGTCAGCACTGAGGAACCTGTGCAAAAGCTGTGATTCATCTGTCTGTGTGTTGGTTTTCAAGCAGTGTCTTCAGATGCACCAGTTCCTCTTGTATGTGCTCTGCCCATGTGCTCCTTTCACCTTCCTAGGGAGGCTGATGGATGCGGTTTTAAGTATCTGCAAGTGAATTGTAATATATGCTAAAATTACATATTTTTGCAATATTTTGGCCAAAACGAACTACAGTGGATGGCTTGTGTCCACATTAATTTGGAATGTGCATGCTCATAAAATTTTACACCGGACATTTGACATTTTGCCAACATTCATTTGCTATCACATCACCATCACTTCCTACTTTAAACTTGTTAGTACCAAGTGCATGTACAGTGCTTAGGACATGGTGCATTTAGAGGGGAGGGCGAGATGAAGTCACAGAGTCTGTATGGAGGTCTGGATAAGCAGCATAGCAATGTTTGGGTTTTGTTCATCCTGCCTTAGACAACTGCATGAGATGGGTAAAAAAAAAAAAATCCATAAGTAAACCTTCTGGTATTTCTGGTATTTGCATTCTAAGAGCTTATCTCTCATTAAGTTAGGGAAAATTTTTGCCAGTAATAAGTGAGAGCTTCATTAATATGCACATAAGCTGTAGTCCAGGAAATTACAGGTCAGAGGCGTCTCTGTTGTCAGAAGAATACAATGAAAAGACTTGTTTTCATGATTCTTTTATTTAAAACAGTATTTCTTCCTTAAAATAGAACTATAGCTAGAGAATATAAAGGGATGTTGTCAAGGTAAACTGTGTAGCTTCTATTTGTAATATTTTGGAATTCTGCAACAGAAGAGAGTACCAAAATCTGTATTGATTGTAACACTTAGTTCAGTTGCACATTTTCATTTCATTTTGGCAATTACCTAAGCTGTTTTTTTAGTTCATAATTATTTTTTATTCAGATTCATAGCACAGGCTAGGGGCACACAATACAAAATCATTTCAATTAATATTTATGTTGTTTTCAAACTTTGAAGGCATTTTTACTCTATTACTTTACAAAATGTCTTTTAATTTTTTTTCAAAGTCTATAAAGTTATTATTGTTAGACCTGATCTAGATATGCCATATGAGAAATCTGCCATACACCTACACTTTCATACCAGATCTACACATCCACAGGGGCTTTCAGCTGGCAGGAGGATCAGATGGGCTTTTCTGGAAATGTACATCCTTCTTGTCAAGATGACCTTTAAAGGAGATGGACTTATAGGCCCTTAATAGCAAGGTACTCACAGTTGTAGGGGATATTTTGGAAAGAGAAAATTGGATTCTGAGAGGAAAAGCATATGAAGTTAGGAGGAGAGAAAAGAAGTTTCTATTAGTTTGAAATAAAAGGAAAATATAGAGATAGATAAATATAAGAGGAAATATGAGAAATATAAGAGGAAATAAAAAAAGAATGAATGATCCCCAAATTTTATGATGATTCTTCAGTTGTCCAAATTTTTGTACTTTACCTGAAGTAAAAAGTCTACCATCTAGACTTTTATACTGATTTTCTATGTTACATCTGTATGAGCTCATGCTATAAGAAACAGAAGTACTTGAAAGAAAATGAGTAAACAAGTCTGGTCTTTATTAGCAAAAGAAAACAAAGGACTAAAGCAAAATTAATCCCCTTTGTAACCATATAAAGTTAAGAGGCACAGCGTTAGGAGACAAACAGCAGAACAATTACATCTGAAGTCTGTAATAAGATTTACAGCATTATATTTGAAGTAGCTTAAAACCATATTTATGAATGTTTTGCATTTTATATTAATCTTATGAAAAGATATAACTTTTCCAGGGTTTCTGTACTTGAGGAGTAAAACCTGTATAAAAAGATAACTTGCTGCCCTGCAGTCAGTTCAAACCTTTCTAACCCCGTTGTTGCTGGGCTTTGCCGCTTCATTGCATTTATTTTGTGCCATGCAGTCACTGTCTGCTTAAAAGATAAATGTCAGAAATTGTAACAGAGTCCACATTTCATATACAATGTTCTGTTGCTCACCTACCTCTGAAAACAGAAATGCTTCTTGTAGTGGTGTAGGGCATTATAGTGGTCTTTGAATATTTGAGTAACAGGCATGTGAGATAGAACTGGTTGATTGCAGGAAGAAAGGGATTGTAACAAAACCAGCTGTATTGTTGTTTCTTCTGAAACGCATGATAAATTCCTTGTACCATCTTTTTTAGGCAGAAGCCTTTCTCCCCTCCTTGCTTCTGGAAGGCACAGACCTCACCCCTCTTCTTGGGCTCTTCCTGTGGTAAATAGGCCATGGATAAACTATCAAATGCCATTTATTGCCACAGAGTTAGAGGGATTCCCTCTGATTTTCTTACTGAAAAACTGCAATAGAATTCTATCTAGGATTGAGGATAGCAGGACTAAAATTCAGGCTTTGGTAGGATTTGGCACATTCCAACAGGGAGACTGAGTCCTCTAAAGCTCATACAGCCTAAAAGCCAGCCCTGGGTCTTGACCAGGAATTATGCAAGGGCAGTGGATATCTTCTTTCTTCACTGTCTTTGGAAGTAAATAAAATCTCCGTGGGCTATTCTGAGAATGAGACAAATTCGAGTTAAATACCAACTGCATTATGTGTCTTAATACATGGGTGGGTAACAGTAAATAATATGTAACTATTCAATTTTGGACAAAAAAGCAATGCTTTGCTATTCCCTTGTTAGGCCCTCATTCCCTGGGGTACTGAACACTCATTTTCTGTAGTAATAAGTCAGCCCATTAATTTCATCAAATGATTACATCAGATAATACATTTTATTTTGCGTAGCTTAAAACTAGTAATCTCAAGAGATTAATAAGGGTACAAAAGTAACTAGAATTAGTCAAATTTCACGAAGAGAAAAGATTATTATGGTACTATTTTTATTCTTGTTTTCAATTGGTCAAAAGCCGACAAGGCAGAATTTAACCCTGAGTGGTGTAGCAACAATTCAGGATTTCAAGACTTCCCAATTTCCAGAAATTCTGCTTTGCAATTGTGACTGTACAAAACAAAATGAAGATCAATGTTCAGTGCATTAATCTTATGCTATTTGCATCTTAAAACAAGGTGCAATTAAAAATATAAAATAATATCAGATGTAATGCATGAAAATCCAGATGTGGCATTGATAAATTAATTTGAACTGGTCACTTAACATGTAGCTCATCTACAAAGAATTTCTGATGATGGATCTCTTGACTTCCATTTTGAGAAAAGCAATATTGGCTAGCAGAGATCCGAGACAATTTTTAATGACTTTTCAGTTTATATTGGGTTTTTTTTGTCAGAATAAATTTGCATACCTGTCTTTGAAGGAAGTTATTGACTCTCTGTCTTCCAGAGATCTTTAATCTTGTTCTAAACAGAAAGTTAATTGTGCTCTATTTGATCTTACTGGGAGTGCAGCCTTTGAGGTCACTTTTTATCCACATGGAAACATGGACACTTGAAATTAAAAACTATAAAAACTATGTCTATCAGTTCCCCCATTCCATCTTCCTAAGCAACAACTTCTGCTGTCAGAAAGACAGCAAAAGTTCCCAAATCTATTGATTTTGGATAATGATTTACTTTCAAAGACAGATTTTTAGTGTGTTCAAGACTGGAATCAAAAACATAAAATAAGGACGTTTGTCTACCAGTTAGGCCTGAGTTTTTAGCTGGAGTGGGTTCTGAGTGACTAATTTATGCTAATTTAAGGATCTACATTTCTTTGGGGTGGAACATCACTGCAGGGAGCAAGGCCCTGTAGTCCAACAGTTGTAGCAATGAGTGGGCGATTATTCTACTGTAGGAGGTGGAACAGACTGTGTCACCTCTGTCTTTGATGCTGCTTTCAGGCTTTATTTGTCTTATCTGTTTAGAATGCTTTTCACTATGCTTGTACAGCCATTCCAAAGGCTACTTATTATACAAATTTATGATAACCATGGAGTTAGTTACAGACCTATACTCCCTTTGGAAGAAAATTTCTCTTCATCTCATATCCCACTGCAGAGTGAAGATCTGGAAAGGCCCACATTGGCACTGACACATATTGTGCTTTTGACTTCAAGATAAATGAAAAGCAAACAAACATGTCTTTGTCTGACGAGTTTTGTCTTGGGCACACCCACCAATCCCTCATCAGCCAAGATAAATTGCTTCAGAGGGAGGACTTCCATGTTCACAGAAGGAATGCAGAAATTCTTTCTATTTTGTACATTCTTGGCGTCTTTCCTTTGTTATCAATTTCACGTCCTCTTTGTGTTTTGAAGCTCTGCTTGGGAAAAGAGGTTATAAATATTAAAGCTCTGCACAAATTCTTAAGAATGATTTGGGATTTTTTTGTTTTGTCTTAAATAATTTTTGCTTCTGCTATTTTTAGCTCAAAGCTATCCTTCCTCATCCAAGCTGTGTATTTTTAGCTTGTCAAAATAGTTGAAAATGTTGTTATTCATTAGACAGAGATTACTTTTGGCTTTCTTCTTTTCCAATTCTATTCTAGTATTATCAGTACTGAGAAACACACATTTAAAGCAGATTTTGCAAATACTATATGAAAGATACATAATTTATATTTTGAAAGTACTTTAATGAATCCCTTACCATAAACAACAAGAGTTTTTAAGTACTGGAATGTGTGTCTTAAGTTGGACTTCATGAAGAAACATCCAAAGACTTTGTTCATAGTTGCATAGGATTTTGTAATTAAAAATTTTAATATGATCAGGCTGTGCTTGATACAGTTTCTGTATCACTGTAGACAATGAAAATATGTTTCTGGCATGACTTGAATTAGATGAGAATTTCCATTTTCCCCTCATAAACATTTACAGCAGTTATTGACACCTAAAAGGTCAGGATTTCAACATGTAGCTATGGGCAAATCCATATATTATACTAAACCTCTAGCTCTGGATCCCATTTTTTAGCTCATATCCCTTTTTGCCCTGTTCTAGGGAAAAAAGTTACCTTGAACATTTACACATAAACTTCTCCACAATTCCTGTATTTTGTTTGCCAGGTTTGTAGATAAATTGACCCTTTTCCCTCAGATGTGTGGGTAATGTACATCTCTGTCATTTCCCACAATCACCTGAAGCTCCATAGGGGAACAGTGGGAAAGGATGTAGAGTAAGTAATAAAAGGAACAGTCCAAGTGCAAAGCAAAAGACAAAAGAGTACTTTCTGTAATTGGGAGGTCCATAAATTACTGTAGCCCTGGGGTCAAATATTTGTGTGTGGAATTGCTGGACCATTTAAGCAGCTACTCATTAAAACCATGTAAGTACTCCAACAATTAAGCTATCATTTTACACTGATAGTGGTACCTGCTCCCAAGGAGGGAAAGCAAATGCGCATTGATAAGGATACCCTAAGGTAGGTTCCCACAAATGTAGCCCTTCTCCACACAAATATTTCCTTAAAGGCATGCTGTCAGGTAAATTTTGCACATTTTCAGCCAGGTCCTGAAGTTAGGACCTGCTCTAACACTAATGGGAAAAAGCCTACAAGAAATACAGACAATTTCCCTGCTAGTTGCTCCATTTTTGGATGTTTTAGCCTGCAGTGCAGCAGGAGCAGTGTGGTTTGCCTGCATGAAGGCAGCAGCAAATGTCCCAGGGGATCCTCCAGAGTCACAAAGCCATGCTCAGGGTGATGGGTGCTCCTGCACAACCTCTGCACTTCAATCTTCCTTCCCTCTTCCAGTTTCTCAGGCACAGGGAGGAGGGAAGGATTTGCTCAGCAATGGTAGTTTGCTCATAGTTTAATTAATCCTCAACTGTGTTCACTTCTTGGCAGCCTTCCAGTGGAGTTCAGCAGGGGTGGTGGATATCACTCATGCCTGTACCTGCCTTCTTCCTCTTCCAGAACTGGGGAATGGCTCTGCAGGCTCAGAAGCAGCAGTGCCACCCCTCAGTCCCCTCAGTGTGCCCTGGCACAGAGGGTTCCTCAGGTGTAAGTCTGCTGCTGGGCTAACCCCTGCTTTTCTTCTAATGCAGTCTTCCTTCTTTAATTGCCTGGGGTGTTTTATTTGTTCTCTCTTCCTCCATCTCTGTATTTAAATTCAGTTTTTCAATTTTCCCTGTGCTTTTTCTTTCCAATTTTCAATTGTAACTGTTATGATCAGCTGCTGCTTTGTTCTTTCTTCTGATCCTTTCACCACCCTGCTGAGGTGAGGTCTCTCATTCTTCAGCCCCACGTGATGTGAGTGGGTGAGCAGGGAGAAGATGACAGAATTAATTTGCAGGTGTCTCCCTCCTTTTGCTTTTGACATCCTGTCATTTGCCATGTCCTTATGTCTAGGGGGTTATTTGTCAGTGTTGTGCAATCCTTTTCTAGGTTAGCACTAAACAATCTTAATTATTTCACAGACAATCTTTATATAAGGAGATATTTGTTGAGGAAAAAATACTTTAAAATGTATTTCCTTTAAAAATAGTTGAATACAATAAAATGGAAAAGGCAGGGAAGTAGTGGCATGATTTTATGGCTTGTCTGCAGCTCCTCTAAGCCATGAGAATGGAGTAGTTTGCAACAGAACAAAAATGTACAGCTTGAAAAAGTAAAGATAACAAGAAAAGTAAGATACTGCTGTGTGTTCCTTTTTAATCTTAGGAGATGACACATAAAAGGTTTTGTCTACTGTGCACACAGCTGCCTCCTGGTCAGGTGGGGCAAGTCTGTTTGCAGAAGTGCAGGGTAGGTGACTTGTATGTGAACTTCTTCTTTGCACTCTGATTTGTTCACAAAAACTGGCAGGATTTACTACATGTATTAAGTGCACACTTAAATATAATCATATTTATTTAATTGCTGTTTGATTTCCTTTTCAGGGTTTTAGTGAGCTTTTTATTATTTGTTGGTTTTGGGTTTTTTTAATTCTGTTGGGTGATCTACCAAAAATTCATTGTTCTTAATCATTGATATTCTTCCTCACCTTGGAAGAAGAATGTAAATAAAAATGTCCAAAACTGTAGGTCTTGTGAAAGATCCTTCATGTTTGAGCACTATAGATATTATTTCCTTGGAATACTTCAGTTATGCCTAGCCTTAAGGGAAATCATCTTTCTCTTTAAGGAGTTTCTTTTCATTATTTTAAACATTTCTGAGAATGACAAGTGAGATTAGGTGAATATAGTACACATTTGGGGAAAGGAAGGAAGAATAAGATTTAAATAGCATGAGCACCAATATTCCTTTTTATGGGCTTCATGCTATATATTCTTCTGTGATTATGAAGAGCAGGTATTGCTAACAAGTCATTAGAAGGATACCCCATTTTCTTTAACTGTGCCCTTAAATGCATTAAGTTTTTAGCAAAATAAATGTGTGCACACCTGTGATGTAATAGCAAAAGGAAATAACAGCTGGAAATAACTTTGTCATTCTTCGGTGCTTGCTCTGAATGATAGTTGTTTTTTATGTTCAATATTACAGTTCATATCTGGCAGGGAAATAAGGACCCAAAATGAATTATAAAAACCAGAAATATTTGTCTTTTTTTTTTTAAGCTTTCAGGCTCTGTGCTGAAATTCTTGCTGTAAATTATGAATAACATCTAGAATTTAATATGGTTGCAGGCCACATTTCAAGACTAAATGGATTGATGATAATTTATTCTTCATAAATTACATAAACGTTCAGATTCCTTTCACTGGTTGCATGTTCCTGGTGACTTTAGTGGGAATTATTGGTACTACGATTCTTTGAAAACCAGGGCAAAGACAATGTTGTGAAATGCTTTTTGTGGGGTGGTTTGCAGACAGATGTGCAAAATTCAGTTCTGACACAACCAGAAATCTCCAGGAAACTCCAGCCTCTCCCAGTGTTTTCGTAGGAAGATGGTCTCTTTTCTACAAATCTACTTCCAAGCATCCCAGATTGTTTAAATTGTATTTCACTTCATATGAGGCTTTTACAAAAAGCTGACATCCTTCCTGTGAAATTGAAAAAGTCTTAACACATTTGTGCTGGTGCTTGCTCTGCTTTTTAAACTAACTGTCTGATAAATCACCCTTTTCATATTAACCTAAAGATGGGCCAAGCAAAGCTGGACAAGCTGAGTTTGCTTTGAGATGGGGCAGAGCATTTGAGCAGCTGGGGAGGGTGACAGAGTGAATGCTTAAGCCAACCTGTCTAATAAGGGTGTCTGTCACAGTTCTGCCTGTCACAGAAGGCTCTTTTACATGCTCTATTTATAATGTCGTGTTGCCATTTTATTGTGCCTTTAACAGCTATGCAAGAGTGATTAAAAACAGTCCTTAAGTTTCCTGTGTCACTTTTCACTCATCATCACTGCTCTGAATGGTAACAGTTTAAACCTTTCCATGCCCCTTAGCTAATGCCTGTTAAGAACATAACATTGGCCTCTTTCTTTTTATTGCAAACTTCATGAATCTGTATTATTAATTTTTCATTGTCAAGCTTATGGGAGTGATCCAAGTCTGGAAATTTAAATAACAATTAATCTTCCTTGTTTTCTGGTCTTTGAATTCATCTGTGCAAAACTCTACTTGACACAGCATTACTCTAGAATTAGTTTCAGTGCCTTTGCCTAGCAACACAGATACGTTTTACACTTTCCAGGTTTCTCCTGTTAACTTCTAAAGCCGATTGTTGTCGCCGGCACATCTTTGTTTGCTGTTTATTTGTTACTAGGTGTCTGGATAGGCTCCCCAGCTCAGTCCCACCAGGCCAGGGCTGTGCTGGCTCGGTGTCCCTGGCTCAGGGCAGGGCCCGGCGCTGCCTTTGGCTCGGGGCCTTCCCCGCTCGCAGCGCCGGCTGCTCGGGCCTGCTCCCGCTGCCGCCGGGGCCTGCAGGCACACAGCATCTCCAGGAACAGCCCCCTGCTTGCACAAAACTCAAATATTTGCACTGTTCTTCTTCAGGCGGAGATGGAAATTTTCGCGCTGAACTTTTGACATTGCTCAGAATACGCTGAATCCAAAATACAGAAACATCTCAGTGTCCTTGCATTATTTTCTCCCTGTGTCAGGAACAGCTTTCGGTCCCCCTGTGGTGTTTCTTGCTGCCAGCCAGCTCCCCTTCACCTCTGCCATTACTCAGTAAGGAGGGTTTATTCTTTGGCCCAAAGCCTGTGCCTTTGTTCATCCCTCTCCTGCTTTTTGCATCATCTGTCTTCTTGACCCACCCTATCTTCATGGATTTAAAAACAGTGTTTAATACTGTGCTCCCTTCAGATTGCCCCAGGAGGGTGGTTCTGCCTTCTCAGGCAATCCTTAGCAAACTTGCTGCCCAGCTCAGCACATTCTTGGAGTGTTAGCAACATCTTTGCTTGTTCTGTAGTTTCTCTGGAACAGAGGTGTCAGAGGACAGTGTCCTCATCAGATTGACGTGGGGCGTGGAATGGAGGGGAGTGAGGACATGAGGGCACAGCGCAGGTTTGCCACTGCCTGTCTGAGGCTCGGTGGGAGCTGGCATTGCCATTTTTCCTGGCACCTTCTGTCCTGTGTGTCCCTTCCCGAGTCGCTGGCTGGGAGGGCTGGCTTTGCCCCCAGGAACTGTGTCCAGCCCAGGCAGGGAAGCAGCGCTTGGGCAGCCCTGGAGACCCTGGGGCTGGGCTGCTGCCTGTGTGGGACAGCTGCTGCTGGCAGCACGCACCCTGACTCAGAAGGGAAAGAAGCAGCAGCAGGTAAATCAGTGCTGGTTGCTCGGTAAGAACCCTACAGCCACACCCCAGATTTGTCATTTCAGAGCTACTGCCAACACATTCTGCACCCAGCCGATGCCAGCGGTGGTGGGAGCCCTGAGCTCCAGCCTGATTTCCCTGACTGTGTCTTCTCTTGCTGCTCACAGCCCCAGAGGTGTCACCCATGCCAGCCCCTCTCACACAGAGGATTTCAGACAGGGACAAGTGGGACAAAGCTGTGAGCGGAGCCTGTGCTGAGCTGTCTGTGAGGGGCTGGTGCTCGTGGTGGCCCTTAGTGTTTATATTTCCTTGAGAGAGTCAATCCCTTTCAGGAACATAAATGAAATATTACTGTAGAACTTCCTGAGTGTGTGTGTGGGTGCGTGGTTTTGGTGGTTTTGCATAATATACGTGATTCTCAGTTTTGTTGATTTTTAACAGTGTGCTGTGTATATTAGACATGTGAGGTCACCTAGTTGTTCTTTCTGTGGACAAAAAGAAGGCATTTGACTGGAGATTGCTTTTCAGTGCACATGCCTCTGCTACACACACATTCATGAATCAGTTACGGTCTGTATTGGGAAATATATTGTGAATATAATTGGCTTGGTGAAATGAAACATTTACAATGGGTAATAGAAAGATACTAAAGAATTTATATTAAAAAAAATATTAAAAGCGGGAAAGGACATGACCTTCTTATGTTAGTGATGGTTTTTGTTATAGGAATGAGAGGCTTAATTCCTGGAAGTGCTAGAGTTTTTTTGTTGGCTGAATGTGTCCTTCATAGTGTCTGTTTGTCATCCCAACCTTTTTCTGAAAATGGAATTCAGGTTTGTAGCCAAAACCGGAATATTTTTTACTTTGTATTGGGGTTATGTAACAGATGGTGAGCTAAAATGTGCTCAGTGCTTCAAAATTATTTGATGAATCATAAAACTGAATAACACTTTTTGCCTCAAATCATGTTTTGATTCTATCTAGGGATGAGTAAAATTAGAGAAAACTCTATCTGAAATATTAAGCACGTATTTGAATCATGAGAATCTGTTGGGATTTTTATTAATTCATTTGCCTGTGCCTTGTCTTGTAGTAAGAAGTACTTGAGATCATCAGAGAAAAATGTGCAATTTCTGAAATGTTTAAAGAATAGCTATAGTTTGGTCAACATTGAAACTGCAAACAAAACCTTCAAGTTCTCTGAGAGTTCAGCTGTTCTGTTTTAACTGGAACCAACATAAAGTATCTCTCTTTAAAACTGCTGTTTTCTTGTATATTTGGAATCAGTGAGAGCCAGATTCCTTTGGAAATACTTTAGAGGGTCTGTTGGGAAATTAGGTGTCCAGTTCATTGAACGTCTGTCCCTAATGCTGGTGTGATGGACAAACTTAAAAGGCACATATCCAGTGTGGGGAGTTTCACACCATGGACATATCCAGTTCCTGCTGGCATGATCCATCATTTTCTTGGATGTCCCAGCAGGTGCCCTTAGGTGCTTCTGCACCGCTGTTGGATGTAGGATAATGTCACTGACGTTAATTAGGTCTCAGCAATGCACATTTGGACCAAACACTGCCTGGCCACAGTTCAGTCTGGCCTCTTTTAAGAAGCAAGATAATCACAGTATTCTCCTTGGGCTAGGAGGGAAAAAGAGCAGTGTTTATGGTCATAGCACCCATTGATTGACTTGTGAGGTCTGAGCAGGTCTCAGTGCCCACAGACCTGCCTGAACCAAGGGGGCAGGACAGGTCTCTGCTCGGGGGCTCTGACAAAGGAGTTGGCCACTAGCCAGCTCTTGAGTTCAGCTTAGGGATTTTCATTCAGGACAAACTCTGTTTATCCAGGCCTAAGAGAAATCCTCCATTATCATACCTTACTGTGGGTATATTTTTAAGGTAACGTACACATTGCTATGGAGGAAAGCAGGAAACGCAGAACACTTCTATCTCACAAGTGCACAAAAGTATATTATATATACAAAGAATACACACTTTTGAAAGGGCTCTTAGGCCTGCTTGTGATGTTTACATAGAGACTTAGGATTGCCATTCTGGGTGTATTGGCAATATTTGCCTGAAAAAGAGATGCCATCCCTTGAATATTTTTTTAAAGTTATATTTTTACTCTATCTAGTAGCTCAAAGCTTGTTTTTCTACAAGTTGCTCTCTTCTCAAAGACGATGGGAAGATGTTAGAGTTCCAGCTTTTCTTCCTGGTATTCCATGTGTGTCTCTATTTGAATTCTCTCAGCCCATGTTTTCTCAGATGCAGAAAATTATGTAATTAGTTGTGGGGTCTCATACCATCGTTTCAGAGATGTTTCCCATTTAAATTAAAGGCCTGTTCTTCTACCCAATCAGTAATTGTCTAGATCTTTTAAGATCTCCTTCAGCTTGATTTAATTGTTAAACATTAATTTAGTGGGAAAAAGGCTTCAAAGGGGAAAAAAAGAACTGCTGGAGGGGCAAAATATTAATAGGTGCTTAAAAGCAAAACAGTAATTCTTCCCTTTCTAAGCTTGCAGCCCTTCAGGCCTAGTGGAAAAGAAACAATTGACTGTATTACAGGATTATATAGGTTTCATTGACTTAAAATGAACTGAAAGCAGCTGTAGGGAGATTTACCTCAAGTCTTTATTATTAGCCATATGAGGCAGAAAGAAAAACAATGTTTTGTTTGAGTCAGAAAATATAATTTTCAATGGTGGTGTAGAAAAGGTTAGATAAAGAGTGAGTTGCTTTTCAATAGGGAAAAGGTGAATAGAAAAATTCTGTTTTGCCAGCATTATATATCATATGAAAGATTTCAGCCAGCAGAAAAAGAGCCTATCTTATACTTGTATGGTCTTGGTTTTGTTTCATTTCTGATGGATAATCTTGGAGTTTAGTACACTTGATATCTCTTTTACTTACTAATGACTGTAATACTTCACTCCTTTGAATACTTCTACCATGCAAATGGAGATAAAGATCAAAAAAGTGTTGCTTTTTTACAAAGAAAATCCTTCTAAAGTCTGCCTCTCATTGAAAAATACATTAGTACAGATTTCCCTCTAAGTTTCCTGCCTTTGGTTGTTAAAAATTCTAATTAAGAAAAAACTGAAGTGTTTTTAGAGAAAAAAGTTGAGAATGCAAAGTCAGAGTCTATTCTAAAGATCCAGAATATTTCCTTACTGTGAAATATTTAAAATACTGATAATTATTTTACCATAGACATTTTTTGAACCATACATGTAATTAAAGTGTAGTTAACAGTAGTTGTTTTATAATCTCTCTATACTCAGTTACTTCTGCAGTTAAGGATGTTGTTTTTACTCCAGTGATGTGCTGAGAATGGGAACTGCTCCCTCTCAGATAAAAGTGCCTGATGTGCTTCAGTTTTGGGGGATAAGGAATCTTATCAATAAAACTGACATCAATAAAAACTGACACCTGATATCAGTAATAATCTCCTTTGTCAGAAAACATAAAACTTGCTGTTGTATTGGGATTTTTGATACAAGTTTTTATTTCTTAAAACTTACCTTTGTCCAAGGTCACATGTTTTGTTAGGTGGTGGTACTGAAGAGATTCTGAAATACCTAATAGGCTTTTTCTTCCTCTGGGTTGCTCAGGTGAAGTGCTTTTATATAAAGGTATCCACAGCAGTATTCATTGTGATGCAGGATGGAATTATGCAATTTTGAACATTATGTTAGCAGTGCATTATAATATATATTGGCATTGTAGCAGCAACATTTCAGTAGAGCTGAACTTGATTTAGAGATTTAAAAAAATAAGTACAAAAAAAAAATCTATGGTTATTGAAGAAAAGCTGGAATTAAATTCAAATATCCAAAAATATTTTCTTAACTTATAGACCAGCCACTCTTTAGCTGCTGTTTTTGACTGGAGCAAAAATGAAGGGTTATGGTGTAAGGATGAACAGCTTTGTGTAGCTGTGAGTGTTATGCACCCACTTACCCATAAAGTTCCTTCTTCAAAGGAAAGTCTACAAAGAAAGCTGTGGCTGCAGCAATGTAGCTTTGAAGTGTATATTGCTGCATCTGGTATTCTTTGCATGCAGAAGGTGGAGTTTTCCCATATTTAAGAGTTGTTTTACACTCTCATATTCAATTAATATGGGTATGCCATTGTGTAATTTCTCAAACTCTTTCCAGTAGAACAGTATCTTTTTGAGGTATTAGAAATGGGAACTTTTAGAAGCTGCAGCACTGCAGCACATTTAAGATGACAATCTTAAATGCCTGGTTTGATTTTGGCATATTTATGGGAGAGATGCTCTCAGCTCTAACATTCATGGAGCCAACATGGCCCTGAACTACCAATTTTTGTTTTTTTCAATTCATAGAATCATAGAATGGTTTGGGTCAGAAGGGACCTTAAAGTTCATCCAGTTCCACCCCCTGCCATGGGCAGGGACACTTTCCACTAGGCCAGTAGCTCAAAGCCCCTATCCAACCTGGCCTTAAACACTTCCAAGGATGAGGTGTCTTTCTAATTCTTACATAAATCCTTCAGTAAAGGGTTGTCTTTCTACAGCTGCATAGCAGCTATTAAAAACCTGACTTCAAACTGGTAGATCTCAGGACGTTAAGTTAAGGAGAGACTGAATACTTTGTGAAAGTAAAACATTTAACTTTTTTTCAAATTTTCCATCCAGATCCACAATTTATGCTTTTAAAATATAAGCCATGTTTCCTTATCAGCCTGAATTCAGATAATACTGCATATGTTTATCAACCTAAAGAAACTGAAAATGGTGTAATAGTGCAGAAGTAAGTGTAGAATTGATATTCTGCTTTGATTTGTAATTTGAAAAGGACTTCTCTAGGTTTAGTAGCAGCTTTTTGGTTTTTACAAATGAGAAAATCTTGATGGAGATTAAGCAACTTGCCCAGGGTCTCAAAAGGAGCCACTGACACAATCAGAGCTGAACGCTGAATCCTGTCTTGTTCACAACATTTAGTTCACAGGCTGGGAAGAAGGTACACTTGCCCTAGTGTTTGGAGGAGTTCCATCCTGGAATCTGATCCTCTGTTTGCTTCTCCAGCAAGAAATCTCAATCTTCCTTATCTCCTATAATTTCCAGTAGGGTCTTCCTCCCTTCTGCTATCAGCAGACACTCTTTATTATCAGTGTTTCTTCTAACAAGAAGTACCTGCCACTGTGTGTGTGTAGAAAGTTGATGCTTTCATTCAGGCTGATGAGTTTCATGCTCAAAAGTATTCACTTCTAATTGAGACTTCCAAAAGATAAGAGTTCAACAAGAATTTGATGTATTTGCTGTAGAGCTGTTGTCAGACTGGCTAAGTCCCATCCCAGACACTGGTGGGGTTGAAAAGTGGAGAGTGGAGACGAGTGACCTGGAACACCCCTGAATGGTTTGCACAACCACACATGTAATTACTGGATGTGTGCATGCATTTGCAGTGCTGTAATTGCATGTCTGATGCACTTTCAGTTCATCTGCTAATCTGCTGAAGAGAACAGAAACATTGAACAAAATGTAACATTTCCAGTGAGCCATTGTATTTCATGCACATGGTCACAAAAAGAAAACTAACCTGGGTGTGCTGTGAATTTGGGTTTGTGCTCCTGACAGAGTGGATGCTGCTGGTAGGACAGGAGTAAGCTCCCTTCTGGGAAGTGACTTCCAGGTGTTTGTGTATATATAGGATGTACAGAATGTTCAGCTTCCCTGGGCAATGGTCTCTGTTCAGAGCTGTGAGGGACATGTTCATTGTGCTAGTGACAACAGGGGTTATGAATTATTGAAAGTTAACGTGCCTGCCAGGCATTTCAGGGCAGTAACCTGTAACAAGAAGAGGCACATTTCCCTAAATGAATACATTTTCATTCACAGGGTTATTCACTTAGCCAGTATTAAATGTAGTCCTCTTTGAATCTCATGGCCACCTCCTGCTCCATTCCTGTCAGTTTTCATCTCCTGCAAAATCACAAATCCAGCATTCAAAAGGATAATAGCTAGGTTAATTCACTGTGTAGCTTTCTGTAAGAAATACAAGAGGAATTTTATAGAATTAGTGAAAAATAGCTCAAGGTCAGCGGCTCCAATATTTACATTATAATTAAAGTATTATCTTCTTTTTAATTTTCTTTTTTTAAAATTTTTATTTTATCCTCTCCTCATTTGTTTGTTTTTCTTCTTTCCTATATATTTTTTCCTTCTTTTTACTTTATTTCCCCTTTTTTTTCATTCTTTTTCCTTTTATTATTTTTTAAGATGTTTGAAAGGTGTTTGTCTCTAATACAGCATCATCACCTTTTTTTATGCTGATTTCATTGTCAGACAAGGCAGATGACACTGCTGGCCACTGCAATTTGCTGCACACCAGCTTTGCAGAATATAATGGAGTGGGACAGTATTCTTTTTGATGTGGTTAATCTCTGTTGTACTTGTGCCTCTCCTGAAAACTGCACTGTGTCAGAGAGTCTTTTGTAGCCAATGGTGACAGGAAGATCAACAGAGAGAGGTTGCTCCATTAACCTCTGAAGTAATGAAGTTGCATTGCAGGCAGTCAACACTCACACTGCCAATTTATTATCATTTAAGAGGAAGTGAAACTACTTCAAGCCACTCTGGTGTCCACATTTTGATAAATACCCAGAGTGCTAATGTTCTAATGCTAACAATCAGCCTTGAAGGGACCTCTAATGGCATAGGTTGCTGTGGCTGTATCTTCTTGCTCTTGCAGAATGACCTTCACAGAATCAGCACCAAGGGAGCAGGCAAAGTCCATTTACTGCCATGTACTGAACATGCAGGCGTAGTTTTGCTGGTGGTGCCACCTCTATCTGTCCATGTGGAAAGGCTGAAAGTAGATAAATTATTTGATAACAAATTTGTGTAAACTTTCAAAGGTACTGAATTCAGATCTCCAGATTTGCTTTTATTTAATTCTTGTTTCCCAGGCGATGCACATTGTTAAGGGGATTACTTTCCATCTTAGAAACAGACATAACCAAAATCTTGGGAACACGTTTAAACCTTCAATTTGTTAAAATCTTGCAGGATTGTCTGACCTTATAAGATTTTCATGACCTATAGTGAAAGCTGTGAGAACAGCTTTCTGAGGAAGCAATAACACTAGTCTTCCCCACCTCAGCAGTAAAACAGGCTTGTAAAAGAAAACATTGCAAAGCTGGCATGACCATACCCCCATTCTTCCCGAGTTCTGCTCCTAGGCATGGTCTTTGGCACATATTTTTTCCTGCTAAGGGCAATGTAATTTACATGTCTGGCTTTCCATAAGTAGTGAAAACACTTTTTATATATAAAAAATCCAGGTGGTTTCATAGCCATATCATACATTCCTTTTCTCCCAGGGTGACATAAGTAGTTATTTATCCACGGTATTTGAGAGACACAGAATCAAGGTGGTCAGCTAAGTGCAGTATGTTTCTGCTGGTTCCTTGCAGGATTTCTGATGTGTTTGTGTTTGTGCTGTGGGCCCAGTTTTGGCTGCAGATGGGGCTCTCAGTGTTTGCTACCTGGGACTACTTGGTGTATCTCCACTGAAATAATTTGTAAGATGGATCCTTTTAGTGTCTGGGAAGAGAAAGTACTCAGTAAAGCACAGGGACTGTTACCTGCATTGTGTGGAAGAACATTGTTTATGAGGAGAATACTCAGCCGTGGCCTTGTGCCCATGGTGTGTGATCACTGTTTCCTTGCCTCTCCTGTCAATAGCCTGAACTATCCTGCTCTCCCTCTGACCTGCAGCTCTCCCTGCTGCAAAGCAGATCCCCTGCCTTGCTTGCTTCCTCCTGCCTCTGCCTAGGGAAGGTGGCTGCAGCTCCTTGCTGGGCTCTCCCGTGTGGAGCAAAGATTCTTCCCTGCACTCCCTATCCAAGGAGCTCTGCTGAGGGCCAGAGCAGTGGCTGCAGGGTTTGGAAGAGCGCCCTGGGCTCGGCTGCTTGCCAGAGCTTGGGACAGACCTGGTGCCAGGACGAGGACCACAAGCATCTCCCACATGTGCCACAAAGCTGCATCCAGCAGTGCAGCCTGCGGAGCTTCATGGGATTTTCTCCTGCTCCCTCTCTCCCCCTGCCATGACACATTTTTCTCTGTACTGAGACAACAGGTGTCTCAAAACTGTCCCTTTTGTTTTTAGGCAGACAGGTTTGGGAAGGGCCCCCTGCCAGGTTCAAGCACAGGGTCGCTTTGGAGCAGCTGACTCAGTGCACAGCTTTTGGCTTTTTCAGCTGCTCGGGGTTGGGAGCTCTGCCCTGGCTGCAACAGGGGTGGACCTGGAGAGGAACCCACACTGCTGCTAGGGCAGCACGTCTGCAAAGCACAGCAAGGGTTAAGGACCCCAAGGGCATTGCAGGAAAATGTTTGGGATATTGGATGTGGAAGCTCTGCCAGCTGCGCCACCCGTGCTGCTGCTGAGCTCCCTCACCCATGTGTGCCCCAGACACCACTGAGGTTCTCCAGGGACACATTGCAGAGGGATGGGAAAAGCTCTCAGGAATTCCATAGCAATGCTAAAGTCCAGGAAACATGGGCAATGCTCTGGGTTAGCGCTGTTAGAGCACTCTCTGCTCTCTCAACCCCTTCCTTACTTGTCCTTCCCAGCATTCACAAAACCAAAATCTTTGGAAGAGAGAAGAGAGATGCAGTCTGTGCTGTTGGGAATTGCAGAAAGATGTTCTTGGTACCATTATCAGATTTTTAGGTAGTGAAGATGTTTTCATTTAATACAGAATTAGTTTATATGTAGTATATGTTTTCAAAAAGGTGGGGTAAGATTAAGAAATTCCGAATTATAAATTGTTGATCTACAATTTGTTATTAGTTTGCATCTGAATTTTTTTATGTGATTTAAATATACAGCTCACTGTTCTTAGCTTCCCTTCTACGTTTAGTAAAAGTGAACTGCTGAAGAATATAAAATATTTTATTGGCACTGAATCACAAATGAGTCAGTGAACTTTTTTGCACTTACACCTAAAATTGGATTCTAACTTCCCAAAATTTATGACAATTGCTCCTTCTTGTGGCTTGAATGTTGACATATAATTAATTTAGGATTTCTTCTTGAGATTTCCTGTCTAAGTTTGTACCTGTCACAAAAATACCCTTGGAAGTTTATCTAACAGCTGGAACACCACGAGAGTCGATTGAAATTTAGCAGAGATTTACTGGGGCCAACAGGAAGTGCTCAAAGCAGGATGGCATAAATATGCAGAAAGAGTTCTTTTATTTCAGCTGTTTTAAAGGGTCCCAGTGCAGGCTGATGGTGGTGTAATGCTGAAAAATGCTGACACTGTGTCAGCCAGCAGCACCAGCACAGCAAAGGATTCCACAAGCATGGCTTGGCACTTTGTTGAATTATGCACAGAGTGGAGCTGTGTCTGTTGCCTTCCCTCCATCCCAGCTGCCCTGCAGGTTTCAGCTCATTCTTTTGAGAAACCAGATATATTTAATGGGAATTTCCCAAAAAATGGCTTTGAAATCTATTTTGTTGTTCTGCAGGACTAAAGGAATTCTGAAAATGCAAAATCTAGGTTGCAGTGACTTGAGGGACTGGGTAGATGTAATTACCTTTAGATAAATGTAAAATGAACCATATGGAAGAAAAGCAATCCCAAGACTGTATGGTAATTATCAGAATATAATATTAGCAATTACTCTTCAGGATGGGATGTTGGAATTCCTGTGCACAGTCCTCTAAAAGCTTACCTTTATTTGCAGCAGTAATAAAAAAGGAAAACAATGTAATAAATAGTCAGAAAAGAAAAAGTTATTTAAACACAGAGCCAATTTTAACCCCTCTACCTGTTCAAGGCTTGCCCACATCTTTGCTATTCTACCCATTTTTGATAAGCCACTGAGAAAGAGCAGTGAGCACAACAAAGGCAAAAAAAAAGTTTTAAAAAGGAGATTTAAAATTGTTTCTATGTAAAGAGAAACTATTGCAATACAAATACTCAGTTTGGGAAAGAAATAGAAAAATGATAAATCTGTAAAATCATTAATAATCCAAAGGGGGTGAAGATGAATTGAGTGGTAAATTTTCCTGCAATATGGACACTGGGTGCAACAGGCTGGCATTGGCCCTGGATAGAACACAAGCAATGCTGACTTGGGTATCATGGAGCTGTTGGCCAGGCTTGCCATGCCAGCTGCAGAGACCACGAGGATGAATGAAACTGGAGCTGTGCTAAGTGGTTTTTGGATGGTATTGGCCTCCTGAGGACCATTAAATGCCATGTTCTGGGTTTGGCAGGAGCCCTGAGCTCCCAGGGCCACCTGCATTGCAGGGAGCCTGGAGGGTTCATTCCCTTCCCTTCTGCACAGGGACACTGGAAGGTGTGAACTGTTCCTGACCCACACTTGGAAATTTGGAAGACTGATAAATTAGAAATTATTGCTGGAACAAACTGCATTTTCTACAATGAGCCTATAAAATATTTTCTGGTCATTACTGTGAAAATGCCTGATGATGGGAGATGCATACCTTGGGGAATTCAAAGTAAGATTTCATTTAATGAAATGAAATATCCCCAAATATTCTATTGGAGAAAAAAACCTGCAAAGGACACAGGTGACCCTCTTCCTCCTCTGCTCCTTTTTCACATCCCCTGTTTGTGAACTTGTGACTTGAATGAGAAACTACTGGGTTTTTTTGGTTTTTGTTTTTTCTTTGTTTTGTTTTTTGCAGGATTAACCATTGAGCTCTGCTAAAAAGCTATTCCTGGCTTAAACAGTGACTTTTGATGATAAAAGAATTGATAAATTACAGTTGAGGTATATTCTAAAAAAAAAAAAAACAACACTTGTTCACTTGTTCAAAAGAACGAGTAGCTTAGATAAATTAATAAAAAGTTAGCTTGATCTCTGGAAATGTTTGTAAAAACAAGATTTCCTCATAAAAAATGCGGTGAAACTGCATTCTTTGACTTAATCCTCACATTTTCATAATACAACATGCTGCATTCAGATATGAAATAATGATCCAGCTGTGCTTTTTCTGCAGGCCACTGTGTCTCATTTACAGACTTTAAAAATATGAATGTAGAGGTGTACCTGGAAGTGGTGACCTATATATTATATCTTGAAGTTCCTATAGAAAATGAGGCAGGATATGCAAGTGTAAGAAAAGAAAAATTCAGAAAATTAGAATTAAATGGGTTAGATAATTTTGTTTGCATTTAGAGTGTTTAATGAGAAATTAGGATATGTTGTCAAATATGGTTTTTACACTCTTGAATTAGAGAGTTGGTAAGAACAAAGTTTCTGGAAAGTAGCCCTAAAACTATTTTGTCTTTCTTCTAGTTGTTTTAGTGTGAAGAGTTTTTTGTAAGTATCTGTTTAGTTGTTGCTCTCCCTAAAATGAATGGAGGAATGAACAATTTATGCATTGCCATCATGGTTCTTATTTTCCAAGTTGTTTCCATTAATTAAGTTCCACTCTGGGCTTTACCTTTACCTCAGTGGGGTTGACACAATTGTGCATGCACATCAAGAGTATCTTCTGTTTCTAATTAGCAAATTACTGTCCTCAAACCTGCTTTTTATGAACTACTCTTGTCATGTTTTATCTTGCTCTGCAAGAACTGCAGGGAAAATAGAGGGTGGTGCTGTCACACCATTTCCAGCTGTTGTCCAGTGCCACCTCTCAGCAGAGAGTTGGCAGAGGTTGGTGACAGCGCAGAAAGAGCTCTGCTGCAGAGAATGGAATAGAAAAAGTGGGGAGAAATCAAGTTTAGGCAAGTAGAAAAATAGAGAAGTTCAGACAAGGTCTGGAATGGGAGATTGAGAGGAGAAAGAAAATGGGCATAGAGAAATAGGTGTTGTCTGGAAAAAAATACTGCTCAGTGTAAATTGTATTTAGCAATGGATTGTGGTGATTATTCTTGCTCATTAATTTCCTTGTCTTGTTTTGCTAAACAGTTTAATTGCAATACATAAATTTTTTTTATAATAGCATCAAGTAGCAAATGTCACCATTGTAGTTTTATATGATTTCATAATGAAGTTCATATTTTTAGTTGTACATATTTACCTGTCATTTGACACTTGCATGGATGGTTTGAGTATCTTTGGAAATCTTGCAGTCTTAGCTTCTGATCTCTCCAACTCTTGCACACATATATGTTTTTGAGTGTACAGTGATTATAAAGGTGGTGTTTGAAGATTGGGAGGGAGCAAATTTTTGCTTACTGCTATTTTATCATTTCCCTTTATGTGATGCTCATTATCATTGGAATGCTGATAAATGTGGGTCCTCAGTCTGCATGGAATTATATATGTATGCCTTTAGTTTTGAATGAAAGCCACTAAGGTCCCCTTCAGGACCTTAAGCCTTTTCTTAATATTAAGTGCATTTTTAAGTCTCACATAGAGTAAAAATTTAAAAATTGAAGCATATGTTTGTATGTTTAACAGAGCTGGCCCCTATGTCTTCCCTATCATGCACTGAGAAATGCGTGGGCAGAGCCATAATTGTGGAGAAGCTCATAATATTGGGGCCTAAATTATAAAAATTATTGCATAATTAGACCACACAAGTTAGATTTCAAAATGCTGCGTGTTACTTGGATGGGTATTTAAAAAATAAGTAGCTGTCGAGCATGTATGGTCCTGTTCCCAGTGCCACACACAGTCATTGTAATGCTTTAGCAATTTGAAGGAGTTTAAATGGATCCAGCATTGGTCTTCAAACAGACCAAACCTACTAACACTTGCCTTAGTTGTATCTTTTTCTTCTTAACATTAAAAGATGCAACTGTACTATCAGGCACCATTTTTATCAGCAGTTTCGTATCATGAGCTATGCAAAATAAAAAATATATATTTAGGATCCTTTGGAGGGGAAGAAGGTGAGTATATTTCATGTTCTGTAAAACAGACTTTTTGTGTACAATAGAACTCTGACTATACTTTTACATATTGATTTCTTTTATATTGTTATTATTATTAATACAATAAGCATACCTCACAATGCCTTCCACAGAACAATCAGTATTTAGATATACCTGATAGGATAACTTCAGTGAGTATTGGGTTATTAACTAGCAGAACAAACTAAGGAAATGGCATGTTAATGGTTTATCTAAATTATGAACTATAGGTGGGACATACAGCTGTTGGCACAGATATTCAGATCCAGGATAGTCACAGCAATACCCTGAACTCTTTAGTTTATTCTCAGCTTTAGAAGATGAGAAATGTGAGGTGACTGGGAAAGCAAGTATAAGCCATGAAATGCATCTTTATTTAATTTCTTGTTATTCCTTGGTTAAGGAAAAAATAACCCCAGCAAACTTTCAATAACCTACTGGTCGTGTGCCTGAAGGACACCATGCTTATGTCCAGCATTTCTAAGAAGACTTTTCAGGCCTGGCCAAGGATCCACCCCTTTCCTAAAGGCAGAAATAGGTACACACATAAAACACCTCAAAACTGCACTCAGCCCTCACCACTTCTGCCCAACTCCATCCAGCCTTTGGGTGCATCAAAAGAAGGAGTACAGCCCTTGTGTGCCTCCTCACTGGCTGGGATGCTTTTGGATTAAACTTCCTCTCCACAACCACCAAATTTGTTAGTATTTACTCTGGTACAAATTCTAGTAACCAATATGCTTCTAACAACAGTGTGGTAGCAGCCACAGTAACTAGAGTTATCCAAGCACAACAGCCAGCCAATTTTAGCTATTAAATATTGACTGACTCTGGTAGGATGCATGAGGTAAAACCCCAATCATACTCCCTACAACCAGACAAATATGTATGAGATTTTAAGAATTTCCTTCTAGTCACAAATTATCAGCAAATCTCAAAAGATGGCGGAAAAAAACCCCCACCTCCTACAAATTCTAGAAATCCAGAGAAAAAGCCACAGCTCTGACCTTGTTTGGCTCAGGCAAACTCTTAAGAACAGAAAAGAAGTGCTCCTTCATTACTGGTGGCCAAAGAAAGAATGTGCTTTGCCCCTGACATAATTTTCATCCCTCCAAAAGGAGTGGCAGTCATTTCTGTGGGTCAGCAGAAGCTGGAGCTCAGCTGTGCTGCCAGAGCTGGGGGCACCCAAAGGGCGACCACACCTGAGCAAAAGCCCTTGGAGAAAACAGGGACAGCTCCAGGGAAATGCCTGTGCTGCAGACACAAAGAACAGAAGATTGCCAAACCCTCCCCTCCTCCTTCAGCTGTGACCTGTTTTTATCCCTCTCTTCACATTTCACCTCTTACATAAGCTTTGCCTCATCTGGGGAGGAGGGCAGGGGCAGCACTAACAGGCTCCAGGGAGAGACAAATGTTTCAGATGCACAAGTGTTCAGCCAACTCATCCTTTGCTCCCTATCCACAGACTGGTAGCTCCTGGCAGAGATGAATCTGCAGGGACTCTTAAAACCTGGGACCACAACACAGTTTGGAGAGGCAAACAGAGCCCTCGGAGCTGAGGGACCACGAGCATCCTCATCAATGTGCAGCAGAAACCTTGCAGTGTTCCCTGAAAAAGTGTGGTCCACAAGGAGATGGGAAGGTGCATTCTATTCTGCGTATTAGGGTTTAGAACTTAAATCCACCCCTCATTATGTCTGTAATACCTCCTTTCATTAATTTAATTAATCTTTCTTGTCCATTTCACAACCTAGTTTTTAAAGTCTGAGTTAAATGTATATTTTATCTTTAAAAAATGGAAAAGAAAGTACAATGGGGAGTAGTTATTTAAATAAGTGGATGCTCATAAGTGAAACTTAACCAAGCTGAGATTTTATTTGGTTTGGTTTTTTCTGGTTTTATTTTGCAGTGAATTTCTAGCAACAAAGATTTCTCTCTCCAGTGAAATTTTTCTCTTTTAAGAGAAAACAGTAAGAGAAAATTTCTCTCTTAAGAGAAAACAGTATCTTGAGGTTTCCTGTCTCTTTTTTTTTCTTGATTAAACAAAACATGCAGCAAGTTGCAATTAAATTTCAGTTAACAAAGTGCAAAAATACACCCGCCCTCCATCTGCCAAAAATAAATAGTTTGAAAAGTAATTTCACATCCCTGACAATGACGACTGTGTTTATGACATATTTCTGGTGCCATATTCCACTCTCCTATCGCTGCCAGCTTGCATCCAGTATTTAGAAATAAACCAGAAACACATTGAACTTGCTGAACTAGATGTTGCCACACTGCAGCTCTAATGGGCTTAGTGACCACAACCTACAGGGGCCAGAATGTGTCAACAGCAAAAGGGCCAACCTCAATCACTGTCTGTGCTTTTACAAAGTTGTTACATGTTTAATTCTTTGCAGCTTAGTTCTCCTGCTGTTTTGGCTGCTCCAAACCAAGGCTCATATATTGCAGCAGCCCTCTCTACCTCGTATAATGCCACAAAGGTCCCAGCAGGAGACCTTTCAGTGGAGCAGACAAGCCACAGGCGAGGGCAAACAGGGCATCACAACTTCCTAATAAGATGACTTATTAGATTGGGGGCTTGACACAGCGTTTATTTAACCACTTCTTTTCCCAGGCTGCAGGCGCGGGCGCTGTGCGCGCTCGGGGCTCCCGGCGCTGCGCGGGTTGGCCGCGGAGCGCGCTCCGAGCGCGGCCCCGAGCGGGGCGCGGGCCCGGGGCAGCTCTGTCCCCCCGCCGGGGCAGTGGCCTGGCTCTGGGCGGCACCACTGTCGCTGCTCGGTCGCGGGGCCGGCTCGGGGCCGGCAGAGCGCGGGTTAAGCGCGGCCGTGGCGGCGTTTCCTGCCCGCGCTTGCCGTGGCCCGAGGCGGTGCCGCCGCCGGAGCCGGGCGAGCCGCGCCGGGCCAGGTGGCGGGCAGGCACACCGTGTTATTAGGCAGCAGCGAGCGCGAAACCTTGATCTTCAAAAAAACCCAAAGAAAGGCCCCTAATTAATCCCGCGCAGGAGAATAAATGGCATTCCACATCAGCCACGATGGAAAAGGCACCTTCCAATTTCGTAGAGTGATCCCTGCTATCGATCGCTTTCAGGAGCACGATGGGAGCGTCGCTGTTTGAGGCACTTAAACCCAAGAATTCTTCTTTTCTTGTCCCTTCAATTCGATTTAAATAACAACAACAACAAAAAGTAACAATGATCCTAATGTGCTCTATCTTTAGGAAGTCATAAACGTCTTGACAAAGCGCCCGGTGCCCCGCGCTGCTGAATTCCGGCCGCCTCCCTGGGCGGCTGCGGGGTCTCCTGGAATCGATGGAAACTCTTCCATCATCTTCACTCCAGCTCAGCCCCTTGAAAAGTCCTGCTCTGAAGCCATCCTTAACACTCCCCCTTTTTAATTCAGTGTCCAAGTGACAGATTGAAGGATATGTATTGAGTTTTCTCTTATTTCTGAAGAGTTTTGATTTGGATGGGACTTGTTTTATGAAAAGAAAAAGGTTCTAAGAAGAAATAGCTGTCTTTTAACTCATATAGCACTTGTCTAATATTGATTTATAAACATTCCCAGTAGAGAAGGCATCCTTGTCCAAATAGTCTCAAGGTTCATAAACTTCATCTAATTTTATGATATAATTGTACAGTAGTTTTCAAGGACTCTTACTGTCTAGAGGGCTTGAATCCATTTGATTTTATTCATCCCAATGGTATCTGCTTTTATCCCTAACTAAGATTAACAATTCTGGCATTATAGCAATATGGAAAGTTCATCACATTCGTGCAGTGATTCTACCACCAGCTGCAGATCCTTCTGAAGTTTACTGTGTAATGAATTTAAAACATAAATAGCAACAAATGGGATAAATAATTTCTTTGCCAGAATTGAAGCAAAGTTAATTCTGTCTTTATAAATAACTTTTTATGCTGATGGTTTTTTGTGAATCCTTTAATATTTAATTAAATCACACAGTTTCTGGATCTTTCTTTTGAATATGTTTTACTTATGCGTTTATCATTTTTAAACTTTTTTTTAAGTAGCTGAAAAACTAAAGAGAAAAATGGTTTTAGTTTTACAGTATAGCTAAGATGATATTTTCTAATATCTAAGAAACAGACCTCAGAGTTGCTTATTCAATATCAAGAGTTATCATTACCAGGGATATCTCACATTATTATAAAAGAGAGATTTGGTATTGGATGTTGTTAACTAGGTCTGAGCTCTTTATTTTCGGAAAGATGTAGAGCACCTTTTGCTGAGGTGAACCTGAATGTTGTCAGACAGTTGCAGATCTCCCAGGTAACATTTCCTCAAGTGGAGTTTTTAAGAATGACTAAAATTTGTTCTCCTCCAAGCAGGGTGTTTACTTTCTGTGTCCAGTGTTCTCCAGATAATGTGCAGTGCTGCACTTACCTTTAGAATCAAGAAACTTCCTTGAGCATTACTTTAACCTGTGGGCTTTATTGATTTGAGATGCAAAAAAAAAAAATTGTATGGCAAAACTTTGGTAATTATAACTAGATCTAAACAAGAAAGACTAACATCAGTTTTGACAACAAACAAAACCAGTTTTTGTTCTATCGGTTCTGTTTAAGAGATTCCAATTTCAAACCAAACACAACTTGTGGTTATTCTGTCAGATATTTATATAGCCACTGGGGCGCCATAGTTATGCACCGCATACATCATTGTATTTTTAAAATGTACTTAATGAACATTTTTTCTTTTCTGGTAACTACTTCATTGCCTTAAATGAATGCATTCCAATAGAATTTGTAACAAATGAGCACTTTGTGTTTGCATTAATGCCAAACACGTTTAACAAATTTTTAACAAGGAACACTGGCAAAAAGCCAAACTCCTAGAGGGACACTGAAGGAATGCTATAAATTTAAACTAGATTTTACCTTTTCACTCTGCTCAACAAGTGTCTTAGGTGTCTTTGGCATCTCAGCATTGAAAATTTTCTACGTAGATTGGATACAAATTTATGCCTTAATTATTTTTCTTCTTGGCCCTCCTCACTAGAGATTTCCATGTCGATATAACAGGCTTTAACAGGTTACTGTATTCTTTAGAAAGTGAGAGGTGGGTTTTCTTTCTTTCCTCAAGAGTTAGGCCAGGAGGAAGTAGCAAAACCAGCATTTATTGTTGGGCTGTAGTGACAGGGAGGTTCAAACAGCACATGTCGTGCCATTGTCACATCCTGTGTTAAGGGGCCTCTGCAGCGGCGAGCCCTGCAGCAGATCTGTGCTACCCAGTTTTGTTGCTTGTGCTGAGTGGCAAATATCTGGGCTGTGATTGTGTTTGCAACTGCACTTCAGGGGCAGGGAAAGCAGCCCACAGGGCTCCCCCTGGCCCCAGCTCTGAGCTCACACAGAAGCCACGAACAGATTTTTGGCTGAATCAAACTTCTGGGGGGTTTTTCAGTTGTTAAGTTATGCCCACATGGTACATGTCAGAACAGACCTTGGGAATCACCTACTCTGTAATACATGTTCGTATTAAAAGTGTTACAAGTAGCTCCACAAACCACATGCTTGCTCTTTACTTGTAACTTAATATATTAATTTAATTTTTACTGTGTTATTTCAGTTTTAATCAAATGCAGGAACTGAAAAATAATAATACTTAGCACTCATCCAAGACTTTTTAGGCGCATTACAAACATTAAGCCTTGCAAATTCCTGTGAGGAGCCTGATGTTATGCCTGCTGTAGCAGAGAGCAAGTTAAACACAGAAAAATGATATTACTTTTTCCTTAGTCCCACAATAGACTGGCAGCAGAGGCAGAATTTAGAGTGTCAGGGCTTTTTCTTAATTAATAGAGTCATTCTTTTCATGGTTCTGCACAAAGGTAAAAATTGAGAATGCTTTTTTTTTCTCCCTCCTATAATTTACATGATGTTGTTGCAAGAGGCATAGGCAAATTCCAGGACATCACTTGAGAAAGACTTTATGAGTTATAGCCTTATTCCAGTCTCGTTACTTGTTTCCAGAAAATGAAATAATTTCCCATCATTTGTTGGTACTCTGATTGCAGTAATGATGAATGAGTCTGGAGAAGGAAACTGAGGAATTCATCCTGACAGCTTTTTCAAGGATGTCACATTATAGTGCAGAGGCCTTGTCGTAGATTAGGGAACAGAAATAGCCCTCACAGGTTTTCATTAATGATATCCTTCTCTGCTAACATTTGGTCAGATACCAGTTCCCTGCAATAAAGTATCTATTCCCTCTCTTTCTTACTCACTAATTACCATATCAGTTGTTGGCCTTTTATGTAGGTACCATGTGTAACAGGTTAGGAGAGGGCAATTTAAGCCTATGTGAATGGGTATCTGTTTTTGTATCTGGGTGCTTGTTGCAAACATTTGGAAAGCATATGGAGCATAATGGACATTAACCCAGATGTCAAAAATAGCCTGCATTTTACTACTGTTATTAAACAGTTTCCCCTTTAACCCCTTTGTGTTTACCCACCCTCTCCAGCTTGTTTCTGCAAATCACTGCTGAGAGGAAAGGATTGGAGGTAAAAAGTACTAATCAGGCAGGTGTCTTTATCCAAAGGAAAAACAATCTGAACAAATATTTGTGGGCTACTACACTTTTATATCTTCACATCCTTCTGCTGTTTTCATTGACTAGTATCTAATGGACTGACAGAGGTGCCAAACTCATAAGACATTAATTTCAGCTGGAGCACTGCTGAATTCAGGCCCAATGCATGTTACCAAACTTTATTTCTGTTTTAGAGGTTCAGTGACTTTTACCAAGTGCAGCATTGAAGAAACAAATATAAATTTAATTTACTCAACCTCAGTTGGTATTTGACAGCAATATCCTTTTATATATTTATTTGACTTACTTGAGAAATACTTTGCATTTCCTACCTGTGGCCAACAAGTTTTTGTTACACTTCCAATACATATATGGTTTCCTGATGAATGGATGGATTGATTAAGTGGGTGAGGTTTATTTGGGGGCTTTCATTCTGCAGTAAAACCCCAATGAAAATCTGAGGCGAAGGCTGGAGAGGGAGTGCATTTTGTGCTTTGCTGCTGTTCCTCAGATTGGACACTTTATTCTGGGTTCTTATTTTTTCCAAGCATAAAAGTGTTAATTGCAGAGAAATTTCAGCTTGGAAAATAGCAACTACATTGAAGATTTGCTGTGATTACATTGTAGTTTTAAAAACCTAGGCATTATTGTGCTGCAGTTTCTGGAATGTGCTCTCCTCATTCATTTACAGGTGTGCTTCCTCTGCCCCAGTATCTCTTTGAATGATGATTAAGAAATTCTCAGCACACAAAAGAATGGGAGCTATGCACAGTTCACCAACGTAATGCATACGCTGACTTACAGTTTTCATAAAAAGTTTGCAACGATTTTATGTGCCAGAACTAGTAACATGATCTACTTTAGGAACTCCCTGGCTTTCCAGCTCTGCAGAAGTCATTTTTAGACTGTTCAAGGGCCAGATCCAAAACTTGTTAAAATCGGTGGGAACCTTTCCATATTTCAGTGGGCTTTGGATTAATCCCTGAGTGTTCTGACCAAAAGAATTGTACCAACTGCTCACTGCAAAAGTAAAATTCATCTACATTTGTATGACATAAACTGTTATGTGTGCTTTCCAGCAAGATGTGAAGTTGAAAATAGGGATTTAGAATAATATGATAATTTATTCTGTAAACAGTGTTTCACTTTACTCACAGAATATTTTTTCTGATAAATATTAGATTCTGAATTTTTAAAAGGGAAATTTAATCAAATAGTTCTATTTAAAAAAACCCCAACTTTTCAGCTGTATACAAAACCCTAAGCATTGTATGGCAAATTATTTTTCGAAAAATGGGATGTTTTGGAAACTTTTAGGGTTACATAAATGGAATGGCAGTAATGGAGAATCCCCTGCATAATGCTTTCAAATTTTCTAGGAACAAAGTCGGTGAATAAATGAACAACTGCCCTCTAAAGGAATAATCTGATTCCTCCCACTCATCTGATATACAGATAATGTGAATAAGACCAATTCACTGCTCTCTGTTCAAGCATACCCTGCTGTTTGCTTGCAGCACAGCTAAAGTAACCAACAGAAATCACTGAGGCCTCTCTCTGTAGTCCCAATCAGACAGAGTCTCACCCAAAGCTGGTGGAAGGCAGGAAGATTCTTCCCACTGGCTGAGCTGTGCTGACACCAGCTCCCTCTTGCAGTCCCCTGGGTTTCAGCAGGGCCAGCCAAGCCAGGCAGGGCACCTGTGATTAGTGGGTGTGTGGCTGAAAACCTCCTAACACATTGCTGTGTGTTCTAACTTCTGCAAATCTGAGCTTCTTGGGTCCATAAAACCTTTCTCCGCTGTTTTGCAAATTAAAGTGAGTTCAAAGTGCTTAAAATATGACAAGAAAATGGTGCTTCAATTTTGGAAGGCTGGTAGAGGTGCTGCACATTCCCACCTGCCATGGAACTGGGTGGAAATAAACCAATGGTTCCCACAGAAAAATATTTAATTTTATTAACAGCATTTCCCTTTCAAAGCTACTGTGCTTATAGACAAGATCATAAAACTCACTGTTTGCAGAATCACAAGCACAACAAAATTTGACATCTTAGGAATTTAAAATATTTCCCATGTAGGGGGAGGCGTGTCATACAAATTAGCAATAAAACTAATTGCCACCCTATGAACATAAGTGGGTTCAAATTGAATTTAAATGCCTTACTTAATCCTCAGCCCCTAGAAAAGCATTATCTCCACTCATATGTATGAGAATCTTGATTAGATGAGAACTAGGATGCTGTGGATGCTTCAGTCATGTTGTTAATTGGAATTTTTTTTCCCTTGTTACAGTTGTCAGAGGAACTAGTGAAAAAGGAAGAAAAAACTGTAGCACTGGAAGGTAACAATGATAATCTATTGCATTGGATCTCCAAACATGACCATGATATCCTGGAGAAGATCACAGATGCAGAAAATGAATGTTAAGGTTGATATCTAATGAAATGCTGCATTAATTAGCATTTTCTCCATTATTTCTTGTAGTCTATTGTGAAATTAGATACTTTGGAAAGTAATGAAGGAGACTCAAGCAGAAATTATAACAGCTTCATTTCTGTCTTTAATGGGTCTTGTGAGTTACTGTTTTTACAAAGAAACCATCTGTTCAGAATATAGTTGTTTCATGAAGTTCAGTTAAACAGGTTATTTAGCAAAGTTTTGGTAAATTAATATTGATTTTAATAGGTAATTCAGATTCCCTAGATGTGGCATCTGCATTTGCTGATTTTACCTAGTCTATTCTAAAGTATCACTTCTATTGCACTAGATTATCAAAGAGGTATTAGTAAAATGCTATATAAGGGTGTTGGCATTAACTTTACCCCCAGTTAGATACAGGCTTTTCCAAAAAATAAAAACAAGCCTTTACCCTCCTCTGTTTTCTTTTCTCTGCTGATAAAATAACATAAATTAAAAACAAACCAAAACCAAATATTGATACTATAACTGGTATTAAGCTCTGGGCCAGGTTGGAAATGAAATCAATTTTTGGTACTAATAACTGATGACAAAGCTTAGTTTTATGAAAATATGGTGTGTGTCTCTGACAATGCATAGGACATCTAATTTGAACATAAATATATGATTATATACAAGATGTATCTATTCCTGGATGGTAAAAGCTTGAAGTGTATATAAATACATATGTGTGTGTATATATGGACATGTACACAAGGATGTATCAACCTTTTACCATCCAAATGCATACATGTTTTCAACAATAAAAGCTGGGACTCTTAAAGAAACAAACAAAAACAAAAATAAAGATAAGATTGCTGTGAATACAGTATATGCACTAGGTCTCCTGTAAATGTGGAACTGTTTGTTATTGTTCTCTGCATTGAAAAACAGTCTCCAACACAGACCCCAATGAATCTTAGATGTTAAAGAAAATACCAATGAACAAACAGCACTTGAAGGCTGTTTGTGTCAACAAAATGTGTCTAGTAAAATAAATTTAAAGCACATGCAAGGAAAAATAGAAATGTGAAATCGTTCCATTCAGTGAGAGACTCTTAACTGACAGTCAGATCTCTACCACTTCTCAAGGAGAGGTTCCTTCTGACTCCACAAACATTTTCAGTCAGTCTGGCAAACATGTGCAAATGTTTGGCTGTTTTGTTGAGGCATCTTTTTGTCCATGGAAGAAATGCTTCCATGCTGATGGCAGTGGAAATAGAATATCTGCATTTTTAAAGGACAAACAATAAATTTAAGCATGGGTGGCCTTAATCCTTAGTAGTTTTTCTTTGCTGCTGTTAAAAAAAAAAAGAAAAAAAAAGAAAAAAAAAGAAATCTAAATGGATACTCCTAAAGTCTTGCACTGAATTTAGAAAAATTATTTTTTGAACCTCTGGTGCGATTAACCCTAAACATCCTACATGAGCCATACATAGTAATCCCCTGAAAATTATCGTCTAGAAATGATATTTTATTTGTACCATGATTCTCGGTGCAATCAAGGAGCAATTTATTTGAGCAGGAGTCCTGCTGGATGTGACTGTCTTCAGTAAATAGAATAAAATGTATAGAATTAGCATAGCGTAGATAATCCCAATTTCATTCATGTTTAAAAAGTTTGTCCTTTAACTATCAACGGCATTTTAGATCTTTGTTTTTGAAACAGCAAAGCTTTTGGGAGTATATTTAGCACATATGACAAATGTTGCACTTGGAAACTCAGACAACAAAACAGGTTTCTGATGACAGATTTGTTGTCGCAGTAGGGGACAATCGTCTGTGTCTCTTACAATCAGGTCTTTACCTTAACTCTGCAACCGAATACTTGAAGTAGGATATAAACTAGGGGGAAATAGGGTCACAGATACAAAGCTGTATAGTTAGATATTTATATGTATGTGCCAATTTTGTCACAGATATTATTTTAGGGGCATTTTTGCTCCACTCATGTTGGTATGAGTATTGATCTAAACTTTTATCAGGGCCTAAAAGTTAGCCCCTAAAGAGGAAAATTTTGTCTAACATTGATTTTTTTTTCTTCTTGCTTTGTTTTTGTTGGTTTTTTTCCCTCCTTCTTTTCATTTCATGTGACATTCTACGATGTTTGGAGAAAATCTTTTCATATCCTAAAATAGAATCTCGGGGTTTACAATAAACACTGTGATGTTGGAAAATATTTTATTTGAGCAATGTTTGGTAGATTTTTTTCCCCCCCTCCTCTGAGTGTAATGGAGCAAACCAACTTTTGCTTAACATTTAAGATAATGGTTATTATTTTAATGTGAGATCAGTCTTATACTGCACATTCTTTCTTTCATTTAAATGTACAGTATGAATTTTGTATTTAATGAATTTTGTGTATCCAGTATGCACGTACCTGCACATTGACTTTCATTTGAAAGTGGGTTTCAATTTCCTTTTTAAACAGTGTTTATGAAAAGACCTCAGATGTGTTGACACAAACTATATCCACAATGTTTCTTTTGTGTGTGTAGGGTGACGTTTGAATGTGATGTTCTGCAGCAATGGGTCAGTATCCCCTATTTACCTTAGATCCTCATTTGATAGTGCTTCTTGTAATAATTTTTTCAAGTGAGTGGCATGTTCTGGATTGTGATATTGATATATGGTTAAGGACATTGATATGAAACTAAGGAATTCCTAGAAATTACCAGTGGGCATGTATTAGACAGTCATTGTAATTTAATGTCTTGTAGAAGTGTAAAGTACCAAGGTATTTAGAGTTCATAACATTGTTATCATGTGTATGGAAGTATTTAGTGTTGATCAGCTTGTTTATTTTCATCAAATAAACTTTGTTTCTTTCTGAAATCGGTGTTGTGTCATTAAAAGCAGGTTTAATGACTGTAGGAAAATGTGTGAGAGATGTTTTCCACATGGTAAATCTATCACACTCCTTATTTCTCTAATTGCTACCATTCAAAGTAATTTATCTTCCTGTTGTTACTATCACATAAACTGTTTAAGAAAGCATAAAAAGGAAAATGTCTCGTAGGCCCCACTCCCAGCAATGCTTATGAGCAACTTTACTAAAGTGAGGAACCATTTTCTGGATGGGGCTCTTACAGAGCAATATGCTTTTGAGTGGGTTTCTAAAACATAATATTCTTGTGTGACCCTCTGTAATTGCATAGAAAATTACATTTTGTTTATGTGCTTTACTGACCAAAAGCCATAAGGTGTGAAATTCTCTGCACAGTCAGCTCCTTTTTCAGCTGCCTGGTAAGTGGTTCCCCGTTTCCATTATGTTCACTTTTTTTAGAAAAGGAACTTTTGTTGACCAGGAATTTCTTACCTCATAGAAGTCCCTGGACCAGCTCAGGGCACACACAGCAGGAGAATAAAAGGTAAGTAAGTATGCATTTTACTTAGCTTATTTAAACCACACAGTCTCTTAGTTTTAAGCTCTGTTTCTTTACCTATAAATTAGTTTTCTTTCGTAAGAGACTACTATGCACTAACATAGAATATTAAGTTTCACTTTTAACTACAGCTAAATATACATTTATTGTGTATTCTATTTATGCCTGCTTAGCTTTGAGCTGCAATGGTACAAATTGATTAGCAGTAGCTTCTATCTTCTTTCCAGACCTGCACAATTATTTGGTGCAGCTTGTTCTGTGTTCTGCTGGTGTCTGTATCAGGGTGCTGCCCATCCCATTGGAGACATATTTTTTACTCTTATTTTCAGTACTGATCACTTTAAAGGCAGCTCCTGCTTCCCCACCTGGTGACAAGGACAGCACGTGCCAATGTGTCTTACTGAGGAGCTGGAGGGGACCACAGTGGCTTTGGGGAAACTGTCAAAGGCCCTTACAGCCTATTTTCTGTAAGATGGTTTTCAGTAAGCATCTTTCCTCTGTAAAAAGCAGCTGTGAGGGCCCCAGGGGAGGGGCAGGACCAGCACGTTTGTGTCTGTGGGTGCTGCAGAGGTGGGGAGCTCCCCAGAGGGCAACTCTGGGTGCAGGAGCATCCACACTAATGTTGAAGTTTGAGTTCATACAGTCAAGAGCTCCTCCAGCTCTGAGAGAGCCTGATTAAGGATCTGATTAAGGATTAAGGCTTTTCTGAGCTTGAGGTTGCCTCCTCAGAGAGGCTGTTTGTTCACTTGAGCCAGAGTAGCTCCAGGTTTGAGCAAGCTGAAGTATAAGCAGTGGGGGACACTCAGGGGATGAAGCTGTGTCAGCTTGCATTTCAAGCCAACATCTCAATTAAGACACATTTTGAGAGTCCCAAAAGCTTCATGCCAGCAGGAGTTGGACAAAGCTGAACTCCTACTGCATCCCAGGTTGTTCACACTGTGCTCAAGGTCCAGGATTTGTTCCTGGAAGAGCCTCACTCACCAGCACACACTGGGTCTGCCCCGTGCAGAAACCTGTCAGGAAGTACAGAACAGAGTGGCAAAGAAGGGTGTGTCACCTGTTGATATTCCTTGTCCAAAGCATGAAACTTTTAATAACCAAAGTATTAAATCATTCTACACAAAGCCAAGTGAGCTCTAGGTAAGTAATGCATTTCCCATTATGAAGCCAGTGGGAGCTCTGCACGGTGCCAGGGCATGATTTGACCCTGAGAGATGAAAAGTACAGCTGATGAGGGGCTGCAGTGCAGACTTTCCTCCTGTGAGATTACTGTGATGTTATTTCATGCTCATAACTTTCCAAATAAGATATCTCTTTTTCAAATGCACCTTTTCAAACAAGAGGCAACCTCTGCCTTCATCAGGAAGAGCCCAGGTACATTGTTTCAGCTTTCGTATGAGGCTGCAGGCACTGGTGCACTAGAAGCCCACCCTTGATGGATGCAGTTGCAGAATCAAGGACTAATTTTGTTTGGGTTTGCATTCCTTCCCCTCTTTGCCCTTGAAAGTGACTCTTCCTTCAGAATGAGACAGTTCTAACCCCAAATCTCCACAAATGCAGGGGAAGAGCAGGCACAATGCCAGTGCATCCTAAAGACAATGCCTTGTATCCCTTTGAAACATGCGCTCGAATTTGTGTTACAGACAGTTGTCTATTCCCACGAAGCTCTGAGTCTCAGGACTAACAGGAGAACTTTGAACTCATCCAGTTTCAAATGGAGGCCAGTGTCCAACTTTCAAAGGGCTGTGCTTTTGGTGCTCACCCCAGCAAGGCCAGGAGACAGCAGATGTTCTGGCAGCTGCAGCTGCCGTGCACTTGGGGAGCTGGGGCTGGAGGAGAGCAGCCAAGCTCCCTCCAGATGGAGCAGACAGGGAAGAGGCGAGTGGGAGGCTGCTCAAGGAAGTCAGATAGCTCCAGATAGCACTGGACTGATGATATGTGGCTCCAGAGCACCTAACCAGCTTGGCAGAGGCTGCACAAGAGAAATCAGCACCAATGCACAGCTAACCTGGGCTCAGTGAGAAGCCTTCTTGCCGTGGGAAAATCGATAGGGAGGAAATATCTGTGCAGAGCACATGATAATGGAGCATGGTAACTACTTTTTATTTGAATGTAATTTGGACAAATGCATTACTCATAAGTGAGTTATCCAGGGCTTGCCAAATATGTGGTTAAACAGTTATTATAGCAAATTACACCATCATCTAAACACCTCTGTTTTGGCTCTTAGTAGTCTCCTTTTGCAATGAAGTTGTATTTTTTTCTCTTGATTGTTGTCTAATATTGCTGCTTTACTGTTTTGGTTACCATAGAAATAAATAATGACACAAACAACAACATGCATAAAAGTGAATAAGGGCATTTTCTGAATTTCACAAGTAGAACACCCTTGTTAATGAAGATCTCTGTGGTTGCATAGTTCTTAACATAGTTCTCATGTCTATTGATTCATGTCCTCATGTGCATTTTATTATGGGCTTTATATTTAATTTTAAACTTCCAAAAATAAAGAAAAACAGCTGAAGTACTTTTTTTTTTTTTTTTAATGGCCAGATTTTGGTTAGAGGTTAACACAGGCCAAAAGAGAACACAGCTCTGCCCCCAAGCTCTTGCAGTTTTGTTTTGTTTTAATAAAAAATCCTTATTACAATCCACAAAGGGTCACAAAAATGCAGCCATTACAGACCAGGCATATTCCTTGTGCAGCTCTCCTGCCCTCTGCACCTTCTCCAGGCTCAGATCAACCAAATGTGTGAAGGCAGGACTGTTGTCAGTCATGATAAGCGTGTGCATTAAGGGGCTAATCCAAACTTTACTGAAGTGAAATGAAAGTCCATTGATTAAAAGTAAATTTCTGATTGTAACCCACTTTCTTCTTTCTGAAGCAAATGTGTACATTTACAGGAGCATGGGGCCAAACTGTTTCCTCTATATATCAAAATTCCAGCTAAATGTAAGTCAGATGAACAGACTGCCTGACTTTTTGAATGCTTTGTGATAAGAAAATAGATCTTAGGTCTCATTACTGAAGTTCATTTACAGTGTATTTTGTCTATAGTTGTCCTGTGTATCTAGACCAGCACTTAACTCCTACCAACTCTTAACACAATCTTTCCTTGTGGTGTCTTCACATTATGATCACTTATCTCATTGCATTTGTTTCAATTTAACAAATATTATTCAGTCCATTGGTTACTTTGGTATTGCTAAAGGTAGGTCTGCTATTGACTAGAGGAGTGAAATGCATTTTTTTAGGAGTCCATTTTCTAAAACAAATTAAATTCTGAGCAATCTTCAGGAGAAAGAAGAGGCAACCCCCCCCCCCCCTCCAAAATTATCAACTCCCAGGACTGTCCATGTAGTTTCTAGAGGATTTGTTCCAATTCTGATGCCATTCACCATGTCAGAGTTGTTCTCTCTGAAGTTAAACACCCAGTCTCTGTATCTGAAAGCTGGAGGTTGTAAATCTCCCCTGTGAATATTGCCCATGACAGGGAAGGAAAGACTTGCATAATTACCACTTGTACTTCCTCAGAGAACATGAGCTCAAGTCTAAAGCAAGGAGTTTGGTCAATAAAACATCAGAGTCTGAAAACTACAGGAAAAGACCTGTCCAGCTCATATGATAAGAATTTTTTTCTTGGTTAAAAGAAAATTAATATTTCAGAGGAAGCCTCTTCCTCAGACCTGATTATTTTTCAGATATTTTTAATTTTTCTTCAAGTTTACCATCAGTTAATGCAATTCATAGCTAAAAAAACTGAAATATCTTACAATCTTCCTTCTCTGTGAAGCATAGCACACTGGATATAGTTATTCTGCTAAAATACAGAGAACCATTTCCTAAGCTGGCTATAAATGTTATTATATTCAGTAGTGTCTGTGAAGCAGGTTACAAGTTTAAAATCAGGAAGCAGGAGAGGCACCTTGTTCCCACGCTACTGAAGTCAGAAGGAATTACCCTCAGTCCTTCTCCAGTGAGTGAGGGATATCAGTGTTGGTATTTGGGGCTATAATTGGTCAGATAGCTTACAGAAGAATACAAGTACTCATGTGAGCAAATTTTTACAGGACTTAGAGCCTGAAATCAATTATAAATGCATTTGGGTTAATGTGAATGCTCGTGGTCAAACTGGTACCTCTTCATAGCAATCCTTGTCCACATCTGTTCCTTACATAGGGAAAGGGAAAGATTTGGGTTAAAATGTTTATGCATTGCTGCTCTTCTCCAATGCTTTTTCTACTTCCTGCGCTGCTTTGCACATTTTTTAGCTCTAAATTCCCTCGCACAGAAGTTCCAGATGCAGTCTTTGAAAACTTCTTCATGAAGGAGCCCTGTGATTGTTCAGCTGCTTTGCCATCTTCTCTGGGGGTGCACAGAGAACTTGGCATGGGGCACCTAAGGTAAGACTGGCTGAAATTAAACACAAGCTTCAGACTTGGATCACCCATGTGTCCTGTGCAGTGTGAAATACACCCTTCTCCCTTTGATTGCTGTGGGATTTGAATACAATCAGCATCTGGCACAACAGAGACTGAAATACAAAAAAAAAAATTCTAAAACTTTCTTGATATATATTATGTTGCCATCATTAGCGTACCAAGGAATCAGGTAAACCAGGAAATATAAAAATTGGTTGTTTAGAAATGTTTTTTCAGAATTCATCTGTCTAGTCTGGCTCAATTATTTTTCCCTCTCAAATCTGAAATTCCAAATACAAATTGTGACGCATGTACATTTGGTAAACTCTGAGGGATTAGAGAGAAATTGCATTAGGGGGGCATTTTCTGCAACTGATTTCTTTGGCCTTGCTACCAGCGCAAGTTTGGAGAAGAATTTAGATTACTTACCAACACAGAGACTAAACTGCAGCCTGAAAATAAAGTAAATGTATTTGAGTTGAGTAATTCATATGAAAGGAATGGTGCCTTGATGTGTGATAGCCCAGTACTTCCAGGAAGGTCAAGCACCAGAGGAATAGGACAAATTTAAAAAATCAGATGTTTTTATTTTTCTCAATTTCTTCCTATTTGCCTATTCATTTCAAAGTCACTGCCTAAGACTGTATTATAAACAAAATGGCAATTGAAGAGATAGTTTTGATGTGATGCACATCCTACTTGCACCGCAGGAATGAAGATGAAAAGGACATTTCTTTTGAGTGCCACATCTTAGTACAGTTTTGTAATTATGCTACACAGACAATATTAACAATTCTTATTAAATACAGGATATCATCTTGAAATGAATACCAGACTTTTAGGAAGGGCTTTGTAACAAACATTTCAAAAATCTGATTTTACTTTGAGTTAGCTTTCAAAATCCAGTCCAGATATATGTAAAGAATATAGAACGTAAATATATTTTCTAAAGTACTACAGTATGTGAAATTTATAAATTGTTACATGCTTTCCTTTCCTAAAGCAGCTGGGTGAAGCTTAGTCTCAGATCAGATAGAATCTTTTAGATAAATCATTTATGACTAGATGACTTCTTATCCAAAAGTCAAATATGTGATCATTTACAGAGGTCACTGCCTGTATTCTGCTCTGTGTTCCATAATCAGCTGAAATAAACCCCAAAAGTCCCTCCTGAATATATGCTCACAGGGTCACAGTATAATAAAATACTGCTCAAATTGTGCTTCAGACAAGGAATGCTTTCCCCAAAAGTGCTCTGCTCTCAGGGACAGGACTGTCAATATGCATTGCAGTGCAAATGGCAAGTATAAAGTCCAGCATTAGGAAGGGGAGTGCCCTGCCCATTTAGTGGCAAAAAGCCCTGCTGTGACACACATTTAACTATTTAAGTGACTTTTACAATGTATATTCTATACTCTCTTACAGAGTCTAGCTGGGACTTACAACTAAGGCACCTTTTTGACACAGAGGAAAATACAAATACACAAAGAAAATACTGAAAATCTTGGGAATATTTTCTGAGCAAATACAAGCTGATGCTGTGGGATAGTGAAGAAATGCTATCAGATTCTATGGAAATATGTCAGAATATCTTACCCATGATAATGCAGCCTCCACAGTAACATCATAACCATATTGTCAAAAAAAAAAAAGGTGGTAGAAATACACCTAACTGATCATGAGAATGGAATAGATGTGCTGTATAAAACCTTACAGAAAGGAATGAGGTTTGGCTTTCCTCTGAAGTTCACTACAAGCAGCAGAGGATCAATCAGTACATCCACCTCTGCTCTGGGTAAGCTCCCCTGTATGCCTCAGATAATCTGGAAGGAAGCGTTTCATGAAAATATTGGCAAAACAACTGACTAAATAAGGAAAAAATGCAAAATTGGCAACCTGTAATAAAGACTATTAGATAAACTGAAGTGCAATGACTATTATCAAGCAATTAAGTGGCTACTCCTGTAGCTGTTCCTTTGCTTGGCTGCTTTGTTGAAAGTGATATCATGGAGTCACCACTCTGCTTTGAATTACAGGTTATTACTGGCTGGGTGGAAGAAATGCTGCCACCAGGACAGGTGCCAGCAAGGCAGGGCTGGGCAATTACCATCACACTGGGCAGTAATGAGTACCTGTCATGCTCTCCCAGAAGCAAAATGCAGCTACTTGATGAAAATGCTTACAGGGTTCTGTGGCATTATAAAGGACAGAAGATCATCTTCCATCCCCATGGGACTGTCAACCCCAGGAGCTGCTCAGAGGGAGTTTCTCTGCCTTTGGGTGAAGAAGCAGAACAAGAGGAGTCACACACACTCAGGCTGTGACTTGGACACCTGGACCAAGAGAGCTTGGAGGGCAGTGAAGGCCTCAGCTCATCACCAGGTCCTGCCTGCAAGGACAATGCACTTTTCCCCACTGTGGTCCTTGTTTCTTCCAAGATTATACCATAAACGTATTTTGTCAGGTTGCGCCTCAAAAGGTGACACTCTACAAGCTCTAAAGAGCAGAGGAGAATAAGAAGTGGTTCATAATACACCAATTTCCAAGTTACTGATTTTAGCAGAAGAACCAAGTGCCGTGTGCCCTTTCCCCCTGTTCTGTAAAGAATCTTAGTTCATATTCCTCTGCCTGGTCCCATGTCTCTGCTGTCAGTGTATCCTTGTGTTCTTCACTGTGAGCAAACATTCACACTGTCAGTAGCATTTTCAAAAGTCTTCATATTTTTTATTTAAATTGAGGAAAATAATGTAGAGCTGAAATAGTACCTTGATCATGAAAAGTAAAGACAATAATATCACCAGGGCAACAAGTCACAAGGTTTGCCTGATCGAGTGCTTAAAATGAAGAGCTCAAAACTAATCTTAACCTTAAATATCTTTTAAAATGAGTTTTAAATAATGTCATATTCTAAATAAACTGGAAGAATCAAGGTCAATTGACAGACTACTAAGGAGCTTGAAAGATAGGGTTAAATTCATCAGATGTTTTGCTCATGGTGCCTAGATTATTAGCTATCTTCAGAATGGTACTGGCTTTAAGCAGTCATGGACAAATATACATTGGCTTAGCTGTTATGACATATCTTTAGTCCTAAGGAAATGATGAATTAGCTAAGTACTCTTTAAGATAAGTGTCATATAGGGGCTAACCAAGATCCCTTCTCTCACTCTTAAACACACTTTACTGATGACATGTGTGTGTACATACACTAAAGAAATCCTTGGAGATATTTCAGGTGAGAGCTTCAAACAACATCCACCTACATTCCTCCTTGAGCTATGTGGAATTTGAGGATCTAATATTGCTACAATTATAAACTCCAGCCTAATCTTCTAATCTTCCCAGAGGTAAGGAGTGCTATTCAGGAGCAGGTGTGGCCCCAGGCAATGACACATGGTTGTGACCATGTCAGGAGTGGGTATCAGACTGCTCCATGCCTACAGAAAGTCTGTGGAGCCCTTTCCTCTCTTCTTCTTCCCAGTTCATGGTCTGCTCCTCTGCTGTCAGTAAAATCAATCTCCTGAGAATCCTGAGAATGAGTGCAGCACAGCAGTCACACCAACACCACCAAAATATGCCAGCAAAAAGTGGATTTAAAAGCCTCCTAAGGTAGGAGTCCTTCCTCCTAAGGCCCAAGGGGGTGTGTTCAAAGGGCAGAGATCCCAGTGTGATCCCTCACCCCTACAGCTCCTGCTGGGCTGCTCCTCCAGCCCTTTGCAGCTGCACTTGGGAACTGCAGCACAGCCCCGAGGCAGAGACCTGCATGGAGAGCAGGACTGGCTGTTCCATGGATGCAGATGGGCTCTGGAAAAGAGCCTTGTGCTGTCCTTGTCCCACTGTCTCCCATGCTGACCCCTCTGCAGCCATGGCCTTCCATGTGCCACCTCCTGTGCAGCTCTCTGGGGAGGAACCAGGACACCTGGGCTGTAGTCAGTGTGACAAAACTCCCTGCCTGGTCATCTCGGGAAAATGAAGTCTCTGTGTGCCTTTGTGTGTGTGTATTGGGCAAAGTTATGTTCAGGGCACTCAGAAGAAACATGTAAGAGCCCTCCAGAGTTTATGGGAGGTGCCTTTGGCCTCAGTGAAAGAAGGAACTGGTAGCATTAGGAGAGGGTAAGTACTCTGTTGTTAAGGAGCGGTGGTGGGATTGTTTATTTTTCCTCCCATAAACGTTTTTTTTTAAGGTCCTAATGGAAACAAAGCAAAGTATTATTCCTCTAAAAGCACTATTCTTTAAGTAAACCAGACTCACTACTTGAAACATTCCAATGACATATGGTGGCAGCAGGGGGATGGCCGAGATGTGGATGGGCGAGGTATCACTGAGATATAGACCCACACACAGAGACAAAGGTGCGAGGTGGGACAGAGGAGAAAACAGCACATGCTTCTAGGGGTGTAAATTTATCCCTTTGATAGTTACCTTCAGCAACCTTGCTGCTCCAGAGATCAAATTTAAAAATGTCAGAACCCTCCCACAGCCTCTCTAATTCCAGAGGTCCAGACACCTTTCCCAGGTCCTGCTGGCTGCAGGGGACTCATGTCCTCCTTGAACACCTCCAGACACCTTCACTGCCATCAGCACCTGCCCCTCAGCTCACTGAGCTCAGTGTGCCAGAGCCAGGGCAGGGCACAAGCTGCTGCCTGTGGCACCAGTCTGCCAGAGCAGCACTCACTGCTGAGGGGCACCAAAACACAGCCTTCCCTGCTCTTGGGAGAGGGCATTTTCTGCCCATCTTCCACCTGGCTGAGCTCATGGCAGTGGAGCCCCATGCTGCAATAGATGTTCATCCCCTTGGCATCCTGGTTCAATAGCTTTTAGTTACTTCTGGTTTGGTTTTTTTTTTTAAATTATTTTCTCATCTCTTTATTTTCCTCCATGACTCAGCACACGTCTTGTACCTGGGCTGTGGTTTCTGCAGTGGCACTGGGGTTTATTAGACCTCATAAGAAGGAAATGGAAAGAACCCACCTGAGTTTTGCACATGAAAAATGAGTCCACAGCTGTCTCTCTCCAGCTGATAATGCAGACAAATTGGGGCTGTTTGCCATGCAGTTTATTACTAGTAATAATAAGTTGCTATAGTTATCATCAATTTAAATGTAAAGCAGTAAGTTTTTTCTACAGGCTTTGCAGGTTTGGAGATTGGTGTATTCACCTGAATTTGTTACACTTCATTACCCTGTAAACTTCCCTCTCTTGCCTGCTGCCTCTTATTTGCATCTCACTGCATCTAAATTATGTCTTCATCTGGTAAAGATGAATGCTAATCTAGACTCTTATTTCTTCCTCTCTAGTGGTTTATTGCTGCTCCCAAACATGCTGGCATCTTTCAACATCATGAATTTGGGATTTGAGAGATGGGAAAGGAACAGGGTGGTGGTACATCCATACATGGACAAACATCCATACTTTTTCTTTTTCTCTCAACTTGTCAAAGTCTGTTCAGAATTTAGGCAAGCTAGAAATACAGAATTGTCTAAAAAGAGAGTTTCAAATGCTGTTTCTTGCCTCTACTGGATGAGGATTAGGAAAATAACACTTACTGCAAGATTTGGCATAAAATTATCATCTTTGGCATTTCTTTTGTAGTTTAGCCATCTTTTGGATGACAGGGTGGTCTGTAGAAAAAAAGCAACAGCATGTTTTTGGGAAAGAAAGTACATATGTGATTTCAAGGCAGTTACATCTAAATCCCTGGGAGTTTAAAATAAAGTCATCCCTGGAGCAGATGATCTGGTGGGCAGAGAGCAGGTTACATGTTCACTGTGATGTGACATTTTTGCTCTGTCGAATGAGCATTAGGGTACAACCCTCACCTAAAAAAGCAGCTTCACTGTAATGATACCAAAGCAGCTGCACATGGGCTGTGCCTTCACAATGGCTCAGTGTGAGATGTGTCATCATTCCCACACCATATACTCAAATTCCATCATGAGCTAAAAAGACACATAGGAAAACACCTCCTTTCCTTGAAAGTTCTGTTTCCCAAACGGGTTCTTCATGAGGAACACCCTGCCATTGGCCAAGGTGGGAAGATGTAAATCACACAGCACCACACAGGCGTGCAAGGTTTTGATGTGACCGCTCCTTTGTTAAAATGCATTACCCTGCAGAAAAATGGCAGGAACACTTTGAAAAGACCAGAAATTATTTACTTCTGCCCTACAGAGAATTGCACAGCTCTAACAGACCTAAATCTCTAAAATCCTGCAGTGCTGCTTTCTGAGGTTTTGCTGTTTAGGCATTCAACGATATCATCACATTTCTTATGACATTACTCTGAGAATTTAATTTAATTTTTTTTCTCCAGAAAACTCTTCGGTGTTGGCAGTAAAGCCAGACAGCTCAACTGTCTGGTTACCTCTAGAGCTCCATCACTAACAAACCTGGAAAACAAAACCTTGGGCAGCATGATTGCCTGTAACACTGTCAGTACTTCTCCCTCCTGCCCCCTCTAGCTTCACCCAGCTGTTTTAAATAGTGAGGAGAAATTAAAATTCTTAAAGCCTTGCAGGATGTTTGGATTTCTGCCCTTTATTTCCACTTATATGCGCCACAGCTTGAAAATTTGCCTGTGATTTATAAATTCCCTCTTCAGTTCTCTTTTTAAAGGCAGCGACTGGGAATCCCGGCAAAGAAAATGATCTGGTGTTGGCTTCCCCCACTGCCAAGCTGCTGCTCAGCCCTGCCCGTGTGGATCATCCCGGGCTTGGCGTTTTCCTGTGCCCGATGACATTATGCAATTACACGATGATAAACATCGTTCGGGAATACAAATGCGAGAGGTAAACAGCTCGGGGCTTTTTATTAGTTTATTCCAGGCGATCTTTCTTGTTTTACTGCGCAGCTCCTCCCCCTTTTACAGTTTTCTGCTATTCTTTACTAATTCTAGTGATTTGAGAAATGACCTTTAACCTGCGCAGTTTGCAGACTCCTAAAGGGGATAATTGAAATGCCACAGTAAACCAAAGGCAATAAAATATTATTTACTAGGCATAAAACTAAGGTTGGTCTTCTTAAAGAAACGAACAGCCCTCTTATTCCTTCCCCCTCCCCGGACCTGGTGCTACACCTAATTTATAAATTCCTCACCAGGCGTCCCGAGGAATGAACAGCAGCCCGGGCAGTGAGGATTCCTAATGGAAAGGCTCTTTGGATATTAGAGAGTACAGAAAGCGGCCGGGAGCGATGCTGCGGCCTCGGGCCCCGCCGGGGCGCTCAGGTGTCGCAGAGTGCGGGGCTCATCGCCTGCCCGCCGTGCCCCGAGGGGGCTCCGCTCCCGTTCCTGCCGCCCCGAGGGGGCTCCGCTCCCGTTCCTGCCGCCCCGAGGGGGCTCCGCTCCCGTTCCTGCCGCCCCGAGCGGGCTCCGCTCCCGTTCGGCGCCCCGAGGGGGCTCCGCTCCCGTTCCGCGCCCCGCGCTGCCGCCGCTGCCCCAGCGCCGCGCCCCTCTCGGCGGCCCCTGCAGCGCGGCTCCCCCCGGCCGGGCTCGGGGGCCCGCCAGAGCTGCAGAGGGGTTGGCCCGGGGGGCGCAGGGCCGAGGGGGAGCCGTGGCCATCGCGGCCCGTCCGGCCGGTGCCGCCCGAGCTGCGCTTACCTGGCGGGCAGCGCCCCGGCGGGGCGGACGAGCTCTTGGCTCGGGAGCAGGTGGGCAGCGGCAGCGGCTCGAGCCGGCCGGGATGTGACTTGTCCCCCATCGGCCTCCTGAAGGGATTTTGTTTGCACTGGAATGGCTTTGAGGGAGTGAATGCATTTATTGATAGCGGAGCTGTTCTCGCAGCCTGGTTGGATTTCCCAGGGCTGCTTTGATAATGTGCCCCCTCCCCCGCATCCCCTCGTGGACCCGCAGCTCCAGAGGGATACAGGGGAAACACTGCGGAGTTACGGCGTGGCTGGAGGAACGCTCCCATTTCCTGTGCTTGGGTGTACACGGGACGGGAGAGGTGCAATAAAAACCCGAGGGCTGCAGAGCAGGGAAAGAGCGGGGAGGTGCAAAGGGTCCGCGAAGCCCCTCTTCCCTGTAGCTCTCACTGGGTCTTACTTCATTTAATCCAAACAGTTTTGTCAACAACTTGCCAAATTTACAGCGCCAAAAAGCCGCTGCAGGACGAGGAACTCGTCGAGCTCGCTCGGTTCCCCCTCTGGCAGGCGGCACACGCGGCTGCCTCCGCGCCTCGGAGCATGCGACAAGCAGGGCTCGTCCCCGGCCGCCGGCAGGGACGCTGGGCAGCCGCTCGGCACGGCCATGTGCGCCGCACATTGTGTGCACATGTGTGCGAGGGGGAGCGCCGCGGGGCCGGCCCGGCACAGCCCGGGTGTGTGTAGGGGTGTGCAGGGGTGTACATGTGCGTATGTGGGTGCACACGGGTTTGAGAGGGTGTAGGTGTGCCCCCATCCCGGCCCGGGATGAGCAGCCGGCGGCGCTGGAGGGGCCCTGCACCCCTGCACGCACCGCGCCGGCCGGGATGGGCGCACGGGGCACTGCTTTGCAGGAGGAGTTTGCCCTCACGGGGCTTCACCCCGAGCTTGCCCAGCGAGACCGGCCCGGTGATGCGGGACCCAGCGCGGCGGCCGGGCCGGGCCGGGCCGGGCCGGGCCGGGCCGGGCACACGCACGGGGGGCGCTCCCCGCTCGCCGCCCGCCCCGGGGCCGCGCGGGGTCCCGCTCGCTGCCGTACAGCTTTAAAATCCAGCCCCGTCTGCAATAGGCCGGCCCTGGGCGCATGCGCTGCCGAGAAAGTTTTCCAGCTGCCGTTGGCTCTCTTAACTTTTTTTTTTTCCTTTTCCTTCTTTTTTTTTTTTTTTTTTTTCTCCCTCTTTCGCAGTTTTAAGCAGCGGGGTGAAGAGGAGCGAGGGAGAGACGCGGGGGGAGCGGGACCGGCTGCAGCGGGCGGGGGCAGAGCCCCACGGAGGAAGGGTCGGCTGCCGCGACGCCGCCTGCCCCGGCTTGCTCTCCCGGCTCTTCTCCCGCGTATCCCGCTCCCCGGCGCTGGGCGCCTCTGGCACCGATGGATTGGGGGAGCCGCAGCTCCTGAAGCCCGGACTGCTCCCCTCCCCCTGCCCCTGCTCGCCTTGCAGGATCAGTCGCCCCGTAAGACAGGCAAACGCGTGCACAGCCCCCCTCCCCCTTCCCGCTTGTGCAGAAACTTCTTCTTCTGTTTGGGCTTTTTCTTCTCAGTGTAAAATGGAGGGAGCCGGCCCCGGGATGGCTCTGCAGCGGCGGACCCCCGGCTCTGCACCGCCCAGCCTTTAAGCAAGTGAAGGGGGGCGGGCAGGGGGGAGCCCTGCACCCGCTCGGCTCCATCGTCCCCCTCTCGCGGGCCGGTCCGCGCCGAGCTGCGGAGGGGGCGGTCGGCGGCCCGAGCGCCGGCGGAGCCGGGTGGGAGCGCGGGGAGCCCCGCGGCGGCACCACCTGGGCTGGTGGGACGGATCGTCGCCCGCGGCGCTTTCGCTGCCGCTTGTGAAGATTTTTATTTGCTTCCGCACAATCACGCCCACGGGCGCTGTGTGCGTGTGTTGGGTTGGCTTTTTTTTTTTGGCTTTTTTTTTTTTTTTTGGCTTTTTTTTTTTTTTTTACCTCCTTCTTCTTCTGCTGGTGGAAAGCCCTAATTACTGCGATTGCTGATGGACCTTGGAAAGAAGGCTGCACTGGTGCCCCGCTCCGCAGTCGGACACGCTCGGTTTGCGCCGGACAGGGCGGCCGCTCGCCCGCCGCCCCCCGCCAGCTCCGCGGGCCCCCGCGCTCCCCCGGCCGCGGCTCGGGACGATACCGCCCGGCTCCTGCGAGCCAGGATTTTACTTTCGTCTCGCCGTTTCTCCTCCCGCTCCGCTTGGATTACTTGGCTGCTCCCGCTCAGTGATCCCGCGCGATGGAGGTGAGTCCGCGCGGGGCGCGGGGGCTCCGCGCCGCAGGGGCCGCGGGCGCGCAGGGTGGGCTGCGCTCGGCGAGGTGCGGGGCCCCGGCGCGGGGCGGCCTCTCCTGCCCTCCTCGGCTAGCGCCGGGTGCTCCTGCCTCCCCGCTCTCACCCACCGCGGAGAGTTCTGCTCCCACTTGGGAAAAGCTCTTGTATTTTCTGCTTTCCCTTCTCTTTTTAAATTTCCCCCCGAAGAGAGGCTGCCCGCCGCAGGGACACTTGCTAGGCTCGCTCTGCCCGCCGCATCCCGGTGCATCTTTCTGGCAGCGGCTCCTAACGCGAGTTTAAAGACATCTTTCCAAACTTCCCAAAGTTTCCCGAGGAGGATCGCTATGGAGGAGCCCAACGTCGGCGCTAATGGTGGCCTGTACCTTTAAGGAGAACTGGCTGGGGGCCAGCAGAGGACCCGGAGTCAGCCCCCCCCCCCCCCCCCCATTTAATTTTATTCTCAGTTTCTGGAGATTATCACTCTGCATCTGCAGCGGGTCCCGCCTGGGTCAGCGCGGAGGAGCGTGGCTCCTCGGGGTCCCCTTGGCGCTGCGAGGACTCCATGTTGGAAAGGCTGTTGGCTTTTTGTTGTTTGTTTGTTTTTAATTGTCAATTGTATGGTAAATGGGCTGCGCTCGGAGGGTCACGGGGAGTTCAGCGGGGCCGAGGAGCGAGGCTGTCCCCGGGCGCCGAGGGAAGGACACGATGTGCCTTCACCCCCGGGAAAACAACCCCTCTGCGCCTCCGGTGGGGAGAGCTGGGCCGGGACCCGACCAGTGCCTTTCCCTGCAAACGTGAGACGTGGTCTGGCTCCTCCAAATGGCTGTGAAGACGCAGCGGGGAGCAGGAGGCGGCCGGGGGGTCCCCGCGGAGCCGCTGCGCCTCCCGCGGTTTACAGCCCCCCGGAGCCGGGCTCTGGATGCCGCCTGCCCGCTGGTAGAGCTCCTAGAAAACCAGATGCCTTCGCAGGCTTTCCAGACACCCCGTGTAAAACAGGATCAGAGGCGATCCCGCGGTGCAGGATCTGTAAAAGCCTCTCTTTTCATCTCGGCAAGGAGCGCGGGCTCCGCATGGGGTGCGTTAAATACCAAAACCCAATCTCCGCGGCCCTACAAAGTTGAACACGGTGCCTCACACTCCCGATCTCCAGTGCTGCTGGGCAGTCTGCTTTTTTTTTTTCTTTCTTTTTTTATTTTTTTATTATTTTTTTTTTTACTGTGGGCTTTTTATTGTGTGTTGTTTCTGGTGGTACCTTGTCAGCTGCTGCGTGCAGAAGGGCCGGGCTGTCAGGGCCGGGCTGTCCGCGGCCCCGGGCGCAGGTGTCTCCGCAGCCTCGCAGCTCGGCGCAGTGCGCGCAGCGCAGGGGCGATGGCAGCGGCGCGGAGGTGCCGTCGGAAGGGCAGAGGCGCCGAGCGAGGCCGCCCCCTGTTGGGAGCGAGCCGCCACCGCTCCCCGCCCGCCGGCCCGGGGGCTCCGAGCTCGGGGGGCGCCCGGGCCTTGTGGGGACAGAACGCTTTGACCCTGCCGGCCGCGTCTTGCAGCGGGGACAGCGCCCCGCTCCCGGCTCTGCCCCGCTCCCGGCTCTGCCCCGCTCCCTCCGCGGCCGCCCGCCCCGCCGGGCAGCTCGGCGTGCCCGGGCTGGCTGCTGGGCCGGGCAGCTGCACAGCTGTCAGCGTCCCGCATGGGCACCGGCGTCTCCGACCTCCTCAGGCTGGGCTCGGGCACTTTCGTGGCGCTCCTTTGTTACTGTCATTGTTTCAAGAAGTAACGAGATGAAAAGAGCCCAGCGCGTCGCGCGCTGTCGGGTGTCGCGACTTGCCCCGCGCACTCCTCGCTTCGCCTCGTCCCTCGCTCAACGCGCCCTCGGCGTTCGCACCGTTGCCGGGACTGAGCCCCCGTGGGACGGGCGGGCTCTTTGTGCTGCAGGAGACCGGCCCCCGTTTACCCACCCCCAGCAGTGGGGAGGTGAGGGGCTCATCTCCCGCGGCAGGGGATGGATGTTTAACCCGCACGGCGCGGGGAGGCTTCGCCCCCGGGCTGCAGCCCCCGAGCAGTGTCGGGGAGCGGCCCATGGGGGTCCCCGAGCTGCGGCAGCTCCCCCGCATGTGTCCGGGCAGGTTCCGTGTCCGGCCCCGCTGCCAGCGCTCCGCTCCTCCCAGCCCTTCGCAAACAGAAATAAATTAGAATTAAGAACACCTTCAATTCAGCGTTAAGGGCCTTTGGAGAATGAATAGGGAATAGGGAGCCCCCAAGTGTCGAAATGTCCTTTTTTTTTTTCTTCTTTTTTTTTTTTTTTTTTTTTTTTTTCCTTCCGAGGGGAGGGGAAATCAACCCCAGGAATGGCTCTAGGGAGAGAGTGAGAGAGTCCCGTGTGAGGACCAGACGGTGATCGCGGGACCTGTCGGGGAAGCGTTTGACTTCCAGGACGGCAGCCCGGTTGTTGCAGGGTCCGGGTCGCGACGCGGAGCTGCCCCTTGTCGCTCCTGGTACCTCCCCGGACCGGTACCGGCCCCGGGGTTGCCGTCGGGGCAGTCACCGCGGTGCCAGCGCGGAGCTCGGGGCTGCCTCAGGGATCGCGGCGGGCGGGAGCCCCGAGGCTGCGCCGCGATGTTTTAGGGGACGACGGAGAAGGGCAAGGACCGGCCGCATCATCCCGGGGCGGGAGCCCTCGGGCCCCCTGCGGAACCGACCCCTCGAGGCACCGGCCCCCTCCCTGTCGGGCTCCCTTTGCAAACCTGCAGCCGCCTTTAGCCAGCCGTGAGCCTTTCGTGTCCCCGGCGCGGGCAGCGATGGGGTAATGCCCGCGGGTCGCTGCAGCCCCGGGGCAGCGGGGATGGGTCCGGCGTCCGGAGCGGCTCTTGCGCCTGGTCCCGTCCCGTCCGGCGGCGGGCGGGGTGCGGGAGCGGCGGGGCCGGGGCAGAGGGACGGGCGGGCGCCCCGGGAAGGCGGCGTCCGCGGGGGGGTGGGGGCTGGCGGGGTGGGCTCTGCCCGGTGCAGCGGGAGCTGCGTCGTGCCTGTGTCTGGCACCAGAGCCGCGGCGGGGAGAAGGGCCGGCGAGTCAGAGTCAAGTTAAAAGGGGCCCGGAGACTTCCGTTGTTTAAACTTGAATGCTCGAAAATGGTCTGAGAAGCAATAAACAATCTGATCCTTTTTCTCCCCCCTCTAGAAATCCAGTGCAGTATTAATCCACGGAGGTGCTGTGGGGACAGTTGGCAGTACAATGGCTTCTCAGTACCTCGTAGTGGCTCTGGCCGTTTTCTCCTCTTTTACCCAGGTTGTAATAGAAGCCAGCTCTTGGTGGTAAGCATCTCGTATCGACTTGGTTTTGAAAGGGGGTGTCAAGATTTGCTTGCTTCAATGTCTCTGTGCTTCTTCTGTACTTTGTTTCTGCGGGAGTGCGGCGGGAGCGAGGCAGCAGGGGAGAAGTGTGCTGGTTGGAATATGTTGGGTAGGAGAAGGAACGGGTCTGTCGAGTGAGGGTAAATGTGCAACATCTCGTCTTGTAAAACACAGCTTTTAGAATGCTGTCTGGTGGATTCTCTATGAGTTTTATCATCTTTAAATCACTATAATGGTTTTTCTTTTAAAAGACATGTTTCAACTCCCTTATGTTAGAAGTTTTGCATGTACAAAAGAAAATGCTGATTTGCAAGGAAAAACTTAACGTTTCAGTTTGAAGTTTTCTGTAACTGAAATGTTTACAAATATGTTTAGTTACAAAGGAGTATGTTTAAATTCCTGCTTTGGCAAATTATCTGCATAGTGTACAATGTTGAGAGTTCTTGAAATAGGTGTTTCTCTGCTCTTTCCAGTGATGCCTTTTGGATTAATAGCTACTTTTTAATTGAAAACTATGATGTGAAGAGCACTTTAAAAATTAAGAAAACAAAGTTGATTTTGTTTAGAATGAATATACTTGCCTGTATGTTTCTGTGTTGTCATTTGGAAGAAGCTAGACGTAGTCTGTAGCAAATTTCTAACTTCTGGCTTGCTAAAGGTTTCCCTATTTAAGAGATCAGATTGAAAAACCCAGCCTTAAGTATAAAATATGTGTTAAGATAAATTGGGATTTGGAGAGCTTTTTTCATTTTTGCTTTATTTATTTTCCTGGCCTTTCAATTGTTTGGAGCTTCTGATTTTTTTACTGTGTCAATTTAAGCTGGTAAAAGACTGCCTAGATGCAAGTCTTCCAAGTCTGTGTCGTACTTCAGTCTCTAAGGTATGGTGATAACCACATGGGTGGAAACTAGTAACTTCTGTCCTGTTCTTAAAACAAAGTTTCATATTTAAGTGTCTGGGGCTTTTCCTCACTTGTTAACAAAAACAGGAGTTGTATACTCGTGCATAAGATACGTGTCTGGGATTTATAGATATTTTTAAAAATTGCTTTATTTTATTTTGAAGTCTTCTGTTTATTAATGCAAATCTTTCTTTGTGCAGGTCTTTAGGGATGAACCCCATGAACCCCATGAACCCTGTTCAGATGTCAGAAGTGTACATTATAGGAGCCCAGCCACTGTGTAGCCAGCTAGCAGGGCTTTCCCAAGGACAGAAGAAACTCTGCCAGTTGTATCAGGACCATATGCAGTTCATTGGAGAGGGTGCAAAGACGGGCATTAAGGAGTGCCAGTATCAATTCAGACATAGAAGATGGAATTGCAGCACTGTGGACAACAACTCTGTTTTTGGCAGAGTCATGCAGATAGGTAGGAAGCAACATCTTTATGATTAAACTCTTGTCTGAGGATATGTATGGCACACACTGTTCTGCACTTGAATCTCTTGCCAGGTTCTTACTGAGTACTGTATACAATCAAGTGTTTCTAAAAGTTGGCAAAGGAGCTGGATTATTTTTAGCTGGAGGTGATTTCCCACCACTGTCCAGCCATATGTCTTGGAAAACAAAGTAGGAATATATATTTGCATATGGGAATAGGGGAGAAAGGAAAATGAGGCCCTGAAATCTCTTTTTTAGAAAACCTGAGACAAAACGAAGGCAACCTACAAGAATTAAAACCAGCAGCGTCTTGTAAAATTAAAGATGTCCATGTCTAGTTCCAAAGTTAGCAGCTGGATAATAAATCGCTCTTGGTCCAGACGTTAACTGAAAATTGCTGCTCTGTCGATTAGTGTTTATAGGCAATTCCTCCTTGCTTATTTCCAGATACAGTGGTTTTTTCTCTCTTTTTAAGGAAAACAGATTTATTTTTAAATTACTGTAGCAGGGTAATTTTCATGAGATCAGTTCTATCATGATAAAATGTGTGATTGTCCTTGTAACTGACATTTAATGGAATCACATCCATGGTGAGAGACAGATTCTTGTTTAACATCTTATCACAATTTGGTGGACACCCAGCACTTCCCCTGTCAGATCCTCTCTGAAATGGCCTTCTGGCCTTCTCCATTGCTCATGTGCTGCCTGACTTTATTAGCATTTAAGGACCTCATAGTATTTTAAAGTCCTTGGCAAAATTTTAACCAGTGCTGTTGAATGGGGTCCATGGTGAAACCTTCCTCTGACTTTCTCAAGGCAGATTGCTGATTTTGTGTAATCAACTGAAAATGCTTACTTTTCTGGGTGACACTTGTGATGCTTTAAGTACTGAGCAGTACACTGGCAAATGCAGCACTGCTTTTTAGTTGGGGTTGTAAAGCAAAGCTTTTATGGCAGTGTTTTTCTGTCCTGCTTTAGAAAAAGAAAAAGTTTTAAAATTGGTTTCAGTCTGGGTTCGTCTGTAAATGGGCTGACTCCAGTTAAAGTTGAAGGAATGCATCAATTCACATTTAGTCTCAGTTTTTGTTAAAAGAAGTTTTTATTTGGAGATTGTCAGACAAATAGAAAAAAATCTATTGCGTGAAAGTACCGAATTGGAACATTCAATTTTAGATAAACAACCTTCCTTAGGCTTTTTAAAGCACAGTATTAACCCTCCATTGGGGTTTTTTCCTTACCCAAGCAAAAGTCTAAAAACATGAAAGCAAGCTTCTTCTGTACACCTCTCTGTTCTAGTAATATAACAAAAAACCTCAGAAAATTACTCTGTTTAAAATTTAGGCCTTCATCCTTCAGCCCTTATTTATTATCCAAGCAAGTGAAAATTAGCTCAGGGGGACTGTTGGTGTGAAGGAGTGTACAGGATGGGGCCCGTGATTTGTGGTGTCTGTCTCTGGAATCGATATTTCTGCCCTCCCCAAGAATGACAGATCTATTTAAAGGTGGTTCCTTTCAAGTTAAATAACTTTGCCGCACCCTTTTGCTGGATATGACTGTATTAGCTGATGTCTACACAGCAATTCATCATGTAATTAAGCCACTTACTCTAATTGCAGATGGAAGCAAGGTTAATAGCCATATTCAGGAGTGAGAGCATGAAGAGTGTATTCAGTGAGAGCAAGGAAGGAGGTGTAGCAGTTGTAGAATTTCACGCTGACCCTTAATAATGACCAGTTGGTGTTCCTCTGTGTGGAGGGAAAAGTGGACATTTTCAGAGCCTGATTCCATTGACTTCAGCCTGCCATGGTCTGTGTGATGGGCTGTCAGATGCCCCTTGCTGTGCAGGGTGCAGGCTCTGAGTGCACATTGTTTGGGAGGTTTTGCCACGTGCCCTTGGTTGCGCCCCAGAGAGTTCCGGGCATGGCACTGCCCGCCGGCACAGCCACGGCCCCGTGTGTCAATGGACAGTCTTTCTTCCAGGATTTACCCTGCAGTTAGCTAAAGCTGTACAAATAAACCTGCCCTTGGGTTTGGAAACTTGCTCTGTGGCTTATTGAACTGTAAAGTTTTAGGGCCTGTGTTCTGCACTGCTCTCCTTGGGTGCTGGTTCCCAGGTCAGGCCACGGTGCTCGCTGCCATCTCCTGGCTTTGTGGCCAGCCCTGTGCAGGCTGCACATGGGCTTTGCACACACAGCTAAGTGCTAACAGGAAACAAAATCACTGGATCCTCCCCCTACAGCTCCGTGTGGTTGGGGTCCAGCTTATTCTGCCTTCAGCCTGATGTTGAATGCTTTTAAAATGCAAGACAAAGAACATTTTGTATCTTATGTTCAGGTATAAAAAAAAAAAAGGTTCTGTTCTTGCAGACTTATTCAGATCGAGTGTAAAGCTCAGCGCCTTGCTCTGTGGGTGGCTTCCTACAGTGTGTGTATATTGAACAGTTCCATTTCTATGTTTTATATATATGGGAGAGAGGGGACTCGAACGTGTTTGGAATGTGTGTTTGCTTGCCATGGCTACAATAGAGAGAAATCCTGGACTGTGGGAAAAGACAGATATGTTTGACAGTGAAGGAAAGCACAGTTGCGCCTAAAGACTGAAAAAAGAAGGAAAAAAAAGAAAACTCAAAGTAACTCATCCGTGTGGAGCCATCACTCTTAATGTGTTCCTGGGGTCGATGACTTGAGGCAGTGTTGGCTTGAAGTGTACTTCAGCAGCTGATGCTATTTTATAATTTGCCTAAATGTTCAAGGAGGGAACTTGCAGGGCAACTCTCCTTCCTGTACCCAAGCCTTTCCTTCTCCTTCCCACTGAGAGTAAGTTCTTTAAAATTTGTTCCAGGTTAATAATGAAAACGAGTCAAAAATAGTCAGCTTTATGAGTTTAAATCCCGCAGTAAGGGGCAGAGTTAACCATGAGAAAGCATGAGTTAACTAAACATGCAAAAGAACAAAAATGGAATGGAGGAGGCGAGTCCTGTGGTCCAAAGCAGACCACGTTTCTTTCCTCTCAATATAGTGGAAATTTTGCTTAAGGAATTAATCCAAAAATGTGTGTTACAGAGCAAATGGGAACATTAAAATCTGTATGAGGTTCCCCCTGCTATAGTTTGCAGTAGATGCAAGGCTTAAGTCACCACATAAAGCCAATGTTTTTTTAACTGAAAATGCTACTCCTGTAACCCTTTATACCCACAATTCATGTGGATACTTCCAAGAGCAGGTGTCTGTGAGTATAGACCATTGTAAAGTAGCAAAGTGCTTCTGATCTTTCTTAAGTCTCATCTTTCCTAACATAAGATTTCTGATATTTCCCATTTAAACCTAGCATCTATTACTAAAATTAATCCAGTGGATGACAGCTGTTGTATTAACAAAGCTGCTCTGATCATGGTGTCATCTTGATGTTAAATATGAACCAGACTTCAAATTATTTATGTTTCAGAAGTGCTTGAAAGCTCCTATTAGATTTGACCTGTCATGATACATCTTGTACAAAGAGATTTTGCCTAAAATGTTGCTGTCTAAATATATGTGACTTGCCCAAAACAAAGCCTCTTAACATCTTAGTTTTTCAAAGGCCATGATGTTCCCTAAGAAAAATCACGTAAAACCAAGACTAAAAACTAGCTTGATCTATTGATTAGACTAAAGATTAGGAATAAAACTTAAATCATATAAACAGAAAAAAAAAATATTTAGTCTATTCTTAGTCATTCCAAGAATCTTTCTTGGAAACGACCCATTGGGATGCTGTCTCTTAAGGAGAAAAACAAACTTCAAGTGTTGCTTTCTGGTGCAAGTTTTGTGTTTGTTTATGTGCAAGCTTTGCTAGTTGTACTCAGAGCTTGTGGCACCCTTGGAAAAGTGATTGGGGAAGTCAGACACTTAATGAGGTGGGATCTGATACTGTCAATAGGATGGTATGTGGCCATGTCTTACATTATGGGTATTGTAACTTTCTCTTAACGAAAGCTGGAAACTTGAGGTTTTCCATTTCCATTTAAGGGCACCAGATGCAGGAGAAAACCTTCAAGGCCACCTCGTGCCAAGGGTTTTTTCTTCCCTGTAATTTGTAAAAATGATTGTCCATGGGCTTCCTTGCCATATTCACAAGAGCTGAAGTGGTGGATAATAACCAGCACAGGTTGTTGTTAGTTTTAAATAGTCTCCTCCAGAAGTGTCTGGCTAATGTGTAGGATGAAAAGTTGTGTGTTATTCTGCTGCGCGTTTCTTTTGATACTAGGAGACTTCATAAATTGCCTGAACTTTAAATAAATTGGAATAAGTGGGTGAAGTGCATCAATCACGTTTGAAAAGTAGTAATTTAAGAACCAGACTTTTAAAAGTTGTATTTAACATCTCTTTCTTCTGAAGGACAGGGAGCCTTCCCTCCCCTCACATGCAGGCATGGCTGCTTTGGCCCTGCTGGCCTCATGGCCCTGACCCACCTCCACTCTGCACTTTCATCCAGGCATTCACCAGCATGAAAGAGAAGTGATTTCTGCTCTTGACAAACTGTGTGTGCTCACATGGCTTGGGTTGGCTGGTTCTTTCAGAGTGAGAATGTTTTGGGCAGCGTGGTTCAGGGTTACCCTTTTACCATGCGAGTGAACTTGTTGGCTCTGGAGAGCCTTGGTCCTCCCGGCCCAGCAGCAGGCTGGGAGGACAAGGGAGGGAATGGTGCTGTCCCCTAACCTCGCTTGTGTCTCCGTGCAGGCAGCCGGGAGACGGCGTTCACCTACGCGGTGAGCGCGGCCGGCGTGGTCAACGCCATGAGCCGCGCGTGCCGGGAGGGCGAGCTGTCCTCGTGCGGCTGCAGCCGCGCCGCGCGGCCCAAGGACCTGCCCCGGGACTGGCTGTGGGGCGGCTGCGGGGACAACATCGAGTACGGGTACCGCTTCGCCAAGGAGTTCGTGGACGCGCGCGAGCGCGAGCGGGTTTACCAGCGAGGCTCCTACGAGAGCGCCCGCATCATGATGAACCTGCACAACAACGAGGCCGGCAGAAGAGTGAGTGTCTGCACCACTGTGTGTCCCTCCACGCTCCTCCTCATCCCTTCTTTTTGGGGAAAACACGGTTCAGCGGGGCACAGAGCAGCTACCGTGGCTTGTCTTTGGTTTGACGCGCAAAACGAGAAAACGGCAAACATGGGGTGTGGGTGGGTGGGGAGTGCATGGGTTGGTGTTGCTTTTGGTTGTCTGACAGTCCTGTTGCTTTCCTCACGGGGGAGGCTGGGACCAAAGCGTGTTGAGTTTCCCTCTGTATTGTTTCATGAAAAGTGCCCTGCTCGCTGTGGGTTCTCTGTAGAACAGAATTTTATTAGTTGGTATTTCCAACCAGGACAGTGTGTGTTGGAAGCAAGAGGGGTGTGCTGGGCTTCCCAGGCTGGAATTGTGCCACAAGATTGTTCTGACTTTTTTTCTTTGCCTGGTTTAAGACTATGTGAAAAGCTTCTCTTTGCTATTAGAAAACATGGCCTTCTGTGGTTGAACATGTTTTCATGGTTTCTTTAATCTCAAAAATGCTTTAAATGAATGGGTGTAAACTTTTTTTAATAGTCTGAATATGAAGAGCCAAAATCATTATTTGCCTAGAGCTTGAAGTGCCAACAATAGTCAGCTGAGACTTTGCACTTGTGCTCTAAGGTGAAGAAGGATGAAAGATAATTAAAAATTAATAGTATTTAAATGTAAGAGGAGGGTGTCTGAGAGCAATGGACAGGCCAATTACTATTAGTAAGAAGAAAAATGACACTTTGACAGTTGCTTACGGAGACTTGAGGAGTTTTTTCCTTCCTCAGCCACATCTGTGCAGTGCCATTTGGCAGTGTTAAGACTCTGTAACTGCTGGGTGGAAGCTGTCTACAGTATCATCTAATGTGTCAGACCCCAGGATTTTTGGGGCAGTGTCAACACTGACTCTTATTTTATTTGTACAGGGCAAATGACTGAGGTTTCCCTGCCAAAGCTTTGTAAAGAGGATATTGCTATGTAGCTCTGACTCCCACCCATAGGTGTTTGGGGGTTTCTTCTTGGATGAAGTCTCTCTTCCAGAGCAGTGTTTGGGATAGGAGGAGGATGCTGAGCCAAGAGTAGACAATCAGCTGCAGCTGAGCCAGGAGCAAGAGGAATCTTAACTCTTTCCCTAATTGCAGCCTCAAGCAGAGATCAATAGGGACAGTAACTCAGATAGAAAATAAGGAGATGTTTTACATTTCTCAATGAAACAGCAAAATCCTTTGCTGGCGTGAGAGCAAATTCCTAAAATTTGAGTGCAGCCTGAGTGATGCTGCTGTCTGGGCTGTGTGTGCTGTTGTGGCTGTCTCTGCTGTGGGGAGAGGCTGGTGAGAGTCTCCTCTCTTCTTCCTCCTCCTCCTGGCTCTTTGGGGTGCTGGGAGTGCATGGGTGTGTCAGCTGACTCGTCCTTCTCACTGAATAGGAGGAGGGGAGAGGATGCTAAGGTGAATACTGTGGAGGGGCTAGGACAGAGGGCAGGAGATGAGGGGTATAAACACTCTCACAGCCGTGCTAGTCTTTGATCACGGTTCCTGCTTCTCTCCCTGACTCTGCAGACGGTGTACAACCTGGCTGACGTGGCCTGTAAGTGCCACGGCGTCTCCGGCTCCTGCAGCCTGAAGACCTGCTGGCTGCAGCTCGCCGACTTCCGCAAGGTGGGCGACGCCCTGAAGGAGAAATACGACAGCGCCGCCGCCATGAAGCTCAACAGCCGGGGGAAGCTGGTGCAGGTGAACAGCCGCTTCAACGCCCCCACCATCCACGACCTGGTGTACATCGACCCCAGCCCCGACTACTGCGTGCGCAACGAGAGCACCGGCTCCCTGGGCACCCAGGGCCGCCTGTGCAATAAGACCTCGGAGGGCATGGACGGCTGCGAACTCATGTGCTGCGGCCGGGGCTACGACCAGTTCAAGACGGTGCAGCGGGAGCGCTGCCACTGCAAGTTCCACTGGTGCTGCTACGTGAAATGCAAGTTGTGCACAGAGATCGTGGACCAGTTTGTGTGCAAATAGGGCACGGACGAGGTGGGAGGAACTGCAGCCGCCTGCCAGCAAGGGGTGCAGGCCCCTCTCCCTTTCCGCAGGACTATCTCCACTTTATTTATAGAGTCCAAGGAGTTTTCGTCTTCTTTTAAGAAAATTAAAAAAAAAAAAAAAAAAGAAAATAAAAAAAAAGGGCGGGGAAGGAAAAAAAAGAAAGAAAAAAGAAAAATATAAGGGTTGCAAAGAGAAGTGCCTGGAAACCCTCTCTGCGTCCATCCCAGAACTGTGTGAGGCTTATATTTTTGGCAATAATGGGGGAGAATCTGAGAATATTTATTTTACAAAGTTAAAAAAAATAATTGACTTTTCTTACAAACAATAGAGTAGTTTGAGGGGAAAAGCCGACATATCCTAATTTAGATCCATGGAACGTAATACATGTGCAGTAGACAGAGCAACCACGTAATGTGCTTGGGATGTTAGAACCATCCTTATGGATGTGAGGAACACACAGAGCTGTCCATGACTTTTAGGTTCAGACACTAGAAGTTCCTAGAGTAGGGTGTATAAAGCTGTTCAGTGCATGTAGGGCTCTGTAAATAAGGGGTATGTTCATCACAAGGAGCGGTGTAGGTTGCCCACCATGGGTCACCGGAGGGCAAAGAGCAAAGGATCAGAAAGGCTTCAACTGCGCTATCCCCGAGTCACCGGGGCTGGTTCCAGAACCGAGCAAGACAGGAAAAAAAACCCAGAAAAAAAAAAAATCTGCCTTGGTGAATAATAAAGATATTCTTCAAGGCAGAGCTTGGCCTCATCAGCTAATTGTGACATTCGAGTGTCTCGTGTGCCGCAGCAGCCCTTCCCTGGTGGGCGTGGAGCAGCCCAGGGCAGGCTGCCCGCAGCACTGGGGCTGGGCAATGCTCACAGACAGCTTTGCTTTCCCAGCCTGCAAAGCCCATTGAAAGGAGAGTTCCCCAAATTTGAAAATGCCTTAAAATGGTGTAATAGCTGGCTGTCTTTCAAAACACAGCTTGACAAATAACTCCTCTAATTTTATGTGAGAAAATAAATCATTAGATATCCGCTCTTGGAATGACTGATTTTTATTTTTTTCGCAGATTTTGGGAACGCTTTCACTCAAGGAGACAGTAGTTTCATATTTTAATAACATTAACTGACTATTATAGTTCAATGAAACGTTGCAGCAATACCAAATTTATCATCCTATGTCTTTAATACACATGCTTTAGATAATATACTGCAGATATACACTATACAACTGTTCAGACTATACTCGAGCAGTTACATATATATGGGAGAGCTGTGGTCTCTGGTGTCTGATACTTCAAAGCTTTTTGTACGTATATATTTTAATGATTTAGAAAAAAATAAAACATCTAAATTGAAGGGGCAGTTCATCCCTTATTTTCTTTTTCAGATCTCTTCAGGTGTTTAGATTGATTCTAAGCTTTTGGTGGGTTTTTATTTTTAATTATTATTTTTTTAAGAACTTGTAACGTTCAGAAGTTTTAAGGATAATCACAAAGAAGTAAGCCTCTTCCCAATTTCAGGACTTCCTTGGGTGGTTGGTAGAGGCAGCACCCTGCACTTGAATTGATACCAGTCTGGAGATCACTTCTACTCCACTCTCACATTAAGGGCATTATTGATTATTGCTGAAGGAGACACCTTCCAACTCCAAAATGTGCTGCAATCAGCCCTTGCTTTTCAGTTTTTGAACAGAGAATTGTTATTTGTCAAACAATATGTGTTCCCCCCACGCTGTGTAGTTACACAGGATTTCATCTTGGGTTCAGATGCCACTTTCCAACTCAGTCCCATCCTACAAGTTAAAGAAAATGGTTTTGAAGATACCAAGTGAAGAAAACCTTTCACTTTAGCCTAGTTGTACTAAAGCCTTGACTTTTCACAAGCCTTTAAGCTGTATCATTAAATTCATCTTGATCATTTATCAGCTTCTTAATGGCGCTTTATTGCTCTTAATTTATTGTACAAGGACATATTTACCCCTCATCTTCAGATGTTTGAAAAGAATATCTTTAAAGTAAGAGAAATAAATAAAGCACTAATTCATTGAATATGTCACTTTGGTTTTTATTGTACAAAAACCATGATCTTTTTTTTTTCATTTGCTGAATCACCTCATGTTCCTTTTTAGTGACTTCTGTCTGAGCAGAATTGAATCTCATGATCCTAGCTATTAAAACCCTATTTAATGTAAAATATTTTACCTGTCATTCAGATATGTAAAACTTCTATGTCCTTTCCTCTGTTCTGTACATTTAATGTACATATTTCTGTCTTGTGTGATTTGTATATTTCACTGGTTAAAAAAAAAGAAAGGATTATGCCATAATTGAAGATAGACTATAAAAATAAAACTTTGGTTGTATATTGGGAAGTGGTTTTAATTATCTTTCAGAGAAGGGTTTGTTAAGACAATGAGCAGAGTTGATTTTTAAATTTATTACATGGTAAAACAGGGATGTGTTTGTTGGCCAAACATACAAAGTACATTTTGAAGTTTTATTCCAATATTAAGAAGACTTACAGATAGAAGAGGAAGACTTCTTCAGTAGAAGGGGAAAAAGCCCAAAACCAAAAAACATGTCAAAAATCCACTCAGAAACTGTGACTCTGAGCTAGGCAGCATTTTAGAGATGGGCAACTACTAAATTGCCAGTGGGCAGGGACCTGGGTTGTTATTTGTGTGCTTATGGCTTGCAGGGCTGCCTTCAGGGGTTTTGGGGCAGCTGCCTTCAGCAAAGCCAGTGAGGGCAGCAGGACCCTGGGGTGAGCAAAGGAGGAAAAGCCCTCGGTGCTGGGTTTGTGTGCTCTGGATGGGGCTGGGTTCCCCCACGTCGCTGTGACCACCCTGGATGGAGCTGCAAGGTGGAAGCTCACCAGAAACTGAGTACAAATGAAGGGAAGAGTCTTTAAAAAACCCAGGAAGGCAAAGTGCAATGAAGGATGGATGAAGTATTCGTATTAAGGAGGTAAAGCAAAAAAACAAAAATTATCATGAACCCCAAGCTTTCTGTTTTCCCACTGGCTTGTCTTTGAATTGATTTCTTAAGTCATGATTTTTTTTTTTGCTATAGGTAACTTGATGGATTAGTGGCCTTTCTTTACCTCACTTCTCCTTTTTTCTTCTTTTTTTTTTTCTTTTTTTTTTTTTTTTTTGGTTTTTTTTTTTTTTTTTGTTGCTGAAGGATAACCTTCTAACATATCGAAACTCTTTCTGGCTGCCAAGAATGTATTATCCCACAAACCAGTAGACCAACATCATGTGTTTAAAATAGCAATTCTGGGCAAATGCAACGTTCTGTGGTCCTATTACTGACATCTGGTTCAGTTTTCCTCCACTTGTATATTGACCAGTATTCTTTATTGCAAAAACACAGCCCCTATTTAGGAAAGTCAGCATTTTTTTTTGACTGGATTATATTCAAGCTTTTCCCAATAACAGAAAAGTTACCAAAAAACTTCTTTATTGCCAGCAGTAAATAATCTGTATTCAAAATAGTCATTATGGGCTCAGATACAAGAGAGTTGTTTTTAATTTGCACCAAAGTTTATCTGTTTAATTTTGTTAAAAATGCTGTTTCAGAATCTTGGTTTTTTAGTAATAACTTCAAATGTTTGTGTTTGGTTATGTCTTTGCCAGTACTGAGATCCACTTTGTTTTTGCAAAGTACCAAAGCCCTCAGGTGTTACCAATAAGTGCATCAGAGATAAGAGACTTGAAGAAGAGAATGGCAGCTTCAAGTCAGGCACTGCATGCAGGATGCAAGCTAAAATCCTTCCTTTCTGGAGGATTAGTTTGATTGAATGATCTTAGAAAGATGATACAAAACTTGTAGGAATTGGTATGGAAGCTGACAGAAAGGCTGCTTTCCTTTGGATAAGAAGTTTTGAGGAATAATATTTAAACCATTAGGCTATTTATTGTAAAAGCATGGTTTTGGTGAATCAGGAAAAATGTCTAGTTTTTTTCTTGTGGGCTATATGCTAGAGGAAACCAAGAACAATGAGGAAAAATGAAATATAATATATAGTATACCTAAACATATAGGTAAGTGTATTAATGTAAAGCTTATGTATGTACTTGCTGACTGTAGTAGTCTTAAAACTGTTTATCTATTATTGAAGTCAGTTTGGAAGGCAGGCCCGATCTGTTCTTTTGCTTTTTAAATTGTGTTTAAAATCCTCAATGGGAAAAAAAAAAAAAAAGAAAAATCTTTCTTCCCTACTACAGACTCTGGTATGTCTGTTTATATTGCAGTGGGATAAAGGATCCACGTAGGAGTGCAGTGAGAGGTTTGTACAAGAAATGTTGTTTTCTTTAAAGGTGTGATTAAAAAATCCAATCTGTCATGCTCTGCTCCTATATGAGATTGCGTGTGTGCATTTGTATATACGCTGCTGGTATTTTCCAATTGTGTTGGCCAAATTCTGCTTTTAGTTATGGTTAGGCATCTCTCCTGACTCTGCTGGTGTCATATGAGCCTGACATTTTTCGACCAGACGTGAAGGCCCCCCTGCTCAAAGAGAATGCATATGAAATATATCAGCCTTTCTTCTGCTAGCTGGTTGTTTAAACATGGGTAACTGAATTATTGTGAAACAAATTCTGGGGCTGCAGCTGCAAAAGCAGTAATACGGAATATTCGTAGTGATGTTTCTACGCCATACCTCCTAATTTCCCAGCTGATTTCCAGTGCAGACAGAAAGTCTAGAATGCATGTGGTATGTTCCTCATCATATATTTTATAAATGTAAAATAATGATTTGTCAATTACAGTTTCTATTATAGAGATAAAATGAGATATTTCGGGCTCCCATGATTTGTTGACAGCCCCTTACCTTGGCTGTGAGGAGCGCTGCTGGCTCGGAGCAGCACGAGGTGAAGCTGCTTTGGGAAGGTCTCTGAGGGCCAGGCTGTGCACTGTGGATATTGGTGCACTGATTGCTTTTGTAGCCAGTGTTGGTTTACCTTGTGTTGTCTTTCCCAGCAGTCCTGCTTTCTCAAATGGTAATTGAACAGCAGCAGTCAAAATACTCTGCTGTCGGAGAACCTCTGGCCACTCCGTGGGCAGTTATTCAAACACTTTCTGAACCAGTTTGACCCATTGCTGATTTATTCCAGATCCATTGTGAGGAATTTTAAAAATGCAAACTCTACACTAGAGTTCATAGCATGGCTCACAGCTCTTTTTTGGTTTTGTTCTGTTTTCATAAAGCACTCCATACCAACCGTCCATCTCTTTTAAAGTGGTGGTTTTTTGTTTTGTTGGGGTGTTTTTTTTGTTTTGTTTGGTTGGTTTTTTTTTTCCAGTAATTTTCTTGAACACCCTGAGCAAAGGATATGGTTCCCTCAATAAAAGGTGACACTTTCTGTGCCATTCCTCCAATGACTCTCAGACCTCAGTGACAGGTTCCATGGCAAGAACCACTTCCAGAAACCACCCATCCCTCAGGGTTTCCTCCTGCTTCTCCTGGGCAGTTGTTAGCAGAGTGCAGCAGCTGTTAGTCTTAAAAGATGATTAAAAGTCTTGGCTGCTGTTTTCTGCTGCTGCTTTCTGTCTCTTTTTCTGCCCACTCAAGCAAGCCTATCTCCTGGTAGGTTTTCCTGTTGTTTTTCATACAGAACATTGCAACTTTACGTAGCTTTTCCCAAGTATGGGCTGGGATTTACTTTCCATGTCTATTGATCTCAGAAGAGCTAATGCTCAGTAGGCAAATAGCGCTAGTGCTTCTCAAGTATCTCTTTGCTTTGTAAATCAGCAGCCTTGGAGGAGTGAAGGGTAATCCCTGAGCAAACTTGAACTGGCCATTACCTGGGGCAGGGAGGTTGAGGTCACTAATGCTATAAAATACTGTTCAGATGTATTTTTGTGCTTTTCTTTGGGCAAAAGGGTTCACACCATGAAAAAGAAAGCTGCTACTCAGTGAGATGTGACCTAGTAATACTTGAAGAAAATGGGGAAAAGACCAATTTATGGTGTGCAAATTCATTGACTTAGTTAGCAGTCTCCATTGGTGTTGACTGCCATTCATATAAAATTGAGAATATCTGTGTTTCTGCGTCTATGTTTTCTGGATCAAAGTAATTCCTTGATATTTTCATCTTGCACAGTACATTTGTGGGTAAAGGGCCTGTAAAAAAATGAAGTTTGAGGACTTAAAGAACTAGAAGTAAAACCATCACCTGGGAATCAGCTCCAAAAAACACTATGGAGAAAAATAGCAGTGCAAGATGCAGCAAACAAATGCTTTGTTTTAAGAGCTGGTGTTGCAGAGCTGTCAAGCAAGGAAATGGTTGCTGGTGTCAAGGACAGGCTGTCCATTTTAAGCCATGGTGCCAGTTGATTTATATATGTTCAAGTGGGCAAAATCCAATGGCAGGAGTCTGGGAGCAATTCCTTGATAGTTACATGCATTATATGGAATGCTTGTTCCTTGTGACCTCTGCAATCCTCTGTAGGCATGATGACATGCTTGTACTTGCAAATAGGTATAAGATTTTCTAAAAAGTTTGTAAAAGTATGACAATTTGCATTGAATTATATATATGAATGAATTTTTAATTTTTTTGGGTTTTTTGCTACAGTCTTCTAATATATATGTGAATCTGAATATCTGATAAAAATACTGGGTGAGGGTGCAATGTCTTGGCATCAGCAGCAGCTGTACACAGCCTAGAGAATGGGAGGTGGAAGTTTATTCCTCCTGATGTTGTCTTTTGTAAAGAGCCAGTGTTGATCCTGCACAGCAGATGCTCTGGACAAGAATGAGAGTAGGACTTCATGAATGGAGGACATAATTCATTCATAGCAAGTACAAGGTCTGATGTACTTGTGTTGCCTTTGCCATGTCATTTGCATGTAATGTATACTTCTATATGAGCATGTCAAAGTCTAAGATCTTTGCTCAAACTTAAGGACTTTATTACAGCAGATTAAAAGCAGAATAAGCTCTAATGAAGCCAGATGTAATAGGAATTGAATATGTCCCTTGTTCTTACATTCTAGTGGATTTTGTTGTTATCTTGTTAGGATTCAAACCTTGTCTTCAGGATTTTGCTGACTAAAATGATAAATTAGTTATTGTGGAGGATTTTATGGATAATACATCACATTATTTTTTCTTTTTTTTTTTTTTTAAGGGATGATAGATGCCTTTCCTGGAGGGCATTTTAAATTAATCATAGAATCTGCTTTAATTTGTAATATATTTTCTGATCCTTCCTGTGGTTAGAGAATATATGGAAACATCTTTGCCTTGTGTAGATTCTGTCATCTCTCATGTCTTGTTGTCCTCCTTGGTGGTGTATATTTTGAATACTTTAAGTCACTATGCTTTACTTCTTTACAGTCTGACTCTTGAAGGTAGAGATCTTACCAGACCCCTGGCTTGTGGACTTTACTGTAGGAGATCTGTTGCCAAGTTTAGTGGAACCACATAGTATAAATAAGGGTGGCAAAATTTAAACATTTATGTGAGGAGCTAGCTTGACTGTATATTTTAAAAATCTAGGCAAGCAAGATTACAAAAAGATGTTTCCTTTGTCTTATTCTCATGAAGAACTAAAGACATCCCAGGTGAACTTCTGGGAGGAATAAAAGACCAGTGTCAAATGGTAGCCGACTCTTTCCCTCTATGTCACAATCCTAATGTACTTTTATTATCCTTTGAGATCCTAAGGCTATGTTGATCTGCTACATGATTATATAATGCTCCAGGACACCTGTGTAAATAGCAAACAGAGAGGCTTTTTATAGATACTAGATCTTAGATAAGTGACTCTAAGAAGTAATATAGGATCCCAGCTGTAACCCCCTGCTATACATACCGTGTACTTTTTGTTGGTTGTTTATTATAAGAACTACAGAAGCTGTTTCTTGTAACATAATTTTTGTAAGACCTGCATGTATAAATATTAAATTTGCAAATATTAAAGGGAGAAGCATTAGAGAAACCACTAAATGAATAACTTCACATTCCTCATTCCTTATTCTGATGTCGATTTCCTTAAATGTTGCTCCACTAACATTCAAATCTGTGTGCTGTTCCAGCCAAGGAGAGGAACTATGCAATCCCTCAGCCCTGGCCCTCTCAGGGTGTAGATCTTTAATGGTACCAGATGTTTGCTGGAATCCTCCTCGAGGCACTGATGTTCTGGGTCAGCAGCTCATGGTGTTAATCAAAGCACCCTGTCCATCAGGGCAGGCTCAGGGCTGGGACTGTTTGCCAGGGAGGTGATTCTGCTCTAGGAGTCCACAGGGAGAAAATCAGTAGGAGCTCTCCTCTCTCAGCTCCATCCCATGGTGGGAATATCCCGGTGCAATTCACTTGGCTTGTGTTGATGAGAATAGACTAGGATCCCAGAGGGTAAGTTTTATTAATTTTTTTTTAATAGATAAATTATCCTGGGAGAAGCAAACTTGCTCCAGTAGTCCCTGCAGGTACACTTCTGGTCTGCTGATGAATCACATGATTCCTGAAAAAAAGTGACCTTAAAATCTACAGGAAAGAATATTGAATAGTTCCCCCTCTACAGCTGCCTGGGATGGTAAGGAACTACAGCAGTGAGCAAACTGTTGTTTACCAGTGTTTATAGGGGGAGGTTGTTTTACATTATCACTTTTTAATTATTTACTAGGGCACCTATTAGAAATGAATCATGGTTTTCTTTCTGAAAATAGGGTGAGGAAAATTGAGGCAAGAATACAAAAATGTGGATGTGGCAATGCTGGCCCAATCCTGTTCCTATTTGCAGTTTTAGCAGAGGGCTCTGACCACATAGCTGTAATTAATATTTGGTGTGTGGCTTGCAGCTGACTGACCCATGGCTTCCCAGGGACTCCAGGGTTCCTTATCCAGCTGTTTCTTGCAATACAGTGAAAGGAAAATAAGTCACATGGGACACTGCAATCAACAAGAAAGTGCAAGGTAAATTCAGTGGCATTGATGAAATTTCTGTTATAAATAAGCTGTGGACACAATATTTTAGATTCCAGCTGCTTTGAATTGTTGTGTGCATTTTTTAAACCCTCCATAAGTAAACTAGTTATGATCTCATTCTTACCCAGGCTGATGCTGGTGATGATATGCCTTTTACATTGTAGGGAAAAATAGGCAATAATATCAAAAGTGCTTAGTTAGGATACAAAACACACATGCAGCATGGCTTAAAGGACTTGAAGTGCCAGACCCATCAACATATTAGAGTAAGTAACAATATGCCACAATTAATTAATTAATTCAAAAATATTTTTTTAATGATTGTTAATTTTTTCCCCAGTTCTCAGGCTGATTTGTTGGTGTTTATCAATTTCACATGTTGGTGTTTATTAATTTAACATTTGATCTGAAAAAAATTCCCCAAACTTCAAAGTTCAGCCTCTTCTTTAGGAGCGATCCAAAAATATGTTTCTTCAGGCCCCAGGCATTTCTGAAGTAGCCGAAGTTAAACAAAAAACATTTCTCTCAAACTCTGCAAATGTTCTAAAAGCTTTAAAGTGGCTCCTCACAGGGAGCCAGAGCAGAGAGGGAACCCCTGGGTTATTTTTGTTGCTGTGCAGTGGCACGGGGCTTCCTGGCGGAAAGCTCCAGAATTATCACTTTTCTGTGTGTTTGTGTATGTTTTTCCTTCCTCTTTTCACCTCTGTCACTGAGCTCCTCTCTACCCTGTGCCTCGATCCCCTGTTGAGAAAGTCTGGAGAGGTAAGGGTTAGATCATCCTTCCAGCAAGGATAAACTGAATTCACATCTGAATGGGAAGATGACTCACATCACATGTGAAATTTTCCTAAGCTCCACGTTGGAAGGGATGAAGAATGACTTTCTTTCCTTGAGGAACTGTATCACCATGCTGGGGCCTGATGGAAGTATTTCTTCAGTGCGTTTCAATTTCATAAACTGTGTTTGTGCTTTGCAGTAAAACAGCCTTGAGAAACCAGTCTGCATTTTGCTGGTTCCTTTTGCTGGTACAACAGCATCCCTGAGGTTATGAGTGCTGTTGAGAGCTCTTCACTGGAGTCATTTTGGTGTGGTCTTAACTCATTTTCTCAGGCAAAGACTGGTATTCACATAAGATGACAACATGGCTAATCTGCTTTAAGAGCAGGCTCTGAACATATAGAGGCATTTCTAAGGGAATTGCTTCATTACTCTGAGGAGGCCCAACCCATGCTAGTAATTCTGCATCCAGTTTGGTTAATATTGGTGTTTGCTTAAAGGTTTTCCATTTACAGTTCTCTTCTGGAAATTTCTGCCCAGTGTGTCTCACCTTCTGAGAAGCCCTTTCAGCTCAGTTTCGAAGTGAGCAAGAGCAGTTTTCAGGACTTGGTTGTCATGAAATGTGTCTCGCAGTGGGGAGTCACATTAACTTCTCCCAGACAATTGCATTGTATGTTAAAGGATGTGCTGCAGCCCTTACATCATACGATAGCTAGTTGTGCCACGTCACAGGCAGGAGTTTGACATATGTTGCAAAATAAAAGTTGCCAGTCATGGACACTATTTTGGATGTTTTCATCTCCAGCAGTGCTGACATGATCTCTACCAGCAGATCGTCTCCTGCTGAGAGCAGAACACAAACACGGCCAACACCCTGATTCCAGATGTGCTGCGTGGCACGGAACCAGTGACAAATGATGCTATTTCCATCTTGTATGGTCATGGACAGCAAAGGGGCACCTTGAGATCCCAAAACATGCTGCTAAACTTTTTGTCTTGGTGGCATTAAGGTATGGGGTTTGTTTTCTGTCTCTGGGCACCTGGTCTATGCCAGACATGGCCTTGCTGGGACCCATGAGTGTGATCTGTACTCTGCCTCTCATGCCTCACAAACACCCTACACAGCCTTGAAACTGTGTGCTCGGTGGCTTTGGTCTGTGTGAGCTGCTCTCTTGGTCCTGTAGGATGTGAAAGGCCATGCCTTAGCTGTAAAGCTGTCTTAAAATCAGCCATTCTGTCCAGGAAAATAATTTTGATCCTTGGAAAGTAGTGAACAAAGTGGCATATCCTGAAAGCTATTTACTAGTGCACTCTTGAGCTGTGTCTTTTTTATGGTTTTGGAGATGACTCTTGAAATGGTGAACAAGCTGAATTAGTGTGGACACAGCCCTTTCCTTGAGCTCTTACTGAAATATGAGCAAATATAATGGAGGCTGTAGCAGTGACTGCAGGTTGGGGCATTCAGTCTCTTTGTTCATATATTGTATAGAAAAACTCTGCTGTGGTGTTAATATCTTTGTCTTATACACCCAAGAGAAGTAAATGAGCTTTATTTGGATTTTCTATGGAAGAAACAGCAGTGCTGCTTTACTTTGTGGCATTTGAATTGGCTTTTCAGAGCTTATTTGACTGCCTGCTGCTTTTGAGAGAGGCAGGAGAGCCAATGAGGTTTTGTATGGTGAATATTTTGCAGTAGTAAGATACAGGTAATTAGAAGGGAAAATATTTAAAATAGCTGTATGTCTTAATGTCAATTCAGGCTGGCATTTGTGCATGCAGTCTCTTTTCTTTTTCTTAGTCATTAATCATTATAAGTGGACATATGTCAGAATTTATAGTTAGATTCAGCTCTTACTGTGTTTCTCATTTCTTGATAAATTTAGTGTTCTGGAGCTCTATTAAAAAAAATTAATCTGCTTTGTGTTTTGTTTCCATAGTGTAACAAAGTGACTTGTGACAATAGATAATTGAATTTCCAGTCTGTGTCTCTCTGGGACATTGAAATAATACATTGGATAAGGCATTAATAATGATGCTTTATCTGCTATGGATACCGGTGTGAAAAAATGGACAAAGGTTTCACATCTGAAAATCTTTGTTAAAGTGTCTATGAACCAGCCATCCAGTTTTAAATTGGATCTCCTTTGGGCTCAGCAGATGAAACTGCAAAAAGAAAAACACAATAGAGCAAAATAGATTAGAACAGACCAAGAAGGCTACAGGTTATGAGTAGCTTAATCAGGAAATCACATTGTGCAGGCTTTTTTTCCCTTTTCCTACTGCCGGTACCAAAGGAGCTGAACACTTTTTCCCAGGGAGAGAGATTTGCTGTCATTGGGCACATACTTCTGAAAAAGCCTAGGGGACATGACCTCTCAAACTTTTTTTTCTTGGTTACCCAATTTTGAAAACATTTTAATGGTGGAATAAGCCTGAGTAAAGGCAGAGTGCAGCTGGGGAGGTTGGAGCCCTTGGGTGGGCGCTCGCTCCCAGGTTGTGCTCCCTGGGCTGCTCCCCATGTGCATCATGTCCCAAAGCCAACCCAAGCCCTCATCACACATGAATGTTCTGGCACCAAGGGCAGAGAGATGAGTGAATCCACAAGATTGTTAAGACATGGCTTTGTAGCTAAAGTGAAATCTTGCCAGTTGTCTGGAAAAAATGTCACAGTGGGTAGGCTGTAAATGCAACTGTATTTTTACCTACTTCTCTGATTTTTTAGAAATGTGATTTCAGAACAAACTATTTACTAGAACTCAAGCTGACTTCATGGCTATGTCTTCTTTTCTTTCTCTCTGCGTGCCATTCCATCCATGGTTTATGTGGTGCAATTTTGATTTTTCTCTTCATCACAAATCTAATGGGTGAATGGTGATAAGTTTGTAGCTTTGGAGAGATTTTCTTGGCAGTTTCAGTCTATATTTTTGACAGGAAATAATTTTCTCCCTTGAGTTATGATTGCTGGGTTTCATGAGTGCAGTCTAACCACCGCTCAACTGCTGTTTGTCTGCTGTCTTTCTGGTCTTAGAGAAGGCCAAACTGCCCCAATGTGAAACATAAAATTAGATGAATGCTGCAGGAAGGGAATAACAACATCATCTTCTGTGATCTTCTGCGATTTTATTTTACCACTTCTTATCTGAAAAGCATCTTCAATTCCACTTGGAGTCAAGAATTAAATTTGTTTAGAGTGAGTTCTTCCCATATATGGAAAACAAATGGAACTGGCTCCATTTGTGCGGGTTGTTTTTTTGTTTTTAGTGGAAGATCACTGTGTTCTGCTACAGATGTTTGCAAATGAGCAAACTAGAGTAATATGTGGACCTCATCTTAGATCTACAGAAATCTGCCCTGTAACATGGCCTGTGTCATTTGGCTTATCCTTGTGTAGTCCACATCAAATGAGTAGTCAAGGCTATAAATGTTGTATTTGGGGGAGTTTGCACAAATGAGAAGTCAATGCTATAAACGTTGTATTTGGAAGAATTTGCAAAGTTGGGGAGAGGAACAACGGAAGAGGGACAACTGGAGGGAATCATGAACTAAAAGCAGAGAAGTCTCTCCTAACCAGCACCAGACAGCACAAAGCAGAGCTCTACTTCTGTCTTTCTTCCCAATACTGTGCAATGAACATCTTCATGGCACCGGTGTGAGTAAGGGCTGGAGAATGGGAGGGAAGAGGGGCTCAGGCTGGCCCTGCTGAAGAGCAGCTCTGTCACTGTCTTCTGTGGCTCCTCAGCACACAAAGCTGCAGCTGTCAGCTTCGATGCTCTATTGAACTTGCTAATGTAATTGTAAAGATCATCTTGAAGTAATTTGAGTTTTGTCTTCACAAAGTCACGCAAGTTTTGCTGATTTGTGTACTTGCCGTGTTTATTTTTGTTGCAAGTTCAGTTCTAGTCCATTTAATTAGGAGGCCAGAGGGCCATCTCCCCCCTGTCTGGGCCAAGCCACCAGCAGTTCCCCCATGCGGTGCAGTTGGCATCAGCAGTGGGCACAAGCTGTGCCCTTCCTGAATGGGTGCTGGAGGTGATGGGTGACAACCAGAGCCCCCAGGCACCAGTGCCAGAGTCTCTGCCCAGCCTCTCTGGGCACTGCTGGCAGTGGTCAGGGCAGGGCATAAATCCCCATTTCATGGTTCCTGCTGTCACCTGGGAGATGTAAGACCATGCTAATGCAAACAGATCTTGTTAATTCTCATGAAACACATGCAGTTATAGCCCTGTTAACAGCACAGCATTAATTAACTGAGTAGTGCTTGGATTAGGTACTTATTTAATTTCCCTAACTCGTGTTCATAACCCGTAGCAACACAGAACATGTTGTGCTCCAGAAAAGCTGCGAAGGAGGAGTGAAGCATGTCTTGTAGGTTTTCTTTCTTTGAGGAAAGAAATCAGACACTGCTGCACTGGTGTCTGATCCCTGTCCCTAATTGTTTTGAAGTCCTGCCCAGTGATGCAGCCTGCATTTTCCCTGGGAATAGAAGAGGTCAACAGGCTGAAGGAATTTAATACATGAGATCTGGAATATACCTTGAACTTGCAGCTAACTGGCTCTTAAAGGCTGCCAGTCTCAGGTTTCTGTGTGAATGGAGAGGATGGATGGTATAAAGCAGAATATAAGGGAAAGAAACACACAGAAGGCAGAGTCACAGTATTAAAGGTACCCATTACTAATAACTAATTGTTTCTGGCTCAAACACAAGCTCTAGCCATCTTTGCTGTTCTTGAGTTAGGCTTGCATTTGATTGGGAACATTTTACTTGACAAAGTAGGTAGGTTGATTTTTATCACATGAAAAATGCCTCTGTAAAACACTGCTCTGACATGGATATAATTATTGTAAATGCTTTCATCACACTGGAATTTTCTTTAATGATAAAAGTTTTCATTACAATAGGATGTTTATGTGGGTTTTACAAGAATTTAAAGTTTCCAAAACTCCATAGGAGAGCATCAGGTCATTCAGACTGAGTTCCTCAGACTGTTAAGGGAAGTCCACAGCACAACCCAGGCAATGGGGTCAGTACTCAGAATAACATCATTGTAGTAGTGAGGTGCTTCACTAAGGGTGATTAGGAGAAACTTGGAAATTAAACTGCACATAGAGAATGGGATCCCCCCCTGTGCTGCCCTCCCCAGGGCTTTGGCAGCTGTGAGCTGCTGCATGTGGTTTGCTCAGGTGGCTCAGCAGCCCAAGATGCAGAAGACAAATCTCCCCCAGCCTTACAGTCCTGGTTTGGGGAAAGGACTCCTGGTAGCCTGAGAGATTATTATTTTTGCTGCCTCGAAACACATCCTTGCCCTCTCTTGTTCTTGAACATTGGCTACTAAGCAGGAGAGAGGCTGAAGAGAAGTTATTTCAAACCTGTATGGATGACTGGCCAAATCCCCAATACCTGACACTAATCTAAGCATGGGTCTCCAGGGGTCTGCAGTCTGTGGGCACTGTAAGCAATCCTGTTTGTGGCATGGTTTGTTCTTAATAGAAAAAAAAGAGAGTACATGGCCGTGGAAAAGATGTGAAAAAGCCCTTCCAGGGCTACAAGGGGGAAGATGTAGAGCAATGACGGTGCTGTACAGTGGGGCTCTGCTCCAAAAGGCTCCACAGTCTTGAAATCAAACCTGCTGCACCACCCTGGACTGAGGGTGCCTGGGGAAAAGTGTGTGTCTGCAGTTCATTTTAGACTATGTATCTGTAAGGCTGGAAAATATCCACCAGAAGATTACAATTTTCCATGTGTTAGCACCTAAAAGCATCAGTGAAGAACCTCTCAGCTGCTCCCTGACTCCCGTGCCAATGAGTGAGCAACTGGTTTAGTGTGGTAAGTAAAGGATGAGATCAAATATGCAGAGTCCACCACATTGTCCTAAATGATGTCTCTGAGAAAATGCCAGAGGTTGCAGTATAAATGCAAAGACTTTGAGGAGTGCTGCAGAAGTTTTTTCTTGTGGACAATGACTGCCTTTGTAGAAAGCATAGTAAGAGATGAGCCCCTCCATTTAATCAAAATTCTTTCTTAAGCTGTTGTCTACAAGAAGTCCCAGTCTACAAGAAGTTTCTGAGTTGAATCAACACCAACTTATTTTGCTACAGTGACGACTCAGTCTGTGTGGAAGTTTTGCTTCAGTGATTATTCATTTATTGGCAATCTGAGCGCATTGAACAAACTGTAAAATCAGTAAAAATAGTTTTTCTGAACTGGGGTGTGTACACCACACACCTTGTTGGCATATTTCTGATTTCTTGTCACTGATACATTTGCATCCTTCAATACTACTGAAATACTTCATGACTACTTTTTTTTTTTTTTTTTTTTTTTTTAAAGCTGTGGATTGGGATTGGCTTTAGGACCTGGTAGGATGCTGTTGCAATCTCTGTCATTCCCTTGAGCCTGATCTTGCTGTTGGCAAATGCACTTGAGTTGGCAGTGTTTCACGGGAAGAGAGAGAAATCTGGTCTTTCTCAAAAGATAGTTACCTATGAATGATGTGGATGTTGTTAAATATTTCTGTGCTGCTACAGATCAGGTTTAAAAGAAAACCTTTACAAGCCTTTTTTTTTATCACTGAATTTGAACAAGATACAATCTATGGACCGAGCAGTGTGAATAGGACCCTGCCTACTTGTATATGCTTTTAAAGAGCACAAAGGCTCGTACCAACGCGGATAAGAATTATTTTATGCACAATGCCTTTTCAGTCTGACTTCTGTTATACAGAGGTATTTGAACTCACAGGGTACTAAGAGAAAACACATGGTCAGCTGAAACATGAGAGAGCCTTTTAAGCAGTGTGTCTTTCAAGTCTGCAGCCATTCCCCGTTGGCCTGGGAGCCGCCAGCTCCCAGGCGAGGGCGAGCCCAGGCTCTGCCGTTTGCTGGGAAGCCACCAAAGCCCAGTGCGCTACTGGGAGGCACAGCCCTTCCCAGCCAGGGCCAAATGAGAGCTCCAGGAAGTGGTGGGCTTCCAAAAGTGTCATCTTTGTGTAGAGGCTGGACTGGATCACCTCAGGTTTTTATAGCATTGTTGTAAGAGTAATGTCCTGGCTGAATTCCGGCTTAATTGAGGTGGAAAGGGAAGAGCTGATGGCTCTGTGTGTCTCCCACCTGGTTTCTGCTTTCTTTGGTAGAAGGGAAGTGAAGGGAACATATTTTCTTTCCCCATGTAGAAGCCTCAGTTTAGGGTGGAGGTGCTTTTCTTTGACTTCATGGGAGACTTTGATTGTGTGCCAAGCATAAAAAAAAAAGGAGACACTATTTTCCTACTACACTGTATGTCTTAGATGTGATGAGAAAAAATGATTTTCTTAAATTGCATGGGATGTTTGTGGGATTTGATCCCTGGGTAATAGCATATGGTTTTAGGGCTCTGCATGTCTCATTAGTTTTACATAACCTCTTGCTCTTTCGTGATACCACATCCCCCAAATTCTTAATCTTTCTCCCACTTACGTTCCTATGCCCTGTGCTGTCACCACCCACCCCTCCATTTGTGAGAATATCTTCCCATTTCTGCTGTAAGCAGACACCTACTTTTCCTTCTCCAGGAATTGTCTTTATAATAAATACTTCCTTTAAGACTTTTGTCTTGGATCTGTGGAAACTTGATGCAAAACATTCAGGAATATAGTGGTTATCTGTTATGTACTATTCTGTCAGCACTCTTAAAGACCTAAAAATATTTAATTAATGAAGAGCTGCAACCCAGTTCAGTAACAGTGTCTACCCAACAAAGACCAGAGCATGTAACAAGATTTTTGGGACACAATGTCCCAGTCGAAGTACATTTTGTGGTGTGGTCAATCTATACTTTCCTTGGGGAAGGAAATAAATGTGAGCTATGTACTGTACAGAGCTGAGCATATTGCTTGTACTGGATAAATTGCTAAACAATATAACTGCTTCTCCAGCACTAATGATCAGAGCCATCCCTAATTATGTTAGTGCCTTGGGCAAAGCATTTGGGTAGTGTTGCTGCTCCAGCTTGAAAGACTGCACTGTCCCCATCCTGCTGTGGCCAGGGCTACTGCCCAGGACAGTGATATCAGCACACCTCGTTGGAGGCTGCAGGAGGCACTGACAGGTAGAGAGGTTCCAGTTGAGGGCAGAAAGATGCATTAGCCCTAATTTTGAAATGATTACATCTGAGCATGAGAAGTCACTTTGTTTCCACTTCACTTAGCAAAATGCAATCAATTCCATATTTTCTGTGAAACAATACTCTAGATGACATCACAAAACCAGCCTGACGCCTGCAGTCCTGGGCAGATTTGGTTGGAACAGATTTTCCATGTAGCCATTTTGTGCAGCCTCAGGACAGAACCAAAATTCCCAGCTCTTTTGAAGGCTCAGAATAAATAACTTTAAATTTCTCCCATTGAATTTCAACATGTTTCTTTTATTGCAGAACTTGGATTTTCATGCCCTTATTTGAATTGTACATTAAAATCTGTTACTTGCCAGCATCCCACCCACATGTAGAACTACGTCTCATGGAAGTCATCACTTAGTTGGAAATGTGTGCACCATATGCATACTCTCAACTCCAAAAGTAGCACCCAAGGGTTTTTTAAACTCAGCCCATAATCTACAGACACTGTAAGAAAAATATAAAAGATAAAAGAGAATATTTTAAGATGCTATAAAATCTTTTAGAAACTATTTTAAACCCCTCTCTGTTACAAGGAATCTGAGGAACATTTATTTTTCTCCTCAAACAGGAGAAAAGATAGGAGAGTGTCCAAAAAGTTTTGCAAGTATTTTTATTGCCTTGCAGGAATAGGAAATGGGAAGCTTGGAAGGAGCAGGGGGAATGTTGTTTGTTTTCCCAGATTGAGATATCTAGAAGTTTGGAATCCCTATGAATAATATATATATATACATTGACATGTTTCTGGTTGGGCAATGTTAAAATACAGATGGTGTGGAAGCTCCTAGTTGCATATTGATATCATAACCAAGCCTTCTAAAAGAATATGCACATAATGGTGTTACCTCTGTAGCTGCTGCAGCTGCTCTTGCTTAACAGAGAAGGGTTTCCTTGTCACACATAACATTTCTGCAAGTCAGTCCCCTGCTTTGGGATCTGCCATAGCCTGCTGTCCTTTGACAGAGAGGAAGGGGGGCTGTCCTAGAAAAATGACTTTGCTAGTCTGACAATGTGAGTTAGTTAGATGGGAGTCTGTTATTCTTTTTAAAATTACTTAAATATTCCAAAGAAGATTAACATAGAAAGGACATTTCTAAAATAACTTCAGGAACAAGCCAGAGGCAGTGTGGGTATCAAATGTCAGTATTGTGGACAGTTCTGGTTGGGTAACATTTTATATCCTGTTGGCTCAGTTCTGTACAGCTACACAGGGTAAAAGGCAAGGGAAAGTCAGGCAAGTAGTGCTAAACAAAGTTCACATTATTTTGATAGCTGGGTGTGCATCTTTTGTTTGAAGCAAGAGATCAAAACGTGATGCCATCACCGTGTCAACCTGTTCCAACTCTTTGTGTTGTTACTTAAAAAAAATCCCCAAAACACCCCACAATAATAAAATTAAAAAAAAAAAAAAAGGAGGAATGCTCTCCAGGAGATGGAAGGAACTTGGGTCAATGCTAAAAAAAGTCAGCACATTTTAGTAACTAATGGCCTCAGTAGTAGCTGGTGCCAACCATACTGATGACGTGGGCTCGGCTTACTGCTCACAGCTCGTGCTCTGGAGAGGATCCTGCTCTTTACTGAAAGAGTTTTCTCCCCCCATTTTAGCTCTCACAGTCACTGTATTTGTTTATGTGTTTTTGCTGTTCCAGGCAATAGCTCATTATTTAACTAGGAAACCTTTTTTTCATTTTGTTTTTTGTTTTGTTTATTTGTTTAAGGGCACACTCACATATGTCATTCATCAGCTTGAAACTGAGGAGAGGCAGTCTCATTTTTTTAAGTTACATAATTGATTTTGGTGACTCTTTCACAACCCTGCAGGTGACAGTCACCTGCACACTCAGTAACTCAGTTTTCAAGTAATAATTTCCAGGAAATTGTTAACTAAATCCCCCAAATGAACAGACCTTGTCTGAAGGGCTTCTTTATACAAAACCACACCCCACGGACAGCTATTACAATTAAATTACCACATATATTAAAATATAGCCAAATGTTCTTAAAAGCTCAGAACACATGCAAGTGCAGACATTCAGATCCTAGGCTAAGGTTCAGAAGAATTTGTTCTTACAAGAAGATTGCTCCATGGCTGCTTGCTATAGCTCCCACACATCTCCTCCTGCTCTGGTACCCATTACTGGCAGAGGAAAGGAGCAGTCTCAGCAGGGGCAGGGATTCCTCTTGTCCTGGTTTCAGCTGGGATTGAGTCAGTTTTGTTCCTAGTGCTGCTGGTACAGTGCTGTGCTTTGGATTTAGGATAAGAATAATGCTGATATCACTGTGATGTTTTCAGTTGTTTCTGAGCAGTGTTTTTACCAGTCAAGGTCTGTTCAATCTCTCCTGCTGTGACAATGCATAGACTGGGAGGGGACACAGCAGGGACAGCTGGTCCCAGCTGGCCAAAGGGATGTTCCAGGCCATATGGCACTGTGATCAGTGTCTCACACAATCCCACTTAGGTGGGAAAAGACTTTTCATAGGATCAAGTGCAACCATTAACCCAGCACTGCCCAGGCCACCACTAGACCATGTCCCTGTGTGCCACATCTACACCTCTTCTAAATCTCTCCAGGGGTGGCAACTCCATCACTGCTGGTGGAGCCTGGGCAGCCAGTTCCAGTGCTTGACAAGCCTTCCCTTTCGGGGAAGAAACTTTCCAATGAGAAATACCAAGTTAGGGGATTAAACATCCCCTGGGGTAACTTGAGGCCATTTCCTCTCATCACTGGGGAGAAGAGACTGACCCCCAGCTTGCCACAACCTCCCTTGGGGTTACTGAGCCAGAGCAGGGGAGGGAGGTGACTGGCCCAGCCCCTCCTGCTGCCCCTGCTGTGTCCCTCTGCCCACGTGCAATCAGCCCTGTCTGGGCTCGCTCAGGGGACTCTCAGGACTTCTGGGATGGGATACATCCCTTTCCCTCTGCTATCTATCCTGCTGCAAAGATCAGTGGAGCCTGAGAGATGTTTTGGTGTCTCAGGAGGACCCAAGGACTCGGAAACACTGGTTACAGCTTCTCCAAAGACTGATTAAGCTACTTCCTGGGTGACTTTATGCCAGAGGAACATCACAAATGCACTCCTAATACCTCTCAGGAGCTGATAAAACACTTTGAATTTAAAAAAAATCCACAATGGACTTTTATTATTAGACAGATGCTTTTTATGAGCTCTATGCTGAAATGCTGATTTTTTTGAAATTCCTACTACAGAAGTTACTGTTTGCTCCATTGACAGCTCTTATGTTTGGTGTCAGCACGTGAGCTTTTCGTCCACTTTTTTTCTGAAATTGTAGCTGGCTTGTATCTGAAAGGCAGACAGGAACCAATACTTTGCTTGTCTAGTTCTGCCTTTAGTGTATTATTTAAATGGTAGTTGTGATTTTCCAACTTAAATTTAAATTAGGTCAGATTCTGAGCCCTTCACATGGAGGAGAACACAGTGTGTGTGCAGCTGTGGCAGAACAGAGCCACCAGCTCCCAGCAGGCCAGGGAGCATCCCTGCTCCATGGCTACCCCATGGGGAGGGAGCCCTGGGCTCTGCACAGCTCTCACAGGAGGAACAGGGAGCTGTGCTTCCTCAGCACTGCTGACATCAAGGCCTCTCCTTCTGCTGATTTAAGAAACACTTAAAGGAGCAGGATGAGAAATTATAAAGGCTTATTTAAATATATAATATTAACACTGTATATTACAAAATTTAGAATGTATCTTTCTAATGTAAATAAATTCTAAAACTGTATATGCCAGTCTCCCTGTAGGTAGTTTTTCTTATTTAGAAGGAAATATGATTTGCACTCAATTTATGTAGTTTGCTTAAGCATTTTTAAATTGAAATGTACTTGAGCTTCTGAGCAATCCACAGAGGCTTCTTTGCCATGATGTTATTACCAGCTGTCTACATTTTATGGGCATTTTGCTCTATCTCATTAGAGGAAATCCTGAGGGTGCACTCTGTGGAATTTTGTGTATTGACCCAAGTGTTTTGATTTTCTCTTTTATGGTGAACTTTACATTAATTTGTAGAATTGATGTGGTCTTCGACTACATAAACATTTGATACTGGCCAGAGACATTTGTGACATGAGGAGCATACTGGCCTTTCTGCTGGTTTCCATGATGTGAGCCCTACAGGTCCCTGCAGCTCTTGCTGGGCTCCAGGCTCAGGTAGGGCTGAGCTGTGCTTGAAAGAACCCAGTCAATAGATGGGGGCACAGGTGGTGCAGAAACGGCAGTCCCTGCTCAAAACTGCTCTGGGGCTGGGTTTGGCTTCTCTAAACCACACCAAGTGTCCCTCCCAGTGACTCCAGGGGGTGTTCAGCAGGTGAGAACACCTTTACACCCTTTACACATGTGCTTTTTTGTGGAACAAAACAAAGACAGGGGTCTTTGTTGAGTGTGGTAAGAGGACATCTGGCAGCAGCACAGCACACCCCTGAGCATCAGGATAGAGTCCCCTCAAGCCCTGATGCAGAATGAAAGGCAAATCCTGGCTCTTGAGCTCAGCACTGACCACAACCCACTTCTTGAGCAGCAGAGAATGCAAATATCTGCCAGGGGCTGGGCTCTGAGTCCGTGCCATGGCTGCTGTGCCCTGGGCACTGCTTGGGCCAGTGCCCTGTTCTTTTGGAGACATGGGACATCAGAGAATTGCTTTTTTTGGTTAATGCTTGTTTCTTGGTTAATGCTTTTAGAAAGTAGCACAGTTGTAGATGAGTGAAAGATCTGATGTCTGTTCAAGCTCCTGTGGAGAAATAGCTAATTACAGCTGACTTAACTGGAATTTGAAGGAAGTGTATGATATGATGTATCAAATTCTGTATGTCATCCATGGGGAAAATTCCTTAAGAATTTAAGTTTAGATGCTTACTGCACTGCTTTATTTTAAGAAGAGAAAGGATACCTTTCCCTTGTAACACACCATGCTGGATTTGGGGCACTGTGCTCTTTTTGGCATCCCCTGATCTGTGCACTCTTTTTCTCAGCAGAGAATTAGCCTGGTTGAGAAGCAGAGTTCATGCCCTTGTGTGTTCCTCTTCCATTGAAACTGATTTATATTTTTACACTTTATATATTTTTTTATTTTAACACTTTATTTATTCCTACCTTATTTACATAATTGGAGTTTTTCAGTAATATTTTTATTGCAGAAAGAAAGTAAGAAATTGAATGTTTTGGCTGAATCAGCCTACTTCATGTTAGTTTGGCTGGCATGTTAATTTTCTCAGTTTGATCTGAAATAGCAATTACATCATGATGAAAGTCTAGCATAGGTTTTGTCTCTACATTGCACGTGTTTATTAGCAAGTTTGGGGTGTGTGGGTTAAATATTACTTTTATTTGATTTATTATTTGTGGCACTGCTCTTTTTTTGACTGGGTATGCATATATGTATATGCATATAAACACACATATGTTATGTTATGTTATATAAAAGATGGCAGTGTGTGGTAGTAAATACATTTCTTGGCATGAACTTGGAATGTCAGCAGTAGTCATGAGTAGCAAATTTAATTCTTGCCAAGCTAACATAGGAAGATAAGCAAATATTTAATGTTATATATGGTTGTTTTATGGGCTCCAATCTGCACACGTGTTCTCTTTATACTGCTTTTGTTGGGAGACAGATAGCTTTTTCTTCAAATTAAAAATCTGATTTAAAATTTTGTGACCCCAGGGAAAGTTTCCACCCAATGATTGGTCTTTTTCCTGAGCAAATCCTTTCTGTTAGTGATGGGAATCAGCTCAGTTGAGGACAAAAAAAGAAGGAACTGAGTTTCTTTGTTGTTTCCTTGGGTCACATCAAAGTCTGAGCCTGTAAATACTTATGTATGTATTTAACTCTGGTACTTTGAGTAGTCTTAATGATTCAAACTAAATTCCTCACGGCAGAATAGTTAATCATGGGAACAAATGTTTGCAGGTTTGAATCCCAAGGGTGTTTTTGCTCTTCAGCTGCAGCATTTCAGCTTTTTGGTATTCTCTCATGTGTGGGAGGGGTATGCACTGATCAGGTTGTACCTTATCTTACAAAGCAATAGCAAAATATATCCCTGTGTTTTCTTCTGACTATGTGTTGTTAGTCTAAATACTCCTTTACTCACTGCTTTTAAACATTGGTTAAATGTACAGGAGAATGGTAGAAACCCTAATCAAAAATTGCAGGGTGGGACATTCATAGGAGGAGAATGAAATACAACATTATCATGATGAAGTGGCTGATTTGATTCTTTCTTTTTAAAGCCTTATTTAACTCCACTGCACTGTTATATGAATCTTTAGGGAAAAATGTTAATGCTGATTTAATATGCATTCAGTAATCAGAATTTTGCAAGCCATTGTTGGTGTTTGGGTTGACAGGACCCAGCTGGAGCATTTACAGGTGTGCTGAATGCAAATATTAAATCCTGGTTCATCTAAGAATGGTCTATTAAAAACCCAACATGAAATATGGATAAAAATTGTAACATTTCCTCCCTTAAGTGTATCAAATAATGTACTCTTAATTTAGATGCTTGTATTTCAAAATGATTTTTCTAAATTTAACTGGTGCTCTAAGGGAAATGAAGTGCTTATATTTTCCTTGCAGTGTGTTGCACTGTGAGTGGGTTTGTGTGTCAGGGTGGCAGCCCAGTGCTGGAGCAAATGGGCTGCCACTCCAAATCACCTTTTAAGTGCTTTTTAATATCTCCAGGAGATGAAGGGAAAAATAGGGGTTTTGTGATTTTCATCCTGATTTACAGGACTGTATTTACATAGAATTTATGAAATGCTTCAGTTTAATATCGAGTTTGTTTGATCAGCTATTTATTTGGAAAATTGTTGAGAAATGTTGCACATACCTTTTGGGTTATTTTAAATGGACAGATATGCTTTAAAAGAGGTTTTAATCTTTATCACATCTGTGGTGGATTTACTACACTTCCTGTAAAACATTTTGTAAGGTAATGAATATAACATTAAGAAAGCCTACCTTTAGTGTGTCAGTCAACATGACTTGATGTCTTTCCCCTCTTATTCAATTAGATTTTTTTGTGGGTTTTTTTCCTCCTAAAAACTATTTACACTTAAATGTATTTTAAAACATAATCTAGATGAGAAATATTTTAAGTGAACCATAATATATAGTAATATAAATGATAATATTTGGTAAATTTTCATTCAAGCATACATTTAAGTTTCTAGATTTTTTTTTAATCAAAGAAAAATGGTTATCTGCATTATTATCATAGTTTAGAAGAGCCTTGTATTTTGCTATGTTGGTATCTCAGCTTTTATTTATATTTTATAAATGCAAATAAGAATGCTCCATAGGCAAATAAAATTGCATGGCATATGTTTTCTTAAATATTCAATTTATCTGGATAGCTTTTAAGGGAGAGTACAGAATTTATATTCTTTTTATGCAGTTCTTCATACTAGAGTGAAATATTGCCCTTTTGCACTTGTCCAGAGCTGTGGTGACCTGAGTTTTCTGCCATTAGTTTTCCATCTGGAAATTCAATCCACCTTCCCAAGGGCTGCCTCTTCCCCACTGAGCAGGTCTGAAAGGTGCTGGTGGGGGGAACTGGCTGCCTTCCTGTTGCTGCAGAATGGCATGCTGTGATTCACATAATCCATCCTTGGGACCTGGGCCTTTCCTTTTTGGTAATAGATTATTCCTAAATGAACTTTAATAAGAGTGCTGCCAGGTAGTTAACAGAAGCAAAGGCAATCATTCTGAGTATATGTCAGAGCCATAAAACTTAGGAAAGTAAAATATAATGAGGTTTTTTGTTTTATCTGCAAGGAGAAAAGGATAGGATAGAAAATTCATTCATAGAAATGAATGGATTTGAGGACCTAATGGAGTACTGTTTATTTCTTTGATAAATCTCACAGCTTGTGCCACATGCCAGTGGAGCAGTCATTTTTTCTGGACATTTAAGCAGCTGTTTCATCTGACCTGTAAGCCTGAGCTCAGATTTAGCTGTTGCTGCTAAACCTGGTACCTCTCCCACTTCCACTGTGTGACTCCAGCTCCAGAATTATTTGCTTTGCATGTTTACTGACCAACTTCTGCTGGGTTTTTTTCTTGTGCCAAGCAGCACCTTCATCTGAAAATGCAAAATATCATCATGAGAGACTGAATAACCCCCCTGCCTTCAGTGGGACTTGTTGTACCTGCCTGTACTCAGGGGTAGCCCCTGACATGGCCTTTCCAGGCACAGGAGGGAGGGGAGGCAAGGGCTCACCTGGGACAGGGGCTCTGACAGGTGGGGGGAGATGAGCCCTGGCCTGGGATTGCTGGGGGAAATCTCTCCCCCTGCCAGAGTGGCAGCTTTGGGTCTGCCACAGCCAGGTGTGAATGATCCAGATTGTTCCCTAACCCAGACACCTGACAAACACCTGAAACCTGCACCAAAAACCCAGATTTTTTGGCCAGTCAAGCTGCAGTGGCAGTAAGTTACTGCTATGGAAGTTCTGCAAAGCTCTGCCTGGAGTTTGGCTCAATTCTGTACTTGTCAAAGCTTTCTCAGAGGGTGTTTTGGGTTGACTTTTTCTTGGGACTTGGAGTAATAGGGGAGTGCAGACAAGATGCCTCAAAGAGGGCAGTGACAAATGCAAAAAGAAACAGTGAAAAATGAGAAGACAAGGATTTTAAGGAAAAATCATAAAAAGCCATCACATACAGGCTACCCACTTATGCCAGCTCAGCTTTCAGGGTGTTTTTCTAGACTCAGTTAATATATAGCACAGGTTTCCCTTCAGTTAGGAAAAACATTAAAAATGTATTAATCATCCTTAAACAAAAAAACATGTGTTTGAATGACAGGGGAACAGCATGCAACATCAAAGTAGATGTTTCTGAATTTTGAACACTCCCTCCATACCTTCCTCCTGAAGTAATTCCTGAAATTGAGAAAACATCTCTGCCATCCCCAGGCCTGGCACTGGGGCCTGTGGAGCACTGTGCTGGCACCAGGGTAGCTGGGCTCCAGGTATAGGGGGTGGATCTGGTACCCAGGGAATTTGTAAGATGATGCCCTCATGTCTTACCCTCTGTAGCTAAATAATTCAGATTGAGCTCAGAATGCTGGAGAAGAGGACTGTGGCTTCTCTCACAGCAGATGAGATGGAGTGGCTGTGCTTTCAGCAGCACTATGACCTTTAGCTTGCCTTTCATGTGGGGAGTTGTTTGTCATCCAGTGCAGCAGCATTCAGGGACAGAAGGGACAAGAATGCAGCAGGGGAATGGGAACAAACCCATTTGCATGCAACTTGTGGATATCTAAACAAGCTGAATTGGGGCTGTAAATGCAGAGCAGTTGCTGTATGCACCAAAACTGCTCTTGTTCACCAGGCACTGGGAGGTCTCTGTTTATGCAACATTAAAGCACGTAAGGATTAGAAACGCAGTGCCTTTAGCACTGTGACAGCGGTGAGTGGTCCCTATTCCCACAAGCTGCCTTGCTCAGGCTTTGCACCATGCCTCTGTTAACTGTAATATCTGGACTTAGAAAGACTTAAACTGCATTTTATCTGGCCTCCATTCAGGAACCATGTGGGCAATTTAAACAGCTGCTTCACTGAGGTCCATGAGCCAGAGATGCTGAGGATGCTTTCTGAGCTAGGTCCCAATGGTGGAGGAAAAGGAAAGAGAGGGGAAGAAACAGCAAACTGGAAGGACAAAAATAAAGTATTTCAGAATAGAAATTTGTGCATATTTACTCTCAGATGCAACTCAAGAGGTGTCACAATAATAAATTTTTAAATACTCAATAGATATTGCACCTGGGAAAAAATGGGCAGGCTGATATCAGAGGAACATGAGTGCAAAAGAAAACAGATTTTAAGAATTTCTTCTCACATTGGTTATTGTAATCTGGTTGTTAAATTTGTCTGAGAGAAATGTTTTCAGAAAAGGACTTCAGAGCTAGTTCTAGGTTAGAATTTGACTTGACTGAAATGAGAAATTAGTATGTGAAATGAACAACTAGATGCTGTGCTCAGCAAGAAGGAGAGTCAGTTTCATAAAACATCAGAGCACAGAAATGAGCCTATGGGGCTCACTTGTCTCTTTGTGGAGCTTCCCACCCATGCATGAATCACAGGAGCCTCTGGAGAGTCTCACCCATCCCAAAGGTAATAGGCTGCCCCTATTGGCAATTTATGAGCAATTGTTAGAGAAGACAAGATCCAAAAGCCAAATTTCACCCTGGGAGCAGATGGGGGAGTTAATTCCTAGCCTTGAGTCACCTTTGAGATAGTCCAGCCTCTGAATCCAGCCTCTGGGAGCTTCCCATTGCTGTGTCCTATGCTGGGCAACCAACTCCTACAGAATACATTGCTTTTTGCATGGTGCTCCTCTGGCAGAGATCAAAGAAAGCAGCAGCCAGTCCTCCCCCAGTACTACAGGTCCTCAGGCAACTGTGCAGAGCAAACATCCCTTTTCCCTGTTTTGGTTTTCTCAGGCATGCAGAACTATTCTTAGAAATCCTGTTTCTGGCCTCATTATCTAGTTCTTCTATCTTGTATTGTAGCACTTTATTTTCCTTGAACAACATCTTAAACATGCCAACATATCCAGCACAGCTAATTTGCAGACCAGCAAACTTGTTTTCAGCACCTTCTAATCTCTTAGAGAAAGACTCCACTTAATTTTCTGTAGCAGAGCCAGTCTGTGAGAAGTCTGATCTTTCATGGATCAAACCCTGCTCTGAAGCACCAGTGGTTTCACATCTAACATACCCTGCTGCCACACAGGACTTCCAGGAATGGATACAATTCCATTTGCTGCCAGACTGCTTAGGTGGCGATGGAAGTTTGTTTTTAAACATGATGAAGACAGAAGTCCTGCTTACCCCCTTCTCCAGTGTCACCTCAGCAGTCACAAGAAATTCCCAAAAGAGGTGCAGCTAAGAAGCCAGAGACAAGTGTCTGCATGGTCTGACTGTCTCTCTCCTCCCTGTGAGCTGATGGGGAGGAAGGAATGACCCCTGGGCCTGTGTTTCTGAAAGTGTAACAGGTAAAAAAGGAACTAGTGCATTTATGGAGAATTATTAGTCCTTTGGGGACTGTTAAAACCTATGGTGCAGGGGGAGCCCCCAGCTCTGGATGTCCTTATGACTGGAAGTTTGGAGGGCAAATGTTGGAGGGGGTGCCACTGCCACTTGTCTTGAGGTGTATATCCAGATTCAGATGAACCCTCTCCTTGGCTGCCAGGGCTGCAGTCAGAGGCACCACAGAGCTGGGTGAACCTTTGGTCTGGTGCAGTACTGACACCCTTGTATGAAAAGCTTTCCTCTTAAGGAAGCGAGCAAGTTTCTGTTGCAAACTTAGAACAGCCACTCTCACCATTTAAAATACACATCCCTGCTGACCAAACTCCTGATTGCAGAAGACTTCTGAGACTGGAGAGCACCAGGAGCTCAAAATCTGTGCTGTAGGGTATACTGCATGCAATTATGGGTCTAAAAATTCCAGTCATGCATCCAGTATCTACTGCTCCTCTCACCTTGTTCAGTCCCTGAAGAAAAAGACAAATGCTCTTTTCTTTCTATGCTAGTTGGAGTGAGGAAGGAGATAGCAGGTAAAACCTACTGATAAGATTTAGACAGAGGTGCCAACAATTCCCAAGAAGATGTGGAACATAAAATGTAAAGCTTTTCCCAGAAGAGCAATTTCTAACCACACTGCTAATTCTGCAAGACAAATGCAAGAGAAGCACTGACTGTTTACTCTGTCAAATAAACTTCAAACGCAGCCCAGAATTCCTTTACTCCCCAGCATAGACAGGGACATTGCTGTGATGTCAAATTTGTCCACCACTGCTCCGGTATGTTTTACTTTCTAATTTATGGGCTGTCATTTGTTATGCAGTTTCCCTGTTCCCAGACCTTCCACACAGCACATTGCTAATGAGCTCCTTTTCCCTGAAGATAGGTATTGATAAATGCTGGGCAGGCAGCAGGCTGCCCTTTATAGAGAAGCTTCCTCCCAGTAAAAGCTGTAATGGCAGCAGATGTGCTGTAGAATCAAATGGGATCAATATGTTCTGCTCAGATTGAAGACAGTTAGGCTTGCTCTGAGCAAAGCAGAGGTGAATTCCAAAAGAGATGTTCCAGGTCTCGTATAATGGGGATTATGAGACCACTGAGCCATATAAGATATTTTAAAGCCTATTCAGCAAGCTTGCTGGCAAGCCTGCTGCATAATCAGGTATCAAATGGCCAGTGGTGTGGAGTCCATCCTGATGGCTTCTTTGTTTTCTGTGCTGTTGAATACAGGAGCATCCAAGAGCTTTGGAGAGTGCTGCAGGAGCTGCCCTCTGCCCACCCTGCCTATGAGGGCATTGCCTCTCCCGTGGAGCTCCTGTCAGAATCAGAAACTGCCACAAGTGACTCATTTTGCATGAGTGATGAGGCTCCAAAAGGAAGATATAAAAAGAGTTAATGGAAGCAGGGGGATGTTTCTGAGTCAGTTGGCCATGTAAATTTTGAGTGGGGCTTCCTAAACATAACTTCCAATATTTGACTTAAGTGAATTAACAAGGAGCTATTGAAGCAATGAGCAATGAGCACTGGGTATTTGGCTGCCATGATGTGGTTTTGATCATAGGCACATTGGAAGGACTGTACAAATTTCCTTTCTTTACTAAAAGTCTTTAAGTACCTAATTTGTGTTTTGGGGTTTTTTCAAACTTGTGAGATAAAATATAAGTACCCCTTTTTTTTGTATTGATTTTTGCTTATCCTCTCAACACTGTTTTCCTGTGATGTGATCTAATTTTTTCCACTTCCCTGATGGTAAATGAAAATATCTTGGGAATGCAAGATGGGCACAGGCACAAACTTTAAAAGCAAGGGGTGATCAAGGACAGTGCTGGATAACCACTGAACAGCTTCTAATTAGCTTTCAGCTATCTTTATAGAGAACAAACTGAATGATAAGGAGTAATTATTCATACATAGGCCACATAATTTAGACAAATAACTTGTAAAACACAGCAATCAACCTGTATTGCAATCTCTCTTTTAATTAGAATTCATATTTGGGATCGGTGGGAGGATCATTCTGGTTTAAAAGTGGAGAAAGATAAAAGCTATAGGAATTAGAGAGGAAAAAGCATAATAATTCACCTGCTTATCTAGATAAATGTGAGCCAAACATGGCATTCTTGCCTTGCTGCATCATTGCAAAGAACTAACTTTGCCACAATGAAACTTGAATATCTTTCCCTGTCTCAAAGGAGACACAAAATATTCAGGATGGTTTCTCCTTGTGTCACATTATGTGAAGCAAGTGTTATGCAGTTAATTTGCTTTCAGCATTTATTGTGTAAGCCACTCCAATTTCAGTGCAGAGTTTAAACATCTCTTTTTCCAGGATATTAGCACATATATTTTGGGTGCTACTTTATTTGTTTGTTTCTTTCTGGGATTTTAAATATTCCTGATATTTGCAGCACTTCCCAATTAATGTGTCATGCATATTTAGCTAGTGTGCAGTGTGCTTCCTCTTAGAGAGTTTAATAAAGATGTAAAATAAAATGAGTTCTAGTATTTATCCAGCAATCACTTGCTCTTTGCCCTTATAAAGACATTTATGACAACACACTCTACCCATTGCATTTTTTTCTCTCACTTAATATTCTGCTGCTATATTGGTCTTGGCTTTTTCTAATGAAATCTTCACCAAATTATAATCAAGAGTCTGATATTAAGAATCTGGACTTTTTTAAATATATAATTGAATTTTGAAAAATCTGATTTAACTTATGTCATTTGGATTTTCTGGCTTGTATAAAGCAATGTAACAATTTCTCCACTTGCAGCCTTGATTGCTGCTGATTACTGTGTGTCATGGCAAGGCCCTTCATTATCTATTTTGGCTGATTGCTTCATTGCTTCCTAAAGGTGGATTTATTGCACCACTCTTGCATGCCCTCCCTTTCAATGATTAGCCATACCTTTGCTTTCCTGCTCCTCCCACAGCTTGTTCCCGCTCTGCTTAATCTTTGGAAATGACTCAGTTGTTACTCATAATTCAACTGATACTGAAATATTTTGTTTCTGTTTAGTAAATATCAATTCTCAATACTAATACATCATGCTTGGAAAAAGACCAATACCATATTAAGGACCTATTAATATACTAAAGTGAAATGAATCTCAGAAAAGAATAATTGATTCAAAAATTTTTATGAGATCAGTTAATTTAACTTTTGAAAATGGTCAGATTTGGTTTAGCATTCAATTATAGATACAGAATCAATCTTCTATTTATGATGTTCCTGAGAACAGTCACTGGAAAAATCATGGGAAAACAGAGTAATATTTGAGGATGCAAGTATGATTTAGATGAACAGTGCAAATACTTGTAGTGCAGGCTGGGTTTTCACTATGTTAAGGGAACCAGGGACTTTACATAAACTCCAGCTAGCACAGAATGTGGCTGCCAGGTTTCTTATGAAAAGGAGATGACAGGAGCACATTCGATTTATTTTGAAAATGTATTGGCTGCCAGTCAAATACCATACTGGTTTGGAAATTGCTTTCCTTGTTTGCAAGGTGTTACACGGTCCCAGCCTATCTCTCTGACAGTCTTTGTCCTCACATTCCTGGTCAATCTCTGTGATTCACTCAGTTCCAAGAGTACTCTAAAGACCAAGGACTTTAATTTCTTACTGACAGTTTCTTCAGAAGCTGAGATTGTCCCTGATTTTGGCTGCAGCCCTGAGGGAGCATTTCCCTGACCCAGTGGAGCAGTGGCTCTGAGCTGGAGCTGGGCACTCTGCTAATGCCTTGCTGAATTCATCTCTCAGTATGGCATTGTCTGCAGCTGTTTTGCACTGCACAGAGTAAGAGAAAGATCAGGCTTTTGCTTGTTTGAAAGTTAAATACAAAGTGGTAACTTCTTTCTCTAGTTTAGCTTTTCTGATGCACTGATTATACTTAAAAAAAAAAAAAAAAACCCAACCCAAAACCACCAGAAGAAGACCCAAAACCGCTGAGGGTTAGTTTTCTGTGCCAGTCATTGTGCAATATTTTCATGACAGCTGGTAGAAACACATTTTTTTGTCCCATGTCAGACTTCATCTGATTTTTTCTTTCAATTATTATGAAGGAAATCTCTACCATTTATGACAGGTTTTTATTTTGTAAAAAATTAATGTCAGATATGCTTGTGAATTTGTTTCTCCACCACATTTTTTTTCTGCTTTTATTGTTTTCTGCTTTTTTTCCTTTGCTCTCCTTTTTTGCCGGCACTGTGTATAAAATTCTTCAGTCATGGTTTTACACGTCAAAAATGCCTTTTTCTGCCTTCCCACTCGCACATATTGAGAAACATTCCAAACTTTTGATAAATTAGAATGGTAATGTTGTAATGCTCCACATTTTACCATGTTTCTTCAGTTTTGGAAAAACATTTGAACTCTTTGGAGTGTGCAGCTCTTAACATGACAGTGACATCAGGGGAGAGGGGAAGAAGAAGACAAAAAAAAGAGAAGAGAAAAAACAGAGAAAGGAGCCAATATTCTTTCTCAAGGACATGCATCCATATATCAGCATTTTCTTTTATTTCCTTGAAGAAACTTTTCTCTAAAAAGACAAACTCACCTTGCTTTCTCCACTAAACAGGTGGTAGATGGGACTGGAAATTTTTGGTTTATTTTTACAACCGCTTCGTTTATTTTCTCCAAGTCACTAAAGAACTTGATTTATTCTTTTTTTTTCCCCCCACAAGGATATCATCTTTTCTGCGGTTGTTTAATGTTTTACAGTTTAATTAAGTTCATTCCATAATTTAAAAACCACAAATAGGCATTTTTTCCAACTCAAATAAGATGGTAGCTTAGGATCAAATAAGCCACCGCCAGTGCCACCCACTGCCACCCATTCCTGTGACCTGAGTGGGACCTGAGCCCTCTCCACCTGCAGTGCCCCAGCTGCTGAACGATGCCTCTGTTAGCTCTCATTTTCCAGGGTTTTGAGCTTGTGAAATGATTTTTTGAAGACATGGATATTCAACAACACCAGCTTAAAAACTCCCAAAACTTAAAAAAGTAGGAGATTACTGGCCAAGCCTTTTACAGATAGGTACCAGGCAGAAAGAAAATGAAGTTATTTACAGTTGTGCTACCAATTAATTACACGGGAAAGTAAAAAAAATAAATGTCCTCTGTGTATTCTTGCCTTTTGCATGTAGAACATAGTTGTACAAAAGTAATAATAACGAATCCCTTCTTTCCTTTTTGCCTGACCACTAAAAGTGATTTTTTTTCCCTGGGGAGACAGACCTAGATACTTAGGCAATGGTGTGTTTTATTTCTCTCAGTACCTCTGCTGCTCTTTTTTCTTAAACCAATGTGGTGTACATTCATAATTTTTTATAAAGTACAAAATAAGTATAAACAGAGCTGTGCATAGTTACAGTTCTGCAATGCCAGGTTCCTTTCCAATAGCTTCTGTTCCCTTCACTCCTGCTCTTATTTTTTAATTTTTCTTGGACAGATGGTCCTACCTTTATTCTTCTTTCAACATTGAAATTTTCAGTAAATTTTCTGTCCAGCTCTGTTTTGTTTAAGATGTGTGCATGAATTTCATACTGGTACTAAAGAGTGAATAAATGGTGCTGACTTCTTTACAGGACCTTGTCAATACCTCTTATTTCATATTGGCAATATCCCTTCCATGTTACACTTACTCCTTCACTGAGGAGCAGTAATTTTGCTGATTTACTAAGCTTGGTGATGTGCACAAAAGAAGGGAAAGATGAGATACTGCAAAGTATTTCTACTTGTGGTTTAACTGGAATATTCAGAATCCTCCTGGGCAAAGTTAGAGTGCTTTGGGAGTAAAGCAAGCAGAATTTTTGTTGTAGTTTTGTTTATTTGGATCAAAATTAGGAGTAATTTGCCTTTGTGTCTTGCGACACTTGCAACAAGTGGAATGGGTCAGTGAGAATTATCTGAAATAAATCTGTCTTTGGCCAGTTTCTAGATGAAAAGCAAGTGAATGAACTAATGTTCTGCATTAGCAAGTTTTCATATTATCTTTTACGTTCCTTAAGTGCTTACAATTTTTCCTCAAATTTTCTCTTTGAATCCTGAATTGTCTTCAATCCACCTCAACAATTACAGGCCTGGCAATGTCCCAAAGACCACAGCAGCTTCTCCCATGGTGGGATGCCAGGATGAGAAAATAATTTATAAAATCCAAACATGCAAAGAAAGTATTACTATCTTTCTTAATGAATGCTTTTTGCAAGCAAGGAACCAGCATTTGCAATAGGGAGAAAAGCCTTATAAAACACTACCCAAAAGCTAATGCTTTTGCTCCCTTTTTGCTTAATACATAATAATGAACCTCTTCTGCACAAACTTCCTTTGATATCCAGACTCCATTGCAATGAACTGCTCCTGTCTCAGAAAAAAATAGCTGTAGTACCAGATGGGAATCAATAAACACAAATATACCCAATAAAGGCAGTCCTGAGCTTGATGTAAAGTTTACTAGCAACAAGTAGAAAGAACATAAATACAATGTACTATAAATCAGTATAACTATGGAAAAGCCATTAGAGGGAGCTCTGTTACTTAGGCCAATAGTTTCAATCTGACAGACTGGTAATCAAGCTGCAGATTTGATGGAAAAATAAAATAACTTCAGCTCTAAGCACGGCCATCAAAAAAGCACTCTGGATGTGGGTGTCTTTCTTGCTGAAAGAGCACATTGGCATCAGGCTGCTCCATATAATAGTACCTGTAGAAGCTCTAAAACTGACTCAGTCTGCTTAATTTTCCTTGTTCTCCCCTCCCTCCATCTTCCTCAAAGTACTGAGATATTGGCTTGAAAGTAATTATTCTTTAGTCTTTCAAATATGTGTTGTTTGTCTGCTTTTATTTTTTTTGTGCATAATCCAGATGTATGTGTATAGTAACATGAGCATAGGAAACTGTGGGGCCTGGGTTTGGAAAATTTATTCTATAATGTTATCTCTACAGAATGCAGAGTTGAAAGGAAATAAAAATGTATCTTATAATTAGTTCGTGATGAAATGTAGAAATAGAATAAAAAGAAGTGAGAAAATATCACTATTCTCTTGCTATATATCTACTTTAGAGTGCATGAGGTATAATTCTGTAATTATGGTGGTATTTTTTACATTGCTTTTTTCTTTCCTTTTCTGAATCTTATAAATACTTCACATCGTTTATTAATTGGTTAAATACTAGTCATTGAAAAATTATTCTGTTTTTTTCTTACCAGTAATAAATTTGATTAGATTTCCCTACCTTTGGTCTACATAGTACTTAATGCTTATTCTTGAAGGGCATTTTTGGCTGTCAGTTTGCCTCCTCTGTCATCCAGTGGTGCTTAAACCAAAGTCTGCAGAAGGGGAGAATTCTAAAATAACTTCCATTTTTATTTATGCTGAAAAAATAACCCAGCAGAGAAAAGGGATTTAACTTGGGTCACTACCAAAGAACAGGTTGCAGTGAACATTTAATCTCTCATTACAGATAACAATGCGTCCGTGCAGCAGTTCAGTGTCAGGCACAAATTCTCAGGAAAGCAGGCTTTGCTGGCTCTGCTGTTGACAGAACAACTGCTATCTCACAGGGAGGTTGCTTATGAAGATACCCTGAGATGGGATCATTCTCAATATTTTAAATTCTTGATCCTAGAAAGCCAATAATTTTCATCTGTCTAAAAGCAGAAGACAGGAGAAATAAATAAACACAGAATAGGAAAACTGGGCTCTTCCCATGTCCAAGTGCAAAGAGAGGAGCTCCCGTGTTTGTGTGCAGAGCCAAGGCAGTGGAGCTGGGCTGGGCTGGAGCACAAGGCAGTGCCTAGCACGGGTCACACCCTGGCACGGCTCTGGTGCAGCAGCCAGACCTCGCTGCCCGCCGGATGCCGGCCTGGGGAGAGCTCCCTGCCCTCCTGGGGACTCTGCACTTCTGAGTCACCTCCCAAACCAGGACATTCATTGGATTTGAGCGCCTGATATGAATAAGTGAACCAGGTTATAAAATGCTGTAGTCCCTGACTGAATATTCCTTGAGTTCCTGAATAAATGTGGACTGGCAGAAGAACACCAGCCATATCCGAGCAAACAGCCATTAGCACTGGGTTTCTTTTCCTCCTCCTGTGTGGCCTCTCTCCTTACACTCGTGGTAGCTTGTCAGCACTTTCTTTAAAGGTAACACAAAGCGCCCTGAACCTCCCAAACAATGAAAAATTAATTTCCATAATGTATAATAAATAAGAATCGCCTCTTAAATCAGTCAGTGGCTTTCTTAAAGGGGTCCCAGAGCCTTTTGCATTTCCAGAGCTGCTGTGAAGAGAATTAGGTCACACTATCCTCAGGAAAGATGGCTGGGGCAGTGGGGAAGGGGGATTTCTCAATTTTTTTTCCTAATTTTGAGGGGCCAAACAGCAGCATTCAGGGGAATGAGTCACAGTGAACGACTCAGGGACTCAGGAATTACAGACAAAGCTGTGAAATAAATTTTAATAATAAAAAGTGGTGTTTAAAATTAATTAGTCTAGATAACCTGATGGCAGCATACCAACACCCTGGCTCACACTGTGGAGTGCCTAACCCAGGAATGTGTATTTCCACTGACGTGAAGCCCTTTGCTCTGCTTTTTTTTTTTTTTCCTTGCTTGCTTTATTTTTTTCCTTTTTTCTTTTTTTTTTTTTCTTTTTTGGTCCCCTCCCAAAAATCTGTGGGACTATCTCTGAAGCCAGATCCCATACAGTGGTAAGATAGCCAAGATTTGGTCCTTACGAGAAACTGAAATATTTCTTCCTGAAAGTTAAAGGAGACATGAAATCTGAGTGCTGACAAATGTGGGCAATATTGGGAAAAATGTTGTATGAGAATAAGAAATTAGTTAACAACACTGTTATTTACTTTGCCTGAATTTCCTCACCCTCCCTGGCAAATCTTTTCTGCATCAGAAGAGAATCTGGGTAATTTGATGCTTCAGTCACTAATGGCAAATACAGCAGAATAGCAGAGGCAGTGCTTTCCTGCATTTATTGTGGAGAAGCACTGATTGCAGGCAAGTGTATTGATCCATTCAGCCACTCATTTCACTGCATTGGAAAATGAATTAATTTTGACAGGATTTGGCAAGAACTCATTAGTCTGTAGCTTAATGCTTAATAAACTGTCATCTCCCCTTTAACAGTGTAAGACCAATTGGCAGACAGCCTGGGGATGCAGGGAAATCTGAAGACTTCATTTTTATTAAAAATTAGATTAATAAAATACCAGATGATGTGGGAGCAAATGAACAGAAGTGGGTATATAAAATAAGTAAGCCGACAACCTACCTGCAAAATGGAAAGAAAAATTCTCAAAAAATATGAAAAAGAGAGAGGGAGATAGGAATTTAAACCCATATCAGAAATTTTGTTGTGGCAAAAGCATGAGCCACAGGTCGTGAAACATTGTCTTAAAAATATTGTAAAGTCAGGTTATTCCTGGTGGTCTCAATGGTATCATTTCCTGTACTCTAGACCAATAGTGTTTAAATCTTAGCATGGTAATTATCAAGACTTTGTGAATGTGAGGAATAAAGCAACCTGCATAGAGAAAACCATATATGCAACACTCTGCTTTGGTAAATGATTGATTGGCTTCTTTGCCTCCCTCTATCTGCTTTCAGATGCTGAGATCAACCATTACTTTGAACAATAAAAAGGATTTTCTCAGGCTGTGGTAAATGTTTTAAATGGAGAACGATGTTTTTAATAATTGTTATGTTTTCAGATGTGATTATATGACATTTTGCATGTTTTCTCAGCAAAGCTCTTGATTTTAATTTGAAGTGCCATCTGAAAAAAAAAAAAGAGGAAATGCACTGTGTAAATTGATAATCCCATTTCTATATCTATGGTATTTACTCTGCCAGATGTTCTGGCCTTTCTGTGTCTACTCTTTGTGAAGTTTTACTCTGGGTAAAAGTATAGGAAAGATGTCCATAGGTGGTACTTGAAAAAGTCCTGCACAAACATGTGGGAAACAGTGTGAAATGGATTACTGTTGCTATATCAGGGGATTTTTTTTTCCTTTTTGCTCTTATTCCAACTTGTCATCAAGCTGTTGTCCAATTCTCTCACTTGCAAGTAAAATTAATTTCCTTCATGTTTTATGATAGAAGACAGCTTGATGAAATCACTTGAGGATCCTAGTGATTGTTGCAGCAGGCAGAATGAAATGGAAGTTCCATTTCTAATGCAGCTAAACTCGGTCTTCTGTCTCTTCATGTGGCAGGGACCTTGCCCTAGTGCAGCTGACGCATCACAGCAATGTAGAGGAGCATAACCCAGCCTCCAAAGGTTTCTCCCCTTCCCATCTTCTTCAAAAGAGTTTGGGCCTCCTGAAATTGCTGACCTGGGACAGATTATGGAGAAAAGCAGTAGCATATCTCAGTGGTGTCTCCTACGTGCAGTATGGTGAGACTAGAGAGAGTTAATGTCTGAAGTAACATTTATCTGTGGGATAGCATGGATTGTCTGTGCTAGAAAAGATTTGGCAGTTTGCTATTCTGGCAAACTTTCCTAGTGTAGCCACAGCTTATACTGGCAAGCTAGTGTTTTGTCTGTATGTAGTTTATACCAGTTCCCTGAATGAAATGTGCTATACTGGCAGACTCCTTCCCCCTCCCACCCACACACAGCAGCATCTACTTTGGCATTCAGTACACAGCAGCAGTTTTGACTATAGATCTATTAGTGTGAGAAAAATCACACTCTTTGGTAAAAAGGGGACTGAAAATGTGGAAGATTTGGGTAGAAATCTGTCTTTGCACTGCAGATGTATGGGAGAATCGTAATCCTGTGTATTTGGTAAAATGATTTACCAATGCCACTGGTGCAAGGTTAGTACTCCAAGAATTGTACCTGCACTGGTTTGCTACTACACTTTCCAGGTGGAGAGCCCAGAGGCATTTCTTCTCTGGGTTGCACAAGATTGGAGGGTGAGAAACTACAGCCATTGATCAGTTTACTCTTACAAATAACCCTCTTTTCCCTTACAAAAACCCCCTCTTTTCCTGAGGGGATGTGCAGTTTGAAATGCTGATGGCACAGAAGCCCTTGTCTCTGTTATCTCATTTTATGGTTCTCTTTGAAGGGGAGAATTTCCCTGCCTGTGGCTGAGATAACAGAGAGATGCTAAGTGGTGGGATTTTTCACAGCACTTGACCATATGCAATAAAAGGTCAATTTGGACACACATCCCAGTGAACTTGGAAACATCAGAGTTTTGCTGGTTTAATGTGGAAATCAAAGTGTTTCAATAGCTCTCCCAGCAGAGCTATTACCTCCTAATTGCTTTTTTCTTCATTTACCCCCCACCTCTTAAAAGCACAATGCCTTACTACTTTTAAGTTTAGAAAACTGTAAGTAGGTGGACTGGGATTGATTCTTGCCTGTCTCTAACAGGAGAACAAGGGTTCACACGTGAGGGACTGTGGATACCAAGGCCCAAAACCCCAAATTCTCCATGAGATGAGCAGAAGATTCTCTGGGCTGAGAATATTTTAGGTGTCTGGCTTTCACATGGGCTCCAGCTACCACTGGAGAAAGACTTAGGCGAGAGACCCTCTGGGGGTTAGAGAGCAAACCATACTGGGGCTGAGAATCAGTGGGGCTGAAACTGGAGACTGGGAGAAGAGTCCCAGGACTGGGAGTATTCAAACCTTTCTCTTTGTTTTTTTTTTTGTTTGTTTGTTTGGTTGGTTTTTTTTGGTTTTTTTTTTTTTTTGTTTTGTTTTGTTTTTTTTTCCTGTTTGTTTATTTATTTGGTTGGTTTTTAATTTTTATTTCCCTATGTGCCAGATGAGAGACTGCTGCAGGCTGGAGGTGGTTAGATTCACCCCAGTATGGCTGTTCTTATGTTACTGTGTATATGGGGTTAAATCAGCACAGAATTCAAATTTCTAGAGACAGAATATATCCATCTTGTAATGTTTCTACCATTAAGCAGTAGTTTATTCTTTGCAGAAACACTCAAAAATTAAGGTTCCACTCCAGGTACCTCCTTGATAAAGAATGTTTGGCACAGTTAAAATTTTCAGGTTTTGAGTAATATATTGTTAGGAACTGGCGATAGCAGCACACAATAAATTCTTTTCTGGTTTTGGCTGGGCACCTAAAGCCATCTGACTGAGCCTGGAAGGAAGTTTGGCATTGCTGCTCTTGAGAAGATTGGCTAATGCAAGGACTTGGAATATAAAATCCAAATCAGAAGAAATATTTCATCTTCATAAGGTGGTCCCTAGGCTCAGTCCTGCAGCCTTGCTCACGCAAAACCAACTCCTCATACAGCTTATTCATATTAGGGGGGAGATCTCATGATTGGGCCATTTGCTTGTCAGGATCAAGAACGTTTCTCCAGCTGTTCAGGCCCCTGGCATGTCCTTCCTCACTGGGCTGTTTCTGCCCATTGAAGTCACATCAGATTGGTCAGCAGAGAGGTGCAGAGGGCTCAGGTTTGCTCAGGGACCACAGGGAAGCACAGACACAGCTCTCCCAAAATCCTCCCAGCCCTGGTGCATGGACAACCTTCTGCTGCAGGCTGTGTCCTGTGCCAGGCTGGCTGCCAGCAGCCCAGGCTTTTGCCAGATTCCCCCCCCGCTTTCTGTTCCACTGTTTTATTTATACTTATACCTAACTCTGCCCCTTGCCTTGTCCTGCTTTTTCCTCCTCCCCTAGGCCTTTCATTTTGTCTGGTTTTGAGTTCCTTCTGTCTCAGAATGGGACGGGGCAGTACCAGTGTGGCTGCACACAGCAGCCATGGTGCTGGGCTGGGGGATGGCAGGGGGGCAGCCATGGTGCTGGGCTGGGGGATGGCAGGGGCAGCCATGGTGCTGGGCTGGGGGATGGCAGGGGCAGCCATGGTGCTGGGCTGGGGGATGGCAGGGTCTCAGGGGCGGCCATGGTGCTGGGCTGGGGGATGGCAGGGTCTCAGGGGCGGCCATGGTGCTGGGCTGGGGGATGGCAGGGGCAGCCATGGTGCTGGGCTGGGGGATGGCAGGGTCTCAGGGACAGCCATGGTGCTGGGCTGGGGGTGGCAGGGTCTCAGGGCAGCCATGGTGCTGGGCTGGGGGTGGCAGGGTCTCAGGAGCAGCCATGGTGCTGGGCTGGGGGTGGCAGGGTCTCAGGAGCAGCCATGGTGCTGGGCTGCAGGATGGCAGGGTCTCAGGGCAGCCATGGTGCTGGGCTGCAGGATGGCAGGGTCTCAGGAGCAGCCATGGTGCTGGCCTGCAGGATGGCAGGGGCAGCCATGGTGCTGGGCTGGGGGATGGCAGGGTCTCAGGGACAGCCATGGTGCTGGCCTGCAGGATGGCAGGGTCTCAGGGGCAGCCATGGTGCTGGCCTGCAGGATGGCAGGGTCTCAGGGACAGCCATGGTGCTGGGCTGGGGGTGGCAGGGTCTCAGGGGTAGCCATGGTGCTGGGCTGGGGGTGGCAGGGTCTCAGGGCAGCCATGGTGCTGGGCTGGGGGTGGCAGGGTCTCAGGGGCAGCCATGGTGCTGGGCTGGGGGTGGCAGGGTCTCAGGGGCAGCCATGGTGCTGGGCTGGGGGTGGCAGGGTCTCAGGGACCCCCAGTAGCACCAGCAAGGACAGCTCCATTTTGACTCTTGGCTCACTGCTTCCAGGCCCCGGGAAGGGACTGGGGCCAGGTCCTTCCCTGCTGCTCTGAGGCTTTTTTGGCCAAGAAGCCCCTTGGAGCACAGCCTTGGTTGTGCACTGACAGCCTAGCTTGAGACTGTGGGGAGAGCCCAGGACCTTTGAAGCCCTTTCAGGACTTTGGAATGGGTGGGGGCAGCTGATCCCAAAGGGACACAATGTCGGTGCTTGCTGATGCCACGTGGCCTGGCAGCCGGGCCCGTGGGCTGCAGCGAGGCCCGGCCCCCGCGGGCGGCCATGTCAGGGCCCTGTGGGCAGGCAGAGGAGCGGCTGCCGGGGCTGTGGGGAAACACAATCCGCTTTCCATTTCGTCAGCACAAATTGTATCGCTTCTTGCTCCCTGTGCCTCTAAAAGTGCGGTTTGCCTTAGTTTGGAAGATACCTTGCCCTCAGCAAGTAAATAAACGCCAACTAAAATAAAAAGGAAGCACAAAGCAATAATGAGGCTGCCACGTGCTGGCTGTGGGAACCTCTAGAGGCTGGACTGGGGTAGCAGTGCAAGGGCTGGAGGCTCTTTTAGATCCCTTTGAGCTTCAAACTGATTACAAATTTACCTAAACACTTGAAAACTTAGTGATAGTTTTATTTCTTAGCTCCCTTACCTACCATTTCTTGAAAATGTTTAAAGATTCCCACCCTGTTAATTTATAAATGGGTGTATCATAAAAAGAAATATACCTTACCACTGAAGGACAGGATATCTTTTGGCAGAAATTTCTCACAAGCAGATGGGCATTTTCCCTAAACAATGTATTGTTCCTAAAATAAGCTGTAGAAAATAAGAAATGCTTATTTTTTTAAGCACAGAGTTAAATCCTTAAGTCCGAAGTAAACAGAAAGAGATTTCACTATAAATGGAAAGAGCCTAGAAATAACTTTAAAGGGACTTTTTGTGTGAAAGACGTAGACTTCACGTTAGCCACACCAACTACACACTTGTTAGGAGAAAAGAATTATGTAGCACATTGCTTACCTCTGTTTAAATAATTTGTTTCATATGTTTTCCCATTAAGATGGTGGTAGGTCAAACACTTTATTTTTGCTGTATACTCTTGCTCTCTCTGATGCTTCATGACAAACTGCTGTGGTAAAAAGAAGTCAAATATATTTAAGATGTATATTTTAATTAAAAATATTAGAAGAAACATATTAGTGTTCCTTTTTTTTTATTAACAGCAGATTGTTGGCTGACTAGGCAGCAAAGTTATTTATTTGGAAGACGTGTTATGCTATGGAATAATGCTACAAGTAGGACATTGTGCTCAATAAGTGGTTCTGTTGGCAAACTTCACTTCTGCTGCCTTGTGGGAGCGTGGGCAGATTCTCTCATGGTGCGAACTGGCAGTGCCCTACCAACTCTGGTCCTGAAGTCACAGCCACCAACAGCAGCACACTTGGTGTGAGCAGAAAGAAATCAGTTCTGCCATGAGCTCGTTTAGGGTTGGTATCTCTGAAAGGGTCAGAAGAAAATAAGGCAATGACACATTGCACATGCCACCTCTTTTCTAGGGTTGAACTAAGAGCTTAAGTCCATAAAAGTTGTTTATCTTTTAACTTTTTAATAACTTAATTGACTAAACCAGACAAGAAAAGTAATGAGTAGTTACAATAGTATCAGAAAGAATTACAATAAAGGAGGTAGAGATACAACCTAGGCTATTTTTATAATTTTCTTCCCTTCTTCCTCATCTTTATCAGTGTGTCCTAAGTAAACCTGATATATTTATATATGTGAAACAGATGCAAAATGAAGCAGTTTTGTCTTCAGTTATGACCATGTTTTTTCAATCATGGACATGATTTATGGAAATGTTCTTTGCTGTAAAAAATTTCTTTTAAAATCCAAACCACATTAATTATAAATCTAACATTCAATTTCTTTTGATACTTTAGGGAGTGTGGGGAAGTGAATTTTTAATGCAAATAAACAGTTTCTTTAAAAAATCAGTATTCATTAAATGTTGAGATGAAACCAGCACACTTCTCAGTGAAACTACTAGAGAATTCAATTAGATGTTGAGAAAATTAGCTCTCTTTTTGCAATAATATGTCTCAGATTTATATCTGCTATGGTATATTTGGCACCCCTGGGGCCAACCAAACTGTGAAAAGCTGTTGATGTTGGTTTCTTGGCCGGTCAGCCCCTTCAGGGTTGAGCTCGGTTTACTGTGGAATAAACTCTAAACATTTCAGAGTTCAGAAGAGCTGTGCAGAGGTGTAGGAACTGCATGAGACTGAGCGGTATCTCCAGTAGAGACCAGGAGAATTTGTAAGATCAGCAGCTGGAGAGAATGTTTTAATCCTGGACAGGGCCAAACGATGTAATATCCCCAGCACTGCCAACTCCCAAAAGCTGGGACAATAGCTTGTGTTCAAGCTAGCTCACTCTTTATGAAAGTGATTTCCCCACCCTAGCTGGGCTTTGTTGGGGCTTGGATTTGCACATTAGAGCTTCTGTGCAGCTGAAAGCTCTGATAGCCCCAGAAGTGCTAGGGAGGACAAGGGAGGTTTGGAGTCTGTGGAAGGAAAGAATCCCTGAGTCCTGATGTCTGTGTAAAACAAAAGCAGCGTTACAGAGTCTACAATTGAACCCCCAATAAACCAATTTTGAAAGCCCCAGCTTCCCCTGTGCCCCTCCTCACTGTCTCCCTTTGACAGGAACAGGAGGTACATCTTCCCAGGAGTGTAAAGACGTCTGGTCTGGAAAACATGAAAGAAGAAAGCTTCCATGTTTATTTTGCACGCCATAGATTTTAGGGCCAGAAAGCCTTTTCTTTTTTCTAATTAGAAGATAATATCTTGTTAAAAAGTATATGTTCTGAGGCTTCAAAGAGGAAAAAACCAAACCAAATCCTCCTCTTGACCTATAAATACAGTTTGAAAAGCTGCAGCAATTCACTGAATTTTACTGTGATAACTTGATTTTGGCCTCAGTCTTGAAGATTTGGGTGCTCTGGGAGTTGCAGGAATCTTGACTCTCCCTGGTAAGCTGTGAGAGGAGAAGTATGAGAGCATGGTGCAATGCTGACAGGGCGGAATGCAGCATTCCTGTGCATCGGCAGTGTCAAAGAGTGGAGTTTATCGCTGCTGTTTTGTTCTCCTCCATCAGTAAACACAATCTCTCAACTCCCTGAAGAGAAATCAAACCACTGCAAAGAAACTCGTGAGTAACCAGGGTAAAATTTCCACTGAATTAATCATATATCTGGTCCAAAATATTTTAGATATAAACAAAAGAGGATGGAATATGATCAGCCAGGCACATAAACATTTACAAAGTGCTTGTTTTCCAGATAGTTTTTGAGCTACAACTGGCAAAAACCAGGGTGGTTGCACAAAGCTAGCTTTGAAAGAAATGGATTGTCATCAGTTTACACCAGCTGAGGATATGATCCTACATATTTCGTGACTGTGCAATGGTTATGAATATGTTTGAAATATATCCAAATGTCCTCGGAAAATATTTTTCCATCTGAAGAAAAAAGGGCAAGAGCATATCTACAAAAAGTTGAGCAAAGTTTAATAGATGTTCTAATGAAAATAATCCTGCTAGTTTTAAATAAAAGGAAGAAGCTTTAAATCTACATCCAGTGTCCTTATCTGGATTTCCAATATATGTATGAGAACAATAATTTGTATGACAGTTTTCATTTTCTTCTTTGATAGCACAGTAAAAATAGGAAGGACAAGTACTAATAACTCAGATCAAAACCAGAGCTGTTGAAGAAGCTAAAGTCACAGTCATTTGGGAGAGACTAAAACTCCAGACATCTCAGATGTAGTTCGTCTTTATGGTACACAGTGTGAAATGTGGGGAGGCAGCAGTTCACACAGCAAGAGGTAAAGTGCGTGACAAGATACAGTAGAGTAGGTCAGCAGTGAAATATTCTAAATCCCAACTTGGCATTCATGAGCAAGTTATGAAATGTTGAAAATTATCTCTTTACATCTAAAAATCAGTATGCAGACTTTAGGAAGTTTGAACTATTTTGTTGCACAGTACCATTTTCTAGTGTTGTGTGAAATGAAGCCAGGCTCAAGTCCCAAAGTTGTTCATGCTTCACACACAGACACCTGAGATCTATTAAAATCATAAACTTCACCTAAGAGGCTAGGAATGTCACTTATTGCTCTCCTGCAGTACCTGGAGGAAGAAAATGCATTTAATATGTTAGCTTGAGAAGTTCTTCCTCAAGGCACATATTAAATTCTGATAGTATGCAAACTGTGTTCATATTTATAGAGACATTTGTGAGAGTGGCTAGAACCTGTAGTTCCTACAAAGTCTTTGTGTGACACAGTTCCCATAAAGGCTTTCCCTGACACAAGGGTTTAAAGTCCTTTTTGTGAAAGTCAGTAATGGTCTGAACTTTTAGTGGAGGGAAAATATTGAATGTTACAGAGTTATTATAGTAGAGGAAATGTATTTGAATATCTGTATAGAGGCTTTGCCCCAGAGGTCCCAGTTGCCCTTGCTGGGCTGCAGCTGCAACCAATGAAGATAACTGGGACAAAAGGGGGTGGGTTAGCCAGTCAGGGAGAGCCTTGGAGGAGCCCTGAGCTGAGAGAGAACAAGATGCAGAAGAAGGAGTCAGTGAAGAGCTGCAGCCATGAGAATACACTGAAGCAGTATGGACTTTAGAAGTCTGATAATGTCATTATAGGACTCTAGAGAGAAATAATAGAAGAATAACAAGTTCTATTTCATGTAAGTGACTCTGAAGCAATTGGAAGTTAGAATGTGAGAATGGCTGTATTTTTTTTTACCAGGGCATAGGCCATTTTTTAATTACGTGTGTTCTGCTCATGGTCCGGCAAGCCAGATAGCAACTGATTCTTGTGAAGTGCCATTGTGGTCAAAGTAAAAAATCAGCAACAGCATCCTTTGGATTAAGCACATTATGAAAGAGTCTCAACAGTAGCAAATGACAGTTCTCATTTGTTACTGAAGCCTTGGAAGTTCAGGTGAGATGATAAGGCTGAACTGAAAAAGTAGCTCAACATTAGTTCTCTATTCCAGGTAGCCTCATCCAGGGATTTTTTGAAGTGGCACAACTTATACTGACAAATTATGAAAATTCCAAACTAAGTAATTTCTCACAGTGTTTCTCTAGCCTAGTAAAATATTTTTGCTGATGGAAGATACAAGTGTTCCTTGTATGACCTCTGTAACCTGCTGATACAAGTGCTGGATACCAAACCCAAGTCCTTGCGTGGCCTTGGTTCAGAGCCAGGACCTACAAGGCAGTCTTCTGCACGTCTGGCACGCATCCTTAGCTACCAGACTATTTGTTATTTCTGGATGTGTCCCTGATTTTCATTTTCTAGCTGTCCTGCTTTATATTAACTAACTCTTCACTAGGCAGGGAGGGAAGCAACAGGAGTTGGACACTGCAGCCCTCAGTTTTGTCACTCCCTTGGTACCTTATCTAGAGAAACTCCTAAACGCTGGTTTATGAAGTTCCCGATAGCAAAGCTGTAAAGCTCCAGCTGCCAAAATCAGGAATTTGTCTTCTCTCTGTTAACTTCAACACACTCTCTTGCAGACACAGGACTGAACAGCTTTGTGTAGTTTAGCCCCCAGCTGTTTCCTCTTGGCGAGGTGATGGTATTCCATGCTTCCTGCTGGAGGTTGTCCATATTATATAAATGTATATGTTGGGGAGCAAGTCCTTAAACACCACTATCAGAAGTTACTCCAGATTAATTGTCCACTTCCTTGTGGCTATGGGAGGGGTTGGTGATGGATTTTTAAACCAGTCTTGGAGCCTAGAATTGGTCTTGTCTCTGAGTAGTTGGGTAATTATCTGGAACTGTTTTTGCCAGCTTTTTACTTCAAAAGGTAACACTTTGAAGTTTCATTAATTCTTGTTTCATAAGATCATAACTCATAAGTGCGTGCTTAATTAGTTCCTGCTCTGTGAGCTGATGCTTTGCACATTTAAAAATTCGTGCTTTTTTTTTGTATGACAACTAGCAAGTCAGTTAAATTTGATATTATGCATTGTGTCAGTTCCCATGGTGTAACAGTTGGTGTAATCGGCAATTTTATTACAAATCCATGAACTTTTAAAATGTTCCTTCTAGCTGGTGCTCCGTTCATGTCCTTTGGGCAAAACAAAACCCTTGAGTGTGGTAAATAACAAGCATTTGAGTAAACGTCATGTGCCTGAGGGAGCTGATGCAGTTTTCTGTGATGGTGTTAAAGATAAGTCTGCCAAGTCCTAGTCAGTTCCATAGGACCAGCCGGTTGTGTCTGGAGGTAGGGACTGAAATACAGGAGTGGCTGCCGCTCGGGTGGGACACCCTTTCACCACGAAGCACAGAACGTGCCAGTTGGAGTCTGCTGAGCCAGGAGGGCTGCCTGGGAACTGGATGTTGTGTGCAGCCCCTGTCCTCAGTCTGAGCAGAGCAGAAGGCACCAATCACAAATCACTCCCCTTGTATTTATTTTCACAAAAGGCACAGCCTAGCTTGCTCGTGTAAGCACTGATAAAAAGGTTGAGGCTGCAAGTTATGCTTTAAATGACTGGTGTTGATACTTATATATGGAATGATTCTTTTTTTTTTTTTTTTCAGAGGAGCCAAGGACTGTCCTTCAGTTTACAAGAGACCTCAGCAGCAGGTGGGAGCCGGCAGCAGGTGAAGATTCATATCTCCTGCAGAGGCCAGAGCTGTCAGCAGAGCTTTCTGAACATTAGCACCAAACGAGTATTCTATGCAAATAGCACCAGCGCTTCCACCAAAGCTTAAGTCATGTATCTGGCACAGTACCTGCAGATGACAATGACTTGTTTATTTTATTAGATCATGTGCTACTCTCCCAAACTCAATTAAATTATTCATTTTTGCAGAATGTCAACAGCTAATGAGTGCTTGAACAGCTCACAAATGTTCAATGCTCTCTGGAGGTTTGGATCTGTTATTGTTGCAAACTGGGGCATTTATTCATGTATATAACTTATACAAATTAGGGCTATTTCTGCATCTTTCACTTTTGTAATGTTTTTCCTTTGAGCTGGCAAGAATAAAGTATATACCAATTATCATGGCCAATGATAAACTAAGTCATATGCACTGCAAAATTGTTTACTATATTTTTCAAGGAAGAGAAGTAATTGGTTTCTACTTTCGATGGCAAGATTACTTCAAGATTGCCTTGTTCACGTCTAAAATTTGGATAATGGATGAATTAGAATAAATCAGACAAGAACACTCAGAAAAGATTTTAGGTACTATTTAGTTTTGTATTTTCTCTTAGTTTCTTCTACACTAATTGGACTGTGAATATTATTTCACCAGATTGCTTCTAATTATGTTTGTTTGGATAGCAAATTATCTTTTTGAAGGAAATATTTGCCTTAATGTTGAAATATTTGACTATGCATGGGATTTTTTTTTCTCACTAATAAGGTGAATTTGCCAGGTATTCAAAGTGGTTAAAATTACTTAATGAGATGAGAACAGAGATAATATTTTTGAACTTATGAAGCCATTGTCAGAGCAGAGAAACCATTACAAGTTTTTCAGCAGCTCTTCTAGAAAAGCTACAACAGAAATGTGAGGTTCTGTTCTCTTAAAGGCATAGTAATGACACATTTCTGTGTTTGTTTCCAGCCAATTTCCAAAGGTCCAGAGACAAGTATCTCTGCATCATTGCTCTCTTGGGGAGAGGGAAATCCTAAATCAAAGTAGAGGACCTAAAATTTGCCAGCAGCTTGCTGTGAATTAGCAGAGCTAGAAAAGACCAGCAGGATTTATATTTCCCATATATGTTTCATATTATATGACAGAGCCAAGCAGTATCAAACTGTACACACCTTTTTGAGTAATGTGTTCTTTCACAGAACTCAAATGCCAACTCAAGTGTGAAACAGGAGCTTTTCAGGACAAGTTTTGTCCTTTCCTTTCTAAAGATATTAGGTCTGAACAGAAGCAATGGATTTATGCTGCCCTACTCCAAAACCACAGCAGTCAAGAGACAGCACAGTGACAATTTCACACAGAGATGTGATTTATCATTGCTTTTACATCACCATTACCAAGGCCACAGATGATGAAATAATAAAATTATCCACACATGTCCATATACTGTCCCTCTGCCAGGTTGTAGTCAAGGTCTGGGTCTGTCTAGTTCAATTTGACTGCAAATACAGTCCTGATGGGGGCCAGGCATGGCAAGGCATGTTTGCTCACATTCACTGAGCTGTGGATGAGCATGTTTTTTTACCACCACATTAGCAAATGTAAATTAGTCACGTTCCAGAAGTCAGCTTTAAGTCAAGGCAGAAAAAGAGATCTCTGTCTGTTTGAAACACAAGCTTTTATTAATCACTAATATTGTAGCTAAGCATGGAAAGTGTTTGTAAACTAAGTAAAATTCTTTCATGTCCATCATGAACACAGAAATTAATGTGACAATCTTCCTATTTCATGTATCACACAGAATTTCTATTTTTGAGCTCAGGCATTGTTCTTTAAATGTTCAGCCATGTACAAAATGCTTGTATGAAGGCTTTGTGAGGTGCTCAAAAAGGGAAAGGAATGTTGAAAAAAAAAAAGTATGGCTCTAACAAAGCAATTTAGTGTTAGATTATGATCTTGAATTTTCAGGAACTATCTGTGTTAAATGCCATTTCAGTTGTATTTTCTTCTCTAGTAATTTAATGATTTTTCCAGCATATATATTAAGCAAAGCAAATATATTAATTGTACCTTTTCTCCTTAACCAAGACCTCTCATACATGAGACACTGTAGTCAGCAAAGGGTCACGAATTAGGAGGGTTTGAAAAACTGTATGGGAAAACTGATAAAAGTATAGGAAAACTGGTAAAAGTTCCAAAACTGAGAAAAGTCACTAAGGTCAGTGTAGTCAATGACAGAAGTTTTAATGACTTTTTATCTGCTATCTGTTAAGAGCTGGATTGTTAGTATTCCCTTAAGCACCTTTCCCTGAAAAGCACTTCTAAGACAAGTACAGGTAAAATGGACAGCTTCATCATTTTGTCAGGGTTGTGTTCAGTAGTAGTTTCAGCAAGGATTTTGTGTATTGTATGGGATATTGAACAAGAAACACTGACTGGTGTTTTCTGTGATATTGCTACAAGAGTTGTGTGGCAATGAAGAACATCCAGAATGGTACATATGGAAGACTCTGGTTTTATTCTTGTCTCTTTTTTAAGACATGTTGTTGAAATGGGTTTATGATAGGCTAAAGAAGATGTATAGCTGAAACACAAATCCAATTCTTTCCTGTGCCCATGGCACAGCCATGTTTCAGCCATCACAGCCCAGTTTTTGTGAAGAAATGTTTTCCACGGGCAGGAGCAGATGGTGTAGGAGATATTCAGAGTGCCACCCTTGGAGAGTTGCACTGGTTAATGCAGAAGGTGCAAAGAGCAGCTCTCTGTAGGAGAGACCAAAGTGCCAAGGTCTGGCTGAGGGCTTGCTCAGCCAGCCAGGTCAGCAGTGTGGGATCTCCAGGAGCAGCACAGCAATCAATATGCCCGGCATCTGCTGTGAATTCATGACAAACCATAGTGCAAAACTGAAAACCAAAAAGATGACACAGATGTGCTGGGTGATGCTCCCACCACACAGGCTGACAGCTACCTCAGACCGTCTCGAAGTAAAGCAATTAGGCACACAGGAAGGGTTTCCAGAGAAGCTATATTTAGTAAAAAAAAAAAAAAAAAGCTAAATTATTGTCTCCAGTCACTATATCAGTGATCCATGTTTTGTCCTGATCAGCAGTCTTGTGGAAGAAGTACAATAAATCTGTGAATCAATGCATGTTACTTCAGTCTTTGTTGCACTTCAGCAGGTGTACATGGAATTTTTATGAAATTAATTCTTCACAAAGGGGTAATAAATTAATATTAAGGGTGGCTCATCCCTTTTCTAACAGGGAAGTCCATCAAAGCTTGTCAGGGACCTTCAGAGTCTTATACTGAAAAGATTTGGTAATTTACTAGTGTTGACTTCACTGTTGCCTTTTCACAAGCCATGGAGGGAGACCTGGACATCAGTTTACTGTTGGATAAAATGCCAAACCAAAAAAAGCCTTGCATCTCCTCTTGCCAGCTGCAAAATGTATATTGGAGGAAATTCTGTCAGAGCCTAAGCTCATGTGTGTGGCTGCATTTATGTGAGCAGTGAAAATGTTACAGGAGCCCTGGTTTAATTGAGCTCTGTCTTCCACCTACTGCTTGAGCACTGCATTACTGGCAGGAATAACAAATTTTGAATGCTATTAATGTTGAAGAAGGAGGAATATATAAATATTAAGTGGCTGCTTGAGACACAGTTTTAGTTAAGAATTAATTTAGAAAGAACAGATGCCCTGAAAAGAAAAATGTATCTCTCTCAATTGAGGTGTTAAGAGGATTAAGGATTAAATAAGCACAAGATCAGAGGCTAGACTAGGGCCAAAATAAACAAATCTATTTAGTCAGGTATAATAAGAGGAGATCAGAAGAAATGAGAGGAATTAAAGGATAGTAATGAAGAAGGTGACTTGCATAGAATATTCAAGATACAGAGGTCACAGACAGAGTTTCTAAACCACAAACCAGAATAGTTAAATTGAAAACAGATGACATGCAGAAAAACAGGCCATGATAGCCAGATGGTAAAATTCTGTGAAGAACTGTCTGAGGATAAAAAAGGCCTGTTAAATAATAATGGTTCGACAGGTGACAGAGAATCATTACATGAAGAGCTGAAACAAAGTTTGAAGTCAAAAATTCAAGAACAGACTAGTACTAGGGGCCTTGCCTAGGTACTAGTCGGGGTGCTAATACATTTTTCTCAGGCTGAATGTCAGTACTAGAGGTGACTTGTTTCAAGTAGGAACACAGAAGACTTTGTGTTAATGATCATTCCATTACCAAGAGAAAATAGTAGGAAGATTTGTATAACAACATACAACTTTCTATTGTTTTCTGGAATCAAAGTCAACACTGACAGCTTTTAAAAAAGGTTTTTGGAGAGGTCAGCTCCCCAAAATGTGGGGTATTTTTCCCCACAGAATAATGATTAACTTTGTATGGTGAACTGGTCTCAGAGGCAGTTTCTAACGTTTCACACAAATTTATGATATTTGTCCATCTCTTCACAACTAATGGGTTGTCCACATCCAAGAAAGTGGACTACAAGACAAAGTGTTATCCTTACTAAATTCCATTGTCATGAAAACAAAATTCCACATCATATGCAACCCAAAGCAGCATGTGTCAAAAGAAAGTTCTGCTCTTGTCACTCCTTACATTGTTCACCATGGTCTTTCAAACTCTGTGCCACACATGCGTGTTTCAGCAATCTCTATTTTCTTGCTCCCTTCCCCATTAGCACTGAAACAGTCACTAACTAGCGTGTGAGGCTCTCTTTAGGGACCTGGGCACTTTAAATTGTTGGCCCTGAAATATTTCCCTGTAGCTAACACCTCAGTATGATTGAATTCCTGCATGAGTGTAATTTGTAACAGTAATTATCTCTAAAGCCCTGACTGCTTCTGAACAGGGCAAGACCTGATCTAATAGACAAGGGACTTACATTCGGTGGGGCTGAGTGAGTGCTGAGGAAGCCTCTGGGAAAGGAGGTAAGGAGAAGTCCTTCTAGCATTAGCCCAGATTTCAGATTAATTCAGCCACACTGAGTGTGAGTGCTTTAAAGAGCAGAGAGCACAGTGTGCTTTGCCCACGTTCCAGGTGAGCACTGTGCTGGGGGCAGTTTGGGTGGTGCCATTCCGTCCTTGCAGAGATGTGACAGGGACAGCTGGTCCCAGGGGATGGTGGGGCAGTCACAGCTGAGTCCTGCTGCAGTGGGAGGAAGGTGGGCTTGGGAGAGAGCTCTGAGAGGCGGGTGGTCCAGGCACCAAAGAGCAGGAATCACTGCAGACATCCCAAGATAACTATCTGACTTGTGAGTCAGAACCCAAAGATACCAGGATTAACAAGCTTAAAAGCAATAGACTCAGCCAGACAAAGATTGTGTATAATCCAATGTATACATAAACGCCTCTTACACTGCCCAACCAGGGAGCCAAAGTGCTTGGAGGTGACTTCTTGGTGGGAAACCACTATATCTGATGGTTCTGAGAGATGGGGCAGAAGGCATGGTGTCTAGTTTCTTGCTTGTGAAAACGCCTCAAGCCATTTTGAACACATATTTTTAGCTGAAGTAAACCCAAATTTCAGTGAAACACAGAGTAAAGGCCTTGCACCCCTCCTCTGTGGGGTGATCCAGCAGCATAAGGGAAGCAGTTCAGCTGATGTGAAGGATCTGTGCAACCATGTGTAATTATGAAATACGTATGCAGTTGGTATGCAATCCTAGAGCAAACTATGGTGCCCACTGGTAGCAGTTAGTGTAAAATCATAACTTCACACAAGCCATATCCAACCTTTAGCAGAATGTTTTCAGGTAGATTTTTTTTCTTTTTTTGTAACACATACTCAACTATACCCATAAGTTCAATTTCTTGTTAATTATGCAGCATGTTAGATGGTTTGGATAATTCTAATATACAGTTAAAAAAACCAGATCTACTTTATGAGATGTGCATTATTTTCTTCTTCACCAGATGAGAAAAAAAAAAAACCCATCTCGTTATAAATGTGAGAAATGAAATGGCAAGGAAGGATGTACTGGATGGTGGGCTTTTTCTTTCCTCAGACAATTATTATTTGGATTCAACTTCTTTCCTAAGTTAAAAGCTTATTTATTTTTTCAACTGCCAACAAGCACTGCTTTGTTAATTAGAGCCATTTCACAGGTGCTTGTACCACTTCATGTCCCAGGGAGACTTGTCTGTGGGATCATAAGAGTTTTCTAATCGTAACTCTGAGAATTTGCTGTTAAATCTACACTGCTGCCCTTTGCTAAGGAACACCCCCACAAGTACTGAACATATACCATTTTATCATCTACAGCAAGATTATGTCTGTAAGAAAATACTTGTTATAAAAATCCTGGGAATCAGGATCTTTTTGGTGCTACATTATATGCTAATTAATTATTTCTAACACTTGGCACGAAACAAGAAGAAAATTTTAAAATCAGCAGATCTGATTTGTAGTAATCCAAATATGTAACTAATATTACCACAATATTATGGTTCAAGCAAGGCAGGGAGAAAATAAATTCATAGCTGAACCACTTTAGGGGGAAAAAATTCAAATTTAATATACCACCCACAAGGAAGCCAGAAGCCATGTTTGCTGTTGTTAAAAAAAAAACAAACAAAACCTCCCAATACATACTCACCCTTTTTGGTGCTGTGGATCAGATCCAAGGGATAACATCATATCACACTGAGTGAGTGAAATCATGTTAACAAGTGTTTTGATCTGAGTGTTGGTGACACCTAACAGATATTCCCCAGGGCATCGGCAGGTCACAGATTCATTAGAGTAGTTGCTTTCCCAAAAAACTGTGATTCTTAACCATCTGTAGGAAAATTAGTTTTGCCCATCTAGTTTCTGATGGGCCAGTCAGACACTGGGTCTTGTGAATGCAGATATAACTCATTAATTATGATGAATATTAATTATGATGTAGGAATAAAGAATTACAAATCACAAGAGAAGCAAAGAGATGAGACCAAGGGGCAGGAAGAAGGGAACTTTGTCATTAGAATCCAAACAGGTAAAATAGCACTAGAAGAGCATCCAGATAAGAAGGAAGAGAAAGAAAAGGGGGGAAAAAATGAATTAGTGAATCCAGTTGATCCTGTGATGGAGTCTGTGTTGTCTTTGTCTACTTTCTGTCCTTTGTAAGGATAATTGCAGACTTCAGATAGAGTTGTGGTTACATGGTGCATCCTGACACTCAGCTGTGGTCCCAGGACATTTCTAAGAAGTTGCATAAAGCCCCAAACAGTCTCACAGTAGTGCTTGTTGGCAGAGGGAAGGATCAGTGGTGGTATTTCTGTCAGGAGAAATGCATGGAGTCTGAGCACTGTGTTTGACAGCTGTGCTGAGGATGGCAGCTGTCATCCTGCTGCAGACACAGGCTGAGCAGGAATGGAGATGAGAAGGGAAAGCTGGAGAAGCTCCTGTCACATAGGTAAACACGTGTTGGACGCATTTATGTAAAGAGCTGTGTTGAACCTTTCCTTCACTACACTTCGATGCACTCTCCTATCATGTGTGTAAGAACTCTCTGGCAGAACTTTTAAAATGGATGTCTTTTTGAACTTAATGGAGCTGCCTCCATGCTTCAAACTGAGCTGGCAGGATTGGAGGCCTGATGGTGTGACAAATAGCAAAGGACCCCTGAAGGGCTGGGGAGGCCAGATTCCAGCTCTCATCAGATGGCACCTCATTGCTGCACAGACACAGGGCAGGGCTTGCACTAATTCTGTAATTTCTCCAGCACAGCTCATGTCTCCTGCTGTCCCCAAAAATAAAATAAATAAAAAAAAGAGGAGAAAACAATAGCAAAGCATGTCTCATACTGTGTTTGGGAAGTGCCAAGCAGCTTGTGGAGGCTGCTGCTGCAAAAAACGAGCAAATGACAGTGATGTGAAGTTAATGAGGATCAGGACAGTTGGCGGTGGAGGTTTCTGGGCTGCAGGAAGGAGGGGGCTCTCAGGAGGTCCTGATAAGCATTAGCAGTTTTGGATGCTCAGCCAAAACTTCTGTGGTTTGCCTGTTAGTACTGAATTTCTTTTTTGTTCAGCCGTTACTTTATACTGTGCGGTCTGGCCAGCAGTTGTACAACAGCATTTAAAATATACAACATGCTGTGAGACAGAATGCAGCTACCTTGTCAAGGATGCCAGCATTAAATTACAAAGAGGCTAGTATGCTCCATATATGGGATATGGCCATTTTGCCTGGAAAAGTCCAGATAGCCAACCTCTGTTATTGTTCAGTTCAGGATGCAGCAGCTGCCTTGAGCAGAGTAAGGGAGGGGGGAGGAAGGAAAGGGAGGTGGATGATCCCAGTTGGATCCATGAGAAGTCTGGCCTGGGAGAAAGAGATGTCCTTGGTGATCTTTCTTTGAATGAGTAACATGGAAAGAAAAGTGGTTGTATAATGCCTCCACAATGCTCATCCCAGGAAAATGCAAGGGTTGTTTGCAGAGTGAATATAGTAGGGACTGTGATTATGGTTTTTGAAGTGAAGCAGTGATGAAACTCTGCATTTACCTGTGGGTTTGGCTTTGTGTCCGGCTTTTTTTGTTTGCTGAAATTGATTTCTTCTTGAACATTATTGGCTTTAAGAGAAAATATATGGAGTAGGACATTTGAACAGCAAACTGCTGTGACAGATCATAATCCTTGGTGTTCTTTTCATTGTAGTTAATTCTGCATTACTGAAAATAAGTTCCATGCTCTTAAAGGAGGTGGAACAAAGTTACCCCAGAAGCTGTGTGAGAATTACAGAGGAAATCTTAAAACGATCTTGTAAGAGAAAGAAAAAAAGACACCAGATTAACTTTGAACTTGGGAGTCTCCCACACTGCAAATCAAGTGCATTGTCATACAAAGCACAGGTGTACACCACATGTACAGGTTAAAATCTAGTCCCAAGTGCTGTGATGACAGTTCTGTGTTCATAATGTATATATTCAAAAGTGTACTTCTGTGTCTGCTATAAATTCAGGTAGGACAGGTATAGGGGAATTTCTTTCTAAGTTACAATATTGTAAAGGCAACTTTGCTCTGTTGATATCAAAGAAACTATTCATATGTGAATTTGTCCTAGAGGTTTTTCTTTTCCTTGGAAAAATAGCTTTGTAGACACCAATATGTAAATACTTTAGTATCTGTCCCATGTATAGACATAGAGAAAGATTATCTTTTCTATGGTCTGATAAGAGCAGAGGGAATTCTCTGCAGGAATAAGTCTGATACATGCTGTGGTAAGGATATAAAAGGGCTGAAAACCCCTTGGAGGTTTCACAGTTTTTAATTGACACAATGCAGTGTAAATGGAAGAGTTGAATTCAAACAGACTGGGAGTTTGAAGAACAAAACCAACATAAAGCTGTTTATCTGACATTGGCAAAATAAAAATAGTTTTGCATCAGAAACATGCAGAAAGTCGTCTTTCCCACCTGATACCACAGTAGGTGTTTCAGCAAATTTTTGTTCGTAGCACAGAAGTTGAAAGCAGCACGTGCTTTAGATATGAAAAATCAGTGAGATTTCTTACTGCAACTTTTCAGAGAAAAAAAAAAAAGCAGTTTGAGCTCTGTGACCCAGTTTAGCAGGGTCCACATAGAGCTTGGCACAGGATCAAACTTTATGCCTTTAGAGGATGTGTGGCATAAGGGATTGAACTCTCCGAAAAAAGCTCTGCTGCCTGTGCTTTTGAGATCCACCACCTTGGGTTATGAAAAGAAAGAGGAAAATTTGAAGAAAGAGAAAAGATGTTGTGCAAACTCTGTAAGTGAATCACTCTGTTGGTTTTGCTCATAGTGAGCACCTAGAAGCCCTGAGTCAGCTCCAGGCCAGCCTAGGCACTATATCCCACACATAAGAAATAAAGAGATTGCTGTCATCAGGCTCATACTGCTCGAGAGAGCTTTGCCAAATTGTTCTGCCATAAGAATGCACTTGTTGGCCAGACTGGAAACAAGAGAGAATTTCATAAAGAAGCCAACAGAAGTTTTGCATCAGCTTTGGTTTCTTCAGGCAACAACAATACCAGAACAGAAAATAAAAAATAAAAGAAGAAAGATAGTGACTATTGTGCTTTAAGCATCTTTTGAATTAATTAAAAAACATGAAAGTGTTAGCAATGAGCTTTGTCAGCTTTGCTAAAAGGCTGATCAATATTTACATAATTCATTCATCCTGCTGAGTGAGAAACTGGCAGCCAGAATAGCATCACTTCTGCATAATACTACTGCAACAGGAAAAGGAAAATATTTTCTACATCCTGAATCAGTTACTTCAGGCCTCTTTACCTCCTTGGGAGTATGACAGAATCGATCAGCCAAGCTGAACAGCACTGGCATTGCAAACATTTATTCATACCATCTGGTACAGAGTCAACTCCAAGTAACAAAGGATTTTATTTTCCCACAAAGGCTGAAGGTTACATAAATGTTACCCACATTCTTGTGGCATCCCAACATGTTATTCTCACATGCTGTAGAGAGATTGACAATTCCCAGACCAGAACAAGACAGACAGCCACGAAGATTCCTGCAGCATAATTGCTTACTAATACCACTAAATGTACGTTTTAGACCCCTTGAAGAGCCTTATTGCACAGATAATATACATGGCCCAACATGACAGGGAACACCTCCAGTGGTTAAATCCAAGGGTAGTAGTGTAGGATTTTTTACTGATATGGAATGACCACTAACTTGAACTCACTTTTGGCTCTATTTCATTCAGCTGCTCATAAATTAGCTTGGCATCCTGAATTCATGAAAGTAAATACATATTTGGTTCTTCACCAGTGTATAGTCAGTCACACTTGCTGCTTTTTTTCCTAAATATTCAGATGATATTTATTTCCACTCATTAAAAAAAAATCCTCAATTCCTTATGAAGCTACTGATATTGCCTGATGGCAGTAACAGAGAAAATGGGAAAAGCAGGACGAGATAGTAAAAAACTTTCCAACAATCCTTTAAAGCTCTTCCTTTTAAACCTGAGCTATGGCCATACATGAATTGTAGACTTCTATTCAAACCTGGGTTTAGAAACTGCTATGGAAATTTCCATTCTGAAACATCAAACCAAGCTCAGCTCTTGCTGAATTCAGATGAAGAAAGATCTGTCTCTTTTGGAAAAGCTATTAATGTCTCAATTAGATGAGAGTGTTGAGTGTTATCTCTTAGAAAACAACTGAGGAAGTCCCAAAGTCAGACACTGTCAGAAGCTGCAAGGGCTTCTGGAGGAAGAAATCACAGTATACATGCTCTGGTTATTGCTTTTCCTTAGCCAGGCAAAACACTGCTAGGTATATGTCTCACCCACAAGAGGAGCATGTTTGGGAGTTTGGATTTCATAATGGCTCCCAGCTTTCTAGGTAAATCCTGAATGGCACTGGGAACTCTGTTTGTGGTAAGGGCAAAAAAGACTTTAAATTTTCTCTTGTAACAATTTTATCTCAATATAAACCACCGACTGTCTCTCAAAAATTGCAGTATTTAGTCAGTTGAATAAGGCAAAAAGCTGGCAAAAAAAAAGACCTAATTTATCCTTGTCTGACTGATTCTCAGTCACCTAAGAAAAGAAGCTGTCAAATGGAAAGCCAAATCCTGTGGCACCTACACAACAGAAGAAAGCAATAGGAATGTTCTCTGGGAGATAAAATAAGGACTAGTGTTTGATTTCTGTAGCAAGAATAGTGCACAATTTCCAGATGTTTATGACTTTGAAGAAAAACTGGTTTAGAGATAAGGATCTCAGAAGAGCTCCCAGTGAGTGCTGAGTGCTGTGCATATGAGACGTGCAATACTTCAACTTCTGATCCATATAATAAAGAAAACTTTCATTTAAGGCACCAGACAAGACTGTCGCTCATGTAATTTAGAAGTGTCTTAATGGCATAGTTTCAGACTTCTGCAAAGCTAAAAAATAAGAGGCCTATAAAGCCACAGCCCTTTCTACTGCTATTATGAGATAGCTTGGTCAAAATGTTAACATTCTTGACCAAATTCCCAGCTTCCCCTTCAGGACTGTGCCAGGGTCCTACCAACACATATTTCACAAAAGATTATATTTGGTTCATATTTGTGTATTGAATGAATGGAAGGAACACTGTTCTGGTGATTTAAATGATTTTCTTGAGATGCTATGAGTGGATAGATGAAGGTGCTCAGGTATGAGTGAAGACAGCATTGTTACTTTCAGTGTTTATATTGCCATAGAAGGAGAAGGGTGAGTTGTTTGCAGGATTGTGATAAGAACAGGAAACAGGAAGGTGTTTCAAAACAAAATCAACTTCCTTTTTGTAAACAGTAGTAATTTTAGAAGTAATTTTACCAAAACAGTCAAAAACAGGAAATTAGTTATTTATCTCTTAGAGTATTATGGCTGTTTCTTTTAATTCTTATTTGCCATTTAGATGAGAGGCAGGAATATCCTATTTCCTTAGTACATGAGCTCTAAACTAGAGGCATCTCCCTTCCTAGGCAGAGGGTTCAGAGACAACACTTCAGAAATGCACTGGAGGACCTGATTCTTCAGAATATTTGAATTTTATGTCAGGAGTTTGATACAATCAGTTAATTATGAAGGAATCTTTTATCATTTCTCAATCTAGTTGACCTCAAATCCTGCAGTTAGACAAGAAAACAGCAGCTCAAATAGTCAGACATTTGGAAAAAAACTGGTAATCAGATAGAGATCAGTATCAGAGTTAAACTAAACTACTTCATAAACTTGTGTTTAAGTACCATGAAATGTAGCACATGCTTAAGAGTCTCAATTATTAATCAGGTCCTTAAAATAGGCCCACAAAAAGACTTTAAGGGATTTATCTTTTCTTCTCCTAGCAATGGAAAGTCTATAATGACAGTGAGAGCAGCCTCCTAGTGAGACTATATCCTAATTCACCAGGTTTGCAGGGGCTAAATGCCAGGGACTAAGAAACTACTGCAGGACAGCTTGTGGCTTGTTGAGTTTCAATCTGATTTTAACACTTTCATTGACCAGGATAAAAAGTTAATATTTTAAAATATTTTGCTCCTTCTCTGCCTATAAATCTATAGTTTAAAACAGGCATGTCCTTATTCAAAGCTTCTGTAAGAAAGAGACTCTTGTGTTAAACATTTATGTCTCACTGCTAGCTTTAAAAATTGCTCATCTTTAATAAAGTTACCACAAACTGCACAATTTATTTTTGCACAACAGGAATCTATCTTTTTTCCCTCTCCAGAAAATATACAAAAGCAGGTGGCTATATTTCCTGAATCTATCTATTTGAAATGTTTACTTGTTTTAAGGTATACTTAGGAATCTTAAATGATCTCAAGACGAACTTTTTATGAAGTCAAGTTTTAGTAGTACTTTTTCTTTTCACCCATTTTAAATATTCTCAAAATCTAGGGTTTATGCCTTTTATGTCTGTGCTACTCATGTATTATTTTCAGATTAGGAAAAAAAAGTCCAAATAACAGTTGAGAAATACAACGTGGTAAATGTTTTTCAAGTAGTTTGCTCAGTGGTTACAGTTCACAGGGAATGCCTAAATACATGTTTATGTGGCTTAAATTAATTTCGTAATTATTGTAAACTATTGATACTATAAACACAGCACAACATCTGAAAGGACTCCAGTTGACATTGTGGAAACATGCTGTCCAATCTATTTTAAAAGGGTGAAATATAAAAATCCAATAATTTCAAAAGTATTTTTTTGAGTTGTTTTCTTGTTGGTTTGGTTTGGAGGTTTTTTGGGTGCGTTATTATGGTTTTCACTTAAAGATTCTGGATTGCAACTTTTGGAATAGCAAAAGAGAGGTTTGGTTAATGAAATAATAAAATCTTTTGAATCCATATTCCTAGATGAAATCATAGTTTTACAAAGAGCCCTTTTTCCTAGTGAAGTTCACAAATTAGATTTTGTTACTGGTAATGTTACCATTTTTGGCAAACTGGAGTTTTATGAGCATTTTTGGCTGAGAAGCCCTGTAAATCTGAAATAGCTTTGCCCTCCATGCGTACAACCATGAAATGACACAAAATATTGACAGACGTGAGCCCCTTTTCCATGAGAGCTCCCTGGCAGGTGGGTGGCACGGCAGGTCCCCAGCAGCCTGGGTGAAACAGGATTCTGCACAGCTCCTGCCTGTGCCCACAGCTCCCAGCTCGGTGGATTTTGTTGGGATTTGAAGGCATTTAACACCCTCCAGTCAGCCAGGCCTGAGGGCTTGGATCACCCAGCCCATGGGGACCTGTAGGTTCATGGTTGAACTCAATGATCTTGGAGGTCTTTTCCAACCTAAATGATTCTGTGACTCCAGGCTCTTGTTTCCCATCCAACTCGGAGCAGGATTTCCACTACCTGACCCAACTACTTTTACCTCTTGAGCCTCTTTCTGATTTATGAATTTAGACACTTTCTGAGGCTTGTAGGCCTCAGAATGGAGAGATGGATGGACATGATCCAGCTGGAGCACTGGGTTTCATGCTGTATTCCTGTTATTCTGTCACAACTCTGCTCTCTGATGACTTCTCTGGAGTGTTTAAGCACACCATGCCACACTATGACATGGGGACTTTCCTCCCTCGTATTACAAATAACAAACTATTGAATAGCTGGGATGTTTTTTGATATTGATTTTACTCTCATGAAGAACCAAATGATGGGCTTTAAATCAGGAAATTCCCATACAGATTTTTAGAAATGAAGGTGAAAAGCACGTGAAAGTTTATTTCATCTTCTTTATCTGGGAAGATGCTACAAATGTGGACATGCATTTCTACGCAGCAAATTTGAAAGTGTTGTGTAACTCATGTTCAAAATAGTAATTGTGTTTATTACATTCCCATATGTTTGCAATAGAGGTATGTCTCTATTGGATGGGAAGCAAAAAGCTATAATTTGCTGCTTAGCATCAGAGCTGTTGCACATTCATTTAAATCGCTTTATTTATCTTCTTCCCCATAAAGAACCTTCCATACTGTAAATTTATTGAATGGTTAATGGCCCAAAAGTATGGGGTTCATTACAAAATGAAGTATTTATTGCAGTGTTAATTAAATAAAAGCATTGTAATCTTTCCAAATTGAACAATTATGCTCATTTGAACATTTTAAACAGAAAATCTTTTATATACTAATTGAGTTGAGTAATGAAAAGCACGTGTAATGGAAATTTTAATCAAAACAAATACTGAAATAATTTGGACACTTTTTACAATATAAAAGGTCTACCTCAGTTTTTATTAGAAATATTATAACAGCCAGATTAGTTTCAGAACTCCTGACCTTTGAGTGCGGTATATTATTTCTGAGCTGATAGGCCACCCTCGCATACCAGTTGGCTAACCCCTTCAACATCAAAGTTACTGCTTGGCTACCAGCCCCAAACCATGACAGACTGGCTGCGAGCCCAACACTTGACAGGCTGGCTCTGGGCCTGCAGCGGGGCTGACAGCCCTTTCTGAGGGCTGATGGATGGGCCCGGCAGCCGCGCTCCCGGGGCACGGAGCCGCGCGCGGCGCTCGGAGCCTGCGCGCCCGTGCCAGAGGCGGCACCCTGCCCTATGCCCACACCGACAGCGTGCTCACACCCAGATCTTTCTCTATGTACCCCATTCTGCCCAGCCAGCCTGCAATATCTGCACTTCTATTTCTAACAGCTCAGCCACCTCGCATCTGCGCGTTCTTCCGCGTTCAAGGCTACTCTTCTGCTTGGCTCTGTTTCCTGGTCTGAACTCGTGCTGGCTTTGTTTTATCATTTGCAGACAAAAGCCGAATAATGTGTATTCATTTGTGAATATGAAGAAAATTCCTGAAAGATGAAATTGCATGCCACAGGCTTGCAGCTGATTTTTTTGTGTTCACAGGAATACACACAACCCAATGTCTTTTACTGGGAGTTTTCTTGCTTGTGGACTGTCATTTCCTACATTCAATTCCCATTTAACAATACTAAAGGGAGGGAAAAAGAAAGGGACTGTTTAGATCTTTTTCTTGCCTGATGCAGTTGCACTGTAAGGGGACTGGTCCATTATCTGACATGAAGATTTTGCTGGGGTTATTGAGAGACTTAAGGATAAATCTCCAGAAAAAAATGCCAAGTAATTAAAAGGTATCAGTCTTAAGCTGACAGTAGTGATGAAAATGCTTTGGAAGCAAATTCCTACTCAGTTTATCCTTAAAGTGAACAATTTTTTATTGGAATGTATAATAGTTATCCCTTCCAATGACTGAACATACAGGTTTTTGTAATGAAATTGAACACAAGTGCAAAATATTGCAGTTTTATTAAGCAAAGAGGCTGTATTTTAGATCTAAACCTCAACAAACACCATGCACATGAAATAACATGTATAGCAAGGGATTTTAATGGAGATAAGATAGTATCTAAAACATAAAGCCTTCAGAAGTGGTGAAAGCTCCTGTGCTGGGGATGATTTTTTGCCTAGTGTGCACTGACTCTAAAGGATAAAGCAGGTTATTCCTTTACTCTTCCTCATCCCAGGAAAGCCTGTATGCATCAACATCTCTCCTGTCACACAATCTGTCTTTGGAGCTGTTTGAGGGCAGGTTGAACCTTACCATGGATGGGCATTCACATGATGCTGGTGAAGGTGAGTGATTGCCAACAAGTTATGACTGATATTTCTAGATCACTGCTAATGGGATGTGACAAACCCTAGTGAGGAGTCAGCTAGAGCAGCCTTTTATATTTCAAAAGCCATTTTCATCCCTTCTCCCAGAAAGTCTGAATGAAGTTGGAAAGGAACCTCTCACAGTGAAAACTTGTTCTTATTTTTCTTCTATTAGTTTGGAGTGGATGTTCTCCTGTTCAGAGCAGTCAGTGCAAGCAGGAGGGAATCTGGCTGTGGATTTCCTGAAGTTATCCTATCACAATCTGGCAAGCTACATGAGAAAAAAACCAAAAACCCACAAATGAGGAACAAATACGCAGAACAATATATATGCAGATCACAAAGCCTGCCTTTATGCATAGGAATGATTAATGCCATGACCAAGGGTAATGTTGAAAATATGACCATGTTGTTATTTATAATCTATAGCCTTTACCACCAAGAACACTCCAGAACAGATTCTTCTTTCCTGGGTCGTAGAGAGAGAACATTTCCAGCCAGAAGAGATTTGACTGCTTAAAAATCCAGGTGACCTAAACTAAAATGACTTCATAAGTTTATTTAAGTTAATATCCAGACTTTACTTCCTAACTAAGACATCTAAGTTTCACTTAAGAAAATGGAAAGGAGAGAGGGGAGTTTTTTTGCCTTTTTTTTTTTTTTAATAAAGCAGGGAAACCATTTTCAGTCTTATTGTAACCATCTGTGGGAAACACCAAGACAAATGAACTCAAGATAAAGGAGCAGCAGACAAAACATCACTGTGTGCACCCACCAAAGAGCCCGTTTGAGAGTTCAGCAGCTCATGGTTCAATCCAGGGCACTGGGAGTAGGGAGGGAGTGTCCTGCAGCCCTTAGGCAGAGCTGTGGGCAGCCTCCAGGGAGGGGAAAGGGGGGAAAACATGACCATGGAGAATTGGAAATTTTGCTGCTGAGGGCCTGCAAGGCATGGAGGTGAGGGTGTTGCTTCAGGAAAAGAAGCTTTTCCTTCTCTCCACAGGCTCTGACCCTCTTGTGGCACAGCACCCACCTGACATGGTGCAGGTGTCCCACCTTCCCCAAGGCAGCTGCACTCAGGTGGAGAATACCATTCAGATCAATACCATCAGCTTTCAGTAGTGCTTTTCCTGCAGAACAACAACAAAAAAAGAATAATTTTTTGCCTGTAATGAAAACATTAACTCTTATACTGCTAATAGCTGCTACAAGAAGGATTGGGAGCTGCATTCCATGGCCTGTTCATGAACTGTGGCAGCAGCTCCCACGGATAGACCTGTACAGGGGTTGCTGCCTGCTCCCCTTGCCCCCACCCCACTGAGTCCCACCAGCTCCCTCCTCTGCCTGACCATCAGGCCTGGCAATCCCCTCCTGCCCTTCCATGGTTATTCACAGGCACAGCAGTGTTTTATGGAGAATGAAGAGGTGGCCCTGGTGTTCCTAATCCCTGCTCTTTACTGGATCAGGAGGAAGGCAATGAGATGCAGTGGGAAAGCAAGCATCTTATCTGCTAAATTGTTCCTAAACCTGGTGGAGTGCTGGGAGTAGACTTTACTCATTGCTCTAAGCTCTATTCAAGAACAGAGACAGAAATCTCTCCCCAAAAGTCCAGCATGATACAGGAAAGAGGAATAAGGGTCACAGCTTTTATCTCAAACATATTAGCAGGTGTTGAAGGAAACTCAAATTTGCCTACTTCCAGGGGTTATTTCAGGCTTATGAAAAAGTGACATAAAGAAGGGCTGTTTCTCCTGCAATTGCCTCAAATTAATCATTTTAATCTTATTTTTACATGATGTCTCATGTTACTTGGGATTTGGAGGTAAATCTCCCAATTGTTCCTGCTAGCCAGAGTACAAATTCCTGGGAGATGTGCTCCAAGACACCTCCTGGGCTGCTGCCATCACTGTGAGCCCAGGCCACAGGGTTGTCCTGGAGCTAAATCCCTTTTCCCCCAGAGAAGCAGCCAGTGCTGCTCTGGAGCCCATGGGATGGAACCCAGTGAGCCTGCACTGCTGCCCCAGCCTGGGCACAGGACATGCACAGGAGCTTCCCTTCTGCTGAGCCTGCCCTCTGCAGCTGCAGGGAAAAGGGCTCAGGTGTGCCAGACCTTGCTGCAGGGGAGGGAGCAGAGCATCTTTCCTGCCTTTATCACACAAAGGTGTTAATTTTTGATATCATTTAGGGGCTTGTCATAGAATTGTTGTTTGAGTTCTACTCACCCACCCTCCCTAATAAGAACCCTCCCTTGTAAGCATTTTGTTCCCAATATATTAAATCCAAAAAAGTGGAGTGTCAGCTCTCCACTGGTGCCACTACAATTTCTATGTTTTACCTTTCCTTGGAGCTAAATGGATCCAGCTCACTGAGATCAGCTCAGCTGATTGGAGCATGCTGCTGGTGACCCATGGGTTCTATGGGCCATTTGCTCAGGGAGTTGGGCTGATGGATGCCCATTGTGGGTCCCATCCAACTCAGACTGTTCTGGGATTCTTTAATTTCCAGTCTCAATCAGGTTTAAGATCTTTGATGCTGAGCTATGCACAAATTGAAAGACCAGGTCATATCTTAGATACCCCCTTCTTTAAAGGACATGAAATGTGAATTAAAGAAAAAGGAGACTGACTGTCTTAGCAGAAGTCAAATGCAGGGACCTGAGTAGTGGTTTGACAAAGGGGTGACAGAATAAATATCCTGCTTTGTTAAAGCTTTTTTATGTGATATTTCTTTTAATCAATCAGTTTGGTATCACTCATTAAAGACATTTAGCTGTTCTCCTTGATTTTAATGAGAGACAGACACTCCGGTATTCTTGAAAATCCCACAAGTCACACATGTGCATATTTAGGTGATCAGATATGTCTATAAAAACTTCTACATTAAATGGAGAAAATATCTTCATCACAGAGAAATTTGAGGTTAAAAAAGGCTAGAAGATATTGAGATTTTTTTGTTATTGCAATAATGTGAATCAGCTCTAAATACCTAAAATGGACCAGAGGGACAGGGGTCCTGGTATTTGACTGTTAATCACTGGTGTGGTCAAAATGGGCCAAATTCTACAGCCATTACTCAGGCAAACCCCTATGAAAAATCAGCGTAAGCTTTGCCAGGGTAAAGATTTGGACTTACAGTGGGTGACTGCTTAGTCTTTTATCATTTGTTAGATCAGCAAACTCCTCTCAGCATGCAGCGTGCACACAGGATATAATTTAGACCACCTACAGAACAGCTTGTCTGATTCCTAACTGCAAGCCATTAAAAACTAGAATGTAAATATGATATTTGAGCCAGTAGTGCCATCAACATAACATGGATTTCTGCTCTGAAACCAGAGGCATCTCTTGCCTGACTGGATTTCACAACCACTGTTTGTTTATGAATTGTCTTCTTGAGGCTCTGAAGATAAAAAGACCCTGAGCTGGTAACACACTGCTGATTTAAGGACTATAATTAGATTGGAATATTGGCTGGCTTTGGTTTAGTTGCAAAAGCACAGAGAGAGAGAGAGAAATTTTTCTCACCTGGATGCTGCTTTACACTTTACACAGCAAGTTCCCTGACTTCAGCTCCTGGGTTGTGCAGGAGCTGGGCCTGCAGTGCCCTACATGAAAGGTTATTTTTAATTAGTGCTAGAACAGGCCTTCAGGAGCTAAATAAACTTTGAGCCCCTATTCTCTCAGGAGCCATAGCATGTGTGCCAGGCCTTCAGAGCTAATCTGAGTGACAGAAGCATAACAAAAACCACTTCAGGAGCTGGGGAAACTGAATATCCAGGGATCTGGAGAACCTGTGTGTCAGGGCACAGGGAAGGTGACAGCACAGCCAGGAGTGGGAGCCTGGGTGGCAATTAGTGCCCTGCATGAGCAGCACCCACTGCCAGCACTGCCCTGGCTGCTCTCGTCCTTCAGTGGATTTTGTGCACCCTGTTCTTGTGGTTCTCTTGGTAACTTTAAGCACTGGAGAGTCATAGCCATTCTTAGTGAATGGAATTTCAGTGGTGTTTACATTTCCATGTGAAAACCACGGATATGATGACTTAGTCATTTATGTAACATTAGGGGATAGATGAAGATGGGAATCCTGGCCTCTTTCCATCCTAAAACATGTCTTATGTTTGTAACATTATACCACGTTTCTTTGGATAGATTTTTGCTGCATTGATGAATTTGTGGTTAATGGAGTTTTATCATAAAAATTCTGTATATAACTAAAAATTACATGTAATTATATGTGCAGAAACAAAGAAAAAAAATATTTGGATTGGAGTGCACAACTTTAATTTGGTTATACTCAATCCAACGGGGTAGTTTTTCTTTCAAAAACAAAGTAATTAAATAGCAGTAATTATACTTTTGCAGACTGAGTGACATAAGGTGGCTTATTAATGAGAACAAAAAAGAACAGTGGAATTAAATGTATCCCTGGTGTAAGACAGTTGCTAAAAATCAACATTACCACTGGGACTAATTTGTTCTAAAATGATTTGTTTCCCAAGGCTGCTGCCATGTGAAAACTTCTTCTCTTTGAGAAAAAGGGAACAGTGACCTCACTTTACATTTGCTTTCTTTTTCACTTGCCTATTTCCACTGGTTTCAGTGTGGCTGTACAGGTGAAAATGAGGACAGAATTTGATCCAACCATGTAAATAGGTACCAAAATTTAATGTCCTGCTGGGAAAAAAGCATGTATTCAATCTGACACTTTTCAAAGGGTCTTTTTCAAACAACATGGCTATAACATATTAGTGGAACTTAAATATGTCCAGAGGCTGTGCTAAACTGGTGAAGCATAGCCCGGAAACATGGAGTGTTATCTGAGGAATGATGAATTTCTAGAAGCTTCAGTTGTACCTCACAGGATGAAATGATGAGTCATGGTTTTAAAGTAACTTTTCTTTCAGATTTCATAGAAAGATCCAGATGATGTTACCCTGATTATGGTCAGGAATCAAACTCTGTGGTTACAGGGTAACTGATGAGTCAGAAATACCCCTGTGTTTGGAGCACCTCCTGAAGCATGTTGTTAAACTAATTCTGACATACTCACTGAGCAGGTTGTTATTGGTGATTATCAATTATAAGCTTGCTAAATTCAACTTGTTTTGCTTGTAGAAATGTTGCTGTAATTAAGGTCTAATCCAAAAGTCACCATCTCTGTATAAATAATTTAATTCAGTTCTATACAGAAAAGCAATTCTGGTAGTTCAGCATCCAAGTGCTCCGTGTTGATAAATCTTTATGCATGTGTGATACAGGAAAAATAAATTCAGAGAGGAAATCTAATTCAGCTTTAGATTTCTAAGAAGTAATTTTAGGCAACAGTGAATAAAAATAAATATTAAATTATGAAGCATAGGTTGATGGCTTCCACTTAACAATTTTAAAGCTAAATTTATGCATGGGAGGATTAATATAGAACAATAACACTGCACCCTCCTGAAGGCCAGAGGTTGAGAAAGAATAATACATCAATGTTATACTGAGATATAATACTCTATACCCTATTTTTTTTTGTGCAGAATAACATGTTTTTCTTGGATAGAAGAATTGTGTGTCAGCTCCTAGCCATTTACAGTTTCTTCTGGCATCCAGACTTGGGAAGCTAACATTTATCTGGTTGGGCTATTAGCACCTTACAGCCCAGTCAGAAACTTTCTTTAGTACCTCTACTAAATAAATTTAAGAGAGGCTAGGAATCATAGTTTTCTCTTTACAGATGTCCTTTAACCTCTGTGACTGTTCCTAGCTATATATTTATTTACACAGGCCACAGTACTTCTGTTAAACACTAGGCTGCCTACCTCTCCAATCATTTCCTGCAGAGGGGGAAAAAAACCCCCAGTACTTCAGTTTTCATTTGTCTCAATGTAATCATCCCCTGTGATTTAAAAGGTGGGAATATGTTGATCTTCATTACATCACTGTTTTAAAGGAATGATAATGTGTACACAGCCAGCTTGGGTGCATGGTTTGGAATCAAGTTAGTTTTAGTCTGAAAGGAATTTAGTGAGCACTGAACAGCTTGGTTTACAATGTATTTTAGCTATGGATCCTAATAATAGTTGGGATGGTGTTGTAGAGAGGCCAGAATGGCAGCTGGCTTGGCTGACTATTGAGCTATGTTCCAGTTTTCTTTGGGGTAAAATTTAGTTTGAAAGTGTCTTATATCAGATCTGGGCACAGCAGGGCTTGTTTTGGGTTTGCATGGCCCAGCTTTGCTAGCCAGACCCAACACAGGCCTTTAATAGATGCCACCACCCCCACCCCCTCTAAAATCCAGAAAAATTTATCAGAATCCAGCAACTCTTCCCAGCAGACTGGGAATCATGTGGTCCTAATTCAAGACTAAGAGATTAGAAAAGTGTCTGAAATAAGGATCAGCTTTAAACCCAAATTTTGACAAGCATCTTGGTGCTCTTGCTGCTGTCTCACGCAGTGTGAGTCTCCCCTGCCCTGGTGTTGCACTGGTGCTCCCCTGTTCTGGGGCTCCCTGCAGAAGGCTCAGAGGGGTTCCAGGGGAGGACAGAGACCCCACAGGTCTCCTCTGAGGGGGAAGGGGGTGTCCCTAGGAGAGAGGCACAATTCCCTGGCAGCTGTGGGGGTTCAGTGCTGCTGGCCCTGTGCTAGTGCACAGTGCATCCACCCCACAAACATCTGCTCCTGTGCCCGGTGCAGGTCCCAGTGCCACTCAGCGCCGTGCAGGAGGGTGAGACAGAGTGTTTGGAATTCCAGAATGCCTCTCTCTTCACTTTAAGGAAATACAATCCCATAGGTAATTATTTCACTGCTGAAGGATGGCTTTCCAGGCATGGTACCTTCCCTTTTACAAAATCTATGTCTGTTTTATCTAAACCACCAGAAATCATAATAACTGCCCTCCTCCCCCCTGCCTTTTTCACATAAATTTACTATCATTCCTTCTCATACTTGAATGTTCTCCCACCTGTCCTCAATTTAATCCATGAATGTAAGCACATAAATCTTTGTGACATTTTGGCAGAAAGTACCTATTTTCAGATGACTCCTTTAGGAAACTCTGAATCCAGGTGTTTGTTTTTTGTATGAAATGTTGCAAAAGGGGAATTTTAATGTGACCATACAACCAAAAAACTGGTTACATCTGAAATTCTGTAAAAGGGTGGGTTAGCATGCATGTAAACTTTGTGCGTCTTTTCCACACCCTGAGTTATATTCTGAGAGCTATATGATAATTACTGCACCATCTGTAAAGGGAAGGAATATGGAATTTTACTGCTGCAAGCATGTGATTACACTAACTTTTTTATGTATAAAGAACATGCACTGGATATTTAAAAGTCCTTTATCACATTTGACACATAGGGATGAAAAGTGCAATGCTGCTCGCAAAATATATTTTTGGGATGAGGTGAAAAAAGGAAAAAAAAAAAGAAAAAGAGCTGAAACAGTTGGCTATTTTTCTTTGGCCAGATGGTTTCCAAACAAAGATCAGAATCTATTTGAAAGTCTGATCATAAGGCCTGGACTAAACAGCTTTGACATAAGGGCTGCAAGGCCTGAAGTTTGAAATACTTTCACCTTTAGTTACTATGGGGCCTATAGGAACCCCACATTTTTAAGGCTGTATGATGAATTAAAAGAGAGGTGTTCACTCTTTCTACCAGATACTGATCAAGGAACAGATTTCCTATTTATTAAGTGCTGTTCTTCAGCCATTGGGCAGAAAAAAAATTCTTGGTCTTTTAAGGTTGTTCAGATTTGTGACCAGACTGAAAATGCCCCCCCAGTTAATTGACAAAAAAAAAATCCTTTGTACCTAACCACATGTATATGTGTATGGATCTCTTAAAAAGAAAATACATAATAATCCTTTGTTTTTAAGGTGATGATAAATCCACAGTCCACAGTCTTTTACTGTTCTCCCAAAGCTGAGATCAGCAGCTGGTGTTTCTTTGGTTATTAACAGGATGAATAACTGACTTGGAAAAACTTGGAAAAGCAGGAGGATGGGGGAAGAAAACACCACCCAAAATAAGGTCAAAAAGTAAATAAGAAGAAACTGTCACGGAAACAGGTGACATTTTTCCCCTCTGATATAAAATCTTAGCACGGCCCTCCCCCTTCTGTAAAAAAGCTGTGTCGAAGCAGATCCCCATCTCTCACCCACCTTTTTCTCTGCAGGCAGGAAGGAGGGAAGGACCACACAGGACAGTGGTTACTCTATCTCTCTCTTAGCTCACTCTCCTGGCAGCCAGGCCGATGGGCTGGAGATAAGGGCAGTACAAGGACTTAGGCAGAGGATAAGAGCACTCATTGTTCCAACACTGATATTCCCTGCTATAGACAGACCATTTAAATCCTGTAATCACTTATATTTTGCAGAAAAAAAAAAATCCCCTTTCTCTTTAGCCTCTAATGGACTAATCCTGCAGAAAGGCTTTGCTCTGAATTCATACTTTTCTATAGGGCCACAGTCTCTTTTCCAGTGAAAAGGTTAATTTGGAGCTCTTTGAAGGCACAGGAGGGGAGGGAGCGGCAGCTGCGCCCGCAGCGCTCCTGGTGCCCTGCTCAGGGCTGGGCATGGATGCCATGGATGCAGCCACAATAGCAGCCTGCTGTAAGGTGGATTGATGCAGGGATTGTACTGTGGGGCACCCTCAGCCTTCAGCTGCTGGTGCCCTGCTCGGGGCTGGGCATGGATGCCATGGATGCAGCTACAATAGGAGCCCACTGTAAGGCAGATTGATGCAGGGATTGTGCTGCGGGGGAGTCTGTGGTATTCAGATGCCCTCTGAACAGAGAGAAGCTGTTAGACAAGCAGAGAAGAAGGAAAACACAATTCTTATCTCGCTTGCTGTGCCTGTGCTGTGCTAAAGTAGAATGCAATATGGAGATTGTTTACCCAAAGGGAGGATGTTTTGTTCCCTTGGCCTATCAGGGCCAAGAAGTGTGTGTGTGTTGGACTGTCACAGGACAGTCACAGGAGACTCAGAGAGCAGGGCAGTGTGAGCAAGAGTGAGTCCATGGCAGATTCAGTTTAGATACAATATACATAGTATAATATAATAAAGTAATTCATTAGCCTGCTGATGATGGAGTCAGATGCATCATTCTTCCTCCCCTTTGTTGGAGTTGCCTTTCATTTACAATAGGACCCTCAGCCTTCAGCTGCCACCAGCACCACCCTGTGGGGTTTGTGGGGAGCAGGGGAGGAGAGGCTGTGGCTGGGGGTCTCGGGGGTGCCCATGTAGCTGCTGGCACAGCCATGGCTCACTCTTGCACAAATAACACACCTGGAGGTGGGCACAGCCAGCCCCTCCTGCTCCGCTCCCTCACTGAGCGTTTACTGAGAGAGAAAATCGAGATTTGATGGACCTGGAGAGCTGGCTGTTCCTGCTGCTCTTTTGGCATCATCAGAACAATCCCTTTAAAATTCCAACTTCCCATGAACTTACCCATTCTGATCTGGATTTCGGGTGCAGGGATTCCCGCTGGCCACCCTAATCTCCCGCCTGGGCAAAGGATTCTTTTCATGCTGATGGTACAAAGGACTTTGTGGCAAGTTTTGCACAGCATGCTCAAATGAACCAATCTTCTGTTTGCAACCAGGAGGAGAGTTTTCTTTCTTTTTTTCTTTCTTTCTTTCTTTCTTTCTTTCTTTTTAGAGTATTCAGTTCATAGTGGCTTGTTTCTTTTACTCATGCAATGTATCCCAGGGTAGAGAGGGAGTTTCCTGCCAAAAATTGAAGCATATTCTACTTTCGTGGAGGAAATAGCATTAGTGTTCAGAAATAGCACTTTACATTTGCTCCAGAAATCCAGAACACTTTTTAGAGAAACATTATGCTGCTGATAAAACCAATTTATATGATGAAAATATGCCCTAGCTTCAATGGGACTTGTCCATGAACATCTGAGGGCAGATTGTTTCTTGAAGGTTTATGTTACACAGTTCCTTGCTCCTGAATACCAGTCCCAGCTGCAGCAGATATTCTCAAATAAAAATTAAAGGTAACTCTTGCTATCTAAAGTAAATATAAACTGAACAAGAGGTATTAATATTAATCTCTAAAACAGAACAGGAAAAAAAAAGACCTGTAGATATTTCTGATGTCTAAAAGGTACTGTCTTCTAGGGGACCTGATTGAAAGTCTCCTTTGGTACCTGAGCAATGACATTTTCCAATCTCCCATCAGCAGCATTGTCTACATCTATCAGGCAGCAAAGTAAGCGCAGATACTCTTTTCTTTATTTTTTTTTTCTTTTTAAACTGTGATCCCATTACACTGAAGATCTGGAGAGCTGTGGGGTTTCTATGTTAAACACTGAATGATTGAAATCATACGGGTCTCAGTGTCAAGTTCCTCTTTTTCTTAGTAGAAGCGTCAGTAAATTCAGGAGTCTGGGCCCAGTCTGAGCATTTTCTTAGGAATATCCTGCTGATTTCTTCTTTCATTAGAAAGACTCTTTTATAAGCAATGCTGAAATGCTAATTGGCAAAGGAGAAAATACCCAGATTTTTTACAAAACTATTTAATTTTGTAACAATTATTAAAAACTTCAGAATTTCCTAATAGGAGACACAGTTTGAACAAATATATTTGTATGCTATATAGGGCTTAGCAGCTTCAGTTTTTGTTTGCCCTAAAAAGGATGAAAAATCAGGTTTTTAAGATCCTAGGACTAGCACAATACTCACAGGCCATTCCAGCATAAAACTTCACACCTGAAATGCAGTTCCATATTTTTAAGTGCTTTAGTAACTTAAACAGTAGTGGTGGCAAGACTTGATTGATGTATAAAGTAAGCAATCGCAGGAGTATAGTCAGTGTTTCTCATACCAAGAGAAAATTATCATGGTAATTAAATTTGCTTCTAAGTTCTTTTGCAGCTGTGTTTTTGCTAATCCAATAATCTTGGAAGGTTATAATTACTTGTCTTTTAAGATGCACCTGCTATCTGACATGGTGTGGCAAGCACAACCAATATTTGGTTTATTATAATTGATGCCTGTGAAGTCATTCTGGAGGGCAAAGCAAAGAGAATCACCTCTGAGGTCAGTTATCATCCTCCTTGGTGGGCTTTGAGTGCAACTCTTGTGTCTCCTGCCATCATCAGTCAGGACTGATCCCTGTCTTTAGTAATTGGTTTAGAAGGCAAATAACTTTTTTGCACGAGAACAAACTCTGTATGTCTCCTGATTTTTTATATTTGTTTACACCACTGACAGCTTGGGCAGTGTGTCATCTGGTGAAGAAGAAAACATTGTGTATTCAGTGCATTTTTTGTATTTGTGTATTTTCTGTACATACATTCTCACGGGTTTTTTTAGGAAAAAAGCATTGTGTCAGATATCCCTTTACCTAAGGAGATGATGCAATCCCATGCATTTACTAAACCAGTAAACCTCAGAGAAGATAGTGTGATTAATTGAGCAAGGACTGGGTGTGAGTGGATGCTAGGGAAAAATCCCTACCTCTGCTTTTCAGTCCCAGAATCTCCATGGATTAGAGAGAGATTATTCTATCTGAGATCAGTGAAAATGGTACAGTATTTTATGACTGAAAAAACAAGTGAGAGGGCAGGGGGGGCATGCCCAGCTCTGTTTATCACAGCAAGTGTCTGTGCTCACACCTCTTCAGACTCACACAGTCTGTGCCATTTCCATCCCAAGCACGGTGGGATCCACCATTTCTCTTTTGTGGGTGGGGAGAAATGATAGATGAACTTCCACTGCTCTGCAGTGAGCAGTTTTGTGTAAAAATGACCTCTACAGCTGAGGTGGGTGACGTTTTTAGACAGTTTGTTTTACAAAAAAAATAAATTCAGGTCAATAAAAGCTAGCCAGAAGTAAATCCACTCAAAATAGAAACAAGCCCCTGAACACTTCAGTTGGAATGAAACTTGTCTGGCCCCAAAGAAAGAATTTTGTCCAACTTAATTCTTGCTTGTTTTGGGGTAGATGAAAATTCAGTCCTAACATCTGGTCATTCTTATAATTTTCCTGTTTTTCCAGCCAACTCTCTGCCCAGTTCTGCTTTGCAAATTTTTAACATACTTCAGAATCTTGAAAAAACCCAACCACTCAGCTAAGCCAGAGTAGCAAACCCCAGGGTTAACTGCCCTGTTGTCCAGTCCTCCACTACAAACACCCAGAGAAAGGAGGTGTTGCCACCTACAGACCCCACCTGTGATCTTGGCTGGACCTGGGCTGCTTGAGCCAGGAGTGGGGACTGCACACCCCGTCCTGACCTCACACTGCTTCAGAAGCTTGTTCTGCTCTGCTGCACTGCAGCACTGCTCAGGCTGCAGGTCCCCTGCCCTGTGGGGAGGTGTGTGCTCCCTTCTGTGCCTGCAGTGAGGAGCACAGGTAGAACAGCAGCTGATGAACATCATGGAGAAGCAAAATTCCAGTGTCAGATATGTCTGGGAGTGACACAGCTGAAGCTTTCTTCAGATTTATGTGTGCCAGAGGGGTGAAATTGGATAGCTCAGTTATTGATAATCATAGGATGGTTTGGGTTGGCAGGGACTGGAAAGATCATCTGGTTCAAAAAAAATCTCATTTCTTTCTCTCTGTTTCTGTAACATTCAGGCTTCGCTGTAGGAGGGGAAAAGCTCTGAATTTCTAAGATGTAGTTTGGGAATTAAAATGCCAACAGCATCATACACAGTGTTATATCCATTTATACTGTATAAATAAATAGCCAAAAATGTTTTTTAGATTCTGCCTTGTCTATTACTGAAACCAAACTCACTTGTGCTTCCAAAATGCTCCTGAGAGAATTGCTTTGCATTTACAGAGACTTTCAGATTGGCAGGGAGCCACTGGACAATTTACTGAAAGTCACTGAAAGCTGAAATCAATGTGAGGGTTCAACATGGAAGCAGTTTCACAGATATTACAGGTCCAATTCAGATTTCACTTACAGAGGAGCATGATAACAATATAAATATATTTCATTAGGAAATAAATATATGATTCCAAAAGGATCTTATTACTGCTTTTTGTATTTAATATAATGCATCCAAATGAAAACAATAAAAACCAATCCTGACAATTCTGCTAGCTGTGGAGTAAAGCTGTTGTGAGGAAGACAGAGTGCAAACACCTGGCTATAGGACTTGGTTTTGAAGATGTTCAGGTTTCAGAAAGTATTCAAGTACATCTTTCAGATGTTCAGAAAGTATTAACTACAACAAGTTATTTTTTCGCTCACAGATTTTTTAAAATTATCCATTGTATTTGTCAAAAATTACTTGCTGTTTTCTTTGAAATATTGTTTTGCTTTTTGAATAGCACACAAGCAATTTACAGTAAGGGTTTAAATGTCAGAAGCCTTGGTGTGGTTGGCTTCTGAAGCAATCCAGCAATGTTTCGGGTTGCTGATGGGTGATTTATGTAATCCAATGAATTGCAAATTGCAAGCACAACAATGGAGAATTAGTGCTATCTTTGAGAGTCTGACTCATCCTCGCAGGCCTCAAGTTCTCCAAGTCTCCAATGGTGACAATAGCATGCAGCACAGTGGAGGCTTTTAAACTGAGCTGCCCTGGGGACTGTGGATGGGATGATGTCTGTGGTGAGGAAGAACCATAGGCAGAGCCCTGCTGAACTGCAGCCATTGCAGATGACTTTTGTTCAAGATGCAGCTTTAAATTCAGCCCAGGTTACTTCTTCATGGCAGCTGTGTTTTCTCCTACAGCCTCTTGCATTTTTCTTAGAGCATCCAAGTTGCCTCTTCTGCTGGGTTTTAGCAGGAAGAGGTGAGTGTTTGCTGTTGTGACAAAAGCAGAGGAACCAGGGGCGTGTAACAAGAGCCACACCAGAGGTCTGTGCCCACCCTCACAGCTGCACAGGAGCTCTGAGGGTTGGGGACAGGCAGTCCGTGCCCACTGCAGCCCTGGCACACTGGGGGCACCAGCTCTGGGCCAGGGACTTCTGTGGCAGCTCGTGGCAGCCAGCTTAGAGGGCTGTGCAGCCCCACTGCCCTGCCCTGGCACCAGGACACCACACACTTGTCCCAGACTGCCCTCCCTTCTCCTCCTGGCACCTCACTGCAGTTTCCATACAGCACAGGATGGCTCATTGGTTTGTAAGCAGAGGTGAAATCACCCAAATCCTCATGGATTTAGATTTAGGCTGGAAATCACCTAAATGAAACCAATTTACATCAAACCAATTTAAAGATTAAACCAATATTTAAATTCACTTGGTTAGCTCGTAATCCCTGTGCCAAGAAGGGAAGCAGGCAAGATGTGGCTTTGAGAGCAGCAGCTGCCCAGCAGCAAATCTTGCAAGAGAAATTAAATCATGCTGGACCATGCTGGAGCATGAATTTCCAAGGACACTCATTATTAGTCAGGCTTTTAAAAGATATTTTATAGCAATAATGGACCCTGTGCTGAAGCACATGAGGGATGGTGTTGGGCTGGTGGTTGGGCAGGATGTGGGGAAGCAGATGGGAAGGGGAAAGTGCCACCAGTTAGGCTGAAGTATTGCTAATTTTACCTCTAATTCTTAGAGAAAAAGTGTCCATGTCAATAAAGGCAGTGGACCAAACAGGAGTCTATTGGCATATTGAAATGCACAGGATCAAAAGTACAAACAATGCACTTGAGAAATAACTCTCCTACAAAACATGAAGCAGGTTCAGTATTAGGATAACTGCATGGAGGACCTGGTGGCCTAAACAGGGGACAAAAACTTTTCAAGTACAGACTTGTCTGCATCTCTGATCCTCAGCTATTACATGTTACAGATCCCAGAGACGTGTTCAGGAGCCCTGCCCAATGCCTGCAGAGGGTCAGGCATGCTGGGGGCATGGCAGCATTCCTGGCAAGCAGTGTCTGTGACACTGGTTTGGCTCTCTGATTGCTGTATCAGACTAAGCACACCAGATTTGCTTTGTCACCAGCATTTTTTGCAGGGAAGGCTGTATGCTAGGCTGCCTTTTGGCAGGCTGCAGGGAGAACAGCTGTACAGCCAATAATTAATTCCATAATTGCTCTAACCTAGACCAAAACTGAGACAAGCCTTAGATGGAAACACAGTGCTGGCAGGGCTGTGAGCAGCTCTCTGTGGAGCCAGGAAATGTTAATGAAAGTAGGCTGAGGAACAAGAAGGAGCTCAGCAGACCTGAACCCCAACGTCAGAAGTGCAAAGGAGCCTTTTGAAAGTTAGATTTTCAGAATGCATGATTAGTTTCCCTGAAAAAATTAGCAAATGCTCCACACTGACTGAAGAAGTGGCATTTTTACACTGTGGGTTATCAGCACCCTTCAAAGCAAACATGGCAAAAGCTTCTTGCAATGAGCAGAATCTGCAGCTGATAGTGAGTTGAAGACCTTGAGCTCAGCTATCCAAATGAATACTCTGGGCTTAGCTATGCCAGTTTTCATAGGAGATTCTTTAAATAACTGCATAAATAAAGAAACTAACATACTTTCTCAATGCCTTTGGGTATCCACCTTTGATTTTAATTTTCTGCCTCATAGAAAATGCTGTTTGTATATTACAGTGGTGAAACATCATCAAAATATCTTTAGTTGATACATAAAAAGGAAACCATGTAGCAGAACAGAGCAAACTGTCAGTGACCACAGTACCAACTGTACAGCCTTTCATTGCAGTGCTACTTGCCAGTGAGGATGCCTTGCATGTATAATTGCAAGTTTCTAAATGTATTACTGCCTTTCACAGGGAATTACTACAGAAATGATCCACAACATTTTTCTATATTTCATTTGCAGCAGCTTCTCAAGCTTTTCCCTTTCACTTTGCTGAGGAATTGGAGGAAGCTGTTGGGCTCCCACTGAGAAAAGTGAAGGCACTCATACCCTGGAACTGAACAAGGATATTTGGAATGGCACCTTCAACAGACTCATTAAAGTGCTCTTTCTGAACAAGTGCTTGGCATGAAAAGAGGCAAATTTGACCACTATATAATATATACTATAAAATATATGTATATTAAAATATATAAATTCTCTACAAGTGTTTAAATGTACGTGTTTGCAGTCCCCCCCTGCTGCTCACAGCCAGGTGCACAGGGCTGCCATTTCAGTGGCTGCTGGGTACTGTGGAAAGAGAAGAGGCAGAAGTGTAGTCAGGATTGTTGAGAAGGTGAATATTCACTCTGAGTGTCTGTCCTGTAAGTCAGCCTTGGAAAGAATCAAGAAAGCTTAGTAAACATAATTTATCTTTGGAATTATTCTATTTAGTGCACTTCAAATATGTAAGTGCACTAAATAGAAGTGCACTTTTGAAACCACAGGTTTGGATTTGGCCTTTCTAGACCAATTAAATGCATATTATTTATGTATTTAAAGGAATTAAAAGTACTGTAATTGAAGAGGTGGTTCCTTCTCCAACAATGTCAGCCTAAATGGGGATTAAATTTTAGTTTCATTGATGCTCTTCCCCTTTGTTAGTTGAACAGATGAGCACAGATTCCATCTTCCATGCCCTAATCCATGAAGTATTGTTAGTTCATTATCTGGTGGACTAATGAACAACAGACATTTAGTTTTTAGTCACTGCTACTTCATACTTATACTATGTTTCCCAGAAGTGAGACACTTTATTCTAAACTAGAGTTCTGGAATTTATTATTTTTTCTCCTTGTTTCTGATGACTGCAACTACTTTTCATAGGCAGCCCCATTTCTTTAGTTTGTGCCAGCTATGGAAAAAGGATAATGGGGGTAAAATAAATCACAAACATGACAATGTTTGTAATAGCTGGCATGAATGTCCTTTTGCAAAGCACTGCATTTAGCTCTTTAATTTTTTGCAAAGTGCAGACATAATAGTTTATTGTGTCAGGTCACAGGAAAATTGACTGTCTACTACAAGATGAGAGGCACCACAGAACAGACATGTGAGCAGCAGCACAATAACTGCTGGAACATGATGGGAGCACACATGGAACTGCTGCCTGTGCTTTGCTGAGCCAGCAGCTCAATGAACCCTGTGCCCCAGGAACTGCACACCAAAGGTTTTGGTGCTTAACTTCTTTTCATAGCCTTTTCTACTCAAAGAGATCTTTTACCAATGAAAATAGAATGGTTTTGCACTTGGCATGGGCTACCCAGGGGAGGGCAAAGATGCCCCATTGGCTTTCACCATGTGTGACACTCTCACTGGGGATGAGGCAGCTCCCCTGAGGGTGATACAGCTCCCTGAGGGTGATACAGCTCCCCTGAGGGTGATACAGCTCCTCTGGGGGTGATACAGCTCCCCTGAGGGTGATACAGCTCTCTTGGGGATGGTACAGCTCCCCTGGGGATGGTACAGCTCCCCTGAGTGTGATACAGCTCCCTGAGGGTGATACAGCTCCCCTGAGGGTGATATACAGCTCCCCTGGGGATGGTACAGCTCCCCTGGGGATGGTACAGCTCTCCTGAGGGTGATACAGCTCCCCTGGGGATGGTACAGCTCCCTGAGGGTGATACAGCTCCCCTGGGGATGGTACAGCTCCCCTGGGGATGGTACAGCTCTCCTGAGGGTGATACAGCTCCCTGAGGGTGATACAGCTCCCCTGGGGATGGTACAGCTCCCCTGGGGATGGTACAGCTCTCCTGAGGGTGATACAGCTCCCTGAGGGTGATACAGCTCCCCTGGGGATGGTACAGCTCCCCTGAGTGTGAGGCAGCTCCCCTGAGCTCCCAGGGAGGGGCAGGAGGAGGGGGTGACATCAACTCCCACCACCCCTGGAGGGCTGCACTGCCAGGGCCAGATACACCCCCCATGCTGTCCCCCCTGGAGGGACTGAATATCATCAACCACCTCCTCCAGAACCCTCTTTGTAACCCAGTAAAGGCTTTTTAACTGAGCTGACAGCACAGTCACTCGCTGCAAGGAAGCTTAGAATCCAGTATTGAAAATTTGTTATCACACTTGTAGAGTAATTAATTAAAATAAACTAGTAAAATTTCATTAATGAAATGGAGAGGACAGGACACACTTATATTTAGATTCATGTCTGCCTGCATCAAAACCAAAACTCACCTATTTATAGTTGTGCACCAGCTCAAATCCTTAGAAACTGAATTTTGACTGATACTGGCACAGAACACAGAGCTGGAATCACGTCCTTGTGCATCCCATGGGGTTCACCATCTCAAAGGGAGGAAACAGAGTGAGCATCCAGCCCTGAGAGTCTTCTCCAAGAAGATTCCCATCGCACCTGTGAGAGAATTAAACTAAAAATGTCAACTGCATGGTTAACATTGATATTGATCTTTTTTCACTAAGGAAAGCGGTGGGCAGATGTCTATAAAATATGTCTAGGCTTAATCTAGTTGGCCACTGGATGTCACTGATGGCCTCACAAATACAATGGTAGCATGTAAAAAAAATAAAATACATGAGCAGGTATTAAAAGCAAACCCTACATCACCCATATATTTGAAGGGGAAATTAGGAGTGTCTCAGCAGCTTTGAAAGGTGTCACTACTGGAGTTTTTAGGTTCTCAATGAAAATGTGTTCAAAACTCTCTCACTCTGGTGAGAATATTTCTTTATGTGGTAACAAAATAAAGTACTCACAGTTTTCATAAAGTGAAGCAGAACCTCATTATGATCTCAGACAGCCAAACTTGTGAGAGATGAATGGTACCTGAAATTCACCCAGGCTGAGGTCAAGCATTCTGAAGAGTTTAAAGTGAATCAAATTTTTTCTTCTGATTTAGTTCTCTTCTTCCTCCTTGTATATCCCCTTTAACCCGAAATGCGAACTGCTGATCTGTCAAAAAGGAAGCACATTTGAACAATTTCTGAGCCAGCCTGGAGCAGGAAGTACCAAAGGTTTGGTTTTGTTGGTGTGGGAGTTTGGATAACTCAGAAAATCCTCTGGCTTTTGGGTGCTCACCCACACTGACAGGAACTCGTGCATTTGGGGACATTTGCCGGTTGTCACTACCTTTAGCTAATGTCCCCTCAGTTGGTAGGATAGAAAATTGCCTTTGTTTTGGTAGGTGAAAGTATGATGGTGTCTAATGCCTTCATCCCCTGGGGTGAGGAAAAGAATTGCCCAAAATGAAGCTCAGACTTGTGCTCTCTACAGTGTCTTCCCAATTGCTAAACATCTGCTGGGCCTGGTGGTAACTAAAACTCTGGAAGGAGCATTTCTGGAAAGAGCAAATATGATTGTTATATCCCTGCATTTTCTGGGATAAAAGTTAAATGAGGTTGCATGAGACTGAGAACTGAGTAACTTCTCCTGGAATGCCTCAGCAAAAACACAAGTGGAAACTGCTAATAGAGACTAATTGAAAAAAAATTTATTAAACATCTGAACACATCCAGTGTTGGCCAAGTTATTCTGAGAGGACAACACAGCCACAGGCTGAGCTGAGTTCCTAGCAGTACTAAAAAGACAAGTCTCCTGAATGCACTCTGAAGAGCTAGAAGGCTGCTGAAACCAAAATTTCAGGGGTTAATTTTCATACTAAGCTCACATTTAGAAAAACATGAAACAGATGTTCATATCAAAATCTGGTATTTTTCCGTAAGAGCCTAACATGAAAAAGAAGTGAAGTTAAAGCATGCATGTTAATAGCTCCTTTCAAATAGTTTAGTCTTTTTCGAATGCATAGATGTTCAGAAAATCTCAGTCTAAGCAATTCTGGGTAACATAAAAAAAAAGTCTCTGCTGACTTAAGCTAACAGAGTGACTGCTTTATCTCAACAGGAAAGAACTTTCCTCTTGGGGTCCTCTGTCTCACCATGGAATTCTTGTGTTGAATTAACTTATTAATGGGTGTGTATATATGTCTGTATATAGGGATGCCACGTGGCAAAGAGGCAACCTGCACAGGGAGATATGACCATGCTGAGCCTGCCCCCAGAAAGAACAATCCACACTGGAGTTAGAATGGTCCTTTGCCAGGTCCTTCCATGATCAAAGCTGCAGCAATAGTCAGACATGACACCATGAATGAGAAAAGTAGCACAAATAACACAGAATCAGTGGTGTATTGTGCTTAGCATTTTCCCAGCAATTTGCTGTATTAGTTCTTTGGCCATCTGACACCTGGGCAGTCCCTGGATCATGGCAGGCTCTGCAGCTGCTCTGTTTGCTGTAGCTCACCAGACTTTGGATGCAACTCCAGTGCTACATGTGTGAATCCCTGTCAGTTTGTCCAGCTGACTTCCAGATAGACACTGTAGCAGATCAGAGCTGCTATTTTTGTAAATCGAGATAAAAGAAGAAAAAAATGCAAATACTTTTGGGTAAAGTCAGCTTCACTGACACTAGCAGCTTTGTGAATGATACTGAAGATACTGCTTGTACAGGCATGTTTTTGTCAGTCTGCTCAGAACAGCTCTAGTTTAATCTAACTGCACTTCAGCACTTCTGCTGCCTGCAATTCCTTATCCAGAACATTTTTACCAGCTGTGATGACTGGCTCTTTCACAGATTCTTGACATTTTGTCTCAAGGCTATGCAGATTTCACTCCATGAAGGACTTTCATGTTAAAAACTCCAAAAGGCAGAGGCTGATCAGAGATCCAGCAAGAGCTACCCTGTGCCACTGAGAGCAAGGGGATCGTGCCATACACAGCTCTTATTTCTCTCCCTGCCACTTCACAGGACTGGCCAGGTTTTGGTACCCTTTTATGGATCTTTACAAAGATAGTTCCAAAGATCTTCACAAAAATAGTTCCACTATTTTTGCAATGTAGGACACCAAGATTGTACCTGGTATTTCAAATATAAGCACAGGGTAGTTCTCAGTTTTGTTTTCCTTTCCTAATAATTCCTTATGGTCTGGCTTGCTGTGAACTGGTGTTCTCCCGAACACATCTGTTATGGCCCCAGATCTCATTCCTTGGGAGTGCTGGTGAGAGCCTCACTGTCCCTCTTCTGCTCTCTGTGGGACTGTGTGCTCATTGCCATACACTTCCTCTGCAAATGCTTTTATTTTTCATAACCTGTATCAGCAGCAAGTGTTGCCAGCTCATTTGTTGTCCCCTTTCCAATTTACAGTGGTTGCAAAGCCAATTTTCATTAGTTAGGGCCTTTAACTATCCCTGGCATTTTGCTCAGGAGCTGCAGGAGGTTTTAGTAGTAAAAAGTCGGCAGACTCAGGTTGATCCCTCTGGCATGATGGTTATATATGGTCCAGAGTGGGGTCAGCGAACTATTTAGGACATGAGAAGCAGGGAAATGCTCATGTCTGTCCTAAACCACCACAAGGGCACTGGATTGCTGCAGATGAGAGGTTGAATGGGGGTGGGAAGGAGAACAATTTCCCGTGGTTATGAAGCCCTTGTGTTTATAAGTGACTCAGTCTGAATAACATCACTCAAGATGCTCCAAGAGCTGTGCCAGGACACACCTTAGATAAGTTAGAGAGACACTTGTTCAAAATTCCTGGCATTGGGTTGTGGCAGGAGCAGCCCAAGAAATGTGAGCTCAGGTCAGGTTTGCTGCAGAAGTGTTACCCCAGCTGGAAGGACAAAAATGATGGCAGTGTGGGCATTTGATAACCCAGTGAAAGATGCCACCTCAAGCAGTGAGGTGACAGGATGCGTGCACAGAGAGGCTGGAAAAATTGAAATAGTTGGACAACAGGGAAGGAGAAAGGCCCAGGTACAATCTTTGGAATGATTAGCTGACTTTAAGAACAGTTTCATTCATTTTATGCTACAAATTGATATTGCTTATGTAGGACTAAAGCACATCTCACATACTTTGCTGTGGAACTGAAGACTGAAGCAACTAGGTAGGTATTTATAAAGCAGGATTTTCCTACTGAAAAGAAGAAAAAAACCCAGCCAGCTGATGTTCTCTGACACTGACTAATAATCTTTTATTAATCTTGTGGAGAACTGTCCAAACATAGCTGAGCTTTGAAAGAGTAAAGCCAAGTGCAAGAGACACCACAATGGTTTTGGGACAGTCATGGATCTGGCTGGAGCACCTCTGCTTGCCCCTGCTCCCATTGCTATTCCTAATATCCCGAATCACGTATCAAGCCAGGACTTTAATCTGAATAAGGCTGTTAATAAGAATAATAATAATAAGCCTGTTATAAGTCCCAGCCCTGGATATAAGCCAGATTTCCACTACAAACTACAGTATCAGTTGATGAGTATTATCCCTTGTTGTGTCAGAAGTCCTCCTGTGGACTTAGTTATGACAAAACTCTGTATTCACCAGGGCAGCTTATTTCCCCCATATTACGCAGCAGAAGTTCAGTTTTGCCAAAATAAACATCCCTGTGCCAGGAGCTGGGACAGTGCTCCAGAAAGGGCTGCCCTGGGAGCTGCACTCTGCTGTGGCCCAGGTTTAGGCACAGGGAGATTGGGGGATCCTGCCCCAGCACAGATAAGAACATAAGGCATAAGTTCAGACAGAGAGAGACTGGGAAATGTCCCAATTCCTAACATTACTGTCTCCTAGCCTTAGCAGCAATGAGCTATTGGCAACTTGAGACAAGCTGCCTCATGCAGAGCAGCTACAGGCCAAGGGAAGCTAACTATTTCTGTCGTGTTTAATTTGACCACTTAAACAGTTAATCCCTTTGCAATGTCATTTTTTGGCATACAGACCACATCTGTCTGTTTCTGAAAAGATCTTCTTACTACTACAGCTTTTTAATATATGAAACAGTTTGCATCAGATTTCAGAGCCTCAGCAGTAGCAGGCACTGTAGGCACCCACACAGACAGACACACGGACATGTGCACCCAAAGATGCACAGTTCCTCCAGCCATCTCTGCTCTCTCCTTGAACCTCCTGGTTCTCTGTAATGCCTGGCTTCCCCTCTTTGTTCCCCATCAGAAACAAAACATAACATGCCCCGCACAAGTTGTAGTCCTGTGTGTTGAGGCTTTATGTACAAAATCCAAGGTGTAACAGATTAGCTTTGATATTTTATATTTGCACAGCTTTTTTGTTTTCTGTTCACTACCTTTTCAAGTGTGTTTAGCACAGGCTCTGCTTTGCTTTGAGCCCATCCTTACTTGCAGATGTTGCACATACTGGAGAGAGACCAGTGAAGCACCACAGAGATTAGTAAGGGGCTGGAGCACCTCTCATATGAGGAAAGACTGAGCAATATCATCAATAATAAATCATCATTGATGTACCCTCAGTAAACCTCTGAAGGGTGGGTTAGAGAAGATCCAGGGGTGCCCAGTGACAGGACAGGCAGTGGACACAAACTGAGCACAGGAGGGTCAGACACCTTTCCTGTGAGTTCTACCAAGCACAAGCACAGGCTGGACAGAGAGGTTGTAGAGTCTCCATCCCTTGAGGAGTTCCAAAGCCATCTGGACGTGGTTTGAGGTAACTGGCCCTCAGTTGCTCTGCTTGAGCAAGGGGATTGGGTGAAATGGCCTCCATACTCCCTTCCCTCCTCAACCATTCTGTGATTCTTGAAATAAGACAGTGGTCAGCTCTTGCATTAGGTTCAGCAGGAGATAGGTTTAGGAAATGAGTTTTTCTCCTCATTTTGTAAGAGGTTTGTGACAACTGCAGGGCACACTGAAATAATTTAAATTTTGATGCAACAGATGCTGGAGTAGAAACTATATAAGAAAATGACTTTCATGATTAATATCAACATGCAGAACCTTGAAGAAGCAGCATCTGTGACTAGAAAAACAGGCAAGAACAGCAGTGGATTTCTCTTCCATGATTCCTCTATTTATTCCTTCATGAAAGTGATGAAATGTCAGCTGTTTTTCCACGTGTGAGAAGATCTTGCACAGAGGACTCGTGTCTAAGGACATACACGTGGTGTTTTTACAGCAAAAATAATGTTGTTTTGCAATGCATAGGTATATAGTATTTTTATTAGGGCTGAGAGAACTTTAGAAAAACAGCTGAGAAGACATGCATGTGTCTTTTTTTCTCCCTTCTTTTCTAAAGAGTTTAATTTAATTTTAATCCATTCGGAAATAAGAACAGAATAAAGAAAGGGAAAGGGAAAAGAATGTAGACAAAGAGGGGAATGAAAATTGAGTATAATTTAAATAGGAAAACTGAGTTTCCCCTGCACCTTGGATTTATTGTGAGAAGACTTGTCTTTCCAAAAATCTGATTTTTTTAAGTACATAGAAGTAATGGGCCATGGGAAGGTTATGGAGTAACAGAGTAGCTAGAGTTGTCTGAAAAGACGTTTAATTTGGAGCTTGCCAGATACCCTTCTGGCAACTTAGTATTAAGGTTTTTATATACTGTGGGGTGTATCTTGTTCCCTGGGTCAAATTTGGGTGCATTCTTTTGGTGGAATCCATTCTGTGGCAGCTGAGACACATTATTCTCTGGCTATGTCTTGTGAAAGTAAAAGAAACAGGCAAAAAGAGATGTTTTGAGATAAAATCTGAATGGAGATACTGGATTTTAGACAGCAAGTACAGAAAACTGCTTTCAAGGGTTAGAGAAGAACACTTAAAATGAGCAAATCTGAAAGGGAGAAAAATTATTATGATATTGTTATTAAACTGTTATTATAACAGAAAAGAGTTATTAAACTTACACCAGTTGCTTTACTTTCTAAATGAACATATGTAAAATTTCTTTATATTTCATGTCCCCAGTGGCAGTACCACAATATTTAAGTATTTATATGTATCTTATAAATGAGTTATATTTGATATATCATTTACTGATCTATGTTGATTCATAGTTTGGGACCTAGTAAGTAAAAAAGAAATTCTTTACAGATTGACTTAAATTATTTTATTCCCAACTTCTTAATACGTTAGCTGTGTATTCTGATTCTAGTCACTTGATGGTTTCTATTAAACACTGAATAAAAACTCTCTAGGAAAGCTATTTAGAACTGCATGACTTATTCAGTGTGAGGCATCTGCAGATGATTGATTAGAAAAAAACTTTACAGGCTAAGGAAAACTTTGGACGAAGGAAGAATTTTAAAATAATTTCATCACTGAACATACAGTGACAAAATCATTGGATTCTCTGAGAAATCATTGGATGTCAGTGAAAATGCTTGTATATGAAGCTTAGTCTTTATTACACATTTGTTTCATAAATTAGAAAAAAGATCTAAGGTAAATGTTCAGCTCATCTGGTTTGTAACAGAAACCATGACCATGGTGGATAGGTACAAAGATGAGCTCATTCAAGAGCTCTTCTGAAATGGTAATTTATCATCTAGGTAATTTTAAAAGTTCTTCATGTCATTGCAAGTGTGGCAGATACAAGCTTTTTAAAAGATATTTTTTGTAATCCCTTGGTAAGCTGGTGCTTAGAAAGAAGATTTCACTAATAACAATCTTGTAAATACTGGGTAAATTTTTTCAATGTAAAAGTCTGTACTGAAATGTATACCACAAAATTGTCTCTTCTTCCACTAAACAAGGATGACTTCCAGTATCATTAGCAATTGTTCCTGAGAAGATTCTGTTTCGGATTATATTATATATACAATGGGAATTTAGTTGAGGTTTCCCAAGTTTACTAGTTCCATTCCCATGAGCTAACAGACAGTAGATCAAGTGCTTTCCAGTCAAGTATTCCCATGGCAAATATCCACCAGTGTCCCTTTCATCTGATGCAATGGCATAGTGCCCATTCTTCTGCTTCATCACTCTCTTTCAGTGCTGCAGTGTTCCAGGAAAGGGCCATATCATGTACGAGACTATGCAGGAGACATTAGGCCTAATCTTCAAAACCTTATGGTTCTGTTTCGGGTTTTGCTGACCACTGGAAACAATTACAGCACAGACAGCACGTGGGAATGTCTGACAGCTTCTTCAGACCCTTTGCACTCAATCACTTGGTGAGTCTTTAGGTTTTTGATTATTGCAATCACAGTCCAAAGCCTGTGTTTGCATCAATGTCCTGGAAATGAGCAAGAACACACAACAGGTGGTCAAGGTGACTGTCACTGGCCATGTATAAAATAGGTAAAATAGACTGTTAAACAGACATTTTCTTATTTCTGTCATTATGCCAAGAAATCCATTAGCAGCCACTGACACCTACTCATCTGCATTTTTTGTGCTTGCCAGTGCTGAAAGCTCATAGCCCTCATGATGGTTATAGTTATCACATCTTTATAAGCATAACCAGAAAAGTTTACTTGCTCCTGGGAAAACTTCTCATAATCCTGGCTCTCACTTAACATTTTTCAAAACAAGATCTGGGCATCCATAGAAAGTAGAAAAATAGATGGATTTGGTGACTTTATATTCAGTACTTCCAACAGGCACCATACTGTTAATTCTAGAGAAGCAGAATCTGTGCAGAAGTGTTCACCAGTAAGCAGGAGCTGGGTTCAGGAATGTACAAATGCCATGAGAAAGGCTTGTCTGTTCAGAGAATTCAGGAACTTCTGAAGGATCTTCAGGACCTTCATTTGGAGAAGAAAGTAGGGAGGCTGTGGAAGTGAGAGACAAGAGAACTGAACAGTATGAAAGAGGATTGAGGAAACCCAGCTAGACAGGAGATCAAAGCTGATGGAGAGACAAAAAATTTACAGGCAATTTCTCACAGGAGAAAAATAAATATAAATTAGGAGGACAGCACTTGTTTCCCAGACTGCCTGGAAAACAAGATATTGGAGTTTCTACCCCATAGAAGTAGATACTGAAACTCAATGAAGTGTGCTGTTGTTGGCATGGCTCAGGAATAAAGCTTGTGAGGGCTGGGTACTTTCAGCCTTTAGCTGCCTTTTTTTAGTGGAAAAGACAAAAATCCCCGATCTTCAGGGATGTTTCTTTGTTTTTTTCTCATTGAAAAGGGTAAGAAACAGCATGTGAATATGGAGAAATGGAGCTAATTTTTAAAGCTGAGCACATAGTGACCAGGTACTACGATTCTACCTAAAATAAGATATAAAGAAGATTAATATCTAACTGATTTCATAAGTCACAATCTGTATGTGCTTTTTCCATGGTGTTTCTCATGTCCTGGGTATTGGAGATGTTTTATGTCTTGTGAGACTGGCAGGATAGAATTAAGTGAGACCAGCCATGTGGTAGCAAAACAGGATAAATGCTGAACAGAAGAGAAGTTTCCAAATTAATTAAAAGGTGTAGCTGTAAAAGTACAAAAAGTTCACCTTTTAAAGGTTTGGCCTCTGTTTATTTTTTAATAAACAATCTAAAATGTCAGTACTTGCTGGGACTTTTGAAAGTATCTTTGTTCTAAAGTGGCATGAAATTCAAAAAAACTCAGATGTTCTGCAGACGTTTCTATTGATGGCTCTGCTTTAGGCTTTGACCTCATATAGATTTCATGCAACAGTTCTGTCCCACTCTAATTGACATATAAGAAGGCAAAAGCAAAGAAACATCAAAACCCCTGAATTTCTTAAATTATAAAAAAAAAATCTATTTCATTGGAACTTTTTGTTCAAAGGTAGTTTGGTTTTCATGTTCCCTGAATCAAAGAAAATTTCTTCGGATGCACTTTAAAAGAATTAGTCTAATCAGACTGCATTCTGTACCTTTGATCTGGTGTGCCTGTGTCTGCTTTCTTAAAATACCTCATGTATGGAGACCTTTTGATGATTTGAGAGTTTTCCTTGAAATAACAAACATATACAGCAAAATAAATGTGAAACCCTGTTCTCTTTGAGCATGGACATTGAATGAGACAAAGAAAAGGTCTGCCTTATTTGTAAATAGTATCTCCAGAAGGATTCAGAAAACCAGTGCCTTGCTATAACTTGCCCAAGCCTCTCCCTACATTATTCCTTTATAAAAGTAGTAGAATTTTGCACCCAGTCTCTTAGCACCCCTTTCTGTGAAAGGTTCTAGGTACTCCTGTTAAACTCAGCAGAGGCACTGGTTTAATGTATAACTCTGCACAAAAATGAAGAAGAAAGAATAAAACAAGGTTGGCCAAACTCTGTAAGTAATATAATCTTTCTTTTGAATTGTGAATGATGATCCATTCTTGGCTCAGGAATAATATAAATACACATTCCTCAGAGGAGAGATGAAGGATTGACGTGGATTTTTCAAGGTTTCTTCTTGCAAAGAGGACACCTTGTTGAAAATGGATGACATAAATTACAGTGGGTAGGTGTGCATTCTATTTCTATTACTTAAATTCATGAACAGTGACTGCTGTTTGCAGAAAAAAAAAAAGATGGCAGGTCTTCAGGCACTGAATTCATGCACTGTTTATAATTACTTACACACAGTAGTTATTGACGTGCTGCTACATCACTTTTCTCTTGAGTTCAGCATAACCTAACCAGCACTGCACCCTCCCCAAATTGCCACACACCCAGGCATCTCTCTGCTTTAGAAATGGGGGTTTTCAGTCCCATTGCTGAAGGCTTTGGAGCCAGTGCTCCTCTTGCATTGGCCCAATTGCTTTGGTGTGTTTAATATCTAAAGGTCCAGACTGCTCAGTCAGTTATGGCACTGTCATTTTATAATTTAGATAGGGTAAGAAATGTAATGAGAAATGCAAAATCAGAAGTCACTTAAACATCTCTAATTGCTGTTATTTCTTTATTTCTCTTGGAAGTTCTTTGCGTTTAGAAAGCCAAGGTGCTTCCTCTTCTGTTCCTTGCTAAGCTTCCCCTTCAGAGCCTGGCATGACTCCTTTACTTTGAGGCTTTTCTTCCTGCTTCACTTTTTGTCTCCTGTCATACTGCTCTCTCTGTTTCTCTTCCTTCTTCTTTTTTTTTTTTTTTAATGGTGAGAGATTCTTTCATTTTGAACTGCCTCAGCCTCTCTGTGAAAGGATCAAAGCTTCACACTTTGCTCCGTCTCCCTTTGCTCCTTTGCCTCCCCTCACTTTCTTTCCACCCTTCTGCTCTTTCAGAGTTCAGACATGAAAAAAATTGTTTTGTCCAAAGTGGAGCAAACTTTGCATAAGGAAATTCTCTTCAAATGGATGATTAACAAAGTTGAATGGCTCTCAAGTATTAATCCTATGCCAAGCATCAGAATTTCTTCTGTCACCACCTTTAGGTTTTAATTCAAAGTAAAAACAAATACAAATGAGACACTAATAAAGTCCTAGTTTCTGAAAGGAACATTTGATCTGACATGAATATAATATGAAACCAAGTACTTAAATTATACATGGAAAGACACACTGAATCATAAGGCATGTGACAGTTTTAAGCCCTGTGAATCTTTTCACCTGCATCTCTCCTGCATGTTTGTACATCATTTACTGCTTTTTTTCCTCTGGAGTATGCAAGTAGGATAGCATGTTTTACCAAAATGGGATCTTGAAAGAAAACATAATTGCATCTATATGGGTTTTCCAGTAGGAATTCAGACATTCCTTGGCTAATAAACTTATTTACCACAAGTGGTAATGTGCAGGTGTGCATTCTTAAACAAGCAAACATCAGTTTAAAATGAGTTACACAAAACCTGTGAATACAAGATGAATCTTGCATACTGTGAACTTTCATATTGCTTTCTTTTATTGTTCTTTGTATCTTCTTGAGTGGAAAGAAACTTAATTAAAATCATAAAGAAGCATTGCAACAAAGCAAACTCATTCCTGTGGCTCTTTGGCCACCTTACTGTGCCTGAGATAAAAGGTTCTCCAAGATGATTTGGTACATACTCAACCTTATTGGTGGTTGCTTGTCTTCCATACCCAAACTGTCTTGTCATTTGTACTTCTATTTGGCTTTTTAGAAAGATGAATCTGCCTTTTGATATCTATTTTTGGATGTCATCTGACTGGAGACCAAAGCCAAGCCCTGCATTTAGCTGGCTCCATGTCACCACACCATGAGAAATCCCATGGTGACCCCAATGCAAAGAAGAGGCCACACTGCAGCAAGGATGTTGCTGAGAGGGTGACAGATTTCCACAACTCCACTCTCCTTTCCTTTGTCTCAGAATGTCTCTCCCGGCCATAGCAGCTGCAATGCCACGTATCAGTCATGGTTTGCCCTGTCCCTTCCCTCCACAGGGTAACTCAGCTTTAGAAAACCTCCTCACCAAATCACACCCCACTCAGTGTCCCTAGGGTGGGACTTGCCTGACCCACGTGGCCCTGCACTCCTGCTACCCTCCCTGAACCTCTGAAAGGCCATGCCAGGGCAGCCCAGGGGCTGTGAACTCCGTTTTGTACCATTTCCTCATATTGCAGGGTTTATCCCCACTCCAATGTCCCAATCTCAGCCAAACACGTGTGAACACAGATGTGAGGTCAGGAGGAGCCCTGCACTCTGTGGGAAGGTGGGGGGGCCCTGCAGCTCCCAGCACAAGGCTCCATCTGCAGCCCTCTCTCCCAAGGCAATCCCAGTGGGCAGAACAAAGGCAGACCTCGCAGGTGGCAGCATCTTCCACTTGTAATTCCATTTTCTGTTTAAGAACATGTAATGTCCTGGGTTAGTAGCATGCATGAAAGTCAACAGGAAGGAAACTAATGGATAAACTCATCAGAGAGGGCAGTAAACAATCCCAAATGTAGCTCTGCTTCCAGCCCCCACACTGCATCCATCTTGGCATTCCTCTGCACCAGTGGGAGATCTCACAAATGTTAAGGGAAAATAAGGAGTAGATTTTAAATGCTTGTGTGAGATTTCAGTTCCCTGGAACCTGTTTATCTAAACCAAAGCAAACATTATCTTCGCTGACTCTGCTTGTGACTTATTTCCCATGCACACCATAGATTAGTAAAGCCAGCATTTGGATTTGTTGACATTTAATAAAAGCTAGACACTCCAGGGGAAAATAAATAGTTTTTGTTCTGTAGCCATAGCTGGATTTCCTTTTGGTTGGAATCTTAGCTGGGTGCTCATAGCATTTATATGCAATTAGAATCAAACACAGCCAAGAAAATTGGAATCAAGACACAGGTTTGTATCTGGGCATGGAGATCATCACTCTATCATGTTCTCACATGCATCAGGAGAAGAAAATATATTCATATTAATTTTGCTCATATTAAAGTCTTTAGGAAATCTGGCAAAAAAATAGATTTGCATGAGTAATCAGAACAGTCATTTGGAGGTTTAGAAATTGAATCATTGACTTAATCCATATGTTTTAGCTCAGATCTCTGAAACGTACTATGCTTGTTCTCAGATGAAAATAGAACAGTTTTAAGGAAGTCAACTGTACAAAAATATAGATATGGTCAACTTTGGACTGTCTAATAAGAAATATGAAACAAAATAGGTCTACTAGCAACATTTGAAAGACAAGGTATTTATTGTGAGGCTAAGCTAATGCTATTCTCTTGAAATTTTATTTACATTTCATAAAACATGGCATAACCCTTGGGATCCAATTCTCCAGTATATTATTGGTGGGAGAATATCTACATGCTGGCATCACCACTCTACCTGAGTTTGTATTCAGCATTGTGAGTGCTTAGGAAAATGACACTTAAGAAGGCTGTAATAGCCATTAGCAAGTCCTTCCACAGCTTTCAGGTCTGGCCAAACAGAAGTGTTAAAACACATTTTCACCTAAGAGCATTCCTATTGATCACTTAAATGGCATCAGGAGGCATAATACAGGAAATGAAATTATTCTAAAGTATGCCTTTAAAAGTAAGCATTTTATGGGCATTTAATACATTAGATACATACATGCATGCACACATATAAACTTTTCATATTTAATGCTAATTTTAGAAACACCAGGTAGAAAATGTCTTCCCTTTTAAATGATTTATAAGGTTCATGTGCCAAGTAATCTTTAAAGTATGCGTGTTAAACTGAAAATGTATGTTATACTTTACTTGAACCAAAGAGTTCCTAGTGTTACTTCTTGCTTTATCAAAACTTGAGAACTTTTCTCAGACTTGTGTTTTATTTTAATCATAAGATTTTTTCATTTCCATTATCCTGTGATCTGCTGCAAACAACCAAGTCTACTTACTGCTGCTAAAATAGGCTGCTCTTACATGAAAGGCCAGTGCCGGTAGTGAACTGGAAATGAAAGGTTTGTTCCAATAATAAGAAAACCTTTTTCTCAGAACTACTTTTTTCTACTGTCTCATAGTGATGGAAAGATCAAACACTATTTTAAACACAGTAGTTCTATACTTCAGCAACAAAATGCTTCTTTATAATGTGCAACCAAAAAAAAAAAGTCTGTTGTTCAACAGTCTTTCTGAAAATGATTCGGCTTCTTCTCTCATCCCTGTGCATAATGAACTCCAAATCTGTGCCTTATTTCTTTGTAGCTGCACATGCAGCCTCCCCCACACGTGTTCCCACCATCAGACATTGAAGTCCTAGGCTAATAGCAGATCCATGGTGCTAGTACATGTTTCCCTGGGATTTGGGAAAAGCCTTTAAATAGATTTTTATTGGTTTGAAAGAACAAGGTTATTTTGTGTTAATAATGGGCATGCATTAGGCTTTAGATAATTGCTTTATGTAACTTAAAGTTTTGCCTTTCAGCTAAATAAACACTGTATGTGTTCACAGGTGTATTGTCCTCCAGGGCATTCTGCTTTTCAGGGTGGCAGCTGCTGCCAAGGTGTTGCTGATACAGCTCTGTGTATAATTTATTGGAAACAGGTGCTGGCTTATGATGAAGATAGACAGGAAACTAAAGCAGACAACATGTTTAACCACCATTAAAAAAGTTCAGGTTCAGAAAGACAATGTGTCTGAGATGTTTGGTTGATGTTGCCAGCATCTCAGTGAGAGTTTCCAAGCTCCCAGAAATCCCCATAAGGAACAGATTGTCCAGGAACTGCAGGAATTGCACTCTAACGAGCATTGCATGCGATGGCGCCAGTGCTGGTTGATTACACAAATCCTGTCATTTGCAACTAACAAAAATTATGGAATGTGTTCCCAGGCTGATGCTAAAAATGACTTTGAAATGAGGTTTAATATCTAGGGCTCTTGGGCTGGGGATGCTGTGTGGGACAGAACACTGATGTGGGCACAGGGACATTTGGGCCTTTGCAGGATTCTAAAATATTTTTGCCCACTCTTTACTGGGTGAGGACTGTAACAAATGACTGGGGAGCACTAATATGTTAAAGCAAAAGTGAAAATCTGATACAAATATACAGAGAAAGGGCACTTCAGAGGAGAGTTCCTGTGCCACCAGTAGCTGACCCCAAGCTCATGCACTGAATAAGGCAGATGGATGGGGATTGTTGTGGGAGCTGCTGCTTCAGTCCATCAACACAGCACAGAGAGGGAGCAGCAGAGCAGAGAACAGATCCAGCACTCATGGGAATAGGTGGAAAGCCTTCTTTTGGCCTCAGTGGGCTTTGGATTAGATCCCAGGAGAAAAAAAATGAACTTCTTTATTTTCTGAGGCCAAGTTAAACCATTAAAATTATTTAAACGTAGATTTTTTTTTTCTCCCCTCTTCTTACTTCCCTTTGCTTTTATTGCAGCTTTAAACTTTTTTTTTCTTTTTTTTAAATAAGAAACTTTCAATAGGGGTTCATGAGGATGTTTATTCATGGATAGCAGTTTGCACATTTTAGCAAGTAATCTCCAGTTTAATCTCTAGTCTCTATAAGATACATATGTAGTAAATATGCATACTAAATATTTTTAAAAGAAGTTGTTAAAGTGTGTGCACAGTTCTTAAACCTCAAACCTTAAATATCTCAGTGATTTACATTTAAAAAAATACCCAAAGGCATCAGACCACATTATGGACTAATAGCCTGCCAAATTTCATTTTTTTGGAAATGTTTGAGTTACAATATATGAGTGTAAAAAGGCAACTGAAACAACAAAATTTGGTCGAGAAAATATTGACCCCAGGCTGAGACCTTGTACGCCAAAAATGTTGACAAAACTTTATACCAACCCTAGGAGGCATGTCATGTTTAATACTGGCAGTATATGGAAAAAAGTTTGGCAATTTAATGCTTGTAATAATTTAAAAAACTTTTATGCAGTGGGTATAAGCTTTTACATTACCATTCCTAATTTATACCAGCCTTCCTTTTCTTTCCCAAAGAATAAATGAACTACAGTAGTGGGGATAGAGGGGCTTGCAGAGAAATCCCCCAAACATATAAACCAATGAAGCCATTTGCTGTACCCCACCCAAACCCACATACCTGGCTTGGAGTGATCACCCCTTCCATCTGATGGATAATTCCATTTTCATGCCATTTACATTTCTGGATTATTTTTTCACATAAATTTTTCATAGGAAAGCAAATAGTTGAAATGAAAATAAATCTCTTTAAAGGAATATATGTAGAAAATCTTTATTTATATTGAAACTTCTTCAAATAAATATTCCGTTAACAAACTTGTGTAAAGAATGATAATGTTTCATACTTTACCAAGTGATGAAATACAATGCCAGAAAACAAGTGGAAAAATTTGATGATTGATTATTAGGCTCCTTAAGCAAATAAATGTGCACAAGTTAATGATAGTTCCTTGTGATGGGAGTTTCAGTGCATCAATGCTCTGTAAAAAATATATGAATGGCAGGAGCCAACCAACTCTCCACCCTAATGCTTTGCATTTTAGAGGTCTACTCTCCACCACCAAGTTACTTTGAGCAATGTGGTGGTTTGAGCTCCCCCACAGTCACAGATCAGTGATTAAACTGCACTGACAGAGCTGTAAGAGCAGCGTGGAACAGGGGGTGAACAATGCCCCCCAAGGCTGTGCTGAGGTCACACCTCATGCACTCAGCAGGGAGGGATTGTGAGGGAGCTGTGTCACGACCACATCTGAGCAAGTTGTGCCCCAGTGATTACACAATGACTAAAAGGTCCCTGCTTGATTACTAAACAAACAAAACCCAACAAGCCCCACAGGATCAACACTGGCAGCTGAGCAGGGGCAGCACAGCCCTTTTCCCAGGGCTGGCTCCAGTCGTTTCCAAACACACTTTCCCGCTTACACACCCAGGTTATGTTCCAGGCAGGTACTGGAAATAATTACAAAAAAGATAATGGAGCCATTAAATATTTCATTATAGCCAATGGCTGTTCTAGGGGACATAAAATCCCACCTGGTGTGGGCTGGGCACACCTGCTGACCTTGCTCCTGCTAGTTCCAAATCAAAGCTAATTGGCAGGAGTATCTTCCAAGGTTATGGAAACCCAGCTTACAGTCCATCAGGACTCAAATTGTGAAGGGAATTTGTTAACCTTCTCTGCCAGGACTGTCCATCCTTCATCTGAAAAGGTTTGGGACCTGGAGCAGTGGGTTGGGGGCACAGAGTCCACGCTGTGATGACCCCCCCTCACATCTTCCTGGGGTTCCTAAGGCTGGGATGGAATTGCTGGGCAGGGCTGGGTGTATGTCAGGTGGCCTCCCTGCTTCTTGGTGTTTTATGATGGGTGACTCGTTCAACGTGGTTGAATATTGCTCATCTGAATGGGCAAGTACAAACCAATTAAGGACTGAAATTCACTTCTCAACCATCTCAGTACCTATCCATGAAGATTTTGGTAACCCCGGATGATGCCATTTTCCAGTGTTGGAGTTGAAAGTTTTGCATGAGGTATTTTATTTAGCATCAGGTTAGATGCATTATATAAAAAATATGAGGTAATCAAAGTGAAAACAGAGCACTTCAGTTCTGACAAAGTGAACTAATTCTGTGAACATGGGTTAGATTGTTTTTCTCTGACAAATTTCTTCATTGAATATTTGGAAATTTGGGAGCTTGTTCCAGTTTGGAACAAAGCCATATTTCAAGATCCTGCATGAGATGGATCTCCTGTGTTTGACAGGGCTCTAATTTTCATCTTTTTCTGCTATGAATGGGAAAAAACCCAAAGGGTAAACAATGGTTCCCCTGCTCCTCTCACTGAGCCTTGTCAAAAGTGGGCTTCACTCAAGTGATAACTGCAGTAAACTTGTGCTTTATACCAATCATTCATATTTTCATATTCAATAAATGAAATCTTCATGCTCCTTGCACCCTTCCAATGCCTCTGGTATGTAAAATCCAGACCTTACTCATCTTCAGTCCCAGCAGAATGACTGAAGGCAGTTATTTTTTTCCTTCTTCCATCTCCTTTGTTAAACAGGAAGAGTGTACATATAAAATAGAAAAACAAAGGAAAATTCAGAAATAGTGAATCAATAGGTATAGAAGGTATCACTGAGACTATATAAAGGTGCAAAAGGTAAAATTTTTTGATCACTTTGGACAGGGATGGAGGAGTGTGGCAGAAATACTAGTATACTGCCTTGGGTTGTTTCTCTGGAAATGTGCAACATCTTTCTCTTCCTCAGACCTGGTGGAATTCATGCAAATGTCACAAAGCCTGACTGAATGGTGAGAAAATAGTTATGCCTAGAAATGAATGGAAAAATCAGTCTCCCCCAGTGGTACACTGAAAACCTGACAGCAGACAAAGAGCAGGCTCTGGGCAACACAAAGTAAGAGGTATGGACTTCAGACATACTGAATAATACATGTTTATCTTAGAGATCATTCTTAATTTGCTTACTTTGAAGTCTTTTGTCCCATTTGCTGCCCTGCACTCCCATGAAAGCCAGGAGCATCTCTCAGAAGCATGGGTGGCTCTTTGTGATGTGTGAAGCACAGGGAGAGTTTGTTGCTCCATGTAATGGTTAATGCTGTGAAGCAGAAAAATGGAAATGAACTAAGGAGCAGTAGACAAAGAATAACAACCAGCATCTTGTCTCCCTTCACTGGCACTGCAGACACAAAGGGATCTTTGATAGTGCAGGGGTTCCCTATATAAAAATTTTGCATCGCCTCACCTGTAAATGTTGATGTTTCCATTTTCCTTGAGGCAGTTCAGGGCCTGGAAAGGTGACTGCTTCTCTTTTGTGGTTGAGATTTGCACAAGAAGTGCTTCAAAAACTTCTGCTGGATTTGTTAGTCAATTCAGGAAGGGGATGTTGGATTCTGAGGAACAGAAAGCAGAGAAGAAACTTCATTAAAATATGCATTTCTATTTCAAATTCTAATCACTTCTTATATTTATGTATTTTAAAAATTAAGGCTTGTGGAAAGGAAAATATGTGGTCTTCTCCATCATGACAAAAATACTGAAATCCACCAATTGCCCTTGTACCTCTAAGTGGCCATGGAAATCATAAAATGCTGCCTCTGTGTTTTAATAGCAAAAAGGCATTTTGCACTGGGCATGAAGTATGAACAATATTTACTTCTGGATTTGTATGTGCACAGTAACCAGCTACACGCTTGCAACAGCTTGTTTGCCTCAACATGTCTGCAATGTGAAACTTGTGAATTATGCATGTCACTGGTGCCAGCAGTCTTAAAAAGTGATTAAAATTCTGAAGTTTATGTCTCTAGAAATGTATCTGTCCCTAAAAGACCTGCAGAAGAGGCTTAAATCTAAAGAAGATTTCAGGAGATCAGATCTACTGGATTAAATGATTCTGCACCAAATTCAGTGACTGCATAAACAACACAAAGCTTTTCTGAAGGCAGTGGTCAATATTCCACAGCTTATTCCACAGCTCAGTTTACTTCTCAGAGCTTGAAGAGGAATTCACATTTACTCAAATTGTTCTTCCTTTTCATTTCAATGTCATACTTTTATGGATACACAAAAAACATCCTAATACCTATTTGGAAAAATCTAGTCTTTTGCATTATAACCAAACACATTAAAAGAAATTATCTGTTTAAGACAGGGCTAAGTGGCTGTCATACATGTCAGACACAATCCTACAAACAATTTTCCTAGAATTCTAGATTATAAATATAGAAATAGGTTTAATTTTTTGGTACTCACCAACTCAGTTTAGAGCTAAGAGAGATGATTCCATTCCATAGGTCCCAGTCAATCTCATCCATACAGAAGTTACAGTGTGTTCTCCAAGAGGGCTAAATTGTCTAGAAGTCAAAACCATCAGGCTTTTGGGGGGATCAATCCTGCTTAACACATGATGTTTTAAGCACTTACAAGAATTACAAAATGGAATAACTTGTTAGAAATGTAACAAAATAAATTGTCTAATTCTTCATCTGCTATGTATAGCATGAGAGGGTATGGAAAGTTCTGTATCACCCCCCATTGACATCATGCCAAATGAGTTTATCTTACGTTATCTTTTTATTATCCTATTTTCTTGGTAAAAGTTGGGCCCTTTAACCAAAAGCGAGGGCAGCAGAGAATGGGAGAAGGCAACTAATTAATGATCCACCTACTTTTCAGGTAGATTTACCTTCTTCTGATTCCATCAAAATGGATTTGTGAATGATTTACTCTGCTTTTTTCTTCAGGTAGGAACAGTAAGGCCAAGTCTATGCCTGTGTTTTGTAGCAAATCAAGCATAACTCCATGCAACCAAGTCCTTGATGGTTTGAATCCAAGAGTAGTGGAGCACAAGGTGGCAAAAGGGTCCAGGGGGGAAGTGCTGATGGTTGGAGCTTTGGCATTTGTGACAGAAACACCACCAGCACATCAGGCAATTGCAATCATCTCAAACTGAGTTCATGGCCAGGGAAGTTCAGAGCTGTAACAACTGCCTTCTGCTCTCCACAGCTCTGATGATCCCTAGCTCTGGATTTCTGCTGAATATAAAGCTACACAATTCTTGTCCTTATTATTGGCTAAGACATTTCTTGGAAACAAAAAATTATTCAGTGTTCAGAAGAGGTCTCCTGCCTGAAAACTTACTTTTTGGGCAGAGTCCACAGAGGTGGCAAAAGATGCTTGAAAACTCCTCTCTGAGTTCTCAGCTGGAGATACACTGGGCTCTTTCTGGCTGATTTGAAAACAGCACAGACCAACCTGAAATTACACCACAGGAATAAAATTCTCCAGGGACTATCCTGCTGACAGATCCATTTCAAAATACTGCAAATTCTGGCTGTGTCCCATCACTCTCCAAAAGCTCAAAAGAGCAGATGTCCTGAAGTGGCTAAAGCGGCATGATGACTCCCCTACACCACAGGATCACCAGATGTCCTCTGCAGGCAGCCTAAAGATTGCTTCTCAGCGCTGGGCCAAAGGAAAAAGCTGGGAATCTGGCACAGCTTTAGAAATTATTTCCCTCCTAAGTGTATCCTGTGGTATTTTCTTTTCTCCAAAAACAGAGTTGTTTGAAAATAAAGGCTTTAAAATATCCAGGCAGAGATGGGTGTGTGGCCTCCCTTTATTTCAACAATCCCCGTGGCTGGTTGTTGTACAATGCCAACAAATTTGGTCCCTAAGCTGGAAGGATCCAGTTTTCTCTTGGCTGTCTGGCCCAAATGCCATGAAATCCAGTTAAAAGTGCAAAGACCTTAGAGAAAGGAGGACAATACCTCTAAGCAACACAGTACTGCAGAAAGAAAAGAGTGTGGGGAACAAGTCTCAAAGGAATTCCAAACTAAGTGTAAAGGAGTTGAGACAAAGAGAACAGAAGATGATGCCTGGTGGGTAGTGCAAGATGGTAAAGAAACATCATTTCTGACAGATGTCAGTCCAAAACCTCCAAGAACCTTTGCTGTAGCTGGGCTGTTGGGTCTGGACCTTTCTGTCAGGAGTGTCACTGCTGCCCAGCCCTGCCCCTGTCCAGCCTGGGCTGGGCCAGACCTGCACACACCTGGTGGGGATCAGCTCAGCCCTTCTCCTCCCCTGTCTCATCCAACTTCACTACCAGTCAAATGTTATGTTTAAAGTGTTGAGAAAAAAGTAACCCATGCAAATAATGAAATCCATGAAACCGTGACCAATAAGACAAAAAGTTCAAAATTAGATTTGATGGTTGACAATGAAGTTCCCAAAGTCCTGACAGCTGACAAAAAACAGTACCCACTCATCTTCTCCCACCTTTGTTTAGAATGGATTTGACAATTAGGGGTGATATCCTTTTGTCAAAACAAGCCTTCTGTTAAGTATTTTACAGGCACTCTAGGGATTCTGGCAAAGGGCTCACTTTTTGTACAGTTTATCTAGAGTAGAAATTTCCATTTTATCAGATGATGCTATAAAGTGAGATGAGAAAAAAAAATACTCTTTTGGTTTCCTGATCCAGGAAAATAATGAATCTGCACATGTGATAAAGGGAATCTAAACAGAGAGAAATACTTGAAAATTTAGCTCAATGCTAGAAAATAGTTCTAAATATAAATATAGTTAAATACATGTCTATGCACAGGCTTCTTTTTTAAAGAATAAAAATCTACATTTATATAAATTGCTATCTGCAAGATTCATGTACATGTCTCACAACAAAGTTCAAGAACACAGGGAATGGCATGCAATACTGAAAGAGGAAAAAGCTGAAACATGAAACTGCCCAGGGTTCCCCAGGTGGCCCATCAGACCAGCATTCAAGGGACACAAATCCAGCACACACAGGCTTAGGACTTTGGAGAGGAAACCTGGTTATGGCAGAAGAAGCACAGCCAGTATGATCCAGATCACCTCCCTTGATGCTTTCTGGACCCCCAGGTGCACACTGTGCTTTGCAGTGCCATGGAGTATTCCTTTCCAGCCAGAATTCTTCCACAGCACCCATATCCTCAGAAACATTGGGAAATGGTCATTGCTTTGGAGCACAACAACGCGCAAACATTTTAATTTAAAAAAAAAGTGATTTTCATGAAAGCAGAAAATTCCAATTGTCTTGACCCCAAGTACCCAATGACACAAAAGGAGCACCAGCACGTCTACCTTACAAATGGTACAGAGTATCTGTGGCTGGTCCTGTCAAAAGGGGAGCATGAGTAGACCTGAAGTCTTTATAGTGGATCAGAGTAACCAATTTTTCACTAAATTAGATTTAAACTGTAATTACATACTTACTCATTTTGCATTTATTTGGAGCAGAAGGTTCTTCTAAATATAATACTGATACACAAGATCATCAAAGGAGCAGTATGACTGGCAATAATGTTTTTTTAAAGACAGCAGACGTGTTCTTTGTGTAATAACAGGGCAACATGTATAAATAATTTTAGGTCTGCATAAGATATTGAGGAGGTCAAAGCAATCCTTTTTCCTCTCTGTGACTGGGGTGTGGGTAGGCATTTGAATGAAAGAAAAACTTCCAGCAGAGACAGTCTTTTTTCCTTTACTTACTTGATCCACCCAAGAAGGAATATGGAAGAAAAAGGTCTCAACATAGTTGTCACTTTGAAATGTTCCAGTGTTTTAATTAAGGTCCAGAGTCTGGCAAAATTTGTCAAACTTTCCCTTTGAAAATAAGCTGGGTTTAACCTTCAAGAACGTTTCTCTGGGTTGTTAACACAGTTCTTGTCCAAAGCTGCGCTGAGCAGTGAGGTAGGACGAGGTGTGCTCCACATCCTTTTGAAGTGGCTGGAAAGACTCTCATGGTCCTCAGAGGGCTTTGGCTCCAACTCAAAATTCTAAATTTAGGCTCACTTGTAATTGTCCTTTTTCCTCCAGTAACTGCTCCATAACTGTTTCTATTTGTTTGCTTTTGTAATCAGAGGAGACAGAAAGAACTATTAAAGTTCTCCTTATGATATTCATGCTTATTCCAGAAAAAAATATTTTTTTACCACCTTTTGGTATGCTCATTAGAAGAATGAGAAAAAGATCAGAGGCAAACAAAAGCTGAAGTAAAGCTGCAGATGGGACTCAGTAGCTGATGCAAAAGGAGCAGACATACTCTGAGACAAAACAGATTAAAGAGAGGAGAGATGATGTAATAAAAAAAATGGGTCAAAATTCAAGATGCCATTTCCTTGGTTAGAGCATTGTTGAAGTCAACAGTCTTGCAAAAGCAGGGTCAGGATGTGACTAAGAGTGAGACTAGTAGACTAGATGGTTAGTCTAGCCTAAACTTTGTCTTCTGAGGGTTTTAAGGACTGATCCCTCTTGGTTTTGTCCATCATGCTTATTCAGTAGTAAAAGTGGAGACGAGATCAGGAGCTGGTGAACTCTGCAGGATCTAGTGGGAAAAAATTTGTGGGAATGGCTACTATTCCTGGAGTTTTCCCTTCTTAACAAATGTTCTCTTTTAAGAATAATGCTTGAAAAGATGTCCTAAGAGACAAGTTAATATTGTGTTTTTCCTTGATGAAACTTTAAAGGTGAGGTCTGCATTCCACAATGTGAGGACAGGAGTTCAGTCCAGGTGGGGAACACGATCTGGCAGCTCAAAGTTACAGGGGAAGGCTTTGGTGCTTGGCTGCACTTGCACCACTATGGCCAGTGCTCTGTATGGGGAAAAACTCCACGGGCTTGGCATACACAGGAGGGGGGAAAGCCCCGGTGGCTGGAGATTCCACAGATAAACCCTCATTTTCTACAAAGGAAAAGCCTTTGGCAATCCAGATAATATTTGAGATTAATTAACAGCTTGTTTAATGAAGCTGCAGCCAGACATCTTTAATCCAAACACCTTTGTAAAGCACATTTATATGCAGAGCTTTGGGCAATTACCAAAAGTACTGCTCCATAATAAGAAAACAAAACTCATTTATGAAATAATATACATGTATTAATACATTAAACCAAAGAATAATATACACTTAGATATAACATAAAAATAACTCTACAAGCCAGACAATTTTGACAAGATCTCCTGGACATTTAAAAAGCACAATAAACATCTGCTTTATTTCTGAATGCAAAACCTTAAAAAGCCCCACTCTCTTGTTAAAAGTCCAGCTCCTTATTTTAATTAAATTACCAGGTGTTTATAAAATATCATTCTCTTGTGAAACTACAGTAAACAGGAGAGATCCAAACCCCTGTAAATTGAGAATGCAGGCTTCAGCTGTCAGGATGTCATTGGGAAGATTCAAGTTGCTTTGTTGCTGTGCATTGGTGTGGTGACAGATGTATACTGACCATTTGAAGGAAAGTGAATGAGTTTAGAAGAACAAGTAGAATTGCTAAACAAATCATGTTTAAACACAGAGAAAAAAGGACAATGGAAAAGGAAAAAGAAAAGAGGAGTTTCAGTAGAGGGTATCTTATTTTATTGTTCTTATTATGTCTTTACTGGAACACACTGGAATAAATGCTCTGGGCTGTAAAATAACACCATTCAGCACAGAATGGATTAAATTCAGTCAGAACATCTTTTCTGATCCTTTGGTTACATTTGAGCAATGTTTGTGATTATGTCTCCCCTTTTTGGGAAAAAACACCAAAACATACCACGAAATTGCTGCATAACATGGAAAACCTTCTCTGGTTTGTATAGATGTACATATACATTTATCAAATAAACAGTGGCACTTTAAATTAGCAGTGAAGGAAATATAGACATGACAAGGAAATCTAAGGAGATACATGTTGCTAAGAAAAATAGGAAGTCTCTTCAGGAGTGTATTGTCTCTCTTGTAATTCATTAAGATGGTATGAACAGATTACAAGAATTGTTTAAAACAAAAGTGTTATTAATACTATAGATAAGAAAGAAAAAATATATATTGTAAGAGACACATGCAGATACACAAACATACTCTACTGCTTAGTATTTGAAGACAAAAAAAGATGATACAAACAATGGCCCAAAGATAATAAATTCCCTTGCATCACATTGTCTGAGAAGCCACTGTTAAAATCCTTCTATTAGAGATGAATATTTTTATATCAAAGATTCCATGCACTATAAATCCAAAGGTTGTTAGGGAACAGTAGAAATATGCAATGCTGCCAGAAGCCAAAGTGAGGAAGCAGAAGGATCACAGTAATTACAGGTCAGTTATTCTGGCATCGGTCCTAACCAAAATAATGGAAAAGCTGATATGGGCTTCAATGGGTATAAAATTAAAGGATGACAGTATAATTGATGCCAGTCAAGATGGCTATATGGAAAAGTAAGCTTTGCCAAACATTTTGGTGAATGCAACTACACAGGTGTAAGACTTGCATAAGACATTTGGCTTAGTCCCTCTGTGTACTCTGATTAAAGGACTGGCACTGACAAAAACAGTTTATGGGCAGAGTGGCAAACACCAGCATGAAGTGGCACGTTCAGCTTCCTGCCTGACACTGCTCCTGTGTGCAGCCAGGCTAACCAGGGCCAGGCAGAGACACAGGAAGGGAGACCAGGAACAGTCTGTCATCAGAGGCAAGGAAACAGCAACAAGAAATCCTGAAAGCAGTGCCAAAGCCCCCCTAACTCCACTAACCAGAGTTTTTCATGTAAAGAATCCAAAACCTGGGATAATTCTGCAGGACTTCAAGTAGAAGACATATTATGAGACACATGCTTAAAATCTGGATGGAGATCAGTGTCCAAACATTTGAGGTTCAGAGTAATGGACAGGTTCAATTCCATTGCAGAGAGACCATCTGGGGGTTTTGTGGCAAAATATATAGACTGATCCCTGAAAGTTGCAACAGGAGAACTGAATCATAGTGCATTCCAAGCCCTACTAAACAACTAAGTCTAGTCCCAACAGATTTTGTGTACGTTCATCACAACACAGATGCTTTCATGTCTCAAGTCTCTTGGGAACACCATGCGTTTTGTCTGTTTTGTTTCTTAATGATTTGCAAACTTTTAAAACTTGGCTGTGTTGCTACTTTGCTTGTGGGTTCAAGAAAAGACAAGAATCCATAAGGCTTTGATCCACACGCTACTAGAAAAAAAAGAGAAGAGAAGAAAACAGTGCTGTCAACAGGAAGATATAAGGGTTGGTTTGTGTGAATGGGGATAATTAGTTGAAATGTGATATGGAAATTGTTTAGGTTTTTTCTTTCTGGAAAATATATATATTTGTGAGAACAGTTTTTATGTAAAGTGTTTTAGAGAACATTTTAGATTAAATCTCAAAGATACTTTTTCTGGTCTCATCACAAAAAAAAGAAAGGACATTGAGTTTCATAGTTAGCTGCAGAAAAGAGAATTGTCATTAATGTTTTTATCAGCTATAGGTTTAATAATCTAAAAGACTATTAGATCTCTTTACATTTTTAAGTATCACATTTCAGAAAGTATGGGTAGAGAGTTTTATACACCTCACTTTAAGGAGCTCAGCCTACTAACAAGAGAAAAAGAAAAGATACTTTCAGGGACTTCTCTACCTTGCTAGAGAAGTTTATGCAGCAGAAGATGCTGCTGTGGGACAGACAGCTGCTTATCTGGCTGGTCCAGCTCAAAGCCAGTAAGTGACTGTCTGGGGATGGCAACTTTCCTTCTCCTCATCAGATGGCTGTGAATTAAATCCTAAATAACAGCTGGGCTCCTGGTCCAAGCCAATTGTCTTGGCTCCCTCTATAGTCCAGGAAGGAAATAGGTATTTCTGAATGGCAGCTGCTCCCGTGAATGCCAGCAGTCTGTCTTTGCTGGAGTGACATGTCTTGATCCCCAGTGGCTCTAGAGGGAACCTTGATGAGCAGCTTAGCCTGGAACTCAAACCTCCAACAGCCAACACCAGGTGAGGTGAATTATATTGAGTGGTACCACTGATACATATATCTAAAGCCAAAATACAACTGTGCCCATGAATTTAGCCACATGGGTCAGGTTTCAAAAACCCAGATAAGCACTAGAGATTTGACTCAGGCTTTAGAAAAATCCATTTCATATTTGAGTCAAATGTAGCTATAAAATGAAATGTGAGAACCTTATATATATATTTGAGAGGAGTGTTATGAAAATCGCTAGCTGAGAGGGCAAAAAGAGGCAGAGGTACTTTATAGCTTTCCCTTGGCTCAAGAGAGGCATGGAGCAAACTTGAATTTTGCCTCCAACACTCTCCAAAAAAATGGGAGAATGGCTGTCCACAGTTTTTCAGCTTTGGTGCAGTGCTGTGATTCAAAAGCAATTGTGGTAATTGCTGTAACTACAAAGTTAATGCATGCAACGTTAATTTTGTTCACAGAGAGTTGTGCCAGTAATGGCACCATCCATCATTTTCTGTTAAAACAGGAACAGGTGTTAATCTCTATTCAGCAATAGGTGCAATGTGAGTGAGCAATAAGAAAAGTGCCAAAGAAGAAAAACCACTGTCAAAACTCTCTGCCACAGTAAAACAATTTCTAGCAATATCTCTGTAATTGGACTCAACTAAAGAGTGAAAAATGGTTTGACTTTCAGTGACAGGGATTGTTAATGAATACAATTTTTCTCTTCCACCTTGATTAGCTTTCTGTACGAAGATCCATTTTAGCTCTGTACAATGTAGCTTAGGGTAATAGACACCCAGCTGCTGTAATCTTGTCAGTACTCCCACGTGCAGAAAAGTAATTTTTTTTCTTAGTTAGGCTGCTAAACTATTACCAGGTTTTCAAGCATAATGGAAAACAGTGCAGAATAGAATTTAAATAGGACTTCAACAATAATTTCGGTATTATTCTAGCTTTAACAGCAACCTTACAAGATTTTTTAATGCTTTGCACATCCTGTCCTCCCAGGCATAAATCTATCCTCCCAGGGCTCCGGGTATTCCCAGATACCCTTGGCACTCCAGTGTTGGGTTGCTCAGCTCCATGCAATGCTACCTTGCAGAGCAAGAGCATAGCCCAAATCTCCAAGGGCTGGCTGTGCAAACTGGTTCATTCAGTGGCACTCAATTTATCAACAGGGCTCATTCCAAGCAGGTAGCAAAGCATTTCCAATAAGCAATCAGAGCAGTACTGCACTTTTAGTTACACTCTGTATTTGAGACATTCCCAAAGGCCATGCCAGGGGCATCTGCATGGCTTGGTCTTAGTAAAGGAATATGTTTGTGTTGCCCAATGTTCACACCCTTTCCACCAAAGGCATTCTGCACCTTTTTTTGTTAAAAAGCAGCCCATGATCCTGACCTTATCTGTCCTATGGCACTGACTGCAATAGCATTTGGGAAAGAACAAGGTCATTTGGGCAATGTAAGAAGGAATAAAAGGAAGTGTTAAGTTGGAAATACATTTTTGGAACAAAAGTGAGCTAATAACTAAACCCAAGTTCTCTGGATTTGTATTAATGGTTTACTAGTGCTACCCAGGGAGTGTCTTCAGCACTCAGTCTGATATATCTTCAGCACTCAGTCTATACAGTCTGATATATCATCAGTAATGAACCTACTGAGTTGCAAAATACATGTTCTACATGATTCAAATACTGAGACTTGAGAAACAGAGGCAGTTTTGAAGAGCCCGTTCACACCATCCTCTGTGCAGTGTTTCCCTTTGGAGTGATGTGGCTCCCTTGGTTTCAGGGATGAGCATGAGCAGGTGGCATCTCTGAGCTTCACTCATGGTCTGCCCTCGATTTCACTGGATTTGGGGTCAGCTGCAGACAGGATGAGGATCTGGGTAATGCATCTGCCTCACATGAAAATTCAAGCTTTGAGAAAGGACAGCAGATAAGCAGCACACCCAGAACAGTTAGCAGGAAATGAAATATTTTGAGAAACAGTGAAAAAAAAAGTGCATAGGTTATGTCTTTCATATGAGTATAGTCAGATATTGCAAATATTCCTTCACCTGTCCAGCTGATCCTTACAAATTATTCAGTGAGTGAGGGCTTTCCCAAGTGATCTTGTTTTGGTTTATTTTGGTTTTTATAAATAATTAATTTATTTTTCAAAAGGACTCTGAATTGAAAAATCAATGCACATCTTTCATTTCTCATGTATTCAATTTAAAATCTGATGTTAGTACTGGAGATTTCAAAAGGAGAACTAAAAAAGAAAATTTTTCATTTTGTTTGAGAAAATTATTAAAGGCAAAACCTGTAAATCACAGAGATGGCCTTGGCGCTGACAAAAGATGAACTCCAGGAAATTTAAATGCAAATTTCACATTCCTTGTCAAGAAAAAAAACCTAAAAGAAAAGAAAAGAAGAAGGGGTCATTGTCCATTTTTTCCTAATTCTCTTTTAATAAAAATGCCCATTTGCCAGGAAGTAGAAGGTAGCATAATATGCTAGCACTCTAAATGCGCCCTTCATAATTGCTGTTAGTAAAAAAGTTTTAAAATGCCTGCAACTTTAACTCTATGTTTCACAATTTGCATATTTTTTGTATGTCTTTCAGCTGCTGATTTTATTCTTCCAATTATTATTTCTTTTTCAATAATAGGCTTCTATGCATGGGTAGATTAAATAAAAAATTGTGTGTGGACTGTGAGCTCTCATTATATAAAATGTTCCTATCCCTCTGGCTTTTGAGATAACTTTCTTTTTTACTCTGCTTCAGTAATTAGTTTTCCTGAATATATTATTGCACAAATTTGTGGGGAGCATTTGTTGTATGAAACACAAAAAATACAAACAGAGCATTCTAGGATTGACAGAACTGCACAGCCCAACGTAAAAACCCAACTCCACAGTAATGTGGGGTTTTTTAAGATTATGAAGCTTTTTGACTCGTGTATGTTTCAATGCTGTCTTTGTTTTGTACTGCTTTTCAAGTCATCTTTAAACTACAAAGAATTAAACATAAGTTGTGTATTTCTTTATGCTGTTGTGGCTTAGCTCCTCAAATGGGTATTTCTAATCCAACAACTACAACAGTACTGCCTATCCTTTATATGGTCTTAGGAGACAAATGCAATTTTTGTTTGTCTCCCTTGTTATGATTTGCAGCTTTGGTGAACCTGAAATATATAAAAAATAACAAGTATATTCTCTACATTATACTCAAATGCACATGCTCCAGACTTGGAAGCCATTTTTTAATTTTATTTTGCTCACTGCAGTGTTTTTGGGATTTTTGTCAGAATGAATTCTAAAAGTTGAGCTGGCAGCAGTGTGGTGCCACTGGCTGGTTGTGGCAGCCTGTGAGAGCACAGCTGCCATGGGGGAGTAGTGGGCCCTGGAGCCCCACATGGAAACTTGGTCCTAAATTAGTGTTGTTACAAAGAAATCAATAAAATGTGAGAGAATAACAGAGCATTTGATGACATGAATAAGAAGAAGGTCACTAGATATGAAAATCTGGGGTGCAAAATGAAGTAATATTAAGAACCCTTGCTGATATAAGTTAATTTTGTTCCAAAAAAATCACCTTTTGGAGTCAAATGATGACCCCATAGAAGTCCATAGTAACTCTTCCACTGCCTTATGCGGGGCCTGGATTTCATCTTCAACAGCCAGGAATACCCTACAGCAAATATTTTCATCTGTGAAGACAGAAAAGGAAAAAACAATTTAAGTATTCCTAACATACAGAGACAATGGATTAATGACATTATATTATTCAGCATATAATTAAATCCTGAACTTTATTTTTAAAAATAGTGCAATCATGTGTTTATATGTAGAGCTAAGGCACTTCTTCCCTTTTTTTCTTTTTTTAAACATTGCATGATGACATCAGCTAATGCTGCAACACTTCTCAGGGATTTTGTGCAGAATCTTAATGTTTACACTAACAACGTAATTTAAGAAAGTATATTATGTAAATCCTTGAATCTCCTAGGGTCTAGGAATGAAATGTAATGCTAATTTGATTTAGTAATTTGTTCTCTCTCCCCAGAAACACACAATTACTGCTTTTGAAAGACTTTTTTCTTTTTCCATCACGCTAGGACTAAATTGAAAACTGAGTCGGCAGCAAAGCCTGGGCTGGGAACATAGAAGAGCTCTGCTACTCAGGCTCTTACAGCCAGAACACAGAGTGCAGGGAGATTTATTTCTCAAAATGGAATGTTCATTATCTCTCTTTTTTTTTTTTTAAGCAAGAAATGGAAACAAAATAAGTCTTCTTGAAATTCCATAATAGTAATCTAAACGTGAAATGTGAGCTGAAAATAACGTGCCTCTCTGTGTGTGTCTAGAAGAGAGAGGCCTTGTAGCTCTGTGCGTGTCTGTCTGCAGGAGGGAAGGAGGGAGGTTGTGTGTCTGTGTACAGTAGTGTAGAAATAGTTCATCAAATGAGTGGTTTCCTGTCCTGATCTGTAGATTTTCTTTCTTCCATGAAAGGAAATGGAGATAATTGATCTGACTTCCATCAGCACATAAAAGAGATTGTCGGCAATTTGTTTTCCGAAGGGCTACTTAAATACATGGTGATGTGGTGAGCAGGAAAGATCACCCACAAACTCTGCAGCAGTCCCAGATGCCTGGTGGGCACACCCAGAGCACCAACACATTCCGTCATTTGCAAAGTATGACTTTCTTTTCTTTCTCTCTCTCTTTCTCCCTCTTTCTTCTCCTTTAAGGATACACGGTGTCCCTCCAGGTTCTGCAGTCTGGGTTTGATTAAATAATTATAAACTTCAAGCAGCAGATCTATCATTTACATTCCTGAACATGCCAACATGTGCCTTTTGTGGGGATGCCAACCAATACCAAAGCTTCAGTCATTATTGTCATTGAAAATACAGTGGTTCAATGTTTGTGCTATTTCCTGAATTTTGGCAATATAATGTTGCCCAGCAATTTGCTGTTAGTGCCAACAACACTAAAGAACTTCATAATAAGTCCTTTCTATATTTACTCAGTCCACCACTGTGTCACTGAAATTAGCATTTTACGATCTTATGCTCCAAGGAACCTATTTTCTCTCTTTTAACTCCATGCTATTATGAATCCCAACAGAAAATCCTTCAAAGCACAGTTTGCTTCAGCTTCTCTGTATAAGGATTGCTGTCAGTCATGTTTGTTTTCTGAAAAGATGTAGAGCTTGCAGCTTCATGGTACATGATGGCAAAGATAAACCAAACTAACAAACAAGACAGAGTGTTTAATTTAGGGATATTACAGAGATTGCTTTAAAATGTCAGATGTCTTCATGCAGCCTTAAGTGCAGAAGACAAAATTAACAGAAGAAGATACCAAAAAAGTAACATGACCAGATCTTTCCCTGAGGTCCAGATGAGCCAACTCTGCTCATGTGAGTGACAGACAGAGTGAAGACAGAGGGTTTGACTTCTCTGAATGAAAATATCATGGTAATGGAAGAGAACAATAACCAGTGTAGGGGCCTTAGTGAAGGAGTGGGATATTCAGGGCTACACCAGCCAATGCTTCATGGAAACCATGGGACCACTGGGGCTGAAATATTGTTGTAACTGGGTAATTCAGCCCTTTGCTTACAATGGTGTGGGAGAGAAGAAAAGAGTGCCTTTTGCACTGAAATCCTCAGAGGGACTTCCCTGTGAACCCTGAGTTTGGGATCCTGTCTAGGTGGTCAACATGGAGCCAAATTCCACTCATTTGTTTGGTCCAAGCAGAGGAGCAGCCGTATTGAAAGGATTGAGAGGGAAATGAGAAGCAAGGATTTTCTAGAGAAAGGAAGAACAGGTTTGATTAGAAGGGAGAGAGAGCAGAGAGCAATAGTTTTTGCCTTTGCAGTGAGAGAAATGAAAGCAATGCCTTCTGGAAAGAGATGGATGACTGGAGAAGAGGAGGCTTGGAAGAGGCACACCAAGTGACACACTGCAGCTGTCATTTTTGTCACTGGAATAGAGGGAGGCTGGAACTTTTTGACTAATGGGAAGCACATCATTGCTATCCTCTCATAACCCTGAAAAGCACAAAAGATTTTGCTGCACATTCTGTCCTGTAGCAAATTCACCAGAAAAGCCCTCATGCCCCAGAGCGGGTTATTTTGGAGACGTGCACGTGTGTGTGCATGGTCACAAGGCCGGGGCGGAAGCTGCTCTGTAATCTCAGCCCTGGTGGCAGAGGCGGCTCCCACAGCCCCAGTGATGTGAGTGCACACCAGCTGAGTTACAGCTGCCACAGGCACAACCCCTCGTTAGGAAAATCCATGGCAGGAGCCATTTAACCCCTGCAGTGCTGGCCCCTCACAGCGGTTCAAGTGCCACAGCTGAGAGCGGCCTGGCCTGTGCGTGCTCACCGGGCTGGAGAGGCCCTGTGGGATCCGCTCCAGCACTTTCCTTAATCACAGGACATTTTCAATAACAAGCATACCTCCAAGAAAAACAAGAAACTGCATGGCATAAAGAGAGTATCTACCAAATAAAAATTGGGTTATTTGGCTGAGCAGCTCTAGTGCCTGCAGCCTCTCTGTCCCCATTCCCTGGGGTGAGCCCAGGGGTTGCAGTGGTACCACAGCCACTGCAGGACACTCTCACTGCCCTGGGCAGCACAGGAATGGGAACAGGTGATCCCAAGGGACTGCTAAGGCTGGAAACAACCTGATCTTCAGGTCAGACTGAGAGAAATTTTGTAATAATCTATGTTTTGGTCCCCATGAAGCAGGCTACAAAGGAGTTTCTTATAGTGAGATGGATGCTCTCCACTGAACCACCTATTAATCTGCTGTTTGTTAAGTGTTGTAATAGGAGAGACCCATTTCATTACAGAGAGAAAATATTCCAGCTGGTTGAACTAAGGCAGCACCCTACCTTTTCCCCCATTTTAGAGTTCTGACTTATTTGCATAGCAGTAGTAGTTTTATAACTTTGGTTTAAGGTGCCCAAGATGCTGGAAGGGTGTGCAATAGACACGAAAGGCAAAAGTATTCTTGCCATGTGCTTGCAGAGCTGGCTGGCTGTGTATCTCTATGTGTCAGATGTCACACATGCATTAGGTGAAAACATGTTACCAGGTGTACAAAGGTGCCTAATTTCTGCCTCTGCTGGGTCCTCTTCCCATGGTAGAGGCATTCAAACTTCCAGAAACTCTGTCAACTGAGCATATAAAACAGTAAAACAAAAATAAAAAGAATCCAAATGTAACCAAAACCACTGGTTTTTTGTTTCTGCTTTTTCTACTTTAGATGCGCAGTTCAAATTCTTTCCTGGGTTAAATCTGTTGAGCTCAGTGTGTCACTGCTAGAATTTACATGGAAAGACATTTCTATAAAACACATCAATCTCTGGAACACAGAAATCTCTCCTGGCATGACTCTGTTGTGGCTGAGTTGTGTCAGCTCCTGCCTGTCAGCACTGGGGATGCAGGTACTGAAATTTGGGATGGGGGGATGGAAGGCTGGGACACTGTCTGGCACATCTGGTTAGAGGGAGCCTGGGGGAATGGGCTGGGGCAATTTCCAGCCCACTGGGGTGAGTTCCCTGAATTACACCATTACACCATTATACTCACTTTACGAGTTTAAACAGTCAGACTGAGCCCTAATTCTGTAGGCTTGTGGTGTGACCAGAAACCACCTCCTTTTCTGCTTCTGATTTTCCTCAGTAGTAAGGAAAACTGAGTTACAAGAACAGTATTTCACCAACAATTTCTTCTAAAACTATTCTAATAAAAACATCCTGAAACTAGTATTCGTCTACTTCCTTTTCTAAGATTTTTTTTTTGTTCTAAGGTGGTTTTTTAGAAAAGTGGTTGTAATCTTAAATTAAAGGGCACAAAAAAGAGCAAAAATTATTACTGAAAACAACAACAACAAAAAATGTTTGCCATCTAACTTATGATCAAATTACTACTCAATTAGTTACTGAAGTTACAGTAGTCCTTCCCTTAATTTGTTACTAATGACAGGGAAAACATCTATAAAGTTGGTTTTGGGCTTGTAAAAATCTGAATATAAGCAACTAGGAAAAAAAAAGTATGGAGACTTTTCATATCCTCCAAGATACTGAGGAATACAGCAGATATCAACATTGTTTTAATTTATTTTGTCTGATTCCATCTGTGTGCCCTGCACTGTTGGCTCGTCGTGATGCTGGATTTGTTATTTTATACTTCTATGTATGAAGGTCATTTCTCTACTGATGTTTTCACTTACAGGACCTCATTTGTTTCACAAACCACTACTGCAAAGATGGAAAAAAGATCTTTGAAATGTTATGAAATCCCTATGATATGAGTGTGGCAGTGACTATTCTCACACTGTCACCACTGGGAGGTAATTTCCTTTGGATGGTTTTGGCCACTGATCCTGGATTGAAATCTTAGGTAGAGTGGCAACAATACAGGTTGAATTGTACCAAAAGACCTTTGTTAACAGTGTGAAAATGCACTTTTAAATGATGTTGTCCTTCCATCACCTTTGACAGGACTCAATCATTCCTATACACAAAGCACAGCAAAATTAAACAGGAAATTTTTTCCTAGCGTCTGGCAGGAGTCTGCTTGACATAGGAATTACTTCTGCCATGCTCATCATTAAATATCTGTTGCTGCAAGCAAAAAATTATATTGTGCAAACCAAATAAAACCAAAACAAGCCCTTTAGATCCCTTAGAGTTCCAAATTCATATATTCATGCTTCAAGATAGAACAGTAAAAAACCTGGTTTGCTGGGAGGGTGGGTCTTTGCTGGCTCTGTGTCAGATCATACCTTTGGGATTCTGCCATGTTTACTGATTTTTTCAATTAGGCAAAGAGAAGAAAAATTATGTGAAAAGGATAGGCAAAGGGCATCCTACAAAATAAAACCCCTTCTATCAATACCTTTCTGAAGAAGACAAGTAAATGTAAGAGCAAAGCAGCAGTGAAATAGAGTGAAATAGAGCCCAAAACATCACTTATTAAAAACATCATGTACACAGTCTCAGAGCTATTTGAGGCTTCAGCCCTCTGATGGATGCATAGGTGGAGAAAAAAATACATGTTATGTTGCAATTCACTGATTCATGGGAGAACATCTCTTTTACCACTTTGGGCCATATTTTCATTGATTTACCCCAAATATTAGTTCTCCATCTTTATCTTTCAGCTGTGCCAATGAATACAACAGGAGAGATTACAGATGTGCCATTGTGTACACTCAACCCTCTTTCAGGCACTGCAATAAAGGAGTAGGTGTGTGTCGCTGTCGAGGCGGTCACAACATAAAGCAGAGACCACAAGCAGTCTCAGTTGGCAACACTTTATTATTGAACATGGCTAATTTTTATACACTTTCCAATTATTTATGCTTCTTCTATCTTTACTATTGGCCACAATAAATCAACATAATACTATTGGTGAAAGGTTATAGTGACTTAACTAACTTTCTAAAAATGCTTCGTCCAGCTGCAAAGTTCTATCTTTCTTCTTTCAGTCTCCTTGGTTACAGCCTTGGAGAGAGCTCCTTATCAGCTTCTTCTTACTTCTCAGCTTCTTCTCGCTCCTTTAGCTAACAGGCCCGCTGTTAGCCCCTTCCACAGGTGTGGATTCCCTCACCATGTGGTCCTGGAAAGCATTTTATTCTGGTCCACCAAATTGAATGGAAGAGTCTACTATCTTCAAGTACTTGTAGTGACTTGGCTGTTGGCACTTGCTGCACATTTTATCAAGGGCTTTCTAAGCTGTTCCTCCATGTTTGAGATGATGCTTCAAAGAACTACTGCAAAGACTGTTTCAATGGACCTGACTTTTTTGAGGACTGTAAACTCTAAGGCTGAAACAGTACATCAGCTCTTACAGGCACCTGAGACTGCAGCAATATGTGCCTTGCCCAGGAGAGCCAGGAACGAGTTTATTTGGACTGTAGTTTTTTCTCAAGAACCACCAGAACACACAAGTAAGGTAAAAGACTTACAATGAACTTCAGTAAGAAAGCAATCAATTGATGACACTTGCCAAAGACCTATCTTCCCATGACAGCAGAGAGCTTTCTGAATGCACAATCAGGATCTTTACAGAAATGGCTTAAATTGCATGCCACAAAAGAGTCATTTTTAAAACAAAGTTCCCAAACCTGCAGCATTGCCAGCCTGGCACAGAAGGAAAAATTTCCCCCTAACTCCCAGTCAGGAGGCCAAAGGCAGGTATTGGGGAGCCTGGTCTGCCTGACTCACGTGCTGGCAGTGACTAATTTTCAGCAAGCCCCAAACACTTCTGAGAAGTGTGTGATTGCTGAAGGTCCCTGCAGGTGATCAGGGCAAGCCCCACCTGCCCGTGGTGCCCGAGGGGAGCGGAGCGCGGTGCCAGCACAGTTCGGCAACAAGGAGCCGACCCTGACCCTGCAGCAGCCTGGCTGAGGAGGAGGGAGCACGGCTCTCCAGCAGGCAGGAAGGTAGGCAGGCAGGGAACACAGTGTGTTGCAGTAATTTGGGATGACAGGGGAGACATTGCAGGTTATTATATCTAGCATACATTGGAGCTTTGTTTTGTCTAACTCGAGCGATATTCTGGGGCTCAGGACTCTCGCCCCAAAGTCTGGGAGGAAGCGTGGGGGGAGAAGAAAAGGTAGCAAGGAGGAACAAAACCACTACTATATTCACACTGGCCCAACACAGAGACCAGGCCACATTTGGGACTGATTTAGAAAACTATTTGGCAGCATCTGTGGAAAAATGGAAGATCAAATGATACCTTTCTCTAATCTAGGTGATTTCTGCAAGTTAAATATGAAGCATCCCAATCAGCCACAGTGATAGCCTCTCTACTGTGGAGCTCAGATTGTCTCCATTTGATGTGTTTGCACGTGGGTGTATACAACCACATCTAATACTGATCAGCTGGGCCTCAGAAAAGGCCCTTATCAGTAGGGCCTCAAAAGTTTTGCAGTGGGGATGGAAATCCTCTCTAGAATAATGTGAACCTGTAGCAATATGGCCATTTTAGTTACTGCTGGAGACTCATTAGTGGTAGTGGAGTGGAACCACTCTTCCCATAAAGACCTGAAAAATAATTGGGTTAAAATAGGGACATCAGCCTTGACACCTGAGTTAGAGGTAAAGCATCATTAAGGTCTTCTGCAGGAGCAGAAAGTCTTCTTTCTTGAGCAGAAAAACATTAAGGTAGAGACAATCCCCCAAGATTACTCCTCAAAGACCATTCCTCCCTCATGTTGTGATGACTTCCAGTATGTGAATATTCTCAAAGACAATTGTTCTGATATGAAAAGAACACAGAACAGAGAGGTATTGCTGTCCAATATAGGACAGAGCTGTAGCCTGTGTGTTTTTATTAGAGCTGAGAGTTTAAGAAAAGAGCCCTGTAATGTGCATGTCTCCCTGGTGAGTTTATGCATGCTCCCACAGCTCTAATAAAAACATACGATGAAGGTAAATTAGGGCAGACGACTGCTTCTGTCAACACTGAGCAAACAGCATCTTTACGGTTTATGTGTGACTTAGAATTCAAGAATGCAGACTTTGTTTTTCATTGATGGGCTTGTTAAAGAAAATTCTTTGATAGTTCCAGAGGAAAAAGAAATTTTATAGAAATGTGAAGAGATTAAAGCAAAGAAAGAACCTTGACATCAGACGGGAGCTTGTTTGATTAGGTCACTCTATAGACGAGAAATAATTAAAAATAAAGAAGACAGATGGAGGATGTCAGGTGCTTAAAACAACATCTCGAGTCTACCCATGCTAGTGTTCATGTGAGCCAAGACTTCAGGCTTCACAGATGTCAAACGTGTCTCTTGGCTGAGGGTCTCAGCAGGATGAGGAGAGGCACCAGATTTTGGTGTGAGCAGAATGGAGCTCGTACAATCTGACAGCAGCGAAGAACATTTGCTGCTGCTCACAAGCAGAGAAGGAGCTTTGCTGACACCATTCTGGGGCAGGCAGACAAGCTTGCCTCTAGTCTGGTTGCCTTTTGCTCCTCACCTGCTGCTGATTGCTCAGTCTGCCTGTGCATTAATGAAGTGGTTTTTTGCCTTAAGGAGCAACTTGTTGGGTTCCCAGGGGAGCTGCTCCCGCCTGCCTGGTGGCTGCGGTGCCGTGCCAGCAGCCAGGCAGGTGGTGGCAGATCAAAAAGAAAAACTCCCACAGAGCTTCTGGGGATTTCCTCACTAATATGCTGATACATACATTAGCTGACTGACTGACACTGCCTAAATATTTGTCCTTTACTGCTATGTTTGGCCGTGATTTTACAGCAACTTTGGTGGTTTGTGATTTAGCCCACTTTTATGCATGAGCTGCTTTGACTTTTGCTTGCTGTCCATCTGCTAACTACCACTGTAGGTTTACAGGGGTTGACATCAGGCCATTTCACCTGAGTTTTCTCTTTCTCAATGCAAAACAAATGAGTTTTCTCCTCTCACCTGTGTGCTGCAGCCAGTAACAGAACATTAATGGACTTTGACAGAAACTAAGGAAGTCTGCACTCATACTCACCTTGCACAACACTATATATTAGTCCAGAAGCAGGAAGGAGTTTTCAGTGTCTGCACATCTCTCCAGAAGTTATTTGCATGTTTTCTAAATTCCTCCTGAACAGGGAAGCCTGGAAGTGACACAAATAATCCTCCAACCTGTTTCCCAGCCAGCACCAGGTTCAGATATAGCCAGAGATGAGGGCTGCTCCAAAAAAGACCAAGACAGAGCAACACTGCTGGAAGGACACAAACCAAAAATATGTATCTTTTCACTGTAGTCACTCAAACACCTGAAGCTTCACCAGGAAAGGCAGACAGGTACCACTGTTCAGGTGATTCTAGAAATACACATAATTTAAGTTTCTTCCCCAATCTCCATTTGTCCTCCTACATAAAAGGAAACAGGTAACTTCCTTTTTTTAAAGTAAACTCAATTGGCTCATGCACAGCGTTTAACTGGAGTGATAAATACAGATGGTTTAGGAATTCAATTATATTTAAGTTCTTCTCTAATAAAGCTAGAACAGCTGTTTGCCAGATCCTCAGAGTGCTTCAACTTTGTCAGGAGCATCCAGCATATTTTAAAACCATCTCTTGACCCTACAGAGGAGGTCAATGTTTCTCCTGGCAGCCCACTAGTTATTTTTTAAGTGTCTTGATTTTTTTTCTGTGGCGTAATGCAATTTTACTCATTATCACTACAGATGTCAGACCAAGACTAGCAAGATTACAGCAGTAGCTGGAGCATATGGTTGAGTCATATGAATAATAATCATAAATCCTTTTTGACATTGGCCCATTATTACATCCTGATCATGTCCCCTTGGAATCTCTTGTTTGGTGTAATGTTTAAGTCATTATAAGGTATCTCTGGAGGTCTAGATTTATAGAGCTCTCTATTGGAGAAACACAGTATTAGCAGTATGTTTATACAAACATAAAACACATGAATATTAGATACCAATATATCTACATGTAGTGTTTATGGAGAACGTACAGGAGAAGCAATTAACAATTGACAGGCACTAAAAGAAATGCTTCTGATGACATCTTAAAATCACATGCTTGAACTAACTGTTAAAATGAAAACAAAGTGTATGTGTATAAAGAAAAGCAGGCGCTTGCACCCCCCACCCCAGATGTAACAGGGATACCCTAAAATTGAGACTTTTTGATTAGGAAAGAGCCAATCTTGCCTGAGATACCACATAATGGCCAGTACAAACACTTGCAGGCTAAATACACAAATGTGTCAAGTGAGCATCATCAGTAGCACCGTTGACTTATATACATTAGAAACTACTTCACCTTTGGTAAAGGCCATTTCCTCAGTTAGGGCAGATTTCTTTTTGCCAGTGCCGTCCACCCATCTGTCCCTCCTGTACTGGAAAGCCCCTGGTAGCTGAGCCAGTCTCAGTGGTGTTGGGGTGATACACAGCCTGCTTAAGGAGGTGCTCCCCCTTTGCTCTCCCTCCCACTGTCTCTCTTGCTCCCCTTTTGCCCCACTCTTTGTGCTGTTCTGTTTCTAAAGAAGGGGAATATTTACAGGAAATTCATATTTTCCCAAATTCAGCTTCATTGTACAGTGGGAAAACTTCCCCTTTTTTCACCTACATCTCTATGCTGAGTGTACCAGCAGGCAGCTGGAGCTCTTGTTTAATTTTGGCTGCCCCTCAAACACACATCACACCAAGTTTTTATGCAGACTGGCAGTTTTCTCCATAAGAAACACCAGTGGCTACAGCCCAGCTGCCTCCCAGCACAGGCAGGTGCTCAGCAGCACCTGCACCCATCCTGCACAGCCCAGGAAGGGCTGCACAAACAGCACAAAGGGGCTGGGTCTGCTCTGCACACACAGCCTGGTAAGGTGGTGGCCTCACCAGTGGGAGAGGGAGCCTACAGCTTGATTTGAAAGGGTTTTAGTTGTAAAGGACCCCATTTTTGTTTCAAGTACAAAAGCGATAAACAGAATAAAATTAATCTAAACATGAAAATACAATAAAAGTAATTCTCCACGTCTGACCATCTGTCTTGACCTTGACTGGAAGAGAAACCAACTTTGTACAGCTGTGGTCATTAAGCTCAACATGGCAAAGACCTGAAAACTTAAAATGATTCAACACATTTCTGTTGAAAAAGGCAGCCTTGCTCTTGAATAAAGAGTAGGGGTGTTGTGGGTTTTATCTTTTTTCTGGTTTTATTTTTGATAAATGGAATACTCATTATTATTGGGAATTTTTTCCCAAGAGTCAGCATGTTTCTTGCAAATAAGTGAAATATTTAGGCATTTGCCAATTAACAGGGCTTTTGGAAGTGCTTCCTATGTGAAGAAAAGAAGCAGATTGCAATACACAGAAGTTATCCAAGAGGATACTCCAGACAGATGCACCAGAGATGACATCTGTCTTGTCATCAGTAAAAATGATACAGAGCATATTGCTAAGTTATTCAGCAATTTCCAAAGAATCCTCTTTAATGCACAATAAGAAACAGATCCTGGTTGTCTTTTCATGGATGTCAGACTTAAACAAAAACACAGAACATACTTGCAAGCATGGGTGTGAAAGGGGACTTTCAAGTACAGGCCTATTAACTGAAACATTCTGCTATAAGATATCAAAAGACTGCCTATTTGCCACAAACTGCACAAAGTTATACTCATTTTTCTTAGTGGCAGTAAGTGGTTTTAATGCAAGTAATGGAATTTAAAACCAGAAAGTCCTTATTACAATTCAGAGTGCCCTTTGTCCTTTGATAATGAACACCATATTAGTGTCTTGAAGAAAACCCAAAACCCTAAAATGGGATATATTGTTTCAGCATTTAGAATTAAGTGACCAAAATTTTACTACTGAAAGTTGATTGCATCTCCTTGCATATACACAAAAATCTAAAATCAAGTTCCAAATTCTCAGTTATGCCAGCAGTAAGAGCAAAATGAAGATGGACAAACATATAATAAATTAGAAAAATATGCCAAAAAAGTGATGATATTTTCTTTTAAAAAATCGTGTGTGATATTTGGTAGAAATCTATTCTATTTGCTGCATTAAAAAAAGATAATAGGGAAAGGAAAGGAGGGAAAGGTAAGGCCAGGCAAAGCAAGGGACTGTAATGCCTGAATTGCATCCAAGGGGCTGCTGGAACCAAATGTGTTCCAATTTTAACTGCTCTCACCATAAAACTTACTTTGTTAAAAAATGAAAGCAAAATCTTAAAATTAAAAAAAATTATTTCAGCTACAAATGCTGATCATGGAAATTCTATTTTTGGCATAGGTAAAATTGATTATCATAGTAAAATAGGGCAGTTTTTATACATGAATGGGGTTCAATAAAACCTAAAAACTCTTGTACCTAAAACATAACATGAAGGTTTAAATCATATTACCCAAGTAAACAATTTTTATGATACAGAAAAATAATAAGGTTAACAAATTTTCCTCCCCACCAAATCAATGGATAAGGAGTACTCCTGAGATTCAGTTAAATTATATCTCTATTTGCAATCTGCTTACCCATATGCTCTGCTCTGGACCACAGAGACAAACCCACCACTGTGGAGTTTCTTCTGGTGATGTAAAGTGCTGTCAGGTGGGGTTAGGACACACCCACTCTGAATGAAGGGAAAGAAAAGGCCTTTAATCAGTCAAGTCCTTCTTCTCCTTAATTAAAAATGAACAAAGCATACTTACTATATGATCAGTTTGCTATTACACAAACTGATGAGGAACCAAACTAGCTTATAACAGCAAAAACATTGTTAAATTATCAGTTAAAGATTGAGAACACCTTTTACAAGAGTATAATAAAGATATTGGGGAAAAAAGTCTTTTTGCCCCCAGAATTTTGATTTTGTGTAAAATGTGAAAAATGCTGTGGCTTATTGCAGATCAGGAGTAAGCATTTGTTATGAATCTGGCCTTTTGAATACTAAGCATTAAGAAAACCTGGAAACTGTGAATACTGATTAGCTTAAGAAATGGAAAATGTGAATAGTGAGCAACTCAAACTAGTTTCAGATGAAAAGTCTGAGGTAGAATCATTCATGAAAGTATATTCTCTTTTATTTTGTCTATTTCACTTCTAAATCAGACAAGTAGAAGGCTGTTCAGTCCATCTATTTCCAGATTATTGCAGTGCTGCAGCATCTCACCAAATAGGAAAACTTCACTTCAGTTTTTACTGCTCTCCTGATTGAATTCATCCCCAAAGCTTCCACTGCCCAAAAAGCTGTGTACCAAAGGCTGCCAGAGGTGCACAGAGGGATATTGGAGTGGAGCTGAAATCCCACTGCAGCACACAAAACTGCCTTGCAGGGAGTGTTGCCACGGTCTTTGCCACTGCTTTCTAAAGGACTGAAGTTGCTAAGGAGAAACAGAGTGATTTTGGGAGCAAAATTCCATTTAATTGTGGTGAAATCTCATTTGAATTCTCCCTGATCTCATTTAAGTTTCCCATCAGCAATACCCTGCTGTGAAGGATGACAGAGTTACGGGGAATAAATGTCACATTTCCCTCAAGTCATCTGTGTGCCACTGCAATGAAGTCAAAGGAGGCAGAAACACACACACAAACATGGGGACAAAACCAGCTGGCCTGGGAAGTGGAAGCTCACCTGGTGCCCTGCGGGCTGGTCAGGTTGTTACAGCAAAGAGCACAAACTGCAGGGCAGATGGGTTGAATCCTTGCACATTCCCAGCTCCAGGGGAGGAGAGCAGGGACAGAGGTGCAAGCAAAGGCAGGGATGCAATGGAAGGGCAGGCAGGAGGCACAGGCTGGAGCTCTCCCTGGTCCAGGGTGACACTGGGAACACCTGCCTGCCCCAGCAGGTCAGTGTCCAAGCAGGAGAAAGGTCTCCTTTCCCTGGAGTCCTGCCCTGCAGGCAGATACTGCTGTGCTTAGAGGACATTCTCTCCCAGTCACTGCAACCAGTTGCTGCCATGGCTGTCAGAAGGAATAGTGCCTGGAGGTGAAAACCTTTTGCCTAAAAGTGAATAGTAAATTATGGGTGGCATTATGGGAAAAATGGACATTTGAGGAAGGAGCAGGAAGCCACGTTATTCCATCAGCTGTAACCCCAGCAACGAGGAGAGAATTGGATGCAGCTTGCCTTTAATGACCAAAGCTCTTATGTATTTAACAAAATGATATTTAGTGGAAGATAACATTCTTCTACCACCATCTGGCTTGCTGAAAAGAATGTGTAAATCTCTGAAGATTTACAATTAAGAGATAAAGAAATGTTTATGGATGTCTGTGAATCAAAGAGTGTCTTTGATTCTCCTTGCAATATGATGCCATCTCGCCTTGACAAGATTTTTAAGTGGTTGTATAATTTTCAGTATTGTTCTTAATGGAGGATGTGTACAAGCTCCCTGAAGAGATTATAGTCTGTATAAGCAATGGACAATAATAGTGCCTGTAGGAACTAACATTTCTTTATAAGCAGTTGAAATATTTATTGCTAATCAGCTCTATATGGCTCTACAGTAACTTGAAAGAAAGACAAGCCAGCTCTGCATAGACACCAGTAAGGGTATGAGACAGCTCTCTTGTCATCAGCAAAATGATATACAGCAAACTATTGGATAATTCAACTAGAAATGCTCAGAGATCACCTTTACAAAATATGAAACAGAACCCTGAGTCTTTCTTTGATGTTAAGGTTTTACAGAGCAACAATAATGTGCTCTGGATGAAGAGGGGCATTGCTTTGATAAAATGCATGATATTCAGTCCTACATACATTTTCAGCCTTGGAACACTGCATTCTCTTTACAAGACTATATTTTTTACTGCTATAGACACTTCAGAAGAGCAAAAATGTGATGCATAATAAAGTTGTGACACACAGAAGAGTAGTAAAAGACTAGTCCATATTTCCTGGCCCCAGCCAACTGACAGGGTTAAAAAGGTTAATACCCTGACACAGGACACCAGCAGCTACTGTTATATGGGGAATTCTTTTATTTTTTTATGTTGCTTGTCATAAGAAAAGGAAGAGAATATCTTAAAGCTCTTTAACTCAAGCCAAACATCTTCAAACAAACAAGTTTAAAAAACTCAGATCTGATGGAATTTTCATTTATTTTCCTGTGTAGTTTAAAACCCTGGTTGAAAAAAACCCCAATCTTCTACAGCAACTATAATTACTGTGTATATATATATATATATATATATATATATATATATATATAAAGCTGTAGTACTGACTGTCTTTTAATGAAATTTTAGCTAGTGGATTTGTTTTCATGCACATGACTGCTTGCATAGTCACTTTCTCTCCTTTTAAATTAAAAAAGGTCAAGAAATTATAAAAATCGTTAAAATGTTCAGATTGAAATTTAAAATATAAAATAAAAATACATATTTCTATTTATGATCCTAATGTCTGTGTAATTCAATGGGATTTAGGTGCATAAATAATTTTAAAAATCTTGAGGAGTCATACATTTATGTATCCATGAATACTCAAAATCAGAAAGTAGCTTTATAACTTCTTTTTTCAATATTATATAATATTAACTTTGCATAAACCTTGAAAAATCCTAGTTAGTGCAATCTGCCCCTTGTATGGAGTATTCAGTGAATTTTTTCACTGGAAGTTATGAGCCTTTGGCTTCAGAGACACAGCATTTACAAGGACTCCTTTTCAAAGAAAAATTCCAGCCATTGGTCTGGTAATGATATAGTCTTTATCTCCAAAAAACAGACTAAAAATATTTATGATTGAGGAAAAGACCTGCCTGTGTAAAAGAATGTTCAGTTTTTCTGTATCCACATTTATAGGATATTTTGCAAGACACCCTGGAATATTTTATTGGAGCTGGAAATAGAGCCATCATAGCTGAGCTTTCTTAACTCATTCTCACTGCAGAAACATTATTATTATACCTGTCCACAGAATTCAAGAAAGGGCTTTTAAAAATGTTGTTTGCTTGTTTTTCATTTAAGGGTTTTATTTGTTTTTGTTTTATTTTTAATCATCTTAAAGCATCTCCATTATCTGAAGAAAAACATTCACATTTTGTCAGTATTTTACAGAAGGCATTTTAAACTTCTAATTCAGGTCCCTGTTTACAAGGGAAAACCTTTTCTCTCTCATATGCTAAGGTGATATGGATTTCTCACGTGTGTTCTTGCACCTATTTTACATTTAGGTGCAAACCTCCACATTATGCAGAGACCCTGTTGTGTGAGTAACAACATGTTGTGCCATGCACAAAGCTGGGATGATGCCTGCCAGGGTGCTCTGCAGCTCCCTGTGCATCCTCTAACCCATGACAGACCTTGGCAGGGAGGGTAATTCATCACTCATGAGAAATATTGCTTATTTCCCCAATAATAAAGCAAGAGTTGCTAATTATTATTTCATCCTCCACCACGTTTCCATAAGGGACTGGGAGAAAATTCTCTAAGGAGTAGAATTATGAAGAATCCCATCCAAAATTGCACAGAATTGCAAAGAAAGCTGTCCTGGTGGAAGACAAAATAAACACTGCTGAGCTCCCAGCCTCCCTGGGGCAGGAGGCTCAGGGGAGCTGTGGGGAGGGGGATCCTCTGGCTGGATCCAGCAGGGTGAGCAGCTCTCAGAGCTGGATCCAGCAGGGTGAGCAGCTCCCAGAGCTGGATCCAGCAGGGTGAGCAGCTCCCAGAGCTGGATCCAGCAGGGTGAGCAGCTCCCAGAGCTGGATCCAGAAGGGTGAGCAGCTCTCAGAGCTGGATCCAGCAGGGTGAGCAGCTCCCAGAGCTGGATCCAGCAGGGTGAGCAGCTCTCAGAGCTGGACCCAGCAGGGTGAGCAGCTCTCAGAGCTGGATCCAGCAGGGTGAGCAGATCCTAGAGCTGGATCCAGCAGGGTGAGCAGCTCTCAGAGCTGGACCCAGCAGGGTGAGCAGCTCTCAGAGCTGGATCCAGCAGGGTGAGCAGATCCTAGAGCTGGATCCAGCAGGGTGAGCAGCTCTCAGAGCTGGACCCAGCAGGGTGAGCAGCTCCCAGAGCTGGATCCAGCAGGGTGAGCAGCTCTCAGAGCTGGATCCAGCAAGGTGAGCAGCTCCCAGAGCTGGATCCAGCAGGGTGGGCAGCTCCCAGAGCTGGATCCAGCAGGGTGAGCAGCTCTCAGAGCTGGACCCAGCAGGGTGAGCAGCTCTCAGAGCTGGATCCAGCAGGGTGAGCAGCTCTCAGAGCTGGATCCAGCAGGGTGAGCAGCTCTCAGAGCTGGACCCAGCAGGGTGAGCAGCTCTCAGAGCTGGATCCAGCAGGGTGAGCAGCTCCCAGAGCTGGATCCAGCAGGGTGAGCAGCTCCCAGAGCTGGACCCAGCAGGGTGAGCAGCTCTCAGAGCTGGTCTGGCCTGGGGGCAAGGGAGCCCTGTTTGCACAACACTTCATCTCAGTTAAGAAATCTGCCAAATCCAAGATCTCAGGGTCCATAGCAAAGATAATCCTTAGACCAAATAAGCGAGCACGGCTAATTGAGATTTGACAATGCAGCATTATTCACTTCAAGTATAAATTATAAACATTGTCTGTTTATTCTGACTTGTACCTTCAGCATAGTTCAAGATATTGAGATCCTGGGAGCAGCTTCTGTGTAACTGAGCTAACTAGAGTACAGTCCTTGTTAATGATGCGGAAACCAACCTGAACAAAAATCAAGAACTGCTTAAGCTTTAAGCTGACACTCCAGCCAAGCCAAATATTTCCAGCTATACATTGCTACATTGCTGCTCTGATTTTTTTTTTTTTCCCCATGCTGTGTCTTTCTTTATCTGCAGGTCACCCAGCTCTCAGGCCAGCTCCCATTCTATGAGTGGAGGTGAAAGAGCAGGTTAGGTAGGAAGGTGTTTATCTATTGTGCTCTCTGCCAGACACTTGGTTTCTGTTCCTGCTGCTGTTAATATTTGGTTCATCTTTGACTTCTTCTCTTCAATCTAATTTTAAAGTCACAGAGATCATAAATCTGACATTAGATGGTTTTGGTATGGAAAAGTACAGAATTAATTTTTAAAGTTCATTTAGTTTTGGTGGTAGTCATTCAAGAAAAATGTATTTCAAGTTACAGGCTGTTTTTATAAAATACAATTTTGGTTGTTTTTACTAGATGAAAGCAAGGAATATAAAGTACACAAAGCACATTTTCTTAAATAAAAGCAGCAGTAAATATTAACAAAAACTACATCTAGCAACAACTACTCACTGTCTACTGCAGTACCATAAGCTCACAGGGATCTTATTTCCAAGATCACTACATTTTGCTTTTGGGACTGAGGGACCCTATTATTTAAAATTGTTGTGGATGGGAGAAGAAATGGTGCTTCTGCAGCCCTGCAAGCATCATCTTGATTTGTGTGGAGAGGGGGACAACAAACCCTCTTCCAAAGAGAGATTTTGGGTGTTTCATCTACCTGGTTTTGTCCAGTCTCTTTGACCCTAAAAGATCAAAAGAGAGAACTATGGAAATGGGGAGTGGATTACTCCAGGCCTGGTAGGAAGGCCAAAGCTTCTGCATTAGTAGAAGAGGATTGTAAAAGTAGAAAACTGTAAAAAGGGTTTAAAAGCTGGCTTCCCCCTGCTTTCTGGAGTTTGGCACAGAAAAGACAGGAGTGGTAGAGAGAGATCTTTTAAAAACTATTTTTCATTTTATATCAGTTAATAATAGTCCCTGTAAATTTTATAGTAAATTTTATTCAGATGAAAATCCCTAGCTCGTTACCAATGCCTTTGGAATTAGTCACTGTCACAGCAAATTAGGAAAGGAAGGTGAGATGGAGACTTACCCCATGCAGCTTGTGGGAGCAGGACTGGCACAAGGAACTCCATGCTTTGGAGACTAAGGAGCCAATTCCAGAAACTGAATTTTTACTATGTCAAAGTGATCCTGTGTGTATGTATTTAAGAGTTAGGGAAGCCAAAGCAAGCAAATTGAAGAGTTAATGCAAAGGCAGACTTAAAGCAAGCAGCAATGTACCATTACAGCTATCCAGGCTCCCTGCAGATTATTGCCACACAGAGAAATTATGCCTTGTGGTTTCCTGACATGTTCTTTAGTGCATGATCAGGCTCCAAATGACTCTGGCCACATGATGTCAAAAGCAAACCTTCTGAAATACACTGTGACCTGCAAAAGGCTCTTGGTCCCCAGGGAACCCAGCAGCCTCGTGCACGCCTGGTGCACAGGGGGAAATAGCAGCCCTGACACCATCTGCAGAGGCAGGGGCTCCCTCAGGTTTCCATCTCATGCTCTCCCTCTCCAGGTTTCCTTGTCTTGCAAGTCCTGAGCCCTGCACAGGCTGCTGTGAGCCCAGCTCATCCTGCTTCTGGTGAGGGAGAAGAAAGATTGCACAGGGTGGTGACATGGGCTTCCTCTCCTCTTGCTCCCAGTATTCCTGGCATCCTCAGCAACACATACACTGTTATTTAATGGAGTGGGGAAGAATATTTTTACTATTTTTTACCTCATCAGAAGGGTTTCATATTGGTCTTTCTTGTTTTATGGACCACTTGCAATAAAGAGCTGTGGGAGACACGATGTCAGCGTGGGGCAGGAAGAGCCCTCACCTTGGCAGCAGGTGGGACTGAGCCTGCCCTGAGGCTGCTGGCAGCTGTGGCCAGCCACTCTCCTTCCAGATGCTCATTCCAGAGCCCCTGGGGAATGGCCTTGCCAGCCTCCCCTCCCTAGTGTGCCCACTGGGACATCCCAGCTCCCAGACACTGCTGGGAGAAGAGGGGGCACTCTGAAATTAATGGACTTGACTTGCAATACTTTCCCCTTCCTTTCTGTGATGCTCCCTTAGGGGCATATTCTGCTCACACTTGCATCAGGGGGACATGAGAATGTAGTGCAGAAAAGTAGAAAAGGCCAGAGGCTGGGACATTGCTGGCTCTTTCTGGCAGTTTGCTCCATTCCCTCAACAGGTTCCCTGCAGAAGGGAACAGAAGGTACTGGCTGTGCTCTCTGGGGACTGAGCTTTTTAAAGCAAGATTCTGGTATTTACCCATGTCCCAGCACTGAGGTCATTGTGCAAATCCACGTGTCAGAAAAAGGAGAAAAAGAAAGAAGAAAAAACACTAAACACTTGGTTTCAGAGCTTCACAGATTCCCCAAGGCTCCATGTTTAACTTGCAGAGTTCTAAATTTTAACTTTTTTATGGATCTTTAATAAAAGTGCAAATTACCCCTGAAAGTGGCAGATACTTCAGTGCTCAGAACATCTCCAGCCAGGGCCATTCTGCCTGGGAGGAGAGGAGGAACCTGGACAAGTCTTGCACTAGTACAAACTGAGAAACAAGGACAAGGAAAGAGAGAGCATAAACATATCCTCTCTAATATGCTGGGGTTGTTAAAAGAAATCTCATATAAAAGATATAGAAAACATCATGCTGTTATTCAATTATTATTTTATACACACACACACACAATGTTACTAAATTATTGCATTAAATTATTCTGGAAAATAAATTAGAAGAAAATTAATCCTGCAGAATTAACATCTAAAATAAAATTTTATGGTTTCACTTGAATTAATGTTACTATAGAAACTAACCAAAGCCAAAGGTTCCTGACACAACACTCAGGTAACTGCTACAAGAGTGGAAAAGAAATGTCAACCTAGAATTCTGTTATTTGCCTTGCCAGCTTTAAGCCCTGGCTTTTGTGGGCTGGTACTATTCAAACGTGTTATTTCTTTTTAATTATCATGCCAAGAATAATGTTTTCTCCCTGATAGAACACACTCTTGCCCAGGGAAGGAAGAACTCTTTGTTACATGTATATTTACTTTCTCACACACAGTGAAGACATTTAAGCTCAGCAAAATTCCTGGGGAAGTGCTTCAGAGGACATGCATTTAGAAATCTAGTTTGCTGTGTGGTTTTTACTGTGGAGGGACAAACATTGGTGAGAGAATAAAGCACATTATAAAGGTACTACCTGAAAAATACAAATTGATGGTTCAAAACACAGCTCCATACCAGCTTCTGAGAAGAAAATTAACTCTACCCCAGCCCAAATCAGCACATAAACAAAATTCAGGGGAAGTTTAAAGAGGATTAAATGCAAATTCCTCTGTAAAAATGAAGCTTGCCTGTATCAGAACTTATAAACCATCAAAACTAGACCTTGGCTAGTTATTCCTGATGGATGTTTCAAATGACAGTCACAGCCCCTCTGGTTAAAAAATTATTTCCAATTTAACTTCAGCACCTTTTACAAAAACATTTATTTAAAAATCCCCTCTTAGCTCTAGGAAATTATGGCCCACCTCGGGGACTGCTGAAAAGCTACTGGCAATGGGCAATATTTCCCACACTTGTGAGTGATAATTACTGTCCACCTGACCCCATGTTATCAATCCCTCCCCAGACTGGAGAGCCCCTAATTTAGATACTTATCCAAAGTTACCAGACATGGAATTGCACTGCAAATATTTTGCCTAGAACATATTTACAGCCTTTTTTCTCCTTACCCCTATGCCCAATATTATTAATTAATAGTAATAATTTCTAAATATCTTTTGTGACAGCTTGAAGAAAGTATCTGGCTGCAAACACCAAAATAAACCAACAGACTTATTCAAATCCTTTCTCAGAGTATTCACTCTCCTTTATTTAAAGAATATGCTGGGAATTAAATGGACTTTAGGCAAAGCCATCCCTGCTGGAGACTGGAGAACATTCCATCCAGGAGAGGTGTCCCCAGGAGTCACAGGGGTAGATCTGCAATGGCAGTAGCAGGAAACCTTTGGAAAGGTGTCCCTGGTCCCTCCCTGTGCCTGTAGCAGCCCCTGCTGCAGGTGATGGGAGCCAAGGGCATCCTATCCTTGCCTGAGGCAGCTCCTGCAGGGCCCTGGGGCAGCCCCTGTCCCTCCCCAGGTGATTTCCATCCCTTCCTGCTGCTGCTCCATGCAGGGCACACGAGGGGTGACACCTTGTCCATAGCATGCTGGGCTAAGCCTGGGTACCTGAGTGCACCAATTTCCTTTGCCAAAGTCTCTTCTGTCATATGTCCTCCCCCACTAAATTCTCATCTTAGAACTCAGAACAATATAAAGTTTTAAGTAATCTTTTTTTGGTTGTTTTTTCTTTGGGTTTTTTTTTCAGGCTCAGTCAGGAAACTCAGAAGTGGGTAGGAGTTAAGCATCTTTGATTCTAATAAAATTTGAAAACAGCACATTTTCCAGAGTGCCCAGAAAAGTAAGCAGTATTAGGTTTTGGAATTCTTTAAAGATTTAAATTCTTTAAAATTCTGGTCATAACCTTACAAATTTCAGCAGTGATCCAAGAGAACCAGAAGAAACAAGTGGCAACACAATACTACAATGTAATATAAAAACATAGATTAATAGCAGGAAAATATGGGCTGCTCCATCTGAGATTGTGTGGGGAAGTCTTTGGAACTATTTTAAGTGACTCCAGCTTTTTTATTTATGGGAAGCACTTGAATGTTGACATTGAAAGCAAGTTTTGCAAATTCTCAAATACAGAATCTACAAGTACAGTAAATAAAGAAAAATGTCATGAGATTAGAATCAACAACAAATCCCCCAAACTTTCAATCTTTAACATAAAATGACTAATGGATGAGAAAGTGACTTTCAGTTTAGATAACAAGAGCCAGCTCTTCAGATCAAATAAATGCACAAAAGGAAAACCAGAGCCCTGTTTCTAGCCTGTGAGAAACAGCAGTAAAACTCCACTGACTGCAAAGGAGAAGAAATGAACCCCTTGAAGTAAACAGCTGCAGAAAGGCAAAAGCCTTTCAGACAATGAAAAAAATCCATAATTTGACTCATTGCTGTCAAAATGCAGAGAATTGAGAGAAATGGGAACTGACAATATTGCCTGCAGAAACATCACAAGTGTTCTAATGGGGCTTAAGTAGCAAGAGCAGAGTCACTTCCTAAACTGCCAAAAGATATTCAATATAAATAATTCAGGCACTCACTCAAAAATTCAGTCAATCCATGCTGCAATCTTAAAACTTAACAGTGAATTAAAAGGCTGTTACACTCTGGAGCAGAGGGTTTATGTTAATCACATGGATAGTTATTTGCACCTTCCTTAGCTCTGCTTTATTGTTCAAAACAATATTTTTTCCCAAGAAGATAATCCTTAATTACATTCTGCCTTTGTTCATGGTATCTCTATTACCAAAACCAGCATGGAATTATAGATTTTTAAAGCCAGAAAAACAGAATATATATTTCATACAGTGCTCGTGCCTCTGGAACTGCATTTTGCAGGTTCAACCTAAACTTGTTTTTTAGAAAGTTATCCAAATTTGAACTCACAGTGGTAGAAAACCTACCACATCCTTTGGTAGTCTGTTAATAACCCCCCTGTTTCAAATGCCCATTGTTACAATTTCATGCTCACAATTCCTATACTTGAAAAAAAATAATTTATAAAAAAGAAAACCCACTGTTTTTATATTCTTGGATCTAAGACAGAGTAAGGCCTGTTTATTGGCAGCAAGAGCACCTCTTCCTATTAGCGTGCTAAACATGAGGTTACAGGTCTGAGAAACTTCTTCACAGAGATAAATGAACACCTGAGAAAACACAGGCTTGTTAAAAAATGAAGGTGCATGGCTCTACTATGTGGCCCTGTGCCAACAATATGAAAAAGCAACTCCCAGCACCTGCACGTGCACGCACAGGTTTTGATTTTAGCAGATAAGTGAGGGTGCATGCCACCTATTAAAGTGCTGGAGAAAAGCTTTGATCCCATTGACATCTTCTATATGTGTGTGCTTGTGTGTATAGGTGTACCTATTATATATATTGAAAGGTATTTTAATTATTCATGTAGGAGCCTTTTTTTAGATGCCATTTTGTTTCCTCCAGGTTTTTGTGTTTATCACTCAGTGATACCTGGGATGACTGAGAAGTTGAGCAAGAGGGAAGGCCCATGTTTTGTAATTTTATATGCTTTATTGAGCAAAGCACCTGGAATGAAATACTGCCTCTGTCAAAATCAGTGCCAAAACTTCCACCCATTTCAGCAAGGCCAGAATTTCAGGCCCAAGTCAAAAGGTCATCTCAGGTGCTGAAAGGTAAACATCTGCCTCAGCAGGAAAGAAAGTTCCCTCATTGTTGGCTCAGATGCACAGACAAGACAAGGCAAGACACAGCAGATGGGGGTGAAGCTTTACTTGTCACTCTTCAAAATATGACTTTTATGAGCAATGTCCAGGGCCTGAATATGTGGTTATATCAGAATCCCTAGAAAATTGTTTTTGAAACAGAGAGATTTATGTTAATTGAAAACGTTAATGGGCCTGGAGGTCTCCCCAGCAGAGGTTTGACCTCCCCAGCTCCTGAGCAGCTGCGGCCTGGCCCTTGGCCCTCACAGACCTGGGCTGGACCTGTCCCCAGAGGCTCCCAGGGGACTGATTCCTCTTGCACTGTGGCATATTATGCAGATATCTTCCTATTTTACCTTCCCTCCTGTGCTAAGAAGACTGGGGGCAGGGAGAGGGTTCCATTTCTGGCAGCCTGGACAGGCCTGGTCTCTTCTGGCCCAAAGCTCGACTGCACCATTTGGTGGTTGGAGAGCTGCTCTTGCTGCCCACTTTAGCTCAGCAACCAGCTGAGCTCATTCCTCCAGAGACTTGTGCCCTCTAAGACCTTTTTCTTGCCTCTTCTTCCTGCCTGGAGCCTGCTTAGAATCAGGAACAGAGTCATTTACCTGGGAAGAGCTCAGCCAAACACCCAAGCCAGCAGCAGGGCACGGCAAAACTGAAACTTAAACATTCTCTTAGGCAATCTGCTTTATTTCCCTGTTAGTTAGGCATCAGTCTATTGCACTAAATTTCTAAAAGCTTCAGTCATTTAATTTTTAAATGTCTTAAGCAGGAAGGCTTCCACAATGCTTTTTCACACTCAGCTCTCATTCCTTGTTCCAGAAGTGCTAATGCAGTTGCTCAGTGTCAAACAATCTGCCAGAACAGCAGAAAAACAGGATTCCTTGCCAGGGAAGCCTTAACACAGAGTAAGAAGGAGAAATATTTTCTTCTTAGGGGTGTGATCTTTTTTTTAATTTCCTGTAGTTAATTACGGGTGTTAACACACTGTATCCACAAGTAGATACAGAAAAGGCAGGAAATAGTCAGCTTTTACTGCATGTCCAACTGCTCCAGGTCCTGAGGCTCTGATTCAGTCAGTGAAGCATGGAAGCATATGCCTCTCTTTGTAATTTATTCTTCCATGTGCAATAAACTCCCAACTGTTAGAGTGGGAATAGCCCTGGTGAGGAAGCCCCCTTGGATGGTCTCTGATCTAAACAGGCAGCAGTGATGCTCTTTCACCTCATCCTTACCTCTTGAGATGTGTTTTGCACAGGTGCTCCAGTGTGCAGCACACAGGTTCTTTGGGAAAGGGCACGTGGCATTTCTGCTGGCTGGCCTTCCCCCTGTCCTGGGCTTACCCTGCCCAAAGGGCTCCTGGCCATGCTGCTTCAAAGGACAAACTCTGGCTCTCCCTTCCAGAGACATTGGACACTGCAGGGAAATGAAGCTAACCAACTTTAAAAAGTGGCTCAATTCAGCAACAGAAAATAGATACATATTTTATCCTTCCAGATTCTTGACTCTTTTCAAGCTCTTCTTCAAGCTACAGTTTTCCTCCCTTTCCCTTGCTGCAGAGTTCTTTCTTACCAGGCACCTCTAGCAAAATTTCATTTCTAAGAGCATAATTTCATGGATGCATATAAATTCCTTGGGATACTAAAGTAATGCTGTTAAGGAGAAGGACACAATAGAAGCACATTTATCAGCCTTGATTTCAGAAGTGGTGGAGTATGTTGTCAGGGAATAGAAGACAAACTGCTAAATTATGTTATTCACTCTGCACAGTCCTTCTAATCTAATTTACATCTTAGCAGTGGTTACAAATATGTATCTCTAAAGCTAGAAGGATCATCCATGGCCATAAAAAACATTTAAGTCAAATAAATTTAATTTTAACCTAATTAAACTTAGTCAAAATATCCAGACTACATTCAGTAGATTCCAAGCTGATTAAAAATTATACTGGGGAACAGTAGGATTTTCATTTCTAGGGCCATACTTTCACCACCTTTAAGTGGGCTCTCTGTACCTCTGTAGTTTTGAGTTTCAAGAAAGACTCTGTAGTCTGAAACTGGTTAGAACTCCTGTCCTGTTCCAGTTGAAGGTTGACTTTCCCTACACACAAGGACCATATATGTCCCATTCCAGACCTATTGAATGTATTTGTGTATAATTGGAGCAAAATGGTGCATTTCAGAGTTGGGATGTTAGACTTGAAGTATCTCAGTACATAATTTCCTACTTTTGTTGTTCTGAACTACTGATTTTTTAAAACCAGAAATTCAAGGTACATGGAAACCAAAGGAACAAACTCTTTTGCTTCTTTCTCCATTTAAAGATTCTCCCTTTCCAATGCTCTTCAAATATTTCTTTCTACAATTTCTTTAACTATCACTCAAAAGAATTGATTTTGCCACTCTTAAACGACATTTCTTGTAATCCATTCAGTATGTTATTTCCCTTTGGATGAAATACAGTAGTTTTCTGTTAAGTTTCCCCTCCTAATTTCCTAGGATGTGCCTTATGTCATCTTGGTTTTGCGATTTTGACAGTGGGAAAATTTTTGTCTAGGTCAATTTTATTGCTCTTCTGCATGAGGAAAAGCATCAATTAGATAAACAAAATGTCTCCTTTCCCTAGTGAGAATAACCTTATTTTTCTCAGCCACTGCTAATTACATAAATCTTTCTGTTTTGCAAGTGCCAAGGGTTTTAACATTTGATACAGAGATTTAGATCTCATCACAAAGCCATGTGGAAAAACTGGGTTTGTAGATAGCAGCAAGAACATCAAAACTCAATTAAGCAGCACACAATTCTTTGGCAACAATCAGTAACTTGTGCTCCTAAACCAGAATTTCACTGTCTTGAATTTCACAGAAATATCACAAAGAGATTCTTGAGGCAAACCAAATTAAGCTATGATTGCACTGTAGCTTGAAAAGTAACAAATTAATTGGCAACAGGGGTTTCCATGTTTATTGCCTCTGTGTGGCTTCCAGATTAAATTTGTGCAGTCAATGAGATTCACAGCAAGCTTCCAAAGGTTGTTGCAGTTTTTCCACTGTGAATTTAAGGTTCTAGGTTTAAGTTCTGATCATTACCAACAGATATAAATCTAAGAAAATTTACAAATGTGCCAAAGGAAGAAGGACAGTTCCACGATCCTTATTTGCAGCAAGAAAAGCACCATTCAGCATCACTTTGAGAAAAACAAGGGATCAGGAGAAAGAGAGCTTGACAAACTGAAAAGAGAAATGCAGAATTAATTTTTTACTCTGAAATTATTTTTCTCTTCCACTGGCCAGCTGAAGAGATAATCTAAATGATACATTTGGCATCCAGTACCATCAGCAATTATGATGTTTGCCTCAGTGTCCTGGCTTTGTTTAAGTACATCTTGCATGGAGGGATGCATTCTGCTCTGTTCCTTTCAAAGCTCACAGCATATGAGCTGGTACAAAAAAGTTGTGTAGCTGCATTAGCCTGGCACTGATCCTAGGCTCATCAACCCTGCTGTTTGCAGTTCCCAAGTGGGTTAATTTATACTAATATGCTGCAGAAAGACACTGCTAGCAGAAGTATTTGCTGAGGCAGCTCCAGAAATGGCCACTGGCCATTGAAGATTAACGACCTACTCACAAGTATGTCCAACAGCACTTGCAGAGGAAATACCATGCTCATTCACCCCCCCAAAAAGGATGGACTGTGTAACCTCTGTGCCATGGATTGTGAAAGATTTAACTGTGACCAAACTGAAAATTTACATGCATATTTATTTTAAATAAATTTTATCAGATCAGCTGTCCAGTAAGTTAATGACACAGCAATGTTTCTGATGCAACTTCATCTACTCTGTCTGGGATGACAGCAACAAGAAGAGTTAAGAGACTGGAGGATGTCAGAACTATGAATATGTCCTTATTCACTGACTGTACAAAACTGTTCTGTTCTTGGATTCACTCTGTGTCTAGCCTGGAGCTGAATTCTTTCTGGAGATCACTACCATGCAATCATCATTTTCTGATGTGGGATTCACTCACTATTGACATATTCCTTTGTCTTTGATAGGTACACACACATTACGACGTATATTTTATCTACAATGGGTATTGGTTTCATCTACCATGACACCATCCACAGACTAAATTCAGCTGATTTATTGCCTCTTTTCTAACTTCCTTTGACTATGGTTAAAGGATTTTCACTCATCTGAATATTTCCTTGTTTTTCCAAGGCTCCCCATTATATTTGTGAAATGTTCTCAATGTCCACGTGCTCTCAGATGGGCTTTAAAGCAGAATAGACACAGCCACTTTGCAGGCTGCATGTTATTTTCCCCAAGTTAAGCAACAGTGAGGGTAGAATTACAATTCTTTTAAAGCTTTTGTAGTGTACAAATAGTGCACTGGGGGAACACAAAGCTCCCCATTCACATTTATTACCATCTCCATGTCATTTCTCACTTACCAGGGCACTTCTTGGTGCATTTTGACAAGCTCTGTGGATTTAAGCATTTTTAAATATTCATTCATCTGCAAAGCAGAAGTTTATCTCTTATTTTCATTCTCTCAATTTGAATTTTTATTAATCTCTCTTTTTTTTTCTAGGTTAATGCTTATATTCAGAGGCACAAATACCAGGGTTTGTTTGATGAGTTAAATAGTCTCAATGCATGACAGATTTGTTTGATGAAAGTCACCTTCCTTCCTGCCCATGCAATACTTTTCCATATTCAGGAAGCATTTTTAAGAGGAGACAGCATTGAGGTAATTCTGCCCCTGCTTAAATCCCGTGACACCCATATCCGAAACTTAATACACGTAGAGCTGAAAATAAGAGCTCTTTAAAAGCTTTGGAGTTAGGAATTACACACAGGCAGCATTTAGCTTTTTTTCTTGACATTTTGTCCTCCTAGCAGATGCAACAAACAATTCTCTTTGAGCAAGGAAGTGAATGATACAGCACTGCAAGTATGTGTCACACTTTTTCATCTTTTTTTTTCCCTTGGTGAGAAAACAGACAGTACTCTGACATATATGGATAGAAAGCTTTAATTTTGACCTGTACAGACAATAGTCTGCCAGATAGCTGGGATACAAATATCAATGAAGAATGAAAAAAGACAGATACACATGAAGTCCTGGCTCCATTGAAACAGTTGGGAATTTTGCCATTGATTAAATGGAGCCAGGATTTCATTGCAAAAGCATTGTTCAGCTGTAAAAGTTGTCACTGTTAGGTCTGTACACCCTCATCCATTCAGTCCCAAATTCCTGATGAAAAGATTTGTAATTTTTCATATTGCCCAAATATTTTTTTTAACAGCTGACCCTTTCTCTTAAGCACAACCTTTTTCTGCAAGACAAGTACTGAATGCTTTTGTTGATTTTAATATGACTTTTAGCAACTTTCCCACATTCCACAAAAACCCACTTGAGCTATTTGCTTCCACTAAGTTCCTCTTCTTGTTCTTCACATTTTTGTTAAAAATCCCTGTGAACATGAGTGAGCTGACTCGAAGTAATACAGAATACCTTGTTGAGCTGTGGCACTTTCTGGATTCTTGCTAGCAGCAATACTTTATCATCCTCTTTTGTTCTTGGCAATATATGGAGATAAACCACTTATCTACTGCTGTTATCTTTATTATGCCAAACACTCTAGTTACAAACATGGGGGTAGATGTTAGGGGAACTTTTATGTGGCTGTTTCATTGAGGATTTCTTGCTTTCTATCTATATGGTCAGTGCATCTGCCTGCCTGACTTTTGGAGAGGTAATGATGTGATTCAAAGAGGAAAAAAGAAAGTAGAAGGCAAATTATGCTTAATACAAAATATTCAATGATGTAACTAGCAATAACATCATGTGACTGACACAAACCATTATAATGAGTTCACAGAAGAAATGCTGTTAACGTTGTTTAGGACTGTGTATAATCTGCTATAAAATAAATATATCACCCAAACCAAGCAAAAATAACCTTATACAATATAGTAGACATACAACAGAATATTTGTAGAGTGGCAGTGAAGAGAGCTTGGCCCTGGGTAAAAGTTTCATGTCAGAGTGCCCTCACCTTCAACAGCCACTGCCCTCCCTGCAGGGTGGGGGATTTTGGAAGGTTTCCTTTTAGAAAGGAAAGGAAGAAATCTTGCTCCTTTGCAGCAAGATTTATATGAAAATGCCACTGATTTCCCCCAGTCTGTACTGAGCCAGACACAGCAGCAAAGTAGCAACATGAAATGAGGAATAAAAGAAAGGTCTTTGGTACCTGTTCCCTGAAGGCAGGATGGGAAGTGTGGCTTTTACAGCTGCAGCAACCAGCACTGAGGCAGCAGCCAGCCTGTCTGATGGACCACAGGGAGCTCTGGGGATGTTCTACCCCAGCACCTTCTACCAAACCCAACAGCAGCACTCAGCTTTGGGGCCCAGCTGAATGCCCAGGATCTGTGCTGTGCTTTTCTGTACCTGACACCGGGGCAGTGGCTCAGCCACGCAGGAGCCTGCAGGAGCCCAGCTCCTGCTGGAGATGGAGAAGCAGCTCTTTACAGGTGTCAGACAGCTGCTGGGACCCACCAGGTCCCATCTACTGCAGTGGGTGAGGAGGAAGAGTCAGGGGCTCCTCCTCCTCCTCCTCTGCTCTGGCAGCTGAGGGGCTGCAGTGACTGCTCATCCTGATGCTCTGCTGGCAAGTTGAGGCTGGTTTTGCCAGTGAGACAACCAAAGGGAAACCTTTGGAAATGTGCCTTCTGGGTATTCCTGAGAGAAACCTGTCCTGAGAACAAATCACATGAGTTTAATAAACACCTTTAACTATAGTTAACACTTTCACTGAAAATCTCCCAGTGATCCTGGTCCCTGATGGAAGTCTCATTGTGGGTACACCTACAGCTGTCAGGTTTGACAGATGAAATCAAGTTAATGTGCTTCAAATAAATTGGAGGAGAAAGAGCATAAAAATTAAACACAATTGGTTTAGAATAAAATGGCTACTTTGTAGTTCTTGACCCTTTTATTTACAGTAAATATTTGTCTTGCCTTGGAGTAATTTCTATTTTGAATGTCTGTAATTAATGACATGGTTCATTAGTTGCAGGGAAGCTAATGCAGCACTGCTATACAGTAGTTCACATAATTGTGGGAGGTAACCCATTTCACATGCATTTAAATTGTAATTTCAAAATATTTTCCTAATAGTTCTCAAATAGAAATATTTCTAAGTGTAAATTGAAATCTGCCTATATCTAAGGAAAATTAACAGAACACAGTTTAAGCATAACATGCCAAAAAGTATTACTTTTGGCTGTAACATAATTGGTATCACATGCTGTTGCTATTTTAAATACTTTTTTCCTAATTGTCTTAACTTCTATTATTTTATAAGGGCACAGGTATTACCTGAGGATGACTTTGCATAACAAGATGTAGCTACATACTAGGTAATGGGATTTTAGTTTTCTTCTTTCAAGCTGAAACAAAAAATGAAGCAGTTAAACTTCTAAACTAATTTAATCCCCTTACCCTTAGCACAAATATTTTAACGTGGCATTTTAAAAAGCAATTTAGATAGGAAAATAAAGCACAATATCTAGAATAAGGCTGAATCTGGAAAAAAATGACCACAGTGAATACTTCTATAAACTTCACTTTTATGTAGAGGTATTTTGACTTCATTTCAGCACTTTTACCCCCTTACTTCTAAGACCTTCAGAAGGCTCTTAGCTTGGAATTTGTATCCCTGTGGGTGTTTACCCAGTTTTTGATTAAATAAATTAAGCATTTTTCACCCTATAAAACTCTTCATATGTATGCCCACTTAGGAGTTATTCTTCCCAATCAGTGGAAGATCCTCAATATTTCTGTGCCCAAGCTAAAATGCTGCTAAGAAATCCCAACAGTGAAACAGGATCAGATTATTCCTGTTCTGTCCTGCAGCTATTTAATGGGAGTACCTGGGCAAACTAGAGATGTCACAGTTTAGAATATGTATTATTGACCTATATTTAGTCTCAATAACATTAGGTTCAATTATATTACTTAGATTTAATGATCTTGATGTGCTGATAGTGGTTACCACTGGGTTCACAGGTACAAGAGGAATTTGTTACTTGCCTTTAAAGAAACAGCTTTAACAGGCTTTCAGGATATACTTCCAAGTACTAAAGTATCCTTAGCAACTGAGTCTCCCCTCCAAATGGTCTTTTCTCAATATAAGAGGTGTAATAGGAGTTACAGCTATTATTATTTCTTTTAACATACATTTCTGTTAAACAAAGAAATCAAAAATACAATCCTGAGATTAAAGATAAGCTGGTACTATGATGAACCAGAGAAGTTTTTTAAGGAAATGAATATTCTGAATACTCAAAGCTGTACAAATTGCCTGGGATTTGCCCTCACCATTTGTGCTAAAAAAAGGGTGTTAATTGCATTTACTGGGAAACACCCCCACATGCTACCCCTGCATCAACCAAGCCATGAAAAGCATAATTCACATGATAAATTCAGGTGGATCTAAAAAGTCATTTTGGCCAATTGTAAAATTTTGAAGTTCCCAGAATAACATCCAAAATCAAAGTCATCTGAAAAATCCAGTCTGAAATGCAGTTATGTCATACTTCTAGTCAGTATTAGTAAATCAGGTGGGTATGAAGCAAAACAATTCTGATTGCATCACTTGAAACAATCCAAAATATTCGTTATGAAATCCTGCATATAAAATTTAAGAGCTTCCATGTTGACTTAGAATGGACCTCCTACACAGCTTGTAAACCACAGCCTTTTCTCCTTTTTCACATAGTTTCAGTGCAATCCATCTATCTCCTCTCTTGTGTTATAGCAATTTGTAATTCAAACAGAGGAAGTGCAGTTTATTCACGAGGAATTCTGGCAAGTAACATCCACACATATATTTTACACTGCAGTTTTGTCTTCAGAAAGTATTTTAAAGCCTAACAGCAACACTGACAGCAAAGAGCTGTTTTTTGTGCCCTCACATTGGCCCTTGCTGAGGATCAAATATGCACCTGTTGATGTGAACCTCCCCAATTGCCTGGCTGGGCTCCAGCTGGGGCTGTGGAGGAACCTGGGCTCTGTGTAACCTTCCAAGGGATGAGGGGATTGGGGAGCCCCAGCAAAGCACTGGAGCTGCTGGTGGGTGACCCTTGGGATGTGAGGAGCTTCAGACTTCATCCTGCTAAGCAAGTGCCTTATGTAGATGCAGTGTCTGATGAAGTTTTACTAATCACCAGTGGTCTGTTTCCAGAAAATCACTTATTTTATCGCCTACAATGCCTGGTAGATGGAGTACTGGATTCAGTAGGAGACTGCTTTTTTTGCCATTAAAATGGAATCTATTTACCAGGAAACACTCCTAGGTACTCTAAAGACTGCTATTTATCTATTAATAAAACATATCCTACCCCCCAGTGGAGATGGACAGACTATTTACAAAGAAGCACAGGGAAGCATATCTGCCTAATATGCCTAATTCACCATGAATTGCATTCACAACTTTGTTATCAGAAAATGCAAGTTGATATTTGATATCAGAAATACAAGTTGTTCAACTTACGTCAGTTTGGTTTGGACTGGGACTTTTATTCCTTAGAAGGAAGTGCTAATTTAAGGTGTTTCCTAACTTGTTTATATCAAAGGGGTTCCACTACTTCTCATGTTTGATCCAGCAGTGCTCAGGTTAATAAAATTTTGTCCTTGGCTGCCATATAAGCAGATTCAATGGTTACCACTAAAAATACCACTATAAATCCACAGATACTTCATAAGAAGTAACAGGGAGTTCTAGTTTAAGTCATGTATAAAATAATATCTGAAGTTCAGTGAGAGCATTGGTAAACTGATGGGATAAGAGAGAGATTTTATTTTTCTAGTGGAAGTCACTGTGTAGAACATCCAAAAAGTTGTCTTCTTCTTATCCATATTTATGAAGGAAATTCTCAATTTTAAACTTCCTGGTAGAGTCCGACCATTTGAGCTAATTTTAATTTCAGAATGGATTAGGCCTGAAAACTCAGCTGGCCACACCAAGAGAAGAGACTTCCTTGTATTTCCTCCACACCCCCCCAGTTTTGGACATATTGAACATAAAGCAAGGCAGGCAGACAGTCATATTTACTTCTGGCAGAGACATTGCCAAGTTTGTAGAACAGCCTTTATCAAAAGTTTTTTTGTCCGTTATATTTCTCTTCCAGATACATTTTGAATTTTCATTTCTTTTCATATTCCCTTAGATACTCTGTTGATTTTTCTGTCTTGGCAACGTAGTCTATCATTATATCTTGCTTTAAAATGTGTTGAGTGATTAGAGAGGAGTCAGGGCAAAAATAGCAACAGCTGTGACTGCCTGTTCCTGACCAAAAATACCCAACTGTGCACGTCTCCAGGCACATCCAGCCTGAGGCCACGCCATGCCAGTGCTGCTCTGGACTCAGACTCACCAAAATGCTGTTCAACAATGAAAATGGGGCATTAGACAAATCAGGTCTCCCATCTCTTGTTATTCCTTTCTCTTGCGACAAAAAAAATGTGTTTACTTACCCCGGGTAAAATGCAGGTGGAAATTCAGGTCTTTCTCTTCCTCTAAGCCTCTATTGTCAATTTAAAAAGAGAAATAAAATAAAATTTTCTTTTAGCTAACTTTGTATCTTATGTACTTGTAGCTTATGTATCTGCCACCCTTCTTCTGGTCTTGTTTTTCTCTTTAAGAGCAGAGAGGATTAATTTCAGATTTTTGGCAGAATGACCCATCATCTAGAGATTTCCTCTCAGTCTTACACCCTCCTCACAACAGCTAATAAATTAATAAACAGTACCAGTCTGCACTCCAGTGATTGGTTGAAGGCCTAGTCACTAAAAAAAAAACAAAAACAAAACCAAAAACCAAACAAAACCCAAAACAACCAACAAAACAAAACAACCAAAACAAAACAAAACAAAACACCCAACCCAAAACAACCAGTAGAGCTTTACTATGAGATTTAGAGGGCATTTACTTCACACATGCCTAAGTCATAACTTCATTCCCATCTCCATGCCTCAAATCTATTAGCTATTCTCTTTTAACATGTATTTTTTGATTAAGTTTGTTTTATTCATCATTTATGTCCCTTTCTCATAGTGGAATTCTTGTCATTGTCTGTCTACAGATTTTCAGGATTAAAGCAAACCAACTTCCATATTTTCTTGTGGACAAAGCTTTGTGTCTTGGCCAAAAGCCATTTATAGAAGGAATACATCAGTTGGAGGCCTTCCTCTCCAGTCTAAATGAGAACTTGCTCCTCATGTTGTCTTTCATCTTTTAAATATGTTCTGATCTGATCTGAGCAGCTGTCTATGGGAGATTTATTCCTCTGCTTGTTCACTGATGTTCTCCTCTATGCTAATAAGTTTTCCTTTATATGTCTTCAGCATTATCTTCTTAATCAAGTTTATTTTCAGGCCCCATTTCTTGGCTTTTATGGTCCAGTTCCTCAATTAATTCTTGTAGATGGAGTTTTTAGACCAGCATGATATCTAACAATCTGATTTACCTATTTTTTTATCTTTGGGTGTTCATTTCTTTCATTCTAGACATTCCTTTCCCAAAAATGCTATAGAATATCTATAAACAGCTTTAAAACAGTAGAATCACATAGTTTTATTTCCCTCTCCCTGTAAATGCACACACATGCACATGTATAAATAAGCCTACACAATTTAAACATGTGGTGCATGTTTCACATTACTGTGCTTCCTGGAGACACAAAAGAGTGTAACATTTTTATGTGCTTTAGCTTTCCAAAGCTCTGACTTTTGAGTTTTTCTCCAGCCAAAGAGCCATGTTCATGCAGTTCTTGAATGCCATGCAGAATAATAGTTAGGTCTTTACTGGTGCTCCAATAACTCATTAATCATTTGACTATTATCTGTTACAGAGCACCCACAACAAAAGCCTGTCTGTTTGCATTGTTCAACCAAGTCACTACAGTTGGCAATTCCTGCAGGAACTATCTTTACACATTTCATTTCTGAGAGAACTCAACTCTCCCAAGCTTAACAGTTTCTTGTCCAAGGCACCCTGAAACCATTTGGGTTCCACCACAACTTCCAGCATTAGGGTTCCTTTCTGCCCCCTGACTGACTGATGGTCCTGCCACATCCTTGGAATTGCAGAAAATGTCTGTGGTGGTCACACAGGAAGAGCCACCAAGACACCAAAGGGACTCCCCAGAGCAACAGGCAACTTCACTCAGCTGCAGGGCCAAGGGTGGCTAAATAACCATTCCTCCCTGGGGCTAGTGCAAAGCTGAGAGGACTTCAAAGAATCAAGATGTTGGCTTGTTTCAGCCTGCTTCCAGCTTAATTTTTCCCAGCAAAACCACTTGTCTTCTTCTTGTCCACCTCCTCTCTCCCAGGCAAGACTCAAGCAGGATTTTAGGCAGAGGAGAGGATGGGGAAAGTTCCAGAGCAGCTAACTCAGCCCAGATTTTCCTACCAAAGGATTGCATGGTAAACTCACACCTTCTACCTACAGTGCTGAATCCTTGTTGCCAAAATTTCCAGTTTCTGAGGACAGGTACTCCCTGCTGAGCACCTCTCTCTGACAGTACAGGCTCACTGACCAGCTTCCCTCAGGCCAACAATTACTGCTTTCTCCATAATTCTGTCTTCATTCAGGCACTCAGCCTCTTTTCCCAGATGCTTTAATTCAATGGACATTGAGAGAGAAATTTGTCTCCACACTCAGGATCCACCAATATCCCTCAAACCATTTCAATTTTATTACCTAATCCTGATTATTGAGTGTTTTGCCACTTATGGGTTGCCAGGATTTTGGTCCAACCACAAGGCCCAAAGAATGCACCAGGCCTTGGTATGGAAGTGAGCTTCTCCCTTTCTTGACTGAAAGTCCTGGCTACAGCCACTAATGCTTGTCACTCCCCTGACATAAATGTGCATGTCATCAAAAATTCTCAGCTTCCAGCAAAAAGCATGGAAGTCACTGGCTTTATAAGGGTACAGAACTATATGCTGCTATAACAGAGACCTCCAAAGGATCTTAGGAAAAAAGTGAACAAGGTTTTTAAAAGTGGCAGCTACAAGCCAAACACAGTGGGTGGCTTTCACCTATCCTGCTCTAATACCACGGCAGGATTTATGGCAGATTCCCTTTATGGCTGCAGCTCAAGGTGCTGTTCTTCACTTCCACAGTCTGGGAGCTGTGTGCTTTGACATTACCAGCCTGCCTTTCCCTTTGATCTGAGACTCTAGCTCAGGCAGGGCACACAAATCACAGGGGTGTCTGCCTGAGCAGATTAGCTGAAAGCACATCCTGCTCCAGGGCTCTGTGCCTTACTTGAACCAGGGCACCATGGCCAAAGCCTGGCCCGGGCTCACTCTCATCTCCTGGGGGAAAGCAGAGTTAGAAATAGTGGTGGAAAAGGGGACTTTGCCTCCACTGAACAGCACAGGGCAGACAGATGTTAATGCTGACATCCCACTGCATTTTATTGTGCTTTGATAGTGTTCAATTACACATATGTGAAAAATAAATAAAACCACATAAGCACCTGACTTTTACAGCTCCAGCCAATGTGTGTCAGGTCCCTTGTTTAGTTTGTTGGGTTTTTGTTTTTTATTTTTTTTGTTGGTTTTTTTTTAATTGAAGATGCTTAGGCATTTAATAGTTTGAGACAGAAAGAGGTTCCTCTGTTGGCTTGTGTTCAGGCTCATTTGAATTCAAATCCACATTTTGGAACAAAGAATCCAAAACAAGCCCATATTGAAGTGAAAGGATGCATGAGTGGCTGAGCATGGCTCTGGAACCCATTGTGCAAGCAGCCTCAGAGCTGGGCTTGTGCAGCACTGCCCTGCCAGGGGGTAAAGCCCCTCGCTAAGCTGGGCTCTGCTCCAGGAGACATTTATGCATCTGCTTAATTTTTAGCAAAAAAGCTCTTCTACCAAAGCTGATGGAGATGTGTAAGAATCTGGGCAAACCTAGTTTAGTGCCTGTTGGATCAGGGCCACTGACTCCTACACTGCAACATGAAGGGGAAAACTTATTGAACAGAGACAGCATTTTCTTTCAGGAAAACGTCTCATTCCTCATCTGCTTTTCCCAATGTTAACAATCAGGCAGATCTGAATTATATTTCCCTATTGAAACATGACGCTATTTATATACACTTAAAACTTCATGTAGCTTTGCAGCTCTCAAGTAAGAAAAAATAAAGGAACAGGTAGTCAACAAAAAGACAGCATTTTTCATCCTAAAAAACATTTTTACATTAAATTCAGAACTACACACTATAAGTGGAATAGGAATTTCTCATTTTGTTTCTTAATGTTAGTTCAAAGCAAACATGCTCAGATTTTATTTTTTTTTTTTAAAGATTTTGGTTTATTCCCCTCAAGGAAAAAATATTTTCCATGGAAAGCGAAAGGTTACAACAAGACCATACAAAAATCTCTTGTCCAAAAATGTTAACCACATCTTAATACAATTTAACAGCTACCCATATTGTTGCACAACTGCCATCACTTTTTTCTGTGGCATGAAGTCTTTCCTCAAAAGCTATTGTGTCTTTTATCTATAATGTGCATAAAATATTTTTTTAGCAGTAATGCATTGTGGCAATTGCTAAAATACAAGCATGTTTAATATGCCGTGACATTTTAAAAGACTACAATTGCTTCTTGGAGAGGTTCTGAAATTGTTTTTTTCAGAATTAAACAGGAAATAAAAAGCCAAAGTGTACAGTGTATTATACATAAGTGGGCAATCATCAAAATGACCAAGTAAGTTCAGGGCTCACCCATGTGTTAAACTCAGCAGAGGAAGTGGCATACATTAACTAAGCTTCTGTATTTTATTTTCATTTCAAACCTTATTACCAGAGCTGTAAGGGCTTGGGGAAAAAAACAGCCTGGCAGTGCACACTTCTCTAAGAAGCTCTTCAAGCTGTTGAGCCTTGGGAGAACCTCATTAAAGCCCCTTGCTTTTGCTTTTACACAGGTCTCCAACTTGGGTTCAGCAAGTCCCATCTCACTGTGCCAAATACTTAAGCAGGCATTTTTAAATGAACAGTTTAAAACATAATAATTGAAAGTGCCATAGCACATCTCCTCCCAAGGGACCCTGAAGCACTCTAAAAAGCATTATCAGACTAACTCTATACTGTTTCACAGTAGCCACATTTCTCCTACTTTCAGCTCTCCTTCCCCTTGCAGTCGGAATTGCGCCCTGATTTTAGTGAGGAAGGATGGGAGCTTGGGAGAGGAGCTGAGCTGGTGGCTGGAGAGGGAAACTGAGCCCATTGTCCCTGCAGAGCAGCACAGGGCACACCAGAAACTGCCAGATCCCTCCCTGCAGGAGTGCCCAGGGCAGGCACTGCTCACCTCAGGAGCTGAGTGCAAGAGAGAGCCCATTAAAGCCTCTGCATCAACCTCAGGAACTCGTCAGTGGCACACTTCTCTTGGAATCAGCACAAGGTTTCTATCTGATTCAGTTTCCATCTGATTCAGTTTCCATCTGATTTCCCCAATTCAGTACTTGCTGTCTGCAGCACCAGCTGAAATGTGACCAGAAATCCTTCTCTTCTGAATGTGTTCAGTAATTTGGAAGATTTATTCACTTTTTTGGGGTCTCTCTATAGAGAGAAAAGCTCTATGGATATTTTATGCTACTTCCAGTGACCAAAATCTAATGTTAGAAGACCAGGGTTAGAGTTCCAAAAATATCCATGCCCTCCAGCAATTTTTCCATGCTTAGTACAATGTTTGTTCCTGAACACAGATTGATTTGTTACTATGAAAAAAATCAAAGGGTGTTTCCCATAACAGCTATCTCTCTAAGTGTATATAATTTATATATACAGTTTATTAAACTAACCTATGTACAATTAAAATATAAACAATTCTGAGGGCAAAGGTTATCAGTGCATCTGACAGTATGCCTTTAAATATTTATAGAAATTGTCACAAAGAATAAGAACTTACCCAGAATCTTTCTGTACCTTCTAAACTACCTAGACAGGATTTAAATATTCACATCCTTCCTTAACAACCAGGGATTAGGCCTGGGATAAATTCCCCCACTTCCAACCATCACAGAGCTCCAATTACCATCAATAACACAAAACCTCTAAAATTAATAGAAAAGAATGTATTTTGCAAAATACCCTGAAGATCAGTCAGCACTCTGAGGCTTTTCTAGGAAGGGATGACAAAGGGGTTATAGACACCTGTCTCTTCTCTTTAGAGTGAAAGGGGATGCTTTTGCTCATTTTAACTACAAAAGGATGACACTGGAAAGTCATTCTAGCACACAGGATAGTCCAAAGCTCTTTGGATCTTTCTAAATCAAACCTAGTGTCCTTTTAAATTCAGTCTGGAGTTAATAGCTGTAGATTACAAAGCAGCAGGGCCTTGTGCTATTGCACCAGCCTCTATTAACCAGGAGACATCCTTCTTTATCAGTCTGTTCTGCTGAGCTCTGGCCTAATCAAAGCTGCACTGCAGCCACCTTATCTGGAAGAGTCAAAGGCTCCTGGTGCACATCAGAAACAATTAAGCTCTTTGCTGGGCACAAATTTGACCCCAAAAAAATTCCTGACTAAGCCTTTTCTAAAAAGGTGGGGGAATGCCAGGTTGGCAACACAATCTCTTTCCCCTGCAAGTCTCCACTTCCCTCCACTTCAATCTAGAGCTGTATTTTCATTTAGATTAGGAAAAGGTCCTCCTCTGACCTCAGATTTACCCCACACTGAGCTGGGCACAGACTGCTGCTGGCTGAGCTGGGCTTGGTGCTGCTTTAGAGCTGGGTGGCATCAGCCAACTGCAAACCCTTCAGGCTCTACTTCCTAATTCAGGGCTTCACTACACTGGGAAATTTACCAGCATGGCTATAGGGGCTTAATTATAATTTTTATAATTGGGACATAAATACAACTCTCTATTTGTACATTCATATAAGGACTATGAGTAACTATCTCTGATTTAGTTTATGTCACTATGAAAGTTGGGTGAGGAGAAAAACATATCTTTACTTTATGCTAAATATATCCAAAAGGGGAGCTCTACTGATCTATACTGGCCAGGCTGGTGTAATTACAGCTGTGTTTGGCAGTTTGTTTTCCCAAACAGGATGGGACTGTTGGGGTACATTCCTTGAGCTTTTATTGCAGCATCACCCTCATTAAATGGTTCAGACAACAGGAAGATGGCAAAAGCTCATGTACAGCCAGCAGCAGCCAAAGATTTCTTTGTTAAGGACATTTAAAAATCTTTCCAGCCAATAGCATATTGCTAAAGCTTACAGACAATTGTTCCAGCCACAACAACTGATATAATTATACCAGTACAACCAAGCCAAGGAGTGTTCCAGCCCTTCCCAGCAGACTCAGGTACAGGTTACCAGGATAAGAAGGCAGCAGGAAGCTCCTGGAGTCCCACCTGACTGTTGACTTGCTGGGGAAATGCCCTTCAGACTTACTGAGATTGTGCAGCAGGGGATGATGACTGAGAATGGAGATGATATTTAAAATTACAATGGGTGATACAGCTAGCACCAGCTACAAATATTTTGAGTTGCCAAAAGGATACTTGTGTCAAGTGCCAGCTTTCAATCAGAACTGACCGAGAGCTCTGCTCAGCCCCCAGTGAAGGAGCAGCACTTGGAGCCCCTGCCCAGCCCTGGCTCAGGGCAGAGGAACGTGCCAGCTGCCCAGAGCTCCTTGGGGACACTCGTGTGAAAATAGGAGCTGGTAGGGTTTATTTAGGAAGCAGCTCTAATATTTGACTTCCTCAAATTAGGAAGCATCTGCAGTGTGAACCTGGCCTCTCTAATATTTGTTTCTTTCACTAATAATTTCCTGATGTTTCAGATCCTTATGTCCTGACAGGACCCTCCAGGTGCAATTAGTGTTGCTTTCATTTCAGTAGAGGTGCACAGAAACTGGAATCTTTTTTGAATTCATTGAATACTGAAAAACTTATGAGATTATTCATTACAACTTTTAAACAAACATGTCTAACCTAACACTTCACTGTGCAATATCTATTTTTCTCAACAGAAAAATTATCAGAAATAATTGTTATACTTTCAAGAGAATTTCGAAGAATACGCATTTCTTTTTATAACAAAATGATAAAACAAGCAACATGCAATACCTTAGAAGCTTTCACAATAAAGAAAAAATATGATTTGCTGTCAAACAGCTTAAATTCTGGAGATTTCAATGTATTCCACTGGATCAATCAGATCTCACTTGATAGAGAGCTGCCTTCTACAGAGAGAAAATTAGCCAGACTATGTTTTCTCAGCAGTGAGCTTTCTGAATCACTTTAAAAGTTTGCTTATATTTGTATGATCTCAGTCACTCTTGATTGCTAAAATTTAGAACTCCAACTTAAAGCAAATTAATTTCAACCAGACAGAAACCAATTCCACCTGGAGCAGGGATACAGGGCCCATGGCATGGGTGAAGATAGAATGACTAACTTTGGAAATCCAGGAAATAATCTCCTGAAAACTCAGGAAGATTTACGCCTTTCTAATCCAATCATAATTCACTTCTACAAAACATGGAATGAAATCCACAGAGAATCATCCAAGGAAATTCTTTGAGCAGACATATGGGGAAATTCCTCAGCAAAGGTAAAAGGTCATTTATTAACCTGAGACAACTGAATAAAAAAAGAAGAATAATGATGGTCTCCATTCCTTTTAAGAACTGTCAGTTTCTGAGAACAGCATAGGTGAAAAAGGGTGAAAACACAGCAGCAGCAGCACAGATACACACAGCTTTTCTTCTTGCTGTTGGGTTAACCAAGAGGTTAAATTCACTGCAGTTGAAGAAGTTAGCACAGGACTGCAGAGCTTAAGAACAGCCAAGAGGGTGAAATGTGATTTAAAACCCTGCTAAAAACCCCCAAACTCTAAGTTGCAGAAGCCCAGAAACGAAGAGGTTCCAGTCACCAGTGGCCACTTCAAACACACAATGCTTGCAGTGGATCACAGAATCAGACCCAGATGTACTTTCATTTCCTTCTCAGATTGCTCTGAGTAGGTGTCATTGGTCCTTTCCAATCCAGCTTCCAGCAAACTCCAGAGAAACAGAAGGAAAAATAGCATTTTGCAAACGTCAAGGCTCAAGATAAAACCAATGTCTTTTCTTTCCCTAAACTAAAGGAAAGATGAATTGACAGATAAAGTACTATACTCTATATTATATTCAAGAAGATAATTTATAAGTGCACCATGGAATTCAATTACTTTTGATTGGTCCTGCCAAGACACTTCAAGTAGGGCACAAGTGCTAAGCAGCACATTATGTAATGCATAAGCAGGAACTGAAGCTAATTCTCCCCAACAAATCCTTGAAAAACACCAAGTGAAAGCAAAGAGAACTGAAAAAAAAATTGCTGCCATTTGAGGCTTCTCAATAGATTTTCTTTTCTAATTCTACCCCCATCCCATACATTAGACACTTCAGAAGCAGTAGGGAGCATAGATGGGATGAAGAGTAGGGAGCAGAGCATGGATAGAGGGAATGCTGTCACACTCTTCAATTCATCAGGAGACAAGAATTTACATTCTCTGTTGAAGACTGGACCAGGAGACTCCAAAGAGTTATGCTGTCACTTGAGAAGCCAGCTTGAACTTCATATTCCATGAGTTATGGCACTCCAGTGCACAGGTATAGGCTGGGTTAAGAGGGTGTAATCAGAACCAGAAAGTAGGGATGTGCTTGGATGACATGTTGCTTATCAATACCTGCAAGAGAAAAATAATGCTCCTTACAGCATAACTACTTCCCAGAACTGTAACATATACAAATATACATATATATATATATATACACACCCCCCCCTATAGCAGTGCTAAACTAAACTTTCTGCTTTTAATGGCAGCAGACTATATGAAAACTCCAAAAAGATTCACTGAGCTCTTTTTTTCTTCTGTATGATAGTAGGGTTTGGTGGTTTGTTGGGTGTTTAAGGACTGTTTTTTAAAACTCATGGAAAAAAGTGAGTAGGAATAGAAACACAAAATGGAAGGATTTAAAAGGACCTAGAGCCCTATAAGCAGAAAAGATCCATCATGATAAAACCATGGAGAAGAAACAGATGTGAAATCCAGTAGTCTCTAAAGACTGGAACAAAGAATGATAGATCAATTTTATATCCATTTGCTTTCTCTTTCCTTCTTCATGAATACTGTGATTGTGCTTCTTCAGTGATTATTCAGCCATTAAAAAAAACCCCAAACCTGATCTACTGATATGTTAAAGCATTGTCTGTTTGATAAGCGCCTGTTTTTTCATTTATATGAGTTGCAAATGCCTTCCAGAAGACAGTGCTGGTAATAGAAATTTATGATTCTAGAAGTTCAGTAAAAAATGGGCCAAGAGGCTTTTTGGGAGTATTTTGCAACGTTTCACAGTTACTTACTTATGTTAAGGCTTTAAGATTAGTTTAATACTCTCTTCTTCCAGAAAGCAGACTTTTTAGGATATTGCACTTCGGGGCTTACAGGCACCATTCAAGATTTCTCTCTTTGGGAGAAAATGTGACTTCTGATAAGCATGATAAATGCACATACTTTAAGAGCTATTTTTCAAAACAGCTTATTTACTTATAGCACTGACTTTAAAATAACAGATACTTTAGATGAAGGGCTTTATACACTCCAGCTAGAATTCACTAAAGATATGGAAAAGATACCTGCACCTATAATGCTGTTATTTCCATTAAAACTGGGTAAGACTCTACCAGCACTTGTGAGATATAGGTGATTTTACACTTGATTTCTTATTCTGTATTGATTTAGATGATCTTCTCTCAGGACACTGCAGTTTAATAGTCTGAACATGCAGCTGATAGGTGAAATTCTTTGGAGCCATATCTTCACATTGTTTGCACACAGCTGACTGAAACCTGAGCTCCTCAGTTTTATTTCCTGATTTGATCAATGTAGCAGTTCTGGGGCAAAGTATTTACAGCCCAGTCAGGTCAAGCACCAGACTACTCTTACTTCCTGATTGAAACACAAATGCAGAATCTCAGAGGATTCAGATCCCGAGCTCTCTGCATTTTCATCTCCCAAACTGTAAAAAGAGGACAATACGGTAGAAGAATTCCAGAGGAAATCTCTGTTGAATCAAGACCAAACCAAGCTCAGTGGGTAACTTGTCTTTTTGTTTTCCCATTTTGCAGAATTTATTTGGAAGCAACTTCCCTCCCTGTTCCCTTGTCTTCAGCTGCTTCAGCTTTCAGTCTGTGCTCTCCTTGCTTGTGCTCACTCTTAAACAGCAGATCCTGATCCTGGCCTTGGCACAACACAAGTGTGCACCAAGCTGCCTTTTCTGCAAGTCATTTCTGAGGCACTGCCTGCAATGATGTATGTTGTGTCTTTTTGTCTGCTGTGTACTGAAGCCATGAAAATGCTGTCCCAAAAAATTTCATTTCACTCTCTAAAACACAAAAAAGCTGACTCTTGTATGTATGCCCTCCCTGTTCATAGCCAGCTTTACCTGTAGGACTTCATGAAAGGAAGAATATTTCCAAGAATGTGGCATGAATATTTCAATTGATAGCTACAGCAGGACAGGGGGAAAGTGTCAGTCTTCCCTTTTAAGAGGCCATAATCTTTCCTCTATGCCTGCCATGCTACAAGGGATTTTTCTTCTTGTGTAAGACTGAGGCAAAAGCTCAGGGAATGGCAGGGAAAGCAGTATAAAACATAGAATTTCCTGTTTATTTTACACAGAGTATATTCATTTTTTTCATTTTTTTGAATTAGGGTATCCTCCACTAATCTTAAATCTTTCAGATGCTAATGAAGATAAGGTTGCTGTATTTGGAAAGGAATGGGCAGGACAAATTTCCAGGTTTTCTGCCATGAATATCAGAACGATAAAGCCTTCTTCTCTCAAGTGAAACAGTTAAGAAATTCATGGTTTATCCTAATCTGAAACAGCATTGCCTAGAGGTCCCAAATGCAGGGCTGAAAATATGCAACAATCTTGGTCTATTAGAAGTTGTAGATCATTTACATGCTTGGCAAGGCAGTTTAAGATCATTGTTTACTGTTAAGAAGTTCTCAAGTGTTTATTGAAAAATTTGTTAAATGTGAAACTTTTAAGTATCTTCTATTAGAAAAAATCCTCCAAGATAGACAGATGCAAATCCATAATGACTGCCATATGTCAGAAGGATTTCATGGTTAAAAACCGGACTTAAACAATGCCCCTCTGAGTTCCCATAAACCCAAGTTTTTAAAGCTTTTTTTCTTTTAAATAAAATCTGGAGGTTTTCTGCCAAGAAAACTTTTATCAGTGGAAAATAAAAATTCCTGACCTTTCTATATCTTGCAAAATATTTATCTTCCTACAGAGGTCTCTGTTTATATCATTACTAGTGGACCTAAATGATATTAACTAGATATCCCTTATTGAGTCCATACTTGTATGAATTCAAGTGTGTCACACTAACTCCAAGTTTTAAGCAGAATTCAAAATACTCTTTGTTTACTGTTTCTCCAGTGGACAGATTTCCTGGGAGTTTTTGAAATTCTCTGGGTTTAGACTTTGAAAGACTGAAGAAGAAAGAGCAGGAGGAATGTCTACTTTAAAGGGAAATGGCTTTGTGAAATCCACAAAGATCTGATGATGGGAAATCACAAGTCTCCATTAGTGTCTTTATGACCAGGTTTCATGTCCTGCTTTTTAAAGTCTGCCAGAGATAATGGAATTACAAATTAATCGTTGCTCTGGTTTGTTTTTGATGCTTAGAAACCAGCAATGTAATAGATGACTTTTTCACTAATTATTTCACTCACATCTGTTGACATTAAACAGATGTACCTAAACAGCTTCATTAACTATAACAGATAAAAAAAATATTGTCAGAAACTTGGGATTCTCGCTTAACTATTGCACATATCAGAGTAATGTCTCAGAGGAAGCATTAGAAGATCCAGGAATGCAGCTGACTGCTTCTAAATTAATGCCCCACCCATATGCACCCCCCAAACAACATGGGAAAATGAAAAATAATATTTCATTTTTCCAGTTGAACCAGACTGACCAATGCCAAATGAATAACAAAGAAACAAACCAAAAGGATTCTGTGTTTCCCCTTTCAGGATTCCTCTGCACATTTGCATGTGTGCCCCGAGCATTCTCAGTCAGCTCAGCTATCCCAGCTAGTCCCGACTAGCTTCCTCTATTAAACATTTAGCACTCTGCCTAAGACGTTTAAATGGCTGATTCAAAACACTTCTCACCATGAACTGAAATCTGATCTTCCCTTTCTCCTGGAAGTGAAATACCCAGCATGTTAAAGCTGCAAACTAAATCCTAACATAGTCAAACAAACCCAGCATTAACCACTTGAACTTCTGGTGTTAAGGTTCAAATCTGACTCGGAATTGTCAAGTGTAACCTTTTCCTACAAGGCTGCTTTAAACACATATAAGTGCAGTTCAAGACCACATCTGGAATGAAAAAACCAGATTTCCAGCTTGATCTTACAGAGGCCCTACTAGCTGTCAACTCCTTATAACCTCTTGATAAAAGAATTCAAGTAGGAGATAACCAAATTCTGCACAACTTGAATGAACTAGCGCTCAACTCTTCAAAAGCATCTTGGATTTTACAGCACTGTGACGTGACAGGCTGGAAATTCAGCCTCAGTTCCATTTAAAGATAACAAGTGACTTGCAATTAATAAGGAAAATATCACAGGGAACACAGTTGCTTTCAGGCCACTTATTGTGATATTGCATTGATTTTTTTCCATATTATTTGTCAATCTTGTGTGAATTACCTGAACATTTGTACGTAGTCAACACACCCCATTTGCTGCCAGAAACTGTTAGCAGCAGAGCAGAGCAGGAGCTTTTGACACCTGGTGAGGTGTTAGAGGGTACTGTGACACAAACACAATTACCTGGTTATTCCTGCCACAGTGATGAGCAATCAAAGCTGCTAAAACTGTTGAAAAGGAAACTGTCTTAAGATTTTAGCCTCTCATCACTTGGATGGCTGGATCAATCCACAGTTTGACTGCCTAGTCTTAATTAAGACATCATGACACTTAGGAGAAAATAGTCAAAAATGTCTAATGCAAGAACAGTCAATGAGTTCTTCCTCAATTAACACTGTTCTTTGAAATTCTTCAAAGCATCTGCTAGGCAGCATTGTGGACTTCAAAAATAATTCATATTGAAGTGCAAGCAATAAAATAACATTTGCTGAGTTACCCACACTTACCATGGGAAGAAGGCAAAAAGTCTGGTAGAGTTGGAGTCACATCCTTCCACTCAGAGCACCACAAGAAGGGACTCTGAGTTGGTATATCCAAGTTGTAGCATCCAGTTTCAAAAACTGTTTTTGGAAAGAAACTTAGGACTGAATCTGGAAGAGGACATAAATGTTCCCAAGGAACTACAGCAAGAATATTATTATATTGGAAGAAATATGATCTGAGCTTAAGGGCCAAAGGCTAAAGACAAGGGAGAAGAAAATTATCTTGTGACTGGATTGTGAAAAACTCCATTGAGACCTTCTGGACTCTGTTCATGGGAACCATTTCTCTCTGAGTGGATACATGGGAGCTGGACCTGTCACAGGGAATATGTTGTTGTACACCAGATAAATAACAAGGCAGTCAAATACACAGGGAAGGATTGGAACAAGTAGGAAAAAAAAAGCTGCATATTATTGGGAGTATCTGGGGCAGTTCAGGGAAAAGAATAATCAAATAGGAAAATCAAATATAAATATTTTCCACGGGTGAAAGGTTTTGATGCACTCTTCTGCAGAAAACTTTCCAGTTGTGAGGGCCTATTTACATTAAATCTGCACAAGCTGGAATTTCTGAGGCACACAAAGTCCCAAGATATAAAAGTCCTTGGAGGCCATAAAGGGCTCAGGAAACACATGGAAATAACTGGAGGCTTCCAGCCACAAACCTTCTGTGCCAAACTTCTACTTTGCCTCGTGAACTCAAAGGGCTAAACAGGCCAGTGCCTTGTTCTGGGGCTCCTGCTATCAGAAGAAAACTGAAACAGTCTCTTGAAGCCATTTATGCAATGAAACAATTACTGCTGCTTTTAATATCTTCTTGCCCTGGGCAGCCACCTGTGTCGCCGAACACACATATTGCAGAGCTGGCCCTGGCAGCCAAACACAGTGGGTCAGGCAGTCTCAGTGTCACAAAAACAATGAGAGGAGATAGCACAGCTGTGGAAACCTGCCTGAGGCTCTCTGGCTTGCATGGTTTTAAAGGAGTGTTTGCAGCACTGACAGTTATGGACAGTTTTCCCACACAGAACTATTAGAAAATGGTCATGGCCAGCCCTGAGCCCCCAGACAGCTTTTACTTTATCAAGATTAAAGGAAGAGGAGGCAGCTGGGGCTAATAAGTTGCAAATCAATGCCATTAGCAAAGAGAGTAAAGAAGAAAAAAGATCCAAGCCCTGCAAAAGCTAAAGCTTTTAGCTCTGCCTCTTGCTGTGCAGAAAATTATTGTACAGTTGTCCCAGTTCTCCTTGGATTTGTCCTCAGATTCAAGGAGATAAAAGATACAGAAAAAGTCTGAACTTCCTGTTTATTAAAATATATGTAAGTCACACATATGCAGCTGTATGTATACACATGCACACATATTTCTTTTGCTATTTAGTGCAATTGACTTTGTATCAGACTTTGCATAATAATTTCAGTATTTAAGAAAAATAGCATCTCAGATTAGTGAGATAATGGAATTAAATTCCATAACCCTCTATGACCTGCCACAGGCTATGGAATGACAGCACAGACCCACTTCATGGCATGAGATCTTCACAGCTTCAGAGCTAATGACACAAAGACCAGCAAACTCAAACACAGGCAGGAACAACATTAGCATTTCCAGCTTTTCTGGAAATCTGTTTCAACAGATTCCATCTGTTTCCCCTGTTGGAGAACTGTGTGCCATGAAACCCATAACCATCATTGCTGTGCTCAGCCCAGGCTGCTCCTGCTGCAGCCACTCCCTGTGGAGAAGGGACCGACTGTGCACACATCCTTCAGTCTTGTGTCCATTCTTCCTGACTGGCTTTATCAACCTGGATTCACACTACACCAGAAACTGCTAAGGAATAGATACAAAATTAAAAATACAGCTTCAATAAGAGAAATGACAACTCATAAAACTGTTATTACACTTAGCAATTGACTTGGATCGCTCTGTTTCACACAGTGACTTGTTTGGGTACACCAATGCCTTCTGCCTTCATAACTTTGCCTTAGTGTGTGAAAATGAACTGTCACATTTCTCTGAGCAATATTCATTTACATGCCCATATTTAAATCTCTTTCTCAATATTAATTTAGACTGTCATACTTTAATCTCTCTTGTCACTCCCTGGCTCCTTTGCAATTAAAAAAGCACCCACCTCTTCCCCAAATGAACAATGAATTACTATTACAGATTTTCACCTAGCTTTTGTAGAAATACACTTTCTCCAATAATGTATTTCCTTTCTTTGTAAGCAATGATGATTAACACATCAGACAGTTTATGCAGAGCTTTTCAATAGCTCTAATGAGAAAGATACTTTTTTCCACATTCTACAAGGAAAACCACCTGTACTGTATTGGTTATAACCATGAAATACCATTACAGAAGAATTGTAATCAGATATACAGAAGCTATGAGGCTGCAATGTTGTGAATTCTGGAAACTCAGAAGGAGAATCAAAAATTAAATATTTATTTATAAAGTATTGACATTAATTTTTTTGTGAGAATGATGGAGGGTAAGGGGGAATGGAGCTCAGAGAAAAAAACCAAGCAAAGAAGAGCAGGATATCCATGTCAGCCAAAGTGGAGAAAATGCCTTGAGGTCCCAATTTGCTTAGTAAACAAAGAATGTCACTAGGACAACAGTTTGACTGAATGTCAGCTGGAAAATTATTCCACAGAGAAAGATTTTGAGATCAATAAGAAGTCTGTAAGAAAACACTCAAAAAAAAAAAGGACATGAGGAAAAGAAATTTATGAGTGCAAAAACCTGAATGGTTTCAGAATCAGAGAGAGTACTGGTGCATTTGAACCCATTAAAGCATTGGAGTGGAAATTTTGTTTTACTAGTTCTTCCCCTTACAAGCTGAGTAGTATTGTTTAAAACGAAGCCCCTCTCAGTGGCCCTGCTCCCTGTTCCCCCCCAAAATACACAGCAAATCTGCTTAGCATTTATCCCAGGCTGAAAGCAAACTTACACCCAACCAGGAAACTGCAGTCTCCAGGCACCTGATTTAGATTTAGAGCAGTGGCATTTTATTTTGCATTTAATGTATTGTATTGTTAGAAGGACAGGCCATCCTTTGATAGCATCCTATAAAATTCCAAAGACAAGCTGAGACTATCATAGTTCAAAGATCAAGATCTCCAGCAAATATATCCACACCAGGGACTTTGCTGCCAATTGCAAAAGGAATATGCTCATCTTTATTACCTCATTTCCCTTACAAAAAAGAATGTAAGGCCTGGAATAAAAACATCCTGGTCTAGAACTTTGCCTACCAACAGGGACACTCAAAACCAATTTTCTGCTGACACACAACTTGACAGTTGCAAGTCAGACTTTCTCTGCTTATCACTTTCCTCATAATGAGCTTCTCCTGTCTGACATGAGATCAGAACAGCAGCAGAACAGTGTCACCCTTTGATCTGGGCTATTCTAGATATCTTCCTATTCCTTCAGATGAAAAGTATTTGATTTTTGCCATCTGCAGCCAAATCAACCAATTTGACCCAAAGCTTGCCTAAGTTAGAAGGCTTTAATAAGGATTTGACTCACTTTCTAAATGCAGGTAAGATATTTTATGGCTATTTCCAGAAACCAAACCTTCTCTATAATTCAGCACCATATATTACCCGCTCAGCTTCATACACACACAGGTATTTCCTTAGCTTGTTAATAAAAGCTATTCTGCCTTATTGTAAAAGCCAAGTCCCATTTTCTTCTCTGATTTTTTTCAGAAAGAGGCTAAAAGCATAATAAAATATCATCCATTTATTTTATTTTCTTCCCATCATTCATTATTTGAACAAATATATTAGCATACTTAAAATACACTCTGAACCTGTGATTTTAATATACTTTATTGAAAAAAGTACACAGTTTAAATTGTATTCAATGGGACAAAGCAATGGTCACCTCTATCTACCAAGTCCTTTTTTGATGAATCATGACTGCCATATGCCAAATTCACATCTGCACGACTTGCAAAGTAAAAAGATAAATCTTTTTTCAACATATCTTTAAGAATTTATATCACCAACAGTTTAAAATCATGAAATGCTGATGCTCTGACTATATTTCATGTCCTCTATGTTGCACCATTTCCCAGTTCACAGTTTATCCATGTTTTAGCATGCCAGTTGAACACATCAGTCAATGTCACCTGGAGAAAATCATCAATAGTAGAGGAAGAAGAACAAGAGAAGGTTTAGCACTAAGGCCTGAGACACCGCCACATTCTCTTGCATTTTCCTAAAGAAAATAAAACAACAACAAAAGAAAATAAATACAAGCCACTACAGTCAATTATGACACATGCTTTTTTAGCAAACATAGGCATTAGAGCACTGATGCAAACAACAAAGCCCATAAATTAAATATACTCAGGAAGTTAATGCAAGTACACATTTTGAGTTGAACAAGTTTAGGTTGTAGACTGAAACAACAAGCACTACACCATCCTCTCTAATTTTTTCTTTAGGTCTTGTTCTACAAGAACATTATATCAGCAGAGGCAGAAATTAAAGTTACTCCAGAGTAAAAAGGATGACAATGAACCTATCCTGTACAAGCAACTGTAATCACATCCTGGTCTCTACCAGCTCTCCTTGGGCTGTGTGAGAGCATTATTCACAGAGCAGTAAATACATGGTGTGGAGGGGTCACTATCCCTCCCAGGCAATATTATGTGTGAGCACAATGACTATAGCATGACAGGGGTGATACTGAAACTAATTACTGAAGCAAACATGAACAGCAGAACATTCCCAGCCATCTCTAAGGAATCCTGTGGTCACTGCTTGGGCCAGAGTAAGTTCTCAGATATTCCTGGCTGCCAGTGCTCATACCCTACCACGTTCTCTGACATGACACTAACCAGTCTGCAGAAGCAGCAACTCAAGGCATTGTCTACATGAGTACAAAAAACACTTGTAGCACTTCCAATATCCCTCACTTCCCTGACTACTGAGTCTTATGATGATTTCCCAACATTTCATCTTGGAAGATAGTTTTCCTATTAATCATTTTTAAAGAAATAAAAAATTTACCAGAGCTCAAAAGAAAGGAAAAGTAGATAGAAACTTACTTCAGGGTGAAATCCATGACAAGATTCTGGGCGTCTTCTTATCTTCTGAGATTTCAACCGTTCACATTTAAGGGATTCATTATGTACAAGGCAGTTAAGGAGAGATGCTCTGAGCATTGCATTCTCATGGGATTGTTTTGAAATGAATACAGTGAATTTCAGCTCCTTTCTTCCTCTCCATTAAAACCCCAAGGTGATATGTGTGGTCACCACAAGGAAAAAAAAGTGATTCTAGTGCTTTCCTCTCTGTGATCTGTGTTTTCAACAGCACGTGTGCACTTACACTGCTGACCTGCCTTTCCATAAGTCTACAATAAAAGCAGACCCCAGGCTGCTTCTGAAAAATTCCAGCTTATGGGAAAAAACTAATCCTGAACTACCTGAACTACAGAGCAGCAAAAAACAGGAAGTAGAGCAACAAAAAAATCAAGTGATATATTTACTTTGCTAAACTTTTGTAGATTTGGAAAGCAGGACTCTGAAACATTTTCAATGCTCCAGTCAAGCCTTAAATAGAGAGATATCTATATTAGAGTGAGTTCTGTAACTTCCAGTATAATGAGGTCCATCTGATAAGAAAATTACATACTTAGTGGCTTATTTGAAAGCTGTTCAGCTGTCTAAGGATGACCATGACCTTATGCTACATAGGATCCATGTAAGTGTGTTTGCTTAATTCATATTGGCTGTGAAAAACAGGAAAAAAAAAAAAAGTGAATGCACATTAATGAAAAAATGTGAGAACATATTCCCAGATGGCTTAATTTCAAACAGCACATATAATGGGTGATGATGTCATGCAATACAAGTTTTACATGATAAGAAGTTTTTCAATATTTGCATCTTGAATCTCTTTCTGACCAGTTTGTAATAATAAAAGGATATATCTTATTTCTATAGGTGCCATGGTAATTGGTGGGATAGAATCACAGAAGCATTCATTATCTACTACCACCATGAAGAGGTTGCTACTTGGGATCTGCTGGATAACAAAAGACCTGAAAATTAAAAAGAAAACAAATAATGGTGACATTATCAGCATTTCTGAGCCACTGGTTCTTGTTAGGAGTTTATCAGACTTTTATGTATTTACAGTCTGGAATGGAACAGATCCACAACTCTACTGAAGGCTCCCCTGCAGCCACACACTGACAGCTCACAGCCCCAAACTTGAGTCTCTACAGTTGTATCAGGGCCTTTGTGCACCCTGGGTCTTGCTTGAAGCAACAGCAACTCCTGATCAGCTTTCACCTGTCCTCTGGAGAGCCATTTTATTACTGAGCCAACAAAACAGAGATTAGGCCTCAGCAGTTTCCAAAGTGATTTATTTTAGAATAATGACTATCTGGTATAAATATGGTGATAACTCAGCACCACATTCAAATGAAGACAAAGTAGGCAACTCAAAGGGAGAGCAAAAAAATAAAGGCATTTTTTGTAAGAAGGAAATCACCCAGGGAAGGATCCTGTGGGCACCAGTCAGTGATGCACAGAATTTCTGTGAGCTGAACCCTTAAGCACATACCAAAGAGAAAAGGGGCAAAAGGCAGAGCCAGATAGACACTATTTAAGCCAGATAGACACTATTTAGCCTTTCTTTTGAAACTCAGGACACAATACAAAAAATGACTTTAAGCTCAGACCCAATTCTACGTGAAATTTTGAAGCAATCTGTTAGAATTTGTACATCCTATCAGCAGCATGTCAGCCATGTCAAACAACACTGAAATCTGGCAGCTCCAAGAATTAGGTGTTTTGCAGTGTGGTTTGCTGTAAATGTACAGAATGCTAAGTGAGGGTTTGAGCACCAAGAAGATGTGGAGAGAAACATATTTTTCCTCAGACATCTTTCTTTAAAATACATATTGTCTTACTATAATAACTCCCTGCTTTTTCCAAAGATCACAGAAGATGAAATAGCAGAGAGGGCAGGGAATATTTAGACCTAGCCTAAGAAAAAAAATTTGGAAAACTTACTATAAAAATGTTGCCAACGGAAAGATTAAATGCTTTTCAGTATTTTTTAAACTTACTGAACCTCCATTAAAATTACACTTAGAGTGATCTGCAATATGTTAACTTTATGTTTATACATGAAATATACATTTATGGCATAATGTAAAAGGCTGAACTTTATAAATGTACCTACCAAACAGCTGGAGCATGTAGCAAGACTGACATCATTGTAATGGAGCATCTGTGGCTTTGTGGATTTGTGTGTGGGAGAAATGGGGCCAATAAAAGGAAAGGAGGAAAAATCTTTAGCAGGCAATAGCACCAAAATTGTACTGCATGAATTTCTCAAAACAGCTATGAATAAATCAAACAGTAAAGGATAGAAAAAACATTACTTTTATTGCCAGAAATTGGCACTATTTGCATTTTGTGCAGTCTGAAACTTATATTCATTGTATCTTTAAAACTAGCTCAGAAAAGAACCTGATGGGCATAAAATGCTTTAACAATTAATTGGATGCTAAAGGATTAATTTCTTTTTGCTGAGAAGGGAGTAATTACTCTTCTGTTTTACCTGTGGTGTGCCCAAATTCAGGCCCTTTTTTGATACCCCTTTTTGTCACCCCCCAGGTGAACACTGGAGCCTGTGGAAAGCATGTACCCCACAGCCAGGTTTAAATTAAGGTGCCAGCTCGGGAAAGCAGGGAAATTTCCCATTCTGATCCTTCTTTCACCCACTCTGAGGTGCCACAAGGGCTGTGCAGTATGAGGCTATGCCTTCCTCAAACTAGAGAGGGGAGAAGAAAAATTCCCATCATTTCACCTAGCTGGGATGAAAGCACTTAATCCAGAAGAGTGTTTCAACTACAGAATTATGATGCTGAGTAAATTACTACACAGCTAAACTATTAAGTCTAGCAAATTTTTCTGTATTGCTTTATTACTGAAAGCCTTCATTATTTTTGATTTCATCAATTTGGGGAATGCAGTACCTGCATCGACTGATGGAAATTATGAATTAAAAGCAGTTCAAAGAGCAATATATTAGTTAAGTAAAAACCCCTCTCTAGGAGCTATATCACAGGTATCAATGAAGTACCTTGACTCTGTTTACCAAACAGGGAATATTCTCACAGACCTACAGGCTGTTTAACTAGTAGAGAAGTTTGTGAAGTGTCTAAGCTTATGGTGGCTGCCACAGAGCTATAAAGAAACAAAATACTGAAAATTTTGGCCTTCTGTAGCATTTTTTTCCTTAGTGCACAATAACAACTTCACTAATACCTTGAAAAGTGAAATAACTTGCTTCTCATCCTCCCGCTAGAAGTTTTTTAACATTTTAAAAGAAAATGTTTTCTTCCATCAAGAAGTATATGGATGTTTCCCCTTACACAATTCTCAAACATAATCTGCAAATGAAGTTGTAAAGCCAACATACCAACAAGTGAAGATAGAGGATTCAAGACATCGATTGAGCCAACCAAATAAATAAGGGCAAAAATGTCCATTTCAGCTTTCTTTTCTATTTCTAATAGTTTGCACAAACAAAATATACCTCCTTCAGCCATTGTAATTTAAGATCATTTCACAGTCATGAGATATTCCTACCCTCACCAGATCAGTGGCAAAGAAATTTGTGCCAGTTGTAACCAACACGGTTGCTGTGTGACTATTCAGATAATTCACATGGCACTGCTTCCATGCCCAAACTGGATAAAGCACACAATCATCCCAGCAGCAGCTCTGCCCTTTGAGCCCAGCCTTCTGTTCCCATGGTGACATGCATATGCATCTTTGAAATTCATTTTGAACACTCATGCCAGTAAGTCTCAGGAACCAAACATTCAGAGAAAACAAAAGGTGCACAAACACAGTCAGACCAAAGCCTTTCAGAGACTGAGACATTCCACCAAAATGCTTCACTGTGTAAGCCAAGGCTCTGTTGCAAGGGAGAAAAACCTCCAGCAAACAGCTTCCATGGCTGCAGGGAGAAATGAAGTCGCTGACAAAGTAGGGAAAATGGTATTATCTTTTTGTGAGATCCACTGTGAGTCCCTAAAGGTTCTCTTACAATAACCATTCCTGAACACCTGCTGGCTTAAGCTGGCATTTGTGTCCCTGGTAATATGGAAACCAACTCTCAAGGACTGAGTAAGGGGTTTGGCTGAACTTTATTGCTGCTTTAACAATCAAAAGAAAGTCTATGTTTAAGTGCTTTATTATTAAAGAGAAGGTTTCACATTTAAAGGATAAAGCCCTTCTTGTTTTAAGAAATGTAAATCTTTTGATTTGAATCCTTTTTCTCTACTGCAGTATCATCACCACCATTCAGTGGGGCAGCACAGGAATAGGCTTGCAAATATCTCCAAATATAAAACAGACTAAACTGTTGGGGTTCCTGTTGAAGCTACTTTGAGTCAATAAGAAGCTTATTAATAATTTCTCCTCCATCTTTCATCCACAGAGGAACTAGCTTGGTTTATTTGATGTACAGGTTCAGAGGCTTAAAACAGACCTGAAAACAAACTGTTTCTTGACTTTGTGGGGAAGGTGGGGAAGGAAGAAATTTAATACTTGAAAGGGGTAGACAGAGAGGGAGGAAGAAAATCTAATTATGCCAAACTATTTTGTTAATGAAGAAAAAATAACAACAGAGAGTAAGTCTGCAAGGAACTCTGTATTTTGAGTCAGAGTGTTACATGACAATTTTGTCATGTTGCACACACAGTATCTGTTTCCTTTTGACCTCTTTTGGTTTTGGTCCATATAAAAGCATGAGCGCAACTAAAATGCAAACAGGTTTGGGAAGAATACAACAGGTTCATGTTTTAATTGGAAGTAGAAAATATTTGCTCAAAAAGCAATACTTAGTAATCTGTTCCTCAAAAATTAATTTTTCATTGTGCAATTATAAAAAAATAGACTTGGACTGCAGGTACTGCTGTGTTCATAATTATATTTGGTAGTCATGCTTCTGAAGGCATGAGAAGAAAGCACACTTTTAATGTGTGTCTGGTGGCTAAATGACTCTTCCCACAGATAATCAGTTCTTTCTCACTCCTTTAGGCAGCCTCTAACCTGGAAAGCATCATAAGAGCACTGCAGGGCAAATGCTGGGGTGCAATCACAGCTGCTGCCTTTGAGCACATAGCTCAGGTTCCTGCAGTAGAAGGGTGAGCACCTCCAGCTCTGGCCATGCAGAGACACAAATTATTCAAGGACAATTCAGGGCAGGAGCTTGGCTTTGGGGATCTGAGTCAACCTCTGCAGGAGGGCCCTTCTCTCTAATGGATGGACAGTGATCCTGCAGAGAAATGCATCCTGAACAGGGTGAAACATGACTCTTAGCAAAGCCAAGTGTGGGCTACAACACCTTTTCTGACTGAGCCAGTACATTACATTCAAATCTGGTTTGTTGGGTTTTTTGGGTTTGTTTTTTGTTGGTTTTTGGGTGGTTGTTTTTTTTTTTTTTTTTTTGTTTAAATTTAAATTGGAATCTCTCCCTTTTATTTGTACACATAAAAGTCTTTAAAGAGTTATAACATATATTCTATAGTTATAATAATTTCTTCCCCAGACTGTTAAAAAAAAAAAAACCCAAACAAATCAAATCCCCCAACCTAATTCCCAAAATTCATATTATAAGAATTGCTTTCTACTGTAAGGAGAAATAATTAGAATATATACAGTACAGACAGTGCAGAAGCAGGGACTGATCTGACACTGCCCTTGCAGCACTACCTTCTCTCCACACTTCTTTCTCTTCCTTTCATCTTTCTGTCTCTGAACCCCTGGGTGGTAAAGTGTGAGGGAACTGGGAGAGGGACAAACCTCTCTGGGAAAGGAGGAAGATGCTCCAAGATGGAGGAAAGGACAGGGACAGCAGGACAAGCAGGGACAGTGCCCTGAGGGAGAGGCTCTAGGGAAGCAGGTTTGCTGCTCCTGCAGGAGGTGCCTTTGCCATGAGAACTCTGCAGAGTGTCTCCTTAGAGATTCTGGAGCATTTCCCATGCTGATGGAGGCAGGTCCAGCGGGAGCAAGGCAGAGCTGTGCCCTTTGTCCCTCCTGGCTGCTGTATCCCCTGACAGACCCAGCCCAGCTCACTGGCCAACCTGCAGATCACACCCTTCTGTCAGTCACTGATTCCCCTCCTTAATGCAGGCCATTGCTTCACTACAAATACCTCAATCATATGGTCCAAAATCTGTAGGTGGCAGGCTTAACACCTTGTCTCTGAAATGCAGTTGGCTTCCCCTTTCTTTTCCTAGCATAGCTGGATCAATAGCAGGCAAAGCTGAGGGAATTCTATTTCAGATGCACCAGAGATGTGTCTCATCCAGCTAAGCAAACCTAACCTTTAAGCTGTTTACTCCCCACTATTTGACTACAGCATCTGCTCTTAAAGGAAATCAATATTGCAGCTGAGCAGCTTAGTCTCTGTATTTCCATGCAGGAGAGGTAATCCATTTGCTTGTCCACTGGTGTTCAGCTTTGGACAGGATATAAACTGAACACAGACATGAAGTTTCCCTGCTAATGAGCAGCCACTTCCACAGCCCCAGCACAGTGAATCTTGGGGAAGCTGCTTCAACACAGCATTTTTTGTAGGGGCCTGGCAGCTGTAAGAGAGGGCACAATGATAATGGGTTGTGCAGACTGAGGATCCCAAACACCACCATTTCTTGGTCATTTGCATTGAGCTATTTTCCTTTTCCTGGCCTGCAGCCCTGGTGCCATTGGCTCTGGTGGCTACTGACACTGACACAAGGCTTGTTTCAGCAACAAAGAATGGCAGGGAACCTCCTGGGAGCATTCAGAATTCTCTGATTTTCAGATCCATGGCCCCCTGTTTTCTTCAAACAGCTGCAAAGGCTGAAAAGTGTTAGAGGGAACAGAACTAATGTCAAGCAGCAGCATGGAACTCGGAAGACACAGGATAAAACTATGCTTGTGGGACCAGAACATTTAGAGAGAATATCTTCTCATTATACCGAAGAATGGAAGATATTTCTTTGTAATTTGGGGAGGATTTGAACACAGCAACAACACTAAAAGCAATTCAGCTTGTTTAAAAAAAATGCTGTGTGTTTCCTGTTAAAAATTAATTCTTTTTTTCTCATAGAAATACTTCATTATTGCACTTTGCTTTAAAAAAACTTTGTTCATGAGTAATAATTGCTGATCTATGTGCTGTGCTTTACAATAGGTAATCTCTTTTAATTTTACAAAAATATCCTGCTGTTTTATCTGTGCTTATAACAGACACTATGCAGTAGAATAGGTGGTCATGACAAATACATGGCTTAGGCAGGATTTTAGTAATATAAATATTTAAATCACTGTACAGATTCACTCTTAATTCCATGCTCAGGAGGCTTAGCAGCCTGATTTAAGGGCAAAAAAAATCCATGTATGTATTTTCAATTTTTTCCTTAATGACCACTGGAGCACTATTACTATCGTTTAATGTCACAGTGATGACTGTGGGACTTAAAATCAAATTATGAGTAGAAAATCAGAGTATTGTGTTAGCAAATGTCCCTCCTGCACATACATAATCATATCAATAATTTTCATGTGACAATAGAAAAGATCCTTTAAATAGCACTTGTTTGCTCAGGCAGACAAATCCTACAAAGCATGGAAGAATTTCACTGTGAGTAGTTTGAACTGAAATAAACATAAGACAAGATTTTCAAATTGGCAACCTAAACAAATGCACAAAGATGTGAGGAAGTGTCTAAATTTCCATGGAACTCAACTTAGATAGCCCTTAGTGGCCACTCTGGCTCTTGAGCATCACTCTAAACTCAGCCTTTTCCCCCTTGGTGTTTCAGTACATTTTTTGTCTGCAAACCTCCATTAATGAACTTGGAGTATTTTGGATGTAACTTTGGGATTACATTTCACATCTGTCAAATGTGATCTTTCCTATTTTTTACAGAAAAAAAATACCAGCATGAGGGCAGAGTGAATGGAAAATATTGTGCATGCTGCACTCAAATATGTGTTACTCACATAACTGTTGGTTGCAAACGTTCAACCCTAATGGTCTGGAACAAACTTTAAGAATTCAACTGGAGTGCAGATATCCACTTTGCTGTTTCCCAACTCCTATCATGTGCTTTCCAGGCTGTTGGACACATTTCCAACCCACATCTCTCTCGCTTATCACATTTTTGTAATGAATGAATTAAATATTTATATCACAGTCAAGTTGTGCTACTTGTTTTTTGTTTTTTTTTTGTTTGTTTTGTTTTTTTTTCCCCAAATAAATGATGACAGAGAATGAAATATCTAATGCAATTTGTAAAAATAATATATATGCCAATAACAACATTTCTGAGAGCTGGAGCTGTATATAAAAAATCAGCTAATGGTTCTCTCACATGAAAAGAGGCAGATAAACTTCTAGCCTCAGGCTTGAAATTGGATCTTGACCTCATGCTAGCAAAATATTGTCACCACATACAGCCTCACTGCAGTACAATTTGGTATCAGTGCAAACATACTTAGAGCAAAGTTCAGCACTGAGGATTTGGGTGAGCAGTGTCATCCTCACCATTCCTGTGCTGCTGAATGCTCAGAGCCCCACGGAGCTGTGCCATGGCTGGAAACTGAGGGGTTCCCATCAGGATCCCCCAAAAGTGCCCATCCTCACTCACTCCCCACCAGGAAGGGATTCTTTCTCAATTAACTGATGCTCAGACAAGAGTACTTGACCAACTGCATGTTAGGAATGCTTCAAACATCCAAAAACTTAGAGTGCACAACATTTAGGATGACTGAAGATCCTCAGTGCAGTGAGGCATTGGACTGTTTGTGACCTTTCTAGTGCAGCCACCTTTCCATATGAGGTGTAGGAAAATGGAGAGTTTCCATCTCCAGCTTTAAAATGCATTGGCAGTTTTTCATCAAAGAAATCAAGACCAGAAATCCCACAAACTTTAAATATTTGCCAGCATTCATACCCCTGAACAAACCCAAGGTGAGTGTGACACATGTGGGCCTCCACAAGCACGGTGGGTACCTGGTTCTGTGCTCACAGTGACCAAGAGAGGAGACACAGTGACTGGTACAAAGCAAATCATATCAGAGTCTCCTAAAGACTTTTTCTTTTCACAGTGACACCTGGTTAACAAGACCACAACAGAGAGGTCAGGAAAGATAATCCAGGCTGAAAAATGCAGCTCCACTACAGCATGTTCGCAAATATGTGTTTTTAGCAGAGTCCTTTAGCTCACTACACAAGTAGTTGTGGTTTCTATTGAGAGACATCTCAGATTGTGTTTTTTAAAATGCTATATGATTTCTAAGCTAGGTTCTAAATATAATTTTAAGATTAAAAAGCAAGTTGATAAATTCTGGTTTAGAAAGGCTCACAGATATCATATGACATTGTAAAAGTAACATTTAATTGCAAGAACTGGTAGCTACTCTTTTCCACAACTTTAGGTCAAGTCTCATCAACAATATGACTCTAACAAGGAACTGCACAACAGAAACTGAAGTATAAAAAGCAGAAATGACCTGGAGATTCACATTAAAAGAGCAATAAATCCTGGAGCTAAAGTCCTCATTGGATGTGTCCACAGAGTGTTTTGCAAGGATGTTGTTAATTTATTTCTGTTAACATAAACTTTAGTAATGATTGGGTAGGCCACATCTGAAAGACTCAAGCAGACAACGTGCCATCTTTTCCACAGCCAGCTAAAACTCTGCATTGGTTTATCTAATATACAAATGTTCCTTGCACGGCTTTCAAATCTTAAAATTCAAGCTGTTTTTCTAAGTTAAAGACTTTAAAATATTCATTAAGCTACCCCAAACCCTTTAAAAAGGAAACTGCTCCATGTAAAGATGTTTAAGCCATGTTTGCATTGTTTTAAATCTGCCTATAATATGAATATATTACAAACTAAAATAATGTTACATTATTAGCAATTCTTCACAAGTGTGCCTGGCTTTAAAAATTCATTGCAACGTTTCTCAATTTCAATAATCTTTTTCCTATCCCAAGCCATTATTAATAAAAATAATATCTATTACTACTGAGCTCTATATATTATGGCACACATACAACTTTTTAAATCCCTTGTCATTACAAAGCATCCTTTCATTGCATCAGCTACTTTCTATCATTTCATTAATATTTTTTAATGCTTGTTTAAAATGTAAAATTAAGCTAACTTTTAAGTAGATTATGATTTATATTTTAATGGAGTACTGATTTTAACTATGAAGAGTGCAGATCACCACATTCCCCTGCAGAGGTTTTATTGGAAGTGGGGAGTTAAGAGAAAGAATGCACATCTCGTCCTGATGGTGAGAGAAAATCTGGTAAGCTAAACTTAATTTTCACTAAAATTCCAAGATTTTGTGGTGCTTTCAGAGGGAGACATAAGGTGGCAATCTGTGTACAAACAACTAAAATGCTCCAGAATTCAGCAAGCGTACAAAAAATGTTCTGAAACAAAAAAAAAAAAAAAAGAAAAAAAAAAAACACAATCCCCAAGCAAACAGAAATTCTCCAGCCTTGAAAACTGTCCAAGGGATTGTTAAACTGATGACTGGCAGGCACAGACCTGCCTGGTAACTTAGATATGTCTTGCCCTATTATTTTATATACCTTTTTTCTTAAATGAAAATAGTAATTTAGAGTGTTTCCTGAACTGGTCATTCAAAATATACATTATCAAAGGGTAGAATTAAATTGCCCATACAGTGACTTTAAATTACACCTGCATGACAAACATTATAATCACTGGTGCCTTTGAAGTGAAGAGAAAGTTACTCAGCCTGCAAGTGGAGAAGTGTGGGTAACACACAATATAACATTTTAAGCTAAGTATAAAGACCTTTAATAAACAATTCTTGCAGTTTAAATTGCATAATTTGATACTTTTTACAAGGAAAGAACAAGGAAAAAATATTTTTGGATCTTCTGGAGTTTTGGGGTTTTGGCTAAAATAAGTTTCTAGAAATACTGCTGTTGCCTCAAGTTTAAAGACTTTTTAACAGCCATAAGTATTCTTCAAGTCTGGAAGATCTACTTTTCAAAAGAGAAGTGCAAGATAATTCCATATACTTAGATTGTGATCCTCGAGACTTGAACAATGAACCACTGAGGCATGCAAAACGCAGAGTTTCCCTTGAAGATATTCCTTCAGCTCCATATACACCTAAGAAATGTGCATGGAGCTGAAAGAAATGAAGGACTGCTCAGCATTGTGAAGAGCAGTCCTGAGCAGTTTGGCTGCAGCACACCTGTGACCCAGCATGGGCACAGGTCAAAGCCATCCATGTGCCATCGTCCTGCGGGTACCGGGCACGGCTGCTGGGAAAGAACTCACAGGGTGGGGAAATAGAGACACCATTTCCCTTAGGATGATGAAAGGCCCATACAGTAAAAAAGAATACAATCCAAAATGTCTTCTAGAAGATTTATAATTTAGAATCTAGAATCTATAACTTAATGCCCAAGGACAGACACAGGGACATTGAGAATGCATTGATAGAGCTCTGAAAGAGAAGAAATCGGCCCTGGGTGCTTTCCCTGGTTTATGTGGCAAGCTGGTTTGTTTAGAAGTAAACTAACTACATCTGAAAAGGCAAATGATTATTTATTTCATGGGAAATTGAACTGTGTATTTATTTTCACGTTTTAAACATGATCAAGTACAGCAGTTTGGCAAGCTTCTACTGAGAAAGAAATGCGGAAATATTTTAGCAAATGGTGGTATGTCTCGAGATTAAGTGGGTTTTAAAAACCATTTCCATTTTTATGTCTGCAGATTGCACTGCTCCTGACACTAATATACTCATGCCCTGAGCAGTCTGCATCTAATTTGTGTTGTTATTTATCTGTTACTGCCAAATCTGTGCATTTAGTGGACAAGTCTGAAATTTGCCATTATAAATCCACATGAAGGGTTCAGTGTCATCCTAACCACACTTCCATTGCCATTTACGTCTTTTTTTGACAATAAATGGCATTCAATGCCCAGTCTATGAGAAAGCAAGAGAAACAATTTGGTTTCTTGACGGTTTTCCTTGTTTACTTAATGTCTGCTTACTAACATTCTATTGGGACAAATAGATGATAGATGGGACAGTGTTTAATCAAATAAGTAGTTCTTATACATTTTAACAGGCAATTTACAAGTTATGCCCAACAAGATAAAGTAAATGCATTCATCTTTTATATTTGGCATAATTAAAATATGCATAAATCTTTCCCAGGGCTAGGATGATTGTACCTAAATGCTTCCTTGCTTCCCTAGTGACAATATGGCTTTCTTATATTTACTTTCCTCTTTGTCTTAAGATTGTGAACAAAGGATCAACTGGAAACAAAACAGTTTCTTTGGGGTTTTGGTATTGACCTTGTAGACCCATGAGTGCTGCAATTAAAAGTGAAGGGGGATTTTTTGGAAGTAAGGCCAGATTTTTGATCTTCATCCAAGTCCAATATGTCATCACACATCAACAGGAGAGGTTAAAAGGGCAAATTTTTAAGCATTTGACTGTGCAACTGCTGCCTAATCTGTATGCCCACAGTTTTTACAGTGAACACACAAATTTGGCAACTATGCACTCAACTGACTCCTTGCAACTTAGAAAATTTAACATTAAAGTACAAATAGTCAGATGACTAAATTGCTTTACTCACCCTCATAGCAGTTATAGCTGAAATTAATGGTATTTTCCCAAATGAAGCTAAATAAAGACATTTGAATTTTCATGCATAAATGAGATTTGCAATTAGACAAAACCATTTTTGTTTGTTCTACAAAGACATGGAGAATATACTAAAAAGACTGGCAAACATTTTCTAATCAAATGTCTTAATAGCCATCATCAATTCTATTTCATAAGGACTTTGACATTCTAAGGATTCTTTTCTTAGACACTTTTACTGCAACTAAAATTTGTTATGATGATATTCCCAGAAGGCAAAAATTGGTGAGGTACCCAGTGAGCATTGCTGAAGAACATTGGTTTGCACACTTATATTTAAAATTGGCTAGAATATTGGGACAATACTTTATAAAATTACAGGCAGCACTGAGACAAATAACGTCTAAAACTTTTGATGTCTAATCAGGAACTCATCTTTGAGCAGCACAACTCCTTTAAAGCCCATACCAAGTCCATCTGTCATTAGTGTAGTTCTGACTCACAGAACAAATGCCAGTTGAGAATGATAAAGAAAAAACATTTCTCTTTAGCAATTAATTACTGTCAACGTTGAGGCTGTGATAGAACAGTCTATGATATAAGTTTTCAGAAGTAAAGGGGTTTGTTTTTTTATTAGGTTTTTTGCAATAAAAAGGAATAGCTTACTGGAAAATATGAAACCAATTCAGATTTTAAAAAAATCCCAGTTTTTCTCTCTTGTTGACAGTGCTTCGAAAATGTGGGTTGACTTGTTTTTGATTGCTGTTTAAATAACAGATTAATTTAATAATCATTGGGATATTGAATAACAACAAATTATGGGGTGGGACAGCCAAACCCTGACCCTAATGACATTCTTATGTTAATTCTTATTTTCTTTTAGGCTCCTGCTTTCTTAATAAAACCTATATTTTTGAAAATCTTTTTTAAACATTGCAATTTATCCCAAAGTAGTTTGCTTGTAAGAGATAAGTTTACATATTGAGAGTGCATTTTATATGTCTGTATATATTTATTGCCTGACTCAAAGCCTGCTTAGGTGTATAGGTGTCCTTCCATTGAATGAGTTCCCAGAGATGGCTGTAAATGTGAGCCAGCTGTTAAAAAAGTAATTAGCAGGTAGTCCTTTCTACTGTGAGATTTATTTTAGCATATTTCAATTTAAATCCAAGTGCCCATGATTAAATTTATGATTGGAAATGTTTATGAATTTTCATTAGTGCAGTTGGTAACTGTCCCTCTGTGCATGGGCAGAGTATTTCTACAAGATCAGTAACAGCACACCCACAACAGAATAAAACTGAGCCTCTGCCCTCACCCTGTGACCTTGCTGGCTATGACTGTGACTTTGTTAGCAAAACCACAGTATTTGTGCCCAAAATGTCTTATCTGAGTAACATTATATGGTTTCAATTAACATCAGTCATCATTTTTACTTCTACTAAGAGACTGTTTTTAGTCTCCTTTTTCAGACAAGGGCTCTATAGTAGTGCCTGGCACTGCAGGAACAAAAGCCAGGGACTGGGGTATCTTTTGACACAAACTTGCTTAAAGCAGAGTATTTGCACAACTTTTGTCTGCAAACCTCTTCACAATATACTGACTTTCAAGTAGTTTTTCAGTATTCCACAAGGTGCATAATCAGGTAAATATTTACAATTATCTTCTTCTATTTGCAATAAATATTTGCAATTATGTGTCACAGATTAACCTATAACATGATCTAAGGAGGACACAGAAAAGAATCCCACTGGCTCAAAGTGATGCTGCACAGGTTAAGCACCAGCACAGTGTCAGCTCCAAACTTGCTGCATAAAAGATTGAACCTGAATTCTGACTGATTGAGCCCATCATTCTTAAATTACAAATATTAAGCAATACACTTGCTTGTAAAAATATTTATTGGTACTGAGGCTATGAAACAGAAAACTGGGTCAGAAGATGTAGGTCTACAAAGGACTTTGGGTCAAATTCCTGAGCTGTTCTGCGGGAAAGTGTCCTGGGTTATAACAAAAATATTTGGAATCCAATGCAGTCTGCAATCTTAGATGCAATTTGTAGATTGTTAATGACAGTGGGTAAACGGGATAATGAACAACTTTCCCATGAGAATCTAACAGCTCTTCTGGATTATTTCTTTAGGTTTTGCCATTGCTTGTGGAGAAAAATTATGGGTGCCTTGAGATCAGTTTGCAACTTACAGGGTTTTCTTTTATTTTTTTTTCCACTGTGGAACACAAAATGTTTTTCTATGAAAAAGATCTTAGTGCATTATTTTTGAAATACTATAATTTTCACTAAACTCAGTTTCCAACTTGGTGCATTCCAAGTATTGCAGAATTGTATTATTTTTGAAACTTATTTCCTTTGACCTGAAGTTACCTAGGAACACAGATTAAAATCTGCATTCCTTTGAGAAAACCTAGTCCTGTTAAATTAATCTTCTTTGCATGGAATCATGTCTGTTTGCAATATTTAAACAGAATCATTCAACGGTTAGGGTTTGAAGGGACCTTAAAACCATCTGGTTCCAGCCCCCCTGCCATGGCAGGGACATCTTGCACTAGACCAGGGTGCTGAAAACCCCATCCAACCTGGTCTGGAACACCTCCAGGACTGCATGATAATTTGCAGAACTTCTCAGTAACTTTCTGTTAAATTATCACAAAATAAGGCTGCTTAAATTCTACAATGTTGGCACAAAGCACTCCCAGCAGTGTAACCTTCTTTGTATTCAATATGTCAAGTGGAAAAATCACGGCTTGATTTTGTTGAGTTTGTACTTTTCAGGGAGTGGGACCCATTGTTGCATTTAAAGGGTTCCAGAGCATCAATTTACAAAGCACTCTCATACTTCTATTCCACAAAGCCATATAAAACCAATTATTCATACTAGACATTAACAATTTCCTTCTACTTAAAAGTTGGTCAGTAGCAAATGAAAAGTGAATATTAGCACTTAAAATTTATCTGCAGTGTACTTACTCCTGTTTCCTGTTTTAAAGCAATGAAAATATCAAGGAGAAAATTTAGGAGTAAGTCCAGAAGCACACCTATTGACTTCAAAGTGAAGTTTTCACCTTTATTTGCTAATTGCGTATTGATTTAGCCTGGAAAGGAAGAGCTGTAACAATTTTTGTTTAACTTATAAATTCTTCCTGACGTTTATATTGATAGACAAATTATTGCTGTAAATACTAATCTCCTGGTGATGACAAGCTCTCAGCATAAAGGAAATCCAATTAAGAGACTTATCTAAGTACAGAAATTTGCATAACCAATACCTATGCAGTTTCACAATTAAAATGTACCAGTACTACAGTCAAAATGTCACAGCACATGGGCAGCAAATGCAGAGAAAATACACTTTCAGTGTGAAAGAGGAAAGCTAGACCGAAATCTTCCACTTCTTTTTGCTCTATAAGGGACAAGTTTACAGGAGCACTGGTAGAAATGACATTACAGCACTGTCATGTGAGATTTGTTATTAACTCAGCTTCCCAGCACTGGAAGTTTGGAGAATAGATTTAATCGTCTCCCACTCTTTCAGACTAACAGTTCTAAGAAGGAAACTCTGTTTGGCATTCCAGTAAAACAACCAGATCTCACAAGGGAATTCCTGACCTATCCAGCATGGTTTCACTCCTGGACAGGAGACTGAACAGCACTTACCTTTTGAATCTAAGTCTTACAGCCTATGCCCCTAGAATGCTGCCTGTGTTTAGGAAAAGAATTAAAACATTCACTATTTGAAATTAACATAAGCCTCTACCACTTTGACATTTTTTTGGTAGAAAGCAATAGGCACGGCTTTAATTTAAGAGCATCAAAGTTTTAAGTGACCCCTGTAAGAGGAGAAATGACACCTTGACAGAGGTCAGTACCCAGGATAAAACACAACAGACTCGTACATTCTTCAACACAGCCTCAAATAATTCAGTTTTATTGCTTTGTCACAAACAGTTGCATTAAAAAAAAAAAAAATGGAAAGGGCTTACTTGAAACAGTCATCGCAAGCAATGTTCCCCGTGGTCTCCTTTATGGTGCGCTCGGAAACAAAGGCTGGGTACTCTGTGTCACAGGGCTCCAGGGTCTGCTTCAACCTCTGAGCTATAGGCACAGGAAAAAACATCTTGATGTTAACATGAGAAGAACAGCACACAAAATTGTGAACAACATGAGATGCTGTGTTACAGAGCTCACAGAGAACGGAAATGTTACTCAGCTTCTGCCACCCTGTGAGATTTCCTAGGCAGTGCATAACGCTATTTTTTCAATTAAATTAAAAAAAAAAAAGTTTATCCATGGAATGTAATTTTGCAAGATATCGCTGTTAAAGTAGTTATTAATGGTTTAGCCATTGCCAACCTACTTTACATTTATGCATGAGTTTTTATTCTTTCTGTGTAGATCCAAGATGGATTTACTGTCACTTTTATCTCAGTGGTGCTGTGCATCACTAACCTTTATTCATGGGAGTTTACATTTATTTGGTATGTAAATTGTGGTATATTTTACTGAAGCCAAAACATGTATTTTATATTACAGCTGGGGAATCTTTGTAGGGTTTCATCAGTTAAAATAACTCTGTGGGTGGGAGAGGCAGAAGAGTTACTTTACCCAACAGCAATGTTTGTTATCTCCTTCCCAAAATAGTAATAATTAAGACCCCATAGCACCTTTAATCTGAAGTCTTTGCAATGCAAGGAAAAAGTGTCACTATTTCCATCCTAAAGATTGGGAAACTGAGTTACCAGGGAGCAGAGGTGCTGGTTCAAGGTCAAACTACAGGACAGCTGCTCTTCTGGCTCTCATTCTGAAGTATCTGACACAAAATGTTTCTCCCTCATTCCCTTTCTTTTTCCTCTCCACCCCTTCATTGTTCCTTAACACAGAGATACACTTTGCACATCAGCACAAATGTTAGCCCTATCTTAAACTAATTGCTAAGTGGGAAAACAAGATGAGGTATGGCAAAAATAGATTACACAGAACAGGCTCTTGGGCTTGACAGACCTTCCCTGGAGATGATCTGTTTCAGAGTGAGGGGTGCATCCACTGAGCAGTGCCAGGGGAGCCACCACATCTGCATTTCCAATCACACCAGGGCAGGCATTTCTGAACTGTTCACACTTGTTGTATGTGATAAAACCCCAAAAATTATTCCATCAAATGCACAGATCTCAAAGGAGGTACTAAAGCTGGTCAGAAAAGTTTTGTTATCTCTGATGTTTTCACTGTGGTTGTGAGATGTTTAATAGTTCAGCATTTTTTAGAAAATTGTCTTACTAGCTCTACTGCACCTCTTCCCTTTCTCTTCTGTTTTCCTTATCTGTTGTCAGGAATGACTGGAGTTTATCACCTGTGTTTTGAGTCTACCCTCACTTGTATCAGCATATGGCTTGTGTATCCAAGAGGCTGAAAAGATTCACTGGTCTCACATTTCCTGCACCTCACTAGAGTCCAGAAGGTGATGGGGTTGTCCAAGGTTTAGGGGTTCTTCTCTCTCATTTACAAATGTGATTGCAATTACAAGATCTTGTGCAGAAGTATTTTCCAAAGCAGGGTTTGGCAAGGAAGCAGGTGTGTGTGGACCCTCCAGCATCTCCACAGTACATCACATTCTATTAATGTCACAGTTTCAGTGGGAAGCAATTTCTCCACTCGAGGAATTAATGTTTTTTTGTTGTTTTTTTGTTGGTTTTTTTTTTTTTTCCCCTGAGCTTTGGTAAATGTTCTTAAGTAAAAAATAAATGTGCAAGTTTATTAATTTTAATTTCACAAAGTGCAGTCATAAATATGACAACTCTGAGTGGTAACATAGCATTACAGAAGACAATACCTAAGCATTTGCTTTTCTCTTCTGCTCTCTTGTGAAATATCTTCTGCTTTTTCTTCCTAAAATATGCTGCTTCCAAACAACCAACCCTTGCTATCTAACCAGATATGAGCTGGGCAAGCACTACTCTAAAAATACTGAGATCCCAATGAGCATCTTGAGGGGGTATTTCCAATACTCTTAACTCATCAAAGTGGAGCAAGTGACTTGTGAAATTAAAACTTCACTGTCAACTAACCATGAATGGAAATTTCTCAATAATACTGGTCCATCAAAGTGCTGCACTGATAGTTTTGTTTTAAATAAAAGAAAGTTTGGAAGTTATTATTGCCTCTTCTGTAACGAGTGCACTCTCAAAACGCAAACTCAGACATTCATTTTCATGAGCTGAAGAGGGATGTTGTGTTTGAAAGATATTTTCTCTAGCATACAATGCAAGTTCCACTGGATGTTTCATGTCAGGCTATATTAAAACATATTTGTGCAGTACATTTGGAAAAAAAAAATATATTTCCTACACTGGCTGCTTTGGCTGCTCTGCAAGCACCAAGGACTAGGACAGGCACAGCTGCCACTCCTCAAGGAAGGGTTTTGCATTTTCTGGGTCTAGCACAGCAAACCTGGCTGTCCTTCACAGCCTCAGTGGTAGGGATGGTTCTCTTCATGCTTAGGGAAATCACTGAACAGTTGGTCTTGGTTTTAGGGGCCTGACTGATATTTTATCTTCAGACAGGATATTATTTTGGCATAAAGACAGCCTAGTATCCAGGCAATGCAAATATTAAATGAAGCCTAAAGCAGCAATTTTATCCCCTGCTTTGCTAAGAAATATGCAAATATGAAGCTGAAGAATTCAGTTTAAATTCTTACACCAGTCAATGACACACAGCACAATTTGCCTATTAAATTGTCACTTGAAGAGCACTGCTCTTGTAAAGTGGCCCTTTACTTTTGAGAAACATTTCTAAAAATGCCATAAAAAGCCTGGTAAAACACAGAAAGACAGCTTACACTGAAAACTTCCCATTCTTAGTGGAACTATTAAAAATTGTCGTTATTTCAAATGAAGCTTCTGCATTTAAAAAAAATATTTTGGATAAATTGAATTTTAATACATTTTAATGTCTATTTTTGAATGGAATAATAAAACAAAATACAGATCAGCCTTTTTTAGTATAAAATATACTATCTTAAGCTTTAAAAATTATTTTTGTATGAAATAATAGAGATGATCATATTTCTGTACACTTTTTTTGAAATGGCATTTTCCAGGACAATAACTCCACTACATTTTATGGCAGCTCTAGGAAAAAAGAAAAAAAGTTGTATAACTAAAACAGTGTAATTGCTTTATTCACAAACTTTGTTTTTGAATGAAGAGAAATGTTTTTTAAAAACATATTTAATCATCATCTACTATTTTAACTTTTCTGTCATAGTGGTGTACTGTGTTCCTAGAGTGCACACCAGCACTTACTGGTTATTCACAGAAGATCTTAATTCTCTTGTGTTTTAGGAAACATTAACAAAGAAGAGAATGCTGGCATGGGAGGAAAACTGTTATCAGATGTTTATTATTTAATCTAAAACAGTGTACACACATCTGAATTTCAAAAGTCCTAATTACTCTAGACATTTCTGCCATTATTCTAGGGAAAAAAAATCACACTTACCTTTAGCTGTTAGATCAGAGTGCCACCAACTGCATAGATTAAATTCCACAAGGAACCTGGAGAAATGATTAGAGTTTTCACATTACCCCACAGAATGTTTTCCAAATACTAAACTGGCAGTAGCTTGATAACATTAATCCTATTTTCAATAAAAGCTAACACAGAACTGAAATTCAAGTTACTGGCATAACTCTGGGATTAGCACCTACTCCTATTCTCATATTTTTACTGGGTTATTTTTTTCCTTCTGAAAACTTGTTCTGAAATTAACCCCATCAATAAATCACAGATTTACCCATTTTTAATTTAAAATATTGATTGTATTTGGAATGTTCACTAAAACTCTCAAAGCATGGCAGCACACTCTATTTTTGCTGTTGAACATTATTTCTTCATCATGTGGGTATTTTAACTCTAGCAAAATGCCATGAGATTATAACTGTCCTGGCTACCACACAGGAGCACACACAAAATAGTTTCTTTTATTAATTCTCAAATTGAAATAATAGGGCTATTTTATTTCGAAGAGCAGAAAAGAGTAACCATTGTCTAATGAACTCTAACTAAATTGCAAAGAACATTAAAATACACCATGATTTACCTGGAAGAATGGACTGAAAAGTATCAGCCAATCAGTTGTTGTAAAGTAAAGAATGTGAAACCAACATTCAGTTCATCATATGCCTGTGAACTTACAATACTTATAAACATAGAAAGTTTCTTAACATTTGCAAATCTGTGAAATGTAGCATCAGTCTCATTTTAACACAATTTATTTCCCTTATATTCACTTAGAAAGCTGCATTTATCAATCTCTGCCCTCTGGCAGCAGCCATTCATTTAATTCTCCTTAACTCTTATTCTGAACTTTGAAAAAAGCTCATACAATTTACAATTAAACAAAATTATTACAAGAAAAAATCAGTTTTATGTCAGTAAAGATAAAATTCACTCATATCTGCAGCTCTGCTTTCAGATAAGAAGAATAACAAATCATATAGCTTAATAACACAACACATTTTAAGGCTTCCTCTTCTCCATGTGATATTTCTATTTCTTAGGCACCTTCTCTTGAAGATAATGATCATTATGAATTAACTGGGAATTTTAGAAGAATTAATGGAGATAGAAAAATTCAGCAACATCCAAGTGCACCTTATCTGGCACTGTAATGGGTCCTTCCTACAGAATTTTATGAAGTGACAAACCATACAGTGAGTCAGGGTAACAAGTTTCTGCTCTGACAGCAGCCCACCCAAGCAGCATCACAAACAGCCAGACATGGATCTAAAATTGAACAGTAAGCACAGAAAGAAATTTAGGTTGTGTATTGTGATCTGCTAAACAAAGCCATGCAGATATAAGTGAAGACCATGAGTGTAATAAAAGTGAAAGTGCGCATAATACAGCCAAAATTCTCTCAGAATTCAAAAATGCAAAATTGAAAAAAAAGATTGACAAATATTAATATATTTAAAATCATCCAAGAAAAGTAGCACAATGCATGTAAAATGCGAAAGGTACAAATATTAATATTCAAAAGTAGAAATATTTAGCAATTCACAGAAATATTTTAGATTCTTGATGAAATCTACTTACAAGACAAGTTCAGTCATAATCCACTTTACTGCAGCAAAGAAGGCATTATAAGGCTGGAGAGAAGAAACTCATTTAATAAAAAGTCAAAACATGCAGCATTTATAGCTTAACTGAATTCTTCATGTAAAAATCATCCTTTAGATATTCAAATGCATATGGAGCATAAAACCCCCTTTTTTAAGGATCAAGAAATATTATTATACTGATTATTAAAATGCATAAGTAATGAAATTTTCTTTTTATAATATTTGGTCATATGCACAGATGATCAGTGGAAAAAGGAAAGGTTTTGCAAATGATTCTTAAATCTTTAACCTCTAGGGGTTCCTATTTCCCAGGCTATTGCTGGAGGAACAGCTCGGGCAGATAAAATGAGCTTTTCTTGGGCTGCAATTCACAGGCTTGCCTCTCTATAATGCAAATCTCTGTTCATTACCTCAGCCTCATTAGGCTCAGAAAAGTCTGAATTTACCTAAATGTTTATCTATGTCATTTCACAGTCCACATGTAAGTACTTTAAGAAGTTTTTTCCCTCCTCCCTCTGTTTTTCTGGATCATAACAAATACAGCAAATCCTTTGAAAATCCTCTGTTGACAGTACTTCTAATACATTCTGAATATTTCATTTTTGAAAAGACTATTAATAGGATTAATCTTTCATGAAAAAAAGCCAGGCAGAAAAGTCAGCTTCCAGAAATCTGGAATTTCTCCTTGTCTCCTTCATTTTTGTTAGGATGTCCTCGTTGCACAAAATTCTGCCAACTCTGTTGGATGCAAACAGAGTATTTTAACAAATAGAAATCATAATGACAGAACTCCTCAGATATCTAAAATCATGCCCAACCAGCCCAAACCAGCACTCACTGGGAGCAGTGCTGTTAGGCAGAGCAGTAACAGGACAAATAAAATTTTCAGGGGCCACAGAGAAAAGTTTCTGTGCAGGGCTGAGGATTCAGACCCAAAGGACTCAGTCAGTGCCACGGAAGGCTGAGATCCCAACCCAGCAGAATGCAAAATGTGTGAGACAGGGAAGATTTTCACCTGTGAAGCCCTGTCTTATAGGAAAAAATAAAGAACTGCAAGACTTTACTGGAGATGAAAGAAAAGAAAATGTCAGCCCTGTGGGACATCTTATTTATTTTCATTCCAAATCAAAACCCCCGAAATTTCATGTCCAAGTAATTAAATTTGCTGTATACTTTAGTTTTCATAATGGCAAATTTCATGTAAAACAATGTATTTGTTATTACTGATGACGAATAATTATTTAGTGTGAAATATACCATGTGTTTTAGTAACTATTAAATTAGTAGAAATTAATTAAAATTTCAAACCCTAGTGTATTTGAAAAGATTCATTAATGTCTACAAAAAATGAAAAAAACATTTTGTTTTGAAATTCCAGTGGAAAAAACATGGAATCACATTGATATAAATGCACTCTCATGAAATGTGATTTTACTCAAGAGCCTTTTCCACTCACAGACAGTTCCTTTAAAAACTGCAACAAAAACTGCAGTTCTATTCTCTCTACATATTTAAAGCACCATTGAGAGCTAAAATAATTTCGTTCTGTGACTCCATGGCACAGCTACATTTGCAACAAAGTGGTTCTATGGAGAATCATGCAGGTCTTGGAGCAATTAAAACAAAAGAAGTGCTAAATAACAAAGTATCTGGAGAGCTGTTAAGAAGCAATATTATTCTGATAAAGGAATGGACCTGGTTATCTGTAAATCTAGTCCATCCCTAATTTATCACCTCATTCCCTCAGTCTAAAAGGCTGGGAGAGAGTCTCTGATGCCTCTTCTCTATGCTGTTTAAAATAGGAATTTTATAGGGAGTTTCCATCTCGTCCCTGTCTCTATTCCTGTATTTATGAAACCATAATGCTCAACAGGAAGGATAAACACTTGTAAGCAAACCTCTTGCTTAAGCAGAAATTATATTGGATACTGTCTAATAACCTGATATGCAAAAAACTGGGCAAAAAACCCAAGAAAATGAGGAATCAGCCCAATGTGTCTCTAATGCAAGTTCTCTTTATACTTTTTCAATTGTCATGGTTGATAGAAGTGATTGAATCAACAGGAAAATAATAACCTAAAACTCTGTTCATCTTTCATACTGAGGATCACCAAAACTCTCTTGTGGTTTAAAAAGCTTGACTATGTTTAAATAAAAAAAATCCTTGACATGTCTGAATGTATCCCATAACAGATACAAGGGATTTTTTCTTGGATATCCTGGACAAAATTTGGAATAATAAAAAAACTCCTTTTGGATTAGAGCCCACTTTTTAAGGGATAATGCCTCAGCTCTACATGCTGAATGCTTAGGCAAACTGAACTGAAGTCCCAAGTCTTTGGATAGAAGGTTTTTTTAAGAGCTGTAATATATTTTAAGGTATTTCATGCAAATGTGTTTCACAGCAGCCTGTTCTATTCCACTATTAGTTTAGGTCTCATTGCAGTCTAGTATTTATGATGGGAAGATGGTCTTTTTCAGGGTTCAGACTTTAGTGGATAAAAACTGATAAATGCCGTAAGTCCAGGTATATGAAAAACAGAATACTGTAAATACCTAAATGAAAACATCCCCAAATGCACAAAATTATTAAAGGGTGTTTTTTTGTTTTTTTCCTAGTTAGATGTTCATTTAAAAATAAATAACATCAGGTAACTTTTCCAGACTGGCAAAATTGCCAATGTTTTGCTGCCGTTCTCTTACTTAAGAGTTTTTTTGTGCTATTATTGTCATCTCTTTGTGAAAATAGTTCCTTTTTAATATGCAAAACCTCTACCTAACACCTGATCAGTTCTGATAGATTATTACAGCAATCAGTAAAATGGATGCATGGTCACAAAGTATCCTTGGGATTATTACCCTGATAGAGGATTCAGCAATAAGGAAGCGTTGCCTTGGCAAGACCCAGGTTGTCTCTAATCCAGCCTGGCAGAGGGACAGGGTTTGTACTCAAATTGCAACACAAGGGTTTAAATGCATGAAAATTCTACTTTAAAAGACATGTCTAAATACTAGGAAAAAGGAATTGTTAAAATCACTGACTTGCATGCCTTGTCAATGAACTATTCCTTTTGTATAAAAAAAAATCTTAAATTTTAATTTGAATTACATGTTTACATACAGAAAAGGCATATGTGATTCCAGTCCCTCAGACAAAACACAACCTATTGCCAAATTTACAAATTCCTAAGAAGGCAAATTCATACAGTGCAAAGAACTTTCTGACAGAACCTCAGAAATGGTGGCCCAGCATTAAAATGATTGAACTCAAAAAACCAGAACACTTTGTGTTCGTTTATAAGGAACCACCCTTTGTATGCTCTGGGACAAACACGAGAGCTGTAAGCATTCCAAATCAAAATAACAGTCTTACAATGGCCCTGAGATATTTGCAGCAATTTTCTTTGATGGTGGCATGGAAAGATGCTCATGAGAGGTGCTGTACTTACGTCCAGTAAGCTATGGGCACTGTCGCTACTCTCTTTGTTTGTCCTACACATGGCCTGGTAGTCATAAAGGGTAATTCTACAGGGAAGAACAGAAAATTGCTTGACTAAAAGAAGAAAACACAGTGGAATAAAAATGGTGATATGGAACATTCTGCTCACTAAGTGGACAGGAAAATAAAAATTGTAACAGCTGGGGGGGAAAGAGGGAATGGGATCGTTAAAATACAGGTTATATGGAAGACTGTAAGAAATGCTGTGAAAATTTTGTAAGGATTTTAGCAGACTACAGAACAAAGCAAAAGCATAATTGGGAGGAACCAGGGAAGATATGCAGAGAGTGTAACACACAATGGCATAACCAATGTTGGGAGGAGGAGAATACACATCCAACACAATGCGTAAACAATTGGTTCTGGACTAAGATCAGCACATTGAGCCCCAGAAAGTGACAGAGCCTATGCATTTGAGAGGCTTCTCACAACTGACCACTCAAACTTCAGTAAAAGCAGAAATGCTCTTCGACAGTCCCAGCATCTCAGTGCACAACTGCTTTGAAAATGGCATTGCTTCTGAAGGAGACAGAGGTGGAATTTCAGTGCATTGACAGTACAGATACTTGAAGCAGGATGGGGTTACCTTTGCTTATTTTCATGAAGGCAAAATATTCCAGATACTTGCTGTAATCAACTTATGCTAGAAGCCTCCTCAGATGCATAGTAAACAGGGAAATTTACTTATGCTTGCAATCTTACTCATCATTGAAACACTTCAGAGATCTAAATGTAGAATCCAGAACTCAGAGCTAGTACATGGAATTATTGTGATTATTTCTCTAAATCTGTCTGTCCGTAGAACAATCAATAAACTTTTTCCATCCATAAACAAAACATTTAAAATCTGTAGCAGATGTAAAGAATCTTTAACTGATAATTTGCAACAAGTGTAAATATATAGAACTCACTATTGTTCTTTGAAACATTTCCATTTGACTTGTGCATCATCAGAGGGACAAGGGAACACAACTGGACGGAGATGGTTAATAGAGATATGAGATGGGACTAAAATGTTTTGCAATGTGTGCCTTGCTTCTAAGTGGAGAGGAAAGAAAAGCACACAAATTCAGCTACACAGAGGAAGTCCCAGAAGCTGCCAAAACCAGGTCATGAAATGCACTCAGCATCACCACGAGGCATCCTGCACTGCATGCCATGAAACCTTGCAAGCTGTACCAATAAAATGTTGTATTCCATTGTGGAAGAGACTATATTTTTTTTTCTGATCTAATTTTGTGACAGCAATAATCACTAAAAGCTTCTTTATTATGTCTATATTTTCTTTCTGGCTTACAGACAAAATCTCTAACATATTGGATGTCGCAGCTTCAACTGAACATTTAGCACATGGTCATACTGCTTACATCATTGTTTTTCTCTTTTGCTGAGAATAGCAATGCCTAGGAAGGCATTGTTGTGTGGACTGGCAGAGAGAGGCACATGGGAGACAAAAACATAACTAGAGACCTAAACATGGTGTGAGTCGCACACTGACCATCCTTGGCAGCATCCCGCCCACGGCCAGATCCGCGCACCCAGATCTGCCAAGACAAACAGAGCAGTACACCGTGTAAGCTGTGCTGCCTCTGTGGCATGCAGAAATACACCACTTCCCCTGGCTTTTCCCTTCCTTCTTCTTCATCCTTTAGCCATGCTCAGGATCCAGCCCCTGGAAAGGAATTTCTAGAGCTCAGCCTTTCCAGTCTTATCACTATTTTATTCTTTGGGATCCAAGCACGGTGGTGCTGTGTGTGCACCTGGACCACCCAGTGATGGAGGCAAGAGATAAATGCATAGAAAAGGGCAGTTTACAGGTGTTCATGTGCTCTGTGCCGAGTATCAAGAAATTCCATATGGATTTCCATATGGATGAAAGACTCCCATCTTGCTTCATTTAATACCTAGCCTTAGAAGCAGAATACATGGGTTTGCCTCTATTCATTGTAAATTTTTTTCAACATATTTATTAAGCTTGGTTCCATGTTTGAAAGTGTAATCAGTGTCTCAACTTTGAGTTTCAGACAGCAAAACTTCATGGTCAACCAGTGGACTTCATTATTCTGCTAAGCAGTGTTACTCAGCTGCTATTATAATACTATTGTATATATTACTATTAATACTATTATATTATATTACTATAATACTATTATATATATATTATATATATATAATATATATATATTATATATATGCACTGTTATACCATTCTATACTATAAATAGAACATATATACTACTATGAGTCATGTGAAAGATCTATTATAATTTGAACTTAATTTTTGATATTGATAAAAGCCTTTCCCCCCTCAGTACTTGAACCTGGATTACATTTCTTATGTAATTATTGCAGTCTGAGAAAGTAAATAGCTTTTTAAATGCTCAAAGATAAAAATGTATTAAAAGATGGAAATATATACTCCCAAAAATAACCAGAAATATAATTAATACTAAACCCCAACATGCTAGGTTATATTTATTGTAGATTGTCTTATGTTATTGCAGGGAGTGTTCAGCAATCTAAGATTGCACTATGATTAAGGGAAAGAAAACCAGTAAATAAATGTACTTAGAACACTCTTCATTTAACAGGGAAAAAATTGATAAATTTTAGAGTGATGGCAGAAGGAAAAAGTTTTAATGAACAACCTCAAAATCATGTGGATCACTACAGAACTTGGAAAGGTTTGATATCATCTGTGGATGATATTGGTTTTAGTTAGATGAGTTTAGTTTGAGCAAATATATTTGAATCTTCCAGTGTGAAGGTTCTGGTTCAGGAAAAATGAGAAGTCAGCTAATGTATCTGGGTTTAAAAAAAGGAAAACCAAAAAGAAACAAAAGGAGAAAATGCTTAGAAAGGTACATAGCTTTCTGAACAAAAGTCTGGAATAAGTTTCAGCTTTAAAACAATGCATTGCTGTCTCAGTAACTTTCAAAGTGGGCTGTTGAACACCTAGCTCAAAGTTTCTAAAGATGATTCAGACAATCATAGCACAGGATGTGCAAAATATATCAGTGAAAGCATTGCTGCAAAATGTTCTTAAAAGACCTGGAAACAAATAAGAATTTTGTAATACACTTCAAAGATCAGTGCATGAAGCTGAAAACCACGTTGAAATCTGAACACTGCAACATCCTGAACCAGTTCTGATTCTCTGTCACTATGGATGGTATTATATGGGTTCCAAGGCATTCACTATTTCAAATCCAGTTGTTTTGGTTTTATTCTTATAATAGGGAAGAAAAAGCCTTCCAGCCCTATTCCTTATAAAAGGCAGCAGAGCATTTGCACTCAAAGCAGTTGCCTACGATGCTGTGGTGCTCCTGTGCTCAAGTGTCATTTCCAGGCGTTGTTTTACTGCTAAAGTCTTTCTGAGATTTTAGAAAATAGATATTGTTCTCACTCAGAAAGACTTAACCCAGTGTTGCAGAAGAAAGTCTTCCAGAGCACCCTTTCTGAAGTGATTGTATTTCAGCTTTAAGTAACTGTTTGCAGCTGACCATGCTGTGACCAGCTGATAATAGTGAGGGAACACAATTTCCTAAGCCCGCCTGTGTGCCCAAATGCATGTTCTGAATCACAGCACCTCCCAGGGGAGCTCTGCTCTTGCTACAGAGGACATTCCTGAGACTTTCTGAAACCACCACGCTGTCACCCTCCACACCTGAAGTCCACAGAGCAATTGTGGTCAGCATCAGCTATTAAGCACAACCAAAATGTGCATTGTCAATTTATGTAACTTCAGCAGCCAAACACATCTTACTGAAAACCCTTTTATTGTCAATTTCCTGATACAGTAAATTCCACTCTCCTACTTTGCAATGAACTTACAATTGAGTATGAATCTGGTTCAAGAAAATTAAACTTCCAAGACCTACCAGCAGCACAGGATATATTGGCAGATTCACTCTCTATTGCTTTCAGCCGGGTTTTCATCACACCCATGGATTTCTACTTGGTGTAGTATAAAATACCACCAATGACAATTGTAGCAGCTGAAAGGTCTTCAATGCATAAAATTTCAAATGTTTTGTCAGCGGTTCAAGATTTGGTGAGTTTCAAATAATGTGTAGGAATTAGAAGTTTTTTACATGGAAGTGAACATCCAGTCTATAGGAAAAAAAATGCTTTAAAGACCTGAACAAAGGAAGCCAATAATACAGAAGTCCTAATTATTGACCCTATGCTTTATTCAGGAGTCTGTGGAAAAATTAGTGATGACTACAGCTAGATTGTGGTGGAAAGGTGTTCATAACTCAGACCTAAGGTGTGCAGCCTGTGGGCATTGTCACAAGGAAGGGAAAGAGGGACAGTGCTGAATGGTGTGAAAAGCAAAGCAGTTCCTAAGCCTCTCCTGTGGGGAGACAGCAGGACATTGTAGGAAACCCCAGACTGTTGCTGCTCTGGCTCTCACACCTGCACTGGCAGATTATTGGTGTCCAGAAGCTGCCAGGGTAATACCTTTCACCAAAATCAGTGGGAAGAATTAAACTAAATTACAGCATTTTGACAAAACAAACTCGTCATCACATATCTTTGCTTTCATTGCTCAGCTATTCCCAATTGCCAGTGTTCTCAAGGACTAACATGTATAAAAACCACAACTCAGCCTGTATTTACAGAATATGGAATGAGAACTACGTTATGTAACAAATATGCCTGTGTTTCTCCTTAAGTGTATAAACTGATTCTGTATATGAATACGCTGCCTTAAAAGTAATATTTACAGAGACAAAATCAAACAATGCCTAAAACTCAGATTAAAGACATTAATTTTAGATATCACAGGATTAAAATATGAGCAGAAAACATACCCCACAGCAATGTGGGAGTTTCAGTGTGCAGGTACCAGATGCTGAAATAAAAATTGAACCTTGTTGGTAATGACAATTTGTCCAATGCCAAGTCCAACAGCTGCAATTTGGAATGTTCCTTCAGTCTATGTCTGATCTTCTCCAAAACATACATGTACTATTTGCCCAATTAATAGGCAGCTAAATCCATGACTGTAAAAATCCACATTAAAATAAACACAAATTTTAAATGTTAGTGTGAATTTAGCACAAAAGGGGGAATATTAAGATATTAAGAATATCTTAATAAAATGCTTAAATATTAAAAATTGGCCAAAATAGGAAAATATCCTTCATTTGGAGGCTGTGCTGCATCAGTGAAAACAGTGCCCTGTTGTTAAGCAATGAGTTACTGTTCTCATGATTTGGATTTAAGAATTTACTAAACTTTCTAGGAGAAGAACAAAGTTCTGAATTTCTTTTATTCTCATAACCTGGGGAAAAAAGCACTTGCTAGGTTTTGCTTATAAAGCAAATCAAGACAGATGAAATTCTGCCTCTTGGTGCATGAGGAGAGCACAGGTGAAGGATCTGCACAACAAGAAAAATTGGGAAACAACAGAAGCTCTCAGAGCAGCAAGAACTTGATAGACTGCGCCTTAGCTCCTGGGAAAGCTGCATTTCAGGGGTGTGCCACTTCAGTCCTACATCCTGACAAACTGGTCAAATGCCAATACTGACAAATACCAAAATTACAAGATTACTAAATGCCAAATACCAATGCATAGACTCTTCTGTGTAAGAGGATGCCTGCTGGAAAGAGAACTGCAAGAGGAAATGATGCTGCTTCCATATTTTTCATATAGAATTGCTCAGTCTTCCTCCTGCTGGAAAGGGTGAAAGTGTTTGGAAGTCAAGAGATGTTTTATTTTCTCTTAGAGATTTATTATGCTTATTTCTTTAGGGATCTCATTGCTTTGATAGCCCTTAATTTTCCTGATGGTAGTGTTGGTTTTTAGATTTTCATGGTTTGAGCTGTTGGAATTTTTTTTCACTGTTTTTATATAAACAAAGTGCTGAGAAAAACATAAAGAAACTTTTCTAAGTTATGTGAAGCAGATACTTTTCCATAAGCACATCCTAATTTATTTAATAATACATTTAAATCATATTTAAATTATTTAACTGTGTGCAATACTTAAGGTATAAGATAAACATAATTTTACTAAATGAAATCATAGAGCATGTCACGTTGCTGTGCAGGCACTGATATAGTTTTTCTCCCTAATTATAAACCCCATAAACTAAGAAAATATACATACATACATATGCACACATTATTCAAAAGAAGTACTGAGTTTAAAGAAATTGAGGAGGGAAGGAGGTATTTAAGTTCACTTTAAAAAATAAACAGCGAACATAAAAATTGAATTTCATCCTGCTGCAGGTTGAAAAGAAATACAGTCAGCAGCAAAAACCCCCCTTTTGTTTAGCACTTCCATCTCAATCCTACAAAGCACTTCTATATCACTCCAAATTTGCAGTAGTTGGGAGAGCAGACAGAGAGTTATTTCATTCCCTTTGTGGGTGCAGAGGCTGGAAGCTGGCAGGAATCACAAGGTGGGAGCACGCACTGGCACTGCCACTGGGATCTGTGCACTGGAGGAAGAGGGGACTCCCAGCCCCACGGCTGCTGGGGCTGGCAGCAAATCTTCTGCAGGGCACATCAGGCTGCACAGAACCTTCTAAACTCACCCCAAAGGGAGCACAACCAGCTCCAGCAGGGCAGGGTTATAACATTCACCTGCTGGACTGTACATGCCATGTAAGAAGCAATTGCAGGGAAGGATGGCTCTGGGCATTTTCAGAAGGAAATGCAATGACAGAGCTCTCTCTCAGCTTTGCCCCCATGGTGAGAGCAGCAATGACAATATAAGGTGTGCAAGGCCCACTTGGTGCTCTCAGGGAAGTGGTACTGCTGACAGATCTTGCCACTGAACCAAGCATCCTTTTTATTTCCTTCTTATTCCATATAAATAAATGTTGGAAAAGCAAAACACAATCCCCACCCAGACAAATTAATAATCTTACAAATATTGTGAATGTATCTATTTTTTGTGAGAACCAGTGAAGATTTCTTCTTCACATTCTTGGAATAATTTATTTAAAGGCTTCATCTAACACAGCTCAAAGACAGTTTGTTGGGTTTTTTTTTTTTTGCTGCTGCTATCTGTTGTAGGGAAAATTGCTCACTTGCAATTACTCCACTTTGATTCTATCCCATCTTTAACCGATTTGCAATGGTCAGTTTATCATGGTTGAATAATTGGCTCATTGTGTTACTCATTTTCCTTAACATGCAGCTCAGTTGCACTGACCTTATGCCTTCATTATCTCTAATCATGAGGTACAAGACCAGCAAAATCCTAACCAATGGTCCTGTCCAAAGATCCACCCACTGCATTTTACAAGGAACTCTCAAGCTAAGCCTGTTTTCTCAATGGTGGTACCCATCACTGAGTAGATGCTCTGTTTGAAATGCCTTGTTGGGCAGGACTAAACAAACTGGGACAAGTTAAAGAATTATCCCTTGGTTTTGACTGTATTTTGTCCTCTGCATTAAATAAAATGCTTCATCTCTTGTCCAAACAGATCCTTTCATTGCCAAATCCAGTCTATAAACAGTGGTATTACTTCACTTCCTTCTACAGCATATGTTAAATATATAATGCTAAATGAAAAAAAGTCACCACCCTTGGAAAACTCGGATTGGGGATGGGTGATTCCATGAGTGCTAGATGCTCACATTTCAGGTCAGTCCTTTCCTGGGAGTGGTACTCAGCTGCCATGCACAGGCACAGCTTAAGGGAGCTGATTTACCAAGCAAGCCCACAAACCAGAGAGAGATTCAGAGAGGCTCTGCACACACCCTCACAGGTAGAAGCTAAACTCAGTGATGGATGGCAGCAGTGATATATCTTTTTATTCATACTAGAAATGCATAGGAAAATAAAAAGGAAAAGTATAAAAGGAGTTTTCTTGTGCTGAGGAGGACAAAGGGGTACAAAACAGCTCTGACCACATGAACAATTCTTAGACCTCATGAAAGCCATGAAGATTCCAGTGGTGAGTTAGAGGTAAAAGGGAAATTTTATTCTTAATTCCTCAGAGTGCATAATTTATTTCAAAGGACAACACAAAATCACTGTTAGTTTTTAATGTCATCATGATAGTGAGATCAGATCAATAGTCACAACCACGTTCAAAGGTAAGTTAGCATGTGAATGGAGATGGATTACTGGGAGAACACATTTTCCCTTCAATAGCAGGACATTTTGCACTGTCTAGCTCGAGCAATCTCCAATTTTTTATAGGTCAAAATGATAATGTGGCATAAATGTTTTGCTTTAGAGCTTTTTAAAACGGCTCAGTAGTGGATATGGCCCAATTCCTTTTCCATCTGAGCCCAGTCGGAAGAGGAAAAGGACACAGTTTTAGCATTGCAGTCAAATAAACCATTGTTAAATAAGAAACTCACTTTAGGCTGACTCTAATACTCTCAATGTTTGATGTGTATGGAATCAAATTACACTCAGCTTGTACAGAAAAGATACAGAGGTACAGATGAGAATCCAGCCATGCTGCCAGTCTTGGCTTTCTTTTACATGACTTTGATTTTTTTGTTAGAACATTTTTTAAGATATAAAATATTAATTCTTACCTCTTAAAAGAGCCCATTGTTAGTAACTTGTTCATCACAGCCCCTTCAACCTCCCCAAAAAAGTAACCAGTCTGTAAGGGGAAAATGCAAGGAATTACCAAAAGTGTAGATAAATACAAAACAACACTGGATGCAGTTTCAACTGGCATATTCAGGATCTGGCAAGAGTGGCTTTGACAGCTACATAGACAGGTTTTCAGGACTGCTGCTACATAAAACCTGAAGAGGACTTCCCAGTCAGGGCAAATTGTTGGGATTATATTATTGCCCCTGAGCAGATGTGAGAGCTTAAACAATATATTGAGGTACATTATATAACATTCAATATCAAAAATAAAAGCCTTCAAAATCTAAAGCTTGTAAAGAAAACACACTAATCTGATCACAAACTCTTGTGATTAAAATGTTACTCAAAAAAGATATAAACAGGTTGTGAGAGGATTTCATAAACAGTCATTAAAAAACATTGTTTATAATTCCTGTATGACCTGTTTAAGGAGCTGGAACAGTACATTTCATCAATCCTATAAATTTTAACTCCATTCAGAGTCATTTCATACTTAAAACCACTCAGCTTGATGAATTACTCATTTTGTCCCTATTCAGTACTTGTGGACTAATAAAAATAAATCTCTGTTGAGAAAACAAACATTGCTGTTATAAATTTGGTCAGCAAGATGGAAGTGACTCCGTCATCTGCAGCCATTCATGTGACAGTGGAAAATCTTGCAAGTACAGCACTTTTCTACCTTGGGAAGACCTGTTTTATTTTAGAGCCTCAGCTCCCAGGAGGATTGGATATTTCTCTTCATTGTTTAAAGGAAGAAATCCCACAATTTATGAGGGGGAAAGGGCACTACACTCTCAAATTGCATGGATTCCATAGGTTTTGTATGAACTAAACCCCAATTCCATTACAAGGAACTTAGCTGACCTCAAGTATGCACCTGGGAGTTCGCAGGCAGAAAAGTTACAGCCCTAGCTAAAAAAAGGCATTCCTCCACCTAAAAGGCAAGTATTGCCTTTTTTTCCCCCTTCCTTTCCTCAGGGGAACCTTGGAACATTTTCCAAAACATATGGGTATGTAAAGTCTCCTAGAAACACAAGGAACATGACTAAAAATACCAGCTTCAATAGCCCTGGCTGACTGATGAAGAAAGATTACCCTAACGATTGGAGAGGCAGGCAACGTCGAGAAACTCCAAACCATAAATGCCTCATGCAACCTTAGATAGCAAGAAACCTGATTTGTCAACTTGTGCACCAGCCTTATGAAGACATTTCAGTGACAGTTCTCTCCACAAAAGCTCCCTTTGTAAATGCCAGTTCTCCCCCAAGCAGTTACACTCAGGTTATCATTTTTTTAATACATCAGGATTTAGTTGCAATTCAGAAGAATTACTCTGCTCCACAAACCTGATTCTTGGAGCAGTTCAGGTCATGTTTGGAAAGCTGATAGATAGAAAAACAGTGCTGAAGGAACCCCAGATAGATCAAGAATTAGTAAGGCATCATCCCACTTTTCTATCCCTTCTCTACCCACAACAGCCTGTATACAGACTATATATAAAATAGACGTACACTAATGTAATCTTATTATAAATTTACATGAACATTCTCTGCTGCCCCTCTTTGACTTGGATACATTTAACGAATAAAGCAGGTCAGAATACATTTCCACATTTCTGGTGCAACAGTTGTCCAAACTATTCACGGAAATAGAAATGGCTTTTATCAGGTGAGTACCAAAAGAAACATCTCTTCCTATTCATCACTGGCCATAGCCAGCTATGAGCTGGCCAACCACTGGCACAAGTCACAGCTGTGCATCTGTAAATAGCACCAACAACTAAAGGGGAAAGAGACAAACAGGTTTTCAGTGTATCAAGATCATTCCATAATGAGTGTATTTCTTAGGTCATGCTCACCATAACAAATTTAATTCAGCTGAGGGTTAAGTAGGAGTGTGGATATTCCTATTCACAGTCCCAACACATAAAACCAATTCAACTTCAGATAATCCTGGCATGAAAACTGCTGGGGGACCATCCCAGCAGTTCAGGCACAGGTTAATGAGAATGGTGATGGTTCCTTCACAAGGTTTGCAGGATTGAGCAAAACATTCTATGATTCTGTGATAATCATATTTCTTGTCCTCTCCATTGTGATGCTGAGTGCTTAGTTTTAATCCTTCAATGACTGTAATCCCCTTCAGAAAACAAACTCCTCATCCAACAGCTCTGTAAAATCTCATTATCTTAAGTTTGAATGTAAAAGCTCTGTGTCCTCCCCCTCTCCCTTCCCAACCTTTCCATGTGACAGAAATGGCACAGGAAGTTTTTTTCTTGGAGTAAAACCCTCTTATAGGAGACAGACACTTCTTCAGGAAGAAAGGTCTTTAAAGAGAACATTTATGAGTTTAAGAACAGACCCTGCTCCAATGGGAGAAAGAAACTGAGCTCCAGTGAGAATAAAGCTTACATTCTTTGTAGAAGGATTTTTTTTTAATGTTGCTAATTCCTTACCATTTTCAGATGGTGGTCTATTTTAAAAAAACTAATTTTAGATTAATATGTTACATCAGAAGACTCAAGAAAAATCTTACACTTACCTGTTGATAATCTTCAGACACTAAAATAAATCCATTGTTATCTATTAGGTAACAGTTGATTGTCTGAAAAATAATAAAAGACTATTTTAATTTTTGATTTTAGGACACAGCAATAAGTTAATTATATACTTTAGTTCTAAGTCAATTATAAATGGGTAAAACTTTCAGGTTTTTAGAAGGTTTTACATAAATTCAAAATGAGTGTAGTCTTGGTTCTGGGATATTATCCAATTTAATTTGTATGCTTTTTTCATGCAAAACTAAACAAAGATGTGTACAGAATGGGAGGATATAATGTAATTACAAACAAACATAAAACACAAAATTTTGTGGTTTCATAATCCCTTCTTAAAAGTTTTCCTTATGGCAAAGTCTGCAAAGGCAGAGAACTTCAGTGTTCCTGATGGCTTCTCCTGTATTTGGAGAAAAACATCAGCACAATGTCATTACCCTAACGATGTACTAATGAAAACACAGTGTCAGCCTGCAGAACCAACAGGGGACCAGGCAGTATTTTTTAATTTGTTCATTGGGGGATGGGGCCAGAAACTTCTGTAAAAGAGGCCCCACAGGTCTCCTAAAGCTTTTCAAATTGTATTTTTAATTGGGAACTGGGTTTAGAGGCAGGACTGTTGGCTTTTGGTAGGTCAGACGTCTGAACTGTATAAAACAAGGTAAAGCCAAATCAGAGCTTCCCTCCACACACACGTGCACCATTCTAACCTCACAGAACTACTTGCTACAGGCAAAGTTTTAATTACTGCACTTCAGAGTTTCAACATGAGGTTTAACTCAAACCCTGAAACCTTGATATAACTCAGTTTCTCCTCAGGATTGCCAAATAACTATCTCAGTGTTAAATCTTTATTGTATTTCTATTGTTGGTCTAAATCAGCAACATTTTTATCTTTGCTTATTGAATTTTCCATGACATTTGTATAAAAGGAAAAAATAAGCAGAATGGCTTTCAATACAGGAATCCTCCTGGCTTTGTTTTTGATTCAAAACCTTTCCTGCAGCAAATGGGGAAATTTTTACAGAAATATGACAAAATATAGCTTTCTGCTACACTCTGCACATCCAGCAAGATCACTGTGCTGTTTTAGGGGGGAAAGCAGCCCCGTGCAGTAGCAGTGTGCAAGATATGAAAATGCAGTCTGATGTTTCCAGAGATGCTCAGATGTGCCTGATTCTCATTCTAGCCACATATTAGCACTGTCCTGTGGGGCCAAAGAGGAGAAACTTGCAGAAATGCTAGCTTGAAGTGGAGGTTTTAAAAAAAGCTGAAACTGAAACCAGGCAAAAGTTGAGAATGAACATCATTCCCTAATGCAAATGCAGGATATTCATTCTAAAAGGAAAACCCAAGCTACAGGCAAGCCCAGTGACAGAAAACCTGTCAGAAAGGAAGCTGAAACAACTCATTTTCAACCTTTGATCTGCTAGAAAGCCCAAAGCTGGCAAATGCAATGGGAAAAGCTGATGGTGCTGGGCAGGAGCTGAGCAGAGCTGATGCACTCAGAAGAGGCAGCTCCTCGAGCCCAGTGGTGTGTGAAGGATGGAATTTCAGATTCAGGCTCCAACTGCACAGCTCTGCTCTCCCCAAAGCCAGCCTGAAACCTCCCACTGACTGCCCCAGGAGAGGAGCTAAGTCAACACCGAGATCTTTTGAGGATACATATTTGCAGTCTTCATGCGTGAAAGATTAATCTAAAGATACTGCTTTAGAAACAATATTTCTCCATAGTATAGAAAATAAATAAAAGAAGTCATGCTGGACAAGGAAAAGTATAGGCTTAATTTCATAGTTTATGGTTTATGTGCTGTTGGGAAAAGACTGGCTCAATTCAAGAATTAGTAGCCATGTCTCACATCTCTAAGATTTGGTTATTCACTAGCACAGTTCAGAACTATAAAAGATAACAATTTTTAGCACTGTTATAACAGGTATAATGCAATAAATGGAATCTATATATTTTTGGTGGAATGTGAAGATAAGACGATTTCTATTTCAATCCATTTTAGAAATATTAACTGAAAAAAAAATATTCATTCAGAACCATTCATTCACCCCTTGCCAGCAAGATAAATAACTTCCAGTATTACTACTGTGTGAAAGAAGCAGCTTGTAATTTAACTTTAGCATGGACAAAGGACAGCAGAATGTATTTACTCATTACTAGCAAATGTCAGATTTCTGATACAAGTTTTATGTATTGGATAGTAGCATTTGCATAGACTACAGCTGTATGAAAGAGCTCTAATTCAAAATGTTTCACAGGTATTGGAAGTGAACTATGCTCAGGTTTGCCCAAAGATTCAAGTTCAGTGAATTTCAGATTTCAAGGGAACGTTCCATAGGTGGAGAGTCCCTGAGCTTGTAAAACTGTAGGCATGAAGTCCAGAATAAACACAGCAAGAATGTTAACTGAGGTCTGAGAACACATCTGAACTACAGGAACTTTGATGCAGTTCAAGTCCTCTATGTATTTTTCACAGCTCCAGGATACAATAACAATAATGGAATGTAACGTGGGTTAAGAAACCAGAAATGAAATAGAAAGAAAACAGAACATGCAAATAAAACCTGAGGCATCAGGAAAACAAGAATAAATGAGCAAATTCAAAGCTCTCAAGAAAAAAAAAAAAGTATTTTTAATTAATGGGTTGTCTCTATTTTAGGATCAAAGGTATCATACACTCGTCACTTGACTCCCTTTATTTTTAATTATACTTACAATTACCATATTATTATTAATAGTAATTAATATTTATTGACTATTGTGGCATTCAATTTGCATTAATGTCTTCATGTTTACTTTTAAATGCTTTAATTTATACTGTAAATGTTCAGCAGATATTTTCTTGCCATTGAGAGAAGCTGTGAAAGTCAACAGAGAGAAGCTGTGATATTTGTTTGAGTCCTGTCAAAAGTGTGTTTTGTCATGAAGAAAAAGTCTGGAATCTCTAAATCAGCAATGTTCACACTATTACTAAATTTCTACATGTATGGTTCCTGCTGGTGTCCAGCTGAAGACTTTAAAGTGCTAGTGGCTTTTTTTTCCATTAACAATAAAGTGGTAAACAAATGCCTTAGCACTGCTTCAAATTATTTCCCAAACTGGATTCACAAAGCAGAAATTATTGCAACACACATTTGAGGTAATGGAGTCAACCTTGTAATTCAGTGGGTACCTGTAATAGGCATAAAAAAAAGTCTCCCTATCCAAACAGTGTAATATTTAGAAGGTGATAAAGATCACAATGTACAATGAGATGTTCAAATTAAATTCATCAACTGTGTCTTCTACTGCAGTAAAGGTATACAATGGAAAAAATCTGTTAAATACTTACTTCATCATCACAACTTATAGCACATCTGCCATCGAGAGATGCACACTGCAGAGGATAAAAAAAAAATCAATAAAGTGTTTTCAATTCTCTCTTTGATGATTAAAAAATAAAACTTTATATAAATTCATACGAGCAAAATTTTAAAGGAGATGATATTGATTACATCTTTATCTAAATTAATTCTAAGAATGACTAGCAAACTTTTGAATTGTTCACCAAATGTGTTCTGTTTCTCTCTGCAGAGAAAGGGTTCATTCACACTGTAACAATTTCAGCTGCTTTAAACACCACAATCTCCTCCAGTTTTAAAGCCATTCATAGACGAGAGAAGATTCTCCAGCAGGGGTGGGGTCAGGGCGTAATTTCTGGAACAGCACAGTTCCAATCGATTCTCAAACCCGGGATGGCATCTCCTAATCCTCAGAAAGTACCTGATTATCCTCTTCAGTGAGTACAAATTCTATCATCCCTGAATGGTTTAGGTAAAGTTTATTGAGCACTGAGTGCCAACCATGATTCATCAATGTAGTTTTGTTAATTAACCTGTGTGATCTTACAGTTACTTAGCGTTAGAGAGAAAATCTAGGTGAGAAGTCATGATTCTGCTGTGACTAGAAACAAATTCCACACTTCTGTTTACTGTTTACACTTTCTCTAAGGGAGAAAAACCATGTACCAACAAAGTAATTCCTTATGTATTGGGGCAAAAAATTAATAAACTTTTAACTTGCTTCCAAATATCAAGCAATGCTCTTCATCACTGAATTCTCCTTTTCTGTATCCAAATGTAAAGTAAACCAGAACAAGTCTTCAAATACATTGTTTCTTTACAATATTTTGCTTCTGACAAGATCATCACTTTCACAGATAAAAAACTGTTGTGGATTCAATGACAAAAAAAACTTTCAATTTAAAATGTACCTGTCTGCTTGCAGTCCAAAATTTCCGCTGGAAAAATTCAAGTTTCATCTGGATACCTACAGCTGGGAAAGAGAAAAATAAATAAATAAACCCAGCATGCTTAATTCCTTCAAAGTTATTCTTTAAAATTAGTCAGGAAGAAAAGGTTTCATTGTGAAAAGAGAAAGTTAAACCCTAAAATTAAAAAAACACAACTAATTAAATTGAAGAGACCGCACAGTCATATTTTAAACCATTTAAACAGAAAGATGCTTATATAATGTGAAGAATACACATGCCAAATAAAAAAAAAATTCAAATTGCATGTCTCCATAGTTAATATCAAAGAACCACAGCCTGAACATATTTATGTTCACACTAATTTCATTTATATTTCACTAGTACCAATATAACAGCTGTAGGGAACTCACACAATGTGTTTTCTACTGAAACCCATGAAGGTTTTCTGAAACAACATGAAAATGTTGGTTGACACTTCAAGTGATGATTTGTTTTGAGGTCATTTAATCCATAAATTATCAGTGGAACACAAGGAACATTAAAATGTGTTTGAAAAAAATGGAAGTTAAGAGTATTATTTGTAATTCTGTAAAAGGGAAGTATCTGACAAATCTTACTGGCTATCAATTTTTTTTAAATTATATTAATGATAATGCATTGCAATTTTTAAAAATCATTATTCAAGATACTACTTGTTTAAATTATACGTTTCTCATAATCTCAGGTGAGATTATGTTTTTCCAAATATCAATGAACCTTTCTTACAGCCTGGTCTGATGTTCCTATCACTGCTTCTATTGCAGAGCAATATAAAGCCCTGAGGTTTGCAGAAGCTCCAAAAGCAGTTGATTCTTCTGGTTTCACTTGCCTAAACTGAGAGAATTCAAAAAAGCTTTAAAAGTCTGAAGATCAAACTCCTAATAAATTAATGGGTTTTTTAAAAAATAAGGCCTCAAAAAAAAGTTGTTTTGGAAAACTGAATGAAATTTCATGTATTCATTCCACCTCTAGGGCCTACAGCAGGAATAGTTTAAAAATATATTTACATTTATATTATTGATACTTGCTTTTGCAAATGCACACTCACTGATGTCATGCACATATTTGATTTTGTGTTAGCAGGTAGGGAAAAAGTATGTGAAATGAAATCTGTAATGAGCTGATACAATGGGATGTGAAATTACATCAGGAATTTTCTTATGTGAACACGTTATAAATATTTTTCTGCTATCTTTAACTCACTGATGGTTTTGCTTCAGAGAGCAAGTAGAGGAATCCAGTTCTCCTTTTGAATAAACACCAGAGGAGACTCTCCAGCTACATTTTATTATCTAGGAATTAATGTTATGGTCCATGAGAAGATGCTCTCTGGCAGCCAAGCAGCACATTTGCTTCATCTACTGCTTGCCTTTGGGTTAATTCCTAGCATATCCTACCTGCTTTTTTTTCTGAAATGCAGGCAAAAAAACACAGACACACTTTCAGGAACTTTCCCCAAGGAAATCACATCACTTCTGGGTGCTGTGTCAGCATGGGAAGGGTCAGCCTCATGTGCTTGTACAGAGCTGTGTGCACTGTACTCAGATATTGCTCATTTAAGGTCCTGATAAGCTCAGCACTTTGGAATTCACACTGCTAGAGATACCAGCACCCAGAAAACTGCTGCTCTTGAAAAGTGTTAATGAAAGGTAATGGAAGTGTAATAAACAATAATTAAAGAGGTAAAACTCTTGTTCTCCCCTAATGAAATTATATGTATATACAAATGTGAGCAGGATTTTGGACTAGATGAGCTCAAGATATCCCTCCCACTCTAAATTATCTTATGATTCTGATTAAAGTGTAAAAGTTTTGTAGAAAAGTGATAACTTTACATCTCAGAACCTTCCTTACAAAGAGAATCAATGTGCATGGAAAGTTTCCTGTGTCCTGTACAAAACCTACCACACAACAGAATCTGAAACAGTGACAGGAGAATTACAGCAAAGCTCATCTGTGAAATGTTCCACCTGCGTGTTCCACTGAGTCACAATGGAATGCTGCAGCAGAACAACAATTGAAATGCTGGGATTAATTTCTGTGAAATGCAGAGCCTCCCTCTCCATGAGGATGAGAAGGGGCAGCTGCAGGTTTGGTTTCATAGCAGCAACTCGAAAATTTTGATGCTTTCTTGGACAGACTGTGAGGGAAAATAAAAGAGAGAGAAATATTGCGGTTGCTCCCACTCGAGCAGATTTCACAGTTTCAGCAGCAGGGTGATTTGTGCAGAAACTGAAGGTATAGGCATTATCAATTTAGCTACTGCCTGTCTTTGAAAAAGAAATCAGTTTATTTCTCTACCTAACTTTGAAAAGAGTTGTATCACTAATCTCTGAGGTACAATGCCATTAAAGAGGGTAAAACAGAAACCATCCAAGCTGGTCAAGGTAATATAACATTACAACAGCAACATTTTAACATATTCCCTTTGTGAAGTAATTTCTCATTAGTTTTGAAATCCTTTGGCTTGGTATTAAATAATGAACATGATGTCAAGTACATGATGGCTGGACTTGATTTACAGTTGGGCTTGATGATCCAAAGGGTCTTTTCCCAGTTAATGATTCTATGATCTCTACCTGTGCTTGCAGGGGAGGAGGAGAGAACACATCTCGCAAACATGGCATGGTGAAAGCAGAATTAGGCAGGTTTTTTGAGAGGTCTATCTTAGTATGAGATTTTAATCTCACAGTTTTGTCCTATTTACACATTGTTCCCTGCACAATTCCACACAGGAACTTCCCTGTCACAGCTTTTAAATATTCTATATCCTACATAATATATAATAAATGAAAATTACTAATAGTTCCTAAAATTCAGGAAAAAATTACTTTAATGCCTCCAGATTTGAAAGAATTTACAGTGTTAAGGTATAGGAAATTACTTTCTTTTTAACCCCTCATGTGATACTAAAGCACTTCTGCAGGTTTTTCCCTCCTGAGCTTTTCAAGAACTTTGTGACTAGAACATGAAATTTTTTTGACTGGTCATTTAATGCCATAAGAGCTATTCAAATATACTTCAAAAGGTTTTTGAGCCATTATATTCTCCTGAGCATTCCCTAATCCTTCAGCACTTGACAACTTCTGAACAAAATATCTGTGCTCCTAACCACCATTAAACATATGTTTTACAAACTGCCTACATGAGGGGGGAAAAGGAAACAGGAAAACTTCAAAATTATATCTCCCATGTCTCTAATTCCTAGTTTAGCCTTCTGGGTGTAACAGTTACTACAGAGATTTAGATTAAAAAGCTGAAATTGCACTCAGATATTTCTAAATCTTGTTCGGGAAGGAGCCCAGAAACTGCCACAAATAACAAAAACTCACTGACTTTTCTGTGGAATGTACACTTCAAAGTATAAAATATTCTTCCATATTTGCAGGCTTGGTTCAACCAAAATGGCCAAAGGATAAAAATTGTTCAGCCAGGAAAAAAAGGAGTTTTGTGTTCACTGCTGCCTTTTCTCCAGTGTCACAGAGAAGGGTAGGCTGGAGCTGAGGGCAGGCAGGAGAACAATTGATGGCAGCTGAGAGAGGGGTAGTTTGTGTTATGTAACACAAAATGTATCATTTCAAACAAATATTGCAAATCCAATCTTTTGTTTTAGTCACATCAGCAAATTTACTTAGGTGATGCAAATAAAAACCTTTAATTCTGCCTACAGAAACAGTTATTTAACTCCCTGATGCTTCTTCTCTCTGTTTAATAAAGTGTCTCCTATTTTTGTAGTGCAGACCCTATGAAATAACAGATGGTTGAGAAGGACAAAGTTAAATTCTTGGCTCAGTGATAATTATTGTTAAATAAGTAATTTCCTTGTGCATCGATTCCATGGCTGAAGGTAATATTTCACTCTCTCAGTGGGTTGCTTTCAGATGGAAGTACTGGGAAGTGCTCAAATGCTGCATGGTTCAGAGCTGCTTAGTATCAAGGCAAACATGAAGCAAAACAAATAACTACTGAGAATAGATCAGGATTGCTTGTGTTCCTTTCAATCTTCTTGGTTAAGCAAATAGACAGGCGGATAAGGAAATCCTTCCTTAGCAAATTACTGCTGTGCAAAGAATTAGAATCCTTCTTAGGGTCTAAGGAAAAAGAATAATTTCCTACTTAAAATACGAGAGGAAAATAGATTAGATTTATTTCAGGCAAGAGAGGAGCTGAGTCTCCCTACAAACCTGACAAATGGATTCCAAATACACGATTATAGGAAAAAGTAGCAAAAGCTAAAGGGATTTCCATTCTCTGAAATACCTATACACTGTAACACTGTATATAAGCACTAGATCAGCAAGGTTACAAAAATATCTTGAGGTCTCCATTCCTTTTCCCACAGAATACAGTAGAGATTAAGAGTCTCTCTCATACATAAAAGATGCCTAAAATCTTAAGGACATTTTGGCCTCCTATTTCCGATGGAATTATCTTAAATGAGGTTTAACTTGGCTTCAAAATAAGAAATGTTGGACACAGACTTGTAGCAGGATTATTTTTCAATCTGTATCACCTTTGTGTATTGAGCTTAGACTATTTAAAACTATCCTCTTTCTCTGTTATAGTATTAACTGATTATCATCTTTTAAAATATCTAATAACTACATGTGAAATATTCCAGAACACACTTAAATACTTTTTAAAAAGTTGATTTCCCTTCTATTTACAATCTAAATCTGTTTCAGTTAAAAATCCATCTTCAGCATTTAGCTCAGGCAAAGAAGGAGAAACTGACTCTACAGCCCAATGCACAATCCTGAGAAATAAACACTATAACTATCAAGAACAGCCAATACAGATTAATGGAAGACTCCCACCTATCACTGAAGATGATAAAAATCCTTGTAAGACATAGGTCTTTTATTTAGAATAGTTAAAAATAAAATCTAGATATTTTTCTCCCCTCAATTGCAGGAAGTCTTAGCTAACAAATTAGAGATATTCCAACAAGACCTCTCTACAACACAGTTATGTAGACATTATTATAGACAATAATATAGTTATGTAATAAGTAACATAGTTATGCTTCAGTATCACCCAACATAGCTGTACTCCCAGTGGCAGTCATTCCTTGTCATATGCAGGATATATGAAAATGTTAACAAGGACTTGTGAACTGGGCCCTTCTCAGACTGATCTGCTCCCAGGTTCATTTTTACTTGCACAGTAAAATGCAGTTTCACCTTTTCCAAACTCCACACATACTCAGCTTCCCTCTCAGTGATCTCTCCCCTTTTATCTACACTTTCCTCTTCTCACCCCTACTCATTGTTTTCAGTTCCTCTCTTCAAAGAGAAGATCTTCAGAATTATATTATAACTTGAAAAATGTATTAATTATATTACCTGGAATGACTGACTCTGATGTAAACACCCCAAAACCAACAACAACAACAAAACCCAGCCTAACAGTTTAAGTCTGGCTCTTTTTTAAGATACAAAAATACAAGCTTATGCCTGAAAGCATCAGGCAGCCTCAGTCCTGGGTGGTGACACCAGCCAGGTGTGAGCTCATAGTGAGCTGTTATGGGTAGCCTGTGATAAAAGAGCCAGATTGACCAAAAATGGGCTGAACTATTGAGCATTTTTACACCTTCTTCTGTTTTTCTTATGATAAAGCATGGTTCCTATCTCAGCAAAAATAAGGTATCTGTTATGCATTTGGATAAGATGTTATTATTTTTCAGAAACTGTCCTTTGCAATGCGTTGTTTTGTTGTGTGGTGGTTTTCTAATAGTTTATTATTTCACTCAGGGACAATTTCTAATGTTTTTACAACTTCCTTTGTTGTTTCTCAACATGGAACCATCTTGTTTACTCCACAATATGTCTATTGCATATTTAAGCACTCCAAAATTATTTAATACTTTACAAATATTTTATTATTAAATTCTTTGAAATCCATGTAAATATGCACCTACCTTTTCCATGTCTGTTTGAGCTATAGAGCCTGATATAATGTCAGGCACAAAATATCTCAAAGTGCAAACTATCACCTAGTTTTGGATTCTAAACAATAAGCTGGGAAAAAAATCTTGTATTATTTATGGTATCTTTATCTTTTTGTCATCAAATAAGTGGAATGACTGAGAGTCATTTTTAAGTCCTATTTAATTATTGGGTTTTTTTATGTGAGACAGTTTTGACCACATAAGGCTTAGCAACACAAAAACTACTCCCTTCATCAGAGCTATTGTGGTGCAGGATGAAGCCTGATGCTTTCTTCAGAAGGTTTTTAGAATTAGTGGTGGAAGATGATGTGTGCATGGAGACAACCAAGGCAGAGGAAGGCAGTAGGAAATGGTGCTTCCTGGAGGCCAAGCTGGAGCAGAAGGGGAGGAGATGCTGGGAAGCTGCTGGGAGGCCAAGCTGAAAGGGGAGCAGGATGATGATTGCTGGGAGGCCGAAGTTCATCCAAACTCAAAGCACCAGGGAAAGCTGAAGGGCTTGGTTTGCAGCCAAGCCCTGACAAACTGAACTGTGGAGGGCAGTCTGTGAACATCATCAAAAACCAGACTCCCTCTGACTCCCTGACACACACCTTCCTTCTGCAGGACTAATGAAGTAGCAGCAGGAGCAAGGAGGAAACTCAAAAAGGATATAAATTGAGTGTAAACATAAAAAAATATAGACACTGGTGGCTGGAAGTTCATTGCCTTTTCAGGATTCTTCAGAGGGGATGTTGGAGGGAAAGAGGTTATCTGTAAATTAGCATTGAGACAATCATCCTGCATCCCAAACTTTACAGGAGAGCAGCTGATGTTCTGCCAACACTGTGACAAAGGCTCCCACAGAAATCTGCTCACTTACCCCAGGATTAGCTTTGTGTACCAGGAGCAAAGCTCAAGGGAGGTACTTGAGAATCCATCTGTAACTTTTTAGAAAAACCAAAACACCCTAAAACAAACCTCTCATAAGCCTGGAGGAAGGTAACCCCTGGGCATGCAAATTTACACTTGCTGGACAGGGAGGTGCCTTGTTCCTGAGGAATGCAAGGAGTAAAGTGACAGCATAAAGGAGAGGCTTAGGTGGAAAAGGGTGAGGCAGGGCACAGCTCAGCCCTGTCTGATATCTGGAGAATCCTCCCTGTGACTTTTAGAAAATACCTGACACCTACTGATGCCTGGCTCATTGTATTATCAAAAGAAAAATAGAAAAAAGAAAAAAAAAAAAGAAAACTGAGTAGTACTACTTTTAGCCTCAGGAAGTTTCAGCAGCCTGCAGAAACAAGGCAAGAATCATCACAGAGGAAACTCTGCTGGTGGCAGAGCTTTTATGAATTCCTATGAGCCTTCAACTTTCTTCCAGCATCTCCTAGCACAGCCACTGCTCTGACAAATAATTCTGAATTCCAACAGTATGGGAAGCATGTGAAGATTGAAATCTGACCACAGTAATGTTAAAATAATGAAGCAGTGAGAGTATTTTTATAACTCCCTAACCATTTTTTAGTTTTATAGGGTTTTCTTGCTATTTGAGTACTACCCATGACTGAAACGAAAAATAGGAACAGTATGGATTTGTAAGCACTTTTACAAATCTTAAGGGAAGATCCAGGACTTGTCAAGTTCTCAGGAAAAGCTTTACTTCTCACAGCTGAGGTCCTAGTTCAGAGCAGCACAGCCAGGTTACCTTTCCACCTCAGCCAAAAGGCTGTGGTTTCAAGCTGGCAATTAAGGAACCCTAAGAGGCTCAAAGTCCAGACAAAGAGCCAGAAATTGGGACATTTATCTGAATATCCTGTGACCGGATTCTATTAGGATATATAAGACTTTCTGCTTCCACTTGTGACTTGAACACAACACATTCAAGCCTTGATCATGTTTTAATTGCAGGCTTGATTCTGGCTACTACCTCAAAAGGTTAACAAAAAAAAAAATTGTTTCTACATTTCTCAGCATTGTGAGAAGGCTGATCTCAGACATGGGCAAAGCTTCTATCATGATTTCCAAAGTCGTTTCCCCCTCCCAAACTGCAATCCTGCCATAGCAGAATGGGTACAAGCTGTCCTGCTGCCAGACACAGAATACTTTGGAGACATTGAAGATAAATATAATGGCACCCACAGCAAAGTGAACTCATGAGTTCTCTGTCCAGTCCCCCCCTCCAGGGGGAGGGATCTGACCCAAGCCAACATTTCCTGCCTACAGAACACACTGAGCACCAGCCACTCCCTGTCTGCTGCTGGCACCAGGGCATTTGTGTCCATACAAGGTCTATGACTATATGGAATCTCATTAGTCAAACCAGGCCTGGGACACTGAATGAGCAAACACTGACATTTTATCAAACCACATCATTTGGAAATAAGTCTTGGATCTCTTATTTACTGAGTCATAACAACAAGAATAGTGATAATCTCTACAAACTGTTTGTGCTATCCTGTGATTAGCAAATTACTTTGAATTGCTGAAAATGAGTCATGTTACTTGAAGTCAAATAATACATCAGAAGGACCCCATAATGAATAAAAATCTCTAGCCTTTCAACACCATATCTACTGGATGATTCAGAAATCAAATGTTTACTGTAATGCTCCAGAATAGTTCTCATGTTTTTATTTTCCTAAGATCACTACTTTAACCATGTTTTTGCTGTTTAACCACGTGGTGATAATCTACAGGTTTAGAAAAGGACAAAAAAATTTCTGTGTCCAAAAGACTAAATGCACATATCTTTATGTGTTTGAAATTGAGTAGTACCATGGTGTTCTGCAGTTGCAAGTTCAAAGAAAATAACAGTGGTGGATTTGCAACCTGATTTAGTTTGTGTCTTTTACTGAACAATTTAAAAAAAACAGTAACAGCAAAAAACAGATTTTAAACTTTTCCATGAAGAGTATTTGCAAAAGCAGATTTGCGTGCCCGCTTTTTTCATTTTTGGATCAAAAATGTATTTTTATTAAATATATGTGTAGAAGAGAACACAGTTGCATCTCGGTTCAGCAAAATAGGAGTTAGCATTAGAGCTATAAACAGGCATTCTTGGAATCTCCTGAACTGGAGGTTTAAACCACATCAGGAATAGAAAGCAATCTCAGACTAACAACACTGAGATTTCCCAGTATACTGAAATATAAATTTTCTTCTCTTTCGTATTCTCCTACTTTTTATGTCTTAAGTAAAAAGAAACACCATCTTTCAAGATGTGTTCAGTAGATTACAAATACCTCACTTGAAAGTCAGTTTCTAAAACTATGGATTAACACTGGTTGTAATCTGAACATTTTCAAATTTACTTACATTTATTTCATAAGAACATTTTATTGCCACAATTTTGAAACATGGCCAAGAAGTGTTAACTATACCTCTCATCAATAACGTGTATTGTGGAAATAAGTTTCCCCCAGTATTGGGGAAAATAATTTATCTTTTGCTTTATTTATTGTGTAGAAATTCATGCCCATGAACTGGAAAACAGCTAATGCCATCCAAGAGGCCAAGCAATCAGGGTTGGAATGATAGCTGTCTATTTACTTGTCTTACTAGATTTCAGGAAAAATAAGAAATCACCATTTTCAGAATTGCTACATAAGCCTGCCTAAGTGCCAGCAGAAATGGTTGCTTAGGGCTGATCTGGTGTATTAAGAGGTGTTTTCATATTGCTGAAAATTAGCCAACAGCTTATTTTCTTCATTAGAAAAAGATGAAATCACCTCTTTAAAGCCACAAAATAAAAAGAACAATATATTGACCAACTTATGACCAAATACAAAACTAATAAGTGTTTTTAATTGATACTTCAAGAAAAAACTCCAAAGAAATAACGCTTTTAAAAAATGTTAAGACTGATAAAATTAGAAGGCACTGACACACTTTTAAAGTTTTTTAATAAAATTTCAGCATTGCCCAAGACCTGTGTGCCAAGTCACGATCATAAGTGAACTTCTCTGGGTGAGTTATTAACTCCTGGAAATAGTGTAAGTGCTGACATGACTTTCACAATAAAAGTACAAATGGACCATACTTCACATAAACTGCTATCCAGATGCCTCAACAAGTAGTCTATTATAATTTATATACTGATGATTAGCAGGATTTAGCTGTCAATACAGTCTTAAGGCATATTTTAGAAGTATAAATTGTGAGTTTTGAGGGAAATCAATTTAATGGGCACCAAATGTAATCCTCTTTAATGTAATAGCTTTGAAATAAATCAGGAAGGTTTCTGAAAGGGAGATATCTGATTATACATTAAACTAAGAATTTATCATACAAAACAGCTTATCTTGTTAATAAGTAGCCTGATGGGTGCAAATTCAGCTGGGGCTTCTGCCTGGAAGGCGTTGAGCACTGCTGAGGGCTCACTGGGGTCTGTGGGGGTTATGGGATGCCCAGCTCAGGATGAGAACGTGAAGCCCCTTCCAGAATGGAGAACACAAAACCCTGAAAGCTCTGCTCAAAGGAAGGACTCTTGGCAGGACTTGCCAGAGATTGTGCTGTTCTACAGAGGCAAACCCTCCTTGACTTTCAAGGCCAGGGTTTTTTAGCTGTTGAGGCACATACCAAAGGCAGGCTGATCCTGGTGGGCTTTCCAGAAGCACTTATTTCACACTGCAATCAGTAAATGTTGGGCTGTAATTCTGAAGTCTCTACCATATTCCCAGATATAGGAATATGATATATTCATGTTATATCATGATATATCATATATGAGATATATACGTCAAAATAACTTTGAAATACCACTTTCCAAATGTAGATGATTTATAAATGCCTTTTATAAATGGCAAATTTTATCCTGGAATATCTGCTATAATACATTTATAAAACAGACTTAATTTCCTAATTAGGGCAAATTCAATCAATACTTAATTTTTCTGCTGTTTTACAAAAAGAGTGCTGGAGCATAATTTCCAGAATTACTACATCTTCTCAGCAGATCTATAATGGAGGCAAACATTATCTTCTCCGTTGTCTCACAGCACAGGGCTGATATGCCCTACACTAAGGGAAAAGCCCTCCTTACTTTTATTTAAAATAAAAGGAAATCAAAACCACACATTAGAGTTGCAGTAAATTATAACAATTTCCAATAAATAATATTTAAACAGATTTAGTTTATATTCTTATATAGATTTTTTGTCTTAAAATGGCACAAATACCCACAAAAGGCAAAAAGATAAGGGTCTCACACAAGTTTCCCTGCTTTATTCTGCTTTAAAGTGCAGATAGAAAGCATCTATAGGGATGGAAGGTCTGACTCTTGCATGTGTACAGACACTTTTATATTGGGTTGACTTCACAACTAAGACTCCTTTAATTCAATGAGTTTAGATTGTAGTGCTGATCATGCTCATATCCACAAATCAGAATTTTGAGTTTCCATGGAAACACTATATGTCCCTGTTTTCCTTTTAGACAAGGCTATGCCTGTTTAACAAGTTTGCTGAGGACAACATGTTTTGTTTGAGTTACAATAACTGGAGCCAATACTTCCTAATTACATTACCAGAAGAAACATTTACAGAAAAGCTTCTACCATGGGAAACCATTGTTCAGCCCATCTCTGAAAACCAGGAAATACCAGCATTGCCATTGCTTAAAATGTGTTAACTGGTCTTCTATGTATAAAATAATCTCTTTTTAAAAAATGACAGCATTGCTCATGATTTATGATATTCATATATAAGGAAATTACCACATGGAATCTGAACTTCTGTGACACTTCCATCAGAGAACATGTGCCCATGAAGACAAGGTAGGTCCAGGGTCTGAAGAACTGAAGGCTTAGGGCTGTTCCTGGTCTAAAGATACCCTATAAATAGGAGTTAAAATCAAACAGATTCTGTTCTTCAGAGCAATTTTTTCCCCCATAAGTTTAGCCTAATGAGAACTCTAGAAACCCAAGTTTGACAGGTGTCATCATCTGTCCAAAAATGTGTAAAACATTTTGAATCTTTGAGTGGTGTATTTTGTTCACCATTTCATAATATTCTTATATAGAATATCAGAAAGGATGTGCTGTATTCATACTTGCAGTTCAAATCCTGTGTGGATGGAAGGGTGATACATTTCCCTAAGATTTTAGGAGAAGGACCAGGTCCAAAGTCCTAATTAGGAGTATTTAAAGAGATGCCTTAGCAAGAGTGCTGAGACAGTACAATGAAGAGGACTGTAGATAGATGGGCTTTTTACTTTTTTAGCTTAAATCTGCATTATGATGCAACTGAAACATTGCTCTACATTATGAATTTCACCCAAGTTCCATTTAGATAAAGTATTATAGAAAATCAAGCATCTGATCAAGCACCTTCCACTTCTTTCTCAAAACTTTGTTACATTTTCAATGTAACGAAGTCTGCAGAAGTTCTAAAACAGGTATCTCTTTACTCCAAAGCTAAGAAAGCAACAATATGTAAAAGTATGACCAGCTGATGTCATATAGAAAAGCAGAGTGTTCACTTTCCAAGGATAAGCCTGTAATACAATTGCTTGAAATACAAATATTAACTTAAGTGCTATGTTTGATCACACCTCCAAATCACCACAAACTATAAATTACAGACTGCTCTGCTCTTTCTTCTTTCTAACAGGTTCATAGAAAAGAAGCTTGGAGCAGCAACTCATGAAAACCCTTTAAGATCTTAATGACACCAAAAAAACTCAAGGTATGGAAATTATTATTTCACTAAAGTTAGGCACATGATGATAACTTCACCTTCTAAAAGTCAGCCCACTCCCCCCACAGAGCACTTTAAGAAGGGAGAAGTCAGTAATGCTGTTCTTTGACCCATCTGCTCTAACTCTGCTGAAATACAGAGACAGAGAGGAAATGGACACTGTCATTTTGAAAAAGGAAAAAGATAAAAAGTCTCAGCCAAAATATGAGTAACCAAGCTTAGCCCTGCCATTATATTCCAAAATAACAGACTACAGAAGGAAATAAAAGCAAATAAAGATGAAAACACACCCTTTTTGCTTAAGACAGCTATAGCTTTATAGTCAGAGAAAGCTCAGAGAGGTTGGGACTTTTGAGATCCCACCATAAATTAAAGAATAGTAAAACAGAAGTGCTTTTGGGTTAGAAGGCATTGTATTAAATGATAATATGTATTACACCTCTATACTTCAGCATCACCCAGTGTTGACACAGAAGTCAGATATAAACTTTGAAGACAAAAAAATGAAATCAACATTTAAATGTTGTCTGAACTTTAGGATTAATAATATACTTTTATGCTGTGCTTTTAAAAATTTTATTTTCTCACCGATGTTCCAGCTGTTGTCTTAAATTTGTTATCCTCTCAACTAATGCATGGGCTTGAGACAAAGTTCATCCCTCAGCACTTCAGGGGGCAGTGAAACAGAAGCCATGGTTAAAAGCTTAATAACTTTAGGTAGTACAAACAAAAACGAGGCATAGCTCAGTTACGACTGCCAGGACTTCATAATTTATACCAAACCTAAAATATTGTCCTCCCTACTTAGCAGATAGCCTGTCAGCCATTTGGTATGATCCTCCTAAAAGATGTGTTAAAACTCAGTAAATAATTTTCCTTTTCACTAAATCAAGGAGAGACAATTATACACTGGACATACTTCATAAATTGTAATCAATATTGAAAAAAAAACTCTATTAATGAGCAAAGAAACCATAGAATGAGGATCTTTAGGATCTTTGGGGATTCTCAGCATGAAAACAGGAAACCAAAACAGGACATACAGCAGGACATATAACCAAAACAGACATGATAATACAGAACAGGTAAAGAGTCTAAGAATAGTAAAAACATGATGTTCCTCAATGATTTCAATCTTAAGTATCCCATACTTGTCACTTGGTTATCCCCATCATATTGCTTCAATACTGCTCATATAAGTTGCACACCTATATATACAGGGTTTTATTAAAGTTTCTTTTTATGTTTCATAGCTACACTTTTGGGGGCTATTCTTTTTTTTTTGTTCTTTTTTTTCCTTTTTATTTAAATGTCTATTGTTTAACTCCTGAATACATTTCCTCCCAGGGTATCTGAAATCTGTACTCATTGTCCCAGTGTTTCTCTCCCACATTACACTTTTAGAATCAAGTTCCATGACTTTTAAGAGTTATGTTTACGTCAGAGGGATCAAGAGGTTTAAATTTCAGTACCTATTAAATGAATTTAATTATCCAACCAGTTCCATTTGGATACACTGTTACTGTTCTTCACTAATCTATAACAGATTTTCCAGTATTGTAATTCTCATTAATAAAATGCCCTCTGAAAGAGTATTTTCTTTTTATTTTTTTAAACAAAAGTCTTCTCAGTACACTATTTTACTATTATTTTACAAATTCTAAACAGAAGCATCATTACCCTGTATACTAGCTAAGTTTCCCAGGGATTTATCCTGTCTGAAAACAGCAGAACTAACTAAACTTGACTCATGAGAAGTCTATCCATACACCTCACTTACCCTGTTACTTCATTTAAAACATTCTGTGGAGAAAAAAGTGTATTTTAAAAACATCCTTGGTGTTTAAAACCTGCTGACAGACTAAAAAGAAGAGGGTGAGGAAAGGATAACAGCGTGCTATGGGATCTCTATGATGTTTTCAGAGCTCTGTTGGTGCCTGCAGCTGCAGCAGTTCAAGCAGCAGGGATGGCAGAAGTGCAGAGAGAAGAAGGAAACTGGAACAGCAGCAAACTGCACTGCCTTGTAACATTTATCTGCTGTGGAAATGAGGAGCAGTGGCAGCAGGTAAAGGCATCTGCCTCATTCTGTTCACTGGAGCCATTTGGGAAAATTGACAACATCCCTGCTGTGCTTGTGAGAGCAGCAAACAGGGACAGTGTGGGTGCTGCCCATGGATCCTGCCCAGAGCCCTGCTGGCCACAGCTGCTGCACACTGCAGAGGGACAGGCTGGGAACAGGGACCTTTTAAAGGAGTTGGTCCTTGACACTTCACCTGCTGCAAGGCAACTGAGATCCATTCAGGAGTTACAGTTTCCTTTTCCCTTGCAGGGAAACATCATCCAGTGGAAATGTTCCATCCCAGCTTGAATCCAAAGCCACCGAGCACATCAGTCCCAATCCAATGGAACACTTACATTTCACTGATGATTAAATGCTTATCAGCTGCATAATTCTCATGTCAGGTTATTTAGGACCTTGCTAAATTAATGAAAAACAAAAAACGTCTCCTGTGGATATTTCCAAAGTGTTGCAAGAATTAGAGAGGTTTAACTATTTGACTTTTTACTGCAGCAAATATCATCCCCACTTCTGCAAGCTTCTGTGTTCAAGTGACTGCTAGGGCAAAAAGAGTCCTGTGAGCCCATAAACACAGGAGTTCCCAACATTAACAGTGAGTTTTACTGAACTACTACAATTTGCCTTAAAAGCACAAAAGGAATCAATGAAGTATGAGTTCTCCTTTGTAGCACAATTGGTGAGCAGCAGCATAAGAAGCATTTACTGCACTTTAAAATATTTCTTCATACACTGTGAACATTTCAAAACCTTTTTACAGATGTTGTTCAAAAAATCCTTCCAATTCTTACAAAAGCTGCCCTAGTAAATCAACCACTCAGAATGCACAGGAGATTTATATCCTGGTCTTAAGTTTGAGTCCAGGGTGAGCCATGACCACGAACAGAAATTCTCATTAAATATAAAAAGGAAACAAAATCACTAAGCAAAAGCTTAGAAAACACTTTGATGAAGAATAAGCTATCTAGAAAAATAGCAAGTGACCTTGCTATTGTTTTAGAGAGGACAAAAAGCATCTAAAATGTCAAGATGAAACAAAAAGTACACCTGTACTTATTTTTGCATGTGTTTTTTCTTGCCAGTTTTATTTCTTTCATTTCTCTTAGCTTGATGTCAAGCAATATTATTTTCTATTTGCAGTAATGGCGCAGTGAGTTCATTAATTTACTTTTACTGGAGATACATTCTATCTATGGATGCTCAGCATGTATAACAGGTGGTTGACATTAGTCAGGAAATGATTGAAAATTGAATCTGCACCCCCTGTTGCTATTTGTAATGGAACAAATACTCTGCTGACACTTAATCTGCCCCTTGCTGCAACTTCATCTAACTTGCAATTAAGGTAAAGAGGCCCAGCATCTTTATTCCCTGTGCTTCCCCTCATTCTGAAGGCCTTGCATCCATCCTGGTCATTTTTCTACCAAAGCACACTTAAAGGCTGGTGTTTCAGCATTTTTCAGCTAAACCCTTCTCACCTTCATATATTTCTTCTCATTTAGTTATGGGAAAAGACTACAAGCCATATTAATTTCTAAGAGCATGATATTAGAGTTATAATACCATAACAAACCAATGACTGCACTACCCAGTGGATTGAAAGGGGAAAGGGAAAGGGAAAGGGAAAAGGAAAGGGGAAAGGGAAAGGGGAAAGGGAAAGGGGAAAGGGGAAAGGGAAAGGGGAAAGGGAAAGGGGAAAGGGAAAGGGGAAAGGGAAAGGGGAAAGGGAAGGGAAAGGGGAAGGGAAAAAACTGCAAAGGACTGACCCAAACAGTTGTTCACAGATTATGAATAGAGCTGGTGACAAAGACCTGGATATGAATATTGAGAGATTTTTCCTGTCCAGATCAGAAGAGCAATGTGAGGAAAAGCAGAGTTCAGACCTACACAGAGAAGGTGCTCAGCCTGGCTGTCCTGGTGCCCAGGACACAGCAGCTCCCTGCCCCTGCCAGGCTGCCCAGCCACCCCATCCCCAGCTGCATCTCAAACTCTGGCCTCTCCTAGAGGTGTCAGAGGAAGGTGTAAAAATTCCCATAAATAATAATTATGGAAAAAAACTGCCCACAGGGAAAGGTTTTTCTCCATAAGTTGTGTCATTAGTGGTTGATTAAAGCCCTCAAGAGTGAAAGTTTATATCCCTTCTAAATTATTTTTTTTTTCCCCATGAGGTAACTATGGCTCAAGATTATATATGAATCCTACTAATCTTCTGGCCCAAGGATAACTTTCAACAATGCATTTCATAGATTAATTACTCACTGTATAAACAAGTACCAGATGTATCTAAGTAAGGTAAAACAAGCCACTGGAAAGGAAAAACTGGGCTCATCCCCTGTACAAAATCACAACTATCTGCCTGGTTTCTTGTTTCTAGAGCTGCACAACATTTCTTCCCACCTGAAAGGGACACCATCAAATAATACCAAACTCATAGCATTTCAGACACAAAGAAATCATGGTGTCTCCTTATGCTGTGTCATAACCAGCATTTGACATTGTTAAAATCTATCCCCTTATCCTGAAGAACAAAGGATGTCTGAAGAAATCCAAAAGCCTACCTCTCTGGAAAATATGGCCTGATTTTTAAGGTTTAAATCTTCCTTGAGCCAAATTCAGTTTGTATCCATTGGCTTATACTTCTGTTGTGAAAAGCAAGCAGAAATGGGATCCAGGGCCTTCCTCTAAGTTTTGTCAACTTTTGAAAACCTAGTACTCTGCCAGGAAATATTTGAGAGAGTCCTGAGCTCTCAGAGTACAAGGAATGCCCTTGTAGAATAAAAAGCATGAGGAACTGCCAGGTTTCTTTTGCCCTGTCACCTTTGCATGTTGTTCTGACTCATGGGAAAGGGCACAACCTCTCTCCATCATGTACTACTGTATTTTTTCAAGTGCCAGTCAAAGGGGAAGAATTTTAACAATAAAGGTATGGGCTGTTTCACCAACAAATACAATTTTTTTCTTTGTCCTGAACCAAAACGAAGAGGGGTTTGCATTTACCCAAAGTTTCATTTAGGGCCATGAGAGAAAGCACATGCCATTTCCCTGAAAGTATCTCAGTTCTAATTCCTTCCCACTCAAAAGCATAAGGAAAATAAATCTAATAAAGAGAATGTATAGGAATTGTCTGCTGTGGCCTTGGGAACATTTTTTAATATAATTGTGTCTGCCTGGACTCAATATACAATGCAATGGAATCCAAATCCTGTAACTTTTAAATATCTGAAATATTTAAATTGTTTCCTTTCTGCTAGAGTTTAATTACCATAATGTTCTTCTGTAAAAGAGATGATTCTTACACATAGAGCTCCTTTAAAGCAGATGGCAGTAATTGCTGCAACAAAGAGTTTGCTGGCAAAGCAGAGACAGAGCTGCCCCCTCAGCCAGCAGGATCAGATATTAGCTCATGGGGCTCGCTTGCTCTCTGCAATGGGAAACATACCTTGCTACAACAAGGCACAGGCTAATTTAAGAGGCTGCAATAACACTTGCTGTACCACATCAGACAACTGAAAAGAATCCTGCTGGTGGTTCAAAAGGCCAGAAGTAAGAGTAGGTTTCATGGTTATCCTGTTTCTGGCAAATCTCTACCTGTGACACGACTATAATTTTCACCACATCAGACTTCTCTGTCACAACCAAAGTTTCATTCCTAATAAATGGGAATAGGACATGGATTATAGGTTGGGGAAACTTCTGTTTACAAAATATGTTCATTCAGAGTTCTCAATATAAGGAAAAAATAGCCACATCTACATGAAAAGCAAATTGACAGATTTAATCATATGTTTCCAAATCTGAACCCAGCATGAAGATTTTTTTAAAAAGTAGTAACTTCTTATACTGTGATTCCAAGTAAATAAAACAACCTCTGCATTATTGCTGGAACTGAACCTCCCACAGGGCTTAACTTTCTGTGACCTTGTCCTGTGAACATCTCTGTAATATGGTGTGTACTAAAAATAATACAATTATAGCTGCAAAGACTTACCTAAAATAGGAAAGCAGTTAAGAGACATTCTTTAAGCCCACTGTTACATGAAATGAACTGCAGTGGGAACTTCTATACCCATCTGGTCAGCAAATATTAGTTAAGATGGAAAAATAACTAAAAAAAGAAACCCTTAGAATTCATAAACTAAATAAAATTATAGATACCAAAGAGAATTTAAGAGCACCTTATCACACAAAAACCAATAATATAATAGCTATTACCTCCTGCAACATTAATCAAAAGTCATGAAAAGAGCTGCCACTGATACAAGGGATGAGTTAATGCAAGGAGAGTGGGATGTCAGCTCAAGAAAAAGTACCTGACCTAACTTTATCCTTTGTAAGAGTATCCATAGCTAACATGGGTACAACTTCTGAGGAAGATGCTATTTTATAACAGACCTTTTTGCATTTAATTGTCTGCACTAAAATGATTCATGGGTATTTTTTAAGACAGGTCTTAGAAATAGCAAATAAATATATCATGCTACAAAAGTTAAAAAAGTTTTTTGCATTAACCTGGCATTAATCCAAAGTACAGTACACTTGATCTTTAAGCTTCTCTCCCCTTTTTTGTGAAGTTGGGGTTAACCAGGATGACTGTGGTACAGGTTATCTATGTCTGTAGTGTTCCCCCACAGTAAATCCCAAGCTTCACCTCACATCAGGACAAGGTGCCATCCATCAAGAATGTCAAGGATAGCAAGGGCTGCTACTCACAGCAGGAATCCTGGGATCCCCAAGATGAGCAATCATTATTTACTTTACAGAATGAGGATTTTCTTATGTTCCCCTTCACTGTTCCCATGTACCCACTGCTCCTTTTGGGATCTTGGCTGGTGTCAGAAACAACTGAGCAAGGCACAGCACACTGAAGGGCACAGCCCTGCCCCTGAGCCAGGGGGACACAGAGCTCAGCACAGGCTTTGGGAAACCAAAAGTACCTATGGAAAAGGTGGGGTTACTCTCTTCATAGTGACAGAACAAGAGGGGAGGGACCCAAGCTGCTCCAAGGAAAACTCTCACTGGATGCAAAAAAAAGTTATTGATTCTGAGTTACACATTGGAAAAGCTTGCCTTGAAAAGTGATAGAATCTGTTGCTGGAAATATGGAAGTCTCAACTTGACAGGATCCTGGACAACTTCTGGTAAAGACCCTGATTTCAACACCAGTTTGGATCTTATGATCTGATTTTTTTTAGTACTCCTTCTAGATAATTGCCTACATCATATAAATTTTGACCTGGAAAGTGAGCATTATGTGATCTTTTCAAAAGCACCTAAAAGCAGAATTTGTACCCAAGAAAGCTGGATTATAGGTCTGAAATGTTTTGATTGCACAACTTCCCTCTCCATAGGACAGCTCATAGATGGAGGGATCATATGGCCTGGAAAGACTCAATTATACATGAGATCTCTCATGCCTTTCAACACCTCTGAGTTCCATCACAGTCACAAGTCATTAATCCTTTCATTGGTGTAGATGGCACAGTATGAGTTCTACTGAAGAAATAACAAAGAAACAAGCCAAGGCACCACACATAAAGTACAATTTTAGTATCATCTGCTACGTCTTTCCAATATCTTTGAAAATAAATTAACTTGTTCAATGTTCATGGTGACTATACCAGGATGTGTGCCATTTTTATGGAAGGAGCCACTGGTCCCGCATTCCCAAGCCATAAAATCCTGTCAGCACAACTAATGGATGTCAGATGAGTAAGCTTAAAAGAGCAAACAAGGGCACTGCCAAAACCATGTCATCAACCCACAGGACTATTTGTAGTGATATTATACACTCCACTGCCTCCAGTCACAGCCCAGGATAATGAGAATCCATGTTCAGATCTTGCAAAAATTGACACAGCCTGGCTAATAACGCACCAGAATTCAGAATCTATACTGGATATTAAAAAGGCAGCTTTATTTTTTGTGCTTTGCTTTTGATGGAGATTAAACAAACTGAAGAGGTGAGCTTATCAGGTCATTATTTGTACATTACAGCTGTTCAGTCAGAGCTGGACAGACACTGCTTGCATGGCTTGTTGTCTGATTAAGAGGCAGAATAAGTCTGGGAGAAATATAAAGGGGGGAGGGGGGAGAATGTGATTAAGAAAAAAACCAAAGGCTGATAGAGTAATTGAGTAGAAATAGTTGCACTTCTAGACAAGTCACAGACACCACCTAAAACATCCTCAAGGAAGGAAACTGGATGAGCACGTTACAGATTTGAAGTGGGAATCAGAACAGTGTCTGTCACTGTTCTTCATCAGAAACCTGGACTGAATCTTCCACCAGAGGAAGAACAAGCAGAGCAGAATGAAAGGTGAGATCCTGAAGCATTCAGATTAATAATGCAATTTTTCTGTTTGCAAAGCATTTCCTTGCCAAGCAAGAGTTTATTTTACCTCTACACTGGAAGCTGTGTTTCTGAAGCCATCTGTGGCAGAACAGTGTCATGAACTGAAAGTATTGTTTACCTTGCATGCAGGAATGCTGGATTCTGTCAAGTGAATTTTATGATGCAGAATTCAGTATTGCAGAAGATTGTGTATAATTTTAATATAAATATTTCATTCCTGAGAGAAAATTAATGAGTAATTTGTTCCTTAAACTTTAGTCTCAAAATACAACTTTCATTTATATATTTACCATATTTCTTACTATAATAATACATTATTTCATCAATATGGTATTCCCTGTTAGTAATTCAAATTTGATCTCTGTAAGTCAATACACAGCAATTAATTTATTTTTAAAAGGTTTCAAGTAGCAACTAACCAAAATGTTTTCATTTTGAAACAGTAAATAGTAAAAATTATTTGAAGCATCTCAAAAACAATGTTAGAAAAGGATTCATCATTCTAACTTTCTTTAGTCAAAGAAAATCTAATTATTCTATACTGAGTGTTTTTAATGTTTTATTAAATACATACAAGCATAGCTTTAAGTACCCTGTTTTCAAAGTTAAGATCATTAGCAAGACATAAAAGGGAATTTGTTTTTTTAGTTAAAAACCTCCTGAACATCAGGGAGTAGCAGATAATTATAAATATGAATATTGCTAAGTACTCCTCTTAACTAATTTATATTTTCAGAAGCTTATTGACAAATGTCTGGTGTCAGTGTAGAAACCTGTATCTATGGGAAGTACAGGGGCATTCAGAGAAGGGAATTAAAGCAAAAAGAATAAATGGATATTTTAAAGGAGAAACTTACAGAATCTGAATTGCTGAAAAAGTACTGCTAATAGTTTTTATAGCTATGTCTTTGAAGCTTTTAATTCTTTTAATGGTACATTGACTCAATTCATCTAGGCAGTGATATTAGTAAAACCAATGAAAAATAGAAGTTCTGCTTATAATTCTTCTGACACAAGATGTCTTAAAGTTGTTCCTAACACAGAAAGAGAGACATTTCAATGTAATAATTTTAGAAGAAGCTGTCACATTCCCTTCAAACATCACTGCTCTGCTGATGGCAAATCCTCTTGAAAACCATTTGTACTTAAGAAGAAACCATGGGAAGTACTTCATTTTAAGATCATGGTAGCATTATCTTCATTCTGCATTATAGAAGTATTTCAATACTATCTGTAATTTACTTATGTATTGTAAAAGAAATGCACTCTGTGGTATCTACATTATTGTTTATTATGGGACTGTATACCTTCTGGCTGTGTTTATGGCCTGTGTATTGCCTAAAGACAAACATTTTAAACTAATTTTACATCCTCTTTCACTTGTGATACAGGTAACTTGCTTTTGATTTGGAGTGTCACCTTGTTGGCACACACAGCTCACAGCTGCCCTGAAAAATGCCTCTGCCACAAAGCCTCAAAGACTGCAGACTGCAAGAACAGAGGATTTACTGAAATTCCTGCCCGTTTACCTCCTGAAATTCAGATACTACAGTTGCAGAACAACCGTATCTGGAGAATCAACCAAAACGCATTCACTGCAACGCCCTTACTCAAAATCTTGGACTTGTCTAATAATTCTATCTCAAGTGTGGCACTTGGTGCTTTCCAAAAACTGAGGTATCTACAGGTTTTAAACCTAACCAGAAATTTGATTCACTATATAGAAAACAAGACTTTCAGTTTCCTCCCACACCTAAAGGAACTGGACTTGTCATCCAACAGCATTATTCGATTGCCTGAGAGATTTGGAAACAGCACAGGGAATATAACATTGCTCTCTGTGAGGCATAACAAACTTCAGAAAATGGAAAGAATTCTGCTGGAGTCACTTCCAAACCTGAAAGTGGTTCTCTTCAAAGATAATCCCTGGCAATGCAATTGTAATATCTTTGGCATGAAACTGTGGCTGGAGAGTTTTCTATACAGAGGTAAGGAATTTTTCTCATTACATGGAGTGTACATGAGAACATTTGAGCACAATCTAACTGATCTTCACTTCTATGGCTTAAAAATTTACCCCACACTGTAGGTCACTTTCTCAAATAAACACACTTAGCTATATTCTCATGCATAGGTCAGAATACAAACTAGAATCAGAGAGGGACTTTGTATTAGTATATGCCCAGAGAAAGAGCAAGGATGCACACACACCCATAGAGCAGGTACAGGTGTGTTCTGTAGTGTGTCAATTCAGATATAGACATTTCTAAATATAAAACAAGTATACTTGTGCGCATACACTTGTTTTAATTCTACCAATATATTTTTGCTGGAAACCAAACTGTTTTAAGGCTTTTTACCTGTTGCATGATGGCAAACATCAAGACAGATATCAGTACTGAGCAAACTTTAGAGAACCTAGGATTCTACTTTTTCTATCAATTTTGACTTAGTAGTTCTTTAATATTTTACGAATACCTAGTGTGACTTCCTGATTTGTGGTAAACCAGAAGAGGAACTCAATTCATTGGCAATTTCCTGATAGAAATGTGCCATGGCATCACACAGGGAAAAGTGAAGTTTATAAATAGTAGTGGCAGTATTGGTCACACCTGCTTTTAAATAGATTCATGAGTTATGCTGTGAAAAAGATAACATGATTTAATTCTAAAGGAATTAAGTGTAAGAAGAAATTAATTTATTTCTCCCAGGAGGTATGTTCAGACTGAGAACTCAGAACAGCAGGACAATTTTCTTTTTTTCTAAATCAGGCTTTGATGCTTGCATGTGACCAAAGTAGCGATTGCCTGTCTCTGTAGCAGAGTGGTGTGGAGCTTGTTGCAGCACAGGAGCTGTGGAGGTGGCCCCTGTGGCCTGAGACTGAGGGACTGCCTTTTGCAGGGATCAGAGCTCTGCAGGCCAACTGGAAACCCATCCTGGCCATGCAGGGACACAATTACTACTGCAGAGGTCTTCCAGTGAAGTAATTTTTCGAAAAGACAAAAGGCAAATTTCTCTCAGCAATAAAATCTTCATATTTTGAATAGATAAAATATTACTTTATCACAGGGCTTTAGTCTATTATGCTGGAAATTCAGCAGGGATTGCCTTCTCTGTGCAGAAGAATGAAATTATCCAACATAAACGCATCAGATTATCTTAATTACTCTGCCAGCAGCATAAATATTATCATTGATTTCCAAAAACAATGTTGTCTAGAAATTCAGTGATGTCCTTCCATCTTTCTGAACACTGTAGAGATTAAGTAAATGAAGTGACATGGAACATACAAATTAATTTTAGCAACAAGCTTTAAGGGAAGCCCAAGTGTTATGTTCTCTTCTGTGTTTGTATTTCTCTAAAATTACTTGTCTGAATCACATGAAGAAAAATTAGTTACATTACACAATAATGTTTCCCACTACTTATATGACACACATGGGATGAAACTTCACAGGGGCTCTGCAGATATTTCTTGTCTGTCATAACAAAGCAATGTAAGTCCAGAATATTTGAGTATTTTTTAGCTAAATCCATCCTGGGCAATTGACATTTCATGAATACTCACAGGAAATTATAGAGAATGCTTCAGTTCAAGAGGAACTCCGGAACACCAGGGTTCTGTGCCAAGCACACATATTCAGTTACTTAAAACCACAAAAGGATAAGAGTTGAAGGATTTGGAGGTTTATCTTCATCCATATTCAATCTAACACATTGAAGATGTCTGGAACCATGCTTCAGGTTTCACCATTAAAGACCAAGAGACCTGCTATGCTCAAATCTGTCCTGGAATATCAACATTATTTGTGGAGTAGTCTCCAGATTTCAGTTTGGCTCCATCTGTATTCACTACTTTCTCAAAGTCTTTTCAGGATGAAAATTTCTGTGCCTGGCTTTAGCTGAAAGGTGAATTATTTTGGCTAGAGAAGAGAAAGAAAATTCAGTTGATTTGATTAGTTAATTTTTAAAAAATATGTCAACATTGATTTTGGCCTTGTGGACTCCTTGACACACCACACCCCTAAAGCCCTGTGTCCTGACTGGGCTACGTTTGGTGTACTCTCTTCTACACAGTGAGGAACAAGCATGTGATTTACCAGGACTGTGGATTCCTAATTCTCTCCCCATTGTACTAACAACCTCCTTGGGGAAGTTGGCTCTCAGCAATCATGAAATTTAGCATTTGAGCAGGGTAATAGATTGATTAAACTCCTTTATACTTGTGTATATTCTCTTACCACAAGCCTTGCTTCAAAAAATCCCTCATGGGTACATACAACTTAATGAACTTTCTCTTTGCCCTGTTACAGTTAACATATGATGTCAGAACAATGACAATTTCATGCAATATTTCAATCAAGTGGGAAATATTTTTTAAATACCTTGTTTTCCTTTCACACCATAAAAATTAGCAGTGGTCAGAAGTTGAACAAAATGAATTTGCAGTTAACAAGACTTTGTTTATCTATGACAGTTCTTATTTTTCTACCACCACGGGTTTTTTTACACGTACATCCATAAAAATGCAGATAACCTAATTCCTGATGACCTGCTTTTTGAAAATGCTCTCTTATGTGAGTTTTGCAGCATAATAATCTCACCACTGACCTAACTGAACAAAACATACATACATCTTTAAAACATACATCAATCTTTAAAGCAGGAAGTTGAAACTGATGGTAAATTTACCTCATGTTTACATTAATTTTACATTAAAGTGATTCAGCAGCTGTGAAATGTAGCCACATTTCTCTTCACAGAGAAAAGCAAGGCACAATTCTTCCCAAGAATATTTCTGGGATTCACATGCTCTGAACCTCAGAGAAAGGAAAACCAATTCTTATCATTTGCTGTGCCTGTGTTTGTGCTGAAGTAGAATGCACTATGGAGACGGTTTACCCAAAGTGATGGCATTTTGTTTCCTTGATGTTTTGTTTTTCTGTCAGGGCCAAATGTGTGTGTCGGGACTGTTGGCCAACAGTCACGAGATTCTGTGCAATTGTGTGCAGAGCTGAGTGCTTGGCAGATTCAGTTTAGATGCACTGTAACATAGTGTAATGTAATATAGAATAATATAGTATAATAAAGTAATTAATTAGCCTTTTGATAAGATAGATTCATGATATAGAAATGAATTCCTCCTCATCTTGCGGGGAGGAGAGGGTCGTCCTGATTCGATAACCAAATACCGAGACCATTGTTTTGTTGTTTCAGGAGGAATCAGCGACGGCATTATCTGCTCAGCGCCAGGCGTTCGGAAGGGGAAGGACCTCCTGAAGGTTCCCTACGAGCTCTTTGGGGCCTGTGCTCTGAGGGCAGCCCCGGTGCCGCCGGCCAGCAGCCATCAGTGGCCCGGCTCGGAGCAGCGGGGCTGGCCCAAGCACGGCCCTCACGGCGAGCCGGGCGACGGCGGCCGCGGCGGCTGCGAGCCCAAGGCCCGGCCCAGGCCCGTCAGCCTGCGGCACGCCATCGCCACCGTGGTGATCACGGGCGTGGTGTGCGGCGTGGTGTGCCTGATGATGCTGGCAGCCGCCGTCTATGGCTGTGCCTACGCCGCCATCACGGCCAGGTACCACAAGGAGCAGCTGGGCCCCGTCAGGCAGCACGGGACGCCTGAGGAAAAGGAGCCATTCGAGAGCTCCATGGCTTGAGGTGCCTCTGTCAATGGCTTCTTGAAAATAAAGCTCTCACTGCAGTTGAAAAGCCTGGAATCTCAATAGCATTGTTTTAATACTAATTACTGGAGTTATATTCTATTTTTTTTTAATATACTTTTTAAAAATGCAAGTCTATATATTGTTTGGAATATCCACTAAGACTTTATATAGAACAACAGAATGTGTTTACTTTGTGTGTATATATTCCAAAGCCACTATTTAGGGCTGAGTGTTTGAGATCATGAAACCTTGATACAGTGAGATTAAAGTATTTCACTATCCTTTACTAACTCTTGATGCAGTATTATACCAAAACATGACCTATGATACACATACAGTCAGTGGCTGACAGGAGTGATGTTCTGCAAAGAAAAACAGAAAATAGCCATCTATCTTAGTTCAATTAGTTACATTTGTACTACCTTAGAGAGTACAAATTACTATTCAATTCAAGATGTATACAACTGACAAGCATTTTCAAACCAGCTACTCTGTGCACTGCCATTGATAACATAAATGTGTTAAAAGCATTTCCAAAAATGTGTTTTCAACTTTCCAGTTTGCCCCAGAAAGTAGCAAATAAACATTATCTTCATTTCCTAACTTAGAAAATAGGAAGTACCTTGTTAACTATTACATATAATTTTTTAATTACTTAGTAGGGAAGAAAGAAGAGAGCTGAGAAAATGCTGAAGGAAGAAATGCTACAGTGCTTTGGATACAAGCCCCAAAAAGAGTACACAGAGCATACCTGAAGACACTGCCTGTTATCCTGCTGGCTTACAAGCTTGCTACAGACTTTTCTGAAGGCATTTGTTCCCAAATCCTCACACAAGTGCTCCATTTTGCAAATGCCATGCTGCAGATGCAGCTCCCACCACAGTGCTGCCCTTCAGCAGGAGGATAATGTAGCTGCATGTTTACACGTCCTCCCTCTCAGAGGGAACATTCAGCTGGATTCACTCAAGGCTCCATCCTTGCTCTCTGCAGAGCTCTTTCGCCATCAGAGGAAATCAGAGCCAAAACTATTTGAATATCATAAGGTTAGAATTCCACAAATATTTTGTCAGTGCAGAGGTAGTTATTTTAATGGTTCTTTGAAATTATTTTAAGGCAATCAAGAGAGATCAGGAACTCCATTCACCTTTTCCAAGAATGGATAAAATACATTTTAGGCTATTTGTGACAGACATCTCATGCATCCCCTAACTGTCCTCAGTGACAGGGATAAAGAGCTGTCCAGGTTGCCAGTGCAGAAATCAGCATTTTTTTATAGTATGGAGGAAAAAGGCCATGGAACAATCTGCAATAAGGGACAGGGGAAGTTGTCGTGGCATTTGGAGATCTGCCCTCTCCTTCCAACAGACAGATTCTGAGACCAAGCTCTGTAGCTGTCCCAGTAACAGCCTCGACTGAGTAATGGGCTCTGTGGCAGGAGTCATGTAACCCTTGCTCTTATCTACTTTGTAATAATTGCAACCTAAATATTAGAGCTCATTCCTACATCTGCGTTACTTTCATGTCTAGAGAAAATTAAGTATCTCAGTCTTAATCTAAATCTAGCAGATATTGAAAACAATCAATTACTGTCTGTCTTTTCTTTCCTTTTTTTTTAACTGCTAAGTACTTCATATCATTATTAGGCTGTGTTCATTCTTCTCTGTCCTGAACTAAATAAACCAAGCTGTTTCAAATTTTTCCTGCAAGACTACATTCTCCAAAATTTTTACTCTTCCTGCATTCCCTGGAGCCTTTTCAGTTCTTTTACATTTTGTTTAAAATAAGGTACCCTAGACTGGGAACATTGCTTCAGCTGAGACATCATCAGCACAACATATTTAGAATATTTATATTTTTTACAATATCCTAATATGTAGAATATTTGTATTAAGGCTCTTTAATCTGATCTCTTGATGTTTACTTTTTTTCTTGTAAATATTTGGTAAAGCTTAACGAATCATCTAATCTACTTTCAGAACTAAGTCATTTAAATATGTAAATCTACATTTTTTTACTCTTTTATCCATTTACTGCCACAGCATTTTGCAAAGCAAAACACAGTTTTTCAGATACAGAAGACAGAAATAAGACAGGATTGGATGTTATTGCCCATTGGCCCAAAAATGAGTTTGGGGCCATGCCAAATCACTGTTTTTCCACAGTGACAACCTAAAATGAGCACAGTTGTACTCAAAGTGTAGATCCTGAGATGAAAGCTAATAAACTTCCAACTCCAGAGAGATTTCACCCTCAATGTTTCTAACAGGCTCAGACACAGCAGCACAGCTTCCATCACAAATCATTTCACACTTCTGATATTTTCAAGCAAAAGAAAAGCAAGAATTGACTTGAAATTTCCTAGTCAGGAATAACCCAGAACATTTTCCTAGTCCTTAAAAAAACAGACCTAGCACCAAAAACCTTTCAGACTTTCCTCATTGTATCATCATTCATATATTTAAAAAAAAAAAGAAAAAGGAAGAAAAGGAAAAAAGAAAATGAGGGAGAGTCAATGAAAGGCACAACAACATTTAAAGAAACTCATTCTGAGTCACATTGAAGATGCTTTGGGGATTTTCATGCACACACAAGGCTGTAAATTGATAGGAAGTTCTGCCAGAAAGCAAAGAATTAAGTATTTCCATTAGTTCCCTCTGCTGTGGGAACAGAGCTAGCCAATCAATGCAAAATCTGATTCCATGCTTTCTAAAATGCTGTTTCCCAAAGGAAAAACCAAAAAAACCCACCTCCCAACAAAAACAAACAAACAAACAAACAAACAGGAAAAAAATCACAGGGAAATTTTTCATTTAATGTTAATAAGCCTGTATATTGTAGTTACCATGGTAAAAGCGTTTGTAATTAAGAAATCCAGTAATTTCTAATGATAAGGTAATAGCAGATAATGAACAGAGAGAAGTACTGATTCAGTTATTTAATAGAAGTAAAATATTTATTTTTCAGTAGAGAAAATAGAATTTTCATCTATTGATAAACAGAGATAGAAGCCATAATTTGTTGTTGATAAAAATGATTGACTACAACAAGTGGAAGACTGAATATAGAGAATCCTCACACAGAACTGCCCTTAATTTATAAAGCTTAGCAATGGACATCTGCCACTGAAATTATTTGTCTGCACAGATTTATTTTTCAGATAAAGGATCCTGAGAAAGCTTTGTTGTCCTTCCAGCAATCTCATGAGAGTATTATAGTAAGCACAGTATTTTTTCTAATCTCTGTGAAAAACACTTTTCCCCAAAGTCAACAAAATATCAGGACATGCTACTCTGCAAGGCATTTTCAAAGGCAGGGAAAACACACATATTCTTGCATTCCTGCCTTTCATATAAAGGCTCATTATATTGCTTTGTTTGCAGAAAAATGTTCTAAAATTTCATTTTAGAACAAAAATTGAAGACTATAATACATCCATGTTCTTTACAGAAAATGACTAATAGCATCTATATTGAAAGACACAAAGTTTAAACTGAGGCATAATTGCTTGCCATATTTGTCTTTCCATTGAGAGCTTGCAAAAAGTCAATCAAAATTCAGCTTCATTATTCTCTAGCAATACAATGTCCAAACAAAACCTGGATCTCTGTTCTTGAATATCAAAGTAGCACATTTAGTGACACTACACATAGCTTATCTCTGATTAACAATTAACAGGAAAATGACAACCTTTACAATAATCTAATTTTTCTCCTTGTCCAGGAGACAAGGACACACAGGAGTTGATCAAGCATCCAAGAGGGATGCCTACTTTTACAACTTGGATCTTTTCATTTGGTCAAAAGTGGCATTAGCAACCACAATCTTCAGAGTTTTGGTACATCCTGAGTTTGTCTAACCTGAAATGTGGCTGCATGTTCCCAGATCATGGGGAAAACGGGCAGCAACAGCAGCCACAGTAAACCACAGCAAGGGAGAAGGTGGAGGAATCAGAAGCTCACAATAAACAAACCAAAAATACAAACTTGACACCTCTCCTCTCTCAGTGGAAGCTGTGGTTTTGCTCTCTCATAGTGATTGCAAAGGGATCTCTTCAGGTTTAAGGCCTATGGACATCACGTGCTCAACTCTTTTGCAAAGGCTGTCATCCTCATTTCAAGATAAAAGCATGAGAAAAAGCACTGTTAATGTTTGGAAATATAGTCCACTGAGGGGAAGATAAATTAATCAGTTCTCAATACTTAAAATTATAGCAATGTATTCATATTTATGATGGCAGCTTTAACCTTGTGCAGCATTATTTGAAGTTATTATCCAAAGGATCCAACAGCTAATCTGCTGCCCTTGTTCTGCTTGATCTGCAATCAGGGATTTCTTTTGCTGGCAGCAGAAAATGACCCTAGAACCTGATTGCTGTTAGATCACAAGGATCTTCCTCCTCCACAAATTATGTAGAACTGAAAGCCAACTGACCAACCAACAAACCCCAACAGCAAAGCAGAAGTGCAGAAGCAAAGAGCAGATGCTCTCTGCCATTCACTGTACATATTAACTGGGATACATCTGTTGAAGTCCTGCATTCTTCAAGAAGCAGTGCTGAGAAAAGCCCAAGAATTAGATAAATACAGGTTAAATTCTCCAGTTAACACCAGCAGAGAACTGCCTCAAAAAAGCAGAAGCACTATTAAACCATTCCACACACTGATTCTGTGTGGGGAAATGAACTGAGAACAAATGCAAATGAATGCAAATGTCTGAAATGTGAAATGTCACTAACTTCAGCTTCCCTGTTCAGCCCACAGAAAGGAACAGGGCTTCACCACGTGCTCTAAAGCATCCAGTGGAGGAGTTTACCTCTCTCCACACTCCTCCTCCAAACCATCTTCCCCAAGCAATTCATCCCAACATGTGAGTTGCTTAATGTTAGGCTGTACAAATACTCGTCTCAGTTTTCCTAAAGCTGGAAACATTAGTCTGTATACCAATATTAGATTTATGGATACAAAAACAATATTCAAAATGAACAAGAAACTCTGGAAAAACACGAAGTCGTGGTTTTCACCAAAACATGAAAAACATTTTGAGGGATTTGCTAAATGCTACTGCTGAATATTATATTCTGTGGCTTATAATGGGGAGTAGAAGTTAGGTAAATCACTCTCCTGCCTGACAAGGAAAGCATCTATTTTAGAATGCCTCAAAAATTTGCTTGGTGTGTCATTATGATGACATATTCATTTTCCCCTAGGCCTCCATATTAAAATGCAATTTTATAGATGGTATCATAAATTTTAAGGACTGTATATGGCATTGACATTTGCCTGAATGTTCTTAAAAATAATATGAAAGCAATATATGTGGAAAAAAAATAGGAGAAAGATGTCCAAGAAGAACAGAGCATATGTATTTGCTCTATGTACTACTGTAACATCAGCAGATTTCAGTATTTATGGAACTTTTACAGCATCTGTCACTTCTAGAAATATCAATAGTTCAAATTACTTTTGATTAAGTACTTGAGAGTCACTTGGTTAAAAGAGAGGTGTGCATGCAAAGCCAGTTTAAATTAATTTAAAAAGAAAACATGGATAAAGTGTTGAGGTCACATAGATAAAAATATTAACACAAAAAAAAAGGGAAAAGGGGGTGAAAAAGAGGTTTTGTGTCATAAAAGTGCATATTTGCAGAAATAAGGTGCATATTTTCCCCCATGAATTTTTAAAAGAATCTTCCATACTTAGAGCCTGGATCAGCAGAAGTCTTCGTTACTGAAAATCTGGTATGTTTACAAATTTCCTTTTTAAACTGCTGTCCTGTAGAGTCTGATCTAAACAGGAAGAATGAGCACCTGAAGTGTGACCAGCCTCAATATGACTGATTTGTATTTTAAAAGTAATATGAGATTTTGGATCTTTCCTAATTTCAAGGCACAGTTTGACTATCTTGAACAGCAGGATCACCAGGGTCACTTTCCTCTGGCCAGAATAGAATAATTCAAAATTGTGTGCCATTTCTAACAAATCAGTGCTTAAATGAAGTCCTCACTATTTCTTAGCTTAGCTTATGGATATGAACCTAGAAGGAGATGCTAAATCTTCAAGCTGATTCATTCAAAATACCTGAGGCCTTTTAGCATTTTGACTAGGAATATTTAACATGGAATAAGTGAATTTAATGCTAAACTAAAGTTGAGTTTTAACGTTATATAAAAGGGAGAACAAAGAAAGTGATGGATGAGGTCACTTGCAAAAAAATCTCTCTCTAACCAGGGTTTGGAGAAAAAATCCTTGAATTTGTATATGGGTTGGTTATAAAAATAAAGGATTAAGTTTGAAAAGTTAAATACTGGAAAAGTTAAATACTGGATCATGGCATTACTTGGAACAGTTTCTTTGGGAGAATAAAACATAGCATTCTTGTTTGTATAATGAGTATTTTTGGTAAGAGCATTTAAAATCCCACTGTCAGTGAACAGAAGAGGACTGACTGCCTTTGTCTCAGTTTCAGTAACACTCCTACACCTGACAGAAAGAATTGCTTATTATATACTAAACGTAATTTAATTCACATGTATACACACACACACATATATATAAATTAGTGCAATTTCTTTTTTTATGCAGGTTCATAAAGGGTAGAGTCAGAGCTATAGCAATGCTTAAATGCACATCCCCAGAAACCACTCTTCTGTAATAGAAAATGACTGTAAAATGCCTTCATCCTCACAGAAATGGAATGCTTTCATTTCTCAATAATTCAGCTACAGTGAGCTTCTCTTACTATAGTATTTTAGTTAAGCTGACATAAAGCATTGTGGACTTGCTCATTTTCAGAAACTACAGATCTGACGTGCTGGTAAAGCTTTTTATCGTTTTAAAACAAATAAATTCAGCTGCTACTTGATTTGAATTGACAGGCCACAGAAGGGCATGTGCAAGAAGGGCTCATTTAGGGCTTTCTATTTTCTAATTTCAACTTTGATAAATAGAAGTCCAAAAACTGACCATATTAAAAAAAAAAGGCAGAAAATACTTCTTTAGATATTCCTTCCTTGTACTTAGGTATCATACAAACAAAACTTTCTTGCAATTCTACATTTGCAACAATTGGCGGGAACAGAAATAAAACTCCACCTGTTTTTCTCTCTATTTACATCTAATATGACACACCCAGAGAGGACACGGCCTCTCCACCTGGGAAGCATTTAAGATCTGACTGGACACAGTTCTGGGTAATCAGCTCTAGCTCAGATTCTCTCAAGATTTAGTCCACTAGATTGGACTAGATGATCTTAAGAGATCAATTCCAGCCTCTACAATTCATGTATTTTACTGTTCTGCACAAAATGGGGCAAAAAAAGATTCAGGAAAATTGTAATTTCAGCTTTTCTAAGCAGCTTTGTATTAAAGAAAAATGGACTATTCCTCCTCATCTCCTTCAAATTCTAAATTTTCAGTGACTGTGAGACTAAAGATTTTGCCTGTGCATGGTGTAATCCTTCATTCTTCTGACTCAGTGTCCAGAGCTTTTTACTAAGCCTGCTATGGACTTTTCCAATGAGGCCTGAAATCCAGGTTCTGCTTGTTCAATGAAGAAATCTTAAGAGGACTTGACAATTTTCATCAGACATTTTCCTCTTTTCCTTAAGAAGATTATGTCTGTACTGTTGCCTTTTATTAAATGTACCAAGGAGCTAATTTTCATGTTTTCTGTGAACAGTGATGGCCTCTTTCAACAAGAGGGGCTCTTAAGGTCCTATATTTTACTGCAGCTTTTGAACAGAAATGCCTCTATGGGGAATTGCATTTTTGAAGGTTCACATATTTTGTCAACACTCAAAATCTCAAGAGAGAGCCATTTTTTGGCTTTTAGACCCTGCTTTGCTCCATGATGACTTTAGTTTGCTTGCTTCCATCCCTGTATCTTCTTCAGAACTTTCAAGGTGGGAGTACATTTAATAGTGTTTTTTAATAAAATCATACTGATGAAACCATCATCTCTTGCCGCAAAATGGAAACAAACACATACACAGCATGTAGAAATCATATGCTGCACCTATCCAGATGCCTTTGTGTTTGCCACTTGAAAGTCAACATCCAACTCACCAGGATAACTCAAAGCAGACAAGACTGGAATGCTGAATTCCACCAACATTTAGCAGAAATGTACTGCCCTTCATGTGAGCATCCTAAAGCACAGTTCCAACTTGGCTTGCCTCAATTTTAATAGCTAAATCACTATCTAAATCCAGATATTCTGTATTCGCTTCAGCTTTGTCACCCAGAGGAACACTACTGTTCCAGGAATCTCACTAAATTTCAAGACTGGGGTCTGAAGTCATTCTCCTATTTTTAGTTGTTGTTAAGAAAAAGAAAAAAATCCACCATCTTTTACTCTTCACTTTGCAACTGGGGCAGTTTAAAGATGCTCAATATTTCAGTGTAATATTGATATAGAAGGCATGGCCACATAAAACACTCAGCTAAAGAAATTTTGAACAAAAATGTGCTCAAATCTAAAGAAAGCCCTGTCTGCAGTACTACTGTCACTTCCCTCCTGCAACTAAACTGAATTCTGTGTACACAGCAATAAATGTGATGCTACTACACTTCTATTAAAGATTTATGAACACACCTTCTATAGAAATTTGGATACATTGAAGTAAAAAAAAAAGAAAATCACAATCTCAATTGCAAGAAGCAGGAGAGGTTTTAGAAAAAAATTACATGGGCTTTTTGCCAAGAAGTAAAGGCATTCTGACAGGGAACTGGTATTAGGAGGTACAGATGGTGAAACAGCAGCAACACTCAAGTCCTCTGTAGTTACAGTTGCCAGACTCACTGATTTCAGAATTTTTTGCCTATTTTATGCAGTTGAATCTTTGCTATTTGCATTAAGCCTTAGATTTTTATATGAAATTTGTTATAAGTGATGGGTTTCCAAATAAAAAACATAAAACCCTACAACAACAACAACAAAAAAACCCCACTACAAATGAACAACAACAAAAAACCCAATAACCCCAAAATAAATAATAATAAAAAAAAAACAACAACCCAAAACCCAGTCTATGGATTTTGCAGTAAGTGTTGGTTTTGTTCCTTTTTTCCCCTCTCCTGGGCAGGAATAACTCAGTTTTCCATTTTATGACAATGTTCTTGTTTCTTTCTGCCAGATTTAAACTGTAGTAGTGATCTGCAATAAACAACATTCTGGCACAGCTTAATTTTCAGTCAAATCCCTCTAGGGAACAGTGTGATTTAACATGAAATGTGTATCCCGTCCTGCTGCTTACTGTAATCTACTCAGACCAAATGGGGATAAGGAATACTTACTTTACACAAATTAAAATGAGATGTTTTGGCCAAATTTGAACTCCAATGGAGGCATTTGAAAACATTACCCATAATCTTACTTTAGTCTCCCAAGTCAAGCTAATAAAAACTTCAAACTTCTCCCATTTATCGCTGCTCCAGTTTCTGCCTCCAAATCCATTTTGCTTAACACAGAATATTGTCAGCTTTATAATAATACCTAAAAACTGAAGTACAGGTTGGATACTTTCTTGAAAGTTTTCTGAGGGAAAGTAGGAATGACAAGTCACATTCATGATCTTAAGGAGAACAAGAATACTGCCCCACTTTGTCTCTGAGAGGCTGTAGCGGGGTCAGCGATACTTTCATAGAACAAAGTTTGTATGGACCAAAGTGAATTCCCCCAAAAAAGAAAATCACCTAAAAACATGCAATACAAGAGGGAAAGAAAAAATTATTCAAAACAAACTTTTAAAAATGCTTCGTATTGTAAACAAAATATCTAGCACATAAAGTTTACAGAACTAGAAATAAAAACCCACTGATATGCTTCAGAGTGAAGGTACTCTGCTCTTGTCTTTCATGGCATTATGATTTTACAGATACCGTGGAAATCTTCTCCGTGCTTTGGCACTAAAAAACTTTCAAGACCCTGTGTTTGTTTTAGATAGAAATTATGGGCCCCAAGCAGTTTTAAATATTCAATAATAAACAGAATTATTGGGGGAATGCAAGGAACACCTGCTTTTCTCTTTTACAATTACTAAAAAACAAACAACCCCAAAACTTGTTGATGGTGTAGTAGAGATAATAACATGTGATACCTTCTCAAAGTTAAAACCAAACTGCAAATAATTGTGAGAAAAGAATAAATATCAGGATATCTACTAACCCTGCACATTTTAGAGATGATGGAAAACTTCATGATGAAACTTTTTCTAACTCCAAACAACAGAGAATTCTAGAAATAACACGTCAACCTTCTTCCTTGTACAGTGAAAAATCTCAATTACATCTCCAGCACTTTGTAGGTAACTGCACTGACATTAGTTTATAAATGCTATTTTACGCTTTAACAGGAGTATGAAATCAAAATTAAGATTTCATGAAATGTTACAGAGGAGTTCAATAATTTCTGAAGAATGCATCTTGTGGATTGGAGTCAGAAAGCTGCTTTCCTATTAACCTTCTAAAATCTTTTCTTATCAGTGGAAATATTCTGTGTTTGAGGAAATATTCTGTATTTGAGATTTCCCATTTTTCTGGCACATTCTTGTTCTTTCAGTATTGTATTCACTGCATTTTTAATAGTATTTTAAAAACAAGAAAAAAATTAGGTGGTTCTTGCTTTTGCAGTAAGTATTTAATTTTTCCTGAGATAAGAGAGCTTGGATTCCGGCAAAATAAATCATAAGGTTTATCAAAATTCTTTCCTTCTTCAAGGTCAGTAACCATTGGGAAGTAGAAAAAAAATGGTGAGATAAGCATCAGAATTTGAGTTAGGAACATCCAACCATTTCAAAATTACTTACTCTCGTTTTGAAATCAGTGTGTTTTATCTATTTTCTGTAGCTGCCACACTTCACCTTTTAGTCTTTAGGTACTCTTATACTCTTGGCTGACAGACAGTAGAGCTTTGTTATTCAATTTCTATGCTCTGAACAAACCACATCTCTGATAATCTACACAAACTCACCACATTGTATTCTGTTATAAAACAATCCTATTATTGCACAGAATTTTCAAACATGAAGCCTGGGTGGAATATTTACACATCAGATACTCCTTTCTTATATTTCCTTTTCCTTATCTTAATAATCTGATTTATGATGATATAGAATTTTTTCTACCAAAAATGCTTTACAGATAATGGTAATTTCCATAAAGTCAAACTCAATAGCTCATAGGGAGGTTTGAGATTCAATTAATAAAGGATCAAGTTCTTGGGGAAAGGAAGCATTAAATGCTCTCCACACTTAGAAATCCAATTATATTTTATAGGTGCAACTGCATCTTCCTCTCTCTTAAAAGATTTGATATCTACACGTGCTAACCCAAAAGAGAAAGTGAGAAACTCATTAACTGATTTTAAAAAATTAACTACATGTAAAAAATACAGCAATTGTACCTGCAACCACTGGAGATTTCCTGTCATCCAGAAGCTGAATAGCAGTACTGGCTGTCACCACATTGCTCTTGTTAGAAGTTTCTGTGGGGTGTGTTGAGGAGGAAAAAATTGAAACAATCTATTGCAAAATAAGGAAATTTAGGTTTTTTCCCCCCTGGTTTTAAATAACAGTCTATGTGGATATAGTGTTCAGAAAATAAAACATGCAACATCACATATGCACAGAACATACTGGCACTGACATTTTAAATTCCCCAGCATGCCAAAAACAAGCTCAGAACACTGAAATGAGCCATCAGATTTTGTCTCTCCTGCTAAAAGGGGCAGTGAAGGTGACGACTGGCAGGGCTTCTCAATAATGGGGACATTGACTCTGTTGGACTTGTGTTGCTTAAAATATTTGTTAAAATGTGATTCTACCTGTGCAAATACTAAATGAAAAGCGTCACACCACAATTTGGGGTTTCACTTGCAGCCCCATGAAACACGCCTGGGTCAAAGTAGCTGCAAATTTCAATGCCTATTTCAGATCAATATTTGAGATCAGCTACAGAACCCACTCTGTACAGACACTCTTGGGATCCTTTCAGCATCATGCATGGTTCAGAATCCAAGGAATGACAAAATTACACACCTGTGCTGAATGGGATTGAGTAGACAAAACTCCCAGGTATTTGTTCAGCAGCTCTTCTGTACCAGAGTGGAAAATGGTCAGCATTAAAAATATTTTCCTTATCTTCAGCTGTCAGGAAGTCTCTTGAGAAAAAAAAAAAAGAGAAAGAAAACAATTGTTGTTTGTTGCATAGCACATAATGGTTTCTAGCTTTGAAAAAGGCTAGAAACAACAAAAAAAAAAAAAACAAACCAGCAATCTTTTACAAAAGAAAATGGTTTAGCACAATTTTTCTAATAATACTTGCTCAACAAAAGAGTTAAATTTAGTTACTGATAATTATTTGTGACACACAATAACTTTTGTTGAGAAAGACATAAAGACATAAAAAGCACTAAAACCAGTACCTCTAAGTACCACTGAAATTGCTTTTACTGATTTATATAAATAAAAAATGCTTTGACTAAAAAGCCTTTTTCTTTCAGCACAATATAAGAACAGTGAGCTGCACAAGGTGGAAAAGGCACTGGAGATCTGCTAGTCTGTTGCCACTAGCATTCACTCTTTTTTACCAAAAAAAGGTAATTTTACAGCCCATGTTCAAAATGCAACGTAGGGGATGGTAGTCGACAACCAAATACTTTATCCCTCAAGAATTTCAGGCAATGTTGACAGAGAAAATTTATGTCAAGCTCAAGTATAATGTCCACTCCATTGTTCTGGTTTTCTGTCTGACAGTAACAAATTGTAGTGCTGTTGATGTCACCTACTTGTACAACAGTATTTGTCCTCAGATAAGCCCACAGAAATTTATACTGAATCATGTTAGTTTATCATAAATATCAAACACAGATTTTCTTTTATATGCATAACACCTCCACTAGATTCCTTGTTCTCCAAGGAAAATGGGAAACTGTTGTATGATGAGGTCTCCTGACTTGCTCTGTGTGAAGGCATCATCAAGTAAACTAATTTTTTCCTGTCTTTTCTCCCCTGGCTGCCAGGCACAGTTTGTTACTCACTGGTTGGTCAGCTGCTCTGGCCCCACAAACAGGTTGATCCGAGAGAGCCCAGTCCGTGTCCCAAGGAAGGCAACTTCTACCCCCTTGTCAGAGTTCCTGAAACACAGCAGAGCACAAGCAGAGCCAAAGCTTCAGACAGCAAATAGATAAAGCTGCTTCACTGCCACAGAAAGCACAAGTGTACACATCTTTATGATTATTCTATGACTAGTTCCCTTATTTATTGGTTTATTTTTAAATGTTGGTTTTTTAAGTTATAGTCATCTGGGTTTTGAATAGTGTGCAATGTAGAAATGCTATTTAGACTAAGAATCCCTAAAAAGTCAAACAGAATAAATTTTGTAGGATTTGTAGGAAAAGATTATATGCATGGAGTAATAGACTAAAAAGGTGTTGCATAGCTACATACCAACTATTTAATAACCAGTGATACACAGTGATTCTGAGATGGGCAGGAGGTCCCAGTCCTCTCAACATTTCTGTGCTATATTTATGCTTCAAGTCATAGCTGTGACTATTGCTCAGGTAAGCAAACATTGTAAAACAGGCAGCTGAGAGTTAAACTTAGCTGTCATCAGAACAGGCTTTAGCCTCCATAACTTGGGAAAAAGCCATGGCAGGCAGCTCAAACTGAACTCCTCTGGTGCACAGTTATCGGTACCAAGCTGGTTTTATCTGGCTGCAAGAACTTCTGTCCCACTACCACAAAACCAGGGTCCAGAGCCATTTTCTCGTTTCATTCATGAGACAGAATGAAGAAAAGTCAGAATCCGAAAGGGCTTCAAAAATCTCCCCCGGCATCATTCCACAGCTGTCCTTGTGCTTTGGATCTGTTATTTCATTGTGTAGGATGACACTTGCACCTCTCAATGGCCACATTTTATTAACATGCAACAATTTCTTATCTTTATCTTCCCAGAGAAGGCTGGATAGCTCTTTGATGAACCAGATCTTATCAGGTTGCTTTTATTTATTCATGCTGCTTTTATTTATGCTGTACAGCAAAGTATTTTTTCATTCAACTTTTAGAAAACGGTTGAAATTCAGGAAAATCTAATCAGGATAATCTCCCAAATTGCTTTTCAACCACTGTATTTCATGCAAACTGCCAAGCTTAATACCTGTTTACTCCAATATGGATAAAACCTTGTTACTTAATACCTTAGTATATCATAGCACAAATGAATAAAGTAGAAGATTTAAACTCTGAAAAGGATTGGCTAATTTCCTGACTCTTCCTAACAGGAACCTAGATCCCAAGTAGTTCTGGAAAATAAACATATCAAGGATTAATGAAATTATTTTCCAGAGCAAGTTTTTCTATATATAATTTATTCTGAGATAAAGAAGCAATTGCATCAATAATTTTGGTAAATTTTGCATTATATTTCCCAAGTGCCCTTTGTTAAAAATACACAGAAGTATAAATTTCAATTAGGGTACAATTTCACCAGTTTTTCTGTGGAAATTTCATCTAATCATGACATACTCTGCAAGATAAACACTTCACATTGAACTCAAACTTTGTGGCATTTATGATCAGAGAGTTACTGTAATATGTTCATGGATATCAGGATTTGTAAGACATTCCACCAGTTCATTAACATAAATAATAAAAATACAAAAAATAAAAATACAGCCATGACTGATGAATAATGATGGACACAAAGATAACTTACTCTGATTTATTCAATGCTAGACTGGTCCAATAAGCTTCTATTGGTGCACTCACAACAGCATCAAAGAGAACTTCCTGGATCAATTCTTTATCACCTACCACAGAACAATAAAATCAGTAAATGTATGAACATATAAAGACTTTTTAAAATTTTAATAGGTTTTTCTTACATTTTATTTTATCTGTGACATGCTTTCAAACTTTTTGCACTACAAAGCATTTACTGCATAATATTACACCGTATTTTACCACAATGCAGATTTTCACATATAATTTCATTGCATTAGTAACAATTTTAGGTCAAAACCCAATGATACTCCACTTCATGTAACTCATTCATGTGTATATCATCTAATGCTCATGTCTGCATGTGCCATAAGGTTACAACAAGTAGGTCTAGTAAGAGTCACAAAAGCTCTGCATTTCTGCAAACGTACAGAATATGCACCTATCTGAATTTTTTATTCTGCTTTGCAGTTCAGAAATGCTAATTACATATGCATCCTCCCCAAAATACTCATGAAATATCAGGTATATTCTTTAGAGGCATGATCCAAGGATTGATTCCCATCAGTCCTGTTTAATTTATAAAACCAGATGGGGTGATAATTTTGCATAGTACAGCTACACCATCTGAACAGAAACTTGAATGTTTGGTACAGGCACATAGCTTACTGTAAAAGTGAAAAAATTGTATCATAATTAATACTACTAATAATGATACATAATTAATTCTAATAAATAATATCTTTATTGATACCCTGAGAAAAGCTCCAAACCATATGAAATTGCAACATCAGCTAAGCAATCCTATCAATGGTTGAACTAAGTGGCTTTGCATTTTGTGGAAGGTTACATATGCCAGTTTTTGGCCGGATAAAGCCTGCAAATCCACATTTAACCCAGTACTTGCATTGGAGCAGGGGCTCCTTCACTGGTTGAACTAAGTAGCTTTGCATTTTGTGGCAGGTTAAGTATGCCAGTTTTTGGCCGGATAAAGCCTGCAAATCCACATTTAACCCAGTACTTGCATTGGAGCAGGGGCTCCTTCCCTGTGAGGTAGCGTTTGATCGCTTCCAACTGAGTCATCTGCCGGTGCTCAGGGTGCAGGTCAGTGTTGCAGTAGGACCTGTGAACACGTTGTCAAAACAGTAAAAAGTTATATGTACAAGCACAATCTTTCTTTGTCTTTGAACATAAAGAATTGGGCTCTGCAAGCACAAACAATATGAAACCAAGGAGGGTAACAGACACTAATTTCATGCTTTATTTAAGGCTTACCATTCATCTGCTAAAGATACATCAGGGTGTTCTAAATCATGTAAACCTGTAACAGGAATAATAATGGGTTATTTAGGGAGAAGTCTGGGTAACAGATGGTTATTTGCATACACTCCATAATATAAACCCTTCTTGGAAAGTGCATTATTACCATAATGAAATAAATCACAGTAAACTATGTTCAAATGCACTTCAGGGTCTAACAAACCGGCAAAACTAGTTAAATCAAATCTAAAACTGAAAAGGTATAAAAAAAAATCTGTGCTGATATGTTTAACTTATGTGAGTTACTCACATAATATATTTAAAGTTTGGAAGATAATTTGAGCAAAGACAAATGCAAAATGGTAACAGACTCCTGTTCATACTCCCTTGTTCTCTTTGGCCAGTAAAGTTCTTTATGCTAAAATACACACTTCTCATTTCATGTGAGTTGTTCTCCTCTCTTATAAAGAAAAAATTCATTAAGGACAATTCCCTCAAAACCTAAGCACACAGCCTATGAACACAAACAGCAATTTATGGGATTGTTCAGAAAAGGTTTTTTGTACTAACAGGTCACACATATGCTTGTAAATAAGAACCATATCATTAGTTATATAGCACAATAAAAATGTACTTTGGCAATTTTAAAAACTCTTAAACCACTTATCAATAGACAATAAGCAAATCGGGTTCAGAAGGCAGCATCTGGGTCTAACCCCCTGGAGTACACAATGAACAAGGACAGAGCAACCATGACTAAGGAGGGCAGGGAAGCCAAAACTGGAGCTAAAACTGTGGTCCCTGGGGAGGAGAGTGAGATGAAGTGAGAGAGAATCAGTGAAGATAAGAGTGGGAACTGCTATGGTTCTGTTAACACTGCTGGGGGTGCATCTGGGACGCAGACTGCCTGAGATGTGTGGCTGGATTAAAGAACATCTGTGACAGGGATGTTGGGAACAGTCTGGGGAGGGAGTAGCTCCAAGTCTCCTGTTGTGCCCCTTTGTAGCTGCTGTGCAGATACTCAAACCTCAAGGCACTTCTTTTCATATCTCTCCTGAGAAGAACATATTCATGTCCCAAAATACAGCCAAAGAACAATGACTTGAAGAAATTAGCTGTCTTGTTTAACAACACTGACAAAACAAGAAGAGTTGGAAATAGAGACTTCAGCATAAAATCTGAAAGCATTCCTATTTGAAACACTTTCTGCTCAGCAGCTTCTAAAATTTTCAACCTTTCCTTCAACATTCTGAAATGCCTCCACTCTTCCTTCATCTTCAGAGACCTTCTTGCCAAACAACTTTATGACTCACAGTTGACTCCTCCACTTATTTAGTTGGGGACTTATCAAAAAGCAAAACCAAGGAACAGTTCTTTCCCTGGGTACTTCTACTACTATTACAAACATGCAAATCCTTGTAGCTAATGCACATACCAGTTATAGCTCTGAAAGATTTCACAATGTACAGTCTGTGAACAAAACCAACAGCCATTACAGTGCTCTTAGTGGTTACTTCATTCAGAAAACACCTCAAGTAATTAACACTGGGCTATGAGTTGTTCTCTGAAATACTGAGAAGAGGATGGAAAATGATCACATCTATAGAAGGCTCACAAACAGTCTGACTATGACTAAATCCATGTGAAGTAAAAGATCTTTAAAGAAAAAAAATATCTAATGCCCTTATGGAATCTGCAGACAAGGAACTACCAAATTAACAATAAAACTACTGTGTAAGCCACATGAGAAGGTAGGTACCTCACCTTCTTCTACAGTTACATTCCCTCTGAAGAAGTATTTTCCATGTCCTCTAGAGAGAGCCACACCTAAACTGTGCAGAGAAATAAAGCAGACCTTGAAATCTGTGAGACAAACAATAGCAGACATTCAGACCTATTTTCATTTTTAACATTTCCAGCTCATGTACTATGATTAACTTAAAACTGCTTGTTTCCAAACCCTCACCAATTATATTTATTGTTCAATTAGTTGCTTCAATGATGTCTCAGTTCTGATGTGCCTGCAACAATTGGCTGTATTTATGTGTGCTTAGAGGTGCAGTAAACCATTATTCCCTGGCAAACTAATAAATGAGCCCCTCTAAGCTCACTGCTGTTCACCCAGCATGAGATTTCTTCAGCTGAGCCTTGAACATGACCACGGCCTCACAATGAGGGAGACAATTTTTTGTAAATCAGATGAAACTGTTGAGAAACTACAGAAGTGTGGGAATTGATGGTGCTACTGACAGGAAAAGAATTTCAAATGTGACAACAGCATCATAACTCCTCCTGGACTAATTTTTCTGTGTTTCATATTTTTAGCTAGCATAGCTCTTTTGTACTGACTTCAGCTTCATAAATTCTCAACAGTTACACACTGTGTTTTGGTCTGGTTTTCAGTCTACCATTTAAAACATCCAAATTTAATGAAGTGGCTGGGGGATCCCATGCCTCTTGCTATTGAACACAAACACAGAATACCTTCTGGCATTCATTCATTCATTGAAGGGGATTATCCTGAGCTAGGAATCTGCAGTAATCAGCAAGACTGCAAATGCATGGGCTAGTACTTGAAGTACATGGAAAGGCACCAAATCCAAGAGCACACAAGCTGCAATCAACAGCTCAGTCTGGGAAAGGGCTGAACACTAAACATCTTTGACACTGCAGTGTGTCCCAAATCTACACAACAATCCAAAACTAGATACATACCATGTTGAAAAAGGAATTTTCCTAACTATATTTCTGTCCTTAGCACCATAACTCACACTACATGCATGTAAATAGCCTGATTTCTGTTTACCTAATAGTGCAAGAGTGCCAGTGCCAAAGAAAAACAAACAAAAAAGAAAAACAAACAGCAATCAGAAAAAAAACTCCACAACATGAAAACAAAACAAAAAACTCACTGAGTATTATCGCCCATCAGTAAATTTCAACATGCATTAGAGGTCAGAGGAATGTGCCTCTAGTTTCTCTGTGTGGTAATGTAGCTCAAGTCATCTGAAACTCTTCCATTGAAGAAAATTTCAGTTGAGTATCACAACTACCAAACTCCTGCCTCAAGTGCAAAGTACAGTTAGGGCTCTTTTGATAGGGGATTATTTCTAGTTCAAATATGAGCATTTTTGAAGTGACTACCTGTTCTTCCTTTCCTTTTATATTTCCCTCCTAAAATACATGCACAAATTACCAGCTTACTTGGTTTTAGTTATAGAAATCCACTGAAGGTCGTTCAGAGAAAAAACATCCAAACCTCAAATTGGAAGTGAAATGCTATCTCATTTTACATTACATTCTTGTTGTGGAAAAAAATAATAAAATGGGGCTCAAGATGTAGTTACTTAAATGGATTATAGTATTTATAGCTCTCCAAGTACTTGCGAAAGCCTTTTGTTCAATGTAAACCTCAACTGAATATTTTTTCAATGAAACGTAAGCCATGACAAACACTGGGAGTTTGCCTGTGCGAGCTTGCACAAACTTTCCATCCCTGGAAAAGCTGAAAGGAATGCTGGTAGGCTCCTTTTCCTTGCTATTTTCAGTATTGTCCAGGGATATTTCATTGTCAGCCTTTGCTGATGAGCTTTTAATGAGTTCACAAGGTCTGTATAAGCACAAATCCAATGAGTTGGGTGAAACGTCCATTTATTATGGCCGGCTCTACCTGAATGGAGTACCCTTGATGTCTGTATAATAGTAGTCATTTGTCATCACCAGGACCCGCTTCTAGATTCACAACAAGAAAGTCAGAAGGAGAGAGGGGAAGAAGTTAGTTTGCTGTAAGAAATGTATAAAAGATCAAGTGGTTAGTCACTGACAGAATTAGAAGCAAAGTTTAGATTCAGAGAGTGAAAAAAAAATATATTGCAGGGAGCCATATTTATAGCAACCTTAAAAATAATTTTAAAATTATCTGCTTGCTTTACATTTAGTTGGAATACTATTATAGATATTTTACCCCTTTGTCCACTGTCTTCTTCACTTCCATGGAGAATTTTCCTGTTTTCCGGTTCACCATTGCATTTCGAAGCTGAAATGAAGGAACTGTGTGTCAATTCCTTTATTTACTTTTGCTGTAATCCTTTAAACTCTGAGCTCTCCAGTACATTCATCTGGCCTAAGTAGCACTCAATTTTCTTCATTCCTTCATTTCCAATAATTCTACTACACACGGGAGAACCTATTTACAGATTTTATTAGTGACTGTATAGACCAAGCCTCCTGCCATACTATTTCAAGCTAAAGTATATAAGATAGGAGCTCAGCATCCTTCATGTTAAAATACCTTTTTGTGTAGTAATCTGGATTTTATTTGGTATGAGCAGTGTGCCTATTATTCTGTATTTACTGCATGGCAAGGCAAGGACTAGATTCCTAGCTGGATTTAGCTGGTTAGACCAGGGCCCAGTGTTTAAATACATCAACAGTGATACAGATAACAAGAAAATAAAAAAAGAGAAAACTCCTTATCTTACACTATTTATTCTGCTTAAGAATCTATGTTGGGCTGCATCCTTAATGAGCACCAGAATCTTTATCCTAACTGCATCAAAAATTAGCACTAGGCCATGAAAACCAGAATGGCAGCCCATTGGATCAGTAACATGATCCAGGGGGAGCACACAGCCAGAGTGCTTCTCAATTCCCTCTGGTTGTCCATTGGTGTCCAGGCACCCCTTGAAAGGTATTAAATTTTAGCTCTGTAGTGGAAGGCCTAGGCCAGTCACAGCTTTAACAATTCGCCTGGACCTCTCCACGTCTTCCAAAAGACATTTTAAACCCCCTTCAAAAATGTGTTTCATTGCTTTATAAGCCAAAAAATCAGAGAAGCTAGGGAAAACAGAAAACAAATGGAAAAGGCTTTATACTCAATGATTTAGCTGCTGCTCTGCAAGTTAAATCTGTTATTTTTCAGATCACCACTACAAATACACCCTCTTTTCCTGTAACTTTTTCTTTCTACATGAGCTACAGGCTCCCAAACCTGGGAGCTGCTAAGTCCCTGGTCTATCATCCCTAAAAACTCTGCCCTTTGCACACCTTGGGGCTCCCTGCCTTCCTCCCAAAGGACACACAACCTCTCTCACAGATGAATGTGCCATGATGGTGAAAAGAAGATTTAAAAAACCCAACAACCATCCCCCAGGCCTGTAAGCCAAAATGACCATCAGTGTCCCCAAGGATGAGGACAGGGTCTCTGGGCTAAAACTGAGGAAAGACAAGACAGGTGTTTTGAGAAATCCTCAAATCCTCAGCCTTCGGGTTTTGAATTTGCATATTCATCAGTTCACTTCAGGGAAGAAATAAAAAAGTTGCTGCTTAACAGTTACACCATCCATAAATGGAAATATTTAATTTGAACATTCTTAGATTTACTAATGGAAGACTTGAGTTATTTTGCTTTTTTGTGGGAAAAAGCACCTATAGATATTTCACAGCTGTAATTTTCATTACAATTTGAAAATTCCACCATTACAAATCAATTTAGCATTTAAAATGCAGGAAAATATTGGCAAAATGAGCATTTTTATGTCTCTTCTATTGCATATCTCTCTAAACATAATTTTGGACATCATGTTCCTGCTGAATAAATATCTCCTGTTCTACAGCACCTCATGCCAGATTGAGCAATTCAGTTGAGTTTTAAAGAGAAATTGTGAAGACAAATGTCAATGTGCACTGCAGGCTGAGTTAGTATGGAGGGGAAAGAGAATCGCCAAACTTGCCAGTGAAATATCTAGTTTTATTCTCACAAACAAGTTGAGCATGGCTGACCTATCAAAAACTGCAAACTTTGCAGCTCTTTAAATTTAATTCTAGGGCATCTAGATTTGAATTAACAGTCTTACTCCTCTGTCAGTGAGTGTAAAAGAATAATTTTTAGCTGGAGGCATATATATAATAAAGCATATATTTTACTGTAGATTTTTTTTAACAATACATAATAGGCAATTCTGGAAATAGTTTCCTATTTTAAGTTTTGTGGTTTTGGACTTGGAGAGCTGGTCTTAATTAACCATCTACTTTCTAACATTTACAGAACAGTTCCATTTATCTTTAACATGGTTTTCATTTTTCTCCTATTGGTGCCTAAGACCCATTCCTCCCACAAGCCTCAGGCAAGTCATAGATTTACTAAAAGGATCTCCAAACTCTCAGTAGTGTTTAAGATCAAGTCTGCATGTGGGATTTAGAGTTTTACTCTTCTTTTTTTTTTTTCCCCTGCTTGCTGTGATTGCATTTCTTGGCTTTGTAATCTGGTTTCTCAGCTCTTCTGCAGTTTCATCTCCCTCCTCAAATGCATAAAATAAGCACTGCCTCAGCTGGCTTCAAGCCCCAAAACATCCATTCATGTTCTTTTTTTTTTTTTTTTGGAAAAAAATTATTTCATTCAGCTAGAAATTACAACAGAAGAATTTTAGGTGAGTTAATGAGAAAAAGGTTTCTATCCACATTGAAACTTCTCCTCTTTGGTACTGTATATTTGCAGACCTTGCTGGAAGACACTGTTAACAAGCTCATGCTAAAATCTCTGTTTCTAATAAAATACCTTAACAGCAAGATAGCAGGTATTGTTAAACTGGAAAATGAGCTGATATATTTATGACAACAATATTTCACAGTGAAAAAAATTCTAACCTTAGTTTGGCCACCTTTTCCTCATTGGATCACTGAAGAAAACCCAGTCTTCACTTTTCAGAGTAATAAGCATTATTGCTCCTTCAACAAAATATCTTTCAATCAATTGCTAACAACTCAGTTTCACTGCTGCAGTATGAGATCATTCTATATTCTTGGAAAACTATGTAACCATGAAATTAATGTGGCAAAAAGTAAGAAAATGTCTTAATCAGCTTCTACGTAAGTGTTTCATGGGAGAAAAATATACCAGCAGTAGTCTATGTTATTAAAAGCAGCTATATGAATACATGAATTCTTTGCCTCTGCAGTTGAATAAACAATGCTTTACTACTCAAGCTTGGAAAAAATCAAGAAGATCAAATCCAAGGCCTTGGGTGAAGCATAGCCATGCGTAGCTTGTTTCTGTGTCACAATTAAAAATTCATTTTTAAGAAACATATTTTATAGGTCAAATAAATATTCAGATTTAATGTATGTATATATTTTTTTTCAAAATAAGAAATAAAATTTTTGCAGCCTTCAGATAAGACAAAGCTCAATTTTTTACGAAATTTTCAGAAAAAGTGATGGAGTTTAGGGGTCTCAATCAGAGAAAACTGAATCTGGACTTTCATGTGTACTCAGGTAGAATCTCAATTATAAATAAAAATTGACTTTCAATATCACAGAAATTGCTCAATGTCCCATTATCTGAATCACTGAACTTCTACTGAGATATAATTAAAAAATGGAAAATTTAGCAGAGGAAGTAATGGAAGAAATATGAAGGAAAAAAGAAAACAAACCAAGGAGAAATAACAGTAAGAAAAATCATGAGGTTTAAAATCTGTATGTAACTACAACAATAACATTTGAAAGGACAGAGGAGATTTTAAAGGTCATCAGCAGAGAAACTGGTTGAATAATAAAGGATCAAAGTTAAGAGAAAAAGCAGGGCATAAAACATGAGACCAATGAGATTTCCAAGATTGCAGAAGGCTGCTACAATATATGAAAATCTTATGAGGAAACCTTAAATAGTGTGTGCATAGAAAATGACACAAAGCCATAAAAACGTTGAAAAAGTTTGTGTGTGCACTCCAACACAAAACTCCAGCTTAGGAAGTGAAGTGGCCTCTGAGGAGAGGCTGAGGACAATCTATCACCTGGTGAAACAGACCTTGCCTGAAACACAGATGAACTGCTCCACTATTCACCAAGGGGGTGGAGAGAGCAGGGAATGCAAGATATATATTTTGTAAGGGAGAAAGAAAATACAGACTTCTGTCAGAACAGAGATCAAGAAATTAGGACATCTGAAGACTGACAAGACTCCAGGGGCTGCTGTACGTGATCCATCCCAGATTTCGGAAGGACATGACACAGTAAATATGGGAACCTTCAGTGGATGTATTCAAGCCTCTCTGGAAAAGCAGAGGTACGAGGGACTTGAGAGGAGCTAGCACAGCACTGACATTTGAGAAGGGATCCAGGAGACATCTATGAAAAATACAGACATGCAGTCGTGACTTTGGCAGGAGGGACCTTAAGGGAAAAACTAAATTACGGGACAGAAAGGTGAACACCTGGAAAGTTACGATTTAATTAGGGACAGTCAGCACAGATTCACACAAAACGAATCCTGCCTAACAAATCAGATTTATTGAGGAAGTGACAGAAGGAACAGGCAAAGGTTAAGCCATGGACATAAGGAAAGCTTTTGATACAGTACTGCAGAAAAGGCTAAGCCTGAAAGGTAAGAAAGAATAAGATAAAGAGCAAACTACAGAGTAGATGGAGCACTGAAAAATTAGGTTAATGGAAAGCATTGTGTGATAGACACACAACTCCTGCTCCTGCAGCTACCCATGTGTCTGAAATTAGAGTTTGGAGTGAAACTCTGCTCTGCACATAAGTCAAAGAATTCAATTTTGTTTATTCATCTGATGTTTTTGACTTTGTACAGTAAGTAAAAACCTCCCATTACTTCCATTAAGGAAAAAAGGATCTCATGGAAAGAAGTTCAGCTAATTTCTGAGTTTCATCAGTTGTCTGGGCCAGCCCTGAGGAGACATTCTATTCCTGTTTCTGGTGCTATATTTGCTATCCAGCACAAATACACAACGGGATGCAGGGAGACTGCAAGGGTGATGAGTTTTACCAAAAATACAAAGAGTCTGTGTTTGTGATGTATGCATACATTAGGAAGAAGCAATGCAAAACAGTTATAAAATTCTGAATTAAATAAAAGGGTCTATTGCCGTTCCCTTCCAGAGAGCAGCCAGGTGGCCTCTCTAATGACTACTTAAACAGTTTCCAGGTACAGTAGTGGGATGGAACAGTATCTTCTGACAGGGTTTTAAAACCCATCACTTACCACATCATCTCTGTCTTCCCACTCCACCTCAGAAAGATCCACACTGCTGTAGTTGGGCTTTCTTCGTTTCTTCCCCTCTTCATACTGGTACAAAAAAGGTGGAATAGTTAGCACATATTTTAGTTGCACAAAGAATTTCACATCAGAAGTTTTTAAAAAATTCTAAATGCATGCTGATGGTCTGCAACACATTTAGCAGTAGGTAGCTCGATTCACACAAAGTGCACCATACTGCTGCATAAATGCTCCCTGTGAAAGAAAAACCTAAAACTCATGATTATTTGCATCATCTCTTGCCATGATGCAGAGCTTTTCTTGATGGACACACAGGGGGGTCAAACTCAGCTGTTGTATGTTCTTCTCCCCAGATGGAAAATACACGAGGCCTTGGATCTTGAAGTTTATGTTAAATATGTCCAACTGGCTCTTTCAGCTGTACAGGAAGTTATATTTACTGTAATCTTATCAACAAAATGTTTACCCATTTCACTTCAAACAAGATAAGATGCAAGTCTTTGGGAAGTATGGTGGTAGCATTTGCTGATATTTCATTTTATCTACAACTTCATGGGGAAAAGTAACACAGTAATAATGATAATGTAGGGGGTTTTATCACTCCTCACTGTTACGCTGTAAATGGCACATTTAAAATAAACATTCTCGTGACAAATTAATTTGACACCGAGGTGTTTATAACGTGGGAAATTCTGCCCTCTGCTGAACGCTCAAAATCAGCCTCTTAGTGCAACCACACAAACCTGGCCCAGAGGAAGAAAGAAGTACTTAGGAAGAATAAAGAATCTGACTGGATAAGTAAAATTAGGAGACTACATTTGAAAAAAAGAGTAAATTTGGGAGAGGATTGGCATAATGTGAAATCTGGTATTTTATCATGAGAAACCACAAGTCTTTTTATGAGGTATGACAGGAGACATTGTGATGTGTGAAATATCCCCAGATTGCTTTTGTGACTCCTCAGCAGCACCACAGAAGGATTGAAACTGTACCTGTAAGGCAATATATATGGTTGATTCTCCTCCCTCAGGCCAGGAGCAGCTACACCATAAACCAAACCTGTCAGTGTTTGAGACAAGCAATTCATCACCACAGCCAGCAGTGCAGGCACTTTCAACCACGTTCTGCAGATTACACAGAGACCAAGGGAAAGCCTTGCTCTCTGAGCTTTAAGAAGGTTGTTCCCATCCTTTTTCCTCTCTGAATTAAAAGTTCTCATATAAATCCCATAGTTGCATTTGTAGACCACAATACTTAAAAATAGGAACAACAAAAATCTTCCTAAACAGAAAAATTTTAAAAATATCAAGTACAGCATATTAACACAAAGAGATTTTGAGATGTAGCACTGCAAAGTTTCTCCCAGCATGGGCTTCACTTCACTAATTTTTGCTCATAAAAAATTGGATACTCCAGTTTTTCTTACAGACTGTTCTTTTAGGAAATTCTGTGGGATAAAATCCCGAGCAAATTCTTACTCTTTTGCATTAAAAACATCCCAGTAACTCTGTTGGTGGAAGTCCTGAGAAGGGATGCAGATGCAATTGAAAAGTATTTTCATGTGCTTTCCTACCCCTCTGCCAACACCCACTGTTCTTGTAACAAGGTTGTCTACTTCTTGTCTGCTGCTATTCAACAGATGGGTAAAGAGATGTAAAGAACTTCTGCTTTTAGCATGTGCTCATACTTCAGACTTGGAATTCAGGCAGCTCAGTCCTACACTTAATTTTTGCTCTGTCACAGCCCTGATAGCCAGAGAGATAACTATACCCAAATACTGAAGTACAAAATTTGCAGCCAATATAATTAAATCTCACAAGAATAACATGTGAGAGGATAACATCCCATTCATTACTAGGGCTTGATTTCTCTAACTGGGATTTTTCAAGTCTTTCATTATGGCTGCAGTTATATCATCTTTAATCTTCACAGGGAGTAACTACATCTATTCTCTGTGGCTACACCGATTAACCAAATAAATCTTTGATCGGATTCAGTATTTCTAGAATAGAAATGGTTACAGTCAAGCTCTGAAATACTGAGGGCTGAACAGTGTTACACAGACATGAGCTGGGATCATCTGAGTAGAGCAAACAGCTCCTGTACTGATTCCAGTGTTTAATTACATCCTCCCTCACAGATGTTGAAGAGCTCCTGGGCTATACTGCATTCTCAGACAGAGAATGCAGACCCTTATTTAGGACAAGAAAACTGGATCTTGTGTGTCTGACAGCAGAAGCAGGCTTCAAACCCAAGGTAAACCATTAGCATCATATTATGGGGCTTGTATTTATTTTAATCATATGGACTCCACACCTTGCACCCAGAGAGCAAAAACTAAAAGCAAACAAATAAAGATCTGCATAAAACATCCAAAGTTCTGCAGAAAAGAATCAGAAGCATTCATGTCTTAAAAATTCACAAAAGTAGACACAAAGCCAAAATCCCAATGGTCAAGCAAGAGTTAGTGCTAAAAGCATTCAAAGGAATTGTAAGTGCACTTAAATGCATTTCAGACAGGAACTAATAATCTTCATGAAAATATCACCTTATTCCCAGCAGTAAATTTATATTATGCTTATGTAAACAGGGCATCAAACACCAATGCAAGCATATCAGATATAAAATACTTCATAAAAGTAATGCTGACATGTCCATTCTCCTCTAGCTTCTTTCTGGTTTTATTGCTTAACTAATTTCTTAGTAAAAGTTATTCATGGACACTGAAGCAATTCCCCAGGTTTTAAAAATAGCATTCATCTATATCTTCTTCTCTGGTAGCAAACCTAATCTAACCTTTTATCTCTGGGGCTCCTGGGTAAAGTATAAAATGCTGATTTAAGCCTGAAGCCAAACCCATCTGCAAGATTACCATAAAGCATTGAAAAAAATCATTAAGGGACCCATTGGGAAAGATAGAAACTAGGAATTCTACCAAATTACTCTGATTTAAGTACAGCAGAAAAAGAGCTAGATTTAAAATGTGTGCTGCTAATCTTTGGCTTATGTAAAATATGAGGTGATATTATATAGCAGTTAACCCTGGGGAGGGAAAAAAAGATACTGAAAAGTGTTAAATATCTGGTCTGCAAAAGAAGAAACTTTTGGTCTGCTCAAAACTACAGCATGGTTCTAACTTATTGTTTGTGAGAAAAACCCATTATTTGGTTTTTCCATTAGAATGAGCTTTATCCTATCTTACTCAGTATCTTTTGTTTGAGACTGGGCCAGCCCTTACAGCATTGGATGACTCAAACAACGTGTGACATGTGTTGCTAAAGACTGAACCACTTTTTCACCACCCTGTACACAACCATTTACATGTGCCATTATTAAACTCTCTGCTTTGATTTTCTTTTTTTTTCTTTAGCACAAGCAGTCCCAAACCATCTGCCTTAAGTATGACCAGCCACGTGTTTATAGAGTCAGAATGTAGCAATGTGATCGAGGACAGAGCGAGCTACATCTTAACAGCCGCAATCTTGGGTCTAAGGTGATTGGAATTTCTCAGACGTGCTCCATCTGGATAATGGGGAGGTGGGAGAGAGGAAATTGCTGTGATAGCAGCCTTGGAAGCATCACCACACTTTAATGAACTTTCTAAGCCGCAATGTGAAATCATCCATAAGAAAAGCACCTACTAAAAACCAACCAAAACCTAGAGAGGTAAAATAATTTCAAGGAATACCTCTCCATTGCCAAATTACTAATGAGTACAGAAGTAAGGAATTAGGTACTGAAAAAACTCCTCCAATTTTAAAACATAGCATCATTCAATGAAGTTTCATCTTTTGGAATTAGCAATACAAAATTTGGATAATGTATTAATCTCATCAGGTGTATTAATCTCATCAGGTGTATTAATCTCATCAGCCTTTGAGAATGACCCTTTTTTCTTTTGTATAGAGGAGACAAGTGAAAATATGGAAATATATTTTGCTGAGATTGAATTCTACATAATAAAGTTCTGCACAATATAATTATTTCTATAACTAACTTGCACTAAGCCACCCTATAAAAGTATTCTTATCTACAAAGTCTGATAGGAAATCTTGAATTAACAAATATCAGAGGAAAAGCACAATTAATTAAAATTACACACTTTTCCGTGCACTTTTAAATAAACAGGCAGAGGTTGGAAGCACTGTCTTATTTGCAATCCCCTGGTCTGGGCAGTTTTTCAGCTCCTTCCCTTCTCTCAGACTGCACACTAAATTGATTGTCTGGGCTACCTCTGACTGTCATGCAAAGCCTGCAGCTTTTGGGGTGCAAATTGCCTCAGACCTGACTTCCCATGGTCAGTGCAACATCCAAGAGCTTCACCAGCCCTCCCAGCAAGAGCTGCTGCTCTGTCCCACTGCTCCCCCTGTGCAAGGGGAAAGTGTGATTTAAAAACAAACAAACAAATAAAACAAAAAACCCCCAACAAACAAACCAACAATAGTAGTGAAAAATCCCCTTCCCTGCTTCACCTGCCTGTAACCTGACAATACATCACCCCAGTGACTGAGATTTCATTCTCCATGTGCTACTTAGCTCTAAAACATTCTGCCTGGGGATACATGTGAAGCAGCATCTTAATCTAAATCACTGCTTCTCGGCCTTTAACCTCTTTATTTCGTTTGGAATACTTTTTTCTCTGCTCACATGGTCCTGTTTTGTCATTTGTGATACTTTAATTTCAGTTTCCATCCAGTCTGCAACTTGAAATGATTTCTTACTGATCTGCACTTAGCATTGAATCTGTAGAACACTAATAGTTGTTCAGTCAAAAAACAAAGTTTGTTTCAAACCTCACAAGCACACTAAACCTTCTTAGTTTAATATTAAAAAAGGTAACATATTGATTCTTGTAGGAAAACAGGAAAAACAACTTCCCTGTCCTAAGACAGATTTTCATGACCAGCCTATTATTTAAAATGTTAATCCAGAAGTTCCTAGGTTATGGTTGGTAGTAAAAACCAGTTATTTTGGATTGATTCTCCATGCCAGATGGTAGTGAAAAATTGCTGCACTATAAAATTTGCAGAAATACTGCAAAGAGAAGCTGAAAACAGGAGTCCTGTCATTTGCTAGGGAAAAGAGAATAATTTAATTTTAAGTTTCCAGGCAGAGAAAAAGTAGGAGCTATTAGATGTGCCACGTACACAGGAGAACCCTCTAGCAAAACAATAGAAGAAAATAGTTCTTATGCCACATGTATTAACTAACTCTGTCTACTCACTCTCCTAATATGTGTTTGCTTTTCAAACAGTGCAGTAATGCTTAAAATGATAAAGCAATATGGAAATAAACATAGTGAAGTAAAAGTCAACACAAAATACCAGCTTTAAGTCCCACACCTTGAGCCTGGCCAAGGAGTTCATCAGCTGAGCTCAGGCTCTCAGGTGGATACCAGACAATTATTACAGAAACATGGATGTGATTTACTGCACTGAAGAAAACAACCCCTCTGTTTGGGATTTTATTTGCATTCTCGGGATTTATCATTCGGGATTATGTAAAACTGGCAGCTGCTTATAATTATTTGGGGTTCAAGTAGAAATAATTAAAAACATCTGCCTTTATCTTAATACTACCAGACTTAAACCCATGAGCTCAGTTATACCTAACTTCAAAGCTGAAAGCAAGAATAAAAGAAAGCTTCGCATATTGCTAACAAATTTTCAGTGATTCATTTATATGTACAACCAGTTATTCAACAGCCTTCAAACCTTTAATTATCTTTTAAATATATGTAATTTTGCACTTCTAATTAGACAGCAATTTAATGCTCTCACAGGGATTCAGATGGGCTGTCTTTTTTGAAATGTAAACTCCAATAGGAATAATCATTGGCATTCAAGTGATTGAATTCTTCAGTTATTTAAATGAACGTGAGGCATTTACACTGCTCAAATCATTTAAATATTCTGCTGTCAGCTACAGCTGTAGAGTTTTATGGAGTCAATGAATAAAGCAAGGGTAAGTGTAGGTTATCTCACGTTCCAGGCGGGACTCCCCAGAGAGAAATGAGATTTGCTGCTTCTGAAAGGCTAACACTGCTTAAGTGGGGCATTAATGTTTCCCCTGACACTCGGATTTCTCTGGTTTTCTATATTAGGAGAAACAAATTTTCTCAAAATTTACAGCTACAAAAGACTTAATACTGATCTAGAATCTTCAAACACTCCAGGTCCTTCAGCTTAATGCAACACATGGTGACAGTTCACATTCTAGAGATGAAATGGGAACTCACTCAGGCACCTGAACCCCCAACACATCTTGGTGTGAGCACTGAAATATTACAGAAAGGCTTTGATTTCTAGGTGTAACTTTCCCAGTCAAGACTGATCAAATTAAAGATGTGCATCCTCGTATAGAAAGGCATCAGTTGAATTCATTTACTTTGGTAAGAGCCAAACATTCACAAACAGCCATTAATAAACCCCATTACCAGTCTTACAGAGCTTATTTTGAGAGCAAGAATAAATGTCTCAATCTTCTCAGAGATAGAGGATTTTGATTCAAATAATACATATATAACAAAAATAATATAATCATAATAATCATATAACATTATACTTATATTATAAAATCTTTAGTAAGCAGAGATGTTATTAGATTAATTCATAAATCAGAACATATTTTTTACCTCAGATTTATTTTTTAAATGGTAGAACATAAATAAAATAGGCAATTTTATTCGAGAACATATACATTTGTCTTTAAATGCATATTTTCTTTGATTAAGAAACTCAGGCTCCTTGTTCAGGAGCCCTGAGTATTCTGCCCTGGTAATTACTGAAAAAAAACTGAACCCTGTTCCACTCCCTGAACAAAAATACAAATCCCATTGCTAACTATGAATCAAAAAAGCCACGGGCTTCATAAAACCTGGTAGCAACCTTGCTATTATTTATCGAAAACCACACAAACATCAGGGCAGAGAGGCAGCAGCTCAAACCCCAACACCAGATAAGGTTCACAGTGGTGCTGATCTGTGACTGTGGCTCACACTCATCTTCCAGGGACATGCCTTAGTTTCTCTGCAGTCCCACTACACTTCCCCAAGAAAGCAGCTTTCCTCTGGCACCAGCCTTTACCAGACTGCAGAGTGACAGTGGCAGTAATGGCCAATTAACCACAATTAAGGTTAGACAGCTTAAGGTTGTTTTTAAGGGCAGTAAAAAAAGTATTTTCCTTTGCATTCACTGAACTCGTTTCTTTGGCAAACTGTAACATCATCAACATGACATATTTTCATTTTCAAATCTAGCAGTGTAACACCTGGCACACACCACAAGAGTGGCTCCTGAAATGATGCAGATTAAATCTGCCACGATCACAAATGAGGAAGAATATCCTCATGTGCACATTTCACTACCGGTAAGGAGCCTCACACACTAAGTTATGAAAAAACTGAAAATTCAGTTTTGAACTCCCAAACAATTTATTACTTTTTAAATTACCAGTAGGTCGAGGTTTTCAAGAGAATATAAAATTACAAATTACATCACACAACTGAAAATATTCTCTCGTGGAAAATAAAATACCACTCTGTAAAAATATAGACTCTTAGTCAAACTCAGCATATAGAGGCATTCTGATGTATTAAAGCAGAATTACAAAAAAAGGCTTTTTTCTCATCAGATATAGTCTATGGCGTTCCCACTGGGGTGATTTTGGTAGGAAAGGAGACTTTAAAAGGGCATAATACGGGAAAATGTGCAATGGATTCTCTTCAGCTATGCAACAAAAATAAGAATAAAATTTAAAAACAAAAAAGAAGAAAGGAAAAATAGGGAAACGGGGCACGATCCTGCTGAGAAAGAAAGGCCGCGAGGGCGGCGGGCGCTGCCCGGGGCGGGATCGGCCTGCGCGGAGCTGCGGCGCCACCTGCCGGCCGCCGCCCCGCACTGCAGCCGCCGGCACCTGCCCGTGTCCCCGGCGCCGGTGCCAGGGAGCCGCGGCCCCGCTTTATCGGCTCCTCTGTCGCGACTCATCGCCCCGCTCATGTCTCGTGAGGAACGGAACCGAAAGGTTCTTCCTGGGCCCTCTGTGGGACGGTGGCCGGTGGAAGCTCAGAGGCAGAGCTGGGGGCTGGGACTGCTCCAGCAGCCGGTCAGGACTCAGGGAGCACCTTCCTCTCCTTCCTGCCACCCAACCACGAGCACCCAAACCCATCGGCCTCACCGAAAGTCAAGTTTATTCAAAAAAACCAAAAGAAGAATCCAGCAACAACTCAGGATTCAGGGAGCGCCTTCATCTCTTCCCTGGAACCCAACCATGAGCATCCAACCCATCAGCCTCACCAAAAGCCAAGTTGATTCTAAAATCCAGCGGAAGAATCCAGCAGCAGCTCAGGATTCAGGGAGCACCTTCCTCCCTGCAGCCCAGCCACGAGCGCCCAACCCGTCAGCCTCACCGAAAGCCAAGTTTATCAAAAAAGCCAGCAGAAGAATCCAGCAGCAGCTCAGGATTCAAGGAGCGCCTTCCTCTCCTTCCTGCCACCCAACCCATCAGCCCCACCAAAAGCCAAGTTTATGTAAAAAAACAGGAGAAGAATCCAGCAGCAGCTGAGAATTCAGGGAACACCTTCCTCTCCTTCCTGCAACCCAACCACCAGCACCCAGCCTGTCAGCCTCACCGAAAGCCAAGTTTATGCAAAAAAACAGCAGAAGAATCAAGAGAATAAGTCTCCCAGAAAAGCATTTTTAAATATAAACCCAATAGTAAAATCAGCACAAAAATGCAGCCAGCTTAATGATTACATACACTGCTCAGTGTTAGATAAAAATCTGGTGCAGCAGGAAGCATTCTGTGCTGTTTGCTATCCTGCCTCTCTGCTCTGTGTCCCAGAAGATAGTTCCTTAAAAAGCAGTACATCAGCTCCAGAACTAATAGATATGAGGTTAGGAACTCAGGAATTCAGTAATATTCTAGTTTTACATCACTGCTGGAAAATATAACAACAGGATAAACCAGAGTGGATCAAGTCAGTAATCAATGAGACTTGAATGTAAATCTATGACAGAAATCATTTTTGAGAGTATCTTTAGTGAATTATCTAATTCCAGATCTATGGCCTATTTTCACATAATTATTGTCACAAATATGGCAATGGTATCAGGATTTGGCCTGCAAAATTAAACCAAGGGCCCAGGCCAGCAATCACTTCACTCTCAAAAACTCCACTGAAGTCAACAGAAGACTCTCATTACCCACCACTGACAGAACCCAGAGGTAAAAATGACTCTTCCAAAAACCTGAAATGCACAGACCATGAATATATCACAATGAGTTCCCCCAGCTGACAGCTTATGGGCTCCTGACCAACATTTTGATTTTAAAAAGAGATTCCATTGTATAAGGTAATGAAGTAAGTGCCTTCAAGATGTACCCTTGGTGAGGGACGGTTACAGCAAACAACCTTTTGCCTCACTAAAGCAAAACATCAGAAATTAGGGAGCAGGTAAGACCCTCTGTCAGCCTTAGAGCTATCCACATTTCCTTGACCTCATTACCTTCTCTTTTATAAAATATCTATTATACACTGAATAAATACTAATAATTTTGAAATAGGTAATTTGCCCAAAGAGACAGGGACACTACAGCAAAGACAAGAGTTATCAAACTCTTGTGATGTAGAGAGAGAAGTTTCATTTACATACATTCCTGTGGCTTGCAAACCTGGGATGTCAGATTTACCCATCGAAACATCCTTGTTGCACTTTTCCTAAGTTCTACTCCAATTAAAAACCAAACTAAGTGCAAATATAAATGTTAATTTAGTGTGTGATTCCTAGCCCATATCTTAGAAAGAAAACTTCTTTTGCTTGGTGAAGACCTCAGATATGCTAATGCCTTAATAAATCACGCTTGTCAATAATTTTATTTTCAAATTAAATTATCCAACCGGTTAACATTTCTGTTTTCTACTGAAATATTGTTGAAATTGGACATTGGAGATCCTGCATGAGAAACACATGTGGCAGCCATGTGGCCACAGCAGTGGGACCATTAATGCCAGCACTTTGCTGGGAGCCAGTGGTGATGGAACACTTGGCAGGGCTGTTCCTAAACAATGATGCAACCAGGAATGCACCAGCCCTCTGGGGTGTTAACTTGATAAACATTTGCAAAACAGCGACTTTATTTTTCTTGCTGTGATTAGTGCAAACAAGATGATAAGGGGGAACTAAAGGTAAAAATTGCTGCTATTTCTCTTTTACTACAGAAAATCCCTAGTGCTCCTATTTTGCTTAAAATTATGCTTTTTTGAAATTTCTGCACATATATTAAATTAACTTTAACATTTTAGCATGACAAATAGGGGTTATTACAGAGCACTAGAGCATTCTGACGTTCCATTTCAATGTAAAATGAACATAATTATAGCAATTTTTGGCTTTGCTCTTTTGCAGTAATGGAGGTCTGCATCTTTTGCAGAAGCAAGTTGTATATTTATTTTCCTAGGGGTTTTTTCATGTTAAGTGTTGTTTCCAGAGGTAAATTTACCAAGAACTATGATGGGTTATGAAACAATATAAAGTATCTGCTCCATTGTACTTAATTTTTAATGAAGACTATTCACACTTGGAAAAAAAACAGATGCAACACATACAGCTAAATAAAACAGATCAATAAACAGCATTCTTACCAAAGGCCTGAGTTCTGGGTGAGTCAAAATATATCCATTGTTTGTAATTGCAAAAGCGTATCCATGAATTCCTAACTGCAGAAGTAAATGAGAAAGAAATACTGATTAGCATGGTCTCCAGTAAACCCTTAAAAAAATCAGGCAATAATTTGGCTATCCAGGGCACCTGGCATTCCCAGCCCTTATCCACACAGGGCTTTGCTATAACACATAAGCAAAGATCCTTGACATTTTGTGCAAATGAGAACCTGCCATGTGACGAATTCAGCACAGAGCAGGATTTTACACTGTCCCACAGCTCTGCTATCCAGGGCACTTGCTCCTGTGTGTGATAGAGTCAATTAATTATTATATATACACATAAAAAATATAGCTACATGTGAGATGCCATAGTATGTGGCATTCAGAACATGGGCCAGGGCAAAGAGATACTGGGATATTATAAATTCCCCATTCCCAGGAGAGCACAGCTTTCTTCGCTTGTTGTTAAAGAACCACTTAACTCAAAGATAAGGAAAGCACAGCTGCAGTGAGCAGCAGTGACCTGTCACATGTGATATTTACATCTTCCCATCTCAAAGGCTCTCTGCTAATTCCAGTTCAGCTGGAGCCCCAGAAGGCAGCTATTTCTGCTGAAGAATTTCCTCTAAGTTTTCATCTTTGTACTGATTGGAACTGTGGGAGATTCCTTGAGAGCAATGAGATGCTTGATGAGGCCTAACAGTGCCCAAATTTAGCATTGTACTTATTTAAATAAAAATACTGGTCTATTTAACAATTTGCTTATTACTCAGCTGATTGCATCCACTGAATGCAACAAATCTGCCTTTAAATCCTTCATGGTCATTCAGACATCCCTTCTTAGCACAAGCTTGCTGCTAATGTAGACTTTTTCTACAGATTCACTATGTATCTTTTGCCATGCAGAGTGTCTTCCTATTCTTCTTTACCCATTTTTTTTCAGTTCTTCAGCCAATATAAAATCCAGTGTATTTTTATTTAAGCATCTCATTACATTGAGAGTACACTGAGGTATTAAATACCCCAAAAAAAAGAAAAAAAAGAAGGGAACTTGAAAGTCCAGCACTATCTTGCTTTGATATTTACAGTTCTCACTACTAAATCTTTTATTTAATTTGAGTGCATTCTTAAATGCTTTGCTGCAGTGGGTCTTTAGGAATTTGTCTGACACAAAGCAACTTGAGCAAGGAAAGTCAGAATCCTTTCTAAGAGGCAAAAGGGAGATCGAGTTTATTGGTTTCTGTGATTTTCTGGAAACATAAACCAGACTATGATCTTATGGCAAGGTCACAGGTAAAACATTCCAGGTTAATTTACAGTGTCTCTGTGTGAATGGTTGTATATGGTCAGCTCTACCTGCCACACAGAAGATTGTTTCATAAATTAGTGGTTTTCCTAGAGCAATAAACCTCAGTGAGAGCAATAGAAGGTGATATGTTCTTGGCATCTCTTCATAAAGGAGGGATAACCAAATAATAACAGTGGACATATTTTAACTATTATGGTGTGACAAGGGAACGAGCTGTTGGCTAAATATCAGATCTCAAGTGTTATTGTCTGTGTTGATAACTGCAGAATGACATCCAGGCAATGGAAGTCAGGTAAGGAAACAAATGTGGGTGGTATTTTTCACAGGAAAAAAGCATTTGCCAGTTTGAGGCCTACACAGGATCTGAGGGCAGCATTTTGTCCTGTTCTGTGCAATGTGTGAAACTGCACAGCCTCTGCAGTACCTGAGTGATGCTACCATTTACAGCAGCACTGCCACTTTCAACCTTGAATTCTGTCTCTAAATCACAGATTCAGAAACAAAGAAACCTTTTTCTAACTGATGTAAAATGTCACATGGAAGTCAAGTATTACCAAACCAACCCCACCCAACCCCACCTCACTCAGGAGGAACTGCCACTGACATCTGGGGATGTTTAGTCAAGGTAACAACTGCTGAAAACAGCTTATTGCTGTTATTCATCTTCCTCAGCATAAAATCCACCTCATCCAAGCTGAGAGAATTCCAGGCCAGCAGACTTCTATTTTCAACTATCATTTTATATTCCTGTGTGAGTTTTTGGTCACGTGTTGCCTCTGCAGGAATGGCTCCCAGGGGTGATTATGCTCTTGCAATTGCAGAGTCTTTGCTTAGGGCATGTGGGACTGGAAGTTATAACTCAAGTGATCTCACTAACCCAACTGCATTGCATGATATTGGTAATAATCCTCTCTTGCAGTACATCCTGCAATATAAAACATACCTTCAAATAAAAATCTAATATTCAGAAAAAGGATCATATATTACCTTCCACAGAAAACTAGTTCTTAAAAATCTTCTTTTCTGAATCAGTCTCACTCTGTTCCAATACTCATTATTTGGGCCTCCCACTCTTTCTAGATTCTCATATTCAGACTATGTCCAAATCTCACAGATTATTTAGGAGTAACATTACTGTTAGTTGGCTTTTCCTATCCACCCATGAACAGCCAAGCTTTTATTTCTGCAGGTACCACAACATTGTTCATCCTTCTCACTACAAATGAAACTTGCTCTCCCCACAGCTCCTTACAGGCAGCTCCAAAGATTGTGTCCATTGCTCCAAATTAAGCAAAGGAGCAAATTTTGCTACTTTCCCTTTTACCCTCTACTGATTCAGTACTTCTGCATGCACAGCAGTGTAAGAGTTTTTTAACATTGCTGTTAGCAAACTTTGTTGGTCTGTGCCCTGAGTTCCCTGTCATTTATTCTGAGCAGCAATGTCTCTGTCACTGTGCTCTGATGCCAGTGTGGAGTCACCTGCTGCCTCTTCCCATAGCCCTGGACAGGGCCCTTTCTGTGCTGGGTTTGCACAGCCCCTGTCCTGTGGGATCCAGGTCACAGGAATTCACTCCAATTCACCTTACCAATAATATTGCTATTCTTTTTTATGCACCATTTTATCAATCTCTTGTTTAATTTAAACTTTCCAGTTACTGTATATTCATCCAGGAAATCACTTGGTAAACCCTAATTTATTCAAATTAGAATTAAAATTGATAGGAGGAATTTTTATGTGAGAATATTGGAAGGCACTTAAAAGTCAGTTTCTTTCTCCACCCTCTTAGAAACCACTAAATGAGAACATGGCAAACAATTAAGAGACAATTTGTATGATATACAAATTTATGCTCAGTACAGGTGCTATTCCAGGGGCTGGTCTCTTTAGCAAAGGCTGTTACAATACTGTGTTACATGCTTGTTAATCATGCAAAAGAATCCACTAGGTATAAATGGGAAAATACTAATTTAATTTTCATTTGTGAATAGAAGAGTACTATAGTAAAACATTTCAGACATGGAGAAGTAGTGAAATATTTACGTACTGCATCAAATTTAAATGAAAATTAATTACATTTTATGTTTGCCTGAAGCCTGCTTTTACTGAATGCAAAATTTCACAAGAGATATAGTGGTTCAGATTTTGAAAATATTTGTGATAGTTGATTTCAAGACTTACTGTAGAGTTGTCACTGACTTTGGAAAATTAAGTGGAGGAAAATATTTAGCAGATACTGGGTAGGAGAGAAGAAAGCACTAAAGTCTGGTTAAGCAGGAACTTGTTTAAGTTCTTGCCATGTGCCACTTTAATTCCAGGAGACACAGAATTGGGACAGGAAGAATTACACACCAACAGGAAGCCTAAAGCCACATTAAAGATAGGTTTTCATTAGAAGTTCTGCAGTTTTTCAGTATGATTCTTTTGGTTATTTTGACTTGTATTTGGGCTGTATTTCATAGTTTGATAACTTCATTGATTTTATAATTATATTGATTTTAATATGGACAGCATTTAATCCTAGACCCTCTAGACCACAAAATGTGGTCAGTATTTTAATATTACCCCCTGATCCACAAAAATGTGAAAATCAGGCCATACTTGAACTTGGGTTTTAAAAATGGCACTTGATCTCAGACACTACAGAGGTAAAATTCCTGAGGAAAATGGATGAAATAATGGTGCTATGCAAGCATAAACAATAACAACACATTAAATGAATTGTGTTATATTTGAGGCATTATACTGAATATAAATGATATATACACCATTTGTGTATTACCTTGTATTTTGGAATAGTTTTTAAAAGCTCTTTAACTGGAACATCTGTGCCAACTACTCCCAGGAGAATCCCTTTAGACCTCTGAAAGAACAATAAAAGATGCACTCAGAACCACAGTGATAATAAGCATTCTCACCACCTATTTCACCTTGCAGCTACACTGTGAAATTGAATAGATGACAGAAAAATTATTTTAAAAGCAGGGAAGGCAGACACTGGTACAATTCAGCTGATCAAGCAGTAATTAAATCAATAATATTGCTCTTTCTGACTTATTTACAATTCACATAGAAAAGGCATGCTAGGCTTTGATAGCTGGTGAGTCCCTCTGCTGAAATCTTTCACATGCAAATAGGTTTAAAATTAAAAACTACTGTAAAAATGTTACTCCTGTCTTTCCCAATTTCTCCTACAATTTGATAAACAAAAGAGGAAGATGAAGCATTAAGGGGAAAGTACACTTAAGTTTCTTTAACAATCTGTTGAATTACTAAAGATAAATAGATGAATAGACATAAAACTAATTAAATTTTGAGTTATATCAGAGCAAAGAGGAAAATTATATAGACTATTTACTACAAAAAAAGCAATACAGAAGAAAGCAAGCCATAAGGCCTGGTGTCATCTGAGATTTTCCCTCAAATATAGGGTGTCATCATTTTAACATGGCTTATAGAGGATAGGTATTTGGGATTATTTGTCCACATTTTTATGTTAATAAAGAGATTCTAACTGCAGACAAAATAAGAAGGAAAAAAAAATTAAGAGTTGGCTAAACTTATTAGAAAGCAACTTCACATCAGTCACAGCATTATCACATGACAGAAATAATCTGAGTACTTACAGTCTCATTTTGCTTACTAAATACTGGCATGGCAACAGTTGTCATCAACACCAATCCCTGATCATCAGCAAGCTATATTTGAAAAAGAAACACTATCTCTGAGAACTAAGGGACAATTACAAACACGTGATTGCACTTTTCAATGTCATTATTTCCATTTTCAATGAGATAAGGCAGTTTACCCAAATAACAGCGATGCAGTTGGACCTGCAGTCAGTGCAGCCCAGCCCAGAGCTGCCCCAGCTCTGCCCATGCCAGCCCCTCCAGTCAGGAAAGCAGCCCCATCCTCTCTCCCACGGCAGCCTGCCATGGCACAGAGAAGGGCTGGGGTGGCTCTGGAGGCAGCAGGAGCAGCAGCAAAGGAGCTGCAGCTGTGCCCCACATCCCTGCCACTGCCAGCTCTGCCTCAGCGGCCTCAGGCTGTTTTCCCTCAGCACAGGCCAAGGGGCCACGAGCTGTGTGAGGTTTGTTGTGGTCCAGATGAGATCCCAGCTCACACAGCAGCACAAAGGATGACAGCCAGTCAGGATCCCAGGAGCACTTTGCTCCAGCTGCCCTCAGAGGTGCCATGAAGCCTTAGTTCATTCTGCACATCAGGTTTCAATGCAGTTTTCCAGTTTAGGGAGCAAACAGATCTTGGTTCCATTCAAGGGAAACATGCAGGGTGTTTATCACTGGCCACAGGGCAGTGAGAGGGCTCAGATTGTCTCCTCCCTGTTCAGATGAAGCTCTGTCCTGAGGCAGAGCCTGCCTGGGGTGCTCCAGACCAGCACTGTTCTGTGCTCTGTGCCTGTCCATCTTCCCCAGCAGCGTGAGAAACACAACTCAAGCAGGGACTGGAGAGTCATTGTTCAACCCTTTCTGTCCCCAGGGACAGATATTAAAGCTGAAGAGGTTCATCCAACATTTGAAAGTGTGACACAGACAGTCATGAGCTCAAGTGGCGATTTTGTAGAACACAAATTCTGCTTTGCTGCACCTGGGCTCAGCCAGTTGGGTGCAGCAGCAGGGACAATCTTGCTGAGCAATGCTGTAGGTGACAGCCCAATTGTGACTGTGACATTCTCCTATCACTCTTACATCTCTATCATCCTTTCTGCGCTCAAGTAGAACTTCTAATCTTTTTTTTTCTTTTCTTTACAACTTTTGACATTTATTTTTTTGTTTGTGTTTACAAAGGTTTTCTTATAATGAAGCAAGAGCAATTGGCTCCCCGCATTCTCAGAAAACAATTCCTACATTATGATAAAGATACCTTATGAAGCATATTCCACATTAACAAATCAGACAAACAAAATCTAGAAAATTACGTGTCCTGCATCTCCCAGCCTTCTTCAGGAGGATTTTAAGTTTCTTAAACAAGTATATTTCCTGAGGCACTATCTCATGGTGAGAAGGAATGTTTGCAGACATTAGACAGGAACACAAATGGGGTTTAGAGTCAAGAAGGTTTACATCTGATAAGGAATCACCAGGGATATGAGGTGGAACGAAATTATGATCATATTTCCTTATTTTTTTTGTTTTCCTTGTTGGCAAGAAGAGATAATTCTATCTAACCCTATTATAATCTTTGATCTATCAAGGAATAGCAAGTTATTAAACAAACAAGAAAAAACCCCCAAAACTTGACAAAAGACTGTGGGTTCAAAGGTTGCACTTGAAACTCAAATACAGCCAAACCAATGCAGGAATTTCCACTCTTTGGCCAGAGGAGTAGAGCCAAGCACGCTGACATGATTTGTGGGGAGAGCAGCCCAGGAAGTGGAAAAGCATTCTGCTGATTCCGAGGTGACATTTTGGAGCACATCAAGATTCTCTATGATTGCCCTGGGTGGTTTTCTCTGACATCATGTTTTTGTCAAGTACCAGGACAGTATTAATTTATGAGTCTGCTCACTTTCAAGATCTTACTAGAAACAATTCAATGGATAGGGTAAAGCCAAGGGACTTCCAGCAGAGTTTTAGAGTGAGTTTTTAACATGGAGAAAAATAAAAACCTCACAGTCCGGAGTTCTTGGGAATTTATGAAAGGACTGCTCATTAACTCTCAAAACTGACTATGGAAGCAGGCAAGAGTGACTGCCTTGTAATTTTGTTATCTACAAGTAGCAACTAGAACTGGCTGCTGCACTCATTTCTATAGAATTCCACTGTATAATCCAGCCTGTTTGATTTCTTTATTTGTTTGGCACATGAACAGGTTGCTGACCACTTCCATAAGTGGAGTCAGCAAATAACTGGATGAGCAGGGACCTGTATTTACAGTGTTTGACTGAGTCACTGCTCATCATAATGCAGTTGCTACCTAGTGTAAAACGATGAATGTAGGAGAGAGCATCAGTGAGTTGCCCCAGGATGTTCTTCTACTGGAAAGACATGGTGGTAACAGTTTTAGGTGGGCAACTACTCAAGGGCTATGGACACTCTGTTTTATAAAATGCTAAGCAAAAAATAACAAACCTTTGAAAGAAAATCATTCTCAAATGAGGAAAAAATGCCTTCCCAGGCTAATTGTCTCTTGGTTGTTTAGAATAAAGAAACAGAACTTGCTGTCTGAAAAAGGTACAGATTTCTAATGCCTAGTGATAATAATTTTTTAACTGGAGGAAAAATTCCCTTTAGGAATAGATTTAACCACAACATTTTTCCATTCAATTCCTTGCTGTACACAAGTTACCCCCCTCAGAACAACCCCCAACAGATCTTCCCAAAAAGCAAATGAAACTCATCCTCTTAGATTAATCCACTTCAGAGTTTAGCCTCACACCCAGCACTAGCATCCATCTCAGGGCAAAGAATATGGCAGGCTCCAGAATTAAACCAGACACACATATACAGGAAAGAATATAAACACTTTCTGAGGTGTTCAGAAAGAGGAATTTGAGAAACATCTCTGAAATATCTTCCTTGAGAGTGCATAGCCAAGAAGAGTTACAGTGAGTTGTTCAGAATTCCTGACACACCTGCCCAACCCACCCTGCCCTTCTTCCTTGACCTGCTCTGTATAGATTTGCTCCACAACATGTTGTCTTCTGTGACCACTGCATTTTTATGTGCTGATCAGAGTCATGAGGCAGAGTCATTCTCAGGAAGCCTGAGAATTGGAATTTCTGTTTTATATGGACTAAAAGAATAAGGAATATCTATTATTTTGGCATAGACTCAAGTGATGGTCTGGGACAATAGAGGAACCTGTGTAAGTGTCTTAAAGAGATGTTTCTGTGTTTGACACATAGAGCAAATGAAAAAAAATCCCTTATATTGTAAAATAGTTTCTTGGAGCTTGTAAATTGCTTATTCAAAAATGTTATTACAAGTAAGTTTGCTTGTTGAGGAATGTGAGAGAGAAATTTGGAATTTAAAGATTGCAATTAACATAAAAGTGAAAATTTTAATGTGGTTTTCTGAAAAGATACCAAATATACATTACAAAACAAAGACAATAGCATCTCATGAGGAGGAAATAGATCCAAAGGAATGCTAAGTCAGACTGTTTATTTTATGATTATTTTGTACTCCATTAGATTCCACTTAAATGTTGTAAGTTTACAAAAGTGCTAAAATCACTAGTAATGCACTTCAGTGAAACTAAAGCTTTCCAAATTTTCTATTTTCTATTCCCAGTGACAGTTAATTCACCTCTTCAAAGCATAAGATAAACGATGCAGGGGATGATAAATGATCCTCCCAAAAGGCTGAAAGATGATAGCATCAAGATATGAGGATATGAGGAGGGCACAGCACTACTTACAGAAGTTAAGGGTTACACAGAAAGAGAGAAGAAAGCTGTCAGGAACTTTTGGGCAATAAATATCATTAAAACATTTCTGTATGGAGGAAATGTGGCTCCATTCACGAGAGAATCATTAAAAAAATTCTTAAGTGTTCCTAAACACAATTCTCTGCTTCTGATTTGTGTGCCTATTTTATTCACTTCTACCTTTTCACTCAAGCTAAGTAGAACAAAACATCACAGCAGGAGTAGGGCAAAAGCTTTTGAATCCTGCTGTGTTTGCTCAAAAAAGCAAGTAAAGCTTTCCTCCTAGGAAACAAAACACCTTTTTGAACTATTAAGGAAAAATGGCTTTTTCTCTTCAGTGCATACAAAAAGCTGTTTAACATAACTGTTTCAAAGATAAAGGTCATTTTGGAAATCAAAATGAACAAATTTGAAAAGTGGTAAATTTCAGTTATTATTTTGTCTTACTGATATTTTCACAGCCCTGTGGGATAGCTACTTAAAAACATGCATAAAAGAAACATAGAGGACAAGTAAAATTCATATGAATTTGTTTCATTTTTCTGGTAGCAGTTCTTCCTTTTAGATACATTAACTCTTCCTACACATATATTTTGTTCTGAAGGTAGCATAACCATACTAAATCAAGGTCTCTGCTGCCTGAAACTGGTGAGTTTTTGGTTGGTGTTTTTTTGGCTGGCTGGGTGAGGGGTTGGTTTGATTTGGTTTTGTGGTATTTTCTGTTTTAAGTATAGGGTGGATCACAAAGAACTTTCCAAGACAAATATCATGGTGCAACAGACATATCCACCTTAAACTCATCCTTATTCATTTCACCTGCTCTCCAATTCTGAATTTGCACCAGTTTGCCTATGAGCAGACAGCATAAGAGAAACAGGTTTAATTGTTATTTAAGTGCTGTAGACAGTTTAAAACCTACAGGTCTTCAAAATCAATAGCTAATGACCATAGAGCACTGACTAAACACTGAAAAGTCTGAAGCCAAAGTGTCCCACATATAAGAGAAAACACATTTCATCAAGATGGTGAACTATTTATAACAGATATGAAATAGCAAAGGTAAACTTGAAATGCCACATTTTTCTTTCAGATCAAAGATTAAAGTGAACATGTTTAGAGAGACATGACTGTTTGAAATGTTTATAGAGAAAACATTTGCAAGATGATACACAGATTCCAACAAAAATACAGTACAAGTTCAGACACCATATGGCAAAACAGTGACTAAGTAATTCATAAAGGCATGCACCAGCCCTGTGCTGCTTCCCTTCACCTTGCAGAGAGCCAGAGAGATTCTCTTGGTTTGTTCATAAGCTTCCAGGCCACACTTATTTGAAAGGCATATTTCTTGCCTGAAGTTATCAAAAGCCCTGGAGGATTACTGGTACCTGCCCCCTTCCCCATCCCATTCATTCCTTCCCACCCCTCTCCTTTTTCACTGCACAAAATACACAGTCAATTAGACTATAGCTGTGAGTGCATTTAAAAATATCTGGCTTTAGCTCTGCAATTGTTTTACCTAGGGGCAAAAACATTAAAATTTGCAATTTTGACCATTTATTTGAAAAAATTGTATTTGCTAACAGCAAACTTGAGTAATTTGTACCAGAATATGGTTTAATAGCTCAGAATTGTGGCCATCAGAACAGGTAATACAGCCCCACATGGACCAAGCTGACAAACAGCCTGACTGGTTGTACTTTCTGCACCAGCACCTCACAGTCTGACTCTCTCTTCTTTCTGCAAACTGTTAAGAGAAGCATTTGGCACAAACATTTAGACAAGCAGGTGAAAATGAAAAAGCCAAAGTTAGCTCGTCTAGCCAATCTTTTTGTCCTTCTACTCTTCCAGAAAGCTGTACACAAAATATTTCTTGAAACTTTTTTTCAAGAAGGAAAAACAAAACAAAACAAACCAAAACCAACATCTTTTGGTACCATATTCTGCAGCTATCAAAGCATGAACAAACTATGGACATAGTTCAGTGTCATAAAATAGCATGTAACCTGCAGGCTTGAAATTGAATTTTCTGAGCTCCATGAGCAAGAAAAATTCAAATACATGTTGTGTCATAAAAATAAAGCCTCCCATCCTCATATTTCTTGGTTTTTAAGCTAAAAAGTCTGAGATACATTAGTGAAGGTCTAAGCTCTGTGGATGCTCTCACCATTCTTCAAAAGCTATTAAGTAAAAGATCACTTCACTTATAGCTTTCATTAAAAACTGAACTTTCATCATCATCCATGAATGTTACTAACAGTGGTGTCAAACTGACTAATTGCTGTGACATTTCTTATTGAAGGTGCTTTACCAAGAACAATAAGAATGACTTGGACAAGTGAGTGTTGCAATTACCCAGCATATTCTATTCCTTTTTATCATTTTAATACTTTTTTACCAAAAGCACAAACCAACAGCTAGATTTTCTAGTTTCTGGAAGCCTTGATTATGTTTGTGAAATACATAAGGATGATGCAACAGGCATCAAGGAATTCTTAGCTTTGCCACAGTGGCTGTGCTGTCCTGGCTCTGGTGACACCATATTGATGCAGAAGTATTTTAAAGGCAAGAGCACATTGTATGGAAATTATGCAACCTGCTAGAGAAGTCAAATGCTGAATGTGTTCAGGGGTGTGTTGGTAGATACAGTGGGGAGCAGTGAAAGGGTACCAGCAATGCCATGGCTTCTGCAGTCTCTACAACAGACCCAGAAATGTTTCACATGGAGTAACGGAGTGGGTTGGGTTTTGGTTTTTTTTTAATCCCTACTATTATTTCAAATTGTTGCTAAAACAGCCTCCCTGCTGCTTGCAAGATGAAGGCTACTGGATGCCTGGCATGTTAAACAGCTGATGTGTTTGAGTACCTGCTCTCAGCAGGTACCTCAAGCTGGGCTCAAAGCCAGGCACCCTCCAGGGGCCGGCTCAGAGCCCTGTGACAGTGAAGAGTTTCACTGATCGCCACCTGTACCACACCCACACCACCATGGAAACGTGAAGCACTGGTGACTACTTGGAATGACTAGGACTGGATTAAAATATTTTACCTTTTGTGCCTGAGGGAGCTGGAAAACAACAAAACAGAACAAGCAATTATACATTAAATTAATCTGAACAGGCACTTTAGCTGCTGTAATAATAAAAGCATAAACATAGTAAAAAATAAAGTGTAAAGGAAAGAAACTAGAGGAACTGGGTTTACATTGCCAATTGATTCAACTTATTGAGGGCTTATTAACTGATATTATTTGGCAGCCTCTCTACAAGGTATCAAAAAAGCACCATGACATTTTTTAAATACTACCACCCCAAGAAAAGGATTGTTTGCTCCTCAGATATGGTATCACACCTGAACTGTGAAGTAATTCCATCTTCCTGTACACAAATATAATTCAACATAGAGACAATTTTAAATGAAACTGACATTAAGAGGAGATCATCATATTAAAGTAGAAAGTTGTATCCTCCGTGACAGAGGAAAGAAAAACAAAATGGGAGTAGAAAGTTAGTAAGTGCTTATGCAAACAGATTACAATACATGCATAATATACAATAATATATGCATAGAACAATACATTTCTGTGCTGTGAACACAAGTATGATTATATGTGCATATATGCAAATCAAATGCAAGTGTTTATGCATATATGCATATTTGTACCACACAGATGTTATCAGACAAGAGTAGCCATACCTGGTTGTGTGCACAGTGTTTACTGTAAGCAACAACTCACAGATAAAGGCATTGAGAGCAGGCAGCAGACTCCATCACATATAAAAACCTTATTTATCAAGAGTTGAAAGATGGGTTCTGTTTTCACTTCAGAAAAAAGAAAACCCATTGTAGCAGAGGAAGTCAGAAAATCAAACTGTTACAGGCACCATACAGTTTTCCCCTTTTCTGAATTCTTCTCCTCTTACTCCATACTTGTGGAGAAATACTCATGTAGCACTTTAGCCTTGTGCTAAGTGTACCTCCTCAGAAAATTTGTTTGTCCAACTCAAATTTTGTCTTTAAAGGCATCATCTGAACATGGAAACAGGCAGGTGAGTCGATGCCAAATGCAAGAAGACCTTCAAGATCTCTAGTGAGCTTCTGACTGACCTTTTGCCCTTCCTCTGAGTGAAAACAAATAGAGAAAACCTCCAAACTTGAATGCAGTCCTCTGTGAAAAGCAAATATCCACATGGTACATCTCATGAAAGAGAACTGTAACATGATGTCTAATTCACAAATACTGGAGCAAACAGCCACAATTTCTCTGTTTCCACAACATACAATGTAACAAAATCCATGGCAGGAAGAATTGCTACAAGTAAAATTCTTTAATCCTAAAATAGCAGTGATCCAATATCAAAATACAAACCAGGATCACATTGAAGTATGACTTGTATGTGTTTCAGAAAAAGCCTTTTTTAAAAATAACTTACTATATTGAACACTATATAAAAGGGTTGCTGCAGAAATTGCAGATATCTGTGAATTGTAAATACATGACCTAAATCCTGTATAACAGGTTAGAGCAGTTTAAAGCCTTTCAGAAAGTTTAACTACTTGTTAGTCTTTTACTTGGTTAATTACTTTGACAAGTGGAAACTTTTTTATTTACATTCAAACAAGAGGAAAAATTTGCAATATGATTTTCTTTTAATTTGCCAAATACAGTCAGGTACATGCAGTTTGGTCAAGTTTTGCCAAGTGAGAGAGTTACAGTCAGATGGATTGAAGTAAGGATTTCCTATTAAGAACTACCACACAAACTAGATGCTTCACACTTTTGAATATAAAAGATTATTTTCATGAGCACATTAATAAGCATTTGCAAACTAGAGTTCTTTACTATCTGCTGCTGAATTCAGTTAGTCAGTCCATTCATAAGCTTTTATAAAATCAAGAACATTCCCATTCTCTGAAATAGTAGTAGTCACAATGATTAAGAATAATAAAGTCAGTAGATCATGCTTTTTCCAGGGCTGGAATCCTTGACACATTTCACCTAAGCTTAAAAATCCAGGTTCAAGGTCTTTCCTCAATTAAGAAAACCAAAGAACAATTAAAAAAAAATCCTTTGTTCACATCATATAAATATTCATCCTATTGCTGATTTGAGACTTGGCTGTTACAAGGTCCTATATGTCAGCAATTCAGTTTATTCAGTTTTCCAATATTTGCTACAAATTCCTTTGAAATAAACAGTGGAGTTTTGTCTGACATTACCCTTCTGGGGGGCCATAGGAAACAAATGATTTTCCTAACAACAACAGTAATAGTCCTCTGTTCTGACCCTTTATTGAACGGTGTAAGAGCTGCCTGTGTGTGTGTAAAAGCCAGCAGGTGCCTCTGATTTGTGCTTTGCTTCACTCCCTGCCAAGAGGCAGCTTTGCAGCAAACTGTGTGATCTTTCCCTGGCCCTCCAGCACTGCAGGTATTTCTATTCTACCTACCCCCCTGGCAAACTGTGCCCTTTTGATGGTTTGATTCAGCTCCAGCCACACCAAAGTACCTCCTGTTCCTGTTTGTTTTCCATTAGTGTCTCTCCCTCCCTCAGGTGCTTGTCCCCAAACAATACTCATAACATAGATCTGTTTTACCTGCTCCTAGTTTGCCATCTGGGTACAGCAGGTTTTGTTAAAATTATTGTGTTTGGAGTGCAGGGAGCCATTTGCTGGCTCCTGGTTCACCCAGCTGTGGCTCAGGAGGAGCTGTCTGAAGGAAATTGGACCTTGCCCCACAAACCTGCTTAGGAAGAGACCTTTGCTGTGCTGCCAGGTACAGCAGAGACAGGAGCCTGCAAACCTGTGAGCTCCAGGGGAAACCTAAGAGAATTTTCTGATTTATAAAAGCAGACTTAAGGATCTTGATGGAAATATGCAGATTTTGCTGCAACCTAAAAAAAATTCTTAGATTAAAGAGCAAGACTAAAGCATTGACCATTGCAAGAACACAGGTGAAAAAGTAGTGGGAATTGTTTTCAAACTCCTTTTAACCAGAAAAAAAATTCTTAACTAGATACATTTTCTTATTCTATTTTGTATTGCAAAAAAAAAAAATTACTCTCAGAAACTGGAGCCCCCCTGAGGTTCACAATTTGCTTTATGCCAGTAAGATATGTTGAGAATTCCATGTCTAAATTCAGGTCAACCTGGGGTCCCGTCACACAATGTAGAACAGAATAAATAACTGCAGGAGGTTTTTCAATACTGCTGTTGCACACACTGTCATGCTTTCCACATTTGCAAATAATCTAGTATTGTTTTGAGCCCTTCATGGAAATGTGTTTGGCATTACCAGAAAAGAAAAAGTAGACACTAATAACGTGGTAAAAAACCCCAAGACAGGCAAAAGAATCCACCATCACAAACTTTGCACTATTTTTTGAATCAGACACCTGTGAGACCAATATTGATTGAACCAAACAAAACCCCAGAGATCTGAAATGCTGCCTTTAGAGCAGGAGGAATAAGTTGTAGGATAGTAGTTCTGATAAGTACCTCATAAAAGGGTATGTCTTTTCACCTTTATCAAAAGAAGTTCATAAAGACTGATTTTGTAAATGATTTCATGATAATTGAAAAGAAAAAGGTTCAAATATTTTAGTCCTGTTCCAACAATTTATTCAAAATAGCATGAAGCTGCATGTCCTAGATTTCCAAGATAGCAAATTTAGAAGTTTTAAAGGAAAGCACAGTAGTATTATAGATTTATTGTTCTGTGGGATCAGAATTCAACCTCATCTTTGTTTGAAGAAAAGCAAAAAATCTTCTGCAGGAGTAAATGATACTCAGTAGTTTCTTACTATATCAAAATCCACAGCTTCTATTACTAATAAAACAAAAATAACATAAATCATTATGATATTAATGTTCCATTTCTATTTTTTCTAATGATTTCATGGGGTTATTGTGATAAAACTATACAATTTCAATTTAATAATGTTAAAACTTTGAAAAATAAATAAAAACTCTTATTTTAGATTCACTGACCTTATTTCCACAGTCCTCCTGCCAAGTTTTTAAAAGTCACCAGTCACAGAAAAACAGCCCCACAGACTTGATTGCTCCAAAATCAGATACAATACAAATCAATAAAAAGTAACTGCAAACATGTCAGTAAATAATCAGCAAGTCTGGCTATGGTTTTGATAAAACAGACATTTCTATAAATACCTTCTGAGCTGAACTAAATTTAACCTTAATGCATTGCTAAATGTATGGTGTTTCTAATGCTCACGTTCATCCCATCTGTGTCACATGCTGACTCTTTAGTTGACATGGGATGTATGGCTTAGAACTTTTACTTTTCAAAAATACATTTTCAGGAAAGATATGAAGTGCTGTGGCAGACATGGAGAAAATGCAAAGCATTTCATCCACTGCTTGCAGGTTTCCTCAGCTCTTCCCATAAATAGCAAAAACTTGAGGAAGAACAGAAAGAATATTCCAGTTCTCAGCTTTGAGCAGAAAATGTAAACTTTCTGCTTTAAAATCTACTTATTCAGCTGCTATTAAATATATCATTTAAATATTATGATTTTGATAATTTTTCTTTTGTAATCTATGCACTTATTCCCCCATCTAAGTACAACAGGCATCATACAAAATGATATGCACACACAGAGGAAGAAATAGAATTCAGCCTCCTATTGGGATGCTCCTGACATTAAGATTTCAGTATAAATATTAGAAGAGTGACATTAACCTGCAGCTTACTAGGCCAACATCTCTAAGGAAATGTACTTGATTTTTCAAGGGATTTAAGACCAAATCCTTCATTGTTCACATAATTGTTTTACTGTGCTACCACATATTTTTCAGTAACTACAGCATTTTAGTCAAGGATAGATTGTGCTCTGCATGCAAAGTACACTCATCAAAGGAAATTTAAATGTTGCTATGGAGAAGAGAGTCATAAAACAAAGATAAAATTTACAATTCTAGCTCTCTCTTTAAAAAGAATTCCTATAGATGACAGAAAGGAAAGAATTTAGCTTCTGTGGAAAATGAAAAAGAGAACACACAGGAGCTGTAAAAGCACTGGATTGGAATTAAGAAATAGCAAAATAAAAAATTACATAGACTTAAAAACTTCGTAATAAAATGGCTCCACTCTTTGAAGATTTCATACCTTTTCTAAAATACATTAATTCCTTATTAATGCCAATGACTGAAGAATTCCTACAGCAGTCTAGGAGTCTTGTTTTTAAAATGAGAATCAGCACAAAAAAGGATCTAAATGTTCTCAACTTTTAAAGCAGTTATTAAAGTTATATCTGTCTGCATCTGCTCTCTGAACTTCATGTGGAAATTAACAGAAAAAAATCCATACTCATATATTCTGTGTGTCTGTGCCTGTGATTATTTTGCCTGTATAAACTAACTGTTCTCTTTTTAATGAATGCAAAATATTTACGGGAAAGATTATACTTACACTAATCCAATTGATTACTTTAAATGCAAAGTTTGGTTAAAACTTTATTAATAAATATTTTAAAGAGTTATGCTAATTGTACAGATAAGCCACAGGACAACAAATCAAAGCAGCAGAAACAATTAATGAATCAGACACTTCATGACCATTCCACACAGCATGGTCAAAATTTTGGCCTCATCTTGTGTGTAAAAGGAACGAGTCCTATTTCCATTATTACACCAATAACTAAATACTCCTAAGCATGAAATATTTGTCCATAGTTAATTCTGCTTATATGTGCAAACATATATTCTGTACAAACATTACTAGATTTATAATTCCCTATAGAAATTACTGATACAACTATTCTCTTATCTACTATGTAGAAGATATATCCTTCACAATTAGAAACTGTACAAACATTAATGCATGGAATTGGAATAATTTTTTAACATATAGACAACTCCAAAGAAAACTTGTGTTTGTAAGATGCACATCACTGATAATAAGTGATACAATTTAGATTAAAATTTGTATATCTATTGTCTAGTCTTTTTATCTCTTACAAAAAAAGAAAGGGAGGAAGAGAAGGAAGGAAAAAGGAATCAGCCTCAGAAAATGGGTGCAAATACACATACTCATTCATTTGTTCATCTCACATAAAGGCCCTTCCACGTTTGGAAAAAGGACAAGTCCTTTGACAGTCCTCCTAGAAACAAAAAACTCAATCTTTGATCATAAATCCTCTTAGGAGCCAGTCACACATCCACTTTCTCTCACAGTAAAATCAAAGGCAACCCAAGCAAGTCTCACACAATAAATATTAGAGTCAATGAGGATCCTGCAATGAGTTTAGTGGGGTTTTGATCTTGCCTTATATTAATTCTCACTTGCTCTACATACCAATGTAAGACCAACATCTAAAGATGAAAGAAGATCATCTTTCTGAAGATAGATGAAAGTGTGCTGATCTAATGGATGTGTAAAGCAAGCCAGAATGTCTTCTAAAAAATGAAGTTTACTAATTGCGTTTGTGATTTTCCGCATGTCGCTCCGATTGTATAGAGTGGGATTGCACTTGTAGCAGAGATGTGCTGCTCTGTAGCCTGTTTGCAATCATCCAGCACAGCCTAAGAAGGGAATGGCTATAGGAGCACATATAGTTGAATCATGCCAAACCACTGGTTTTCTCCATCTTTTCTCATAAAGTAATACCATTTCTTGTGTGTCCAGAGCACTGCTCAGCCAGAAGCAGAGGAAGGTGCATCCAGGCTCATTTTCCATTCCATTGCTCTGTCCCTCTCCCCGACTGTCACAAGCAACATGGACCTTTTAGGCCTCTTAGAAACCCAAGATAATTTCTCCTTGGCCATGTGGAGTTCACAACCTCACAGGAGTGAAGGTTTTTACAGTGACAAAAGGCTTTTATAACTTAGCTTTAGAGTTGGAATTAAGCACAATTCACATCAGACAGTTGTACCTCGTGGATGTTGCATTTAATAAAGAAGAATGTTTTGCTGACATTTACATGCAAATGGCATCATTTTGAGTTCCCATCATTTTGGACTATGATCACAAAATGTGCCATGAAGAAACAGACAGGAAGTTACATATGTCAAGCAGTTTCCTGTAGAAGCAAACATTTTCTTATTTGCAGGGGACACTATTTACAGGTATGAAGACAAAAGTGACCCATTATAAAGTGACCCGTGTCACACATAATTCAGGGTTAAAATTTAAAAAATTGCATTCTGTAAAAAAACTGCCCTGATATCAGATGACTGACAGGACTTATTCACAATATTTAATTCAAGATGATTTTTCTTTCTTTTATCTTCATTTAAGCTTCTTATTGTGGCAGTTTTTGATTTTTTTTTTTTTTTTTTTACTTTATGATGAAATCAATGAACTTTTCATTGAAAAAACAATTAGCTTTAGCTAATACCAGTGCAAAACAAGGCACCTGCAAAACTACTGAGAAATGTTTAGCACACAACACATGGGGAAAAGTAGAAAAATAATTGATTGATTTCAAATGTCTGAAAATCAGCATACATGACCAGAAAAATCAGGCATAGGGGAAAAAACAATCATCAATAGGGAGGATCTCATCAATGAGACTGTGTATGCAATTAATCTGCTTTTGCTAACTAGAGAATTAAATTGATCTTGTACGAAATGAATCTGTGCTGCAAAAGATTCTAGGAATATCAAAGCAAAGGAAAATGGAGCTGTGTTTGGAGGAGGGGAGGCTATAATTAATGGAACTTACTCTTTCTCTTACTTGCTTCAAGACAAGTCCTTCCAAAAATGTTTTGAAATTAACTTTTTGATTCTAGAAGTTTGATGCAAAGACTGGAACCAGTACAAGACTCTAAGTGCTGCAACCAATTATCTTTTAGAATGAAAACATTGGACATTTTTAGAGGGAACAATCTGCTTTAGCTGCCTAACAAATACATTCAGAATAATTATTGTATTTTATTGGGTATTTTTTCTCCCCCATTAATTGCCTCTAAATGAGCAGAAATGTTGTACAGATTATGTATTTGGCTGGCACAAAACACCTTGAAGGCAATGTCAGCAAGCAATGGCCCAGAACTGCTCTGTAAGGAGCAGGAGGCTGCAGGGCAGAACAAGATGGAACCACACGCTCATGAGATCATTTGAGCTGACACACCACAGGGGATGATTTCAAAGGAAGAAGGGCTGCACAAAACTATTAGGATCATTTCATTTGCTGAGAAGAAGGAATCCACAGATATAGTAGTTCAAGGGCACCAGAAACCAGCAGGAAATGCAGCTTATGCACAACAGTTACATGAGAAGCTTCAACCTTTAAAAAGCTTCATTCCCTTTCAAATAATCTTTTCTCTTGTTTCTTAATTTGCCTCTGAAAGGGCAAAATACTGAAGAGTCCATCCCAAGTAACATCTGAAAAAGTTCAGACGAAACATAAGAAAAAAAGAAGGGAAAAAATAGTGCAAAAAACAGTGCATAAAAATACTACATGAAGCCCAGGCAATGAGCTCAGGTAGATGTTAAAAAGTGCTGTTCTGCTTCGTCAGGGAAGAGGGATGCTCCCAGAAACCAGGAACACATCTCCATTAAAATTTTGTCCAGGTTTTGTATAAAAATTTGAGACTCAAATGCCCAATGTGTATTTTGGAAATAAATTAACATTATGCCAAAATACTATGCTCTAACAGCGAGGTGACCACCATGTGGTTTCCAAATTAGGAACATGTGGTTTCAGGTTCACATGCCTAAGCAAAGCAAGTGATTTTATTAGCTAACAGAGATGTACAAGATCAGAAGGCAGGTTTAAGTCTCTAATTGCTGAAAGCATTGTTTTTAAAGTATATGATAAAACAAAGAATTTAAAAAAAAACAACTTAGAAAACTCCATTATTTAATGTTGTGAAATGTCTTAGTTGGATAAAATCCTAATAAATAAACAGATTCTTTTTTCTATAAATTTTTCTATCATCTTGTGGGGAGGTTGGTATTACAGACATGGTTAATGCTGCCATCATAAATAACAAAATGGCATAATCAATGCTGCATCCTGGTCACTGAAAGCTCTGCTTTGAGGACCAAATTCTGCCTTCATACCCTTCTAATAAACAAAAAGCTAATGCATCTCACCATTCTAGTTTCACATTGAGATTTTATAGCTACACTTCATTGAAACAGCCATGGAGTACTTATGGACCCTTCATACTGCAGGATGGTTCTAAACTTTCTCCTGATGGCGCTGATGTTGCTGAAGGCCATTTACCAACTGGATAGATCATCTTTAAACTAATCTTTCATGGAAATTCCTGCTTGGAAAGATCTGATCTGACAAAATACAGTGGTGTGGACCAAGGCCAAACACCTGGTTGTCAAGAAGCAAGAGCATCAGTGAGAAATATCCTGTTATTCCTTAGAGAGTATATTTCTGAGTAATTTCTCTGCAAATAACCAACTTCTAAGAAAGTCATAACCACATAATGGTTGTGATAAACACAAACTTCAATGTTTGTGCTTATTGTGCATATATGACTGGGTTGTATGTGAAAACTCCTCATTATACAAAAATAAAAAAAGACTTCCATAAAAAAATAAAGACTTCCATATCTGCAGAACAATAGACAAAAGAGAAGATTATTTCCATTTATTCTCTATTCTCCTTTTTTGCACTGAATTCTGCCACTGCAGCAAAGCTCAAATAGTACCAATAATTTAATAAGTATTTCTTATTATTGCAGGTTTTTACTCCAGCAGTGCAGATAAATTACATTTCATCTTCACTGCCCTGTTCCTTCCAGAAAGTCAAGGAATGATAAATATGAGATCAAAGGATGGGATTTAGTACATTATACTAAATTCATCGCTTTCCTACATTATCATTTACCCTAAAAATATGTTATGTGAAAACTAAAGGCAAAAACACGCCAGAAAAAGATGATATCTGACAAAATACCTACAATTTTCTTATAATTAACTCAATTTCACTCAGAGTAGAGGCAGTAAAACAAAAGACAGGCAGTTATCAGTTGTGAATGTCTTTAAGTAATTTCCACTCAGGATAGACCTGTCCTCCTAAATGCTGGATTCACCATAGCATGTAGGGATGTAGAATCAAATTCTTTCTCTAGTTAGTGTCTCATCACCTTTTGATCTTATTTCTGTGTCACCAAAAAACTAGAAAATTCCTTGTGAAATAAGGTGGAAAAGCAAAGCATCCTCTTAGTCAAAGGCACTGTAAGTCATTGGCAGATCCCAGCTGGAAATGGTCCCAAGCTGCTCTATCTCCAGTGTGCAGGTGTCTGCAAATGGGACCAATACCCTTTTGGCATGAATACTCCTGTTAATCAAATTCAACAGCAGAGCAATTCTTTGTAATTTGTACACAGTAACTGGTGGGAGAACATCCAGCAGGTGAAACCTACTGACATTTGTAATTCTAAGGATTTTTATTCAAACACATGCAATCAGTTTTCATCTCAGGAGCTAGTTTCAATTATTTATCCGCAGTCCTGGCTAACCAGGGAGGACTCAGTTGACTGCAAGTTACAAAACATTACACCTGCCTAGAGCAAGGGTCAGTGAAGGAAAGCCTTTGACACAGGTTCCCACAGCACTCTCCTGGAGCTGCTCATGGCCTGGAAAGGTGCACATTTACTGGGTGAAACACTGGCTGGATGACTGGGCCCAGAGAGTGGTGGGGAATGGAGTCACATCCAGCTGCCAGCTGGGCACCAGTGCTGCTCCCCTGGGTCAGTGCTAGGGCCACTCTTGTTTAATGTCTTCATCAACGCCCTTGGGACAGAGTGACTGGAAAGCTGCTCAGTGGAAAAGGACATTGGGTTGTAAGTCAAAAGGAGGTGAAGCTGAGCCCAGGTGGCCAAGAAGGCCAGTGGCATCCTGGCTGTGTCAGCAGTAGTGTGGCCAGCAGGACCAGGGCAGTGATTGTCCCCCTGTACTGGGCACTGCTGAGGCCACAGCTCAAATCCTGGGTTCAGTTTTGGGCCCCTCACTACACAAAGACATTGAGGGGCTGGAGTGTGTCCAGAGAAGGGCGAGGGAGCTGGGGAAGGGCTGGAGCACAAACCTCCTCGGGACTGGCTGGGGGCGTTTAGCTGGAAAAAAGGAGGCTCAGTGGAACCCTTGGCTCTACAGCACCTGAAAGGAGATTGTAGCCAGGTGGGCTCAGTCTCTTCTCCCAGGTGTAACAAGTGACAGGACAAGAGGAAGCAGCCTCAAGTTTCACCAGGGGAGGTTTAGATTGGATATTAGGAAACATTTCTTCCTAATGGAATTCCATGAAATCAAGTTTAACCAAACACAAGCAAGAATTCAATGATTCGTGAGACCTAAAGATTTGTGTGGGAAATCTGTAGAAGTGGGCACTACTGTTTAAAAGACCAGTAATGAATTATTGCATTGACCTACCCTGTCTTAGTATGTCCTCTCATTCTCTGCCCTTTTTAAGCAACTGGTCATTCTTACCTATTACTTTAAATATAAATTATATGAGGAAGGAATCATTATTTAATTCTGTAATCATCCATCATCTACTGTGGCAAGACTTTGGTGATTTATTAAAATTGGCAGGTCATGATAATAATATCAGCAGTGGTCAGTGGCAAAATTGGAGTTGAAGTCAGTGATTTGAAGAAGGAGAAAATCCACATTAAAACTATCAGTACAGCCCAAAACCAAGAGTGACCTTAGAAAAACAGTAAAAGACTGTGGACAGTCACAAGATTCTGCAGGAAAGGAAGTGGAAAGAGAAGATAATTACATTGTACAATAAAAAGCTGATATGGGTATTGGGAAACAGTTATTTTTTGAAAAAAAAAGATCATGATCAAGGAGGACAATTTCTTCAACTGTAATTTAGTTTAAACATTAGAGCATGTAGTAAATGAAAATGTGGAAGAAGGTTAGACAGGGGTCAAAGCACTTAAACATGGTAAAACTTACTTGTTTTCATTGGAAGTATTATTTAAAATAAAAAACTAAATAGTAAAATAATCCATCAAATAGTAAAATAAATCTATCAAATACTGAGAATATTTCAAAAAAGAGATGAGACTTTACTTTGTTTAAAGCAATATTTCTGTAGGAACTAATCTGATTCAAAATTAGATATTTAATCTCTCTTTCATCCAGTGATAAAAGATGAACAGAGACCAAGGTCAAACTGAAGTTACCGCATCATATAAATAATGAAATATTAGAAATGAGAATCTTTTGGCAATTTATAGCTAAAAGCCAAGATGTAACACTCTTGTGATTTCCCTTCAATTGTTTAACCTAATGCTTGTCTTATTTGCACCACACTGGGAGCAGAGCTGCTTAAGACCCAGCTTTGCTGTGGCATTACAGCTGCTTCCTGATGTCGCAGGAAGATAAAAATAAATTCTATATAAAAGCCTCCAAGTGCAAAGAACTGTAAAATGCATTTAAAGACATCAACTGCATATCTCAAAGTTTGAAGAGAACAAATTGCATTCTGCATTTCTCATGTAAATGTACCGTATGAAAAATAATTATAATAGTAATCCGATTCAATGGAAATAAAGTAGTGTAATATTTATAGTCTGTGCCAGAGTTATAATGACTGTGGGGCGAGAAGTGAAGTGTCTCAGCATGTTCCACATGTTTTTAACACTGTTTCTAAAGGCTCTGGAGGCTATTAAATTTAATGAACCCATCTGCTATGAAATAGAGGTCCAAACATAATCAGTTTTCTCAGTGCCATGTAATACAGATGGCATTCCATGTTCCACATCCCCAGCAGGAAATTTTATGTTCCTCTTTAAGTGCAGGACTTTTAGTTTTGGTTTTGATGTTTTAAACATCTTTTTGATGTATCACTTATAGCATTTTACAGTGTAAATACCATGTAGAGTAATACACATGAAAATTGTTAATTCATTAAACTAAGTATTGCTATTTCCTTACAACAGTTTTTCTGTGACTTTGACAACTAGCAATTAGCTCTCTGTAGTAATATTCTTTGCTTAATGCAATCATTGGAAATTGCCCTAATACTGTAAAGTTTCAGCATTAGCAGTGGAGGAAAACAAACATGTAATTTATCAAAAGAAGGAGTTTCCTTCAAAAAGCTGAAAGATACACATTCTTGTGTCCATAATGTGTGCATAGGCGCTCCCTCTGATGAAGCCTTATTTGCCTGCACTCTGTTTCCATAGAATAATCATTTTTATTTTAAGCATCCTTATCCCCACTAGGTTCTTATGGTCTTTATTTTCCTATGCATGCCCCAGTTTTGATTTCAGGGGTCTCAATTTGTGTATTTTGTTGGGACATAATACACCCAGACTCTTGTGTTGGTGTGTGAATGCGGGACCTAAGCACAAATATAAATGGCAGAAAACATTCCCTGCACTGATGAGCACCCTGCTGCTGAGCAGGAGTAAATCAGATGTTCATTTTCTAACATAAAAGAACAACATCCATTGTTGTTTTGAGCTGCATCTGAAAGACAATTGGAATGCATGAATTCTGTTTAGTTTGGAGGTTCATTAATTGACTATCTCCAGAACTCATTATGTTTTTTTGACAGTTGACACAGAACTTACTGAATTTGAAACATTTCATGTGTTTCATGATAATTCATTTATTCTAGATCCAGCAGTAAAACAAACAGATTATAACTGAGAGAAAATGAGAGTACTTAATTATAGCAGCTGAAAATTTTGGGCTGCAGAACTCATAAAAACCTTGGCTTAAATGCTTTCTTTTTTATGAGACTGCCAATGAAGATTTCCACAGCCAGTGCACCAATCATCAGCAAAAAGGGATATTGCACCTCCCTATAAATGGGTGCACAACCTGTTTTTGCAGGTTTTAAAGTGAGTGCACAAGCAGCTGCATGGATCAGCAGTGTCAATGGCTCAAGCACTGTCCCAGACCCCCAAGGTGCCAGTGCAGACACATCAGACTGTCACTGCTGCAGCTCTGAACTGCAGCTGTGGTCCCATGGAAACCTCCAGGTGAAATGGTCAGAACTGCTGTACCTTTCCAGGAAAATTAATCCAAATTGAAGTGCTGAATTAAAAGCTTTTCCTGGGCTACTTTCTGCTTTTGTCCCATATCAGAACCTTCAAAAGACCACTGAGATCTGATCAAAAAATCACTGAAATCCACTGAGACTAAGCAGAGCTTGAAGAACCTTATTTTACAAACAATCCTACCTGGTGGAAGGCCTGATATCCATGCATGGGATTTTTCTTCCCTAAACCAATTCGCTCAAATGTCAAAGTGAGGAAAGGAAATTCCCATGAGAACCTCAGAAGCACTTGGAGGTGATGACATTCTCTGATAAAGACTTGTAAATTCTTAGAGATTAAGAGATGCTGGCCACAAAGGGAAGGTTAGAGCATGTAACTCAAATCCAAAGTGGGATTGCAAAAAAAAGAAATACAGATTTCTAGTTCTTAGCGTATTAAAAAAAAAGAAAAATTATTGTAAGTTTTCTTATCTCAGCTGCTGACTAATGACACTTGCTGACATTCAGTTCTGCAGTGATTACCAATATTTACTTACTTTACATCTGCCTGAACATTCTGAACACACTGATGCATTTTAATGCCTACCAGTACTGCAATCTAGAAGTTACTTTTTTGAAATTGAGGCCTGGGGAACATTTACTGTTATAGAAACGCTAAATACACCCACTTACTATAACAGCACAATTAACTTGTGCCACCAAAAGTATTTGAAGATATCCCTGGGAATAGAAGCGAGTGAAAATGGGGTACTATTTTATTTTTGTTACTTCATGAAAGCTCATCTGTGCATTGAGCACAAAGAAAACTGTGAGAATGGAAGAAGCACTAAACAGCATTTTAATACTTCACCAGAAAGTCCTGGATAGAAAAATATGCCTAGAGTAACAGCTTTCAGTCTGGAGGACCTTCTTGTATAACTCTGTCCATATATATATATATATATATATATATACACACACACACATAAATATACATATAACTGAGGCAAACCATGACATCACACTGCAACATCCATATATATGTACTCATATATATATATATATACATACATACTTATATATAGATAGTGCCTCTCTGGAACTGGTTCATAATTCTCCTCTGTCAGAACTGAATCCTAGAATTTAAATTTTCATGCACAAAACATCTGGATTCTGATGTGACAGTTGGGAGGCACGAGCTTCCCATAATTACTGCTGCACTTCTGCAAAGAACTTGGATCAGAGTAAAAAGTATGCCTGCATAGTACTTGATTTTTTTTAAGGATGAAGATTAATATTATTTTTTATCATATATGCAATAACATAATTGTAACACCCATCATAAGCATTTTAGAAATGGCTATTAAAGGCTTTACTTCAGTGGAGCTGTCTCCATTTACTGCCCCATAAAGAGAGAAATAAAGTTCTTGCTTGCCTTCCTAGGACAGCATCAGTATCCTGATCAGCAAATACTGTCAAATATTACCTCTTTCACAAAAATAAAGAAATGGGGGAAATATATTTATATTTACAAATACACATATATACAATAGCAACTGTACAATTGAACTAAAAGCCATAATAGAATGAGGGATAATGCAAATGAAGAATCAGCACATGGTACTCTGACACAGAAGGAAATTACAAAGAGCAAAAGCACTCAGCATTCATATTATGATGAACCATGACCTGCAATGACTCAGAACATTGTTACTTTAAATGAACTCTTAAATTCTGGAGCATCAGACATTCATCCCAAAATATTCAGGGAAACAATAATTTTCTCTTTTTAAGCAAAGAACTTCTCTGATTGGAAACTGAGACAGCAAGGCAATGTTTGCCTGAATCTGCTCCCAGCTGGAGATCAACAGCCTGAAGATGAACTCAATGCTCCATTAGATCCAGAGGATATATTCAGGTACACTTATGAGGAACAAATTCCACCAGGAGGAGTTAACAAAGGTCCAAGTAGGTCCTTTGTTTATGACCTCCATGTATTTCTGCACTTGAATGTTTTGATGCCCAGCCCATATTCCTTTTCCTTCCAAAATATTCACTTTTATTGACTCTCTATAGATGCATGCTTAAAAGTCATTGACTACTTTAAAACTGTTGCCTCCCTGAAATACTCTGATAGCTTTAGAATTCCTTTCTGCTTACATTTGAAAGTTATCACTCAAAAATCTCCTTTTTTTAAGCATTCATTAGGTTATTTTACTTTGTGAACCACTACACGCTTGTGGCCCTTAGCAATGCTGAAGGACCGATATCAGATCCAGCTGTGACCCATTTTTGAGCAGAAAAGTTGTGTTGAGACTCTTCTGTAGGAGTGATGTCCAGATCTCACTGTCTAGGGCACAGGTATCCCCTCTGCAACCTTTGGAATAACTTGTACAGCTTCTCTGGGCTCTACAGCTGAACAGGAGCAGGCAGCAAGACAATTTCTTCTCTTACCAAACTCCACAATTAGGACTCTTCCACCTGACCCCTCACTCTTGACAGCCCAAAGAGCCTTTCTTACAGAATTCCATAGATCCAACAAAGCTCACCCACTTGTGCTGTGTGTCAAACTGCTGAGTAGAGAAGTACAAAGGGAAAAGAGAACAATTCTAAGGAAAGGTGTGGAATTTGGAATCAGAGGACTCTGAATCAGAAGACAAGAGGCTGGCTGGTCCCTATCACATAATTCAATTCCTACATTTTAGCCTGAAGGCATTGGCAGCACTTCACCTACTGGGTATTACAGGACTAGCATGCCCAACTATTCTGAAGCTGACTTTAGAATTAGCCCAAGATAATTCTCTGAAGGCTGTTTCCCAGGTGAGTACCACCACCAAGTACCACCAACCAAGTACAATCAGTTCAGCTCCCCACAGACCTAAATTCAATTTTTTTTCAGAAATCTGTTGTTTCTCCAAGAGGCAGTGACACCTGTTAAAATTGTATCACTTCTATGTCAAAAGTCCTGGTTTTGAAAGAAATGAGGCTTTACACAGTGATTATCATATTTCCAACAAGAAATCCTGGGTTTAAAGGAAATAAACACAACTAATTTTCTGATGAAGGGTAACTAAAAATGACCACAGAAGCTCTCTGGTTACCTCTTCAGAAAGACAGGAAACACTGGGGAAAGAAAAAAGTCCAGGGACAGAAAAAAGGGAAGCATGGAGTCACCAGAGAGGCCTTGTCTCAGTTGCTTTACATCCAGCAGCAATCCTGACAGTTCCAAAGGACACAGCCCTGACCCACATAAAGGTTGTTCCATGTCATGCTTTCTGCATATCACACCTTGCCAGAGATTTCCACTTCTATAAAGGTTGTATTTTTTCTAATAGTATGTGAAGCTCCTCAAAGCCACGTTGAAGAGGCAGCTGTATGAACATTTTGCAGACATCCCCTTACAGGAAAGGTGAACAGACACAGGAATTAGATGCTTTGTTTTAGTAGCAAAACTCTTCTGGGAATATTCCTAAATGGTATCAAACACTTAAATGAACTAACTTCTGGCTTTCACAGATGCCTTTGTCCTGCACAAATACTGGATGAGAACAGTCTGGGGTGACAGGGGAAGTATTTTCTATCCTAAGATTATTACTGTCCAGCTCCTTTCTGTCTGGATCCTTGAATGTTACAGCCTAATGTTGCTTGCTCAGAAACAGCACAGCTGGCCAGTTAGCTCAGCTGTTTGGAGGAAGGATATTCCATGCTGTTAGGGCACAGGGACACTGAGTGCAACCATGGAAATGTAGCCCTGGGAATCCAACCCTGGCTGTTCAGACACTGCTGGGTGAGAAGAACATTTAAGCTGCCTGGAAATACATTAATATTTTCAACTGAGAAAGGTCCAAGCAGCAGCTACACAAACTGTCTGTGAAAATCAACAAGTTATGGGATGGAGAAGATTATTTTAACAGCAGTTCCAGTGTCAAAGCACTAGAGATGGCCAGGGAATCTGTCTCTGAAAATAGCACTCAGCATTCAGCTGAGACAGAAGCAATCCTGGTTTGGTAAAAGGTTCTCTTCATTTCTATTTTCAAGTTTTGTATTGCATATTTTGTATAATATACACTAATTTATGCTGTTGCTTTGCCTGTTTGGTTTGGGTTTTTGTTTAGTTTTTTTTGTGGTTTTGGTTTCTTGGTTTTTAGGGGTTTTTTGGGGAGAAGAATGATGGAGGAGGGAGGAAAAGGGTAGTTTGCAAGGAAGCAGATAATGGCATTTACTTTTTCAATCTTTTCTTATAGAATCCAACCCATTAGGGGCCTGAATGGAGCTTTCGTGCACTTAAAATATATGTGTGCATGTATGTACATGAGTGCAGGCGTGTATATGTGTATATATATATACACATATATATTTATATGTGTGTATGTGTGAGTGTGCTCACAGTGACATTGATTAGTTTAGTCAAGAGAGTAAGAAAACAAGAGGAGATAAAGAGAAGAACCTGGAAGTGTTTTGACTGCATCAAAAGACACTTTGTTTGGAGTTAAGCAGTTCTATTATTCAAGACTGTAACAGCTCCATTGTCTTTGATTTTGTGGTTTTCTAAAGATTCCCTCTCCACACTCCCCCTAGTGTTCTTAAATCCACTGGCTTTTACTCAGCTCTGCTGTATTCACTTAGCATTTCACACAACATTAAATTGTTAATTTCCCTTAGCTTTTCCATAACCTACAGGAGAATCCCTGAAAGGCAGACTAATTTTTATGAGTATTTTTCTCCCTGCAAAGATCGAGGAAATACAGATTAACAGGCAAAAGCAAGAGTAAAGTGTCAAATTAATTCTGAGACAGCAATTTGCACTTTGTTGGTGGGTAGAGGGGATGACTTGGTATGGAGAAAGGAGGAAGATTTTGTTTACAATACTTTTAATGAATGATTCATAGGCAAAAAAAAGAGAGTTGCACCAGGACACCACTTACCTGAGTTTCTCCCTGCTACCCTCTCTAGCAAACACACAACCTTCCTTTGACATTCACACACTGATCACTTCAAGTGTTTAAAAAAATAAAGTCAATGAGAACAAGATTCTCCTGGTCATCTCCCCAGCTCGTGGGATGCCCTGAGGGCACAGTAATAAAACATATTTTCTGTTCATCTCATCTTATGGTTCAGTAAAAAAAAGAGAGCAAAGGGAAGACTGGATTAATGCATTTTTTTTAAAAAGGAAACAGAGATAAGCTAATTCCCCTCTAAAGGAATTAACTTTTTGTTTCTCCTTTATAACTGCAGTTTAAGTATTTGTTTTACATTACCCACGGCCACAAATGAAGACTAGAAAAGGCCTAAACAATTGTGAAAATGAAATAAAAGCTCTCTTCCCAGGGTGGTTTTTATATAGATGTAAGACTGAACCATCTAGAAGCAGCACAGACTCAAACAAAACCCACCAAATATCAGAGTGAAGCTGGTGAGATTCTCCCACCTTACCCACCAAGTAAAAAATTAATATAGGAAGAAAAAAACATCTGTGTCATGAGTAATTTGTGATCTTCTATCCATTATATTGAATATTTGTCATCTCCTGTACTAAATGACAGACATTTGTACAGACTTTCATTCTATGGATAATACACTAACCAAAATATTTTAATTGGAACAAAGGAAATATACTAAGAAAAAGAAAATAGATAAAACTTATTTCAGACCAATCCACAAAAATTAACAACAATTACCTGCAAATCTGATGAATTACCACACATGCTACAGAAGTACCACAAGAGCTCAGTCACTGCGTAATAAAAGTTGTGTCTTAACTCTAATATTTCACAGGGGTGTCAAGTTAAAATTGGATAATTATTGCAATTATTTTAACATATTACCCATTCAATATACTTCAAAAGGCAGAATCTTCTCAATATTCTTCCCCAAGATATCACAGTTGGATGTTGACTTGCCTTTCTACACTAAAACTATTGATTCTCATCAGGCTGTGTCTTTATACCCACATACTCATTGACATGTTCTAAAACATATAGAAAAAATGTTTACTCAACATAATCAATATCTGTTCAATGCCCATTTTTGATTAATAAAAGAAATTTAGGTTTGGAAACCATAAACTTCAAAATTATTCTGTAATTTATACTTTTTTCAGTATTTTCTGTGTAATTACAACGTATAAATATCTGCTAAAGCTCAGTAATATTGAATTATTTGCTTGTAGCATAAAGATATCAAGTCCCAATTCTTACACTGCACATTGCAGCAACAGAAAGCAGATTCATAATGATTGTTTCTAGCACGATATTTTTGGTTTATCATGCAGACTTACAGTGCTGTCAATGTATGCTTCAGTCCACACGACATCGTGCTCCTGGTCAATGACCTTTGGGCGGCTGAGGACATGGAGATATTCCATAACGTTCTCCTGCACGTCAGCCAGGGTAGAGATCTGAGTAAAAAACCCTGTCAAAACACACAATTCCAGGTGACAAACCAGAGAGAACAAGTAAAAGAGGTTTTCAAGAAGAAGCATGATGTGGTTTATGTCTGTCATGGTTTTTTGCCTCTTTCCAAAGAGAAGATACAAAAGAGGAATGTTTCATCAGAAGCAGCCTCAAACAGTAATAATTGGTGAAAACAGATGCCTGTGAAACCTTTGGCCAGCCTTCAAGGCCAGGGTTTCCAACACTGCTATGAACCACTGCACTGTCTGTACTAAACTTTTATTTCAAGACCACATTTTTTGTTTAATAGTTTGGGCTTTTTTGTTTATTGCTGTCTGCTTTAAAATTTAGAAGCAGTATTATCCTTGCCCAACCATATCTCACCCACTTCTTCCTGTTTCAAGACATATTTTGGAGCAGAACTACAGAAAGAGAATGGTCATTGCATGGGCTCTGAAGCATTCATGCCTACACAGTGCGACTGAAATTAAAAAAGCAATATGTAATTTACAAATATGGCAGGTCACAGAAAACGTAGGCTACAACTAAAATGGTGTGCTTAGGTGATCCCAGCCTTGTGAATGCTTTAAAACATCTCTTCCAACCTGACAGCACTGAGAACAGCAGAGGCCTCAGCTATCTGAGCTGTCACCACTCCCTTTTCAGTGAGTAGATGTCAAGTATCCTTACACATCACAACCTTGGCATCTGGAGCCCACATCATGCAATAGTGATGAAGGACTGACAAATTGCAAGGCTAAAATTTCATCAGGCCTTATTTAAATGCATCGCTGGCCTTCATTTACTTTCTGTTAATGAGAAAAGACCAACATGAAAGAGGCCTCACGACAATTTTAATCATTTGACAAGATCACAGCTTCTGTGGAGCTGCAATATTAAGCTTTATTAAGCTCAGCAGAAAACATGGCAGCTGCAAAGAACTTCTGAGCTGTGTTTTTCTAGATGGGGCAATTTTGGCAAGACAATTAAGATGGTCTGTCTGAATCTAGAACTTTCTGAATCAATACACCAGCCCATAATTCAAATGCTACAAAATGGATGTTTCTGAATTAATTTTATCGGTCTGTGAATTAAGGCACAGTGAAAAAACAGACTTTTTAATAGAGATCTATAAAATAAAACATGTCGTGGCAGCATCCTAATAGATATCTTCAACTTGATAATAAAAAGGAGAAGGGATGCATTATTTGTGGTTTTTTAAACTAATTTGATTATAGTATGATCTCAAATATTCCTAGTATGGCATTCTTACTCATATATACTATTCATACTGTTAAAATATTCAATATTCTGTTTAAGGAATTTTATTTATTTGGTCCTTTTAACTTGGTGGAAATGTCAATACATAGTCAAGATAAAGAGTTGCTCTGAGCTCCTTGTGCACAGCTGCTGAGGCCATGTCAGCAAGAGCAGCAAGCCCATGCTCCAGTTTTTGCATTCCAACACCTGCTCCTCAGTTCCCTGGTGTGTGAATTATGCCACCTCAGAGCCCCCTCACAGTCAGCACTACCTTTTTTAACTCCTCAGCAGGAAAAAACTCGTGAAGGAAATGGGTAAGATTTGGTAATGACAAGCATGAGAGATGTATAATAATGTGGTAAAAGACAGACACTTAAGCTCTGCATGTGGGCTGCCTTTCCCCATTACACAGTCCCTGCATGTTTGGCTTGTTTTTCTCTAAAATGTCCACCATTAGACTGATAACTTTTCAAAATGCCTCCAGCTGATTTTTACATGGAGTGCAGTTTGTTTCCCGGGCACTGTGCAAAAGAGATGCAATGCTCTTACAACTAATACAATAGCAGAATTTTAAAATCCTCTGGGTGAGGACTAAGGAGTGAATTCATTGTTTCATGCAGCTGTAAAGGTCCCATGGATGTTCCCCCTTTCCCCCCAGGAGCCCTGGAGCAGGTGAACAAGCTCAGTGACTGGCTGCCTGCCACCCCAGAGCCCCCGTGCACGAGGGGCTGGGGCCATGCTGATAATGGGAATGGATGTCAGGGGGGCTTCCTGCACAGAGCTCTCCTCTGCTGACACAATGCTCTATAAACTGCTCCAGCTGGGGCACAACCTGCCTCGGGGCTCATCTGTCCTCTGCCTGAGCTGGAGCCACCATCAGACACGCGAAGCATTTTTCTCTCTGTTGCTCTCTCAGCCTCTGCTCCTTGGCACAGATGAATCCAACCCTTTGTCCACTTTATAATATGCCAAGGACAGTGATGACCCGGGACAAAATGTTTAAAAAACCAAATAAGTAAAACAGAGGCTGTCAAATTGCTACTGCAATAGTGAATTTTACTGGGAAAAAAAAAATGAATCCCAGCTGTTTGGTAAGCAAGTAATGCATTAAGTCTCAGCTTTATCTCTACAGCTTTCTGCTGGAAGTGATGCTGAGGGAAAGGCAGTGCCTGCCATTTCTAAGTTCTAGATGTTACTGCTAACATCTGGCACATGCACACTCAGCACTAGGAAATTTCCACCTTTGTTCACTTCAGAGCCTTAGTAAATCCTGTTTTCCTTAATATGCACTTGCTTATGATACAGAAGAGTAAATCACTGCAAATTCCACAAACCGCTCTGGAGGGATTTTGGGGATCTTGAATGTTTTAATGTATTTAAAATGGTTTGGTGTTTTGCTTCATTAAGCAAGCTCCCTCTAGATACGCCCTACTTAAACAGAAAAATGTAACAGAAAAACATGCTTGGGGTTTTTCAAGGTTTCACAATCAGAATGTAGAAGCTGAAGAAGTTTTGCAAGGTGGTGTGAATTTCCCCTGTGACCCATTTTGAGGGAAAGGGCTGCTGAGCACAGTCCAGTCAGCTGGAAACCCTGCAAACAGCCTTCATCTATGCTGTGCTTCCAAGGGGAAAATCACTGCAAGGAAAATTGATTTTAGGGTCATTCACCCTCAGTGACAACAACAAATTTTGGCCCACCCACACAAGGAGTAAACTGCAGTCCTGCTATTCAGCCAGTCTTTAGACCAGCTTTAATACAGTCTTCATCTGTTGTGCTGTAATCCCTCATTTCACTGAAATAAAACGGACAAGCTGTAAGTGAAAACTGCAAGGAAAAATCTAAACCTGAACTGTCCGACCATGACATGCTGTTTCCAATTGTGATTTTCAAAGCCAGAAAAAAAAATATTTAATTAATGATTAGAGGTAGAAGATTTTTTACATTATAAGCTATCAGAGAGCAGGTATTGTAACTATTAAACTGAGAGGGAAATAAATTTATAGGCGTAACAGTCATTAAGCTGTTTAGTTGATTCATATGAGTAAGACTCTGACTCAAAGCAACATGGCTCTGAAAAGAACAAAGTGGTCCTGAAGAATGACAAAGGTGACCACTTTTCCCCTGTGGGAATAAGGAAGACGTGGACCAGATGATCTCCTAAGGCTGCCTCCATTGCCTGGTCCTAATTTCTGAGTTGCTGTACTTAGATCTTTATGAATTTGCAGAGCTGGGCTAAAAAGTTAAAAGATTTTGTTGATTAAATTGTCTTCAAAAAAGATGCTTCAAAGGATTCTTATACTATTATTTAAACTAAATTATGGTGTAATATTAGCTGATTAAGACAAGACTTCAAACTGAGTAATTTCCATCAGCTGGACACAACAGTAGTTAAAGAAATAATGACTAAATGGATAGCACCTGATGCAATTCATCATAATGTAATGTGGCACAATGGAAAAAAAGAACTTTTTTCCCCAGGAGGAAAGAAAAAGGAAAACCTGAAGATTAATTGGGGTTTGGGGCTGTTTTTTTCCTGAATCATGCCTATTTATACTAGTTAATCCTTTTACTGCGGCATCTCAGCATTTTGAATTTTTTAATGCTCTTTTCCTTAAAGGATACAAACCAGTTTTTTTCAATTACATCGTCAGTTTCTCAAGGGATATGATGTCTGGTGTTTTACATACCATGCCTAACTCAGCAGGATTGTACCCAAGGTTCTTAGAAACCAAACTCACTCTGAGTAATAACAGATAGAAGACAACAAATGCTTTGAAATTAGTTTGTTCTCTGAACAAAAATTTAAGACCACATAGTTCAAAAGCTTCATACCTATTTTAAGGAAGAAAATTTCAAATTGGGGGGTTTTGCTCTTTAAATTGTATGTTACAAGACAATTAAGTGTTTTCATTTTCTGGGTAAAAGAAAACAAGCCATCCTCTGTGATTAGTTGCCAGGGACACCATATCTGTAGAAGGGTCAGATGTACAGGAGGGCTCAGCTCAGGGGTTCTGAAAACAAGGATTTCACAGAACCAACCTTTGTTGGCACAGGCCATCCACTTCAGGTTATCAGCAAATGCAGCTTCTCTTCCAATCAGATAGGTAAAAATACGGACCTGAAAGTAAAATGCAAAAGATAAATCAATTAATACTGCATTTAAAACATATCCAGTGGAACTTCAGATACAGATGTGCAATTCACAGGACAAACCCTTCCTAAGAAAGCATTACTGGTTAAGCATTACAGTAGCTTAAAAAATATTTCTGCCAGTAATTTCTTCCTGACAAAATGTGGGTTTTGTTCTATGTAATAGAATGGTTGATCTTTTTGAATGTGTTTAATATCTGACCTTTAACTACAGTTATGCTTAATGTGTAATTAAGAATGAACTAAAACCATTGGAGTAAAAAATGGAATGTTTCAGACAAATCTGTTTTGCACTTATAAATTCAGAAAATTTTTATTATGTAGGGAAAGAGGCATTTAAGTAGCAAATACTTCTGTAGATAAAGAATCTGTAACACCAGGCAAGATAATTCCCCTCAGTTTTCAAGGTTCATATGACACAATATCATTGTCAACACAGAAACACGTACTCGGTGGTAGCACTTTAACATCATTTCATTCATTTTGAAATTTAAAAAAAACTTATATTTTTCCCTGTTAGCAAATAATTCCTCATTCACAAATTATAATATTTGTAGTATAAAGTTGGTTTGTCCTAAGTTCCCATAGGTTTTTTTTCCCCACAGAAGTAGTTATAAAATACTCTGAAAGTCTCCCTCTTTACTATCAGCTGGGACACCCCATTTTCTCACTGGCCTTTTATCCACTTTCTTAATGGCCACATCCTGTTTCTAGGCATACACAGTGCTTTGTGTTATCATCATGCCTAGAGACCAGATTCCAATCACAAAACTCCCCCCAGTCTCTCAAACATAAAATATGCACAGAACTGAATTGTGATTTATATGGTTTAAAAAGTCTACACACTGATGGTGTAGTGTTGCAAGTTTGAGCCCAACAGTCTGCATAATCCAACTCTAAGACTCTAAAGAACACAACATTAAACAAAAGAATGGTGCTTTTATGCTTTGTTGATTACTATGAAAGCATTAATAAAGAAATTCTTTGTTCTGCAAAGACACATGAAAGTGCACTGTGAGATTTATAGTCTCAAAATACAGCATAAATCACTGTCATGTTTTATCTTCCTGCAAATGATGCTTGAAAATAGCCTATGATGAGACCGAATACTCTGAGAGATTTATACTTAATGATCTGCTTTAATCTATAGAGAATCAAACTAGACTGTGTTGCTAATAAAAGGAGACCAGCCTTATCTAAACAGATGAGCAGTAAGCATGATAACAGGCACAGGCAGCAAAATAACCTACAAAAAATAAAATTTCAACAAACTGTTAACACAGATCACCATGAGGAATGGGCTGTCTCTAGGGTACTGTTGCAAAGAGCTCAATGATTTTTTGCTGACTATATTTTCTATATCTAGTTTACTTAGTTTTGCTAGAAAATATTTTAAGCATGATAAAAATCTGCTAATTGTAATTACTTGAAAAAATAAAGGAATCTATGAAACAGAGAGCTAGAAAGTGAGTAATCCAGATTTATGAAGTGCTGTTTCCTTCCCTGTCCCAAGGTATTGTGTACTTTCCTCTACACACTTTCCATGGTACATGTTATACAAGTGATGTTTACCATGGACAGCATGAAGAAAAAAGCCTTTTATACAGTGAAATACAAGTCACACTATAATTTTAAAATACCTTTTCTATATTGTTCATGAATTAATAGAATGATTATGATTCATGGTAGTATTGTAACAAAATAGCCATGACAGGATCACAGGAAGTTATTTCAGTTAAAATTAAAGCCACTGATAATTTAAAGTTTTCCTCTACATTGACCTTAAAGACACATTAATAGGTATTGCAAATACTGTTTAACACTTCATTCAGAATAGAGAGAAAAATCCTCAAGATCAGTTCTGAGGGAAAACAATTCTAATTGTTCCTCTACTTCTAAAATTTTATTTGCTCAGGTCATTGAACCCACCTCCATAAACTTAATTCACTGTGAGCTTGCAGTGAAAAGCATTAACTATACACTGCACAAGTATCCAGGAATCACAGAATTAACTAGCTTGGAAAAGACCTTTGAGATCATTGAGTCCAACCTATGACCCAACACCACCTTGTGAATCAGACCATGGTAACAAATTATTAGAACTGGAAACTTGCATAAATAATTCTGCATTCTAAATCCCATTTTTCAAAACAAGCTGGGTTCTACATACCCTTTATACTGGTTTTTGTCATCTGGATAGGTACTCTACATGATAATTCTGGATGTATAACACCAATAGACAGGAAAAAAGTTACTGTGGCTACAGATTATTTTTTTTACTGCAGATACATAAAAATATAACAAAGTCAGTGTTACAGAAATACTACATTTATTTGGCAAGATAAGTTCAAACTACTTGAACTGTCATCCATGGATGAGACCTGTGCAGTGATGGGCTATCTATGGTGCAAAACAGGACACACAGCATTCTAATAACCACTGAAATTATCATTGTTCATTGATTAGACATTAAGGACCAGATTTAATATCCATCCATATTTTCAGATCCCAGGTAAGATATATGTTGGTAGGTAAAGCTGTTAATAGTGACCAATGAATTTTCTTCTTGTACATGTGAGATAACTGAATGGAAAGTGTCAAATCAGTCTTGCTCTGCAAAATGATTGCAGGAAATGCTTATTTTACTCAAACAACCCACATATAGCACTAATATTGTGTAGTCTGATGATAAATATGTATAGCAATTATAGTAAATACATATAGTAAATATAAATATGTATACTGAGGCATATGATTAAAATCTCTGTAATTAATAATAGATTAGGAAGTATGAGTCTGTCTCATTCTGTTGTTTTTATTGGACCTTGGAGAAAATCAGCTTTAATAGATAATGCACTATGCAGACACACACTGATACAGCTGTGTATGTTGGTATCTCATGGTACAGCAGAATGTTAGGACACTAAAACTTCCTTTGAATCCATATGGAGAGCATGTTCAGTCAAGGGAGACTGAGTAAATTCAAAGTTGTTATGGGCACATCCCAGAAGATCCAGTAACAACATTTACATAGTCTACATATGCTCTGGCTAACTGAGAATAACACAAATGAGAAAAACACCTTTGAATATCAAGTGCTGTGACTGAATCAGGAGACCACTTCCATCAGAGAGGGAATCAGCCTCGGAGGGTGTAGGTGCCTCTCTGGCAGAAAACATTATGGAAAGAGTGCCCTTCAGTCCTGGATAACTTTGAAAGCTTTACAAGATACTTGAAAGAGATACTCAAATACAAATATTTGCTGTGCCTGACCTGCAAAGTATTATATCAACTATATTAAGGCTTATCATGAGCTATGAGGCTTGGGGAAAAAAAATATTCTCAGGCAGATGCACTAGTCTTGAATTTCTATATCCTATCTACAAAACTGAAAATTGTAGATGTCAGATTCACTGAACACAAACCAAAGCTTACTCCAAGAGCAAAAACTTTAACCTTTAACCTTTTCAATTGCACTTGCTGTTTCTGCACAGTAGGTGCTGCAGACTGCTGTTTTTAAGCCAATGTTCACAGAATATGGAGTGAGAGCTGAAAGAAACTGAAAGGACAATGGAACTAGAAACTTTATTGGAGCTTGTGACTTTCTCACTTCATATTTTTCTGAAGCAAGTGTTGAATGGCAAAGAACACCATTTGAGATTGATATATTTTAATTATATTTAGAACAGCAGCTGTGGAAACCTCCCACATGTTACCTTCTTATTAAGTCTTATTCCTGACCTGGAAGGATCACTGACTGGAAACAGACTCCATTCAGTTCCTCTTCTCACTGAAAGATTGCTGCAAAAGCTCAAATGGTTCCAAACTGTGGAATCAAATTCATATTATGCAACCAACTAATTTCCACCGTGCATTTTCTGATGGTCACCTTCTGTGCACTCTGGTCCACACCAGTAGTCCATACTAAACCAGTGAGAAGCACAACATGCCAGCAGTTGTCACAAGCTGAGTTGGCAACTACTTCCATCTACACAGCAGAATTAACCAATATTAAAGCATCAAACCTCCAAGCTCAGAAGTTCAGACAAAACTGAACATAAATCTTGCACTGAGTAAAACACTTGAATCAAAAGCAGATACATAACTGCATACATTATTGATATTTTTATCTTGTTTACCCTCTGGTTTTTCTTTCTTGTTGCCTTACCTAGGCACAGATCATGGTTTGGACAACATAAGAGGTTGCTCTCTATTTCTTTATTGCAGCTCCTCAAATTTTGAAGAGTAAGAGAGTATTGTTAGCAAATTTCTTGCTTTTACATCCGGGGAATATTCTGAAGTTTGAACCTTTAAACTCCCGATAGAAAGTTTATCTAAAATCTCAGAGATGCATACACTCAACCATTAGTGAGGAAAGCTAAGAATGATGACTTCAATGACAGCTATTTCAGTGCTAAGCACTCCATCTGAAATATCCACTGAACACTTCCATCCATTATGTGTGGGCTAATCTGCAGTCCCTGAAGTGTCCTCACCTCTGAAACTTCATTAAACCTGCAGTGTAGGAAAGAGAATAGGGACCTTCTCCCATCTCTGTTAAGCAAGACAAGTCAATCTGCAAGATTCTACACAATGAAACTGTGAATTCATATCTTTGTGCCAAACAGCTGCTAAAACAGTATTGCCAGAAACTTTAAATACCGTGTGGGAGGGGAAATGGGACTTCTGCTTGAAGCTGACAGTGAAGACCTTTGCAGCTGCAAACTATTTCATGGACACCTTTAGCAAAACAGTCTTTCCTTTCTGGCTCAGCAAGAAATAAAAATAAGCCTGTGGCAAGAGCTATGGAGTTTAAGTGGGATATAGGGACAAAATTCAAGTTCCCATAGTGATAATCTGTGGTGGTCCAGGAACACCTCAGCTATGCTCTGCATAGAGGAGCAAATGGACTGACTGGGAACAATGACCAGTGTGAGACCAAGTGATTGTCTGAACTCCTAAGCAGCCTCACAAAAAAGAATTGATGTAACTGTTACAGGGCTCTCAAGGTGAGGGCTCTCAAGACAGCTTTTCAGAGGCACCTCATGCTTCCCACCCAACATTACACTGGGCTTGCCAACGCTTCCAGATTAGTCTTCAATACCATTCTTCTTCACATAATCTCATCCTCCTACTCCTCTCTCTGCAGAATCCTTTTGTACACCTCACCTCAGAAGACACCAGAGGGAAAAGGGGGATTCTGTTGGTTCCTGCATCAAGCAGATAGCACAGTCCCAAATTTTCCTGTGAGGAACAGACTGGATGCAGCCATAAAGGATTTTGAGAGACATACTGGATTCACTTATCATAATCAGTAAGATCCACAACAAAAAAATCTGAACAGGCCCCAGGTCTTTGCCCAAGAAACCTTTCCAAATCTGAAAAGGGAAAAATGTTGAACTTGTAAAACGTGAGATGTATTATAGGTGCTAAATTTAACTGATACACACACAATGAATCAAAAAAATAAACACAAATTCCAAGTATATTCAGTGCATCTGTTGGTTGCAAAAATAACATACAGGGCCATGAACAGGGATGGGAAAAGAGAAATAGAAGTATCAAGTGACTCTTGAACATTCAATTTATGTCTAAATATTTTCATAGCTTTTTTAAACTTCAGTTCATTTTTTATTATGAAGTAGTAGGAAAACCAAAAACAAGCAACTATTTGCATTGAGAAGTTAACAGCAAATTCCATGAATGATCTAAATGAGCACACCAAATGCTATGGAGGAGGGGTGCAAAGCCCTGTGATGCAATGTAAGACAGCACTACCTCAATATCTCCTGTCCTATTGGAGACCTTTGCCCTGTGAGGTGCTGAAAGCCTCAACTTGCAGCGCACTCAGAGCAAGGAAGCCATGAAATTGAAGACATTACCTCATGAAATTGAATCCTGAAATGTTAAGTTACTTAGTAAAAGGTTCTTCATTGTTAATTTTCCTCCTGCTATATTCAAAATACCTCTTCTGGGAAAGTTTACATTTATACATTTCCTCATGTTTTTTCCTTCCTGCAATTGCACACTGTACTCAGACAATTTTATAATAATGTTTTGTATTAGAGTGATATTAAAACTCCATACATTGTACCCTAAAAACTGATGGGGCAGTTAGCAGAAACAAACCCCAAATAATTGAACCGTCTGCGTCACTGTAAAACAAGATATTGTAAGCAAAGACTGCAAGAACATCAAGAAGCTGAGCCCTGCCGGCCCAAACATGCACATCCTGAACAGCTCTTAGCATAGACCTGTAACAAAGCCTCTGTTCTGGCCTTATTATCAAGCAGTGCAGGATAGCCCGGGAGCCCGGTCCTCGGGGGGACAGGGTGCCCAACGCCGGGCTAGCGCGAGGCCGATCGCCACGGGCTGACCCCCTCAGCAAGCTGGGTGATCATCAGCTCTGGAGTGATTGCAAGCTCTCTTAGCATCTCAGCCCTTGCTTGCTAAGGTAGGGTGCCCTCGGCTCGAGGCCGCAGCAGACGCCAGAGAGGAGAAGGAGAGGTCCTGGCGTTCCACAGCCACGTTTACTGGGGGAGTCTGTGCAGGGTCCCAGCCACAGCTCTTCTTCTCTCAAATGGGCTAAAGTAGGCCCCTTTTATAGGGTTAAGGGGAATCCAGACTTGACCAATAGTAAGGGTTAAGTAACATAGCCTATAGGGTTACAGAGATAAGCTTTGGGCAGGGGTCAGGGAGACAGGAACTTATGTTGCTGTCTCAGCAGTTCCTATTGTCCTTTCTCCGTGGGGCCTTAGCCAGGTCTGTGGGATTTACTACATAGACCTAGCTCAGAAATTCATGCAGGAGGAAAGGAAAAAGGTGCTGCAGTCAATCCCTTTGGGTCAGGGGACAGCAGCACTGCGTCACACTCACCTGTGAGGAGCATTTCTGGATCTGCTCTCTGGGCCTAGGGCTGCTGGGAGTTAGTTTTGGAAAACTCAACAAGCCACATGCTTTACATGAGACATCAAGTGAGGATATTTCTTCTAGCCCTGAACATGTGCTGACATACTTTACTGATTTACAGAAAATTGTAATGAAACTGAGGATTTACAAAGAATAATTTCCCAATACAATCACCCAATACATAAGAAATACTGCTAGCAGGGAGAGATGGCATGATGCTGTTTTACACTGTGCAAGGACAGAGGAGGTGATGAGAAAGTGACCAGCTCAAGGCTTATTAGCACAGGGCTTATTGTTTTCCTAAAAGAGTTTGATGATTGACATAGCTGTGAAAAAAAAACCTCAAAAAAACATAAACAAGACAAGATTTTTACATGGGACACAGGTTTTAGCCATTTTACACATCCTTGATTATTGGTCACACTGCACTGAATAAGATCAGTTCCTTCACAGGGGGTACAAACAGCACAGCAGGAGCTTAGCAATAAATAATATGCAAATATGTGGCAGAGCAAATAGGTTAAATGGTATTAAATAACCATTTAGGAGATGGTATTTAAAAGCAAAACAAAAACCTTTGACAAAATAGGTCTAATAAGCATCCAATCCTTTCTAGCTCTCTTTCTGCTTAGTGTGCAGCACATGTCAATGATGGCAAAGAGGCAGCCAATAATGTACCAAGTGTGGTACAACGATGGTAGCTTGAATGTACTAAATTCCTCTTAGCAGTTAACAAGTCAATTCAGCGAGTACAATTCTCACAGATTTTTGATAATATTAAATTCTTTGGCTAAGACCATGTCTAAGAAATGACATGCCAAAGACTACTCTTCAAAAAAAAAAAAATTCAAAAATCAGAGATTACCCCAAACCACTTTGTTGCCTTTAATGTAACTTCTATTTTCAGCATGAGCTATAACTGTAACAAATTACTTTGAGCCCCATGGGGTTGTGTTATAAATATTTCAGCTCTATGAAGAGTGTGAATAAAATCTTTAAACAGCCCTTCAAATATTGTGTAAGTACTACAAGTTATTACTGAATAACTATTTTAGAATTATTTTCCTGAGTTAAAAAAAATTATTTATTCTGCTTTTTATATCATTCCACTGGTACATCCAACCATGGTACAATGACTTCAATTACATGGGGTATAGGAGGGAGAGGAAAACTTTAACTCACTTTTTTTAAACTTTCAAATGTTGCCTGACATCAGTTTTCTATCATAACAACGTTACTATTTCAAAGTAAAATTAAATAGATTTATTGGAGCTAGGAACAAATTCTATGCTATCATCTGAAAAGCAAAGGAAATTTTCAATTCCATTCTTGATTTGCAAAATTCCAGGTCAGTCATTACAAAACAAGTTAACAAGTCAAGCCTAAATGAACTACCCAAACATAATTCAACTATACCTAATATTGACATTCTTCAAAATCCTGGAGGATTTGCTGAAATGTAGAACATACATTTTCTTCCTTAAATGCAAAATAGCAGCCTAAACAAATTAATTTGTCTGGATGGAGAGAAGGGGAAGGGATTAGAGCAGAAGCCATGACATAATCAGCTTTCTTGGACCGAACTGAAGCTCCTGTGGAAAAAGCAGGCTCACACAATTCCTGCTACTTCTCTACTCAACTTCCTTGTATATCAACTAATTTTTTTGCAGGAATGCATGAGAAAAGATGAAAATCAGACAAAATTCTAAGTAACCAAATACTGCCAACGTCTCCACTTCTGCTATTACACAGTTCCAGGATGTAACACAGAACAATGGTAACTCATTTACAGTGTACTTCACTGTGCATGGTGCAGACACAGATTAGAGGATGACATAATGGATAAAGCACTGCCCTTTCACCCCTGGGATTTTGTCCAGCCTGCACTCCTATCAGATAATGGCTTTGGCAATCTCCACTAGTCTCTTTTGGACACTAATCCCCACTACAGAGTCTCTATAATTCATCATATAATTTAATACACCTGGCAACTTTACCACCAGTTCATTCTTTTGTTACATAATGGCCCAAAGTGAAGTCAAGGGTGGTTAATGCTCTGACAACCGGCTATTATCTCCCATAACAGCTGATGTTGAGGGGATTATTGCAGTCATAAACCATTTTATAAAAATTGGCAACTGGGAAAGCAGTGTAAGAAAATAAGGTGATATTTAGAAGTTTTATCACTGATTTTCTACCAATCTGTAATGGAGTTTCTAGCATCCAAAAAATGCTGGAGAGGAAACTTGAGATTAAAGCTACAGCTCGTGAGCCAAGAAGCTGAGGCCTCAACAAGCTGACAGTCAGAAAGGTTTGACTGTTTTGAGGTTACAGACACGTTTTGTCTTCCTTTTTTTTCAAATATACAGTATATTTCTTCTTTATTTTGTCTCAATTATTTGGTCCCCACTTCATCAAGATTCTTCCATTTTCAGTTTGAAGTATTTCATCACTTTTGGTAGTCCAGTTTTAGACGCACAGCTTTGTTCACAAATGAACCAGGGATTTCACTGCTAGCGAGACCAGTCACTGAGGAGATAAGAGACCCATGAGACAAGACAAGGGGGAGTTGCACTCAGCTTATTGCAAAAGAAATCAGCTCACTGAAACTGTGGGAAGCATTGGGAAGATGCACATTTGAGGATCAAGTCTGAATTAAAATGACATTAGCACACAAGCAAACAGCCAAGAGTACCCAAGTAGTCACTGTCAAGGGAATTAGCACACACAACTCCCACTGGAAATAAGTATAGGTCCAGCAAAGTGGTAAAAAGGCATGGAAAATGTCACCAGATAAAAGTGAACAGAATGTAATTTTTGTTTGGCAGGCATCAGACTGTAGAAGGATAATTATAAAAGTTGCAAGGTGCTTCTGGGCTCTCTGGCACATCACAGCTACATCTGTGCAATGTCATTTTTTATCATGCAGGTGTGTAGCAATAGTTGGATGCTCTATATTTATTCCAAAAAATTGCTTTTTAGAATAAATTTCACACAAAAAAAAAAATCATTAAAATAAATCCATAGCCACTCCTGCTCTAACCAGGAGGCATTACTAAAATGTCCAGTTTAATAAAATATGATCCATTTGCAGAAGTTTTGCAGAATTGTTTTGAAGCGAGGTTCATGGCTCAGGATATCTGTCTCTTTTCATGCAGGCTTGAATTGAGCAAGCTTTCCTTCTCTACAAGGAGACATAAATCCCCCTGGCCTGTGCTTTGAACCGATCATTTTAGGTAAAAGTCAATGTGGTACTGATCTCCACTTTGTAAGCCTGTGTTTGGTTCTGAACAGCTGAATTTGATGACAGGTTTTATACTGACTTCAGCAGCAAAAGGTTCAGCTTCTAAGAATTCAACTTCAACAGGAAGATTTTCATAACATAGCCCAAAAAAGTGTATGAGGTCTATTCAGAGAACTCAAAGAATTTTGTGAATTGTAGATGAAACAGAATCATAGAATGAGTTGGAAGGGATCCACAAGGATTATCAGAGCCCAAGTCCTGGACCTGCGCAGGGCAGCCCCTGGAATCACACCTTGTGCCTGAGAATACAACTAGACACTTACAAGAACAGGAAAAAAGTTTGTGCATAGAAATTTAGGATTACTTTACTTGTTCATTGAAATACAAAATCAGCCAAAGCAGAAGAAGCTGTAAACACAGATGTTGCTCTGATGGAACAGCAGACCCACTGCTTGGCAAACTCTGGTAGGAAAGTGTGCTTATTGTTGGATTTCCTGTGAGTAGAAACACTACAACCTCTTTAAGAAAATCTTTCTGAAAATGTTGAGTTAGTGGATAGAAAAATGAATGAGATTTTACACAAAAACTGTCTGCTATGCTGAAAAATATTTAATCCTTCAGACACTATATATATACACCCATTAATTGTTTGAACCTTCAAAGTGCTACAGCAGGAACATAAAATAGACATGAAATTCCTTTATCTTGACATTTTAACCAACTGAAGGCAATTGCTGCTCAGACTGTCACACCATACCAGTCAGTATTAAAATTGCTATGCCTTTATCTTTGATCAAAAATTAAATGTACTTCTTCATAGTTTTTGTAGCCCTACAGCATCCATGTGTTCTCACAGTTCAGTGAAGTCAAACTAAATATTTAATACACCATTCTAATTAGCTACAAACTATTACCTGATTTAAGTCTGTAAATGAATGTGAAAAGACTCTGGAGGCCTAATGTTAACCTTCATCCACTCCAGCTATACGAGAGAAATTACAGGCTCTAATTAGACTCTTTAAACTGCAAAGAAATAGAATTTTCATAACCAGCTTATTAAAAAACGAAGACCCCCTTGGGACAGGGCAAATTGCTTCTACCCTGATCCGCTTATCCTTGTACAACACCATACAGAAGACTCATGTTGTCTGACTTGCAGCTCATATTTCTCCCAAATTAATGAGCACTCAAATTATTCCAGCTGCCCCCTTGGCACGGGGAAAAATTGAAAATCCATGGCTGCCAAGTGACGTGTATAATCCAGCTGCTAAATAAAATGTGCTTAAGGGGACACAGCTGTCGAGGTGACTATTTACATTAAAATAAGTCCATGGATACAGAACAAATGTCTAAAGACAGAAACAGTGTACAGCACTTTGTTTAACCCCTGAATTTAACCAGGTCACCAAAATCTGCAGCATCATTTACAGGCTAAAGGTAAGTGCATGGTCTTTTGACCTTATGATTTATTTCTTCCAATTTGTCTAATCTTGGAAAAATTCTGATATTCTTGTGAAAAAATGGGTAAATTCAGAGGAATCATATTAAAGAGCAGAATTCACATGACAGAAAGGACAGCTGATTTTTCAAAACAACCCTATTTGAGAAAAATACACCAAGTTTAACTCCATTTCCTGCTCTCCAAACATGTGCAGCGTGACAATAAGCATGATCTTTGAGGTAGCAGAATAGAAAATGATACTTGCAGAGAATTCACACAAACTTGTGGAATCAAAAAGAGTCTGCTACAATTTTTTTTGCCTTAACCTAGACCCTAACAGGCTGCCAACTCACTTCCACATGAAACTGAGAATACCAGGTGTCATCTTTAAACCACTAAATGGTGTAAGATATCTGTTCTGTAAAAGTTAGCTGTATTCTAAAATACTCTAGGATGCTGTGATTCAAAGGCCACATATTTAAATGTTATAACCCAGCTGACCTGAACAGCACTGTGCCAGTTGAATACATACCTTGGAATAATAGGGGCCAACGCAAAGTTTCTCTTTACTAATCAGGAATACTTGGCCAGAGGACACCTTGGATCTAGGACCATAATCTAAATTCAAACTTTTACAGTCAAAAACATTTGCTTTGTTCAGCAAGTGCATGTGAGGCCCAAGTTAGAGCAACATATGTGGGCAAGCAAATCCTAACAAGAATTGTACGGAACCCAACTGCAGAGAAAGTTCAATTAGTCAAAGGTTCATATCTTTCAGCCTTCACCAGACAGTTTAATTTGAGTAGTTACTATGACACAAGCATTTTTAACTATGGGATTAGGAGCTGAGGTCATATTTGGAAAAAATGGTAGATAAGTAATATGTGTTTCAATCAATGAAGCCTGATAAAATTTCCCATGTATTGTTGAAGAAGGTAATCAAATATTCTTTAAAATATTAGTGAATCTTTTTAAAGATCTCTGAGTAGCAAAGGACATGCCAAGGACAAGAAAAGGGAAACTAATTTTTAAATATTTTCAAAACCAAGGAAAAAATTTGTAGACTCACTTCCTAGATTTTACTACCCAAAAAGACTGTAGCAAAAGTGATTAAACAATTAATTCACCATCATATACAACACAATAACGTGGAAAGAAACAGTCAACATGAATCTAAGAGTGATTGGTTAAGCACAATCTTATTTCCTTTCATAACGAGTGTCTTTTGTACTACACAGGTAAAAAGAGGAGGAGAAAGATATCCTGATTAAATTCTCTAAATATTTTTAGAAGTATGGCCATCCTCACCAATCCTGGACTCATGGGCAACGTACCATCCATGAGAGCTTCCAACTGGGCCTGACAAAAATAAGGCACAGCATATTACATACTCAGTGATGCTGTTTCCCTCTAAGGATTCCAAGCCTAATGAAATGAACATAAGGTGAATGCACTTCTCAGACAGATGTCCTCTCCAAGTGGATTTATTATTGCCATGTTAGGAAGAAAATTTGGAAAAGTGGGGAGAGATCTAGCCAGTATCAAGTGCAATTAATTATTTGATTGAGGATGTAGATGAAAAGAATCCTTAAAAATTTGTCAAAAAAAATTGTTCAAATGAAGCTGGAGGTCATTCAATGCCTCTTGGAATATAGAATTAGAAGGCCGATGGCTCCTGGCCTGGAGCAGGAATGGTGTGGCCAGCAGGAGCAGGGAGGTCATTCTTTCCCTGTACTCAGCACTGAGGCCACACCTTGAGTGCTGTGTCCAGCTCTGGCCCCTCAGTTTGGGAAGGACCTTGAGATGCTCGAGTGCATCCAGAGGGGGCAACGAGGCTGGAGAGGGGCTGGGAACACAAACCCTGTGAGCAACCACTGAGGGAGCTGGGGGTGCTCAGCCTGGAGAAAAGGAGACTCAGGGGTGACCTTATCACTCTCTACAGCTCCCTGAAAGGTGGCTGTAGTCAGGTGGGGTTGGTCTCTTTCTCCAGGCAGCACTGACAGAACCAGAGGACACAGTGTTAAGCTGTGCCAAGGGAAATATAGGTTGGATATTAGGAAAAAGCTTTTTACAGAAAGAGTGATAAAGTACTGGAATGGTCTGCCTGGGGAGGTGGTGGAATCCCCATCCCTGGAAGTGTTTAAAAGAAGACTGGATGTGGCACTGAGTGCCACAGTTTAGTTGAGTTGTTGGGGCATCAGCTGGACTCCATCATTTTGAAGATTTATTCCAACCTAGTGATTCTGTGAGAATTCAAAATATTTGGGAGCAACAGAAACAGTCTGAAATTAACAGGATTAAATTTGTGTCAAAAGTACATCTTTGGGAGGGAAAGTTGTAATTCATGGATGAAAGACGAGGAAGAACTTAGTGGAGCACCAGAAATAGATCTAGATTTCTGAAAGAAATTCATTGTGGGTCAAAAATGGCAAACTACTGCAATAAAAGCAAATATCAACAGTTGCTGGATACACCTAAAAGAAATGGCAATAAGTACTTGACGTGAATGCAAGGTAAAGCAAGTGGTTATTCAGCCCTACCTGTGTACAGGAGAAATGGAAAAAGCTTTAGCTGGACTTGGTGTGTAAAGCAGGGCCTGAGACAGTTAGAAAGGTCTGTGATAAGGAGGAAACCTCCACGTACACAAGAACTGGGGAGTTTTTACTTACCATTAGCTATTATAGGTAATTTTAGAAGCACTTTAACTGATAATGTCATCCAACAGTAAAACACATTTTACATAAGGCTACAGACATTGTAACAAAATAAAAAAACCAGGTTTGCGTCATCATTCTTCTCTGACTGCATCCTGAACAACTCATTTAAGGATTTTACCTGTGGGTGACTCCAGGTACTGTGGTTAACCCTTTTAGAATGTTAACAAAAGAGTGAGGGGTTTCACCTGTCGGTTTGAATTCATCCATGTTCCAGTATTTGCTTGCTAAACATCAACAGCAGCAGTTGAGGTGCTTGTAAAGAAATACTTTGGCTTTTTTAAACCTGATACTAGAGGGAACAAAGAATGGAGACTTGAACTACTGTGGACATCAAATATGAAAGACAGCCTAGAGAGGTCCATCCTCTGAGCTCAGAACTAAGTAAGCTTTTTTCTCTAACATGACTCACAAGCTATGCTCTAAGTCCTGCAGTTAATTACAAAAACATGCTCTGTTTCCTCTCTCCATTTTCAGTGCTGGTTTTGCATTGTCCAAACCTTCTAAAAGTATGCAGTGATGTCACCATATGTATCATGGAGAAGAAAAAACAGATGAATACTCTATAAACACTCTTCATTCTCAAAACATGTAGCCTAAACAAAGGGCTTCCTCTCCCTTCTTTCAGAGAAACATGGGAGGAAGGAGAACTGAGAACCAAAATGAGGACATTGAGCATCAGCACACTTACACTGACCTTGCATTTGACATTAGGAAACACAGGACAATTAAGTTAGTGGTGAAAAATAGGGAACTCCAAATTTTACAGATAAAAGTAATTCATTTCACAGGAAGATTTTTGACACTGAGCAACTGATTTCTTAAAAATCTTCCTGACATACTACATCACTTATTTATTTTTCCTTCAAGCAGTCTTTTCTGGAGAATAAAACTGAATCCATTTGAAAAAAAACATTTTTCTGACATTTTACTGCCTCCATCACAATGCCCATTACAAGTTCTAAAATCAAATCAGCAATTCCAAACTCTAGAACATTTGTATCATAGACTCATTTAAAATATCTAAAATCCCTCTAATCATTCTGTAATTTTTTATGCAGTTGCTTAATGCTGCAGAAAAAGTAAGACACTCTTGGAGCAGGGATGTAAAGACAAAAGAACAGAGTAAGGCCCTCAATGCCAAGACAAGAGAAAGACTGAAAGCTGGGAAATAAGACAAAGACAGGATTAAAGAATAAAATAGCTCACTGCAGAAGGAAGACAGTACTTCTGAAAACTGTAAAGGGCAGAGTTGTAAAAATTGCACACTGCACTGCAAAAGAGACATTGAGAGCTCTTAGTAGGATGAAAAGAATAAACATCATTAATGCAATGTCAGGTAACACGGGGTCACAGTGTCCAACTGAGACACAAACAAAATGCAGTAACAGAAAAGATTACGAAGTCAAGATATGAGCCTAAAATTATACCTTATTCTTTACATTATATATATATGACATCATATATATAATCTTCACATGACTTCATATAAAATGAGAGCAAGAAGCAAACATGAGAAGACAGAAGAGAGAACAGAACATGTGGACATGCAAGCTTCCTCTAAAAAGTGTGCCTCAGGAAAGGGAAAAATAGTGTGCAACAAATTAAGACAGATTTAATTCAACCTTTTAATGAGACAGTCAAAAGAGGAAAAGAGGTTATTCAATCAAAGGTAGAAATAGGTTAATTAAGCCAGACAACATTGAACACATGGAATTAAATCTCTGCCCAGCTGAACCTAAGGGTCCAGCAGTGCCAGGGGCCCTGCAGCAGGGACAGCTGGCACAGAGGGAGGGGGAACCCCAGGATGGATCTTCACCCTGGCCCGGAGAGTCAAGAAATGCAGGTGGGTGCCAGAGGAGAAGGAATGGCCAGCTGGGGGCAATGAAACTCCAGGAACCCTGGCTGATGCCAGAGCGAGGAAACAAATGCAGCTCCACTAAAATTGCTTGCCAATCTGTCCATCATCACCTTCCTGCTCTTGTGTCCAACTCCACAATTCCTTTGGGTTGGCCACTGCCTCTCCCTCCACAGGAAAAACATTTGGTGTCTGCACTGCTCCCTGTCACAGCACGCACAGCATTTAAGGACTGCTATATTTAAACACTGATCTGAAATAAAGATACCTGAACTGAAAACAACAGCTATTCTTGAATAAGCCAAACATGGCAACTTAATTTAGAGCACAAATTCTGATCTTATCAGTTTAATCTCCTTGGAAGGTATGAGGATAAGGATACCTGCATGTGAAATTCCAAAAAAATTCATCCAAAGTCTTATTAATATACACTTCTCAATATTGCCACAATTAGGCTGTGGTGTTCTCTGGGCTACAAAGATACAAAATATGCTTTTAAATCACCCTTATGCTCCCTGGAAGAGGGAGCAATGAAGATGAGGCTGTGGATAGAAAACATCTTGATTATTTTGTCCTTGTAACATTTACTCTGATGTCAGCCATACTGCTGAAGTGAAGCACACAATTATGTTGACATTACAGTCACTGAAATCAGATTTTGTTTTCTCAGATTTTTTTCTGGACAGCTAATTTTTATTTATTAAAACTAAAAAAACCCAAAAGTTTACTTGAAGATTACCCACTTCAGTAAAACTTCGTATCTTTCATTACATTTTTAAGCTCCACCATGCCAATAAATCCAATGAATGAGATAGAGGCCCAGGGTTTTACTGAACCAGTACACGTATAAAGCTCACTCAAGTACAGGAATCTCTCAGAAGAATAATTACAACTTTCAAATAACAGTGCATTCATTTGAGACAGCACACAGACACTGTCATCCCTCAGTTTACAGCTGCCAACTTTGACACTCTTGATTTCACTTTCAGATCAACCCAATGGCCCCAAGATGCAGTTCAGGATGGACATGAAGCACCCACCATATTCAGGTAACACTTACTGCAAATACAAGCCATGCACCAATCTGCATGCCCTTTCCAAAATCAGCTATTGAAGAGTTTTTACTGCCAAGTGCCTTCTCCTACAGTGTTCCTGTTCCTAACTTAACATCATCTTTCAGTGTAGTTGTTCACTGTCAGACGTTTTCTAAGATGAGGTATGTTCCTAGAATTGTGTAATTTCCCATAACAGCAAATTTCCTCAAGTAATATTTTTCTGAGAGCATCACTAGAAATTAAGTATATAAGTGTAAAACAAAATACAATGCATTCCTTAGACAAGAGATGTACAAGAGGCCTCTAAACATCCCAAAAATGTTAGTACTGCAGGAGAGCTGCACACAGACTAAAGTGCTTTCCTTTATTTGTTGTGATTGTGCATATGGAGCCATTAGTCTCAGTCAGTGGTCTCAACTCTCTCCTCAGCCAGCCAGGGCTATTGATTATCTGGGCCACTGTCAGAGGGAGATTAGGACAGGGCTGACAGTTTGCTGGCTGATGTTGAATCAGGAGAAAATTCATGTGATGCCAGTACTCTTGAAGGAAGAAGTCAGCTTATGCTCTGAAAAGGATCTGTTCCCTTTCTCTGCAGTGAATTCCTGTGTTTGTCACACACATCAGTGACACAGGAGCTGCCCCTGCTGCCCTGGAACCAGAGCTGAGCCCTGCAAAGGAGATTTCTGCAAGGGCAGCTAGCCAGGGAACTGCAAGGATTTGTTTCAGATGTTACCCTTTCTACAATCACTCATTTTCTCAAAATCAGGTTATGGCAACAAATTCCACACAAAAAAGTATCTTGACTCAGTTCAACAGGACAATACAGAACATAATTTCTACATCAACTTCAAAATGAAGGTTGATTCTTTCAATCCCAATAATGTGAACAATGTCTATTTTAGAGTCTCATCAGGATTACTCCACCTGTAAAAGTGTTGAAGCTACCCTGACCTTAATTCAAAAGAGGTTTGCAATAGAGCATTTTACATTAGAAACTCTTGTTCCACCATCTGCCTGAAATTGTCCAGAACCTATGACCTTCATAAAAACAAAATAGAAGAGCCATCTTATTATGGAGACTTGAAGCAAAGCAAGTCCCTCAAACTCACAGAGACAGGAAAAGGGTTTGCTGTTCTGCTAGCAACTTAATATTGGTTTAGCTATTTTATGCAAGGATGCCCAAGGCATTTTACTATTACCTATATAATAAAAATGTAATAACAAATTTATAGAAGGCTCAATAATTGGATAGGTGAATTCACTGACATTTTGCCTCAGGTGATACTGGTTGAATTTTACACCACTCAAAAAGCTGACACCCAGACCATAAAGAATAATGCAGGGATCTGGGATTCAAAGGCCTAAAATCTGGGGTTTTTACCTGCTGGTAATGTACAAAAAGTGTCTGCACAGCTCTAATATTCTATTCACAGTGACTCATAAATGAAGAACAAATTTTCCTATTTAGGGCTGCCTTTTTATATGATTACAAGTTATTACTGAACATCACAGAAACAAAAAAATTGCATGAAAAAACAGTATTTGTGTCTACCAGGAATTTTTGTGACTATCAGAGCAGCATGTGGGTAGGAACATTAACCAGTATGACACTACAAGAGAGAAATATATTTTAAGTAGTTGGTGCTATTTCTAGCTTACTTCTCAATAACATTGATCCACTTTCATGCCTGCTAAATAAAACCAAAATAATAACTAATGGGTTTTTTAAATAACCATTATTTTAAAATTAAGGTGCGAAGATTCTTCACTGAACAATTAAAAAATACAGTCCCACTTGAAAGGATTTAAGCAAATGAAAATAACAAAAGAGAAAAGTACTTCAGTGTTTGAATTGTAGTCTGACCTATGCCTAGATACTGGTACTCCATACTGACCAGTGAACTTCTATGTGAATTTGCTATAAAAATTCAAATTATTGCGTGTTCTATTGTTTTGACAGCTATTTTAAGCAAGCAGTCATAGATTCATGTTACTTTTTTACTGAAATATGTTTTCAGCAATAATAATTTATCTGGTAAATTTTATTTCCATTGAATTTTATAAAACTACTTTAGCCTTTAAGCTGTCTAATAGAATAGAATTGAGCTTATCATCTGATTGTATGAATATTTGGCATTTTCTTCCTAAGTCTTAAAAAGAAATCCCTTATTCAATTGACTTTTCACCTAATCTTCAGTCTCATGTTTATTTCCAGGATCTCAAAGCAGACTGTTCAATCTCATCCTGCTCATTGCTTTAAAACTTTGTTTCTGTCCAGTCCATTCTTCTAAAATTATTAGCTCTAATTTTACCAACAAAAAATTTCAATTGCTGTACTTGGATTTACATTTATCAGGACAGACATTTTCTTCATCTGTTTTTGCACAAGCTCTATTGTCTCACCTTGCTCAAAAAAGGACTCAAAGTCCTTTTTTTCAACTCTCTATTGACCCTCATGACACTTCCACCCTTGAGTACTCAGTAGAATTATTTATCTGCTTAACTGCTTGCTGTGCTGACCTGGATGGCACAACGTGAAACTTCACAAAAAACCAAACCTCCAAACTGGGAAATCGCAACAGAATAATATTTGTCACAATAGAAAACTACACAAATGTCCTAAGGTCTCTTAGGAATAAAATCCACAGTCGAAATTGCAAGTCTCAAAAAAAGAAATTTCGTTTCCAAAAGTTAACCCAAAGCCAGGATTTCAATTGTGCTGATAGTACAAAGCAAAGCAAGCAATTTTTACATGTACATTTCATGCCAAATATTTCATGTCAAATTTTACTATATTTCTTCAGGATTAAAATCACCACTGCTATTCCATGTCATTTCTTCCACCTAGCAAACCACAGATTATTTCCATATAAAAATAGCCATTGATCAAAACTTTAATTTACTAACATGTTTTAACTTATTAACTCCAGAGCCACTTTACAAACAAAATGGGTAACAGCTGATTTTCAGTCCAGGTTTCACTGTTTGATAAAACTGCTGAAACAGGTGAATTGTTTATCTCTAAGGGCTAGAGGAAATATTGTATCTATGCTTTGTTTTTCCTTTGCCTATGTCTCTTTCTTTAAATAATAAACCCTTTGATTTTGTTTAGGAGTTTGAGAATCACTATGTTAAAACTGTATTTCTAGTTAGGATTACAATTCAACCATGACATTTTGTCAGGATTTATTTATTTCATTAAAAGGATTCAAAATGTGTTTAAATAAATCAAACTTAAACTGTGTCTGATCTGAAACTGAAAGAAAAGCTGCATCACCACTTCTCCTTACGGTCACTAATTAGCAGGGGGGAAAGAATTTTAAATGCTCCACCAATTCAAAACCTAAAGGTCGAAAATAAATGAATTGCTGAAGACCTAGGAGAGTCTGTTTCAACACTGATTCCCCAGCAAAAACTCACCAGCTGGATAAAACTTGGAATCTCCTGTGACTAAAATGTTTAGGTTATGTCTTAACTTACAAACATGCATTTTAAAGCATCCTGTCCTAAAAGATTTAATTGATCTGTCCCCTGTCCAAACAGCAGTCCCCACCTTCTTGCATACTTTGGCATAGGTTGGGGGTGCTAAAACTGCACCTTTCATGCTCCTCTCCTCAATCAACACATAACCCATTATAAACATCTCAAAGTCCAGCCTGGCAGCAATCCCAAATGCTCCAATCAAAGACATTTTGTTCAGGTTTATCCATTCAGTGTCAGGTTTATTTTTGTTATTTTTTATGGTGATTTTTGTCTCTGCTAGCTGTAGAGATCTCAGAATCAAATGGGCCACTAATCTAAACTCTACAGCCAACTATTTATGCATTTCCATAGTATATTAAAACTCATATGCAAAACCTTGGCTCCACTGACACAGCCTGCGTGTACATTTCATTTGCAACTGGTCAGACACCCCAGATGTTGCCCATTCAACTGGGGCACCAAGAAGTTAAATAAAATTAACTTATACAGACAGAAATGCAAAAAATGTGCCAATTTGGTGGGTTTATATTCATCCCTTCATTTAAGAGAAAGCCAAGATACGCAAAAGCTCAAAGGCTCAAGCAGTGTGTTACCCTGAAAACAAGGCAGGAATGGAATTCAGAAGATCTCATTCCTAAGCCAGGATCTTCAATGCCTTTTATTTGTTCAAATAAAACTCTGTGTTTTAAGCACGGAGCAGATTTCATATATAGAGTGTTTGCAATCCACAAAACACAACATTTGGGTGAAGCCAAGGAGCAGAACACATAAAGGGAATGGTGTGAAGCTTTTCATGAACAAGCATCCTCACCACAAACTCTCCTGACAAATTTTATTCAACTTTACAAGGTAGATTAAAGTCACAATGTCTCACAGGGGAACTTGGATGAGAAATTGATTTAAAAAATCTATAGGTTGTGTTATCAGGCTCCCAAGTAAACTTAGGTAAATAAATAGATAGATATCCACAGAATTTTTTGCAGGAAACAGATCATCAATAAACAAAGAAAGTAGGGAAGATTTCTGAAAGGTAGAAACTTCTTATCTAGTTGGCAACTACATGTATTGTATCAAATAATTATTCCAACTATTGACCAACAGTGCTGCTTGCTCCAGAGACAGTGGGACAAGGTCTTTATGCCAGAATTCATAAACCTGGGTCCTGAGATCTTGCAGAGATATGGACAAATATTTCATTTAATCCCCTGGATTTTTTTTTCCACAAATACACTGGACAAACCCAAATTCTCAACCGAGTCCTTCCTTGTCTGTTCATTCAGGAAGTTTTTCAGGCACATTTGAAGGCCACTGAGCTATATATGCCTGCTATGTACCTGGTTTTCACCTGCTCTCAAAAAGTTAGACAAAAATGTCATGTGTTCTTTCTGATTTTATTTTTCCCTGCACAGAACAAGCAGAGAAAGGCCTTAAGCTGGCTCAGATGCTCCATATGCTGGGCAGCTGATGAAGCAGAAAAGGATCCCAGATCCTGCATCACTTTCTGATGCAATCTCTGCATCCTGAGGGGATACATCTTCCAGTGCCTTCATCCCATCATGAGGTCAAACTGATACATGAGCTAGTTCAGTCTCCTGACACACAATTTTCTCCTAAAGGTTTCTTAATGCCACAAAATTATTTGTAAAAATTATGTAATGTGGAATATTCAAATGGTTTCCCCTATCAGTATCCTTCCATCATGAATACATGGTGCCAGATTTGATTCCTAGGTACCCTGAGCTCAAATAAAATTTAGGCAGTTCATGAGGACAGTAAGGTTAAAAGGTGTCAGGACTTGGTGGAATTACTTATGGAAGTGGCAAATTCAAACACAACTAAACAGACAAGGTCACAAATTAAAATGCTTTTCACAGAAGACTCTCAGAATATTCCCAGTGCACAAAGCAAAGCACATGCTTAAGCCTTTGCAGGATCACAGCTCCATCCTGACACAAAAGAGGAACAATGTCAAAAGATAAATAAAAAGAAAGTTTAAACTGAATCAATTGCACTTGGTTTTGTATTTAATGTATGCTTCATAATCATGAGTAATTAATGAACAGTAATTGCATTTCTCTCCAAATTACTCGCTAATTAATTGAATTTACAGTGGACATTAATATGTGAACATTGGGTAATCTTCCATTGACTGCAGCAATGTAGCAGTATCTTTTAAGATATATCTTCACCTCATTTTGGAGTAGTGAGCTATGATTTTTTTTAATGACATCTACTATAAAGGGTTCCTAATTTCTGAATAATGCCTTTTAAGCAAAAAACATATGTAAATATTTAATAACTATCTAAGTAAAATCTGTAAGTAATATGAATAAAAAAATTTAGAAACAAAATATTTAAAAGTTACATGAAAGATAAAAAGGCACTATTTTTCCCTTTTTTTTTGGTAACTTTATAGAAGTAACAGTTTTAAGTATGTGAAATAAAAAAAGGAAACATAATTTGAAGGCTGAGTAAAGACGTAGTACATACCAGCATAAATCAAACCCACAAATGTTGAAAATTACTGAAAATTACCTGCCTTTACAGCCTACAAGACTTCCTATTACTCAGCAAACCTCCTTCAACTCCTCATCCCACCTTCCCAATGTGACAAAACACTGCTTGTTTCAGTGACAGTATTTACCTGGTGACCAATTTACAGCTTAGAGAATTAGCCAAAACTACTTTGCTTCCAATCACAAGAACATCAGGTTTGAAAAATCACCTACTATTATTTCATTATTACAAAAACCTTTTAAACAGGCTCCTGCCCATGTATTTCAGGGAGCCACTACAAAAATGCAGCTCTCCCTCCACCCTTTACGAGCAAAGCTCCTGCAGGACAAGGCTCCCCATCAACAACTGATCAGTACTGACCCAGGCACCTCCTTCCTCCTTCAAAATGCCAAGCATGCAATGTAAAAGTGGAGCTGTACATTAACGTATCAGTGAAAAATTCTCATCTCTTAGATGCACTTTGGGCTATTTGCTTTTCCTCTGCCCTGTGCAAGTTTGCATTATTTTCATCCCTTATCAAGGGAGCAATGACCCCTATCAATTTTTCACTTACTGTGATAGCATCATTGCCATGCACCCACTATATACTTTCTAGATTACAGGCATTTTCAAAGGTTTTCTCCATCAAAATAGAAAAAAAACGTCCAAGGGGGCAGCAGACCATAAAATCCCAATCTGGACTGTGTGCAGTTTTCTAAATGACAGCAGAAAAACAGAAACTGGAAATTCCAGTATCACAGCACTTGCATGGCCAGTGTAAACTACCCAATCAATATCCTGGCAGCTGAACGTGCTCGAGGCTGCTGAAGGAACACAAGGTGTTGAACAGAGAGGTACAAGGTACTCTGAGTTGATTCTCAAATGCCTGGCAGTCTCCTCACAAGCCTGGCTTGCTGGAGTTCACCCTGCTCACAGACTTGGGCTCAGACTGGGCTGAGGCAATGCAGAGGAAGGGGTGGTAAATCAGCTGGAGAGAGCAGCAGCATGTGGCTGTGGTATGGAAAACCTCAGTGCCACACTCCATGCCAAAGGAGCAAGAGATGTGTCTGCTCTGGGCTCCCCCATTACTGCTATAAATTAATAAAATACATAAACCCTCAAAATCTAAACAAATAAAAATAAATGAAGCTTTGTAGAAAATGCAAAATACTGAAAACTAAAAGGAATACCCTCTCAAAGCCTTTGGGCTCAATCAGAACCTATTGCTGGGTTTTGAGGAGAAGTCAACAGAAAGTCACCTATCCCCCTGTCATCTACCCACCAGAGCTGCCTTCTTCTCCAATCAAAAGTCAATCTAGCAGTCAAAAAAGGGCCAGAGCAGATTTATGCTTCAGGCAGAGTAGAAGGAGCTGCACACAAACAGAAATACTGCAGTACTTCTTAATCTAGCAAGGTCAAAGCACAGCAGTAGCAGAAACACAAATGCAGAGCAGCTGTGAGAAGGAGCCCCGGGCTCCCCACAGGACCTGCACCAACCCTTGGACACCTGATGCAACACTCCCAGCTCTGCCAGGCTTTCCACCTGCCCTGCACTGCCTGTACCCTCAGAAAGCACCCCAAGTCCTCCCCAAAACTTCAAAAATGCCATGCCACAAGGATTTGGAGTGGTGTCAGCAGATAAAGTTAAATGTGTGAGCTGCAGCAGGCAGTGCCAGGGTCTCCCAGGGCTCAGAGGAGCACCTGGCTTGCTCAGGTAGGACAGCAGGGCTCGTCCGAAACCACAACTGGCCCAAGGGAATGCTATCCCCTCCTGAGCCTTCTCTCTGCTCTCCACAGTAGTTGTGGCTACCAGAAAATCACCTCTGGCAGTGCCTGACCCCTTGGGACTGAAGGGAGATTGCCAGGGTTAAAAAGGGTCCATTAGGCTGCAGGGCTCAGCAAACTTTAAGATCAAAACCACTTCAGTACAAAGAGTTCCAAGAAGAACATGTGAGTAAAACACTTAAATAGCTGCACTGTCTCTTGGAGAGTTTTCATAGCTCTGTAATCAAAGCTGCAGTTCTGTTGCACCTCTACCTCCATTACCATTGTGTAGTCATTACAAATGGAATGTGACCCTGATCACATAGTCACTTCATGAATTTTAAACATCATTAATTTCTAACTCTCTGCAATGCATTTTCTCAATCCATAAGCCAAAAATTAAAAAAAAAAACGTATTTTGAGGACTTCAGATACAAACATTCTATAAAACAGAACAGTCATTCATTATTGTCAGTATGATCTGGTCGACAGTAAAAAATTTAACAGTGATCAAAATGTTTAGAAGATATTTTAGAATATTTAGAAGATGTATTTTATTAAGTTTATCATAAAAGCCTACAAAGAAAAATGCTTCTAATAAAAACGTATAATATGCACAAAAGTTCAGTTGTACAGAGAATATAATTTTTAATTGATGAATTCCAGTGCTCTTTTAAAGAAAATAATTTTCTATGTGACATTCAGAACTATTTCATTCTAGTTTTAATTTTGACATCCCTGTTAAAATTTCAAGGATTTGATTTTTACCATCCTTATAAATATGTTTCTCTTTTTAAGACTGCATATATATCAAACAAGAAAAAATCAGAAACATGAGAAACAATGATGGTAAGCCAAATAAAACATGTGTTTGTCCTGAATATAATTGTAACATTATAAACTAATGAAGAACAAATACAAATTGAAAAATTCTTTCACTGACAGTGAGCACATGTTGTGGTTCATGTCTATTTCATTAAGTTGCTGTTAAATGGTCCATTCTGTTATCCCCCACGTGCTCCCAAAGTTGGTTTATCCCTAAGTTGTACCCTCCCTTAAAGCTGTCCCTCAAGCTACTCCCCTCCCTTTGTTCTGGTCCCTTCCCTGCCTATCAAGGCAGCCCTGCCCCTTTCTCTGGAATGTTCCCTGCCACTCAGTCCCTGGGCCAATCCCTGATTGGAAATCCCCTAATCCCCAGTGCCCCATTGGCCCATGTGGCCTTCCCCTCTCCTCCCCCTATCTGGTCCCACATTGCTGATGTAATCCCCTTGCTCCACCCTTGCAACCCCCTATTGGTTGATTTTCTGTATCCACCCCAGTTTGTGCTATATAAAAGCCCATGCACAGATGTGCTCAGGGCTCTTTTTTCTTCTTCTTTCCTTTCTGTGAAATAAGTCTTCCTCTTGGGACCTCAAGACAAAAGAGTTTTCTCCTTTCTGTTTCACCTGGTCCCTGCTGTAACAGTGTGCACCGTAGAGCTTGCAGCTCTTCAGCTGTGGGCAAACCCCAGTCCCCCCTGTCCCCACTCCTGTCGTGGCTGCCGGAGTGCTCAGAGCTCGCCCAGGTTCCCAGCCAGCTCTGCAGCAAGCACAGCCCAAGTGTTGTACAGAATGGTGGAATTTTGCATGAGCAGCCTGTCCTTCCCACTCTGAGCACCTCATTCATGAAACTAAACAAATTCAAGCTAATGCAGAAACAGCTCCACTGTGACACTTCAAATCAGGCTACTGACAAGACTATGCTGCTTTTACATTATATCTTTTTGCTGTATGTGAAACTAAAAATCAAAATTTTAGCAAGAACTAAAAGTGCTATTTTATCTTAGAGAAAACAAAAAAGTATTACGAAAAAAAAAGCCAATGATTTTGCCTACTGTGGAGAACTCGAAAAGGCTTGAATTGCCTAAATAATTTTTATATCAATTCATTTGAATATTTATATACATTCAAATTTTTATGTATATTAAAAATTGCAAGCAGAAGTCTCAAAAAATTATTAAAAGGATTGGAGATGCTTAACAAACTTTTGACCAGCAAATTTGCAACAGAGTAGAAAGATGATGAAAACAGGTGAATACTGCTGCATTCTATTCTTCTTAGATAATTTAGATAACATTGCCATTCCCTTCAATATTCTGAAAAGCAAGAGGAGTTCTGACTCACTCTTCAGTCTATCCAAAGTCCCCAGAACATGGGTGAGACAAAATGTAATTTCTCACTTCTCAAATACGTAATATAAGAAACCACTGGAAATAATATGTATATTCCTCTGGTGCTCCATTTGTTGAGTTCCTGATACCTTATTTTTATTTTGCGTAAACCCACCCCAGGCTCCAGCAAGACTAGAATGAACAGAGTGATAAATTCTTGTTTTCAGTAGATGGCAAAGTTACAGTTAATACATTATAGATGTAACAGTTTCTATAGAAATTATTCAATGAAAACTGGCAATGTCAAAGTAAATGCAGTAAGTTACCAAATTCTGTTTCTTTGCCACAGTACAGCATCACATGGGAAAATTAAGCTATTAAATGTGCAGCATTACATAATTTTTTTATCACTTTATAAATGAAGAAATAGTTGGACAACATAGGAAAGCATTTTTTACCTATTCACTTAAGCTCAATTTTGTTCCTAAGAAAAACTGCAGTTAAGAATGTGAAAATCTACAAATACAAAATGCATGAATCTAACCTCCTCTATTGCCAAAGGGAGGAACAGAGCCGTAAAAAAACCTCTTCCCATTCTATGCCACACAGTCCAGCTAACTGTAAGACAAAGGTAAATATTCAAATAGGTTTTCCTTGAAGGACTACAAATTTGTGCTGCCCCACAGAATAAGTTCATTACATGTTATCAATCCTTTAACTGCTCCAATTTCTTTAAAAATATCAGCTAATTGTTAACAATACAATTATTAACTTCTAATACTAATTACTAATAAATTCCTACAAATAGTAGCTTAGGAAAGGCCAGCTAGTGCCATTTTGTTTAAGTAGTTCTCTAGTTTATAGATTAAAAAATATAGACAGCGATGGCTTTCTCTCCATCAGGATGAAATGAAGTCTGGCCAAAGAAGAATGAAGAGTAGACAGAAGGGAGCTCTTTGAAACAGTTGGAACAGATAATATTATTGCTGCAAACCTCATGTTTATTAAGAGACATGTGAAAAGGAGCTGTATCCTATCACATCCCTCTCACCAAACTATCAAAACTTTATGGTATCTCTCGTTTCTTTTTGCTCATACTTTGTTTCACATGGAAAGTGACAAAAAGAAGTCATTTTCAAGCAGCATTTTTGCCCTCTGGACTCAGTGCAGTGGCTGTGCACACAGGGCATAGAGTACCCTGATTTTCCAAGAAAACACACACATGTAAGTAAAAATAAAAGTCCCTTTTCAATGCTTTTTCCTTTTTTTCTTGCCTTTTCTTTTGTTAATGCTGCACAGATGGGAGAGCTTGTTTAGAATTCCTTCCTGCATCTCTCATTGTCAACAAAGCAATGACGGTATGTTCAATGTTTTCCTAATAGTCATGATGACTTTCTTATTCCCTTTTTTGGATCCTTCTCTCCCTCTTTTCACATTTCAACACTTCCCTTTCAACTTTTGTACAGCCACTCCAGCCAATTTCTAGCACATCTAATGCCATGCATATATTTACTATTATTTTTTATACATAGCTTCTTACACAGTAGAATAAGATAAACCTCAAGCCAGACCAAAAGACAAAGAAATTCTGAATATTCAAATACATGTCTATTATTAAAATAGCATGTAAGGTACAGGATTTTTCTCTATAGTTTGATGCTTTTGCAAAAAGAATAGAAAATACACCTCTGTCAATTAATACATCATGTTCTAAAAAATTCTAAAGGACACAGTAATTGTGAAGCTGCAGACACTCAAAATGCACAGTTTAAAATGCATCAGTATCATAATTATATGTTATGAAAAGAAAAGGATTTCTTTCCACTTGACTTACAAGAAAAGGATGGCAGACTAAGATTTCCCACTCTGAATTAGGAACTGCCATAAGTGACATTATGACCCTCAAAACCAGCATGCACTGTGTAGAATTCCTGAGAGCTTTTAAAAATGCCACTAAATGCACATAAAAGGACTAATTAGCCACTGTGAAAAACTGTGAACATACTGAGCATTCATAATTCTTAAACACCATCATAACAGTTCTACACAGGACAGCTGGGAAATGGCTGATGCTAGCCCAGGGTTCCAGCAGGTCAGTGAGGAACACTCACTGCTTTCTGCTGCAGCACAGGGAAGTGAGTTTTCCAGGAAAAAGGAATAGGGTTAAGTCAACACTGTGTCACAGCATTAACTCCTGTTCTTTTGGCTTTTGATTCTTAAACAGAAGCAGAGGTACCTAAACCATTTTAAAAAGCTAAGAAAACCTTTAAGCAGTGAGGTGCAGCTGTTGATACCTTATACTATACTACAGTGATATCACACAGCATGGAGTGAAACTTTGAATATTCAACAAAAAACACCAAAAAAATTCTATTACTCATTTCCTTTTAAGACCTTCCCTGCACATTGGGAACACACTTTATGCCACAGCGTATGACACAGTTGGGATTGCCACGATACACAGGCTATCCCCATCCAATTTCAGACAGCTTCAGCCCACACACAGTAGCACCTCACCTCTTCTGAAGGCTTCAGGAGTCTGCCCATATAGAGTAACATCACTTCAGAAGGCTGCAGGCATCTGCCCCTCTTGTTCTTCAGCCCAGCCTTTTATCCCCTCCTGTTGATGCCCTGCACCTGTGTGCCCTCTGCTCCCTTTGGTGGTTGCTCAGTGCCCCTGGGCACTCCATGGCTCATTGCTGTCAGTGCTGCTCACAGCTGTGCCCACTGGGATGAGGCTGGGCCAGCCCCACTCCCAAGTACCCTAAACCGTGCTCATACAACTTTTAAGTCTGTGCTCTGTATTCCAAAGCCTGCCAAGCACAGTAGAAATCAGTTCAAAATGTAAGATAAGACTAAACACAAAGAACCAGCAGCCTGTCATCTCATTTCCAGACTGGACTTGCACTGCACAGCAGTGCTCAAAGCCAAGTTTAAGATTCTCACACTGCACAGTGGCTCTCCAGCCTGCTGACATCTATGAGTGTTACTACTTCTGTATGCACCCTTGGGTCCAAAACTTGAGGGAAATAGAAAGGGTTCAAGGACTTCCCAGTTTAGGCCTTTCTTCATAAACCTTACAGATGGAAGATAAAAGATAATGGTCTTATGTGGAGAGATCTAATATAAGAAGGATGCTATGCTATATTAATGTGCTATTTCACAGCTGACACTGGTTCCTCCTTTATTTTGTTTTATGACTGCAGTTAGTTCCAGTGCTGAAAGTCTGTCTCTTACAAAGGATGTAATCCAAAAGAAATTAGAGCCACATCCATTTATAACAAAAGCAGACTAAGGTACAAAATTTCTTGTGTATAAAGCTTTCTCTAAACTTGTATAAGATGAGAAGGTACCACTTAAAAAGAGAAGTATCAACAGAATGCCTCAAGAGCCTTGCTTTCTACAAAGTGCAGTGACTTCACAAGTGCTCACCTGAGCTAACAGGTGAAGGAGATGGCAAATCTCCACCTTCAGTTAATATGAAGTCACCCAATCATGTTTCCAGCTTATTCTGGTGTGGGAAGACAAATGGCAGAACCTGCACATGTGTTCTTGCAGATAATTTTACGTTTTTGAGAGGACCTGCCTGGACTGCATCCCTGAGTGTTTTCACCTGGGGGGCAAGGGAAGCATCACCCTCTTACAGGCCACACAAAGGAAAGGCTAGAGGAGTTCATATACTAACACGATCTTCTCATGGACATACTGCCTTATTTATTGCTCAGCTTAATTTTTCCCTTCAGCATGCATCCCTCTTGATGATCATGAAGGCGTATAAATGAAAAGTAAACAAAACTCATTGGAAAAAAAAAAGTCTGGAACAAAAGTATTGGGTCTGAAAAAACATGCAAGAATACAGATGTAAAAAAACCCACTGAAAGTAATCCTGTATAGGTGATGAGCAATTTCACTTCTATTAATTAAAAGAATGATTTAATTAAATAATGGTTAGATGCAGACATAGTCATCTCCTTCAGTCTTTTTTTTTAAAAGCTTTATAAGTGTTAACAACAGAAAATCAAATCAAATACGAATATTAACATCTTAATGTGCATGCAAAGTAATTTATTAATAGATTAAAAATTTTTAAAGCTGTTCTAATTAGATGCAGCAGCAAGGCCTCTGATATGCAAGCAGTGCCTTTGCCTTAGTGTATTAACTTCCATTAATGCTATTTTAATTCTTGCTTTGAACCAGAGATTATGAGCATCAGTTCTGCAGAAAGTTTGCTTTCAGGAATATGCAAATGGTAATCACCAAGGAAGCTTTTCCAGCAGAATACCACAGTACAAGACATGCACCCTCTTCCTTTTTATTCCAGGCATCTGTACAATTGTTCTACTGGTCAGGGAATTTATCCAAAAAACCTTCACCTCTCTGGGGCCATATTCAAAAATGGGAAATAAAGAACTTGGATGCTTCAGAAACTTGCTAAAGTAGGGTGGTAGGATGAAAAACTAAACAGTAGAGTACCCCACCTGTTCCAGCTAGCAAGCAGAACACCTAAACCATCCACAGAGAGATGGGACCTGGCACTAAGGAATTAAAAGCCTCCCATCTGTAAGATCTTGGTCAGTTGTGGATAACTCCTAATACCAAGGGATTTATTTAATGTTTTGTGGCTTTGGAGAGTTTTTCAGCATTTTTCAAAAATTTCTTTTGGGATAAAAGGATTTTTAAAAGTCGTAAGGCATCTCTTTGACTTGAAAAAATGTATAAAAGAAATGTTTAAAAAATCATGCAGTAAAAAGAGAAAAAATATCCCCAATAATAGAAATCCTACTTCAGAGAAATGATAGTAGCAGAATTATATACTAATACTTGATGATTTAGAAGTATTTCACAGCCCAAACTCAATTTACAAATTTACTGGAACATTTCTGCATTTCAAGGATGCCCAGTCTACACATATCTCAGGGACTCTGTGTGTTTTCATCAGGGAGCACATATTAGGAGATAGTGAGGAAATGTCATATTTTTTCTATCCTAGAAGAAGTAGAAGCAAACAAATTTAGCTTTTTTGCAAGCAAATAAAAATTATTGAACTGTAAGCAGAGCAAGTAATTTAGTTATCATGGGATTTAAGCAGGGAAAGGGAGAAATATTTTTAGGTTGCCAATATTTCAAATTAGTCATAATCTGATCTTAGCTTAATTGCAATTACTGCTTTTCCTAATACTAATTTTCCTGCCAGCTGGAAATTAAAATTGATTGAAGCTACTGTGGTTTTTCAGATGTCTTAAGTACACCATCACGTGAAGAACATCACAAATATATATTTAAAAGAGCTCTGAACGCAGAAATTTCTCCATATCCGGTGTGATTAACCAAATGCCCCCAAACCATGTTCAGAATGTGTGTTATAAGGGAAGGAAGACTGACTTCCTGATCTCCTGAAGATGAGGGGAATGGTTTTCCTGCCAGCAGGCACTTTAAATAGGATATACAACAGCACAGTGCTGTTGTGAAAACCTTTGCAGACATTTCCAAACATTCTTACAGAGAGAGTTTTGTTAGACATCCACTTTCTAACTTGGAATAAATACCCCTAATAAAAACCCACTTAAACCAGTGCATATTTAAAACAACTAAAATATTAAGACTAACATTTCATAACAGAGATTAGTATGGTATAAACCTCTTTCCAAAGGTCTCATTGTACAAATCCTACTAATTTAAATGGAAATACTATCTTTGAACTGAACATACTGTACAACCAGGATGCACGCCAGTGAGCATGTAAATTTAGTGCAGCATTTACTACTAATGTTCAGCATGGTTTGAGGCATGGCAACAAACAGATACAGCCCAGGAAATTGAGGTTTGAGTGTCTCATTAGCCCAGCATCTGAGAGCTCCACACTTGCACACTCACAGCTGTTCTTGAATGCACCTGAGTGTTCCTAGGGATACATCTCCTGTATCTCTTGTGAGGAATAAAGGGCACTTTACCTGGTCCACACTATACTTGGTTTAGAATCAGAGAATTGCAATTGAAAACAGGACAGAAACTGGTCACAACAGCAAATAATCCAAATTCAGTGAGTCTCTGTCCCACTCTGACTTGAATGTATTCCTGCAAACATTTGCAGCTTTGGATGATTTTACTCAACCATTTCTTAGTTACCTCACTAGGCAATTCTCAAAGAGTCCTTTGAATATAGCTGAAAATATATCTCCTGGTAACAAAAAACTAAGCATTCTATCTTTACTTTCAGATCTTACAGCATAAACCATCTTAATGCAACAACCACACATAACATTTTCTTAAGTGAAACATGAACATTATTAAATTTAGCAGCAGACAATTTTTCTTTTCAAAACCATAGACTGCCATGAATAACAACATACTAAAGCTAAGGGTCATCCATAACACCTTAGACTCCCAAAGTATTCTGAATTATTTGTACATTTTTGTGTGGTATCACATAATAATGCCTCCATAGCCTTAGATGGGTTTAAGCTGCTAATGGAATGGTAGCTAAAGAGACCTTTATTTTATCTGAGAGTCACAAGCATGAGGCAAAACCCTCTAAACATAAAAAAGTGTAGAGTAAAAACTGTAAAATCTCCAGAGGTCAAATTTATTCCTGCTACTTCACACCTGAGAAAGCAGAATATGTTCATCTCAGATGCAAGACCAGTGATTCTAGGAGACAGAACAGCTGCGCCAGATCTGTGCTGACTATAAACTGTGTGATACAGAAAAGGATGAAAAGGAGAAGTGCTTTGATTTGAAAGACTTTTTGGGACAGTAAAATTTAAGAGCTGTACTTAAGAATATGGTCTTTCTCTAAGGCACCAGCCCATAATTTTTTAAAAGAAATGCATTTCTCACTCAGAATTGGAGTCAACAAATGGCAGTACTTTGGTGAAAGCCAGAAAAGACATAAACCAAAGGAGCTGATGCAACATTGATTTTATGAACTTTCTTTGAGCCTTCCTTTCTACTTCAAAACTGAAAGAACTGAAAAAACCAATAACTGAGTTTACAGAGAAACTTCATAACCATCACAGCTGATGAAAGAAGCAGCACCAATTCCATACATTTCCCACAGGCCAGCACAGTAGCACTCAGTGGATAAAAACACCTGGATGTAAGAAAGAGCAGACTAAAGTGATGCTGTACTACAAAAAGTAGCTTGGATACCAGCAATCAAAACTGTTGTTATGACACAACAACTGCAGAAGTATTTTTCCTTCCCTCCATTTCACAGATGTTGGCAAGGTATTGAAATTTTATAGTGAGTCCCATCACAAGACAGACAAAATAAAAGCCACAGATAAATATCTGTCAAGACTGCAGTTGAAAGGTATAATCTTTTAACTTGTCAGTCTTCATGTATGGAAAGAAAAGGAAAAACAGAAAGGATGGAACAGGAAAAGCATACAAATATCCTAGGATTTGTACATTTGATTCTTGTTCTAAAAGTGTAAGAAAGTTGCCTGAAGCTTTTCAATGCTTGTTTCAATTGGGAAAATTTGTATGCTGCTACCAAAAAAAGGAACTTCAGCACTTAATTTTCCTCTGTCCTGCAAAAGAAATACTTTGCTTTGGAATAAATTTAAACAAATATGAATACGGCTATTGTTTGAGGTCTTTGGGGAGAAGAAAAACAAACAACAAACCAACAGAAAAAAAAAGAAAAAAGACTAATGGCCTGAATTAGAAAAGACTCCCCAAACAGACACAGTATGAGCAGAGATGGGGAGAAATATCAGTGTGCAGTTGTGCCAGGTAGAAACAAGATTCCAACAGGAAGCAGCAGGAAGAGTCGCAGGCATTGGGGAGTTCAGGGGTAGAAGAGGATGGAAGGGCAATAACTGAGCTCAGGGCAGAGGTGAGGAAGGCAAAGCAAAGTTTGCAACCAAAGGTGGGAAGGAGTGGGATCTCCAGCACCGCTGAGGCTGCCCTTTACTCCATCTGTAACACCAAGTGTGGCACCTCCAGTGTTTTCTTGGAACACCAGCTGCTCTTTCACAAAAGAGATTTCTGACTTCACCCTTTGCACCAGGAGTCTTACCAGGTGTAAGGAGGATCACAGCCCTTGCTGTTGTACATTCATTCACATCTACCTTTAATCTCGACTGAAAAAAAAAATCTTTTAAATGTTTGGGTTTCTTCTGCACAGGAATTTGGCATTTCCTGTCTGAACTGTAAATCTAAACCTAACCTCCTCATTGTTAGATCCTATTGTCCTCCACCTGGCATCTACTCTTCTTCCTTCAACTCAATTATTAATATTCTTTAAAATAGAAGTGAGTCCCTACTGACCTACCAGGTGTTTTTTAATGAACCTACTGTTCATTAAAAAACACCTGGTACTTCCCACAAGCCTGTGACTATGTCTGTATTCTTGACAGGTTTGTACTCAGGCAATTGCATTCTCACAGAGCAACATAACCCCTGTAAATTATCAACTGGGAAAAATAACTTTTGGTCTTTCCAAATAAAAAATCCTTGTTGTGTCATGTTGCTAACACAGAATGGGTACCTGCATTCCTGAGGATGATGGGACAGCCCTAAACATGCAGCCTGTAAGTGCACCTGTATTTGACAGTACAAATGTGTACTGTGGGTGAAGGGAGAACTGCCACATGCAAATTAAAATCAAATTATTTGCTGATCTATGCCTATAGAAACAACAGCATTTCAGAACTCAGAAAGATCCAAGGCAGAGCAATGACTGTATGCACCTACAGACACTTGAATTATTCTGTGTGCAAACCCAGAACATCAGGAGCACTGAGCCATGCAGGGATCTGGGTGACACCTCCTCAGTGGCACCTGGTGGCTCTGTTTGGGATGTCAGCAAGCCACAGGGACACACCACGTGTGCAGGACTAACATACTGCTGAAAAGGAAGGAGGGAGGCATGAAATAGAAGGGGGGAAATAAAAAGTGAACAAATCAAAGCAACCCCAAACTCCCATCTGACAGAAAATTCTATTTTCAGTCCTGTTGTTTGATGCAGTGTAAAAAGCACAAACTAAACCAAGAGAAAGTATTTTATCTTACCAAAGGAAGAAATCAGACCAAACCATCTTATCAAGCAGGAAAATATCCAAATGAGAGGAATATGCTGGGGGATACTGTTTAATGTTGAGCTGTGGAAAACCAAAGTGGGGAAGATACTCTGTGAAGGGCCCTGGAAAAAGCCTGCAAGGATTCTTGGTGTACATCCAAGTTCTGTGCTGCAAGGCCTTTATTAACAAATGAATAGTACAGCAATAATGTCAGACCCAACAACTGAGGGTTTTAGAACAGGTCGAAAATCACCTGCTCACATTCTGCCAAAGGCCTCACAGAGGCTGAGTGCACCCACCAGATGACATATTCTGCATTTCTTCCATATGTTCCTAAAGCAGAGTGATCCTGGTATATCTGTCCATTTACAACTAGGACGCAGCATATTTTGCCAGTTTTTCCTCTTTCAAGGCAGTACATTTTCAGAAATTTAAAAAATAATATTACCAAGAGAGACTTTAATGATAACACCCCTTCAGAGAGTGATCCTGGTATATCTGTTTACAACTAGCACGCAGCATATTTTGCCAGTTTTTCCTCTTTCAAATCAGTGCATTTTCAGAAACTTAAAAACAATATTAGCGAGAGAGATTTCAATAATAACACCACTCCAGTGGCTGATTGAGCTGCTGAAATCAATTCCTGTGCAATACCCAAGCAACCCTCTCCAAACAAGCTGCAGGAATCAGTGAAGGCAGCTTTTGATGCAAGAGCACACAGACTTGGTAGAAGGGCGGGTTGAGTCTTGGCAGCACGGCTAACCAATGTAATTATAATGATAAAAGCTCACAAATGGCTTCATCCTGCACTGTCACTCACGGCACAACCTGCTATCCCTCACTCCTGCTGCACACAATGACCTTTGTCATGCTTGAGAAAACAGCTTCCCACTGTGATTTGACTCTTACTGAGTGGCCAGATGGGGCAGTTTTGCTTCATTATTTGTGTCTGTGAAGTGGAAATGCCAACAGAAAGATTCATTACTGTCAAGATCATCTCTGCAAAGCTCCCTTGATTTATTAGGGCATAAACTGCTGTACTGGCTGTAATGAGACATAAATGTTCTGTAAAGCCTATGAACTCAAGAAGGAAATACACTGCCATCAAGAGGCTCGGGGCCTAATTTATTAACAGCTTCTGTCATACAAGCAGCACTGACTGTGGCAGTTAGGGGAAAAAATGTAAGAGATTTGCCAATGACATGTTTACATAAAAGAATCTCTTCTTTTTTTTCCTGAGATTTGTTCAGTGCTGACAGGTGAAATGCAGTGGAATTGATAAATATGATAAAATATCAGCATCTCTCAGATTCTATTTAATGCTGAGATTATGATCCAGACTTATAAATCATAGGATAAGGAAGCTTAAGACTCAACTTATCTTGAAAGGAGACAATTCCTTGTCCAACTTCTGGGTGTTCTAGATTTTTTTTAAGCCCTACATTTCGTAAGGCAGTCCAGATTCTCTTATATTTTTATTTGTATCATAGGATCTTGCCTACTTTCGTAATTAGCACAGTACAACACTCCTAAAATATTGCAACTGTTTATGACAAAAACAAGTGTCAAAGAAACACTAGAACTGCTTGTTTGTGTCTACCATGAAGTGCAGGCATTATTTGAACAGAACACATCAGCTACTTAATCCACACTGAGAGCATGTACAGAGCACTTCAGCAATACAGGAGTAATTTAATATTCCATTGACAAAGGGCTTCTAACGTGGGATCAGGAGTTGGAGAGGCTCTCACAGTCCAACCCTGAGGATTCTGTGTTTCTATCAGTTACAGATTCATCAGATAGTTAAAGCAATGGAGCAAACAACAGCCAAACCAAAAAAAAAAAGTAACAACAACAAAAAACCCCAAAATAACACAAACCAAAATAACAAAAACATGGCACAACTTAAAACTGGGTCCAAATCTGCGCCCATGGTAAAGACTCTTCTGCACATTCATGAAGAATGTAAAACGTTATGTTTACACTCAGCCAACACATTACAGAATAAATGAAAACATCCAGCTATAAAATTACACTGTTGTACAAAAGTTCCTTCTAAAATCTTACTGATTTTTCATGCACCTCTTCCAAAACTTAGAGACAAACATGCACAGTGTGGACTAATTCTCAAAAGTCTCTTTTCAGAATCCTGTTTCAGAAAACTTTTGCAAGAACCTATGGCACAAAAGAAACTTCTCTAGCGGGAAATATATCACAATCTCAGCAGTCCTACCCAGACAATTAAACCCACATAGAACTTTTTTACTATCGAATTAGCAAAATTAATGGAGAAAAATAGAAGTATAAAGCTATCTGCTTATCTGCATGATAATCTTGCCCATGCTTCTAATTTCATAGTCCAGGCCCACTCAGGGGCTTTGTACTGGCACAGCTCCTGTGACCAGCTCTGGATCATGTAGGTGCTGTTGTGCTGTTCACACTTGATTAGGCATTAATGTGGGAGTGAACACCAGGCTCTTTTGCCACTCAACAACCCATTAATAAGTCACTTTGGAGAAAAGAGGAAAATACACCTCTTTTGTTGACCCACCATCTTTTGGAAAGGCTAGATCTGTAAATTAGTAGAAAAAATAAAGTATATTAATATTTGTGTGTATATAAAAGAAGATATAGTTCATTCCAGGTATTTGTAAAATACCCGTGTGGCTTCCTTTGCTCCAATATTCCCTTATGGCTATTAAATGTTCCAACATTTAAAAAGAAGCACAATAAACCATACCTAAACCAGGTGTTTACTCATCTATTTCTCACTAAATGATGGACAGTTTTCTAATTAATTATGAAGTTTTGAAAATGCATGCAATATGGCAACATTGCAATGCTTAGAGCTGAGCTCAAGTTCAACTATTTTCCCCCTCCTCAGCAAAAGCAGCTGTGGTTATTTATACAACATGAGCACTTCTGTGCTGAATTCCTCTCCTTTTCCTGAGAGTCCCTGGGGGCTACATTGTGCACAGATCCATCCCTGCTAACCAGTTATCCTTAAACATAATTCTTACTAGTTATGCAAGTGAGTCTCTGGAAGAGCACATCAGAAAGTGGCTCAGGTGCAGAGTGGCACAATTCTTGTCAGAGTTCCCTCAGTGAATTCAGGAGTTTGATGGAGGGATTCAGGAAAGGAATTAAGGAATTTTAATGTCCTTAAAGGTTCAATATTTGTCAGCCTAGAAGTATGTTCTGACTGGTTGCCAGTGATTAATGACTGTCATCTGCTTGCCTGGGAGAAGAGACCATTTTGAGCAACTTTTGTGAAGGCTGTGAAGGGGCAGGGGGATGAAAAGACATTCCATACATCCCTGCTGCTATGGGACCAAAAATGGCCTGACCTCAGTCTAGCCATGTCTAATCTCTTGGGGAAGGTATGTGAGGATTTTATAATGAACCAAACTATGATTTCGAAAATTTTATTTATTATTACCTATTGCTACTGCAAGCAGAGCACAAAGACTTCGTTTTGATATTCACCTTTTCATACAACTGGTTATTGTATATAACACTGTTAAAACCATAGGGAAGCACACACCAATTATATGATGGTCCAATGGCTTATTCATTATTGCTTGCTGCACACAAATTCAGAGCCAAGTGCATTTTTCTGACTGAAATGGCACCAACATGACGCACCACAAAGGCATCCTCAGATGTCTGGCTCATCCCTAGTTTCCATATGTGGCCTTTTAAGGAGAATTTAGGTCAGCCAAAATAAAACAGTTTGTTTCAAAATGGGGTGCCATATGTCAAAATGTACTTAGCCAGTAAAATTTTTAGCCAAAAATTCAGTATTATCAGATATGGTGCTAAAAACTCTGTACTCACAGTTTTCTCATGCTGCTTGTGTACACACTCGAATATTTTCTAAAAATTTGTGTTTGGTTGCTTAAATGTATCGAAATATTTTTTACAAGTTATTGCCATAGTTATTAGAATTATGCTGATATTTTTTGTTTAAATCATTTGTAAGCTAAATTTCGATTATGGACTGAGTTCTGTCATGCTTTTCAAAAAAAAACCAAAACAGTTCCATTTGCTTTATAAATACTGTGGGAACTGCTTATCATGGAATCAGGGATAAGTCAGAGACATAGCCCCAGAATAGAACATAACTCCCATTTTGACAGGATTGTACTGAATAACACACAAGACAGTGCTAGAAACTACCTCCAGCAAAGAAAATGAAAACTCATTTCGCAAGGCAGCTAACAGGATCTTTTGTCCTGGCAAATATTGCCCCCTCTGTGAGAGACAAAGAGAAAACTGCTATTGATCTCTACTTGGAGGCATTTTCTAAAGAAGCTCTTGCAGGAGAGCTGAACACGCAGTATTGATGTAGGGATCCAGCCTCGGGCAGTGTGTGCCAGACCCACCAGGACAGCACAGCCCAGAGCAAGAGCGGCTGGTACAGCAAGGCACACCCAGCTCAGGTATTGAGTGTCCCAAAAATGGGCCCAGCAGTGACAGAAACACTGCACTGAAAACACTCTGCATGCCTCTGAGGAGCAGAACCCAGCCAAGCTGTGAGGAGACAGTTTGATATCCCTGTGATTCCCTGCCTGATCACAGGTGTGACCCTGCCGACCCCACAGCACAGGAACAGAGGCAGTGGGACAAGGAGGAGAAAAGAACTTGGGTCTCAGTAAAAGCCCAGAATGATTTCTGTTTGTGTCTTTCCAGTACAACACAAACCATTTTACGCTAGAAAACAATGGGAATCTCAGACTATTCCCTAGACAGATTCTGTGGTTCCCACTCAGAACTGCCAGCAGTACAACTGCAAAAAGGTTTCACTGGTGGTCTCTCACCAACTGGGGACTGATGAGGGACTGTTTTCCAATTTCAAGTGACAAGAAATGGATGGACAGAAAGATGGTCTAACCAGAGTCACTTCTGCACACAGGACGAAATTCATTTTCCATGAATTTTTGTGCCTAGAAAACTTGGTAGCATGAATATTTTATGAAAGCTCACCCCCTAACGTGATGCAAACTTAGCCAAAGCAAATGTTTACAGTTTTCACCCATCCCTACCACAGATGTTTCAGTATTTGGACAAAACTCTCATTTTATGAAAAATTTAGCCATTTCTTTTTCACAAGATGAGCAAACTCAATAACTATATACTCAGTTAATTGCATTCTTGGAGATTAAGTTAATAGAATAGACAAAATGCCTAGGATTTTTTTTTAATTTTGCTTTTTTAGCAATAGTTAAAGATTTAGACTGAAATATGATTCACTGAAAGGCCAGTATTGTTCTATCTTTTGCTTTTTTATTCTTAGGAAACCTTCTTCATGGTTGTACTACTATCTTGTATTATTAAAACAGCTAAAAAGCACAGAAACAGACAATATCCAATACAACCTTAGACATTATTAAAATCCCAAAGAATTCTCCTCCCTCAGAGGCTGATATACTGAATCATTTGATTTAAGACTCTTAGAAAAATTACTTTTTTTAACACACCATCATATTTTATTCTTGCCAAGAGGATTGCCCAGCTTGCCTAGAATATTTGTCTGTTGTCTCCATTCATGCAGACTTCCAATTTTCCTTTATGCATCATGACAACAGAGAGTAGTCATCTTCCTGAGGGTGTTTGTGGCATTTTTCCTCACACAGGGATAACTTGTTTCTGCTTATTTTTAAAATAGGTGATGTGAGCTTAAAATTATACCAGAAGTTGCTGAATATTTCCAGATCCTATGAAAGCGTGAGAGCTAAGGAGCTTGACTGTACAATTTGAGAAGGAAACAATTTTCCAGGAAAAAAAAACCCTTAAGTGGCTTCTGTCTTGAATTGTCCAGGCTCTGTAGGTGTTCTGTTTTATGAACCTCCATGTAACACATATTTCAAAATGCTTTATAAATATTTATAGCTGCTCCTATTTTCATAACAACATGCTGAACAGCAGTCATTGGCATTTACACTTTACTACTACAATGGATTTTAAAGCCTTCTTCAATAACAAATCCTGGATGACTCAAAATCTTTCATGTTTTCTCAAGATACGTCTAATGATGTAAGATGGCAAAATAAAGACTTCTGTCTTCTAACAATGAACTAAACTCAGCTTCAGTGTTAAGATCCAGCAAAAAGCTCTGAAGAACTTGTAAGGGGAAACCTCTGTGACTGAACTGCAATCTTAAGAGAAGTCAGTGTACAAATGGTATCCCACAGAAAGAGAACATATTTATTCAGATGTGCAAATCCCATTCTGTCAGTTCTGCACAGAAACAATTATGGTAAGGCTAGTAGAGAGGATTATGGGATGATGGAATTTAGAACCTCGTAGAAAAGAATAGGTTTTTATCAGTTTTGCAGCAGATGTCTGCACATGGGACAGAACACAAAAGTTAAGTCTTCAGAGGCTGCCATGTTTTGCAGAAGTCTCAGAATGCAGTTAATGCTGTTATGCCAGTTTAGAAAAAGTAGGTATAAATACAGTGAGATAAACAAACTGTGCTCTTTAAATGGGTATTCTGTAAAATGCCTAACCACTAACAAAGTTAAAGATTCAACCACTCAGAAAGAATCAGCAGACCCACAACAGAGTTCTAAAGATGGGATTGTTTGGATAACTTGTTTAGTTCTTAATTCAGTAAAGCGCTTTAATGTATGCCTGAATCCATTGCTTTGGTTAGCAGGGATGTAATAACTCACATATGTAAGCATTTCACTGAAATGAATACTAAACTGGACATATATGAGCCCCTGCATGGAATGAATCTCTCCTACTGCCTTGATATATGTGCATGCATTGAGGGATTGTTCCACGGCCAGACACCACGAAGGATAACAGAGGTACTCTGGGAAAATGGTATATATGAATAATAATTTCATATAAACAACGTCTGTTGTACTTCCAAACCAGCAGAATTTGGCCTCTCAGAGTAAAATGAGCAAGAAATACCATTTGCTGTATGTAATGGGATGCCAGCAAGAGAATACTATACCAAACATTTAACTTCCTCTCTTTGTAACATTCCCTTTCCAAACATCTCCTGAGATTTGATATTTAAACATGCAATTTACCAACCTTCTCGACTTAATCTAAATATCCAACAGAAGTTAAAGTTTCCCTGTGTAATGAAACAACACACTATGGCTTATTTTAATACAGTGAGAGTTACAGAAAATAGGAGTGTACGAAGATTTCATTAAGGGAAAAATGATACTGGAGTGAATTAAGAATGGATCATACAAACAAGGTAGAAATATAATTCAGAAGTCAGAGGAAATGTCTGAAAACAGTTATTTTTTGGTGTGGTCCTTAGTTTTCCAGGGTACTGACCAGCTGCTGACAGGCTGTTGGAATTGCTGTACCTCAGCAGAGGAAGGAATCTGACCTGTTGGTCAGGAGAAGATGCAATAACCCATTTTCCTGTTCAGGTTTCATGACTGCACTGTTCTTCTACTCGTACTCCTGCATCAAACTGGGGCCATTCCTCTTAGTCATGAAAAAATCTTTAATCCTATTAAAGTGCTTGTCCACTACACAATACTGGTTTTGATTCAAGCTTAATCTTACATTAAAAGAAAATAGGGTTATAACAGGACATCATAAGCACAGCTTTTTAAAACTTACTTCAAAAAAAAAACATGTGAATTTTTCACTCTTCCCTGTCTGTAAAGTCAGTGAAAAAATTTCACTTTGTAACTTCCTCTCTAGAGATCAGAAAACACCTATTGAGCAAGTTTGCAGATCTATTATATCCTAATTTCAGGCTATTTGTGGAGGAACCAGAGATGAGTGAATAGAACTCTAGTTTTATCTCTTGCACCAACTTTGTTTTCACCATGACTCTTGGCTGTAATGTAAGATCTAATATAAAGTCACATTATTTCAACTCCTTCTAAAAGGCAACTCTAAACAGGAAATTTAGGAAGACATTCAATCCAACACGACCTTGACTTTTTTTTTTTTTTTACTATCTATACTTATTTTTAAAATTATATTAATCCCAAATAATTGTTTGGAGTACTGTATTATCCCTTTATTGTCCAGTGCAACCAAATGGGTTTTATATATGCAGCTATGGTCACCTTTTTGGTGGTGGGTCACTCACAACCAACAATAAACATTCTTGATATTTTTACAGAGACTGTTGATACTCATCTAAAATAGAACAGCTCTGACAAACTTCAACATCTCTTTTCTGTCTGTAATGTTTAAGAAGATGCATACATTATAAAGAGAATTAAAAACAGTCTATAAACTGAATCCTGGCTTTTAAGGATAACTGCAGCATTTCTCAGTTTAAACCACACAAACTAAAATACAGCTTTTATTATGCTGTTAAAGAACTTCAAGAAATAAATGATCTCACCATTTCCTTAAGCAGATGACACAATTCTTCACAAAAAACATTACCTCAGGAATAGACATAGTCCACAGAACAAAATGGGCATATTTTTGCAATTACTATGCCTACTTTAACTGTCTTGCTTCTTGCATGATTATTTTGAAAAATTAATACCTTACAGCACATAAACTATCAGGAGAAGGTTTGGTTGTTTGGGGTTTGTTTAGTAAACAGAATCCATAATATATCAGCTTCTTATTAGGATATTTACTTCTGTTTTGGTCTGTCTTGTTAATAATGGCCATCAGCCAAACATTTTAGCCACAAGGAGTTTTATGCCAGAGGCAAATAGTGATTACTTGTAGTCATCTAGGCACGTTTTATGGACACCTATTTTATCTCAAATTTTGGATCTCTCTATGTCTACATACTACATAAAAGTTATCTTCTTTTTTTTACAAGGAAAAGGAATAATTTTTGTATTACTGACACTCATGAGTTCCCAAAGAGTACTTTGGATAATCTATTTCAAGTTGTGGATTATTCTCCATTTAGACTGTCCCTTATTTATAAGGTGTTCTGTATGACTCATGGCTAATTCACTCTTGTATCTATTTCTGATTATATTACAAATATTAGCACAGTAAGGGCACTTTGAATATGCATTTTCAATGGGTATAAATTATCATTCCATCTAAAAGTCTTCAAACATTCAGAAGGCATTAACTCCTCCATGATTCTAGCCAACAAGTGACTGTATACAAGAAGCAGTAATCCTTCCTCTGGCAATCCATATATGCCCTGAGGATAATATTTAATTACCTTTATCTTCACAAAAAACTTCTCTCCATTTGTTTCAATTTAAGCACTGCAGGGGAAGTCTCTTCGTGGCAAATTAAATTGACAAGTGACTGAAAAAGAGGTCTTAACTACTCTGAGTGTCACATAAAAGAACACAAGTAAAAACACTAGTGACAAATTTTTAGAAATCATTACGGTAGTTTTGACCAAAAAAAAAAAATTAACTGAAAGAGGACCTACCCACCTATTTTTCTCTCTATGAGGAGAAGTAATAAGGCAAAATGAAACCTTTTTTAAACTTTTTTTTTTCTCAAAATGAAATCACACTTGAGGCAGGAATCTAGCTGTGATGAGTTGTTTCTTTTTATCCTGAAATCAAAAACTTCTGTTTGATCTCCTACCCCATCTTTTATCATACTACAGGAGTGCCTAAAAAGGTAAGTAATTAATATAAGTTACATCATAGCTTGAAAGGCCTATAAAGTGTCTGGACCTTCTTTTGTTCTTGAGATAACCAGTAATAAAGCACCAGGTTTGTGTAGCAGTAATGGCATCTGCCTCCAAAGTACGTCAGCCTTTTCAGAAAGAAACTCAGTTTAATAACATCCAGACAGGACTGCACATGAGACATTCAATTTGCTGTACAAATGCTCCATGTTGCCAACTTTGCCTCATTCCTAAGCTGCAGACTTGGTTAAGGCTCTGCAGAAAGGTTTGCAACCTGTGCATGGCAGACATGAAGAGAAAGATGGTTTGCCACCACTGCAGTGCCACAATGCAGCCACCCATTGCCTTGTAGCCTGTTCTCACAGCACCCATTAATTTCTTTAGTTTTCATGCCATGTTTTCACCTTCCTTTGCTAAAAGAGGTTAAGAAAAGCTTCCTCTCCTGTCCTGTGGCAGAAATTAAATGTTTGAGGATTTTTACATATACCCAATGCTCAGACATTTATTTTGTATATGCAGCCATTGAAGCCAATAGATTATGGATCACTGAATAAACTCACTAAATAGGTTTCTAGTTTAAAAAAAAAGGGAAGAACAATTAAATGTAAATTTTTATTTCATAGGTCTCTAATATAAATGAGTGGATTGATATTAAGAGCTTTAGTGACCAAGTGACCAGTTCTCATCAGGGATTACCAAGTATTTTCTTAAATATTTAAGAAAGCCATATATTATTAAATGTACCATAAATACTGATCCTGTAAAGGTATGCATGAAAGTCCCACATAATTAGGGCACTATTAACTGATTATTACTGCCTGCAAATTTAGTATTGTATTATGAAACCAAATCTAAATCCAGCAAATTTCAAGGTGTTGCTCTCTGGATTCAATTACAGTTTTAAGTACTGTATATAGATCCAAAGACCTGCCAGACTGTGAAATTTTTTCCTATAAAGCAGATGTAAGAGTAGGTATAAACACTTAAAAGTCATGGAACTATTTATGTTGTAATTTCAACGGTTCCATTCAGACATGGGCAGCACTGGCTGTTAGGTCTTTCTACACCATAATCATTTAGCACTTGGAATAAAGACATTATTGCACTTATGCTTTATATTCACCCTACTTGAAGTCTTAGCACTGATAGAAACCATCTTAAATCTCTGTCTTGTTGTAATGGTTCAAATGCATAAAGAAAATATTTCTGTGCCATACAAAATTAATTCTACCCAGAGCCTCAGAATAATAGGAGACAGACAGATGAAGTTCTATTCCCTGTTCCTTGCCCAGAAAAAGAAAGGCTGCAGAATAACTAACTAGGTAACTGGATACAGAGTATTTTTATCCCAGATTTTCTATCTGGATTTGATTCTAGAAAATGAGGAAACTTTAGGTGGGATTTTGGTTTGCATTTGACTTGACTTAGTAAGGAATTAGTGCTTCTGGTTTTGCATCTATTTACCATTGCATATAACTGTTCCACATAATTATGAAAGCAAATGCTTTTCAGACTCAAAGACACACCCAAAGGGGAGGATAAAGTTCAAATGATTCAATGATTCTTTTGCTTTATTTTCCAGGTTTTAAATATAGTACAATGCCATGAAGCAAAGACCTCTCAGGCCAAGGGAGCAGAACATCTCTTTCTGGTTGCCATCAGTCATGAGAGGTCCCAAAGCTGATATCTTCCTTGGCCACCTGAGTGCTGCATTGACCCAAAAAGAATACTAAAAGTCTGTACCCAAACTGAAATACTGATTTCCCCTTGATCTCAATGAGACTTTAGACTCTGCTCTCAACCATGTTTATGGAAGAAATGCTTTTGGGCTTCTCCAAAACAAGGAGTAGATGGGTATTCTAGGAGTACAGAACTTGACAGCCACATAAAAACAATGGGAAATGGAGGAGAGAAAAAGATCCTCAAATATTCACGCACTGGGTCATTTTAGCCAGTGGAGAAGAAACATCATGAGACTTCATGGAGTTGTCAGTGAGTTAATAGGGTTTAAAATTGTTCCCTTACACATTCATACAAATGCTGTGCAAATTCATGGAAGAGAATTTACTGCATTATTTTCCTTTGCAACATCACAAGATTCTGAGAACAGTCTTGCTATACTTAAAATGACAAAATGTGTTAAATAATATTTAAGTAGATGCTTTCTGTTCCAAGTTTACTGATTTTCAATTAGTGATTAAAATGGCTTTCAGCTGAGAACCTGACAAAGCTTGAAGCTCTGTTAATATCTCTAATCTCATCATAATTCCATTTTTTGATGTGCTAAGGCATTTCAGCAACATTTACAAGATTAATCTTCATGTAATTTTCTGTTAGTTATTGCTGGAATTTTCCACTAGAAAGAAAGTAGGACAGTTTTATTTAAGAAAAGATCATTAGTGGTACTATCTTCTGGGAGCAGACCTGAAGCACTATCCTTACATGTAGTCACATTTATCTGTCTGCCTGCCACCCCTACCCATGGCCTTTCATCCTTTTGAATTAGAACAAGGGACCTAGAGAAATACTTAAGTGCAGTATTTGTTTTGGTTTCTGATAATGCATTTGGATCTCATAGTAGGAGCAATAACATAGAATAAAAGCATTATTCTGGTATAACTGACATCAAAAAGATATTTTGAGACTTAAAAGCCTTTCTCCTGAAACAGGGCATCTTAAAAAAATAAAATTATTGCAACTATATAATAGTTCTCATTGTAAGCAAACACTTTCTTGGTACTATTCCTTTTAAATACCTATTTCTGCTACATGATGAAAAGCTGGGTTTTTATATGAGATTTGTAGATTTATTTACTCTTGTGGATTAATTATTCCCATTTTGGTACTTCACGTGGCAGAGTTGCCTTGAATGAATCACAGAAATTGGAAAGTACTGAATGTAAGTTTCATGAATGAGAAAAATTATGTATATAGCACAAACTCATTTCTAATGCGTGAGAATCAGCTCCTTAAGATTGCACCTATGGCCTCATAAAAAGAAGGAAATAGATGTTAACAACTAGTCATATAAATAAAATATAGTGGGTTATAAAAATAGCATCTACTAGATTTACATTTAAAGTAGCAGAAGATACTAAGTAAACATGGGGAAATATTTTTGGGGTTTTTTTCCCTTCTGCTGAGGAAGACAGAGACTCATAAAAAACCCAGTAAAATGAAAGCATTCCTTCTTTCAGGGAAACAGTCCAGAAGATGATTTTTAGTCTTTTGATGGTCATAATTTCCTAGTTCACACAAAAAATCAGGCTGATTTCCATCAAAAAACTCAATTGCTTAATTTAAGCTACTTTGAGGATTTAACTGGAGCCATTTTATTCCCTTTCCTAATAACTGCAGCACAATTTTATTTTAATGCATTATCAGAAGGAAGATGATTTTTAATCAGTTGTTAGGCAGAATATATCTCAACTAATATGTAATTAAGTGCTGTTTTCCCTGTTTACATGGTGTGTATATATATATATATGTATATTTTAAGCTATCTTTTGCAACGATATAAATGGTTTGGAAAAAGGAGGAAAACATGAATTGGTGTTTATGTCTTACAAGTTGTATTCACTCTCCATTTTTAGAGATTCTCACTGACAAACTTTTCAAGTCTTCACAGTTGTATAAAGATTTCTTTCCTTTCTACAAGGGAAAAAATGCTTATGCTGCAACTAATTATAAACTATTTGCTGTTATCTAACATTAGAGCAGCTATAACTGAAATTGGTACTTTGCTAACCAGGTAATTGAGGCAAACAAAAACTTCAGAATTTACCTCAATTTGAGCTATTGCCTTTTCCACCACTGCCCACCCCAGTATCACAATGCAGGAAAAACATAAATGATAAGAAAGATGGCAGGGCAATACATAGATAATAGGGAAAATTATGTACATTAAAAAAAAACCAAACTATCAAGCAGTTCAAAGGTGAGATTTATAAATATATAAACCAGCTTTGGAGAGGATAAAGAAGGTGTAATGCAAAGGCAGTGAATTTCAAGTGCATGGCATGCATAATTTCTAGGCACACTGATACTGCAAATATGTAGGATATTGCATTTTCAATAGCCTTCCTTTCTAGAATAACAAATCCAACAAAGACATTCAAAGCTCTAATGCATTAAAGCCTACATATGGAAATCTTTTACATTTTTCATACTGAAACATTTCAGGCTGAAAAGAGGAAAAAAGATTAGATTTTTTTTTTCCATACATGTTTCTTAAAACACAATTTACAAGGCTGTGTTAATACATTAAATATTTTTAGAAGAGTTGAGTAGAATATTGAGTTGAATATTGACTAAAAGCTGCTCCCCAGACACCATGTCCTTGCTGAACAAGGCAGGACTCTTGATGCTGGGCCTTTGCAGAAGAATTCCCAATGGAAACCTCTCCTGCTGCTTTTTGCAACAGCTGTGCTGAGCAGGGTTATCTGAGATGGAGCTGTGGATTAGCACATGAAAGATACACAACACATGTTTTTGTGAAAACACTTAGCTGACTCTTTCAGAGAATTCTTTCCTTGCTGATTTCCTATGATAAGAGCTTCCCCATAGTCTCTTCTTCTTAAGAGAGAAACCAACTCCAAAGAATAAGAAAATGGCAGCACCAGAGGCACATCCTTCTGAGAGACTCTGAGAATCTCCTTTAACATCAGTTTTTTGCTAGATAAACTAAAATGTTCTCATGGAATATCTGAGGGCTTAACAACTTAAATTAGATGGCATCCCATTGAGTAAGAGAGGCAGGACTGGCCACAAAACCTTTAGCTTTTAGGCCTTCTTTCCAGTGGAATGATTTTATATTTGCATAAAACAGAGCTAGAGAAGTCACTAGAGAAAATAAACAGAATTTTATAAAAGAGAAACATGACTAAAAGCTGGAAATTAAAACAACTACTTTTTTTCCACTGAATACAGAACACCATGCAGCACAGTCACATTAATCAGTTACTTGCTCAAACTGCACTTGAAACCATGTGGTTGTTGCTTCCACAGGCATATAACATGGCAAAGAACAACAAAAACTTCCTAAAATAGTTCCAAAACTTGCTTCAGCTGAAGAGAAAACGTAGAAGAAAATTATTTCACATAGAGAAACGAGGCCCACTAGAGCTTCTTCATCTGGTAAATTCAAGGCATTTCTGCTCTATTGTGAAATTTCCACTTGCTATATGATAAGGTAATTTAACTCTGGGCAAATTTCTTTATACAGATCAATAGAGCCAGATACATTTTTAATAAAATCTTACCAACTCTCAGCTCTATCCCTCCCTCTGCCAAATGAAGAAATTAAAAATACTGAGTACTACATCTGCTCTTTCTCCTGTCACTTGCTGTCCATAGTACATACCCATCTTTAGGCTGAAAAAGCATTGAATTATTAATGTGTATTTTGGTAGAAAAAAGAAAATTTTTTTTCATACTTAATGATGTGTCTCAGGGGAAGGATTATATAATGCTCAAAAATGTAACCTGGAGGGAAATAGTGCCTTTATATCTTATTAACCTAAGACCATTACCACAATAAAAGGCCATCTCTATCCTCAGGCAATATCATATAAGCATCATTTTTTTTTTTAATTAGCGATCCAAAATCATTTATAGATAATTAGAAAGATTGTTGCTGACTCTTCAATAGATACACACTTTAGATTGGATATGAAGCTTTGGGTTTCCCATTCAGTAAAGGTGATAACACACTTACTTTTCTGTCTGGCCAGTTGTATTTTGCAAATATGGTATCATATGTGTCCACAGCTCCATCAGTGATCAGCATTATGGCTTGGCTGCAAATGCTTCCTTGTCCTGTGTGATTGAACTGCAAAAGGAAACAACCATTAGGAACAGCACATTCCTGTTACATAAAAACAGGCAGGATCACACATGGATTTTGTCACATCTCTAGCATCCTTAGAAGAAGTCAAAAATATCCAGGCTGAAAACATTTTTTCATAGATTTTATGTTCTTGGCGAACTAAAAAATAAGAAACATGCATAAATGTAGCACTACACAAAATTAAAATTGTATTCTCCTGGTTTAGATAGGTGATGAGTATTGATGCATCCATAGGGTTTGCTTTGATTTAAATATCATTTTAAAAGAACATGTTACACAGAAAGTAATGAATGGTGATTTTTCTGAGAAGTACAGGGGATACACAGCTCCTGAGAGACATCTGACTATTCATATGGCATTCATTCATATTCACTCAGGATTCCATTCCATATGCTATTTTCCTTTAAATATTTATCTGGGAGAACCCAGTTCATATTTATATACCCTGAGATTCTCCTATTACCCCAGATGAATACATGTAAGTAATTCAGGCTGCTGAAGTGCAGTATTTGAGCACAGGTACTCAGACAGCAATCAGCAATCCTCTGGCATAAGCAAAGGCAGCTTCATCCTTACACAAATGGGATTTTCTCCTGTCAAACACATTGTCATAATATGAGCTTTGATCTCTTCATTCTGGAGTTGGTACTCTGACTCTGAATCCATGTGTCTCCATTTGCTTTGGTTGCAGAATAAGTTGTTATTTATCTGTGTATTACCTTATATGTTCAAGGAACTTTGGTGAAACATCCATCTCTTAGGACAAAAAATAGCAAAGTTTTACAATTATTTGATGTTTAGTTTCTCTGTGTGAACACTTAAAAAATCTATGAAAACATCAATAAATGGGATATTACAATTACTTCCTTGTAGTTTTCACGCACATTATCACATTTGAGGTCAGGGAAGACCTCATCCTATCACTCTTCTCTTGATGGTGAGAAAGCCAAGCAAGAATTTCCTTGTCCCACCTCACCAGCCTTGCTGTGCCCCAGAATAGGGTGGTTCAATTTAAAAAGCAGTACCTGTGTTCATAGGGGAATTACCTGGCAGGGACTCTGACTGCTCCTGCAGTCATGAAAAATTATTCAGAGCATTCTGGTTTGATTTGAAGTACCAACAGCTCTGTCTTTTAATTTTTCCACAGTCTGTTTGCCCTTAACTGTTTTCCAAACTCTAAAACCCACTTTTTCTGAAAAAGTGATCCTAAAAATGTCATCTTTGTAGAAATGCCTGCAGTAGAAAAGGGTGGGTGGTGGGTCCCCGAAGTCCTCTGTCTTTTCTGCCTTCACATTTCTGGATCTGAGTGGCCACACCCACATTCAACAACCATTTCTATCACACCACCTGCATCCCTCCTCAAGATCAGCTTCCTTTTCATCCAACAGAAACCTCAGCAAACAGGACCAGAAGCAGTCTGCCTAAAAGGGCATCTAATGTGGATTTACAGAGTTAGCTGTATTGTGATCACTGCCTCTGTGTAATTTGCAAGGCAGTCACTCAAAATTCTCCCATCATGACAGGTTTTCCAGTCTTAACCAGAACCAGAATTATTAAAGTATGATTCCTTCATGATCTTACAGACATTTTTTTCTCATAAAGGTGAAGTTACTTTGTCTAGGGATCTATTCCTCACATGGACAATATATTTTAAAAGTGACAAGGTATCTGAAAAGAGAAATTAATGAAGGGGAAATGCCTTTGTACATTTATTTTAAAACACCACTCTGTATGCATCTGCATTATTCTACACAGTTATCTGAATATTTTGAAGAATGAGATTAAATTCAAATACTTTGATGAGTAATATCTTCTCGTATTTGTCTAAAACTTTTAATTTTATTGAATAGCAAGAGTGATGAAAGTGTTTTCCATAATAATAACAATGACAAGGGGCTTATGATGAACTACAATTAACTCAGTGATTCATCAGTTAGCAGCAAAAATTTCAATGCATCCTGACATTTACAGCAGTTGGTTGTGATTAACAGTCTTTGAAATGTCACAGAATTTTATTTAATTGGTTATGATTTTTTTAAAGGTAATCACTTCAAAGAGCACATTTGTCACCAAAAGAGATAATTGCAGTTGTCACATGACATAGTAGGTGTCTAACTACTGTACCAAGCACTTCTGTATTCTTCCTCTCTACAATGTACACTGCCTAAATTGACAATTGGAAAGAATTTGGAAGTGGATTTTTAAGCATGCTTTTCAAAGGTATCAGTAGCAAACATCTTCAAGTCTTGACAACATAGCAAATATTGAAAGGTAATTGCAAGGCAAAATTGACTGAGTTTAATTAGTGTAACCCCTGAACCATTTTAAAATCCAACCAGAGTCTTTATAGACTATTTGTGTAACACAAAGCTTTCTCTATTTTTTTCCTTTACTATACAACCACCCACCCCTTCCCCCTCCCCATTCAACCACTTTTTTTTTTTTTTTTAATGAAGAAAAGACATCCTTAGCTAACCTATAATTCAGATAGGCTTCTGGCACATAAAGGTCACATCCTGCAGACAAAGTGGAAAATGGTTTGCTGTACTCTGCTGAGGAGAGATTTAGCTTTTCCTCTGGCCTAGGTGGCTTTAATTGAACCAACCAGAGACATTGCAGATATGCCTGTATAAAATGGAAAATATTTTTATGCTGGCATTTCTGGAAGTTTATACACAAGAAGGATTGAATCTATCTGAAACTTCATTTTAAAGTATAAATAGAAGCAATAAATAGAGCACCTTGAAGAGATGTGAGCATACATGTAGCAGAGTCCATCACGATCCTGCAGACCTCTCATCATGGGTGCAGTTCAGCACATGGGCTGTCAGATCCCTTTAGTCTCAGAGCTATCAGATTATCTAATGAGAGTTTTATACCACATTCATCATTATAACTTCAGTTACCTCACAGATTTTAAACCAAAGCAAAACAGGTCTTGCTTCAGGTCTTCACTTCCTGCAATGTGATTTTTTTTTCAGTTTACATAGATTTGGAGGACTAGCACAGAACATCTCTTGCACTGAGGCATTCATACTCTTTTTCTGGTTCCCAAGACTCTATTTGGTGGCCACAATTCTTAATAAAACCTCTACAAACAGCCTACAGTGTCCTTTACTTCATGCACCTTTTCCCATTGTCGTTTTTGGCATGCACCACACGAAGGCATTAGTTCCACACTGTCTAACTGAACACATGAGCAGTGGGTGGAAGAAGATACTCCTTTTTTCATTTTAAGATTTTATGCCTGGAAAAGAATCAATCAATATTGCCCTTCAAGATGAATACACAGGAATTAGAACCATTAATTAATCTAGGATCACACAGCATAAAGGCAGGCACACTTGTCAAACTTTTTTTGAGAATATTTGGGTTTGAGCTCTTTTTTCCAAGTACATCCTTCAATCAAAAGACATTTTGCTATTTAGTTTAGATGACTTCTTTTCATCTTCCAGCAGACTAACACACTTCAGTATTTTTTCCACAAAATACGTGATTATACTTCAGGAAACATTTTAAAACATTTTCAGGAATATAAACTCAGTTGAAAAAAGGGAAAACAAGAAGGAGGTGAAAAACAAAAAGGATCTGAAAAGCATGAACTTACTTCATTGAGCATGTTGAAAGCTTCATTTAAAGCAATGTCCAGCATTCCAATTCCTTTTGCAAAAAGTTTGTCAAGGTGTTCCCTGAAATGCTGAAACATGAACAGGAAGTTTTCATTTGTCAGGATGTTGTTACAACAGACCTGTTGATGATTAAGGATTTCTGAATACTTCAGACCAACTTCTTAGGCTTAAATGACCACAGACACTAACTAACAAAATAATTCCCAGTTAACCTTTTCTGACTCTTCAAGTAACACTAAACTAAGGATATGTCAGTACAATAATAGGCATCATATTTTTCATACATTTTGGCTACTTATTCAATCCAATAATTTTGGTTTTGTTTTTTGTGTTTTTATTTAGAGATCTTCTTCATATTTTCTTTTCACTTTGTGTAGTAATTTTATATAATTTATAACGATTTTCCCTGCAGGTTTTTGGAATGTGATAGTTAATAAAAATTATTTTTTCTAACAATTAGCTTTGAGAGTACACACCTCTAAAAGATTATAGATTCTAATCATTAGGTCATGGAAGTATAAAAGCAGTTTATCACTCAATATTAATATTAGACTCATTAAAAACTGTTCTACACAAGAAGACAAGACAATTAATTTGTAAGAAGAAAATGAAGACCTGTGTGGTGAGAAACAGCAGGGGAGGCAATGCTTTTGTGAAGTGCTATTGCAGTCTTTACAACTGGCTAAAAAGTACAAAAGAACTGCAAAACAGAAAAGGGTATTTCAAACCAACTAGTAAAGAAAAAATGTCAGGGCAAGACACATGCCACTGTAATATTAGTTTAAAGAAAAAGAATATGTGATTTCAGAATGAGATAAAAATCACCTGTTCAGAAACCAAACAGATCTCAAAAAGCAGGAGTCCCTTGCTCTTAATGAAGCAAAAACCATACTTCAACTTTACAACTGAAAGTGCTCTTTTTAGTAATAGAATGGTTTACCTCAGTCTCTTTTTGCTGTCATTTTGGAGCCCTCGTTTGACTGGGGTATCTGTCCAACTGTGTGCACAAACATTCCTGGGCAACTGTATGCTTAATTCCCATGTGCAAATACCAGAATGTGCAATATCTAATTGCAGACTCATATACCTAATTGACATGCATAATCTTGGTAATTCTGAATGCAAATTAGGCACACAATTATGACAATCAGACATTGATGTCTGATTACAAAATTACAGGGTCAGAGCTGCACAGAGTTGAGTGAGGAAGCACAGGAGTGTTCAGCTGGGGCGGTGTCTGTGATCACCCAGAAGGGTCTCAAAGACACGGGCTGAGGAGAATGAGGATACAAATCCACATGTGCAGGTAAGTCAGGATGAGGCCCTCCTGAACTTAAATGAGAAGAAACCCAGGATGGTTTTTCATGTCCTTCACATTCTGTGTGTCATGGGACAGTCAGAACATTAAAATCACACCACTGCTGCATATGGCTTTGGCACAACTGAACAAGAGGACAGATTCATAACCAATTATCATGATTGAAGTTGGAATTTCTCTTATAATGAGGTTGTTTCAAGCATCTTTTGGTACACCCTAGTGTATTCCCCTTTTCTAGCCTCACAGTAAATGAACAACTGCAGGGATTTGGGATCATACTTGGTTAGATGATTACATTAAATTTTTATTCTTTGGGGATTATGTAAAATTGTCTCTCAAAATATGACAGCAACTTGCATTTTTGTTACTTCTTAGTTTCCTACTTTTGATTTACTAGGATTTAAGAGTTAATTAATTCAAATAATTCAAGTTAAGCAATTTATTTCAGCAAATCTGTGCTTGGGAGTTGACACATATTCAGAGCCCTTTTCAGGATTCACAACACAGGCAAAGTAAGGGAGGTAAAAAGGGCAATCTGAATACAGGCAAGAATTTGATTTTCCTTTCCCAATTCCAGGTCATTGCAGGCAATTTAAAAACTCTTCTGAGATGAAGGCCAGAAACTGAATTCTTCCTTCGTGGCAGAAGCTGTCAAACTTGTAGCCAAAATGAGACACTGATTTATCTAGCCCATACAAAACCTGAAGAATGATTTGCTAATTTTGTGGCAATTCTCAGGAAATTCTAAGGCAACTCCTTTATCTGGTCTCTTATCTTAGAGGCTGCTGTAATGGCCTCACAAGGTTTATTGGGATTAGACAAGCTGACTGGTATCTATGATCACAAAGGGATGACAAATTTTTGTATTCTGGAAGCAAAGGGAAAGTGGTCACCCTCCAAGCAAATAGAGTCCAGTGTCTGCACAGCCATGGTGGAAATTCTTTGGCTTCCATTAAAATAATATAAGAATACTCCCTAACCTTCAAAGTTTTGTCCTTTCTAAACAGGAATAAAAGGAAAAGAACAAACTGCAGCCATCTTTATTTGACATCTGAAAACAGGAAACAAACACATCTGAAAGCAGGTGATGATACATTAACACAGAGACCTGAGCTCCAGGTCTCCAGCTCCAGGTAAGGGCTGTGACAACCAGCCCATCTCAGACACACACAGAAAAGCTCAGAAGATGCCAGCTGAGGCAATCCCAAAGGCAATCCCAGCATTCCTGTTCACTGTAGCAAGCATTTGCAGAATTATACCAATGGTTTTTTTTCCCCAGCATCATGACAGACTGTTACAGCAGTGAGCTTGGCTCACCTTTTCATTGGCACACAGATTAGACCTCACAGGTTGCTTTAATGCATTTTAACATGAGAGCACTGCCTAAAGCCTCACACACACAGATACAACACTCAGTAAGCTGAGCTTGCTGTGGTCTACAGCAGATCCCTCTCCTGAAAGTCCTGGAAACCTGTTTCCCTTTCTATTATCTCTCTCTGGCACTGACAAAATGGAAGGAAACCAATAGAGAGTTTACTCTCATAAACTGACCAAATAAAAGTCCCCATCTCTACTCTTCCCACTAATCTAGAAAAAAATAATACATTTTTTAAATTATTTTCATTTACTTTAAGGCTTCAGAATTAGTTGAATTTAATTTTTATTATAACCACCAAAGTTTTGATTTCATTCTTGTTAAGCCAATATGCTGCACAGGAGTCCCAGTACCTTGCCCAAATATTTATTAAGTGCCTACTTATGTTTACCAAAAACAAGGCATCACTTATGATGAGTGGGAATACCCAAATTAGATTGGGTACAGGACCATGGATTCAAGCCAATGAATAAAGCATTTTCCACTGAATCCAAAAAGGAACAGTTCACAACTATATATGCACAGAGGTTACACAGTTCCACTGGAAAAGCATATTTGCTATTAACTGTCTGACAAGGTTGAGCTTCCTACAGAAAAGCATTATTAATGGCTTCAACATTCCTCCAGGTTTCCTTGTCAGCTTTACTGCAAGTCTTTGCTACTTCTAGAATTACTTCCCATGCCTATCCACACATGCTGTAACTCCACATGGCCCTGGGACATACTTGGCAAAGATTTATCAGCTTTGTGAAGATGGACTACATCAGCACACAAACAGGAAAGGAGAAAAAACCAGTCAGGAGGCCTGTGTGAGGTGGGAGACTGATGTTCACCTGTGTGTCACAGGGAGCTTTACCCACGTGCACTGACAGGTAAATGGATAAAATGCATTTAGGCATCAGCCCACTGCAAACCCTCGGGCAGGCAATTACAGGTTACCTGACTGTAATGATTATCCAACCCCTTCTGTTTCCTCACTCACTGTGTTGGAAAAGAAGGGGGCTTTTTGGGGAAAAACTAATCATAAAAACAATGCTGAATGAAGAACTCAAGATCCAATACACTCAGATTAAAACCAAATTCTTCTTAAGTAAATTAGTTACTGCAATAGAAAATGTCAGACCAAATTTCAGTGGTCAGGGGCTTACTGAAAAGTTTTGAGGGACAATAGCAGCTTGACAGTTTTAAAGTAAGAGTAGACTTCAGTGAGACTTTACTATTTTGGGGTTTTTAACAGCTAAGCAATGCAGTTGATTCTTTTTTTTTGTGATCTGACAGATAAATATGCAAAAGTAATTTGCTTAAATAGAATTCAATATGCAAAATTTGTATTTACCAACCTCTTATTGGTAATTTCACTCAGCTTCTTTGCTGAATCAGTCTTCTGGTTATTTAATTTCTGGTAATTGCATAGAAAAATAAAAGCTTCTTGGAAGCTATACATTACATCTGTCTATTTCTGTCATTCAAATTTACGCTGGGGTAAGTTCTTGATTTAGTTTGGAGTTACTGTGCCTATCTGTGCATCTAGAAGATGATATATTTCATCTGGAAACATTTACAGAGAAATGTCCTCAACCCATATATAGTACATTAAAAAAACATATAAAAGAGGAATGTATATTGTAATATTGTTACTTTAAATCTGAAGTTACATTAAATCAGATTGTCATCCGATTCCTTTGGGGTAGGTAAATTGTAACATGGAGTTTCTCAAAGATGAAAACCTCTTGGCCCAAGAAAACTAGTATTAAAATAGGCAGTTCCACATGTTTGCAATTTGTGGAGAAAGTGCAGACGGTGACAGAATAGTGTCTGAACTATTTCCCACTCTTTTTTAAATTTGTGTATAGCAAATTGATACACTTCAAGGTAGCAGCTGTTTAACACTGATGCCAAATTATAAAATAGTCTGGTAAAATTCAAATATACCTTGCATATTTTATATTACCAAACCACATTCAGGATCACAGATTAATTTCAACCTCAGTTATGCTACCCAATGCAATTACAGATTTAATTTTTGTGATAAACGAAACTTAAAGCAAGTTCTGCAAATTAGGGATAGCTTACAATTTCCACATATCTAAATTGAACTGTAGCTTTGTGCCAACACAAAAATTTATGACAATTGCTAGGCTGTGAAAACTTCTAGAAATGAGAGGAGACAGAGTGACACCTGCCATATCACCTGACATTATAATTATTCCAAAAACAAATTACTGTATTTTCCCATTGTAAAATGAAAGTTGAAACACTCTATCTTGGAAGAATTCTAGTACTGGGATTCCTATGTGTTTCTTAGGAAAACTGGTGGCAAATACATTAACATAACTGTCATATCAAAACACAAACATATTTGAAGTTGAAACTTTGTCTTTTACAAATACATGAAGCAAACTCCATTCAATAAGGTTTCTGAAAAGAAAAATGCCTTCTCAAGTGTACCTGACAGAAATTCCAGATTGCTCTCAAAGCTGCACACAACAAGCACTTACAGAACCAGCAGTTTTGCAGAGAAGTAATAGAACAACCTGCTCAAAACCTGGGGAAGTTTCTAAACAGATTACACAAATTATACTAGCATCTCCTCCTTTGCAGGTTGTTGCCAGCAGTAAGAAAAACTAAAGTTCAATGAAGATTTACTATTCAAGTCTGTGTTACTTGGCTGTTCTTCAAGCTGGCAGGGAAGTGGTATAGATGCTTAAACCCTTATTTCTTTCAAAGTATCTTCACACTTTCTCAAAGAAAAGCACGTAACATGCTGGAGATTGATGAAAATATTTTTTTTTCTCCAACTTTTCTTCTTTTCCCATCACAAAAATGCAGGGATGTGTTAAACATTAAAATGCTTGATGATAATAAATGTACTTGATGTCCCTCAAAAGTCTACTGCAATATAGCAGACATTTATTAATGCTTTAACAAAAAATTGGTCTTGATCAAGTAACCCCTAACTTGTTAGGAGTTAGGCTTGTTCAAAAAACATTCCTGCTTTTGCTACACCAATCACTATGAAATCTGTACCAGTCTTCAAAACATTCATCTAGCCAGGCTGAACATTGCAAAGGTAAAAGTACTGATGCTATATTTTCTTTTCTATCTGACTGCTCTCTTTACTTAACAAAACGATGCAGGATCAAGAATCTTTAGCTAACTTGAGCTCCATTATCATATAAATTAAGAAGTCTAACTTTTCACCCCTTACTGAAACAGCTGTGAGAAAAGTGTTCAGTTCAGATATTCCAGTTGAGTCTTAACTCTTAAGCACAGATGCAAATGGATGAAAGACTGCATACTCTCGAGGAAAAGAATGCTTCATCAATAATAATTGGGATGTTATTCAGGGAGAAATGCAGGTTCCTTCCTCTGTGTGCACTTTATACATATTTACCCTAATGTCAGGTCTATGTTCTTACCTGAAAGACAGAGAAAAATTGAAGGAAGGGGAGGGAACTGAAGTTCTAATACCTTCCCTGGTGCTTGCAACAGGAAACTAAAATCCATTACTGAAGGGAAAGTGCCACCACAGAGTGGACATAGGAGAGCTACAATGTTTTAAATGCTTTTTCATTCTTTGATGAGAGTAGGTTTTTTTTTTTTTTTTATTTTAGGTAAGTTTTCTCTTACTACTGTGGTCCAGAAAAAAGGTAAGTGTTCTAGAGCCAATGCGTGGAATGAACACTGTGTTTACAATTCTGTTTCCATCCCAAAAAAAGAGGTGGGGAGGGGATCAAGAGTGACAGTGTTTCATGAGAAAATGTATAAACCAGACAGCTTTTTTCTTTTTTCTTTCTTTGTTTTCTTAGACTAATTGAATTTTCTGAAAGTCTGGCTCTGTGGAAGCCTGTTACATTCCTGAAAATTATAGGTAAGAATTTCTGCATCCCATCCCTGAATGTGAACGAGCATGTTTATTTGCTACCCGTAATCCCACTGAATATTCAGCACCAACACCACTAAGGAGCACTCATTTCCCAGGCTGCTCTAAGCCCTGAGCCTGAAGCTCTTTCCTGTGGCCTACAAACAAATCCTTCCCTTCCCTGAAGATGCTCCCATGTCTGGTTTTCCCTGGGCAGGCTGGGGGTGGGAGCAGAAGAGGCTCTGGCTGTAGCCCAAAGCCAGGATCCACTCGCGCCTGGACCTTGGGCAGACAAGGCTGTGCTGGGAAGGGCTGGGCAGGAGCAGGGCTGGCAGTGCTGGCACCACAGAGCCCTCCAGCAGGAGCAAACACCACATTCAGTTCTCCCTAAAAAGGAGGATTTGCTCTCTCCCCACACCCAGCCCTGGCCCAGCTGCCCTAAGTCAGAATAATTGAAATTATTCTGCTGAGAACCTGGTTTGCCCTTCAGCTCTCTACAAATGAAGTGCAAGGGATAAGGACAGCAATTCTTCTGGAGTCTGTTTCTTTGTTTTGTTAAAGTTGAGAGATTAAACAAGATTCAAAGAACACCATTCAGCATCTTTAAGTGACATCCTCAGAGTGGAAAGATTCCATCTGAAAACATCTGAGCCTTGCAGGAAGACAGCAAAGTGGTTCTTCAATAAATAATTTCAAGATAAATATAGACTGGGGTACTGATCCTGTGAGAGCAATTTTTATTTGGAGTTATTGAGACAGCTGCCTTGCTCGTGAGATTAAAAGCTCCAAACATCTCAGAGTAATTTCTTATCTCTGCTTCTAAGAACTGTCTGTATTTGGTACAAGTGGTGTCAGGTGAACCTAGCAAGATGCAGTTAGCAATAATTGGGGTGTATGGCACAGGGGAATTTCTTCCCTAAGGGTCATTTAATGGGAATTTTTTATATTGAAATTCATGTACTATGGTTTAAAAAAAAAAGGTAGGAATTTAAGTTTATTCAGCATAAGCTAATAGATGGGTAAAATTATTTGGTTTCATGCATGTTTCCAGCCACAGTGCTGCATTAAGTGATATGTGTCTTAAGAGAGGTCAGGACTATGAATAGCAACATAAAAGAGTGGTAGAGTGAACTGCTAAAAATTCAGTCCCTGCAATCATCAGCATCATACATCTCCTCTTCCCACATAAAAGAAATATGTGTAGCAATATGAAATACCATTACAGCAAATTTTAATTGTTTCCATCTAAAGTTATCATTTGAGAATAGATATTTGCCAGCTAAAGAAAAATTGTTCTGACTTTTTAAAAATACTTGTATTTCTTTTGGTGCTAGTAAAGTTTATACTAACAGATGTGATCATCATTGCACCCATTCAATTGAGAAGAATATTTGACATAAAAATGAAGGATAGAAAGTTCTGAACCAAATATATAGCTATATTTTCAGATCTAGGTTGGAATTAAAAAAAATCAGGCAGATGTAGACATATATAAACTGAAACAATAGATTATATCAAAACATTGCCTGTCAATCTCCTGCTCTACTTTGCCAGTACAGAAACATGTTCACATGCTGATAACGACTGCTTGGAAAAGCTACAAAACACAGTGTTTGCCTTGTTCTTGGGTTTTTCATCATTTCATAAACAAAAGAAAAGAAAGAGTTATTATTATTACCAGTGAACTTGCAAAGGAGTATTTACCTTTTAAGACTGGTTGAGAAAGTGTAATTTTATCTGCTTTTTCCTCTGATATTACAATGGACCAATGGCAATTACGCCAAAAAAGACAAACAAAAAAACCCCAAAAACTACAGTAGTAGTCTGGTGTATCTGTGAGACTCACAGAAATAAAAGTTATAACCCAAATAATTGAATACTTCTGATGAGTTCCAAAACACAGCTAAATATTCTGATAGCTCTGGATCAGTTTTGGAATGTGCACATGAACAACATTTGAGGACATCTTTTTTCTATGGGCCTGACTAAAGAGCTCTGAATTCAAGAGAAACTTCTCCAGTTAATTTAGTGAGTTTTTGATGAGGCCCCCAGGTAAATTTGCTGTGTCAGTACAGTCCAATCACACAGTATCACATCTTACAACAGTATCAGATATTTCAGAAAGCTGTTTTTAACTGGGTTCAGGAGCATGATAACTGAATTACTCATGTAGGATTAAGTGGCTGTCCACCTCCTTGGACAATCTCTACTTTGTACTCTGAGCTATACTGGGGACAATGGAACTTCTGTGCCTTCTAGTGTTTAGGCAAATAAATTTTTAACTTCATTACAGTGTCTGGAAAAATGATATAAGAACATATGAGGTCACATGTAAGAAAGAAATGAATATTGGGAAAGTCATGGTTTACACAAATGCACCCAACTATTACATGCTACCTATCTCAGTTTTTTTTTTTTTTTTTAGCTCTGGCCTTTCAAGGAAAGAACAAGAACTACCTTAGAAATATAACCAACTAGAAAAAAGTTCATATTTAATTATGTCCCCAGATATCGCATATATTATTCAGTTTATAGACAAAGGACAAAGTTATTCTCTAAATAAATAAATAAATAATCTCCCTAATCAGAAATTATATCAACATTTACTCTGAAAAACAAAATATGAACTTTTACTTAATTATTTTGAAAAATTGAGCTCTGTTCTTAAAATCTGGGCATCATCTGGTGGCATAAAAACATTTTGATCAATTAAATTAAAATAAATCTGATATTAAGTAACATATGGGTGTGGGGTAATCTGCATTTTGATCAGTTGCAGAATGACAGAAAGGTTAACTGTGGGATTAATTCCAGACAGGACATCTGGGCAATACATTTGAATCTTTGGTCTGCATCTAGAACTTGCACAGATTTCATGTGGCTCATTTGACGTACACAGAAAAAGGGCTCATTTAGAAAGTTGCATCACAATTCACAAATGAGGGACTTCAACATTAAATTCATGCCCACATAGCAACCAAATGATATTTAGATATCTGCAGTGGTAAATATCAAATATATAAAAGAAGAAGCCCATGAAGAATAATTTCTGTAGGACATAGATAAAGTCCAAAGAACTCTTGGGAGTAACACAATGGAGTAAAGATCAGCATAACAACATCAAAAATCATTTTGTCTTGGTAAAAATAAAGAGACCCAGCACTGACACACTCCAAAGGGTGTTTTCAGAGCTGTGCTCTCTAATTCCTGCTCAGAGAAAACCTGAGCACAAGTGAAGTACCACACTGGGTGTTGAGCAGAGTTCAGTGTTGAGCTGAAACTTTACTGTTCCTTTTCTTTTAGTGAGAATAGAAACTACTTAAAGAAAGAATATGACTGCTCCAGCCACAGGCCAGGCTCAGGACAGGAGGACAAACCACTCTGAGACAGGAAGCCTTAGCAAGGAAGACGCTGTAAAATAACAGACAGGGCTCATTTTAACAGGCTTTTCCCTCTACAAGAATCACAGGGCTTTTCAACCATCATATTTCATCATTTCACATGGCAGAAATAATTTTACCTCAGCTCCTAAAATTCCCTGCACAGAACCACTGAAAAAAACTGTCAGGAAATAAACTAAACTTCAAGCTACAGATTCATACTGCAATCTCTCTTCAAATAAAATTTGCACTGTAGTCACCATAATGGTTTTTTTTCCCTAAAAATTCTAGCAGGATGAAACTAATCTGAACATTTTCACAGAACATTCTTGAATGAATACATTATTACATTGACAGACCTATTTGGAATGTTAAATTATTGTATTCTTATAGTATTACATTTGTTTGGGGATTTTGCTTCAATTTTTGTGTTACTTTGAGTTAAGAATGCAATCTCTTCCTCAGTAAATTTTGTTAACAGAATGATAGTTCAATTTAAAGTGGTTGAAATGTTTTACTTAAAATAATTACCAAACTTTATTAACAGTATACTTTCAGTGACTCCTGCAATTTCCCATTAAGTTTATTCAACCAAATTGACTGGGAGATTATTTCTTTCTTTCTTTCTGTGGAGTCACACAAACCTCTTTGAAATGGCATGAGCAGAATAATTAATAAATTTTAATAATGGAATGCATTGTAGTAGGAAAAGATCATTATAGCACATTGTCACCCACTGCATCCCAGCTCTCCACTGTTTTGTTACTTTCATTTCTTACCTCTTTGTTGGCTCTGTCTGCTTGAACTAATGTTCCATTCAGACACGGCTCTACATAGTGGAGTTCTTCATTATACTACAGAGGGAAATACAAAGTATGATGAAAAATTTAATTAAAAGCTTGGAAGATACAAGTCAATTTAATGACTTAGAACTACAGTGAATGAAATATGCACAGAAAGCAAGAACAAAAGGATTTTGTTCATTTTTAAAAACTGGCTGAGGTATTTCTTTTCCATTTACATGATTCTTAATTTTCAGAGGTTTATACTTCTAAAGGAGCATTGAATGGATGCCAAAACTCAGGTGGACTTAAGGGTACTATAAACCACTAGCTGGCAAAAATATCCCTCAAATTGAAATCTGGATAATATTAAGAGATCATGTTTGATACATCACAAACTGAGCTCATAATTAACTCATAATTCTTTTCTAGAGGTAAGAAAAGTCCTGAAAAATACTTACGGCACTGTCTAACATTTTCAAAGGTTAATGCTGGAACAACTACACCCAAAAAAATCTGTAAATTGAATCAATCCTGTAAATGACTGACAATTTTCAAAATTCCAGTCAAGCATTATATTATTATATATTATTATATATTATATAATATTTTATATATATATTATAATTATTATATATTATAAACAAAGTCATGAATATGTGACAGATCTTGAAGGAATTATCTGTTTTTCTCACAAGGTGTAGGTAAGCTACATAGCCTAGTCCTACATTCAGAAGCATCCTAAGCATGAAAAAAAAATGAAAACTCCTCTGCAATCAGTAGAACTTGTAATGAATGATTGATTGAAATTTGAAATTTGAGCTTGTTTCAATCTTTTAAACCTTTCAACACAGGTCACATTAATAAAGTAGTACCTCTCACAAAATTTTCTAGATAGAGTCTTAACTGAATTCCTTCTCCCACTAATTTAATCTCCTTTAGAAGTAGCTAACTTTATAAGTTATCACAGATCAAACTGTAAGGACTTTGCATCTAGGCTTCAGGTGGTTTCATCTGTCATAAAGGATTAAGTGAATCAGAACATCCACAGTAAACAACATAAAAACAATCAGGGAAAACATTTCATTGATTAATGTGAGCATTTACCCCCTTCTTCCTCCACCTCAGTGGGAATAAAGAGAGCCCTCCAGTGACTGGCTGGTAACACAAAGCTGCTTAGGCAGGGGTCTCTGTCACTGGGAGTTCTCTCTGTCTGCCTGTAGCTCCAAATTTGCTCTACTCCCTTCAGCTTAGCACCACTGCTGTCTGCAGCACAGACCCTGGAACCTGATCCCCCTTGGACACCTGTCGTCACCCTTCACTCCTGCAGTGCTCTGCTCACCACATTCATCACCACATAATTACTCCTGCACAGGGAAGAGTGTTTAATGTGAACTGCATGGAGGCACTGTGCCAGACTCAGTCCTCACCTAGAAGGGAACATAAACCCAGAGTAACTTGCTATGAACTATATCAGCATCAGCACAGGAACTGGTTATACAGAAACAAGCAAAAAATACTTTAATGACATATACACATAATTTCTGCAGCAGATTTGCATGCTTCCTAATTATTTTATTGCCATCAATGTTATTTCAATGTGTGATAGTGTATGGACTTTTCTGTTGTTCCATAGGTAATACAAAGTATAAGGCAAAGGCTTCTAGAACAGTTCAGAGTCACTGAGAGTGTCCCATGTGCATCTCAGCCTCATAACAGTTTATTGATCTGATAAATGATGTACTTGGCCCTGTAGCTGCTCTTTTCAGACTGCTTTCCAGTCTATCTCCTGAGGGTCATTGCAAAATAATAATCTACACAGCATCTCTTATTATAGTCCAAAGTCAAGATCATACTCCATTCTATTCTAAAAAATAAAATAGTGAAAATCTGTGACACTCTGGTGCACCAGCCCCTACTCCCAAGCTTTTCTCTGGTCATACACAGGTTTTTCTCAATATTTCTTTAATCAAGATACTTTAAAGTTCAGCCTGTTCTTAGTTTTATCTCTGTAGCTGTCATTGGAAACCACAAAAGCATACATATTTATCTTTATATCATACCAGGCACAGTGTCTGCAACTGGCCAACATGCAATAAAATGCTAAAGGCTCAAACACTTGCATGTAACAAACTCAAGGTTTCCTAATTTTGTAGCAATACCTTTTTTTTAAAAAGTCTACAAGCACCAGCAAATAAATGAAAAAACTTCCCACTCTATCAAGCCTTGCATCTAAACAGTTGCAATTCCTGTCCACTAGGTTTCTATAAGATTTAACAAGTATTTTGAGTAACTGATGCCATCAGGCTATTCACAGAGCCTGCAGCTGCCCCACAGCCCAGAGAGATTCCCTGCAGTTTCCCACTGAGCCTCCAGTGTCCCAGAGTTGTGCAGGATAAAGCAGAGGACATGCTTCAAGTCCCTTCACAGCTCCCTTTCATAGAACCAACCTGCTTCAGAAAAGGGTAATTAAAAGTCTTCATTCTCACATAGAGAGCACAGTCTCATAGAAAACATAGATATTGATCCTTCTGAAACCCAGATAAATTGTGTCACTATTTCCAGTTGTGGCATCTAGTTCACCTTGAGATTATTACTACCAAAAAGATGTTAGGCAAGGTAATACACTATATATATATAGATATATATATATATAGATATAGATATATCTATATATAGATATATAGATATATAGATATATAGATATATATATATATGCTATGCTATATATATATGGCAGAAGTAGCTGGATGGTGCCAACATGTGAAAAGGATTATATTATGTAATGGTGTTCTAAGATAACAAGATATTGGAAGTGGTCTCTGTGTTGTGCATCTACTGTACAGGTATAAATGAAAGCCACTAAGAAAAATCTTTATATAAAAAGTGTATAAGTTTCTTAAGGTTTGAATTCCTACAAGGGTGCATTTTAATGATCTATTCTGATTTTTATCTCTTCACTAATTGGATACACTTTCTAATATTTTTTTTTAAATCTCAAATATAAAGAGATTGAAAAATTCACTGGATAGAATTATTTCAGTTCCTAATGAAATTCCCAAAAGAGCATCTGCCTAAGTCCACAAAAACTGGACACCTGATATAACATGCATCACTGAAACAATAACAATTGAAACAATAACATTGAAACGCTGCATTCAAGCAGTGTTTGCTACTTAAACTTGCATATCTGCTTGATAAGATCCTTAGTACAGCTGCAACTTTCTAGTAAAGCACCTAACTTGTGCTTCCTAGCATATATCTGATTTCTTTGCCCTTGTCATAGGGTGTTTTACAGGGATATTGGTGATGCCTTTCTTTTAACTGTGACAAATCGTTAAAGTGTAAAAAGAAAAGAAATTCACCCCTCCTCTACCTCCTCACTACCTCATCAGTAATTTGGCCTTGGTCCTGCATTTCTTCTGACATTTGAAATTTCGTATTTAGTGAAATAACTTCCTGATCTGATTCACAACTGCTGACTTCCCCAGTAAAGATGTCTTGTTAATTTACCTCAGTGAAAGCCTGCATTTGGCTTTTCAAGGGTTCTTGCATCATGGTGTTTTCCCACATTTCCCAGTGTTACACATCCCAGTGCTCCATGCCCTGGCATGTGACACCTTTGCACATTACAGCAGTAACAGCAGCAGCTGGGAGAGCTGACACCTGCACAATAGCTGGGAATAGCCTGGGTTTTGCTGAGGGGAGGGATGTAAAAATTAGTTACCTTCCTTTCTGACCTCCTCTTTGTAAAACCAGGGTTACTCTTGTAATTTAAACATGTAATTACACTGATATTTATTATTTTATTTATGCATAGTTATCGGTCTTATTTACTTCACATTATTTTGTCCCTCTTCTTATTTCTGCGCAAAATAGGCATAAAAATGTAAGCAGGCTACAACGTGGACTAAGAGAAGCCATATAATTATTTAGAGAGCTGTAGGCCTACATTCTATAATAAGATACAATTCATATTCTATAAATTTTATATATATATATATATATATATATATATATGGGGGTTTAGCACACCTACACAAGTAGTATCCATCTTCCTTAGCATTTTCCATATTTCTTCCCTGTCACATTTAAACTGCCTGGCACAAGGTCCACAGAAATAAATTAAATTTCCATTTTGTTGTGCAACAATACACAGATAAAAGATTCAAATTATATTAAAGTATATTCAGCTATCCAATTCAGCCCAGCCTAAGAAGCCAATCCAGAAAAGGAACAAAAGGAATTGGTGTTTCCATAGTTTACTGTGCCAAACAAGTGGCACAGAGGCACAGGCCACTGCTTGGAGGCTTCATATGGAGGTGCATTTTGGCTGCCTCTCTTTGTCAGCCAGCTCACACATCAGCTCTACAGAATCTGATTATTCAGGCAGGCTGAAAAGTAAATTTATCCATGGTGTCTTCTGTAGGAATATAAAAAAAAGGAGACTATTTATATTGGAAAATTCTACATATTAATACTGGGAGCTATACTACTGTGCTTTGAATTAAAAAATACTTTTATTCTAATCAATTTTGCTAAAAGGGTGTGTCTAAAGCAGTAAAGTTAATTTAACATTCTTGGCTCAGTTAATATTTTGCTAATTCAGTGTAGAGTTTGTATAAAAGCATTTTTAAAATTTCAGCATTTGACAAAATTAGTACTCGTTTTATGATAATGTTGTTAATTTAATGCTTGACTTGGAATTATACTTCAAAGGGAATTGGAAAAACATGCCTTTTCTCTTGTTGCTGCAGATATCTCTGTTCATGCACCAGTGAACTGACCTTAAATTTTAACATTGGCAGCACAAAATCGCTCTTGTATTTCGATAATTTTTTCTGCAATTCAATCATCTAGTCCATCAATTTCAGATGGATATTGCAACAACCTACCCATGAAAGCTAAAATGATCTTTAACATTATCCTTTTATGTTTATTTTCTGGAAAGATCTGCAGTGAATTCTGCTTTCTGATATATATACATTTATATCTATCTATATGTATGCAGAAATGCATGCAAGTATTCATTCTGTTAATCACTGTGCTTAATAAAGCCATCCTGGCAGTCATGGTCATTCAAGTTCAAAGTTTTACTTCATCTACTAAGTACAGGCAGTTTTTCTACACTACTAAAGCTCTTATTCCACCTCAGATTTTGGGCTGAGGAGAGAGGGGGTACTTGGCCATTTTTCTGAGACTTCCAGATGCCCAGGATGTCACAGAGCAACAATTTGGAGTGGCCTCCCAGAGCAGTCAGTCTGAGCAAGGCTCAGCTGCGTGCTGTGTGAAGGTTCAGTCTCCACCATCAGGGCACAGCAGATCCATTTTTGCACACACTGCACAGCTGGACAGCTCTGGAGACAGAGGGGATCTGCTGGTACAGAGGGGATTTCTTGGACTGACATATGTGTGTGTATCCTACCTTCAAATGAAACTGCTGTCACATCAGCAGGCTGTGCCTGAATTACAAAGAGTAAGATACAATCTCACTCAAGCATTTGTCTGTAGATAAAAGCTGTATGGGATTTTCAGGGCTTTCACACCAAGCAGCCTCTTGTGTGGGCTTCGTTGTCTCATGTTTTGATCACTGGAACATCTCTGTTCTTGACAAATTTCATTTGCCCTGCTGGCACTTGGTCAAAGCAATGCCTGGGCAGCAATTCCTGCAGATAACATAACTCACAGTGGCTGGCTTTGCTGGGTCCCCTCACTGTGTCTTTGACACTGCACATTTTGAAAGCAGCTCATGGTTCAGCCCAGCCTACCTGTGCCATTCCTCATTGAAAGGCCCACTCCCTTCTCCACAGCACAGGTCCCTCTTGCTAGTTTGTTCTATTTTCAAGCAATTTTTTTGGTTTTTACACTGTTATTTATTTGCCTTGTGAGAGAGCAAGAGAAAGATGAGTCAGGGGAGGTTTAGATTATATTAGGAAAGGATTTTTCACCCAGAGGGTGGTTGAAGAGTGGAAAGGCTCCCTAGGGGATTTGTCACAGCACCAAGCCTGGCAGAGTCCATGGAATGTTTGGACAATACTCTCAGGCTCGTGGTGGGATTCTTGGGGTGTCCTGTGCAGGGCCAGGAGTTGGGTTTGATGAGGTTGATGGGTCCCTTCTAAGTCAGCATATTCTATTATTCCCTGACTTAGTATAAAACAACTCCCTACACTCTTCCTGCAGAAGCCCAAGGCAGCAGCACAGCTCTTTACCCCCTCAGCACCACTCCTGTCATGCTCTCCTTGGTCCCCTACATTTCTGTGGTATGCACAGAACATTTCAATGCAATGAACACCTTCAGGTTCATATTTCCATAACAGCCTCCTAAGGAAATTAAAAAGCTGAGCTTGTTAGCATAAAAACACATTCTCCATTGCTGTTTCTACTCATTTAAACAAACACACACATATCTGTCCTAAAAGAGGTTCTAGAGAGGACAGAGCCTACAGAGGAAAAAATTACCTCAGACAAATGCTGTAATTAGCACAATAAATAGGTTTCTTGCTAGAAATTCAGAATTTCTGATACTAGCCAAGCACAGCAGGAGGGCTGCAGTGTGGGAGAGGGCCACAAAGTGCCTGTGCCCTCACAGCCAGCACCAGCTGGGGCTGGAGACACTGCAAGGAGCCCAAATGGAGGCACAGCAGCCTGGGGGCTGGAAAGAGCCATCAGCAGCTGGAAACATCTGCAAACACAGCTGGGAAAATGTCGTGGTGAAAGGGGCGCTCTGCAGGACCCGGGGGGTGTGGGTGACCCATGGCAGGGTGAGGACACGGCTGAGGGAGCCAGGCTGATGTGGGGACACGCCAGGGCAGGGGTGACCCAGCTGAAGGGACAGCAGCGAGAGGGAAGGGCCGGTGAGGAGGGGCAGGGAGAGGCTGCAGAGACAGAGCTGCTGCTGCTGGAAGCTGCTGGAAGCTGCTGGAAGCTGCTGGAAGCCGCCCTTGGCTCACACCCACCCTGAGCGGGGAGAGGCTGAGGGGCAGCCAAGGCCCCGGGAGTGGCCCCACGGACGGGTTGGGCGCAAGTTCAGCCGGGGCAGCTGCGAGGAAAGGCTCAGGTGGGCGACTCTTTCCTTTTCTCAGCACAAATTCAGTGTTGAGAAGCTTGGGGAATTTGACAATAAGTTATGTAAAAAATTCCGTGAATCTGGTGTTTTGCACACAGCTCAGTTAATTTTTCAAATAAACTTTAAATTGGGAAAAGTGATGATTAGCTTCTTCATGCTTGCTTTTAAAAAGTTTTTGCACAATACTTCTACTCCACTACGTAGGCAAAATCATTAGTTTTGGATTCAACTTACATGTGTTTTTACTTATTTTTTTTTAATAGATGAGCCTTTTGATTTTCCCAAAGTAAATGTTTCACTAAAAAAACCAACTTTTCTTTTTTCTTCCTATATAATTCACAGTAACTGTTACAACTACTGATAAACACAGATCATACACCAAAAAATGGCTGGTCAGGCATCTTAGTAATTACTCTAGTTGAAACATTCTTTTAACTTACAGAAATTATTTAGATTACAGTTAATCACATTTTTTTAAAGGACAGTAAATCTTTTTTTGATAAAGTATGTAATTATATCTTTATAGAACATGAGTTTCTGCTAATTATGCAATTATCATGCAGAGATTAATATGACAGTCTGAACTGCTGGCTATGTGTTAAAAATACATTATATGCACATACACTTCATGCACATATACTTTATTTTCTGTACAATCTCAATGATTTACACTTGTGTCTCTGGGGTCATTTAATTTAGTACACAAAGGACTTGTGCAAGAAAACAAAAAGGCCAAAATCTTCCTTATATTCAAGAAGTTGAAGACATTTACAAGTTGGAGAAAACCCTTTTTTTACAAAGTATTAGCAAGACAATATCAGCAAAAGAAAATTTATTTAACAACCAATTCCTCCTCCCTTCCCTCCCCTGCAAATCATAGTTCTGATGTCAGTTTTGGATTTGTTGAAGTCACCCTTACCCACAAGATTAATCCCATTACTTAAGTAGAGTAAAACCAGCCTCTTGTCACAGCTTTAAGACCTGTACCTGTACCATGGAAAACTCACTTGTACACAGGAGCTACTGAGGATCTGATTTCTCACTGCTGGTAAACACCAGCAACCTCTTTACAGAACTTACACAGACACACATTTCAGACCAGAACATGAACATTGAGGAGTTATACTGACATGTTATCATGCCATGCAAGCCTTAGAAAAAGCTAAAATCTGAACCTATTCATTCTTACATTTTACCCATTTTGCACTGTATTGCAGAAGCTGAGGGGGAAAAGCAGGGGGGAAGGCAAACACACCCTGAAGTTAAAAGTTAAGGTAACATACAAAGTTCAAGCAAACTAAAAAAAAATATCTATTTAACTATTCTTTGCAACCCCAGACTGAAGACTACTTCTTTGAGGGGTTTCAAATTGCAAGTCACAGACAAATAGCCCAAAATCTCTGACACTTAAAGAATCTCATACTGAAAAAACAAATGTTTCTGTCCAGTGGGTTCAGATGTCAGCCATCACCTGTCTGCAACATTTTTCAAGTGGCTTGAGTGAAGTAAAACATGACAGATATCAAGAAATGATGGAAGAAAAATAGTATTAAAAAAAATAAAAATCCTGAGACACTCACAGCAATTATATTGAAGAAGTCATCATCTCCAAGGGTATCCAAAATAGATGAAACTGTCTGTTTGGCAATAGTCAGGCGAAGCCCTTTCATACTGCCACTGACATCCACTAAAATTACCACATCTTTTGGAGAAGTTGCTGCCTGGATATACCTGAGATGAAAGACAAAGCTTCTTTTAAATACTGAACTTTTTATCATTTCAAATTTCTTAAACACTGGCAGTCATCAATTGCCTACCACTTTCTGTTTCTGCAGTCAAATGCAATGACTCCATTCTCATCAGGTTCCCATTTAATTCCTGTTGCAAAAAAAAAAGAGGATAAAATATTAAATTTAATTTTCACAGTACCTGTGGAAAATGAATCTGTGGTATTGGGGCTAAGTGGCATTTAATGGAGTTTCATACTTTAATCTAACAGGCAGTGCCATCATAACATAGGAAATACTGGGGGGAAGAAAAGTCCCTAAAATAGGGCAACCAGAAATAATTTTTTTCCTCACTCCTCTTTAGCCCACTGTAAGGTAAAAACTCTTCAGGTCTACTATGTTCATTGCACTATTTTCACAAAATTCTTACCATTCTTGGTCTTTGGTGCTGGCAAGTTTATCACATCTTGCCAAGTCCTTTCCAGACCTTGAGCAGTTCTGGCCCATGGCTGGCTCCAGCAGCTGCCCTTACACTACCTGCTTCCCTCCCAGGTCATATTCTGAATTTTCACTCACATCACTATGAAGAGGTAACATCTTCTGGTTGTGGGTCAGAAGAAATATGAAAAAAAAAATCTCCAAGGAAAAAAAATATCAGGGAAACTCTTCCTGCTTTTTACACTCATTTTCTAGCACAAAACAAAAATAGCCTTGAAAACAAGGACTAATATTTGAAATATCATGGAGCTTGGGAGCTGAAGTATAATCTAAAACTAACACAGATGTAGTAGCCATTACTCTCAGCCACTTTCAGGTTTACAGGCTTATAGTGAACTTGCTTGAACTCAAGACTTAGAGAAACACGGGTTGCTAAACCACATTAGCCAAAGGAACAATACCCACTATGAGCCTGACTCTAAGTTACAAAAGCTGAGAATGAGTTTATTTAACCTCATAGTTCATTATAATGTGGTAAATTTGTATAGGATTAAACATAAAACTTAATAGGCAACAATATAGGTTTTAACCTATTTCGATAGAAATAATACAAGTGATGTGATTGCATTTTATTACAACTGGTGTGAAAATAAACTTTCAAACAAGTTTTTTTAATTTTTTTTAATGTAAATCTGCCAGGTTAAGTGGAAGTTTAAAAATAAAACAAATAATAATGAAGTCTTACTGTGTGCATTGATAGAGCACAGAATTCAAGCTTAGTTCTATATGAAGGCTCTAATCCTCTTGCTCTCCTTCTCACAGCCTATTTAGAAATTATTTTTCACATGTCTGTATATGTCTCTCTGAATAGACATTTTTATGAGTACATGAGTTATCATGAGGGTTTCACCTCCAAATAGAAATTGGTAGAAAAAACTCCACATTTTCAAAATGTTGATTGGAAATCTCTCTGAGAACTAGATGAAGTAAAATCAAACCTGCAAGAATCTGTGTCAGTCAGGATTTGTGACAATACTTAATGCAGCCATGGAATTCTTTATTGTATTTTAAGGACTTCTCTTCTTCCTACCTGGATATTGCCTGAAAAATCCTTTTGCACTTCCAAAGTACTGCCAGATGAGAGAAGGGTCACGATCAAAGTTATCAACAAACACCTTATTTAAAGATTCTGACCAATAAACTCCATTTACTATTGCTGGATCTGGAAAAAAAAAATAAAGAACACACACACAATGAAAAGTGATTTTGTTAAGTAGAATCCTATAAACTCTACCATCTTCAGCTTATTCAATACCCAAAAGTCTATTGACTGAAAACTGTTGCAAAACTGTTTTAGTTTCCTTTGTCAAGTAAGTGATCCAAAATAAATAATTCACTTAAAGAACAGAACAGAGAAACCTGGTACTCTTTTTTATATAAGTTAAAATTGCTCTTTAGAGCATCTATCTTGAACCACCACATTGCTTGTTCTGGAGAACATAAATAACTCCATCTAACTTAGATTATTTACTCAATGTACCTTCCCTAAATGCATAGAATGTCTCATAGCAACACTTTACTTTTTTAAACATTAAATTTGGTAATGTTCGAAAGTTTTCATGTTGGAACAGAAAGCAAAATACCTTTTATTTTGCACTTGAATATGCATAAAAACACATCTCATTACAAATACCACTAGTTGTTATTTGGAAAACACTGAACCCACATTCCACAACAATTACCCAATTAGTTTTTATTTCCATAGAAAGAGAACTACAAAGCAATTTCTGATGCTGAAACTGTTCTATTTAAGACAACCCTATCCATCAATCCCTAAGACTCCAGGCTGCTCGAGTGTGTCTTGAAGCTGCAGATTTGGTTCAACTGTGGGAAATGAGAAATCAATGAACATGTCATAGAAAGTTACTGGATTTCAAACTGTGAATTTTGAAAGGTGAAAAACAATTAAGATACAGGATATTCCCAGTTCAATCTTATGTGAAGTCAGCAGAATAGAAAGGAAAAAAACAGAACTGAAATCACAGATGCATTATTTAATTTGCAAAAGTGTGCATACATGAATACACAGTAACATTTGCTCAAGTATTTGAAATAAAGCAGCCATTAGCTTGCAAAATAATGTCACTGTTCTGATTTCAGAAGACTGCTTCAAATGTGATTTTAATGGAGTGGAAAAAAGGCAAATCTTCCCCTGCATTCATCAAGAAAAAACAGCAGAAAAATGGAAATGTCTCAGCTACACAAATTTGCATGTTGCTTTCACCTAAATATTTAGGTTTATATAGAAGAAATGCCAAAAAAGCAAGGTCAACAAAACAGATCTTACTTTTAAAACACATGGAGTGCAGTTACTTGTTTCTCTAGAAGATGACAAATCTGCCACACCAGACACATGTCAAACAAACTGATATCACTGGTCCAAGGGCACTAACTTCAGTCCTGCCTAGCTGGCAAAACCTTCATTGTCCAGTTTCCCAATCTGTAGTTACCACAAAAATGAACTGTGACCAAAACATCACAAATCAGCTCTCAAGACTGAGATCTATCATTGGTTTGTAAAATTATGCTCCTATGTCAGCATCCCAAAATATCAGCCCATTGTTCAACATTTAGACATTACCTGAGATGTGAAGCACTAAAGTGAGAATTCTATTCCTCAGTCCACAGGAATTTCCCAGTACCAGTTCAAACACTGATATTCTGATTCTGCTCCTGTACTTCATTTATAATGGAGTATCCAAATCACTAAAAATTGCAGTGGCACTGTTGACTCAGCATCACAATCCTGAGATAAGGCAATAAGTTTAATTCATCTTTGAAAAGAGCAACCAAGGTCACTGGGTTGGGTTTGGGTTTTGTTCTTTTACATTTCCTGGTGTTGCTAGAAAAGTCTGTTTAGAGGAAAAGACAAGACACCATTTCTCAAGCCTCTAGAGGGCTATAGGCTCTTTATATGCCCTGCAGTCATCAGGATTTGTGAAAAGCCAAACAAATCAAACAGAATAATTCTGTATTAATTTATATTCAAATAACCTGCAGTGCTTCTTAGAAACTTATGTTTGGATGTCATTCCAAGACTGCCCATTGTACCTTGGTATGTTACAGTTTTATCAGTTCATTGGATGTCTCCTCTCCTGGATTCCTCAGGGCCTAAATTTTAATGTCCTTTCCTAAGGAATCAGAGCTCTAATGCCACTCATGAGCAGAACCCTCTGCCTCCCACTCCAATGACAATTTTCTTCGAATTCTATATGCACTCCAGCTCTATAAGGTTATGGCACAACTTCAGTCATTTACCTCTTAAGTTCTCAACCGAAGTCTTTCCAGTAGCATATAAAAAAAATGTATTTGTATCTACAAAATACAGATATAAATCACTTTTTAAAAATTATATTGAAATATCCATGGATATTTTAGATTACTTTTTTTAGACCATCTGTGAAGAGCCACTTAACATGTTTATATATCTATGTTAGAGATTAGAGAACTCCATGGAAATAAAAATCAGGAAAATTTCCCTGAACGAGTCTGGTGGAGTCCATATTCTGCATTAGGCTGACAACACTAATCATCCAACTCCTGAACATTAACCCAGTGACTCTGAAACTAATAGACTTATTTTTTTAACTGGAAGGAGCATAAAGCAGGCATTTTAAATAAGAGGACATAATTAAAATGTGACCTATGCTCACTGTATTCCTTCCAAATGAAAGCTGGTGATAATTCCCTGCCTTCTCACACCCTGCATGTCTGTTATGCTGGCTGTTCCTTTTACAATATATCAAGTTACATTTTAGGCACCAACCACTTCAATAAAAGAAGCAAATAGGGCTACAATCATTTTTTTTTCCTTGTAATACAAGGAAGAGTGGTGTAGGGACAAATGTAGGCACAGAACAAAACAGCAGACCTGGAAGTCATGAGTGTCTGCTGGCTGCTGCACCTTCAGGCAGGGGATTTCACTCTGGATCTCTTTGTTCTGAACTTTATAACTCTGCTATGTGGGGGCATCTCTGTCCACATGCACCATCCCAAATACAGCTGCATTTCTGCCCTTATGTCTCATTAAATCATCCTCTAATAACCTGTATGTTAAACTTGTTCTAGGCAATTTCCAATTTTAGTAATTACACAAAGCTGTTTAAATTCCCCTAGTACTTCATTTAGAAACAGTATCCTTAAGTTTTTCAATTACTGGTGAGCATCATCTGCATCCCCCAGATAGTTAAATGTCAATGGTAGTAAATTAATCTGTGAGAATATTCAGAAATTTGGTGAGGAAGAAAAAAGCAAGATAAACCTTAATATAAATGCAAAATCATCAATGTGATGTTATGGGGCTCAAAGATAATAAATGGAAATACCTTTGCCCACTGTTCTTGAAATATGATTACTGCTTTTTCTTCCTGGCAGATAAAATACAATAAAATATTCCCTTTCCCATGTCTTTTAGATGAGCTGGTTTGCAATTATATGGGATTTTGCTCCACCATTGTTTGTGTAGATGTTACCTGTTTTTACTGACATTTAACATAAATCCAGCCTCCAGGAAAATAAGTACAGTGACACGAAACGGAAATGAGATTGCCAAAGAACAGTACAAATGCATGTAGCAATTAAGGGGCTGTCACAGATCCTGCTGGCCTGAAAAGGACTGAACAAAGGCAGGGAAGGGGCACAGGCTAAAAGATGTGCAAGAGCCAAAGGTAATGACTTTTTGTAATTTTCACAGAATCCAGAGTATGCAAAGTCTATAGAACAAAACTAATACCAACACAACCCGTTTTGCATTTCAATTATTGCAGCACGTTTTACAGAAAATAAGGGAAACCACTGAGGAACTCAGTACCTATGAAGAAAGTTCTCTTTCTTACCATATTCTGCTTTATTCTCAAGAAAAGATAAGTTTCTAAAGATCCTTAGTCTTTTCTCCCTATTCTATTCCTTTTGTGATATAATCATTACTTTTTTCTGGAAAGCTGTCAGAGATGCTGGCATTGGAAATGATCTTCCCTCCTGTAATATCTGATAACCTCAGCAGCAGCCCTAAACTGCAGAGCAGCTCTGTCCTACCACAGAGCAATACAAGCACAGCCTAAGGGCCCAAGCACTGGAAAAGGAATGCAAAATCCTGCACATTTCTGGCTCAGAGATAGCAACAATATTAGCTTAGTTTTTATGACATTGACAACATATTTAGTCTGGTCATATTTTAAAGAATAACAAAATCGCATACTTTGCTGGGACATATACCAACAATCTAATAAGTACCCTACTCAACACTAATATGAATGCTTTTCAGGGTGGTCCAGCAGACTCAAGAGCTGGGGCTGGATGCCAGTTTTGGCAACTGCCTTCACTTTTTTCTCTCTCTTCCCCTCTCTCTGACTCCAGGGTAACGTGGATGCATCAGCTCACAGACCAAAGCATCTGGCCATCTGCAGACATAAAAGAAGGTGTTTGTCCATTTTGCTTCATGTGCTGGGAACTGTTCACCAATGTCAGAAATCACACTCCCTCCTTGCAGGAATATGGGATGCTAAAGGCTTCCAGTACGTGACTGCATAAAGGCATAGCAGTGGGCATTTAGTGCCTTCATCTCCCAACATTGCCCTAATAACTTCACCCTCCTCCTTTGAAGTGGCAGCAGAAGAACTGGAGTTTGGCCAGATGTGTTTATTTTTATGCTGCTTCATGAGTGCATTTAGATGATGTTTTGTATTGTTTTGTGGTGGAGGGGGATAGTGTTCTTTGTTTGGGGGGGAGGTTTGTAATATTTTTTTAAATTAACGAGATGGACTGAGATTCAACTTTAGCTCATTTGAAAGCCAGAATTACAGCTGCAAACTCCTCACTAACAGCATTCTGGGATACAAATTCATTTCTGTCTCCTAAGGGCTTGCCTTCTCATGAGTTATGGAAAATGTCCTGCAGCAAATCAGTGGCAGTTTGAGCCCACTTCACCCATTTGGTGCTGGTCTGGCTGGACTTTGCTTAACTTCTCAGACATAACAGCTAAAAGCAAACAGTGTGGGGGCTGACCATTGGGCAGGTTAGAGCAAAGCTCTGGAAACAGCATGTAGGAACCAGCTATGAAAACTGAATATTAACTACTTCTTTAAATTAAAGGAGAAACTCAGAGCAGAAGTCAAGGGCATCCCAGAACAAAACAGAAAGAGTCTGCTTTACAAGAGTGTTGTCCCATGAACCAGGTATATGGGGCAGTGGACCTGCCTCTAACATGCCCCTAATAGATTGGATTGCCCAGCCAACAATTGTTTGGAGCTGAGAGCTAAAACCAAAAGCCAGTCATCCTGATAGATAAATTAATTCATGTTACTGCAGATAGGGTATTTCTGTATTTTCAGTGAAACATACTCATTTTCACACTTCTGCATGATACAAATTGAGGACTGTGAAAACGAAAGTGTAGTAAGAAAATACAACACCACATAACTATAAGATGCCATGATGTAAAGAGAAAGGGTGAACAACATGGAAAACCACTGATAGAAATGGTTTTCCAAGTGGAAAAGAGAAAACAAATTCTGAGAATGCAGGAATTAAGCAAATTGAACAGAGGCCTTATAACCATTGCATTTTTGTCACGGAAGCAAAATTAGTCATGAATGCTGCAAAAAAAAAGCCAGTTCTAACACACAGCAAGCAGAAATTTCTGCATAGTCTGATGGAAGAGTGGCCATCAGCAGCCAGGAAATTCAAACCTCTGGTAAGTGGCAGACAGGAAAAGTGTCACAACAAGCAACAGAGGAAGCCAGTGGAACACACTGCAAAGCAGGGGAAAAGAAAGCAAATGTGACTGCTGCTAAATCCAGCCAGCTGTACTGTAAAATAGCTAATGCACAACATAGCAAAAGGGACAATTTTATTCAGAGCTATTGTCAAAGTGATGAATGACAAAGGATGACAAAGTCATCCTTACAGAAATTTCTTGAGGACAGATCCATCCACCAGTCTTTAGAAAAGCCATTTGAAAGACAAGACCATGCAAACCTGTTAACTAGCACTTCACAAAAAATGTCCCATTCCTATTGCACAAACATTCAGAGACACAGAGTTCCAGGAGCAGGCTGACTTCATGGCACAGCACAGTGCAGCTGGGACCAGCAAATAATGCTTTGAAGGAGGTTCCAAAGTCGTCCTGTGTTTATCAACACATCATGCTCCTTGCATACAGCAAATGGAGGCATGAAAACCTTTAGAGAGAAATGTTTTAGCAGGTAAAATGCACCCCAGTTGCAGTGGGCTATAATAAACCTCTACTGCTCCATTTCTGGGAGCCTCAGCAGAGTGCAAATGTGCAATTATTGGATGTAACAGCACACTTATCTACTACCATGGCAAATCACCTCCTCTTATCCTCTCAAATCAACAGGGCCTTACTTCTCTTGTGCTTTTATAATCCTTGCCCCAAAGACTGTCCGAACAATTTGAGTAAAATGGAAGTTTTACTCATACAATATGAAAATGTTCAGCTGGTTATAAAGCCTATGAAGATAGTAATAAAAACACTGAGCAGATGTACAAATGTATCTTGGGATGAGTACATTACAAAATCCATTATGTATTCTTAAACACTATTTACTCCTTCAGGAATGTGCCAAATAAAAGCTGCGAGACACCTAAATAAACAAAGTATAGTGTAAAAATGTCTTTGTACGTTTTTAGCCAAACAATATTTTGAAACAGTTTATATTCTAGCCAAGCATACTAATGCTTAACCAGAAGAGCAAGCCTCCTTCTTCTTCACACAACACATACCCTGGAAAAATCAAAGGGTCTCTGTAACGTAGCAGCGTGGAGAAACAGATTATTACAGTATTCTAAAACAGTAGACAAAATGAATATGTATATTTAGATAAACTATTATTATTCCTTGTCAAATGTCAATCTTCTTCACTACATAGTAAAGTTGCAGTTCTTACTTTGCCAGACAACCATTTAATTAATGCATATTCACTCCTAAAGTTTTCAAAACCCCAAGATTATTGTCACTTTCTTGTCCTTAAAAGCAACAAGGAAGTAGGGGTGGCATCATGATTGACAGAGGCATGTCAGGTCAAAAGGCCTCTTAATAGTGTACCTGAGATAGTGCTCAGTGACAAACATGCACTGGCTCACATTTGTCAAGAGGCAAAGCCCAGCTCTGAGTAACTAAGCAACAGCTGTGGATCAGGAGAGGTGGAGAGCAGGGCTTTCTGGAGGAAATACTTCACGTTTCCATGCAGCCTGGATCTGACATCTAGTTGCCATGGTGATGAGGATGTATTAGAAACACACAGATTAGATCCACAGCCAGAGACAGACTAGAACACAGCAAAGATAAAGCATAGTACACATCTTGCATGGCCATGCAAAGCCAAAAGGCTTGCTGTAAAGAAAGAGGTTTGAGAGGAAAAAAAAAGTCTGTGAAGCTAAAAGCCCTTTTCAAGAACAAAGCAGCAGCCTGAGTAAATTCTGGGAATCATACTTGAGGCAGAATTTAAGCAAAACCAGATGGAAGCAGTAGAGAAGTCTGTGCATCTCTGTCCAACAGGCAACAAGAGTTAAAACAAAGAAATATGGGAAGATAGGACATTTTCTGCAACCTTGATTAAATCTGTTGGACTAAGAACCTCCTTTTAAATTGAACAATGTCCAGTGTTAGGAAGACAGTGAAAACACTGTCCTAGAGACCTTAAAATGTGAAGACAAACAATCCAGGGGAAGGGTTTCAAAACGTAAATATAGTGGTCCAGGACGGTATGCAACCATGAGTATTTAAATAACAGCTCCAGGATGTTGAATGTTCAGAAGCAAGGTCCATAAAATCACATACAACAGTGACAGACAAGATTTTATTTCTTAATTTCACACCTTACAGGAAAATGGTTTTGCATATGTGCTAGCTGCAGATTATAATCTTTCTGCATCACTTGAGAAATGATTTTTTTTGGGTCTAATATTCTAGAAAATAGGTAATCTCAATTTTGGCAGCCAGTTGGAAGGCATTGATAGGAAAGTATGACTGAATGATATTCATAGCTCCTTTTAAGTATCAAATTGAAAAAACCTTACTTAATCAAAAACTGGTTGTGGTTCATCACATTTCAATATCTTTTAGAGAAGGCACTATTACATGCAGCAGATTTTTTTCCTATGCAAGCAAAACTTTTGATTAGAGTCTGCATTTATTGACTTGTAGAGCATAAACTCATCTTTCAACATGCAGTGAGCATCATGCAATGGAAATGCCATTTGACACAGGTAATATTCTTTACCAGTCTCTAAATTGTTCAAGCAAAACTTAAATAATATTTGTGAAGTCTAAGGCAAAGATCTCCTTTTGCATTGTTTTCAGCATTCAAGAAGTAAATATGGTAAGCAGAAAAACACAGGCTACACCTGATGTCTTTTCTGTGAAAGACATGGAGGTCAGAATTATTCACAGTTGTCTTCTATTCATATTGTTTGTAAGTAATTTTAAAAGTATTGGTGATTATAAAGGTAGAAAGAGGCAAAGGATGGAAACAATTGGAAGAAAATGTCTTGCAATAGAATAAGAGATAAAGGATTTAAATTAAAAGATGGTAGGTTCAGAGTAGATATAAGGAAGAAATTGTTTACTCTGAAGTTGTGAGGCATTGGAACAGGTCAGTCAGAGCTGGTTGATGTCCCCTCCCTGGAAACACTCCAGGCCAGGCTCTGAGCACCACAATCAAAGTGAAGATGTCCCTGCTCTTTGCAGGGGAATTAGAGTACATCTCTTAAAGATCTCTTCCAACCCAAACTGCTGCACAATCTACAGTCCACAAAACAATAAAAGAGCACACAAATAATTGATTGCCAACTTTCCGCAACAGTAATAACAATAATCCTAGCAGAAAGCTTTTAAACAAAGGTTTAAGTCACATGATAAAATCTATACTTTCAACAGCCAATGAAATGATAGATGACAGAGACAAAGGGAAGCACAAAAGACAGTGCACATGTGCTGCAAAGAATCATGTCATGAGCAAAGCTGTAAGACAGAGAGATACAGCCTCTTTGTGCAAAACAGTATTGCAACCTTGTAAAAAAAAACATGGAAAGGAAGTGAATTGTGAAAATATGAGCAATTATAAGAATTGAGTTTAAATCCATAGGAAAATATTTATAGTCATCTTGTCCTCAAAACAAGTGAAGTCCAAATACACCTTAAGAGCTGTAAGATACTTTTTAATCACTTATTTTTATAAATCCATTCTTATGCAGAGTGATCATGGTTACAGAGTCAAAATGGTTGTTAATATTTGAATGTATTCCAAATGCATTGACATGGAATTAGTATTAGCATGGTATTAATTTAAGGAAGAAGAAATTTAGACTATTATTAATGAAGACTTCTTTATCTTTTTACTTATTATTGAACTTTAAAGTGTATTTTACAGTCATGAACCAATTTTAAAAAACTGGATGGATTAAAATGGATTTTACAGCTTGATTTACACAGTTTGAGATTCTCAGCAACATATTGTGTGCCTTATGTTTGTTAGTTGAGTTGACATAAACCATATCTCCTGTTGACAGAAACGCTTGAAAATATTCATGGACTTCAGCATCCATCAGTGAAAAACTCCGCAGTTATGGAAAGCACTGATAAAATTGCTTCCTGTACTTCAAAAACTCCACAACTGCAGCTCTATCACAGTATCAGGATGAGAAAAACAGACGGAAGGCAGTTAAGACAGACTTTTCTCTAAGTTAAAATTTATATTATGGCTTTTAGTTTTCAAAGCAGCAGATTAACTTCAGACTGTATAATTGATCATCAAATTTTATTTTCGGTCTTGATTCTGTCTACTCTGTCACTAAAGACAAAGCAGTAGAAGCACTAAGGCTTCTACTTCATTATCTAAATATATCAGGATAAATACCTGGCAATCTGTAATCCAGTGGAATATTTTTATTTTGGGCTTTGTTTTGTTTGGTTGGTTTTTTTCTTCTTTTAATCTCAATTGAAAAAAGGATTTGGAGCAAATAATTTTCACCTGATCATGCACAAACTGTTCTCTTTCCTGTAACATATGTGTATTTCCTAACTTAACAGAGAATGTAAAAATTGCAGAAGTAATTTACTGAGGCACCTGGCAGTTTATGATAGTAGAGATTTTATAAACTAACCGACCACCGGGCTGCTGATAGGTATTCACCAAAGACAGCCAATCTGATGAGAAAAATCCTCCCTAGTGCCAAAACTGCAAATAGCAGAATTCACAGACCACAGTCTAATGTCAGGGGTAGGAAGGAGAGAACCCCTACTAAGGCTCCTCCCCTCTCAAATACATTATACTAGGGAATAAAGATTTCATTACAAAATTCACAAAAACATGACACTGAACTCAAAATATAATTCTAAATCACATGGCAGTATTATGAAATATAACTTGCTAGATGATGTGAAAATTCACTCTTTTATAGTGGTAGACATGATGAAATGTCAGAAATAGTTGTAGGTAAATGCTGAGAAATTTATTCAGTATAAATTATGTCAACATTAAAAAGAAATCAGTGCAAGCCTAACTTCCTGAATTCATATAAGGAAAAAACTGAAGCATTGTTCATTAGTATAAGCCCCCTTCTCCAGTATCATGAAAGCCAGTGAGTAACTTTCCAGACCCAACACTTTTGGGTAAATGCTTTAACATATAATTTTAAAAATTTAAAAAATAAATGCTTTATTTTGACAAATCATTATTAGTTTCACTAATTGATTCTAACATATTTTCTTCTCTGTCCAGAGAGCACAGATCCTCCCTGAAGCAGAGCCTAGTGCCTTTTAGGTAAGGCAGTTATTGATACCAGGTTTCTAAAAAGAGAAAATGCACATAAATTACCCTCTGCCCATGCCCAGACATTGGTATTTCAATTCAGCTGGAGCAACAGGGGAAGGAAGGAAGGTACCAAAAAGGCATGGATGAAAGAGAATTATTGTAGACTTCACAAGTTGATATGGTCCTTTTGTGCATTGCCCACTGCATCTCACTTTTCCACACATCAATCAACATTTCACCTTGGGCACTTCAAAGACAGTAATCAATTCTTTTCACAAAGCTCCACGGCGGGAGTGGACGTTTCCATGTTCAAACTAATTTGATCAGACACCACTGCAAATCAACCTGGGAAGAAAAACTTCCAAAACTGAGTCTGTTCAGAGCAAGTCTGTTCACTGGTACCAGCATGGTGCTGCTGTATGTGCACCTCTGAATGGCATTTAAGAGTTTATGTGATATTCACCCCAGGGCTTTACTAAGAGTAAAGGGCAGAAAGCCCAAGCTAAGAGATACAGATGTCACAGAATTGTGAAGCACAGGCTTCCATCTCCCCACACAGAGCACAGAAGCTGAGAGCATGTGTTGAATTTCAGGACCATGAAAATGTAACTCTGTGTGTGAGGGTGGCACTTGGGGCTGTGCTGAAGAGACCAGACTGCTGAGCCAGCTCTGAAATGCTTCAGTAGTCACAGAGCTTAGAGAGAAGCTGTGCCTCAGGCTATACAATGGAATCTCACTGGAAACAAGCTCTGGGAAAACAGGCAAGCACTAAAATTCTGGTTACAATATCAGCCTGGCTCTCAGAAGTGATCTGTGTGCTGTACAAACAGAAGGCAGAGCAGAGCTGTGATCTATCTCTGCATGGGCAGGAAAAGAGACATTAACCTTGTACTACAGCTTAAATTAAAATTCTTCTGATGCAGAACTGTGGTCACAAAACTATCTTGTGTCCATAATGTCTCCTGAAATACTCCAGTGAATCACACATATATGTCAACATCCTTTGTGAGAACAGACTGCACCATTCTCCACCACGTAGGAGATACATATATACACATATAGATAGATATATTTTTTCATTTATGTCTCTATACATATGTCTTTTCTCAGACATTCACTACTGATGAAAACAAAAATACACTTAAGATAAATAAGAGTATTTGAAATTGGAAAATCTGGGGTTTTTATTCAGTAGTTAAGTTTGAACTCTTTGCTCAATGACTTTTAATAAGTACAAAAAAATTCAGTTGATAACTAAGTCTTGCAAAGCTGTAGAAACAACTTAATTTCACTGTCAGCTGTATTAATGGGATGATGGTTTATCCCCTAGGAAGTGTTTCTCCATTATAAAACTGAGCAAGTAAAATAAGATTATATATTCAGTAAACTAGAAATGACAACAAAGGAAAAACCTCCCATTACTTTAAATCAACTTACATAAGCCTACTTCCCTTCTATTGCCAAGATAAATTGTCTTACTTTGTTCTTTTATTTTTTTTTTTAAGGCAAAATCAAACATACTTGTCAAGATCCATCTGATCTGATCCAAAAAAGAAATTATCCTTTCTCCAATCTACCTCTATTGGCACATGTCTGTCTCCTCCACCACATCTCAGAGATACTGTCCAGGGCTGCTAGATAGAGCCACATATGCTCACCCTTACCCTACTTCTGTCAAAATACCCAATGAGCAAAGTCAAACTTGGCTCATTCTACAAGGCATTTTTATTTTTAAAAACACTTAGAAAGGCTGTCTTTGGGTGTGTAATATTTTAGTCCAAAATATCGATCTTAGGCCAAATATGGAGGCAAAGACATTTTAAGATTTTATGAAATACAAGGGGGTTAGAAAAAATAATAATTTTATACGTGAAAAAGCTCTCAGGCATGGAAGTCTCTCTTCATTTCTAAATTTCTTACTAGGAAGAAAGTGTTGCACTGAGAAATAGAGTTTAAAGGCAAGGAGAAATGCTTGCTTCCTGATATTTTTGAATCGTTGAAAAGAAGAGAACCTGGGCTCTTCCCCTTTCTACAAACATAAAGCCTACCTTGTCATACAACCAAAGACCAACTGCAAATTCTCAAATCCAGGAGCTGTTTTCAGCTAATACTGAGACAATGGATTTCCCCTGGTGTTTCCTGGATTTTATGCAAAGCTACTGTAAGTGGATGAGATCCTGCTGTGTGTCACCTTTGGTACTGTACTGCTCTAGGCTTTGCTTTTCAACAGGTGCCATAAGAGCTGTGTCACCAAGACACACTGACCCTCACCTTGCCTTTGTTTTCATCTACATTCCTCTGAAAACCACATTTATCCAAGTATTCATAAGCCTCTTCCATGGAAAAACTGCTGAGTGAAAACTCAATAGCAGAAAATATGTCATTGCTGTCCACAAGTAGGAGTAAATATGAGGTGACAGATTTAAGAATAAAAACCCAAAAACTGGAGTAGGTTCTTCATCCAGACACAGCACATACTTTGGACAAAGAATATGGGATCTTGGTTACCTATATTCTCATACTAACAAAAGGTAAAATGCTACTCTATTTTTCTTTTATACACTGTCAACATCTGCAGCATCAGTTTTGAGTCTTCTTTTATCATTCCCTTGTGTACATAAATCCATTCTAGAATCTTACTCTCCCCAGTGGCAATCCTAAAACCAAGCTCCCCGTGGATGGTTGCCTGAAAGCCTGGCCCACATTTCAAGTGCTACTTTTTAATTCTATGTCACGTTCCTAGATTCTTCTAAATATACTACTGTCATCTCACAAAGTAATAAATCAAATTTTGAAGCCATACCAACTTTAAATTACTAATAATTTTTTTCATTAGTGCTAATGTCTTCTACAATAGCTGTTTAAAATATACTGATTGATAGAAAGTTGTATCTGAGTATCCTAAGAATGTGTAGCTGTGGAAGGGTACATGGAAGGTATGTCCAAGACAGCAGCACATCCCAGATAATTTACATTCTAAATTAATAGAAAGACATAAAAAATAAGACCTATGAAACTCATTTTGTGCCTCTATTGTAACCAGTACAAACTTTTTTAATAAGAGATCCCAGCAGCTGAATGAAACAGTGCCTTATTTACACCTAGACTCTGCCTTTGCATAGCCCAAACCAGATTCAGATTGATTCTGTACTTCCAAAAATTAAACTTTCCTTCTAACGTGAAAAACATGCCTTCATTCATCCCTTCTTTCTCCTCTATGAATATTTTTATATGACTAATTCACTAGGGACCTTTTCCCTGCTTTCTTTCAGAAATCTATACACAGTTGATAATTGCAAAATTTGTGGATGGAAGAACTACTGCTTGCCAAGACTGTTATCACAAGATGTCTTAATTAATTAATTATTAATTGTTTAAAAAGATAGTGCCTTGCAAATCCTGTGGCTATGGGCAATGAGCCTATGGGTAATGAGCACACTTTGTGTTCAAAGAGAAGAAATAGAATGCAGTGACAGACATAGATTTGATGTTTATCATATTTTCATTGTCTTGATTTCACCATAAATGTAATGAAATTTAGGTTTGCTCTGTATTTTCCAAACTTGAAGGTGTCCTTAGAATGAGAATTATTTAATCCTGTTGTTGCCATCAATATTTTTAAGCTTTTCTATGAAGAGGCTGAAAGAGCCAGAAGATAAATGAAGAATAGCAATATGTTTATGTGCCAAGGTTTTTAAGCCAACCTCATTTAGTGCCCAGTTTAGGGATTGTGCACTTCAGTGATTCCACAGCTGGGCAGCATCACTGTGATCATGGAAGCTGACCAGGCCAAACCTTTTCCCAAAGCTTCACTGAGGCCACAGTTGTGCAATTTGCAAATTAATGGAACCTGATTTCAGCCACATGATTTTTACAATCTTTGGCAGCCAGATTTTAGAGCCTGGTATTAGTAATTAGCTACAGAACAACTAATTAAGCCTTTAATCATCTCTTGAATAAGCTAAATGAACTGAGCTCCAGTGGTCTCAGTCCGTGGCACATTTGTTGATTCTTTGATGAGTCCTGTGACTCCTCTCTGAACCCATTGCAAATTATCAATATCTGTACAACTAAAAAAAACAAACTTAAGGAAAAAGTTTAGGAGCAGCTTACAAATAGGGTTCATTTTTTTTCCATGTTGACTCAAGAACCCTGTGTTTAACTATTCAGTGATCACACTTGTCTGTTTTCAACTGTGAGTTCTGGCTGTGGTTCTCCCTAGTAATTCAATAAAATAAAACATAACCTGGAAATGAACAGCAGGCTCTTCATAGAGAAACAGTATTCTGCAGACACTTGGTTGTAAACCTATCAATATCTACTGCTTGTACCCTCAGGTTAGGTTTAAATTAACTTGTTATCACCCCTCTGCATTACTGAACAGGGCAACAAAAAATTTAAGTATATAGTTCTCTGCTTGGTAAGAGAACGATTTCCAGACATTGACAGGCTCCAAACAAGATTATTATGTTCATGTGCAAGGAAAATGCCAGTAACAAACCAGATTTCTGCTGTTTGAATATATTAAAATGATTAAAAAATGCTTTTTTTTTCTGCAGCTGCATAAAGTGACAATTTTGGATGGTCTGAATTACACAAAGTAGAAACAGGAATCATCACAGAACTCCATCTTGCCCATAGCTACAGCAAATCCCTGTATGAGAGGCCAAGCCAAGATGTAGCCAGCCCTTTGGCCTTTAACTATAAGAAATCAGCATATAAAATGCATTCACTACATAGCATGAGCACATATCACACACCTGAAGGTTCTTTAGTTCTACTGCTCTCACTGACTACTCAGGATCATTTCCTTCTCCAGAAAAGCACGGTTGCCTGACCTCTATATTCCTTCCTTTTCTTTTTCCTCCTAAGCAATTCTGGAATGAATTAATTTATAGACAGGCTTGATGAAATAACTATTAGCACTTGCACAAAAAAAAGTCATTTGGTATCTTTAAAAGCTTTAAGCATTTTCCAAGTCTTTTCAAAATATCCTGCATTAATCATTTCACAACCTTTCAAATATTCTCTAGGAAGATTTATTTTTCATCCCTGGTTTAAGACTATTGTAGGAGTTTTGGCTTCTCAGGATTCTCAAGTCAGAATCCTAACTTTGAAAAGAAGCTGCCATATCCACTGCTTCTCTTACCAGACCAACTTAGCTGAATTAATTTGCCTTATTACACAATATCCTTGCATGAATTACCACAACTGCTAGCCTGGAATGTATTAAGATTGCTAGCCTGGAATGTATTAAGACATTAAAAGACATTTAATGTCCTTTTAGATGTCTTTTAGTATAGTTAAAGCACAGAAGAGGAACCAGCCAAGGAGACAAGGCAGCTTTCTAGAGACCAATGACAAATATACTGTAGATACTGTTAGGAAACTTTGGCACTTCCCTTCTAATTTTCTTCTTTTATTACTGGCTTGAAAAAAATAAATAGGTGCTGCATAAACACTGCAAAAATACAAATTCCTGCTGTCTGATTAAAGGGAAGTGGCAAAAGGAAAATGAGTAAATGTACATCTGAGTTTAGTTTACATTCCAAATTTTTAGACCAAAGTCCATCACTTCTAACACCTAATGTTGCTGTTTGTACAATGTGCACTTGCATCCAATAGGGGAACAGAAATTATTCCTTCTAAATACTATCTGAAAAATCAGAGCATAGTTTGTGTATAGAGCTAGAATAGCACACATACTGCTAGAAATGTTCTCAGAAGTTTGAGAGCGTGAATCTAATAAAGCATTTCCCTCCACCTATCCTATATCTTTCAAAGACAATTCTAAATCTCAGCAAGGATAGAATTAAACTGGTGACAATGTAAGCTCTGTTGAAATGATTTGAAGATTCTGGAAAATAATTCACTGGAATAAAAATATTCTGCCATACTCTATGACAGAACTCATGCAAACCTCATATGCAAATCATTAACCTCATTAAACTGCCACAAAACAAAAGATATTACAGAACTGTTACACTTAAAAACATTTTTTCCTAGAAAATTTCAGTATTATTGCCAACTGGAAAACACAGATAATACACAGTTAATCAATAGCTTCATTTTTAAGCTAGAGTGTGCTTTTGTTTGGCTAGTGGAATGATGAAATAAAGCAGCTTTTTTCTTACCCTTGTTGTACATGTTGGTGGGTACTTGGACATCACTCAGACTGATGTTCACAGGCAAGTTGTTGAAGTGGTCATTTGGCACCAGGATGAACTCCTTCCCCAGCTCCAGATAATTCCCTTCTTCATCTCGTTCGTTTATGAGCACAGCGTTGAAGTATTCATACTGCAACAGAAACCCACATTCCCTATTCAGAACACACATTCAGCATCAAAATGAGGTTTGAATGGTTTAGAACATCTATCAATTCACTGATTAACATGTCCTGCTAGAACAAGAAGTTTTTGTCCTCTCTCAGATTCCCTTTATACTCTTCATACAGGTACATTTATGAAAACAGATTTATCAATACATCTCAAGAAAACCCCATATTGGTTCAGTTCTCTGGCTGCCCTGAAAATATTAAGGGCAGTCCAAGAAAAGATCTAATCATAAACAATATTTGTACTATTTTTAATACAAAGCTTTCTAAATTTAAATATTTTTCTGGATTATTACTTAATTATGAGTTCTGTTTAGCTTACTTGAACCAGATCAAGAACTGCTGTCAGTGCTGAACTTAGTCCCTGACAAATTAAAAGTGTTTTTACTTCTCGGGAGTATTAACTACAGCTGTAGATATGTACTCAGTGTGTACTGACTGACATTTCCTAAAATTATTTGCTTTATACTGAATTTTAGGAATGCACATCATAGCTGGCCTTCTAAAATATGCATACTTTAATCTCAATATATAAGCTTAATAGTGACTTATTTTGAACAAGAAATAATTGTCTGCCTGTTAAAGATTCCTGAAGAGTATTTGGCCTATTTTGTACAGAACTATAACCAGACAAGCAAAAGCAATTTAGATAAAATTATTGATATCTTTATGACCTAGTTTAACCAGAAATTTTACTAAGCTTTGAAAGCAACAAACAGTACAGCCTATTTTTTAACCTCTTAAATACATTAACCCTTGGCAACACTTTGTGATGTGCTTCCTAATTGGAGGAGGCCAAAGTTTAGTGTCTTCGAAGAATCACATTAATTTAAATATGAGTTCCTGCCCTAATATCCATTTGAGAGTAAATGCATATAATATTTAAACAGAAATCTATGTTTATTTGAGGATAAAGTATTCTGTACTATAATATGCAGTGATATACTGTTCGTCTTGAACTGAACTTAAGGCATGTGCCATGGAATAATTTCTACAGAAATTCACATATGGACTTGGTAATTTCAAGGATGTAAATTTTATTTGCCCATGACTTTTATAATACTTTGTAAATGGAAGGAAAAATGGAAAAATTTCAAATAAGGGTGTCAGTATGTACTTGAAATACACTCTAAACAAGCATTATTTAATTTCATTCTGTGGATTATTCCCTTTTCCAAAGAAGTTAATTACTAGGCAACCTTTTTCATCAAGTTCTGTAAGTGGCAAGGCTAGCCAAATACCAAAATCTGCTATATTAAAAAAAAAAAAAAAGGGAAAAAAGAAACCACTTATTTTACAATTAAGGATATTTAGGACTGATTTTTTTCTTCAGTTGATTTAGTATTCATTGATTTATTGGTCTGAGTCTGTATATTTCTCTGAGTCTGTATTTGCTCTTCTCAATTCTACCAGTGTATACACAAAAATATGATTTATGTTTGGGGTTTTTTAAAAGCAAATTGTAGCATAGAGTAGTCCTTATATTATTGCAGATTATAGATTATTAATGTTTTCCTGCTTAGTTTGGTTTTTTTTCTGTTTGATTGGGGTGGGGGGGCTGTCTTTGGCTTGTTGAGGGTTTTTTTGCAAGTGAGAAGCCTACAAAAATAGCATATTTCAGACAGTCCTGCAAGTCCTAAGGATTATTCAGTAATGTATGCAGCTCAAAAATAGTACTGAAAAAGATGAGCATTTAAGCAGAGCTGTTATACAATGGCTTCTTTCGGGCTCTTCCTTTCCAAGGAAATTATTGAGTGTGACAGCTGAAAGGTGATAGAAAGAATATTAGAAATTGAAGAAAAAATATGAAAGTAAATCCATCTGGCATTCTGACACTGCATTTGAGATAAAGCCCAAGGGAAAGAGGATAAAATCCTGTTTGCTGACAACACAAATACTCTACCTAAGCTCTTTGAGAAAATTACTTCAATTTAATCTTGTCAATGGAGGTCAGTCTTTGATATAACCTTAACTAGGTGAGTTCTGAGCGCACTCAATATAACACACCAGAAAGTTATTAGTCTAATAAATAACAAGGTCATTATCCAGGTTAGGAGCAGACTCAGCTCTACTGTGACTTGTCCAACATTTGAGTTTACTCCAACCTTACCTAGAGACCTGCAGGTGAGAGAGGAAATCTTCATGTCAGCTGTTACATGAACCATTAGAACTAAAAATCAGCTCTTTGGCTTTGATGCATTTAGATTTGCTCAAGTAAATACATTGAGGTTTCCTGTTCGTATGTTCCTTTGCAGTATCTGCATCATTCTGCATGTTTGATATGACATTTTGAAAGCCCACACTGTATCATAATAATAAGAAAAGGCAAATTGAAATCTCAGTTTTCAGTTTTACCCCTGTAAAGTTTTCCTAGTGCAAGCCAATATAAAGGGATCAGTCCAGAACAAGCACTGGACCATTCTGCCCCAGCAGAGAGCTGCCCACGTTTGAGACACCCCAAATAATCCCATTGCTGACAGTCTGCAGAACCCTGAGCTGCTCTGCCATCCCCTGTAACCACAGGAGACAAAGACTTATGGGGCTGTTACAGAACTGATCACAAAACTGCTTTACAGCATCATTCATGCTGACAGGCAAAAGCAAGTTTGTTTTAAACAAAGATATCTTCATCCACAATGAAAACACGTGTGCTGTGCGCTCACTGAGGATGGCTGCCAAAGATTCATGTTAATTATGACAAAAAATAACTTGTTCAAAATATATAATAGTAAAACCAGGGAAGTGCAAAGTTTGTGGCCTGCAATGAGAACCACAGGAGCAGGTTGGAGGCAAGAAGTGATCTGCAAGGTAAGAAGGAAATTTCTTCAAAGTTCTCTATTCCAGCTTAGCCACTTATTTTGGCATGATGTCTCAGCTAAACAAGCATCTTAACAATGGATACTTGTCTGAAACAAAACTTCAGTAATTTAGGTGCAGTATTGAAAAATATTGCACAAATCTCACATAATTGCAGTGTTGTACAAGACTGATATTCTATATTGCCTTTTACATTTATTATTCTGTAAATAGATATCCAGCTATGCCTAAATATTTTATCAAGTATTTTTTATCATTGTAAACAGCATATTTATTTAAACATAAATGTTTACTATTAAACTTAAATTATAAATTATAATGGAAACCGCCTTTGCAACTTAGAGAGTATTTGGCTTAAGAGCAAACAAATATCACTTTTTATCACTCCATTTCAAAATGAAGTGGTTTGGTTTTTAACTGCATGAAAGAAGACAAGCCACAATATTAGGTTGCTCTATTTTTTTCCTACACTATAGAAATTTTTACCAAGACAGCAAAAAAAAGTCTCATTCACAGAGCAATGAGGACCAGAAAGGTGTAAATAGGAATGATTTGCACTAATGAGCCAACATTAGAGCAATATTTGGATTACACTGATAATTCTTAGCTACTCGAGAACCATTTTCACAGTGTTTCTGTAACTTTGCAGCTCATCTGAAGAGAAAGCTAAATGTATCCGAAAGATATTAAATTAAGGAAAGTTTATGGCATTTGCCTTGAACCTCAAAAGGCTAGAGCATCAGAGAAAATGAAGTAGCAGCAAATAATGTGGAAAATTAAGGGGAAAGCAAAACCTACCATGAAATAGCACAGACAGCTAGAAATGCACAGTATTTGAAACATCTATAACAAAATAGCTATTATCATCAGAGTTTAAACAAAAAAGACAAAATGTTCATTTTCTCAAGACTGACAAATAAGAGACACCTCTAAGGAGCCCAGAAAGGTTCATGATATGTGAAAAGCAAAATGAGGAAATTGATCCATTCTGAGGGAGGCTGTCCTACTGACAACACACTGGAGGCAGCAATGCCCATTTTGGTACTTGAGTTAAAGAAGAGACAAACATCTGAATGCATCTCTCTTTCTAAGGCACAAAAAAATCTCTTCTGGCACTTGTCCAGTAAGGGAATCTATGTTTTCAAGCATATGATTAAAGCTCCTGTATTCAATAACTTGGTCTGTTTAGCAAGCATATAAGGTCATAAAAGCAAAGAGCCTCATTCAATAAAAACTTCTGAATTTTAAAAAGCTTTTATGTTTGAGAAAACAGCATCTCTTGTTGTAAGACACAATCTTCATAATTTCCAATTATTCTCTAAAGATTCCTCCTTGCTCCTCTGTAGGAACATCCAGCACTTTTTTCCCCTCTTTTTTATGTCTTTATTCAGCAGCAAGGCTCAAAAAACACCTGGGATTTGAAAAGTTGTATTCAGTCCCACTTTAATTATGAAAATAGTACAGAAACATTACTTGCATCCTTGAAAAAAAACTGATCTGTTTTCTACACAATCAAATTAAGATGACCTTCCCCCAGGCTATACATTCCGTCCCAATATGATTACCCTATTAAAATTGCCATAAAAGAGGAGAAATAAATAATAATTCATTATATTATAAAACCTATTGTAGCAGTAAATTGATAAGACATCAAGGTCTCAGACTTGTAAGGATTAACTGATTCACTGAATGTACAAATTATTCTGATGGCTGTTTTAAATCATCCATTAAAGTTAAAAAACATCACTTTAGGTTACAAGTTTCAGATGAAGCCTCCTTTTGCTTTACAGATAAATAACTTCAAAAATATTTACTTTTACATGCAAAAGTTCTCGAGTCCCTTCTTTGTCACAAGACTGAACAAAAACTCTTTGTTCACTAAAATTTAGTAAATAAAACAAGGAAGGAGAAAACACTTACGCAACAGGCTTTTAGTGTAATATTTTGAACACTTTGACAAGCCTTACTGGATAGCTATCTTTTTTTTTTTTTTTTAGAAGAGCAAATATTCAGTGTGCTCATTTTCATACACATAAAAAACCTCTAAGGAATACTTTCTGCTAAAGACCAAAACAAATCCCTACTCTGAGGACATGCTAATTTTTCCCTTCTCCCAGTGCGTGTAGGTTAAAAAGATTCCAGTTGCGTGGAACAGTGAGTTCAGAGCCAGGGACCATGATCCTAGAGATGCAGCAATCCATGGAATAAATGTAATGAAAATTTCTAGAGCAACATTAAACAAGACTTTCATGACTTAAGTGAATCATCTTGCAACCAGAGCACAATGATTGTAGGGTCTGTGCATTTGTGGAGGCTGAGCATTTCAAGCACACAGAATCATCCCCAATCTCAGAGAGCCTGCAGCCCAGCCAATGACCAGGCAAAACCTGCAGCCCAGTCACTGTCCAACACTGGGACAAGGTGAAAAGGCAAAAATCCCCACCTGGCAAATCCAGCAGTAGGGCAGTGTGGCCCTGGGCTAAGGCTTGTAATTTCCTGCACACACTGCTGGGTGAACAGGACAGGAACATTGCTGGGGCTGGGGCAGCTCCTTCTCAGCTCCTCCTGCTCTTCCACCTTGGCCCCAGCACAGCAGAGCTCCCTGGGCTCTGCTCTGCAGCTGAGGATGCTTCTTCCCATTCCTGATGGACATGGACAAGGGTCTACACTTACTGCTCCAATTCAGAAACAGACCATTAGAAGTGGCTCGATTTTCTTACTAATAAACATGAGAGGTTTGTTGGGCTTTATTTAAACAATACTTTGGAAGCAGCAGCAATTAGCCTAAAACTTGTCACTCTAAAAGGACAAACTTTGCAAGACCAAAGAAAACAAGAGAAGACTAACAGCTACTTCTGAAGGCTTGAGGATGCTAAAACATTTTTGAACACATACTTGTATCAAGCTTACAATTACTTCCATCCTGCAGCAGGGTTGATCCTCCCTTTTCAAACTAGGAAAAGCAAGATAAAACATTACACAGTAAGCCATTATTAGATTCATAATATTTTCAGAGCATTAAAAGCCTTCACTATGTCTCATTTTATTTTTAGGTTAGAAGTAGTATTCTACTAATATAGGTGTGGCCAAATCACAGATGCAGAATACTTAGATTAAGCAAAACATGCCAACAGGTTGTCAGGATGCCTTTCTTCTAAATTCCACTAGCTCAAATATTCCCCAAACGAGTTTTATGGGGCTGACCTTTTCAGACAAATTATACCATATGTATATCCTAACAGATGCAAAAAAAACCTGCTAGATTTTAATTCATTTTAATACCATTTTTATTACTAGCTAGAATCACAGGATTTCTTCATTTCTCTTGAAAGCCCTACAGCTAATACCAAGCTAATGAACAACAAGCAGGACCAACAACTTCTGCAAAATAATTCTGTAAAAGAGAAGAGCAAAATGGCAGACTTGCTTCAAATTCAAAGCACTAATATATTCTGATGTTTTTCATTTTACCATGAGGTAACCAGTGAGTGGTGCTCAATATAGAACATTAAAAAAATACCATCCATACAGTTTAAAACGTGCTGTAGAGATAGAAAAGCAAACTATTTCCTAAACAGATAAGATGAAAACTTTTAAAGTGAAATCAGTGTCGTTCTGTGCATATTCAGCTCATCTGACACATTCAGGTTGATGACAACCTCAAGGCTGCTTCCAATTATCGGCAGAGACGTTATGTGACTTCTCTGTGCCTTTCTACAATCACATGCCCTAAGTGCCTCATTCCTACTTCCAAGCAGGAAGAAAAAAATATTTCTTGAGCTCTGCATCATCTCTGTGTCCCATGAGAAGCAACTTTAACCCAGACTCCTCAGTCTAAAGCAGTGAGCATGTACTGCTGCTCTGTGCAGCCTCCCCAGCATGCTCAGGGACAGGACAGCCTGTCTGTAACCTTGGGCTGGGCTGGGGGCTCAGAACTGCTCCCAAAAATACAGAAAGCAACAAGCAGTTCTGATCCAGCAGTCAACATTTGAACACTAACCGTGGCCCTGAATGATGAATTAAACATGTACTTTACCAGATTTATTTTTTTCAGACCAACAGGGGATAATCAAAATAATTAAATAGTGAAGAACTAGAACAGAACAGAATTTCATAGGGCTCACCACAATCCCATCTTTGTTTTGTTACTTCCAACCACCCACCAACACACAGGAGGTTAAATTAATATTATTGACTACAAAAAGGAAAGCAAAAGAACACGTGCAACATTATTGAATTTATATGGGGGTAAAGTGAGAGATGAGATGTTGAGCAACTGAACATATACAAATCCTCTTCAAATGATTAATGACTCTCTCAAGCCATATAGAAATTTGGTCAGCTAAGCCCACAGTTGAAATAACAAAACCATGATGATGAGTTAATTTAATAAAAGAAACACATGTCTCTAGAGTAAAGGGGGAAGGACAATGGCATCTATTTTATTCATAAAATAAGTTTGAAGTGTTTAAAATAATCTCACAGGGTATCACAGAGTATGCACATACACTTCTCTGATTCTCTACAATTTTGCTTTGTACTGATTGTACAAATAAAGTTTAAAAAAAGAAGCAAAGAAAATACTTTTTCATGTCACACACTAAGTTTTTTCTTGACTCCATTCAGCAAGTGTGAGTCCTAGATACAGAAATTCAGAATCCACATAAACCAGCTGAGGCAGGTTTACATCAAATTTGAGTTTTTATTTGCCCTAGGGGGAGAGCTGGGAGACAAAGGACCTTGGAAAGAGGGGTAAGTTAAGAACCTGGATATTGAAAAATATCTGTGTAGGTAAAATGAACATCTGCACACTATTCCCATCCTGAACTTGTGAGAATAAGTGAGTGGTAGAGCCCAAGAGTTAAGTTTATGAAATACAAAAACTGTATCTTTTATGTTTTCAACTTCTAACCATTTTTCACATCAAGCAAAGACAGGCCAACAATGATAAATATAACAGCAGCAATAGAAGAACATATTACATAAACTGAATTTGTCAGAGCAACATCATGAAACTATCTGGAGTCTGGACAACTATTTCTTCACTATATTAAATTCTCAGATACTCACAGAACAATTTACTGGGATACTCAGTGAGCTGTGGACTGTGTTGCTATTGGAATCCTACACACAGCTTCAGGGTTATGGTTAAATCAGAGCACAGAGGGACACTAAGAATGCAACTGCAGAGAGGACTGAGATTTTCAGAAACACTACCACCATTTCCATGTTCCAGCTCTAGCTCGTGTGGCAATTTTATCTATTCTAAATTAAAACAGATAAACACTTGTAGAAAAGCTGATCAGGCAAATTAAGTCAACCAGAGGCAAATTCCTAGTTTGGAATCCATCTGGGGGGGTGGATAATTGGTGGTTTTATGAATCATCTGCCCCACAATCCAGCTCGTTGCTCTGTCTTGTTTACAATCATGAGGAGTTTCAGTTCAAGATGCAGGAGAGATAACATCTCCCAGAGACTCTGAAGAATCCAAGAAATATTCCTAAGATGGGCTTTGCATGAAACATCTGCAGAGAGCTGGGGACGCCCCCAGCAGCCAGGGGCAGCCCAGACTGGGTACATCTTGTATTTGTGCATTTCCCTCAGCTCAGCAGGAAAGATCACACACACAGGGGCCTCTCAGCCATCTAAACAGTTTAAAAAAAAAATTTTTAGCTCTCTCCAGTTACTCTCTCTAAACATCCTAATTTCCTATTTCACTGCTCCTTCCTGTCTCTCTAGTAAAGGATAAATTGAAAATAACAAGAGAAAATACAGTATCATTCAGTCACAAATGAGTCTGAAGTGCTCATCTAACAAAAACCATGAAGAAGCCCTCATTCCTACCAGATGTTTATCAGAGATCCTGCATCTTTTGTTCAGGACATCATCTGAACAATGATATTTTTAAGGGCAAATAGCATTTTTTTCTTAATCTTCTTAATGGAAAAGATTATATACAGATATATAAATTCCTCTGCATTTGTCTACATTGAAGGAGAAGAGATGAACATAAAATATTATATAAATTTGTTAATTATGCTTGGCAGGAAAATCCTCAATTGCCTTTAAAAAGTTATTGCAGGAATAAAGATTAGTGCTAATATAATATACTCCCTTATAAAAAGGATTTATCAGTTTTGAATATGTTGGCCCTGAGCTTATTGCCACAGCTAAAGCAATATTAATAAAAATATAAACATATTTACTGTTTGTAATGGTTATTTTCATGGATAACTAGTACATTTAATGTATTTTACTCCCATGCTTGCTTCATTTTAAGTCTGTGACAAAATATACCTGTATTGCCAATAGCCTTTTCCAGGTCATAAGCCATCTGTAACCACTGCAATTCAGTGTCATCTTGAACAAAAGGCTTAGCCAACAGGAAAAGGTATTTGGAATAATGAGAAATTTGTGAAGCTGACCCAGAGGTTATTAATTCAGGCTTCCTGGACATAAGTTCACTGCACAGATGATTTACTCTGTAGATTCCAAGGGAGAAATTACAGTAGATATTGTTGCAAAAGCCTCCAAGTGCCAGAAAAAAAGATCCTCCCTCCTAAATAAGGTGCCATGAAAGCACTTCATTAAGCAATAGCTTGTCATTAGCTGTTTTTTTGAAATAATATATGGCATGACTGGACCACACAGGGATCTGAACAACAATTCCTACAACGTATCATGGAGAAACCCTGAAATGTAACACACATCTCAGCCATTTACTGATCTGTACTTTAAACAAACACAGAGACCTAAAACAGACTTATAAACTTTAGTGACATAAATATTTTCAAAGACAGAAAGGCTTATGCTAATGGATACCATTCAAAATGCCTAATGTAACACACATCATCCAGAAACAGAAATATGCCATGAATAAATCCTCAGCAAACATTCAGGTACTCAGAGCACAAATATGAGCTTAGTTCTACCTGAGCTATATGCTGACACTGAAAATTTGCAGGGTTTGTTTATAGTAAAGCTGATTGGAAATAATGAAATGTCATCCCTGAAATATCTCTAATTCCCATTCCGAATATTACTGTATTTAGAAAGAATTTTACAACAGGAAGACTTATTATTAATACAAGATTATTTTCTAATCAGAAGAATGTCTCTACTTATGTATATCCTGTACTTTAACTGCTTTACAAATGACTTGCATATTTGTCAGCATCTTGGGTTCAGTTTGACAGTGACAAGCCATAAATACTTGAAGGAAATGAGACACATTTGACTAAAAAAAGCTTCTCATCTCTGTTACAGCTATGCAGAGACTTTGATGTGAATGGTGGGTGCTGCAGCTGAAAACAATAGCTGTCCATTTATCTTGGAGCATATACATGACTAAGAGGCTAATCTGATACAACACCACTTTTATGTACAGAAGAATTAGGAGGGTTTGCATCTGCACATTTTAATACCCACTCCCCAAATCCTGTGTGTGACTGTGCCAGAGAAGGTGAAATAAGTCTGGTTTTTAGTGCTTCTCTGTAGCAGTTGTTCTGGCAGAGTTCAGCTCCCAGGCTCTCCTGTGAGCAGTGGCCAAAGAGAAAATCACCTGCCTGCTCTGCACCAAGGACATTTAGAGAGAGATCCCAGTGCTGAGGGTCACACAACACTGGCATCATCCAAAGTTCAGATGTTAAGTTGGGTTTTCTCCTACCTGAGCCTCACAGTAACTACTGAAAGGCAGGACTCAGGCAAATACTAACAAATAGCAAAAAAGAAAACAGCCCTGAAAATACAGCCAGCTTTATGATTCTCCATGGAAAGCAGCAAGATTAATTCAATTATGTTTTTCCCAATTAGCTCTGATAGTCTTGTTTCTCAAATCTTTAGAGTAATTCCAGAGACAGCCTTTGTACACCTCATCACACTGGGCAGATCTGCTGAAGTGCTGCAAGATGACAGGTGAGGAGATTCATTCTTTCTACTTTTCTTCAATCTACTTTATAACAAATTCAGAGGAAACTGGAGTAGTAAATGTATCTATCACCAGGCTGCTAGAAGTAAAAAAATCAGAATAAAAATGAGAAACTTACTTTACACCAGCCTCATTGGAGTCTTACTAATTGTGTCTCTGCTATTAACTGCAATTTAGTAGGTTAATGAAGTTGGGAAATTTTAATCTTGTTTCTGAAACTCAAAATTTTTTCCTCCCACTTCAATTTTTCCTTCTCCCAAAAGCAAATTCTTTTACTTCAAACCAGAAAATCAAGCTTATCTATGTCTTTCTGCAACAAAATCTTGCTGAAACTTATGCAGTTTTTCATTAGATACTGTTCTTTAATCACTTTGTTAGAAGTGCAGGGAAAAAAAAACAACAAACCAAAAATCAGCATTATATATATATTTATATATATATATATAAAAATATATATAATGAGAGAGATCAGTCTTGATTCCTAAGCTGCAAGATGGGAATTATCACATTTGTCATACCCGCAGAGCTGAAACTGCCTGATGAAAAATCCCCACGGCATTGCCTGCCCCTCAGAGCATCTCTGGTACTTCTGTGCCCTCTGAAGTATCTGTCCCAGCTGAGCAGCACAGAGCAGCACTCCAGAGTCCCTGCCCAGCTCCCCACAGGCCACTCTGACCCAGAGCAGCTCAAACTGCCCACACCTGAGTGCAGCACCTGCCCCTCCTGATCCCAGCACTTCAGCTCCCTACCGGGTTCCCTGTGGATCAAACCTTCCCACACTAATTCCAGGCAACAGCAATCCTAGCAACATGAAGAATTTAACTTTCTCAGATTTACCTCCTGAAATAATTTCACCTCTGTAGTCAGGCCATGCTACTCTTTTCAACAGCAACAAAATAATTACACCTGCCTGTATCTCAAAGCCTGGAGAAACTCTTCATTTGGCCTCATGGTCACAGGCAAGATAATCAGGGCATCATTAATTCAGAATGATTAGACAGTTTCCTTACGTGCTGTTGGTATGTATGAATTTTTCCCACTTGTGTGGATCCAGATCTTTTAGCATCCTAGAATAGCTAAAAAACCCCAACCTTACGTTTTACATTTTCTATCAAGCCAAAAGCTGAAGCATCCCCATGAGTCACAGAGCTTGAGTAGCTGGGGACAATCAAGTGTTGAAATTATAAACATCAAAAGGCTGTGATTCACTGAAATCAAGCACCTGGTTTTCATTTATTTATATTAAGCTTCCACATTTCTGAGACATGGTTTCACCCAACTGCTTCCCTAGGAGTGTAAATCACCATCAAAGTACAGAAGAGTAAATCTGCAGAACATAACTGGGTTTGAAGATGACGCACAGCAAACAGTTGCAAAAGCACATCGAGGGATTCATTGTTAGAGCTGCTCCAGTCTTGGAAGCATCTCCACATTTTTCCACAGTTTATGCAGGAATTCAGAATGTTGCAAGTATATAATTAGTATTAGATGTGATTAATTCATAGTGTGGGAAAATACAGAAAGAACTGAAATAGAGCTTTGTGAATCTCCTTTCTCTCCACCCAAACTGCAATCAAGCACATGCCTATTGACTCTCTGAACATACTGCCAGAACCCAATTTTGGAGCTGGCATTTTTCTCCTCTGGCTGTAATACTGAATGTTTCATTTTTCAATGTCACACTATTTACCATGCACATATTTTAGCCATATCATTTCACAGTATGGTTCTGGGGATGCTTGGCTCGCAGCTTCTTCCTACCTATTTTCCTTCATTCTCTTTTCTTTCTCACCAGAGTGTTTGCCAACTCTTATCTGTCTATATTTGTAAAATAAGAACAAGCTATTATCAGTCCTTTGAAAGGCACATAGTACAGACTTCTAGGAAAAAAATCTGCAGGTTTCATCTGCATGGTTTGAGAAGAACCAGTTTTGATTTCTACCCTGGCTCACTCTGGATTTTTGCACTCAGCTATGCGTCAGGATCAGAGCTTCCAAGTTTACTTGTCATGCTGAAAACATGAAACCCAAACCATTTTAGAGTTTGATACACAACAATAAATCAATCCTCAGACTACCACCATGAGGCTCAAATTTGCTTGAGGAGTTCTGTGAACCTTAGCAAAAATCTGATGGAAATTTAGCTTTTAATGATAGCTGAAGTCCATCAGTGCTTGGCATGGCTCCACAAGTTCTAACATAAGGTTTGGAAAGGGCTGGCAAGCACAGTCCCTCACTGGTGTTTACTTACCTGCAATCAGCAAGAATAATACATTCCTAATGTATGCTCAGTTTCTGAATTTGGTGTGCATTTCACCACACTAAAATTAAATTTAAGTGAAAGCAAGATGACAGAGGGGAAAAGTGATACAGGGAATAAAGCATGGGAAAAGGAATTATTACTTTAGTTCTTCCCTGCCCAAAATTCCACATGCCTCCTGAAAAGATAAGTGAAATGGAAAAAATAAATGCCTGGGTGACTCAAATATTTAATTCTTATTCTCAAACCTTACATTTGGCTTTAAATTCGGTGTGACCTCTGTTGTGATCAAGTCTAACTATGCTGTACAGCATAAGCCAGGGCAGCAACTCTCTTAATACAGGGACTGAAAAAAGTGAGCTGGAAGCTGTTACCTTGACTACACAGGACTGTGCCCAAGTTAATTAGAATTATTATCAGAGAGCCTTTGACCTCAGAGGCAGCCTTATCCTACACAGATCACCTGCTATCAAAACCCCAGCCAGCAGCTTCCTCATGGCCCTGGGGCTGACCACACAGACCACAAAGGATGTCAGAGAAACCCTGGATTCATGTTTTTCTGATCATGTTACCCAGCAGTAAGTTACAAGGGTCCCTTTAAAGTGTCCTGAGCTGCCCATTTCTTACTGTGATTCACTAAAAAGAAGCATTCCATACATTGAGAACAGAAAAAAACATGAATAAACAAATTATATTGTAAATGACATAACACTAAAAGTGCTCATAATACATTCCTCGTTCTAATCATAATTTCCTACTCTGATAATAACTATCATTATGTTGATTTTAATGTAAACTCTCCCTAATCCCTTTCTAACAAGGTTATTATTTTTGTCAGCTAAAAAATATAAAGATCATTGATTATATCCATAAGCTCATTGATTATTTTATTGTTGTCATTCTGTAGTAACTATTTTTCAATGAGGTTCAACATATGTAGGGATCTAAACACCGAAAATAAAATCTCTCTTAACCACACTTTATATTTTTAGTCCATATTTATCTGGCACTTAAGTTATATACCTACACTAATGGGGGAATAAACCTCCTTGTCCCAGGATTTACTCAAAAAAACATGTCACGTACACTCTCTTCTCTTAAATTCAGTGGTTTTTTACTTTTTCAGTTTTATTTATAAAAGGTTATGCTTACTGCAAATTCTGTTCTGGAACAGACTTTATTAGATTAAAACTAATTTCCTTCAAAATGTCTGCCCTTCTACATCTGAGGAAAGCATCCTGACTTAATATTGGAAGAGAAGGAAAAAAGCCTTACTTAATTAGGGGGGAAAATATGCACAGAGCCCCCACCACGACATCAGACACCCTCTTATCCCCGTATGGCACAGTCCTCTCCCACTCTGGGGCTCCCTACAAGCTGTGCCCGAGGTTTCCCAGGAGGAAACTGCAGATCCAGCTGCAAGCCCACCGAGCCAGCCCTGCCCTGCAGGCAGCTCCCTCTGCCCCCAGCCTGACTGTAAGAAACACTGCAGGAGCTGGGGTGCAGCTGCAGGACTGGAAACCCCATAACAGAGCTGCCCCTTCTCCTTTTAGTGACCCCAAAGGTGGAACAAGCAAGGACATGTATTGTTAAACAAGACATTTCCTGACACTGGCAACTTGCCCATGTCAGGGTGAGGAGACATCACCTGAAGATCATCCCAGAGAGGAAAACTGTACTGGATACTCACAGTTCTTGGTTTTAGTGACAGCAGCAGATGTAGGAGGTGTGCTGTCCTTGTGCCCCCGCTGCTGGGAGAGGTGAGGATGGACACTGTGGGCAGCAGGGCTCCCATGGGAGATGGACACTTCTCAGGAAGCACAGGGGTGGGGATGGATGTGGTGTGGGGAAGCTGCTGTGGGGTCAGAGCGTGTGTGCCTGTCCCCAGAGCTGCTGATCCTGCAGATGGTGCAAAACTGGCATTGCAAACCCTTCACATGGAGCTCTCCAAGCAAGAGCATGGAATTACTCCTGACAAATGGAACTGCCAGGCATTATCCCCTGGGCAGAAGGAAATTCAACACTTTTTCCCATTTCTGTGAGCCAGTAGAGCTCTGTGAGGGGTTTATATTCTCCAGATACACCACATGGGGACGTGCTTCAGAAAAGCTGATACAGAGTCTCTTTTCACCACCACCACTTAAATATTCATAGGAAAGGGAAGTAATGGGGAGCTTATTGGGAAGAGATTACAAAGGAAAGATCTGATAGTAGAGGAGAACGGAACTACAGAGTGACCTTTCAGAAATAACTGCTGCGGTCCCCAGCGAGTTAATGAAATTACAGACTTATTTAACCACATCCCTAAACTTGCCCTTCAACAATTGCATGGTCAAGACATTGTATACAAACAGAGAGGTCAGCCTTTGCTAATGCCCACAAAAAGCTTCCTGAGAGCAGCAGTGCAGACAGGCTGCAGCTACAGACTCAGGCGCTGAGTCACGGACTATACCCTTCCCTACACGTGTAAGGCATTAAGTGTTCATCACAGAAACTTAAATAAATTAAATCATTCCATTGCAAATGACAAAAAGGGAACTTTCAAGTTGCACAGTTATTATTCAGAGATATGGAAGCAATAAAGTTAAGGTTCCACAGGCAACCTTAGCTCTGGACTTTGGTCAGCATGCAGTGTGGTTTTTAATTCTATAAACCACTAATAGTTCTGGGTTTTCTCTTAAAAAGAAGAGAATAATAGTTTTTATTGGCATATAGTCTATCAATGCTCAATAAAGATATCTCTACTGTATTTAAATAATTGTTTTTACTGATAGATTTTTATGCACTAACATATTTTCCCTCTATTCTCACATTTTGATGTTCCAAAATGACATTTCTCTCCACAGAACTCAACCAACAACCCTCACCTCTGAGGTGAAACTGAGCAGAGTACAAAAGGTTTTCTCCATAGAGCTATCCCTCTGAATTTTTGTATTAATTCACAGCATCCCACATGTGCAAGAAAATGCTCAGATAAATCTAAATCTAACTTAAATTAAAGTGCAGGAGGTCTTTATACACCTACAATCTTTCATCCTTATTCTGCCATGTTATTCACAAGCTTTTGCAGGTTACCTACAAAATATGTACTGTCTATCATTCAAGCAAGTGACTTCATCAGCTCTGGCTGCCATACCAGTAGCTTACAGTACACAGAAGTCATTAAAAACTCAAAAAGAACATTTGATTCTGTCTGGAAAACAGTATTAAAATCACAAGGTCTATATCAAGTTCACACAAACAAGAGAACAGCTCCAGTCTTGCCAACAAAATAAATTTAAGTTTACTATTGTGCACAATTTTGTTATGTTGAAGGTTGTAGGGATGGATTGCTTTATTTTTAAATTTTTTTCCTCTATTGTCCTAAATAACCTGAACATCTTTACACTTATTCTTCCTCAGCTACCTGGCTAAGAATATCCTGAAAACTGGGGAATCTACAGTCAGGCAACTCACTTGGAAATGCCATGACAAATGTAGTAAAAAGGTTATCAACGGCAAAATCTGAATATACAACAATTTCAAGAGCTTCCTATTGTATCTGGTATACAAAAAAAAAATGCAAAGGTGAAGTTCTTTGGAGACTTTTTTAGAAAATTAGATTTAGAGGTTCTTACACCATAAGTGGCTGTGAAATCAATCAAACATAGATGAATACTTACATCAGAATTTTTGGAATCCCACCCAAAGAGAAAAATGAGATAGAGCACAACACAGCTATGCAAGAGTCCAGCAACAAAAATATTGTCTAGGAATAGCTTTAAAATATTTATAAACAAGTGTAGCATTACAGCAGAGGGAAGGAAAACTATAAACAACAGGGTCATATTTTCAGTTTAATTGAGGAAAAAAAAAAGGCAAAATATCTGAAATACCAAAGGAACATCTTTAAAGGGACTTTGAGGGTGGGAGGGCACAGTTGGGTTTTTTAAACAGCCATAAATACTCTCAGGCTTGTACTGGGATGAGACAAGAGTGGCATCTAGTGGCTCCCAGCGTTACGGTGCTTGTGCCCATTGAAGAACTGGGACAGGGCCCAGAGCTGCTCCGTGCCGTGCCCATGGCAGCCTCTGGGCTGGCACTGAGGCTCTGGGGAGTCCCCAGGAGCAAAACTGGGCAATGGGGGAGTGAGGAGGGTAACAAGTACAGGAACTGGGCAATGGGGGAGTGAGGAGGGTAACAAGTACAGGAACTGGGCAATGGGGGAGTGAGGAGGGTAACAAGTACAGGAACTGGGCAATGGGGCTGTGAGGAGGGTAACAAGTACAGGAACTGGGCAATGGGGCTGTGAGGAGGGTAACAAGTACAGGAACTGGGGAATGGGGCTGTGAGGAGGGTAACAAGTACAGGAACTGGGCAATGAGGGAGTGAGGAGGGTAACAAGTAAAGGAACTGGGCAATGGGGGTGTGAGGAGGGTAACAAGTACAGGAACTGGGGAATGGGGGAGTGAGGAGGGTAACAAGTACAGGATCTGGGGAATGGGGCTGTGAGGAGGGTAACAAGTACAGGAACTGGGGAATGGGGCTGTGAGGAGGGTAACAAGTACAGGAACTGGGCAATGAGGGAGTGAGGAGGGTAACAAGTACAGGAACTGGGCAATGGGGGTGTGAGGAGGTTAACATGTAAAGGAACTGGGCAATGGGGCTGTGAGGAGGGTAACAAGTACAGGAACTGGGGAATGGGGCTGTGAGGAGGGTAACAAGTACAGGAACTGGGGAATGGGGCTGTGAGGAGGGTAACAAGTACAGGAACTGGGCAATGGGGCTGTGAGGAGGGTAACAAGTACAGGAACTGGGGAATGGGGCTGTGAGGAGGGTAACAAGTACAGGAACTGGGCAATGGGGGAGTGAGGAGGGTAACAAGTACAGGAACTGGGCAATGGGGCTGTGAGGAGGGTAACAAGTACAGGAATAAAGAGATTTTATTCTCGGTTTATGGGTGCTGTGTTAGGATCTTTGCTTAGAGGCAAGTAGGTGGGATTTTTGTTTTAGTCTGGCAGGAATAAATGGTACAGTTTTTAAGAACATGTTCAGTAAAGCTGTAGGACTAATACTGGTTTGTTCTTCATGTGTGCTTGTTTACTAGCACCTGACTTCCAACTACATTAACAGAGCATGGTCGTACATTGTGTACACTTTTGGCCAGATTTTCCAAAACTTACTTTACACTCTCATGAGTTACATACTTTTAACCTGAAAATATAGGAAAAAAAATTTCCCCCATTGAAAATTTTGGAAGTTCCTTATGAGAGTAGACAGTGCATTTGCAGGAATGTATTTCCAGAGAATCATTCAGATCCCCTGGGGAAAGCTCACTTGCCTAGGAAAAGGGTACAGTATTATGGCATTAGGGAGACTTGATGAGTTTTTGATCCAGGTTCCATTTTAATTATGTATTATTAATCATTTTGCAGTTGGAAAAATCCTCCATTGTCTATGTATAACTAATTAGGAACTCATGTTTCTTAAATTAAAGAAATGTGTAAAGGTTTCTTTTGCAATGTGGGGTTGAGCTGAGAATACATTGCACTAGAGCATAAATTTTCCTTCACAGTCCAAAAACTGTTCCTCTACAACACAAATATACAGGAAATTAAACTGTGTATTATATTCCAAAACTGCTGTGAGACACTACAAACATTCAAATATCACCATTGAAAAGGTCATTTATGTAACTTCATCTGCTTTGCATTTGCCATTTTTATCTCTTTGAAATGGTTTTCTGATAGTAAAAGTAATTTCTCTATTAATCCCTGCACAGAGTAACCACACAAGCATAAGTATATATTAATTGATATTACTGTTTATGACTTGGGTGCCAGTGACTGAACATTACAAATGCTGCTATTACTATCAGCAGAACAGCATGCAAGGAGGATTTGAATTGCAATCAGTGTCAGACACAAAGCCATTAAACTAATATTTAACGTATATTAAACAGAATCCAAGTGTTGAATGCTAATACATATATATACAGTGATGTAATTTAAAACATTACAAAATGTATGCAGCAGAGAATAGAAATAAAAATCTGTGTAGTGGCAAGTTCATTGCATTTGAGCTCAACTTACCCAAGTGTCTATTTATTTCAGAAGTGACTTTCTTTTAGTTTTCAGAATTTAAAGCAAAATTTTGAGCAAAAATTTCATTTTTAAAACTGAAATACAGAATTATTTCAGATTTTTGGAAAGTATTTTGATTCTGCCAGACATGGACATTCACCAAGTCCAAACAGCAGTTTTATAAGTTCTTTTGTTCCCCTGAATCTTGATTAAGAACAGTCACTGGCTTAATATGGTCTATGCTATGAGAAAGCTTAAATTTAAATTCCTGGAAAATAAAGGGCTTTGATAATATAGCTGCTGACTTGCAACACAATAAGTGAGATTTGTTGGCACAACTTGCCAGAATTGCAAGCTTTAAGCACCATCCTCTTCTCAGTAAAGAAAATTAAAAATCAAGGCAAAGCAAAGTCAGTACCTTGTCTGACTACACTGCATGATACTATCCAGTGTTTTGAAGATACATCACAAATTTTACATCATTATAATGTTCTAGCTATTAAGTTTCCATATTCTATAATTATTGAGAAGACAAGAGCTCCACGGCTTTTTGCAGCACCTGCAAAATGCAACATTCAAATGAGCTTTTCAAAATTGTTTTTCCTACATAGGCCAGCTCTGTGTGCTGGATCACTCACCAGAGCTTCCCTGTGCCCTTTCTGCTAGGACAGGCCAAATGTCCAGGGGCTCCAGTGCAGCTGAGTGGGAACAGAACTGCACCATTTGTTGGTGTGAGCAAAGAGAGGGAGTGTGAGCCACAGATCAGCACTCAGCTGTGCTCATTGCCCTTGCACTGCACACACAGCAATCTCTGCTTCGGAATTTTTCACCCAAACACAAGGGAGGAGTTTTATACCATCAGGGGACAGCCATAAATAATTAGGTAGTACCAATCAGGAAGATAAGCAACACCTTCAGATCATCAGCCACCTTATTCACCATTGAGGGTTTGCAGGGGTGGCAGTGGGAGGGAGGAGCAGTGGAACACTTGTTGGAAAAGGACAAGCAAAAAGAAAATAATGTAATTAGCAAAACATTGCAAAGAACAGCCAGCTCTCGTCTGTAATGGCCCATGTAACCCAGAGGAGTGGTGGCAGTGCTGTCCTTTGCCAGAGCTGGGGGAACCAACCATCTGCAGGTTTGTACAGAGCCTGCCCTGGATGTGTGAATGGCCACTTCTCCTAAGTGGTGGAGACATGGTTTTAGTTAATGCAGGACATTTCCACCAGTAAAATGTTACTAAATCAATTGTGTATCAATATACATTCTGGTATCTCAGCAGTTACAGTTCAGCGTGTAGGGTAACAATAATGGAAACCAGAAGTTGCCATTATGTATCATTAAAGTATAATCAATTACAGGAATCTGTTAGTGCTTTCCTTCAGAGACTCAATCACGAGGAAACACAATCTACTTAAATGTGCAGATAACAAACGGAAATGATTTTTAAAACAAGGTGACTGGGTTGAAAACATTTTTAAAGATAAACTTTAACAGATTTCCTGACCTCATTTTATTAATGCAAAGTCAAAATAGACAAAAAATGCTGGCTCTATATTCCAAGAATGGAATATGAAAGTTCCTATTAAATCTGGGCCTGGAGCATGTATTTTCCAGCCAATGTGCAAGACTGCGTTTGCTGTATTCATCATTATATATTTGTGTGTATATATAATGATGTCACTGTTCATGGCACTGGAAAGTCCAAATCAGAAAACACAGATTTTATGCTGTCCTTCTGGAGCTCCCTCACACGTGGGCTGAAGGCAACACTCCCCAAGTTCACCAGGCAATGTCAGGGCTAACCTGGAGCCTGGTGCAGAGGTGCCTGCGCACGGCTGAGCGCTCCCGCGGAGCAGCAGCCATGGCAGGAGTGATGAAACCATCAGGCACATCCTCGGCTCTGAGGAGGATTTGTCACTGCAGAAATGCTTTATCAGTCAAACAGGAGCTGAGCTGCAGTCTGAAGAGTGAGGGCAAGGCAGCAAATGAAGCAGCTTTGTATCCCAAACCCCTGGTATCTCCTCCTGTCCCTCTCCTGATTTATCTCGGCACACCAGGGGCTCTCCTGGCTTACACAGGTGAGTCACCCAGCTAAAATAAAACTGCATCCACCCAAACTGGCCTTGACAACAATCCCACCTCTCAGTTTTGTCTTCTCACACACAGAGGGACATTAGGAAGATGAGGAGAAAATAAGAGGTGTTGTTCTATTTCTCCACAGGCCCAGCAACCCCTGCTCAAGAGGAACACTGGTGCTGCCTAAATGTAGAAAGATCAAGGACTGGGAATTATTTGGAAGAAATACACAGCAAAGTATTTATCAAGGAATTACTTTTTTTTTTTAATTAATTTCATTTATCAATGGGGTTAATTGTGGATACTCTTAGGACTGCTATTTTAAGTTCAGTGCAGAATTTAGATCAAAAATGAAAAAATATTTTAGGATTCAAGTGGTTTTACAGTACATGCTACACATTCTTATTCTCTGAATTTGAAATAATCTTGAAGAGATTTCTCATTCTATAACCTGTAATAGATCCCAATGAATGTAGGTCCCATAAAATCCGCAGAAAATTGCTATTTTAAGAGATTAAACAGAGTAGGGAAGGGGAGAGGATATAGAAATTGAATAATTTCTCATAACACTTCCATTTGTATTTCACCACCTTATTATGCCTTTTCATATTATTGACATTTGACATGTAGTTAAAGCCTGGAAATTTAGGTCTTCCGAGGAGAAAAATAATAATTTGAGTTTTAGGGAGCTACCTCAACAGATATTTGCATGTATGGGAATTTCAGTGAAAATGAGGGAAATTTTCAAAAGGCAGTGTAGGATTTGCCCCTTTTCTGAGAGGTTTGCACTTGGAACATCTCTACCCCATCACTGATCTGTGGCACCAACACCATTAGACTTAGTGGGACTGTGAGCTTCCCAAGTGCTTGCAGGAAACAAGTGTTCTCCCAGCTGCTAAATGAGTGCATCAGGAGATGTGTCACCTGTGATGGGGACAGCCAGGGGGGTCTGAAGCGTTGCTGGGCCCTCTGTGCCAGGTCCTGTGTGTGCCAGGTCTGTGCCAGGTCCTGTGTGAGATACGATCACCGGCACCAGGGCTGGGTGCGGTCCAGCCCAGGGCAGCAGACTGTGCTCAGTGCAAGGCAGTGAGGATGAGTCAGGGCAGCACTTGGCCACAGCAGTGCCCAGCCTGTCTCCCCAGCCCTCTCTGCTGCTGCCAAGGGGGCAGGATTTGAAGCAGAAGAGGGGGAACTGAGCCAGGCCCCTGTGAGGAGGGGAGTGGCTGAAAAGAGACCATGGAGAGCAGTCCAGCACTGTGCAAGGGCAGCAAGGCCATGGGCTGGGCAGAAAGGCTTGCAAAGACCTCACAGCCTCCAAAACCTCCCACAGCTTTTCATAACCTCAGAGGGCCTCTGTCCAGACCATTTTACCTCATCACCATTTCATACACCCTGTCAAAAAAATAAAAATAATCACAAATCCAGCATAAGCTTCCATATGCCGTAAAAATTGCACCAAATCTCCTCAGCTTGCTGTCAACCAGCTGGGCCTTTGCCATCCCTATACCCAAAACCTCAATGGTCCATTCCAGCACAGCACATCCCCCCCTGCTCATCTCTTCTTTGCTGCAGAATTCTGGTTTGCACATGATGCTGAGAGCTCTTGAGCTGACTTTGTCAGCAGCAGCTTCACACAGCCCAGAATATCCATTAAACCTTTCATTAACATCTCTGATTGGCACCTTTTGGATGCACAGCAATATTTCTCTGAACACATGCTCTTCATTTCAAAAAGCTAACTGGACACAGAATAAGATTTAAAATAGTTTTGATTTTTTTTTTACATCTCAATTGAACAGTCTGAAAGCTTTAGCTAAACAGTTGATGGTTTAAATCTGAAACCTAAAATGCATGAAAAGTGACACAAAATAAAATGACTGTCATTTAAATGTTCTTCTTTTTCTTTTTTAATGAATCACAAACAAAACACTTATTTAAACTTGGTGTGCATGATTTTTCAAGGCAGAGACCATCGCTTTTTTCCCAAGCTTTTTCCATAGGCAAGTGCATCTTCCAATCTTTTATTTCATGCACTTATAATCATTGAGCTTTGTTGAGCAAAACTCATGGTCTGATCTTAGGCATGGTCTTTTACTAGGAGGTGTTTTGGGGTATCTTTTAAGGAGTGCATCTCCCACAAAGCATAACCCACAAAACCAGTAGCAAAGATGTGCACATCATGCATTAGACTTAAGGCTGAATTGCAGAACTTTGAACAAAATTATTAAAGTATAAATACTAAACTGTATATGTATTTAAATGTGCATATTTAATTCATCCTCTCAGCCATGGCCACACATCCATGTGGAGTACAGCTCAGAAGGCTGCATTTCTAGGTGTGAAGGTTTTACACATCATAGATTTGCAGAATCTTGAAATCTTCAGTTTTTATATTAAAAAGACCTGAAAGTCATTAACTATGGCCCTTGACATCAATCTATTCTGTGCTGTGCTGTCACCTATTATTCATGGAAAAATAATTGCTTTTGTTTTTCCAATTTTTTTTTATAATCTGAGTTTAAAAGTCACCAGTGACTATTTCACAAGGAGAAGCTTCCAACTATGCATTAATTAAACATGCAAGAGTATTTTTATGAGTAAAAAACCCCATAGTCCACTGAGTCCAGGCAAATCCTGTACATTATGAATTGACAAACCACAACTGATGAAACGATGCATGAAAATAGAGACAGAGGCAAAATAACCTACTTGGAACCCAGAAAATTTTCATACAATAACCATTACCAGGTTTAATTAACTTTAACACAAAAGTGGGGGCTCCTTCTGTTTCAAGTTAATGAAGCTCAACACATGGACACTACAATCAGAGAAAAAGCATAAGTCTAAAGCAAGTTATATTTCAAGATTGAAATAATGAGCTTGGTAATTTCACAGTCAGCAATTACATGAGATCCAGAAACAAAGACACAATCCATGCACTGGATTAAGGTACAAATGCAGCTGGTTTTCACTCAGTATCTTTCTTCTAAGCCAGAGGCAAGAAAACAATTTTTTCCTACAATAAGCAGTATGTACAATACCCTGGAAATATTTCTACTATGATCATCTAAGATTTACTCACTTTCAAACTACACAAGTCAGAAACGTGACCTCATCTAGAGCCCTGAACTGCTTAGTGACTCCTATTGTGCCTTTCTCATATATATTCATTAAATCTCTATCTATAATACTGTTATTTCCATTTAAAATGATTGTTGTGTAGCAAAAAATTCTGCTCTCCCACAAAAATGAATAAGCCTAGATCACTTCCACCCTTTTCAATAATTTGCCTATTCCTAAATACTAGGCTGGAAGAATATATATGACCCTTAACTTAATCTCATCACCAAGCACCTCCAAAGAAAAAAAAAGCACAAAAAGAGAAAAGATGGTCTGCCATTTATGTCTCCCATTTATAGTTTATTAAACCTAGAGATAATAGGAAAAAGGTGGAAAAAAGCAGAGAATGTCTGGGCTGTAGTATCAGATATCACTGCTTATTACTGGCTATCTGCCTAGTAATCATAAATCCATTGGGTAATATTCTCAAATCTTTTGCTTTTCAGGTAGGTGTGAGCCAAAAAGAAAAAAAGTTTAATTTTCTATGAAGAGCAGAAAACAGCAAGCACAGCACAACTGGGTACCAGGATGCATAAATATTCCTGATTATGAACCCTTGCACATAAAGCAAACAGGAAGAGTTTGAAGTTAACAGTGTGTACATCATGCAAAAGGTATCTCTGTCCCAAAAGATAGATATCACATAGACTATGAATGAACTGCTCCAATAAATTATATTATTCCTCAGAGGGGAGAGGAGAGCAATATTATAAACAGTGACTTCAGAAAAGTGAGAACAATAGGGCATTGAATTTTGTAAGAGTGAATTAAGGATCTTTTTTTTTCCTGGAGGAGAGCTCAGTATCATTGACCAATGAGCCTTATAAATAAAAGCATTAACTCCAGCTCTGCCTGCTCACCTCAGCATCTTGCACTTTCAACATTCTGTACCTGCATTTAGTTCCTGATAGAAGCACAAATACATACAGAATTAAATAGAGGTTTCAAGTAGATTTTTTTAAAATATACTCTCCAGGGAACTCAGAAAACACATGATCCTCGCAGAACTCACACCTCAGACACAAAGCTTTGATGAGAGGTTGAGTGTGCCTTTGTAGAAGACTTACCAAATCAGAAAACAACAATCCCTGTCCATCACCTCCTCCCTGTGCTGTCGGATACGCGCTGAATATCCACGGATGAAGTAAAGCTAAACCTGAGCAGCGTTTTTCAAAACCAGTCTTGGTAGGATCAAACTCCTCAGAACTGTCACTTGCCTTTGGCATCACTTAAACCAAGCAGAGTCATTTTCTTAAAACATTCTCCAAGACCTTGACAGGCCTGGGAATGTAGGAGTAAGTGTGGCTCCCAGTGTGAACCCTGCTCTTAACAGTGCTGAGGGCAGGGCACAGGCACAGGGCTCAGAGCTCTGCTGACCTTGTCTGCAGCACAAAGCTAAAAGCTGATTAAAAAGCATTTTCAGAAGATGACAAGCTTTTTTTTTTGCTTTTTTTTTCTGTGAGAGAGGAATGTCCAGTATTTTCAAGGCCACGAATCTGAACGAAAGAAGACAAAAATCTGCCTCCTATGAAGTGAATTTCAATGTCAAATTCCTGTTTGTTATCACCAATATGCCAAACATTAAACACTGGCAACTCTAACTTCACCTTGTATGTCATTTTTCTGGCTCTTTAGCTCCTCTCTTGGTTAGTTAGAATTGGAAATTGATAGGCCCATAAACATCTACGAGAGACACGTTATTAAACACATCATCTCTGTCTGCTCTGACAACGATAAGCCAAGTTCTCTAAGGTTTACAGCAATCTCAAGGAGTGCATGTTTTTCAATAACATTGTGATCTTTTTTCCTCATCTATGCAGCGTTTCTCCCTCACTCCCAGTGCATACTTGTTTTGCCTGACTTCCCTGAAACCTGGTTTAAAACTTTATTTGAATGTTACCTCTCTTCTGTTCTCTCCAAAGGTTTTTTTTAAAGCAGTTGAAAATAGTTTCTCCATTTTAGCCTCACTTTAGGCAAAGGTAATGGCTCTTAGAGAGACTTGCAAAAAGATTACTGTCAGTACTCTTGAAACACTTAGATACTAACACTTAACAGCTTTGCCTTTACACATTATTTAGGTATTTCTCCTTCTCCAGCCTTCTTCCCTGCACTTCACAGTCTTCTGACACCTAAACTTTTTCTGCCTTGTTTCTGCTTTCTTCTGCATCCTCCACATCCTTCCTTTCACAAAATAAAGTTTGCCTTGTTTAATCTGTTTTGCCTACAGGTAGATCCCTGCCCAGGGCAGGGCCCGGGGTGGAATCACCTCTTCCCAAAGACCAGGCTGTTGGAAATGCAGGAAAGTCTCCAAGTGCTCCAGCTGGTGCACACTGCTCTGACTGGGTGGGAAGGCAAAAACATTGCCTGAATCTATTCTGCTTTGGACAATCTTAGAAGGAACCCTGGGCATTTTGAGAGTAAATTTTTTTGGAGTCTCAGGTCAAGTTCTTGCAAGTTTACCCTCACTCCCAGTTTGATATGAGAAATTTCACTCTAATTTTAAGGATTAAGTACTGTTATTGATTTTCTGCTAAATGTTCATTTCATGCTGTCTGTCTCCTTTTTCTTTTTCTCCCTATTACCTCCTTGAAAATGAACTTATGTGTTTTCAGGTGACTGCTTTCTTCTGGTACACCATTACCCCGTTACCTGAACAATACTTGTTCATTCCTCTATCTGCTCTATTGGAATAAGTTAAAGAATTGCCTTGCAAAATCAATACATGAAAGAATTCTGCGTTGCAAACAGCAAATTGTTTTATCACTATTCTAAACTGAATTTCAGTTTTATTTATAAAATCCATGAGTTTGTGTGAATATGCAAGAATCTAAGCTTTTAGTTCTTTTAAACATGTCTCTAATGCATGCAGGATGCATACAAAGAGCATTAAAAACCCAACCTGGAGGTACTTAATGACTTGAGAATGGGAGAGGAAAAACTGTACAGGTACTGTCTGTATGCAAATACTTTCTGTTCCATTTGTTGGTGCTGTTAGATGTGACCTGCTAATCTTCTTAGTTTTGGAAAACACATTTCTCTTTTGCAGAATTGTGCCAGAGAGGAAAAGATCTGTGCTGCTGTTCAAAGCTGTCCTCTGAATCAAGTAGGAGAGACACTCAGACTGGAGCCTCTGAGATCCAAAACAACTGCCCCATCCGTCAGGCTTTTCTGAGCTGAGTGCCTCACTAACTCTTTTGCTGAATTGTTTCACATAATACAAATAATTTAATATTCACTAGAGAAGCAACTGGAACAGGTTGCTCATATCCTGAGAGCCCCACCTATGTGATTATGAGCTGCTCCAAAGCAGAAGTTTCTCTTGCTCAGAAAAACCTTTGGGGTGTCTCAATGTTTAATCAGAGAACTTGAAATTTTGAAAACACTCATGGGATGATAAAGTTATTTCCTTCTCATTGCTGGTAGCAAGCAAACATAACAGAGGACCACATAAATATACAAGGCATAATCTCAGGAAAACAGCATTATCAGCCAGTCATGCAGTTCTTTGGCAACTCCAGGTTTCAGATTTCTGTAATTATTTACAGCAGGTATCAGGAGGCAAAAGCACTGAGTCCATATTTGATGGGTAGAGCTGAATTTATGGAGTGTTCTTCAGTGCACACCTCACACACTTCAGTTAGAGACTGCTGTTCTGGGAGAGGCTGGCAAGAGGAAACCCAGAAATGTCTGGAAACTGCTTTTGGCTTAAGGGTGCCAAGAGGACAAGTCCTGTAGGTGAAGTGAGAAGAACCAACCTCCAGAAACCTGTGCCAGACTTCTTCAGAAGCAAAGAACATTACTTGTTATAACTTGGGATAACAAAGTTATCCCAGAGCTGCCAGCTCCTCTGCTGTCAAGCCCTGTGCAGACAGGACAGCTATTGAACCAGACAGGCAGAGAATTACTGCTCTTTGTGGATGGGCCCCTTGGATACTGCAGAACCACACCAAAATGACAAAATTGCTGAAAAATCACCTCTCCTGCATCTCTGCTTCTGTGACAGAGAGTTAAACTCTGCTCTTCTGTGCTCAAAGTCACTCCTTGTCAACAGAAGTTATCAAGAAACAAAAATAAAATCATTCTACTTATTTACATTTGATTTGTTTGTAGTAAGAGAACACTGTTCTTAGCAAGATAAATATGTGGACGGAAGGCAAGTAATAGAAATTATCCACTGATCATTATTGTCTTAAAACATCCAAAATATTCCCTCAGTGCTCAAAAACCCCCAAACTACAAAACTCCAAAGTGCAAAAAAATAATGAAGTCATTTACCATTAGGAGATGAGCCAAAATATTGCTAGCCTGGCTCCACAGAACCTTGTTTCTCTTTTCCTCTTCCCTTGCCACAGAGTCAGAAAACATAAAAGCTCTGAAATTAAAATAACCAAAAAGGTGCATGGTCCCTCTTTCTCTGTACTCCCTTTCTGAGGCTTAATCCCTGCCATGCATGCAGAGTGAAGGCTAAGTGGAAGTCTTCCTCTGAAGATTACTTTGTGCATGAATTCTGCTGCATTTTTAATTTTTTTTACATTTTTTTTCTCGATACTTTCATAGCCATTTCAGTTTTCCTCTTGGCAACCTCAACAAATAAATAGGAAAGAGTAGACAAGCTAAAATGCTCTCCACTGAAAGGGCTAAAAATCTGAAAATCAATTTGTTGCAGTATTAGAGCAGTTGGGAAGTCCTTAATTTGAGTTCACAGAAATCAATAAGAATAATACAAAACTAAGAACTGCAAAGAGGAACCTTTTATCTCTTTCAGAAAAAAAAAAATAAAGTATTTTATGAAAGAAAAAAATACCAAAGAAAAAACTAACACCAAATAAAAGCTCTAACAGATGCTTTTATGATTTAAATGCAGCTTTCTGGGCCTTGTAGTTCATTAGCTCACTAGGCACTCCCATTTCTGTGCACTTTTTCCTTCCTTTTAGCTTTTAAACTGCACTGCAATTCTTAAGAGTTTGAGCCTTTGGTGATGCAGTCAGTTTTTAAGGGCATTCTGAATTCTGTGCTTACTGTCTTTCCTTGATCTGACTTATCTTTTGATCAGTATGGAAAAATTCCAACTGTTCAGAATAAGAACCACACCTTTGCAGGTCCTGGCAGCATTTTGCATCCTAGCTGTATCCAAACTGTGCCTGCAGCTGGATGGACAAAACCAGAGACCCTGAGTGTCAGAGTGAGATGGAGATGAGTCCCTTGGGAGCAGATCCTGCCTGAGCCACCTGGGGAGAGAGCTCCAGCTTTCACAGATGAATAAACTGCAGTGCTCCGCAGCTACTTGTGAGGAGCTGTGCAGAGGTTTACAGCTTAGATTTGTGTGAGCTCCCAGGCATCTCTTCCTCCTCTTGCCTTATTGGGAGCTCCAGCTGCAGTGTCCACATCCCTCCCAAACAGAGCTGAGAGCACTTGGGCCTGCAAAATGCTTCAAAGTCTAAAAGGAATTTAGGCTGTTTCCAGGCTTGGAGTTTAAACAGGCTGAATTCTGATGTAGAAAATATGCAGCTTGAATAAATAATACATGAAGTATGTCAAACTTCAGATGTGGCACTGCTATTTTAAATGCACTTTTCAAAAAGTCATTTCCATTGCTGGTTACAAGTGCTTGAAGTCCAACAGGCTTCCCTTTCCCATTGTGCATGTCCAGGACCCTCCAAGAGCTGACCTCAGACTAGTGGACATTATTCTAACAGCCAGAAAAATATTAATAGACTGTAAATCTAGTTATCATGTGCCTCATGCAAAATTAGTGAGATAATAAATGCACAAACAGACCTGTCTGAGGTACTAACATAAAAGTAATGCATGTGCTATAACAGGAGTTTCAAAAGATTATGTGGAATAGCTGTTCTCAATTATTTTTTGTCCTTGTATTTTTCAGTACCTATATCAATGTAATTATCATCTATTTGTTTAAATGTTGATTAAACCCCTAAACATTTAATAATCCATCTTTATAAATTTTTGCCTGGCATCATTATATCAAATAAACATTTCGTTCAGATTTTTTTAAAGTAGCATCAATTTAGGTTATGATTTTATTGGCAAAATTAGAAAAAGTCAGGCAGCTCCCCTTAAACAATAAACTATTGAGTAATATTAACAGTTGGAGGATTAGACCCAGAAGTGTAACTCACACGGACTGGACTAATTGTGTTATTGTGTTCCTTGGCCCTCCTTTACTATTTGTGCTTTCTCCTAAACATCTGAAGTCTTTCTTTTTGTATAAAAAAGTGCATTGTTCACATGTGTAAACCACTGGAAACCCCTTAACTCTCCATCTGCTGATTTCACAAGGTTTTTTATGTAGCCAACACACATAGTCTGAGAGTAAGGATGTGATTTTTCAAGGACATGAAATGCAATTTGGAGTTAACAGACAGCAAAATCTGGCAGACAGGTACCTAACTCTGGTATAGTTTTGCAAACCTTTTCCTTAAGGCTCAGCCATATGTTATAGATCTTAGAAAAGCGAATAATGAAAAACAGCCTTACACCAGTATTCCTTTTTTATCCCACTAAATTAACTTTAAGAGTATTCTTAAAAGAAACTAATCCTTTCTTAAAAACTATTTGATTAATCCTCTTCTAGTCTTCAGGCATAAAACTGAAATAAGGTCAACCACCTTAACACATTGGCACTTGGATCTCTGCTATCTTATGCAGGAAGTAAAACTACAACAATCAGAAAATAAAATCTGGTAAATCCGGTGCATCAACTGTGCACCAGCTTTGACTCCAGCAGAAAGAAATAACCTTGCTTTTTTATCACCACATCACACACATGCAGAGAAAACTCGGCAGGAATGTAAAGCAAATGAACTAATGAACTTAATTAACACAGAGAAAATAAAAGAACTACCCTGCAGATGTGTATTTGTAGTGAAATCAGTCAGCAAATGAACAAGTAGTCATGACAAAATTTTGTATGACTTCCTCCTGTCACTGGGGTCAGAAGTACAAAAAGTGGGTAGGAACTAAGTTATTACAAACCTTTCTTCGAAAATTAATGGTGTTTTTTGTTTGTTTGTGAGAAACAAAGCACAAGTTATTATTGCTGCTGCATTGAGTAAAGCCCAGCACCAGCCCCACCGTGAGCACCCCCTCCTGAGATCATGGGAGCCCAAAAGAGCCCAGCGCTGCCAGAGGGATCCTGCCCTGGCTCTGTGCAGGTTTGTGTGCGCAGAGCTCAGTTAAGGTGACACAGGTGTCACAGTGAGCCAAGGGCTCAGCAGCCTCCCCAGCCCCGTGGCTGCAGGCTCAGGGTGCCGCACAACCCACAGCAGCAGCTGCTGTCACCTTGCTACAGTCTCACCTGTAAAAGGCCAGCTTGCAGAGGTTTGATGAAGTGAGGTTTAGAGGCTCTCTCCTCTCACCAATGTGGTTGTATCAGCTGCACATGCAACAAATTCTTAGGTACATGGCAGCTCCAGGGAAGAGTTTTCCACTTCAGAGCCTCTTCCAGGGGTCTGCACACCAAACCCCCCCAGTATTTCTGTGAACCATAGCAAGGCAGTTCACAGCTTAGGAAACACCCCCAAGCACAGAGGCGGTGAAAGATCAAGAGGCCAAATTTCAGTTACCAATAATTATAAATAATTTGAATTTCTTTTATTTAATAGATCATCTCCTAGCAGAAGATGATACCCTCTTTATTATCTTTCTCCAAATTCTTTTTTCTGGCAAACAGCTAAGCCAAGGAAACTAAAGGATGATTGTAGAACCACTTCAAAACCTGCAGCAGGCAATACTCTTGTCCTCTTGCTGGGTATATGGGAATGGCAGTTGACCTCTATGCTGGGGGGTTTTCCATTATGTTAAAGTGACAAAATCAGGGGAATGGCTTCATTTTAAACAAAGGTGAGCACAGAGACATTCCCATATAAAGGAAGCAATTCTTTGCACCTGTGAATATATTGTGACAGGGCAACTTGCTGCAGTAATACAAATGGTAACTTATTTTACATTCCCAAATGCATTAGGCATGACTAAAGAAATTCCATTTATAAACTTGAACATAATATTTAATAACACAGAATGACTTGCACCCATACCCACGAGGTAAGAAAACCCTGGACTGAGACTCAAATATAAGCAGCATTTAGAAGGTCATTTCCTTATAACCTCACATCCCTAATAGAAAAAAAAAGAATCTCCCAAACCCCAAATATTGCAAGGTAAATCTTTAAGGTCTGCTCTCACTGATTCATAGTTTGGCCATTACTCAAATATGCAATGTATAATGCTGATGTGTTAAACATCACATCACCCATTTTGATTTATTTCTTTCAATTCTCTGGGAATTTTATTTATGTTTATAACTACAAGGTCAGTGGTGCCAATAGCTTCAATCCAGGGATAGATAATTGAGTGCTTAGACCATTACACAGAATTACAGTTTATTGATTAGAATACTTGGAATAATGTGGAATAACTAAGGACAAAACTAATAATGTTACTAAGAAAAATGCCCAGAAGGGATCAGGTTTAGTCCAACCAAGTAATACAGTTTCAGCATTGCTGAAGAGAATACCAGCAGTCTAAAAGGTAAACTCTTACAGTTATTATTTTCTTTAAGTTGGTGCTCTTCTACAGTCAATAAAAATATTAATATTATTTTATTTCTCCCTTCTATCATTTTTATGTACTGAAACAATATTATCTATGCTGTCCTCAAGACACAGAAGATCAAGTCCACCACAGTGTTTCTGTGAACCATAACAAGGCAGTTCACATCTTACAAAACACACTCACAAGCACAGAGCTAGTAAAAGATCAGGAGGTCAAATTTCAGTTAACAATAATTATAAATTATTTGATTTTTTTTTAAGTTGAACATCTCCTAGCAGAAGATGTTAACCTCTTTATTGTCGTGCTCCAAAGCAAGAAAACCACTTTCTTTATTTGCTTTCTAAATTTACAGAGTGTCTGAGCACAAAGAGCACAGGCTGATGCTGTACCACATATCACTAATTCAAAACATTTAATCCTGTCTTCCACACGTCGGCCAAAGCAATACAAATGCCAAGAAATTCCTCTTTGATAGCGGAATTGTATACACTGTACATTATATAAGCCTTCTGTCCCCTTCCACTTGAACGTACACTATCAAATCATCCTGGCCATTACTTTCTATTGAGCAGATGGTATTATGAGTTTTTTGATAAAGAACAACAATCTCCCAGGAAGGGTTGCAAAGGGGTCGCTGAGACCAAGATTAACAATTGATTAGCTTTAATGGACCGTGACAGTAATAAACAACAGAGCCCCACACAAAGATTTGATTGTCCCGTTAATGCTGCTGACACAAATGGCTTTTAACTGGCTTCCTGAAAGTGTTAATATCGCCAGAGCCCAACAAATGAAGGACTTTGTCAAAGTGAGAACTGTCCTGCAGTGAAGAAGCATTTACTGCAGCCCTTAAAACATATTCCATAAAGTGTGTTTCTGATTTATTCAGACAATGGTTCCTATTTCTCCAAGGCTTAAAGTTCAACAAAATGAAACGCAGCACACCTCTGCAAGGCTGGAGTATAATAGAACTCCAAAGCATTTGAATAGAGAACTCAGCACTCCTTGAATATACAGCAATAATGTGAATGATCATTTTCAGTGGGCTCATTTTATCCTTACTCCAGCCTGGGCTGACAGATCTCAGCATCACAGCCTTTTAAACTCAATTTTTTAATGCTTGGTTCTGATAAGTTGACTCTATTTTTTCTTCCTTTCTGCACAGAAATCAGTAATTTGCATCATATTTTCATTAAAATGATGTGGTTTGTGATTACTGGAAATAACCATGGTAAAATCTGAAAACAAAACTTAAAAGATCAGTTTCTTTCTTAGATACGTGTATGGGAAAATGTCTGTGGAAAAAGTCTGTTTCCTTTAATTCTTTAAGGCCAAAATTTGAATAGACTTGTGGGAAATATTCACAGAAGGTTTTAAAATTAAAACTAGGGAGAGGCAAAGACAAAACTCCACCTAAGATGTCATTCAAGAAACCATGGATCTAGGAATTCAATTAAAGGTAAGGAGGTATTTACTCACCTAAGCATTAAGACTTTCTGTTAAACTTTTAATGTCAGGTTAAATTACTCGGTTTCTAAAATCAACTCCTTTTTTTTTTTGTTTTTAATTATGTATCTTACTCAGGAAAGGGCTTTTGTTTTAACCATTTTTAGCTGTGAGCTGCCACGGTGCTGCTCCCTCCCGTGTTATTCCTAAAGGGAGCACACAGCAGTGGTGCAGCTCTAAGGGCTCCTAGGAAAGAGAAAAACCAGCGCCTGCTCCAGATCCAAGCACAAACCACTGGCACAAACCAAGGTCAAGCTACTCCCATCCCTGTGGGTCCCACCCCATCTCAAACTGGGCTCTCTTCAGAGCAGCTCCTCACCAGCACGCTGCAGCGACACGGCACGGGGCTAATTGCTGGGTTTAAAAACGTGATCTCCACAGATATGCAAGGGAATTCAAGTGAAATCTCTGAAAGAGTAAAGCCACCTGCTTGGTGTCCCAACACACCAGCACTAAGTACATAACCTGTCAAAATACTGAGCCAGCCTTCATTAATTCTATTTTCTGTAATCAGCATCCTTCTATTACTCACATCCTTGGCTTTCTACAGCAGCTCTTCAAGCAAGCTATTGTATAAACCATTAGTTATACTCTGATGGTAAACATTCAAGCAAGTAATTATTTCCTACCTGTAAGTCAGCATCAAATTCATGTTTCAGGTAGGCATCCTCTGCAGCTTCAACAAGACGCTGAAAAAGAAAAGTGTATTTTTTAAACAATGGAAAACAACTTTACAACTCAGTATAAAAACAGATTGTTTAAGCTTTTTGTGCAATTCATCTGCTCTCCTACTTCACTGAATAGAAATAAATTATTCAGATTTTTAAAAAGAAATAAAAGACCAAGTTTTTTAAACCCTCAGTACCCACTAATGGTGGTACAAAACTCTAAAAACAGCTCACCTATTAATAAATACAGAAATAAAAAAGTCTTTTTTCACCAGGGCTCAGCTTTCTGTGTCTCCCAGTCTGAAATTATTTTTGAGAGAACAAAAACAAACTTGATTTCACATGGACTTTATTTTGCATGTAGGAGCCCTTTTCAAATCTTCCATAACAGTAAATAGGAGGAATTCCCCAATAATGCACTTGATTTCAAGAAACTGACAAAAAAGTGAATTTCTAAATTACACATCAACTATAAATGATACGAAAAATATAGACTAGGTTTGTTTACTGAGCAGACTGAAATACTACCTTAGTGTGGTACATTATCACAAGATTTTTCTGCAATTACAGAAGTAACATTTACTGAATGGCAATAATTCAGTAGGATTTTTTGCCCTCTTAACAATATCCAAAACTCCTTGTAGTAGTTATTTTTCCTCACCATTGTCATCTGACAGGAAAAAAACATGCTTGCACCAAAACACAGCTACTTGAACCATTAAATTCATAAAGGGGTTTGCTGCAGAGATTCTACTGACATTATACTCTAAGGTTTTACTCAGCATTCTTTATACTTCAGAGTATTTTAACCATGGAAAAACTCCTTCTAATTTTCATTTAATCTACCTGAACATTCATATATGTACAAGCCAAAATCAAACAAATACTCTCTGTCTTTTATTTTCTTTGCTCTATCAGACACTGGTACACATGGATGTTTTCACATATTTTACATCACAAAGCCAGGTCCAGACTCTCATTAACAATACGCAGAGCGGGCAGCCATGCACACATTTTTTTCTCCCTTTTCATAACAGTTTGCACATTTATCAAGTCTTTGGATATAAATCAAAATGAAATCAGAATTCATATTGATTGCTATACAGTTTGCTATAATGGAAACTGAACCAAGAAAAATATTTCTGGTTGCCAATGCAGAACAAATGGTTGAGCAGAACGCTGACAGTTTGAGCAGAGCCCCGGTGGCTGCAGGGAGGGTTTGTGCTCGTCAGGTCTGCGGAGCAGCAGAAAGTCCCAGCCAGCCTTGCTCTGCTGCTCCATCCCATCTCCCCCTGCTCCATCCCATCCCCAGCTGCACCATCCCCATCCCATCTCCTCCCTGCCGCACCCCATCTCCCGCTGCCCCATCCCATATCCCCTCTGTTCCATCCCATATCCCCCCTGCCCCATCCTATTCCCAGCTGCTCCATCCCATCTCCCACTCACCCACAGCCAGCCCCAAAACTCCTGGGGCTTCTGCTGGGCTCCTGCCCCTTCCCTGCACACCCCGTGGGGAGGCTCCCCAGACTTTTCTTTGGTGCAGAATCACAATCTCAAACAAACAGTTAAAAGCTGGAAATACTCCTGATGCCTCAGCTGATACAGAGAAGCAAAGGTCACCTTCCCAGAGCCCTGTGCTGGGAGTAGCTCCCTAACATTTGGCTGGTTCCACCTTTAAGCATCCTGTCCCATGAAAACCCAGCTGGTCACAACAAACCCATTTGACCCAAACTGGAACTGAACTGGGTCCAGTTCAGTGGTCCATTTCACTGGGCAAATCAAACCAGAACTGGACTGGCAAAATGTCTGAGCTCACCTTCCCACATAGAGGGGTGAAAGAACCCAAAAATAACAATGCATCCCAGCCTGCTGCAGGAGGGGGATCTGAGGGAAAACATTAAAAATGGAACTGTGAACTTCTGTGTTGCTGTTCCCACTACTCCTACACTATCTGAATAGTACCAAGAACAGACTTTGCAATGTGAAACATTAATAAACCCTCATTTGAGCCACAAATCTTTGTCTTTAGAATATAAAAAGGGAAATAATACAAATTTTCCCCTCTGAGGGGGAAGCCTGATAGCATCTGAAATAAATCCGTACACATTTGAACATTCTCAGAAGCCCATCTTTAATCAGCATGCTAGTGACCTGCTGAAAGGATTCTACAAATACAGCCCTCATTTTTCAAACATGAAAAAGGCCTTTTATGTAAAAATAACTACTCTAATTCAATGCATTACCTTTATTTTCCTTTATTATAAAGGCATAGGTGTATTACTACTCTGTGCTCAGCTGATACAAAAGTTCATGATGGATGAGCTTGAGAGTAAAAAAGTGAAAGGATCAAAAAAATTCTTCATACAGAGAAGAATACATGGAAAAGGAAACAATGTTTTTCTTTTTTGTGCTGAAATACTTACTTAATCATCAAAAGAAAAATTATTATAGTATTTCATGAGATACCAGTGATATTAGATATCAGTACCTAGCGGGCTAGAAAAATAATTCATGGCTTCTTATATAGTTTGTATTGATCCCAATGTGTTTCAATTACATTTTTGCCTCAGTGAAATAAATTTAAACTAGGATTTATCCCCAATATAAGAAATAACTAGAGAAGCATAAGATGGGCAATAGTAGAAACATCTGGTAACAAGAGCAGCTCAGAAATGAAAAGTACTGCATTTTATTTTATTGAATTATTCATTAAGATTTCAGTTGTTACTTTTTTTTAAATGTACATTTCAGCAACATTCTCTACAAGAAACTCAATGACAAAGAAGTAAAGTGTCTACTGACAGGAATTTTTCCTTGAAGCTGTAGAAGCAAATATGTAAGCACATTTTTGCTTTGCCCTCACAAAACTAAATAAAAAAATTAAACTTTTGGTACATGAAATGAAAAAAATACAAGCATGTGCTGCACTTTCTATGTGTCAGTCCTTAATCACAGTTTGCTTTAAGTATCTCAACACCATTATGAAGGAAAGCCAATAATAAGTCCAACTCCACAAAATGACATATTAGTGGATATGCACAAATTATATCGGAATGAAGAAATTGAATGCAAATGTTTCATGGGGTTTTGTTCTGTTTTGGTGAGGGGGGGAATTGATTGGATTTTTTTTTTAAGAGGTCCCCAAAGGGATAAAGCACAATAGAAGAAATTCCTTAACACTCTGCAGGCAAAAGCATAAAAACCACATGTAATACTGCAACTTTTTTATATGGAGGCAAAAGACGTCTTTTAAAATATTTTAATGACTGAGCAGTTATCTACAAATGAGTCTCAACATTAGCATGATTAACAATTTTAGCTTAATAGTTTATAATGACATTCCTAATAGAAATGCCAATATATTTTCATTTGAGTAACCATGCTCTCAAACCCTTACTGGAGCAAGTAAATGCTTCCCAAGCTGTGGTTACCCTGCAGGGAATTGTGTTATCTGCATGCACTTACATGGAATGAATTATGAGCACAGAGTGAGAACTGCTACACTAACACCATCCAAGGGTGTTCTTAGAAGAATTTAGCCCTAAATGTGGAAGAGTGTCTGTGTGCACATCAACAGGCAGGTCAAGGTCAGCACACAATCTTTAGATAAAGCAATTATAATGTTCTAAGGCACAGCTCAATTGAGGCTCTCCCAGTTAAGGAACTAATCCTTAGAATTTTCCCAACACACACAAACATGAGAAAGATGAAATGCCTGACCCAGAATATCACAATGCCACATGGATAAAAACAGGGCATGAAGCAGGAGATGAACAAATAACAATCACAAAAACACCTCAAAATGGTCACCAAAACATAAGATCAATGTTTTGTATATTCGGTGGTACTGATGTTATAAATAACATAGAAAAAGTTGAGAGGTGAAAAATAAATGTTTGTTACCTCACAGTAATTTTTTTAAATAAATCACTGAGTTCTCTCTCAAGTTACCTAACAAGGTAATTTTCTTGACAAATGATATTATAATCTTAGTGAACTGATATTCCCAGATAAATTCTTTCAAGTTAAGTTGCTATAGATAGAGCAAAGAAAAAGGTGAAACAGAATGGATGAGGCACAAGAAGAATCAAACAAAAAGTAAGGGGGAAAAGGAACAGAAATGAAGAGGAAAGGTGAAAATAAAAGCTGCAAATAACAATTTCAAGAAAAAAAATCAAACATCCAGAAGGTAGGGTAGTTATTTTAGCTTCTGAGATCTTTTCTCTTTTCATGTACTTTTTAAGGGTTTCAGGTTATTTCTCAATGATCTTCCTGCATTAGAATCCCATTTTAAAGTTAGATTAAATAAATTCATAAGCATAACCAAATTTGAAACAGTTTCTGAACTCCTGAACTGTGGAGGGTTACTAATCTTTATCCATGAATGCTGGCAGAAGTTATGCCCTTCTCTCTTTTCAGCTATGAAATCTTAAAAAAAATGTATTTCATTCTTTCCTTTCTGTTTTTCTAAGATGAACCAACTGCAACACATGAAACCAGAAATACTTCTCAAAATTGTTGTTCTCAAAACTAAACTGCTATAAATCACAAAAAAGCATAGAAAATAGTTCAAAATAAATTTAACTAGTATCAGCTAGGTACTGGTATCATCTATGTCCATAACATAAATAGTTTCTATTCAATAATAACAATTTAATAACATTTCTTTTAAAAAATGCTCTGGCATATCACAGTCATTAAAGAAGTGTAGACAAACCTGTAGGCTGCTCTTATATTCTAGCATCAAATGCATTCAACCAACAGCAAAACATAGCCCTGAACCCTAAAAAACTTTCTCATTATTTCCCATGGCATCAGATCTGTTTGAGGTTTCTAAAAACATGAATATAACTTCAATGTTGATTTGAGATGTGTTTTAAAAGAAAAAAAATAATAACAATCATTTGTGTAACTTTAACAGGTCTGTCTCTCTGACTCTTATATATGAAATTCTAAGCAAGATTTCTATTTTAATTAAATATAATGAACTCTGTTAAGAAAAACAGCAGATAACAAGAAAGGAAAACCTATGCCTGTTTTTAAAACTTTATTTCATTCATATCTTGTAGCAAGGTTTCTGGTACATTACAACCAAAAACCAGCAGCATTCTGTGTGCTGAAGCACCAATTTTCTGTGTGCAGAAAATACTTACAACTACCAGTAGTTACCCTTCTTCAGGTGAAATATTCAGTGCAATTTTAATAGCCTTACTATTGATTTGCATGTCTAATTTCCAATCAAAATTTACAATAATTGAGCTGTGGATATGTCAAAAATATTTCCTAAAGTGCTGCCAGATAGCTATTTAAACATAGTTCAGCAGTTGAAAGTATTCCTGTGAGAGAAATGAGATTGGGTTTCCATCATCAGAGCAATTTTCCTCACTGGCTTCCCGTGAGAAACCCACACTGTGCACGTGGGATCAGCAATAGATCATGGACTTTAAGGACATTACCCAGGTATCTTCCTGTGACTTCCCCATTTTGGGGTTCATTTCAGATGTGAAAAAGGGGTTTTCTTCTCCAGCAAATCTGTAAGGCTGCAGGTGCTTTGAAAACTTCTGAAAAGGTGGGGCTGTTTTGAGAGGGAACAAGATTTATTAGCATTAAGTGAGCTTAGGTAATATTCTGGCATGGTGCTAATTCTGCTGCAGGTCCTCCTTAGTTCCCTCAGAGTTCTGGGGTTTGCTCCTTTCACAGCTCAGTTAGCAGACAAGGTAAAGAAGTCAGGGGAGATTTTGATGTTGTTCCTCAGCCTCACTTTTATTTCCCATGCCCAAACCCAGTATCATATCAGACAGCAGTGAATGCCCCAGGGTGCAAACAGGCTTCCCAATCTCAATGTTTTATCACAAAGAGCTTTGCACCTGCCTGCCATAACACACAGAGGAGCATCAGACTCTGATGCTGCCCTTGGAGGGATATTTGCTGCTCTCAGGAGCACACCAGGCTCTCAGCAGGGCAAGGACAGCAGCCTGGCAGTGTGGCTGATTCAGTCCTTGAGGTGGGGACACACAAACACACAGAAGGGTTCCTCTTTCCAGAAAGCCTGGCAGTGTATTTTATACCCCAGATTGTTCTCTTCAGCTGTGTGGTATTTTCTAGGGAATTTTAGCAGTAAAATTGCTGTTGCTGTCACTCAGATGCACAGAAAATTATTTAGTGCCTGTTACCTTGCTATTCAAATTCCTAGTGCTTGTGGCTTAAGATAGATATCAATCTTGCAACTAATGCCATACAAAAAATGCCTGCTCTGTGACTACTATCAAATTCCACTGCAACCCAGCCAGACAATGCTCAGCCACACTAAGAGCAGCAAATCACAATCAAAGCAGAAATTATAAATAAAGGATAAAAATAAATTAAAAGCTTAGCATATGCAATTATCGCAAATAACTTCAATTATCCACTTATATTCATTCAAAACTGGCAGATATTCAGGTTGATTGTTGTTAGAGTGCTAGCTGGTTTTCTGAAACAACAAGAGTTCAGCTTGGCACAGTGCTGGACAAAACAGAAATGAAACTGCAAGTGGAATAAAGTACGTGAAATTCACACGTTGCATAACAGTGGCTAAGACAATCCTGGAGTAATTAGATGCATTTCTACTTAACTAGGCTGACACTATATTTAATTACAGCATCTGGAGTTTGCCAGGGCATTGAAGGAAGACTCCATATGAAGAAGATAACACATTTATCTTGTACCAAGTTCTTCAGTGCTCAAAGGCTGCACAAACCCAATATATGAGATATAAAATATGCAGATTATCAAATCTGCTCCTGCCATGTTATTATGTCTAGCACAGAGCAGAATGAGATGCTAAATAGGGTTTTATTCCATACTTTTAATTCCGTATGTCCCAGACATCAAGGAATCAGTTCAGCTGCAGACACAACTTAGAGCTATTCCAGGGACATTTAAAATGTGATTTTTTGCCTGGCTGGGGTACAGCAACAGCCAGCTCCTTCAGCCACCTCTCCTGCCTCAGGGCCAAGAGGAAGATTCTTCAGAATTTTGCACCAACCACACATCCACCCAAGGTTGTGTAATTCTCTGGCAATACCTTTATTCATCCTTTTCACTTCACTTGCAACATGGGAATACAATTTGCAAAGTTTGACTTTCAATGAGTAATTCACAACCAGTGCATTTTTCTCTTCCACATATATTTAAAAATGTAATGAAAATGTTACTTTGTAAAACACCTTCCAAAAGTAAGGCCTGTGTATGAGTCCATAGACTCACCTGTTTACACACACCTTTCAATATTGTCAACACTAACCTGTGAGTGTCATCATGATCCTTTTTCCCTTCTCCTGTATTGAAACCGCTCGATTAAAACATCTGATTTGCTAATCTTTTTCACACCTTTAGGGTGCTACAGGTCATACTCTTTACCTGACCGTCACAATTGCTCTATGCTTGGATAATGGCAGACTGTCTTTTCTGAATTTGGGGACAGTGAGGACTTTCATGGCTGAGCAAAAACAGCTCCCCCTCAGCTCTGACAGCTCTCAGCACCACTTCTGGATGCTTGGCAGGTCCTGCTTGAGAAAGATTTGAGATAACTCTTTTCATGCTAATTCCTTTTATGCAAAATTCTCCTTTGGTAGACTTTATCTCACCTAACCTCATCTATTTCAAAGTTCATCATCTCTCCACTGAAGTTTCCTAAACATCCTTTATATGTAGCGACAGAAAACTCCAAAGGTGCTGCATGTTCCATTCTAAAAGAACTCATAAGATACAGAAGGACATTTGGAACATTTTCCTTCACTCTTTTCTTCACTAAATGTTTAACTTTATATGATTGAAACTAAGGGAGATGAATCCCACACCATATGTGCAACACAAATGAGCTAAAGGGAAATGGAAATATTCCCATGTTCACTCAATAGGGGAAGGACACTTGAAGCAACACTTTGTCCTGCCAGCAGTCCTGGGATGAGTCAAGGTGTTTCTGTTCTGTTTACATTCAGAAGCACCAAGTGGATTCAATTGTCTTTGCTTTTTTCCCTCACTCAGCTTTTTCCTCACCTCTGCACTAAGGCTCAGTCCCCCAAGTTAATTCAAACTCAACTTGCAATTTGTGGTCTGCTTCAACCAAACCAGTCATGATATACTGGCCTCCTTTCAATTTCCAACCAGATTACTGTCACACAACAGCAGAAAAAAAACCCTTAAGATTTATTACTCCATACAAAGGTCAGTTCCAGAGTTTGCAGGGACTGACTTCCATTGTCTAGCCCAGCACTCCATCACAAGACACAGAGCCTTGTCTTCACTTTCAAACCAAGCAATGCAATGTCCATTGGACTGGTTTTTAATTCTCACAGGGTCAGGATGTCAGTTGCCAATAGATTAACTGAAAAGGAAAATTTTAAAGAACTGAAAGGAACATGAAACACCAAGTTTGCAACTAAAAATTTCCCAGCTTCTTCTTGCAATTACAATTCTCTAAGATAGATATTGAGGCAAATAGAACATTATTGTGAAGACGTGAGGAAAGCAACTGGTATCCATTTCTGAATGCATCAGTAGTGGATTTTGCAAGCATTCACCAAGACTTAGAAATCCAGTGTTACATCTCAAATTAAACAGGCACAGATTCAATAATAGAATGTACCAAATTCTGCCTTCAAACACAGCCATAGCTTAGTCCTGTTCCTTCCCTTACTGAGCACAGACCCAGACCTGCTCCTATCTCTTTGCTACTCCTCTCCATATCCTGAGCTCATTAATACCACATTAGGTGACCCAAACTCCACTGTTAAAGCTTTTCATACTATTCTCTACTTCTTCTGCAGCACCTACCAACTATTCTTTCTTCTTCTGCTTAAAAGCTTCGGTGTGCACACTGTCAAACATGTTCATGACCAAGCTTTTCTAGGTCCCTACCAATTCCTCACTCTGCTGACTTCCATTTCCAATATTCCCTATTCCCCTTGCACTCTCATTATGCACATCTAGAATATCTTGCACTAGCACAGTCTAATTCTTTCACCTTTTTCTCTTTAGACCATCTCATTCTTCCTCAGTTTCTGCTCTCCTTGTGGCAGTACCTTCCTCAGCCTCTCCTAAACCCACCAACAGACCAGACCCCCTGGCTGCTGACCCTCCCAATTTCCAGTGCCCCAAGGTGAGCACAGAGAGATGAGAGCTCTCTCCTGGGTCCAGAAGGCTCATGGGCACGCTGACAGTGCCTCAGCAGAGAAAGGCACTCTTTCCCCTGCCTGCTGCAGCCTAAGCAATAAGAAAGTAACAATCCAGCTGGGGGGAAAGTCTTGTTCAGAAAATTCACAGTGCAAAGAACTTTCAGAGATTTCACTTGCAGACAGTCTTGCTGTGATACATTTCTAATGGCCATATGCCTCCATGTGTGGAGTTTCCAAATGCTAAAAACTTGATCCAGCTGGAACAGAATTTCAAAGAAAACCTTGTGTCAAGGCCCCAGCCCTGCCAATTTCAAGAGCTGGTTCCCAAGCACAGAAGTGCTACAGAGTTTTAATGAAAAGAACATCAGTATTATGTTTAAAAGAGTAAACCAATGCATTTCCCCCAGTTTCTGTCTTGTAAAAAGATGACGTTCAAAGATAAAATTCCAAGCTTCTTTGGTCTCCTGAACCATACTTTATAGTTCTGCAGACTTCATTGCTGAGAATGCTGGAAATAATTACAAAATCAACTTTTAGACTAAGTGATAATTTAGTCTTTTCATAGTTTAGTATATTCTGGCTGGTCTGGTACAAAAAAGGAATAAAGGACTATGTTGAAACTCTCTGTTTTTGGACCTTTTGGAAAAGCTCTCTGGTGCAGACATTTGTCCAGACTGACTGGACATCAGTTCATGAATCTGAAGGATTTTGCTGGTACCTGTGGATTAATGCTCAAGTCCCAGAGAGTACAGGGGTATTGCTTTGCCAAAGTCACAATTAAATACAAGTCTGTATTCAGGAATAGACACCATCCCATCTATTAATTTATTTTTTAAATGCTTTTTTTTGTTATAATAGTATTTTTAGTTCTATCTTAAGAACAACATTAAACTGTCCTTGTAATTAACAGAAAATTGCAAATTCCCAAACCCAAAAGAAAGGCTGCATTGCATAGTCGAAACCTTATCTGCTTTGCTTTGAAAAGGCAACAAGTTCAAATCCAGTGGGTGTTTTGCTCCCTATTTAGAAGAGTCTTGTACTTGTATTCTCCTAGTGACTAAAAGATAGCTATACTTTCACCTCTTAATTAGTTTTTATCAACTGAAACATTCACCATTTAATTATCGTATGCAGATTTATTTGGAAAATGAAGTAAAATATGCAACACAGCACAAAATTTCCATTAAGCTTGACACACCTCTAGATTTTGGTATAACCTAGGGAACTCTTTTCATAGAATACTCCCATTTTTCTGACTAATTTTTTTCTCTTACCTCTCAAAGTGCTTCTAAAATGCACCTGGGGAACACTAAGAGTCTTCACAGAGCTAACCAACACCTGCAGGTTCAAAAAGTAACATCTAAGACCACAACCAAGCCAACAAAAACTATCAACTTAAGTTTGCAGAGGCAGCGAGTAAATTGTAACAATAGTTCTCAATTTATCTTGGATTATAAGGGAACTGTGAATCACCCACAAGGGTAGGCAGGCCCTGGCACAGGTTGCACAGAGCAGCTGTGGCTGCCCTGGATCCCTGGAAGTGTCCGAGGCCAGGCTGGACACTGAGGATTGGAGCAACCTGGGACAGGGGAAGGTGTCCCTGCCCATGAGAGGGTAGAACAAGATGATCTTTCATGTCCCTTCCAACCCAAAGCATTCTATGTTTCTACTGAAAAGAAGAGGAAATTAAATGTATTTTCTATGACCAAACCATTATAATTAATGTTTTCACTACACCAGGACACAAAGATGAGTCAAACATGCTCAGTAATTAGGCTTTCATCATAGGCCCTTGAAGAAATAAGGAGCAAATTGAAATGAAGAACACTTCAGTGCAACACTTAAATGGTTCAGAATGAGTTCTCACCAACTGGATTTTTTTCTGTTTCTGATATGTCACACAATCCTTATAAATTATATAAGACCTCAATAATCTAAGTACCAATAAACAGACATAAAATTTTTTAAAAGACAGAGAAATTACTTCTTTCATCTGAAAACATCTCAGTGGTCTGCTGTAACTATTGGCAGAAAATCTGAGATAACCATTGACTGAAAAACCTTGGGAGAAGGATTCAGAAAATTAGACAGAGATATTGCATATGTAATGAACACAAGGTGCAGCTCAGCTTACATTCCTTCCATGCCCTTCACTTGGTGAAAAGAAATTTGCCTGCCACACTTTTGAATTCAGAGTGTAACCCCGGTAAATTCTAAAATGGCTTAACTTTTCTTACTTTTAACTCCATAATTTAATAGATGTTGACATGTTACTAACTTCCACAAGCTTCTTGGACTACTCAGCTAATTTCCTCAGCTTAGGAGAGGAAGCCCTTGCCTTACTACAGGTCTGACAGAGCCCTGCCAAAAAGCCCATCTTCTACCCACAGCCTGAGCAGCATTCACTATAAAAAATAAACAAAAGCACAACAACAAAATCAAAAGAAATACAATTTTAAAAACAAAATATATAGCCAAATTTTGCACATATTTAGCAAGGCTATCATTTATCTTCAGTTCCCTTTTTTAGGCTATTTTATAAGAAATCAATTTGTGCTTTGCTTGCATCTAACTGAATCACTTGTAAGAAAAAATCAACAACTTGAACGTGAATTTGAATGGAAGTGGATTGTTTCTATTAATTTCATCAGGTTGACTGATGAGCACAGCAACCCACTGATCTAAAGCATCAGATCCTAACAGCATCTCCAAAAGCTGAAGTACTGCAGGCACTAACCAAACCTGAGACCCAAGTAGTTCTTGCTCATTAGCAGTCTACTTGTGAAGTGCTCTTTCCCCATCACTGCTCCCCTCCAAGCTTTGTTATTTAACATTCCACTGTCAAAATAAAATATAACTATAGCTATGTCACCCTTAAACTTTCAAATATAGGAGGTTTTACCCTCTATGTCTGCTTAAAAAGTAATTTTTATTATCTGTTGTAGCTAGGAATAAATTATGTTTGCCATATAATATTTCCTAGAGAGCACAGGATTTTGGGGACAAAGACTGCCACCTTTTGGAAATAGTCCGTAACAAAAAAAACCCCGTTTCTCATGTAAATTATCTTCTTCTAGGGAACATCTTTATTGTATTATTTTAGCATCTTATATCCAGCAAAGTGAAGAAGAAAACACTGAGTTTAACTGAAGCCAACCTGAAAGAATTCCAATTTTTAGGATTGTTGCATAGCAACATGGGGTTTTTTATCTCAGAATCAGAGAAATCAGACCTAGGGGGTTTTTTTCTGGAGGACACACTGAGTGGAGAGCCCTGGCACACAAAGTTGACTACTACATAGGAAAATCCTTTTTTTAAACATTTTTTTTAATGCAATTTTTTTTCCCCATGCAGTATTGATTTAACCTTTGAGTAAGTCTGCTCTATTCATTAGGTCAGAAGGTCTTAAAAAGAAATTATTAAATAATTAGAATGTATCAGAATATAAATAATCTACTGCCAACCTTAAATGGTATTTTCTACTTTTTTAATGCTTAGAAACAAGGATTTTTCACGATGTTTTGAGTGCTGGGGCTTTTCTAGTAGCTGAAATAAAAAGGGGTAAAACCAGATTCTGTCATACAGCACAAGGGGTATAATTCCAGGGATTCAACAGAAAAATTTTTATATTAGGCAATGTACCTGGTGCAAAAAACCATCAGGGATGGTGGAATCACCAACCAGCAGTGTGCCACAAGCACCATCTTGACAGAGCAAGGCAAAGGAATTACTGAAATAAATAAATTAACAGAAAGTATGAAATGTTTGGATTCCATTTGAGCAATGCAAAAGTGCACAAGTAGAATTCTTCTAAAATATGGACAAACTCTTGGGGAATAATTCAAGAATGGTTTGGGGCTTTAGAAGAGTCCTTAGAGGTTCCAGAGAATACTCAGAGCAAATGAAACATGCCATGAGTATGAACTACACTGAGATCCAAAAGTGATCAGGAATAGAGGACAAAGGAAGGGCCAAAACAGAACAGAGGGCCTGATAAAAGCTTGTAAATCAGCAGCATGGGGAAAATAATTATCCAAGTTTTTATTTTCACCAGAAAAGTTAAAGCCAGAACTCACAGAGAACAGCTGAGAAGATGAACGAAGATAACACTGACAGAGCCAGAGTAATTTGCAACTTCAATACGTGAAGAAATCAAAGTTGAAGAATGAATGCAGAAATGCAGATATATTTTTGTTAAAACAATTACAGAAAGATCAAAAGAGTATTTTACTGAGCTTCTCAATGCTGAAATTCACAAAAGCAGTCGGCCTTTTTCCAGACAGCTGAGCCATTTGTAGAAGAATGAAATTGTGAAGAGCTTCAAGAGGCAATCAGAATACTGAGGAGAAACAAAAGCACCAGGTGTGAGTAATCTTGGCACTGAATTGTCAAGAACAAGAGGGGGAAAGGAAGTCAAACACTTTTAGGGGCATTTGGTTAGTTTGAGTTTGGGCAAAATTTTCAAACATTAAGATACATATGCTGTATTAAAGAAATTTATAAAACAATCTGATTTCACAAAAAGACTAGTCTTACATTGAAGAATAGAATTTTGAAGCTTTAGCTGTTTTCAAAATCAGTTACATTTCCAGCACGTTAAAAACATATCTTTCTTCTACAAATGTTGGAGGGTTTTTTTTTGTTGGCACAGTTTTGTGGGGGATTTTTTGTGTGTTTTGGTTTGTGGGTTTTTTTGTGGGGTTTTTTGTATTAAATACACAATCTATTAAAACCAGGAACTTGAACAGCATTCTACTCCTGATTTTAAGAACCTAAATATCATCAAAATTAAAAGCTCGCACCCTTTAAAGTCTGTATTGAAAACAAGCAACTAACCCCTTGCCATAAGGAATTCCATTGATTTAACTGAATTTCAGCAGTATAATTCTGCTTTTACCAGTGGGAGTCATGAAAGCAGATGAAGGGTAGCAGAGCACAGCAGAGTCTACTACCTGTCTGGCACCAGAGCCATCCTGCACAGATGGAGGAGGGATCTGGTGCAGGCTCCCAGGCTTGCACACCACACAATTCACAGCTCTTTGGAGCAGGATAACAGTACATGCTGCTTAAAAACTATTTTGCTGCTGTCAGCAGGACTTCCATATGGGGACTGCCATGTTCCCACTGCACACATTCCATGGCTGGCTGAAGAATGTGCCATTTCCAGTCTTTCCAAAATCATGTCCTGGTGGTCAGGATTAATGCCTGCAATCCCCTCAGCCTTGATAGCTTTCAACTGACTGAGGAAGTAAAGAAAAACATTTTTTTTTTAGAACTCTTAGGTATAAAGGCTGGGATTAGGGTTGTAAAGCAGTATCATCTTGGCAGCCTCAACTCTGAATTCCTTTGGTGTTGAATTTTGGGAGACATTTTTTGGGTGGAGGGAGGGGGAGAATATTGTTGTGTTGGGATTTTGAGGAGTTGTTTTGCATATGCTGCTTACTCTGTTCAAGTTAAGTCTTTTTCCAATAGGTGTTTGACCTGTTTGCCAAACGACATTCAAATAAAAATGTGTAAGATGTTTCCCATGAATCTTTAAGAAGTATGAATGATGGCTAAGTCATACACTAATAAAACTTGCAAGGTCAATTTTATTGCACAAATGTGTAACAGACCATGCAAATGGCAATTAAATCCTCAATTTTTGAAAGTTGGGATATTGCTTTCTTCTTCAGACATTCAGTAGGGATTTCCAAAAGCAGGCATTGAACCCCAGGGATCTCCACTGCTACATCTAGAAAAATATTTCAGTTCCTCATTAAGAGAAACAGCAAAAAAACCAAAGAATAAGCCCTTTTAGAGTAGTTAAACAGTACAGTAGCTGCAAGTACCACAATGGGGCACTCCCATGGATAAATATGGATATTGATTAATTCAGATCACATTCTGTCACAAAAGTTGCACTGACCACCATCACTCTGAACTCTCCTCCCAGGCAAGGTAAATGGAAGAATGGCACAATATCTTAATTTTACTTTTTTATATATAAGTTGTATATATGAACTTTTAACATCTGCAAAGAAACAGTCAAAGGAACTGGGAAATCTGCAAGTCCAGCCCTACCCTGTTTACTCCAGCCCACACAGAGAGGGTGACCTCCAAAGGAAGAAAGTTATTGTCCCACAGTATTTCACCAGACAGCTACTTTCTCTTCAAATCTACTTCAGAATCAATTGAAAAACCCATCTTAAATATAGATTGTGAAGAAAGCTAGGTTAGAAGCTAATAGAAAGTCCCAATATTATTATTTCTGACCTGCTTACAGCAGTTTCACAGATAACACCTTCATTTATGCAGACTACACTGGCTTGGGCTCGTTTCCCAAATCATTTACATTGTGATACAAGTTTGTGCTGTTCTTAAAACAATTTTATCTCCATTTTAAAAGACTGCAGAAAAGGTAAAGAAAAATTTACCATTCTGAGTGAGCCAACACAGTCACAATATTGTTTTGTTTACGAGTCCCTTCTCTATTTTGGTTTATGTCTTTCCTGATGCCATGGAAGTATCAAAGGATATGCTAATGATAAGCCTTAGTGGCAGTGCCAGATAACACTTTAAAGGTGAAATGCATAATTCTCTAATAACCTTGGCAGGATGGTCATCCTCCCTGAAACACAGTGCAAAGCCACTCTTTTTGCATCACATTGCTCAGCCTCAGAAATGAAGAAATAAATCTCAGATTTGGGATTGGTTTTTTTGATTTTTTTTTTTTTCTCTTTTGGGTTTAACACATCTAGAGCTGAATTTTATTTGGAAGTATCACTTCTTTGAAATGGATAGTAGTTTGTTTCAGGTTCAAGAGTTAAAAGGATAAAAAAAGGAGATTTTAGCTCTTGAAGACAGCTGACTGCTGCAGGTATTCTGGTAATACTGCACAAAAACAGCTGTTCAGCCACCTCACATTACAGTACTAAATTCTTGAGTTCTCTGTGGCAACTGCTATATTCAAATATTGTTTATGTATAAAGATCAAAGCTTGAAAAATTATGTGGTTTGCTCTGCTGAGATGTCTAACTATTGACATCCCCAAAGTAACTTGGAGTTATGTAGTTCTCAGCTCATTTAACAGATTTTACACAGATTTCATCCACATCAATTAATATTGTCTAAAACATTAGAAATGATGAAATTCTGTCATGCTAAAGACAAATCAAATATTAGAAGTATTTCCAAATAACCTTCATCTAGCAATTATCACATTTACATTATGAAACACCACAGACTGCACATCACTTCCCATTTTGCAATCAGAAATCCTACTTAATTCAGTGTACTTTGCACATGATTGTAAGGCAGCAGTTTTAAAAAGCTTTATTCTAAAAACTGAAATGCAGAGGAACCTTGCATTTTCAAGCATATATCAATATTATTTTTGAGCAAGTCTAAGAATGAGAATTTTACGTCTACTAATTTGTCATAAAACAAATCAAAGCTACAAGAGATGTTAATTGGTAGCAAGATATCTGGCTTTGCTGTACAGGCAGGCTTGAATTGAACATCTCAAACCTGACACCACACAGGATTGCCAGCAGTGCACCAATCTCCAACTTGTCACAAATAAAACCTTTTTCCCTGTCCCAAAAGATGATAAATATGCACTGTTTATTTTTAATTTTAATAACGTTACCTGAGAAGGCGTTGATTTTTAACTATTCCTCTTCAGTCTTTCATGTGCTTTTTTATCCTATATATTAGCATTGCATACAGTGGGGAGAGCAAAAAAGAAGGAATGTGCTTTGTATCTGGAGAGGCCAAAGGGAAAATGTGAGGTTATTTGCTGTGCATTCCTGTTAGAATTTATTCTACTCCTGTGAAAGGTAAACCTATCTCCCACGGGCTTTTACTGGGGAATGTTCCAATTACTACTTGCTCCCCTGCACCACAAAAATGAAGCCATGGATGATGCTCCTCACAGTGGAATCACACATTCACTCACACCCATTTGTGTGTGAGTAAAGCTCTTTGAAACCTGGTTTTGCCAGGGTCCCCAAGTACAGAATTCAGTCAGGGATCTCAGGAATGGCATCCAGCAGAACCCATAATTTGCCATTCCAAGAGTTTAGAGAGGAAGTAGAAAGTGGTCAGGATGAGCTACAACACATCTCATTCAAGAAGCTCAAATTCAACCTTTGGCAAATCAGGATTTAGAAGTTTGGGACCAGCAGAGAAAACACCAAGACCCCCCTTGCTCTGGGATCAAGAGAATTAGTCCCTTCCCATTATTCATATTGCAAGATTAAAACTTCACCCTAGAAAGCCAAACTTGATAGCACTTTCTCAGAAGTTATTGCAAATCTCCAGTTTTCACAAGTTCAAAACCTACACAGGGTGACAGGGAAGGAATTTGCCTGATGTGTAGCAGAGGGTTCTGCATCACCAGGGCTGGGCACTCCTGGCACAAGGGAATCAGCACATGATGCCTGAGCACAGACAGGTAAAGGTTTTTGGAGAATTCAGTGGTGTTGGGGTTGCTTTGTTCATTTTGGTTCCCTAAGAACTTAATAAGCAAATAAATACTCTTAGATTTAGGAGTGCTTTCTAAGAGATACCAGGACAGAATCATCATCTGCACAGATGCTTGAACAGCAGTGAGAGAAGCCAGTTCCATCAGAGGGATGGAAATCATTCCAATTTCAATTTCACGTCGAGTGCTAACAGAGGATTTCAGAGCAGGCATCTGACCCAGCCAGCGCTGCTCTGGTTCCAGAGTGATTTGGCTTCCACACAGGCTCCTTTTCACAGTCACTCATCGCAAATCTCTTCTTCAGAAACAGATTTGGACACTTCAAAGCCAATTAATTCTGTCCTTCAGTCCGAGAGAAAAACCACAAAGCTTGCTGTGTCTACAGCCTGACCACGGAGAGAGGAAAACAAACCCAAACAAGCTGCTCCTTCAGGTGGCAGAGAAAGTGCACTGGGGAGCAGGGAGGTTTAGAAATGCTGTACCTTGCTTATTAACATGCAGGAAGATAAATATCCCAGGTACATCTGTGTATCTGCATCCATGGAATTATCAGGGAGCAGGCAGGGAGTGAGTGCTGAGATCTGTAGATCCTTCCTGGGGATAAGAGGGCTAAAGCAGCCAGAGAGCTGCAGAAAAGGGGGAGTCCTCTGCTCACAAGCCTCCCTCCACAGAAGGCTACAGGGGAAAGGGGCACAGCTGTGGGGGGAATGCTAATTCTGGGCTGGTTTATTGTCTGCTGGAAGTAATGAAATGAGCCATAGTGGCATTTCATCCTTGAGGTTTAAGGTTTATTTTCAAATCCAAGGAAAATTAATCTCAGGGATATGGTGAACTCAGATTGACAGATTTCACACAGCTTACCCCAAAATTAATAAATGCCTTGGTGGTGTTCCTTTCCTTCTTTTTTAATTAAGTGACATCCAGATAGAGTAGACAAAAGTATTAAAATTAAAGAATACACCAAATCTTATTGCTAGTTTTGCTGTTCCACAATTCCAGTGAGAATTTTACCATTTCCAGAAGCTCTCTATATGTCTGACTAGTTTTTGTCTTGTTCTGAGGCAAATTTGATGCCAATTCCAGAAGATAGGGAAAGTGCCATACAGAATTAATTTCAGCTGCAATTCCTATTTCGAAGTCTCCCTTTGAAGGTAGCACATGAGCAGATTTGATATTCTCAGAACATATGCATTCTCAGAGCAGATTTGATATTCTCAGAACACTGCATATCTACTTTGCCTGACAGTTTAAGTGAGACATTTAAATATTCTCTCTGGATTGCAGTGTTCCACATTTCACCTACATCCCACAAAATCCATTGCTCTCACCCTTTTCCTCCTGTATCACACAGTACCTATCACGATATATTCTGAATTGTAAGGAACATCCACGGAGCAGAAATACCAGGTATTCCCCATGGCAAAATTCAGATTAATTGCTAGAATGAGAAAGAGATAAAAAAACACAGCTTGGAGGCCACTGTGCAACAATGTCTCTTGCCAAAGGCAAGTTTCTGAGGAAGAAAAACTGGTCCTTTATGAACCCTCAAAACTGTCAGTATACAAGGCACATACGTCAAAACTAAAGAAAACTAAATGGCCCTCAGGTTTAGAAATAGAGCTTGATTTCAAATAGAAACAAAAAGCACAAAGCTGTTTTTCAAAAATTAGCTAGATTAAAAACTTAGCAGGATTTTGTGTGTGTGTGTGCAAGGAGAGAAGGCTAAGTCTGGTACACGTGACAGAGACCTCTCAATACATGACAGCCAAAGACCTGGGTAACTGCATTCATAAACTCTTATTTGGGTAGATGGAGTCTAGATTTGAGCTGACCTTAAAAAACACCCTCCCTGCAACAGAAATTGTTGAGCACTGAGATTTTCCTCCTTCAGTTTAGTTTATTTAGCTTTCTACGCAGAGATCTCTCTCCTTGGGAGAAATCTCTCAGCCTGGGAGCTGCTGAGCCTGTCCTTTGCAGGCCCTAAGCACCCCAGAGCTCGACTGGAATTCCCACACACCTGGGAGCAGGTGTGTGCATTCAGAGCACAGAGCCCATCTGGAGCAGAATCGTCTCACAAGTGGCCAAAAGAAGAAACCCAAAGGAGTAAAATACAAAGTAACCACCCAGTATGTATGCCAACATTCCAGGGTTATTGGGTTATCCAGTCTGAGAGAAAAACCACAAAGTTTCCTGTGTCTACAGCCTGACCATGGAGAGAGGAAAACAAACCCAAACAAGCTGCTCCTTCGGGTGGCAGAGAAAGTGCACTGGGGAGCAGGGAGCTGTAGGAATACTTTGCCAGGCTTCCAGTCTGCAGCTCTGGGATTTCTCAAGAGCTGAGCAGCCTCCCTTAGGCACTGCACTGGAAAACAGAGCAGCTGCTTGCTCTGCAATCCTCCCCACCCTTCGTGATGCTGCTCGCTCCCACCTGAGCTCTTTTCATCAAGAATGAGGAATTCACATGCATGGAACCCTCTTGCAACAAAGACATTCCAACCTGCAATTGCCTTTGCTTCTCTTCTCTGAGCCTTTTAAGTCCATTATTGCTTTCCTAAGACCTGAACCCTGCACTGCTGGAGTTGCAGCTGTGCTGTGAATCGTGATATTAGCAAACAGCTGACACAGGAATGAGTTCACAGGGGCCTTTATTACACCCAAAAGTACAAGGTGAAAATCCTCAGCATAAACCTGAACACAGCTATCAAACCATGAGCAAGGCTTTGAGGCCTCAGATGGGATGTGATGGAGCCTGAAGGGTGAGCACCAGGTGGCTGCTCCTGCTGCACCCCTTGCCTGGACCACCAGACCTTGGTCACCAGCAGGTGAAGGCTTAGGATATTTCCTGCTGCCAGTCACTGCACATCACAGTATCATTTGCACTCAGCTACCAGAAACATACATGTTTTTTGATAAAAAAATATTAATCTGTGTTCAAGGATTGCAAATGGCTTCTCTGACTTTCTACTTATATAAATATGGGACTTTTCTCAGTGTTTTTTACCTTTCAAAAATATATTTCACTCTATTTCCTATCAAGTCAGAATCCCAGCATTTTTCAATTTTTTTTTTCTCTTCTGTACTACTTATTTTGAGATGAAAAGGAATTACAACAGAAATACTGGAAGTGCCAAATAGCATTACTGGGCAAAGAGTAGAAGCAGCTACAGAGAGAGCACAGGTTAAGACACCTGAAGCCCTGAAAGAGCTTCCCACACCCCAAACAGGCATGGGGACCTCTCCAGATCTGCATTAAGATACTGAAAGTTAAGACTTGGAAATGAGCTCCTTTTCAGTTGTTGCACATAGAGGACATTTGAATTTCTCTGTTCTCTTCTGCTTCAAAATTATTGCCTGTATTGAATGCTCTGAGGTTCATATCAAGCCTTGAGATCTTTAGAGATGATGAGATGAAGCTTGGTTTTAGCAGAACATTACAAAAGATGAGATCACTTTTACTAACAGTACAATCATATTAAATTTACAAAGTTTAACTCTAATATGACTTTTATTTTGAAGCTTTATTTTGCATTTATTCTTTTATTTTTATTATTACTATTTTTTAAAAGTCACAATGCTGCATGTTATAAAGAAATCTCTGGAAAAGACCAAATTATCTCTGCTGGAATTTGATAGGACAGTGGAGCACCTACTCTGAGACTGCCAAGTTATGATTCACTGAGCAGAGTCAAGGTTAGACCCAGATGCCAATAAAGATTCATTAAGTATGAAATACAATATCAGCAGTGTCTTTGTAATGACCCAAACGCTAATTTTGGCTCAGAGTACTCAAATTCCCCAGTGAGAGAAAGGGAAAGGGGAACAATTTCACAGCTTTTAACCATAAATGTGCTAATATGTAAAACACTGGAAAATATATTGGGAACAATGCAAAAGTGAGAGTAGGCAAGTGAAATACAACACTGCAAATTAAAAGTGTTTAGTTACATTTTTTCTTTTTTATTCTAAATCAAACAATTATTCCTTTTCCTAGTCATTTTAATTTTGTTATGATTACTCCACAAAAAATAAAGTTAAAATTATTTTCATCACCTAATTCATATATGATGTAATACCAGCAGACTAACCTAGCTTACTAACACTAAGGCACTTAGAGTAGAGAAAGGAATAGAAGTCATGAATTATTTGTCTATTCTCAACTCTTCATAAACAGCAAAAGAAAACTACTAGAAAAGGAAGGCTGTATTTCCAAAAGAAGCAGAATTGTACAGGAGGAAATATTGAGTTTAAAATGCTCTTTTTGAAGGAAAAATGGAAATAAAATACATACAACAACAAAATGAAATCTTACCCCAATAAAAAAGTATATTAACCACTTTGTGTTTTTATTAAATTTTATAGGTTCTTTTCATGCCAGTAGGTAATATTTCTTTGTCTCCCAAAAAGCATTATAAGAAACTAATACTGAAATCAGACTGAATGAAATTTCATCCAGGATTTAATCTTATGTTCTTTTACTTTGGTCTGAAATTAAATGTTCAGCCACTGAGCATTGCGGTGCAATTAATTTCTGGAGTAAAAATCACCATAGCACTTTCCCATTTCACTTCTTAAAGCATTAGTGCTTTGTAACACAAATAAGGGGAAACAAATAACAGACATTTATAATAGATAATGAAGACATTTCTCCTGCAAAACATTTTCTTAAATTCAGTCCCATTAGCAATAAGACAAATGTGCTGCTGCAGTCTGGTCCAAGCCCTCTGTGAGATCAGCTGCTGGTGCTAATAATTTCTGTCTGGACAAAGGTCCACACTGCAATCAGGATGGCTCAGTCAATGTGTTAACTGTGACAGACTCAATGCAGGGGATTAAGCAGGAATTGAAACTAAATTATTTTTGTCACCACACACGTAGACTGAAAGGAAAAGCAGCCAAATTTACTGTCCAAGATGTTTTCCTTTATCCCAGCAGCAATGATAACACAAAAAACATTTTGTGTGATATAAAGAAAAAAATCCCACTTCATTGTTTTTGTTTTTAATCTGAATGTATTTTATATATGACATCAAAAGTTTTTCTACATCAGAACTTTAAACTTTTATGGGGTTACAATGAGTGAATGTGTGTGAGTTTATCTTGCCCTGTAAGTGCCTTGGAAGACTTTTACTTCAACAAATTAAAATTAACCAGAAATCAAGGATACCATTCACATCAGCAGCCACAGGGGCCCCTGCCTTGTAAGATTTGCATGAACAGTGTGGATTTATCTTGTAGGGAGCACAGTAAATGCAGGGCTGTGCCAAAGGAGCATCTGCCCCAGGACTGGCACTACACTCTCCTGGAAGAAATGCACAATGCTTGTGCCTTCCTGAACATGCCCAAGTCTCTGCCTTCCTGAACGCCAGCATCCTTACACCTGAAATGCTGAGCATCCTCCCGAGTCCTGCTCCACAGCGTAAGCAGAATAATGCAAGATCAATCTGTGTCTGACAGGAAGCACCACACTACCCCACAATGCTCACCTCCCCTGCTGCAGAATGAAGCTATTTAAGGCTTCATTCATTCATGCATAATATATGAAAGGTTTCCACATTTGTCTTAGCTCTGCTACCTTAGATGAAACATTTTAGTTGTGTCATTTAGAAAACCTAGAGTTTGTGTTGACTACATCCTACATCCCTTTAACTCAGGGAATCCTCAGCAGGAGCAGCTGGACTTTTACAATTTTGCAATTACAGAAGATGAAGTTGCTCCTTTACCTGCCACATTCTAAAGAGCTACCAACAGTAAAAACACATAGGCCTACAGATTGTCACAATATGTGCCATAAAAAAGTTTCAAGAACATATAATATAAAAGCCATTGTTTTGTACTTTTTAATCATTTTTAAATTATGCTCTCTTTCTCTGCTGGTTCTGTAATAAAACCACATCCTTTTCTGTGCCATCACCTGACTGTATCATCAGAGATTATGATGACACAACTACATTCTCTCACCTGTTCCACTCATATTCCACATATATAGACTAAGTCTTGCACAACTCAATCTGCAAAGGTCTGAGTTTCTCCTGAACATTGCTTTGGGTTTGCACAAGGCAGCCTGGCCAGTGCCACCTGCATGGTTCAGTTTCTTTGAGCTCAGAAAACAAGGTGATAGATGAGGAGAAGAAAAAGCCATAAGCAGGCAGCAATTTTCAAATAAAATATCACTTTTAAAATAAGAATACAGCAGCACCCACAGAACTGTGTTATGAGCCCAGACTATCTGATCTTTCAATTCATCAAATAATTTTTGAAGTTGAATTCTTCAAGCCATGAACAGAACCTCAGCACAGAGAGACACAGGAGAGCTCCCAACCCCTCTGCAGCAGTGATTGCTGGAGTAAAGGACTTGAGAAACAGGACAAAAGCCTTGGTCTGTTTTCTCAGTAAATGATTTCAGCTTATGGCAATCTGTTTTATGGGCTTCCTGATTTAAAGGTTGTCCATTAGTATATTAATTAGCCACCTATGGACTCATCTTTTATCAATCTATCCAATTCCTTATTGAACTTCTGTCAAAAATAAAGACCAAGAGGTTGGGGATTTAATTACCAGATCATGAGCATGGAGTTATCTAAAAGCAAAAGGAAAATAGCTATTCCCATTTCTCTAACAATTCATAGTGACATTTAAATGAAAATTGCTTAACTCACAAATCAAGACAAAATTTCCATTTTTTATGTCAAAAATATTCCCATTAAGATTATTTAGTTTTCTTAAGCCCATCTCAAATGTAATGTTTTTCAAGTGTAAAAAAGTAAAACCCCATAAATATCCATAGATGCAACACAGTTAAGATAAATGCAAAATTAATGACTCAAGAATTACTAATTTACTGGCACATTTACAGAGTGCTAAATTACCATCTCACTACAAGTTATGGGAAATGAGTTATAAAAGTATTATTTTACTGACAAAACCCAGTTTTTACAATATAATGGAAAATTATAAGCCAATCTTTTTTAATAATAGATGTTATTCTAGCCTGCTCAGTGTGTTAAAAAAAGAAAAAAATCCCCATGTTGTGCTAGCCCCAAGTGGTTTCAAAACCAGAAAATTCACTGATGAAAGAAACCAAGGTATAAACTAGCAAATAAAGATGTTTACCAGGGTTCTCCCTTAACCTGTGCCAAAGGTTTACCAGCTACAGTGGTCTTAAACAATCACTTATCCTCACATTTAAGAATTAAAGAATTAACCTGAGATGTCCCTGATTTTTTTTCTGATGTATAAGAATCTGCCCTGTAATCCCTTAGGGGAGGCGGTAGTGTGCAGTCCATGTTATGGTAGACCTGGCAATGGGGATGTGAAGCTACATGAAATCTCCAAATGCTCCTTAACTCCTTTCCTGCACACAGATTTTGCTGTGCCTTTTGCTGTGCCTTGCTTCTCCAGGTCCAGCTTCTTTTTAAAACAAAGACTCACGAGTACAGAGCAGCTCTTTCCTTTTTGCTTGTATATACTACTGCTCTTAAATGACCCATTGAAAATACAGGGCACAAGATTTTTCTGTAATGTAATATTTCTGTAGTGCTTTGTGCCACAATGATTACTGTAATTCAAACTTTACATTTAAAAAAAACCCCACAGACTAATCAATAAAATTTCAATTTATAGTATTAGTTTGGAACTGTTTATTTCTTACATGAAACACCTCTTTTGTTATGATTTACTCAAAGAATTTGCCCTCCTGGAGTACTTGCACAGCACCAGAAGCAATCATCCAAGATCTGCTGTGCTAGCTTAAATGACAAAGAAATGCATGTAGGCCAAGAATACATGGCTGTGTATCTATTCATGTGGAGGTAAAGGAAATTAAAAAGTGATCTCTATAATTTATTGTTTGTTCCCTTCACTACAAATAATTTTAGAACATACACCAAAGGTAATGTGGCATAATTACATGGCATTGAAATCAAGATGCTCCTGAAATAAATGACTAAACTTGTTTTTCCACAGCCCCTGCAGCAATGACACAGTGATTAGGATAACTAATCTATATAACTAATAATAACCTTCCTTCCAAATTTAAAACACTACAAAATCAAAGCTCACACTTTTGCTCCCCCCACGCAGGGATTTTTAACTTTGTGTCTCCTCGAAACAGAAAAGCAAACTCCAGCCCAGGTGTCAGATTCTGCACCTGCTCTCACCCAAGTGTGCTGCAGTTCTTGCCAGAGCTGGGGGCCTCAGCTGTTCCTGCCACAAATCCTAAATCTCCAACAGGAATCTATTAGGATGCTGTTGGCTGTGTGTGCACATGAAAGCTTTGCCTAGACATTTTTGTGAAGCCTCTCATTCAGAGTCTGTCTTTGGAAGTAATTGAAAATCCATTAACATTTTAATTTTAGGCATAATTTGATCAATTAGTTAAATTGATCAACAACAAGACTATTATTTTAGTAAGAGTCCTTCCACCCCTCCTACCAGCCCTAAAGCTGGTTGGTCTCCAGTGTCACAGACTGAAATACCACGGAATTTGTGCCCTGTGATACTCAGGATGAGTCCCTCTATTCAGCAGAATCTCAAATCTATCAACATGTGCCATGTGGGAGCCACCTTGCCTTATTCCCTAGGAAAACAAAATTTTCAGTCTTGTTTCTATTTTACTGACCCTGTAGAGATTAAGGTCACTGATTTGGAGCATTTTGCTCAGACACCCAGGGTCTGAGTCAGAGCTCAGCTTTCTGCAGCCACCACACACAAGGAACTGCTCAGCTCCAGACAGGAGCAGACTCTCACCCTCTGGTACAGCAGGCACAGCAAAGCACATTTTAGCTCAGCTACACACAACATACCAGACCTGAAGGGACATCTAAGTAATTAGATCATTTCCCTAAACAACTGCAGAGTCACCAGAGTTTAAAAAATCATCCAAATGGTTGGTTCAATAGAGTTCTAAGCCATCACCACAAATTCCTTGAGAAAATAAAAAAAGCAGTGTCCATCATATGATCCAACTCATTCCTGTCTCCCATCTCTTTCCTGGGCCTTACTCTTACAAATATTTTTCATGCCATGCAATGAACAAGATCCTAATTAATCTAAGGGAAAGAAAACCTCTCTTAGCTTTTTTTGGGGGGGGTTTCTGCACTGGGTAATTCTTTGATCTTAAAATTTTTAGGCCATTCTGCAGAGCTGTGCCACAGCTCAATGGAGTAAAAATAAAGGAGATAGAGGAGAAAAGGAGAGGTGAGCAAGCACCTGTGGAATCCAGAAGAGAGATTTCTTTTTTAAGAGCCATTGCCAATTTGCAAGTATGTCAAAGTACTAGCCAGGACAATGCAGAACTCTAACATTAGCAAAAAAACTCGAGCCTTTTTCTTGGTATTCATCAAAAGGAACATGAGTTTTGAACATTTGAAATCCTAGTTACAGCACAAATCTGATGTTTTATTGCAGCTGTATTTCAGACAGCTGTTAAAACACAGTTCAAAACAAGACCATTAACTAAATGTTTGGTTAACTCACTCTCAAAATAAGCCCCTGCTTTTCCAAAGGAAAAAAAGAAAAAAGAAAGGAGTTTATCTCATTGTTGGTCTGCTTTTGTCTCCCAAAACACATACCACCAGTAGTGATAATCCTGATGTTATGATTTAATTCCAGCAGAAATTGTGACCACCTGAAATTCAGTGCTGCTGGGAAGAGTTTCTTTACCCCCACCCCTGTCAGCAGCTCCCTGAAAGGATGAGCTTAAAAAGGACACTGTGAGAGTCCATGAAGTTCCCCAGCCTTAAAGAAGCTGTTCAGCTGGGAGGAGCACAGTGGGTTTATTTTATAAACCTATAAAGTGTAATTCCATTCAAATTAGAAGCTAAAAGAAACTGTAGTGTCCAGAGAAAATAAGATGAGCCAGAGTAACTTCTGAAGCAGTAGGTGTTAAAAATCCAAAAGATGAGAGAGCAAGGAAATGCACTGACCATTGGTGAGCATGTTTAGAATACAGAATTAGCTGTTAGAGACATGAAAAATCAACTAAACTGGAATTATTTTAGATTAAGCAGGCTTCTTCCTACCTAATTACACTAGAGTCAAGCTCAAGAAAGGTGGAAGTGAAGGGGATAAATGGGGTATTTGCCCTCAGTTACGTGTGTAGGGGGCTCTTCTTGTGCCATGGTGCTCCAGGGGCAGGTCAGGCTGGGCCAGCACTCCTGACCCAGCACAGTCCCTATCACAGAGCAGAGGGAAGGGTTAATGCTCATAAAAAAACACTCATGAATTCTCTTTGCACCTCTTTTCACTGAAATGCTTCTGAGCACTTCAGAATGAAGAATCCCACAGAGATGATAGTCTCTCTCCTCCTCAAAATATTGATAAATGACCATTCATTAAATGCTTCCAAGAAAGGCATTAACAGGCTCCTCCTCACTGCTGCTCCTGGAGCAGAGGAGTTTCCATTCATGGAATGGAAAAAGGAGGCAGCAGCATGGAAACCTGCTCTGCACAGGCTGAGCAATCTCTTAAAGGAAGAGAGATTTTTTTATTACCTAAAGCATTAAAGCAAATGAACAGAAGGTTTCAGAAAACAGGCTAATGTTACATGAACAGCAAGTTATAGTGCATCTTCTCAAGAGAATATTTATAATCAATTAAAAATAGGTATCAATAAACCCTCTAAAATTAATATGACACCAAACATCTATAATTTCTTTGATACAAAAGTATTTCTTTTTATAATTCCAACAAATAGATTCAATGATATGTATTTACAATATGAGATCAGGAGCCTAATTGAAAATTGAGAAGATGACAGTTGTGCAAGTGAAATTAAGTTTTAATTAAAATATTACTATTTGAAGTTTAAATCCCACATTGAGCAGAAAGTTGGACAATATGACTTGGTTCAAGTAATTAATGTTAATGTAAAGCACTAAAATATGCTAATACCCTAAAACACTGATAAGAAAGAAGGATAAATAAGACTAATTTATCCTACTTCATTCTTCCAAAACTACTCTACTGTTTTTTCCTGCTCTCTGAAGCACTATTTTATGTTGATTGCAGAGACTGAATGATACATGCTGTCACAGTGAAGTCTAATACAGGAACTAATCCATGAAGTAGCTGGATTTCCTCACTGTATTTTCACATAAATGCTACATAGTTGAATGCACTATCTTTAAATACTTTTTCCTTCTTTTCTTGGCACTGGAGGTGAGACCATCATAATTGTCTCCTGCAGCAAATGCTTTGAAGTTTTCTTTACAAGTCTTAATTTTTTTCCTTTTTATGTTATGACTACTTTTTCTTTTTTCTAAATTTCAACTTCAAGAAATTCACTAAATTCCCTAAGACTGACTAGACCATGGATTCTTTGTTTCCTTTAACATAACAACAAGACAGGATTTCAAAGACAGACAAAATCCAAAGATGGTTCAAAAGGCTTTACTTTTTGTAGATATTTATTTCAACTCTACCCAGACATGAAAGCTCTACGTTTGCAGAGCTGTAGTAGAATTTTCTCCAGCAGGGATGAGCTGGGAGCAGGAATTCCTGGATATTGCACATCCTGTACATGACTCCCTGGAAATCCTGGCAAACACATATCCCCCAAAACATCTCCCTGAAGTTTTCACTGGTTTTCTTTTCATTCTCTCCCACTGAGCTTTTCCATGTTTCACCTCTTCCCCCCTGCCAGGACCTGTTCTGACAGCTCAACTAACCTGGGTTTTAGGACATAGGAGAGTTAAATATTTCATCAATGCACTTGGGCTCCCTGCTATGATTCAGAGTGGTCTACAGACAGAAAAACTAACTTCCATTAAAGCTGTCTATTCCACATTTATTCCATTACACACAGGTATGAGGTAAACTGATTTTACCTATTTCATTTATTCCTCCCGTTTACCAGCAAATGTACCTGAGGGCAGTCTGAGCTCTCACACCACAGCCATGGGATGTGAATGAAGGTTAAAGAGAAAAGAAGCCCACCCACACTCCAATAAAAATAGATTCCCCACCCCTCCCTTTCAGAGCTCATAGCAGTATCTGTTCACAAATACAAAAATTTCTTGACAAACTCAAAGAATTAAAAAGAGAAGCAGCAAGGTGGGATTTAGTTGATCTGCACTAGAATAGGTTTGCCAATCCCTCATTTGTTGACTATCCTAAATTCTACACATTTACCAAAAGCAATCTTCAAGTCCAATAGCAATAAAGAAGAAAAAAATTTACTGTGCCTTTAAATATTCTCCAGATGATGGCTATCAAGGTTATGTATTATGCTATTGAATACTCCACTGTCAGGGGATTGCTATCCATCTTTTCATTTTCTAATGTATTCCAATTTTCAAAAAAGTAAAAATAAAGCTCTTCATGCTTTCAAGAACCCAAATTTATTACTGACACATGAAGGAGACCAGTAAAACTATGAGCAAATTTAAATGACACCAAAATTAAATAGCAACAATTACAGTTAAAATACTAAATGTGAATACAAAAATATTGCTGAAAACCTTTAATTTGTTAGCAGTAATTAACACAACTGTAGCCATCTCTCCTTTATTCCTTATGTCTTTATTCTGTCAGTTAAAACTATTTATAGTGATACTGGGTTGATTCACCATAATTTCCTTCCACCCACAACCATCTATAATTTTTTTCCCTCAGTAATTTTATAAACTTAATGTTGAAGTTTTTTTTTTTTCATTTCCATCTGCAGATTAAAAAACCCCTCTATTGCTATATTTAAAATAAAAAAATCAGGGGTCAATACAGCCCCCATTTGGCTGCAGCTGTAAAGAGTTCACATTGATATTCATTTTTCTTCTAATTCTACAGATGCAAATTAGCTCAAGGAAGGAACTTAGTTTATTCTATCTTTGAAGTAGTGAGCCCAGAAAAGTAATATGTTTTGACATTAAATATCTATTTCTATTCTATTATATAAATATAAAATATGAATGATTATTTGCTTCTCTTCTCAAGAATGCCATTCCCGATCTAGCCTTGATCAAAGTGATAGAAAATCAGAATGAAAATACAGTGCAATAAAATGCACAGTAGGCATTCAAGCCAGTGCACATTTAAAACAGTCTCCAAAAAAAAAAATCATTTCAGAATGCACCTGGAATATTCCTCACTGTTGCCTAAAATAGGAAGGAACTTGCCACTAAGTTACACACTAAAAATAAGTTAAATTCCAAGTACACTGAAGGAAAGATTAAAGTATTTGGAGGTGGTTTGTAAATAAAGCTACAGTTACTGACTACAGTATTCAGTATTAATTTTTTACTGAGCTTTCCTACACTCTATGAAACCTTTTGCAGTGCTCTGAATGAAGAAGCACTCCCTAGCAACTTTCACTCTCAGCTTTGAATTACTTGCGGTGATCTTTTGCTCATCAAATCAAGTTCATTTTGCACCCATTAACACATCACTTTAAATAAAAATTCATTTATTGACCAGGACACCAATTCACCAGTATTTGATTTGAAATATCTGAATGCAGTATGTGCTGTTTAATACTTTCTTACATATATATGTACATGCAGAAAAACCATAGTGAATTGCAGCTGTTGATACGGCACATATAAACCCCAAAATGCACATCTGAAGATCTGCACCCACACAAATACACATGTGCACACTAAAATGTGCACACCACATATGCATATAAGTAAGCACAAATATCTCAAACACATACATTGCTCGAACTGTGCATAAACCGTACCATCCTAACAGTACCCAAAAAAAAAAGCTTAAAGACTGGTGTAAAAATCATCAGTGGAAAAAAAAAATCCATTTCTCTTCATTGCAAATGTTTGTTAAATGTAAATGCTAATATTCTACTCCTTGGAAGAACATTTGTCTGCGTGTGGAATTTCATGATAAAAGGCTTTAGAGTCCCAGGTTTCTCTAGATAAACCCCGCTGGTTTACTGATGCATGAATGCACTGAAATTGAATTACTGTACAACAGCAATTACTTTTCACAGTACAGTTATAATGAGAATCAGCTTCACAATGAACACCAGGTAGCTATAGTAGGAAAAGTTAATAAAAAGAAGCCTCTTATTTGCATTTTCCATGCAGCAAGTGTAGTTGCCTTAAAGAAAAACCATCCTTAACACTTGATTTGCCATCATAGCAGTGAATCAACAATAATTTTTATAGCACCTCTTTATTTGCCAGAAAATATTAATGAAATCAAAATTTTAGTACTAAGCTAAAGTTATAATAATAGCTTTTCAAACATTCCCTAATAACTTGGTTATCTTTCATTTTGCTCTTTTTCTCTTCCCTCTAGCCTTCGATTTTTTCCCAGTATGTCAATAACTAGGAAAAGTAAAAGCACCAAATGAACAATTTTAACCTCTTTTTCACTATCAAGTTTGTTGGCATGGTCATTGTTACCTACTGAGCATTATGTCACATAATTCATTCCCATTCAGTTTCAAATTAGTAAAGTCACTGAAGTATCATAAAACCTTTAAAAATTATATTCAAAAGAAATCATAGGTAACTTTAAGACTGATGAAGCAAACTTCCTATGAGTGAAATCAGTAAAAGTCCCAGAAAAGCAGCAATACCTCAAGTGACAGCAGACTACACAAAGGTCTCAAATGGATTATTTGTGTTTGGCTGTAAAATTAAAACAACTGCTGAACAGTACAGGAAACGTGTCTGTGTCTGTCACCTTATGGACAGTAAGATTTTTCCCATCTCAAGCTTTGTAATATTAAAAGTAAATGGATTCATTTACCTTTGTCACAGATAGAAACAAAACACCAGAGGCATTGAACCAAAACACAGCTCACAGGGATTTTAACTTAATTCATGTCACAAATACTTCAAAATAAAACACAAAGCTGCCTGCCTGAAATTCAATCAGGTAGGGCAGCTTTAGGAAGGAAATGGTTAACAGGAATATCCTGAACTGATATAAACCTAAGGTAAATAGTGAACACTGGGGAGAAGGAGTGGGGGGGAATGTTGCTTGCAAGGTTTTCCATCAGAAAGTAGATGACAAAAGGTTATATAATTGGTTTAGTACTTTCAGTTTTCCATTTATCTTATGTATCTGACAGAACAAAAATAGGACAATTTGTGATAGGATAATTGCATACTGAAGGGTAATTCAAACAGGGAATGAATATGATAAAAATCACACTGAACCAACTAATCACCATGAAAAGCGATGAGACAGAAAGATAAAAATTCATCCAGAATATTAAGGGGGAGAAGGGAGAAGAGTTCACATGTGATTAGTAGCTTCAAAAAAGTTCATATGTTTGAAAGCATCAAGGAGAATCAAAACAAAAAAAGAAACCAAAAAAAACCTCCACAAAAACTCATTCTTCTTGACCTTTTCTACAAATCAAACACTGTATGTGCTATGAATTTTTGAACACTTTCAGAGTGCTTCATCTGCTAACACCTGAAGAAGTATGTTTAGCCCAAAATGCTTCTGGATAAAACATTTTAATGTGTACTTGAAGCAAATTCACTCAGTGGTGTAGGGTAACAATTTGGGCTAATATTGGAACACATTTTCTGAGTTCTTGGACTTGCAGCCTCACAATCATGTCCCCGTTATTTCTAAGGCCGAGGGATGTTTTGTATGGTATTCTTCATTTAGGACTCCCTCCAACATCACCACCAATATACCTGACATATTGCTCTGAATTGTACATTTCAGTGCTCTTGCACAAGTTTCCATCAAAAGCTTATGTCAAAATTCAAGCATTTTAGAGACAAGATGATCCAGTACCAGGATGGAACAGAGCTCTTAAGTGTAGAGGAGTTTTCTAATTCCCATCTCACCTCCCCAGATATGAGGGGAAAATTAGTTGTGATGAACCAAGGATGAAATTTTTGCAAAACTTGTGTTGTACCGAAGGTTTTTGTACTTCTCAAGATGCAAATTACCAAGCACTACTTACTACTAGAACAGAATGGGTCATTCTTTACATCTCTAGCATCAAAAAGGACCAATTTATATAATTAAGCAAAAATTAATAGCTTAATTTGAAAGTACACTAAACAGATCATTTCTTAAAAGAAGTAACCCTGTCCAAACCATGCTTTTAGCTTCCTTTCCAAAGATGGAAACCTTCCAGAAAGGCTGTGGATTTCAGTCACTTTTTCCAGCACTAAAACCCATTCACTCAAGATTACACGCATGGTTTAACTTCGCGGAATTTGGGCTTGTTTTCACTCAGAGCATGGTGGTCTATATTGATCCTGTATTTTTTTTCCCTCCTTAGATAAAAACACCATCTGTATGAAGAGACCAAACCTGTTCTAAACATTTGTTATGAAGCTCTAATTGAGACACAAACTGCTCCTCCCCACCCCACTCCTCCCTGGTGGAATTCTATTCCCTCACCAGCCAAGTGTGCAGCTCGCTGGTCACCTCTCGCTCTGAACAAGTGCTGCTCCAAGAATGCTTTGTTCACATTATGATCTCAGGGGAGCAGTTTTCTCTGCAAAGAACAAGGAAAAGGGTCCTCCCCCTTCCCCAAGTCAATATTCTTCAGGCTTCTGGAAGCTGTTGCACACATATTAAAGTGTAGTTTTTCCTCTGAAAAACACACTGTAAAAATAGCATTGCGGGGTTCCATGTTTATTGTCTTTCTCTGCTTCCCTGCCAAGTGAGCTCAGTTTTACAAGCTGAAATATGTTTTACTTCACTGCCAGCCCTGAAAATTCAACCTCTTAAACGCAGCCAAATTCCTTCCTCCCTTTTGCACCATAACAAATAATACAAGGCTGAGGGTGGAATCGTATCCTCAGTCACACAAAAGGAATCCCTGTCCTCGGGTGATACCTCCAGCTCTGCAGTGGAGACAGGAGGATCTTCAGCTCAATTGAGCAGCTAAGTTTGGCTGAAATAGAGCAGCTGATGGTAAACAGCAGTACCATAATGTCCTGTGAGTTTGCTGACAGGGGTGATGCCACACTCTTCCAGGCAGTGACCTCAATTTCTAACAAAGAATAATGCAAAAGGAAAACTACAACAGGAAGATTTTTTTTTTTTACTCTTTAGACCACACATGTTACAACAAACTCCTATTTGATATAACAAAACATAAAAACTTTTTTCTTGGTTTTATAGTAAGTCTAATTGACACCAAAGCTATTAGAAAAGGAGGATCAGAATGGAGATAGAAAAATAAAAAAAAAAAAAAATCAGAGAGCAGACTAGTTCTTCAGTGATCATTAACAAGTTGCCTGAAGAGTGATGCAGTACTTACCACAATTAAAATGTTTACCATTTGAAGTGTTTGCATCTTTTTCTGAACTAAAGGACAGTTACTGAACTCAGACATTTCCCTCCAATACTATTTGTATAATAATGAGCACTGAAATTAAGTCTGCTTTAGTTGGATATTTTAAAATCTAACATTTCAACCATATGCACTTAGGTTTTACTGCACACAGTGATGTGTTACAAACTCATATTGGAAATTGGTAGTCCCAATCTCATTGCACACTCTTACATTTGTCTATGATGGTATACATAATTTAAATCTATTCTCTTGAACAGTGATCCTAAAATACTTCTGAATGCTTTAGCATTTCCACTTCAGCACCTTCAATTGCTAGTACAGCCTTCAGAGCAGAGCCTAAACCATATATTTAGTTTTACATCATAGAAGGAAATAGCAGATTGTTCTGCTGCTTACCCGTACGGCTTCAGACTTCTTATGAAACATTTCTTCCATATTCTTTGCTAACTTTTTCACAAGCTGAAGGCCATCAATTTCTTCTATTGCAACATCTTTCTCATATTCTTTGTATTTCTGGAAGAAGAAAAGAAAAATAGGGAAAAGTTACAGGGAACCAGCTGAAATTTTGACAACTAATTATTCGTTTTATATTACACTTTTGCTGACATTCCTCATTTATTTGATGTTTATTTGCGTGACAGCAGGCTGCTTTGTGCCAAGATGCTGTCATGGGGAGAGAATAACTGGATTAGAACCAGAAGTCCATTTGAAAAGTAATAACAATATTTATCTCATGCACTGTAGGAAAACGATAACTCCCCTTCACAATGTTTAAATTACTCTTTCCCACAACTAAACAAGAGCCAAAAAAAAGTAACGAAAAATCCTTGTATCTCCTCCAAAAATCATGTAAAAACAGTGATATGATTGGCAATCCCTATGCCTTAGCAACCTAGAATCCTCCTCAGCTGAACTTCCTGTAGATGCCTATTTCACAAGATGTATACAAAACTTACATTAGGAGTACTCACACTACAAGCTTATCTAGACATGCTTAACTTTTCATGCAAAGAAAAGCCTAAACAGAGCACATCAACTTGAGCCTTCATCTAAACACAAGCATCAAAGCATCCTTTAGCCAATATCATGAGCATTATATTTCACAGTCTGAATAACTCTCAGAATGCCTAAGCACTAAAAATATATTGAAAACAAGTTTTATCCTCTATTTTCTGCATATCAATACTCCAAGGAAGCTTCGTAAAAATTTAATTATTAAAAAGAATTTCATGCTGAGGACATCCTTCTTCCCCACGTTCTTCCACTGCAGCCTGTACTCTAAGAACTGTTGGCTTCCACTCTGGCCATGGTTTGCCTCTCTCTCTAAAACATGCACAGTTTTGTTGAACTGATCCCTGCCCATCACCAAACCCTTCACCCGACCACAAACCTGCACCTCCATGGCACAGGGAGGGAGAGGAAGGCACACCTGCCTCCTCCCAATCAGCCCCTGTGCCAAAAATATCTCCCCAGCCTCTCCAGCAGACTTTGGGGCAACCCACAGTGTTTGAGTGAATAAAATGAAATGCTACCATTAAAAAAAAATTATCATTAAAATTTGCCTGCAGAATGATGATTTTTATAGAACTCCAGAGAGACAATGAAGAATAAGGTGACCAAAAACAGTGGTTCAAAGCAGCTGGATGAATATTAAAATGTTCAAAACAGTGAATAAGCCAGTTATGTCCTGGCTGGTGATGCAAGAAAGGACTCTTCTGTTAAGAGAATGCCTGCACATGTTGTACCCATTTCCCCCAACAAAACTAATTTTCAAGATAGACTGACACTTTGTACTTCCTTTAAACTTTACACTTCTCTGTAAAAACTTGTGCGAATGTTTTGATAATGAAACAATATTTAATAAAACAATTTGCAGACAATTTCAGAACGAAGTTAAAAATACAAAGTTGTCAGTAAATATTTAGGGCAATATTTTATATATGTAATTTCAGAAATAACTTCATTTTTCCACATTATTGCCTGTCATGAAATCTCTAGTCTGAGACCTTAATAGCAATCTAGCAACCTAAGAAACCTCAAACAAACCCCTTGCATTTCACTCCCTCAAGGCAGGCAGAGAGATTTGGGTTTTCCCCCCCCTTTGATCTGCACTTAGATACCATCAACAGAGTTCTGATTTCAACTCTTGAAGTCCATTTATGTCATTACTCGAGATAAAAGGGATTTTTCTAAAATAGAAAAATGCACTTTTATTTTTTATTCACTGGAGAAAATATAAGAGCACAGTAGACAAGAGAGGCAAATGCTATTGTAACCAACACCATGATAAAATGCAGTAAATGATCAGTAAACTGAAAACACTGCCAGTTAATTAATGATGTCAATGTCTGTCCACATCTCACAGGATTTGACGCTTTGGGGAATTTTAAACAAATCAAGTACAAATTTGAATCCCTTATTTCCAGCTGCACAGATCATGTTCAACATATCACCTCCTGATAAAAATGTTTCCTTTAGACTTGACCTTTGAGTTTTTAGAAAGTATTCTAAAATGCATCACTCGAAAAGACAGCTTTCAGGTCATCAGATTTATTGATTTGAGCTTTGCCATTGAGTGAAGAAAGCCAGGCAATTATTCACAGTGCTTGCCTGAAAACTGAATGGAACTGTTGAAACCCACAACATTTTCTAGGCACACAGAGCCCTACCACATGGTCTATTAGGCTCTTGTGAAAGCACATTAAAAAGCCACACTTCTCAATGTTGAGTAACGGGTACTTGTGAAAACTAAAAATAACTGGCACTCAAAAGAGATGTGAATGATTTCTTAACTCCTCATTTATGATCTTATAATTATGCCAGTTTATAGTAAATAAATGCATTTTTTCATCATTCAAATGCCAAAGTTCCAACACAAAAGAAGAAATTGGAAGAAACAGAAGATATTATTTCAGATCTATTTGAAAAGACCCCACATCTTGCATGGTGTGCAACTCTGCTCAGTTGCTGGAAACCTTAAAGAACATTTGCAACAAAACCAGGAGAGTTTGGTCTGCAAGACCCTGGGCAACCAAGAGGTTTATGTAATACATATTTTATACTTGGAATTCCACTGCCACAAAAAAATCACTTCTATCATTTTTTCAGCCATCACTGGGAGGTTCCAAAACAGGAGAAGTATGTGGTTGTAAAAAACTTGCAGCTGTTTTTGCTCTCCTGGTGCCTGGAGGGGAGAGGTGCCAGCCTGACCTGGGGGTGTCTGTGCCCTCAGTGCTCACTCTGCAGGATGCTGGGATTTAGATTCCACCCATAAAGAACTTGATTTTATAACAACTATCAATGCAGGAAACCTGAATCACACAGGATAGTGAAAAAACAAAACCAAACTACAATAAAACCACAACAAAGGCTGTCATTAACACTGCATTCTCCTCCTTTCACTGCAGAGGCTGTCTGACCTCCAGGCCCACATCCTTTCCCCATCACTAAATTTTTACATATTAAATTTGGGGTTAAGTTTCAATAAATTAAAACAGCAAAGGCATAGTCCCTCTAAAATGAATTTGAAAAAATTTTAAAATGAAATTATTATATTTTATGTCATCTTGAGAAAGCAGCATGACACTATTTTTCCAGTTAAGCAAAGTGAATAGTGGAGAAAACCAAGCTTTTGGGCCTTTATACTCCAGACTTGCAAACTGCCTTAGTGCACTACCACTATGAAGCTGCTCACACAAACAATGCCTTAAACTATCATTTCCCTTCCCTGTAAAAAAAATGAAACTGATGACAAAGTTGTTGTTTTCTTTTATTAAAAATAAAAAAACAGCCCTTAAGCTTTTTTTAATCTTCCCTAATTTTACTTCATTAAGAGAAACTGATAATTCTCATCATTTGTAACATAGGCAATAATACATGTGTATTTTTATTAAAAGGAGAAAAAATAGCTCTAACTTTGCTATAAACAATTGACTTGCTTAAAAAAGAGTATGAAATATTAGAGGCATAGTTGGAAACTTCTGATAAATGAATTTCCAATTGTCTAGAAGATGAAGCAGGTACAACTTCTGATTTGCTGCATTATAAAAAAAAAAAATACTTGAAATGCTGATTCTGTTGGCTTGCAAAAATCACCATTTGGTAAGAAATTCTCTAGAGAGACAAGACCATTTATCATTTGAGAAAGCCCACAAAAAATAAATTATTTCTTCAGTATCTGTTTTGCCAGATCATTTCACATAAGCACCGGGGAAAGACAGACAGTATTTCACTGTCAGAACCCTTAATGCTTTTATGTTTTTCACTGGTTTAGGTGTGGGAGTTTTTTCTTGGTAAGTGATCATCTAGAAATAACAAACCAAAAAGCTATCTGTACAAAACTCAGATCAGAAGTGTTTAATGCAATCTAAATATTTGGCACTGAAAGATAACACAAATACAGACAGACTAAGAATTGCTAACAAAAAAATTTACCAGAGTCCCCAAAACAAACAAAACCAAGCAAAGTCAAACCACACCAAAACCCATGGAGTTAGAGTGACCAAGGCAGGAAAAGAAATCCACTCCTGAAGCAAGACACGACTTCAGCTTCAATTTTTTTCTCCTTGTTTTTATTCTAAAGAGAAACATGGTCTTTGTGATCTTATTTGTATCTACTTTTATCAAGTCTAATCAAAATCAAGATATTCACCTTTGTGCCGTAAACAAAAATATTTCAAGTTACTTACATGTGTGCACACCATCCTTAGTCTCAGTCTTTGAAAAGGGCTCTGGTTGCTTTGTACATCTGCAGAACACTACCCATTTATGATGAAAATTCTCCCCCCTCCCTGGGATTTTCAGAGCCAGTAAATACCACTACCATCCTGATTAAAGAAAGGAATTCAACAGGAATCTTGCAATAATACTTTAAAAGTCATCTCTCTGTGTTGCCTGTTTGGAGCTGTAATTTGCCTCTGAGGTGCATTCATAGCTCTATTGCACACACTTCACAAATGTTGCTGGTTGAGAGATTTTGTCACAGGCATGTTAAAACTATATGTGCATATATACATTTTATGTTTTATAATGAAAAAGCAGAACCAGCATGCAAATGGCAGATCAAATATCCAATCTATCCATTGTTTCCATGAAAAAATTAAATGTGTGTTTACCCCATGCCATTTTCAAAAAACCACTTTCAGATGTGAAAGCCTCAATGTTGTGAATGTAAAGAGAGATTGCAGAAACATACACTTTTGATTAAATCACCAACTTTTGATTTCAATTAATATCTCTGGCCCAGCAGAAAGGCTGTGCTATGCAGAGCTTGAACAGTTTAGAATTGTTTCACTCCCTCTGCCATGCAGTCCCCTGCAGTGACTCCCTTCAGAGAGGCAGTGCTGGACTGAAGGGCCACAGGAGTTAATAAACTTAATAGAAATATTTTGATTCGATATTTAAGATACCCCAACAATCAGATGTAATCAATGAGCCTGAAAGGCTGCAAAACGCTTGCAGCTGATACAATTTGCAGCTCTTAAAGCAGTTTCTTTAGTTACAGAGCCAAAAGTTATGCCATAGTTCTGACCATATTCTTGACCCCTAAATGCATGAATTTATCACTAAAGTTGACTTTCCTAGATGAACTAGCCTTGAATTTTTATGTCAAGTTCATTTAAATTGTAGGGATCAGAAGGCTGATAATAAACTATTTTCCTATGCATAAAGAAATTCTTTTTTCTTTCAAAAATCTATTCTTCATTGCAATCTAACATTAAGCCCCTTCATTTTTATTTACTCCTCTTAACGTATAACAATTTTTACATGTATTTTTTTTTGCACAACTGTGCAATTTTTTTTAAAATGTCATTTATTCAGGTGTTTTAAAAGCATCTTTTCCTCTTTGCACTTTATATGGGTTTTGGTTTTGTGGGCTTTTTAAATTATAGAACCCAAAACCTGCCATATACATGGAGCAAACTCAAAATGTCTCATTAGTTGCTGCCTTACTCCACTAACAGTTCTGTTGAAATTTTAAAAAGCTATGCACAGAGCAGGGACTATAGCAAAACATGGCTCTGGGCTTTTGAATCAAAACAAATATAAATTACTCTTCATCTGGAAAGTCTATCACAGCATTTTATAGGAAAATATCCATATTCAAATTGATGGGATTAAACCAGTGACAGTTCAACCCTTATGTGGCCTGAGCTCTTGCAGTGCTCTACCATAGAGCACACATCCCTCCTGTATGTGGGAGATGGTAGAGCAATGCCCAGGAGAAGTTTGAAAATTTTCCAGCACAGCCTCTGAATGCCTCATTAGAGCTGAGGGGTCACTAACCATGTATGCACTGCTGGAACAAACCCGACTGCAAGCCAAATTAAAAACCTTCTCCAGCCTCCCATGCGCATGTGAGGGGGAGTCTGAGCTTTTGCACTGAGCAGAAGGGTACTCAGATGGCACAGGCACAGCAGAGATATCAAATACAGATGGTGCACTCCTCTGACAGACTCATCTGTGAATCTCTCATTCCTACAAGATTCTGTATTTTCCCCTTATCACGCTGACCCCATGGTGGGGTGGTTTTGTCAGAGTGCCACTCTTATGCTGCTATCTGTTTCTCCTGACTCTGAACTGCATTCATTCAGTGGAGCAACTCTAACAAAATAAACAACTAGGGCTTTTTTATTTTGTTGTTGAACAAAATTATTTTAGTTCAAAGTTGGTATTAAGTTTTTTACCCACAGAGTTTCAAAGAATTTATAAAGCATGTAGATCAAAATCTCCATATAGAAGAGGATATTGAGCTATCCTTAAATTCAGTGATGTGCCCAATGTCACACAACAGTTCAGAACTACAAAGAGAACAAGCTCTCTTGGTTATTCTTCCAATGCCCTGCTCAATAAACCACAGTCAGCTTTGTTAACTTCCTCTTGATCTGCATGGCAAGATGAATCACAACAGCGCACTTCTCCTCACCTTGACATTAGAGAACTCCTTAGTAATTGAGAGTTTGTGTTACACCACATTACACACTCCTATTAACCTTTCCTGAACCTCTTTGCGTTGATGAAATCCATCAGCAATGCCCAGTGTGATTGCACACTCATTTTCTGCAGAGAAATTCTCACTCACTTCATCAAACAGCTCCTAGGAGCTCTGGATTAGCCCATCACATTTGACTCCCACACACACTGGTGTCTGAGGAACTCCTGTTGCCTCCAAGCCCAGTTTGGTTACTTCACAAAATACACTTTTAAAACAAAATATTGGAATATTTTTGCATACTTCTTTACTGTGATTAGTTACTCAATGCTGTACCTGGTATGTTGTAGCCAAAGATCAACTATATCCTGGGAAATTTGTTATCATCAGCAGACTTGACAAGGATAGTTACTGCTTTCCTTGCAAAATAATTTGCACATTAAAATCACTGCAAGGGCACTATACTCCCAGCATATTTAATCTTTACAAAGATATTTACTTCTGACCTATTTTTACCTCATGGCTATATGTAAATGCCACAAAACCCAATCCATTAAAGCATTCAGCTGAATGATCATCAAAACCAAACAACCCAACTCCTGATTTAGCAACATTCCTCTGCCCCATCTGTGAAATGCCACACAAGGTGTTCCCTTGAACCTTTCACAACTAGATATGTTTAAGTCTATCTATATGTAAATATATATAGCATCTATATAACTGAAAATACCATGTGAAGAGCATTAATTGGAATACAAGCATGGTTAAAACAGCTCAGCTAGTGGGGGAAGATAAAAGCTACTCTACCACAGAGTACTTCTCATCACAACTATGATTTTAGAAAAGCAGCCACATTGGTAATGCATAACTTATAGCATCTAATAAATTAAAAGATAAGGAAACACACTCCAAGAGGTTCAAAAGCTTTTTCTCTGAGATTAATTCAGTATTTTAACTTTTACCCAAAGTAGCTAATGAAAAGAAAAACACCACAAATGGGTGATCCAAATAACTAGATAGACAATCCAATTCCAAGCAAACAGCAATTGGAAATACACTCCCATCCCTCCCTTTAACAGAGTTGCTTTGGTCAGTGCTAGCCCCAGTCAGAAATGTCCGGCAGGGTTTTCCTGGCTGCCCATGGCAGTGGCACCTGGGGCTCCTTCCCCAGCAGGGTCCCCTCACCAGCTCCCCTGAATGTCAATTTAATCATAACTGAAAATGGCTGAAAAAGCAACTATTGTCTTGCAAATGCTTTCAGACATCTGAAACATCTCCACAGGCCAGCAAGGATTTTCAAGAGCTACTTAACAAAGGCTATTAAAGCTGCTTTGGAAATATATTTCACAGAAGCTGTCTATACAATTACCCACACCTTTGCTTCTATTTTAGAAAAGAACATAAAGCCCTCATTTAAACTGAATAAGAACATTCTGGAACCGCCCTGGAGACTCCTTTTTCCATAAGGCTGATCTGGATACTCTTGAAAACCCACTACAGTCTTTCACATGAACTGCTTCCATGAGGAACAAAACACTTATCAGTGTAATCTACAGAATTAAACACGATCCAGAGGCTGTGTTCATCCAGGGCAAAGCCTTCTGTATATTTTCAGGTGAAAGTAAGTATATTAAAAGCATGTGCAACGAACGTGCTCCTCACAAAACACTGAAGCAATCTGAGAATGCAATCCTTTCACCCTGGCCACTTTTTCTAAGCCACGAAGATTCAGAAGGAGGTGACCTGACAGTTCACTACCATCACCAATGCTCAGCAGGAATGAGATACTACAACATTTTCTTTTGTACACAAAGCTGCATTAGTCTTCTCCAAAGGCCTTCATGTTTGCTGGAAACAAGAACACCCAAAAGAGACATCTTACCTTGTTCTGAAAGGTCACAGGATACAACCACAAAATTTTTTTTTCAATCAGACATTCTGGTAATTCTTTTTTTTTCTTTTTATACTTCTCTTATCACTGAATGTCTCTTTCTCTCCTTACTGTTCCCCCTGGACCTATGCCTGCCTTACACCAAGCTCTTGTATCAGGTTTTGCTGTTTCTATAGACTTTTATTAGACAGCACTTATTTTCCATCTAAGAAAAATTACACAATTGGCTTCCCACCCTTCATGGTTGCCCCTAAATGAGCAATAAAATAAAATGAGCAGCCAAGAAAACTTGAAATAAAGTGGAATGTATGCAGAAGAAAAAAAGAAAAAAAAAAAAGAAGTGTGTTCCAAGACAAACCTTTGCTTAGCAATCTCCATGCAATATCCATGCCTTTTGAGAAGGTCCAAAAGCTCTGCTTTTAAGAACCTCTAATGGCTTTTGTTCCTCAGGAAAAGAAACACAATCTGCTCAGGACACAAATTATGTTTTGCAATGTTCTCTATAATGAACATTTGTCTGCTTGGATACCTCTAAACCATTGTGTGGTACCTTCAACATTAACTCTTAAACGAGCTTTCTATTTCATTGTTTGTCACTCTGAAGGACATGGCATTGATCCCTGTTGCTCTGGCTCATCATTGCACTTTTCTGTACACACCTGATACAAGTACTTCTATTGATTTAGGGCTTCAGAGAGGTGTCAGAAACTACAGATCAAAGGGGAATTGTAATAACAAGAAAAAGCATAACACCTGAATACCTGAATTTGGGTACCTAAATTTAGGCTCCCAATTCTTCAGCTCATGACTGAACATTAATTACTACGTTTTCAAAAATCTGGACTCCCCTCAGTCCTATCAAAGCCAGCATCATCAGTCTATTCTCAGCATCTGTGAAAATCAGACCACCTGCATGTGGTCTGGGGGCAGATGTCTTGAGAAGAATTCAATAAGTTACCCATAAAAAAAGAAAAAAAATATTTGGGAACCTAACTATAGCATTTGGCACTGCCTGGAAGTGTGAAAACATATTTGTGGTTTTGCCACACAAGCTAATGCTTTTCCCTTCCATATGTGATTGCCAGTCACTTATAAAACTTCAAAGAAAGAGCAGAGGATGGCCAGCCCTGCTGTATCCTTCTGGAGAGCAGCAGATCCATCATTATTTCCTTCAAAACTTCACAAAACAAACTGGTGAACAGACAAGGACAAACAAAGGGTTAAAGTTCAACTGCCAAACCACCCTTAATCCAATATTTAATAACTGCCTTTGAAGGGCTGTAATATGATATAAACTAATGCCCTGGACAGCAGAACTTGTGCAGATCCTTTTCTCTTTGGACCATTAAGCTATGAGAGTCTTAGACTGGCATCTGGCACGCTGGCTCTCAAAATGTTTTTCCCTCAACAAAGTTTTTTCTTTCTTACACTTTTAAAAATGACACTTAAAACCTCATTAAGGAAAAGTCCTGTGCATCAAAATGCAGCCAGAGTTTTGTTTGTAGCTCTTTCTTTGGTTTGCTTTTTCTTTTTGTTTTGTTTTTTGCAAGTTTTTTGTTTGTTTTTTTTTTTTTATTGGTTGTTTTGGGTTTTTTATGAAAATTGGATGAATACTCTAAACAATAGAGCGGGTAACATATCATACCCACATGTAGGTATTCCCAAACATCACTGCAAAGAGTAAACAAACCCTGAGCAATTCCAAATGTTGCAGAGAGGAGCAACATGAAGTGCAGCAGCCCCAATTTCTGCTTTTATTTCTTCCAAAATTGAAAACTCAAGCTGGTTTTATTAATTGTACATATCTGCTAAATGACATCACCATCAAAACCTATCATCCAAAATGAACAAGATTCAGACCCTTTACTCAGAAATTTGTGTACTCTTACACCTGTATTACAAACCTGTCTTTTTTTCCTCTCTCAAAAATCCCACAAAACTAAACAAGAAAATAAGTTGGCTACTAAGCTAGAAAAGATTTATTTTTGTGTACCCACAAGTCAGTATCTGATCAGATTGGAAGCATTTCAGCAAACCATCAGCTTAGTTCTGTTTGTGAAAACTTAAAAGAAATTTGCCCAAATTAAATCTGAAGCAAACCTATCTCAAGTTAAAATGCGGGGCACATTCTTTATTCTACTACACTGAGAGTTTTCCAGGTTCAGTTCACTGTAAAACACATACACAAACATGGGATGCTTGTCACAGCACAAGTCACAGTTGAGACAGCCACCATACACAGGGCATCCTCACAAAATTTCAGAAAGCTTCAACCCATACACAACAACTCCTTACCAAATCAGAAGGCTTCAGGCATCTGCCCATGCAGAGTAACATCACTTCAGAAGGCTGCAAGGGTCTGCCCCTCTTGTTCTTCAGCCCAGCCTTTTATCCCCTCCTGTTGATGCCCTGCACCTGTGTGCCCCCTGCTCCCTTTGGTGGTTGCTCAGTGCCCCTGGGCACTCCATGGCTCATTGCTGTCAGTGCTGCTCACCTGCTGCTCACAGCTGTGCCCTTGGGGATGAGGCTGGGCCCAGCCCCATTCCCAATTACCAAAAACTGTGTGCCTACAGATTCTTATTCAGCTTTTTTTCTGATTCTCAAAAGGAGCAGAAAGGGTTTTTTGTAATTTAGGAATTCATTACATGACCAACAGAGATCATCTCACAAAAAAAGTGTGTATTACCTATAGTAGCACCACAACAGATCACCACCCTAGTATATAGAAATAAACCATCTAACTCCAGAGGCTGTAATAGACTGCACAAACAAATACATTTATCAGAAAAAGTCAAGAGCTTTGGCACTAGAAAGGACCCAACAACAGCTTTGTTTTGCTTGGTCAATAAACCACTATTAATGATAATGCATCTATGAATTAAAGATGCATCAATCTGCATAGCAGAGAATAGAAGCCATGAATAACAGCCTAATCAATACTATGAAGTTGTAAAGAGTACAGTGTGCTCTCCTTCAGGCTAATGGTAATTAATTTACTTTCCCTCCCTTCACACATGAGAGAAAGCAAGCAGAAGAACACAGTAATCACATAAATTTTTTTAATTATAAAATGAACACATATTGTTATCTCCTTACTGTATCTTTTCTGTTCATACATTTAGAGCACTTAAAAATTATTACTTTATTTGCACATAGAAAAAACAGCTTGTGTTTTTGGGAGCATATGCACATACCAGCTGATACTTTCAAGTACTGCAATTTGAAAATTTGTTTCTTAAATAAAAGATCTTGCTCTGATTGGGTTGTTTGTTAGTATAAATGACCAATGCCTAAAAATAACATTTCAGCATCACAAATACTCT